>NW_025963824.1:17184096-21984096 GCF_023055435.1 Haliotis rufescens | reverse complement strand
TTGACTCTCCTTGTTGTGAAAGCCTCTTGTTCCCCCTCACAGTGAATTGCCTGCAGTTAGTGTGGGGCCTCCTCGTCCGCCAGTTCACTGTCTTACATGGCTTTCATATTTCAATAAGGGAAAACCATTTGCAGGAGAATGGGTCTTGGGTGAAATGTTTGGCTAGTGATGTGAGAGAAATGATGGACTACTCACACAATAGAATATTATAGAGCTAGCTTCATGATCCCCCGTGGTTTGAGGGGGCAGGCTTGGGATTGGGCAGGGGGAAGGGGATTAGCAGGCTTTAGGGGGCAAAACTGGCAGCAGTCACTTACATCAAATATTTCGTTTTTAAGTCATACAAAGAAAATTAAATTGAATTTACAGGCCATTGTGTATATTTTGTTTCACATTTGAACAGAATTTGATTTTTAATTATCTTTTGAATGGAAGAAAATATTGTTTTTGTTTTAAAAGTTTGAATTTGAATACAATCTTTCTGCAGCATTGAAAGTAGTCAGATTGTAATTAGGGGCTGATCTTTAAGTGATTGTTTTAAAAGCGCATTTAGTAGACCAGGTGGAGTCAGGTTAAAGTTAAATGCTAGTTGTTCCAGTATTTGCCTAAAGTTACTTTGTTTTGTGTTCTATTTATTTGTTTGGCTGGCAGTGCTGTAGAGTGTGGTCTGTGTGAGAGAGCTGCAGTAGCTACTGAAGGTACAGACAATGCCGCTACACTTGAACTATCTCCGGAATGTTGTTTGTTGCACTCTTGAATGGCGTGGGGAGAGGCCAGACTTGCTGGCTCCTGGGTCAGGGGAGATAACTCCGCTGTAATCTTACCCCTAGCCAAACATTGGCAGGACAGTTGATTGCGGCTGCACTTGAATGCAACAGTATGTATTGTTTCTGAGCTTTTCATCTTGAAAATGTCAATATTTATTACAATTTAGACCCAACAGAAAAGATCTGACTTTTTAAAGTTTATTTGAAGATGTGATAAAAGGATGCTAGCATGAGATGGTTCAATGTTTGTTAAGTTGTTCTTTTTTTAACATGAAGTATCCAGATGAAACTTGTGCTTTATATGGAGATGAAAATCTGTACAGAATACACAACAGACCACTGTCAATACTTTACATACTTGTTAACTATCTTATCCTATGATACCAGAACGTAATATATACAAGACTGTGAAGTATTGACGAGGATAACAGGCATTCATGAGGCTTAACAGCAAGATAACAGCTGATATGCATGATAACAATTATTGATATGCATTCTAAGTTGATGTGAAGGTCAGTGTGTTATGAGATGGTTCAAGTGTGGCGGCGGCGGTGGTGCCCCCGTGGTGTGTGGTGTCTTGGCACAGGGTTCCCAGTACTGGTGGCAGAGAAGCATGGCCAGAAACTCCCTCATTGTATCTTGTATCTTGTACCTACACAAATGATGTACCTCATTGTATTCATACAAGCATGGTACCAATTAGCAACACTTGTGTCTGTACAAGTCTTGTTCCCATTCAAATGATGTACCTCATTGTATTCATACAAGCATGGTACAAGTAAGCAACACTTTGTGTTGGTACAAGTCTTGTACCTTGTATTGATACAAAGCTTGTTGTGCTTGTATTGGTGTTTATTGTACTGTCAAATGTTGATCATCCCATTTGGAGTCATCTCAAAACTTTCATCGTGTTCATCAGATCCTTTAAAAGAATTATATCTGTTATAGACAACATCCTCATCCATATTAAGCTTGGAGAAGGATTGATTATTTCAAGGAAATTGCCAGTTTTGATATATTGTTTAAATAAAATCACTTTTACATGATTTTACAAAAATGTTTACAAATAACTCTTTTTGTGTGATCAAAATTACTTATTCTGAAGATTCTGAGATTTAAGCGGACTTGAGGACCTCAAAACCACATACCTGTATCTTATGGTCAAACTTTATTTTGTTGTTTGCGAACACTTTATTTTACAAGTATTAAAACAATGATGATATTTTCAAACATTTGACCCCAAACTATCTTTATAGAATGAAACTTAATGTTTTTATTTTCGAAATAACTATCCAGGCCCAAAGAGAAAACATGCAAAGTAAAGAATTGTGTTTAATTCAGAAATCTGTTTACTTTTTTCTCATGGATAATGGATAAAGATCACTGTTCAAAGAAAAAGGTATGGCCAACAATTGATCATTCTGTTCTCTTCATTAAATTGCATGTATTACATGTTTATGTCTTATATCAAAGTCAACCAGATATTCATGTAGATGATGTAATCCTTGTCATCAGTTGTGTCAAGAAAACCTGGAACATGTGTGTATGTGTGGGTCTAGGGGGGCGCGGGGCCCAGGTTGTCTAAGGTGCTGCAATTTGCTGTGCAGAGTTGCCTCCCTTAGGCATACCAGAAACCTATGATTGTGGGTTCAATTTTGGATTCACCCTGAATATGTTTCAAGGTTTGTCAGCACCATACCCGTGCTGGTGGGTTTCACCGAAGTAGTAAATGTCCAAGACCTGCGCTACTTTGATCTTTGCTCCCACATTAAGCTGACACGCCGTGATATAACTGGAATACTGTTTAAAGCAGCGTTAAACCAACGTCACTCACTCTATTTATGTGTTGATTTGCCAGGCTCAGACTTGTTTTAAAAGTTTGCACCAACTTGAGTCCACACTGAGATAAATACTCTACCTCGCCAAAGCTTTAATTCTCTTCTCTACCAATAGCAGTTTATTAAAACAAGAGTTAGGAACCATGGAATTGGGTAGCTATCAGTTGTTAAGACATTGGTAAAACAAGGCGGTATTTTTGTTATTATTGTGTTGATATTTATTTGTTTGCTGGCATTACACGGCAATGTAAAGTAAGATTGCTGATGACTGAAGAAGCAAATGGCAACTTGTTATTAGTGCTATATTTATTGTATTGTCAGCAGTGAGGGAGTTTTCAGCCAATCGGATTGTAGCATCTGTACAGTCAACCAATCAACTGTCAGTACTCAAACTACTGAACGTTATGGGGCAGTGATTCCCCCAAATTTATGAAATAAAACAAAAATGTGAATTTAAATATGTCTTGTGTTGTTTACATTTAGTTTAGTGTCACTTTGGACAAAAATGTAAAAATTCTACCCGTATCACTCGCTAAGTTAACTCTGACAGCTGTGAGACCGACATGATGCCAGAGTTCTATGACATCAGGACTCCATGGATGGTGTAATATCCAAGATCACTGAAACATCCTGGTTTACGGAATGTGAAAAAACCTAAATTGAAGTGCATACTGCATATCCATTTCACCAAGCCTAATGGCACATTTATTTTCAAATTTCTTTTTGGATTGAGAAAAAGAAAAGGTATGCTTATCAAGAAAAGTAATTAAGTAGAGAAGATATTGGGTTCTATTCCCATTTAACAATGTTTATGTTCAACCAATCAGATTGCAGCACACACTCCCATTCATTGCACATTGATGGGTTGTCACCAGGGTGTGACCAACCTTATAAATGCTGCTTCGCCATCATATCAAAGCTTTATATTTAGAGCAGTCCTCGGGTATTTGGTATATTTACTAGTTTATATAACCAGGGAGCCCAGATAGACACTGTTACAAGGAAAAAGATGGTACCTGTTGTTACCCTTGCTGGCTGTCCACATAAAGGGGCTAAAACAAGGGCTGGTCGGCTCGGAGTTGGTATACTCTGTCTGAGTGGAGTATTCATGTTAAACTGTGGCATGGTATCTCAGTGAGCTGGCACTATAAATCGGCATTGGTCCGGACTAGTAGAAGCAGCCACAGACACACACGTTCATGCACGTAGCTATATTAGTGCAATAATCTTGGACGCGACGTTAAACCCAATTTCATCCCACTTCATCTGTTACAAGGAGACCAAAGATCAGTTGCCCAGGTGTCCTGGTGCAGTGTTATACCCACCCTAACTGCTACACCACCATGTTGGCCACATGTATCAAGTCCAGACATGGAGACCAAGTGTTGAGGGTGAGTGTGGGATTTGAACCCATGACCAGCTGATAAGGGTTGACGTGGCATTACACCACCATGTTGGCCACATGTATCAAGTCCAGACATGGAGACCAAGTGTTGAGGGTGAGTGTTGGATTTGAACCCATGACCAGCTGATAAGGGTTGACGTGGCATTACACCACCATGTTGGCCACATGTATCAAGTCCAGACATGGAGACCAAGTGTTGAGGGTGAGTGTAACGCTTACTGTCTATACCACTTGCTTTTTGAGGCGAAACGATTAAAAGTAATACAAGTATATTATATAAGATCAGCTTAAAAATTGTATGAAAATTAATTGAATAATTCTATTTTCTTTTGGTTTTACAAGAGGTCTTACTCTCCTACTAAATATGCCATGGTTGGTCTTTGGTTCATTCATCTTGGTAATAAAATATATCTCGTAGGGTCAAGTTGTCACAACAATAAATCCATAAATGTCACTGTCCTGGTGTATATTCATACCTTAACGGTTATAAGAGGGCTGTCCTGGTGTAAATTCATACCTGAACAGTCATATAAAACTTGCTGTCCTGGTGTAAATTCATACCTGAACAGTCATATTAAGCTGGCTGTCCTGGTGTAAATCCATACCTGAACAGTCATATAAAGCTGGCTGTCCTGGTGTAAATTCATATCTGAACAGTCATATAAAGCTGGCTGTGCTGGTGTAAATTCATACCTGAACAGTCATATAAAACAGGTTGTCCTGGTGTAAATTCATATCTGAACAGTCATATAAATCTGGCTGTCCTGGTGTATATTCATACCTGAACAGTTATATAAAGCTGGCCGTCCTGGTGTAAATTCATATCTGAACAGTCATATAAAGCTGGCTGTCCTGGTGTAAATTCATACCTAAACAGTCATATAAAGCTGGCTGTCCTGGTGTAAGTTCATATCTGAAACAGTTATATAAAGCTGGCTGTCCTGGTGTAAATTCATACCTGAACAGTCATGTACAACTGCCTGTCCTGGTGTAAATTCATACCTGAACAGTCATATAAAGCTGGCTGTCCTGGTGTATATTCATACCTGAAAGTTATATAAAGCTGGCTGTCCTGGTGTAAATTCATATCTGAACAGTCAAATAAAGCCGGCTGTGCTGGTGTAAATTCATACCTAAACAGTCATATAAAGCTGGCTGTCCTGGTGTAAATTCATATCTGAAACAGTTATATAAAGCTGGCTGTGCTGGTGTAAATTCATACCTGAACAGTCATATACAACTGGCTGTCCTGGTGTAAATTCATATCTGAACAGTTATATAAAGCTGGCTGTCCTGGTGTATATTCATACCTGAACAGTCATATAAAGCTGACTGTCCTGGAGTAAATTCATATCTGAACAGTCATATAAAGCTGGCTGTCCTGGTGTATATTCATACCTGAACAGTATTATAAAGCTGGCTGTCCTGGTGTAAATTCATACCTAAACAGTCATATAAAGCTTGCTGTCCTGGTGTAAATTCATATCTGAACAGTTATCTAAAGCTGTCTATCCTGGTTTAAATTCATACCCGAACAGTCATATAAAGCTGGCTGTCCTGGTGTAAATTCATATCTGAACAGTCATATAAAGCTGGCTGTCCTGGTGTATATTCATACCTGAACAGTATATTAAAGCTGGCTTTCCTGGTGTAAATTCATATCTGAACAGTTATATAAAGCTTGCTGTCCTGGTGTAAATTCATATCTGAACAGTTATCCAAAGCTGTCTGTCCTGGTGTAAATTCATACCCGAACAGTCATATAAAGCTGGCTGCCCTGGTGTAAATTCATGCCTTAACAGTCGTATAAAGCCGGCTGTCCTGGTGTAAATTCATACCTGAACAGTCATATAAAGCTGGCTGTCCTGGTGTAAATTCATACCTAAACAGTCATATAAAGCTTGCTGTCCTGGTGTAAATTCATATCTGAACAGTTATCTAAAGCTGTCTATCCTGGTTTAAATTCATACCCGAACAGTCATATAAAGCTGGCTGTCCTGGTGTAAATTCATATCTGAACAGTCATATAAAGCTTGCTGTCCTGGTGTAAATTCATATCTGAACAGTTATCTAAAGCTGTCTATCCTGGTTTAAATTCATACCCGAACAGTCATATAAAGCTTGCTGTCCTGGTGTAAATTCATATCTGAACAGTCATATAAAGCTGGCTGTCCTGGTGTATATTCATACCTGAACAGTATATTAAAGCTGGCTTTCCTGGTGTAAATTCATATCTGAACAGTTATATAAAGCTTGCTGTCCTGGTGTAAATTCATATCTGAACAGTTATCCAAAGCTGTCTGTCCTGGTGTAAATTCATACCCAAACAGTCATATAAAGCTGGCTGCCCTGGTGTAAATTCATGCCTTAACAGTCGTATAAAGCCGGCTGTCCTGGTGTAAATTCATACCTGAACAGTCATATAAAGCTGGCTGTCCTGGTGTAAATTCATATCTGAACAGTAATATAAAGCTGGTTGGCCAACCCAAAAATTATATGCTGAATGTCCTAGTGGAAATTCATACCCCAACTGTTATGGGCTGGCTATCCCAGTGGAAATTCATCTCAACTGTTGTAGGCTGGCTGTCCTAGTACCAATTCATACCCCATCTGTTATGGACTGGCTGTCCTGGTGTAAATTCATACCCCAACTGTTATGGACTGGCTGTCCTGAGTATTTCATAACCCAACTGCTATGCGCTGGCTGTCCTAATGTAAATTCATGTCCCAACTGCTATGGACTGGCTGTCCTGGTGTAAATTCATGCCTGAACAGTCATATAAAGCTGGCTGTCCTGGTGTAAATTCATATCTGAACAGTTATATAAAGCTGGCTGTGCTGGTGTAAATTCATACCTGAACAGTCATATAAAACTGTCTGTCCTGGTGTAAATTCATATCTGAACAGTCATATAAAGCTGGCTGTCCTGGTGTATATTCATACTTTAACAGTTATATAAAGCTGGCTGTCCTGGTGTAAATTCATATCTGAACAGTCATATAAAGCCGGCAGTGCTGGTGTAAATTCATACCTAAACAGTCATATAAAGCTGGCTGTCCTGGTGTAAATTCATACCTAAACAGTCATATAAAGCTTTCTGTCCTGGTGTAAATTCATATCTGAACAGTTATCTAAAGCTGTCTGTCCTGGTTTAAATTCATACCCGAACAGTCATATAAAGCTGGCTGTCCTGGTGTAAATTCATATCTGAACAGTCATATAAAGCTGGCTGTCCTGGTGTATATTCATACCTGAACAGTATTATAAAGCTGGCTTTCCTGGTGTAAATTCATATCTGAACAGTTATATAAAGCTTGATGTCCTGGTGTAAATTCATATCTGAACAGTTATCCAAAGCTGTCTGTCCTGGTGTAAATTCATACCCGAACAGTCATATAAAGCTGGCTGTCCTGGTGTAAATTCATGCCTTAACAGTCGTATAAAGCCGGCTGTCCTGGTGTAAATTCATACCTGAACAGTCATATAAAGCTGGCTGTCCTGGTGTATATTCATACCTGAACAGTATATTAAAGCTGGCTTTCCTGGTGTAAATTCATATCTGAACAGTTATATAAAGCTTGCTGTCCTGGTGTAAATTCATATCTGAACAGTTATCCAAAGCTGTCTGTCCTGGTGTAAATTCATACCCGAACAGTCATATAAAGCTGGCTGCCCTGGTGTAAATTCATGCCTTAACAGTCGTATAAAGCCGGCTGTCCTGGTGTAAATTCATACCTGAACAGTCATATAAAGCTGGCTGTCCTGGTGTAAATTCATATCTGAACAGTAATATAAAGCTGGTTGGCCAACCCAAAAATTATATGCTGAATGTCCTAGTGGAAATTCATACCCCAACTGTTATGGGCTGGCTATCCCAGTGGAAATTCATCTCAACTGTTGTAGGCTGGCTGTCCTAGTACCAATTCATACCCCATCTGTTATGGACTGGCTGTCCTGGTGTAAATTCATACCCCAACTGTTATGGACTGGCTGTCCTGAGTATTTCATAACCCAACTGCTATGTGCTGGCTGTCCTAATGTAAATTCATGTCCCAACTGCTATGGACTGGCTGTCCTGGTGTAAATTCATGCCTGAACAGTCATATAAAGCTGGCTGTCCTGGTGTAAATTCATATCTGAACAGTTATATAAAGCTGGCTGTGCTGGTGTAAATTCATACCTGAACAGTCATATAAAACTGTCTGTCCTGGTGTAAATTCATATCTGAACAGTCATATAAAGCTGGCTGTCCTGGTGTATATTCATACTTTAACAGTTATATAAAGCTGGCTGTCCTGGTGTAAATTCATATCTGAACAGTCATATAAAGCCGGCAGTGCTGGTGTAAATTCATACCTGAACAGTCATATAAAGCTGGCTGTCCTGGTGTAAATTCATACCTAAACAGTCATATAAAGCTTTCTGTCCTGGTGTAAATTCATATCTGAACAGTTATCTAAAGCTGTCTGTCCTGGTTTAAATTCATACCCGAACAGTCATATAAAGCTGGCTGTCCTGGTGTAAATTCATATCTGAACAGTCATATAAAGCTGGCTGTCCTGGTGTATATTCATACCTGAACAGTATTATAAAGCTGGCTTTCCTGGTGTAAATTCGTATCTGAACAGTTATATAAAGCTTGCTGTCCTGGTGTAAATTCATATCTGAACAGTTATCCAAAGCTGTCTGTCCTGGTGTAAATTCATACCCGAACAGTCATATAAAGCTGGCTGTCCTGGTGTAAATTCATGCCTTAACAGTCGTATAAAGCCGGCTGTCCTGGTGTAAATTCATACCTGAACAGTCATATGAAGCTGGCTGTCCTGGTGTAAATTCATATCTGAACAGTAATATAAAGCTGGTTGGCCAACCCAAAAATTATATGCTGACTGTCCTAGTGGAAATTCATACCCCAACTGTTATGGGCTGGCTATCCCAGTGGAAATTCATCTCAACTGTTGTAGGCTGGCTGTCCTAGTACCAATTCATACCCCATCTGTTATGGACTGGCTGTCCTGGTGTAAATTCATACCCCAACTGTTATGGACTGGCTGTCCTGAGTATTTCATAACCCAACTGCTATGCGCTGGCTGTCCTAATGTAAATTCATGTCCCAACTGCTATGGACTGGCTGTCCTGGTGTAAATTCAGGCCTGAACAGTCATATAAAGCTGGCTGTCCTGGTGTAAATTCATATCTGAACAGTTATATAAAGCTGGCTGTGCTGGTGTAAATTCATACCTGAACAGTCATATAAAACTGTCTGTGCTGGTGTAAATTCATACCTGAACAGTCATATAAAGCTGGCTGTCCTGGTGTAAATTCATATCTGAACAGTCATATAAAGCCGGCAGTGCTGGTGTAAATTCATACCTAAACAGTCATATAAAGCTGGCTGTCCTGGTGTAAATTCATATCTGAACAGTCATATAAAGCTGGCTGTCCTGGTGTAAATTCATACCTGAACAGTCATATAAAGCTGGCTGTCCTGGTGTAAATTCATATCTGAACAGTCATATAAAGCTGGCTGTCCTGGTGTAAATTCATACCTGAACAGTCATATAAAGCTGGCTGTCCTGGTGTAAATTCATATCCGAACAGTAATATAAAGCTGGCTGTCCTCGGGTTAATTCATATCTGAACAGTTATCTAAAGCTGTCTGTCCTGGTGTAAATTCATACCCGAACAGTCATATAAAGCTGGCTGTCCTGGTGTATATTCATACCTGAACAGTCATATAAAACTGGTTGTCCTGGTGTAAATTCATATCTGAACAGTTATATAAAGCTGGCTGTGCTGGTGTAAATTCATACCTGAACAGTCATATACAACTTGCTGTCCTGGTGTAAATTCATATCTGAACAGTTATATAAAGCTGGCTGTCCTGGTGTATATTCATACCTGAACAGTCATATAAAGCTGACTGTCCTGGAGTAAATTCATATCTGAACAGTCATATAAAGCTGGCTGTCCTGGTGTATATTCATACCTGAACAGTATTATAAAGCTGGCTGTCCTGGTGTAAATTCATACCTAAACAGTCATATAAAGCTTGCTGTCCTGGTGTAAATTCATATCTGAACAGTTATCTAAAGCTGTCTATCCTGGTTTAAATTCATACCCGAACAGTCATATAAAGCTGGCTGTCCTGGTGTAAATTCATATCTGAACAGTCATATAAAGCTGGCTGTCCTGGTGTATATTCATACCTGAACAGTATATTAAAGCTGGCTTTCCTGGTGTAAATTCATATCTGAACAGTTATATAAAGCTTGCTGTCCTGGTGTAAATTCATATCTGAACAGTTATCCAAAGCTGTCTGTCCTGGTGTAAATTCATACCCGAACAGTCATATAAAGCTGGCTGCCCTGGTGTAAATTCATGCCTTAACAGTCGTATAAAGCCGGCTGTCCTGGTGTTAATTCATACCTGAACAGTCATATAAAGCTGGCTGTCCTGGTGTAAATTCATATCTGAACAGTAATATAAAGCTGGTTGGCCAACCCAAAAATTATATGCTGACTGTCCTAGTGGAAATTCATACCCCAACTGTTATGGGCTGGCTATCCCAGTGGAAATTCATCTCAACTGTTGTAGGCTGGCTGTCCTAGTACCAATTCATACCCCATCTGTTATGGACTGGCTGTCCTGGTGTAAATTCATACCCCAACTGTTATGGACTGGCTGTCCTGAGTATTTCATAACCCAACTGCTATGCGCTGGCTGTCCTAATGTAAATTCATGTCCCAACTGCTATGGACTGGCTGTCCTGGTGTAAATTCATGCCTGAACAGTCATATAAAGCTGGCTGTCCTGGTGTAAATTCATATCTGAACAGTTATATAAAGCTGGCTGTGCTGGTGTAAATTCATACCTGAACAGTCATATAAAACTGTCTGTCCTGGTGTAAATTCATATCTGAACAGTCATATAAAGCTGGCTGTCCTGGTGTATATTCATACTTTAACAGTTATATAAAGCTGGCTGTCCTGGTGTAAATTCATATCTGAACAGTCATATAAAGCCGGCAGTGCTGGTGTAAATTCATACCTAAACAGTCATATAAAGCTGGCTGTCCTGGTGTAAATTCATACCTAAACAGTCATATAAAGCTTTCTGTCCTGGTGTAAATTCATATCTGAACAGTTATCTAAAGCTGTCTATCCTGGTTTAAATTCATACCCGAACAGTCATATAAAGCTGGCTGTCCTGGTGTAAATTCATATCTGAACAGTCATATAAAGCTGGCTGTCCTGGTGTATATTCATACCTGAACAGTATTATAAAGCTGGCTTTCCTGGTGTAAATTCATATCTGAACAGTTATATAAAGCTTGCTGTCCTGGTGTAAATTCATATCTGAACAGTTATCCAAAGCTGTCTGTCCTGGTGTAAATTCATACCCGAACAGTCATATAAAGCTGGCTGCCCTGGTGTAAATTCATGCCTTAACAGTCGTATAAAGCCGGCTGTCCTGGTGTAAATTCATACCTGAACAGTCATATAAAGCTGGCTGTCCTGGTGTAAATTCATATCTGAACAGTAATATAAAGCTGGTTGGCCAACCCAAAAATTATATGCTGACTGTCCTAGTGGAAATTCATACCCCAACTGTTATGGGCTGGCTATCCCAGTGGAAATTCATCTCAACTGTTGTAGGCTGGCTGTCCTAGTACCAATTCATACCCCATCTGTTATGGACTGGCTGTCCTGGTGTAAATTCATACCCCAACTGTTATGGACTGGCTGTCCTGAGTATTTCATAACCCAACTGCTATGCGCTGGCTGTCCTAATGTAAATTCATGTCCCAACTGCTATGGACTGGCTGTCCTGGTGTAAATTCATGCCTGAACAGTCATATAAAGCTGGCTGTCCTGGTGTAAATTCATATCTGAACAGTTATATAAAGCTGGCTGTGCTGGTGTAAATTCATACCTGAACAGTCATATAAAACTGTCTGTCCTGGTGTAAATTCATATCTGAACAGTCATATAAAGCTGGCTGTCCTGGTGTATATTCATACTTTAACAGTTATATAAAGCTGGCTGTCCTGGTGTAAATTCATATCTGAACAGTCATATAAAGCCGGCAGTGCTGGTGTAAATTCATACCTAAACAGTCATATAAAGCTGGCTGTCCTGGTGTAAATTCATACCTAAACAGTCATATAAAGCTTTCTGTCCTGGTGTAAATTCATATCTGAACAGTTATCTAAAGCTGTCTGTCCTGGTGTAAATTCATACCCGAACAGTCATATAAAGCTGGCAGTCCTGGTGTAAATTCATATCTGAACAGTCATATAAAGCTGGCTGTCCTGGTGTATATTCATACCTGAACAGTCATATAAAGCTGGCTGTCCTGGTGTAAATTCATGCCTGAACAGTCATATAAAGCTCGCTGTCCTGGTGTAAATTCATACCTGAACAGTCATATAAAGCTGGCTGTCCTGGTGTATATTCATATCTGAACAGTCATATAAAACTGGTTGTCCTGGTGTAAATTCATATCTGAACAGTTATATAAAGCTGGCTGTGCTGGTGTAAATTCATACCTGAACAGTCATATACAACTTGCTGTCCTGGTGTAAATTCATATCTGAACAGTTATATAAAGCTGGCTGTCCTGGTGTATATTCATACCTGAACAGTCATATAAAGCTGACTGTCCTGGAGTAAATTCATATCTGAACAGTCATATAAAGCTGGCTGTCCTGGTGTATATTCATACCTGAACAGTATTATAAAGCTGGCTGTCCTGGTGTAAATTCATACCTAAACAGTCATATAAAGCTTGCTGTCCTGGTGTAAATTCATATCTGAACAGTTATCTAAAGCTGTCTATCCTGGTTTAAATTCATACCCGAACAGTCATATAAAGCTGGCTGTCCTGGTGTAAATTCATATCTGAACAGTCATATAAAGCTGGCTGTCCTGGTGTATATTCATACCTGAACAGTATATTAAAGCTGGCTTTCCTGGTGTAAATTCATATCTGAACAGTTATATAAAGCTTGCTGTCCTGGTGTAAATTCATATCTGAACAGTTATCCAAAGCTGTCTGTCCTGGTGTAAATTCATACCCGAACAGTCATATAAAGCTGGCTGCCCTGGTGTAAATTCATGCCTTAACAGTCGTATAAAGCCGGCTGTCCTGGTGTTAATTCATACCTGAACAGTCATATAAAGCTGGCTGTCCTGGTGTAAATTCATATCTGAACAGTAATATAAAGCTGGTTGGCCAACCCAAAAATTATATGCTGACTGTCCTAGTGGAAATTCATACCCCAACTGTTATGGGCTGGCTATCCCAGTGGAAATTCATCTCAACTGTTGTAGGCTGGCTGTCCTAGTACCAATTCATACCCCATCTGTTATGGACTGGCTGTCCTGGTGTAAATTCATACCCCAACTGTTATGGACTGGCTGTCCTGAGTATTTCATAACCCAACTGCTATGCGCTGGCTGTCCTAATGTAAATTCATGTCCCAACTGCTATGGACTGGCTGTCCTGGTGTAAATTCATGCCTGAACAGTCATATAAAGCTGGCTGTCCTGGTGTAAATTCATATCTGAACAGTTATATAAAGCTGGCTGTGCTGGTGTAAATTCATACCTGAACAGTCATATAAAACTGTCTGTCCTGGTGTAAATTCATATCTGAACAGTCATATAAAACTGGCTGTCCTGGTGTATATTCATACTTTAACAGTTATATAAAGCTGGCTGTCCTGGTGTAAATTCATATCTGAACAGTCATATAAAGCCGGCAGTGCTGGTGTAAATTCATACCTAAACAGTCATATAAAGCTGGCTGTCCTGGTGTAAATTCATACCTAAACAGTCATATAAAGCTTTCTGTCCTGGTGTAAATTCATATCTGAACAGTTATCTAAAGCTGTCTATCCTGGTTTAAATTCATACCCGAACAGTCATATAAAGCTGGCTGTCCTGGTGTAAATTCATATCTGAACAGTCATATAAAGCTGGCTGTCCTGGTGTATATTCATACCTGAACAGTATTATAAAGCTGGCTTTCCTGGTGTAAATTCATATCTGAACAGTTATATAAAGCTTGCTGTCCTGGTGTAAATTCATATCTGAACAGTTATCCAAAGCTGTCTGTCCTGGTGTAAATTCATACCCGAACAGTCATATAAAGCTGGCTGCCCTGGTGTAAATTCATGCCTTAACAGTCGTATAAAGCCGGCTGTCCTGGTGTAAATTCATACCTGAACAGTCATATAAAGCTGGCTGTCCTGGTGTAAATTCATATCTGAACAGTAATATAAAGCTGGTTGGCCAACCCAAAAATTATATGCTGACTGTCCTAGTGGAAATTCATACCCCAACTGTTATGGGCTGGCTATCCCAGTGGAAATTCATCTCAACTGTTGTAGGCTGGCTGTCCTAGTACCAATTCATACCCCATCTGTTATGGACTGGCTGTCCTGGTGTAAATTCATACCCCAACTGTTATGGACTGGCTGTCCTGAGTATTTCATAACCCAACTGCTATGCGCTGGCTGTCCTAATGTAAATTCATGTCCCAACTGCTATGGACTGGCTGTCCTGGTGTAAATTCATGCCTGAACAGTCATATAAAGCTGGCTGTCCTGGTGTAAATTCATATCTGAACAGTTATATAAAGCTGGCTGTGCTGGTGTAAATTCATACCTGAACAGTCATATAAAACTGTCTGTCCTGGTGTAAATTCATATCTGAACAGTCATATAAAGCTGGCTGTCCTGGTGTATATTCATACTTTAACAGTTATATAAAGCTGGCTGTCCTGGTGTAAATTCATATCTGAACAGTCATATAAAGCCGGCAGTGCTGGTGTAAATTCATACCTAAACAGTCATATAAAGCTGGCTGTCCTGGTGTAAATTCATACCTAAACAGTCATATAAAGCTTTCTGTCCTGGTGTAAATTCATATCTGAACAGTTATCTAAAGCTGTCTATCCTGGTTTAAATTCATACCCGAACAGTCATATAAAGCTGGCTGTCCTGGTGTAAATTCATATCTGAACAGTCATATAAAGCTGGCTGTCCTGGTGTATATTCATACCTGAACAGTATTATAAAGCTGGCTTTCCTGGTGTAAATTCATATCTGAACAGTTATATAAAGCTTGCTGTCCTGGTGTAAATTCATATCTGAACAGTTATCCAAAGCTGTCTGTCCTGGTGTAAATTCATACCCGAACAGTCATATAAAGCTGGCTGTCCTGGTGTAAATTCATGCCTTAACAGTCGTATAAAGCCGGCTGTCCTGGTGTAAATTCATACCTGAACAGTCATATAAAGCTGGCTGTCCTGGTGTAAATTCATATCTGAACAGTAATATAAAGCTGGTTGGCCAACCCAAAAATTATATGCTGACTGTCCTAGTGGAAATTCATACCCCAACTGTTATGGGCTGGCTATCCCAGTGGAAATTCATCTCAACTGTTGTAGGCTGGCTGTCCTAGTACCAATTCATACCCCATCTGTTATGGACTGGCTGTCCTGGTGTAAATTCATACCCCAACTGTTATGGACTGGCTGTCCTGAGTATTTCATAACCCAACTGCTATGCGCTGGCTGTCCTAATGTAAATTCATGTCCCAACTGCTATGGACTGGCTGTCCTGGTGTAAATTCATGCCTGAACAGTCATATAAAGCTGGCTGTCCTGGTGTAAATTCATATCTGAACAGTTATATAAAGCTGGCTGTGCTGGTGTAAATTCATACCTGAACAGTCATATAAAGCTTGCTGTCCTGGTGTAAATTCATATCTGAACAGTCATATAAAGCTGGCTGTCCTGGTGTATATTCATACTTTAACAGTTATATAAAGCTGGCTGTCCTGGTGTAAATTCATATCTGAACAGTCATATAAAGCCGGCAGTGCTGGTGTAAATTCATACCTAAACAGTCATATAAAGCTGGCTGTCCTGGTGTAAATTCATATCTGAACAGTTATATAAAGCTGGCTGTGCTGGTGTAAATTCATACCTGAACAGTCATATAAAACTGTCTGTCCTGGTGTAAATTCATATCTGAACAGTCATATAAAGCTGGCTGTCCTGGTGTATATTCATACTTTAACAGTTATATAAAGCTGGCTGTCCTGGTGTAAATTCATATCTGAACAGTCATATAAAGCCGGCAGTGCTGGTGTAAATTCATACCTAAACAGTCATATAAAGCTGGCTGTCCTGGTGTAAATTCATACCTAAACAGTCATATAAAGCTTTCTGTCCTGGTGTAAATTCATATCTGAACAGTTATCTAAAGCAGTCTATCCTGGTTTAAATTCATACCCGAACAGTCATATAAAGCTGGCTGTCCTGGTGTAAATTCATATCCGAACAGTAATATAAAGCTGGCTGTCCTCGGGTTAATTCATATCTGAACAGTTATCTAAAGCTGTCTGTCCTGGTGTAAATTCATACCCGAACAGTCATATAAAGCTGGCTGTCCTGGTGTAAATTCATATCTGAACAGTCATATAAAGCTGGCTGTCCTGGTGTATATTCATACCTGAACAGTCATATAAAGCTGGCTGTCCTGGTGTAAATTCATGCCTGAACAGTCATATAAAGCTCGCTGTCCTGGTGTAAATTCATACCTGAACAGTCATATAAAGCTGGCTGTCCTGGTGTATATTCATATCTGAACAGTCATATAAAACTGGTTGTCCTGGTGTAAATTCATATCTGAACAGTTATATAAAGCTGGCTGTGCTGGTGTAAATTCATACCTGAACAGTCATATACAACTTGCTGTCCTGGTGTAAATTCATATCTGAACAGTTATATAAAGCTGGCTGTCCTGGTGTATATTCATACCTGAACAGTCATATAAAGCTGACTGTCCTGGAGTAAATTCATATCTGAACAGTCATATAAAGCTGGCTGTCCTGGTTTAAATTCATACCCGAACAGTCATATAAAGCTGGCTGTCCTGGTGTAAATTCATATCTGAACAGTTATATAAAGCTGGCTGTCCTGGTGTATATTCATACCTGAACAGTATATTAAAGCTGGCTTTCCTGGTGTAAATTCATATCTGAACAGTTATATAAAGCTTGCTGTCCTGGTGTAAATTCATATCTGAACAGTTATCCAAAGCTGTCTGTCCTGGTGTAAATTCATACCCGAACAGTCATATAAAGCTGGCTGCCCTGGTGTAAATTCATGCCTTAACAGTCGTATAAAGCCGGCTGTCCTGGTGTTAATTCATACCTGAACAGTCATATAAAGCTGGCTGTCCTGGTGTAAATTCATATCTGAACAGTAATATAAAGCTGGTTGGCCAACCCAAAAATTATATGCTGACTGTCCTAGTGGAAATTCATACCCCAACTGTTATGGGCTGGCTATCCCAGTGGAAATTCATCTCAACTGTTGTCGGCTGGCTGTCCTAGTACCAATTCATACCCCATCTGTTATGGACTGGCTGTCCTGGTGTAAATTCATACCCCAACTGTTATGGACTGGCTGTCCTGAGTATTTCATAACCCAACTGCTATGCGCTGGCTGTCCTAATGTAAATTCATGTCCCAACTGCTATGGACTGGCTGTCCTGGTGTAAATTCATGCCTGAACAGTCATATAAAGCTGGCTGTCCTGGTGTAAATTCATATCTGAACAGTTATATAAAGCTGGCTGTGCTGGTGTAAATTCATACCTGAACAGTCATATAAAACTGTCTGTCCTGGTGTAAATTCATATCTGAACAGTCATATAAAGCTGGCTGTCCTGGTGTATATTCATACTTTAACAGTTATATAAAGCTGGCTGTCCTGGTGTAAATTCATATCTGAACAGTCATATAAAGCCGGCAGTGCTGGTGTAAATTCATACCTAAACAGTCATATAAAGCTGGCTGTCCTGGTGTAAATTCATACCTAAACAGTCATATAAAGCTTTCTGTCCTGGTGTAAATTCATATCTGAACAGTTATCTAAAGCTGTCTATCCTGGTTTAAATTCATACCCGAACAGTCATATAAAGCTGGCTGTCCTGGTGTAAATTCATATCTGAACAGTCATATAAAGCTGGCTGTCCTGGTGTATATTCATACCTGAACAGTATTATAAAGCTGGCTTTCCTGGTGTAAATTCATATCTGAACAGTTATATAAAGCTTGCTGTCCTGGTGTAAATTCATATCTGAACAGTTATCCAAAGCTGTCTGTCCTGGTGTAAATTCATACCCGAACAGTCATATAAAGCTGGCTGTCCTGGTGTAAATTCATGCCTTAACAGTCGTATAAAGCCGGCTGTCCTGGTGTTAATTCATACCTGAACAGTCATATAAAGCTGGCTGTCCTGGTGTAAATTCATATCTGAACAGTAATATAAAGCTGGTTGGCCAACCCAAAAAATATATGCTGACTGTCCTAGTGGAAATTCATACCCCAACTGTTATGGGCTGGCTATCCCAGTGGAAATTCATCTCAACTGTTGTAGGCTGGCTGTCCTAGTACCAATTCATACCCCATCTGTTATGGACTGGCTGTCCTGGTGTAAATTCATACCCCAACTGTTATGGACTGGCTGTCCTGAGTATTTCATAACCCAACTGCTATGCGCTGGCTGTCCTAATGTAAATTCATGTCCCAACTGCTATGGACTGGCTGTCCTGGTGTAAATTCATGCCTGAACAGTCATATAAAGCTGGCTGTCCTGGTGTAAATTCATATCTGAACAGTTATATAAAGCTGGCTGTGCTGGTGTAAATTCATACCTGAACAGTCATATAAAGCTTGCTGTCCTGGTGTAAATTCATATCTGAACAGTCATATAAAGCTGGCTGTCCTGGTGTATATTCATACTTTAACAGTTATATAAAGCTGGCTGTCCTGGTGTAAATTCATATCTGAACAGTCATATAAAGCCGGCAGTGCTGGTGTAAATTCATACCTAAACAGTCATATAAAGCTGGCTGTCCTGGTGTAAATTCATATCTGAACAGTCATATAAAGCTGGCTGTCCTGGTGTAAATTCATACCTGAACAGTCATATAAAGCTGGCTGTCCTGGTGTAAATTCATATCTGAACAGTCATATAAAGCTGGCTGTCCTGGTGTAAATTCATACCTGAACAGTCATATAAAGCTGGCTGTGCTGGTGTATATTCATACCTGAACAGTATTATAAAGCTGGCTTTCCTGGTGTAAATTCATATCTGAACAGTTATATAAAGCTTGCTGTCCTGGTGTAAATTCATATCTGAACAGTTATCCAAAGCTGTCTGTCCTGGTGTAAATTCATACCCGAACAGTCATATAAAGCTGGCTGTCCTGGTGTAAATTCATGCCTTAACAGTCGTATAAAGCCGGCTGTCCTGGTGTTAATTCATACCTGAACAGTCATATAAAGCTGGCTGTCCTGGTGTAAATTCATATCTGAACAGTAATATAAAGCTGGTTGGCCAACCCAAAAAATATATGCTGACTGTCCTAGTGGAAATTCATACCCCAACTGTTATGGGCTGGCTATCCCAGTGGAAATTCATCTCAACTGTTGTAGGCTGGCTGTCCTAGTACCAATTCATACCCCATCTGTTATGGACTGGCTGTCCTGGTGTAAATTCATACCCCAACTGTTATGGACTGGCTGTCCTGAGTATTTCATAACCCAACTGCTATGCGCTGGCTGTCCTAATGTAAATTCATGTCCCAACTGCTATGGACTGGCTGTCCTGGTGTAAATTCATGCCTGAACAGTCATATAAAGCTGGCTGTCCTGGTGTAAATTCATATCTGAACAGTTATATAAAGCTGGCTGTGCTGGTGTAAATTCATACCTGAACAGTCATATAAAGCTTGCTGTCCTGGTGTAAATTCATATCTGAACAGTCATATAAAGCTGGCTGTCCTGGTGTATATTCATACTTTAACAGTTATATAAAGCTGGCTGTCCTGGTGTAAATTCATATCTGAACAGTCATATAAAGCCGGCAGTGCTGGTGTAAATTCATACCTAAACAGTCATATAAAGCTGGCTGTCCTGGTGTAAATTCATATCTGAACAGTTATATAAAGCTGGCTGTGCTGGTGTAAATTCATACCTGAACAGTCATATAAAACTGTCTGTCCTGGTGTAAATTCATATCTGAACAGTCATATAAAGCTGGCTGTCCTGGTGTATATTCATACTTTAACAGTTATATAAAGCTGGCTGTCCTGGTGTAAATTCATATCTGAACAGTCATATAAAGCCGGCAGTGCTGGTGTAAATTCATACCTAAACAGTCATATAAAGCTGGCTGTCCTGGTGTAAATTCATACCTAAACAGTCATATAAAGCTTTCTGTCCTGGTGTAAATTCATATCTGAACAGTTATCTAAAGCAGTCTATCCTGGTTTAAATTCATACCCGAACAGTCATATAAAGCTGGCTGTCCTGGTGTAAATTCATATCCGAACAGTAATATAAAGCTGGCTGTCCTCGGGTTAATTCATATCTGAACAGTTATCTAAAGCTGTCTGTCCTGGTGTAAATTCATACCCGAACAGTCATATAAAGCTGGCTGTCCTGGTGTAAATTCATATCTGAACAGTCATATAAAGCTGGCTGTCCTGGTGTATATTCATACCTGAACAGTCATATAAAGCTGGCTGTCCTGGTGTAAATTCATGCCTGAACAGTCATATAAAGCTCGCTGTCCTGGTGTAAATTCATACCTGAACAGTCATATAAAGCTGGCTGTCCTGGTGTATATTCATATCTGAACAGTCATATAAAACTGGTTGTCCTGGTGTAAATTCATATCTGAACAGTTATATAAAGCTGGCTGTGCTGGTGTAAATTCATACCTGAACAGTCATATACAACTTGCTGTCCTGGTGTAAATTCATATCTGAACAGTTATATAAAGCTGGCTGTCCTGGTGTATATTCATACCTGAACAGTCATATAAAGCTGACTGTCCTGGAGTAAATTCATATCTGAACAGTCATATAAAGCTGGCTGTCCTGGTTTAAATTCATACCCGAACAGTCATATAAAGCTGGCTGTCCTGGTGTAAATTCATATCTGAACAGTTATATAAAGCTGGCTGTCCTGGTGTATATTCATACCTGAACAGTATATTAAAGCTGGCTTTCCTGGTGTAAATTCATATCTGAACAGTTATATAAAGCTTGCTGTCCTGGTGTAAATTCATATCTGAACAGTTATCCAAAGCTGTCTGTCCTGGTGTAAATTCATACCCGAACAGTCATATAAAGCTGGCTGCCCTGGTGTAAATTCATGCCTTAACAGTCGTATAAAGCCGGCTGTCCTGGTGTTAATTCATACCTGAACAGTCATATAAAGCTGGCTGTCCTGGTGTAAATTCATATCTGAACAGTAATATAAAGCTGGTTGGCCAACCCAAAAATTATATGCTGACTGTCCTAGTGGAAATTCATACCCCAACTGTTATGGGCTGGCTATCCCAGTGGAAATTCATCTCAACTGTTGTCGGCTGGCTGTCCTAGTACCAATTCATACCCCATCTGTTATGGACTGGCTGTCCTGGTGTAAATTCATACCCCAACTGTTATGGACTGGCTGTCCTGAGTATTTCATAACCCAACTGCTATGCCCTGGCTGTCCTAATGTAAATTCATGTCCCAACTGCTATGGACTGGCTGTCCTGGTGTAAATTCATGCCTGAACAGTCATATAAAGCTGGCTGTCCTGGTGTAAATTCATATCTGAACAGTTATATAAAGCTGGCTGTGCTGGTGTAAATTCATACCTGAACAGTCATATAAAACTGTCTGTCCTGGTGTAAATTCATATCTGAACAGTCATATAAAGCTGGCTGTCCTGGTGTATATTCATACTTTAACAGTTATATAAAGCTGGCTGTCCTGGTGTAAATTCATATCTGAACAGTCATATAAAGCCGGCAGTGCTGGTGTAAATTCATACCTAAACAGTCATATAAAGCTGGCTGTCCTGGTGTAAATTCATACCTAAACAGTCATATAAAGCTTTCTGTCCTGGTGTAAATTCATATCTGAACAGTTATCTAAAGCTGTCTATCCTGGTTTAAATTCATACCCGAACAGTCATATAAAGCTGGCTGTCCTGGTGTAAATTCATATCTGAACAGTCATATAAAGCTGGCTGTCCTGGTGTATATTCATACCTGAACAGTATTATAAAGCTGGCTTTCCTGGTGTAAATTCATATCTGAACAGTTATATAAAGCTTGCTGTCCTGGTGTAAATTCATATCTGAACAGTTATCCAAAGCTGTCTGTCCTGGTGTAAATTCATACCCGAACAGTCATATAAAGCTGGCTGTCCTGGTGTAAATTCATGCCTTAACAGTCGTATAAAGCCGGCTGTCCTGGTGTTAATTCATACCTGAACAGTCATATAAAGCTGGCTGTCCTGGTGTAAATTCATATCTGAACAGTAATATAAAGCTGGTTGGCCAACCCAAAAAATATATGCTGACTGTCCTAGTGGAAATTCATACCCCAACTGTTATGGGCTGGCTATCCCAGTGGAAATTCATCTCAACTGTTGTAGGCTGGCTGTCCTAGTACCAATTCATACCCCATCTGTTATGGACTGGCTGTCCTGGTGTAAATTCATACCCCAACTGTTATGGACTGGCTGTCCTGAGTATTTCATAACCCAACTGCTATGCGCTGGCTGTCCTAATGTAAATTCATGTCCCAACTGCTATGGACTGGCTGTCCTGGTGTAAATTCATGCCTGAACAGTCATATAAAGCTGGCTGTCCTGGTGTAAATTCATATCTGAACAGTTATATAAAGCTGGCTGTGCTGGTGTAAATTCATACCTGAACAGTCATATAAAGCTTGCTGTCCTGGTGTAAATTCATATCTGAACAGTCATATAAAGCTGGCTGTCCTGGTGTATATTCATACTTTAACAGTTATATAAAGCTGGCTGTCCTGGTGTAAATTCATATCTGAACAGTCATATAAAGCCGGCAGTGCTGGTGTAAATTCATACCTAAACAGTCATATAAAGCTGGCTGTCCTGGTGTAAATTCATATCTGAACAGTCATATAAAGCTGGCTGTCCTGGTGTAAATTCATACCTGAACAGTCATATAAAGCTGGCTGTCCTGGTGTAAATTCATATCTGAACAGTCATATAAAGCTGGCTGTCCTGGTGTAAATTCATACCTGAACAGTCATATAAAGCTGGCTGTCCTGGTGTAAATTCATATCCGAACAGTAATATAAAGCTGGCTGTCCTCGGGTTAATTCATATCTGAACAGTTATCTAAAGCTGGCTGTCCTGGTGTAAATTCATACCTAAACAGTCATATAAAGCTTTCTGTCCTGGTGTAAATTCATATCTGAACAGTTATCTAAAGCAGTCTATCCTGGTTTAAATTCATACCCGAACAGTCATATAAAGCTGGCTGTCCTGGTGTAAATTCATATCCGAACAGTAATATAAAGCTGGCTGTCCTCGGGTTAATTCATATCTGAACAGTTATCTAAAGCTGTCTGTCCTGGTGTAAATTCATACCCGAACAGTCATATAAAGCTGGCTGTCCTGGTGTAAATTCATATCTGAACAGTCATATAAAGCTGGCTGTCCTGGTGTATATTCATACCTGAACAGTCATATAAAGCTGGCTGTCCTGGTGTAAATTCATGCCTGAACAGTCATATAAAGCTCGCTGTCCTGGTGTAAATTCATACCTGAACAGTCATATAAAGCTGGCTGTCCTGGTGTATATTCATATCTGAACAGTCATATAAAACTGGTTGTCCTGGTGTAAATTCATATCTGAACAGTTATATAAAGCTGGCTGTGCTGGTGTAAATTCATACCTGAACAGTCATATACAACTTGCTGTCCTGGTGTAAATTCATATCTGAACAGTTATATAAAGCTGGCTGTCCTGGTGTATATTCATACCTGAACAGTCATATAAAGCTGACTGTCCTGGAGTAAATTCATATCTGAACAGTCATATAAAGCTGGCTGTCCTGGTGTATATTCATACCTGAACAGTATTATAAAGCTGGCTGTCCTGGTGTAAATTCATACCTAAACAGTCATATAAAGCTTGCTGTCCTGGTGTAAATTCATATCTGAACAGTTATCTAAAGCTGTCTATCCTGGTTTAAATTCATACCCGAACAGTCATATAAAGCTGGCTGTCCTGGTGTAAATTCATATCTGAACAGTCATATAAAGCTGGCTGTCCTGGTGTATATTCATACCTGAACAGTATATTAAAGCTGGCTTTCCTGGTGTAAATTCATATCTGAACAGTTATATAAAGCTTGCTGTCCTGGTGTAAATTCATATCTGAACAGTTATCCAAAGCTGTCTGTCCTGGTGTAAATTCATACCCGAACAGTCATATAAAGCTGGCTGCCCTGGTGTAAATTCATGCCTTAACAGTCGTATAAAGCCGGCTGTCCTGGTGTTAATTCATACCTGAACAGTCATATAAAGCTGGCTGTCCTGGTGTAAATTCATATCTGAACAGTAATATAAAGCTGGTTGGCCAACCCAAAAATTATATGCTGACTGTCCTAGTGGAAATTCATACCCCAACTGTTATGGGCTGGCTATCCCAGTGGAAATTCATCTCAACTGTTGTCGGCTGGCTGTCCTAGTACCAATTCATACCCCATCTGTTATGGACTGGCTGTCCTGGTGTAAATTCATACCCCAACTGTTATGGACTGGCTGTCCTGAGTATTTCATAACCCAACTGCTATGCGCTGGCTGTCCTAATGTAAATTCATGTCCCAACTGCTATGGACTGGCTGTCCTGGTGTAAATTCATGCCTGAACAGTCATATAAAGCTGGCTGTCCTGGTGTAAATTCATATCTGAACAGTTATATAAAGCTGGCTGTGCTGGTGTAAATTCATACCTGAACAGTCATATAAAACTGTCTGTCCTGGTGTAAATTCATATCTGAACAGTCATATAAAGCTGGCTGTCCTGGTGTATATTCATACTTTAACAGTTATATAAAGCTGGCTGTCCTGGTGTAAATTCATATCTGAACAGTCATATAAAGCCGGCAGTGCTGGTGTAAATTCATACCTAAACAGTCATATAAAGCTGGCTGTCCTGGTGTAAATTCATACCTAAACAGTCATATAAAGCTTTCTGTCCTGGTGTAAATTCATATCTGAACAGTTATCTAAAGCTGTCTATCCTGGTTTAAATTCATACCCGAACAGTCATATAAAGCTGGCTGTCCTGGTGTAAATTCATATCTGAACAGTCATATAAAGCTGGCTGTCCTGGTGTATATTCATACCTGAACAGTATTATAAAGCTGGCTTTCCTGGTGTAAATTCATATCTGAACAGTTATATAAAGCTTGCTGTCCTGGTGTAAATTCATATCTGAACAGTTATCCAAAGCTGTCTGTCCTGGTGTAAATTCATACCCGAACAGTCATATAAAGCTGGCTGTCCTGGTGTAAATTCATGCCTTAACAGTCGTATAAAGCCGGCTGTCCTGGTGTTAATTCATACCTGAACAGTCATATAAAGCTGGCTGTCCTGGTGTAAATTCATATCTGAACAGTAATATAAAGCTGGTTGGCCAACCCAAAAAATATATGCTGACTGTCCTAGTGGAAATTCATACCCCAACTGTTATGGGCTGGCTATCCCAGTGGAAATTCATCTCAACTGTTGTAGGCTGGCTGTCCTAGTACCAATTCATACCCCATCTGTTATGGACTGGCTGTCCTGGTGTAAATTCATACCCCAACTGTTATGGACTGGCTGTCCTGAGTATTTCATAACCCAACTGCTATGCGCTGGCTGTCCTAATGTAAATTCATGTCCCAACTGCTATGGACTGGCTGTCCTGGTGTAAATTCATGCCTGAACAGTCATATAAAGCTGGCTGTCCTGGTGTAAATTCATATCTGAACAGTTATATAAAGCTGGCTGTGCTGGTGTAAATTCATACCTGAACAGTCATATAAAGCTTGCTGTCCTGGTGTAAATTCATATCTGAACAGTCATATAAAGCTGGCTGTCCTGGTGTATATTCATACTTTAACAGTTATATAAAGCTGGCTGTCCTGGTGTAAATTCATATCTGAACAGTCATATAAAGCCGGCAGTGCTGGTGTAAATTCATACCTAAACAGTCATATAAAGCTGGCTGTCCTGGTGTAAATTCATATCTGAACAGTCATATAAAGCTGGCTGTCCTGGTGTAAATTCATACCTGAACAGTCATATAAAGCTGGCTGTCCTGGTGTAAATTCATATCTGAACAGTCATATAAAGCTGGCTGTCCTGGTGTAAATTCATACCTGAACAGTCATATAAAGCTGGCTGTCCTGGTGTAAATTCATATCCGAACAGTAATATAAAGCTGGCTGTCCTCGGGTTAATTCATATCTGAACAGTTATCTAAAGCTGTCTGTCCTGGTGTAAATTCATACCCGAACAGTCATATAAAGCTTGCTGTCCTGGTGTAAATTCATACCTGAACAGTCATATAAAGCTGGCTGTCCTGGTGTAAATTCATATCTGAAGAGTAATATAAAGCTGGTTGGCCAACCCAAAAATTATATGCTGACTGTCCTAGTGGAAATTCATACCCCAACAGTTATGGGCTGGCTATCCCAGTGGAAATTCATCTCAACTGTTGTAGGCTGGCTGTCCTAGTACCAAATCATACCCCATCTGTTATGGACTGGCTGTCCTGGTGTAAATTCATACCCCAACTGTTATGGACTGGCTGTCCTGAGTATTTCATAACCCAACTGCTATGGACTGGCTGTCCTGGTGTAAATTCATGCCTGAACAGTCATATAAAGCTGGCTGTCCTGGTGTATATTCATATCTGAACAGTTATATAAAGCTGGCTGTGCTGGTGTAAATTCATATCTGAACAGTCATATAAAGCCGGCAGTTCTGGTGTAAATTCATACCTAAACAGTCATATAAAGCTGGCTGTCCTGGTGTAAATTCATATCTGAACAGTCATATAAAGCTGGCTCTCCTGGTGTAAATTCATACCTGAACAGTCATAAAAAGCTGACTGTCCTGGTGTAAATTCATATCTGAACAGTCATATAAAGCTGGCTGTCCTGGTGTAAATTCATACCTGAACAGTCATATAAAGCTTTCTGTCCTGGTGTAAATTCATATCTGAACAGTCATATAAAGCTGACTGTCCTGGTGTAAATTCATACCTGAACAGTCATATAAAGCTGGCTGTCCTGGTGTAAATTCATATCCGAACAGTCATATAAAGCTGGCTGTCCTGGTGTTAATTCATATCTGAACAGTTATCTAAAGCTGTCTGTCCTGGTGTAAATTCATACCCGAACAGTCATATAAAGCTTGCTGTCCTGGTGTAAATTCATGCCTGAACAGTCATATAAAGCTGGCTGTGCTGGTGTAAATTCATACCTGAACAGTCATATAAAGCTGGCTGTCCTGGTGTAAATTCATATCTGAACAGTCATATAAAGCTGGCAGCGCTGGTTTAAATTCATACCTAAACAGTCATATAAAGCTGACTGTCCTGGAGTAAATTCATATCTGAACAGTCATATAAAGCTGGCTGTCCTGGTGTATATTCATACCTGAACAGTATTATAAAGCTGGCTGTCCTGGTGTAAATTCATACCTAAACAGTCATATAAAGTTTGCTGTCCTGGTGTAAATTCATATCTGAACAGTTATATAAAGCTGTCTGTCCTGGTTTAAATTCATACCCGAACAGTCATATAAAGCTGGCTGTCCTGGTGTAAATTCATGCCTGAACAGTCATATAAAGCTGGCTGTCCTGGTGTATATTCATACCTGAACAGTATTATAAAGCTGGCTTTCCTGGTGTAAATTCATATCTGAACAGTTATATAAAGCTTGCTGTCCTGGTGTAAATTCATATCTGAACAGTTATCCAAAGCTGTCTGTCCTGGTGTAAATTCATACCCGAACAGTCATATAAAGCTGGCTGTCCTGGTGTAAATTCATGCCTTAACAGTCGTATAAAGCTGGCTGTCCTGGTGTAAATTCATACCTGAACAGTCATATAAAGCTGGCTGTCCTGGTGTAAATTCATATCTGAACAGTAATATAAAGCTGGTTGGCCAACCCAAAAAATATATGCTGACTGTCCTAGTGGAAATTCATACCCCAACTGTTATGGGCTGGCTATCCCAGTGGAAATTCATCTCAACTGTTGTAGGCTGGCTGTCCTAGTACCAATTCATACCCCATCTGTTATGGACTGGCTGTCCTGGTGTAAATTCATACCCCAACTGTTATGGACTGGCTGTCCTGAGTATTTCATAACCCAACTGCTATGCGCTGGCTGTCCTAATGTAAATTCATGTCCCAACTGCTATGGACTGGCTGTCCTGGTGTAAATTCATGCCTGAACAGTCATATAAAGCTGGCTGTCCTGGTGTAAATTCATATCTGAACAGTTATATAAAGCTGGCTGTGCTGGTGTAAATTCATACCTGAACAGTCATATAAAACTGGCTGTCCAGGTGTAAATTCATATCTGAACAGTCATATAAAGCTGGCTGTCCTGGTGTATATTCATACTTTAACAGTTATATCAAGCTGGCTGTCCTGGTGTAAATTCATATCTGAACAGTTATATAAAGCCGGCAGTTCTGGTCTAAATTCATACCTAAACAGTCATATAAAGCTGGCTGTCCTGGTGTAAATTCATATCTGAACACTCATATAAAGCTGGCTGTCCTGGTGTAAATTCATATCTGAACAGTCATATAAAGCTGGCTGTCCTGGTGTAAATTCATATCTGAACAGTCATATAAAGCTGGCTGTCCTGGTGTAAATTCATACCTGAACAGTCATATAAAGCTGGCTGTCCTGGTGTAAATTCATATCCGAACAGTAATATAAAGCTGGCTGTCCTAGGGTTAATTCATATCTGAACAGTTATCTAAAGCTGTCTGTCCTGGTGTAAATTCATACCTGAACAGTTATCTAAAGCTGTCTGTCCTGGTGTAAATTCATACCTGAACAGTCATATAAAGCTGGCTGTCCTGGTGTAAATTCATATCTGAAGAGTAATTTAAAGCTGGTTGGCCAACCCAAAAATTATATGCTGACTGTCCTAGTGGAAATTCATACCCCAACTGTTATGGGCTGGCTATCCCAGTGGAAATTCATCTCAACTGTTATAGGCTGGCTGTCCTGGTTTAAATTCATACCCGCCCTGTTATGGACTGGCTGTCCCAGTGGAAATTCATCTCAACTGTTGTAGGCTGGCTGTCCTAGTACCAATTCATACCCAATCTGTTATGGACTGGCTGTCCTGGTGTAAATTCATACCCCAACTGTTATGGACTGGCTGTCCTGAGTATTTCATAACCCAACTGCTTTGCGCTGGCTGTCCTAATGTAAATTCATGTCCCAACTGCTATGGACTGGCTGTCCTGGTGTAAATTCAGGCCTGAACAGTCATATAAAGCTGGCTGTCCTGGTGTAAATTCATATCTGAACAGTTATTTAAAGCTGGCTGTGCTGGTGTAAATTCATACCTGAACAGTCATATAAAACTGTCTGTCCTGGTGTAAATTCATATCTGAACAGTCATATAAAGCTGGCTGTCCTGGTGTATATTCATACTTTAACAGTTATATAAAGCTGGCTGTCCTGGTGTAAATTCATATCTGAACAGTCATATAAAGCCGGCAGTGCTGGTGTAAATTCATATCTAAACAGTCATATAAAGCTGGCTGTCCTGGTGTAAATTCATATTTGAACAGTCATATAAAGCTGGCTGTCCTGGTGTAAATTCATACCTGAACAGTCATATAAAGCTGGCTTTCCTGGTGTAAATTCATATCTGAACAGTCATATAAAGCTGGCTGTCCTGGTGTAAATTCATACCTGAACAGTCATATAAAACTGGCTGTCCTGGTGTAAATTCATATCTGAACAGTCATATAAAGCTGACTGTCCTGGTGTAAATTCATGCCTGAACAGTCATATAAAGCTGGCTGTCCTGGTGTAAATTCATACCTGAACAGTCATATAAAGCTGGCTGTCCTGGTGTAAATTCATATCCGAACAGTAATATAAAGCTGGCTGTCCTGGTGTTAATTCATATCTGAACAGGTACCTAAAGCTGTCTGTCCTGGTGTAAATTCATACCCGAACAGTCATATAAAGCTGGCTGTCCTGGTGTAAATTCATGCCTGAACAGTCATATAAAGCTGGCTGTCCTGGTGTAAATTCATACCTGAACAGTCATATGAAGCTGGCTGTCCTGGTGTAAATTCATATCTGAACAGTAATATAAAGCTGGTTGGCCAACCCAAAAATTATATCCTGACTGTCCTAGTGGAAATTCATACTCCAACTGTTATGGGCTGGCTATCCCAGTGGGAATTCATCTCAACTGTTATAGGCTGGCTGTCCTGGTTTAAATTCATACCCCATCTGTTATGGACTGGCTGTCCTGGTGTAAATTCATACCCCAACTGTTATGGACTGGCTGTCCTGAGTATTTCATAACCCAACTGGTATGCCTTGGCTGTCCTAATGCAAATTCATGTCCCAACTGCTATGGGCTGGCTGTCCTATTACTAATTCATACCCCAACTGTGACTGGCTGTCCTGGTGTATATTCATACCCGAACAGTAATATAAAGCTGGCTGTCCTGGTGTAAATTCATGCCTGAACAGTCATATAAAGCTGGCTGTCCTGGTGTAAATTCATATCTGAAGAGTAATATAAAGCTGGTTGGCCAACCCAAAAATTATATGCTGACTGTCCTGGTGGAAATTCATACCCCAACTGTTATGGGCTGGCTATCCCAGTGGAAATTCATCTCAACTGTTATAGGCTGGCTGTCCTAGTACCAATTCATACCCCAGCTGTTATGGACTGGCTGTCCTGGTGTAAATTCATACCCCAACTGTTATGGACTGACTGTCCTGAGTATTTCATAGCCCAACTGCTATGCGTTGGCTGTCCTAGTGTAAATTCATGCCCCAACTGCTATGGACTGGTTGTCCTGGTGTAAATTCATGCCCTAACTGCTATGAGCTGGCTGTCCTATTGCTAATTTATACCCCAACTGTGATTGGCTGTCCTGGTGAAAAATCATACCTAACTGCTATGTGCTGGCTGCCCTAGTGTAAATTCATATCCCAACTGTTATGAACTGGCTGTCCTGAGTACATTCATACCCCAGGTGTTATGGACTGGCTGTCCTAGTGTAAATTCATACCCCAACATTTGTTGGTTGGCTGTCCTGGTGTAAATTCATACCCGAACAGATATATAAAGCTGGTTGTCCTGGTGAAAATTCATACCCAACAGTTGCTGGCTGGCTGTTCTGGTGAAAATTCATACCCAACTGTTGTTGGCTAGCTGTCCTGGTGTAAATTCATACCCAACAGTTATATGCTGATTGTCCTAGTGGAAATTCATACCCCAACTGTTATGGGCTGGCTATCCTAGTGGAAATTCATCTCAACTGTTATAGGCTGGCTGTCCTAGTACTTATTCATACCCCAACTGCTATAGTATGTCTGTCCTGTTGTAAATTCATATCCCAACTGCTATGGACTGGCTGTCCTGGTGGAAATCTATACTCAACTGCTATGAACTGGCTGTTCTAATGTAAATTCATACCCCAACTGTTATAGGCCGTCTGTCCTGTTGTAAATTCATACCCCAACTGCTATGGGTTGGCTGTCCTAGTGTTAATTCATACCCCAACTGCTATGGACTGGCTGTACTAGTGTAAATTCATGCCCAAACTGCTGTGGGCTGGCTGTCCTATTACTAATTCTACTATGAATTTGGAATTTACTCGATTCTGATTGGTCAATCAGAGGTTGTTAAATCACAATAAACCCCCTCTGATTGAAACACCTGGTTTGACGGCCGCATCACCGCGGAAGCTAATATTTATAGAATGGAACTATTTTCAGTCATTGTCGGTAGGCATATTTAAATAATTATATCTACAATTACAGGTTACAAAATGCACAAATGCGGTTACTACAATAATCAAAGGATGTGTGGGAATACATTTCGTGCAGAAAACACGATAGATATCTACTAAGGGAATGTATTTACGTTTTGGAGACAACAGAGAGCTTGGAATTTTGGCGCTTTTCTATATACGACTGTGACGTCATATATTTTGCGTCACGATGAGCGATATGACGTCATAATGGTGACGCGCAATGTAGAGCGAAAGCCTTGCAAACCTTGCTTTGTTTAATTTAGGGATGCCCACCTCATGTTAGCTTACCAAGTTGCCGTGCTTGTATGCCTTCAATGCCTGTCATATGTTCGAGTGAAGTATAACGGTGTAAACAAACTGCTTGAGTATATACAGCGCCATATTTTGTTCGGTGATTCCGTAATTCAGATCGATAACCCACTCAAAACACTGAACTCAACCCATGCCGCTTCACTTCCGTATATTTGCTAACAGCAAAGAGTTCGCGTTTTATTTAGTCATGGTAGAATGGTGATAAACATACTGTGTTTTCAATGTAGAGCTAGGTTACCTGTAGATTTAACCCCGCTAAATTGAATTTGGAACCGAACGCGCAGCATGAGGTTTCAAATGTTAAATTTAGCGCACAGTATGTTTATCTCCTAATTCATACCCCAACTGTGACTGGCTGTCCTGGTGTAAATTCATACCTAACTGCTATGTGCTGGCTGTCCTAGTGTAAATTCATACCCCAACTGTTATGGGCTGGCTGTCCGTGTGTAAATTCATACCTCGACTGTTTTACGCTGGCTGTCCTGGTGTGTGTATATATATACCCAACTGCTAATTGGCTCGCAAGCTAGTGTAAAATCATACGCAACTGCTATGGGCTGGCTGTCCTGGTGTGCATTAATACCCAACAGCTGGCTGATTTAGTGTAATATTCATAGTCAAACACAACGCTTATGGGATGTCTGTCCTGGTGTAAATTCAAACCCAAATTCTATACGCTGTCTACCTTGATGTAAATTTATGTCCCCACTAATATATTCTGTCTGTCCTGGTGTAAATTCACACTCTTATGTTCTTTTTCAAACACAACTGTTATAGGCTGTCTGTCCTGGTGTAAATTCATACCCCAACTGTGATATGTTTGCTGGAGAAACACGTGCAGCATGTGGGCGGGCATTACGTCCCTGCATGTGCCCGGTAGCGTACCCCATTCAATCTGCCATAAGTGCCATGTGAGTTCCGTGAGTTCTTCCAAGAATAACACAAGCATCGCCAAACATGTTCATCTGGACGCCTGTCCAACCTTCACGACTATTAGAGCTGTCCAGATGAAAGCTGTGAACAGTATACAGTTCCAGTCTTGTCTTCCGAGCCTCAGATTCTGTCTACATCAAAATTTGGCGTCGGGGGCGGATGTTGTACTCCCTCAACCGGTATCGTAAGGTCCTTCCACCAATTGGTCTTAACCCAGGAATTGTCGGAGATGAACCAACCGAATATGGCTTGTGACGCCACACGTGGACAGCCGGCCAGTGGCAAGTCCTGAGTGTTGGCCTAAGAGATGATATTGTGTTTCGATGAACATGAACATGTCTGTCAGCTTCGTTTTGTGCCATTCCTGTTTGCAGCAAACCTACGGCGCGCAGACATTTTCAGCAAGCCGTGGCATTTTGTAAGCGTTATTGACGGCTAAACAACACTGTATATGTACCTTCATACACAACTGTTAGGGACCGACCATTTGACATTCTGGGGTGGCCTGTGGTTTTATCGAAAAAATGATTGTCACAGAAAATACTTCAAAAGAATGACGCTTTTTAAACTCTGAGTTGGTTATGCATTAGGAAGAAACCAAGTGACCCCCTATTCTTTAGCCACCCATGAAGATATGAGTACACCGCTTGGAAAGGATGCTCCTTCCTATGTCACTGTAAAGACGTGGGCAGCAGAGAAAAAGCATGGCGGGGAGAGCATTGACGAACACCCCGTCCTGGAAAGCCTTTCACATCAGAAATTATCCAGGAAATGGCGATAACCGATAGGCGAATGACTAAGCGTCATATTGGCAGTTCGGTAGGTATTTACCAGAAGAGAGTACATTTGATTTTCACAGAAACTTAGGCAATGAAGTATCAGTTTATATGGTTCCAAGGCTTTGACATCTGATGACGCTCAAGGTACAACATGTTTTGTGATAATATAGATCTGTTGGAGGCTGATCCAGACAGGTCTTTGCAATGAAGGAAACCCGAGTTAACCACTTCAAGTCCAAACAAGTCCGAACAAAAATCAAAACGGTGGAAACAGTTGACATCACCACCACCAAAAGAGGCAAAGTGTCATCATGGTGGACTATCTTCCGAAAGGCCAGATATTATGCTGCACGTTTGAAGAAATTATGGAATTCAATTTAGACTAAGTGGCGTGGATAGCTGAGAAAAGGAGTTCTCTTCGACCAGGACAATGCTCTGGTGCGGAAAAATCAGTTATTGACATGGCTACAATCCATGAATGTGGCTTTGAACTCTTTCAGCACCCACGTTATTCATCTGATCTGGCTCTGCCAGGCTTATCTGTTCCCAAACATGACGAAAACTTTTACGGACACCATTTCGATTCGAACGATGACGTCATAGTAACTGTGGAGAACGTTTTCTACAGCCCCCCAACATCGTTTGCAAAAGTGTATCATGTCGAAAGGGATAATGTTGAAAAATACGTATTATTAATGTCTTTAGGTTTAGTTTTTCTATGTGAGGCTCATAGCTTATCAGTTAATCCTCGCATCACAATCCTCGCATCACAATCCTTGCATTACAATCCTCTTATCACAATCCTCTTATCACAATCCTTGCATTACAATCCTCTTATCACAATCCTCGCATTACAATCCTCTTATCACAATCCTCGCATTACAATCCTCTCATCAGAATCCTCGCAGCATAATCCTCTCATCATAATCCTCGCATCACAATCCTCGCATCACAACCCTCGTATCACAAGCGATGTACAGCGATTGGCCTTACAACAGTGCGCTAACTTTCAGCCGCTTGCAAGCGAAACAATCGCTGACTGAGGTCGCTTCGTTCTCAAGCCAAAATGGCCGCTTACTTTGACAGCGGAACAAGGAATTCTTGACAGGATCAACGAGAAAATGAGCAAAGGTAGCTAACACCCCATCATCCTCAGTCTGCTCCACATCTTCAAAGTAGTCATAAATTTCATCAGCTCGTCATCGAGCCTCTTCTTTTACGTTCTTCATTACGCGGAACGTCAGGCTCGCTGACATGGTTGATGCATTTCATCGTATCCCAATAACGTGGATAGATGCTCATGATGTCAATCACTGGATTGTCTTGTCCATACTCGATTATTTACAAACCGCCGTCATATAGCTGGAGGATTGCTGAGTGCGGCGTTAAACAACAAACTAACAAACGTCAAGGCAACCAAGCGGTAGTTGTGCCGCCATTTTGGAAGAGTGCGCAAGCGCTTCGAACTGTTGCAGACCCCGGGTTGAGCGATGAATTTGCTTTCTCTAAGCGATTCGTGGCTTGCAACGCGCCCCTAATGTCTTCCGCAGGAAATGCAACTGTGCATGCGCGAGGCGGGAAAACGTCACTTCTTTCAACCCATAACCCTCATCAACAAGATGCAGATATATTGGGGAGTGGGAGGGACTAATTCTGGGTTCTAGATTTAAATGAGTGACTCAGTGAGTATGGTTTCCTGCAATATTACGGCGGGGGACACCAGAAATGGGCTTCACATATTGTAACCATGTGGGGAATTGAACTCGCTTAACCATTTGGCTACCCCACAACTCCCTCTAACATTTAACATTTTATGACGTCACTTCTCTTCCTTGTTTTGTTTTTTTGACGTATTTATGATGTTACTTTCGTTTCTGGGGTCTTCTATGATGTCATTTCAAGCCTGAGATCACCTATGACCTCACGTCCGGTTAATTACCACTACTAGGCTTCCTACTGATGACGTCATTGTTTCCTGCCGGTGATAGTTTCATATGTGTGACGTTTTTCCAGTACTGGTAATGTCCTATACTAAAGAGGGCTTGCATGAGATTAATAGTCGTTATCTCTGCTTTCTGTGGTGTTGAGTACCTGTGATGTAGTAGCTCAGAACTGTGATAGGACGTAGTAACCTGTCCGGATAATCCAGACTTCTACTTAAGGCAGGTATCGAATATCGCCTGTGCCCAAGGGGACCAAAGACAGATGTTGGACAATACACTACCAGTAGGGACCAGGAAGATATTGTGCTTCAGTCTTGTGCGTGCGTCATTGAAGAAGTATCCATGACGTGTAGCTGTGACAGCGAGGAGGAACCTGTTTTTTTGTCTCCAAGCCATTTGTAGTGTGGCATTGTTCATGGATTCATATGGTAGCTCCATCAATGCTGACAGTACGATTCATTTGGATTTCATTTGGAGACTAGGAATTGTATTGTGCTATCTTCCAGCACAAAGCACTTCGATTTTGGAGTCGATTTAGCACTGGGCGAGTACCTATAGAGAGTCGGTCGTGTTGTAATACCCAAGCAAGAGCTGATCTGAAGCCTTCGATTGTGCCATGTGTGAACTTCTTGACGTTTCTGAGATGGAGAAGTCAGCAAGTAAAGGTATCGTTATATATACGTCGACCAATCTTCTTCCCCTTTGCCACTTGACAAACATGTCCTATCTATTGTTACAGATGGAAGCACATGCTGGTCTCCAGGAACTTGCCACTGTGTGTGCAGCTGATCAGCTGGCAGGTGGCATCCTTACCCAGACAATTTCAAGGCATGAAGGTGGAGGCTGTTCAGGCTGCCGTGTAAATATCTCAGTCAGATCTCACGGCGCTAGGGTAGTTGGAGAGGTACTTCCACCAGTAGAGCTTGTAATCTCAGAAATCTCAGAGCGATAAGTGTAATCAAGCAGTCCGTGTCCTGTAATTTTCTGAGAACTTTGTCTAGGAGAGACCAAGGGAAATTGCGTTGGTGAAACTTCACTCCCAGCTCATGGATACGGCAAACACGTGGAGGGCGTCTGATACTTGGCTGACGTACACAGGTAGGCTGTTGTTGGAGGGGGTCTGATACTTGGCTGGCGTACACAGGTAGGCTGTTGTTGGAGGGCGTCTGATACTTGGCTGACGTACACAGGTAGGCTGTTGTTGGAGGGGGTCTGATACTTGGCTGGCGTACACAGGTAGGCTGTTGTTGGAGGGGGTCTGATTCTGGGATGACGTACACAGGTAGGCTGTTGTTGGAGGGCTAGTCTGATACTGGGCTGACGTACACAGGTAGGCTGTTGTTGGAGGGCTAGTCTGATACTTGGCTGACGTACACAGGTAGGCTGTTGTTGGAGGGCTAGTCTGGAACTGGATTGACGTACACAGGTAGGCTGTTGTTGGAGGGCTAGTCTGATACTGGGCTGACGTACACAGGTAGGCTGTTGTTGGAGGGCTAGTCTGATACTTGGCTGACGTACACAGGTAGGCTGTTGTTGGAGGGCTAGTCTGGAACTGGATTGACGTACACAGGTAGGCTGTTGTTGGAGGGCTAGTCTGATACTAGGCTGACGTACACAGGTAGGCTGTTGTTGGAGGGCTAGTCTGGTACTGGGCTGACGTACACAGGTAGGTTGTTGTTGGAGGGCGTCTGATACTTGGCTGACGTACACAGGTAGGCTCTTTGTTGGAGGGCTAGTCTGATACTGGGATGACGTACACAGGTAGGCTGTTGTTGGAGGGCTAGTCTGGTACAGGGCTGACGTACACAGGTAGGCTGTTGTTGGAGGGGGTCTGGTACTGGGCTGACGTACACAGGTAGGCTGTTGTTTGAGGGCTAGTCTGGTACTGGGCTGACGTACACAGGTTGGCTGTTGTTGGAGGGCTAGTCTGATACTGGGCTGACGTACACTGGTAGGCTGTTGTTGGAGGGCTAGTCTGGTACTGGGCTGACGTACACAGGTAGGCTGTTGTTGGAGGGCTAGTCTGGAACTGGGAAGCGTAAACAGGTAGGCTGTTGTTGGAGGGCTAGTCTGGAACTGGGCTGACGTAAACAGGTAGGCTGTTGTTGGAGGGGGTCTGGTACTGGGCTGACGTACACAGGTAGGCTGTTGTTGGAGGGCTAGTCTGGTACTGGGCTGACGTACACAGGTAGGCTGTTGTTGGAGGGCTAGTCTGATACTTGGCTGACGTACACAGGTAGGTTGTTGTTGGAGGGCTAGTCTGGAACTGGGCTGACGTACACAGGTAGGCTGTTGTTGGAGGGCGTCTGATACTTGGCTGACGTACACAGGTAGGCTGTTTTTGGAGGGCTAGTCTGATACTTGGCTGACGTACACAGGTAGGTTGTTGTTGGAGGGCTAGTCCGGTACTGGGCTGACGTACACAGGTAGGCTGTTGTTGGAGGGCTAGTCCGGTACTGGGCTGACGTACACAGGTAGGCTGTTGTTGGAGGGCTAGTCTGATACTGGGCTGACGTACACAGGTAGGCTGTTGTTGGAGGGCTAGTCTGGTACTGGGCTGACGTACACAGGTAGGCTGTTGTTGGAGGGCTAGTCTGGAACTGGGCTGACGTACACAGGTAGGCTGTTGTTGGAGGGCTAGTCTGATACTGGGCTGACGTACACAGGTAGGCTGTTGTTGGAGGGCTAGTCTGGTACTGGGCTGACGTACACAGGTAGGCTGTTGTTGGAGGGCTAGTCTGGTACTGGGCTGACGTACACAGGTAGGCTGTTGTTGGAGGGCTAGCCTGGTACTGGGCTGACACTGGGCTTTCAGACAGTTGATGTGCTACTTCATGTCTTGGGAGGGCCATTTCCCTGTACTGTGACGTCGTCCATTTGAGCACCTACCCATCGTCTGACGCATCCCTGTGGGTGTTATGTGGAAGTGGTGGAAATATGAGAGGTGTAGCTATGTAGGTGTATGACTTAGTAGCCACCAGATTAATTCTGACAGCTGAGCTGGTAGAGGTTGCGTTAGTGCATCTAAATCTAGATCTCTCGTAGGGACATCAAGGGATGTAACTGCTACTAGCCTCTATAGGTTATATCCTGGAGGGATGTGAGCGTGCCAAGACATGACATCCACTAACGGCGCAACCTGATGATCATGTCTCTTGACCTTGCGTATGTGTTCTCTAGTGGCGCTAGCATACCCTTGTTGAGCTGGAATTTTGCCCCTATATAGACCATGTCTTGAGTGGGTACTGACTCTGAAGGGTGAACCATGTATGAGATACGTTGGCAGTGAAGAGGACGTCTGATGACAACCCCAACTGGAATTTATGACTATGATGTAATGAGGAAGGGTATACGAAGGAATGTTATGCTGGTTGCCCTGGTGTAAATCTACACCTAACAGTTATATGCTATCGTCCTTGAGTAAATTAACACCTAACAATTATAGGCTAGCTGTCCGGCTGTAAATTCATATCCTAACAGTTTTAGAGTGTCCGTTGTGTAAATCCATACACCAAGCGTTATACCATGGCTGCCCTGGTGTAAATTTATACCCACCCGTTACATGGTGGCTGTCCTGGTGTATGTCCATACCTAACAGTTATAGCCTGGCTGACTTTGTGTAAATTCATACCCAATCGTTACATGCTGTCTATCCCTGTGTATATTCACACCTAACATATACTACCGGCTGGTCAAAAAGTTCTAAACCTGACAAACTTTCAACTATGGGCCACAACAAAGTGAACTGTTTAAGGCTGGGAGAACAAACAAGCCTTGATGATGACCCATCAATGAAGATTCAATTAAGGAGATACTTATACTGTCATATAGACGTATTACCTTTGCTGAACTTGAGGAAGACAGGTACAAGCCATGGATCAATTGAATTATTATTCATGAACATTTACAGATGAATAAAATATGTGCTCGTTGGGTGCCAAAGATTCCAAATTCTGATCTTGCCAGAGAAAATTTAGAGCTTAACGAGGAGGATTTCGTCAAATTTAAAAAGAGATTAGGAACGGGTGATGAAACATGGGTCTACCACCATGCTCCCCGAGTCAAAACTTCAATCCATGTAATGGCACCATTTCACTTCTTCAGCACCAAAGAAATTCAAGTCTTCAAGATCAGTGAAGAAAGTTATGACCACTGTATTCTGGGATGTAAAGTGTGTGATACTTGTTGATTACTTAGAAAGTCAAAAGATGATTACGAGTGCCCACTATGCTGTTTTGCTTCATCACCTGTGATATTCTATCAAAGAAAAGCGGCAAGGAATGGTGACTGCTGAAGTTCTACTACTTCATGACAATGCCTCTTCTCACACCTCTCAACTTGCAAAGGCTGCTGAGCCACAGCGTAGGTTCAAAGGTGCACTCCAAACAAACACTTTATGTACTTGTTACTGCTTTTACTTTAACATCCAAATTAACATGTTATCATGGTAGGTAACATTTTTTGTAACATGTTTTGGGTGTGTGTGTGGTGTGGGGGGTGTGGGGGGTCAGGGATTTGTTATTTTGTGTGAGTAAACACACACACACACAAAGTCTCCCATTGTATCCCCATGTTATGACATGAGAAATACAAGATTATCCTTAATGATGTACCCTTCTGTAAATCAAGTCTTGAAGAGGCTAACCAGTGATTGATATTGCTTTTGTTCGTTATTTGTGTAACACTGCTGTCAGAACCAAGTAACAGCCTAGTTATATGGCGATGGCATGACTGATAATGGAGTCTGAACCTGACAATCCAGTGATCGATATTGTGAGCAATGATCTACGACATCAGGGTACGAGGCCTCGCTATCAACCAAATCACCTAGCCTGACCACCTGATCCATTTGGTTGCCTCTTATGACAGCAAAGATTCCTGGGGACCAATTCTAACCCTGAATCCCCATGGGTGATTGATACTGTGAGCAGCATCAGTGGCACGCAGTCAGCCAAGTCTACTCAGAATCTTCACAGCAGAGGGCAAATAAGGAGTAGGATTGGTGTAAAGGGAATCCTTTTGTGATGCTCACCACAGGTAAATGTAGACAACATACTCACCTCACAGACTGGTTCCCATCAAAGACTTCAACAACAAACTCAAATGCAGTTTATATTTTTTATGTACGAAATACCATTTAAATACCATCTTTCATGATGGAAATATGTCATTCAACAATAATTATGAGATAAACTTCATAAAATGCAATATTTTAATAAAATATTCTTGCTTCAGTCACAGACAGAAATTATACATTTTGTAATGTCTATAATTCACAAGACCCTCAGTTTATCCAGCAATAATTATATCCCAGTCAACAACTGTCAGGGTTAACCACAAAACTGATGCAAGGTAAGACCATGTGTTATCTATACAGGCACTGTACCAGGAACCTGCTCCACAAAGTGAGCTCAGTGCTACAACTGTTCATCATCTACATTAGGTATGAGACTTGAGACAGGTGTAATACGGAGTTCGCTTCTAGGAAAGGGCCCCATGGCTGCAACATGTGTGAACCACACACACATACTGACTTATACTGGGAAGTAAGACTCTCACAGCCTCACACACACTGAGAGTTGTTTCTAAAGCCCCTCGGAATTAGGGGTAATATTTAAGAGAAACAGTTCAACTAAACATTACATTTTGAACAAGTACTTTTAATTGCCATGTCCCTCACAGTGAAGTGAAGAGGTCATGCTCTGGGACAAAGTATACAATCTAAATACAGACTGGTCCCTGGCAGTATATGCACTGCTACATCTTTGACGTTAGTCATATCATTTATTCCATGAATCTGTTTTTAGTTGATCCAGGTGCTGTTAGTGTCCTACATGTTTAACAGCTGACATCTTTGCACAGTGGAAATTAAAATGTATCATATTTAGGAATTTCCAACTTGCCACATCAAACCCAAGCCTTAGCTCTGTAGCTCACCTATAGCAGTTTAACAGTCATGTCTAAAATGTCAACAAAGGCAACCATGGCAGCCACAAGCCACATTGAAAGTCAGATTCCTCCAACCTCAGGAACAGATTGTGGTGCCCTCAATAATGGGGAAAAGTATGTGAAGACTCAGCTTCACTGGTCCTATACAGGAGATATTGTTTACAGACACTGCTGCCACCAGAAGACTGCCAAGCAGGCCATAACATCAGCTTCACTGGTCCTATACAGGAGATAATGTTTACAGACACTGCTGCCACCAGGAGACTGCCAAGCAGGCCATAACATCAGCTTCACTGGTCCCATACAGGAGATAATGTTTACAGACACTGCTGCCACCAGGAGACTGCCAAGCAGGCCATAACATCAGCTTCACTGGTCCTATACAGGAGATAATGTTTACAGACACTGCTGCCACCAGGAGACTGCCAAGCAGGCCATAACATCAGCTTCACTGGTCCCATACAGGAGATAATGTTTACAGACACTGCTGCCACCAGGAGATTGCCAAGCAGGCCATAACATCAGCTTCACTGGTCCCATACAGGAGATAATGTTTACAGACACTGCTGCCACCAGGAGACTGCCAAGCAGGCCATAACATCAGCTTCACTGGTCCTATACAGGAGATAATGTTTACAGACACTGCTGCCACCAGGAGACTGCCAAGCAGGCCATAACATCAGCTTCACTGGTCCCATACAGGAGATAATGTTTACAGACACTGCTGCCACCAGAAGACTGCCAAGCAGGCCATAACATCAGCTCACTTGCCTTTCAGTCAGGTGAGCTAAAAATGAAATCTTTGATAAACCGCATGGACAAAGTGTATTTTACCACAACAAAAAAAACTTTTCCAAAGCTGGACAGAAACACACTGTAACACAGCACTGTAACACCTCTGTAGCAGGTCGCTGTAACAACAGCTGGCAACTGCACAACCAAACCCTAGATCAGCGTTTCATTTCATGTTTACATCAACAAATAACACTTAACATAAGTTTCATTGGACAATGAAGTTCCTGCCAAGACGCTATGATCCACAAAGAGTACCATATCATTAAAAACTTGAAAATATTGAAATAAGATACCACAGGATAGTAGAAAATTGCCACTGTGCAAAATATACCAGCACACAATATAAGTTGAAACAAATTTCTGAAAGATATTAACATCCTTAATATATCATATGACTGAGCTAAATCCCCTGACATAAATCCTCTGAACAAAGCGCTGAATCAGTGAGAGATGCTGTAGATGGTAAACTGGTTCTGCTGGGATGAGTGAAGGCTGCAAGTCCCGTGATATGAGGCGGAGAGAACACCTGTATGTGACTACCCACAGCGTAGAACACGAAGCAGCCCCTTAGGAAATATATACACCAGTGTTTATATACAGTAGATATATTGGTAACCATGGTAACACCACCTGTTGCTATGTACAGTCACCCATCCGCGTCAATCACCCGTCACTCTACATAACAGTCTGGTCTCAACATCAACAGTCAGTCATGTTTCACTACATATTCACAAGTAATCAATAATTGTTAGTTAATTGTTGATAAAAATCTCCTACCAATATGTACAACAAGTTGAGAATCACATGACGATTACTGACGAGGAGTGTTGTGACATGTCACCGTAAGACACGTGTGAGTGTCACAAACGTGTCTGTTATACATGACACATGCGAATGTGTTATGTGTCTGGCTGAAGTCAGTATATAGGTGTGCTACAAGTATTTACAAATCTCCAGTGTTGTTCTACAAGCTGTCAAAATAATTATGTACAGTACAAAAAAATAACTGTTTGGCTACATATCACATTCATTGCTATAAATACGCATCCAACTTGTCATCTGAACTTTCACGCTATAATGGAATCACATCACACATATAAATTGTACCATTGATCAGTTTTCATCCTAAGCAACATTTCTATATTTTTGTGTTCTCTGCATCTGCAGCTAGGAAACAAGAAATGAAGTGATCTGGCCCAAGCAAACTCTCCCACATCTCCAGTGACAGACTGACAACTGCTTCATCAACATCCCAATGCTTGTAGAATTCCACTCTAATAAAACAGGCTATCACACGATGACTCATCTTTAGGATGAGACTACATATATTACTAGAATATTAATAAAAGTGAAGGTCAAGACTAGAATAGGTGACTATCCTGTTATGTCTTTAACTCGGGTGTGTCAGTTCAGATAACAAGTTAACAATACATGAGGAGGAGGATGACAACAAATGCTCAATCAGGCGTGTGACAAATGATAACAAGGACAACCCCATCGTGTCTCCAACCTGTGCACAATGTAAGTACACATGCACTAAATTCCACTCAACAAGATCTCTTGAAAGAAATATTCCAGGTTTGTACTTCACTTGAAGCGATTGATTGGGAACCTCTAAGAATGTGTTAGAGAGTACACTTGAAGCGATTGATTGGGAACCTCTAAGAATGTGTTAGAGAGTACACTTGAAGCGATTGATTGGGAACCTCTAAGAATGTGTTAGAGAGTACACTTGAAGCGATTGATTGGGAACCTCTAAGAATGTGTTAGAGAGTACACTTGAAGCGATTGATTGGGAACCTCTAAGAATGTGTTAGAGAGTACACTTGAAGCGATTGATTGGGAACCTCTAAGAATGTGTTAGAGAGTAAACTGAAAGAAGACAACAGGTTAGTGAGGTAATGATGAGAAACAAAAGGTCAATCTATCTTATCAGCAAATGAAACCACATATATGAATGTTATGATCATAATTTATGAAATAACTTGTAAATCAACTTAAAACTACACATGTCATATAATTTAGTGATGTTTAGAAGGATTGACATGTCAACTACGGTAAGTGAGTTGGGTTTAACGTCGCTTTGCCCAATATTTCAGCCTTATATTGAAGGAAAGCTCCAACTGATGCCGGTGTGAGGTGTTGTACCCTGGGGAAACTGTCAGCATGGATTCCAAGCTGACAAACCAGCAGTCTTTATGAACACAACCATAGGTTTCTGGCACAGGTGAAGCTTGTAGCTTAAAGACTTTTTATTTAACAAATGCCTGTGACAATATAGTTGTTGACGAATGCTAACAAAACAAAGAAAACAATGTTAACAGCTCAGCATAAAACCTCAGTAAAAACAAAGATGAACCACTGTCAAGTTTTAGATTAGTTACCTCCCTTGAACAGGTAAAACCTGATCTATAAAACCACTTGAACAAACATATACATATATGAAGATTTAACACCCATAACATCAACCATCTTTAATCCCACAACTACGTTCTGTTCCTTTAAAGCCAGAATACAGCCAATGTAAGCACAACATCCGCTGTGACACTGACAAGTAGTTCCCAACTCAGTCTGGACGTTACATCCTGATGCAATTACAGTAAGGAGACAAGGGAATGCTGTATCCACGGCAACGAACTTGCTCCTAACCACAACGTCCGCCTCCAGTGTTCCTGCCTGATGCCAGATGTCTGTGTACACACCTCCCCACAACACACAGATGCAGTGTCCCCTAGGAGCAGTCTTTGGTTCCTGGACTTCAACTGCCAGTCCTTACAGTGTTAGTTCTTCAGATGACAAGCTCTCATCAAGGCACAGCATACACAGAATGCAACAATCCTATTTATCAGTCCATGAAGGATTGTGTTTCTGTGATCACGAAACATTTGCAGACACCATAATTACATATTTTGCAGAATTATGCATAATTGCCTCTTTTGTGAAAACAATACACAGGAAAGCTATTTTGCACAAAACAGTCACAGGCTGAAGTTGACACATAAAGTGAATGGAACAAAAAAAAAATACCATGAGAAATCTTTGTCATAATTTTCGTTGGCATTTATATTTTTTTCAAAATCTTTTCCATTTTTTGCTGAATTTGTTTTAAAACTTTGTGGTCGTCCATTGTAACCAAAAATATACTCAACATACGTGTGTTCAACATGTGACTTTTTATGTCTATATTTGTGCCTAAATTGTGTGCCGTGAAACATGAAAGTATTGTGAACCTCATCGCTTCCCACAAGTCTGATACCAGAGTCTCGTCCACAGTCGTCTGTAAGTTACTGAAACCTCTACCAGAAGACCAGCTGAAAATCTTAAAAAGTGTATTCATCTGATGGAAATAAACTTCCATCAACATCATTCTACAGCTGTGGTTCATTTCATATAAGCTACATGCTTCAAATTAAATTTCCTCTAATGTGATTTTTACTTCCTATGTCATATTCCAAATACACAATAATATTGAGATTTCAAAATCTAAAAGATTCCAAAATGAGTGAGACATATCAGCTATGACTTCTCACAAGGGATGCGGCGGCGGCGGAGGCGGCAGCGGCACTGACATCACCAGACTGGGAGGCTGTGTCCACTGTTGTAGTGCTGCTGGTCTCAGGACTCTGCGTTGGCGGAGAGGGAGAAGAGTACGATGCGTGCGGCGTTGAAGTACATGTTGGAGGAGTGGTAGACGAGGGACCAGATGTAGGGGATGAAGAACTCCTCCGGAGAATCCTCTTCCACATACTTGAACTTTAGCTCTGGGAACTTCTGCAGACATAACAGGAAGAGGGATGAACACAAGGTGGAGTCATGGATGTCAACATCTCTAGTCTATCACTGCCACATTTCGGTACAGATGCTGGAACCTTCATCAAGCATTGAAAGAATAAAGACGTCAGCTCTGTTTTCATTGATGCTACAGTTTCTGAAATGCCACTTTTACATATAGGGACAGGAATGGAATTTTGTTTAGATGTGTCTTTTTTTATCTTAAGTGTGCCAAAAAGAAGAAATACTTTTAAGCCATCTTCTAGTTGGATTAGCAGTCGTAATGACTGCCCTTTCTCTTTCACTGGGATTGATAATGTCCATTTCAAAGTCGGAATCTGCAGGTTTATATCATGAATCATACAATGCATTAAGCATGCTCCCATGGCTTCTCATGTCCACGTGTTGCTCCATGCAACAGTTCAAAAGTACATTTATCAGAGGTTTTATACACTGCACAAGGTGAAAAGGTATATTTGTTAAAACAATATATCTAAGTGTGCCCTTCAGGTATCGAGTACTTATTTAAGGTGTGCGAGCCTGCATGGATGTATCTGTATGTACTAGACACCAAGCCACAGTTGAACATGGATATTCCACTCAGACACAGTCTTTGTTTTATCACCTTAATACAGACCGCCAGACATGGAAACAACAGGTACCATCTTTTGGTATGGTGCGGCCAGGGACTGAACCACCAACCTTCCACTCTCCAGGCAGATGGTTTATCCACTAGACCACAGATGCAAACACCGGGCAGACAGTTTATCCACTAGACCACAGATGCAAACACCGGGCAGACAGTTTATCCACTAAACCACAGATGCAAACACCGGGCAGACAGTTTATCCACTAGACCACAGATGCAAACACCGGGCAGACAGTTTATCCACTAGACCACAGATGCAAACACCGGGCAGACAGTTTATCCACTAGACCACAGATGCAAACACCGGGCAGACAGTTTATCCACTAAACCACAGATGCAAACACCGGGCAGACAGTTTATCCACTAGACCACAGATGCAAACACCGGGCAGACAGTTTATCCACTAGACCACAGATGCAAACACCGGGCAGACAGTTTATCCACTAGACCACAGATGCAAACACCGGGCAGACAGTTTATCCACTAAACCACAGAGGCGGTCTCTGGGCAGACAGTTTATCAACAAGACCACAGAGCTGAACTCCAGGCAGATGGTGTATCCAAACTCCGGGCAGACGGTTTATCCACTACACCACAGAGGCGGTCTCCAGGCAGTCCGTTTAGCCAATAGACCACGCAGGCGGTCCTGAAGATATCTTTCAAATTTGGTCATGATATAGAGGAGTGTCATATAAAAAGTTGAAGAACTCATGCTAGCTAAATTAATGTATAGCAATTGTGTAATTTTTTGTTGAACCGGTTGTATGAATAATTGAATCAGCTGAGTGAGTGAGTGAGCGTGTGAGTAGGGTTTGGTCCATGGGGCATGATGACCCCTTAACGTTCCAACTGTAACTGTTGAATCAAAACTCTTAGAGTCTTGCAACAGCTATACACTACTACCTTCAGTCTGTCCCGGCGGAACTGCAGTGCCCCCTCCTTGATGGACTCCAGGACATCGGCTGGGGAAAGGTTCTTCCCGTTCTGCTCCAGCCTCGATGAGAAGAAGGACAACACCTGCAACAGTAGGCAACCATTACAGCTAGACCATAGTCTGTATACAGTAGGCCACCTACAGCTAGATCACAGTCTGTATACAGTAGGCCACATATAGCTACATCACAGACTGTATACAGTAGGCAGCCCATAGCTAGATCACACAGTCTGTATACAGTAGGCAGTCTACGGCTAGATCACACAGTCTGTATACAGTAGGCAGCCTACAGCTAGATCACACAGTCTGTATACTGTAGGCAGCCTACAGCTAGACCATAGTCTGTATACTGTAGGCAGCCTACAGCTAGATCACAGTCTGTATACAGTAGGCCACATATAGCTACATCACAGACTGTATACAGTAGGCAGCCCATAGCTAGATCACACATCTGTATACAGTAGGCAGTCTAAAGCTAGATCACACAGTCTGTATACAGTAGGCAGTCTAAAGCTAGATCACACAGTCTGTATACAGTAGGCAGCCCATAGCTAGATCACACAGTCTGTATACAGTAGGCAGCCTAAAGCTAGACCATAGTCTGTATACAGTAGGCCACATATAGCTACATCACAGACTGTATACAGTAGGCAGCCCATAGCTAGATCACACAGTCTGTATACAGTAGGCAGTCTACAGCTAGATCACACAGTCTGTATACAGTAGGCAGCCTACAGCTAGATCACACAGTCTGTATACTGTAGGCAGCCTACAGCTAGACCATAGTCTGTATACTGTAGGCAGCCTACAGCTAGATCACAGTCTGTATACAGTAGGCCACATATAGCTACATCACAGACTGTATACAGTAGGCAGCCCATAGCTAGATCACACAGTCTGTATACAGTAGGCAGTCTAAAGCTAGATCACACAGTCTGTATACAGTAGGCAGCCCATAGCTAGATCACACAGTCTGTATACAGTAGGCAGCCTACAGCTAGACCATAGTCTGTATACAGTAGGCCACATATAGCTACATCACAGACTGTATACAGTAGGCAGCCCATAGCTACATCACACAGTCTGTATACAGTAGGCAGTCTAAAGCTAGATCACACAGTCTGTATACAGTAGGCAGTCTAAAGCTAGATCACACAGTCTGTATACAGTAGGCAGCCCATAGCTAGATCACACAGTCTGTATACAGTAGGCAGCCTACAGCTAGATCACACAGTCTGTATACTGTAGGCAGCCTACAGCTAGACCATAGTCTGTATACTGTAGGCAGCCTACAGCTAGATCACAGTCTGTATACAGTAGGCAGCCTACAGCTAGATCACAGTCTGTATACAGTAGGCAGCCCATAGCTAGATCACACAGTCTGTATACAGTAGGCAGCCTACAGCTAGATCACAGTCTGTATACAGTAGGCAGCCTACAGCTAGATCACAGACTGTATACAGTAGGCAGCCCATAGCTAGATCACACAGTCTGTATACAGTAGGCAGCCAAGAGCTACATCAGACAGTCTGTATACAGTAGGCAGTCTACGGCTAGATCACACAGTCTGTATAAAGTAGGCAGCCTACAGCTAGACCACAGTCTGTATACAGTAGGCAGCCTCACCTAGACCACACAGTCTGTATAAAGTAGGCAGCATAAAGCTAGATCACACAGTCTGTATACTGTAGGCCACCTACAGCTAGATCACCTTCTGTATACAGTAGGCAGCCTACAGCTAGACCACAGTCTGTATACAGTAGGCAGCCTACAGCTAGATCACAGTCTGTATACAGTAGACAGCCTACAGCTAGATCACAGTCTGTATACAGTAGGCCGCCTACACCTAGATCACACAGTCTGTATACTGTAGGCAGCCTACACCTAGATCACACAGTCTGTACACTGAAGGCAGCCTACAGCTAGACCACAGGAGTCTGTATACAGTAAGCAGCCTTTACAGCTGTTTCAGGTCACACTTCAGCCTAGAGTTAAATACACTGTACTGACTGTGTCAATGTTCCTGATGAATTTCAAGTATCAATACACTGTACTGACTGTGTCAATGTTCTGGATGATGTCCTGGAAGATTGGGTGGGTGTGGAACTGGTCGAACAGGTTGCGGTTGTAGAGGAGGGTGTAGATGAGGTTGGGGTTGTGGTGGAGGGAGGTTGTGAGGCAGGAGTTGAGGATCTCCAACACCATCCGGATCACTTCCTGCAGGGCTGTCATGTCCTGCATCTGCAACATAGAAGTCACAAGGTCAGTATAGGTCACCAGGTTAGTATGGGTCAAGGTCACCAGGTCAGTAATGGTCAAGTCAATAGGTCAAGATAAATCAGGTCTAAAAGTCATGGTCAATCGAGTCCTGCTCAAATAAAACAATGTCCAACAGCCTTGGCTGAATGATATTGGAATAATTTGATAAGTATCAACACATCAAGCAGCAGATCAATATCAAAATGTTTGATTGAATAGCACATTAACATAATGTTAGCTGAATAAACATTGATAAAAATCAATTTTAATGTGAATACCAATTGACAATAATGTCGCAACTGAGTCAAATTATGGTTAAGTTAACGATCACAAGATTATAAATTCAAATTTCTTACAAAGTATTTCTGAAAAGCAACAACCTGCATGACTAGCCATGGTATTACCCTACCCATATGGCAGCATGAGCTTGTGTTTACAGGTGTCATGCCTAGAGGTTGAAGTACTCACAAAGACCTGTTCTGAGTCTTCATCGTCACCCTGCTCGACCTCCCCGGCCCCCACCTGTCTGATCTGCTCCACCAGGCGACTGTGCTTCTTACACAGCTGGGCAAACAGGCTGCAACACAACACACTCCATGACACCCGATGACAATGGCTTTCGAGTTGTGCTCCAGAAACGAAATGATTACGGAGGCATTATATGCTGGGGGGGATAAAAAGTCGTGATGTTGTTATGCCACACTCAGCAATATACCCACCACATGATGGCAGCCTGTAAATAATCAGTCTGGACCAGATAATCCTGTGAGCAACGTCCCATGCAGTCATGGTACAATCCAAGTCATGGAAGATATTTCACTCGACACATGGAATATCTATCCTATTTATTATATACTTTTTGTGTCGTTTTCTACTGGAATTATTTTTTTTCATTACAAATGTAAAACCTGTGAATTCTCCCTTCCTAACACAAAGGAACATTTCACCACCCCTTCAAAAGTATTTGAGTTTGCAAAACCAAAGTCTCAAAAAATATTTAGGGTCACGAAAATTCTTTATCATACATTTGGATAGGATAATGTACAAAATGAACTTAAAAATAATATTCTTGAAAGCTACGAGATGCTGTGGGAAATGAAGGAATACACGATGGTCAAGTAACAAAAATGACACTTTGCAAAACTAACAGTCTTGATTGATGGGTCAAATGAGAAATTAACAGTTGTTGTAGAAACATTTCCGAGAGAAGAACAAACAGCAAGAAGCGATATTAACTCCATAAATGACCATCTGTCATTATTTTGCCTTGTCAGTGCAGAACTAATGTAACAAGAAAGAAGTGAGCAAAGCTCACATACCCCCATTATCCCCGCTGGACAACAAGAAGTAGTAAATAGTTTGTTAATTAACAAAATATTACATATTTCTAACTGATTTTAACTTCAATGATCTAAAAACTAAGATTGAGTTCCAGTGACAATTGCCCCCCCCCCCCCCCCCCCCAATCTCCCATGTTACCAGTGTTCACTACGAGGAAGTAGATCACCATGAACACCTTTGAATAAAAATTTGATTGAGGAGTTATAAGAAGAATTATGAAAAGGACCAAAAATTGTTGATATAAAAACACATAAGAAATGGAACAATATCATTTAAGAAAATCAATAAATTAATAATTTCCATCTAGCCTTAACAGGTATGGTAATGAATTCATAAATTCAAACTATCACAAAGCACAGATACTTATGATGATCTACATGTGTGGAAGCAATTTTTGAAAATATATTAGCTATACAAAACCAGTCATCAAATTTCTAAATTCCATCATGTTTCCAAGAAAACAGCAAAAGACAAAGCTTTCAGAATGTGATAAAAGATAAAATACAATCATAGCGGTTAATGTAGCAAGTTTGCGGAAGCTAGAATACATAATATTGTAAACATGGATCGTACAAAAACTCTACCCAAAATTTATGTTTCACCATGTTCACCATGATTCCATGGAAACGGCAAAAATAAAAAAATTCAGAATCTTCAAACAAGCAAAAGGCTCAAGTACTCATTGTGGTAAATGTGTGTAGCAAGTTTGGTGAAGCTAGGGTGCATGGTTAAAAAGTTATGGGCCGTACAAAACACCCACCCTAAAAGTTTAAGTTTCTAATGCTTCCATGGAAACGGCAAAAATTAAAGAATTCAGAATCTTCAAACTAGCAAAAGGCACAAGTACTTATTGTGGTTAATGTGTGTAGAAAGTTTGGTGAAGCTACGGTGCATAGTTAAAAAGATATAGGCTGTACAAAACACCCACCCTAAAAGTTTAAGTTTCTAATGTTTCCATGGAAACGGCAAAAATAAAAAAAATCAGAATCTTCAAACTAGCAAAAGGCACAAGTTCTCATTGTGGTAAATGTGTGTAGCAAGTTTGGTGAAGCTAGGGTGCATGGTTAAAAAGTTATGGGCCGTACAAAACACCCACCCTAAAAGTTTAAGTTTCTAATGCTTCCATGGAAACGGCAAAAATTAAAGAATTCAGAATATTCAAACTAGCAAAAGGCACAAGTACTTATTATGGTTAATGTGTGTAGAAAGTTTGGTGAAGCTAGGGTGCATAGTTAAAAAGATATAGGCTGTACAAAACACCCACCCTAAAAGTTCAAGTTTCTAATGTTTCCATGGAAACGGCAAAAATAAAAAAAATCAGAATCTTCAAACTAGCAAAAGGCACAAGTTCTCATTGTGGTAAATGTGTGTAGCAAGTTTGGTGAAGCTAGGGTGCATGGTTAAAAAGTTATGGGCTGTACAAAAGCTCGGGCGGAAGGACGGACGAACGGAACGCTATATACCCCCGATTTACTTCGTAAACGGGGGTATAAAAAGGACATCAACATGTGTACTGGATAGACAAGATAAAGGGTGTCAATTTGAGGGGAGGTAACTCTTGCATAACAATAGTTCTGTCAAAGTTACTTTCACTGCAGTGAAATATCAAGCATTATGTTCACTGCAATAAAAATATCACTTTTCTCAACTTCGGAAGTATATAATAAACTGAGCATAACCACAAGATCCATTCAGTTGTCTAACATGACAAACATACAGATTGCTGGGGAACTATGCTCACCCAGAATCCCCACAGAAGTATATTAAGAGAACATACCTGACAATCTTCTGTGCAACAAACTGGTGGAGGTTGGCAAACTGGGAGGACATGTTGGCCAGGGCTGCCAGGCAATTAGTGTGCAGGTACTTGTCCTGGAGAGACAGACAGACACACAACATGGAGCAAGTAGACAGCAACGATGCAGCTTTAACAACAGCTACCACTCGGCCCTAAACTTACAGTTTTCACTAACAAATACAACTCAGTTATCTTTTCATTTTGACTTCTTAAATATGTGCATAAAATCTCCAAAAGGTATATCATATATCTCATTATCAGTCATTAGACCAAAAAATGGTATACTAAAACATGTGAGTACAATTGCCGCAAAGATGGAGTACTAAATCCACGGATTCCCTCTGTTCTTCAATTTCTTCTCTATCTTCCAAGGGGAAGTGTCCATGGTACTACTCAGGAGGCAGAGCTTTGGTTTTGATAGAGATGTTACATAACAAAACTCAAAACTCTAAAAACAGTTATATAACAAAATAGCAAGACAATTAAACATGAGGTATGTTTGTTTGGTTGCTTGTGCACTGCCTTATGATCAACGTCCCACTCTGTCAGGATACGACGTCGCACCCCAACTAAGTGGTGGACCTGTTTGAAACCAGGCTCCAACCAGGGTTGTATCAGATCTGACGTGCTTCAAAGTTGCATCACGAAATATTGAATTGTTTATGAGATATGCTCTAGAAACGGAATGTTACAGATCGGACCCGTTTCTATGTGATAATATCCTCTGCAAAACTTCTATAGATATTCACTAAAATAAACCAATCAGTTGCAGCGCTTAAATTTTGACTTCCAACTTGGTCAATCAGTGCTTGTGACAGAAAGCTCTTCATGACACTGTTAGCAGGTGTATAAGAATTCAAAAGTGTATTAACACTGTCTGCTGGAAAATGGTACGGCTCTGTGTCTAGCAATCAAAGGGAGGCAATAGAAACCTGCATTACCTGATTATCTCCCATGTGCCAGCTTATTCTCCAGTATGTTATTGTGCATGATTGACTGGAATCTCCACCAGTGATTACTGAGCAGGTCTGGAAACACCCTAAGGCAGGCAGGTGGTAGATGAGAGGTGTTCACATACTCACCCTCATGCGTGTCATGTTGAACTGGACTGTCCGTATGACAACCAGGATGAGAAGCCCTCCCAGTGAAATCTCGGTCAGCGGCCGTTCCTTGAACCACAGGATGTTCTTCAGATTCTGAAAATATAGCAGTGTGTTGGTCATTTTGGTGTGGAACTCTTTAAACAGAGTCTCTAGCCTCTCACAAACTTGCTGTATCAACACAGGGGGTTGGCTCAGTACATGGAGAAGTAGTCACGGCTGACCATTTCGGTGACCTTGACCTTCAAGGAAGTTTGCTCAGAACCTTACTACTTTAATGCCTAAGTACAACATGCACCAAACTCCATCCTACTTTTGAGTTTTCATAGAATCGTAACTTCGTTAAGGCAAATATTGTACTCAAAACATAGGCGTGAAATAAGGTTAATATGCACTTTAGTCCTGTCTATCAAGTCCAAGACAGAAACACAAATACAGAGGAAGCCGAGACTTTCTGTACATATATGGTCTCTGTTGGAGGAGATCTCCAAACTGACATGCGTGATCGCACAAGCCTGCCCTCCTTTTGCAGTCATAGCCGGTTGCACACATTTCGTGGCAAGTAAACTCAACATATATCACAATTTACAGATTTTATACTTAATCACAAATGCTTGACTAAAATTAAATTTGATGAACATGAAATTAGCATTAAAGAGATGATAAAAAATGACATGTGAAATTGTTAGGAAAACAATTTTTTCATGATACTTGCACTTTAAGAATTATATTATATTCTAAAAATCTGATTTTTTTTCACCCGAATTCATAGTTTTGTTTTTTATTCAAATTCCATAGGAACTCTGGAGAAACCTTAAATAAATCTGCTGTAAGCCAAGCAGGTAACTCACAATTTCATGAACAGCTTTGTTGAAAACTTCGTCTTCACTGAGTACAAGCAGTATAATGAGAGCCATGTAGATGTGGTGGGAGTTGCGCTCCTGGGCCTGGTACAGGATGTGAAGTAGAGGCATCACCTGTAACATAACAGTGTCATCACCTGTAACATAACAGTGTCATCACCTGTAACATCACAACAGTTTCATCACCTGTAACATAACAGTGTCATCACCTGTAACATCACAACAGTGTCATCACCTGTAACATCACAACAGTGTCATCACCTGTAACATGACAACAGTGTCATCACCTGTAACATAACAGTGTCATCACCTGTAACATGACAACAATGTCATCACCTGTAACATGACAACAGTGTCATCACCTGTAACATCACAACAGTGTCATCACCTGTAACATAACAACAGTGTCATCACCTGTAACATCACAACAGTGTCATCACCTGTAACATCACAACAGTGTCATCACCTGTAACATCACAACAGTGTCATCACCTGTAACATAACAGTGTCATCACCTGTAACATAACAGTGTCAACACCTGTAACATGACACAATAGCATCACTTGTACCCATGGGAACATGACAGATCTGCATGTTCATATGTTAGATAATGTATTGCATGCATGAAGTGGGTGTTGTGGCGTATCCCGTATGGTACTGACCAGCTGGTCTATGTTGGTCCGGGACAGGATGAACGCCTTCATGGATGTATTCTGGTGTATGAGAAGGTACAGCAACAGTGTGGTCTGGTCGTCTCTCAGGGTGGAGCACAGCGTGGAGTACAGACGACTCAAGTCCATCTTGAATGTGGGGCCAGCTATCACAGGGTTCATGGCTGAGGTGTCTGCAAGTAGACAGCACTAACTACACTCTCCTGGAAGAGTACTCAAACAGGTGGTAGGCCGTTCCACGAATACAGCAGTACAGCTGGACTTCATGTGGCGGAGTCCAACACAGGACTCGAGTCTGACAGGTCAACACAAGCCATACAGCATCCCAAGTAGGAAACATAACGTCCATAATACCACACTAGAAATTTCACCACTACGTTTGTAAGAACACACAATGACATTTAGTAACTGGTCAAATGTAACAAATGACAGAAAAATAAATGACATGATGCCGTCATATGCCTTATGGCAGCTCAACCGGTCTGGTCGGCAGAATGAGGGAAACAAACAAATAAATCATAATATTTTTGATAAATATTGACCAAACTTGATCAACATAATTACTGAAGTATCCATTTCACCATTTCACTCATGTACCCTGTGAGTCTGTGAAGGCAAACAATGCCTCTCTGTAGGGGTTGTTCAAGCCGGAGTCACTGGTGCAGTGATTGGCTAGCACCAGTAGGAACAAAAGGCTCTGATTGGCTAACAACGTCTCTGAGAACTCCTCCTCCTTTTTCTTTGGGCTGCTTCCCATGCCGAGCGTCACCACGGACCACAGACTGGCTGGAACACAAACACTGTTGTCAGGAGACTGGACATAATGGCATCCTAGTAACACAATAGATTATGTAACATTTACTGGCAGGGAGAGGGTTACCATGGACTTGATCAGGGAGCTATCAGGGAGATGTCTAGTAGGTGTTGGAGAACTCAGGTTAAATTTTCCATTTTTGGCCACATACACTCAAACCTTCCTAAATGCTAAAGTGGAATTCTTGACACATTTTTTGTTCACAGATTTATTCTTACATATTTCCATTTCAAAAACATATCCTTAGTGTACAGGCATTCAAGAAGTTGAATGTACAAGTTGTCTATGTCATTACTCACAAGCGACTGCAGCAGTGACGTTGTAGAAGGTATTGGATCCATCGGCGCTACTCTTGTAGAGTTCGGACGGACACTTCTCCTGGTTGATGTAGTTCCACAGCAGAGCTTTGATCACCACAGGCGCATGGATTGCACTGAAACACAACATGTAACTCCATTATTTGGGGGATAGTGAGTAAGTTTTGACAGTTTTCAGTTCTGATGGGAGGGAGGTCTGCAGGAATCCAGGTCATTAACACAGTGAAGACCAAGGATCTAGGAGTAACACCCACAATGAGGTAACTCACCACCTGCCCTGCATGATGTGTGAAGACCAAGGATCTAGGAGTGACACCCACGATGAGGTAACTCACCACCTGCCCTGCATGATGTGTGAAGACCAAGGATGAATACCGAGGAATCTGGGAGTAACACCCACGATGAGGTAACTCACCACCTGCCCTGCATGATGTGTGAAGACCAAGGATGAATACCGAGGAATCTGGGAGTAACACCCACGATGAGGTAACTCACCACCTGCCCTGCATGATGTGTGAAGACCAAGGATGAATACCGGGGAATCTGGGAGTAACACCCATGATGAGGTAACTCACCACCTGCCCTGCATGATGTGTGAAGACCAAGGATGAATACCGAGGAATCTGGGAGTAACACCCACGATGAGGTAACTCACCACCTGCCCTACATGATGTGTGGAGACCAAGGATGAATACTGGGGAATCTGGGAGTAACACCCTCGATGAGGTAACTCACCACCTGCCCTGCATGATGTGTGAAGACCAAGGATGAAAACCGAGGAAATTGGGAGTGACACCCACGATGAGGTAACTCACCACCTCCCCTACATGATGTGTGGAGACCAAGGATGAATACCGGGGAATCTGGGAGTGACACCCACGATGAGGTAACTCACCACCTGCCCTGCATGATGAACCTGTACAGAGTGAACTTGCTGGCAGGCTGGGCATGGAACATCTGTATTGACAGCAGTGTCAGCAGCGTGTTCAGCGTCTCAAGGTGCAATGCGTATGTGAAGTTCCTGAAGCATACAATTGTAATACATAGGTATAGAAAGTTATCATTCCTATCATGTCTATGACAAACAACGGTTTACACTACAGTTACTGTCAGCACATCATGGCCGTCTGTAAACCATCCATCTGGACCAGACAAATCATTAATCATGAGTTATGTACTCACAAGAAAGGGACGTCAACCAACAGTTATGTACTCACAAGACAGGGACGTCACCCAACAGTTATGTACTCACAAGACAGGGACGTCCACCAACAGTTATGTACTCACAAGACAGGGACATCCACCAACAGTGATGTACTTACAAGACAGGGACATCCATCAACAGTTATGTACTCACAAGACAGGGACGTCACCCAACAGTTATGTACTCACAAGACAGGGACATCCACCAACAGTGATGTACTTACAAGACAGGGACGTCACCCAACAGTTATGTACTCACAAGACAGGGACGTCCACCGACAGTGATGTACTTACAAGACAGGGACATCCACCAACAGTTATGTACTCACAAGACAGGGACATCACCCAACAGTGATGTACTTACAAGACAGCGACGTCACCCAACAGTTATGTACTCACAAGACAGGGACATCCACCAACAGTGATGTACTTACAAGACAGGGACGTCACCCAACAGTTATGTACTCACAAGACAGGGACATCCACCAACAGCGAGGTACTTACAAGACAGGGATGTCACCCAACAGTTATGTACTCACAAGACAGGGACATCCACCAACAGCGAGGTACTTACAAGACAGGGATGTCACCCAACAGTTATGTACTCACAAGACAGGGACGTCCACCAACAGCGAGGTACTTACAAGACAGGGATGTCACCCAACAGTTATGTACTCACATGACAGGGACGTCCACCAACAGTGATGTACTTACAAGACAGGGACGTCACCCAACAGTGATGTACTTACAAGACAGGGACATCCACCAACAGTGATGTACTTACAAGACAGGGACGTCACCCAACAGTTATGTACTCACAAGACAGGGACATCCACCAACAGTTATGTACTCACAAGACAGGGACATCCACCAACAGTATTGTAAATACAGAGACGTCCACCAACAGTGATGTACTTACAAGACAGGGACGTCCACCAACAGTGATGTACTTACAAGACAGGGGCGTCACCCAACAGTTATGTACTCACATGACAGGGACGTCCACCAACAGTGATGTACTTACAAGACAGGGACGTCCACCAACAGTGATGTACTTACAAGACAGGGACGTCCACCGACAGTGATGTACTTACAAGACAGGGACATCCACCAACAGTTATGTACTCGCAATCCAGGGACATCACCCAACAGTTATGTACTCACAAGACAGGGACATCCACCAACAGTATTGTAAATACAGAGACGTCCACCAACAGGGAGGTACTTACAAGACAGGGACGTCCACCAACAGTGATGTACTTACAAGACAGGGGCGTCACCCAACAGTTATGTACTCACATGACAGGGACGTCCACCAACAGTGATGTACTTACAAGACAGGGACGTCCACCAACAGTGATGTACTTACAAGACAGGGACGTCCACCGACAGTGATGTACTTACAAGACAGGGACGTCCACCAACAGTTATGTACTCGCAATCCAGGGACATCACCCAACAGTTATGTACTCACAAGACAGGGACATCCACCAACAGTGTTGTAAATACAGAGACGTCCACCAACAGTGATGTACTTACAAGACAGGGACGTCCACCAACAGTGATTTACTTACAAGACAGGGGCGTCACCCAACAGTTATGTACTTACAAGACAGGGGCGTCACCCAACAGTGATGTACTTACAAGACAGGGACGTCACCCAACAGTTATGTACTCACAAGACAGGGACGTCCACCAACAGCTCCACCAGAGATGACATCAGTTTCTCAGCCAGTTCCCCAATTGTTGGATCCACTTCATTGATGTCGCCTTCAAGGTTGCTGTCAACTACAGGATGGAAACAAGTTCATTTTGTCATTCTCAAAAATGTGTTGATACAAAACTATTAATCAAGCAGGACCATCTCCTGACTTCCGTATCTCCTGTCTGGTTATTTATTAGGGCAGTTATTTCAATAGATCTGCATCTTGTATTTTCTCAAAACCATGATTGCAATCATTACCCATTTTGAAAATGAAAAGAGTACACTTGCGAAGAAACAGAAGATTAATGTTGGGGTAGGTGTGGATATTGAAGGCATGGTAACTTCTGTAAGGGTTTTATAGAAAAATAAATAGCAAAGTTAACTTTCACCCTTTCATACAGCTAGACTTCAAATACTTAAATACAGCTGACATTTTATTGTAAAATCAAGGCAATCAACTGTTATTAAATATTGTTAGAGATCACTAGTTTACACAGGACAAACAGCTGTATGTTAAATGGGAGCAAGGTGTACCCTGAACTCACCGTTCTCCCCGGGGGGCTTGCAGTCAAACTGTTGTAACACAAGCTCTTCACTCAAATGCTCCACAAAGTACTTGCAGAAGCTTCGGATGATGAACAGTGCATTGTAGGTTTGCCAAATGAAGATGTTGCTGTAGACACAAACATGCAGATAATTAATAACCACGGAATTGTAAAAACAAATATATCAATATTTCCCAGCTGACATTTGCATGGTTTACCTTGACATACAAAACAGGGGCTCCCTGGACCCCTGATAATTAATTACAAGGGTCCTCAGAAAATATGAGAGTACTGTAAAGTAATGAAATGTGGTAACGTAGTGTACTGTAAGATGTTATTATTTCAATTACAGAGCCTTCATATTTCTTGTCAAGAACTTGGTACAATGTATTTATTTTTTGTCGGCATCTATTCTACACGTTAGTGCATATATGATGCAAATTTTGTAGAATTTTCCTATTCCACTGTTATACCGAGGCTGTTGTCTCCCACAACTGCTGCTATAGCGAAATCTACCACAGAGATCTCAATTACCTCATGCAGCACGTGCGTAGCCACCTAGCTGCCATGTGACACCCTTCACTCTTGTCTCTTGCGAGAGCAAGTGCTCGGGGGACGGACGGGCGGGCAGCAGCCCAGTGGTAACATATTACTTATAGAATATTCCGAATAGGACAATTCTACAAATTACATTAAGTAATACGTTACCACTGTTATACCGAGGCTGACTACCACAGTAGGCGGTGGGGAGCACCTACAACCCGAATCCTGACTGCTAGTGTTCCTTCCGACCAGCGGAAGTAAACATCAAGGCGGAAGCACTCGATGCGCATGCACCAAGCTAGGCGTTACCCTATAGGAATACCATAGCACTGTCAAGTGCATACTGTAAGGCTCAATCGTCATTGCCAAAACGATTGGTGACTCCAAACGGCCCCACTGGATAGGTATTTCATCGCCGCAGCAGATGAGAACACAGTATCCGTGTGAGCTAAATCTTAGATCAGGTTAAACAGTCGAAAGAGGGAAATTAACTTCATTCAGACCGTATATCCCCGAGCAAGCCTACTTAAAGTATGTTATAGGCACGTGACCTAATTCCAGTATTCGTAAGCATGTATCACAAGGTTGGAATACACGACAGACAATTAAATGCATAATTGTCAAAATACAAATAAGGACAAAACACACAAAAAGCCGCCCTCACCTGTGGTGTGAGTGCGCTGGTTTGCAGGACCCCTACTCCTGTACCCACGGCGTGGGAACATTGGAGACGACCCAGATTGACCACCGTGCAAGGACTGACGACTGCGGAGTTTGGAATTGCGCTGGACACACCCCCTAGATGACCGTTTGTGCCACGATCAGCGGCCCAAGACGGTGCACCCCCTCCACGTCTTCATCAGAAACCTTTCTGAGGTAATGATTGGCAAAAACCGAGTAAGAACGCCAGTAACAACCTCGTAATATTCTGTGAACAGAGATATTCGAGTGTAGGGCAAATGTTGCCGCTAGCGCCCTGATCTCGTGCGGGTTTGACCCCGCTACCGGTAACCCCAGAGACCGGTACGCCAGATTGATGGCAGAACGAAGCCACAACGCAATCGAGTTGCGAGTTATGTCAACCGTGCGATTTGGGTTACACGATATGAACAGACGGTCACGCCCTTGTCTATGTTCATTCGAAGCCTTAAGATAATACTTAAGGGCCCTAACCGGACACAGCGCTCTGTCCTCAGTATCAGCAGGATGTAAGATTTCTTTGAGTGATCTTACAGTGAATTCTCTCTCCGTTTGCACGATTCTCTGATCCTTGGATGTTGTTTTCCAAGTCACATGCCGGAACGAAGCACTATGCAAGGGTTCATACAGGGCTTCCGTAAGCGATTGCAACACTAGGGAAAGATCCCAGGCCGGTGCACGAAGGCGGCCCTTCTTAAGATCGTGCTGTTTGAAACCCTTGATAATACCCCGTATCACCGGCTCTTTGGAGAGACTGGTACCCATAGCAACGTCCCCTACCGTAGCAACGGACGAGACATAGTTGGCAATGGAACCCCCGGAGAGTTTCCGGGTCTCTCGCAAGTGAGACATGAAACGAGCAATATCCTGCACAGATACCTTATCTGGCGAATGAATGTGATGTTTACAACACCACTTCGTAAAAATAACACCTTCTGGGTAGAATCATGATGCATACTAACGTAAACCCAAGACGCCCGACGAGAAAAACCTTTACTCCTCAGATGCTCGATGACAACATCCACGCGTGCAGATTGAACTGCCCTGCGTTTGGATGAAGCTGACGGGTGTGAGGGTGGATCAAGAGATCCAGTCTCACAGGCAGTGGAAGTGGCGACTGCATGACCTGGGCCTGCAAGTCGGGGTACCATGATCTGATTGGCCACATGGGCGCGATCAGTAACATTCGACAGCGAACTCCTCAGAGCCGGCTTAGAATGTGTGGTATCAGCGAGTGACTGTGGGTTCCCCCCAGTTTGTTCACATAGGACACTACCGTCGTGTTGTCGGTCGCCAGCATGAGCCGGGCGTCGAAGAGACGATGCTTCCAGTGATTGACTGCGTTGATCACTGCCTTGAACTCGAGACAATTGATGTGAAGACCTAGTTCGTCTACGCACCACAGCCCCGAGCTCACCTCCCCCTCTAGATGGGTGCCCCAGCCCACTAGAATGGCGTCTGTATACAGGTTCAACATGGCCCGGTAGGGCCGCATAGAGACTCCTGATAAGACATTGTAAGGGACTGTCCACCACTCCAGATGCGGTCGGAGCCGATCCGGGAGGGCGACTGTCGCACTGTTCACCTCCTGTGCTAACAACTGGATTAAAAGACGTTGCAGCGGGCGGAGTTGGAGACGACCCCGTTCGATGCAGTCCTGGGCTGACACAAGTAACCCTAACAGCTGTTCCCAAAAGTGAACAGTCTATTGCACCGCTAAGACTTTGGCAATCATCGCCTGAATCTTGTGCCACCGGTCTGGGGGGACAAAGAGGCGATGGGTCACCGTGTTGAACCGACCTCCGATGAACAGCAAGTTCTGAGAGGGGGTTAACTCGCTCTTGGGGAGATTGACAATCCACCCCAACTGCTCCAAAAGCCGACGTGCGAAATCCAGCTGCCGAGACAGCATGTCAGTCATTCGATTTGCTACTAGCGAGTCGTCCAGGTACGCGAAGTACCGGACACCCCTCCGGTGGAGGAACCCCACTATGGGGGTGGTTAACCGTGTGAACAGCCAGGGAGCGGATGAAAGACCGAATGGGAGTACAACCCACTCGTAGTGCCTGCCTTGAAAGACAAACCTGAGATACTTGTGATGATCCGAGTGAATTGGAACATGCAGATAAGCATCCTTCAGGTTGATCGAAGCGAGCCAGTCGGCCGGCATGATCAGAGCTTTCGGGTCCGCCAAGCTCAACATTCTGAACTTGGGCGGCTTGTGCAGGTAGAACTCGTTGAACGATTTTTAATGCAAGGATCGGCAACAATTGTATCTGAAACTATTTTTTTTTATCAGGAATAATATATTCCATTATTTTCTTAATTAAATGCAGCCTTTTATGACTTTTAACGAGTCAAAGTATGTCATTTATGATATATGTATCCATTCTCTGTCAACTAAAGTTCGTTTCAAGGCGTCAATGGCGGTATTCTGACCGTGGTTGCTGTTAATAACGGTGAGTTGTGCGATCTTCCGATCGCTTCACACACGATTTCACCGAAATTAATAAAAACAATATTATAAGGAATTTTGAATAAAATTAATGAAATAAGTTACAAACATAAGTCCAGATATACAAAGAAACCCTTTTTATAGCCAGACAGTGTAAATTACATGATTATTTTGCGTACTTCAGTATGGATTTGTTGACATGGTATTTCCGGTGTTTCGTGCTCACGGTAATATGTCTTTCCATGGGGGAAAAAAACATCCAAACTCATAATTCGTCTATAATGCGCACCCCCTTCTACACAGCTGTGTTTTTTCGAAAAAAAGTGTGCACTATACTCAAGAAAATACGGTATGCACCATGAAAATGACCGTGTAACTAAAAGCAAGGCGAAAGCTACTCGGTCATGACTTCAACCTCACCCAGGATAGGAGGTGTTTTGTACAAACACCCTGTCCCTGGCGAGCAGGTTCTACAAAACAGACCTCACACATACGCTCCAGGATGGAAGGCAGACCAGCTGGGCATCTCTTTTTTCACTTCGGCAACCAATCAAACCGACATAGAAATTGAATAAGGTAAGAACGAGAAGAGGAAACGCATGATGATACCCGTTTTTCACACAGGTCTTCAATCAACTACCGAGACATCACATGTGCAAAACACAGAGGGTAGCAGGTAGAAGATCGGGACACCATTTAAACAAATAGCCACAGCGGAAGTTGGCTTCTATTGACGTAGACACGTTTTTCACACAGGTCTCCAATCAACTACTGAGACATCACATGCGCAAAAGACAGAGGTGAACAGGTAGAAGATTGGGACACCATTTAACAAATGGCCGCACCGGATGGTGGCTTCTATTGACGACAGACAAGCATATATACCCTGGGAAATCCAAAATTATTGCAGTATTTGACTTGAGACTTGTAATCCGCTAGGCTTCCTCATCTGCGCTGTGTGGCTGCTATGACCTTGGACCTGAGATTCTGAAGAGAGTAGGAGGCAAAGACCAATCAGAATGCCAGAAACATCCCTCCATGAAGGCTGAGAGTGTGCAATACTATGCAACGTCAAGGTGGAAGTCACTGCCCTCGTCTCATGAGGATTGGAAGCAGCTGAGGTTGAAGATGCTGGAACCGGACTCAACCGACGTCTAAGCACAAGTCCCTCTAACACGAGCTGCTTCTCTGTTCGGGTATAACGCCCGAACACCATAGCGATAGAATTGAGAATGGGGTCGTGTCGCACAGGATTTCAGTGGTGTGTGAACAATGATCACAGTGGTGATTTAGTGATGTATGGGATGTGTTGGGGTGATTGGTGTTTTTTGAAGCTGGAAACTTTGTTCTAGGATGTTTCCACACCAAGATCGAAGAAAAAGAAGAAATGCATAGTGTAAGATAGGATAAGTTTAAAAATATTGCTATTTCATTCTGGACTTGGATCCCATAACATGGAACCCAAAATGTGCCTCTCCCTCTTCCGGGGCACCCTCTGCCCTTGGTTACCAACAGGAGTTATCTGGCCCTGATTCCACCACTTCCTTCTCAGCATGCACTGTGCCAGACATGTCCATGCAACTTGGAGTCTCTATTCTAATTTCAGGACTTGTTGATGTTCTTAACGAACAATTCCACTCCTAATACCCTTTCGAAAGGATACTACTTCATATGCTGATGTTTGTGTGATTATATCCGGTACATCCAGGAGGAAATTGCAGTGTGTCATGTCAGGATAAGCATTGTTCAGACATAATTCTAAAGTGTGCCCTGTACATGCTGTCGGCACAAGGGACTTACTTCATAGGTGCCATTACCATCATAATAATGATGTCACTGGCCTTCCAAACAAGGAGTGTTGTACCCTGCTATCCTGCATCCCACGGGGAGTGAGGGGATGGGTTTCATGCAGCTGTTGGGCAGTATGTCAGTTAGTGAATCTGGCATCATACCCACTATGATATGGACTGTGGAAGGCAACTGAACTTAGGTGCTTTAGATGACTCTCACTGTGTTTCATTCAAATCGTGCATAATTTTTTGTTTGACAAAATATGATTTTGACTAGACAGAATTCAAAATATATTTGAAATGTACATTTACATAATGAAATTACTTATTTAAATTTTTAAAAACAAAAAACAATAACATCCTCTTTTTAAGGAGTCTAAGGCAAACGCTAGAGTCAGAATTTTAGCTACCTCACAATGTCTATCATTAACAAACACAGACAATCGTGAACACCGTGACAAGGGCAGGTTGGCAATGAAAAAGTGGAGTCACGGACCTGGACAGTTTGGTCATAGTGACAAGGTCGAAACAGAGGCTTGTTTGCCTGCTCTGAGGAGACTTCTTAGGTTCTATTCTATGTCAATGTTACTGTAAAACGTGTTAAACAATTGAATAAACGACTGATTCACAGTTAAGATATGTTTCAACTCTGATATATCGTGGGTTCACATCAGTTGTCTCCCCTTCTACTTACTCTTCACACTGGGCAGAGGCCTTCAACTCTGCGGCCCGCACCAAGAAGTTGTGGACGAGGGCCCCGAAGTTGCCTGTGTGTGTGTTGTTGATGGCAAAGTTGCTGCAGATCCTTTCTGTTGAATCTTCCAAGAGCTTGGAATCCGAGCTGTCAAGAGACGACATTTGTGCATTAACCGTCTTAAACAAATGTTTAACCACTGTATGCAGAATAAATGTAAACAGAGTTGAATTGGGTCTTTTGAAGACATACATATAATAATATGTTGTCAGCATAAAGTATTAAGTGACCACTTGTATGAACAGTTGATAGGGAGATAGTATTAGAATGTTCCTTCAAAAGTTACCTGACAGTGTGGTGGAAGGCCCTCCAAAATACAATGAACAATTTCAAATTGAACTAATGTTTCAGTTATAATGGTTACTACTTGCAGCGTACCTGTTGACAGGGATCAGGAAGGAGAAGGAGAGCAGCTGGTTCCAGAAGGGGTCCATAGGGTCAATGGGGTCACGCCCTGACAGCCTCATCAGGTACTCGTTCTGGGCCAGGTCGGCCAGGCTGCTGGTTGTGGCACCCATGATGTCAACTGTAACACACACATCCTGACAATTCATCACCCTGATCATCCATATGAAGCCATGATCATCCATATGATGCCATGATCATCCATATGATGCCATGATCATCCATATGAAGCCATGATCATCCATATGAAGCCATGATCATCCATATGATGCCATGATCATCCATATGAAGCCATGATCATCCATATGATGCCATGATCATCCATATGATGCCATGATCATCCATATGATGCCATGATCATCCATATGAAGCCATGATCATCCATATGATGCCATGATCATCCATATGATGCCATGATCATCCATATGAAGCCATGATCATCCATATGTAGCCATGATCATCCATATGTAGCCATGATCATCCATATGATGCCACGATCATCCATATGAAGCCATGATCATCCATATGAAGCCATGATCATCCATATGCAGGGATGTGAGCAGGTTTTGCCGATAAAAGAGGAAAAGTCTAGGGGGGTCTGGGGGTATGCCCCCCAGAATTTTTTAAAACATTTGATTGCATTTTAAGAAATTTCATGCAGTTTGGACAACATTCACACCAAGAAATGTAATAGTTCAATGGCAAAAGTCAATAAGTAAAATAAACAAGATGGCAGATGCAGTAAAATTTCGAAGTTAAATCAGTACTTTAAAAAAATCGGGCATTGCTTTCGCGCATCTGGCTACCCGCCAGGTCTGGGAGCAATACTGCCATAAACTTCAACCCCCATCCCCCAGACACAAGGACAACTGTCACAAGTGTGCAATGTCTGACCCTTTCCTCATGTTGAAGCATATTGAAAAAAACTTACCTTGTACTTACCTTTTGATGAAAAAAACAAAACTCCATTGCAAACATAAGACATTAATACAATATATATCCCCATGACATGGGGTTTTGGACGCTGAAGAAACATTCATAAATTTCTCGCTTATCACATGAACAATTGTAAAACATCTCATTCACTTACAGGCTAAAAGACAACTTTATCTTAAAAACAAGCCATCAGCTGACTCTGAGTATTTACAATTTTTGTGTGACGCCATGCCCCACGTTATAGTGCAAGTATTCGTGACAGAAAACGTATGATGTCCGAAAACCTATGCTGTGAAAGCTCCGATCGAAAACAGGACAATCCGCGCCAATTGTCCGGTTTTCGATCATATTTTTCGCAGTGTTTTTTTTTTAATTTTTAATATTTTTTTCCGCGGAAGATGATTTTTTTCCCGAGGACTACTGTTTTAAAAAACGCAATTTTCCGCGTTTCCGCGGAGATTTCACATCCCTGCATATGAAGCCATGGTCATCCATATGAAGCCATGATCATTCATATGATGCCATGATCATTCATATGAAGCCATGATCATAAACACCATACACACTAATCCTGCTGACACCTTCCTGTCTACACACTAATCCTGCTGACATCTTCCTGTCTACACACTAACCCTGCTGACACCTTCATGTCTGCACACTAACCCTGCTGACACCTTCATGTCTACACACTAACCCTGCTGACACCTTCTTGTCTACACACTAATCCTGCTGACACCTATCTGTCTTAAACACTAACCCTGCTGACACCTTCATGTCTACACACTAACCCTGCTGACACCTATCTGTCTATAACACTAACCCTGCTGACACCCACATGTCTGTAACAGTAACCCTACTGACACCCACATGTCTACACACTAATCCTGCTGATACCTTCATGTCTACACACTAATCCTGCTGACACCCACATGACCACACACTAACCCTGCCGACACCTTTATGTCTGCACACTAACCCTGCTGACACCTTCATGTCTACACACTAACCCTGCTGACACCTTCTTGTCTACACACTAATCCTGCTGACACCTATCTGTCTTAAACACTAACCCTGCTGACACCTTCATGTCTACACACTAACCCTGCTGACACCTATCTGTCTATAACACTAACCCTGCTGACACCCACATGTCTGTAACAGTAACCCTTCTGACACCTTCATGTCTACACACTAATCCTGCTGATACCTTCATGTCTACACACTAATCCTGCTGACACCCACATGACCACACACTAACCCTGCCGACACCTTTATGTCTGCACACTAACCCTGCTGACACCTGCATGTCTACACACTAACCCGGTTGACACCTGCATGTCTACACACTAATCCTGCTGACACCTATCTGTCTTAAACACTCACCCTGCTGACACCTTCACGTCTACACACTAATCCTGTTGACACCTGTCTGTCTACACACTAATCCTGCTGACACCTTTCTGTCTATAACACTAATCCTGCTGATACACACCTGTATTATGGGAGTTACTGAGATACACTGATCTTTTGTTGATGTGGAACTGAGATCTTTGACCTAGATGAACATCTTCCTTAAACAGAAAATCTGAAACAGAAACACACACTAATATAAAGATGACGACATCAACATGTTCAAAATTTGGATGCCATATTTGCTTATCCACAGATGTAGTATGTATCAAAATCTTATAAGTCTTGAATGAATGAATCGATCTCTTGGCACAATTTTCAGTAGGTTACACTTGGGCCTCAGAGTGCTTTGTTCAACTCAGTTTAGCCACATATCTGTTTAACTGGACAATATGACGGGCTGGCTAAAAAGATTGATAATTGGAATTATAACTGATGGGAAGAAATATTAATGATTATCGATTTGAAATTTTTGTCATCAATAATAACTTAGATAAACTATGGTGATGAAATAAATTTTAGATTTACCGAAACAGAATTATTATTGTAAATAATGTCAAGCATGTCTTCCGCCAATTCGTGAACAGGTTAGCAAATTTGTGAATGGTCAGTTAATGTGCTTGTGAACAAGTCTCTGTGTTAATCAGATGATTACTTCCAAAAGAATACAAGAATGAACTGACAATTCTGCAGTCAGCCGTTCTTCCTCTAAAATATTCTTACTAAAAGAAAAAATAATACTACTATTCAAAACTCAAAAGCTTTTCAATACTATACTGTCAAAATCACGGCGGGGGACACCAGAAATTGGCTTCACACATTGTACCCATGTCGGGAATCGAACCCGGGTCTTCGGCGTTACGAGCTAACGCTTTAACCACTAGGCTACCCGACCGCCCCCAATCTCATTAAAATCAGACCTTCGTTCTCGCTACCGCTGAACAAAGATCTGAGGACATCCAATTAGGGGTCATGTCAGTAGGACCTTTCATCCGAACAATCAGAGCATCGCTTACCAGATTATGAAAGTGACAGTCGGAATGTGATTTCTAATCATGCATCCTGAATCTATACAATCCAGACCATCTGTTAGCCATTCCAGAATGTTCTTTTGTTCAGGTTTCATATTTATAATCGATAATTTGTCAAAATATGTTTTAAAGCGTAGTCGCCAATTTGAAATTAGTGCGGTAAAGCACGAGAAAGCTGCCTTCTGATTGGTCATTCCATTGGTTGGTCAAAGTTCACGCAAGGTCGGACTAACGTGACCCGTAATGGGACGTCCTCAGATCTTTGTTTAGCGGTAGTGAGAACTAAGATGATTTTAATGAGTTTGGAGGCAAAACCATTTAGTGCAAATTTGTTTTTGCTGTTGCTGTCACTTCACTTATCTCACCTGCGTCTGAGTTCCTTAGGCATGTTAGGGTTAGAGAAGCTCACTCATTTAATTACCCTAGATTTCATTCATCTGTACCCATGTTGAGCTTATTGGAATCTGAAAATGTGCACACGATAAAGTGTAGACTGACACTTAGTCTCCGGAAATATATCATTTTCATAGATACACACAACTACATTTATATTGACGAGATTGGAAAGGAGCCCCAGTGAGATGGGAGATTCAGAAACTGTGAAAAAAATCTAGACTGGCTTCTTTTAAGCCATAGCATAATAGCAAGGGCTGGGCGGGAGCGAAGATAATATGGACTGTCAGAGTAGATAAAGTGCAGTACTCCCAATATTAATTATAATTTAATGCAATGCATGTGTATTTCATGATCCAGAGGATGTTGGCTTTTCGAAACACTCATCTTTTTTTTTCTATATGCTGCAAAAACAATCGCCATAGCGCGGTAGGAGAAACCAAACTATTAAATAAACAGTATGAAACAGTCCGAACATTAGTGTAAACATCATTAGGGCAATCTTGTAAATTCTGACAGTGTCGGATCTTGACAGTGACGAATAAGGCCTAGGTGAAGAACGGAAGATGAGACCGTGATAAGACCCGTCGCAGAAACTTGTGTGACACTTAGCCAGGTTTGTCAAATCATCGTATGCATCAATAATGAATGCACTGTTTACACTCATTCAATCTAAAAAAGCAAAACATCAAACGCAGATCCTTACCAAGACAATCAAAACATTCTCTCCCAAGGTAAATTCGTTTTTCTTTCCACGTCGTACGCACGCGTGAAACCCTACTTCCTGTCAAATTCATTTCCGGTTTCAAATAAAAGCCGGACATTAAGTGAACATATGTAATCGGGCTGACATAACAGTTTTTTAAAATCATTTTCCACACTCTTGATGTTTTCATACGAATACACCCGTCAGAAAACAAAGAAAAAACAGTTGCATTGTTGGTGTTATGTTTAATTGCCTCACAGTTGTACCAGAGATGCATAAAGAGGTGAACAGGTGCATTAGCAGTAGGCCCTGGACGTGTCCAAATTTACTACCCGGGTACCCGTCCCCCTATTACCCGACCCTACCCGGGTACCCACTGTAGGCCTCAAGAGAGAGGAACAAAATGTCCGATTGGGACTTTTTTTTACCATAGCCCTGTCAAAACGTGCTAAGATTCACGTATTTAACAATCTGGCCATGCATACACTGAAGTTGACTTATATAGATCGTTATTCAGCCATATGAAAAGTCACAAGGAATGGGTGCATAATATCACGTAGCTAACCCGGGTACCCGAGTTACCCGTCCCAGCCCTAATTAGCAGTGTGTACAATATACCAAACATATTTCGCTTTCAAAAGAAGCCAGATAGGTTATTTTGTGTTGATGTTTCAGAAACTGGGTTTCACCTAACTGGATCATATCTTCTCTATTTTAAACATATACACTCTAATCCAAATTATTCGATAACTCTTCTAACAATTAGGACAATAAAACGAATAACGAAAATAGGTAACATTTGGACATTATTTTCTAACATAGTGAAATACACAGACTGCATATATATATGCAGTTTTTAGTTTGGCTCTCAACCCGTGAAAATTTAGACATTTTTCTGGATATTATTAATAAGCTCCATCCTTCCATCAGTTTTACTATGGAGTCTAGCGAGAGCAAAATTCCATTTCTGAACGTCCTTGTAGTTAAGGAAGATACTTAATTGAAAACTGATATCTACTACAAACCAACGGACACCCATCAATACCTACAATTCGGTTCATGTCACCCCAGGCATACACGAACTAACATTCCTTATTCACTTGCGCGGAGAGTATGTACCATCGTGTCGGAAACGGATAAAAGAGATTTAAGATTGAAAGAATTAATGGGGTATCTCAGGAAGCTAGGATATCCGCTTCGCGTCATAAATGACGCAATAGAAAAGTCTTTAAAAATTCCAAGACATACTCTCCTGAAACCTAATGAAAAATCTGTGGGCGATCAAATTATACCGTTTGTGTCCACCTTCAATCCTAATAACTGTGATATCATGCCAGTCATAAGGGACAACCTCCCAATCCTACAGATAAAGCGATAAAATGAAACAAGGACTGAATAAATTTAAAATTATAAAAAGTACCAGGCAACCAAAAAATCTCAAGCAGATTCTTTGTCCATCCAAATATTCTTGTACAGAGAGTGTATCATGTGTAAGTAGATGTAACACACCAAGATGCGGCACGTGTAACATCATAAGTGAAGGTACTACTTTCCTTTTTGCAAATGGCAAGGGTTTCAATGTGAAAGCCGACATGAACTGCCGCAGCAAAGATGTGGTGTATGTTATGAGATGTTCGGGATGCGGCGAAAACTACATCGGTGAAACCGGCATGGAATTAAAAGATAGAGTCACTGTACACAAACAGCAGATTAGAGACCCTAATGTTCGATGCTTAGGTGTCAGCAAACACATTGATGATTGCGGAAACGGGAAATTTACTATTTTTCCGTTTTATAAATTGTATACAAGTAACAAGCAGCTGAGACTGGAAAAAGAACAAATGTTTATCCAATTGATGAAACCAAAGTTGAACTCTAGAATGTATTAATAGATTTGTCATTTCAATCGTAAATGTTGCACTGTTACTTTACAAATACTGTATATTTAATTCAAAAGTCTCCCTACAATTGTTAAATTACTTGGTGTCGTCGCTGGAGTGTGTAAATACATTGTGACGTCACAGTTGTAATTTATGACGTCATCATAAGTATGACGTCATTATATGTCATTGTCAGTTACACTGAAGAGCTGTCATGAGACAGTGAAAGTACTATTTATGAAACTGATATAAAGAAGATGATGGACTAACGTGGACTTTATTATTTTATTATATATTACATGTACACCGAGTGAACATTTACCTCATTTTTGTATATATATGTATATATATGTCTATTCAGATTATTGTGTGAATTTCATCAAGTCCCCAAAATACCCTTCACATGAACTTAACACAACGGTAACACACAATAATCTTCAGGAATGCCTCGACTTGATTAAAACGTGTTCTGTGCATGGTAATATGACACATTGTCAGAATACTGTTTTACACCGTATTGTGGCAAATCAGGATTATTCATAGGATAACACACAAAAGGAGTGTTAATGATGAAAATAAAAATATGTCCCCAATGTTCAGACAGGAACTGCAGAGTAAAGAGATCATCAAATTGTCTTACTAATATTTGACACCCCTTCAGAAATTCTAGGCAATTTTTTTCTAAAAATAACCCCAGATGATTTGTAACGTTTTCGTGTTTTGCTATTGAATTTGTTGAATTGCTCATTTAAACTGTTACCGTTCTCATGACAACTTGCTCCAATATGACCGAATGATTAAAATAGTATTCTATGTAAGAGAATTATTTTTTTAATGACAGTTAAATCTTTCTGTAGGGCATGACAACGCTGTTTCTTATGGCACAGCTGTTTGTCATCATCTTAAATGCCAAACTAGCGAGAACCCTGTAACTGTAACCATTCACGTCAATGTACAACCTCCTTCTTCACGTTTAAGTGAAGTAAGTGACCAGACACACATTGGCTTGAGAACGTTAGTCCCAATTTACAATAATTAATCATATAGAATTCTTAATATTGCGATGTTGCTAACATTTAAGTGAGTTTGTGAGTATGGTTTTAGGCCGCTTTTAGCAATATTCGAGCAATATCGCGGGGGGGGGGGGGGGGGGGGGGGACACAAGTAATGTGATACTGAAATATGACGTATCCTCAATAATCATCATATGATTGGAAACTAAAAGTAAAAGTTGAAATGCAAAGCTGATTATAGTGTCATACACTGTCACTGCAAACACGAAAACGTCGTTTAATTTAATTTAGTATCATAGATACAAATATGAAATTTTGGAGCTCGATAGTTACATGCTGTCGTTATACAAAGGTATTGAAAACTGTTCATTGTCATGTCAGATACGGCCACAAGGTTGCGCTGAACTCAGTATCTCGTGTGACCGCCCCGGGTAGCAATCACGGCTCTGCATCTCCTCGGCACTGACTGAATAAGTGTACGAATTCTGCACCATTCTGCTTGTAACGCGTTGGCCAGTTGTGGGAGTGTCTGTGGTGAGTTCTGACGTTGACGTACACGTCGATCGAGTGCACCCCAGAGGTGTTCGATTGGGTTGAGATCTGGAGATCTCGACGGCCAGGGCAAAACGTTGATGTTGGCATTAGGTAGGTAGTCTACCGTGACAAGAGCTGTGTGTGGTGGAGCGTTGTCCTGTTGAAACAGCTCCCTCTGACGGTCAATGATTGGAAGAAGGTGAGGTTGAAGAATTTGATTCATGTAGCGATTTGCCGTCAAATTTCCCTGAACCACAACCAAGTCAGATCTCGTGGTGTAGGATATGGCCCCCACACCATGACACTACCGTCACCGAAATTGTCGGATTCCAGGTTCGCGAAGATGGTTCCTGACAGTCTGGTCCGATACTTCCTCAAACCAGGGATGCGTCCTGCAGTCTCCGTACCTGTGGCATTGCGATGACGTAGGTGGAACAGTCGAATGTAGCGATCCTGTGCAGGGATGGTAACTCTTGGTCGGCCGGTTCTCGGACGGTCTGCAGTGAAATTGAACTGTGTGTATCGGTCTAAAAGGCGGCAAATGGTGCTGTGGTGGGCGTTGAAGTGGCGTACAACAGAAGACTGCGATTCCCCTCTTAGTTTTACGTCCTATGGCGATGTTCCGATCGGCAGCGCTGAGTCTCGGCATTTTCGAGCTTGAAAAAGGTTGACAATTGAATGACAAATTATTGGCTTATGCTTGCCTTTTTATAGCCACTACCAAGACTTACGAATGCCAAAACTTGCACGTGCATTTTGATTTACTGTTTTCCTCCATGACATTTTTGAACAAGTGTGAAAACAATGCCTTTTAAGTCATTGCAAATCGACAATGGCTGCGTTTTGAAGGCCACCAACATTTTCCAATAATATATATCCAATTTATATTCCGGATTTTTTGTGTAGTCAGGTTCAATGAACTACATACTACCTGTGCGTTTCTTTTTTTTGAAGGGTGTATTTACGCTCAAGTATTTCTTAATATTGTCCAAAATAAAATATTGTCCTTAATAAAATCCAAAAAGAGCCCAAAACAATCCGGAATTTCAGACCTAAAAAATCATTCTAGACTTGAGTTGGACTCCTTTTTAATATATTCTCTAGGGTATGGGAGACAGACAAGGCATTTGCTGTGATCTGATCAGTGACAACAAGGGCGTCATAAAAATCAGGTTTCACCCTTGCCGAACTAGACTGGAATAATGGGGTTATATTTTGGCTGGACTAACGAGTCCATGCATAGTCCTATCAAAAACCGCGTAACGAAATCGACACCCGGTACATAAACTATATGGCGACTGCCGTGAAGATTTCCTGAGACTGCAAGATTGCAGCGCATGTGTACGGTCACCCGGGCGGCGACAGACTTTTTCACAGCTTTTCATGTTTTCATCAAGGTGCTCACGTGAATTGATGTACTTCGCGAGGTAAGACCCGTTTTGTTACAATATAGATCTTGATTATCGATCAGGGGTTCTTGGCTGGGCGCCGGCATACATTAGTTAGTGGGTCACTATCAGATCTATACCAGTATTAATTCATACAGTAGCTAGTGTGTCACTATTAAATCTATATCAGTTACTATTCATACAGTAGCTAGTGTGTCACTATCCGACCTATATCAGTAACTATTCATACAGAAGCTAGTACGACACTGTCAGATCTATACCAGCAACTATTCATATAGTAGCTAGTGTGTCACTATAAGATCTAGATCAGTAACTATTCATACAGTAGCTAGTGTGGCACTATCAGATCTATGCCAGTAACTATTCATACAGTAGCTAGTGTGTCACTATTAAAACTATATCAGTAACTATTCATACAGTGGCTAGTGTGTTACTATCAGACCTATACCAGTAACTATTCATACAGGAGCTAGTGTGTCACTATCAGGCCTATATCAGTAACTATTCATACAGTAGCTAGTATGTCACTATCACATATATACCGATTACTTTTCATTCAGTAGCTAGCGTGCCACTATCAGAAATATGCAAGCAACTATTCATACAGTAGCTAGTGTGTTACTGTCAGAAATATTCCAGAAACTATTCATACAGTAGCTAGTGAGTCACTATCAGACCTATACCAGGAACTATTCATACAGTAGCTAGTGTGTCACTATCAGATCTATGCCAGTAACTATTCATACAGTAGCTAGTGTGCCAATATCAGATCTATACCAGTACCTATTCATACAGTAGCTAGTGTGTCACTATCAGGCCTATACCAGTAACTATTCATACAGTAGCTAGTGAGTCACTATCAGATCTATACCAGTAACTATTCATACAGTAACTAGTGTCACTATCAGATCTATACCAGTAACTATTCATACAGTAGCTAGTGAGTCACTATCAGAACTAAACCAGTAACTATTCATACAGTAACTAGTGTGTCACTATCCGACCTATATCAGTAACTATTCATACAGAAGCTAGTACGACACTGTCAGATCTATACCAGCAACTATTCATATAGTAGCTAGTGTGTCACTATAAGATCTAGATCAGTAACTATTCATACAGTAGCTAGTGTGGCACTATCAGATCTATGCCAGTAACTATTCATACAGTAGCTAGTGTGTCACTATTAAAACTATATCAGTAACTATTCATACAGTGGCTAGTGTGGTACTATCAGACCTATACCAGTAACTATTCATACAGGAGCTAGTGTGTCACTATCAGGCCTATATCAGTAATTATTCATACAGTAGCTAGTATGTCACTATCAGATTTTATATCGATTACTTTTCATTCAGTAGCTAGCGTGCCACTACCAGAAATATGCAAGCAACTATTCATACAGTAGCTAGTGTGTTATTGTCAGAAATATTCAAGAAACTATTCATACAGTAGCTAGTGTGTCACTATCAGACCTATACCAGGAACTATTCATACAGTAGCTAGTGAGTCACTATCAGACCTATACCATTAACTATTCATACAGTAGCTAGTGAGTCACTATCAGACCTATACCAGTAACTATTCATACAGTAGCTAGTGTGTCACTATCAGACCTATACCAGTAACTATTCATACAGTAGCTAGTGTGTCACTATCAGGCCTATACCAGTAACTATTCATACAGTAGCTAGTGAGTCACTATCAGATCTATACCAGTAACTATTCATACAGTAACTAGTGTCACTATCAGATCTAAACCAGTAACTATTCATACAGTAGCTAGTGAGTCACTATCAGATCTAAACCAGTAACTATTCATACAGTAACTAGTGTGTCACTATCCGACCTATATCAGTAACTATTCAAACAGAAGCTAGTACGACACTGTCAGATCTATACCAGCAACTATTCATATAGTAGCTAGTGTGTCACTATAAGATCTAGATCAGTAACTATTCATACAGTAGCTAGTGTGTTACTATCAGATCTATGCCAGTAACTATTCATACAGTAGCTAGTGTGTCACTATTAAAACTATATCAGTAACTATTCATACAGTGGCTAGTGTGTTACTATCAGACCTATACCAGTAACTATTCATACAGGAGCTAGTGTGTCACTATCAGGCCTATATCAGTAATTATTCATACAGTAGCTAGTATGTCACTATCACATATATACCGATTACTTTTCATTCAGTAGCTAGCGTGCCACTATCAGAAATATGCAAGCAACTATTCATACAGTAGCTAGTGTGTTACTGTCAGAAATATTCAAGAAACTATTCATACAGTAGCTAGTGTGTCACTATCAGACCTATACCAGGAACTATTCATACAGTAGCTAGTGTGTCACTATCAGATCTATGCCAGTAACTATTCATACAGTAGCTAGTGTGCCAATATCAGATCTATACCAGTACCTATTCATACAGTAGCTAGTGTGTCACTATCAGACCTAGGCCAGTAACTATTCATACAGTAGCTAGTGAGTCACTATCAGATCTATACCAGTAACTATTCGTACAGTAGCTAGTGAGTCACTATCAGACCTATACCAGTAACTATTCATACAGTAGCTAGTGTGTCACTATCAGGCCTATACCAGTAACTATTCATACAGTAGCTAGTGAGTCACTATCAGATCTATACCAGTAACTATTCATACAGTAACTAGTGTCACTATCAGATCTATACCAGTAACTATTCATACAGTAGCTAGTGAGTCACTATCAGATCTAAACCAGTAACTATTCATACAGTAACTAGTGTGTCACTATCCGACCTATATCAGTAACTATTCATACAGAAGCTAGTACGACACTGTCAGATCTATACCAGCAACTATTCATATAGTAGCTAGTGTGTCACTATAAGATCTAGATCAGTAACTATTCATACAGTAGCTAGTGTGGCACTATCAGATCTATGCCAGTAACTATTCATACAGTAGCTAGTGTGTCACTATTAAAACTATATCAGTAACTATTCATACAGTGGCTAGTGTGTTACTATCAGACCTATACCAGTAACTATTCATACAGGAGCTAGTGTGTCACTATCAGGCCTATATCAGTAATTATTCATACAGTAGCTAGTATGTCACTATCAGATTTTATATCGATTACTTTTCATTCAGTAGCTAGCGTGCCACTATCAGAAATATGCAAGCAACTATTCATACAGTAGCTAGTGTGTCACTATCAGACCTATACCAGGAACTATTCATACAGTAGCTAGTGAGTCACTATCAGACCTATACCAGTAACTATTCATACAGTAGCTAGTGTGTCACTATCAGGCCTATACCAGTAACTATTCATACAGTAGCTAGTGTGTCACTATCAGATCTATACCAGTAACTATTCATACAGTAGCTAGTGAGTCACTATCAGACCTATACCAGTAACTATTCATACAGTAGCTAGTGAGTCACTATCAGACCTATACCAGTAACTATTCATACAGTAGCTAGTGTGTCACTATCAGGCCTATACCAGTAACTATTCATACAGTAGCTAGTGAGTCACTATCAGATCTATACCAGTAACTATTCATACAGTAACTAGTGTCACTATCAGATCTATACCAGTAACTATTCATACAGTAGCTAGTGAGTCACTATCAGATCTAAACCAGTAACTATTCATACAGTAACTAGTGTGTCACTATCCGACCTATATCAGTAACTATTCATACAGAAGCTAGTACGACACTGTCAGATCTATACCAGTAACTATTCATATAGTAGCTAGTGTGTCACTATAAGATCTAGATCAGTAACTATTCATACAGTAGCTAGTGTGTTACTATCAGATCTATGCCAGTAACTATTCATACAGTAGCTAGTGTGTCACTATTAAAACTATATCAGTAACTATTCATACAGTGGCTAGTGTGTTACTATCAGATCTATACCAGTAACCATTCATACAGGAGCTAGTGTGTCACTATCAGGCCTATATCAGTAATTATTCATACAGTAGCTAGTATGTCACTATCACATATATACCGATTACTTTTCATTCAGTAGCTAGCGTGCCACTATCAGAAATATGCAAGCAACTATTCATACAGTAGCTAGTGTGTTACTGTCAGAAATATTCAAGAAACTATTCATACAGTAGCTAGTGTGTCACTATCAGACCTATACCAGGAACTATTCATACAGTAGCTAGTGTGTCACTATCAGATCTATGCCAGTAACTATTCATACAGTAGCTAGTGTGCCAATATCAGATCTATACCAGTACCTATTCATACAGTAGCTAGTGTGTCACTATCAGACCTAGGCCAGTAACTATTCATACAGTAGCTAGTATGTCACTATCAGATCTATACCAGTAACTATTCATACAGTTGCACGTGAGTCACTATCAGATCTATACCAGTAACTATTCATACAGTAGCTAGTGTGTCACTATCAGGCCTATACCATTAACTATTCATACAGTTGCTCGTGAGTCACTATCAGGCCTATACCAGTAACTATTCATACAGTAGCTAGTGAGTCACTATCAGATCTAGGCTAGTAACTATTCATACAGTAGCTAGTGTGTCACTATCAGGCCTATACCAGTAACTATTCATACAGTAACTAGTGAGTCACTATCAGATCTATACCAGTAACTATTCATACAGTAACTAGTGTGTCACTATCAGATCTTTACCAGTAACTATTCATACAGTAGCTAGTGAGTCACTATCAGACCTATACCAGTAACTATTCATACAGTAGCTAGTGTGTCACTATCAGGCCTATACCAGTAACTATTCATACAGTAGCTAGTGAGTCACTATCAGATCTATACCAGTAACTATTCATACAGTAACTAGTGTCACTATCAGATCTATACCAGTAACTATTCATACAGTAGCTAGTGAGTCACTATCAGATCTAAACCAGTAACTATTCATACAGTAACTAGTGTGTCACTATCCGACCTATATCAGTAACTATTCATACAGAAGCCAGTACGACACTGTCAGATCTATACCAGCAACTATTCATATAGTAGCTAGTGTGTCACTATAAGATCTAGATCAGTAACTATTCATACAGTAGCTAGTGTGGCACTATCAGATCTATGCCAGTAACTATTCATACAGGAGCTAGTGTGTCACTATCAGGCCTATATCAGTAATTATTCATACAGTAGCTAGTATGTCACTATCAGATTTTATATCGATACCTTTTCATTCAGTAGCTAGCGTGCCACTATCAGAAATATGCAAGCAACTATTCATACAGTAGCTAGTGTGTTACTGTCAGAAATATTCAAGAAACTATTCATACAGTAGCTAGTGTGTCACTATCAGACCTATACCAGGAACTATTCATACAGTAGCTACTGAGTCACTATCAGACCTATACCAGTAACTATTCATACAGTAGCTAGTGTGTCACTATCAGGCCTATACCAGTAACTATTCATACAGTAGCTAGTGTGTTACTATCAGACCTATACCAGTAACTATTCACACAGTAGCTAGTGTGTCTGTATCAGACCTATACCAGTAACTATTCATATAGTAGGTCGTGTGTTACTATCAGACCTATACCAGTAACTATTCATACAGTAACTAGTGTGTCACTATCAGATCTATACCAGTAACTATTCATACAGTAACTAGTGTGTCACTATAAGATCTAAACCAGTAACTATTCATACAGTAGCTAGTGTGTCACTATCAGATCTAGGCCAGTAACTATTCATACAGTAGCTAGTGAGTCACTATCAGACCTATACCAGTAACTATTCATACAGTAGCTAGTGAGTCACTATCAGATCTATACCAGTAACTATTTATACAGTTGCTCGTGAGTCACTATCAGATCTATACCAGTAACTATTCATACAGTAACTAGTGTGTCACTATCAGATCTATACCAGTAACTATTCATACAGTAGCTAGTGTATCACTATCAGACCTATACCAGTAACTATTCATACAGTAACTAGTGTGTCACTATCAGATCTATACCAGTAACTATTCATACAGTAGCTAGTGAGTCACTATCAGATCTATTCCAGTAACTATTCATACAGTAACTAGTGAGTCACTATCAGATCTATACTAGTAACTATTCATACAGTAGCTAGTGTGTCACTATCAGACCTATACCAGTAACTATTCATACAGTAGCTAGTGTGTCACTATCAGACCTATACCAGTAACTATTCATACAGTAGCTAGTGTGTCACTATCAGACCTATACCAGTAACTATTCATACAGTAACTAGTGTGCCACTATCAGACCTATACCAGTAACTATTCATACAGTAGCTAGTGTGTCACTATCAGACCTATACCAGTAACTATTCATACAGTAACTAGTGTGCCACTATCAGACCTATACCAGTAACTATTCATACAGTAGCTAGTGTGTCACTATCAGATCTATACCAGTAACTATTCATACAGTAACTAGTGTGTCACTATCAGATCTATACCAGTAACTATTCATACAGTAGCTAGTGTGTCACTATCAGATCTAGGCCAGTAACTATTCATACAGTAGCTAGTGAGTCACTATCAGACCTATACCAGTAACTATTCATACAGTAACTAGTGTGTCACTATCAGATCTTTACCAGTAACTATTCATACAGTAGCTAGTGAGTCACTATCAGACCTATACCAGTAACTATTCATACAGTAGCTAGTGTGTCACTATCAGGCCTATACCAGTAACTATTCATACAGTAGCTAGTGAGTCACTATCAGATCTATACCAGTAACTATTCATACAGTAACTAGTGTCACTATCAGATCTATACCAGTAACTATTCATACAGTAGCTAGTGAGTCACTATCAGATCTAAACCAGTAACTATTCATACAGTAACTAGTGTGTCACTATCCGACCTATATCAGTAACTATTCATACAGAAGCCAGTACGACACTGTCAGATCTATACCAGCAACTATTCATATAGTAGCTAGTGTGTCACTATAAGATCTAGATCAGTAACTATTCATACAGTAGCTAGTGTGGCACTATCAGATCTATGCCAGTAACTATTCATACAGGAGCTAGTGTGTCACTATCAGGCCTATATCAGTAATTATTCATACAGTAGCCAGCGTGTTACTATCAGATCTATACCAGTAACTATTCACACAGTAGCTTGTGTGTCACTATCAAATCTATACCAGTAACTTTTCATATTATAGCTATTGTGTCACTATCAGATTTATACCAACAACCTTTCATTCAGTAGTTAGTGGGTTACCATTTAATCTATGCCAGTAACTATTCATACAGTAGCTGGTGTGTCACTATAAGACCTATACTAGTAGCTATTCACACAGTAGCTGATTTGCCACTATCATATCTACGCCAGTAACTATTTGAACAGTTGCTAGTGTGTCTGTATCAGACCTATACCAGTAACTATTCATACAACAGGTAGTGTGTCACTATGAAATCTATACCAGTAACTATTCATACAACAGCTATTGTGTCTGTATCAGATCTACACCGGTAACTTATCATACAGCAGCTAGTGTGTCACTAATAAACCTATACCAGCAGCTATTTACATAGTAGCTATTGTGTCACTATTAAATTCATACCAGTAACTTTTCATACAGTAGCTAGTGTGTCACTCAGATCTATATCAGTAACTATTCATATTGTAGCTAGTGTGTCACAATAAGACCTATACCAGTAACTATTCATACAACAGCTAGCGTGTCACTAGTGGACCTATACCAGTAACTTTTCATACAGTAGCTATTGTGTCACTATCGGATTTATACCAATAATTTTTCCTTCAGTAGCTAATGTGTCCCTATCAGATCTATACCAATATCTTTTCATTCAGGAGCTAGTGTGTTACTGTTAGACCTATACCAGTAACTATTCATACAGTAGCTAGAGTCCAGCTATCATACCTATATCAGTAACTATGCATTCAGTAGCTAGTGAGTTACTATCAGTTTGTTGTTTAACGCCGCACTCAGCAATATTCCAGCTTTATTACGGCGGTGTCTAAGTAATCGAGTCTGGACCAGACAATCCAGTGATTGACATCATGAGCATCGATCTACGCAGAGAGAGAGAGAGAGAGATTGGTTTTACGCCGCTTTTAGCAATATTCCAGCAATATCACGGCGGGGGAAACCAGAAATGGGTGTCAGCCTTGGAAACCAAATAGAAATACGTATACTACTGAAAGTAAAATGAACTTTCAACACTTTACTAGTGTGTACACAAAGTGTACATGTCACGATCTGTGAAAATCCAGCTCAGTTATCTAAGTATCTATCTCGAGACATTTTGGTACATGTATCAAGCTTGTTATGCAATCCGCATTCATATCGAGTTTCTGCATGGTCAGTTGCTGGTCCAGTTTACCCACATTATTTTTCCTTCCGCCCAGCCCTTTCTGTCATGCAAAAAGACCCAAACAGAACAAGTCTAGATTTTCCTCATCTCACTTTTCAACTTTAATGGAGTTATTTGTTTCTATCAAAAATATATATTTTCAGAGACTAAACGTCAGTCACGTGTCTGCTCATCCAGTCTCAAGCTTGGCTTTGATTAGATGTACATTTCTTATGTTGTCCGTGTCTTGGCGGACACGTGATGCTGAAACTACCTCCTCGTGTAAGATGCAGCTTCTCACTGCACCACAGCATCACTGCACAAAGTTTGATCATGTTTATATGCAGTTACACCTTTGTGTGCATAAGATTATATAGGCTTATTCAGTCACATTTTTTCTAAAATATTTAAAGTGTAAAGCGTAGGAAAGTTGTTATTTCTTAGTCTTTCATCAATCAATTGTTAATACGTATTATAATATATTATAAAATTCCCCCCCAAAGCCAGTGTATTACCTGTATTCCCATGTTCCCCCCACAAGGCGAAATTCCAATATATACAAAATATACAATTTTGTATATAAGGTATATCCAAAAATATACAATTTTGTATGTTTGGTATTTCCAAAAATATACAATTTTGTATATATGGATTGATTTTACCTCTGCTTCATTCAGTTTCTTTACATTGCAGACATTAATGCTCACAATATGTGGTTGCTATTGAATATATTACTAAGAATACCGGACAGTATTATTGTATGTGACAAGTGTATACTATTGGCATTATGACAACTCTATTTGGAGTGTTATGAAATAATTTGTATTTATTTATGTTGACAGCATTTTACGTAATAAAGAAATAGAACACTTGAGCAGACAGTTATATCAATAATAAATATAATAAGTGCGCCATTTGTTTACAAATAAGAAGATCTATACATACAAGTCGTTCAGAGTAGTTTCAAACAATGACGGTAAAATTAATATATCATGAATATCGGCAAATATGAGTATATACAATTTAATATATATGTTTCTGTTATGTCATGGTATAGTGATTCTAAATCTAAAATGTTGCTTGATATTGTTTTGACAAACAGTTGTATGCACTGTCCAATGTGATACTCCTGATACAATGTACTCAACCATTTCCACTATTATTTTCACAAAAGATCAAAGATTAAAAACAGTTATCAAGATATATTGTACAAATCTTTAGAAATACATAATCTTTAAAGGGAAACTGCCATCTTGATCTACTATTCTGTATTGTATGACATTATATATATGCTCATGTACCGCCGCTGGTGGTTTAATTTATGACAAATAAACATAATTTGGTTTGAACCCAACCATGCGTGTGCTGAATTATACAGCGCCAAGCGTTCTGAGCGCCAACGAAGTTTTTCAAAGTAGAAATTAAACAAAACGATTATTTATCATATTTCTTATTGCTAGAACATATGCATGAACAACAAGTACTATAATCGGAAATATATTACATGTTATATAGGCACCCGGATGCTCAAAATCACAATACAATGCTAATATCCAATATTTGTGTTCCAGCGAGTGTTTACCAAACAGACAAGGACCAAACCAGTTCTACAGCCACAGACTCTCTCAAAGGCAGCAAGGTGCATTATACAGTTAAATGAAAATTGGTCTGTATCGCATCCGCTCGTGACTTGATAAAAATGTCGTATAACTATAACATACATAAAGGTGTCTCGTCTGTTATTTCAAAAGACATGATTTTATTCTACCAAAACATAATGTGTTAGTTGTGATGCATCTCATTCGTGGCAGGCTTTATAATGCAGGGACGGCCCTTTATGTATCATTCAATCTTTAAAAAATACGAAACGAGCCATAATACCATGTTTTATGAATCTAGCAAAACTAAACAGTTGATACTAAACTGTTCACTCGTTTCCAAGAAATCGTACGGCACGGGGGATCATTTAGTATCCTGTTTACGAAATGAGCGATACTGTTGTTCTCTCATCTAAACTGACGTCCACAAGAAACTTTACCAACTGAAAATATAAATTTCAGACAAAGTATATTTTTTTTCCATGAAGTCTATCAAAAACACATAACCTAAATACAACAATAGTGTATGCAGAAAATGTTAATCGTCTGTTACATGTTTGCGAGATAACACGCGAAAAAGTGAAAAACACGTGCACCACGGACAACTGCAAATGCACGTGTGGGTAAGGGTATAAAACGATTGCAACGGTAAGTCAGACATCCACAGTGATAAAAACACACACAAAAGAAATGCCACGACTCACAGTCGAACAACGTGAACGAGACTTGGATATGGTACAGATGGGAGCCACGCACGCCCATATTGCACGAACCTTCGGTTGCTCCCGTGTTGCCGTTACTAACTTGATGCAACGTTACAGACAGACAGGGCGGACCGCTGCCAGGCCAAGAACAGGCAGACCCAGGGTGACCACGCCCCATGATGACCGGTACTTGCGTACCTTGCACCTCCGAAATCGCTTCCTGACAGTGACGTCATCGGCGACAAATGCCTTAGGTCACAGGGTTAGTCGACAGACAGTGGTCAGGAGACTCAGGGCTCATGGAATCAGGGCTTTTAGACCATACAGAGGTCAGCTATTGACAGCGCAACATCGTCGTCTGCGATTAAGATAGGCCCGGACTGTACGACGTTGGCAACGACGTGTCTGGCAGGGGGTTGTCGTCACTGACGAAAGTCGATTCTGTATGTTTAGGGCTAATGGAAGACAACGTGTTTACCGCCGAAGGGGTGAACGAACGGCGGCGTGTTGCGTGCAGGAGGTCGTACCATATGGTGAAGGGAGTGTCATGGTGTGGGGAGGGATCTGTGGGCAGGAGAGGACACCGCTGGTCATCGTTGACGGAAACTTGACAGCTCAGCGGTACATGGATAACATTCATCGTCCAGTTGTCCTACAATTTCTCCAACAGCAACCACGTGGTGTCATTTATCAGCATGACAACGCTAGAGCCCATACAGCCAGAACTGTCACTAACTTCCTTGCAGCCAACAACGTCAACGCCCTGCCGTGGCCTGCACGCTCACCCGACATGTCCCCCATAGAACACTTCTGGGACTTAATGGATCGTCGTGTTCGACAACGACCACACTCTCCAGCCAACCGGCAAGAACTGATGTTGGCACTCCAAGACGAATGGCGTCAAATCCCACGTGACCTCATCAGACGACTGACTTTTTCTGTGCGTCGAAGAGTTTTTGCGTGTATTGAGGCATTTGGTGGTCACACACGCTACTAATGACTTGTTATTGAACGTGAACGATTGTTTATGTACTCTGCCTATTGTCCATGATTCTGAAAGCTGAGTTTTGTACCACACCCAACTTTGGGGGCTCTGACGTCATTCTCGGTCGCGGTATGATTGTCACTTTCAGTGTTGATTATGTTGATATATTGATCTTCTCCATACACTTTACTTCATGCATTTATGTTTTGTTGTTTTTGAGCAAGAGTGATTTCAAACTCTGGTAAAGTTTCTTTTGGACGTCAGTTTATTTTAATCATACACAATATATCTCATTTAATATCTTGAAGCTGCCAATGAAAGCATGAACTCAATTACTGTGCAAATATAAGAGTTCATTTTGTATAAGTATAAGTATGAAGTTATCACTTTTTAACTTCAAAAACTACGATGTGCCCACTGATACCGTCATTATGTTGACGGTCTGATTGTTAACAACCATGAGTTGCAATATGTTATATGAAATCATTGCTTTGTATAACATCGGGTCATGGATGCTGTTCACTTTCATTGGTACTGGATTCTTCTTTGCGCAATAACCAGAGTATCTCATTGATTGATTATTTGTTTTAAATTTAAGCAAGTTTTGTACCTTGTGGAATTGTAGATGAAGAAACAAACAAACAAAACAATTCGCATTGACATAAGTAAAGAAAATATCAATTAAATCTGAATACGTCAATGTGTCAATTTCTTTTCCTAAAAAGTACAGGTATTAGTATTCATATTCCACTTGTTAATAATTTGTATTTGTAAAAAAAATAATATTTTCTTGCATCGGTTGTACAATACATTTACAGTCGTAGTCTATTGACTTTGCAAACGATATTAGGCTGAGCCCCCAGACATTTTTTTAAACATTGCATATTTAGCAATTTCGTGCCGTTTGGACAATATTCATACCAACAAATGTAACAAGTCAGTGGCAAAAGTAAATAAGTCAAAGATGGCGGATGCAGTAAAATTTCAAAGTTAAATCAGTACTTTAAAAAAATTGGGAATAGCTTCAGCGTCTGGGAGTAATACTGCTACAAACGTGCAATGTCTGACTCTTTTCCCATGTTGAAGCATTTTGAGAAAAGCTTACCTTGTACTTACTTACCTTTTGTAAAACATAAGACATTAATTGCAACATATATCCCCGTGTTATGAGTTTTCGGATGCTGGATAACATTCATGGTGTTTTCATATGAACAACTGTAAAACACCATGGTGACTTATAAAAGACAACGTTTTCATAAAAAAAAGCCATCATCGGAATACTTCTGTGTGATGCCACACCCCTCGTTATAGTGCAAGTATTCGTGATAGAAAATGTATGATGTCCGAAAACTTAAGAGCAGACAATAATAGAATTGTGTTATGAATAATAATAAATGCATGTTTGATGGTGAAAGCTCTGATCGCAAAACAGGATAATCCGCGACGGTTGTCCGGAAACACGATATTTTTCGGAGTATTTTCTTTTAAATCTTTGATTATATTTTTACGCGGAAGATGATTTTTCCAAGGACTACTGTTTTAAAAAACGCGATTTTCCGCGTTTCCGCGGATATTTCACATCATATCAATGTATACCGTTCAATTCAACCGTACAAACCAAATTCAACACTTTTTAAGTAATAATGATTAGCTTTCATCCTCTGTGCAATCTGTTGGCTAATCTGCTATGCGCACGAGAGCATGTTACAAATCACATCGCGGCATCCCGTACAAACCAACCCAAGCTCAGCACAAATCGATTTCAACACTTTCAGGTGATTATAATAAAGAAGTCACCGCCAATGCAATCACCTCCGACTGCTAATCCGCTCTGTATATTTGACAATAAAGTCTACCCAAATACCAAGCGCCGCGCCAGGAAAAGTACCAGACGCCTCAATCGCTTTCCCGTTAATATCATTGCAAGGAGAGTATGTACTCCCGCTAACAGTGTGGAATACTAATTAAACATCCCAATAATGTTACACGCCACTATATCAGTTTTATTTGTAACTTGCTAATAATATTGATCGGCATTTTGCACATACAAAACAATTATAGAACAATACCCAGCAATTTCTCTTCCCCCCCCCCCTCCTTTATCAACATTTACAAAGAAACACAGTGCTCAACTTAAAATACTTCATTTTGCACATATACAATGATTATACACGAATACATTACAATTATCTCCCTTTACTAATATATACAAAGAAAAACAATTTTGGATACATCATATACATTGTATACAAAATTGTATATTTTTGTATATGTCATAAATACAAACTTGTATATTTTGTAAATCTCATCATTCCAAACTTGTATATGCTTTGGATATACCATCTTTCCAAAGCATATACAAGCTTGTATATGTTGGTTTTTTTTGCAGTGCCCAAGTTACACCGCTGTTATAATAGATGGTGTCATCTCGGGGACAGATGAACGTTCATTTCCTTATTCAAGAGGAAACTTGTCCTGATATAATATGTATTCTCAATCGTGCTAGAAGATACACGTATATTATAGTAATTTATGTGAGATCTGATCATAGAAATGTGGATGGATGGGCAATGTGATGAATTAGGGACAATTCACCATAACATTACCAACCCCGTTTATTTTAAAACTATAACGAATGGAGAAAATGTTTATATTAATATCTGCAGTTTTTAAAGGGTTTTGGTTTGTATGTATTGCAACTGGTTAATGAAGTTTGGGGTGGAAATGTTGCTATCGAAAGCAAGATTCACGACACTTAATCCTTCGTCAAATAACATGTACACAATTTGTTTTCCGTAAAGGAGTAAGTCACAATAATTGAATATCGAGGACAGTGGCTCCTGAAATTGTCTCGAGTATTTCCGTGAGTTGAACACACGAACCAATACAGACTCGCGTGGCCGTGATCTGTGTGTTTCGTGCATGAGGAGAACGCACGTGTCAATTTCATCTTCTGATTGACAGCCGAGGCCGCCAGCGTGACAACCGTTTGTATCAGTCCTTGCAATATCGATATCCTTCAGCGTGTTTATATACATATCCAGCAGTTTTAATCACTTCCCTTTAGAAAGATTGCATTACAGCTTTAAGTGTATGAAATATCAGAGCATGACCGAAATCACCTTTTTCTAAATTTAACAAATCTATGTAGGTAGGTGTCTTTTCAATATGTGCACAGGTTTTCTGATATTAACCATTAAGGTGAATATTTTCGCATGTTTGTACACCTACGTTTACAAATGTCCAAATATCAGAAAACGTATGCCACTGTTTAAAAGAAACGTACTACATAGATTTGATGTGTTATTGGGCGAGTTTACTTCTCCTGATCAAATGATTATCCAGTGTGTTGTATCTCCATTTAGTTACTATAAATAGCCTCGACCCTTTCCCCGCCGTGGCTTGTTTCGGCAGTGACGTCTCAATTTCTCAGATTAGGTTTAAGATGAAGATGTGAGCAGTGTTGTTGACATGCACAACAGCGTGGGGTATCTTGCGGTTGGATTAAACTGCGAATTATTGCGGATAAACATTCAAAATGGCTTCACAACTGATTTTCAAGGATAATATATACGTCAATTTATGGTTTTATCAGTAGCATTAAACGTTTATTACATTAAAATACAAACTCCTGATTGCTTAAGGAAACTTATTTTCCATGTAGCCCGATGAGAAATCAATCGGAACACACATTAGGCAACTTGCGTATCTCGCAATACTATTTTTGACCTGAAATGAGCCGAGTTTTATCTGAATGCATTGGGTACAGCGAACTCGGTTCGTTTGTGTCGTCGAGTCAAAGCCTTTACTCCGTGAAACTTGGGACATATATATTCCGGGTCTGTATGAATGAATGTGAGAGAAATTCGTTGTCAACCGATCACTCGGGGCATATGGTGTGATGTACCCGTGTGTGAGCCTCTGTACGGCTCGGGGTACATACGCTCACACACAGGGTACATCACACCTGACGGCTCGGGGTACATACGCTCACACACAGGGTACATCATATATTAATAAACATATATACAAAAAGAACAAATCCAAGTAATGGACGAACAATTGACTGAAACAAATAAAAACAGCACCCCTTTTCTGATGATTCTGTGATGAAAAAAATAAAAACATGCTTCTATCGTTATTCTAAAGTGTATTAAAAGCAGTGAACCAAGGTTTTTACAGGAGCCTTAATTAAACTAAAGCGGTCCAAAATCTCCAGTCAATGGGAGTAAAATAAATAATCAGGGGGTCGGGGAGTACCATCTGCCGCACTGGTGCCTCGCAGTCGCCCCAAATTTTAAATTTGAAGGACCAGCTAGCCAATGACAACAAGAATTTAGCAAAAGTGTGTGAAGTCAAATGGTTCGTCCAATGTCGCTCCTTCGTCATGCTCGCCCTACCCAACGCAGTCGCTAATTCCTAGTTGTGCCATTTAACCCGCACCTCGAGCAGACTCAGCCCAGCGCACATTGTCACCAGTTGCAGAAACCTTCACTTACTGCCGCACTAAAGAAGACTAGCTAATGGCTAGCTTGCTCGTACGACCCTACTTCGCGTGCCTGCTGAGAAAACGGTCTCAGCGGACGGGGTAAATTGCTCCCAAGTACCGAATCTTTCCATTCCAGTTTCACAACTAGAGAAAACCAAAACTATACAACAAGCTGCGTGACACACACCCTATCATACCCCCACCGCACCCCCGCTATCATACCCCCACCGCACCCCCGCTATCATAACCCCCTGCACCCCCGCTATCATAACCCCCCGCACCCCCGCTATCATCCCCCCACCGCACCCCCGCTATCATACCCCCACCGCACCCCCGCTATCATACCCCCACCGCACCCCCGCTATCATACCCCCACCGCACCCCCGCTATCATACCCCCACCGCACCCCCGCTATCATACCCCCACCGCACCCCCGCTATCATACCCCCACCGCACCCCCACCGCACCCCCGCTATCATACCCCCACCGCACCCCCGCTATCATAACCCCCCGCACCCCCGCTATCATACCCCCACCGCACCCCCGCTATCATACCCCCACCGCACCCCCACCGCACCCCCGCTATCATACCCCCACCGCACCCCCGCTATCATAACCCCCCGCACCCCCACCGACGCACATCTGCAAAGCAGTACTGGCCGCCCCTAATCTATTTGATCTACTTGTCACAACCAAACAAGAATTACGTCCAACAGCTTGCAGTGACCAACACCAGGTAAGAAGATCTCATGGTGTGTGTCTGAAGGATTTTTAGTTGTACGGCTCCAGTTAACTCACGTGCAATTCCTTCACAAGACGCCATCGTACAAGAAAGGTAGTCCCCTGCTAAGTTAGGTTTTCCGAGCCTATTAAAGACATTTGACCTCGTTTTCATATTTATACCACAAGACAAGGCGATAAATTCATGCTTCTCTCGTTCTTCACGTGTTGAAAACGCGTCAATGCTTTTTCATAACAACGGGGCGGTATACAAAGTCTACATTTAAGACGCATTCTCTCCCAGGGCGAATGTTTATAATCAAAACATACTGAGACGGTCCCTTTTCATTGCAAAGGCGCGAACTCGCGTTGTCCAAAATATGCTCGAGCTTCACGTAGTTATATAAGACACATGGTACATTTGTACAAGCAAGTTACTGCACACTAAATAAGGAAGGAGTCGTTGCATGGTTTGTTTGATGGTCTAACATATTTTACTTCTCGGAGAGACAAAAACACTATCACGAGCTTTGATATATAGTTTTGATTTTAAAAATAAATAGAATATATTATGAGATTTATACCCCGCATCCTATTCCTAGTTTGTGAGTTTTGAATCTCATAGAGAAAAACTCGAGGAAAAGTGCTTTATTCAAATTATAAACCAACTTTTACACTTTAAAATACTTTAAAAAGATGAATATCTATGTACACATTTTGGTAGACGAAAACGGTCGCTCGAATACAATTCACGAAAAAGCATGCGAGCACAGGAACCTACCCAATTCCGCGCGTGCAACACGACTCTCTCGTGATAAGACACGCGCTCAGCTGTTGCTCTATTGAATGTAAAAGGCAACGCGTATCATTTTTAACCATTTAGATGATGAGTGAGTGAGTATGGTTTTACGCCGCTTTCAGTAATATTCCAGCAATATCACGGCAGGGGGACTCCAGAAATGGGCTTCACACATTGTACCCATGTCGAGAATCGAACCTGGGTCTTCGACGTGACGAGCGAACGCTTTAACCAGTAGGCTACCCTACCATCCCACATTCAGATGTTATTTCACATATTAATGTTTGATAATTTAGAACTGGCCAAAGTGATTTGTTTGTTTGTTTGTTTGTTGTTAAACCCCGCACTGTAAATCTGTAAATAATCGAGTCTGGACCAGACAATCTGATGCCAAAGTAACAGCTAGAATCTCGGGGGAAAAGTATCTGTTCTTCATATACAATTCCATCCGTGAAGATCCGTTTCAGAATAGTTCTTCAGCACCCATGTTTGTCGTAAGAGGCAACTGACGGGGTCGGGTGGTCAGGCTCGCTGCTTTGTTTGATGTTTGACATCGATCCCACATTGCGAGGATCGATACTCATGATATCAATCACTCGATTATTTACAGACCGCCGTCATATAGCTGGAATATTGCTTAGTGCGGCGTAAAACAACAAAACCAACGTTTCACTGAACTTTACGTCCCGGAATACAGTGACTGAAGCGGTAGTAAAACTTCTTCTACATGGTGCCTGAAACATGTTCATCGATGAGCAACACAGTGTAGATGAACTTTCAACGAAACGCTAATTCCACCTGAAAATGAATATAGGATCAACTGCACTGATCACTCGAAGTTGTAAGACAAGTAGGTAAGGTCTGACTAGTATCACTGCCTAGCCTTACCTACTTAATTAATGAGCATCTCCCAACTGTGAGCTCATGTGGGTGATACAGATGAACCAGATTATGACTGTGTTAAAAGGTGGTGTTTGATCTGTGCCCGGTTGCATGTGAGTGAGTGAGTTGGGTTTAACGCCGCTTTTAACAGTGTTATATCACGGCGTATCAGCTTAATGTGGGAGGAAAGCCCGAAGTGATGCAGGTCACAGACGTTTACCACTTCGGTGAAACCCACGAGCACGGGTATGGTGCTGACAAACCTAGAAACATAATCGGGGTGAACCGGGATTCGAACCCACAATCATAGGTTTCTGGCGTGCCCAAGGGACGCAACTCTGCACAGCGAATCGCGGCGCCTTAGACGACTGGGCCACCCGTGCCCCCCGGTTGCACGTAGTTGTTTTCTGATGATATAGTTGTGAGACTCAGTGTATTTTAATAAAATCGTTTGACCTTAGAGTTTATTTAGCATCTTATCAAATTTATTAAATGTTACCATGAAGAACACATTCACAATATTAACAATCCCACATGTGGTATATAACATGAAATGAAAGTCGGACGAATTCATTGAGTCGCAGAAAGGAGCCCCACATCTTGCCTGAGGGGTTCACGTGCTCCAAGAATCGAACCGGAGGCGTCTGAAGGAGAAGTTGTGCACTGGGCAGAAGACCCCTCTTGGATATTAGGATGCAGATAGACATTTGCTAAAGCAGACTTGAGCATGAATATCTCGAATGATGAGCAATCACACGAACTGTGATTCATATAGAGTGATATCTTGTTGGAACTATCACCAATCTGTCACAATATTCAAATATACCATACTTTGCTTAAATTTGTCATCAATATAAATATATAATAAACATACCATTCATGTACCTCATTTTGGTTCTCTGTTATCTGTAGTGGACAACGGGTAACACGTACTAGTGCATTCAATCTTACCTCGCCTGACATTTGGGAGGTTCCCTGCAGATCGCCGAAGACCCGGGTTCGATTCCCGACATGGGTACAATGTGTGAAGCCATTTCTGGTGTACCCCGCCGTGATATTGCTGGAACATTGCTAAAAGCGGCGTTAAATCAAACTTACTCACTCACACAATTCTTTAACGCCGCATGAGCACTGGTGCAGCTATTCGCGACAAAGTTTTACTGCTGAATATATACCTGGGCGGAGCTTAGTCAGTTCCATGTTTTGTGATTAATCACACGCTCTTATTAATGAGCGAGTGACTTTGGCTTAATCCCGCTTTAACAGTACTCAAGTTACACCACGGAGCGTCTGCCACAGGAGGAACGTCTTAGACGTTTACCGCGCTGGTGAAAACCACGAGCAGCGGTTTTAGTGCTGGCACCCCTAGAAACAAACAGGGCGAATCTGGCATTCGAACCCACGAGCACAGGTATAATGCTGGCACACCTAGAAACAAACAGGGCGAGTCTGGCATTCGAACCCACGAGCAGCGGTATAGTGCTGGCACACCTAGAAACAAACAGGGCGAGTCTGACATTCGAACCCACGAGCACCGGTATAGTGCTGGCACACCTAGAAACAAACAGGGCGAGTCTGGCATTCGAACCCACGAGCACCGGTATAGTGCTGGCACACATAGAAACAAACAGGGCGAGTCTGGCATTCGAACCCACGAGCACCGGTATAGTGCTGGCACACCTAGAAACAAACAGGGCGAGTCTGACATTCGAACCCACGAGCACCGGTATAGTGCTGGCACACCTAGAAACAAACAGGGCGAGTCTGGCATTCGAACCCACGGGCACCGGTATAGTGCTGGCACACCTAGAAACAAACAGGGCGAGTCTGGCATTCGAACCCACGGGCACAGGTTTCTGCCACGCCTGTTGGACTCCGAATGCGACTCCTTCAATGATGTGGCCACCCATGCCCCGAACATATATGCAGGAGAATGATTACTCTGTTACCATAGGGACACTATTCCAGTTTCACACAGGGAACTAATGAGACTTTCTGCACCAGATCCTGGAACATTGTCGACCCGTAAACTGGTATTCGTCATTCCAAAAGAACAGGCACTTGATGTCCATTCACCCTTGTTTTGCAACTTTTTTGGCATGTTTACTAGTTTGTTTTTCTGCACCTGGTTTGCGAGTAGTCGTAGTCGGTGGGGGTAGTGACGGCACGACACCTATTTGGAAGAAGTTGTGAAAAAGTCGTGGTTCGGATTTTCTCCCATAGACACTAATCCTATATAACAGAAACTCCAGCGTCCTCATTTGCTTAGGATCCACGTAGTGAAAACTTATTGTCAGCTGGCTGCAACATTCCTTGCCCTGCAAGTAGAGCGAGACAGTGTTTAGATGAGTTCCACGACGGGAGAAGCGGGAGGTAGCACTGCCAATATTCAAGGGATTCAATTCCACGGTAATGTGGAAGTTTGATGACCAGCGTTTGATGACGTCACAGTTAACTCTCAATATGACCACCGTCTAGTAGTATAATCAGCGATGTCACAGACAGTTTACTCTCACTATGACCACCGTCTAGTAGTATAATCAGCGACGTCACAGTAAACTCTCAGTATGACCACCGTCTATTGGTATAATCAGCGACGTCACAGACAGTTAACTCTCAGTATGACCACCGTCTATTGGTATAATCAGCGACGTCACAGTTAACTCTAGGTATGACATCCGTCTATTGGTATAATCAGCGACATCACAGTTAACTCTCAGTATGACCACCGTCTATTAGTATAATCAGCGTCGTCACAGTTAACTCTCAGTATGACCACCGTCTAGTAGTATAATCAGCGACATCACAGTTAACTCTCAGTATGACCACCGTCTATTGGTATAAACAGCGACGTCACAGTTAACTCTCAGTATGACCACCGTCTAGTAGTATAATCAGCGACGTCACAGTTAACTCTCAATATGACCACCGTCTATTGGTATAATCAGCAACGTCACAGTTAACTCTCAGTATGACCACCGTCTAGTAGTATAATCAGCGACGTCACAGTTAACTCTCAGTATGACCTCCGTCTAGTGGTAAAATCAGCGACGTCATAGGTAACTCTCAATATGACCACCGTCTAGTGGTATAATCAGCAACGTCACAGTTAACTCTCAGTATGACCACCGTCTAGTGGCATAATCAGCGACGTCACTGTAACTTTCAGTATGACCACCGTCTAGCAGTATAATCAGCGACGTCACAGTTAACTCTCAGTATGACCACCGTCTATTGGTATAATCAGCGACGTCACAGTTAACTCTCAGTATGACCACCGTCTATTGGTATAATCAGCGACGTCACAGTTAACTCTCAGTATGACCACCGTCTAGTGGTATAATCAGCGACGTCACAGTGAACTCTCAATATGACCACCGTCTAGTGGCATAATCAGCGACGTCACAGTTAACTCTCGGTATGACCACCGTCTATTGGTATAATCAGCGCCGTCACAGTTAACTCTCAATATGACCACCGTCTTTTGGTATAATCAGCGCCGTCAAAGTTAACCCTCAATATGACCACCGTCTATGGGTATAACTAGCGACGTCACAGTTTACTCTCAATATGACCACCGTCTATTGGTATATTCAGCGACGTCACAGTTAACTCTCAATGTGACCACCGTCTATTGAACTAACTTCTTTGAAATATACCATGAGATCGCCAACCACTGTTAATCTAACGCTAAGGCTGTCAAAGCCAGAGTATGCAGATTCTCGATTATTCGACAAAACAACTTCCAATGAGTGTAAAAGGTACAAAAGTATATGATATGCTTTGTTTCTCACCATCACCGACCTTAAGACCGGCCTGGCATACCAAATTCAGTTACGGTTCCACATTCTAAAGTTGTGTTTGAAGTCGTAATTACGACCAGCAATGTCTTTCCGTTTAAGAATACAGGTCAACCTCGAAAACCAATATCTTTGTGATTTAAATAGATATATTTGACTTAATTGATCGGGTGGTAAGGCTCGGGAATGTAGTTGATTGCATGTCATCGTCACCCAAATGCGTAGATCGATGCTCAACATATCAATCACAAAGAAGCAATGTCGTATGTGAACTTGCAAATCAAGTTTCTCGAGAAGTAAGAATTAGATTCTTTGTCCTGAACAAAACAAAATGCACATGTAATGATTTGAATATAGATAAATCGATCTTTGGAGAGAAATAGTTCCAATTAATTATAAATGATAATGATATAATACACACAACTATTTTAATTAAATGACACTATTCATTACAATAATTATATAAAAACATATATTCATGTAAAATAAATTATTGACATCTTTAAATATTAGATATATATATTAAAAAAAACAGTATTTGTTGTACGAATCATTTCTCACAAGTCACATCATAAAACGGAATTCCTTATACACGACGCCTGCGGGACCTTACCTTCTTAGTTTCATGGCGGTCCCACTTCTGAATAGCTTTAGGCAGGGAGCCCATGATATGGTCCCCGGCGCTGAAGGCGTGGAAGGACTCCCGACCGAACCTGTCTAGGGTGTTGTGGACGGGGACTCCGACATTGTGTAGACAGCTCGCTACTTCCACGTCTTCGTCCGTCCCTGACTTCGCGCACGTGTCCTGGACAAGGGAGATGAGTAGGGATGAGTGGGCAGGGTTTGAGTTGTTGAGTGAAATTTTACACGGCTTCAAGTTATGATATTCCAGCAGTGTCACGGCGGGGAACACCAGAAATGGGCTTCATACATTGTACCCATATTGGGATTCAAAACCGGGAAAGGAAACGCTTTAAGAACAAGGCCACCCAGTCGCCAACATCGTTACGGGATGGCTTGTGGAGCCCCCAGTTACAGCAAGATGAGAATATTTCGTCCTATCATATGGTCGGCTATTTGTAGCGACACACCCTGTGGGGACTCCGCCTCAGAATAAGGCCCCACGTACCTCATGCTTGTTAAAAAAAGTCGACTAAATTAGGCATCGGGTGGTCAGGCTTTGTGATTTCTGATTATGTACCTTCATGTTGATCATGCTATCAACCCATGGTTTCTATTGCCAGGCTGGATTTTGCGCACGACGTGAGCGTGACAAGGTGAGGTGGCTGGGTGGTGTGGTGTTGCGTGGGTGTGGCATGGTGTGTTGACTGGATGGTGTGGTGTTGCGTGTGTGTGGCATGGTGTGTTGACTGGATGGTGTGGTATGACGTGGGTGTGACATGGTGTGTTGACTGGATGGTGTGGTATGACGTTGGTGTGACAAGGTGAGGTGGCTGGGTGGTGTGTTGACTGGATGGTGTGGTATGACGTGGGTGTGGCATGGTGTGTTGACTGGATGGTGTGGTATGACGTGAGCGTGACAAGGTGAGGTGGCTGGGTGGTGTGGTGTTGCGTGGGTGTGACATGGTGTGTTGACTGGATGGTGTGGTATGACGTGGTAGTGGCATGGTGTGTTGACTGGATGGTGTGGTGTTGCGTGGGTGTGACAAGGTGAGGTGGCTGGGTGGTGTGTTGACTGGATGGTGTGGTATGACGTGGGTGTGGCATGGTGTGTTGACTGGATGGTGTGGTATGACGTGAGCGTGACAAGGTGAGGTGGCTGGGTGGTGTGGTGTTGCGTGGGTGTGACATGGTGTGTTGACTGGATGGTGTGGTGTTGCGTGTGTGTGGCATGGTGTGTTGACTGGATGGTGTGGTATGACGTGGGTGTGACATGGTGTGTTGACTGGATGGTGTGGTATGACGTTGGTGTGACAAGGTGAGGTGGCTGGGTGGTGTGGTGTTGCGTGGGTTCGGCATGGTGTGTTGACTGGATGGTGAGTTGACTGGATGTTGTGGTGTTGCGTGGGTGTGACATGGTGAGGTGGCTGGGTAGTGTGTTGACTCGATAGTGTGGTGTGGTGTGGGTGTGGCATGGTGTGTTGACTGGATGGTGTGGTATGACGTGGGTGTGACATGGTGTGGTGCCTGAATGGTCTGGTGTCGCGAGGGTGTGGCATGGTGTGGTGGCTGGATGGTGTAGTGTTGCGTGGGTGTGGCATGGTGTGGTGGCTGGATGGTGTGGTGTTGCGTGGGTGTGACATGGTGTGGTGGCTGGATGGTGTGGTGTTGCGTGGGTGTGGCATGGTGTGGTGGCTGGATGGTGTGGTGTTGCGTGGGTGTGGCATGGTGTGGTGGCTGGATGGTGTGGTGTTGCGTGGGTGTGGCATGGTGTGGTGGCTAGATGGTGTGGTGTTGCGTGGGTGTGACATGGTGTGGTGGCTGAATGGTCTGGTGTCGCGAGGGTGTGACATGGTGAGGTGGCTGGGTGTTGTGTTGACTTGGTGGTGTGTTGACTGGATGGTGAGTTGACTGGATGGTGTGTTGTTGCGTGGGTGTGACATGGTGAGGTGGCTGGGTGTTGTGTTGACTGGATGGTGTGTTGACTGGATGGTGTGGTGTTGCGTGGGTGTGGCATGGTGTGGTTGCTGGATGGTGTGGTGTTGCGTGGGTGTGGCATGGTGTGGTGGCTTGATGGTGTGGTGTTTCGTGGGTGTGCTATGGTGTGGTGGCTGGATGGTGTGGGGTTGCGTGGGTGTGGCATAGTGTGGTGGCTGGATGGTGTGGTGTTGCGTGGGTGTGGCATGGTGTGGTGGCTGGATGGTGTGGTGTTGCTTGGGTGTGGCATGGTGTGGTGGCTGGATGGTGTGGTGTTGCGTGGGTGTGGCTGGATGGTGTGGTGGCTGGATGGTGTGGTGTTGCGTGGGTGTGACATGGTGTGGTTGCTGAATGGTCTGGTGTCGCGAGGGTGTGACATGGTGAGGTGGCTGGGTGTTGTGTTGACTGGGTGGTGTGTTGACTGGATGGTGAGTTGACTGGATGGTGTGTTGTTGTGTGGGTGTGACATGGTGAGGTGGCTGGGTGTTGTGTTGACTGGATGGTGTGTTGACTGGATGGTGTGGTGTTGCATGGGTGTGGCATGGTGAGTTGACTGAATGGTGTGGTGTTGCGTGGGTGTGACATGGTGTGTTGACTGGATGGTCTGGTGTTGCGTAGGTGTGGCATGTTGTGTTGACTGGATGGTGTGGTGTTGCGTAGGTGTGACATGGTGTGTTGACTGGATGGTGTGGTATGACGTGGGTATGACTTGGTGAGGTGGCTGGGTGGTGTGTTGACTGGATAGTGTGGTGTTGCGTGTGTGTGGTATGGTGTGTTGACTGGATGGTGTGGTATGACGTGGGTGTGACATGGTGTGTTGACTGGATAGTCTGGTGTTGCGTAGGTGTGGCATGTTGTGTTGACTGGATGGTCTGGTGTTGCGTAGGTGTGGCATGGTGTGTTGACTGGATGGTCTGGTGTTGCGTAGGTGTGGCATGTTGTGTTGACTGGATAGTCTGGTGTTGCGTAGGTGTGGCATGTTGTGTTGACTGGATGGTCTGGTGTTGCGTAGGTGTGGCATGGTGTGTTGACTGGATGGTGTGGTGTTGCGTGGGGATGGCATGGTGTGTTGACTGGATGGTGAGTTGACTGGATGGTGTGGTGTATCGTGGGTGTGTCATGGTGTGTTGACTGGATGGTCTGGTGTTGCGTGGGTGTGACATGGTGTGGTGGCTGAATGGTCTGGTGTTGCGTTGTTGTGACATGGTGAGGTGGCTGGGTGGTGTGGTGTTGCGTGGGTGTGCCATGGTGTGGTGGCTGGATGGTGTGGTGTTGCGTGGGTGTGACATGGTGAGGTGGCTGGATGGTGTGGTGATGCGTAGGTGTGGCATGGTGTGTTGACTGGATGGTGTGTTGACTGGATGGTGTGGTGTTGCGTGTGCGGGACATGGTGAGTTGACTGGATGGTGTGCTGTTCTGCTAGTGTGTGTTGTATGTTTGTGGAGTGGATTTGAGATGTGTTTGTTCGTGGGTGCGATTCACAATTTCTTTTCTTTTTCTTTTTGCAAAACAAGCATATTATTTCTAAAAAATGATAAAAGGCGATGACACCAAGTACCTTGCCCCGATTTGGAAAGTTAAATATATCGTTAAATTTTCGAGTGATGTCCTAATTGGGTTTTTTTCAATATGTTCATAGATAAAGCTGGACAATTGGGTATTTTGACAACAATCTCCGAAGCTGTCGGTCTGTTTAGGGAACCCACGGGACGTGGAAATTGACGAGGAATATATTTTTTAATATAATAAAACTGAAAACAAAAATGCATTAAAGAGATTTCAAGCACCACCATCCTGATGGATATCAAGTGTTTGTTTACAAACAGGGAACATACGTTTTTATTGTACCCTTGTTCCACCAGAAGTCGTAGAGCCTGTCTGCTGATCACGTAGCCAGCGCCTCCGCTCATGTACCCCCACTTGGTGTATTTCTTGAACAGGTGACCCACATACACCCCCTCAGTCGGGTCATAGTGCGACAACAGAAACTTCAAGTTCTCCATCACGACGAACGTATCGTCGTCCGCTTTCAGAAACCAGTCATACTTGTCTAGATGATGTTTGTAAATATGCTTTAAAGACGCTATCGACTTTTCCGTCAAGTGCTGGCGGCCATCTTTGATATTAAGGTTTAATATGTCCAATCCAGTATTAGGTTTATTGGTTGTCATGACAAACATTCTGTGATCGCAACGTTTCGCCCAAGTCTCGTTCACTGCCGGGATTTTCTTGTTGACCTCTGTTTCCTTTGTTGTTATCCAACAGAAGATCTTCAGTTTTGATAAGGTATCCATGGCAACGGAATCATCTATTAATACTGAAAATGGAACATACTTATTTCACTTATAATACACTGTTCAATATAACACGATTTCAATAGTATTCCAGCGTTTCAGCTTGAGGCGGGAGGAAAGACTAACGTGACGGACAGCCGTTACATGACCTCTGTGTGTCGCCGACCTGCACAGCAGGATGCGACGACTTACACCCTGGTTGGGATGTCATAATTGTCACAGACAGACACTTTTATTCAGTAGAAGGCCTCCGGCCCAAAATACGTACAATAGCATGACCATGCCTGTGCATTTAATATCATATTTACAATTAGGTGTTTCTTTTTATATTTACATGGTATAGGAATAGACTGACAATTCTGATAACATCAATGCTCTTACTCTGCATGATAGAAATATAACTGGTATGTGCAGGATATTTACAAATATATTTTAAAATGAACATGTTTCTCATATATAGAAAATTCATCTTCTACAGCAAAGTAACATTTAAGCTTGCAGGACATAAAGTTTCTTTCATCATAAAATATATTTTCATATCTGCCGGTCTCAACAGCAAGCTTGAAACTGCAACATCTAATTCTAGAATAGGATGTTCTAAAATGTTGAGGAAGATCACCTATGCCTAAATACTTTTTAATATTTAAAAGTTATTTAAACTTGTTATAGTAAAACACTCGTGATGACTGAAAGTGCTCAATGAAGCTCATCCTCATGAAATCTTTGCTTAAAACGTGCAATGAAGTGTGCCTGGTTTCCTATTTCCTGACTACGCCACGCCCAAATGTAAACAGAATGTTTCTTATGTGTGATGCCCATGTGTCACGGCCTACATTATACAGAGATTTCAACATAATATAACATTGTTTTGGTAACCTATTGTTTACTAGGTGTAATATTCTGCTCCAATACTTAATTGCCTCTGTAATACATACCTACTGCAAAGCGACTCTTCCACATTCCCCAAGAACCATGTTTGATAGATTGATAGTTGATTTACCAACCTTTAAACTATATTTACAAATTTAATAAGTACAGATTCAATAGTTTAACAACATGTGGTACCCCTCATATATTACATATTTCAGAACTATAACATAGAATATGTGTTGTCATACAATCAAATACCATTTCAGATCTAGACAACTGATGTTACTAAGTTATCTCTGGTAATTATTCACTGAACATACTGCCTTATGTGCTTGGTGATAAAAGACAGGCCTGACCTGCTCCGGACTAACTTAGAGGTGACTACAAGCCCCAAGTGTTGTTATAAAGCTGTTTTTCTACACGTGTACCGTAATAAAACCATTTTTCGTCTGACCTTAAGGGACCACCATTCTAAACGTAATCATCTTAGTTATATTCAAATTTCCTTTTATGCCAGTACGTTTACCAAACCTTTCTAGTACAGTTATCTTTCTTTGCTTATGTGAACAGGTGTCGGGCATTGCTGAGACATCATCAGTAAACACGAGGGAGCACAAATCATTAATAGAAGAGGTAGCAGTAATACCTTGACCCTCTCTTTCCATAAGGGTACTTACATTGTTTATAAATATAATAAATATTTGTGGCATTAAAACACATCCTTGTAGTAATAAAAAAAAGTACAGATGTCAAATATTCTTTAACATTTTAACAGTTCACTTGACTTGGGTGAAAAAACATAACAAAGATGTCTGCAGAATTTCTGTTGTACATTACGCATATGTAAAATTATTTTTTTAAATAAAGCATCAATAAAAATATTGAACGTATTTACACGCATAAATCTATGCACGATTCACTTGACATTCATTTGACATTTCAACAGGGAGCGACGATCGTTAGACGTGCTTCAAGGAAACACGCAAGTGCTGCTGCTAAATAACAAGTCTCCGTGAAAATGAATTCCTCATACCTTCATGTCAGAATGATGAGATCCGCCTTGGAGGTAAAAATATTCTCAGCGGGGGAATAAATCTCTTATACCCCGCCACGAGCAATACAGGCTGCACGTGGATTTCTCAGAGGCAGAATAAACCCCTTATACCCAAGTGTGCTATGTCAATGGAACAGCTGTTTTCTATCAGTTTTGAATTTGTGTTAATGCTTTTACAATGTCACATTAAGATGTCATGTCCGTAAGATAAATTCGCTGTAGCAGGATCCCTCGGGGGACATGGGATTTTATGAAACCTAACGCGGGACGCCTAAAACCCAATGTTGCCGGAGTGATCCTGCGACAACTTAGAGTGTGCGCCTCGTAGTTGTAACTATGTCTTCCCGTCACGTCCTACCTGAACTGTCTAGGGTGTCACGCATGACTGTGTCCACTCTTGTTCGTGAGCCCTCCACCGCTACAACAGATAACAGACCACTTGATGCAGTGATTCAGCCCTCTATTTTTTTAAATCGTTCGGTTAACGCAATTAGTTTTCCACAACCATCGGGTTGACGGTCTCAATAAAAATATAGAATGAAATTGTAAAAACAGGGCCAGGGCATTGTTGCCCGCCGTGAGATGTAGTCAGTATCACAGTCAACAAAGACAGCCGATTAACAAAAGGTGCATTGATATTTCAAACTTTTCTGCATAGGTCTTCATACAACAGTTAAATGCTTAAGATTTGGACACATTTGATGTCGTCATAAAGAAACACAATCATGCCAAACTTCAGCTTCCACCGTGACAATTTCAGATAATATTTACTGAGCCCAAAATGCATTTTGACAATAATACAGAGCATGGTAAAAACAAGCGCCATGTTTACTATTATGCTAAAACTGGAACATATGTCATTGACCTAAACAGATACCAAATTTCATTGTTGAAACTTGGTGAGTATTGGCCACATATAGGCTTTTCAATTAGAAAAGTGTTCGCATGTACTTGCAAAAACAAAAGTAGCCCCCAAACTGTTACATAACACCACGCATTTCACAGTGTTATACAGTGAAATTGGCAGTAGTCCTGTAGCCAAACTACCCAATAGTTAAGGTATCTCGAGGACGACTAGAAAATAGCGCTTTTTAAGAGTTTTGCTACATGTTATTATTATAAAGACTAGTGGGCTAAAAGTTTTAGTTTCTATCGCTGCCTTACGTTTGATGAAACGCATGCCTTCGACAACCTCGTGTCAGATTAAATGACCTTGCAACCAGCTAACATAATAAAAACCCTTAACACATTTCCACCGTAACAATACATTATCTATCATACAGACCCTGAAACAAATACATCTGATAAGTCAATAGTAGTGGGCAAGTCTAGATTATTGCAATTCCTGAAAATGAAGATAATATCTGGGCTCCTATTTATTATATTTTATTAAGATTATTTAACCATATTTTCTGTAACATATCATTTCAGAGACCAGATGTCACTCTATGCAGAAAATAAGGTGATCACATTTCCCGGCATGCCCCGGAGGTCGTGTGTGTTGTGATACAGGAATCTCTGGACAGCTGTTTCCTATCAAGCGGCATACGGCTGGCTGTGTGAGGGAGCAGATATTTCGCCACAAACTTAAGAAAATGTATTGCTGTCGTTGCAAATTGTGTCACACAATTACCGTCTAGTGAATCAGTGTCACACAACTGTCTAGTGAATCAGCGTCACACGACTTCCGTCTAGTAAATCAGTGCCACACAAGTACCATCTAGTGAATCAAACAATGGAACCATACATTTGTTTTAACTTTACCGACTCCAAGTAAGGATAAGAATTTATGGATAAACAACTTCTGTATTACAATCAGGAGCGACGTGTCGGTGTAGGTCATCTCGTGCTTGATAACAGTGTTAGAACCTACACCGAAACGTCGCTCTTAATTGTAATACAGAAGTTGTTCATCCATAAATTCTTATCCTTACTTATCCGTACTCCAACTTCTAAATGCCTATCAAAGAAGTTTACCGACTCCAGTCTCCTCCCATTGTCCATGCCAACACCACAAAACACAAAGCAAGATCTCCGTCACCTTGGGAACGAGTGTCGGTATACGTGCCACCCATCCACAGAATAAACTGCAGCATTAACAGGCAGCCTAGCACCAGGAAACAGTATCCTCTGTACATCCTACCAGGGACGTCCTGTAGACGGATCCTGCAACAACAAACACACACTGCTGACTGACGGCTAGGTGCAGTGAGAGAAGGTTGGCCCATCCCGGCCCTGGCTTCTACCAGCAGGCCACTGACGAGATAGGACACGGTGGAATGTTGTAACGTGAGACCCGTTCAAAGTTTACCTGGGGCACATTGTTTTCAAATCATGCTTATTTTAACGTCAGTTTAACTCGTAATCCGAAAGTAAGTAAACTAGCCGTTATAATTTTGTCGCAGGGTCAATACATCACCAATATGTAGCAAGCCATTCTATAATTGGTTACTTGGTTAGTTCCAAGTGATGGTACTTCCGTCATTGTGACGTAATATAATTGCCGAATTGACGGCCAAAAGAAACTTTACCACTTTAAAAATGAAATTGCAAAAATATAAAAACACAAGTTAAAACTAAATCAATGCTCCCGTGTTGCTGTAACTAACCTGATGTAACGTAACAGACAGGGTGGGCAGGCACTAGACAGGCCAAGAACAGGCAGACCCAGGGTAACTACATCCAATGTAGACCGGTACTTGCGTTGTTTGCATCTCCGGAATCGATTCCTGACAGTGACATCATCAGCGACGAATGTCTTAGGGCATATGGTCAGACGACAGACAGTGTCCAGGCGACACAGGGCTCAAGGAATTAGGGCTTACAGACCCTATAGAGGACACTTATTGACAGCGCAACATCGTCGTCAGAGATTGAGATGGGGCCGGAGTGTATGTCACATCGTCTTCAATGATGAAAGCTGGTTCTGTCTGTACAGCGCTGATGGAAGACAGAACAGAACATACCTTTATTCACTCAGGGCTGTGAACATAGCATAATGAGGACTTTACAGAGGTCTAAAAAATGATTTCTGACATGGTGGCACAATATACAAATTTACAAAGAATGTGGCAACAGAAATGAGACAGTTTCCTCTGGGAAGATATGTTTTTACATTAAAATACCTTGGTCATTTTGAAAACTTCGATTCATGTAATAAGGAGATAAAAACCTTCTTCTTGTTTCAGTAAAACACACAATTAAACAAATAATGGTATTCATCTGCAGTATCTTTTGATGGACATAATGTACATTTCCTTTCCACAAGAGTAATGTTCTGCCATCTTCCTGTTTCAACAGTCACAAGAAAGTCTGAATTGAACCAATCGAGTTTTTTAGTGTGTGTGTGTGTGTGTGTACACAGTTATTGAACTTCGTTGAGAGGCATTTAGAAGTTGAATGAGTGAGTTGGGTTGAACGCTGCTTTTAACAGTTTTCCAGTTATATCGCCCCATGTCAGCTTAATGTGGGAGGAAAGCCCGAAGTGATGCAGGTCTTAGATGTTTACCACTTCGGTGAAACCCACGAGCACGGGTATGGTGCTGACAAACCTAGAAAACATAATCGGGGCGAACCGGGATTCGAACCCACAATGATAGGTTTCTGGCGTGCCCAAGGGACACAACTCTGCACAGCGAATCGCGGCGCCTTAGACGACTGGGCCACCCGTGCCCCCTATTTAGATAAGTAAGGATAAGTTATATGGATGAACAGCTCCTTTATCTTTACAATCCCTTTCCACCAAGTAGCAGGATAATATCCCGTAACATTCCATTAAACAGTTTATGCACACATGGATCATGTGGTCTATAGAGCATTCAGTATATTCATTAATGACGTTATCTATACCACCAGCCGTATCTTTTTTTTAAAAACAGCAAGAAATATTCTTCAGATGTGATAGGTTTATCCAGAATCTCATTGGGTTCATTTAAATCTACATGTACAATTTTGTCAAAATCAGCCTCTCCTCAATCATTTCCTTATAATGATCATAGAGCTTTTCCAAAGGAAGTAATATCTTCAGAATGTCCTTGTTTTAACCATTACCAAACCTATTTCGAATCATTCTTGCTTAGAGAATCAAATTTGTGCTGTAATTTACTTCTAAAATCATTGCCGTGTTTCACTAAAGTTTTCTTATATGATTTACTTGCATTCCGGAGGTCATTCTTGTCCGTCATTGTTCTATTTGCATAAAATGCTCTCTTAGCTGAAAGATGGTTTCTCCAAGATATTTTACACTCACGTCCAAACCATGGTTTACATGTTTTTTTCTTTTTACCTGTTTGTGATTTTTTAAGTATATGCATGTCATCGTATCCCAACTGCGTGAATCGATGCTCATGGTATCAATCACTGGATTGTCTGGTCCGGACTCGATCATTTACAGACCGCCGCCATATAGCTGGACTATTGCGGAGTGTGGCGTTAAACAACAAATAAACAAACAAACATGTATCGTTCACCCATACACAATATTCACTGCTTCTCTGTGTGGTTACATTGGGCGTATGTTCCCAAGTTGCTACTGGGATTAATCCTGATCGATTAATGCAAGTTTTCTTATGCAGGGAAATTATGAATTTTGTACTCAGGAATATCAACCGAGTCAAAGTAGTCCAGTTTTGTCTCAGCAAAACCAATTACATCAAAATTGCTATTGAATTGTAAGAAGTGATTAAAGTCTAGTATTCAGATCGCATACATTTAGATATATATGTCGAATGTCACGTGACCATCCAGGATTGTGTTTGTTTATGACCGGGTCAAGTCCGTTTACATTGTCATATTGAGAGAGTTGCAGGTCAAGGTGACCTCGTTGACAGTCCCATGACATCATTTCTCCACTCAGATCACTCTGATCAACATATACTCTCTCCAGTTTGTCTCTCACCAATTTGGGGGAATGAGCTTCTTTCTCCTCTCATTCATGACGCTGGGGGCGGTCGGGTAGCCTATACATGGTTAAAGCATTCGCTCGTCACGCCGAAGACCCTGGTTCGATTCCTGACATGGGTTCAATGTGTGCAGCTCATTTCTGGTGTCCCCCGCCGTGATATTGCTGGATTATTGCTAAAAGCGGCGTAAAACCATATTCCTCATTCATGACTCTGGAGAGCTGTTCATTCACTCCCTACGGGGTACCCCTCATTTGAGTGGGGTGCGTTTTGGAGTCCCGACGGGGCCCTAGACGGTGCACCTCTCCCACTTAAGAGTTTCCTTTATGAGTGGTGTTATGTTCTGTTATCCCGCTGAATATCAGATTATTCCTCATTTTCCTCCACTGTATGTCTATCATATCTTCTCTCACCTGGTGTAGATCACTAGGTAGGGAGCCAACACGCTCTATATCCTTCTTAACATCATTTTTCAAGTAATCCACTTCCAGCTTATGCTGTTTGTTCAATGTCTCAGTGGCTGAGCGAGTTACAGCCTGCTCCTCGACAATGTCATCACATACATTGCTCATGAATTGAACACTTTTGGGGAGGGTCCTAAAAGTAGCATCTGTTTTCTCCAACCTAGTGTTCATGTGGCTCATTTTCATATTCACGTCATTCACAGCAGTTTCAAGTGTCCAGCTTGTCTAGTTTGCTTATAATGAAGTTCATTTTCTCGTTCAACTCTGAGATCTTGGGTCATGAGGCTGTATGATAGAGACTGTGGGTTGACACCCGCCCCCTGTGGGGCCACAGCTCCGGGTGCGGAGAACATGGCGTGTTGAGCAGATGAGCAGATTAAGACTCCCTGACACCAGCTTGGGAGTATCACTAACGTGTGATAGAGCCCCAGTAATGCATTGTGTACCTTTCACAGAACCTGACACAGAAATGAGATTTATAAATTTTAAGTTGACATTTGCCTCGGTAAATGGCTGGCTTCTTCCTTTGTATTTCAATAGTTTCTGCAGTTTCCTTTTTCCAGTCTTTGGTATGCAGAAATTTGGTTGTTGTCAGAAATATCGTAGTCAGGGTGGTCAAAATATATTATTTTTTTTGTACATTAATCCAACCTTTTGTACACATATAAGCATATGGATGTACACATATAAGCATATAATGTTAATGAGCTTATGGTGAATCATCGACCCAGTGCAAATAACAGAAAACGCAACCCGCAGATATATATTTTACTATTGGATGAAATACGTTTAGATTTCATATGTACTTAAAGAGGTATTTAAATAAAAATGATGATTTGTTTATACGCATTGATAGAATTATCAAAATACAGGAACAAGCTACTTAGTATACTTTCAACATTCCAAAATATTTCACTATTTTCTTTTAATATGGACATCAGCGTCAGTCATTTTGAATTCGGTTTCAACTGGGCTAAATAAACCGCAGGTGTTCACTGAAACAGCCGATAAAATGTCAGTGTATATGAGTTCATAAGATTTGACTGCGTCGGCATTTTCAGCACGAATATTGAACTGACTGTCTGCTGCGTATGCCGATTGTCTAGTCTACTATACATATGTGCTTGGACAGGTTACTAGTTCAACGGGCGAAGTCGGCAAAGGAGAAACTACTTTACAGCGCCACATCACTGACGTCCGCCCAACAAACATTGTAACCTTGACCTTTCTCTCAGTTGCTATACAGACGGTACTGAAACTGTGTGTTTTCTTGTTGATTTCTCTACAGATTACATCTGTGGTAATAAATAGAATATTTCACTGGCTTCAAATTTGATATCGAGTGTATGTCCTTTGTAAACCTTGGGCAAGTAATTATTTCAAAAGAGACAAACTTCATATTAATTGATGCTCGTGTAATACATCTACCAATGTACATCTGTACATCCCTATATACATCTACCAATCTGTCGACATTTTATGACAATAATGTACCAATCTTGCAGATGCAGTCAAACAACTGACACCTTGTTATCAACTAATGCCGACCTAGGCAACTTTAACCATAAAGATGAGGGGAGGGGGATGTCCCGGGCGCCTCAGTATCCCCACAAGTATGCGTGTTCCTGTGTTCCCGTCGCCAGTTGGACTTGGTGACTCCATCACATCCAGACAAGTTGAAGTCGTCCTGCACAAATATGGAACATGCCACCTGTACAAAGACTGGTAGGATTTGTATGTTCAGTTTTTATCTAAGAACAGCCCATATCTACATATCTACTTCCCGTGATCCATTTGTAACAGTTGAGTCTGTAGGGACATGGGGATTATGGGTAAATGTATAGAAAATGCATTCATTTCTAATTTTGTCAGCAGTTGTCTGTGACAATTCTGTTTTGGTAAAAGTGTTTTACATAATCCTCGTTATGTTGTTTGTTGTTCAGTTATATTTTTAATGAAATTTTTAAATTCGTATAAAAAAGTGTCACGCAATTTTACAATAATGAAAGGAGACCCTGAATAGTCTGTCGCGTCTATTTCACGGGCTCCACAGATGTTTAGAAACTCAGTTCGGGAGGGAACCGCATTTATACACTAGTACCTGGCTGGAAAAGTGCGGTATATATAATACTAATTCTACTACTACTACTACTACTACTACTAATAATAATAATAATGAGACAAAAACAATAGTGAAACATTTAAAAGTGGAACCAGTGAACGAACATTGCATTCGAACGAGTATTTTTCCCCCTTGTAAATGTGTCTGTGTTTATATAACATTGTGAATAACTTTTTTCTCATTGTAATTTGTTTGAATAAAAATTTGAATTAACAATGTAATTTATTTTAATATGTTACAGTCTTTTCGCATTTTCTTTCGTAGTTTATAACAAGAAGAATCCGCATGTTTACGTCATTCAGTCAATCGACGTTCACGGTGGGGAAATTATTTTATTGTAAATGTAATCTGGTGATTGACGCAGTGTTGATGCGACGCATCAAACGTTTTCTTGTTCTTTATGAAATGACGACAGCGAATAACATTGAATGTGTCTGTGCGAAGCTCCCTACAGCAAATGTGTCAGTGATCACATTCCAGAGTGGTCGGGAAGTGATCCCAGCCCCGGTGCACAAAGCGATCGTAGCGTGACGTCAGTCGAAAGCCAAAGTTAAAGTGTGGTTGTTCCTATCACCTCAGCGCCCCAGGTGCTTTAGCTTGTACACCAGGGATACCTTCCTATCTGGGATTCGAACCCAGGTTCCTGGCAAGGCTTTGGTGACGCGGCACACCGAATTCAGGATTCTCGGTGTCCCGTGCTCTTGAGAAAATAAACTTGCTAATCCATTACTTACTTTAATTTTAAAACAAAGTGAGCAGTCGTAGTGTAATATTTTATTTTCAACAAAATAAAACCATGTAAGAACATGAACACAAGGGTGATCCCCACTGGTGGCAAACTGTTTTACCGGAACAGTTGCCTTTGTTTGTTGTTTAACGCCGCACTCAGCAATATTCCTGCTATATGGCGGTCTGTAAATAATCGAGTCTGGACCAGACAATCCAGTGATTGATATCATGAGCATCGATGCACGAATTGGCCACCCGATCCCGTTAGTATCCTCTTACGACAAGAATAGTCACCATTTACGGAAGGCATACGTTGCTGAAGCCCTATAATACCCCGGATCTTCACGGCTGGTTTACTGGAACAGGTTCTCACTATGTTTGGTACCCGTTCATAGAGATCGTATTGTCTTTGAACAGGAAGCAGTTGGATGTTTATAATGCAACTTGATTGATTAATTCTGACATTGTTTAATGTGTCGTCAGAAAAATAGGCTTTGAGGAAGACACACTGCCATCGGTATAACTTGACAAGTGTGTTTATTTGTTCTTTAACTCCGCACTCAGCAATGTTCCAGCTATATGACGGCGGTCTGTAAATAATCGAGTCTGGACCAGACAATCCAGTGATTGACATCATGAGCATCTATCCACGTAATTGGGATCGATGACATGAGTCAACCAAGTTAACGAGCCTGACCACCCGATCCCGTTAGTCGCCTCTTACGACAAGCATAGTCGCCATTTACGGCAAGCATGGGTTGCTGAAGATCTATTCTACCCCGGATCTTCACGGGTCTATATAACTTGACAAAAGAAACAAGTAATAACGAGGCCGTTCATACCGTTCGTTGTCAATCTCATGAAAATCAGACCTTCGTTCTCGCTACCACTAAACAAAGATCTGAGGACATCCCAGTAGAGGTCACGTCAGAACGACCTTTCATCCGACCAATCACAGCGTCGCTTACCAGATCATGAAAGTGACAGTTGGAATGTGATTTCTAATCATGTATCCTCGAAAACTTTAACACGGTGTATCCCGAACGATAGTTACGGGTTAAACAACTGAATCCCTACTATCTAGACCATCTATTAGCGATTCCAGAATCTTCTTTTGTTCAGGTTTCAAATTTTTAATCGAGAATTTATCAAAATGTTTCAAAGGTTGTCGCCAATTTGAAAATAGTGCCGTAAAGCACGAGAAAGCTGCCTTCTGATTGGTCATTCCATTGGTCGGTCAAAGTTCGCGCAAGGTCGGACTAACGTGACCCGTAATGGTATGTCCTCGGATCTTTGTTTAGCGGTAGCGAGAACTAAGATGATTTAGATGAGATTGGTTCGTTGTAAGATCCATATACTGCATACATGTAGTGTGTGAGTATGGTTTTACGCCGCTTTTAGGAATAATCCAGCAATATCAAGGCGGGGGACACCAGAAATAGGCTTTACACATTGTACCCTTGTCGGGAAGCGAACCCGGGTCTTCGGCGTGACGAGCGACCGCTTTAGCCACTAGGCTACCCGACCGCCCCTCCATTCATGTAAGACAGCTCAGTCGAAATACTAAGATCGATTCGTGCAATCAGGACAGATGCGTTAAAAATAAATAGCATGAAAAAGTGCAAATGTAAGTGGTGACATGTTTTTCTGCCCTCAACTTCCAACGAAAAAACATTATTAACTAGCCAATGAACATGTTCAAAACATCATTTTCAAACGTCATACTACAATGACTTCTTTGATTATGTATTAAGTTTTGTTTGTTGTTTAACGCCGCTCTCAGCAATATTCCAGCTGCATGACGGCGGTCTGTCAATACTCGAGTCTGGACCAGACAATCCAGTGATTGACAACATGACCATCGATGCACGCAATTGGGATACGATGTTATGCATCAACCAAGTCAGCAAGCCTGACCACCCTATCCCGTTAGTTGCCCGTAAAAGGCGACTATGCTTGTGGTAAGAGGCGACTAACGGGATCGGGTGGTCAGGCTCGCTGACATAGTTGATACATATCCTCGTATCCCTAATTGCGTGGATCGATGCTCATGATGTCAGAATTGACTACGCCGCTCCTCAACCCATTATAAATAAAAGGCTGTAATAAATTAAACTCGGTCCAATATAACGCTCTTAATATAGCCCTGGATCCTAGAACTGGAACCTGCCTAAACAATCTACTACTACTCTCAATACGTCTAAATTACTGGGCTCGGGCAGAACACAGCCCAATTTACCAACTACCAACAGATAAATCCCAAAACACAACAAAAACAAGGCTCAAAAGATACCTCCAATAAATCAAGCCCCTTTCCTTACCCACTACATGAACTACTACAAACTCACAACCTAAACTACATACCGCATCCTCCCCTCTCTAATAAAGACATCCACAACAACACCCCACTAGAACCGATACATCATTACACACAGCATTCCAATTACACTCAGACCCGTGAAGATCCGGGTAGAATAGGTCTTCAGCAACCTATGCTTGTGGTAAGAGGCGACTAACGGGATCGGGTGGTCAGACTCGCTGACTTGGTTGATGCATGTCATCGTATCCCAATCTTGTGGATCGATGCTCGTGATATTAATCACTGGATTGTTTGGTCGAGAATCGATTATTTACAGACCGCCGTCATATAGCTTGAATATTGCTGAGCGCGGTGTTAAATAACAGACCAACCAACCAACCAACCAACCAACAAAAACAAACAAAAACTGGAATAAAATGTATCACTGAAGTAAACCGAACACACACCACCCACACACATACAAAGATGCATCACAAAACACAAACAATACAACTGGCATAGGTATCCATGTATCTGAACATATATCAATTACTTCTCATTCCCATAATATAAAAAACCCCAGCTATTCCCATTTAAATACAGAACTTTTTGCCATCTAATCTGCACTCCAGCAGTGCAAAGTATCAATCCAAGACCATTTTCTAACTAGAATGTGTTTATACTCAAAATCTTATGTCACCCAACTCTCGTTTTGTTATACATTTGTTCAAGTTGTTACCGTAAATGTGCTTGCAAATCCAAATAACAATAATTGCGAATAGCAATATAGACCGGAAAGATAATGGAAGATCTCAAATTTGTTTCCATGGAAACACAAGAAATTAAAAAACAGAACTGAAAAATATGAAAAGGCATGTTGAGCATGTGGTCATTGTACATGTTTCATACAAAAATATTCATTAGTTTGCAAGTTATGGCTCGGAAACGAAACCTTGAGTTGTTACATTGTTTCCATGGTAACCGTAATAAAATAAAATTTAGAAAGATTGCAAAATAGCAAAAGGCACCAGACCCCCAAATGCAGTACTAAGTCAATGATGTTCGTCATTCAACAAGAGATATTTTGGATCTTCTTTGTTTTCCTTTTTATGACACTTTTCAGATTGGGTTCTTGATGTGTGTCCATTCACCCTTTTTTGGCATGTTTACCAGCTTGTTTTTCGGCGCCTGGTTTGCGGATAGTCGTGGTCGGTAGAGGTAATGACGGCACGACACCTATTTGGAAGAAATTGTGAAAAAATCGTGGTTCGGATTTTCTTCCATAGACACTAGTCCTATATAACAGAAACTCCAGCGTCCTCATTTGTTTAGGATCCACGTAGTGAAAACTTATTGTCAGCTGGCTGCAACATTCCTTGCCCTGAAAGTAGATATTTTTTTCAGCTACAAAGCCATATATTGTTTTATTTTAAACTATGAGTAAGAATCTTAAGAAACACACCTTGCAATAATGTAATTTTTGTGGCCGGCATTTTTTATTCCAACTGCCTGAAGCATAAGTATTTCTTTAAATAAGTTATGGTGACATTTTTTCCCCCCGATAAAATCCTATTTAATATCAGTGGATTGTGGTAGATTGACATTTACACCCTTATTTAGTTCAGATATCAAAACGTTAGATTTAGCTGAATTGTTTATTGTTTGTGGTTTAGAAATAATGAATATGTTAAAGTTGATATTATTTCCTTGTAACAGCTATAGTAACAGGGCTCCGCCGTGATGCCCTGATACACTTTGACTGCAAAGCTTACCTTCTTAGTTTCATGGCGGTCCCACTCCTGCATAGCTTTAGGCAGGGAGCCCATGATATGGTCCCCGGCGCTGAAGGCGTGGAAGGACTCCCGACCGAACCTGTCTAGGGTGTTGTGGACGGGGACTCCGACATTGTGTAGACAGCTCGCTACTTCCACGTCTTCGTCCTTCCCGGACTTCGCGCACGTGTTCTGGACAAGAGAGATAACTAGTGTTGAGTGAGCAAATGTGTATTAAACACAACAAGCAGCAAAAGTTGAACTACATCACGCCAATACACAGCACTTTTCCCGCTGCCTGGATACGATGACATATAATCCATTATTGAGAGTGACGTATTGTTATTATGACTAGTGAGTCCTGTGTGGTCATCTCACCGTGTCAGTGCCAGTCAACTGCAGGAGCGACGACAATGAAGCCTCTATCAATCCGCTTGAGAAAAGTCATCTTATGTTCAGCACACCTTTTACTTCCGCTTTCGTGAGATCAAATCGTTTTCTTGTGAAATGTCAAATAAACACTATAACACATGGAATACTACGCGGGAAATTAAATATCAATAACATTTTCAATAAAACACATGTCGGGAAATTCGTACTTTCGTTTCATAAAGTAAAAAAACCCAACGTATTTAATAAGAGCAACATACTTTTGTATTGTACCCTTGTTCCACCAGAAGTCGTAGAGCCTGTCTGCTGATCACGTAGCCAGCGCCTCCGCTCATGTACCCCCACTTGGTGTATTTCTTGAACAGGTGACCCACATACACCCCCTCAGTCGGGTCATAGTGCGACAACAGAAACTTCAAGTTCTCCATCACGACGAACGTATCGTCGTCCGCTTTCAGAAACCAGTCATACTTGTCTAGATGATGTTTGTAAATATGCTTTAAAGACGCTATCGACTTTTCCGTCAAGTGCTGGCGGCCATCTTTGATGCCAAGGTTCACTATTTCCTTTCCTGGATATTTTTTACTGGTTGTCATGACAAACATTCTTTTATCGCATCGTCTCGCCCAAGTCTCGTTCACTGCGGGGATTTTGTTGTTGATTTCCTTTTCCATTGTTGTTATCCAACAGAAGATCTTCAGTTTTGATAAGGTTTCTATTGCAACGGAATCATCTACAAATACTGAAAAATATAAAATATTGATATTTCAAAGATCCGAATAAGAAATCTGTAGTGCAGTCGGTGAGTGATTGGGGCTCGATGTCATGCTGTCAGGACATCTTCAGACTTCCATTTATACACTATAAACGAGTACGTTATTGTTTCACTAAGTGACAGGGTGTGTGTGTGTAGCTTAAGAGAAGAGGTTGGAGGTATGACTCAAGTATTGTCCGAAGACGCAGTTCACTTGTCTCAAAGATAGAAGCACCCTGACCCCGATCCGTCAGTAAGTTTTCAAATATTTTTCCTAAGTACATACATGTATTGTTCATTCTCCCATAACAGGGCTTGATTTTCAATCGCCAGCAGTGGTTTATTCGCAGTGGTTTATTTTTTGTCACCCAATCTGATTGGCTGGCTGAGAGTGGAGAGTTGTGTCATCGCCTTTTGATTGGCTGGCTAAAAATAATTGACGGCACTATTTTCGGATCAGGATACCCGAGGTCGTCTGGTAAAGGAAATCCCCAGCTGGCCAAACATTACCGTAGTGACACTGTTTCCATCTCCGCGAAAGTTGGTGACCGAGAGAAAATTTGTGGGGGAAGAAGGGATGTGATATGTGGAGATATATCAGAGAATTTCGGCTTCCCAATGTACCAGATTCAGTTGCAGAATGAAAAGACGGTAAGCGAAGCGAGATACCGCATCGATATTTTTAAAAATAACCACCAACCACATAAGAAATGTCACGTTATAACGAAGTGTTGATCTAGAGCCGATCGATCAAAAACATATTACAAAGTAATATTAAAATAATCGAGACTTAAATTCTTATTTTAAGAAAATAAACACTCAGATAATTTGGATCCAAAGCAATACTCAATTTTAATGCAGGAAACGATCAATATTTGCCGGACGGACCGTACATCTCACGACCAAGATGTTTTGCAACCACAGCAGTTGTTTCCCCTTTCAACGGGTGGAGTTTATCCAGATCAATATAATTAATGTATTTTGCCCTATAATTATTTGGTGTTTTTTAAACATGAAGACTTCAATTATTAAAACATACTATCTCAGGACAAATAAGAAACTCATTATGAAAAAACAAAATTACCCCGTTTAAACTTGAATGTATTAAGTCATACCTAAATCTATATAAACTCAAGAAAGTAATATATGTATTTATATTTTTTCTTAACTATTTTGATTTATTATATGGAGCAGACAAAATGATGAAGATAAAGATGGTGGGCACCAATCAACCTTATTAGGTATTTTTTTCAAAAACATTTTTTTTTTTCAACAATGATGTACATTTATGCATCTTTAAATATATTTTGTATTTTAGATAGGATTAAATAATCTAAAAATTAATTTCATATTATTAATTATTAGTTTTAGGTAGAAACTCAATATTACACTTGATTATTTTAAGAATTAACAGATAATACAGAGTATTAAGACAAGTAGAATTATGTTTGTCTCAAGTATATTCTTTAAACCAAAGATTTATTATTTACCATGTTTTCTGAAAAAAACACTTCTTTAATAATGCAATTGTTATATTATCATAGCAGATAAAGATCCCCAATATGCATAGCTAGCTTAACTTTAATGATAATTATTTCTTGGGATGATAAACTGGACATATGACAAAAAAAGAAATATATTTTTATTTATTATTCTCCCATTACAAGGTTTACTGTGGTATATTTTTTTCACATAATCTAATTGGCTGCCTGAGAGTGAAAAGCTGTGTCGCTATTTTAACAAGAGACCTTAAATTATTCTAATCTGTAAATTTTCAGAACATGGTAAGAAAAGAAAAACTCAAATTTATGGGTGATGAAGAAATGACCAACAAGAGGTCATCTTATAACATTTTACCATAAACCTCATTTCTTTACATTAGCAATGTCTAATTTCAATTTTAATACTTTTTACAAAAACAATCACATATGAACAGGTCACTAAAATACATATTTATTATTATGTCTTATTTCCATGAAGATAAAAAGATGAAAATGTTAATTTTAAATTACCTATTATCAGTAAGTCTCAACTTCTAATCTGATAAAATAACAAAAGAATAAAGTTTGGAGGTAACTGTTGCAGTAAAAATTGTTTACATATATCCTATGTATTTATGTTTCACACACAATAAATTATTGTGCTTGTCAAATTCACATTGTTTCTTGTCATTCACAAATATGGGGAAATTAGATGACTCATTTAGTAACATTTTTGGTGTCATGATGTTAAATATTATGTTCAAAAGAAAAATTGTCCAATGAATAACTTTTTTATATATATTTTTAATAAAAACGTGCTCACTTCAGGAACAAAAGAAAAACAAACAAAAAAGACATGAAATAATCATCATTTTACATATTAAATTATTCACTGTAAAATTAGTTTTAACGAGGATAATTCGTCCAAAAATATTACACTCCATTGATGGATTTAAGAAGATTTAATCAGCTGATCAGTTGCCTGAGTTGGTATTTATAGAATGTTGCCTGATCAGTCCTGCTGACAGCGCCTTGGGCCCTTGTTTTTCGTTAACAATATTTCACAATATTTAAGACAATATTTAACTTCCTCTTAATTGGGTTAATTACATTTGTTTCTAGCGAACAAATAAACGAATAACGTATTTACTAACACTAAAAAGGTGGGCCTATTTAGTGTTGCGCATTGAGAATGATATTCACGGCGAGACGAATGCAAATAAAGTTATGGGCCGAGTAATCCAAAATCATTAACAAATATCAAATCACATTACTAATTCTCAAAACGTTACTCCCATCAGCTTTTAATAGTTAACAAAAAACATAACATGAATGCTAACAAGTGGCTTTCCTGTCACGGAAAACTCGTGTGAGTTGTCTTCGCTAGATCCCTTTTTTATGGTGCAGTTGTCTCACTGAACATATTCGAAAACGAGGCTGGGGGGAATCCCGAGCGGTTACTAAACACGGGAAATCTTCAACTACGAGCTCGACATTTTATGGCGTATTGTAATGGGAGAAAAAAGGATTAACCACTGTGTTCGGTTGTTACCGAAAAATCTACGCACGAGTGATTAATCTGTCACGATTAGAACGAGGCTTTGCCGAGTTCTAATTTTGCAGATTAATCACGAGTGTGCTCTATATAATACTCTATATAATCCTCTATATAATACTCTATATAATCCTCTATATAAACGTGTTCATGTGCGATTCATTTGAACGTTACATGGGGGCAGCGATCTTTTGACTTCAAGAAAACGTGCAGATACTCCAACTATATCCGAAGCTCCTTATGAAGATGCATTTGTGTGGTGAGTATTCCCATCACGCCTACCTGTACTGTTCCGTGCGCCGGTGGCCACTCTTGTCGGCGAGATCTCCACCGCTACAACAGAAAACCTATACATGTAATAACTAACACAGGTAGGTCGGCATTAGTCACTGTTCACTATGCTGGAAGATGTAGGGCTGATGTCAAGTTGTGAGGTTGTTGCTTTTACCCATGCAGTCTTTGGGCCAGGCATGCATAGTAACTGACAGCAACGCCCAACGCCATCGTGCACAGCGGTACCCATCGGCCAATATACCAAGTCTGCCTACAGGATTTATAGTGGGATAATGAGGTACACATATCTATTTGGTATCTCAGTGGGCAAGCACTATTAATCGGCATTAGTCCGGACTAGTACAAGCGCGGACACACACACACACACACACGAATGCACCCCGATGTTCGATGGAGTTCAGATCAGGGCCCTGGGCTGGCCACGGTAGAACACGGATGTTGTATTGTTGCAGAAAGGCCATGGTAGCTCTAGCAACATAGGGACGAGCGTTGTCCTGCTGGAAAATGTGTTGTTGATGTTGTTCAAAAAATGGAACAACGTGGGGTCTGATCACTTGGTCGATATACCGCTGAGCAGTGACGACGTGTCCCCGACCTTGACCAACATTCAGAAAGCACATGGGTCCAAGTCTCGCATTAAGTCCAATCCCTGCCCATATCATGACGCTAGGTCCACCCCATGGATCTCTTTCAACAACGTTTCTGTCAGCGAAACGATCCCCTCGACGCCGCCAAATTCCGACTCTTCCGTCTGCATGGGAGACACAAAAGCAACTTTCATCAGAGAAGATGACACGCCTCCACTCATGATGACGCCAATTGCGATGACCCTGTGCCCACTGAAGTCGTGCTTGTCGATGCCGTGGTTGGAGAAGAGGACGACGTGCAGGTCGGCGACATCTGAGGTTGTTGGAACGGAGACGTCGGATCACAGTGTCCCGGCTAATGTGTCGATTATGTGTTCCTGTGGTCTGTCGAGCACTTTCACTTGCAGTTAGGAACGGATGTCGCTGGTGTTGACGGGTAATCTGCCGATCTTGTCGAGGTGTGGTGACCCTAGGACGATCGCTTCGAGGAAGGTCATCTGGGGTCTGTGTAGCATTGTTTCGATGCAGGAGACGGTAAATTGTGGTTATGTTAACGTTGAAATGACGGGCAACATCTTGGACAGACTCTCCAGCTTATGGTTCCGTGTTTGTTACCTATTTGCTTAAAACTAATTGCGTTTCTTTTGCGTGTGAGTATATATTTTTTACAATATTCACAGATTGTTATAATAACAACATTTCAATACAGCCATATCTAGTAATGAGAGTAATACAGACTTAAGGTAATGAGACAAGACATCCTAGGTGTAAAGAGTAAACCAGTGGCTGGCGTGAACAGCACATGAAGCGTCTGAACAATCACCCAATTACATGAAGTATTCTTGACAACAAACAGTTCATTGCAAGACTTACTATTTCACATTCAGAAACCTTGCTAAATTACACAGTTCCATGACGTTATAAATATTCAATAAGTCTTTATGTGTATTACAATAGGTCTTTCAAGGTAATTAATTAAAGTGCACAGTTTTCTTCAGGACAAATTAGAAGACAGTGAGCTTTATCTCCTCTACCATGTGTATCTACATGGCAGCACTCCAGGGTGAACATGTGTATCTACATGACAGCACTCCAGGGTGAACATGTGTATCTACATGGCAGCACTCCAGGGTGAACATGTGTATCTACATGTCAGCACTCCAGGGTGAACGTGTGTATCTACATGTCAGCACTCCAGGGTGAACATGTGTATCTACATGGCAGCACTCCAGGGTGAACATGTGTATCGACATGGCAGCACTCCAGGGTGAACATGTGTATCTACATGACAGCACTCCAGGGTGAACATGTGTATCGACATGGCAGCACTCCAGGGTGAACATGTGTATCTACATGGCAGCACTCCAGGGTGAACATGTGTATCTACATGGCAGCACTCCAGGGTGAACATGTGTATCTACATGGCAGCACTCCAGGGTGAACATGTGTATCTACATGGCAGCACTCCAGGGTGAACATGTGTATCTACATGGCAGCACTCCAGGATGAACATGTGTATCTACATGGCAGCACTCCAGGGTGAACATGTGTATCGACATGGCAGCACTCCAGGATGAACATGTGTATCTACATGGTAGCACTCCAGGGTGAACGTGTGTATCTACATGGCAGCACTCCAGGGTGAACATGTGTATCGACATGGCAGCACTCCAGGATGAACATGTGTATCTACATGGCAGCACTCCAGGGTGAACATGTGTATCTACATGGCAGCACTCCAGGGTGAAGTGCAGGTGGACACTTCATACTGGACAAAGTCGTTTATTACGGAGAACATCGTCTATCTTCCCATCTATTGGGAGTCTGTGGTTATAAGTTCTAAATCAAACGAGTTCCATGGATACCTGCTTAATCAAATAAAAGTACATTACCAGTGACCAGCTTGCCCCAGAACCTAATCATTCTTTGCTGAATAACACAGGCGATTGGTAGCCTTCCCAGCTCTTCATAGAGCATGTCATGTGGGGTACTTGTTGTACTCTTAATATTTTAAGAAATTAGTGTGAATGTTTTCAGTAATATTTAAATTTCCATTACCACCATACCATGGAGCAATGATGAGCTTTAGCTGTGATTCTGACTTACAATAAATGCATTTGCTTTCTTAGCTTGAGTCACTAATGTGGTGTTTGTTGCCAGGAATTTACATGACTTATTAAAAACAATCCCAAAGTACTTCATTGATTTACTTCTTTTATTTCATTTAAATTTAGAAGAAATTTATGTCTGAAATGCCTTGATTACCTTAGTCTTATCAATAGTAACAGTCAGTTTCCAGTTATAATCATTATTACAGCTATGCTCCAAGTCTACAATATCTTCAGCAAATATTACTGTATCATCAGCATACATCATAGTAATTAGTATAGGATTATTATATGTTGATGTTTCATCAACCATAATAATATCGAATACTCGACACATGGAATATTCTAGTTATTTCATTTCAGAAGCAAAACTTTGAAACGTTAATTCCCCCTACCTAACATGCAGCGACGTTTCACCACCCTTTGTCATTGAGACTTAAAAAGTAGTTCCGTGTTTGCAAAATCTTAAAACATAAAAACAAAAGTAATAAAAACTATTTAGGGTCACGAAAATTCTTAATCATGCATTTGGATTTGATTATATACAAAAACAACTTAAACAAAAGAATATGCTGATGGAAGTGAAAGAATACACGCTGGCCATGTAACAAAAGTGGCATTTGTTCGATTGACGAATTTGACGAATTAAAAGAGAAATGTACAGATTATAACGAAACAATTTCAATAGAATAAACAGCAAGAAGCGATATTAACCCCATAAATGACCATCAGTCATTATTTCGCCTTGTCAATGTGGAACTAACGTAAACAGTAAGTCAACTGTTTGTGTATGGGCCAGACACTATGATAAAGGGAGACAATTTGAGGGGCGGTAACTCTTGCATGACAATTGTTCCGTCCACGTGTTAACATCAAGCCTTATGTTAATTGCAATGAAAATATCCCTTTTCTCAATTTCGGAAAACTTATTCTTTCATGCTAACGTATATAATAAATAACACACATCTTTCCCTTATTTTGTGTCATAAGAATATGATACACACGAATGTTTATAGGATGAATGTTGTACTTACATGGCACAGATGGCAGAGCCTGGAACAGATTCCGGGAAATTATTGCATCTGTAAATAAAGACAGATTGGTCAAGTTGTAACTAATACTGCTCGCAGTTATAATCCGGGGAAAGAGGATGCACAGGTTGTCCTGTCGTCTAAATAGTCCCTTGGGAAAACAGAAACCTATGATGCTGGGTTCGAATACCGGTTCGCCCCGTTTATGTTTCTAGATTTGTCAGCACAAGTCTATGACCTGCAACACTTCGGGCTTTCCTCCCAGAAAATCCCTGACGTGCTGTGTTTTTCGAGGAATACTGTTCAAAGTGGTGTAACACCCAACTCACTCACTATTATCCAGAACAGAACCTTGTAAGCTGCCCGGTAGACGACGCCGCACTATTGTGAATAGCAAATCAAATAACAAATCCTCAATACAAAGATTATTATTATAGAACATCCCTTATCTCACCTAGCTAAAGGATTGATAATAAACGTGTCAATGTGTCGCTTTTACAAAATATTATCGTTTATATTTGCGTCAATTTGCCAGGTCGTGTGGTCTACAAGCAAACCGCCCACCCCTGCAGACGAATCACGTGTTTCACCAAAGCTTTAACGTCTACGATCGGAGTCACTTAGGCCCTGATATGAAATGCTGTTTACTCCCTCTTCCTGAGCAGTGCAGCAAAGACACGCGACCGGTGAGACACAAGGAAGATTCTGCCGCTCTCCACAACGGTGATTGCATACCACGACTGACCGGATCCAAACCGCACGTGGGCAGAACTTGGGAATCTAGTCTGTCTGCAGGAGCATTTTCTGTGGATGTCGCACACAAGACGTGCTAGATTCGGAACAATTTGAAACAGTAGGATTCAAGATTTTAAGACAATACTCTGTAAACAATACAATATTAATCCCGTCTAGTAACTCCAATCTTGTGACCTTGGCACATCTACTAAGAATGGGAGTTTTCACTACATAGCTGCTGAGTTTCACACAAAGCCGTGTAGACCTCGCCTGGTGCAGACTGCTGGAGGGCGGAACACCTTCATAAAACAATAAACATACATATGACAGTGGAACATCAACGCCAACTCCATCTTCCCGAGGCAAGGGAATTAACTGACTATAACAGTCCACTTTCCATCCTTGCCGAACTAGGCTGGAATTCCGGAGTAACATTTTGGCTGGACTAACGAGTCTATGCATAGTCCAATCAAAATCGCGTAACAAACAAGGCATCCTGTTTGTAAACAACATTAATTTAGACAGATGTCTTGCTAATCTTTTCTTGTTTTTGATCAAGGTGCTCAGTCGTTTAGATGCACTTAGCGAGGTAAAACCCGTTTTATTACATGTAGATCTTGATTACGATTAGATCGTCTTGACTGTGCACCACCATTTTGTTTGAAGCAAATGCAAGTGATATGAAAGTGGAATCTCATTGATCAATAGGGGGGCACAGAAGGGACATAACTCGTAATAGCCAGCCTAGTTCGGCAAGGGTGGACACTTGACTTTTATAGTCAGTTAACTCACTTGCCTCGGGAAAATGCACCAACTCAAGTCTCATGGCACATGCACATTCCACCCCAACACTCACACAACACAAAACAGATTCCCGTTACCTTGGAAACGAGTGCGGGTGTACTTGGTACCCATCCACATAACAAATGGGACAACCGACAGACAGCCTAGCACCAGGAAAAGGTATATTTTGAGCCTCATACCAGGGTCGTCTGGAGGGGGGATCCTGCAATAGCACAAACACACTGCTGACTGACTGTCTAGTATCTATAATAGTACGAAGGTCAACCCATCCCTGACCTGGCTGGTATCAGTGTTATCAGCACCGCCCGGACGTCCGTGACATGACAGTGACAGTGTTATCAGCACCGCCAGGGATACAGAGAGGAATACGACAGCGTCTGAAGAAGCCATGTGGTCCTGTGCAGCACAATTAAATAGCAAAATTTATTTTGTGGAGAACCAATTTTTCAATTCTCAAATGACCCAACCAAATACCTTAACATGTTGTGCAATGTCTTGCAAAAATATGCAAAATGTGTGTTATGCACGTGTATCGAAATCCAACACGTGTATTGACATTGTTCAAATACTAATACGGCAACAAGAAGTCCTTGATATCAGTGCAACGTGGGTGGGCACTGTTGCGTGAGTATGTGTGCAGCTGTGAACAGATTCCATGCACTCCAGAAAATGGAAAAGAAAAGTAACCCTACCAGCAAAAAAGTAACCATACCTGTAGAAAAATAACCCTACATCCCCCCCCCCCCCTCCCCCGCCCCCCCCTGCAGAAAAGTAACCCTATATGTAGAAAGATAACCCTACCTGCAGAAAAGCAACCCAACCTGTGGAAAAGTAATTCTTCCTACAGAAAAGTACCCCTTCCTGCAGAAAAGTATGGATGGATGGTTGGATTGTTTGTTGTTTAACGCCGCACTCAGCAATATTCCAGCTATATGACGGCGGTCTGTAAATAATCGAGTCTTGACCAGACAATTCAGTGATTAATATCATGAGCATCGATCCACGCAATTGGGATCGATGACATGTATCAACCAAGTCGGCGAGCCTGACCACCCGATCCCGTTAGTCGCCTTTAACGACAAGCATAGTCGCCTTTTACGGCAAGCATGGGTTGCTGAAGACCTATTCTACCCCGGATCTTCACGGGTCCTGCAGAAAAGTAGCCCTACCTGTAGAAAAGTAATCCATCCTGCAGAAAAGTAACCACACCTGCAGAAAAGTAACCATATCTGTAGAAAAGTAACCATATCTGTAGAAAAAGTAACCCTTCCTGCAGAAAAGTAACCCTACCGGTAGAAAAGTAATCCATCCTGCAGAAAAGTAACCATACCTGCAGAAAAGTAACCATATCTGTAGAAAAAGTAACCCTTCCTGCAGAAAAGTAAACCTACCAGAAGAAATGCAACCCTATCTGCAGAAGAAAAATAACCCTACTGTAGAAAAGTTACCCTTCCTGCAGAAAAGTAATCCTTCCTGTAGAAAAGTAACCCTACCGGCAAATAGAAGCCTACCTGCAAAAGAAAGCAACCCTACCTGAAGTAAAGTCACCCTTCCTGCAGAAAAGTAACACTGCAAACACGAAAACGTCGTTTTTTTCCGTATATGGTCATTGGACGGAAAAACGACTAAATATTCATTAAAATTGATTAATTGGTCAGCGTCTAGAAAGTGTCCAGAAAAGGGTCGAGTTTTTCAAGCGTAAAATGGACGGAAAAACGATGCTTTTTGCTCCGCCTTGTACCACTGTTAACGGCCAATCAGATGGCGCTGGTCCCCCGACGCCTTGCTCTAGTATCTCTCGCGCGCAGTGCAGCGAGATTTGATGATAAGCTAGTTTTAGGATATGTTACATGTTAATGGAATTCAGACACGCGCCAAGAAGTCAAACCAAACAATGTTACCAAGTTTATTGTGGTAACGGCTATGTACAGTTACCCCTATCGGATAATGGGTTGTGTTTCATTTGGTTATAACAATAACTATTTTTTTAATGTGAAGTTTACAAGATATACGACTTGGACGCGAGGTCGGTCTCATGACGTTCTTCACGTGACTGTATTCTTGAAAAGGCGTAAACACTGACTACTTCCACATTCCTGGGGAAAACCCTTGGAATTCCCTGGTACGAATTCATACAGAAGCGTGGTTGCAAGCCCATTTAAGGATACCCTCGCTACAACCCATCCCAGAGAGAAAAAACACGAAAAAAAATCCAAACTGTCGCAGTGACAATTTACAGAAATCTATGAATTTACCTTAGTATCTATTTGACACATCTTCACAATCACCTTTCAATGATCGGCCAATTGATCAGTGATGCCAAAGGCTTGAAATAGCCACAGGTTAATTAACAACTTCGAAAATATCTCCCGTCACGTTTATCGTGTCGGCCATTTTGACGTATTGTACTTGATGTAAACGTATTACGACGCTCTGTCATTATAATTGACTTACTCAGGTAATTCTGTAAAAGATCTTCTCATCTAATGAGGATATTGTTTGGAATATATTTCTTGTAAACATACTAAAACATATGTTCCTCGCTTTGGGGGGAACTATTTTATTCCGGGGTGGCCCATTAAATCTAGTAGTAAGTCAAGGCACCATGTGTGATCTGTTATTTTATGTGTTTAAATTACGATTTGGGGCGTTAATAAAATACACTGACGCAAGTATATTCTATTCAAATCAATTGGCTAATTGAATATGCTTTCTTTTACGTATTACATAACATCACAAAATATGAACAGTTGCAGTAACACACTACGGTAATCGCATTAAACATCATTTTCAACTGTACAGTATATCAGTATTTCAGTTATATCATGGTGTATCAGACTGATGTGGGATAAAAATCCGAAGTGGTTCAGGTCATCCAATGGGTGTTCGGGAAAAGGTGAACGTATCCTGCCACACAAGTGGCACCCGTCACAAACACATGCAAGGACAAGTCAATTGTTCACCTGAACAAAGCACGGAAACACACAATGATGCCCGTCCTCAGTTTTACCGAGCATGTAAATTATTTTGTCCGTCAAAAACATGGACGAGTATAAACAATATGTTCATTCACGTAATACATGTCATACATTTGACAAAATGTATTGACTCGGAGCATTATTGTTAATCACAGCGTATGCAGTTGAACTCATCACCCATCCCATTATTGATAACCCTTCTTGAAGATCTATGAAATCAGAAGCTGCAACACTCTATCTTTTAACTGGCATGTCAGACTTCTATTTCATTACTCAGTTTTATTTGCACGGATTACTATGGAAGGGACATTGTCTCGTTGTCGCATTGTCGCATTGACGCCTTTACAAAAACAAGCAAAACGTGTCAAAATTAACAAAAGCGCGACAATTGGCCATTTGTCGCATTGTCGCTCTTTGATAATCCTTTTCTTTATTTTACAAAAGGGCGACGATGCCGTAACGCGACATTTTCAAGGTCAAAATATGTCTCGTTGTCGCATTGTCGCCCCATCACAAATGTGTATAAAAGGCGTAAAGTTCAGTTATTGTTACAGTTAGGAAGTTCAACCTGATAAATGTACGTCTTGAAATGAAAACACAAGTCCGTCCGCGAGTCCATAACGTTTTATTGTGAGCTCTTCTCTAAAAGTGCTTAGTGTTCAATTCCCAGTTCCAAACACGTAGTACCTCCTCAATAATCCACATACCTCCAGTGCAGTGGTCTTCCGGAAGATCTTACTCTTGACCGTATTAGACAACTGACGAGGGCATTGCCTAAAAGTCGGGCCGGGCCGGGCCAAGACGGGCCAAAGTGTTATTGGCTAATTACTTCATTATCGGCGATCATACCTACATATTATTGATGCAACATACACACATGACATTAATGAACAATCACCAACCAAAAACGTGAAACATAATTAGGTATTTCGGAGTAAATCGCTTGAAATCCAGAAAGTGGAGCTGTGTGTAAGCGTCGCTGATCTAGGTAACATGTAAAAGAGCAATCGTTAAACGAAATAAGATTTGAAACGTATCAAATACTTCTAGCTCTCGCGATACAAATTTCCATCTATCGGCATAGTGTTTATATTTATAAGATAGTACTATATCTATGAAAATACCACTTAATAATGTCACTGTTCATCGTGTATAAAGCAGACACGTTGGTTAAAGTAAACCTCTTCTCCCCATACTCTCAACAGTCTCACAAGTGTTCGGTCCGACTTGGCCCGGGCTGTCAAAATCAACTTAAACCTCACAGATGTAACATGAAATGGATTCACACCTATAGATTAGTATTATATCTACCTAAATATCTCTTTATAGTGTCTCAGGTCGCGGTTTTAAAAGAAAACAAGGTGCTCAAAGTGAAGCCCTTTTCCCTCTACATTCTCAACATAGTCTATATCAGAAGTGGTGCTCGGTCCGGCTTGTCCCGGGCTGTCAAAATCAATTATACACACAGATGTATCATCAAATGTGTTAATATCTGTAGCTTAGTATGGTATCTACCTATAAAACACTTTATAATGTCACAGTACATCGTATTTAAAGAAAACAAGGTGCTCAAAGTGAAGCCCTTTCCCCTCTAGATTCTCAACGTAGTCTCTATCAAAAGTGTTTGGCTTGTGGTAGGTCCGACTTGGCCCGGGCTGTCAAAATCAACTTTAAACACACAGCTGTATCATCAATGTAGAGGGAAAAGGGCTTCACTTTGAGCACCAAGTTTTCTTTACATACCGCGATCTGAGACACTATAAAGTGGTATACAGGTAGATATTATATCATTTTTTCTTGGAACATCTATAAGATGTACAGCTACATGTATTTACCAAAAGAAAGAATCTACGTTTTTACTTCATTAAATAAACATTCACTCATTGAACATCTTCAACAGTTTTGTCCATGTTGAGATACACTGAAATGGTTAGTTCACTTGTTACATTTATATAGAACAGAACGATATTTGTGATTAAATATGATTGTGGATACATTTACCTTGGCTATATTTTAAAATTCAACAATAGCTTGCGTGTGGTTTGTTTGGAAGCATAAAATCAACTATTGTTTGTAAAAACCATTTGTGTGTGTTAATATATATGTTTTTTAAAGGAAGAGGTGTTTGAATAAATAATTATTTGTGTGTTCACAAACCCCTATCATGTAATTATATTTTCCTGAATAACATGTTGTTTGCATGTAAAATAAATGTCCCTGTTCACCTATGTAGAAAGTCGATAAGCGAAATAAAACTGAGTAACAGACTGTGTATTATAGATCCATAGAAATACGATTGGATAGACGATCAATTCAGTATACAACAGGTGTAAGGTGTGGCTAATTGACATGTATCTCGATGACTAATTGAAATGTATTTCGCAGGTAATAATCAATAAACATTGTGACAGAAAAACAAGTGAAGGATTGAGTTGAATTTTAATTTTGCGAAAAAGGTCCGTGGTTTCTGTGGATGAAACTAAGTTTGACAATGTTGCAAATGATCACTTTCTTTGACTTCATTACGGATTCCTCAACCTGTATCGAGGAGAATTGTTTACAGTTAAGTAAAATTCTAATTAAGATTTCTTAAAGCTGTCACGGTGGCAAATTCAAACTTCGATATCATGGTACACAGTTCTATTGTAAAGTCAGTTCGGGAATTCGAATTGGCGCTATGTATTTTTATCTCGAATTTGAAATAAGCGGTTAAATTTATATGTTTTGTTTGTTTGTTTGTTTTTTTGTTTAACGCCACACTCAGCAATATGCCAGCTATATGACGGAGGTCATGCAAATAATCAAGTCTGGACCTGACAATCCAGTGATTGACATCACGAGCATCAATCCAAACAATTGGGATAAGATGATATGCATCCAATCAACCAAGTCAGCGAGCCTGACAACCAACCCGATCCCGTTAGTCGCATCTCACGACAAACATAGTCACCTTTTAATACAAACATTGGTTGCTGAAGATCTGTTCTAACCCTGATCTTCACAGGTCCAAATCTATATGTATTTTTATGGTGAGGCGGTCGTGATCGGAGAATAGGTTCGAGAGTTCGGTACACACATTCGTGGTTAATATCTCTCATGTTGTGGATGATAGGGATTTTGTCATGTTTTGAAGAAATGTCATCACTGGCATGCTTTTGATGGTACACAAAACGTAAGCTTTACCTCGAACATGCTAGTTCCGGTCACAAAATATATGCTTTATCTTTTACTGATCTCTGTATTAATAACATTACAACGTTTCTCAAGTTTACAGACTCCAAGGATTCATTAAAGTGCATTTTAAGCACCTAAATTGACAACTAACACCCTGATCGCAAAACTCCTAACGATTTTTACTAAAAATAGATACGAAAACTTTTGCTGAACCCGAGATTTGAATGACTGACAAATCCGTACTTTCTTGTGTTCTCATACATAAAACAGCAGTGTAAACATGATCTAACATGGCTTAATGTGGAATGTGTCTAGGATTGTAAACTGTCCATATTATTCCAAATTGTATGCATACACATGTGTCATGTCTTTATTTGGTTTTGTGTCTCTACCCGCAAACATTTGTGGCAAGATACACCTTCCAGGATAGTGGACGATGTGGACACTGACGAAATTTCTACAACATGTCCAAACATTCCCAAACAGACAGAATCATATGCTTTCTGAAAGTCAATCCAGCACATCGTTGTTGTCGTTGTCGTTTTTGTCGTCTACGTCATCATTATCCTTCAAGGATGGTGGACGGTATGGACACTGGAATATTTCGAATATTTGGAAATGTGTGCAGTTTAATTAATATAAACACTATTTTAAGCGTCTGGAAACGGGATTTTTCTTGTCATGAATGGCGAGTATAACAACTTGGGAAGCTAGCTTGACATTTCGTAAGTACGGTCCTCATACTGTCTTTGCCTTGTTTCTCCTGAATCTCATTAGTTTCAAAAGAAAAAGATAAATCGGTCATACAATGCTTTCATTGGATTTATCAAAAAGGACCATATCAGGTTTGTTCGCTTGGATACGTCTGACTCTGTACGTGGGCGTATTCCAAAGAATTTTATATGTAATTATCATTTCCCACGACGCCCTCTGCATATTCTGGGTCGTACCATTGATGGTCTCGGAGTCAAAACCACACATTACGGTAACAAGAGGATCGAACCATGCCAAAGATACTGTGTTTGTGTCAAGCTGGACATCAACTTTGACACAAAATCACACATTGACGTTTTCGAGTAGCAAGTGACTGGTTCTAGGTCGATTTGATATGGCACTTCGCTTGATTGACACTCATTTCTGTACCGTCCAGCACCATCAACAAAATAAACATTAACATTGATATTCAGTACTGCATCAATGGGTCGTTTAGGAAAATCCATTGAATGACTTGTTTTCAGTCTTGACATGCTTCACAAGAGGATCTTCAGATAAATAAATATGTGCAATAGTGCACGATTAAATTCAATCATGAAAGGCCTCCTTGTTAATCACAACACAGACGTTAAAATATGGTGATCATCCTCATCATAAACAATTATCATCATCATTATCATTATGATGTTTATGTTCCCGTCAGAGTACATCGTATTTAAAGAAAACAATGTATAGATATAAACACATCTGATGATACAACCGTGAGTTTAAACTTGATTTTGACAGCCCGGGCCAAGTCGGACCCAACACAAGCCAAACACTTTTGATAGAGACTATGTTGAGAATGTAGAGGGAAAAGGGCTTCACTTTGAGCACCTTGTTTTCTTTAAATACAGCGAACCGAGACACTTTAAAGTGGTGTATAGGTTAATATATTATACTCGTTTATAGATGTGAATACATTTGAATATACATCTGTGAGGTTTAAGTTGATTTTGACAGCCCGGGCCAAGTCGGACTCAACACTTCTGACAGAGATTTTCTTAAGAAAATACAGGAAAAGTGTTTGACTTTAATGGACCAGTTTTCTTTAAATACGATGTACTGAAACATTATAAAGTGGTATATAGGTAGATAAAATACTAATCTATAGATGTAAACACATTTTATGATACATCTATGTGTTTAAAGTAGATTTTGACAGCCCGGACCAAGTAGGACCTAACACAAGCCAAATAATAGCCAGCGAACTGAGACACTATAAAGTTGTATATAGGTAGATATAATGCTAGTCTATAGATTTAAAGACATTTGATGATACATTTGTGTGTTTAAACAAATAATTTTAATCTATTCTTGTGAGTAGGTAACGAGAGATCTAGGCAACGCACTAACGTAGCCATTTATGAAAAATGAAATATTAAAAGTTTAGGGGTTTGAACATGCACATTGAATGACAGGGAAAAAGGAACGCAATAATTAAATTATGAATCAAATTATGTTATAAATATAACAGAATATTTAGAAAATATAAGTTTAATTTCTCATTGTTGGAAGGTGTTTAATAATTATATAGATTTTGTTTGATTGTTTGTTGTTTAACGCCGCACTCAGCAATATACCAGCTATATGACGGTGGTTCGTAAATAATCCAGTCTGGACCAAACAATTTAGTCATTATCATCAAGAGCACCGATCTACGCATTCGGGATACGATGACATGCATCAACCAGGTCAGCGAGCCAAGTCGCCTTCGTAGAAGCATGGTTTGTTGAATGCCTATTCTAACCTGGATCTTCACGGGTATTTTTTTAAATAATAAGGTACAATGAAATTCTGTATATGTCCATAATAAGTGTGTATAAGTAGATGGATAATATGTCCATACACGCCAAGTAAATGGTATATGCATTAATTTAAATGCAAATGATTCAATGATGAGTTCTTTCACAAGTCCATATTTCAAGGCATGTATTTGATATTCATAATAACTCCACAAAAGCTACACAATGGCAACAAAACGGTACCAGCATCACAGATACCAATAATACATGAGATACATATAATTACTTTAAAGTTAAAACATGTATCTGAATAGAAAATTAGAAGGATACACTTCCGACATTTTTCGTATTTTGTTTTCGTTTGGAGAGAGAAGTTGTGATTGGTATCTGATGGGTGCAAACAGGTGTTCCCTTCCGCCCAGGCCTTGCGGCAATGCTATAGCCCAAAATGAAACAAGCCTTGTTCAACAGGTTCAGACTCAAATTTCTATCCCACTTGGGCTCCTTTTAAATTTAAATATAATTTCTCGTGTCGATATGTGTCAGAAGAAATGAAATATTACAGCACTGGTGAATAGGTTATATGCGCATGTCAGCGTCGATCCTATAATATCCTTTTATGCAAAATACATATATACTGATGAATTAAGGTAGTAATACTACGCAAATATATGTCAAGATGCATACATCAGTATCATCTCGTGATCTTAATTCGTGCTTTGAGCCCTTTTTCTACCGGAGATTCTGGGGTGTTACATCACACCAGAAAGCCAGGTCCAAATTCAAGTCATAATTTCATGGTCCGTCTTGTATGTTGGAAACCAATATCGCAATATGGCTAAATATTGCTGAACGTGGTATTAACCCGATTACTCACATAATTATTCCATTTTCTACAGTCATCTACGAACACTATCTTTAAGGAGGTATATCTGTATCATCCAAATGTCCATACATATATGTCCACATTTATATGTATAAAGCAAGTCGTCCTGCACTCTTCCTTAAAAGATAAATGTTAAGCATTTCCTGTGTATGTATTTATATAATGTAATATCGTTTTAATGTAATGCTGATGCAGTAAACGTACCACAGACCTAAAGCTAGAATAACATCTAATTTCTGAAATGAACATATTTTACAGAAAAAACAGTTGTTTAAACAATACTTATAAAATATAAGAACAAGGAGCCAAGAGCCAAATATTGGGCTGTGTTGGACATATTTGTTTCGGGGTCTTATGACAGACAAACCTGATGCCTTTAAGTATAAAGATAAGTAAGTATAGATGTTGTACATATTCAAATATGTTCGTGATTAACCCAACCTTGAAAAATATTGAAAGATGAGTGGTAACTATTTATGCCATTATTTCAAATTAGAATGAGAGCACATCAGGAAAGCATGGTACTTTAATATACGTATCTTGTTAACCAAATATTCTTTTTTAAGTAAGAGCAGCATGTATATCGAGAGTAAAGGTTTGGTGCGTGACTTATCACACAGTACCTTCAGAAAGTGTGCATATTCTGTTTATCGGTAATAAATAACATAAGACGATTCATACGGGTAAATACAATTTACTTCAGAACTAGTATAGATTATTTAAGGTTAGGGGGAAATGTATGTAATTAACAGAACTTTGGCCGGGTTTGAAGGATTTGGGTCCTGGCTTGGGCTTTGTGTTGGACGTGTAGACGGCATTTCCAGGTTTGACGTATCAATGACAAAAATGATGTCAGATGCAATTTTCTGCCTTTTCGGGTGAACAATTGGCTTGCCTTTGGATGTGTTTGTGGCGGGTGCCACTAGTGGATCGGAATGAGCTCGCGTTTTTGCGAGCATCCAATGTCATCATTTATGAATCATGAAACATGCTCCTGATGTTGTCGCAATGGTGCAGTTGGCGCTACTTTTGGCAAGGGTTTCTCATGATAATGGAAATGCTTATGTCGCTTTTGTTGACCGATAAACATGAAAAGATATAATGTTAGTGTATATGGTCATGTCATTAAGAAACAAACGCCGAGTGGGAGTTGTTTATTGTACGATAAACAACGACCGAGACTCGTTTATTTCTATATGAGATATCAACATTACGTACAGCCTCTTTTAGGGTGTTAAATTAGGAAAAAATACACGCTTTACAATATTTACCCGTACTTAAATAATGATGATTCCTTGAATAGAATCCGACAGCGGCCATGCTAGATAAATCCATTTTAGGATTTGAGTTTGGTCCCGCATATTCTCACAATTTTCTCGTCAATCATCTGTACCTTTTCTCCCAATACCGATTGTCATATCACTCTCATTTTCGGATTCTCCAGCAACATTTATTGGGAACAACTCACTAGACACATACCTCTCAAAAATAAGGTCAAATTTACAAATTTTACTTTTCAAGGTGCGAGTGCATGTTCGAATCTCAATAAATGACGTCATGATAGAACAATGGTTTATCGTGAAATAAATATCGCTTCCTTCTTTGTTCTTTGTGATTTATCGCGTAGCTATCTTATATCATCAAATGCCAATTTCTAATTGCTTTATCATGACGTATCCGTGTCATGTAGCAATAACATACACAAATATCGTTGACTTCGACGTTGAATAGTGTCATGAAATCTGATTATCCTCTTGTGTGCAATACTTCTGGTTGATAAATCTAACATATTCTTACTTTAAGAATAGCGACTATACATTATTATATATCCCTTATCAGGTCTCTGTAACATTTGCAAAATGATACAAATATAAAAATACAACTGAACCTAAATGTAATGTTTTAATATCCTTACGTTGCTGAGTGCAGCATTTAACAACAAACAAACAAAACATAATATATTTAAGAATTATGTTAACAATTCCGATGCTAAAAATAATCTCACAATCTCCATACCTCTTCTCTCTCTCTTTTTCTCTTTTTTTTTAATAATCTGAAGGAATAATAATGGCAATACTATCATAATTATCATCATTATTTATGTTACTTATCCTCAAGTGAAGTAGTCCTTCATACTATACATTCAGTGAAGAAGCCCATGAACATATGAACTATGTAACATACATTCATGGAAATTAGATGAACAGTTGAAGTAAGCAAATGATATTATTCGGTCGAACGTCTATCAGCCATCTATTCTATTCATGAAGAACATTTCACGTGGGACCAACAGAGGGAATTATGACTATCGACTTGCTAATTATTTTTTATATTCATGCCAGCTCAAACGATCTATTGGCTTGATTTATTGTTATGGTATCCACAAAATAAGTAGGATCGGATTTTTTCCGTTTTTGTTGAAATAAAACTGAATAATATTTGCTGTTTACATATCAAAGTTTGCCAAATTGTTACAAAATGTTTGCCCACAGCAAGGCTACGTATCCCCAACATATTGTGCTAGGCACAGTATCACTGGACTGAGGGAGGGCGGTATTCCTCCTTGTGGGTCACCTGCTTGGCAATATGGGACGGGAAAACTGCAGGGGGTGAGGGCAGTTAAGTTGATGGTACAGACAGATAAGAGAGATCATTTTACAAATGTGAAACCTCAGTCCACAAAGGAAGAGGCGAAAGCTGAAACTTGGTGAGGTTTACCGAACAAAGGCAGTTATTTCTAGTTTCTTACTGACTCTCGAAGATACATTTAATAAAACAATTAGTGTGTGTGTGTGTGTGTGTGTGTGTGTGTGTGTGTGTGTGAGGTAGAAGAAGAATTGTACACCATAAAAATGGCTACGTATGTAGTTGGGGTAGATATGTTGAATGCCCGGCCAGTATGACCTTTGAGTCACTACAGTTTCAGTCATTAAAATGCGTAAAACAGTATTTGAGTGAAAGAAAACACTATAAGTGAGTGAAACAAAAGACCTCAGTACAGGCACACCCAGTCCCCCAACCCCAAGTCTGCATGTATCAATACTCATACCTGCCACATCCTCAACCACTTAACTTACTCACACAATCATCTGACAACATGTTCGCCAACCCTCGTATCACAACGCATGCACGCACGCACGCACGCACGCACGCACGCACGCACGCACGCACGCACACACACACACACACACACACACACACACACACACACATCACATTCTTCTTTCCCCACCATTATGTCTACGTCAGCCATCATGGATCCATGCGCATGCTTTCATACATAATCCATCCTCCCACCATTCCCTAACATCCATCGAACTATAACTATATCCGCCCTCATGTATCGGTATTCGTGCTTTCATACATACATACACCCCCCTACCATTCCCCTACATCCATCGCAGTATAACTATGACTATAACCGCCTTCGTGCATCCGCACTTATGTTCACATTGCATTGCATATGCATCGAATTACACGTTTAACATATCGTAAATATTTTACAACATGTACATATTATATATCAGCAAACAGAGATTATTATAACGCAATAGATGTCATCCGTCAAAACATCACAGAAAGAGGGGCAGCCTGGAATTTTACAATGGCATCTGAATGCACTAAGACGTTCAACTGGTCAGGAGGTGAGAGTTGCGGAAGATTACGGTAAACTTCAGTTACAGATCTCCATTACGAATATCTAAAGTATGAATAAAGATCACAGCTTGCTATGACGTGTACTTCATGCCTGCAGAATTAGCAATGTCCTTAGCTCTAAATTGTATGTCTAAATGCTTATGAAGACAAAGACCCAAATGTATATAGGCATGACCATATTATATTCTACGCAAATATCACCACATTTAAAAACAAAGCTAGATTGAGTCTTTGAAGGGCATTAAGTACTGATACACACAAGGAAAACTATTTATGGATGTCAACGGAGGAACACTGCGTTTCGGAATATATACTTTCTCCTTCATCAGGTGCATATTATTAAATGCTATGAGGCAGAGAACATATATTTGTACCTGTAAGAACAACAAAAGTAAAAAGATAGCAAAGAAGGGAACGCAACAAGGGAAGCCAACAGATAACTGGCATGGCGCTGATTACCCCGCCTCCCGTTTGCCCATTGTCCATTTCCCATTACCAATCATTCATAAGTTAAGTTTTGCCTTTAATTTGTCCATTGATAATCAACCATCAACGTCTATTATCTCCACCCTAAAAATATGTAGTTTACTGAGAAAGTGGTATCCAAATATAATGTGTGTTACTGTTGACCACTTTCTTAAAGGCATTGTTGGTTAAAGCTTTCGGTCATAGAAGCCGTGCCATTTTTCTCTTGTCAGAGGAGTACACAAAGTATACGTCATCTGGACTACCATTTTTGGTTCGGTGGCTGGGTTAGATCGCCAACTTTGTGTTCTGGCGATTGGGTGCCTCACTCACAGTGTGGGTTCAAATCCCGGACGGGACTCAACCCAAGAAAGTACGAGAATCTGTACTTTACTCGGAAAGTGTTATCCCAATTATAACATGTTGTCAAGAAAACACAATAAATGTATATTCGGCTTTGGATGGTTAATGATATCACAGACATATACGGATATTGATGATGACTTGGAGGAGCTTCGTAACGCACGTCTTCTCAATTCAGGGATTGGTAAATCCAAATATGTGTGTGCGCGTGCGTGCGTGCGTGCGTGCGTGCGTAAATGTGGGCCTGTTGGATGTTACATAAAACATTCATCTTGAGCGGGATGGTAGTTCGAGTTGGATTAGCATGTTTACTATATGATCTTCTTTAGGCAGAGAATGCCGCGCATGAATGTATTGATGAAATTCCTAGGTACATGGGGCCTTTTCGTCCCCAGAATACCCACAGTGGAGACTTCAATGGGGATAGGGTGTACACAATGTGCTACCTGGTAGATTGTGTGTCATCAGACCGGACAACGTTGGTCTTTGACTGATTGTGGCGTAAAACACACTTATTCATTTACTTATATCGGAAATTGAATGTTCATCTTAATTGTTATTGTTGAACATGTAATATATTTTTAAAGAAATAAAACAGTGACATAATAACTACAACTTTATGTGAGCGCGAGTAGCTTTTTTGGAATGAGATGAATAAGTCTTATAAAGTTGTAAGCTTCTTCACAACCGTGTAACTATGAATTGACTTTATTGGGTAATCAAAAAAGAGATAGGACCTAAAATAGCCAAATTTCATATGATTTCACTTGTCCGCCATCTTGGATGCAAAGGCGAAAACATTTCAGCGCGTTTGAAGCCACTGAGAATGCCTCCTGCAGAGTTGGACGAACATTCTGCGGTGGCGCGGCTGAGTTGACCAGAGGCTATCAGCAGTATTTCCTGTCGAGGTTATTTAGGTCAGTTGTTTGTGTGTGTGTGTGTGTGTGTGTGTGTGTGTGTGTGCGTGCGTGCGTGTGTGTGTGTGTGTGCGTGTGTGCGCGTGCGGGGTGAGAGGGGGGGGGGGGGGTGAGATTGGGGGGATAGATGGTAGATTTAGCAACATGTAAGGTCATCTTGAGTGGGAGGGTATTCGCAGATGGATTAGCATATGAACTATGATTCTCTTTAGGCAGAAAATGAGGATCCACGATGTTCGACCTGGTAGAAGTGTGTTATCAAACCTCACATCATTGGTTTTTTGACTGACTTTAGCGTCAAAACAAACTCATTCATTTACTTGAACTGAATGTTCATCTTAACTGTTATGGATAGTCACGGAGCCATGATCCAGAGAACATGGTGTCATTAGATAGAAATAAACTAAGTAATAATAGGATTACCAGAAAAACGGGGTTTTACACACAAGCCAATAAACTTCGCTCATTAACACCAGAGTAAGTCAGTACAAGATTGAAAACTGCCCCATAATTATGTATGACATGCTTGTCGGGTATTGCTACATATATATGTGAAAACAAAGTTATTAAAATGAAGAGCAAAACTGATGAAAGTTAACAATAAACGTGTATACGTGTTATATCGTCACTGCAAAAATAATGATTGTTTGTCTTTAGTATTAACATTCAAATACGTTATATCTGTATTAGCGATATTGTCTTTGTTCTACCGGTGAGTCAGCGTTAGCCGTACTATCTCGTAGTATAATTGAATTTCTGAAGACATCACGATACAGCTTTTACGATGCATCACGTCTGCACTAGCGCTTGATAACAGCCTTGTGTTTGGGTGTTTCAGTGGTTTAAATCGCTGCTCTTGATATTGTTGATTAAACTTTGATACTATGAACAATATAATGTTATGTGAGAGGTTGACTTTAGAACGGTAACATACTAATAGTATATAGGATGACATAAACAGAACAATGAGAAGTTCGTCCAGATTAGTGTATAGGCAACATTGAATAATTAAAATAATTATTTTAAACAACTCCCCTTTTAAGTCCATTTTCCTGACTTAAATGCAAGAACAATCGGCCGGAATATAATGTATAGTTCTTGTCCACTTCCATATGACTATATAGCATACAATAAGCTATAGGGTCCCGTTTAGATCGGTTTGGGTGGCAGCCTAGATAGCCATAGAATAGTTTCATCTTGGAATCTCCCATATCAATGGGGATCCTCTTCAATTTAAATGGAGTTACTCGTTACGATTCCGAACCTTCACGTGACTGTGTTTATGAAACATTGTCAAATAGTGGTGACATTAAATCTAGGAAACAATACGCGAAATCGCGCATGCACAGAACGGAAAATTTGGTCAAGGCATTAAGTAATCCGCATGCGCAGAACGATTGATTTCAGTACTTCCGCTAAGCGCTTCGAGTGCAGCGTCAAACGCGGGCCTGTAATCTAACACGCGGGGACTGACCAATGAAATCTGAGAAGTAGAAACACCGGTAGACGCTGTTGCTTGATTGACAATGTCAATCAAGAAAGGGAGGAGCTTAACGCTATCGTTCTCTCCCAGTAAATTCCGATGTCAAATAACGACGTTATTTGGACGGAAAAACGATGGTTTGAAAACGTCCAAATAACGTCGTTTTTCCGTCCAATGACCATATACGGAAAAAACGACGTTTTCGTGTTTGCAGTGATAACCCTACCTGTAGAAAAGTAGCCCTTCCTGCAGAAAAGTAACCCTACATGCAAAAAGTAACCCTACCTGCAGAAATGTAACCCGACCTGCAGAAATGTAACAGTGTGATACAACCAGAACTGGGATAAACACAATAGAGAATAATATGTTAAGTAACCCTACCTGTAGAAAAGTAGCCCTTCCTGCAGAAAAGTAACCCTACATGCTAAAAGTAACCCTACCTGCAGAAATGTAACAACCAGAATTGGGATAAACACCATAGAGAATAATATGTTTCGCATGCAACTATGTATATCATGGACTAACAGTTATTAAGAGCAAATCCATCTGTACTTCTTGTGTCCCACGCAATTGGGATCAATGACATGCATCAACCAAGTCAGCGAGCCTGACCACCCGATCCCGTCGCCTCTTACGACAAGCATAGTCGCCCTTTAGGGCAAGCATACTAAAATACCAATTCTTACAAAAACCGGAGAAATAGTATCATCTCAAGACCTAAGGGACAACATTATCAACATTATAAGTTAAAACAAAACCTTGAACGTAATAATCTCCTTAAAACTCATAACTTACTCATCGAGACTGGCCGATGACGTGGTGTACAAAGAGAAGATCGACATCGCCAATTATGTAACTCTACTGCAGTTGGAGACAAGTTTTATTATCATATTAGATCTGAAGCCCTTCTCCATCAAAGAATTGACGTCATTCCTAATAAATCTATCATCTGGCCAAACCTGTTAAAATGTGTACATTACTTAACGTACGTAACGTTAAAGACCTAATAAAATTTGGTCAGATTAATTGTTTTTACAACTGTTTAGTAAAATTGAAAAAAAATAAAATAGAACATTTTTCATACATCTGCCATCTTTTTATGAATACTGTACTATGTATAATGTAAATTATAAACTCATGTACCACGGTTGGTGGTTTGGAGAATAAACTTGATTGATTGAATTACATTTTTTTAGATAAACATAGTAAACAGCTTAATTTGATTGATTATATAATATTAAACGACAGGTATAATTCGCAAATCATTTGTGACCAACGCGCACCTGGCGAATCGTTCGACATCAGTGTTTCAGTAAATCAAACCAAGACCAAGACAAATTCTTCTAAAAATGTGTACTTATATATATTTAACAAACCTCCATTTTGTTAAAGTAATATATTCAGTTTCAGTTTTAAAATACAATGAAACGGCTATTCATTAACCTGTTTATATGAAATTACAATGTTGACTATTACACTCCCAAGAAATACGTACATGTTGCAGTTACATTAACAATTCATTTCGAACATTTTTCTATTGGAAAGAAACATCGTATACAACAATATCCTATGCAAACAGTGTTGAATCCAACAGGATGTTATCAATGGTTCATAAATGTTATGGCCTTTATCTACGTATGACAGCAGAGCTACAGATTAGCTGTTGTTTGCGTACAATACCCCCAAAAAATATTCAAAACCCAATAACTTTCAATTAACTTGCGTACAGAAACGCATGCATTAAATGACAAACTCAAATGTATAAAAACAGAATGTGTAAATACCCAATGAAGCTTTTTCAGCATGCATACAATGGAGCTAATTTCCGAAGCAACAATTACGAGCTAATTTACTTTCCAAGTCAAGTCTTTAGTTAGAACCCTTATATATATCTAAAAAAAAAATCTTTTTTGAAATCTCAAAATTTTAGCTCATTTTGAGTAAAACCTAAATAGAGTGATGAACAGATGAGTTAAAAAATATTGGTTACCCATTGAGAAATATAGATCCAATAACCCAATTAAAATAGAAACCCTAAAAAACTCAATTGCTCAAAAAGTTATCTGGAGCCCTGTGACATCTTATTGAGAACATTGATAAACATCCATGAAATTAGTTTTGTGAAAAAATATGTAAAACATCCGCTAAATCTCCATCATATAGCGATGGTAACTGTAAGCAGCAGGATAAATGACCGTGTGTACTTTCATTCACCTCAAAACAAATACCAAATATGTTCAACAATGTTGACTTATGACATCACTAACGATGACATCAGTACGCGGATTTTTACCAGGGGACTTTCGCTGATTCAGGGATCGTATATACATAAATTTGTCTTGTAAATAACCAGAAATATTATGTTATCCATTGTATCCAAGAAAAATAGTCAGAAACGCCTTTAGTACCGAAACTTTGACTCTTTCTGTTGCATTTACCAAGTAATTGTAATGTATCCATCTTTAATTCCCTAATTCTTGCTACGATACTCTTCCCTGGCATACTCTAAAAACATTGAGCTAATGTCTACAATAAAATGGGTGTCTCAAAATAGGAGAAATGCTACACAGTGTAAAAATATGAATTTAGCTTTCTTCACAATTCAAATAAGTGCAGTTTACCGAGCACAGCGTTCATTTCACACCTAATATATTTCGCTTGATTTCATCTAGACACTTTGTATTGGTGACAAAGACCATTTGTCATTTGATTCTAATATATATGAGGAAATCAGGGATGTATGTATTGTTGCTGAAATATACGTGATGATGCTATATAGTAGGCGTCCCATGTGACCGGCCTACAATGAAATGTGGTTTTGTATTCAATGTCCAATATGGCGGAAATGTCACTTCGGCGTTCGTGTTTGCGTATTTTCTAAAACATTATGAACAATTCGAGGGTTACGGGCGACGTTTCAGAATGATCACTACAAGTACAATACAGTAAAGGACACCGTGAATGGTGATGTAGTAATACATGTGCATGTCAAGCTGTAGCAGCATACGTACCATACCTTATTGGCTCCATGATACAGGACTGACTACACGTCTTCGCAAATGTCTGCAGTTGAAAGGTAGACGACTGAATGCGAAGGTCAAGCTCCTTGTTCAAAGCCCCTGACACCTTCGTTACACTCTCGGTAACATAGTATAAAGAGCTCCGCGAACGGGGTATCGCTGTGAGGAGCTTGGTGCGAAGGTCTTAAAGGAAAGGCAACTCTTTCGTATTTATAGATAGAGTGACCTCCCTAAATGGCAGCCGAAACGTAAGGGCAGTGCTGTCACTACCAAGTCGTTTCATTATCATCAACCTGGTACCACTCCTATATGGATAGAACATTATATAAAAAATCATATAAAAACCAATTTACTACTTGCTATTGGACCCTTGGAGATCCGGGGTAAAATAGGTACATATAAAAGGCCATAAAGGCTACTGCATGTGCTTGTAAGAGGCGACTAACGGGATCGGGTGGTCAGGCTCGCTGACTTGGTTGATGCTTGTCATCGCTCCCAATTGCGTGGATTGATGCTCTTGATGTCAATCACTGGATTGCCTGGTCCATACTCGATTCTTTACAGACCACCGTCATATAGCTGGAATATTGCTGAGTGCGGCGTTAAACAACAAACAAACAAACTTGCAATTGATATAACCTTCATACTCTCATTCATAAAATCGCTACTATGATACACGTGTTGTTCAAATCTTGCCTGACATTAATCTGTAAACAATATAGTAAATCCTTATGTTGGTAAAGTTTCTTATCCAGTCTCGGGAATACATATTACCAGGTCACCTACGCACGGACGTCACAACCAGTTGCATCACCAGCTAAGCAGACACCCGGATTAAATGTTCATCGTTTGTTTACAAGCAAGTCCCCTGGTTTTTTTCATATTTATACCGGTGTTATTGGTTTTCGGACACTTAAGAAACATTCGTAGCTTTCTTACTAATCACAAGAACAGCTGTCAAACATATTAAGACGACTTTATCTTAAAAAACAGGTCATCATCTAACTATTTCGAAGTCTGTGTGACGCCACACCCTATGTTATAGCACGAGTAATCGGGGTAAACATGAGCGTCCGAAAACGTATGATGTCCGAAAACCTATGATCCGACGTTATCCTATGGTGAAAGAAGGTTTCTACTTCCCTGTCCCCCAACCACATCGCATCTTTGATGACTTTGATATCACCAATCATTAGTTGTAACAATCAGGATTTGTCTTTCGTCGTGCCTGTTCCTGCCTGTATACTGACGTATTTACCATGTTCCTACCTGTAAACTGACGTATTCAGTATGTTCCTACCTGTATATTGACGTATTTAGCATGTTCCTGCCTGTATACTGACGTATTTAGTATGTTCCTACCTGTAAACTGACGTATTCAGTATGTTCCTACCTGTATATTGACGTATTTAGCATGTTCCTGCCTTATATTGACGTATTTAGTATGTTCCTGCCTTATATTGACGTATTTAGTATGTTCCTGCCTGTGTACTGACGTAATTAGTATGTTCCTGCCTGTGTATTGACGTATTTCGTACGTTTCTGTCTGTGCATTGACGTATTTAGTGTTTCCTGCCTGTGTATTGACGTATTGGGTATGTTCCTGCCTGTATTCTGACGTATTTAGTGTGTTTCTGCCTATGTACTTACGGATTTTGTATGCTCCTGCCGGTATACTGACGTATTTAGTGTTTCTGCCTGTATACTGGCGTATTTAGTATGTTCCTGCCTGTATAGTGACGTATTTAGTACATTCCTGACTGTGTACTGACGTATTATGTATGTTCCAGCCTGTATACTGACGCATTTAGTATATTCCTGCCTGTGTACTGACGTATTTAGTATGTTCCAGCCTGTATACTGACGCATTTAGTATATTCCTGACTGTGTACTGACGTATTATGTATGTTCCAGCCTGTATACTGACGCATTTAGTATATTCCTGCCTGTGTATTGACGTATTTAGTATGTTCCTGCCTGTGTACTGACGTAATTAGTATGTTCCTGCCGGTGTTTTTTCACGTATTTAGTACGTTCCTGTCTGTATTTACGTATTTAGTATTTCCTGCCTGTGTATTGACGAATTCGGTATGTTCCTGCCTGTATTCTGACGTATTTAATGTGTTCCTGCCTGTGTACTGACGGATTTAGTATGTCCCTGCCTGTACATCGACGTATTAAGTATGTTCCTGCCTGTATACTGACGTATTCAGTATGTTCCTGCCAGTGTACTGACGTATTAAGTATGTGCCTGCCTGTGAAGCGACGTGTTTAGAATGTTCCTGCCTGTTCCTGTGAATCAGTACATGTGTTTTCACAAAAGGATCTCAAGGGATATGCGCAGACATACACATATAACCTATCCACCAGTGTTGAAAAAAACACAGGTAAAAATGATGATCTAATGATCTGTTCAGCAAGCCTCAGCCTCTAATTTACCGTAGACACTATGAATTGAAATTATTTAATTTAAAAAAGTTAAGTGGCTTTTGATACATAATCGGAAGGGACATGTAGAGAGTCTGCTTGTGCACCTCTTTCAGCGGGTGGCACCCGCCTGAAGAAATATGGACTAGCAAAACAATTATAGACTCGCATGGGATATTTGGATAGTTGTACTTCACGGTTAGATTAACGCTTTGTCTCCGAAAATATATTACTTAGATAGAAACAAGCAAATGGATTTAATTTGAAAAGGACTCGTATTTGCAGCTGGGACTAAATCAATTTATCATGTATGAAATGTATGTACATGTAGAACGCAGTGAAACGGTTTCTGCAAACAAAGTAGACATTTGGGATTCCATTAATGCACATGAAGATGTTTCATTTATCAAAATATGCCTGTGTTTGTTTGAAGGGAAGTTGTTCTTCAGCGACTTTGGTGCAGGCTTCCATGCAGGGTTGGAGTACACAAAGACTATTCAGAGACATTCAATTCAATTAATTAATCAGTGCTACAACCAGTGCGAATACAGAATGTTTCTACAGTATGATATATCTAGATATATATCTTTATATAAGTACATAAATTACAAGATTACTTTTCTACTTTTCTTGGATCACTCCATTCTAATACTTAGGTAACATAGGGTAGACCCGTCAGTGCCTTCAGCTGTGACCTACGTTGTTTTAAGGTGTGTGACAAATTGGGCGTGTAACTTATGGGAGGATACCGATTACACTGGCCCAGGCTGATCCAAGCGTGATTCTCTCTACTGGTCAGTTCTCCATGCGATACTCACAGCGTTGTGTGTCTACCAGACCCCAGAATATAAACCTGAAAAGAACTCCAACTCAAGTCAAGAATGATTAATTTTGGCAATTTAAGATTGCTTCAGTTTGGGCCCTGAAATCAAGCATTGTTTTGGGCAACATTTGGATTCTATAGGATATATCATAGTTAACACTGTGGTTTATTTATTATAATCAAAACTTAATTGTATTTACATTACTGCAATGGATATGTACAAGATCAAGCACTTAGTGTATAAGTCAATAATGATTTGGCAAGTCAATATTGCCTCAGTTCTGGCCTGAAAAAAGCATTGTTTTCGGCTCCATTTGGATTCTATTTAGTAGCTTTTTAATTTTACCTACGAACATTGTATTTCTTGGACTTCCGGCACATTCCCATTACGAAGTTATTTATATCTTGAATTAGAATATCGTATTATCGTTCATTGTCCGATGTCAAGACATCGATGACAAGTAAGGATATATCATAATTAACACCATCGCCTATTTATTATAATGAAATTTACTTGTATGTACAATACTTCAATGGACATGTACTTGATCACGCACAAAGTATTATCAAACACTATTTTCTATTGTACTTTGAATTTAACTGGTACCATCATCGATATCTTTCCTGGTTGGTCTATCCATGTTTTATATTCACAAGCAATTTAATTCACTGAATCAAGTAGACTGTATACAATTGCAAGTACGTACAAAATAAACAGTTTTACTGGCATTCCAAGAGAAGATATATATTTGCCATCATTTACTTGTGGGCCTGCATTTTGTTGTGTTCACGGAAAAAAAAACATTCCCGTGAGTCAGTGCGCTCATACCACAATAAGTCCAGTTTGGCCCTTCGATCGCCCGGAGCTACCCCCGTTATGTAGCTCCGTTATTGCAGCTGGCCTTTGGTTATTCTTCCCCACCCTGAAGGGAGTCTGTAGCATGAACTGAGAGTGACTTCATCTGGACATGTTTTTAACCAATCGCCTGTCCCATTATGTGTCGCAGCCATGTTTCGTAATGCAGATAATTCATGCAATTTGTTCATTAGGTTTTTAAAAGAGTCAAAACCGTTTGGGGAAAATATACATTTAACTAAAGTTAACTGGTCTACATTTTGTAAAAATAAACTATTGCGCATTGAGCGATTATCTCCTTTAGTTATAGGCGTAGTATATAGCTTTATCATGCACTGGACTGCCTCCATGGTATAATGGTAGAGCGTGCGCCCGTAGAGCGGAAGGTTCGGGGTTCGATCCCCGGCGGCGTCATACCAAAAGACGTTAAAAGATCGTACTTGTTGTTACCCTGTCGGCATTAAGGTGCTTTTAAAAAAGGACTGGTCGGCTCGGAGTCAGTATACTGTGTCTGAGAGGGGTATTCATGTTAAACTGCGGCATGGTATCTCAGCAGTCCAGAACTGTAAATCGGCATCAGTCCAGACTAATACAAGTAGCCACACACGCACTCACACATGTTCACGCACGTCGCTATATAAGTGAAATAATCTTGGACCCGACTTTAAACCCCATTTCACCTCAGCTTCATCACCCACTGACCTTGCAATGCTGTACATCTTATTCAAGCCGTATCACCGAGAGTGACTGATTAGCTCCCTTACCCGAACACCTCTATTGCGCTATCTTTGCAATGTATCGTATGTTATTCAGGCAGACAGAGCATATGTTCGAGGGAGCAATTCAGGTCAAGCATGTAACGTGCACTCAATCTTTTCCCTTCACGCTGCTATTGCAACTTATTGTTAGACACGATTAAATACCAGACTTCTATAAAGTATGACTTTGTTTCATAAACAACTCATGTAAAACAACGAGTTTTGTGATGAGTTGTCTTCATAATCACATGTATGGTGAAGTGAGGTGAAATTGGGTTTAACGTCGCGTCCAAGATTATTGCACTTATATAGCGACGTGCATGCACGTGTATGTGTGTGTGTGGCTGCTTGTACTAGTCCGGACTGATGCCGATTTATAGTGCTAGCTCACTGAGATACCATGCCGCAGTTTAACATGAATACCCCACTCAGACACAGTATACTGACTCCGAGCCGACCAGTCCTTGTTTTAGCCCCTTAATGCCGAGCGCCAGACAGGGTAACAACAAGTACAATCTTTTAACGTCTTTTTGTATGACGCGGCCCGGGATCGAACCCTGGACCTTCCGCTCTCCGGGCGGACGCTCTACCACAAGACCACGGAGGCGGTCTCACATGTATGGAGCTTGGGGTGCATAGTGGTGCACAGTATTGTTTCAAGTTTTTCACTGTATGTAATGTATGATTCATACCGTTTCATGCAGCAGTTTACAGTTCTGCATGGTTTATTGCTTTGACAGGTTTCTTATCTTGTGAGTAAGTTGGGTTTTAACGCCGCTTTGAATATACTGAACCAAATTAAAAACTTCACAATCCTAAAATTTTAACATTTTGACGAGTTATCATTGTGGGCCCTTATTGTGTATTTAAACAGTAATGGCCACATATTGTCTTCAGATAACACCCGTTTTTGTGCAGGTGAATCGATCCAAATTATGTGCACAGCACTATAGTGGCAAAAGTGGTTTTTCACGTGCAACTGGTCACGTGGCCATAATACCGCACGTGTTTTCAGCCATACTTGTTAGTAGTCATTAACAAAAAAAGAAAAACACAAGAAAACAAAAGTCTTTACGGCCATTTGTCATGCCATGCCTTTCAAATGTGCAACGTGAACGTGGCATCGGCATGTTGCAGACGGGAACGTCCGTAGCTGAAGTCGCAAGGACGATGGGTTGTAGTCGACGGACTGTTTATGATTTACAGACGCGTCTACAGCTGGCTGATTCTGACTCAATTACACAGACGTCAACATCAATTGTGGGCACAGCGACACTTACGATGGACTCAGAGGAATTGGAATCAAGTCATCTTCAGTGATGAATCCCGATTTAATCTTCGATTTGCGGATGGTAGGGCGAGGGTGTGGAGGCGCCGTCATGAACGTTACGCCCAGTGTTGTGTACAGGAAGTTGACAGATTTCGAGGCGGAAGTGTCATGGTGTGGGGTGCTTTCTGTGGCAATGCACGTTCCAGGCTTCTTGTCATCCGTGGCAACCTCAACGCTGCTGTTTACTGCAACCAGGTACTGGCACCAGAACTTCTGCCTTCTATGGCAGCACATGCACCCGGTTTGATCTTCCAACACGACAATGCCAGACCCCAAACAGCAATTTTGACAAGGAATTTCCTTCAGAATGCGGGAGTCAACGTCAAGAACTGGCCGTCAAGGTCTCCTGACCTCAATCCCATCGAACACGTCTGGGATGCTCTTGGCAGAAGTCTGCGCACTCTTCAGAACCAACCACAGAATTTGCAAGATCTTGGCACCATTTTGCAGCAACAATGGCGTCGTCTTCCCAATCATGTGTTCACAAGCATCACAAGATCCATGCGGAGGCGTTGTGTGGCAGTTGTCAAAGCACATGGTGGCCATACACGCTACTGAACTTGTGTGCCATCAGATTCTCGTGCTTGGGACTTATGATTTAAACTGTTCATGTTATTACCGAATACCGTAGGTGCTTGGAACAAATTATGGTTACCACCGTTAATTGAAATCCTTCTTTGGACATTAATCATTAAAAATTACCTTCTCTGATACATTTGTCCGTTGTATATCATATATGTTCGTATATATATAAGTTTTTAATTTGACTCAGTATAGTATTCCACTTATATCGCGGAGTGTCAGCTTAATGTGGGGGAAAGCCTGAAGTGATGAAGGTCTTAGTTGGTTCTCATTAAGTTCTCCTAGTTTTGAGTATGTTTATGAAGTTCTCACGCAGTTCTTACTACAACCACCCCGTCTGAAGTACGATAGGACAAGCTAGGGTATAAATACGGCTAGGGTTTCAGGTTCATCAGATGGGTTTGAGATTTCAGGCAGTGCACATCGTTTTCTGACGTGAAGATTTTCAAGGTTTGTGCCCAGAACCATGGATAACTTTGCATACATTAACATGTTGAATGTTGGTTTTATCCAAGGAAGAGTACATTGAGATGGTAGAGGAAGAAAGAAGGGGAGAAGTTGCTGAGGATTTCCGCATGCGCTGGAAGCTCCCACATGCCTGTGGTGCCCTCGATGGGAAACATGTTGCCATCAGAAAGCCTCCCAGGCTGGAACTATGTACCACAACTATAAGGGCTTCTTTTCAGTCGTAATAATGGCCCTGGTAGATGCTGACTACAAATTTATGTGGAAGGATGTTGATGGTTTTGAAAGCCAGTCTGTTTAGAAAATGACTCTGTTGGACTCCCTCCACCTTCAACTTTTCCAGGACTTTTGCTATTTCCTGCTCGAAGCTGATGCTTTTGGTCTTTGCACATACCTCATGAAGCCATATTCAGGCCATCACCTGACTAGAGAACAAATGATTGCAAACTATAGGATTTCTTGCGCCAGACGTGTGGTTGAAAATGCATTTGGCATTCTGGCCCAGATATGGAGAGTCCTCTGGTCAACAATGCAGCTGTTGCCAGTGACTGTACAGACCATTGTTGAAGCTTGTATGTGCCGTCTCAACCTCATCCGTATCTGAAACCCAGCCATTCAAAACATTCAAGTGGATGCCGAAGATGCTGCACACAACCTCATCCTTATTGTCTGGAGACAAGATGCCAACCTGGCAGACTGGCACGTCCCACAGGGAGGAAATAGGAACACTGTTTTGGCCAAGAGACAAAGGCATTAAAAAGCTTATTGGGTGCCATGGCAGGACGGGACGATTGAACTATGAGAGCCATGATTGAAACACTGTTTGGTGTTGAATTTTAGCTAATGACTTTATAACATCATTTCAAAATGTACATGAGATGTCAAGCTGTGCTGTAATGAAAGTTTTCTATATGAAACGATGTTGTTTTAGTTGTTTCATTCGCGTTTTCAACAATAAACATGGCATTGTATCTATCTATGCCCTGTCTATCCGAATCGACTTCTGTTTGGAGGCATGATGTGTACAGCTCGGAGCCCTGAACTTGAATGAAGACTGGCTACAACGTGCTCGGTATCCATAGGAGTCGGGCCAGGACGCGAATACACACGCAACAAGGACGAGATGAGGACGTAGTGCGAACGAGTTGGTCGGGTTAAGAATTAGTTAGAACTGGTTTGGACGTATTGTGAACGAGATAGAACGAGGTTGAACTGGTTAAGAACGGGTTGAGAACGGCAACAGACGTGCTCGAACTGCTTCAAAACGTTGTCGGCAAGAGGTGAATGGGCACTTTTACACGATCTGAACTGGATACAAACGGACTGCAGACTGGCTAAGGATGAGATAAGAACGATATAAGAAAGTATTGAGGACTGCTTATGAACGAACTCGTATCGTATTTTATGCCAAACTACGGGTTCTACCGTGATCACAGCCCCTTTCAGTATTTTTTTTAGAACTGGGTAGAACTACTTTGGTGTGATGGTAGCATTATGAGTTATACCTGTTTGTCATTAATCATGACCCTGCGTAATGGCCAGTACAGTGCCTGTAAATGGAAACTTCAAACATTAAAATTTTTCCTCAGATCCGAGCAAATTCCGACCACTGGACGATATATGGATTTGCAAAATTGTTAGTTTAAATCATAATTTCTAGATTATATAAATAATAAGAATAAGAGCCCCTAGAAAAGACGTCTTTAGAGGAGGATAGAATTTCTTTCCAAGACCGTATTTTTCGGCCCTTTGATGGTAGCTCAGGGTGATGAAGGAAGACAAAACTCAGTGGTGAAGTTTAAGATGACAGCAGGCGTGTTTATTGATGATGAGTTGGAATAGGTCGAAAAGGTACATGTTGTTATAACGTGACAGAACACACACAGGGACCAAGTGGCCAATCTCCCTGGTGCGGAGACCCGCTTCTGTGGAGATTTGGGCCCGTCTCTCTAATTGACCATGTCAGTCAAGTTTTGAAGATGGCGAAATTACGTAACGTGGGTCAAGGTCAGTGACTCATGTACATGTGTTTAACTTCTTTCAGTGGCATTTAGAAGTTGGTGTGATGAAGTAAGACGAGTTCTATGGATGAACAACTTCTTTATTACAATGAGTGCAACGTTTCGGTGTAGATTCTAACACCTTTATCAAGCCAGTGATGGATAGTTCTAAACAACATAGGTACATATACTTATTAACATCAATGTTTATACAGTAAATTGATTGATGGACACAGAGAGCTGATTAAGATAACTGGAAGCCAGTGGATGACTAATGAACACAGTCAACAAGCAGACTGATAGAGATGATGGAAGCCAGTGGATTAATTGGATGGACATAGGGATTAAGCAATTAGGTGATGGTAAAGGTTCGTGAAAACAACGTCTGTCTTGCATCGAAGAACTTCCCAACGAAAACGTAGAGAAACAAGAATAATTCTTTTCAATGCAACAGCAAATGAATGAAAACAAAATGCAAATGTCATAATTACAACCTAACAAAGTTATGTGTAAACATTTAGGCAGCTATACAAAAAAAACTTATACGATGTCACGTGTCTCTGTAACAATCAAATATTTTAAAATATATATAGCGTTTCGGGATATTATAACCTGTGTTCGTTTTTCAACTGATCACTTGGTTTGTTTCAGGTGTTTCACATAGGTGTCAAGTCTCAAAGGTCAGCTGAGAAAGCCCACGTGACACAAGGGAGTTTCGCCAAAAAATGAGTGGTTGTATCAAGTCTATTTATGAAAGTGTAAAATCGTGCGTTAAATGTAATACTTTAGTTTCAGATATGTTTGACTGTAGCGAGTTCGTCAGGGATGTGTATTAAGCCCCTTGTTATTTTCATTGTTTATTAATGATCTTGTTGATGAAGTAGAAAAATCATGCTATCCTGGCATCCAGTTGCATCCAGACTTGATTAATTTATTCTTACTTTTGTTTGCGGATGACGTTGTTCTTTTTTTCATACACTATTGGTGGTTTACAAAAACGAATTAACGTGTTACAACAGTATTGTCATCAATATGACCGAAACGTAAATCTAGATAAAACTAAAGTTGTGGTTTTTAAGAACGGTAGTATCCTTTCTAGGTGTGAAATGGTATTTTGAGGGCAAGCGCATTGAATGTCTTTCATCTTACAAGTATTTGGGTATAATATATTCTAGTAAGTTAACCTGGAATATGCACTTCATGAATTCTTCGTTGCAATCTAGAAAGGCATTATTTGGTATCTTAGAATATCTGTCGTAACTTAGACCCTTGCGTATGATGTTTTCTTCAAAGTTTTAGATGGTAAAGTGATGTAAATTGTATTGTATGGTGCCGAAATATTGGGACTAGAAATCGACTCAGATTGTAAACTCAGCAGAGTTATTGAAGGCGTTCATGTCCAGGCATGCACATATTTTCTGGGTGTGAATTCGTCAACTCCAAATCATGTTGTACGTGGTGAATGTGGGAGATACCCTGTATATATTTATGCCTACAAGCGGTGTATAAAATACTGGTATAAATTACTATCCATACTAGACTCGCGACTAACAAAGAAATGCTATAATATGATATTGTTAGATATGAGTCATTGTAAAAGCAATTGGGCTTCAAAGTTAAGAAGAATGTATTGTTTAAAATGGGATTTGGCTATGTTTGGGATAATCAAAGCATTGATAGTATCCCATCATTTTTATCAGAATTTATTATAAGAGCAAAGTGTATTTATCAGCAAGACTGGCATGCATCCTTGTCACATTGTGCAAAAACGTTCAATTATTCTATGTATAAATCTATAGTGTGTCAAGAGTATTATATTAAGTATATTTCGATCCATAAGTTTCGTGTAGCTTTAGCCAAGTTTTGATGTAGTTCTCACCAAATTGAGACTGGCAGATATGCAAATGTTCCAAGAAATGAAAGGTTTTGCAATGTTTTTAAAAAAGGTTTCGTTGAGGATGAGTATCATTTCTTGTTTGTATGCAAGTGTATGCCGAATTGCGTTAACAGTACATTCCAAGAAACTACTATGTATTTCCCACATTTCATAAATTCAATGTCTTCATGTCAAGTGATAAATGTAATATCATAAGAAATTTGGCTATGTATATTTATAAGTCAATTAAGGACAAAACTGCTGATGTAAATTTCAATTTCAAGAATGGCTGCTGTACAACTGCTGTGACATGGGTCGATGGCCCACGTGACCTTGATGAATAAACATAATAACAATAATGACAACTATTTTCATAATGTCCACGGTTCTTTAAAACCAATATAGTTAGATAAGATGAATAATCAATCAACGTATTATCATTCCAACTTCTAAATGCCACTCAAAGAAGTTAAACGTATTATCGGCTAATCCTGTGAACAAAGTATCTTGTTTTTACATCGGCACTTCACGCCCAGATATGGGTGTATTCCGTCTCACTTTAGTAAACCTACACATGTAAACAATTACGTTTGACAAATCCACTGTGCAAGGTAACAGTGATTAATCAATCACAGTATTTTCGGTTGATCCTTTGAGGCGAGGAACGATCAACTGACTTACAAAAATGTAAATCAACTGATCACTCCTCTTGCTGGGCTGCCACGTGCATATTACATAACATACAATTCACCCCACTTCAAACCTGGATTCAGATTAAATAATTACCCCAGACACAAGAGATGCCATGTGCTGCTACCACTGATTATACACTCTTCAAAAAAAAGAAACGCATAGTAAAAAAATAAGGATATTTATTAAGCAGATGTAAAAGTATCTACACAGAATATGCGTGAACACAATCAAATGAAATTACACACAGTGATCGACAAAAGCATTGTCGTCATTGTCAGCTTTAATTCAGTTCAGTCATTGCACATGTGTAGCCACAAGGGGGCGTCATGGTAAGTACCTGGTCACACCACCTCTTGCAGCCGTCACTGCTCGACACCTCCCTGGCACAGATTGCACAAGTCGTCGGATTATTTCGTGGTGAATTCTTCGCCATTCCTCCTGTAAGGCGTTGGCGAGTTGTGCCAGTGTGTGGGGATTCTGGTGACGTTGACGGACGCGTCGATCAAGTTCGTCCCATAAATGTTCAATCGGATTGAGATCAGGCGATTTGGACGGCCATGGAAGGACATTGATGTTCTCATTAACAAGGAAATTAAATGTTGCACGTGCTGTGTGGGGCCGAGCTTTGTCATGTTGGAACAGCTCCCTCTGGCGGTCCAAAGTTGGGAGGAGGTGAGGACGCAGAATTTAGTCTATGTATCGGTTTGCTGCAAGATTGCCCTGGACTAACTGTGATCTACCCATGTAGGATATGGCTCCCCACACCATGACACTCCCTCCACCAAATCGGTCCACCTGTCGAACGCAGTTCATGTCGACGTCGGTATACACTTTATCTTCCATCCCGTCGCTGAACCAAACGCGTCGCCAGTTCCTGAGATCCCGTGCCTGAACTCTGTTGCACCACCGGACACGTCGTTGACATTGTAGACGTCGCAAGACAGGTCCAACTTTTGGTCGTCTCGCTCGAATTCCCACTTACCTCAGACGATTTCTGATGGTTTGGTCGGAAATTCTTCCGAACCAGGCACTTGCCCTGCAGTGTCCGTTGCTGTAGCAAATCGATTCCGAAGGTAATGCAACCGGATGTACCGATCCTGAGCAGGGGTGGTCACTCTTGGTCTTCCACTTCTGGGATGATCTTGAGTCGAATTAGTGCGGGTATATCGATCCCATAGTCGAGATATGGTGCTTTGGTGAACGTTGACGTGTCTTGCAACGGCAAACTGGGACTCCCCTGCTTCCAAACGTCCCATGGCGATATTTCGGTCAGCTGCTGTTAATCTTGGCATTTTTCGATCTCTATTCACGTCAGAAAACTCGTAATGAACTGATGAATTTTGTACGGTCTTTTATAGCCAGTGTCTCTACTCTTGTTTCCAACACTTTGCACGTGCATTGTGCTGAAAACAATGAAAGCACAATCCGTGCATCCTTTGCATTTTTGCTGATAAACGTTTACAAAAAACATTTTGAGATGTGTTTGCGCGCAATGCACAATAAACATAAGAATTGTCTTTATGACGATTGCTGGGGAAAAAATCTGGGTGTGCGTGTGTGTGGGGGGGGGGGGGGGGGGGGGGGGGGGGGGGGCTTTTAGGGCTGCCTACTTAGTAGTGAGAACAAATCTGGAATTTTGAAATAAAAAAGTGCGTAAAACAGATATTGCCTCAAAGTTTATTTAGCGGTCATAACAGACGAGAGCCCAGTCTCTTGTCACGCTCAGTTGCGTTGACCGCGCGTTACGGCAGCCAGTGAGCCCTAATTGGCAGTGTCAGACATCCGAGAAGAAGTCAGAGATTAGTGCACTTATAAACATGGGTCCTCCTTTGGTCAAACGTTTGTTGCCTCTCTAATGAGTGTGTCGCGCGTTGCCCATGCGTGTAAGGGGAATAAACTTCTGGGCAGTAGAGTACCTGCCACTTTTTTAAATTTCGATAAGTAGCCACAATTTTCCCATTGCGACCGGTCGATGACGGTCTATTCCGAAAGATGACAAAGACTTCACGTTACGCAACTCGTCCTTCTGAAGAGATGAGTTCCACTATGTCGTTAGATGTGCTCTTCACCAACAAAAGTTATTGAATATACCAAATAAATATCAACAATGATCGAATATACCCGCACTAAAGAAAAATGGAACGTCTAAATCTGAATAATATGAAAAAAACCATAACAATTCGAAATGTGCTTAATAATTATTTAATCAAACTAAACATTAGATACTAGTAATTAAAAGCATTGGCAAATGTTACCTCTACAGTGTATGGATAAATTTGACAGTGTATACAATTGCCTATGTACCATATATATATATATATATTAACTATAATGTAGGGATTGGAACATATTATTGATACACGTCCATGTTTTTCATGCTGGGCAATGGTGAGGACTGACACCACTACATTTGTGCCATAATGTTTCAGTGGTTTATTTAGGATATCAAATGACTTGTCTTTGAATGTGTTTGAGACGGGTTTGATCTGCATACGCTGTGGCGGCATACGCTTTGGATGCACATAATTCACAAACTGTTTTTCATGATCGGCAATAGTGAGGACTGGCATCACTGTATCGGTACCATCATGTTTCCGTGGATTGGTTATGAGACTTGTCCGTGCATGTGTTTGTGACGGGTGCCACAATCCAGTGACTGATATCATCAACATCGATCCACGCAGTTGGGATACGCTGACATGCATCAGCCAAGTCAGCGAGTCTGACCACCCACATCTTACGACAAGCATAATCGCCTCTTACAACAAGCATGGGTTGCTGAAGACCTATTCTAACCCTGATCTTCGCGGGTTGTCAAAAGTATGTGTAGTTATGTAATGCTATATGTACAAGAAATCGTATTCAATTATCCAGTTGAATTGATTAGAATATACTAGCGTCGGTGTATATTGTATTAACGCCCACAAACCGTATTTTTAAACACATATTATTACAACTCATAAACATGCATGGTAAGATGAATTTAATTACTACTATATCATCCAGTGTTGGGAATTTGCTGGGGTGAGAGCAGATATTGTGACGTTGAAGTCACCAGAGTAGGTTCCGTTTACAGGCTCTGTTCTGTCACTTATGCAAGACCATGGCAGATGGTGACAGCTGATGATTAATGTCTATCAGACGACAAGCAGACGGCGCATTAATAATTCCACAAGAAGAGAGAAATACAAACATACCCACAAACAAATCTACTCATCTTGTAATTATAAGAGTTTTCAAGACAACAAACTGCGCTTAAGCTCATCACTTTACTGAGACTTTATTGTATTAAAACATGTATCGTCCTTGTTTCGAACTATAATTTTGGTTTATTTTCCATCATATCTGCAAATGAACGTATTTCCAAGCAATCATCCGAAATATTCTAGCATGTTTTTGCAGCTCTGTATTGTAAGGTCTACTTTCGCCTACAGGGAAGTTCGCCAACAGTCATATAATTACACCCCTTTGTTGGTAATGGATCCGTCCCAACAGCAGCCAGGCGTATTGCAATTGGTCGCGATGTATACAGTGCTAGTAATGTGTTTTGTGATAGAAATTATAAAGAATGAAATTTTTTGTCACTTGACGTTGAGTAGATGACAGGTAAGACAGCACCTTCCTTAGGCAAGAGAGTTAACTGACTTTAAAAGTCCAGTTTCCGCCCTTGCCGAACAAGGCTGGAGTTACTGGGCTCGATTGTTGCGCCACCAGTGGCTATTACGAGTTATGTCCCCTCTAAGCCTCTCCTATGGGCCAATCAGATTCCACCTCTCGTATCACTTGCGTTTGCTTCAAACAAAATGGCGCCGCCCAGTCAGGACGATCTGATCGATAATCAAGATCTATATTGTGATAAAACGGGTCTTACATCGCGAAATGCATTAAAGCACGTGAGCATCTTCATTATAAACATGAAAAGATTTGGAAAATATCTGCTGACAACGAGTTGGCGGTGCACATGCTTTGCAAATCCTGCAATCGATCGAAATATGCACGACAGTTTACGAACCGGATTTCGATTTCGGTGCACGATTTTGATTGGACTATGCATAGACTCGTTAGTCCAGCCAAAATGTAACTCTATAATACCAGCCTAGTTCGGCAAGGGTGGAAACTAGACTTTTATAGTCAGTTAACTCTCTTGCCTCGTGAAGGTGGTAAGACAGTTATGATATCAATGAATGCAACTGATCTGAAACAATAAATAGTTATAAGAGATTTACACAAGAAATTGCCCTCCTGAGTAGATTCCGATTGTTGTTTAGTAGCACAAGACCACTGATCATACCAAACACAAAGGTCAACAAACAGATTAGTTATTTAACACACAATTAATTCGAGATAACATTAGAGGGAAATAAGTGTTAAGTCAATGTGTAAACCCAGGTTGTACCACAATGTATCAACTGGATTTCGATGGATTTATGTGTGATGTGAAATTCATTGGAGCTTGATGGGATATGGGTAAATATTTTAGCTAGAAATAAGACTTTTGAAATTTTATTTACTGACAGCAAAACATTGTTCTTAAATTGTTGTGTGATCTCTCTTTGTTATGGATGGATACTGTTATGGATCCACTCGTAACAGCTCTATTTATACCGGCTGCCTGGGTGAGTCGAAAATGTAACTGAAGAGGTAAACTTGAAATTATATAAATCACTTGTGCATAAAGTTATTTTGATAACACTGTTGGCGAACTGCACTGATGACGCCCTTTATATGGTATATTTCATCTTGAAGATAGATAATTAAAATTACAAACAATAACAAAGACAATTTTGAGTGTAAATAACTGAAAGACTAAAGTAATAAAATAGTCCATTCTAATCGTTATAAGAAGCATCAGTTTTCATGTTTCCCAAGATTTACTTTCATTTACTGTTGTATCAAAATAATAGGCAACCGAGTGTCCGATAGAGCTAACTGTGCATGGCAGGGGATATGTGATGCCGGTAAACTTGTTAACATAGTTCAGGTTTAATGACAGTTTAAATATCCTGAAACTGACTGATCAGCAATCTATCTCGCTGCACTGCGGGGGACAGATACCAGAGAAAAGCATGCGACCACAGCCAGAAATATAAACCTCCTGCCTCCTGAGGGACAGATACTTTCTTAACCCAAATTGTCTATAATTGAAGCCAAGGACTTCCTAAGTCTATTCAGTGTCTGAAAAAGTGAAATTTATTTGTCTTTTATAGTGTTGTACAGAACGGTTTTTGATGAATGTTAAAACAAATGTCATCATGCGCTAAAAGCATGTAAAATATGTATGAAGTTGGACTGCTTGAAATAAGTTCACATGAATTTATAGCTCTCAGCTCCAAATTATAACGGCCATGTGCTAGATGTAGCCAGAAGTTGTTGAAGCTAGATTGTTCTGTTTGTCGGGGTCAAATTGGGATCAAATTGATTATGCTAACCTCGATAACATATCTGTTGCATAATTAATATTAATATTTGATCGCAAAAAAACTACTTGTATCACATTAGTTTTAGAAACTTAAGTCTTGATAATTGTAGACCTAAACAATGGTGGCCACATATAAAAACATTAACTGCTCCCTTTTGAAAAACGATAGATGAGAGTTATCCTCCTGAAAAGCAGACGACACTGCTCAGATTCCTTTTTGAGAACCTTTTTGTAATGTGACTTGCAAAACGTGTATTTGATCATTTATACGCTCCTACATGTTAAGGAGAGTTAAATATTTGAAATCGTTTTCCTTCATAAAAAGGTTCAATGAACATACTCACAAAGTGCTCCTGGCTCACATCCCTGGTCTTGTTCTCTTGAGGCAGCCACTGAAAGGGAGCAGTCATTGTCTCAAAATTCAACATTAGTACAAAACATTAAGTTTGTCTTTTCCTTTGCAGAATAAAGGTCCAGATGCTTTCCTTCTTATTCTAACTCAACGTATATGTGAAAGAGTTATATTTGTAATATAAACTGACGTCCACAAGAAACTGTACCAACTGAAAATATAAATTTCAGACAAAGTATCATTTTTTTTCGATGAAGTCCATCTAATACACATAACCTAAATACAACAATAGTGTATGCAATAAATATTAATCGTCTGTTACATGTTTGCGAGATAACACGCGAAAAAGTGAAACGGCAAGTCAGACATCCACAGTGATAAAAAAACACACAAAAGAAATGCCACGACTCACAGTCGAACAACGTGAACGAGCCTTGGGTATGGTACAGATTGGAGCCACCCACGCCCATATTGCACGAACCTTCGGTTGCTCCCGTGTTGCCGTTACCAACTTGATGCAACGTTACAGACAGAAAGGGCGGACCGCTGCCAGGCCAAGAACAGGCAGACCCAGGGTGACCACGCCCCATGATGACCGGTACTTGCGTACCTTGCACCTCCGAAATAGAGGACAGCTATTGGCAACGCAACATCGTCGTCTGCGATTGAGATGGGCACGGACTGTACGACGTTGGCAACGACGTGACTGGCAGAGGGTTGTCTTCACTGACGAAAGTCGATTCTGTATGTTTAGGGCTGATGGAAGACAACGCGTTTACCGCCGAAGGGGTGAACAAACGGCGGCGTGTTGCGTGCAGGAGGTCGTACCATATGGTGGAGGGAGTATCATGGTGTGGGGAGGGATCTGTGGGCAGGAGAGGACTCCGCTGTTCATCGTTGACGGAAACTTGACAGCTCAGCGTTACATGGATAACATTCTTCGTCAAGTTGTCCTACCATTTCTCCAACAGCAGCCACGTGGTGTAATTTATCAGCATGACAACGCCAGAGCCCATACAGCCAGAATTGTCACTAACTTCCTCTCGCAGCCAACAACGTCAACGTCATGCCGTGGCCTGCACGCTCACCCGACATGTCCCCAATAGAACACCTCTGGGACTTGATGGGTTATCGTGTTCGACAACGACCACACTCTCCAGCCAACCGGCAAGAACTGATCTTGGCCCTCCAAGAAGAATGGCGTCAAATCCCACGTGACCTCATCAGACGACTGACTTTTTCTGTGCGTAGAAGAGTTTTTGCGTGTATTGAGGCATTTGGTGGTCACACACGCTACTAAAGACTTTTTATTGAACGTGAGCAATTGTTTATGTACTCTGCTTATTGTCCATGATTCTGAAAGCTCGAGTTTTGTACCACACCCAACTTTGGGGGGCTCTGACGTCATTCTCGGTTGCGGTATGATTGTCATTTTCAGTGTTAATTATGTTGATATATTGATCTTCTCAATACACTTTACTTCATGCATGTATGTTTTGTTGTTTTTGAGCAAGAGTGATTTCAAACTCTGGTAAAGTTTCTTTTGGACGTCAGTTTATTCAGTTTAAAACCAAGTTCATATTTGGTACTACATGGCATTAATCTTGGATTAGTGGCAACCAAATTACAACTTAACAAAAGGTAACTTAACCAACATCTGAATACATATAGGACATGACTATTACCAATAGGTGGGTTTTTTTTATCGAAGCATAATGACACATTTCAAGAAGTCCAACCACACCACAAAAGACAATAAATTCAAATTTTTCAGTTTTTTAGCAGACTTGAGTACTTCTTGGCTTCAATTATAGCCAATTTGTGTTAAGAAAGTTCCATTGGTGTGGTATCTGCAGTATATTTTCTGACAGGTGGTAAGATTTTAAGCAGAGGGCAAATTTCGTGACCTTTTGACCTCTGGTGACTTATGTGATAACTGTATTAGCCCTATCTTATATACCAACATGTAGAACATCAAGCTACCAATATTTTTTTGCAGGTCATACTTCATCATATGACTATTGCTTTAAAGTTATTCCATTTTCGAGTTTCACCTACCCCAAAATCTGGTCCCGTGAATTCGATAATTGCTTTCAAAGTTGTATTTTCATCAATGGATATATGACTTTCAAGAAATCATACTGAGATTTTGCCACCCCAGGTGGTACCGCCTTATGTTGTTTTAGGATCTGGCTCATGGACTAGTACATCAACCAACGTCTCCCGACTGATCGGTGGACAACGAAAATGATTTACCGCACACCTAATTATATTGTAGGTATGTCTTATGCCTGAATGCTTTGGTCCGAATCGGTGAGAATACCATATTTTGGTATTTATCCACCTCGCCGACGAAAGAAAACAGAGTTATTCTCCCGAGAACAGTTCGGCAATAAGAAATGTACCTAAAGTGTTATCGGAGCACATTGAAAACAAGAAAGAAGTGAGAAAAGCTCACATACCCCCGTTATTCCCGCTGGTCAACAACAAATAGTAAATAGTATGTTACTTAATGAAATATTACATATTTCTAACTGATTTTAACTTCAATGTTTTATAAATGCAGATTGAGTTCCAGTGACAATCAATAAATTAATAATTTTCATCTAGCCTTAAGAGATATGGTAAAGAATTCATAAATTCAAACTAACACAAAGCACAGATACTTATGATGATCTACATGAGTGGAAACAATTTATGAAAATATATTACCTATACAAAACCAGTAATCAAAATTTCTAAATTCCATCATGTTTCCATGAAAACAGCAAAAGAGAAAACTTTCAGAATCTTATAAAAGATACAAAACAATCATAGTGGTTAATGTAGCAAGTTTGGTGAAGCTAGGATACATAATATTGTAAACATGGATCGTACAAAAACTCTACACAAAGTTTCTGTTTCACCACGATTCTATGGAAACGGCAAAAATAAAAAAAATAAGAATCTTCAAACTAGCAAAAGGCACAAGTACTCATTGTGGTAAATGTGTGTAGCAAGCTTGATGAAGCTAGGGTGCATAGTTAAAAAGATATTGGCCGTACAAAACACCCACCCTAAAGTTTAAGTTTGTTAATGTGTCCATGGAAACGGCAAAAATTAAAAAGTTCAGAATCTTCAAACTAGCAAAAGACACAAGTACTCATTGTGGTAAATGTGTGTAGCAAGTTTGGTGAAGCTAGGGTGCATGGTTAAAAAGATATGGGCCGTACAAAACACCCACCCTAAAAGTTTAAGTTTGTTAATGTGTCCATGGAAACGGCAAAAATTAAAAAGTTCAGAATCTTCAAACTAGCAAAAGGCACAAGTACCCATTGTGGTTAATGTGTGTAGAAAGTTTGGTGAAGCTAGGGTGCATAGTTAAAAAGATATAGGCCGTACAAAACACCCACCCTAAAAGTTTAAGTTTCTTAATATTTCCATGGAAACGGCAAAAATTTAAAAGTTCAGAATCTTCAAACTAGCAAAAGGCACAAGTACTCATCGTGGTCAATGTGTGTAGCAAGTGTGGTGAAGCTAGTGTGCATGGTTAAAAAGTTATGGGCCGTACAAAACACCTACCCTAAAAATCTTACCGCACACCTAATTATATTGTAGGTATGTCTTATGCCTGAATGCTTTGGTCCGAATCGGTGAGAATACCATATTTTGGTATTTATTCACTTCGCCGACGAAAGAAAACAGAGTTATTCTCCCGAGATCTATTTCATTCGGAAAATATCGTAAATATCCGGAGAATGGCATCTGGGATAATTAATTGGAGGTACAAAGTTGCAGCTTGTATGTTTCGAATGTAATGCCAACAGTTCGGCAATAAGAAATGTACCTAAAGTGTTATCGGAGCACATTGAAAACAAGAAAGAAGTGAGCAAAGCTCACATACCCCCGTTATTCCCGCTGGTCAACAACAAATAGTAAATAGTATGTTACTTAATGAAATATTACATATTTCTAACTGATTTTAGCTTCAATGTTTTAAAAATGCAGATTGAGTTCCAGTGACAATCAATAAATTAATCATTTTCATCTAGCCTTAACAGATATGGTAAAGAGTTCATAAATTCAAACTAACACAAAGCACAGATACTTATGATGATCTACATGAGTGGAAACAATTTATGAAAATATATTACCCATACAAAACCAGTAATCAAAATTTCTAAATTCCATCATGTTTCCATGAAAACAGCAAAAGAGAAAACTTTCAGAATCTTATAAAAGATACAAAACAATCATAGTGGTTAATGTAGCAAGTTTGCTGAAGCTAGGATACATAATATTGAAAACATGGATCGTACAAAAACTCTACACAAAGTTTCTGTTTCACCACGATTCTATGGAAACGGCAAAAATTAAAAAAATAAGAATCTTCAAACTAGCAAAAGGCACAAGTACTCCTTGTGGTAAATGTGTGTAGCAAGTTTGGTGAAGCTAGGGTCCATAGTTAAAAAGATATAGGCCGTACAAAACACCCACCCTAAAAGTTTAAGTTTCTTAATATTTCCATGGAAACGGCAAAAATTAAAAAGTTCAGAATCTTCAAACTAGCAAAAGACACAAGTACTCATTGTGGTCAATGTGTGTAGCAAGTTTGGTGAAGCTAGTGTGCATGGTTAAAAAGTTATCGGCCGTACAAAACACCCACCCTAAAAGTTTAAGTTTGTTAATGTTTCCATGGAAACGGCAAAAATTAAAAAGTTCAGAATCTTCAAACTAGCAAAAGGCACAAGTACTCATTGTGGTAAATGTGTGTAGCAAGTTTGGTGAAGCTAGTGTGCATGGTTAAAAAGTTATGGGCCGTACAAAACACCCACCCAAAAAGTTTAAGTTTGTTAATGTTTCCATGGAAACGGCAAAAATTAAAAAGTTCAGAATCTTCAAACTAGCAAAAGGCACAAGTACTCATTGTGGTAAATGTGTGTAGCAAGTTTGGTGAAGCTAGTGTGCATGGTTAAAAAGTTATGGGCCGTACAAAAGCTCGGACGGAAGGACGGACGGACTGAAGGACGGACGAACGGAACGCTATATACCCCCGATTTACTTCGTAAACGGGGGTATAATAATATCATGGGTCTCAGCCAATCAGAATCCGACATTCGTGTGTAAGGCGAGATACATCATATGCCGATTCCAATTTTCAGCGGCCATTTATATTTCTGCACGGTATTCGTCTGTCATATCAAAAGGAATGTGTACCAAATGATGCTTGTATTCAAAAACTGTCTATAGATCCAAAGAGGTACAAATTAAATGTCTAGCATCAGCCATATAGAGACAATTCATCTTTTCACAAGCAGTAGATTAACAATGATTCTTAACTGATACTATTTCCCCCACGCAACTGATGGATTATACATATCAAGAATTTGAATGACATTTAGAAGTGATACACATAAAAGATCACAACGTCTTTATTATGAAAGAACACAAGGTCTCGGAGCATATAGTTACTCCTTTATCAGATGAATAAATGCTGGGATGCACAGAGCACATACATGTACATGTGAAAACAAGAAAATTAACCCCTGCCTTCCATATGGCCATTGCCTATTACCAATCAGTGCTAATTGCTGGCTTACATTTGTCCATTGCCTATTACCAATCAGTGCTAAGTCCTGGCTTACATTTGTCCATTGCTTATTACCAATCAGTGCTTAACTCCTGGCTTACATTTGTACATTGCCTATTACCAATCAGTGCTAACTGCTGGCTTACATTTGTCCATTGCCTATTACCAATCAGTGCTAAGTCCTGGCTTACATTTGTCCATTACCTATTACCAATCAGTGCTAACTCCTGGCTTACATTTGTACATTGCCTATTACCAATCAGTGCTAAGTCCTGGCTTACATTTGTCCATTGCTTATTACCAATCAGTGCTAACTGCTGGCTTACATTTGTCCATTGCTTATTACCAATCAGTGCTAACTCCTGGCTTACATTTGTCCATTGCCTATTACCAATCAGTGCTAAGTCCTGGCTTACATTTGTCCATTACCTATTACCAATCAGTGCTAACTCCTGGCTTACATTTGTCCATTGCTTTTTACCAATCAGTGCTAACTGCTGGCTTACATTTGTCCATTGCCTATTACCAATCAGTGCTAAGTCCTGGCTTACATTTGTCCATTACCTATTACCAATCAGTGCTAACTCCTGGCGTACATTTGTACATTGCCTATTACCAATCAGTGCTAACTGCTGGCTTACATTTGTCCATTGCCTATTACCAATCAGTGCTAAGTCCTGGCTTACATTTGTCCATTACCTATTACCAATCAGTGCTAACTCCTGGCTTACATTTGTCCATTGCTTATTACCAATCAGTGCTTAACTCCTGGCTTACATTTGTACATTGCCTATTACCAATCAGTGCTAACTCCTGGCTTACATTTGTCCATTGCCTATTACCAATCAGTGCTAACCCCTGCCTTCCATTTGTCCATTGCTAATCACCCATCAGCCCTTATTTAATGTTGGCTTCCCTAGTTAAGTTACCATCTTTGTTATCTTATTACTTCTGTATAAAGAAGAGTATTTTGACATTGTAGTTACTTTGTTAGTTCTGTGTACATATATACGATAATGTGCGCGTAGAATACGAGTTATCGTTCTAGATTAAAGTATTTCTCGTTTCATACGCCCCATGGAAACCTTCGACAGGGTCACGTGTTTCCATTCGGTTTGTTCCGGAATGGCACGAGTTGGTCACAAATGCAGCAAACCTTGAATTTCTAACCAATTCCATCCTGGTAGAGTTCGCCTGATTGGAGCTCGGCGCGTTGTGCACGTGCACAGGACCACGTGTCACCAGGTATCACTCAATAACATTCTAAAGAAATATTCAAGATAATAATGCTTTTAAGGAACCTATCACACCTTCTAGGTAATACATTATTAGTTTATAATAAATCGATGTACTTGTGGACGATATGAATTAAACTTTACACTCAAAATAGTTTCAAAGACACATGTATACCAGGTCTTGACGCATTCTGTCTGAGGTTATCTCGCCACCCTTGTGCGATTGCAGTTATCCAACATATAATCTTAGATGGCAAATTGATGAAAACTGCTAACCAGTTCTATCGTTTGCGTATATTTATCAAAACAGGACTTTCCAAACTGGGATGTATCACATGTCAGACACTCAGCAATGTGCCAGCTATAGGACGGCGGTATGTAGATAATCCAGTCTGGTTCAGACATTCCAGTGATTCATATCATGAGTATAGACCCACGCAATTGGGACACGATGACATGCATCTACCAAGTCAGGGAGCCTGACCACCATATCCCGTTAGTCGCCTCTTCTAGGCCTATTCTAACCCAGATCTTCACGGGGGAAACAAACGTCTAGAACCACACAATTACAACATGGCAATTTGGGTTACACATAATCAGTTGATCATGTGGTGATGGACTAAGGTCCATTGTCAGCCACCTCACAGCACTATTTACCTGTTGGCTTCCCTCGTTTCCACCTTTGTTATTTTATTACTTTTGTTTTTCTTACATGTACATATACTAGTATATGCTCTCTGTTTCTTTGCATTCGTTCACCTGATGAAGGAGTGAGAATGCACTCCGAAACGTTGAGTTCCCCTTATTATGAATTGACATTCATAAATTATCTTCCTCATGTGTAGCACTCCTAAATGACTTTCAAAGACTTGACAGTCGTTCAGTCCATGATTAATTCATTGAAACAAGTCTCCAGATTTTGATGAGTGACCGTATTTACCTGACCGTATGTAACAAGGCGGGGCCATGTCGACCCTGACTGCAGTATGACATGCAGGCACAAGTAGTGAGTTGCACATGGATAGCAAACCTCTTTCTACTGCGTGAAATCGGAACAAGAGTTTTCACATCCCCCGACAGATAAGAAATCGAGTGTCCTATCGCTATCAGTTACGAGTTACCAACATAAACGTGCGTTGGAGCGTTGATTATCCTGTCAATGTATCAACCAGCCAATGGTATCAACATCGTCGCTATATGGTTGAAATAGTGCCGGTGCAACGTTACATTTGGCGCAACGTTCACTGATTTCGCATCATTTGCCGAGGCCGTTGATATCAAGTTTGGCGACACATGTCTTGACAAAACTCACAGACTGTTCAGCGCTGTGTACATATTCAACAAACGACTTAACAAGAAATGTTAAGCTTGACTATTATGTCATTTGGTACCAAATCAATCATGCCATTCATGAATCACAGCAACGACCAAATACATCAACAAAACGCTACAATACAGAACTTTACACCGCAGGAGAACCGCTTCATCGGTGCAAATGAAAACCAACCAACACGAATAGACCAATATAAGCGTCTCCTATCTATTTGAATAAAGCGTTGAATGAGTTTGAAATGAAGGCGTATTGATAACGAATTCATTTATAATGCGAACGAAATGCTATCGGATTTGACAGCGGTATACATGCACAGCCGCTATGGGAAACTCGCATGTTGGACAGTCAAGGCCCTGCTGGTTTCAAACATAGCTGAACTAACACGCAGTGTGATGAGTGAGTCAGTCAGTATCGTTGACGCCGCTTTTAGCAACATTCCAGCAATATCACGGGGGACACACACACAATTTACACATATTGGGAATCGAACTCGGCTCTTTATCTTAACAAGCGAACGCTTTGACTGCTACGTTACCCCACTCCCCAACATGGCTAGTTTGCAAACTATTCACATAGGAGTAAAATAATGGCATCGCATACCTAAACGGCGAAGATCGATGTTCAAACTGTCAAGCACGTGATTGTCTGGCCCCGGCTTGTTCTACAGGACGATGTGATATAGGTGTAATGTTGATTAGTATCACAGGAACTTCTTGTTCTGAGGTCTGACTACTGTTCCGAAGGCTCAACAGTCCACTGTGTAGACCTGTGTAAGCGCAGGCATGTCGACACTGGCGGATGCATCAACAGCTGGTGTGACTGGGCCATATCATAGCGGTCCCAGATGGATGGGCAACACCCTATATGTATGCTGAGTGTCAACAAGTGTCTTGTGCACCGACCACAGGATTTCATGTTTACTTGACACAGGCTTAAAACTGCCAGGCCAAAAAACTATACACTTGAACCTTGGGCTGAAACGTTACAAGGCGGAAAACAGTAGCCCAAACACTGCAAACTTAAGACCAAAACACACGTATGATACCCGTAGCATTTACATCACCATCGAATTACCATTTCTTGTTTGTATCACCTTTAGCCAACATCAAACATGGGGATATTTTTTTCCCGATAGTTTATTTATTTTGTCTCAAACCAAATCCTGCTATCCCCGCTACCCACCCACAACCCCTGACATCAGATTGCCCCTTATCCTGTAAGGACGTGACTATGATCCGAGTACTCGATATGGATGACATCCAACTATTGTGACCTGCATAGCAAGAATGAGTGAGTGAGTGAGTGGTTTATTTCAGTTATATGCAGATCACAACAACACTTGAGTAAAACCCACGAGCACAGGCTTGGCCCTGACAAGCCAAGAATCATAATCACGGCGAATCTGAAATTAGAATCCACGACCACAGGTTTCTGGCTCGCCTAAGGGACGCAACTCTGCACAGCGAATTGCAGGGCTGTCGGGTGAGAGAGTGCTGTGACGCCCCATCCGACAGTTCCCGCGTGAAGTGAGGCGAGAGTGTATCTTGGTCGCATTAAAAGAAAGCCCCAACCAATATGTACCTGGATGATATTGTGCCCGAGCTACCTGGTAGATGTCATACATTATGTTTACACGAGAGCTTCAGAATATAGTCCATGAATGCCTGAATGTATATAAATGCATATTATTGGAGTGAGTGAGTGAGTGGGTGTGGTTTAACGCCGCATTTAGCAATATTCTAGCAATATCACGGCGGGGGATACCAGAAATGGGCTTCACACATCTTACCCATGTGGGGAATCGAACCCGGGTCTTCGGTGTGACGAGCGAACGCTTTAACCACTGTCAGGAACCATCTTCGCGAGGCTAGAATCCGACCCAGAAGACCAGTTATCGTCCCTGATTTGCAACAGATCCATCGATAGCGAAGCTTGCGTTGGTGCCATACCTTACAGCCTTGGAATTTGAGAAACTGCAGACGAGTGCGGTTTAGCGATGAATCACGATTTCTTCTTCATAACGCCAACATGTTTATCGAAATGAGCGTTTTGCCTCACATTGTGAAAGATGAATTTAAAAATTCAAATTCGGTGGCGGTACCGTCATGGTGTGGGGGGGGCCATATCCTATATCACGAGATCTAACTTGGTTGTGGTTCAGGGAAATTTGACAGCATATCGCTACATGAATCAACATCTTCTTCCAATCATTGACCGCCAGAGGGAGCTGTTTCAATAGGACAACAGTTCGTGTCACGGTATACTACCTTTATAATGCCAACATCAACTTCCTGCCCTGGCCGTCGAAATCTCCAGATCTCAACTCAATCGAACACCTCTGGGATGAACTCGATCGACGTGTACGTCAACGTAAGATAACGCCACAGACACTCCCACAACTGGCCAACGCGTTACAAGCAAAATGGCGCAGAATTCCGCACGACAGAATTCGTACACTTATCTAGTCAGTGCCGAGGTGATGCAGAGCCATGATTGCTGCCCGGGGCGGTCACACGAGATACTGAGTTCAGCGCAACCTTGTGGCGTTATGTGACATGACAATGAACAGTTTTCAATGCCTTTGTACAACGACCACATGTGACTATTGAGCTTCAAAATTTCATATTTGTATCTATGATATTAAATTAAAAACATCGACTTTATTAGGTACAATAAATTTACTAAAAATCTACCTGCATGTGCGTTTCTTGTTTTTGAAGATTGTATTTGCAACAACTCTTCTCGTTAAGACAACACCAACGTATCTCCCGATTACTCATGTGCTTATCACGGCCTCTCCCCGGCCTCGGTATTCCTTTATGGCGCAGTATCTCACATCCGGGTCCTGGGTCAGGGCGTGTCAGGACAGTGTTTCTGCTAACACTAGGCACCAACTGTTCATAACGGTGTTCACACGTACTTTTGTGATATCGTTTGACCAACTGTTCACTTAAGTAGACACTGGCTACCTACAATACTCCCTAAGTGTTGGACCGCCTCCGACATGTCGGCTCGGAGTCAGTATACTGTGTCTGAGTGGGGTATTCATGTCAAACTGCGTCATGGTATCTCAGTGGGCTAAAACAAGGACTGGTCGCTCGGAGTCAGGATACTGTGTCTGAGTGGGGTATTCATGTCAAACTGCGTCATGGTATCTCAGTGAGCTAAAACAAGGACTGGTCGCTCGGAGTCAGTATACTGTGTCTGAGTGGGGTATTCATGTCAAACTGCGTCATGGTATCTCAGTGGGCTAGCACTATAAATCGGCATCAGTCCGGACTAGTACAATCAGCCACACACACACACACACACGCACGCACGCACGCACGCACGCACGCACGCACGCACGCACGCACGCACGCACACACACACGTGCATGCACGTCGCTATATAAGTGCATTGATCTTGGACGCGACGTTAAACCCCATTTCACCTCACCTCACCTCACCTCACCTCACCTCACCTCACCTCACCCTAAGTGTCGGGTCGTGACGCCATGGCGGACATGTATATGTATATATATATACATGGAGCTTCCTTGGTTGCTAACCTGCTGTGATAACCGCTCCATGACTACCTGCTGTGGGTCTGTATCATTACACCCAATTCAAATTACGCATCGGTCGAACCCATCGCGTGGTTAAACCGTGCAACTGTTCCTGGCGGGTTTGTGCAGTTGATGATAATACTTAAAGGTAAACAAGGCTAAATGAAGCCAACTGTCTTCACGTAAAGACGTGTGCATACATGATACCATATGTGGACATCATATTACTTGTAAGTCGATTTTATGACACCCTATATGTTTTTCGGAAGTAAACACAATCAGAAGATGATAACAAACCCCAAAATTAACATGCTTTGCGTATGAAAATATAGATCGGTGCTTTTTATAATAGTTGCTGACAAGCCATTATAACTGTATATGTTCGATTAGAACGACAGCTTGTCAAACATGATGAAATCTAATTCAGAACACACAGTTAAGTAAAGCAGAGATTGCCATCTGTGTAGAGGCCATACTTCAGGGTGGTTCCATTGGCAATGAGATGGGTACAATGGCCGCAGCACTCTTAGTCTGTCGGGGAAAAAGCCTTACACTTAGTCTTGCTCCATGTTATGCAAATAGCTGATACGTCTTTTAGCGACTAGAGTAACCAGTTCAATTTTGGAGACAAGAAGTGATTATTATAGACTTCAGAAGTATTTTCTCGGCGCTATTTGTATAGATCTTTATTAAGCAGGAAAATGTTTTTTTATTCCTATGTAATTTCAGGACCAACAAGTTCGAATTCTTTATCTCAAAATAATCAATTAAATCAATCATCACGTCCGTTGTGTGTTCTGCTATTGCGTTGATCGCGTTGACTGGGTCCAAGTATGTCCGTGTGTACTTCTGCCAGACGTGTGAAGACGCTGATGTCAGGACAGCTGTGATTTATCTGATTGATAATGTTTGGGACTAAACGGTACACTGGACAGCTCATTGACAAAGTCCAATTGTAAACTGGACAGTGCAAGTCTGAATACAGGGGATTAAAGTCAACTATTTCCAAATCATTTGGTATCCTCACGTTATGTGAAATCGTTCGAAATCTGTTTTCGGTCAGCCATTTCGCATTGATATTCTCGCGATACAAGACACGATATTAAACAACTACAGAACTAGTGACAACAAAATGAACTTCTCGTTCAGCTCAGACTGACAATATACTGCGATTTCAAGTTCAACAAGGTAAGCAGACAAAGCACTGGTAGACATTATATTACATTCTAATGTCAAAATTTCCAGTGTGAAACAATGTAATCTGTTTCGTAATCACAGGTTGAAAACTCCGATGGCACATGTTTACACCTAGCTATAAAAAGCACGTGAAAAAATAAGTGGGCCATTTCTTGTTTCAGTAAAAATGGACACAAAAAAAAAAATACTTATTTTGTTTTTCCGGTTTTGACGAATGGTCAGTCGACTGAGAGAGAGAGAGAAATAGCGCCAATGTCCTTCTGTGACTGTAGACATGGCGTATAGAGTTGTGCTGGATGGAGTGTCGGAGAGGAAGGCTGCACCAGCCCCTGTTTGCCTCCCTGCAGATGATGAAAGCACTGGGCCCTCGGGGGCATGCCTTGATATCTGAAATGACATTACCTAATCGTCATGGATGTCAAACAGGGATGCGTATACACATCATTACTCTGGTCTCACAGCAAGCATCCCCCCCCCCCCCCCCCCCCCCATCCCATCCCAACCCCCCTAGCCAACCCCACCCCACCACTACCACTACCGCTACTAATACTACCCATCTTCATTCACTAATTCACTAGTCTGTGGTCGCAAACCAGTGATATAAAAATGTAGACTTGATCTAATGTGGGTAATCTAAACTCCTCCGGAGGCCACATACGTTAATGCTGAGAAATCTTGACCTCTTTGACTTAGTAGTGCACAAAGGAGTGTGTAGGACTTCGTCACACATCGTTGTTAGGGACCAGCTTCCTCCACAAGGTTTGTTTGTTTGTTTGTTTGTTTGTTGTTTAACACCGCACTATGTACAATATTCCAGCTGTTTGACGGCGTTCTGTAAATAATAGAGTCTGGACCAGACAGTCTAGTGATTGACATCATGAGCATTGATCAACGCAATGGAGACAAGGGTGGGTTGCTGAAGACCCATTCAAACCCGAATCTTCACGTGTTCCTACACAGGGTATTTTCACACATTGTGCCCATGTGGGGAATCAAACCCGGGCCTTCAGCCTGACGAGCGAACACTTTAACCTTTCTCATTATTCCCACCGCACCTCTCTCACACGATAGCATATTGCATTTGGGTGAATGATTTGAGTACTGGATTTGGTTGCATGATCCAAATACTTGATGTGGGTGTGTGATCCAAGTACTGGATGGGGATGAATGATCCAAGTATGGGATGTGGATGAATGTTCTAAGTACTGGATGTCGATGAATGATCTAAGTACTGGATGTCGTTGAATGATCCAAGTACTTGATGTTAGTGAATAATCCAATCATGGGGACGTGGATGAATGATCCAAGTACTTGACGTGGATGAATGATCCAAGTACTGGATGTGGGTGAATGATCCAAGTACTGGATGTGGGTGAATGATCCAAGTACTGGATGTGGATGAATGATCCAAGTACTAAACGTGGGTGAATGATCCAAGTACTTGATGTCGGTGAATAATCCAAGTACTGGACGTGGATGAATGATCCAAGTACTGGATGTGGGTGAATGATCCAAGCATGGGATGTGGATGAATGATCCAAATACTGGATGTGTGTGAATGATCCAAGTACTTGATGGGGATGAATGATCCAAGAATTGGATGTGGATGAATTATCCAAGTACTTGATGTGGGTGAATGATCCAAGCATGGGGATGTGGATGAATGATCCAAGAATTGGATGTGGATGAATGATCTAAGTACTGGATGTGGATGAATGATCCAAGTACTGGATGTGGGTGAATAATCCAAGTACTGGATCTGGATGAATGACCCAAGTACTGGATGTGGATGAATGATCTAAGTACTGGATGTCGATGAATGATCCAAGTATGGGGATGTGGGTGAATGATCCAAGTCCTGGACGTTGGTGAATGATCCAAGTACCGGATGTGGATGACTGATCCAAGGACTGGATGTGTGTGAATGATCCAAGGATGGGATGTTGATGAATGATCCAAGTATTGGATGTCGATGAATGATCCAAGTATGGGGATGTTGATGAATGATCCAAGTACTGGATGTGGGTGAATGATCAAAGTAGTGGACGTTGGTGAATGATCCAAGTACTGGATGTGGACGAATGATCCAAGAATGGGATGCGGATGAATGATCCAAATACTGGATGTGGGTGAATGATCCAAGTACTGGATATGGACGAATGATCCAAGTACTGGACATTGGTGAATGATCCAAGTACTGGATGTCGATGAATGATCAAGTACTGGATGTCGATGAATGATCAAAGTACTGGATGTCGATGAATGATCAAAGTATGGGATGTTGGTGAATGATCAAAGTACTGGATGTTATGATTAATCAGCACCGATACGTACACATTTAGCATGAGAGGAGCTTGTCGAACAGATTGGGCATGTCCGTTCAATATTGGACATATAGCAAATATCTAGCATCTGGTAAATCACTTCCACCGTTTTGAGACCATGTGTTTGATAGGGGTACATATATATATATATATATATATATATATATATATATATATATATATATATATATACAATAGAAAGGCCGTGGTCTCTCCTTCTCATATCATGCTATCTAAACCGAAGGCCAAAAAAATATTTACCATAGTTCTAAATCACTCTAGTTAAATCTCAACGAAATCATTATTTAAAATGACAGTCACACAGCATCCGATATTGTCACGAAAGTTGCCTTAATTGAGGTAGGGTAGCAAAAACACGCTTTCAACGAAATGGACAAAGGACATACACACATCTAAAATCGCTCAAATTCAATGACACGTCACATTAACAGCGTGTATGACCAGGCCCTATTTCAAGACATGCAAAAACCAGGAAACATATTCGTCTGGTGAGGGCCTGGATCAGGATGTGGTCGCTGCCGAGCACGACATGACATCCCAGAGGTGTTCTATGCACGATATGTCTGGGAAGCGTGCAGGCCACAACACGTTGACGTGGTTGGCTGCAATGAAGTTATGTACGATGCTGGTTGTGTGGTGGCTGACGTTGACGTGCCACCACGTGGCAGCTGTTGTAGAAATGGTAGGTCAATCGGACGAAGAATGCCATCCATGTAACGGTGAGCTGTCAAATTTCCGTTAACGAAAACCAGTGAGGTTCCTCTCCACGTCATAACCCCTCTTCCACCATACGGCACGACCTCCTGAACGAACATGCCGCCGTTCCCAGGGGATCAGAATGACCAGACTGAAGACAAAAGCGGATCTGTCAGATCAGAGTAATATCAACTATTATATGGGGACCTGTTCTGTTTCCAGGTTTGTAGGTGTGTATGACGTCCAGCTTCTGAGATTGAAGTCCTCATTCAGAGGTTGCGTTGACACAGGATCAGTAAGATGATAACTGGATAGGACCATAAATACTCATCAAGGCAATGCTCCCGCTGTTAGACATTCCTGATATCATATATACGTTTTTCGCTGACGACTTTTCCCTTGTGTTTGGACAGTTTCAAAGACAAGCCACATCAAGCTTTGACAACTGAAGACTCACGGAATACAACCCATACAGCCACCACTAAAAATGTCTGCAATGCTCGGTATATACACTGTACAAAAACAATCCGCAAAGTGATTTCAACAGATTGTAATCGATCATTCAAAACTGGCACACATCATTGTCCCTGGCCCAGGATCCATATGGCACACATGGAACAGTAGATTTATAAGGTGAAGGTTATCTGTGCTCAGTATCTTATATGGCCACCATTATAGTCCAAAACTGACTCGCATCGTCGTCCAATGGAAGCAACCATATCCCGAATTGTGGCCTAGGGAATAAACACTCACTCTTCCTGCAGTGCCTGTGCCAACTGTCGGAGCTTCTGTGGTGTTCAAATTCGTTGATCCAGTAAATTCCATAAATGTTCGATTCGGTCTGAATCTGGTGACCTGGAGGGCCATGGCAGGACCTGGCGGGTATGTTGTGATTTGTGAAAGAGGCTGCTGTCAGTCTTGGCATGTGACGTCTGGCGTTGTCTTGTTGTAAAATGACGTTCGCTTGTTGCATAAAGGGAAGGACGTGTGGCCGAAGAATCTCATCTATGTAATGGTGTGTCGTTAAGTTCCCCAGAACTTGCACGAAGTCTGTCCTACCAGTGTAGGAGATTGCTGCAAAGATCATCACACTACCACCATCAAGTCTGTCCACTTCAATCTGTCAAGTGGCTGTGTTTTTGCGGCTTTTCCATCTTTTCACCAAAGTCTTTTCCACACAAATCGATCCCAATACATGCAGAAATGACCAATTTATTCTGCGTATATATTGTGGATGGATGCCGGCAACACGATTTTACTACTTTTGCGTTTCTTTTTTTTTGCAGAGTAAATAAAAGTTCAGGGACTACTGCGAACGCTTGGCCGAAATACAAGGGTTACAGGTTTGCTTTGGAGTTTTCATATATATTTCATACACATTGACAAAATCGGTCAGAAAATAACATCGACATCAAGTAAATGTAATTAACATTCAATGTTCAAAGGTTTATATATGTACAGAATTCTATTTAAGCAGAGGTGACTATATAGTAAATTAGGATAAACTTAGCACGTATTCAATGCTCGTCACATGATTGAACAAGGAAGATATATAAACATTAAAAGAGAACAGACAATTTGCAAACTTTGTAATTTGTGTGCAGTCGACGATGAGTATCCTACTTGTTTGTCCGGCGTTTACAATGTTAAGAAATATCTATGTCTATCCAAATATAAATAGTTTTGTTAAGCAGTACAACATCCACTGCAAAAAAATCCACATATACAAGTTTGGAATGAGATATACAAAATATACAAGTTTGTATTTATGACATATACAAAAATATACAATTTTGTATATATGATGTATCCAAATAAATTTTCTTTGTATATATTAGTAAAGGGAGATAATTGTAATGTATTCGTGTATAATCATTGTATATGTGCAAAATGAAGTATTTTAAGTTGAGCACTGTGTTTCTTTGTAAATGTTGATAAAGGGGGGTAACTGCTGGGTATTGTTCTATAATTGTTTTGTATGTGCAAAATGCCGATCAATATTGTTAGCAAGTTACAAATAAAACTGACATAGTGGCGTGTAACATTATTGGGATGTTTAATTAGTACTCCACACTGTTAGCGGGAGTACATACTCTCCTTGCAATGATATTAACGGGTAAGCGATTGAGGCGTCTGGTACTTTTCCTGGCGCGGCGCTTGGTATGTGGGTAGACTTTATTGTCAAATATACAGAGCGGATTAGTAGTCACCTGAAAGTGTTGAAATCGATTTGTGCTGAGCTTGGACTTGTTTGTACAGGATGCCGTGATGTGATTTGTAACATGTTCTCGTGCGCATAGCAGATTAGCCAACAGATTGCACAGAGGATGAAAGCTAATCATTATTACTTAAAAGTGTTGAATTTGGTTTGTACGGTTGAATTGAACGGTATACATTGGTATGATGTGAAATATCCGCGGAAACGCGGAAAATCGCGTTTTTTTAATTCAGTAGTCCTTGGAATAATCATCTTCAGCGTAAAAATATAATCAAAGATTTAAAAGAAAATACTCCGAGAAATATCGTGTTTCCGGACAACCGTCGCGGATTTTCCTGTTTTCGATCAGAGCTTTCAGCATCAAACATGCATTTATTATTATTCATAACACAATACTATTATTGTCTGATCTTAAGTTTTCGGACATCATACATTTTCTATCACGAATACTTGCACTATAACGAGGGGTGTGGCATCACACAGAAGTATTCCGATGATGGCTTGTTTTTATGATAACGTTGTCTTTTATAAGTCAATGAATTGTTTTACAGTTGTTCATATGAAAACACCATTAATGTTATCCAGCATCCGAAAACTCATAACACGGGGATATATGTTGCAATTAATGTCTTATATTTTACAAAAGGTAAGTAAGTACAAGGTAAGCTTTTCTCAATATGCTTCAACATGGGAAAAGAGTCAGACATTGCACGTTTGTAGCAGTATTGCTCCCCGACGTGGCGGGTAGCCGGGTGCGCTGAAGCTATTCCCAATTTTTACTAGTTAAACAAATACTAAATGATGTCGGACTGTCAGAAGTATTCATAAATTCGTCTATTTGCTCTACTTCATGGCTGGTTTCAAAGGTCGAGAGAACTCTTAAAGACCAATTTATTCAACAGTGGCGAGAATATCAAGTCCCCAAGGTTTATACTACCAACATTTAAAAGAATTACCAAAATTCGAAAAATGTCTATTACTTCCAAAAACTATTTACTTGCCAATTTTACAATTTCGCACATCCAATCATCATTTGTCCATTGAAACCGGCTGATGGAGAGGGTTACTGAGAGAAGACCGTGTCTGCACACTATGCAATTCATCTGCTATTGGAGACGAATTTCACTATCTTTTTAGGTGTGAAGCACTTCTCCAACAACGACTTCTTTACATCCCAAAGAATTCTTATATCTGGCCAAATATGTGTAAATTGCGTAAAACGTTATCACCTAAAAATATATCCACTTTGAAACATCTGTCCAGATTCATCGTACATTTGAACACATTATTACGTTAAGGTGTCTAATTTTTATTTTTGTTTTCATTTTATGAATTATTAGTAATAATTAAATAAGTGGAGTAAGATTGAACACAGTTTTAATAGGCTAGCGCTTTTACGAGTCTACTGAACCGCAAAAGAAACGCGAGATTGTAAAATATAAATTTTATATGGTAAAATGCGGTAAAATATATGTCAAGACTGTAGGTGTGAATATTCCGTGACGTCCTGATGCGTTTGTGAGACAAACATTCCATCGAACGGTACAACGATGCCTGATATTAGTCGCCACAACGCAGCCTTGTCCAAGGCCGTGGGTGACAGTTACCATGCTTTGCCGTGGACACCAACATGCCAACATGTGTAACTCATGGAGGCTCTGGGTATAAAAATCAACTTGAACTGCCTTTCTGGCACTCGCAATTTTGATGCGGCAGGTATGCCTCGATTATCCACACAACAGAGAGAACAATCGATCGGTCGATTACAAGCTGGACAACGGTTCTAGGTTGTGGCCAACACTTTCAATGTTCACGCCAGCACAATCCAACGTCTGCAGCAGCGCTACAACATCACAAACAATACTGCAGACCGCGCCCGACGTGGACGCCCCCGAGTGACCACGCCCAGGCAGGATCAGTTCATCCACCGCCAACACCTACGGGATCGCTTCAGACCAGCCAGTGTGACAGCTCGAAACACCATTGGCACTAGAGGGCGACCGATCAGTGACGATACGGTACGACGTCGGCTGACTACCAACAACCTGTAATTGCTGTCGGCCCGCTCGAGTGCCCATCCTCACCGCAAGGCACCGCCAGGCACGGCTGCAATGGGCTACACAACACCGACATTGGCGGCATCAACAATGGAGGACAATTGTCTTCTCTGACGAGAGCCGGTATTGTGGATCCACGTCTGATGGGCGAGTGAGGGTGTGGCGAAGAAGGGGTGAACGCTATACGGACCATTGTGTCGTGGAAAGAGACCCGTGGGGTGGTCAGAGCATCATGGTTTGGGGTGCTATAGGCCTGAACCAGAGAACTGGCCCTCATGTGTTTCACAATATTGGCGCTGGCATGGGGAATGGCATCCCAGCGCAACGCTACATTGACCAGATCCTGAGACCTTACATCGTTCCCTACTTCGCACGTCACCAGAACCACGTGTTCCAGCCGGACAACGCGCGTCCCCACACGGCCAGGCTCACCAGGAACTTCCTGCACCAGCACAACATCCAAACCATGCCATGGCCGGCTATGAGCCCGGATTTAAACCCGATCGAGCACCTGTGGGATGAAATACAGAGACGGCTGAACCAGGTGGTACCAACACCAAGAACTCGTGCTGATCTGGAGGCAGCTTTCTTTAGGGTGTGGGCACAGGTGCCTATGGCCTTCGTGAACCGCCTGCTACACTCCATGTACCGTAGGTGTATGGCTGTGTTGAACACCCAGGGAGGGCATACAAGGTACTGACATTTCCCACCCCACCATTTCCATGTGTGTGATCGGCCCAAAGCAAGAACTTGCAAGAACGTTCCATGGACTGTGGCCAATGTGCATGCAAAACATGAACTGTCTCAGACTTGATAATCATAATTGACCTCTCTGTCGCTTTCTGAATAAACCATATTTTACAGTCACACAGTACTCGCGTTTCTTTTACCGTTCAGTATATATATATATATATATATATATATATATATATATATACAATAGGGAAGCAATTTCGTTTTGGAGTAATTATATATATATAATAGAGAAAATATATATATATATGGTAGTTGTTCAGAGAAATAATAAGTGAAACTGAAACTGAAATGAGATTGGTCTCTATTACGGAGCTCAAACAAAGCTCCCCGGCCGGCGCCCGTGTCAGCCTAGTGTCACGTGTCATGCTGTACACATCGCACATTAAACGCGTGAGTATTGACGCCCCTCGTGTTATCACATGGTGTCAGAAGTCAAGTAGGTGCCGTTTTAGACATTATACAGCAAATCATGGCCAAGTTTAATTCTCTTGAGATTTTTGACATCGCAAAGCAGAGCGAGTGGCCGGCATTGCGACAGAGATGCATGTGGTATCGTTCCGCCACCAAGACAAGGAATCTGATCTTGTCCAACTGAATTCCCTAATGTATGCCATGGGTACGGAAGCAGTACATGTCTTTAACCCTTTCACTTTTGGAGAAGGCGAGGAAAGCAAGTTTGAGTTGTGTTGAAAAAGTACGGTTGACATATCATGCCAAAACGAAATGTAATTCATGAGCGGGAGCCGTTTATACGATTGTACTTGGGCCTTTATACTGAAATACACTTCTTCTACTACTTTAAATTGGATCAGGCAATACACATGGCCAAAGAAATAAAACTGATCAAATCAAAAGTTAAACATCAAAACATTGCTTATGAGCACTGTTTCAAGTACATGGAGATCTATTACGCCCAGTTGCCTTCTGTACACGCACCATCAAGGCCTCGGAAGTAAGGTTTGCATAGAGTGAAAAAGAGTGTCTTGCATAGAGTGAACAAGAGTGTCTTGCATAGAGTGAACAAGAGTGTCTTGCATAGAGTGAACAAGAGTGTCTTGCATAGAGTGAACAAGAGTGTCTTGCATAGAGTGAACAAGAGTGTCTTGCAGGTGTCTGGGCACCCAGCCTGCCCACTTCCGACTCGGATCTTTTAATTGCATTACCGTGCTTTTCGGTCTGCGCATCTGTTTGATTACGTGTCCACCACTCACGCCAGTAATTAGAAACAACATAGAAGACGCCTTCGGTTGCCAATAATCGTGTGGAATATAGGTCTAGTTCCCTTCCTTGCCGAACTAGGCTGGAATTCCGAAGTTTCATTTTGGCTGGTCTAACGGGTCTTTGCATAGCTCAATCAAAAGCGGGTAACGAAATCGACATCCGGTTCGTAAACAACATGGTGACTGCCGTGCAGATTTCGATCGATTGCAGATTTTCCAAAGCACGTGTACCGTCGATAGATAAGATGAGATGAGAGGTGGAATCTGATTGGTCAATTGGAGGGACATAGAAGTAATAGCCACTGGAGGCGATACGATCCAGCAACGAAATCTCAGCCTAGTTCTGCAAACTAGTCCCATTATGTAAATTGTGCATTTGTATTGATGAATTTTGAACATATGTATTTCTTTATTTCGGTACTCAGACCGATAGTACGTTACCAAAATGATAATGTAACAGTGATATATTTACTAAAGTGCAATAGGTTTCCTTTGTAACATTGCATAATAAATAAACATGACCAGAAACTGCAGTGTATCGTGATGTACTCTAGCTATCCACTTAAACGATTTTGCGTTTGCATCATAGTCTTTTATCAAATAATTATAGAAAATATTAAAAAACTTTGTGGGTCCGTTAAAATTCAAAAAATTATGCCAGAAGCAAATCATCCGTTTAAACACTTTATTTATGAGGGGTTCCCTTCCAAGTTCCCCATAAACCATAAAATTAGGTGTTGAATTCCTGAGACCAGTTACTATTTAAAAAAAATTCAATTGCATTTTCTCTATTATTTCTAAATTTTCAAAACCCCATATTTCGGAGCAGTAGAGAAATATTGGCACTACCATCACATCAAACGCCTCCAATAAACAGTCTAATGGTAGGATAACATTTCGTGCTCTTTTTATTAGGCAGTACTTGTACATTGCTTTTGTCACGTTTGCTCTTTAGTGATTTCATATAAAACACAAGTTTTTTTATTTCTGTGAAGATTTATACCTAAATATGAATAATTATCAACAAACTCCAGTATCTTTCCCCCAAAATGATACATTGATTTGGTTGATTTGGCTTGACCCCTCCAAAGATTATTATTTTTGTTTTTGAGATATTTACATTGAACTACCATTGTAAGCAATATTGATTAAAGGAATCTAATGATTTTTGTAATCCAGATAGGGTATCACTAAATATGACTGTATCGTCTGCGTAGAGTAATACTAAAATATGTAACCACACTGTGATGTCATTTCCTGATATACAATCAAATGAGATCCCTTGGCATCCTTGTTTTGTAAGTTACGATTCAAGATCATTTAAAATTTTGAAAACAGTAGTTGTGATAGATTTTCGCCCTGTCTAACACCTGACTGACAAGGGAAGTACTCCGATTCTGCGTTATTTGATTGTACCATTGATTTAATATGACTATACATATTTTTAACTAAAGTTAGAAATCGGCCCTCAATTCCACTGTTTTGCATTTTAGACCACAATCCTACTCTCCAGCCAGTATCAAATGCTTTTGTTAAATCTCTGCACGCACAATAAAGTGTTTTTTTTATAATAGTTTCAAAATATGCATCAACAAATGGATAACGAACATATTATCAGCAGTTTGAAATTGTTTCCTAAATCCCGACTGTGCTGGAGTTAGGATATTATTGGCACCTAGAAATTTTGTCAGTCATTCGTTTAGTAAACTGGTGAATAGTTTTCGGAAACAGCTTAATATCGTAATAGGTCCATACGAGTTAGGATCAGATGGATCGCCTTTATTTTTGAAGATAGGTATTATAATTCCTGAGAGCCACGTTTCAGGGATTACACCGCATGAGAGTACAAGATTGAAAAATTCCGAATATAGTTGGGCAAGTACTCAAATTCTATCTATTATATGATCATTCGCGACAAAATCTAGCTCGGAAGCCTTATTTCTTTGAAATTTCTTTGCAGCCTTTATAATTTCTTCAGTCGTTATGTCATCGTTTAAGATTTTACAATCAAACACCAGTGTTGCAGTTGCACATCTTACTAATTCAGAGTCATCAATTTTGTTTTCATTTAAGTTTTATAAAAATTATAGAAGGAATTTATATTAGGAGTTTTCGGATTTGTTTCCTTCTTACATCCTGTTATATTAGGATCTGCCAAAATTATTTAGGCGAGTGGTGAAGGTTAGGTCAAAAAGTCTTATTTAAATTTAAATTGTCTATATATTTAAGTATATTCTTATCCATAAATTTCTTGTAAGCCTTTGCTTCTTGGTGATATGCCAATTCATTAAATAATGTTTTTGATTTTTTTAAGACGCCGTTTTGCTTTATTAACTTTCTTACCGGAACCATCGTCTGCATTCTATTCCGAACCAAGGTTTACCTTAGTAGTATAGGTAATGGTGATTCTGGCTCACTTCCACTGGAGCCGGATTTATATACCTATACCAACACTACAGGTGGAATTTTTTATGCAAAAATGATGATGCGATTCAACGATAGCCATTAGATTAAGTTCAATTGGCTCTATCTCACTACCACCTGGAGTCAATCAATGCTACCATTAGTACAAAAATGATGATGAGATACTCAACATTTTTACTTAGTTCATCGTTCATTTTACAAGTAGACCAGACTATATACTCTTCTTGGTAATTGATGACCGTATTTGGTTGGTTTGACATCACTGATATAATATATACCTTGTGGTAATTCTCTCCATTTGATAATTTTGTCCCTGAACATAAATGTTTCAATAGCTTTTTCGATTTCTTCCTTTGTTGGTTTGTAATTCTCCATTATTATATACTTACGTAAGCATTTGTTTAAATGTGATCTAATGATAGTAAGCAATCTATTTTTAATCTCCAACCAGTTCTTTGGTTTTGGCACGGAATAATTGACGCGCTTGTTGTCTCCCCTGTTCTGTAAACTTTTTTTTCTCGTCTTCGCTAATACCACTGGTCTTACAAGATTTTGATCGAATCTCCTGCTTCATTGCGTTGTATTTGGCGAGTTCTGACAAAACTAAACGAAACTCCTCCTCGGATATCTTACAATCAGCCATTGCTGTTGAAATATGATCCTCAATGCTGTTCAACTTTGCTTCGGCGAGTATTCGAATATTATCGTGTTTTGATGCTTTCTTTTGCAACCTATGAGAAATGAATTTTATCATTATTCCTGCAAGTCCTGAGACTCCAGCCGCTATTTCCATGCCAAGTACGATAGGCGCGGCGATTATAGTTGATAATAAACCGACACCGGCTACACCGAGTCCCATGCCAGCTGTTACAAGCACGGTGTCAACTCCGTCCAGAGCATTCACGGCTCTGCGATACTTTTTATACAATCCAAGTCTAAACTCCCTCTCTTTTTCTATTTGATGTTTTATGTTGCTTATTTGATGTAATCGAAATCCATCAACAGTATCCATCTTTTCAAATGCCTCATCGAGCACCGGATATAAACTCATAGTGTATATTACGGTCATATAATAGTCTTTAACTGATCTTGCTTAAATGTTTTGAGAGTATACATCAACCTTATCAAATGAATATTATACAGCAAGAATATCTTAGTAAGAGAAATGCTGTCACTTTTAATAATTTGGACCCCCTCAAGGGTCGCAACGGGTGAAGCTCCAATATGAATAATACTGCAACGTTGACGTTGGTGTTTCTTGAGCCATTTAATCGATAGTCCTGGTAATATTTCGAAGGCATTTTCCGGTGCATCTCCGAACAAAACTTCAATAATAAGCGTAGAAATATTAGGTATTGCACTCAAGTTAACTTTAATATCATTGAATTCTGTAACCAAATTTAAACTAACATTTTTTACTGCGGGACGACTATATAACATATGACCTGGGTTTTCTAGCAGGGGGGTGACTAACACACTTTTTCGTTTTGATGGGATATAGGCCGCGAGTACGATCCCACTATTTATTATCTTAGTTAAATTATGTGCCTTGTATTATCTTGTAAGTGTAAAGCGTATAACTTACCATCGGTACCGGGTCTACCGAATCCTTCTGTGTCTCTGAGATCTGAAAGCGCAATTGTATTACATTGTCTGAGTGTTCCAGGGCCTGATGAATCAACCATTATTTATAATATGGAGTGTTACACTTAAGTATCCTTTATGTACAGGTTGGTGTTTTACATCTAATACAGAAATTTTGAGATCTGAAATAATACCACGCTTTAATTTTTTATATTGTAATGATGAGAAAGAGTCCGTTCTACCGCTATTGTATTTTTCATCTTTCACTGGAACAGCTCTGAGCAGAGTTGAAGGACTTTCTAGTTGAATATTATCCGTCCTACTGATTTGATCAAGATGGATGCAGAACTCTTTATAGGGAAATAAATTGGGTAATTTATCTCCATCAAATGGATATGGTGACTTGAAGAATGTTATATCTCCGATTGCAAATCCAAGTGTAATTGCTAAGTTCTAGTTAAGCTTTACATCCTTTTCTCCAGCGCTTAAAATCAGTATCCCATTCGACTCATTTTGTGTGAGACTAATTCCATTAGGCTTAAAAATTTCATCATTGAGTGAGCATACGCTGTAATACCCATCAGGTATAATAATGTATTTGTCAATACCATTGCCATCTAATATATGTATCTTATTGTTATTTCTCACAGCATTTATATTGGTCCACCGTGGGTAATACGTTACATCGCATAGAGCGACTTCAAGTTGACCATCCGAGTTATCGATAGTATGAAGCAGTATAATAGACTGACCATTTGTTATTCCCGGGAGTGTGACATACATATTAAATATACAATGGTACTATATCATAACTTCAATATGAAATCAAGATACATTACTAATCAGTCGATTATAGTTACTGCCTCTAGTGCGTATTTGTCAGGAATTTAATATTGCTAAGAGTAAAGATTGGCGTATTAAAGGAATTAACCATGGTCTGGGTGTTCCATCAGCGAAAAAAAACTGTTAAAGAAGAAAGCGATGATTTAGTTAAAAAATCTCATAAACTATTTCGATCCATTTAAGTTGTTACAGAAAAACAATCTTTTTGTAAGATTGCATAATCTTAATCATGGCTGGGAACTTTCGAGTAATGATTGGAGAGGTTTTTCTTATGAGTTTTAAGGGTGGTTTGGCTTATATTGTTACAAAATTTGTACAACTGAACGATATCGCAAACGCTTGGAATGAATTTCTTAATGATAAAACAGAAAATAATTTTACTAACCCAGGAGTTGTAAGAGTTAATGAATCAATAAGAACTTATGTATGGGCAATTCTCGGTGCACAATCGCAAACACCAACGTCCATTATTGGTTCTGGGATGGCGCTCGATGCACAAAAACAGTTTATCGCAAACGTTGAGGATGCTATTAATTCACCAGTTGACATACCATCTTCTATAAAGTGTTTTCAAGATGTATTACAGTACGCTCAATCCAAAGTAGACTACGTTTTTGCGCCGGGACTATACATGTCTCCGAGTAATATGGAACTTAAGATCGGTCAAGTGATAGGTTATAATAATAAAATTGTTATTGCTACCGATCAACAAAAATCAGATATAAATTCAGATATTAACACTGAACTAATAACGCAAACAAACACAGGTGAAACGGGAATAGTCAAGCCACAGATATCTGCTCAACCATCTACTAACGCACAACCACAAGTGCCACCACATATTGCGGTTAAAAATCAACAACATATCGATGAAAAAACAGCACTTGTAGTAGGTGGAGTCACGGCCGGTTTACTCATGATTTGGTTAGCGGATACGTACAACAGCCCTGCAATTGCTACGATCAGTGCCCACAAGTTTTGACTAAGCCAAGTTGTGGTCTTAGCTAATAAATTCAAGAGCCATGAAACTATACTCCCTATTGTACCGGGAAGTGCAGACGCAGCTTTGCCAGCGAGCTTTCCCAGTGCTGAACCTAATGCTTTTAAATGCTTTTTTATCCACTCTTTTATACCATCCCTATCAGTAGGCGGTGATCCGCTACCTCCTGTACCACCGATTAACGAGAGAGTCAAAGTCGATATAATAAATCGCATTGCGGTTAAAATACTGGCAATGGTTATTCCTTGTTCTCTGAACAATGTTTTAATTTTATCGGCCAGTGTAGTATCATCGTTGAGTACTTGATCGATAGTTTCTCGAATTCGACTGATTTGTGAACGAAGTGCCTTTCTATTACTTGAAGCAGCTTCGAGGCGGGCCGATCTTTCGTCTTCTAAGTTACGTAATCTTTCTGCAACGCAACGTCTACTGAATTCATCGCCTGCCTGTTCAAGTTTTGTTTTCTCATAAGCTATATGCTTCTCGATTTCGGATATCTTGGCTATATTATTGATTAGTTCTCCCCACATTGTTTGCATTGCCTTGTCAAGACCTCGTAATTCCCTAATACTGAACTCCAAGGACGTGGAATTATCGTAGTAGGTATCTAAGATTTCTCCGAGTCTGTCCGAGGCCACCTTCAAGCTTTCTTCCAAATTATCTATGTTACCGAGTTCAGTACGCACAGTCCTAAGAACCTTAGTAGTCTTCGCGGAAAGTTTTGCTCCTCGTGAGTGGTCTGGAAAACCTAATTCATCACTAACAGTGCTGATGCCTTGTTTAGCAGCTATCGTAGGCAAGGCTAGGGGCTTATGAGTACGAGATTTCATAAGATCAATATCAGGTTTGCCACGCAGTCGCAATATTCCTTTACTATCTAATTCAAACTTTAAATAGTCATGACCAATTGGGGTTTCTTTAAAGATATCGTAATTATCATTAACGGTTGATTGTAAAAGTTCATCGTTAAGATTCATGCCACCAAAGCTGGTTTAATCAGTACCCTCTTCGATTGTACTAGTATCAGTTATGTTATCTAGATTAAAATCATCCATTTTTATATTAAACATAAGGTTACATAATTTCAATATAACAATGTCTTTGCAATACGGACGCAAGTTAAACCCACAACGTAGACTTTGAGATCCATTAGGGGTCAAAGCAATTCGTCAGTCTGTAACTATAACTAATAACCCGAGTACCATTGACCAGAATCAAAGTCTGGTTCGCTTTCCTAATCTCGTCGCACACGATGTGTTAGTTCCGGGAACTGTCCAACTAGCATTTACGATTAATTTGACTTCTGCCCACGTTAACAGGGAGCCTGTTCAGAACATAGGTCATGCTATCGTTAAGAAAATCGCGATTAAAATTAGTGGTAATGAGGTTTTGAGTATCAATGATAGCGATGTATACTATTGTTACATGGATCTCTGGAGAACGGACAAAGAGCGGGAAAACTAACAATACCAATGTATTTGTAATCGGAACACATTGAGACTGCGTGTAGATGCTTCTAGTGGTGATAGTACCGTCGTAAAAGATCAGGCCGTTGCCGACGCATTAGGTAACCGCTTCTATACTCCCCTAGACTTTGAATTCCTAGATTCCCACATGCCCTTTTATCGAGCATCCCTAGGCGATAGGTTAAAATACGAACTCACTTTTAATGACTACAGTAGAGTAATCAAAGTCACTGGGGATGAAACGGCTAGCTATTCCATTGACAATATCTCGCTGGAGTATGATATGATAACAGATCCTGAATTAGCCAGACAAATTCGTAACCAGTATACAGGTAGTTTAGCCATTTTGTACGATCTCATGCTTCGACATCGAAAAATCACAAGGGTAAAAAAAGATACGACGTGGAATATCAATCTAAACGTCCCCACGAGATCGTTGAAGGGTATTTTGATGTTGTTCGAGGACCCCTCCAATGCATTTAAAAGAAATACCGAGAAGTTCTACAATCCCAAGATTACTAAAGTAGAATTGACTATCGAGGGCGTTCCTAATCAACTATATAGTCAAGGAATGCTAGCGTATCAACAATGGGATGAGATTAAAAAACTTCCTTCTATAAAACGAAGCCCAGAAGTTAACGCGGTCGTGAAAGATCTGTCTCTCAGGGGTGTATCGATGGGTGAATACCTCACCACGAAGTACGCGCTATGGCTCGACATGCAAACAACGGACGATGACCAATTACACGGCAGTGGGAGGAGAATAGAAAATGCTAGCGAGGGTGTCACTATACAGATAACCAAGCTCCAGGAATTAGCTGGTAAATTAAACATATATTTGTACGTGATTATGGATGCGCAACTTAATATACAGAATGGACGATTCGTGCAAGCAATCTATTGATAATCTTTTACCTAAAGAACCGAACTGCTATCATATGCGGGCAAACGGGTTGTGGAAAAACAGCCTTTATTCTAGATATTTTACATAGTCATTATCGGGACATTTTCGACCATATTATTATTCTGTGCCCGACTATAAGCGTTAATAAAACATACCTATCGAGAGATTGGGTAATGAATGACGACGGGGTACACAGAGTCGATCCAGGCGATCATTTACAAGACTGTTTACGAATATGTCATGAAAAATACAAAGGAGAATCAACCCTTTTCATAATAGACGATTGCAGTGCGAGTAAAGAACTCACCAAAAAGAAAGATATGCTTTCGTATTTAGCATTCTCCGGTCGGCATACTCAGCATAGCGTTTGGGTACTTACTCAAAAATACAACTCTGTCCTGAAAGATCTCAGAGAGCAGATCAAATGGGTAGCTCTGTTTCATTGCAAAGACTGAGATTCATTCGAGGAATGTCTACGCGAAAATGATGTTATTTATACCAAGCTCGAACGAGATAAAGTCAGAAAACTGTTACCAGCAACTAAGCATTGTAAACTCGTATTAAAAACCGATCAACCAGCTGCTTATGCAATTGCTTAGTAAAATATGGCAAAATTATAGCAAAATGTGGCAAAATTATAGCAAAATGTTGCAAAATTATAGCGAATATGGCAAAAAGGTTGCAAAATGTGGCAAAATTATAGCAAATATAGCAAATATAGCAAATATAGCGAAAATACGATAAATTGAACATTAGCGGTTAATATGGCATAATGTGGTTTGAAATTCTCATTCTTTCGCAACAGTTTATTATTACAGAATGTATTGGATATGTCATATTATATTATGTTAGACTTAAATATCTCCTTAGGTATTACATTATGGAATGCGACGAACTCATCGAAACAAATGCTCAAAGAATCTGATCAACATGCAGAAGTAGTTACAGATAAATCTTCAGATAAACATAGAGAAAGTCTCGCGACTTTGGTAGCCGGTGGAAAATGTTCTCAATATTTTGGGGAAAATTATACCATCGAAAAAATTGATAACATGACCGACGAAGAAATTAAAAAACTGTATGCGCGTTACGAGTCTAGGCTGGGAGCTACCATGACTAAAACGATAGGGTCGGCTATATTACAACTATACACAGTCGTAGCTAGTACGTTTCTCCCTATCCCGGCAGAACATCGCATTTATTTATGCGAATCTCTCAAGAAAGACCCATTCATCGAACACGCTATGAGCTCAGTGAGCTGTGAGTTTTATCATAGATACGGAATGTTCTTAGCTCTACTCACCACCGCTTTAATAAAGGCTAGGTATTGTCAATTTAAACATACATGCCCACTTAATAATAATGGAGACTCAACAGGTGACACCACAACAGATTGCGAACGAGGAAATAACCCCGATTGCAAAAGAGATAGTGAATGAGGAAATACCACAACCACAAAAACAAGCCAGAGTTACTAAGAACCCCCCAAAAATAGCTGCAGGAAGAATGGGCGGACTCGCTCGCAAAGTGAAACTAATGAATAATTCAAATATTGATCCGATTAAAACTTGGGCACTAGTAGGAGTTGTTGCTATAGCAGCTGTATGGTTGTTTTATAAGACGGGAGAAGAGAAAACGTCACCCCCGATGTCACAACAACAAGTTCAATTAGAGGTTAGCCCTCATATAATGCTATAAGAAGCATGACTACTCCAGTTACAGACGGTAAAATGTTAGTAAATGCAACGTATCATTCAGCGGTGGTCAGCGACTTGGCCATTGGCTATGCCCCTATAGCTAAAATGATTACTAAAGCCACACCACCCAAGCTAGATTTTAATGGTTATGATATCGGTATGATGATTCTTCATATAGGATTAGCAATGGCAACAAAAGATATGCTCATCAAACAAGGGCTTATCCCGGAAGACATAATGAAGTAATTAAACATTTGAATATTTTATATTATTGAACAATTGAATATGTTATATTATTGATCATGGTATCAATTGCGATGATGGTCGGTGGAGCTGTTGTTAATACTCTAGCTTCTTCGGGGAGTATTTTTTTATTTTCTAGTATGAGAGGTTCTGAGCAGAAAAAACATAATAAAGCATCAGAACAACTCGAAGCAGCCCAGTCACAATGGACCTGGTGCAGAATAGAGAGATTAGATTGTATTCATGAAGAACTGCGTAGACAGGGACATTCAATTCAAATGTTTAAGGATGTTGAATCTACCATGCACGAATTTGTGTTCTGTATGTGGGATTGGGGTTAAAGGTAGTTACTGTTTATGTAAGAGTCACGGCGCTGACAAGAAACGGTTTCAAGTTATTTATGAGAGGAAAAAGGCTTACCGAAATGAGATAAATAGATTGGGTAGAATTCAAACCAATTAGACATTAGTTCACATGTATTTATATATCACAATGACTTATGTTGTCAGAGAGCTGAAAGCTTTAGCAAAACAACGTGGTCTATGTGGATATTCTCGAATGAGAAAAGCTGAATTGATTGATTTACTTGGTTTGGAATACAACAAACCCCAGACAGTTACAGAACTCAAAGCTCAAGCAAAAAACAGTGGGCTGAGAGGTTATTCTCGAATGAGAAGAGCTGAATTGATCGCTTTACTAGATAATGATCAACAAGATGATGTTGATAATGTTGATAATAATCAACAAGGTGATGTTGATAAAAAACAACAAGAATTAAAATTTGTACCCACATCCGCTGGCATTGGTAAATATCTAAGAGGTTGGAAGATGGATATTAATTCCAACATGGATGTTAATGATGTTAAGCCCATAATATCGAGCAAAATTAACGAGGAGTTAGATGATTTACATAGTATAAAATACCAGCTGACGATTAAAATGTCATTGAGTAAAAGTAACACAGACGATAGGACTGAATAAACCGAACCATATTTCCGGAGCAATCAAGAAGTTATAACCGAATCTGATACTATAAACGCATCATTAGATACATCAATTCAGAGGATACAGGAAACTTTAGAACGCTGGACTAATAGATGTTCGGGATGGGGTGTAGATAAAATCGACAGTTTATATTTAGATATAGCAAATTATATGCCCTTCAAAGGTGGATCTTATATAGATTTACCACCGTATTATAAAAAGAGAAAAGCCATAATTAATGTAAAAAATAAATCTGATGACTGTTTAAGAATGATGATAAGATCTGCTTTGTTCCCCATAGACAAAAATCCGGATAGACCTTCTAGCTATCCTCAAAACGATGGACTCAACTTCGATGGTATAGACGAACCTACACCAATATCACAAATTGATAAGGAGGAAAAACAAAATAATTTAGCTATAAATGTTTTCGGACATTCTTCTAAAAAAATTGTTGTACACAGGATAAGCTCCGCTCCGGAACATATTCCCAGAATCAATTCATTTCTGATCGAAAAAGATGGAAAATATCATTATACATGGATAAAGAGTTTAAGCAGACTATTATGCTATCAAACAAAACATGCAGGAAAGAAATATTTCTGTGAAAGATGCCTACATGGCTACAGCAGACAAGATCTATTAGAAGCGCATAAAGAAAACTGTAGAGGTGTTGGACAGACTGCTATCAGGATCGATATGCCTAAAGAGGGAAAAAATATATTAAAATTTGAACATTCTTGTAATCAAATGCCAGTACCGTACGTAATTTACGCTGACTTCGAAGCACTTATCAAACCTATAGAAAATACGGAACACAATACTGTTAGTAGTTTTACATACAAAACTCAAGAACATATTCCTTGTGGGTTTGGATATATAGTTGTAAGGTATGATGGGAAAACAAACCCGCCCATGATTTACAGAGGTCCCGATGCAGCAGGAAAGTTCCTAGAATATCTACAAAATGAAGAGAGAATAATCAGGGAAAATGTATCGCGTAAGAAACCAGTATGGATGACGAGCGATGATTGGAGGTCCTATAAGAGGTCAACTAGTTGTCATGTTTGTAATGGTAATTCCGTAAGAGATCATTGCCACGTCACGGGTAATTATCGGGGAGCCGCGCATAACGAGTGTAACTTGAAACTAAAAATGAATTCTCAAACAATACCCATCCCCGTTGTGTTTCATAACCTTAGAGGATACGATTCTCATCTCATTATGCAAGCTATCTCAAAGACCGACGGCGGTTTAACGTGCATTCCTAATAATATGGAAAATTATATATCATTCTCGTTGACTAAAACTATACATTATAGGGACAAGGATGGGAAATCCAGAATAAAGCAAAGTAATGGGCTTAGATTCATAGACTCTACAGTTTCTGTTATCTTCCCTGGACAATTTAGCTAATGCGAACAATCCCGATGACTTTGCAATAACAAATAAATATACCGATAGGTTAACGCGTAGTTTTTGTTGTTGAGAAAAGGTGTATATCCTTACGAATATATCGATGATTAGTCTAGATTCGATGAAACTAAATTACCACCCCTTGAATCATTCTATAGTAACTTAACAGAATCTAAAATAACAGATGCCGATTATGAACACGCTCTGACGGTGTGGGATAAATAAGGTTGTAAGAATTTAGGCGATTATCACGATCTGTACTTAAAAACTGATGTACTGTTACTCACCGATATATTCGAGATATTTAGAAAGACATGTTTAAAACAATACTATTCCAGTCCCGGACTATCATGGGATGCATTGTTGAAGAAGACCGGCGTAGAACTAAAATTACTCACCCATATGATATGCACTTGTTTATTGAGAAAGGATTAAGAGGTGATATGTTGATGGCAGCGAAAAGGTATTCTAAGGCTAATAATAAATTAGTGGAAGGATATGATCCGAGTAAACCTGACACACACATATTATATCTCGTCGCCAACAAATTGTATGGATGGGCTATGAGTCAACCTTTACCCACGGGTGGTTTTGAGTGGGTCGATAATATCAAAGTGGATGATATCCCCTCAGATTCCGATAAAGGGTACATACTAGAAGTTGACTTGGAATATCCAAATTCGTTACATAAAGACGATAACAGTTATCCGCTAGCTCCAGAAAGATTAATGGTGAATAAAGGTTGGATGTCGGAATATCAACGCTCCTTGATGGGTAATACAAGGTTAGCTAACGTAGAAAAACTCGTACCAAATCTGATGGATAAGACAAAATATATAGTTCACTACAGAAATCTCCAGTTATATCTATCGTTAGGTATGAAACTAAAGAAAATACACAGAGTTCTAAAGTTTGATCAAAGCCCTTGGATGGAGCCCTATATAAGGTTGAACACAGATTTAAGAAAGATAGCTACCAGCGATTTCGAAAAGAATCTGTATAAGCTCATGAATAACTCAGTATTTGGTAAAACGATGGAGAGTCTAAGGAAGCGTGTTGATGTTAATTTAGTCAGATCTAATGAGGAAGAAAGACTCAGGAAACTTATAGCCAGTCCGGCTTTTAACAGAAGCAAGATATTTGATAACCACTTAGCCACGTTGCATATGCAGAAGAGTAATATGAAATTCAACAGACCGGTGTACGTCAGTATGAGTATTCTTGACTTGTCAAAACACTTAATGTGTGACTTTTATTACAACGAACTTAAGAAGCAATACGGCGATAGATGTAAGGTGTTATATACCGACACAGATTCTTTGTTGATGGAAATACAAACCGAAGATGTGTATAAAGATATGGCAGAAAAAATAGATATGTATGAGACGAGCGATTACCCAAAAGATAATCCACTGCACAGCGTAGTAAATAAAAAGGTGTTAGGTAAGATGAAGAATGAATGTGCTGGGACCCCTATAGCGGAGTATGTAGGATTTAGACCTACGATGTATTCTATAAAGAAGTCCGATAATGGAGAGATAAGAAAAGCTAAGGGTGTTAAGAAGTATGTGGTAAAAAAGCATATCATACACGAACAGTATAAAGAATCATTATTCAATGGTAGAACGTTCAAACAAGAGATGAACTCTTTAAGAAGTTACAATCATAGGATATATGGATTAAGGACGAACAAGACATCATTATCCCCCTTAGATACAAAGAGATGGATTGATAAGGATGGTGTAACTACCTGCGCTTATGGTTATTTAGGGCGGTAATACTGTACCGTCGGGAACTATGAACAACTCTTCTCGTACAAATGCCCTGCCCGGTCAATCTCTAAGATAATAAAGAATATGCTCTCCTTCTTTCATAACAAATCAACTAATATTATATATCTTAAGAGACCAAATCGGATCGGTTGCGCGACGTAGGCCTCCTTCGAGTTCACCGGGCTGATATAAATATCTTACGCTTACTCTATCCGCAAGTTTTTGTTCTTTGCCTCTCCTCGGTGCTGAAGACTCGGAAGTCACATATTTCATTTTAATTGCATCGGATGGTTTCTTCCCTATTAATCTCGTTACTTCATTATTCAGCACTGATACAACAGCTGATAATCGTGTCACCCATTCGGTTGATCTCAATCGTTCCGATTTCATTTCGATCCCATATTGATAGCCAAACAAACATTCCGCTAATGTCCGGTTAAATCTTTCGACCATAGCTTGAATACGGTGGGCCTCTTTTTCGCCATGCCTGATTTCGACATCGTGCTTTGTTAACAGTTTAGTTATTGATCCCATAAACTCGCGACCAGGATCTACTTGAAATAGCTTAGGCCATTTTAGTGGTCAACGTTTATATATACGACTCAGTGCATTAGCTACTTCTGTTGAATCTTTCGAGGTTAATGGCTCAGCCTCTTTGTATTGACTAGCCACATCCACTACGGTTAAAGCGTATTTATACGTTTTGCGTCTTACCTTATCATGGGGAATAAACAAGAGGTCAGCCTGATGAACTTCATTCTTAGTAAAAATATCAAACATCTTCCTCGGTATAAAACGCGGTGCTGGTAGGTATATTTGCCACATCGCTTGTTTCTTTAACCAATCCTTGGCCACATCTTTAGATACCTTAGCCGCAGTGGCTAATTTTTTTATTGCTCCTTTACCTTTCCAATATCCTCGTGGGCTATAGTAAATTTTAATCATTATTAATTAATATTGATGTTTCTTTTAATATGACTCATGATTATCGTTGAATATCATAGAAGCATTGATTGACTCCAGGTGGTAGTGAGCTAGAGCCAATTTAACTTAATCTCATGACTATCGTTGAATCGCATCATCATTTTTGCATAAAAAATTCCACCTGTAGTGGTGGTATAGGTATATAAATCCGGCTCCAGTGGAAGTGAGCCAGAATCACCATTACCTATACTACTACCTTTTTCGCGTTGTCTGTATTTAACACTGTTTTCTCTGACTCCGAATGTTGATCATGCAGTGTTAACAAGCACGTGCGCGATTTCATTTGCGAGTCTGTTTACACTCGACGGGTCGCCGTGACCTGTCCGTGCTTCGTGCACAGTCTTCATCAGTTTATTTATCTGTTCAACATTTATATGCTTTATGTATATATCAGATTTATCAAGTTTGTAATGTTTAGGTTTGTTAGCGGTATTTGTATAGATGCGCGGTAGGCCTTTACATGGATTACTTACAGGATTGACTATAGGTGAGTGGGCAGTGCACGTCTGTGTAGAGGGGTGAGTAGTCAATTATATCAAAATCAGAAAAGAGCGGAAGGCACATATGAGATACAATAACATAGTCGATAACACTTTTATCTTTACATGTTGTTTTACATGTCATTTGATCATTTCCTAGCCTGCCATTACCAATAAACAGATTTAAATTTTTACAGATTTCAATAGGTTTAAAGCCAAAGTTATTTATTCTTGTTTTGTTCTGTGTTGCTCTCACGCGTGGCAACCCAAGTTCATCGAGCACAGATTCAGGGTTAAGTTCTGATCTAATTTAATCCATTACCAAATTAAATTCTTCAATTATGTATTCATCAAGAATTTCGTATTCGCATAGATTATTTGTCCTGGCATTAAAGTCCCCAGTTAAGTGACATACTCACTTTTTTGACATAATATTAATTATTGATTGCTCAATTTCATAAAACATATCGTTTGCGATATACTTTGATCCTTCGGGTGGGATATAAACAGTCCCCAAGTACAGATCCTGATCAAACTAAATAGTTTTTTTACATACTTTAGTCCAAAGAATGTAATCGCATTCTTCTCCAGCTACGGATATATAATCTCCATATTTACTTTTATATGCTACATCTATACCTCTTGATTGCTTTACAGTACCCAACCTATTCTGAAGAAAAAGAGTATACCCGGGTATATTTAACTCATCCAAACTGTTTGTTTTCGTTTCTTGAAATCCAATTATATCTCTTTAAGCGATTAGGTAAAGAAATTCCTTATTTTCTAAGTATGTCTGAGGCCACATACATTTAGACTTAAGAAATTAAGACTATTATTTTGGTAATGATCAGTACAGTCACCATGATGATGATGATCATCATCATCATCATCATCATCATCATCGTTGTCGTCGTCGTCATCATCGCAATATTCATCAACAACAACATCATCTGCAACAGCATTGGCAGCATTATCACAATTACTAGCAAATTCAGAACCATGATTTACGGCATTTATATTATCAAGTACAGATTTGTTTTTCAATAATTTACATGAAATCTTTGCTTTATGGACTGTGTTAAAAATAACTGGGGTACAGTAAAAATATTTTCCCTATCTGAGGAAACATGGTTATTCAAAATATTCCATTGTATCATAAACATTGTGAACACCATCTGTGTTTTCATTTGCCTTGCTTAGTACATTGACATCAAAGTCTTTCTGAGGATTATTTGTTGACAGAGTGTGATCTATGGTATTCAGAATACCAGAAACATTGTGGGCATGATTTGTGTTTTCTGTTGAATTCACTATTACATCTACATCAGAACAATTGTCAAGATTACATACAGCATGAGCACAATTAATCAGTACATTTGAAACGTTCACGTTATCAAGTACTTGGTCGAGAACATTAGTGTTTACAGTTGTTTGACTTAAGATATTTACCTCAGAATGTGATTAGTTATTTGGGACATCTGTTATTTTATCAGCTGTGATACAAGTGTGATTATCCAAAGCTACTGCAACAAGCATACCGTGACATATTTTATCAGCATATTTGTGTGCAATTGATTGGGTTAAAACAACAAAATCGCTATCATCATCATCATCATCATCATCAACATTGACATAAATATCACAATTACAAGTAAACTCTGAGTCATGACCTGCAGCATTTACATTATTAGGAACAAATGTGTTTGCCATTGGTTTACATGAAACACTTTCTTCATGAACTCTGTTAAAAGTAACTGGGGTACAGGTGGGATAGTTCAGGACATCTGTGACATTAATGTTATTAGGTACATCTGTGTTTGTGTATGTTTGAGTGAAAATATTTACATCAGTATAAGTGTTTACCTTTTCTGAGGAAACATGGTTATTCAAAATATTCACAGAGTCCATTGTATCATAAACATTGTAAACACCATCTGTGTTTTCATTTGCCTTGCTTAGTACATTAACATCAAAGTCTTTCTGAGGATTATTTGTTGACAAAGTGTACCAGATACATTGTGGGCATGATATGTTTTATGTTGAATTCACTATAACATCTACATCAGGGTTATATTGAATATGTCTTTCAAAATATTTGTTGAGCTTTTATATGGTAGATATATCATTGTTAATACCCTCTGCGTGAACCTCTTTGTTGATACCTGGTTCATTTTGACCATTTAGTTCGGCATCTGTTATTTTATCATCTGTGATAGAATCATTAAAATCAGATCTTAGTTCTCGCTACCGCTAAACAAAGATCTGAGGACATCCCGTTACGGGTCACGTCAGACCGACCTTGCGCGAACTTTGACCGACCAATGGAATGACCAATCAGAAAGCAGCTTTCTCGTGCTTTACGGCACTATTTTCTAATTGGCTACAACGCTTCGAAACATATTTTGACAAATTCTCGATTAAAAATTTGAAACCTGAACAAAAGAAAATTCTGAAATCGCTAATAGATGGTCTAGATAGTATGGATTCAGTCGTTTAACCTGTAACTATCGTTCGGAATACCCCGTGTTAAAGTTTTCGAGGATGCATGATTAGAAATCACATTCCGACTGTCACTTTCATGATACGTAAGCGACGCTGTGATTGGTCGATTGAAAGGTCGTTCTGACGTGACCCCAACTGGGATGTCCTCAGAACTTTGTTTAGCGGTAGCAACTTGTCAAACAACTTGTGAGCAAGAATTGTATGATGCGTTTTGAAATCTTGGTAGGGAGGGCATGTTGGATTGTGAAATGTAGACACCAAGGACTGACGCTGCAGGAGTATAACTGGACACCAAGGACTGACGCTGCAGGAGTATAACTGGACACAAAGGGGACAGTTGACAATTGGAAAGTTGAAGTCATCCCTCTTGTCATACAGTCTTGTGGAGAGTGTTTTGATAGTTTTAATCTTTAACAATATAAAAACATTTGTCAAACTGACGTCCCGTGGAGTTATTGATTACTTTTCACTGACACTGATACAGACTGCCCAACAGAGCCGACGGAACCCACGGGACCGACACCTTTAATAGTTGATAGTATAGCAAACATCATTCATATGGCTGTGTTCATGAAATGACTTTATGATATATAAACGGTGACAATGTTAAATACAACAAATAACTTCGTTAGATAAATGTGCCCAAACCACGCATATGTATTATCAACGTTTGGCTTCACTCTAATATAAAACTCGTCCATTCTCGTTTATACTGGATTCAAAAGCTCCAGACAAATCCATTTGTCACTAATCGTGATTAACATAGATGTGATTGCATCTCAGTCTTCGGGGTTTTAGGACATGTGTTGAGGATGGGGACGGAAGTGATCAGAGGGGTGCTTTGAGGACACAATGTGAAGTGATGAAAGTCCTCATTGGTAACATGTATGTAAAATTTGGGGATAGGATATTTAGGCAGAGTTAGGCACGCCCATGAGCACTGATTGTGCAGCAGCTCCAGCCTTGGGGGTCTACATTTCACAACTTGTTTGGTACATTCGAGCAGGCTCTTTCTAGGAAGATTTTAAAGAGCGTCATACCACACTTGCTCAAATCATGTTCGATCAGGGTCACATTCAAAGCCTAAGTAAAGCTTTCAAAACGTGTAAAGGTAGACATGTGGAGGGCATTTCCAATTGTGATGCATCAGTGCCAAAAATAATGTCCGATGCAATTCCCTAAGTTACATTAAAGGTTCCCGTCTTTTTCAGATGAACAATTAACTTTCCTTTGCATGTGTTTGTGATGGGTGTCACAATTGGAGCAGTATGCGTTCATCTTTTCGCAAACACCAAGCAACAGCATGACAAACGAAATATTTACAAACTATTTGACAGTGAATCATAAACACATGCTAATGGATTTCTTCTGAATATGGAAAGGGTTTCGTCGCGGGTTTTTTTAAAATTAAAAACCCTATCTTCTTTCTCGGTAGTTTTCACCTTTGAAATACACTGCCTACCTTTTCTGTAGACTTCCTGGTATCACCTCGAGTATCCAGCCCCAACCTACCTGTGACTATGAGAAGGAAACTTCATGGAGCAGTTGAAGCATTCCACTGTTCTCGGCTACCTTACGTTTACTGAGCAATAAGCGAGTTAAAGGTGACGTCGTGCACTTCCGCAATAGACTGCCACTGAGCAGTGAACCACAGGTCAATTCAGCAAAACACGGTGGAGCTGGCAACTAAACAATGTATCGTCAGAGCTGCGATAACACGTAACCTTCAGACATGCTCCTTAAGAACATAGGGGGGGATTAAATCCAGGAATCCGGGTGCAGGCAATCTTGCATAGACTTGCTGAGATATTTTAACCTCCGATATTGAAGTGCACTATCGTGCAATATCACCACAGGGGGCACCAGACATGAGCTTCACACTTTGTACCCATGTGGGGAATCGAACTTAGAACTGACGAGAACTGATATCCGCAAATTATGCATTAGTATTTCTCCGTTAACATTAAATTTTATAACATATCAATACTAAAAATAAATGGGGATATATCTTTAATGAACAAATTGCCACAGTATATACCTTTCAAAATACGTCTGCTGCTGGATGTACTTGCTCATCTTGATCTTAAACATTCATTCCGATATTAATCCTGAAGATCCGGGGTAGAATAGGTCTTCAGCAACCCATTCTTGTTGCAAAAGACCACTGCGTTTGTCGTAAGAGGCGACTAACGGGATCGGACGGTCAGGTTCGCTGACTTGGTTGATGCAGGTCATCGTATCCCAATTGCGTAGATCGACACTTATGATGTCAATTACTTGATTGTCTGGTCCAAACTCGATTATTTATATAGCTGGAATATTGCTGAGTGCGGCATTAAACAAACAAACAAACAAACAAATCATTCAGATATATTAGAATGATAATATGTATACGATAATATATTATAACATACTCGAGACATATTTTATGAGTAACAAAGCCGATATGTCACACCCTGTTGAAGTGATTAGGAACACGACTTGGAATCCATTTGAATACACGACATACATCTCCTTAAGAAAATATACAAGCAATAACTAAAATCGAGGAGAGTGGTTTATTGTGTTTCTCCCAAAACAACTACACACCATGCCAACATCACTACACTTAGTTAAACAACACAGGCAAACTACCCACTGATGTAGTGGACGTAGTCAAGGAGCAGGGGTTAGATGGAGAGGAAGATGCTGAGAAGGATGTCCTCATGTTAACTAGAAGTTGGTTTGTTCAAACATGTATATTCATATAGCCACACCAACTATATATGAAATCGTTGAGTGCATCTTTGAAAAAGAATACAAGCACACACGTATTTCAAATAAGAGGTGGTGTTGAAGGACGGTGTTGAGTGATGGTGTTGAGTGCTGGTGTTGAGTGTTGGTTGGTGTTCAGTGATGGATTTGAGTGATGGTGTTGAGTGCTGGTTGGTGTTAAGGGGTGGTGTTGAGTGGTGGTGTCGAGGGGTGGTGTTGAGTAATGGTGTTGAGTGGTGGTTGGTGTTGAGTGGTGGAGTTGAGTGATGATGTTGAGGGGTTGTGTTGAGTGATGGTGTTGAGTGTTGGTTGGTGTTCAGTGATGGATTTGAGTGATGGTGTTGAGTGCTGGTTGGTTTTAAGTGGTGGTGTTGAGGGGTGGTGTTGAGGGGTGGTGTTGAATGATGGTGTTGAGTGGTGGTTGGTGTTGAGTGGTGAAGTTGAGTGATGATGTTGAGGGGTTGTGTTGAGTGATGGTGTTGAGTGGTGGTTGGTGTTGAGTGGTGGCGTTGAGTGGTGGTGTTGAGTGGTGGTTGGTGTTTAGTGGTGGAGTTGAGTGATGGTGTTGAGTGCTGGTTGGTGTTACCTGGTGGTGTTGAGGGGTCGTGTTGAGTGATGGTGTTGAGTGCTGGTTGGTGTTGAGTGGTGGAGTTGAGTGATGGTGTTGAGGGGTTGTGTTGAGTGATGGTGTTGAGTGGTGGTTGGTGTTGAGGGGTGGTGTTGAGAGATGGTGTTGAGTGGGGGTGTTGAGTGATGGTTGGTGTTGAGTGGTGGTTGGTGTTGAGTGGTGGAGTTAAGTGATGGTGTTGAGTGCTGGTTTGTGTTGAGGGGTGGTGTTGAGTGATGGTTGGTGTTGAGTGGTTGTGTTGAGTGGTCGTGTTGAGTGGTGGAGTTGAGTGATGATGTTGAGTGCTGGTTGGTGTTGAAGGGTGGTGTTGAGGGGTGGTGTTGAGTGGTGGTGTTGAGTGATGGTGTTGAGGGGTTGTGTTGAGTGATTGTGTTGAGTGGTGGTGTTGAGGGGTGGTTGGTTAAGTGATGGTGTTGAGTGATGGTGTTGAGTGGTGGTGTTGAGTGGTGGAGTTGAGTGATGATGTTGAGTGGTGGTGTTGAGGGGTGGTTGGTGTTGAGTGGTGGTGTTGAGTGGTGGTTGGTGTTGAGTGGTGGTGTTGAGTAATGGTTTGTGTTGAGTGGTGGTTTTGAGAGGTGGTGTTGAGTGGTGGTGTTGAGTGATGGTTGGTGTTGAGTGATGGTTGGTGTTGAGTGGTGGTGTTGAGTGGTGGAGTTGATTGATGGTGTTGAGTGATGGTGTTGAGTGGTGGTTGGTGTCAAGCGGTGGTGTTGAGTCATGGTTGGTGATATATAGGAATATCCAATGTTTATTAACGAAAAACCAAAACAATGAAAATGCAACCCATTTATTTACCCCAATCGAACACAAACAACTGTTCTATTGTCTACTGTTACGACACCTCTTTACTCTGCAAACTCACCTGTCTAACTAAACTCCCAGAAACTCCCATGTCCCAGTCATTAACAAAATCTTCACGGAAAGCACGTGCTTTCCGCGAAGCTGGGTGTGTTTTGTACACTTGGCTCTGATAATGGCTGGGACATGTGCGTTTCTGCGAAGTAGGTAGCGTTTGTTTTTAAAACCCTCTCCCGAACAGTTGGTGTTGAGTGGTGGTGTTGAGGGGTGGTGTTGAGTAATGGTGTTGAGTGGTGGTTGGTGTTCGGTGGTGGTGAGTGATGTGTTGAGTGGTGGTTGGTGTTGAGTGGTGGTTGGTGTTGATTGGTGGTGTTGAGTGATGGTTGGTGATGAGTGGTGAAGTTGAGGGGTGGAGTCGAGTGATGGTGTTGAGGGTAGTGTTGAGTGGTGGTGTTGAGAGGTGGTGTTGAGTGATGGTTGGTGATGAGTGGTGGTGTTGAGTGGTGGAGTCGAGTGGTGGTGTTGAGGGTAGTGTTGAGTGGTGGTGTTGAGTGGTGGTGTTGAGTGATGGTGTTGAGGGGTGGTGTTGAGTGGTGGTGTTGAGTGGTGGTGTTGAGTGATGGTTGGTGTTGAGTGCTGGTGTTGAGTGCTGGTTGGTGTTGAGTGGTGGTTGGTGTTGAGTGGTGGTGTTGAGTGCTGGTTGGTGTTGAGTGGTGGTGTTGAGTGGTGGTGTTGAGTGGTGGTTGGTGTTGAGTGGTGGTGTTGAGTGATGGTTGGTGTTGAGTGGTGGTGTTGAGGGGTGGTTGGTGTTGAGTGGTGGTGCTGAGTTATGGTTATGAATGGATAGGTGGGTTAGTTACAAGTGCAAGTAGTCAAGTCCATATCAAGTCAAGTGTTATCACCTTGAAGACAATACGTGGACCAGCATGGAATGCAGGTTGTACAACTATTGATGCCAGTATGTTGTCCCGGTAGTACTATCCAGAGACGCTTCCATGTATAAATATACTATGGTGTTCTGGCAGGCATAGTGATCCCGACCCATATCATAACAGAGTCGTTCGCAGGACGTTCTTTTGGACGCTTCCACACACGTCCATGCATATCCAGTGAATCTGACCTCATCTGAAAACATTACTAGAGACGATCAGCGATTACCCCAATTCCTATGTTCATTGGCATGTTGTAGAAGTGTCCATTTGATAAGGTGGTGCAACATATGGTCGCTGTGTAGATAGCTGCATCCAGAGGATTTCCCCTGACCATGAGCAACCGAACAGCGACTTGATTGGGCTTGATTTCTTAAAACCTGGTTTCTGACCAACTGACCTGTGGGGGCCGATCATTAACATTTTGTTTCTGCAAAAAACTGTTCCTTAGTCTGCAAATAACAGGCTGAGACACATTGAACATATTGATAACCTTCTTGAGCTCTATCAGTTTGAAACATGCCAGTAGCTCTTAAGCGACACATCACCTTGTAGACGACACATGCCCAATCTGATTAGAAATATTGCAAAAAGTAAGAAGAGACACCCCATACTTTTTTAAGTTACTCCCGAGATATCTTTAGCCCCACTAAATGCCAAACAGAAAAAGAAGAATACAAAAAGCGAGGACCGAACCCTTGCTTGACAAATCTGCCACTGTACCCTTCCTATATAATGTTGGGTGGTGTGGTAACATGTGGTTGAAGTGTTCGCTCATCACGCGAAAGATCCGGGTCTGATTCCCCACATGGGTCAGTGGGTGAAGCCGTATTTTGGTGTCCCCTGCTGTGATATTGCTGGAATGTTGCATTTGCCCAAATATTGGCTTTTAGGAGCCATTAGAAATTCTTCTTGCCACATCTTGTACTGAAGGCTGCGGAGACTAGATCACATTAACATCACATTACCAGTCTCCTCTCACGTAGTAGGGTATTCAAACAATGGGTAAATCACAAGAAAGCCTGACATCTGCCAGGATTGCTCTGACAGCAAAACACTTATCTTCTCCTTGATATGCAGACAAAGAGTCTCAATCCTACTCAGAAAATGTGTTCTTAGTTTCATAAAAGAAGCAGAAAGTCTGTCTGTTTCTAAAAATTTATCATACAAATTTACAGATCTTGATCACTCATAACCCATTACTTTCAGTGACTCAGCATCTAGTCCAGTTCACTCAGGTCAGCAGTATGTCGCCGGTGTCGCAAGTGAGTAGAGATGATCTTGGCATACTGAGTTCGTCGAAGTAGTTGGTAGGCAAGGGGAAGGAGATGGAGGATGGTGGAGTGGAAGACCTTGCCACCGAAGCTGAACAGGTCCATCCCCAGCTCAAGACCCTCACCGTAGTCGCACTCATCATTGGCAAACTGCACCAGCGTGATCAGCTCCTGCAGCGGGTCGAAGAACTTGTTCCTCTCCGTCTCCGTCCGTGCCTCCACAATTTTCTTCAGGATCTTCTTCAGGTCACCTGGGACAGCAAAAGAAAAGATGTGAGACTGACAAGATTAATGCTTATTTGGCAAGGTATGCTATTCTAGGGTTGACTGTTGGGGGCATTATAACTATCCACAAGCACTGACATAGTCAAAACTACTCCTGCAATAGTACTATAGAAAACTTTTACATTCATACCTGTGTACAGTAATATTGATATTGCAGTGATTTTTTCATCAGATTTTTGTATATGTCTATACTTAAATCTGTGGGAATTAAATGGTGTTTTATATTTATTGTTTAACAGTAAAATAAGAATAAAAATAGTTTCTCATTGATACATAAATGTTCTTCATAAAATAATATTATTGTTTCTCTAAAAAGATGTTCACAACTACTGAACGTTTTCAAATATTGATAAATCTACAAAAATTCAAGATAGCTGTCAATTTCAAGATGTCCGACAAGTTTTCCTAATAGGAGTGTAGACTGGAATCTTTTAACTCAGTGTGCCTTTAAACAGAGTGCTGGGACTTATATGCTTACAACTTGTCACACTAACTCACTGAAGTATAGTTTACACTTTTAGATAAGAAACTCCATTGGCAGAGCCCCCCAAATTCCAAGATGGCTGCTAAGAGACTGATGGATAGACATGGAATATCAATACACTGTTGGTCTCTGATGACATATTTGAGTGATTTGAAGAGCTTCAAGAATGCATGCAGAATACTCAATCATTTGCATAAATCCAATATAACGAGCAAATATCAATAATTATCTCTTTGATGACATGTTGATTGTTATTGTCTGTATCTACTTATTCCCATGACTATAAACACTATAACAAGTTTTGTTTTCATTCATGTAAATACTAGTTGGAAAGAAATAAATTCTGTTGCAATTTGTTTCAAGTGAAACATTATTTTGCCTGCACCATTATATGAGAAAATAGTGCCTATACACCGTAGCTCACCTGGATATTTAGTCAAAGTTCAGAAACAAAGACAACCATAGGATAAAGTTGCTGTCACAATTTATATTTAAATATCTTCTGCTTAAATACTAAAAACTTTCACTCAAATCAAACAAATGGACTGAAACCAACATGCCAAAGTCATTTCCCTCCGTCTGGCAGTTTCAGAGAAGTATACGAAGGCAAACATGCATTGTGAGAGAATCTAAGTGCAGGGTCAAACAAGGCCAAAGTCATCTCCCTCCGTCCGGCAGTTTCAGAGAAGTTTACGAAGGCAAACATGCATTGTGAGAGAATCTAAGTGCAAGGTCAAACAAGGCCAAAGTCATCTCCCTCCGTCTGGCAGTTACAGAGAAGTTTACAGAGGCAAACATGCATTGTGAGAGAATCTAAGTGCAGGGTCAAACAAGGCCAAAGTCATCTCCCTCCGTCCGGCAGTTTCAGAGAAGTTTACGAAGGCAAACATGCATTGTGAGAGAATCTAAGTGCAAGGTCAAACAAGGCCAAAGTCATCTCCCTCCGTCCGGCAGTTTCAGAGAAGTTTACGGAGGCAAACATGCATTGTGAGAGAATCTAAGTGCAGGGTCAAACAAGGCCAAAGTCATCTCCCTCCGTCTGGCAGTTACAGAGAAGTTTACGGAGGCAAACATGCATTGTGAGAGAATCTAAGTGCAGGGTCAAACAAGGCCAAAGTCATCTCCCTCCGTCTGGCAGTTACAGAGAAGTTTACAGAGGCAAACATGCATTGTGAGAGAATCTAAGTGCAGGGTCAAACAAGGCCAAAGTCATCTCCCTCCGTCCGGCAGTTTCAGAGAAGTTTACGAAGGCAAACATGCATTGTGAGAGAATCTAAGTGCAAGGTCAAACAAGGCCAAAGTCATCTCCCTCCGTCTGGCAGTTTCAGAGAAGTTTACGGAGGCAAACATGCATTGTGAGAGAATCTAAGTGCAGGGTCAAACAAGGCCAAAGTCATCTCCCTCCGTCTGGCAGTTACAGAGAAGTTTACGGAGGCAAACATGCATTGTGAGAGAATCTAAGTGCAGGGTCAAACAAGGCCAAAGTCATCTCCCTCCGTCTGGCAGTTACAGAGAAGTTTACAGAGGCAAACATGCATTGTGAGAGAATCTAAGTGCAAGGTCAAACAAGGCCAAAGTCATCTCCCTCCGTCTGGCAGTTACAGAGAAGTTTACGGAGGCAAACATGCATTGTGAGAGAATCTAAGTGCAAGGTCAAACAAGGCCAAAGTCATCTCCCTCCGTCTGGCAGTTACAGAGAAGTTTACAGAGGCAAACATGCATTGTGAGAGAATCTAAGTGCAAGGTCAAACAAGGCCAAAGTCATCTCCCTCCGTCTGGCAGTTTCAGAGAAGTTTACGGAGGCAAACATGCATTGTGAGAGAATCTAAGTGCAAGGTCAAACAAGGCCAAAGTCATCTCCCTCCGTCTGGCAGTTACAGAGAAGATTACGGAGGCAAACATGCATTGTGAGAGAATCTAAGTGCAAGGTCAAACAAGGCCAAAGTCATCTCCCTCCGTCTGGCAGTTACAGAGAAGATTACAGAGGCAAACATGCATTGTGAGAGAATCTAAGTGCAAGGTCAAACAAGGCCAAAGTCATCTCCCTCCGTCTGGCAGTTTCAGAGAAGTTTACGGAGGCAAACATGCATTGTGAGAGAATCTAAGTGCAAGGTCAAACAAGGCCAAAGTCATCTCCCTCCGTCTGGCAGTTTCAGAGAAGTTTACGGAGGCAAACATGCATTGTGAGAGAATCTAAGTGCAAGGTCAAACAAGGCCAAAGTATATGATATTTCAAACAACTGAAACATGATATAAGCTATGCACCACTTCAACACTAATTCCACACTACTGCAAATGTCATCATATTTTAAAGCCCCACCCTGACTATAAATAGCCCGCAAAGTGGGGGTATTTCAGTTTCGAACAGTGACTGACAATGTAAACACAACCGAGTGTTGAGATAAGCCTTTTGATAACCATATGTTAACAAGATCATCATTGTTCGTCAAACTTTATATCAACTTGAATGACAAACCTTGATAACCACAAATGGTCACTGCATTCAACAGTTAGATCTATACGACAAAATAATCAGATTATATTTCTAAAACTCAAATCATTACACAGATTTTTAAACAAGTGGGGCAGCCGGGTAGTCTAGTGGTTAAAGCGTTCGCTTGTCACGCCGAAGACCTGGGTTCGATCCCTGAAATGGATACAATGTGTGAAGCCCACTTCTGGTGTCCCCCACCATGATATTGCTGGAATATTGCTAAAAGTGGTGTAATACCATTCTCACTCATTTTCAACAAGTGTTTAGGAAGAGACCTAATTTGCAAAACCAAAAGTTGAGCCAACATTGCTTAGCTTGACTACAATATATGAATATGTCAATTGTATCAACATAACAATGCACATAAGCAACTGATAAATAAATAACGAAATATACTAGATGTTTTGACCTACAATAGATAATATTGTACTTATGATAAACAAAACTCCAATACACATATTCCAAGACAAATTTGATTATAGATTTCATTTCTTTCACATAATTTTCACACATAAAAGTTTGAACATTATATCCACATGTGTCCCATGTATTCTTTGTTCGATGGATTTGGATAAACTTCCCGCACATGTTCTAAAATACAATCTGGCATCACTTCCCGTTTTGTCCATGTTGTGTTACGTTGACACTAAGACTAGGGTTCGTTTGAGTATGATTTATTAAACGGAGTTACATGCGTCAGCCAGCATGTTGTCCACTCGAGTCCCCACACAAATCATGACATCCCCTCATGACGTAATACGCAAACATAGGGGAGCTAACTCTAACCTAGACTGGGTTTTTAACCTGAACAGCAATAACGCTACAGTCCACACCAATCCTTCATCTGCTGCTACATTTAATATCCGTTTCTTCAAGTCAGAGTATCTACGATCTCTCCAAACACTTTGTCTATTTAGCTCAGTCCTGAAGTATCTGTAGCAATGTTTTCGATTCGACAAATTTCTGAAACATGGAGGCCGCACCATTTCTTAACTGCGATTGCCTGTGCTGTGTAACGCATGGTCGACAAAAGCAGTGTGAACAGACATATTCGGCTTCATCTGGTTCCACAATGAAATCTGGCCATGACACTGATACACTAATCCCAAGAATCGGCACTGAATTTGTCAAAGTTTCTGTTGCACTTGCAGGGTGGGAAGAGAGGCGCCATCTTGTTGGTTCGAGTTAGCAGTCGGAATGATGTCATCTTGAACTGGAACTTTCTCAACGATAAAGTCATTTATGTCAAAATCGAAATGACCAAATGCTCCCCTGATCAAATTAAGCGTCACACGAAAATGTTTTGTTGCTCATACTGAAGACAAGTGAACTTGCAAAGTTCTTGACATTTGTAATCAGCAATCCAACTCGGATGCGCTCATGAGGTGTGGTTGTTAGGACTTCGCTTGGTCAGAAAGGTTTTAGAAAGTAATTAGAAGAAATCTGCAGTGCAATCTAAAAATACCATGTACAGCATGTTTTTACATAAAAGTATTCACGAAAACATTTCTCTCCTAAAAATGCAAATTAATTTATTTATTCATCCCAAGGTTATAATCCTGAACACGTGGGTTGGTATTTCGAAGGAATCTTGTGATGACGCCGTGAGTGAGGCTGTGTGTATTACATTGTTGAAATGACCAGGAAGATTGTGGAGGCATTGACATTGACAGATGCTCATGGTTGATGGAAAAAAAAGGGCATCTGAGAGCAACATTGTTGCCTTATGAAAATCACACTTGGTATGCCAATCAATAGAGAATCTGGGTCACTGGGACCTGCAAAGTTTTATTGATTTGTGTCCAATACCAAGGTTCTCACAATGACATTTCCAGGTGAAGGCAAGACGAACACAACGTAAAAAAAACACACTGTTGAAATCACGATTGCTATTTATATTGTGAGAAAAGCTTTTCATAAACTGCAGATAAAACGTACACCACGATTGGTGCCGTGATACATATTATGTTTTTTTGCTCTTATTCATCACGATAAACATATTGTGTTCCCATCCAGAAAATAGCGCAGAACTAATTTGTGTTGGACTGGAATAAAAACATAAATTGTGGGCATTCCACAGTATCATTTTTTAAAGATGTGAAGTGACATGGCAGGTAGATTTTGAAACAAAGACCTACGCTTTTCTTGAAAAGTCTTGGAATCATTTGATGTTTATATTACCATGAAAACTAATGTCCTTGTTATCAAATGGCCCATGTGGATGAGTGTTTACATGACGTCCCCCGTTTACATATTAAAACAATGAAGTTTGTGTGTTAGCGTGACGTCATACTGACCTGTCACATCACTCGTACAAGCATGGAGTAATGGACAAAACAAGTTTTACTTTAAAGTAAAGGTTAAATCAAGGTCCAAATTTACAAATCTAAAGCAAATGGAACACACATGTTGAGCCCCACTACTAGCTACATTTTGAGGAAAGGTGACTGAGAAATGGTCATAAGAAGTTTCAGCTTTCAGTAATGGTCGTACAGTATTTTTCAATATGACTACTGTGGACACTGAATGTCAGATTTGAACCTCTTGAACAAATTGGGGTGTCATCATTGGTGGGAACAAGTATGTCAACATTCAGCTTCACTGGTCCAGTGGTTTCTGAGGAGGAGATGTTTACAACAGACGACGCATGACAAACAGACCGTGACATGACATTGATCAGTAGTATGCCAGACATCAATATTACTCTAGACTTGTGAGTATACACCATCATGAACGTCATTCATTCATCATTATTGTGTTTCCCTATGATAGGTATGAAATGACCTTGGTCCAAACCATTGAAAGTATCTCCGTCTTGGGCCAGTTCTCGTCATGGTCAAAGGACCACTGATCTCAAACTGACCAAACTGACTTGCGCTCAGTTGGATGGCTTCAGATGAGGGAGCATCCACAGATGAAATGGTGTCAAGGAGGACAAGGGGGATGCTGCACCAGTAAATACTCCTGGTCTCATAACCAGGGCCTGAAATAACTAACCGCCTGCCCGACTGCCTGCCTGCCTATCCACCCGCCTGCCAACCTGCCGCCTGCCGCCTGCCCGCCCAACTTCTTCCAAACTTGGTACATGTATGAACCAGAGGTTGAAGTGGTGCCTTTTGCTATTGTCATCTTCTGATGACTCTTGTTATTTTTAAGTAGTTGTTTGCATTATTTCAACTGAATCAAAATACGATTTGTCTCTTATTTTTTGTGAAGTTTTCAATATTATTAATGTCTGAATGCGGGTACGTAACTTTAAAGATGGGCATGCAACACTGATGCATCACCTGCCCTACTGCCTTGATGGGTTGTAAAACTATTTCAAACACTGCTCACTACAGATGTGTGTCCTGCTACAGTTTACAGCCAAGTACATCACTCTGTTAACATAGGAACAGTAACAGAAAACATGTTATATTTCTCACCTGGAGTTTCTGGTACTGGTCTGTAGCCGATCTCATTCTCATCGACAGGGACGACGATGCCTGCACCGTGGAAGCTGTCACAGACCACCTTCTTCTGTCGGCTCTTCATTGCCTTGGTACGTGTGTCCAGAGAGAGTTCCAGCACCCCGGCCTGCTCCCCCAACCTCTGGGACACACCCTCCAGCCACTTACGGTCCCCTCCACCCAGCTCCTTCCCCTTCAGTCTCTCCTTCATGTAGAAGCTGAACAGAGCACAAACATCAGCTGAATAGAGCACAAACATCAGCTGAACAGAGCACAAACATCAGCTGAACAGAGCACAAACATCAGCTGAACAGACCACTAACATCAGCTGAACAGACCACTAACATCAGCTGAACAGAGCACAAACATCAGCTGAACAGAGCACAAACATTAGCTGAACAGAGCACAAACATTAGCTGAACAGAGCACAAACATCAGCTGAACAGACCACTAACATCAGCTGAACAGACCACTAACATCAGCTGAACAGAGCACAAACATCAGCTGAACAGAGCACAAACATCAGCTGAACAGACCACAAACATTAGCTGAACAGAGCACAAACATCAGCTGAACAGAGCACAAACATTAGCTGAACAGAGCACAAACATTAGCTGAACAGAGCACAAACATCAGCTGAACAGAGCACAAACATCAGCTGAACAGACCACTAACATCAGCTGAATAGAGCACAAACATCAGCTGAACAGAGCACAAACATTAGCTGAACAGAGCACAAACATCAGCTGAATAGAGCACAAACATCAGCTGAACAGAGCACAAACATCAGCTGAACAGAGCACAAACATCAGCTGAATAGAGCACAAACATCAGCTGAACAGACCACTAACATCAGCTGAACAGACCACAAACATCAGCTGAACAGAGCACAAACATTAGCTGAACAGAGCACAAAAATCAGCTGAATAGAGCACAAACATCAGCTGAACAGAGCACAAACATCAGCTGAACAGACCACTAACATCAGCTGAATAGAGCACAAACATAAGCTGAACAGACCACAAACATCAGCTGAACAGAGCACAAACATCAGCTGAACAGAGCACAAACATTAGCTGAACAGAGCACAAACATCAGCTGAACAGACCACAAACATCAGCTGAACAGAGCACAAACATCAGCTGAACAGAGCACAAACATTAGCTGAACAGAGCACAAACATCAGCTGAATAGAGCACAAACATCAGCTGAATAGAGCACAAACATCAGCTGAACAGACCACTAACATCAGCTGAATAGAGCACAAACATCAGCTGAACAGAGCACAAACATTAGCTGAACAGAGCACAAACATCAGCTGAACAGAGCACAAACATCAGCTGAACAGACCACTAACATCAGCTGAATAGAGCACAAACATCAGCTGAACAGAGCACAAACATTAGCTGAACAGAGCACAAACATCAGCTGAATAGAGCACAAACATCAGCTGAACAGAGCACAAACATCAGCTGAATAGAGCACAAACATCAGCTGAACACACCACTAACATCAGCTGAACAGACCACAAACATCAGCTGAACAGAGCACAAACATTAGCTGAACAGAGCACAAACATCAGCTGAATAGAGCACAAACATCAGCTGAACAGAGCACAAACATCAGCTGAACAGACCACTAACATCAGCTGAATAGAGCACAAACATAAGCTGAACAGACCACTAACATCAGCTGAACAGAGCACAAACATCAGCTGAACAGAGCACAAACATTAGCTGAACAGAGCACAAACATCAGCTGAACAGACCACAAACATCAGCTGAACAGACCACTAACATCAGCTGAACAGAGCACAAACATCAGCTGAATAGAGCACAAACATCAGCTGAACAGACCACTAACATCAGCTGAACAGAGCACAAACATCAGCTGAACAGAGCACAAACATCAGCTGAACAGAGCACAAACATTAGCTGAAAAGAGCACAAACATCAGCTGAATAGAGCACAAACATCAGCTGAACAGACCACTAACATCAGCTGAATAGAGCACAAACATCAGCTGAACAGAGCACAAACATTAGCTGAACAGAGCACAAACATCAGCTGAATAGAGCACAAACATCAGCTGAACAGAGCACAAACATCAGCTGAACAGAGCACAAACATCAGCTGAATAGAGCACTAACATCAGCTGAACAGAGCACAAACATCAGCTGAACAGAGCACAAACATCAGCTGAACAGAGCACAAACATCAGCTGAACAGAGAACAATTTCAAATACTAATACTTAAGTCAAATTGAGCATCATAAGTTTTATAGGTGATAAGTAATCTGAAAATAATACTGCGTATAAAAAAGTGGAAATTTGGATTATTTTACTTCTTCCAAGTTTGAAGAAAATGGGGTCTTTGGATCCATGATGCAAAAAACAAAAACCCTGACCTTCCATGGGATTTATCCACCTCTTTTGAGTGACTGATATTTGGATTTGTCTGAATTAAGGACAAAAAAGAGCTGCCACTGGCCTTCATCACTTTCTGTAACCTGCAAGAAGTCTCGTCCCCCTATCAATGAATGGCATGTGCTAAAATAAGACAAACCAATCAGTGTTCGCATTTGACTTCAAGTACTATGGTCAAAGAATCCCTCAGGAATAATTTTTTATCTTACATATGTCTTGCATTTAAAAAAATACCCAAAATAAAGTTAAGTGTGCTCAATCATACTGTATCATGCCTTAAGTCCTGATGTGTTTTCAAAAGCATCTGGACTATATATGACATATGACAGAAATGTGAATCGTTATGCAACAAGGTGACAATTCTTTTAGCAATGCCCGTTTGTGCTTATATGGAACCCAGTCGCAAAAACAGCTAAGAGAGGGGCATGGGTCGCTGTTCGGTGTGACTGAGAATTACCCGAGTTGGTCACGAGTGGGTTAAATCCATGTTTGTCTGGATGAGTAATCAAGTAACATACCTGACAGCAGCAAACAGGTTGTCTCCCCTTGGTGTGAGGGTAAAGCTTGTCTTGGCAGCATTTGCTGCCAGAAACACTGGCATCTCCTTGGGGTCATCCCTGCAAACAACAACACACACATCATCCCTGCAAACAACAACACACACATCATCCCTGCAAACAACACACATGTCATCCCTGCAAACAACACACATGTCATCCCTGCAAACAACAACACACACATCATCCCTGCAAACAACACACACATCATCCCTGCAAACAACAACACACATCTCATCCCTGCAAACAACACACATGTCATCCCTGCAAACAACAACACACACATCATCCCTGCAAACAACAACACACACGTTATCCCTGCAAACAACAACACACACATCATCCCTGCAAACAACACACATGTCATCCTTGCAAACAACAACACACATCTCATCCCTGCAAACAACACACACGTCATCCCTGCAAACAACAACACACATCTCATCCCTGCAAACAACACACATGTCATCCCTGCAAACAACAACACACACATCATCCCTGCAAACAACAACACACACATCATCCCTGCAAACAACAACACACACATCATCCCTGCAAACAACAACACACACATCATCCCTGCAAACAACAACACACACATCATCCCTGCAAACAACAACACACACATCATCCCTGCAAACAACAACACACACATCATCCCTGCAAACAACAACACACACATCATCCCTGCAAACAACAACACACACATCATCCCTGCAAACAACAACACACACATCATCCCTGCAAACAACAACACACACATCATCCCTGCAAACAACAACACACACATCATCCCTGCAAACAACAACACACACATCATCCCTGCAAACAACACACATGTCATCCCTGCAAACAACAACACACACATCATCCCTGCAAACAACACACACATCATCCCTGCAAACAACAACACACATCTCATCCCTGCAAACAACACACATGTCATCCCTGCAAACAACAACACACACATCATCCCTGCAAACAACAACACACACGTTATCCCTGCAAACAACAACACACACATCATCCCTGCAAACAACACACATGTCATCCTTGCAAACAACAACACACATCTCATCCCTGCAAACAACACACACGTCATCCCTGCAAACAACAACACACATCTCATCCCTGCAAACAACACACGTCATCCCTGCAAACAACAACACACACATCATCCCTGCAAACAACAACACACACGTTATCCCTGCAAACAACAACACACACATCATCCCTGCAAACAACACACATGTCATCCTTGCAAACAACAACACACATCTCATCCCTGCAAACAACACACACGTCATCCCTGCAAACAACAACACACACATCATCCCTGCAAACAACAACACACACGTTATCCCTGCAAACAACAACACACATCTCATCCCTGCAAACAACACACATGTCATCCCTGCAAACAACAACACACACATCATCCCTGCAAACAACAACACACACGTTATCCCTGCAAACAACAACACACACATCATCCCTGCAAACAACACACATGTCATCCGTGCAAACAACAACACACACATCATCCCTGCAAACAACACACACGTCATCCCTGCAAACAACAACACACACGTCATCCCTGCAAACAACACACACATCATCCCTGCAAACAACAACACACACGTCATCCCTGCAAACAACACACACATCATCCCTGCAAACAACAACACACATGTCATCCCTGCAAACAACACACACATCATCCCTGCAAACAACACACACGTCATCCCTGCAAACAACAACACACACATCATCCCTGCAAACAACACACACGTCATCCCTGCAAACAACACACATGTCATCCCTGCAAACAACAACACACACATCATCCCTGCAAACAACACACACATCATCCCTGCAAACAACAACACACACGTCATCCCTGCAAACAACAACACACACGTCATCCCTGCAAACAACAACACACATCTCATCCCTGCAAACAACACACATATCATCCCTGCAAACAACAACACACATGTCATCCCTGCAAACAACAACACACACATCATCCCTGCAAACAACACACACATCATCCCTGCAAACAACAACACACACGTCATCCCTGCAAACAACACACACGTCATCCCTGCAAACAACAACACACACGTCATCCCTGCAAACAACAACACACACGTCATCCCTGCAAACAACAACACACATCTCATCCCTGCAAACAACACACATGTCATCCCTGCAAACAACAACACACATGTCATCCCTGCAAACAACACACACATCATCCCTGCAAACAACAACACACACGTCATCCCTGCAAACAACAACACACATCTCATCCCTGCAAACAACAACACACACATCATCCCTGCAAACAACAACACACACATCATCCCTGCAAACAACAACACACACATCATCCCTGCAAACAACACACATCTCATCCCTGCAAACAACAACACACATGTCATCCCTGCAAACAACACACGTCATCCCTGCAAACAACAACACACACGTCATCCCTGCAAACAACAACACACATGTCATCCCTGCAAACAACAACACACATGTCATCCCTGCAAACAACACACATGTCATCCCTGCAAACAACAACACACATGTCATCCCTGCAAACAACAACACACACATCATCCCTGCAAACAACAACACACATGTCATCCCTGCAAACAACACACACATCATCCCTGCAAACAACAACACAAACGTCATCCCTGCAAACAACACACACATCATCCCTGCAAACAACACACATGTCATCCCTGCAAACAACAACACACATGTCATCCCTGCAAACAACAACACACACGTCATCCCTGCAAACAACACACACATCATCCCTGCAAACAACACACATGTCATCCCTGCAAACAACAACACACACATCATCCCTGCAAACAACAACACACACATCATCCCTGCAAACAACAACACACACATCATCCCTGCAAACAACAACACACATGTCATCCCTGCAAACAACAACACACACATCATCCCTGCAAACAACAACACACATGTCATCCCTGCAAACAACACACATGTCATCCCTGCAAACAACAACACACATGTCATCCCTGCAAACAACACACATGTCATCCCTGCAAACAACAACACACATGTCATCCCTGCAAAAAACAACACACACGTCATCCCTGCAAACAACAACACACACGTTATCCCTGCAAACAACAACACACACATCATCCCTGCAAACAACACACATGTCATCCTTGCAAACAACAACACACATCTCATCCCTGCAAACAACACACACGTCATCCCTGCAAACAACAACACACACATCATCCCTGCAAACAACAACACACACGTTATCCCTGCAAACAACAACACACATCTCATCCCTGCAAACAACACACATGTCATCCCTGCAAACAACAACACACACATCATCCCTGCAAACAACAACACACACGTTATCCCTGCAAACAACAACACACACATCATCCCTGCAAACAACACACATGTCATCCGTGCAAACAACAACACACACATCATCCCTGCAAACAACACACACGTCATCCCTGCAAACAACAACACACACATCATCCCTGCAAACAACAACACACACGTTATCCCTGCAAACAACAACACACACATCATCCCTGCAAACAACACACATGTCATCCCTGCAAACAACAACACACACATCATCCCTGCAAACAACACACACGTCATCCCTGCAAACAACACACATGTCATCCCTGCAAACAACAACACACACATCATCCCTGCAAACAACACACACATCATCCCTGCAAACAACAACACACACGTCATCCCTGCAAACAACAACACACACGTCATCCCTGCAAACAACAACACACATCTCATCCCTGCAAACAACACACACATCATCCCTGCAAACAACAACACACACGTCATCCCTGCAAACAACAACACACACATCATCCCTGCAAACAACAACACACACATCATCCCTGCAAACAACAACACACACATCATCCCTGCAAACAACACACATGTCATCCCTGCAAACAACAACACACACATCATCCCTGCAAACAACACACACATCATCCCTGCAAACAACAACACACATCTCATCCCTGCAAACAACACACATGTCATCCCTGCAAACAACAACACACACATCATCCCTGCAAACAACAACACACACGTTATCCCTGCAAACAACAACACACACATCATCCCTGCAAACAACACACATGTCATCCTTGCAAACAACAACACACATCTCATCCCTGCAAACAACACACACGTCATCCCTGCAAACAACAACACACATCTCATCCCTGCAAACAACACACATGTCATCCCTGCAAACAACAACACACACATCATCCCTGCAAACAACAACACACACGTTATCCCTGCAAACAACAACACACACATCATCCCTGCAAACAACACACATGTCATCCTTGCAAACAACAACACACATCTCATCCCTGCAAACAACACACACGTCATCCCTGCAAACAACAACACACACATCATCCCTGCAAACAACAACACACACGTTATCCCTGCAAACAACAACACACATCTCATCCCTGCAAACAACACACATGTCATCCCTGCAAACAACAACACACACATCATCCCTGCAAACAACAACACACACGTTATCCCTGCAAACAACAACACACACATCATCCCTGCAAACAACACACATGTCATCCGTGCAAACAACAACACACACATCATCCCTGCAAACAACACACACGTCATCCCTGCAAACAACAACACACACGTCATCCCTGCAAACAACACACACATCATCCCTGCAAACAACAACACACACGTCATCCCTGCAAACAACACACACATCATCCCTGCAAACAACAACACACACGTTATCCCTGCAAACAACAACACACATCTCATCCCTGCAAACAACACACATGTCATCCCTGCAAACAACAACACACACATCATCCCTGCAAACAACAACACACACGTTATCCCTGCAAACAACAACACACACATCATCCCTGCAAACAACACACATGTCATCCGTGCAAACAACAACACACACATCATCCCTGCAAACAACACACACGTCATCCCTGCAAACAACAACACACACGTCATCCCTGCAAACAACACACACATCATCCCTGCAAACAACAACACACACGTCATCCCTGCAAACAACAAACACATCATCCCTGCAAACAACAACACACATGTCATCCCTGCAAACAACACACACATCATCCCTGCAAACAACACACACGTCATCCCTGCAAACAACAACACACACATCATCCCTGCAAACAACACACACGTCATCCCTGCAAACAACACACATGTCATCCCTGCAAACAACAACACACACATCATCCCTGCAAACAACACACACATCATCCCTGCAAACAACAACACACACGTCATCCCTGCAAACAACAACACACACGTCATCCCTGCAAACAACAACACACATCTCATCCCTGCAAACAACACACATATCATCCCTGCAAACAACAACACACATGTCATCCCTGCAAACAACAACACACACATCATCCCTGCAAACAACACACACATCATCCCTGCAAACAACAACACACACGTCATCCCTGCAAACAACACACACGTCATCCCTGCAAACAACAACACACACGTCATCCCTGCAAACAACAACACACACGTCATCCCTGCAAACAACAACACACATCTCATCCCTGCAAACAACACACATGTCATCCCTGCAAACAACAACACACATGTCATCCCTGCAAACAACACACACATCATCCCTGCAAACAACAACACACACGTCATCCCTGCAAACAACAACACACATCTCATCCCTGCAAACAACACACGTCATCCCTGCAAACAACAACACACACGTCATCCCTGCAAACAACAACACACATGTCATCCCTGCAAACAACAACACACATGTCATCCCTGCAAACAACACACATGTCATCCCTGCAAACAACAACACACATGTCATCCCTGCAAACAACAACACACACATCATCCCTGCAAACAACAACACACATGTCATCCCTGCAAACAACACACACATCATCCCTGCAAACAACAACACAAACGTCATCCCTGCAAACAACACACACATCATCCCTGCAAACAACACACATGTCATCCCTGCAAACAACAACACACATGTCATCCCTGCAAACAACAACACACACGTCATCCCTGCAAACAACACACACATCATCCCTGCAAACAACACACATGTCATCCCTGCAAACAACAACACACACATCATCCCTGCAAACAACAACACACACATCATCCCTGCAAACAACAACACACATGTCATCCCTGCAAACAACAACACACACATCATCCCTGCAAACAACAACACACATGTCATCCCTGCAAACAACACACATGTCATCCCTGCAAACAACAACACACATGTCATCCCTGCAAACAACACACATGTCATCCCTGCAAACAACAACACACATGTCATCCCTGCAAAAAACAACACACACGTCATCCCTGCAAACAACAACACACACGTTATCCCTGCAAACAACAACACACACATCATCCCTGCAAACAACACACATGTCATCCTTGCAAACAACAACACACATCTCATCCCTGCAAACAACACACACATCATCCCTGCAAACAACAACACACACATCATCCCTGCAAACAACAACACACACGTTATCCCTGCAAACAACAACACACATCTCATCCCTGCAAACAACACACATGTCATCCCTGCAAACAACAACACACACATCATCCCTGCAAACAACAACACACACGTTATCCCTGCAAACAACAACACACACATCATCCCTGCAAACAACACACATGTCATCCGTGCAAACAACAACACACACATCATCCCTGCAAACAACACACACGTCATCCCTGCAAACAACAACACACACATCATCCCTGCAAACAACAACACACACGTTATCCCTGCAAACAACAACACACACATCATCCCTGCAAACAACACACATGTCATCCCTGCAAACAACAACACACACATCATCCCTGCAAACAACACACACGTCATCCCTGCAAACAACACACATGTCATCCCTGCAAACAACAACACACACATCATCCCTGCAAACAACACACACATCATCCCTGCAAACAACAACACACACGTCATCCCTGCAAACAACAACACACACGTCATCCCTGCAAACAACAACACACATCTCATCCCTGCAAACAACACACATGTCATCCCTGCAAACAACAACACACATGTCATCCCTGCAAACAACAACACACACATCATCCCTGCAAACAACACACACATCATCCCTGCAAACAACAACACACACGTCATCCCTGCAAACAACACACACGTCATCCCTGCAAACAACAACACACACGTCATCCCTGCAAACAACAACACACACGTCATCCCTGCAAACAACAACACACATCTCATCCCTGCAAACAACACACATGTCATCCCTGCAAACAACAACACACATGTCATCCCTGCAAACAACACACACATCATCCCTGCAAACAACAACACGCACGTCATCCCTGCAAACAACAACACACATCTCATCCCTGCAAACAACAACACACACATCATCCCTGCAAACAACAACACACACATCATCCCTGCAAACAACAACACACACGTCATCCCTGCAAACAACAACACACACATCATCCCTGCAAACAACAACACACATCTCATCCCTGCAAACAACACACATGTCATCCCTGCAAACAACAACACACATGTCATCCCTGCAAACAACACACATGTCATCCCTGCAAAAAACAACACACATGTCATCCCTGCAAAAAACAACACACACGTCATCCCTGCAAACAACACACACATCATCCCTGCAAACAACACACATGTCATCCCTGCAAACAACAACACACATGTCATCCCTGCAAACAACAACACACACGTCATCCCTGCAAACAACACACACATCATCCCTGCAAACAACACACATCTCATCCCTGCAAACAACAACACACACATCATCCCTGCAAACAACAACACACACGTTATCCCTGCAAACAACAACACACACATCATCCCTGCAAACAACACACATGTCATCCCTGCAAACAACAACACACATCTGATCCCTGCAAACAACACACACGTCATCCCTGCAAACAACAACACACACGTTATCCCTGCAAACAACAACACACACATCATCCCTGCAAACAACACACATGTCATCCCTGCAAACAACAACACACATCTGATCCCTGCAAACAACAACACACACGTCATCCCTGCAAACAACACACACGTCATCCCTGCAAACAACAACACACACATCATCCCTGCAAACAACAACACACACGTTATCCCTGCAAACAACAACACACATCTCATCCCTGCAAACAACACACATGTCATCCCTGCAAACAACAACACACACATCATCCCTGCAAACAACAACACACACGTTATCCCTGCAAACAACAACACACACATCATCCCTGCAAACAACACACATGTCATCCGTGCAAACAACAACACACACATCATCCCTGCAAACAACACACACGTCATCCCTGCAAACAACAACACACACATCATCCCTGCAAACAACAACTCACACGTTATCCCTGCAAACAACAACACACACATCATCCCTGCAAACAACACACACGTCATCCCTGCAAACAACAACACACACATCATCCCTGCAAACAACACACACGTCATCCCTGCAAACAACACACATGTCATCCCTGCAAACAACAACACACACATCATCCCTGCAAACAACACACACATCATCCCTGCAAACAACAACACACACGTCATCCCTGCAAACAACAACACACACGTCATCCCTGCAAACAACAACACACATCTCATCCCTGCAAACAACACACGTCATTCCTGCAAACAACAACACACATGTCATCCCTGCAAACAACAACACACACATCATCCCTGCAAACAACACACACATCATCCCTGCAAACAACAACACACACGTCATCCCTGCAAACAACACACACGTCATCCCTGCAAACAACAACACACACGTCATCCCTGCAAACAACAACACACACGTCATCCCTGCAAACAACAACACACATCTCATCCCTGCAAACAACACACATGTCATCCCTGCAAACAACAACACACATGTCATCCCTGCAAACAACACACACGTCATCCCTGCAAACAACAACACACACGTCATCCCTGCAAACAACACACACATCATCCCTGCAAACAACAACACACATGTCATCCCTGCAAACAACACACATGTCATCCCTGCAAACAACAACACACATGTCATCCCTGCAAACAACAACACACACATCATCCCTGCAAACAACACACACGTCATCCCTGCAAACAACACACATGTCATCCCTGCAAACAACACACGTCATCCCTGCAAACAACACACACATCATCCCTGCAAACAACACACACATCATCCCTGCAAACAACAACACACACATCATCCCTGCAAACAACACACATGTCATCCCTGCAAACAACACACGTCATCCCTGCAAACAACAACACACATCATCCCTGCAAACAACAACACACACATCATCCCTGCAAACAACAACACACACATCATCCCTGCAAACAACAACACACACATCATCCCTGCAAACAACACACATGTCATCCCTGCAAACAACAACACACATGTCATCCCAGCAAACTACACACACATCATCCCTGCAAACAACACACATGTCATCCCTGCAAACAACATCACACACACGTCATCCCTGCAAACAACACACACATCATCCCTGCAAACAACACACATGTCATCCCTGCAAACAACACACATGTCATCCCTGCAAACAACACACACGTCATCCCTGCAAACAACACACACATCATCCCTGCAAACAACACACATGTCATCCCTGCAAACAACATCACACACACGTCATCCCTGCAAACAACACACACATCATCCCTGCAAACAACAACACACACATCATCCCTGCAAACAACAACACACATCATCCCTGCAAACAACACACATGTCATCCCTGCAAACAACACACACATCATCCCTGCAAACAACACACACATCATCCCTGCAAACAACACACACGTCATCCCTGCAAACAACAACACACACATCATCCCTGCAAACAACAACACACACGTTATCCCTGCAAACAACAACACACATCTCATCCCTGCAAACAACACACATGTCATCCCTGCAAACAACAACACACACATCATCCCTGCAAACAACAACACACACGTTATCCCTGCAAACAACAACACACACATCATCCCTGCAAACAACACACATGTCATCCGTGCAAACAACAACACACACATCATCCCTGCAAACAACACACACGTCATCCCTGCAAACAACAACACACACATCATCCCTGCAAACAACAACTCACACGTTATCCCTGCAAACAACAACACACACATCATCCCTGCAAACAACACACACGTCATCCCTGCAAACAACAACACACACATCATCCCTGCAAACAACACACACGTCATCCCTGCAAACAACACACATGTCATCCCTGCAAACAACAACACACACATCATCCCTGCAAACAACACACACATCATCCCTGCAAACAACAACACACACGTCATCCCTGCAAACAACAACACACACGTCATCCCTGCAAACAACAACACACATCTCATCCCTGCAAACAACACACGTCATTCCTGCAAACAACAACACACATGTCATCCCTGCAAACAACAACACACACATCATCCCTGCAAACAACACACACATCATCCCTGCAAACAACAACACACACGTCATCCCTGCAAACAACACACACGTCATCCCTGCAAACAACAACACACACGTCATCCCTGCAAACAACAACACACACGTCATCCCTGCAAACAACAACACACATCTCATCCCTGCAAACAACACACATGTCATCCCTGCAAACAACAACACACATGTCATCCCTGCAAACAACACACACGTCATCCCTGCAAACAACAACACACACGTCATCCCTGCAAACAACACACACATCATCCCTGCAAACAACAACACACATGTCATCCCTGCAAACAAAACACATGTCATCCCTGCAAACAACAACACACATGTCATCCCTGCAAACAACAACACACACATCATCCCTGCAAACAACACACACGTCATCCCTGCAAACAACACACATGTCATCCCTGCAAACAACACACGTCATCCCTGCAAACAACACACACATCATCCCTGCAAACAACACACACATCATCCCTGCAAACAACAACACACACATCATCCCTGCAAACAACACACATGTCATCCCTGCAAACAACACACGTCATCCCTGCAAACAACAACACACATCATCCCTGCAAACAACAACACACACATCATCCCTGCAAACAACAACACACACATCATCCCTGCAAACAACAACACACACATCATCCCTGCAAACAACACACATGTCATCCCTGCAAACAACAACACACATGTCATCCCAGCAAACTACACACACATCATCCCTGCAAACAACACACATGTCATCCCTGCAAACAACATCACACACACGTCATCCCTGCAAACAACACACACATCATCCCTGCAAACAACACACATGTCATCCCTGCAAACAACACACATGTCATCCCTGCAAACAACACACACGTCATCCCTGCAAACAACACACACATCATCCCTGCAAACAACACACATGTCATCCCTGCAAACAACATCACACACACGTCATCCCTGCAAACAACACACACATCATCCCTGCAAACAACAACACACACATCATCCCTGCAAACAACAACACACATCATCCCTGCAAACAACACACATGTCATCCCTGCAAACAACACACACATCATCCCTGCAAACAACACACACATCATCCCTGCAAACAACACACATGTCATCCCTGCAAACAACACACACATCATCCCTGCAAACAACACACACGTCATCCCTGCAAACAACACACATGTCATCCCTGCAAACAACATCACACACACGTCATCCCTGCAAACAACACACACGTCATCCCTGCAAACAACCACACACACGTCACCTGTTGTAGCCATTGTGGTACACTACTAGAAAGTCTCACCTGTTGTAGCTGATGTGGAACTGTGTGTCTCACCTGTAGTAGACGATGTGGAACTGTGTGTCTCACCTGTTGTAGCTAATGTGGAACTGTGTGTCTCACCTGTAGTAGCCGATGTGGAACTGTGTGTCTCACCTGTAGTAGCCGATGTGGAACTGTGTGTCTCACCTGTAGTAGCCTATGTGGAACTGTGTGTCTCACCTGTAGTAGCCGATGTGGAACTGTGTGTCTCACCTGTAGTAGCCGATGTGGAACTGTGTGTCTCACCTGTAGTAGACGATGTGGAACTGTGTGTCTCACCTGTTGTATACAATGTGGAACTGTGTGTCTCACCTGTAGTAGCCGATGTGGAACTGTGTGTCTCACCTGTAGTAGCCTATGTGGAACTGTGTGTCTCACCTGTAGTAGCCGATGTGGAACTGTGTGTCTCACCTGTAGTAGCAGATGTGGAACTGTGTGTCTCACCTGTTGTATACAATGTGGAACTGTGTGTCTCACCTGTAGTAGCAGATGTGGAACTGTGTGTCTCACCTGTAGTAGCCAATGTGGAACTGTGTGTCTCACCTGTAGTAGCCGATGTGGAACTATGTGTCTCACCTGTTGTATACAATGTGGAACTGTGTGTCTCACCTGTAGTAGCAGATGTGGAACTGTGTGTCTCACCTGTTGTATACAATGTGGAACTGTGTGTCTCACCTGTAGTAGCCGATGTGGAACTGTGTGTCTCACCTGTAGTAGCCAATGTGGAACTGTGTGTCTCACCTGTAGTAGCCGATGTGGAACTGTGTGTCTCACCTGTAGTAGCCGATGTGGAACTGTGTGTCTCACCTGTAGTAGCCGATGTGGGACTGTGTGTCTCACCTGTAGTAGCGGATGTGGAACTGTGTGTCTCACCTGTAGTAGCCGATGTGGAACTGTGTGTCTCACCTGTAGTAGCCGATGTGGGACTGTGTCTCACCTGTAGTAGCCGATGTGGAACTGTGTGTCTCACCTGTAGTAGCCGATGTGGAACTGTGTGTCATCGTCTCCCCTGATGACAGTGAGGAACTCTGGAGGGTCGTAGTAGTATCGCCAGTGTCGTAGGTAGTTGGGCTTCTTTCCCCGAGAGTTGTGAGTGACGCCTTCATGCTTCCCTGCCATGATGTCGAATGGACCGACCAGCTGGAATCCGAGCACCCTCTTGAACACATCTGTGGTAGAACAGCCTTCACAGTCAATAGCTTTCAATAGTCCTAACTATTCCACTGTTTGTTAGGACCTGTATACACCAGTGCTCCCTCTTGCTTGCCCCCGTGCCCTGGTTGTCTACATCTAATTGAAATATTTCACCCCCTGGGTGCCGTTATACAAAACAGCCTTCATGCTTCAAATGCCGTAAGTCTGCATTAGGCTATGGGAGTTATGATAACTTAAGTGCTAAGATCACCTTGTACGACGCCCTGGTCAATGACAGAGATGAGACACTGGAATTCCTGTGTCATCCTCTCACCTGTGGGAGCAGCAGAGTCTTCAGCCTTACAGAATTCCCAGAAATCATAGAAGTCCTGCGGCATCTCGACCAGGTACTTGTGTTGGATGTACTGCTTCAGGTTCATGGGCGAGGCGTCCACATCTTCCTCATCACTCTCACTCACTGGGGGCAAACAAACCATCCATCATCTCGGGTGTTCTTGTTATTATGTTTGTTTGTTTGTTGTTTAATGCCGCACTCAGCAATATTCGAGCTATATGACGGCGGTCTGTAAATAATCGAGTCTGGACCAGACAATCCAGTGATTAATATCATGAGCATCGATCCATGCAATTGGGATCGATGACATGCATCAACCAAGTCAGCGAGCCTGACCACCCGATCCAGTAAGTCGCTTTTTACGACAAGCAGAATCACCTTTTACGGCAATCTTGTTATGAAGTTTCATGGTTCCTTTGCTCCCCAAAATAACCCACCAGCCCTGTCATGATCTGTGATGAGATCAAGGGAGGCATGATGCACTAGACAATTCAAGACAGTACGCCTACCCAAGTTTCGATTCAAGTTTTAATTCTACAGTAAAGTACGTTTATAATGATGGTAATGAATTGACGGATATAATGAACTGACTTATTTTTGTCCTAGCCATTTTCAAAACACACTCCTTCAGTTGCTGGATCGGCCACATGTACCAGTATTGTACCCGACACCTGTATCCTACAAGGAGTCTGTACACCCAGGGAAACAAGGCTGCAATTCTGAAATTATTCAGAAGTCTTTTCCTGAGAAAAGTCTATATGTTCCTGTGGCTTATCACGACCATACCTTTCTGAAAATGATCCCTTTTTCATTACTGGTGCAGGGAAGGATATTTGCTCTATTCTGCAGCCCAAACCAGTTTTGTTACTGTTAAAGGTATCCTAAGGCTTGTAGAATTCAAAACATTTTGGGGTGTTACTATATGTTATGACTATTCGAGGGGGCTAGCAGACACGTGTGCAAAGTGCCTTACTATCTCTGCAGTATGTGACTTCAGCCACTTGTCCAAAACCCTAATCTAGAAAACTATTTTTGGGTCTAATATGTTCAGCCAAGAAAGTCCATACATTAATACCAAATCTACTGAAAATGACGCCAAGAGACAATTTTGGGCCAGTAAACTCAAAAGCTTTTGGCATAGGCTATTTCTGCAGCTAGAGTTTACACTGATCTTTTCTGCTAATTTGGTCCTACCATCCTCTTCATCCGCATTGTCCTCATCTGTTTTTTCTTCAGGGACTCCCTTGCTTGTGGTGTCTGGGTCGACATCCGACTTTGTTGGCTTGTCCTTGTTCGGGGTGTCTGGGGCAGCTCTTATCTTCTTTGGCTGATCCTGAATTAGCAAGTCAAACCAAATATACTCAAACAATCACAGCAATGTTCTCTGGGGGGAGTCTTGAATCCAGGAGGGATAAATATAGTTTGCATGTTTCTAGTTTTATTTAAAAAAGTACATATATTATACACATAGGAATGGGTTAATACATGGTGATTACTAGGTCACTTGGTTGGCACGGAGTGGAGACAAAAGGGGAGTCCCCATGCACAGATGAGCCCACTAGGTAGCTCATCATGGTATGTAATAGGGCTGCAACGATACAGGAAGGTCATGATACGATACGCATCTCAATATTCTGGTCACGATACGATACGTATCTCGATACGCAATGATAAAAAAACAAGACTTAAAGCATGTCAAGATTGAACCTTTCATGATTTTGGAACAATCAAAATTATTTTATAATAACAAGTTTACTTAAGTTGTTCAACTTTCTTTCAAAACAATTCAAAGTTCAAACACCAGAAAATAATTAATGTACTCCACCAGTGATACAACTTCAAAGAATTTTGATGCAATTGTCGAAGAAATTGTATCTGAAATTATTGTTTTATCAGGAATAATTTATTCCAATATCGCTTTTACTATATATATATTTATAATTATAAGAACCACAAGTGTAGCATTTTGGTACTGGTGATTGCTGTTGCAGAATATTTTTACGTATGGAACAATTTGACCAGTCACCCTAGGGACTTCCCGTGCTACATGTATTTCGATTGCGATAACAATATGTTGACATATATTAGCCAAATTGCCACAAATATGTCTTTTAACAAGTCAAAGTATGGCATTTTTAATATATGTATCCATTCTCTAGCAACTAAAATTCGTTTCAATGCGTCAAAAGTGGTAATCTGACCGTGGTTGCTGTATCTCTTCACACACGATTTCACATAACTTAATGAAAACAATATTAAATGAAATTTTGAATAAAATTAATAAAATATATTACAAACACAAGTCCAGATATACAATGAACACGTTTTAATAACAAGATAGTGTAATAATGGTATTGAATTGCGTACTTCAGTTCGGATTTGCTGACTGGTATTTTCGGTGTTATGTGCTTGCGGTGATAAGCTGATGTTTTATGAGATGGGGAAAAACATCTGTCGGTGTAAAACCTGAGCTTATTAAAAATGTAAGTACGTTTTTAGGAGCCATGCGTTATCGCGCGCTATAACCAAGTTAGCGGTTTATTGAAAGGCACAATAGCGAGGAAACGCTGTACTTGTGATTTGCGTTCCGTATCGTGGCGTATCGATAAATGGGCCCACGTTTACCATATATCGTATTGTGGGTCAAGTATCGCGATGCATCGGAATATCGGTGTATCGTTTCACCCTTAGTATGTAACCTTGTGGTGTGATGCAAGGAAACTGTACTTTAATTCATTGGTCAGTCAGACACAGGATGAAAATGAATACTACCGTATACTACGTAATAAGCGGACAGAGCACTCTCAAAATTAGAAATAGGGGACTCTTATTAGAATATTATTTTGCTGGAAGAAACAGAGTTGAAAGATAAATTTCGTGGTTTATGCTGACAGCCTGAAATCTTAAATACGACAGATATATTTTTCCAGAATTTAATTGCCCATAATTAAGGGTGCATATAACACACGAGTGCATATTATACGCGAATAAATAAGTCTTGTAAACATTGATCAATCGGAGGGGGTGCTAATTGGGATTGTTCAATAGCCAATATATAAGCAATTATCGCTGTGGGCGCTTATTAGAGCGGGATGCTTATTACGTCGAATACGGTATATCAGAAAGATGAATGTTATATCAGATTAGTAGGCAATCTAGCAGTAATTCCTTAATCAATAATCCCTTAATCCTGGCAATATTTGGACATTACAAGACTGATCATTTATTCCATCTTTTCATTTGCTCTCTGGTACTTCTGTCACAAGACCACATCTTGGTAATCACTTCTACACATGCATACATATTTCTATTCCCAAGAGAAAAGGAATCAATAATCTTTGATCTCATAGGTCGACACATTATCTCAGTAGTCAAGCACCCTTCTTATTTCCATTTCATATTTTAACCTAAAACTTTGTAGAATTTCGTACAAAATATTAAGTTTATATGATTTGCATTTGTGCATATATACGATTTTTAAGAACTCGGTTATTTCTAATACTCAGGAAATAGTTAAGTGCATTTTGCTTTGAGCTGCCGACTGTGACCCTCCTTTACTGATCGCGCGTTCCTCTTCGATCATTTGGGGTATTCGTGTTAGGGTAAGGGTAGGTTACCCCCCAAATTTATCCTTAGCCCTTGGATCCCCTTTACTGATCGTTAGGGTTAGGTACAATACTCTGTGTGTTTGAAGGGTAAAGCGTTGGGGGAGTGGCAGGGGGGACGTCCATGCAGCGTTCAGCTCGTAGTGTGCGACTGACAATTGCACGAAAACTAGATTTAGGTATGAGACAACCCACCCCGCCCCCAGTCTGAGAATCTGGAGTGTCTTCCTCGTCGTCTGCTTTCCTCTTGGGATGACTGTAGGCTTTGATGTGGTCAGCATTCCTTCTGTAGCACTTAGCTCCATATTTACACTTTGGCTTCAACTCTGTCTGCTTTGTTGCCATTTTCGCGGTTTCGCAATCAAATACAGGAAGTGGCTGCCTTTGTACCGCACAGTCTCCGGCGTCGGGAAAACACCGAATCGGATTGGCCGAATCCGGATGGCTTCTTTCAGAATCCGCTGTCTGTTCCTAGGCTCGCCAGCAAGTTTAATATCAACCCGCTGGATGCCGAGGTTTTTTTCTGACGCACATTTTCCTAAGATCGGAAAAGTGAAGCATGTGCGAGAACTACGCTCACGCGGCATTGGATATACTCCTGGCTATAAAATAACGCGGAGATGTAGAATATTAAATTTCCTGTCTGATGGTGTAAATGTAACTGCAAATATTAAACCAGTTTGAAAAATAGACACTGCTGTTGTCCGAGAAATTAACCTGATTTGAAAAACAAGAAATTTCTCCGCTTTTTATCGAACACCGATAAAAGTACTGTGCGACGATTTCTTTTTTTTTAGCAGCTTTACGGAAACTGTCAGCGAACAAAATACTGACTAATATCTAAAGATAAATATATATCAAATGAAGTTATATGCGTATGTATAACGATATAACTTCGATGCAAAAAATAGCCAGCCGTAAATGACGAAAAACTGATTTTCCTCTATGACGTCGGGGCAGAGGTTACACACGTACAAAGAAAAGGGGGCATAACTCCGCTATGCTTAGCACTAGTTTATTGTAACTCAGGTCAATTGGTGAGAATTAGCTGTGGGTAAGGACAATACATTTTCGTGGTGTTTTGTTCACAAGGAACCAAAATATTCCAACACAAAAATCGATATTGAAACTGTATTAGTTTAGGTATAAAACAAACAAATTATGAAATCGTACTTCATAAAAAACGAAGTAATAGCGAAATGGATGGCCCTGTCTAACCTATAAATTAGTCCTAAGATTCCAACATTCTCCTGATTGTTCATGTGTAATTTGACTAATGTTGCACCATTATTAATGAAGCACTATCCTTATCTTCAAATGTAATGAATTACTTTTACAAATGACACCCTTCTATTTGACGTCATAGCTGGTTTTATATCTTTCACAACGTCGGAGGAAGACGACACTGGTATTTTGATTAATAGATATCTCCCCTAATTTTGGTTAATGGTATGGAATTGCGGTCGGGTAGTCTAGTGGTTAAAGCGATCGCTCGTCACGCCGAAGACCCGGGCTCGATTTCCGACATGGGTACCATGTGTGAAGCCCATTTCTGGTGTCCCCCGCCATGATATTGCTGGAATATTGCTAAAAGCTGCTTAAAACCATACTCACTCACTCACTCACTCACTCACTCACTCATGGTATGGAAAATGCCGATGTGTTTAAACGGAATCTGACGCTTTTTCGACATAACATAAAATGACTGCTTTTACCATGTAAATATTGCCTTGAATAGATAAACAACTAGCTAGTTTACCGTGTATCTTTGGACTAGACACGCACCTGTTTGGCATCAATTTTACGTTATCAAATACTAAAAAGAATATTTCAAAACAAACAATGTATATTCAATATTGGACATGTATTTGTTCATTATTATGTGATTGTTTCCCTTCATCTTGTCTCAGAATTATACAATAAAAGATGCGAAGAAAGCTCTATTGGAATAGAATTATCAGGATAATCGTATAAGGTTCGACCAACGAGGTACATGGCACGGGTTATATTTTTATACTTTTTACAATACTTAGAGAAATAAAGTGAACAGTTTAATATCCTGTGTTCACAATATTTAGAAAAAGATGACCCCATTGATTATATAATGCAAAACGATAGGAATAATACGTTAATCGTTTAACTAACGCGCACCTGGAGAATCGTTAGACATCTCTGTTCTGAATATCAAACGACATTAAAAAAACAATTCAAAGACCAAGACAATTCTTCTAGAAATGTGTGCATGTATTTTAACGAAAAATATTATCATATAATTTTGTTTAAGTAATACAGATCTATTCAGATTTAGTAATAAAATAAAATGAAACGGTTATTCATGGGCATTGTTGAAATGAACGTATAATATTGACTATGAATTTCCCGAGAAATACGTACATGTTGCAGTTACATTTACATTTCATCTTGTAACACTTGTCCAAATTAAAGAAATATCGTATACGACACTATAAACTACGCGGATTCATACAGTTTGCTCATCGGTTTTTCGATTCATACCTCAATGAACCAACAAAAATACACAGTCAATCCTTAAATGAATCTTCATAGAGTGAGGGCCATACAAAAATTGAATGTTTGACCCTCACCTTATGAAGGTTCATGCTCCAATGATTACATTTTCGTTGTGTTCATTGAAATTCCTGCATTCTGATTAGCGGAATTGGTTACCCGTTATTGCATTAATTTCCCAATGAATGTAAAAAATTAAGCCACGCCCACCGAGGCGGACTACTTTTATTACTACGGAATGTCGGGGAATCCCAATATTACAGTCGAGGGAATTCCCTTTCTGTTCAATATGAAAACGAAATTTGTTATAGCGTTTATGACAATAAGTAGATACAGACAATAACAATCAACATGTCATCAAAGAGATAATTATTGATATTTGCTGGTTATGTTGGATTTATGCAAATGATTGAGTATTCTACACGCATCCTTGGGTCTACCCCAATGTAGAAGTTCAAATCACTCAAATATGACCAACAGTGTATTGATATTCTACGTCTAGCCATCAAACTCTTGGCAGCCATCTTGGAATTTTGGGCCATCAGGGGTTTCTGGTGACGGAGTTTCTTATCTAAAAGTGTTAACTAAACTTCAGTGAATTAGTGTGCCAAGTTATATGCATATAAGTCCTCGCACACTGTTTTAGAGTTAAAAGATTCAACAGTGTAAACACACATTTAGGAAACTTGTCGACCATCTTGAATTTTTGTAGATTTGTCAATAGTCGAAAACATTCAGTAGGTGTGAATATCTTTTTAGAAACATAATATGGCTATTTCGCAAAACAATACATGTTTTGGTGTTTTTTTTACACGCCAACAATGTCAGTAGCCAATCAACGGAAAGTAGGATCAAAACAAAGTTCATAGGACCTGTCAGTCAAGGCAAGAGGCGAGGAGAACTGCAACTGTCGGAATATAACGAGCCGGAACAAATATGCCCTGGAGAAGGCGGCTGATTCAAATGACATGATCAGTTACCGCCAGATTCAAACATAACTTCCCTTAGAACGGGAAGATGCAGTTGGAAAAGTGCAAGTCAGAAATGAAACCGGAAGACATGAAAGTTAAACCGAGGCGAGCGGGGAAAAAAGGGCGAGCGAGCCTGCACGTTTGCTGTTTCATTCCTCCTCGGCCTTCGGTCTCAAAGGGTTGTTTAGAAAATGAATATGTATGAACTTAGCTAAATGCCCTGTGCATGACGATATACGTAAGGAAAGGGAAAGGGAATTCCTTCGACTGTAATATTTGGATTCCATGAAATTCCGTAGTAATAAAAGTAGTCGGCTTCGGGGGGCGTGGCTTAATGCAATAACACGTGACCAATTCAGCTAATAAGAATTTCAATGAACACAAGGACAATTTAATTATACACTTATGAACGTCAATTTCGCGGTCAGGTGACCGACCTCTCGTCCAATTGAAAAAACGTGTATCGTGCAAACTTCAAATTAAAAAAGTTATACGATAATGGACAGATCTAACCTGTCAATCAAAACTGGCGCATGCGTGCGGTAGGCTTCACGATCAACCTGTCGCCACAATCTTCCACAAGACCTACGTCTGCTCAAAGGTGAGAATTTGCACGAATTTCAGCAGGTGATATTGCTGAAAGGGGACACACGAGACAGCCGTCACACGCTGAAAACCTATCACAGTGATCTGATTTCTGTCTAATATTCTTAATCTAGTGAATCCAAGAGTGTCCAGCTACCTTAGAAATGCAATTGTAATTTCAAGTTTATAAATCAAACTTGCATGTGGTTTCTGATGCAGTTAAACAATTATTACTTCCTAGTCATTAACTGTCATGATGGCAACATGTCGTTTTTTTTATAAAAGCTTTGAACTTAAGAGATATTTGTACCTAATTTACATGTAAAGTATACTCAACAACAAAAGTTCCTGTGACACCAATATTTTAGTGTATTTTTCAAACAAGTAAAGTTGGAGGTGTATGGAATCAAGTCACAAAAACAAACTGCTACAGAAAAGCATGCATTCCATGCAAAAGTATTCCATGCAATACTTTTATGCAAGCCCCATGCATTTCACTACCCAAGAATGGGTATAAAAACATGTGCGTTAACGGGATTCCATATGCATTGTTTAGTATCGTGCTGACAACAACCACTCAGAAAAAGAACAAAATTAAGCAATTATTCAACATTACGAAATGTCACGCCTGTCGGAAAATGAGCGTCTGCGAGCCATTGGTATGCTTGAAGCAGGATCGAGTCAACATGATGTTGCAAGACAATTTAACGTCCACAGAAACACCATTTGGTGTTTATGGCAACGTTTGCAACAGACGAATGCAGTCAGAGACCATCCTCGGAGTGACAGGCCACGCGTAACCAATAATCGACAAGACAACCAGATTCGAACAACACACCTACGGAATCGATTCCAGCCAGCAACAGTGACTGCAAGAAGCATTCCTGGCCTTCGATGAATATCTTCACAAACCGTACTTCGTCGCCTCAGATGTGCAGGGATTGTCGCCAGAAGACCCGCCAGACGTCCCATTTTGACAGGAAACCATCCCCAAGCACGTCTACAGTGGTGCAGACAGCATCTACGCTGGACGGCCATGCAGTGCACGTGGGGACAAGTTCTTTTCACTGACGAGTCTCGTTTTCACCTCAGCCACAGCGATGGACGGATTCGAGTGTACCGACGTCGAGGTGAACGTTACGTCAAACATTGTGTCATGGAAGAAGATCGGTTAGGGGGGCGGCAGCGTTATGGTATGGGGTGGGATTACAGCAAGGACCGGTTTGATAGTGGTAGAGGGAAATCGACAGCGCTACCGCGACAAGATCATCGGCCCTGTTGTTCTACCGTATTTTGCGTCGTCATGGCCCAGGCATTACCTTTCAACATGACAACGCCCGGCCTCATATTGCTCGACTTGTTCAGGATTCTCGTCAACAAAACAACGTGAATGTCATCACCTGGCCGGCTCGCTCCCCTGATCTCTCACCAATTGAGCACATATGGTATGAGATGGATCGGCGCCTTCGACGTCAAACACGTGTTCCACAGACACTCCAGGAACTTCGAAACATGATCCATGCAGATATGGACAGATATCCCACAGAACTTTGTGCGACGCCTGGTCCATTCCATGAGACGAAGATGTGTTGCTTGCATCGCAACCAGAGGTGGACACACACACTATTGATTTGTAAATTGACATATTGGCATATTCATATTATTTTTTTTTATGAAATCAGGCATTTTCTGAAGTCAGTATGGCAAATTAAACCATTTGAACACTTACAGGAGTGTTTTATCTGTTGCAAACCAAAATTGTTTCAGATTTGGTAAAAAACATAACGTTGCATTAAATCTTATTCAATGTCACAGGAACTTTTGTTGTTCAGTATACATGTTAATTTTGATATATTAAACTTTCCTAAATTTAGAGGTATTATAACATTGTATACACATATTGAAACTTTTGGAACAAGAAATGGGAAATTTACTGTCGATTGCTGCGGATTTGAAGCTGCTGTTGAAGAGGTTTAGAAACATCTCTGGTAGCATAGAGTGAAAAAGCCAAATCTCATGCTCCAGATTCTCAAACCAAAGAATAGTTCATGTTATGATTCATTTATTTAAAGAAAAAATGTTAATGAAAAAAATGTAACAGGGACAGGGAAAGATTCACTGTTTTTATTTTAGTAACAGTTCTTTAATTTATATTGATTAAAACCACTAACTCTATGCCTTTCAGATTCTTGGTTTTAATGCTTGCATCATATAAATGTTCATAACGTAGGCAAAGACTGTTGACATTCTACTTATATATATATATATCAAAATGATTTGTAACGGGCACGCGTACACGTGTTTGCAGTTTCCGTCACATAACGATGGACAGGAAAAGTCAAAATACAATTACCCTGTCCACGGATGTGTAATAAATTATTGCCTAAACAACCGCCGGTATCAAAATAGGTTAGTTCCCACGAAGTAGACAATTTGAGGGGTTTAAAAATAGAGTGGCCGTACAAGCAAGGGAATGCGTTCAAGGTCACGTGATCTCCGACAACAGGCAGTCAGTGTCATTACAAGCACTTGTGTTGTGTTAAAACACGAAGTAGTAGAACATTGAAATGAGTAAATGATGATTTAAGCAATTTTATTCCTATAACCGGGATTGGCAATACAACAATCAATACAGGAGCTGGCAATACACGTTAGTGCTACACATAAATGTGCAATACATAATAAAGTCCATAACCGGAAGGTTAAAACTCAATATTCTCTCCTAAGTTATGTTTCAATACAAGCAGAAACATTGGTTACCATAACAAGTTTGAGTTTTGAGTTTTGAGAAAGAACTTGTACACGACCTATGAAGAGAACAAACGAGTCTTGCCACGTACAGAAGAGCACAGCACAATCATAGGCGAGATATTAAAAGCCACGGCTGCTTGAAAGAGTCCCCTTACCAGCACTATCTTCTGAAGGAAAACGAAATACTTTGACGTGCCGTGAAGGACAGAAACTTATGAGACAACGCCTACAAAAGCAGGTTACTTTAAAGAGACATTTGACGTCATCAGGAGAGAGCATGTTGTTACTGGTGGGGGGGACAAGGCGGTCAATGAGGTCAACAAGAAGTGTGCAAACACACGACTCCCTAACTCTGTACAAATCTGTTTGTACCGAGCGCCATGCCAGCAACAGAGCCAAACAACAAGAGGACAACAAGTAAACCATATTGTCAGCGTCGAGCTGTGGAGCTCGGGTAACCTTATAGATACACCTCACTGTATAGATACACCTTACTGTATAGATACACCTTACTGTATAGATACACCTTACTGTATAGATACACCTGACTGTATAGATACACCTCACTGTATAGATACACCTGACTGTATAGATACACCTTACTGTATAGATACACCTTACTGTATAGATACACCTTACTGTACTGTATAGATACACCTGCCTGTATAGATACACCTCACTGTATAGATACACCTTACTGTATAGATACACCTTACTGTATAGATACACCTTACTGTATAGAGACACCTTACTGTATAGATACACCTTACTGTACTGTATAGATACACCTGACTGTATAGATACACCTCACTGTATAGATACACCTTACTGTACTGTATAGATACACCTTACTGTACTGTATAGATACACCTTACTGTATAGATACACCTTACTGTACTGTATAGATACACCTTACTGTATAGATACACCTCACTGTATAGATACACCTTACTGTACTGTATAGATACACCTGACTGTATAGATACACCTGACTGTATAGATACACCTTACTGTATAGAGACACCTGACTGTATAGATACACCTTACTGTATAGATACACCTTACTGTACTGTATAGATACACCTTACTGTACTGTATAGATACACCTTACTGTACTGTATAGATACACCTGACTGTATAGATACACCTGACTGTATAGATACACCTTACTGTATAGAGACACCTTACTGTATAGATACACCTTACTGTATAGATACACCTTACTGTATAGATACACCTTACTGTACTGTATAGATACACCTCACTGTACTGTATAGATACACCTCACTGTATAGATACACCTTACTGTATAGATACACCTCAATGTATAGATACACCTTACTGTATAGATACACCTCAATGTATAGATATACCTCACTGTATAGATACACCTTACTGTATAGATACACCTTACTGTATAGATACACCTTACTGTATAGATACACCTCACTGTATAGATACACCTTACTGTATAGATACACCTTACTGTACTGTATAGATACACCTTACTGTACTGTATAGATACACCTGACTGTATAGATACACCTTACTGTATAGATACACCTTACTGTATAGAGACACCTTACTGTATAGAGACACCTCACTGTATAGATACACCTTACTGTATAGATACACCTTACTGTACTGTACAGATACACCTTACTGTACTGTATAGATACACCTCACTGTATAGATACACCTTACTGTATAGATACACCTCAATGTATAGATATACCTCACTGTATAGATACACCTTACTGTATAGATACACCTTACTGTATAGATACACCTTACTGTATAGATACACCTCACTGTATAGATACACCTTACTGTATAGAGACACCTTACTGTATAGATACACCTTACTGTATAGATACACCTCACTGTATAGATACACCTTACTGTATAGAGACACCTTACTGTATAGATACACCTCACTGTATAGATACACCTTACTGTATAGATACACCTCACTGTTTAGATACACCTCACTGTATAGATACACCCTACTGTACTGTATAGATACACCTCACTGTATAGAGACACCTTACAGTATAGATACACCTTTATGTATAGATACACTTTACTTTTTAGATACACCTTACTGTATAGATACACCTCACTGTATAGATACACCTTACTGTATAGACACACCTTACTGTATAGATACACCTCACTGTATAGATACACCTTACTGTATAGATACACCTCACAGTATAGAGACACCTTACTGTATAGATACACCTCACTGTATAGATACACCTTACTGTATAGATACATCTCACTGTATAGATACACCTCACTGTATAGATACACCTTAATGTACTGTATAGATACACCTTACTGTATAGATACACCTTACTGTATAGATACACCTTACTGTATAGATACACCTCACTGTATAGATACACCTTACTGTATAGATACACCTTTCTGTATAGATACACCTAACTGTATAGATACACCTCACTGTATAGATACACCTTGCTCTACTTTATAGATACACCTCACTGTATAGATACACCTTACTGTATAGATACACCTTACTGTATAGATACACCTTACTGTACTGTATAGATACACCTTACTGTACTGTATAGATACACCTGACTGTATAGATACACCTTACTGTACTGTATAGATACACCTGACTGTATAGATACACCTCACTGTATAGATACACCAGTCTGTATAGATACACCTGACTGTATAGATACACCTGACTGTATAGATACACCTCACTGTATAGATACACATTACTGTATAGATACACCTCACTGTATAGATACACCTTACTGTATAGCTACACCTCACTGTATAGATACACCTTACTGTATAGATACACCTTGCTGTGTAGATACACCTCACTGGAAAGATACACCTTACTGTATAGATACACCTTACTGTATAGATACACCTTACTGTACTGTATAGATACACCTCACTGTATAGATACACCTTACTGTATAGATACACTTCACTGTATAGATACATATCACTGTATAGATACACCTCAATGTATAGATATACCTCACTGTATAGATACACCTTACTGTATAGATACACCTTACTGTATAGAGACACCTTACTGTATAGATACACCTTACTGTATAGATACACCTTACTGTATAGATACACCTTACTGTACTGTATAGATACACCTCACTGTACTGTATAGATACACCTCACTGTATAGATACACCTTACTGTATAGATACACCTCAATGTATAGATACACCTTACTGTATAGATACACCTCAATGTATAGATATACCTCACTGTATAGATACACCTTACTGTATAGATACACCTTACTGTATAGATACACCTTACTGTATAGATACACCTCACTGTATAGATACACCTTACTGTATAGATACACCTTACTGTACTGTATAGATACACCTTACTGTACTGTATAGATACACCTGACTGTATAGATACACCTTACTGTATAGATACACCTTACTGTATAGAGACACCTTACTGTATAGAGACACCTCACTGTATAGATACACCTTACTGTATAGATACACCTTACTGTACTGTACAGATACACCTTACTGTACTGTATAGATACACCTCACTGTATAGATACACCTTACTGTATAGATACACCTCAATGTATAGATATACCTCACTGTATAGATACACCTTACTGTATAGATACACCTTACTGTATAGATACACCTTACTGTATAGATACACCTCACTGTATAGATACACCTTACTGTATAGAGACACCTTACTGTATAGATACACCTTACTGTATAGATACACCTCACTGTATAGATACACCTTACTGTATAGAGACACCTTACTGTATAGATACACCTCACTGTATAGATACACCTTACTGTATAGATACACCTCACTGTTTAGATACACCTCACTGTATAGATACACCCTACTGTACTGTATAGATACACCTCACTGTATAGAGACACCTTACAGTATAGATACACCTTTATGTATAGATACACTTTACTTTTTAGATACACCTTACTGTATAGATACACCTCACTGTATAGATACACCTTACTGTATAGACACACCTTACTGTATAGATACACCTCACTGTATAGATACACCTTACTGTATAGATACACCTCACAGTATAGAGACACCTTACTGTATAGATACACCTCACTGTATAGATACACCTTACTGTATAGATACATCTCACTGTATAGATACACCTCACTGTATAGATACACCTTAATGTACTGTATAGATACACCTTACTGTATAGATACACCTTACTGTATAGATACACCTTACTGTATAGATACACCTTACTGTATAGATACACCTCACTGTATAGATACACCTTACTGTATAGATACACCTTTCTGTATAGATACACCTAACTGTATAGATACACCTCACTGTATAGATACACCTTGCTCTACTTTATAGATACACCTCACTGTATAGATACACCTTACTGTATAGATACACCTTACTGTATAGATACACCTTACTGTACTGTATAGATACACCTTACTGTACTGTATAGATACACCTGACTGTATAGATACACCTTACTGTACTGTATAGATACACCTGACTGTATAGATACACCTCACTGTATAGATACACCAGTCTGTATAGATACACCTGACTGTATAGATACACCTGACTGTATAGATACACCTCACTGTATAGATACACATTACTGTATAGATACACCTCACTGTATAGATACACCTTACTGTATAGCTACACCTCACTGTATAGATACACCTTACTGTATAGATACACCTTGCTGTGTAGATACACCTCACTGGAAAGATACACCTTACTGTATAGATACACCTTACTGTATAGATACACCTTACTGTACTGTATAGATACACCTCACTGTATAGATACACCTTACTGTATAGATACACTTCACTGTATAGATACATATCACTGTATAGATACACCTCAATGTATAGATATACCTCACTGTATAGATACACCTTACTGTATAGATACACCTTACTGTATAGATACACCTAACTGTATAGATACCCCTCACTGTATAGATACACCTTACTGTATAGAGACACCTTACTGTATAGATACACCTTACTGTATAGATACACCTCACTGTATAGATACACCTTACTGTACAGAGACACCTTACTGTATAGATACACCTCACTGTATAGATACACCTTACTGTATAGATACACCTCACTGTTTAGATACACCTCACTGTATAGATACACCCTACTGTACTGTATAGATACACCTCACTGTATAGAGACACCTTACAGTATAGATACACCTTTATGTATAGATACACCTTACTTTTTAGATACACCTTACTGTATAGATACACCTCACTGTATAGATACACCTTACTGTATAGACACACCTTACTGTATAGATACACCTCACTGTATAGATACACCTTACTGTATAGATACACCTCACAGTATAGAGACACCTTACTGTATAGATACACCTCACTGTATAGATACACCTTACTGTATAGATACATCTCACTGTATAGATACACCTCACTGTATAGATACACCTTAATGTACTGTATAGATACACCTTACTGTATAGATACACCTTACTGTATAGATACACCTTACTGTATAGATACACCTTACTGTATAGATACACCTCACTGTATAGATACACCTCACTGTATAGATACACCTTACTGTATAGATACACCTTACTGTATAGATACACCTCACTGTATAGATACACCTCACTGTATAGATACACCTTGCTCTACTTTATAGATACACCTCACTGTATAGATACACCTTACTGTATAGATACACCTTGCTGTGTAGATACACCTTACTGTATAGATACACCTCACTGTATAGATACACCTCACTGTATAGATACACCTCGCTGTATAGATACACCTTACTGTATAGATACACCTCACTGTATAAAGACACCTTACTGTATAGATACACCTCACTGTATAGATACACCTCACTGTATAGATACACCTCACTGTACAGATACACCTTACTGTATAGATACACCTTACTGTATAGATACACCTCACTGTATAGATACACCTTACTGTATAGATACACCTCACTGTATAGAGACACCTCACTGTATAGATACACCTCACTGTATAGATACACCTTACTGTATAGATACACCTTACTGTACTGTATAGATACACCTTACTGTACTGTATAGATACACCTGACTGTATAGATACACCTTACTGTACTGTATAGATACACCTGACTGTATAGATACACCTCACTGTATAGATACACCAGTCTGTATAGATACACCTGACTGTATAGATACACCTGACTTTATAGATACACCAGACTGTATAGATACACCTCACTGTATAGATACACCTTACTGTATAGATACACCTTACTGTATAGATACACCTCACTGTATAGATACACCTTACTGTATAGCTACACCTCACTGTATAGATACACCTTACTGTATAGATACACCTTGCTGTGTAGATACACCTCACTGGAAAGATACACCTTACTGTATAGATACACCTTACTGTATAGATACACCTTACTGGCCTATATAGATACACCTCACTGTATAGATACACCTTACTGTATAGATACACTTCACTGTATAGATACATATCACTGTATAGATACACCTTACTGTATAGATACACTTCACTGTATAGATACATATCACTGTATAGATACACCTGACTGTATAGATACGCCTCACTGTATAGATACACCTCACTGGAAAGATACACCTCGCTGTATAGGTTGGTGCACATGTCGCCCAGTCATCTAAGGCGCCGCGATTCGCTGTGCAGGGTTGCGTCCCTTGGGTTTGCCAGAAACCTATGATTTTTGGTTTGTCAGCACCATAACCGTGCTCGTGGGTTTCACCGAAGTGGTAAACGTCTGAGACCTGCATCACTTCGGGCTTTCCTCCCTCATTAAGCTGACACGCCGTTATACAACTGGAATACTGTTAAAAGCGGCGTTAAACCCAACTCACTCACTCACTGTATAGATACACCTTACGAAGAGGGGAATGTCCAAGTAACTTTCCATTCCTTAGAAATAATGGAGCAGAGGACACACATTTTTAAAGAATGGAGAGTTAGGAGGTTATTCCCCCAATTAAAGGACATCACTACTTTTACACTTTTCTCATGGAAAATATTTGAATATTAAACTAGAACTCTTTGAAGACTGTATTTATACTGTGTGAGTCGCCCTTGCGTGATGCACGAGAAATGCGTTCTCTGTCGCTGTTGCACGTGCACCAAGCTCCGTTGCGAGCTGGTATTAACAATGCATGGTACACGGCTCTTCATAATTTCGTAGGGTCCAAGACGAGAAGTTTATCAATCGCTTGCACATTGTAAATATATATGCTGACGGGGATTATAGGAAATATCGAGCAAGGGATATATATATATACACCCTAAGGGTAAGGGATATATATATTAACCTGAAGGTTGATCTAATTGCTATTAATATGAACATTGCAATAGTTAACCTGCTCTAGTGAGTGAGTATGGTTTTACGCCGCTTTTAGCAATATTCCAGCAATATCACGGCGGGGGACACCGGAAATGGGCTTCACACATTGTACCCATGTCGGGAATCGAACCCGGGTCTTCAGCGTGACGAGCCAACGCTTTAACCACTAGGCTACCCGACCGCCCCTAACCTGCTCTAACACAACGTTATATACATAATGCATATTATTATAGGGATATTAAGCATTTTTGCAAAATTATGAAAATATCTAATAGTTAATTTCACACCATACTTTCATGTGTCGCCGTAGCTGAGGTCGACAACCACACGACCACAAATCACACCATGCGGGTTCGAACCCCGCTGGGGCGGTCGGGTTGCCTAGTGGTTAAAGCGTTCGCTCGGCACGCCGAAGACCCGGGTTCGATTGCCGACATGGGTACAATATGTGAAGCCCATTTCTGGTGTCCCCCGCCGTGATATTGCTGGAATATTACTAAAAGCGGCGTAAAACCATACTCACTCACTCAAACCCCGCTGACGACACGTTTTCCGAAATCATTCACTAGTCGAAATAATTCAAAAATAGTTCCGTCAATTCCAAGTGCAAATTGACTGAAATGGTGATTCAAGATAGTGTATACGTGACAAACCATTCTCCATTCGTGAAAAATACTGGAGCGTTTAAACAATACCATAACGTCACAGATGTGTTTTAATGTATAGATACACTTTACGGCTGGACTGGCACAGTCGGTTGTTTATGAAGTGTGCTGGTTTTATGTGTTATCACAATGTCAAATAAACTTGTCTTCACATGTATTATTACAAATTTGTTGTTTGCCAAAGCCCCCCCCCCCCCCCCCCCCCCCCCCCCCCCCCCCCCTCTCTAAAAACTTGTTGGACCAGGACAATGTATTACACACAAACATTGTTGGGGTCATTTACAGTGACGGAGTACATGAGACATGACACACATTCCCTGAAAGTCTTGTAGATTGTGCATGTTCCCTGTGAGATACTCACCCTGTAACGTGCACACCGGTGTCATGTAACACCCGAACATGACATTTAGATTATGATTATGAATACACAAGTCTTGAAATACTACTTAATGTCTCTTTGTTTAGGAATGAACGACTCTTTTTGCATATTATAGATTCACCTGTCGTCCTTGTAAATTGCAATGTAAAAGTAAATTATTGCATAAATCATTATTCGCCCAAAACACTGTTAAATAGACACGATTCTCACATTTTTACTTTTCCCCTATAAACATCGTTTCCGCCTCTGTATAACCTATATTTAAAAGAAGCACGGCAATAAGTCTCAGGTATTCTGAGACGGCAGCTGTCACTCAACTGTCACACTGACGTATGTGCCACAATACACCGCTCGCCGTCCTCGGACTTCGCTGTGCGTACAGCGGCAGTCACTCACACAGATCCTGAAGTTGACCTATCCGAAATGTCCCAGTTAAGTCTGCATTCCTTACATTCTGAAAAAGAGGAGATTATCTGGGTCTCTTAATCATCTTTAGTATCTTAAGACAATTTACAAAAACAAAATCCTAAAACACTACAGTGGTAAAACGGCATTATAACTTAATTGTTTTAATAAGAAACGTTTCCTGACCAAGTCAAAACACATTTCACACTTTCGAAGCGTGTGTGTCTGTGTGTGTGAGCGCGTGCGCCCGTGCGTGTGTGGATATCTGTTTCAGTGCGCGTGTCAGTGTGTGTGTGTGTGTGGAAGTGCATGTGGGTATGTGTGTGTTGGTGCCTGTCTTGTGTGGATGTGTGTGTTGGTGCCTGTCTTGTATGTATGTGTCATGTGTGTTTGTGTGTGTGGATGTGTGTGTTGGTGCCTGTCTTGTGTGTATGTGTGTTTGTATGTGCGCATGTGCGTCCACATTGCGGTGAAACAGGTACAAAACGCCGTTGCCATTTGAGTCGAAACACCGGTACATTGTTTCTGTGCAGGAAATAGTGAAACCTGATGTATAATATTTCAGGAAATTTTGGGCCGGTGTACATAATGCTTAAACTTATTAATGCCAAACCCCGTCAGTTTTAATGAGACATGGTTGTACCTCTTTATGGCGCGTGACAAGCATGAGGCATATACTACCCTCATTTGACAGATACATCAATCACATACATTTAAGTACAGTAACAAAAAATAGTTTTTAAATCCTTCTGAAAACGTATGTTCATGTACGTGTTTATTTCCTCTAAAGAAGCGTTTTGTTATACGAACTATATGCGGCGGGATCTGGCGTTACACGGTTTACAGTGGATTCATGCAATATCACTACTCCACTATAGTAGGAAGCCGAGTGAACGCGATGGGACTACTTATTGCATACATTGTCACAGGAAACAAGGAGTATAAACATTATTATCACAGTTGCAAAATACATCGTTACAGGTTCTGCAAGACGCACCTCACATTCAATGTATCAGTCTTGTGTGTAGATCTGACACCGGAGTCTGACATCTGCCCTGTTTTGCAAGACGCACCTTATATTCAATACAACAGTCTTGTTGCTAAAATACTTTGCGGAAATATAACATGCAGGTATCCGGTTTCAGCGACACGCCCTGCAGCTTTTCTTTCAGAGTGTTGTGGCATTTGGGATTTCGATACGGCTCTTGTACACTGGGGTTTGGGAACTGTTCTTTAACTACAAGTTGGTTGCATGTATTGATTTGACAATCTAGTTTCGAGCGACTGAACCGGAAGCTGTTTGGGGATATACGAACTATATACTTCGTTTCGATACCTGTAAGTTTTTAAGTTTGAAACCTCAATCTATCGCGTTCGGATTCGAATAATATTTTCAGTTATGGAATCTACGTTTGAAACCTCTAAATTGTTCTTCTCCTAAATGAATGAAGAATCTTGCATGACGAACTTTATACAGAGGGAGGATAGGAATAGAGAATCTGACCCGAGTGTCCTATGATATGAAGTATTATACATCAACACAACTCGATAAGAGTTTAAAACTCCCGGGCTTGCAAACATCTTTCAGTCGTCGGTTCCAAATGAGATTTCTGGATCTCAATTAATGAATGTTTAATAAAACCTTCAAAATTTATCTGAAATAATATTTGTTTTCTCAGATTCATGTTATTTGGAAATACCCTACATGCCACTATGAGATTTTCTGCTCCAAGCTTTTTAAGAGATTTAATATTGTAAGTTCAGAGCCTAAAGAATATGTGAAAACGTGGATTTCCCGATGTCAACCAGAGACATCATCGGCGTTAGTCTATTGTTAGAAAGACATTACATAACCATCTATGAGCAATATAATTTGCAATGATTTGAAACAATGCGTTCATAGGACGTCACGTTGCTTTGGGCCTTTTCGCAAACAATGAAAACAATCGAACCATTAGAATGAACTAGCCAATCAGTGTGAAGCGAAAATGAGGCAAAACTTTTAATGCTTAGTGAGAAATACTGAAACTAAGACTACCTTTCCTAGTGCCCCTTAAATACTATATCTGTTATCAAGGTGTCGGGAAGTCAGTACATATGTTCGTAGTTTCGTTTAAGCGTTCAGCTCTTGAATAATATATAGACTCTGCTGTGGATAAGTTGATGTTTTTTTATTACTTACAGGCCGACGTCAGATAGCTGCTGGACCTTTGCGGCTTCAAACAACAGACAAATGAAACAACATAAAGAGTAATAGTATTCAGCTTTGACAGATACAATGAGCATTACATTACCGAGTGACAATAGCGAGATTCCGAGTGTCGAATGAATTGTGTTTGTCAAACCCAAATAAACCTTGTGTTTTGAACTTCCGACCTTTTGTCACTTTTCGTCAATAAGAGGCCTCAGAGGTTACTGCTTGGGGTAACCTATTGGTTTGCTCGTTACTCCGAGACCTTGGTTGGATGTTCAACCTAGGTCACTGTTAAAAGCTCTGATGTGGCTGGAATATTGCTAAATTCTGACCTTCTGTCATACGCTGTGCATGTGTCAATGAGTGAACTGTCTGTTATGCTCGTTACTCCGAGACCTTCTGTCATACGCTGTGCATGTGTCAATGAGTGAACTGTCTGTTATGCTCGTTACTCCGAGACCTTCTGTCATACGCTGTGCATGTGTCAATGAGTGAACTGTCTGTTATGCTCGTTACTCCGAGACCTTCTGTCATACGCTGTGCATGTGTCAATGAGTGAACTGTCTGTTATGCTCAGCACACCTTCTTAGTCCTACTCGCATTCTATGAAAAAATCGACCACTTGCTGTTCTGAATTATTCACGTACAAACCTCATAATACACAGAACTTCTTACTCTGCTGCACAATGTATCCCCACCAACAGGGTAGGAATTTCAAAATCTTTTAAAAGGAATTGTACAGTTTTTCACATTTACTAATCTATCTGCGTTACATAATTTTAATAAGCAAGTCGATTACAAAAACTAGAATGAAGATATTTCTTTACAATTATAGCTTCTGGTGGAGACGCCGGTAACTGACGGAATGTTTACCCTCGTTGAGGTAAATTGAGCAATAAGATATACCCCTTCTAGGGATATCGTTCGCAAGGGTATTCTATGGGCAACACAGGTCTTCCCCAGTATTAACTGCGTATTTCGAGAACTTTCTAACGAGAATCAGCTGGTCACAATGAGTGACTTGTCAGGTTGCGTGCATCTCTCTCCGACGGTGCCGGACGTTGCTGCCAACAACTGTTCTTTCTGGAGTTATTGATGGACCGCCCGGATGTAGCTGGAATATTGCCGACTGGGGTGTTAAACAAATATTTCACTCTCTGGAGATTTCTGGGTAATACGTTCAAGCTTGTCGGAAGAGCCAAACAGAATGGTCATTGGTTGGAAGTATGTCGTGCCAGATCGTGTTATTGCACTCCGACTGTGTAGACTGCAACAATCAACTCTCGGATACCTGACAGTAATATAGCTGCAGTGATACAGACCTCAATGACCCCCCACCCAAACCCCCCACCCCACCCCGTGTCGACCCGGGTCAGAATGTGTCATCAGCACCCCACACATCGAGCACGAATTGGGCTACCCGTGAATTGGTCTTCAGCAACCCTGCGTAGATAGATGCTCATGATGCCAATTACTCTATTGACTGGTCCAGACTCGATTATCAATAGTATTTAAAGACCGCCGTCATATAGCTGGGATATTGCCCATATGTAAATAAAATAGGTTACCGACCGGAAGGGCAAACCATACATGACATAATTTGTCATAAGCCCCAGCATTGTTTACACAATAACGCTAGCGTGAGCCGAGAGCAGGGGACGGGGGGATGAAGGACTGGAATATATCAACAAGCTGACGTTTACTTCAAGAAAGGACATAAACACGTGGCTTTATAAATGAGAGGCGAGCTGACAGGAATTCCCATAAAAGCCACCAAAGCCATCATCTAGAACACCAACCGTCGTCCGGACCACAACAAAATTATTGCGCAGCCATTTTGAAATTTTGAAATTTGAACCGGACTGAAGTCGGTTGTGTTCATTCGCTGCTGCGGAATGTTCTTATTGCTGTTTTCTCTTGTGACGCTGATTCATGTTGTTGTGCCCCATGGGAGGATAATAGACCCCCCGGGGAGATCGACCATGTGGAGGTATGGCTTCGACACACCCCAAAACTACGACGACAATGCCCTTTTCTGCGGTGGTCGCGCGGTAAGTAGACAGTCAACCGTTGACAAACACATGTATGTATACATACAGCAGGGATGATGCAAACTGACGCCTCTACAGTATTGATTTCCTATTTGTAGGAAGATATTCATGAGGCTGCCAACCCTCTTTTTGGTACGCGGTATTCGGAGTGTATTTAGAGGGTATTCAAGACGCGGGACGCAAATACAATCGTAGTGAGTACGCAGATACAACATTAAAACATGAATAATGATGTACACTCTTCAAAAAGAGAAACGCAAAGGTAGTATGTTGTTCAGTGAACCTGACTTCACAAAAAAACGTATATAATATGGATATATGTTAATTGAAAATATTGGTTGCCTGATATTAGAGAAACGGTGCGTCAAAACGCAGCCATTGTCGATTTGCAATGTCTTAATTGTTACACACTTGTTAAAAAATGCCATGAAGGAAAACAGTAAAGCAAAATTCACGTGCAAGTTATGGCATTCGTAAGTCGTGATAGTGGCTATAAAAAGGCAAGCATAAGCTAATAATTTGTCATTCAATTGTCAACATGTTTGAAGTTCGAAAATGCGGAGACTCAGCGCTGCCGATCGGAACATCGCCATAGGACGTATCCAAAGAGGGGAATCGCAGTCTTCTGTTGCATGCCACTTCAATGTCCATCTTAGTACCATTTGCCGCCGTTGTGACCGATACACACAGTTCAATACTACTGCAGACCGTCCGAAAACTGGCCGAGAGTTACCACCCCTGCACAGGATCGCTACATTGGACTGTTCTACCTACGTCATCGCAATGCCACAGATAGGGAGGCTGCAGGACGCAACCCTGGTTTGAGGAGGATATCGGACCAGACTGTCAGGAACCATCTCCGCGAGACTTGAATCCGAGCATCGACAGCGACGCTTGCGTTGGTGCCATACCGTACAGCCTTGGAATTTGAGAAACTGGAGACGAGTGTGGTTTAGCGACGAATCACGATTTCTGGAAGACAACATGTTTATCGTCGTCGAAATGAGCGTTTTGCCCCACATTGTGTACGTGAATTGGGGGGGGGGGGGGGGGGGGGGGGGGGGGTCCCACACCACGAGATCTGACTTGGTTGTGGTTCAGGGAAATCTGAGAGCAAATTGCTACATCGCTACATGAATCAAATTCTTCAACCTCACCTTCTTCCAATCATTGACCACCAGAGGAAGCTGTTTTAACAGGACAACGATCCATCGCACACAGTTCGTGTCACCGTAAACTACCTTCATAATGCCAACATCAACGTTTTGCCCTCCGGATCAAACGAACACCTCTGGGATTTACTCAATCGACATGTACGTCAACGTCAGAACACGCCGCAGGCACTCCCACAAACTGATCAACGCGTGACAAGCAGAATTCAGCAGAATTCAGCAGGACAGAATTCGTGTACTTATCCAGTCAGTGCCGAGGAGATGCAGAGCCGCGATTGCTGCCCGGGGCGGTCACACGAGATACTGAGTTCAGCACAACCCTGTGGCCGTATGTGACATGACAATGAACAGTTTTCAATGCCTTTGTACAATGACAACATGTGACTATCGAACTCCAAAAGTTCATATTTGTATCTATGATATTAAATAAAATATATCGACTTTATTAGGTACAATAGATTTACTAAAAATCATTCTGTGAGTTTCTTTTTTTTTAAAGTGTACGTTACAATGTCTTTTATATATCATTTTTTTTTTTTTTTCGATAAATGTTTTTAGAAATTCATCTTTAAATTGCACCCTTTACTCAATGCTTTTGAGCTTTGTGTTAAACAGTATTCGGGATTACAGGGGTGAGCAATGAGGATCAGAGTGCAAACTTAGATGGTATTGGGGATCAGGGTTGAATGATGAGGATCAGAGTGCAAACTTTGATGGTATTGGGGATCAGGGTTGAATGATGAGGATCAGAGTGCAAACTTTGATGGTATTGGGAGTCAGTGTTGAATGATGAGATTCAGAGTGCAAACTTTGATGGTATTGGGAATCAGGGTTGAATGATGAGATTCAGAGTGCAAACTTTGATGGTATTGGGAATCAGGGTTGAATGATGAGATTCAGAGTGCAAACTTTGATGGTATTGGGAATCAGGGTTGAATGATGAGATTCAGAGTGCAAACTTTGATGGTATTGGGGATCAGGGTTGAGAGATGAGAAACACCACCGCATGCATATATTTAACGTATTTGTTGACATTACCATGTTTTCAGAATGCACACAATCTCCCATGCTGATGGAGTTCTTAATATTGTTTCATGTTTTTAAAAATAACATTTTCCCTAATCGTCACAGTTGTGCAGTAATTGAGAAGCGATATAATCCCTGTACATCACCAGGTGAACAAAGAGAAATATGTTTCGACAAAAACTAACAAGCAAATCCAGAAGAAAGAAAATACGAGTTCAGGTTTCAGGCTCGGCTATACGTGTTTTACTTCTAACAGTGAATATTCATGGTATCGGGGCAATGTGTATATTCTGACAGGTGGGGCTTTATTAGCTATTCTTTATTAACCTGTCCCTCACCTGTACGTTTCCTCACACGCAGTATAAGCCATTTAACCATCTGTCTTTCCATAAAAGACATCCACCATCTTGGTCCGCAACTCGAACATCCTGTCAGAATAACAAAAATGAAACTAGCCCTTGACATGTTGGCTTCAGAATGTTTCGTACATTCATGTACTGTGTTAGTGGAAGAAAGCAACATACGTCGGTATTTCGGTATAACGATGTGTTTGTTGCTTTGTTGTTTAACGCCGCACTCAGGAATATTCCAGCCATATGACGGCGGTCTGTATAATAATCGAATCTGGGCCAGACAATCCTGTGATTGACATCATGAGCATGGATCCTGGCAATTGGGATACGATGACATGCATCAACCAAGTCAGCGAGCCTGACCACCCGATCCCGTTCGTCGCCTCTTTAAACAAGCATAGTCGCCTTTTATGGCAAGCATGGGTTGCTGAACTTCTATTCTACCCCGGATCTTCTCGGGTCTTAATAATGCTGTGTTTCCAAAGAGAGTTTACATTATCAAAAAGAATCTCTCGGCCCCTGATTGACACGCGAGTCTTTCGTGTTGCACGTTCGACAAGTGCCGGACGAGCCTATATTTGCATATGGGGTTAATAAATAAGTTGGCCGTTTTTGTCGATGATGTTCCGTTTCTTAAGATTGGCAAGGTAGTCTTTCGGTCGTTGTGTCGGAAAATGTAATACATTTACGACAACCTCATAAACCTGTACTTACCTGATAGAGGTTCGGTTTTTGTTTTGTTCAATCCCATTTATAAGCCGCCGTGACGTAGTTGAAATATTACTGACTACAGCGTCAAACGACACTCACTCGATCCCTGATGTGTAAAGACTTACAATATTTCTACACACACGAGATAGATCTTATTTACCACAGTTCTCTATTAAATGTTTCTTTAAAGCAAACAACAATTCATTCAAATACAAGTCCCATGTTTATAAGGTGAGTTCTGTTTGAGGTGGAGACTGACCGACATGTATGTTAACAATGCCCATGACTGGTGCTCGTTCCACACCTATTTTTACAATAGGCACCTCCTAACTAAAACTGGAAGTTTGTATATAATGTTGGAGGCGAAGTCAGTGTAACAACTATTTAGGTGTAGGTGGGTTTGTTTGGGTGTGTGGACAGAATGATGTAAAGCGTTGGCAGGTAACGCAGTCTAACTGATTATATTTTGGATAACCTGAAAGCAAATCACCACAATCAAGTATATTGTTTTTGTCTCTATCAGCTCATCTATTTGGAGTTTGTTCATATATATCGTACGAATTTCCGCTGGCTCCATCAAATTTGTGAAAGTCTATAATTTATGTCCCCATGCCTTCCACGTTGAGCCGACATAGCGCCCAACCCGTAGTTTGACGCGGTGTATTCAACTATTCAACTGATCAATATTACACCTTGCCCACCGTCATGCAAACTTATACAAGGTGACCTGTCTCATAGTGTTTTCATTTTTCTTTCGAAAGCGTTGTTAATAAAACCATCTCTTATATTAAAGTATATTTAAGAAAGAAATACTTCAGCCATGATATGAAAAAAGGTTGACATTTACGATGCATGCTAAATACATTTCTGTACGGCCTCCATTGTGGACTGATGACACGGATGGCCCAGTCGTTTAAGGCACCGTAATTCACTGTGCAGAGTTGCGTCCCTTGGGCACATCAGACATCTATGATCCTGGGTTCGAATCCCGTTTCGCCACATTTACGTAACTAGGTTTATCAGCACCGTGGGTTTCACCAAAGCGGTAAACGTCTGAGACCTGCATCACTTCTGGCTTTCCCCCACATAAAGCTGACATGCCGTGATATAACTGGAATAATGTTCAAAGCGGCGTTAGACCAAACTCACCCGACTATTGCAGATTTAAAGAGAGACACGGTTACATGCATCAGGCGAGGGGTGCAGGGGATTTAACGAATGGAAAGGTCTTCTTCACTACGCGTGTACATTACGCGTGTACATGCTACAGGACCTTTTTTCGGCGAAATATTTGTGCTTGACAATATGACCTGTCCGGCCGGCATCCTTTAACTCGAATTGCAAACAGGTCAGTTGTGTCTCATCAAACATTATGACGTCAAGACTCGATTAATTACAGACCTCCGCCACATAGTTGGAATATTGCTGAGTGCGGAGTTAAACAACACACAACAAACAACAAACAAATTCTGTTTCGTAACGTATCAACGCGTTGTTTCAGCACCAGTGGGAGCATATGAACGGCCTGTGTGGGCTCTGTGGTGACCCCTATGACCAACGACCTCGACCTCACGAAGCTGGCGGCAAATACGCCAAGGGCATCGTGACCGAGACCTTTCTCCAAGGGCAGATAATCAACGTAAAGATCGAGGTGACTGCTAATCACGGTGGCGTCTTTGCGTTCCGCCTGTGTCCCCTACTCTGGTACATGGGCGAGGCCAATGAGCCGTGCTTTGAGCGGAACCAACTTCGACTTGTTGACGGGAGCAGCAAGTTCATCATCCCTCCCCCAGCTGTAGCCCGGGTGTACTCCATCCCCCTAGTGCTCCCACAGGGCGTCATCTGTACCAGGTGCGTCATCCAGTGGACGTGGACGACAGGTGAGGAGCAACAATAGATAATTACCATCACTTTGGGCTTCATTGGTCACATTACAAAGTGTTTTGATTTAAACATATTTTATTCAGATTGAAATGGATTGGGAACAAGTTATCCAACTTAGGACTCCCTCTCCATGGTATTTACAAAGCTTGTACAGTAAATCATATACAAGGAAAACAGAAAAGAAGATTAGTGTAAAGATAACAAGAAATGTTCAAAAGAGAGAGACTAGTATATGTAAATTAAAGTGTTACCCAAATCTCTTTGTATGACTTATAAACATTTGCACTGCTTTAAAGATGTGTTGATTTTCGATAATGGACAAACATTCATTTCTGTTTAACATCAAATTTAAATCTAATTTAGCATTTTTGTTCACGGCGTTCTGTAAAATGTCCCGAATTATTATTAACATAGTTTTTCTTTGGTGGACGTACAATGGACAATTTAATAAATAATGATATGCGTTTTCACATGGATCACCACATTGACATATTGGATCACATTTTACCTCTATTCTGTATAAATCATAATTTAACTGGCTTTTCATGTATCTTAATCGAGTATGATAAATATTCAACTTTCTAACACCATAGGAAAAATATGGAGGTGCAATGACTTGCTCTTTTTGTATGTATGTCTTGAATTGGGATGTAGATGTACAATTTCTACCTGCTGCAGGAATAGTGTTCCATAACCTTACAGTTGATGGAATAAAAGAACACGTTGAGTGTTTTAATCTAGTATATGGAATCCCAATATTGTCTGAATTTCTTAAATAATGTGATATATTTGAACCTACAGTGGTTGGTACAATGTCTTTAAGATAAGTTGGGGCAATATTACTTTGTATTTTGTAGAACAAACATAGCTTGCGTTTCCTTCTTCGTTCTATTAACGTTTCCCATCCTGTTACATAATACAGATGTGTGTGCGAAGTATACTTTGGGAGCCCAGTAACTACTCTGGCAGCTTCTAGTTGGAGATTTTCTAACTGAGTTGATAATTCTATATTACACCCATCCCACACTTCACACGCATATTCGAAATGGGGTCTTATGAAGATTGTATATACTTTATTTAGTGTATTTCTGTTCAATATGAATTTTAATTTTCTCATTGAATTTATCATTTTTGATGTTGACTTAATTATGTTATCTACGTGACAGGACCATTTACCGTTTGATGCAAACGTTATACCCAAATGTTTATGATTTTGAACATTCTTAACTTTACATTCATCAAAGTACAAGGTAATGAGGTCTGATTCATCTTTTAAGGAAAATATAACCGCTTTTGTTTTATCTGGGTTGTATTTAATTAACCAGCGTTTTGCCCAGTTACACAGCTTGCTCAGATTTAAATTTAGAGTTGATTCAACAAGTTGATTGTCTGGTGAAGAAAAGCCGAGTGCTGTATCGTCAGCAAAGAGTCTTGTTATGCAATCTAATTCATCAGCAATGTCGTTAACAAACACAATGAATAAAAAAGGGACCTAACACCGACCCCTGTGGAACGCCAGCCTTCAAAATCCTTGGCTTGGATAAAGCGCCGCTTACAAACACTGATTGAGTACGATTGCTTATGTAACTGGACAGCCATTCAAGTAAATTCCCTTTTATACCATACATTTCTAATTTGTACATAAGCCCTCTATGCCAGACACGATCAAATGCTTTTGACACATCGCAAAAAAACATGCAATATTTTTCTCTATTATCTAAAGATATACAAATTTGATTATACAATTCATTTAATTGATGGACAGTGGAATGGCCTTTTTGAAAGCCCGACTGGTATTTATATAACAATTTATTGTCATGAAAGTAGTTATAAAGATGCTTAAATACAACTCTTTCAAATACTTTACCTATACAACTAATGAGTGATATTGGTCTGTAATTTGTCACAACTGAATGATCTCCTATCTTATACAATGGCATGACATGCGCTCTTTTCCATTCTGTTGGATATGCATTTAAAGCCAATGAATGATTGAATAACATACATAAAACAATACTAATGCTGTTTACTGTTTTCTTTAATAGGTTGTTACTTATTCTGTCTGGACCAGATGCCTTGTTAATTTGAAGACATTTTATAACGTCAGATATTTCATTTTCTGAGACAGTTAATTTGTCAAAAATACTCTTAGTGCGTTGATTGAAATATGGTAATTCTTCCCGTTCTTCTGTTAGGGTAGATATGGATTGGAAATATTCATTTAATCTCTCTGATTTTTCTAAATCTGAAAATATAGTGGGACAGTCATCGGTATCTTGTTTCCTTAACGGGGGGATGCTCGTAGATCATCGTACAAAGTGTTCCAGATACAAGTTCCAGAAATCACCAGAAACAACCCCCTTCAGAAAATGGATTTTATGGAAATTATCCACCCCTAAACACGTGATGTGCTCTCCAATCATTAACATCTTTAGACTACCACCTAATTAACTGAAGTCCTTTGCTCTACGACCAGTCTTCAAATCAGCGCCCGCCTTAAGGAATGATCCTCCATACATAATGAAATACACTGACGATGTGGACACATTCAAATCCAGACTTAAAACACATGTATTTTGATCTGTATAAGTCCCTGTTTTCACTCACTTGTATACATCAAGTATGTACGTTTCACTTATATTCACCTTGTAACGACTTGAGCATATCCCACGGCGTTGAATAACGCATATATACAAAAACATTATCATTATAATAATGTTCTGAAAAAGGTGTGTTGGATTAAGAATAAAAGTTTGTGAAGAGAAAAAAACATGTTTTGAAGCAATGACCGAAAACATATCCTGTCTGTAACAAAAGGTTACTCCTCCCTATGTGTGTGTGAATGTGTCGTTGCTGGGAACACTTACTGCTGCAAGATGTCTCACGGATTTATTTCTCTCAGTATTTATAACGACTGTTTCAGCCAACTCGTGGGGTTGTGACGACAACACAGAGTGCTGCATTGGGTGTGGTCCCCAGGAGCAGTTTGTCAACTGTGCAGACATCGCAATCATCCCCGTCAGACAGGGCCAACGATTCCGACCGCCGATGCCAGTAAAGCCAACCCCTACCCGTGTGGTTCAGAGGGACAAGAAGATCGTGGTATACGGCTCCGACGGTAAACCTGTGCCCACCCCAGGGCCCGCAAGACGACCAATCGACACCAAGCCAGCCCCAGTCAACAGTCAGTACCAGCAATGGCAAAATCCTAGTTCAGGGCCTCAGCCTTACAGACCTCCGAGGCCTGCTCTACCGCACGTGTATAACTCGTATATCCCCAAACAGCCTCAGATACAAGCGTTTCAAACTGGTTTGTCAAATCAATACATGGAACCATCTTACAGTTCAAGAACAGTCCCCAAACCCAAGCCTCAGCCCCGCCCTCAGCCTGTCTCACCCCAAGTGTACAATGCATACATCCCCAAACCGCAAACAGTTACGTCGCGTCAAACCGGTTCAAATCCTCACGTGGGGCAACCTTATAGTTCACGAGCCGTATCGAACCGCCAAATGTCTCCACCCCCTGCAAGAAGAGCCCCAACGGGACCTGTCGCTGAAAGTGGATACGGAAGTCCGAAGGCAGCATCCTTGTCCGATGTGCCTAGTACCCTTTTAAGCCAACTTGCATCTCTCATGAAGAGTGGAAAACCGCCAAGCTGCCATCCTAAATTCCAATCTCTCAACGTTGATTGCAACAGAAACTGTGCGCCGAGTGGGAATCACTGTCTCGCTAGGAAACCCTCCGAGTCTCTCAACACTGCCTGCATGTTACTGTGCTCCGTCGCCATGTGACACCTGCAGTGTACCAGTACAATTATAGTTGTGTGTTTATGACAATGATGGATCAAGTACGTCAGCATTTGTCGTGTGATGAATGTTAACCACTGTTCGTATATGTGTATGTGTATATTTCCGGAAAGTATTTTAGCAGCAAGACTGATGCATTGAGCGTGAGCGTGTCAGATCGACACACAAGACTGATGTGTGGAATGTGAGGAGCGTCTTGCGGGACAGAACATATGACAGACTCCGGTGTCAGATCTACACACAAGACTGATGTGTGGAATATGAGGTGCGTCTTGCAGAACAGAACATAGGTCAGACTCCTGTGTCAGATCTACACACAAGACTGATGTGTGGAATGTGAGGTGCGTCTTGCAGAACAGAACATAGGTCAGACTCCTGTGCCAGATCTACACACAAGACTGATGTGTGGAATGTGATGAGCCTCTTGCAGAACAGAACATAGGTCAGACTCCTGTGCCAGATCTACACACAAGACTGATGTGTGGAATGTGAGGAGCGTCTTGCAGAACAGAACATATGTCAGACTCTTGTGCCAGATCTACACACAAGACTGATGTGTGGAATGTGAGGAGCGTCTTGCAGAACAGAACATATGTCAGACTCTTGTGCCAGATCTACACACAATACTGATGTGTGGAATGTGATGAGCCTCTTACAGAACAGAACATAGGTCAGACTCTTGTGCCAGATCTACACACAAGACTGATGTGTGGAATGTGAGGTGCGTCTTGCAGAACAGAACATAGGTCAGACTCCTGTGTCAGATCTACACACAAGACTGATGTGTGGAATGTGAGGTGCGTCTTGCAGAACAGAACATAGGTCAAACTCCTGTGTCAGATCTACACACAAGACTGATGTGTGGAATGTGATGAGCCTCTTGCAGAACAGAACATATGTCAGACTCCCGTGCCAGATCTACACACAAGACTGATGTGTGGAATGTGAGGTGCGTCTTGCAGAACAGAACATATGTCAGACTCCTGCGTCAGATCTACACACAAGACTGATGTGTGGAATGTGATGAGCCTCTTGCAGAACAGAACATATGTCAGACTCCCGTGCCAGATCTACACACAAGACTGATGTGTGGAATGTGAGGTGCGTCTTGCAGAACAGAATATAGGTCAGACTCCTGTGCCAGATCTACACACAAGACTGATGTGTGGAATGTGATGAGCCTCTTGCAGAACAGAACATTGGTCAGACTCCTGTGCCAGATCTACACAAAAGACTGATGTGTGGAATGTGAGGTGCGTCTTGCAGAACAGAACATAGGTCAGACTCCTGTGTCAGATCTACACACAAGACTGATGTGTGGAATGTGAGGTGCGTCTTGCAGAACAGAACATAGGTCAGACTCTTGTGTCAGATCTACACACAAGACTGATGTGTGGAATGTGATGAGCCTCTTGCAGAACAGAACATATGTCAGACTCCCGTGCCAGATCTACACACAAGACTGATGTGTGGAATGTGATGAGCCTCTTGCAGAACAGAACATAGGTCAGACTCCTGTGCCAGATCTACACACAAGACTGATGTGTGGAATGTGAGGTGCGTCTTGCAGAACAGAACATAGGTCAGACTCCTGTGCCAGATCTACACACAAGACTGATGTGTGGAATGTGATGAGCCTCTTGCAGAACAGAACATAGGTCAGACTCCTGTGCCAGATCTACACACAAGACTGATGTGTGGAATGTGAGGTGCGTCTTGCAGAACAGAATATAGGTCAGACTCCTGTGCCAGATCTACACACAAGACTGATGTGTGGAATGTGATGAGCCTCTTGCAGAACAGAACATAGGTCAGACTCCTGTGTCAGATCTACACACAAGACTGATGTGTGGAATGTGAGGTGCGTCTTGCAGAACAGAACATATGTCAGACTCCTGTGTCAGATCTACACACAAGACTGATGTGTGGAATGTGATGAGCCTCTTGCAGAACAGAACATAGGTCAGTCTCCTGTGCCAGATCTACACACAAGACTGATGTGTGGAATGTGAGGTGCGTCTTGCAGAACAGAACATAGGTCAAACTCCTGTGTCAGATCTACACACAAGACTGATGTGTGGAATGTGATGAGCCTCTTGCAGAACAGAACATATGTCAGACTCCTGTGCCAGATCTACACACAAGACTGATGTGTGGAATGTGAGGTGCGTCTTGCAGAACAGAACATAGGTCAGACTCCTGTGCCAGATCTACACACAAGACTGATGTGTGGAATGTGAGGTGCGTCTTGCAGAACAGAACATAGGTCAGACTCCTGTGTCAGATCTACACACAAGACTGATGTGTGGAATGTGATGAGCCTCTTGCAGAACAGAACATAGGTCAGACTCCTGTGCCAGATCTACACACAAGACTGAAGTGTGGAATGTGAGGTGCGTCTTGCAGAACAGAACATAGGTCAGACTCCTGCGTCAGATCTACACACAAGACTGATGTGTGGAATGTGAGGTGTGTCTTGCAGAACAGAACATAGGTCAGACTCCTGTGCCAGATCTACACACAAGACTGATGTGTGGAATGTGATGAGCCTCTTGCAGAACAGAACATAGGTCAGACTCCTGCGTCAGATCTACACACAAGACTGATGTGTGGAATGTGAGGTGCGTCTTGCAGAACAGAACATAGGTCAGACTCCTGTGCCAGATCTACACACAAGACTGATGTGTGGAATGTGTTGAGCCTCTTGCAGAACAGAACATATGTCAGACTCCTGTGCCAGATCTACACACAAGACTGATGTGTGGAATGTGAGGTGCGTCTTGCAGAACAGAACATAGGTCAGACTCCTGTGCCAGATCTACACACAAGACTGATGTGTGGAATGTGATGAGCCTCTTGCAGAACAGAACATAGGTCAGACTCCTGTGCCAGATCTACACACAAGACTGAAGTGTGGAATGTGATGAGCCTCTTGCAGAACAGAACATATGTCAGACTCTTGTGCCAGATCTACACACAAGACTGATGTGTGGAATGTGATGAGCCTCTTGCAGAACAGAACATATGTCAGACTCTTGTGCCAGATCTACACACAAGACTGATGTGTGGAATGTGAGGTGCGTCTTGCAGAACAGAACATATGTCAGACTCTTGTTCCAGATCTACACACAATACTGATGTGTGGAATGTGATGAGCCTCTTGCAGAACAGAACATAGGTCAGACTCCTGCGTCAGATCTACACACAAGACTGATGTGTGGAATGTGAGGTGCGTCTTGCAGAACAGAACATAGGTCAGACTCCTGTGCCAGATCTACACACAAGACTGATGTGTGGAATGTGATGAGCCTCTTGCAGAACAGAACATAGGTCAGACTCCTGTGCCAGATCTACACACAAGACTGATGTGTGGAATGTGAGGTGCGTCTTGCAGAACAGAACATAGGTCAGACTCCCGTGCCAGATCTACACACAAGACTGATGTGTGGAATGTGATGAGCCTCTTGCAGAACAGAACATAGGTCAGACTCCTGTGCCAGATCTACACACAAGACTGATGTGTGGAATGTGATGAGCCTCTTGCAGAACAGAACATAGGTCAGACTCCTGCGTCAGATCTACACACAAGACTGATGTGTGGAATGTGATGAGCCTCTTGCAGAACAGAACATATGTCAGACTCCTGTGCCAGATCTACACACAAGACTGATGTGTGGAATGTGAGGTGCGTCTTGCAGAACAGAACATATGTCAGACTCCTGCGTCAGATCTACACACAAGACTGATGTGTGGAATGTGATGAGCCTCTTGCAGAACAGAACATATGTCAGACTCCCGTGTCAGATCTACACACAAGACTGATGTGTGGAATCTGAGGTGCGTCTTGCAGAACAGAATATAGGTCAGACTCCTGTGTCAGATCTACACACAAGACTGATGTGTGGAATGTGATGAGCCTCTTGCAGAACAGAACATTGGTCAGACTCCTGTGCCAGATCTACACAAAAGACTGATGTGTGGAATGTGAGGTGCGTCTTGCAGAACAGAACATAGGTCAGACTCCTGTGTCAGATCTACACACAAGACTGATGTGTGGAATGTGAGGTGCGTCTTGCAGAACAGAACATAGGTCAGACTCCTGTGTCAGATCTACACACAAGACTGATGTGTGGAATGTGATGAGCCTCTTGCAGAACAGAACATATGTCAGACTCTTGTGCCAGATCTACACACAAGACTGATGTGTGGAATGTGATGAGCCTCTTGCAGAACAGAACATAGGTCAGACTCCTGTGCCAGATCTACACACAAGACTGATGTGTGGAATGTGAGGTGCGTCTTGCAGAACAGAATATAGGTCAGACTCCTGTGCCAGATCTACACACAAGACTGATGTGTGGAATGTGATGAGCCTCTTGCAGAACAGAACATAGGTCAGACTCCTGTGTCAGATCTACACACAAGAGTGATGTGTGGAATGTGAGGTGCGTCTTGCAGAACAGAACATAGGTCAGACTCCTGTGTCAGATCTACACACAAGACTGATGTGTGGAATGTGATGAGCCTCTTGCAGAACAGAACATAGGTCAGACTCCTGTGCCAGATCTACACACAAGACTGATGTGTGGAATGTGAGGTGCGTCTTGCAGAACAGAACATAGGTCAAACTCCTGTGTCAGATCTACACACAAGACTGATGTGTGGAATGTGATGAGCCTCTTGCAGAACAGAACATAGGTCAGACTCCTGTGCCAGATCTACACACAAGACTGATGTGTGGAATGTGAGGTGCGTCTTGCAGAACAGAACATAGGTCAGACTCCCGTGCCAGATCTACACACAAGACTGATGTGTGGAATGTGAGGTGCGTCTTGCAGAACAGAACATAGGTCAGACTCCTGTGTCAGATCTACACACAAGACTGATGTGTGGAATGTGATGAGCCTCTTGCAGAACAGAACATAGGTCAGACTCCCGTGCCAGATCTACACACAAGAGTGATGTGTGGAATGTGAGGTGCGTCTTGCAGAACAGAACATAGGTCAGACTCCTGTGTCAGATCTACACAAAAGACTGATGTGTGGAATGTGATGAGCCTCTTGCAGAACAGAACATATGTCAGACTCTTGTGCCAGATCTACACACAAGACTGATGTGTGGAATGTGAGGTGCGTCTTGCAGAACAGAACATATGTCAGACTCTTGTGCCAGATCTACACACAAGACTGATGTGTGGAATGTGAGGTGCGTCTTGCAGAACAGAACATATGTCAGACTCTTGTGCCAGATCTACACACAATACTGATGTGTGGAATGTGATGAGCCTCTTGCAGAACAAAACATATGTCAGACTCCTGCGTCAGATCTACACACAAGAGTGATGTGTGGAATGTGAGGTGCGTCTTGCAGAACAGAACATAGGTCAGACTCCTGTGCCAGATCTACACACAAGACTGATGTGTGGAATGTGATGAGCCTCTTGCAGAACAGAACATAGGTCAGACTCCCGTGCCAGATCTACACACAAGACTGAAGTGTGGAATGTGAGGTGCGTCTTGCAGAACAGAACATAGGTCAGACTCCTGTGCCAGATCTACACACAAGACTGATGTGTGGAATGTGATGAGCCTCTTGCAGAACAGAACATATGTCAGACTCTAGTGCCAGATTTACACACAAGACTGATGTGTGGAATGTGAGGTGCGTCTTGCAGAACAGAACATATGTCAGACTCTTGTGCCAGATCTACACACAAGACTGATGTGTGGAATGTGAGGTGCGTCTTGCAGAACAGAACATATGTCAGACTCTTGTGCCAGATCTACACACAAGACTGATGTGTGGAATGTGATGAGCCTCTTGCAGAACAGAACATAGGTCAGACTCCTGCGTCAGATCTACACACAAGAGTGATGTGTGGAATTTGAGGTGCGTCTTGCAGAACAGAACATAGGTCAGACTCCTGTGCCAGATCTACACACAAGACTGATGTGTGGAATGTGATGAGCCTCTTGTAGAACAGAACATAGGTCAGACTCCTGTGCCAGATCTACACACAAGACTGATGTGTGGAATGTGAGGTGCGTCTTGCAGAACAGAACATAGGTCAGACTCCCGTGCCAGATCTACACACAAGACTGATGTGTGGAATGTGATGAGCCTCTTGCAGAACAGAACATAGGTCAGACTCCTGTGCCAGATCTACACACAAGACTGATGTGTGGAATGTGATGAGCCTCTTGCAGAACAGAACATAGGTCAGACTCCTGCGTCAGATCTACACACAAGACTGATGTGTGGAATGTGATGAGCCTCTTGCAGAACAGAACATATGTCAGACTCCTGTGTCAGATCTACACACAAGACTGATGTGTGGAATGTGAGGTGCGTCTTGCAGAACAGAACATCGGAGGACAGCTGGCTGGAACAGAATGGATTTGTTCCATGTCTGTTTCCTCTTTTTCAGTTTGTGCATTCTACCAATTACTATTAAAGACATTCAACGGGTTTTTCATGTCCTTAATAAGCCCATTTAGTGGAGTATGCTTCGACATCGGCATCCGTAATGATTTTAAAGCTGTGATCCCAATTGGCAGGAGGTTGCTCGGGATATTTTGGTCCATATTTGAATAAATGACGATGGCTGTTTTTGTCAACAATATGTGATTATGGTTGGTAGTAGTATGAGAAGTCTTGGCAGACACAAGTAGTGGAATTTACATCATGAGCGGCCAAGTCCACGTTCCGCAACACTTTCCTTGATTGAACAACCTGGATGAAATGGTTGGTGGTTCCTAAAATGTTTTGGAAAACTGATTTTGGTATGAGAATGTAACTTAAATTTAAGGCATCAATTTAATTATCAATTCCAAACCATGTTGAGATGTATTTAACAACTAATAATTATGTTGGCAATCCTTGTTTCATGTGACAATTTATGCGGCATGTAGTCCAAACGTCTTCACTCGGACAACGCACTGCCAGGTGATACAGTGGGGAAGTGACACTACATTAATCCACAAATTGCTTTGTATCTAACAGGAATTAAAGTAGTCATGGAAACATGAGACGTTTGGCACTTAATCACGTTAACACTTCTTTATTAACTCTGTGTTAATACTGGACAATATCAGTTCATGTCATTAGGCCTTAGCCAACTCATGGCACAAATATAGTGCTGTTGAGAATTTTGGAGGTGTGGAAAATATGGAAAATACGACTTAAAATGAAATACGAATAACAACAAATTCGAAACAGACTGTAACATTTTCTCCCTATTACCTGTCCTACTGTATGCATGTTAGGCTAGTAACACCAGGAAAGGACTGTAACATTCTCTCCCTATTACCTGACCACCTGTATGCATGTTAGGCTAGTAACACCAGGAAAGGACTGTAACATTCTCTCCCTATTACCTGACCACCTGTATGCATGTTAGGCTAGTAACACCAGGAAAGGACTGTAACATTCTCTCCCTATTACCTGACCACCTGTATGCATGTTAGGCTAGTAACACCAGGAAAGGACTGTAACATTCTCTCCCTATAACCTGTCCACCTGTATGCATGTTAGGCTAGTAACACCAGGAAAGGACTGTAACATTCTCTCCCTATAACCTGTCCACCTGTATGCATGTTAGGCTAGTAACACCAGGAAAGGACTGTAACATTCTCTCCCTATTACCTGTCCACCTGTATGCATGTTAGGCTAGTAACACCAGGAAAGGACTGTAACATTCTCTCCCTATTACCTGTCCACCTGTATGCATCTTAGGCTAGTAACACCAGGAAAAGACTGTAACATTCTCTCCCTATTACCTGACCACCTGTATGCATGTTAGGCTAGTAACACCAGGAAAGGACTGTAATATTCTCTCCCTATAACCTGTCCACCTGTATGCATGTTAGGCTAGTAACACCAGGAAAGGACTGTAACATTCTCTCCCTATAACCTGTCCACCTGTATGCATGTTAGGCTAGTAACACCAGGAAAGGACTGTAACATTCTCTCCCTATTACCTGTCCACCTGTATGCATGTTAGGCTAGTAACACCAGGAAAGGACTGTAACATTCTCTCCCTATAACCTGTCCACCTGTATGCATGTTAGGCTAGTAACACCAGGAAAGAACTGTAACATTCTCTCCCTATTACCTGACCACCTGTATGCATGTTAGGCTAGTAACACCAGGAAAGGACTGTAACATTCTCTCCCTATTACCTGTCCACCTGTATGCATGTTAGGCTAGTAACACCAGGAAAGGACTGTAACATTCTCTCCCTATTACCTGACCACCTGTATGCATCTTAGGCTAGTAACACCAGGAAAAGACTGTAACATTCTCTCCCTATTACCTGACCACCTGTATGCATGTTAGGCTAGTAACACCAGGAAAGGACTGTAACATTCTCTCCCTATAACCTGTCCACCTGTATGCATGTTAGGCTAGTAACACCAGGAAAGGACTGTAACATTCTCTCCCTATAACCTGTCCACCTGTATGCATGTTAGGCTAGTAACACCAGGAAAGGACTGTAACATTCTCTCCCTATTACCTGTCCACCTGTATGCATGTTAGGCTAGTAACACCAGGAAAGGACTGTAACATTCTCTCCCTATTACCTGTCCACCTGTATGCATCTTAGGCTAGTAACACCAGGAAAAGACTGTAACATTCTCTCCCTATTACCTGACCACCTGTATGCATGTTAGGCTAGTAACACCAGGAAAGGACTGTAATATTCTCTCCCTATAACCTGTCCACCTGTATGCATGTTAGGCTAGTAACACCAGGAAAGGACTGTAACATTCTCTCCCTATAACCTGTCCACCTGTATGCATGTTAGGCTAGTAACACCAGGAAAGGACTGTAACATTCTCTCCCTATTACCTGTCCACCTGTATGCATGTTAGGCTAGTAACACCAGGAAAGGACTGTAACATTCTCTCCCTATAACCTGTCCACCTGTATGCATGTTAGGCTAGTAACACCAGGAAAGAACTGTAACATTCTCTCCCTATTACCTGACCACCTGTATGCATGTTAGGCTAGTAACACCAGGAAAGGACTGTAACATTCTCTCCCTATTACCTGTCCACCTGTATGCATCTTAGGCTAGTAACACCAGGAAAAGACTGTAACATTCTCTCCCTATTACCTGACCACCTGTATGCATGTTAGGCTAGTAACACCAGGAAAGGACTGTAACATTCTTTCCTATTGCCTGTCCACCTGTATGCATGTTAGGCTAGTAACACCGGGAAAGGACTGTAATATTCACCGATTTGCACATTGCAGGATGTATCAGTTACAGGGGATATGTAACGATCAATCGATGTCCAGTTCTCTACTTCATGATCAATCGATGTCTAGGTCTCTACTTCATGATCAACCTATGTACAGGTCTATTGTTTCATGATCAGTCGATGTCCAGTTCTCTACTTCATGATCAATCGATGTCCAGTTCTCTACTTCATGATCAATCGATGTCCAGTTCTCTACTTCATGATCAATCGATGTCTAGGTCTCTACTTCATGATCAATCGATGTCTAGGTCTCTACTTCATGATCAACCTATGTACAGGTCTTTTGTTTCATGATCAACAGATGTCCAGTTCTCTACTTCATGATCAATCGATGTCCAGTTCTCTACTTCATGATCAATCGATGTCTAGGTCTCTACTTCATGATCAACCTATGTACAGGTCTATTGTTTCATGATCAACAGATGTCCAGTTCTCTACTTCATGATCAATCGATGTCTAGATCTCTACTTCATGATCAACAGATGTCTAGGTCTCTACTTCATGATCAACAGATGTCCAGTTCTCTACTTCATGATCAACAGATGTCTAGGTCTCTACTTCATGATCAACCGATGTCTAGGTCTCTACTTCAAGATCAACCTATGTCTAGGTCTTTACTTCATGATCAACCGATGTCCAGTTCTCTACTTCATGATCAACAGATGTCTAGGTCTCTACTTCATGATCAACAGATGTCTAGGTCTCTACTTCATGATCAACCTATGTCTAGGTCTCTACTTCATGATCAACAGATGTCTAGGTCTCTACTTAATGATCAACCGATGTCTAGGTCTCTACTTCATGATCAACAGATGTCCAGTTCTCTACTTCATGATCAACAGATGTCTAGGTCTCTACTTCATGATCAACAGATGTCCAGTTCTCTACTTCATGATCAACAGATGTCTAGTTCTCTACTTCATGATCAACCTATGTCTAGGTCTCTACTTCATGATCAACCGATGTCTAGGTCTCTACTTCATGATCAACCTATGTCTAGGTCTCTACTTCATGATCAACCGATGTCTAGGTCTCTACTTCATGATCAATCGATGTCTAGGTCTCTACTTCATGATCAACAGATGTCTAGGTCTCTACTTCATGATCAACAGATGTCCAGTTCTCTACTTCATGATCAACCTATGTCTAGGTCTCTACTTCATGATCAACCGATGTCCAGTTCTCTACTTCATGATCAACCGATGTCTAGGTCTCTACTTCATGATCAACCGATGTCTAGGTCTCTACTTCATGATCAACAGATGTCCAGTTCTCTACTTCATGATCAACCTATGTCTAGGTCTCTACTTCATGATCAATCGATGTACATGTTTTTTTGTTTCATTATCAACAGATGTCCAGTTCTCTACTTCATGATCAACAGATGTCCAGTTCTCTACTTCATGATCAATCGATGTCTAGGTCTCTACTTCATGATCAACCGATGTCCAGTTCTCTACTTCATGATCAACATATGTCTAGGTCTCTACTTCATGATCAATCGATGTCTAGGTCTCTACTTCATGATCAATCGATGTCTAGGTCTCTACTTCATGATCAACAGATGTCTAGGTCTCTACTTCATGATCAACCTATGTACAGGTCTTTTGTTTCATGATCAACAGATGTCCAGTTCTCTACTTCATGATCAATCGATGTCTAGGTCTCTACTTCATGATCAACCGATGTCTAGGTCTCTACTTCATGATCAACCTATGTCTAGGTCTCTACTTCATGATCAACCGATGTCTAGGTCTCTACTTCAATATCAACCTATGTATAGGTCTTTTGTTTCATGATCAACAGATGTCCAGTTCTCTACTTCATGATCAATCGATGTCTAGGTCTCTACTTCATGATCAACCGATGTCTAGGTCTCTACTTCATGATGAACAGATGTCCAGTTCTCTACTTCATGATCAATCGATATCCAGTTCTCTACTTCATGATCAATCGATGTCTAGGTCTCTACTTCATGATCAACCTATGTACAGGTCTCTACTTCATGACCAATCGATGTCTAGGTCTCTACTTCATGATCAACCGATGTACAGGTCTTTTGTTTCATTATCACCAGATGTCTAGTTCTCTACTTCATGATCAACCTATGTCTAGGTCTCTACTTCATGATCAACCGATGTCTAGGTCTCTACTTCATGATCAACCTATGTCTAGGTCTCTACTTCATGATCAACCGATGTCTAGGTCTCTACTTCATGATCAATCGATGTCTAGGTCTCTACTTCATGATCAACAGATGTCTAGGTCTCTACTTCATGATCAACAGATGTCCAGTTCTCTACTTCATGATCAACCTATGTCTAGGTCTCTACTTCATGATCAACCGATGTCCAGTTCTCTACTTCATGATCAACCGATGTCTAGGTCTCTACTTCATGATCAACCGATGTCTAGGTCTCTACTTCATGATCAACAGATGTCCAGTTCTCTACTTCATGATCAACCTATGTCTAGGTCTCTACTTCATGATCAATCGATGTACATGTTTTTTTGTTTCATTATCAACAGATGTCCAGTTCTCTACTTCATGATCAACAGATGTCCAGTTCTCTACTTCATGATCAATCGATGTCTAGGTCTCTACTTCATGATCAACCGATGTCCAGTTCTCTACTTCATGATCAACATATGTCTAGGTCTCTACTTCATGATCAATCGATGTCTAGGTCTCTACTTCATGATCAATCGATGTCTAGGTCTCTACTTCATGATCAACAGATGTCTAGGTCTCTACTTCATGATCAACCTATGTACAGGTCTTTTGTTTCATGATCAACAGATGTCCAGTTCTCTACTTCATGATCAATCGATGTCTAGGTCTCTACTTCATGATCAACCGATGTCTAGGTCTCTACTTCATGATCAACCTATGTCTAGGTCTCTACTTCATGATCAACCGATGTCTAGGTCTCTACTTCAATATCAACCTATGTATAGGTCTTTTGTTTCATGATCAACAGATGTCCAGTTCTCTACTTCATGATCAATCGATGTCTAGGTCTCTACTTCATGATCAACCGATGTCTAGGTCTCTACTTCATGATGAACAGATGTCCAGTTCTCTACTTCATGATCAATCGATATCCAGTTCTCTACTTCATGATCAATCGATGTCTAGGTCTCTACTTCATGATCAACCTATGTACAGGTCTCTACTTCATGACCAATCGATGTCTAGGTCTCTACTTCATGATCAACCGATGTACAGGTCTTTTGTTTCATTATCACCAGATGTCCAGTTCTCTACTTCATGATCAATCGATGTCTAGGTCTCTACTTCATGATCAACAGATGTCCAGTTCTCTACTTCATGATCAATCGATGTCTAGGTCTTTACTTCATGATCAACCGATGTCTAGGTCTCTACTTCATGATCAACCGATGTCCAGTTCTCTACTTCATGATCAACCTATGAACAGGTCTTTTGTTTCATGATCAACAGATGTCCAGTTCTCTACTTCATGATCAATCGATGTCTAGGTCTCTACTTCATGATCAACCGATGTACAGGTCTTTTGTTTCATGATCAACAGATGTCCAGATCTCTACTTCATTATCAACCGATGTCTAGGTCTCTACTTCATTATCAACCGATGTCTAGGTCTCTACTTCATGATCAACAGATGTCTAGGTCTCTACTTCATGATCAACCTATGTACAGGTCTATTGTTTCATGATCAACAGATGTCTAGTTCTCTACTTCATGATCAACCTATGTACAGGTCTATTGTTTCATGATCAACAGATGTCTAGTTCTCTACTTCATGATCAACATATGTCTAGGTCTCTACTTCATGATCAACCGATGTCTAGGTCTCTACTTCATGATCAACCGATGTCTAGGTCTCTACTTCATGATCAACCGATGTCTAGGTCTCTACTTCATGATCAACAGATGTCTAGGTCTCTACTTCATGATCAACCGATGTCTAAGTCTCTACTTCATGATCAACCGATGTCTAGGTCTCTACTTCATGATCAACAGATGTCTAGGTCTCTACTTCATGATCAACCGATGTCTAGGTCTCTACTTCATGATCAACGGATGTCCAGGTCTTTTGTTTCATTATCAGTGCCATGAGAAGAGGACATTTAGGACACTATTACATAAACTGAAACATTTAAGAATAGATTTCAATATATAAATATATATATGAAGTGCTCACATATGTGTTTACGTTTACGCCTCCATAAACGTAAAGTAATTTTGAAGTTAATTCCTGTGAATAAATAAGTCAACAATAATTACTTCACAGACTGTTTATTTAATCATTTACATAGTAAACCTGTAGACGACACGATATCGGTGACTTTGTTCATCGCAATAATGCAACATAAACCCTGTCCTCGCTGTTATCAGCCAATCAGAAAAGAGTTCTTATCTATTTTAGGTTTATGGTAACGTAAACGCAAAACAAAATTACTTGGTTACCAAATCCAATTACACTGAATCACATGCAGTTATATAGTTCAGGAAGTTCCTCCCCCTCTCGCTGTTCCTGTCAACCAGTTTCAGTAATACAGTAACATCGAGACATTAAGTACGAGAGGTTGGTAGCCCTTCTTTTAATGCAGGCTTCTGTAGTTCACCTTACTGAAACATTTGAGCATTAACCATTCAGCCAAGTGATTAAAATACAGCCCTCGCTGCAACACCATGTCGGGCCCTGTGCTTGTAGTAAAACTACTGGGAAGCCGGGATACGTTGAGTTGGGACCTGACTATTAACCTCGTACTGGCGCGTACCATTGTGAAGAATCGGTAGCGGGTGGTCCGCTGCAAGTAGTACGATGGATCTGTGCGTGCCCTGTCTTGGCTAACATCGAGTTCTAGTGGGAGTTCAGTAGCACATAATAGTACGTGCTGATGTCAGGTACCCGATTACTGCGAAAACGGTGACAGTAAATGTTGTTTGTTTGTTGTTCAACGCCGCACTCAGCAATATTCCAGCTATGTTAACGGCGGTCTGTAAGTAATCGAGTCTGGACCTGACAATCCAGTGATTGACAACATGAACACCGATCAACGCAATTTGGATCGATGACATGCATCAACCAAGTCAGCGAGTCTGACCACCCGATCCCATTAGTCGCCTTTTACGGCAAGCATGGGTTACTGAAGACCTATTCTACCCCCGGATCTTCACGGGCCGGTGACTATGTCCATATATAACAAAGTTGACAAGTATCGTGATAATGAAGGGAATTCATTTGCTGTAAAAAGGGAACACTTTTTTTACCCTAAAGAGCAATAATGATGTCATGCCATTCCTCAACTGATTGTGAAGGTAGAGACCTTGACGAAGAGTTGACTCCGTGACATATTCTTAAATTAACCCAATGTGATTTGTCTGTTTGTTTGATTGTTTGTTGATTAACGCCGCACTCAGCAATATTCCAGCTATATGACGGCGGTCCGTAAACTATCGAGTCTGGACCAGCCACTCCAGTGATTGCCGTCATGAACATCGATCCATGCAATTGGGATGCATCAAGACAGACCACCGGATTCCGTTAGTCGCGCCTTACAAGCATAGTCGGTTCTTTCGGCAAGCATTGGTTCATGAAGACCTATTCTAACCAAGATCTTCACGAGGTTGTTCCCATGTGGATGTTTAGGGGTCTTCAGTATACCGTCAACGTAATAGTGCTAGCTGGATGTATAAGATAACTGAATAATCATTGCACTAGCCCAAGTATTGCATAATATCTAGATACAGAAACCGCATCAGAATGTGAACACTTATGGCCTCCTAATAATCTTATGAGCAACACATCCACGGGGGCATAGTAAATTTCATCGTCATGACCTGCACGTGTACAACATGCGTACACCCTCTCTACCTGTAACAAACCAAGTATGTTTCCCAACTTCTGTGCACCGCCTACTTGTGTTTGTTGGTTGGTTCAACTCATCCTGGCTTACCAGTAGTAACCTGGCGGATGTTTAGAACAATAAAGAAAGGACAAGGCTGCAGCTTGAACATACATATACAATGTGACAACTGGTGCTCAAGCAGCACCAGACAGTGATACACCTTGCACAGGGTAACAACATGCATGGCACAAAACATATGCTATTTATACAATAGCCTTCAAACTGCCGGGAATTACACATTATCCGTCCCCAGTGAATTATCTTTGTAAGTTTCCGAGTTTTTCTTCTTCCAGATCACAACTTGAGACATCGGCTCAGTTACTCTGTTGTTGGGGCGACGCCGCATAAAGAACATTGTGTCATGAACAATGGCGCGCGCGATGTTCAATTATTTGCGACGATGATGCGTTCATGTGACGTCATGTCGCTATGGAACAGTTTTCATAGTGCTAATTATAGTAACTGACGGTAACCTTGCAACATATCCCCGCACGATGAGTCATACATATCAACAGCCGAGCAAAAGAAAGTATAAACCCATGTTTGATGGTGGCTAAGAATGAAACAAAGAGGAAATGTTTTGTCGAAGTGATATATTTGATACGGATATCATAGGTGGCACTGCGAGCACATAAAGATTCAAGGCACATGGGAGACGCAGTTTCAGCAACTGTTTTCGAGTGTAAACTCTCTTTTGCCCGGCAGTTTCTAGGCGTTGTCAGGGAACCTACTTTGGGCAAGAATCTGCCTGGAATCAGCGAGTATCTTTATATGACCGAATCCTGTCTTCGTGAAATGACGAAGACACTGACGGACTATTTCCATATACCTGGAACGAAGGAAAACGAAGAAATGCACATCTAACAATCAATCCGTCCACAGACAGACAGTGACATTCTACTGCAATCTATTTGACGCATTTCTATAATCACCTTTCAATAATCGGTCAGTTGATCAGTGATGACTATGACTAACACATGTAATCGCTACAGCTTAATTTACAACTTCGGATATATCTCCCGTCACGTTTATCACGTGGGCCATTTTGACGTCCTGGGCCCCATTCCACAAAGCGATCCTAGTGGTAAGTCGTACTGTAGCAGTGATATTCTACCGACAAAAGAATAGGGAACTAATGATTTAGCTATCGTTGAGGTGTACATTTGCATTACCCTGGCATTGCATCTGAACGCCACATACAATCATGTATGAGCAGCAGGTCCCAAACTGCATGCGCCTATTTAGGAACACATCAGTAATGCAGTTCAGATACCTGGGCGTGGCAGGCCTAAAACCCCACACCTAGACTTGATCGTCCTGTTACATTAATTGCAACATCTACTGTTAAAAACATATATGTGCAGCGCACCTGAAAGCAGGGCGTTCAGAAACCCTAATAGCTTACTACAAGCGGCAAAGGCTGATGGCGTTACACAATGTTTACAGACGATTCAAGATTTTGCCTCCGATTCTCAGATGGCAGAAAACGTTGTTGGCAACGTAGCGGCGAGCGGTATGCCAGGTCAACAATTCTTGACCATGATTGGTATAGGGGCGGTAGCGTTAAGTTATGGGAGTTCTATGACACATGAAAGGCTAACTGATTTGGTTATCGCGAATGGACTTTTGACGAAATGTTAAGTCATTGTTCAATTCGCTAGAATTGAACTGCATAATGACAATGACAACGTGCCCAGATCGTCACCGATAATCTCCGACGAGAAGGGACCCGGACATTGGCCTGGCCGGCTGAGTCCCATGACCTGTCCTCAACATAGCCTCTGTGGGATGTCCTCGGCTGGAGAGCGTACGCCAGAGACACAGGCCCCACCAACGTGGCCCAGCATGGGGGAGTTCTTCAAGCGAAATGGCGGGCAATACCAAGGGCAACCATACGCACGTTAATTAAAAGTATGTCATCAAGGTTTCGTGCAGTTATCGCCCAACATTGTGGACACACCAAATGTTGATCTACGCGCCCGAAATAAATTTTGCAGACATTTATCGTCATTACACCCTCACCATTATTTTATCAGTTCCCCAACTTTTGGTCGGTGGTATATACAGTTGAACCTCGCCGTATATACAACGGGAGCTGTAGTTCTGTACCAGTGTAGGAGATGGCTGCCCACATCATCACATCTTTCACGAATCGCAACATTCCTGCAAGATCCTGCCATGGCCATCCAGGTCTCCAGATTTAGACCAAATCGAACATTTATGGAATGCACTGGATCAACGACATCGAGCACGTCGTTAGCAACAGCCACACAACCCCCAACAGTTGGCACAAGTACTGCAGGCAGAGTAGGTGAACATTCCCCAGGCCCCAATTCGGGATCTGATTGCTTCCCAGGAACGACGATGCCAGTCAGTTTTGGACGCTAATAGTGGCCATAAAAGATATTGATAACAGATGACCTTGAAAATCTACTGTTTCATGTGTGCCATATGGAACCTGGGTCAATGACAATTTCTGACAATTTCTAAAAATCGATTAGCACCTGTTGACTATTTATATGATATATATTATATACATCTAAAATCACGTTTGCGTTTCTTTTTTTGCAGAGTATATGACAATATTGTCAGACCAACGTACACATTTCGCCTTCATACACCCGTTTCCTCTTTTCTTGTAGGATTGTATATATTACGCCGACATATAGGAGATGTTATGTTCGAAGTATCTTGTTGGGCGTTAGTGGATTTCCAACAAAACATACGCATAACATCTTTTCGAAATTTCTGTCCAGATGCACAGTATAGAAAAAAGTTGCTAGAGTGATTCAGATGCATCAGCAGCTCGGAGACTGTAAAAAAGAGCTGAAATTTGGACATCGCCGCGTTGTCGTGGCCCCTGCTGTTCCAAAACACTGATGCTATGATGCTGACGTTCATTGGAAGCTTGCACAACAATAAGGCGAAGGACACACTGAGGAGCATCCCTGTCAGGCAGGAGTAGGTGTGCACCGAAGATGCTTTCCGTCTTCTCAGGCAGATTTTTTGAAGAATGGCCCTTTGATTGGCTGTCCGTCGAACTTTTGAGATGATAAGTACATTGAAGATGCTGATGATTAAGAATGGGAGCAGGCAGTACGTGGCAGCGTCCACCCAGGGCCAAATCACGGTGATGAGATATTCATTGCCTGCCACGGCGCCACACACTGGGCGAGGGTAAGAGTCTTGTTCTTCTATCAGGCCAACCGTCCAAAGAAAGTGGATGTTTAAACTGAGAAACATGGCATACAATCCACCAATAATCCTTCTCGCACGGGCAACACTGTAAAGGCCTAGAACTTTCAGTGGATAGTACACTACAAGAAACCTCTCTATGGTGACAGCAACCACTATCCATGTAGATATATTGCTGCAAAAATAGCCCAACATAACCATGGTTTTACAAAGCCAGTTAGCCTGAAAACTTAAATCAAAGCCAGTTAGTTCATTGAACCACCTTGGTAGTAGTCCAACCCACAGGACCATAGTGTCTGCCACGGCCAGGGACTTGAGGAACGTGTAGGTGGATGAACGTGGGTTTCCCTTTTGACGCATGATGAAGAAGGACATGAAATTACCACAGATGCCGAGTATAAAGAGTACTGGCGGGATGTACAACATCAGTATCTTATGAGCACGGTATTCAGGGTATTTTAAAAGCGGTTGTAATGTTTCCCAACTGCCGGCAATGTCAAATAGTTCATCTTCACTTTTATTTCCAATGGCAGCAAGTAGAAGCAGTTTCTCATCTCGAGGCAGGTGTTCAATAATGCCAAACAGTGTTTGTGTCGAAATATTCAAGAAGGCTCCCATCCCGCTTGTCCAATCGAAATTGTCCCCCAAGCAGAATCTGCAAAACAAATAGTCAAATTAAAGGTATTATTTATGAATCAAAACAAACTTTACTGTCTGATATCTTCTTGCCCCGAATGTCAAGTCAAGTCCATATTTCGTATGAAGTCCACTGGCCCATTAACATGATTATTACAATACGAGTTTCTTTTAGCAGTTTTTCACAATAGAAGCATTTGAAACTTATTAAGGGTTGGATATTGACAGTACATTTTCGGTAAGTAGTATTCTCTGAGGTGAACATAATAGTCACAGATTAAGACAGAGTGCTGGACCAAGTTTACATGCAGGATATGTTCGTAGTGATAACTCGTAGTGTTACGATGTTTCTTGTCTGAGATTACAGATAGATATTTTTTCAGGTTCTAAACAGTTTTGAACACTCTCAACAACAACTCTCAAGTATTGCTCAAGGTGCTATTTCAGGAGGGAAAATACATATTTAAATACCTGAAGGAAAGCTACTTTATCACCAGCTGATGAGATAGCCACACAAGACCAAATCCGCATGAAAACAACAAATATCGAATATGTGACACATAATTAGTATGTCCAGAATTATCATAATATAAAAGCATATTGTAAACCTTTTTCAGTATCCTACCACCATGCATCCTTATTATTTTCAGCCAATACTTAACAGATCTACATAGAGCGCTTCTGGTGGTCGGGTAGCCTGGTAGTTAAAGCGTTCGCCCGTCACGCCAAAGACCTGGGTTCGATTCCCGACATGGATACAATGTGTGAAGCCCATTTCTGGTGTCCCCCGCCGTGATATTTCTGGAATATTCCCAAAAGCGGCGTAAAACCATACTCCCTCACTCATCACACAGAGCGTTTACATTCAAAGGGTAACGTCCGCATTCATCATAGTCAATAACATTTGGTGTCTGGAGTCCAACATTTAGAAATTTCTTGCATGTTATTAAAGGTACATATTCTATCTTGTTATATCGTTGTAGACCCCCAACTCGTATAAGAACCGTATAGCATGTGTATCGACAAGGTCACGTCTGCTTAAATAGACAGTTACTGTCATTAGAGCTCATTTTCCTCTTGCAGCTAAGTCTTCAATGTATTTATTCTTTTTTAGAGTAATAGAGAAAATAATTTCTAAAGATGTTACAGATAACATTTGCTTCTTTTAATAAAACCACACTTATTTTGCCGATAAGCAACCACCTCTTCTAAATACAACAATTGTTGTCTTTTATAAATCGACTGCTAGACCCCACACGTCTGCTTTGATTCAAGAATGTGAAGTTGCTTCTGTAGTCCTGGTACTGCCAGAATGACGTCATCAGCAAACATAAACAAATGTCCGGAAACAACTGCACTCCATATTTGCCTTTTCTTAAAATTTCGTTTGATAATTCGACATGATAAATGAAAATAACAATGGACTTAGTTTGCTGCCTTGCCTTTGTCCAATTGGACATTGATCTGTACAATCATTATTACATCTTACACGTTTTTACTGATTTACTATGACGTTTGTCCTTTTAAACCAGCCGAATACAAGCACTGCCAAAGCTATGTGAATTAAACGAGATTTATTTCATAAAAATACAATGAAAGCAATATAAAGTTTCTGCATTCGTGCCCAGGTCGGGAATTAGAATACTGTTTTATAAGAGGGAAATACATCAGACTCAAATAACTTCGACTTTACAAGAAAAGGCATAGTAGTATTTACATATTGCTTTGACATACGAGTCAATCATCATATTATCCTTTCCATACGTTTTGCCGAGTGATACAATGCTAAATTAATTTCTGCTTCTGTTATACGTGATTCAAATATACACAGATAAACATAATCAAATAGCAAATGATCATGGACAATATCATCATTAATATTTACTTCACATGAGTATCACCGTTGGTAAATATATTCAGGAATCATTGTCGATATTCGACTGATTATCAGATCGTCTCGGTTCTTTCCAAAATCTACAGGAGTCTTTAACTGATAGATGAATCTTTGTTCTTTTCCTTCTCCGTTTAGCTTGTCTGCTAACAATTTATATACATTTCTTGTATGGCAGTAGATACGTTTATGTTCACCTCATCTATCAATCTGATTGGTCTCAGACAGTTTCTTGCTTCTTCCCTAACATGTTTACAATAAACCCACAGACACCGACTGTTCCTCGGGGTGCTTGCTGAGTAGGTGCCTGTGGCTTGTTCATGTGTCACGTGAGTTACACATGCGTTCAAGTTGCCGCAAATTACGACGTCAAAGTCCCTTTTTTCCTTTAAAACATTGTAATCTCTTGTGTCTAGATAGTTCAGGTTTGGTTTAACATGACAACTTATGTATGTAGCCATATTAATAATACCACAAGAACTTTTAAAAGTGAGAATTATATATTTCAATTTTCGTTTTAATGTAGGATTCATATTTTGTATATTTGTATCGCATGTTAAATGTTAAAGGTGTTATCCATAAATTGTGTCTACTTTGTCATCCGTCAACTTCTAAGTTACGCCTATCAAACAATTGTTGTGTTTGAACTAGCTGCAACATAAAACGTCGAACCATTGGGTAAGACATGCACACAAAACATAAATACTTGCTTATTCTGATACCGACATGAGGAATGTTTGAGGTGTTTAGTTAATTAATTCTCTACAAACAAGAACACACCACCAGATAATCTCCCTCCTTCAGCAAGCTAATGTGTATTAGCAATATCAACATCATAAGCTGAAAGCTGGGAATGGATGACGCTTGATCAAGAAAAGTTTCGACAAGGCATATAATTTCAATATTCCCACGTAAAACATGTTAAAATGACAAGGAGAGGTGGGTATCCCTGTAACTGCTACATGCTCTCGGTAAGGATCACGGGCCAGGCCGTATCCCTATTGCTCTCCATGTGGGTACCGGTAGTGGGGAAGTTGATGTTTCTGACGCAGGTGTGGGAGGAGACACATGATCGCTTCGATCAGCACTTGATCCGAGAACGTTGGATGCTTGATACAGTCATGGCACGGGCAAATTTATCTTTAGTCTTACGCCTATCTAACCACCAACATTATTTCCAGGCTTTGTTATTTTATTAACTGTCAATTTTTATTTAAGGCTATGCAACCTTTTGTCCTGAGGTCAGTTATCGTGTCTCTTTTCCGTTTAGTCAAATCGTTTGCAAAACCATTGTTACTGTTTCACAGTAATATTTTCGTCAGTAAAGGCAAACTTGGCAATTAATGGGCTAGGCTTATCCCATTCACATCCTTGCCGTCGATCCAATGCGCAAGGAAAATGTCATTATTTTACCAAAACTTTCTTTTGACATGATTATTGAGAATGTTGATTACTTACTGTTTCAGGCATACCATTAAACTCAACGTAGTCACAACTAAACGCTTCTAGTCTATGGATCTCTCTGCCTTGCTTGGATAACTCACTTATCACATCTTCAGGTTTCTGGGTGAGTACATCGATATCACTGTATATCGTCATTTGTTCATGACTAATTCTCACAACATCTGTACTCATACCAGAAACTTTTGTTTCTACCGATGAATATTTAGAAATACATTATTTTTCAATATAGCCTCCTTGCAGATCAATACACTTGTTCCATCTCTTCTCCAGGTCAGTGATCCCTGTTTGTAGAAGGTCAAATCCTGGTCTGTCAGCCAGCAATGCACAGCAGCAACCAATTCTTGATGGCAGTCACTGGAGGGCAGATCTGGTGAATAAATTGGATGGGGATGAGGCTCGTAGCCACATCCCAGTGCAGCAGCCATTGTAATAAAACCGGTGTCAAGTGGAACAGTGTCCTGATGGGGGAGAACGCCATGTAGACGTCTGCCTGGTGTCAAGTGGACCAGTGTCCTGATGGAGGCGAACACCATGTAGACGTCTGCCTGGTGTCAAGTGGATCAGTGTCCTGATGGAAGAGAACACCATGTAGACGTCTGCATTGTGTCAAGTGGAGTAGTGTCCTGATGGAAGAGAACACCATGTAGACGTCTGCCCGGTGTCAAGTGGATCAGTGTCCTGATAGAGGAGAACACCATGTAGACGTCTGCATTGTGTCAAGTGGAGTAGTGTCCTGATGGAAGAGAACACCATGTAGACGTCTGCCCGGTGTCAAGTGGATCAGTGTCCTGATGGAGGAGAACGCCATGTAGACGTCTGCCCGGTGTCAAGTGGTACAATGTCCTGATAGAGGAGAACACCATGTAGACGTCTGCCTGGTGTCAAGTGGAGTAGTGTCCTGATGGAGGAGAACGCCATGTAGACGTCTGCCTGGTGTCAAGTGGATCAGTGTCCTGATGGAGGAGAACGCCATGAAGACGTCTGCCTGGTGTCAAGTGGATCAGTGTCCTGATGGAGGAGAACACCATGTAGACGTCTGCCTGGTGTCAAGTGGATCAGTGTCCTGATGGAGGAGAACACCATGTAGACGTCTGTCTGGTGTCAGGTGGATCAGTGTCCTGATGGAGGAGAACACCATGTAGACATCTGCCTGGTGTCAAGTGGATCAGTGTCCTGATGGAAGAGAACACCATGTAGACGTCTGCCCGGTGTCAAGTGGATCAGTGTCCTGATGGAGGAGAACGCCATGTAGACGTCTGCCTGGTGTCAAGTGGTACAGTGTCCTGATAGAGGAGAACACCATGTAGACGTCTGCATTGTGTCAAGTGGAGTAGTGTCCTGATGGAGGAGAACGCCATGTAGACGTCTGCCTGGTGTCAAGTGGTACAGTGTCCTGATGGAGGAGAACGCCATGAAGACGTCTGCCTGGTGTCAAGTGGATCAGTGTCCTGATGGAGGAGAACACCATGTAGACGTCTGCCTGGTGTCAAGTGGATCAGTGTCCTGATGGAGGAGAACACCATGTAGACGTCTGTCTGGTGTCAGGTGGATCAGTGTCCTGATGGAGGAGAACACCATGAAGACGTCTGCCTGGTGTCAAGTGGATCAGTGTCCTGATGGAGGGAACGCCATGTAGACGTCTGCCTGGTGTCAAGTGGATCAGTGTCCTGATGGAGGAGAACACCATGTAGACGTCTGCATTGTGTCAAGTAGATCAGTGTCCTGATGGAGGAGAACGCCATGTAGACGTCTGCCTGGTGTCAAGTGGATCAGTGTCCTGATGGAGGAGAACACCATGTAGACGTCTGCATTGTGTCAAGTGGAGTAGTGTCCTGATGGAGGAGAACGCCATGTAGACGTCTGCCTGGTGTCAAGTGGATCAGTGTCCTGATGGAGGAGAACGCCATGTAGACGTCTGCCCGGTGTCAAGTGGATCAGTGTCCTGATGGAGGAGAACACCATGTAGACGTCTGCCCGGTGTCAAGTGGAGCAGTATCCTGATGAAGGAGAACTCCATGTAGACGTCTGCCCGGTGTCAAGTGGATCAGTGTCCTGATGGAGGAGAACACCATGTAGACGTCTGCCCGGTGTCAAGTGGAGCAGTGTCCTGATGGAGGAGAACACCATGTAGACGTCTGCCTGGTGTCAAGTGGATCAGTGTCCTGATGGAGGAGAACACCATGTAGACGTCTGCCTGGTGTCAAGTGGAGTAGTGTCCTGATGGAGGAGAACGCCATGTAGACGTCTGCCTGGTGTCAAGTGGTACAGTTCCCTGATGGAGGAGAACGCCATGTAGACGTCTGCCTGGTGTCAAGTGGTACAGTTCCCTGATGGAGGAGAACACCATGTAGACGTCTGCCTGGTGTCAAGTGGAGCAGTGTCCTGATGGAGGAGAACGCCATGTAGACGTCTGCCCGGTGTCAAGTGGAGTAGTGACCTGATGGAGGAGAACGCCATGTAGACGTCTGCCTGGTGTCAAGTGGAGCAGTGTCCTGATGGAGGAGAACACCATGTAGACGTCTGCCTGGTGTCAAGTGGTACAGTGTCCTGATGGAGGAGAACACCATGTAGACGTCTGTCTGGTGTCAAGTGGTACAGTTCCCTGATGGAGGAGAACGCCATGTAGACGTCTGCCTGGTGTCAAGTGGTACAGTTCCCTGATGGAGGAAAACGTCATGTAGACGTCTGCCTGGTGTCAAGTGGAGCAGTGTCCTGATGGAGGAGAACACCATGTAGACGTCTGCCTGGTGTCAAGTGGTACAGTGTCCTGATGGAGGAGAACACCATGTAGATGTCTGCCTGGTGTCAAGTGGAGCAGTGTCCTGATGGAGGAGAACGCCATGTATATGTCTGCCCGGATCTGGGGTTGCTTTGAACTTATTGGTTTGGGGAGATGATGGATCCAGGCCCTATCATGTTACTAGCCTAAGCTCCTGGCTTGATCGCACATATGGTTAGCAGTGCATCAGCCCTGGTGACCCACGTAGCCTTCTGTTCATTCGATAGCATTCTAGGAACCCTCCTTCAACAAAATAATTACGGAGAGGTTCATGAAGTATGTTCTACTGACCCCTACGAGAAGCCAGGTATTTTTCAGATATTTTATTATGTGTTTCACACTTAATTGAACAAAATGCACCCCCCAAATTTTAACATTTTTGGGGAAGGTATCTGGAAGGTATCCGGGCCGGATCCAAAGTGGGAAGGTATCCGGAAGGTTTCCGGAAATCGGAAACCTACACTTTTTTTGCTGCGCCTGTGGTCGCCGCTAACTCATGGAGTACAATTCGCCAATTGTTCAGTGCCAGGTTCGACGTCATCAATGTCTTTTTTTGGTGATGGCGATGGATCGACCAGAGCGATGGTCCTGTTCGTAACTTTCTCTACTATGCTGAAATTCCTTACCCAAATGTTTAATTGTGGCATGTAATTGGTGAACCTCCCCATAAACATTTCATCTTTCGTGCTTGGTATTTGACCTTCTTGGGTAAAAAAGTTGATGACTACTCAAACTCTGGTTTGTCGATTTAAATGCTCTAGAGTAGGGTACCTCAGACTTGAGGTCACAGGACCTGATCAAGTCACTGGACTTAAGCTCGCCACATCGTGGATGATGAATCAACAAACACAGATTAATAAACTAAGCGGCAAAAGAAAGTATAGGTTGGCAATTTGTAATTTTCCTAAAAACAGCGATAACTGGTGGAAAGTGGGTATTGGGAGTATGACTGCCCAGGAACAGGTACCAAAAAACACCTCACCCGAACGCGCCACCTTTGACGGCGCTCGTGCGGTGACAAAAAAAATGGTGAAAAAGGTTTCCCGCCTATGGCATAAACTGCACGTGCATGTTAGCTGTATAAATGCGTTTGTCTGAAGGGTATAACCACACGTGATGAAAACACACAAAAGAAATGCTACGACTGTCACAGGAGCAGAGAGAGAGCGCCATCGGTATTGGCGAAATGGGGGCAACACAGGTCCAAATTGCCAGAAGGTTTGGTTGTACACCATTGACAGTAGCCAGGCTGATTCAACGGTGCAGGCAGACAGGGAGGACATAGGACAGGCCTAGAACCGGACGACCCCGAGTGACAACACCACTGGAAGACGGTCAGGTACGGCTCATTCACCTGCGAAACAGATTCGTAACGGCGACGGCGACGGCGACGGCGACGGCGACGGCAGCAACGGCGTTGGGACATCCCATTAGCCAACAGTGCTACGACAACTTCGTGCTGCTGGAATCTGAGCGTATCGTCCTTTCCGAGGAATGGTACTGACTGCTCAACATCGACGCCTGAGACTGCGATGGGCGAGGCAGGTTCGACGCTGGCAGGTGAGAAATTGGCGTCGAGTGCTGTTTACTGATGAAAGTTGGTTTAACTTGTTTCGAAATGACGGCAGAGAGCGAGTTTATCGACGCAGAGGGGAACGTTTGGCTCCGGCGTGTATTCGAGAGGTCCATCCATTCGGCGGGGGAAGTGTCATGGTGTGGGGCGGTGTTTGTGGAGATCAGAAGACTGATTTGATGATTATACAGGGAAACCTGAACGCTGTGCAGTACAGAGACCAAGTGTTGCAGCCAGTTGTGCTTCCGTTCTTACAAAACCAACAGCAGAAGACATTGTTTCAACACGACAATGCCAGGCCCCATACTGCAAGACTGACTCGGAATTTGTAAACCAGCAGGACGTTGACGTTTTGCCCTGGTCTGCCCACTCACCCAATATGAATCCTATTGAACATCTGTTGACAGACAGATTAGAGCACGCCATCAGCCTCCCGTCAACAGACAAGTCAGTGAGTGAGTGAGTGAGTTTGGTTCAACGCCGCTTTTAACAGTATTCCAGTTATATCACGGCGTGTCATCTTAATGCGGGAGGAAAGCCCGAAGTGATGCACTTCGGTGAAACCCACGAGCACGCATAATCGGGGCGAACCGGGATTCGAACCCACAATCATAGGTTTCTGGCGTGCCCAAGGGACGCAACTCCGCACAGCGAATTGCGGCGCCTTAGACGACTGGGTCACCCGTGCGCCCAGCCCACCCCCCCCCCCCCCCCCCCCCCCCCCCAACAGACAAGAATTGCAGCAGGCCCTGAGAGACGAGTGGCAACGGATTCCAGTCCACGTCATCAGAAGACTGACGTCATCGAAGAGGCGGCGTATCACAGCATGCATTGAGGGAGGCAGCTGGAGGTCATACATTCTATAGAAATCAACTGTGTCGACAATGAAGTGTGTCTGACATTTTTTTGGTGACATTTCAGACAACTTTTGAAAATGAAATTTCTTACCCCACCATTGTTTACCTTGAGCTTACATTACCTGTGATTGCACAATTTCATTCAAACTGTGGTTGATCAGTCATTTGTTACCCCTCCCTAGATTATATTATAATTCACAACAAAACCTCTTCTTGTTATTTTTGTATCGATCATGGAACTCGACCTATACTTTCTGTTGCCGCCCAGTTTACTGTGTCACACGTCAGCCCACAACAGAATCGACACGGTCGCATTCAACCGTTTACTTATCCAGCACATTTATAAGGTAGGGTAGGACATGCGTATTCACTTCACGACTATCTGCGTCATCGCTGATTTTCAGTAATCTGTTTCTATAATTGTCAGGGCTATTTTGCCTTTTACGCCTAATGGAATCCGTGCCGGCAGATACTTGGAACTGGTGATCCTCTGTTCATTACCAACACGACCTTAAAGAGAAAAACTTGCACATGTGGTATTTAAAGCGGTATATGTCCTCGTTCGAGACGCACACACTGCTAAGTATCACCGCTCACAGTCACCAACACTTACCCGGATTGTAACCACGTGATCAAAACTCAATGATGTTTATCGATTGAAAAATGGAGATGTCTTGAAAAGCGCACTTACCAATTTTGTCATTACTGTAAGTAATAATCCTTACCACTGGCATGGCTTGTTTCCATTTTCTAAGTATAAGAACACATGCTTGGTGAGGACATAAAAGTCTCATCGGAATACTGAAATCAGCTTTCATTGTGATACATTTGTTATGTATCCCACTAAATGATTAATGGAAAGAAGTCAAGAACAGTAACATTCCGAAACGATAGTCAAATGAGATAGGTACACGTTTTTTCAACTTCACATGCCTATGGCACTTACCTAAGTTCTTCAGTGCGTGGTGTCAGTGTGCTCGCCAGGTTCAGGGAATCATCAAATGAAACAAATTCACACTTGTGCCTGACATACCTGATACATATCACCATGGTAACTGTGACACTGATTTCCCGAGCCAAACATTCACATGACTCACAGCAGTACAATGTGCAAATTGTCGACTGTTAACTAACTTATTGGTATCCTGAAGTAAGTCAGCATCTTAATCGGGTTATATGTGTGTGGGGGGGAGCAGGAGGAGGAGGAGGGGAGGGGAGGGGGTATGTGTGTGTGTCTCTCTCTTTCTCTCTTTCTCTCTCTCTCTCTCTCTCTCTCTCTCTCTCTCTCTCTCTCTCTCTCTCTCTCTCTCTCTCTCTCTCTCTCTCTTCTCTCTCTCTCTCTCTCTCTTCTCTCTCTGTATGTTTTAACTGTGACCAGAGAGGTGTGTCTGTATGTTTTAACTGTGACCAGCAGGGTATGGCTGTATGTTTTAACTGTTACCAGCTAGGTATGGTTGTATGTTTTAACTGTGACCAACAGGATATGGCTGTATGTTTTAACTGTGACCAGCTAGGTATGGTTGTATGTTTTAACTGTTACCAGCAAGGTATGGCTGTATGTTTTAACTGTTACCAGCTAGGTATGGTTGTATGTTTTAACTGTGACCAACAGGATATGGCTGTATGTTTTAACTGTGACCAGCAGGGTATGGCTGTATGTTTTAACTGTGACCAGCTAGGTATGGTTGTATGTTTTAACTGTTACCAGCAGGGTATGGCTGTATGTTTTAACTGTTACCAGCTAGGTATGGTTGTATGTTTTAACTGTGACCAACAGGATATGGCTGTATGTTTTAACTGTGACCAGCAGGGTATGGCTGTATGTTTTAACTGTGACCAGTAAGATATGGCTGTATGTTTTAACTGTTACCAGCAAGATATGGCTGTATGTTTTAACTGTTACCAGCAGGGTATGGCTGTATGTTTTAACTGTGACCAGCTAGGTATGGTTGTATGTTTTAACTGTGACCAACAGGATATGGCTGTATGTTTTAACTGTGACCAGCAGGGTATGGCTGTATGTTTTAACTGTGACCAACAGGATATGGCTGTATGTTTTAACTGTTACCAGCTAGGTATGGCTGTATGTTTTAACTGTTACCAGTACGGTATGGCTGCATGTTTTAACTGTTACCAGCAAGATATGGCTGTATGTTTTAACTGTTACCAGCAAGATATGGCTGTATGTTTTAACTGTTACCAGCTAGGTATGGCTGTATGTTTTAACTGTTACCAGCTAGGTATGGCTGTATGTTTTAACTGTTACCAGTACGGTATGGCTGCATGTTTTAACTGTTACCAGCAAGATATGGCTGTATGTTTTAACTGTGACCAGCAAGGTATGGCTGTATGTTTTAACTGTTACCAGCAAGATATGGCTGTATGTTTTAACTGTTACCAGCTAGGTATGGCTGTATGTTTTAACTGTTACCAGTACGGTATGGCTGCATGTTTTAACTGTTACCAGCAAGATATGGCTGTATGTTTTAACTGTTACCAGCAAGATATGGCTGTATGTTTTAACTGTTACCAGCTAGGTATGGCTGTATGTTTTAACTGTTACCAGCAGGATATGGCTGTGTGTTTTAACTGTGACCAGTAAGGTATGGCTGTATGTTTTAACTGTGACCAGCAAGGTATGGCTGTATGTTTTAACTGTTACCAGTACGGTATGGCTGTATGTTTTAACTGTTACCAGCAGGATATGGCTGTGTGTTTTAACTGTGACCAGTAAGGTATGGCTGCATGTTTTAACTGTGACCAGCAAGGTATGGCTGTATGTTTTAACTGTGACCAGTAAGATATGGCTGTATGTTTTAACTGTTACCAGTACGGTATGGCTGCATGTTTTAACTGTTACCAGCAAGATATGGCTGTATGTTTTAACTGTTACCAGCAAGATATGGCTGTATGTTTTAACTGTTACCAGCTAGGTATGGCTGTATGTTTTAACTGTGACCAGTAAGGTATGGTTGCATGTTTTAACTGTTACCAGCAGGGTATGGCTGTATGTTTTAACTGTGACCAGCAGGATATGGCTGTGTGTTTTAACTGTGACCAGCAGGGTATGTCTGTATGTTTTAACTGTGACCAGTAAGGTATGGCTGCATGTTTTAACTGTTACCAGTACGGTATGGCTGTATGTTTTAACTGTTACCAGTACGGTATGGCTGTATGTTTTAACTGTTACCAGTACGGTATGGCTGCATGTTTTAACTGTTACCAGTACGGTATGGCTGTATGTTTTAACTGTTACCAGTACGGTATGGCTGTATGTTTTAACTGTTACCAGTACGGTATGGCTGCATGTTTTAACTGTTACCAGCAAGGTATGGCTGTATGTTTTAAAGGGGCACTGATCTAACGCAATTCCCCGGACTGGTTGTTGCCTTTGTTATTGTTTTTTTCCCCGTGAGTACCCGGATGATACGCAACGCAACTGAGCGTGACCAGAGACTGGGATACCGTCTGCAAGGACAGTTAAATAAACTTGGAGGCTGGAGGCAATATTTGTTTTACGCATTTTTGCATAAACACTGATTGGTTAACTGTGATCTATAAAGATTTTGACAAAGGGCGCATGTTAATTAATTTCTTCAGCCTAAACAAACAGACAAAAAGAACGGCGGAGCTCATCGGATGTCGTCATTTGGAAATACCCCTGATGGTTATAGTTTAATACTAAAAAAAGTATCCATGAAGTGAAAGCATTTTCGTATTTCGGATTGCGTCGATAATACGATTACTATTCCCTTGTTGTCATCCACGTTTTCTCGTATAACCCTACACTTGTGTATTTGTCGTCATTCACTTGATGCTCAGTTAATGAATTTATTACAGGTACAATTAGTGGTAGCACCACTTAGATTACCTGACAAAGGTTCCCATTTGGCAATTATTGTGTCTGGTGTAATTATTCAATCTAAATCCAGGTTTGAAGTGAGGTGAAATGTGTGTTATGTAATATGCACGTGGCAGCCCAGCAAGAGATGAATGATCAGTTGATTTACTTTTTTTTGTAAATCAACGGATCGTTCCTTGTCATCAAAGGATTAACAGAAAATACGTTGATTGATTAATCACTGTTATCTTGCACAGTGGATATGTCAAAAGTGAGTGTTTACATGTCTAGGTTTACTAAAACTGAAAGGAATACACTCATGTCATGGCGTGAAGTGCCGATGTAAAAACAACATACTTTGTTCAAAGGGTTAACTGATAATACGTTGATTGATTGATCATTGTTATCTATCACTCAATGGATTTTTTAGGAACCGTGGACGTTATGAAAATAGTTGTCACGTGGGCTTTCTCAGCCGACCCTTGAGACTTGACACCTATGTGAAACACCTGAAACAATCCAAGTGATCAGTTGAGAAACGAACACGGGTTATAATATCCCGAAACGATATATATCTTTTAAAATATTTGATTGTTACAGAGACACGTGACATCGAATAAGTTTCTTTGTACAGCTGCAGACGAGTGGGATATTGTTCCTTTGTGTGGATATTCACGGATACATTCCTCGAACAAGGAAGCTGCCTAAAATTTATACACATAAATTTGGTAGGTTGTAATTATGGTATTTGCATTTTGTTTTCCTTCATTTGAACCGATAATTCGCTCTTGTTTCTCTACGTCTTGGTTGGGAAATTCTTCAATGCGCGACAGGTCTTTTCCTTTGTAAGCGTGTATATATTACCGTCAATTTGTAAAATGTGATTCTCTCAGGCAATTTATAAAATGTGTAAATATTTCAGTCATTTTGACTAAAAAATCTGCCCAGATTGATTAAGACTATCAAAAGGGCCTACAAACATCACAACAGATTATTATGTAGGATTAGAAGCCAAACAACATAGAAATGTACTTTTCAACGTAACATTTTCAGTCTCTTGGTGATGACATTAAACATCAAAATGTTTGGAATTCGTTATCATAATAATAGAGATGGAAATATTTTTCAGTCAATTTGTAAAATAACTGAATATTTAGACGTTTAATAAATATGTTACACATTTTGACAGTAAAATAATATGCACACTATAAAAAAGCAATGCTCAGGTGAAATATTTACTTTGTGTTGCAAGTCAAAATAGTGTAAACGAAAATCGCAAAATTACCAAGAAAGTGACTTATCAAAACTTCGTCACCATTACCGATGCTACCCACAAAGATACCTACATTTCCTTATTATCTCGAAAACTGTATTTCATTTTGTTGATCAATGTGACCATACGCCCTTATTACTACCGGTATCCATAAAAGTGACTAATGCGCTTACGAATGGCGCAGCAGAGGTCCCGAACTAGTCTAGATTTCTGCTATACATCCGGGTACTCACTGGGAAAAAACAATAACAAAGGCAACAACCAGTCCCGGGGAATTGCGTTAGATCAGTGCCCCTTTAACTGTTACCAGCAAGATATGGCTGTATGTTTTAACTGTGACCAGCTAGGTATGGCTGTATGTTTTAACTGTGACCAGTACGGTATGGCTGCATGTTTTAACTGTGACCAGCCAGGTATGGCTGTATGTTTTAACTGTGACCAGTACGGTATGGCTGCATGTTTTAACTGTGACCAGCTAGGTATGGCTGTATGTTTTAACTGTGACCAGCTAGGTATGGCTGTATGTTTTAACTGTTACCAGCAGGGTATGGCTGCATGTTTTAACTGTGACCAGTAAGGTATGGCTGCATGTTTTAACTGTTACCAACAAAGTATGGCTGTATGTTTTAACTGTTACCAGTACGGTATGGCTGTATGTTTTAACTGTTACCAACAAAGTATGGCTGTATGTTTTAACTGTTACCAGTAAGGTATGGCTGTATGTTTTAACTGTTACCAGCAAGGTATGGCTGTATGTTTTAACTGTTACCAACAAAGTATGGCTGTATGTTTTAACTGTTACCAGCAAGGTATGGCTGTATGTTTTAACTGTTACCAACAAAGTATGGCTGTATGTTTTAACTGTTACCAACAAAGTATGGCTGTATGTTTTAACTGTTACCAGTAAGGTATGGCTGTATGTTTTAACTGTTACCAACAAAGTATGGCTGTATGTTTTAACTGTTACCAGCAGGGTATGGCTGTATGTTTTAACTGTTACCAACAAAGTATGGCTGTATGTTTTAACTGTTACCAGTAAGGTATGGCTGCATGTTTTAACTGTTACCAACAAAGTATGGCTGTATGTTTTAACTGTTACCAGTAAGGTATGGCTGTATGTTTTAACTGTTACCAACAAAGTATGGCTGTATGTTTTAACTGTTACCAGCAGGGTATGGCTGTATGTTTTAACTGTTACCAACAAAGTATGGCTGTATGTTTTAACTGTTACCAGTAAGGTATGGCTGCATGTTTTAACTGTTACCAACAAAGTATGGCTGTATGTTTTAACTGTTACCAGTAAGGTATGGCTGTATGTTTTAACTGTTACCAACAAAGTATGGCTGTATGTTTTAACTGTGACCAGTACGGTATGGCTGTATGTTTTAACTGTTACCAACAAAGTATGGCTGCATGTTTTAACTGTGACCAGTACGGTATGGCTGTATGTTTTAACTGTGACCAGTACGGTATGGCTGTATGTTTTAACTGTTACCAACAAAGTATGGCTGCATGTTTTAACTGTGACCAGCAAGGTATGGCTGTATGTTTTAACTGTTACCAACAAAGTATGGCTGTATGTTTTAACTGTTACCAGTAAGGTATGGCTGCATGTTTTAACTGTTACCAACAAAGTATGGCTGTATGTTTTAACTGTTACCAGTAAGGTATGGCTGTATGTTTTAACTGTTACCAACAAAGTATGGCTGTATGTTTTAACTGTTACCAGCAGGGTATGGCTGTATGTTTTAACTGTTACCAACAAAGTATGGCTGTATGTTTTAACTGTGACCAGTACGGTATGGCTGTATGTTTTAACTGTTACCAACAAAGTATGGCTGCATGTTTTAACTGTGACCAGTACGGTATGGCTGTATGTTTTAACTGTGACCAGTACGGTATGGCTGTATGTTTTAACTGTTACCAACAAAGTATGGCTGCATGTTTTAACTGTGACCAGTACGGTATGGCTGTATGTTTTAACTGTGACCAGTAAGGTATGGCTGTATGTTTTAACTGTGACCAGCAAGGTATGGCTGTATGTTTTAACTGTGACCAGCTAGGTATGGCTGTATGTTTTAACTGTGACCAGTAAGGTATGGTTGCATGTTTTAACTGTTACCAGCAGGGTATGGCTGTATGTTTTAACTGTGACCAGCAAGGTATGGCTGCATGTTTTAACTGTTACCAACAAAGTATGGCTGTATGTTTTAACTGTGACCAGTACGGTATGGCTGTATGTTTTAACTGTTACCAACAAAGTATGGCTGCATGTTTTAACTGTGACCAGTACGGTATGGCTGTATGTTTTAACTGTGACCAGTACGGTATGGCTGTATGTTTTAACTGTTACCAACAAAGTATGGCTGCATGTTTTAACTGTGACCAGTACGGTATGGCTGTATGTTTTAACTGTGACCAGTAAGGTATGGCTGTATGTTTTAACTGTGACCAGCAGGGTATTGCTGTATGTTTTAACTGTTACCAGCAAGGTATGGCTGTATGTTTTAACTGTTACCAACAAAGTATGGCTGCATGTTTTAACTGTGACCAGTACGGTATGGCTGTATGTTTTAACTGTTACCAGCAAGGTATGGCTGTATGTTTTAACTGTGACCAGTACGGTATGGCTGTATGTTTTAACTGTTACCAACAAAGTATGGCTGTATGTTTTAACTGTGACCAGTAAGGTATGGCTGTATGTTTTAACTGTTACCAACAAAGTATGGCTGTATGTTTTAACTGTGACCAGTACGGTATGGCTGTATGTTTTAACTGTTACCAACAAAGTATGGCTGTATGTTTTAACTGTGACCAGCAGGGTATGGCTGTATGTTTTAACTGTTACCAACAAAGTATGGCTGTATGTTTTAACTGTGACCAGTACGGTATGGCTGTATGTTTTAACTGTTACCAACAAAGTATGGCTGTATGTTTTAACTGTTACCAACAAAGTATGGCTGTATGTTTTAACTGTTACCAACAAAGTATGGCTGTATGTTTTAACTGTTACCAACAAAGTATGGCTGTATGTTTTAACTGTGACCAGTAAGGTATGGCTGTATGTTTTAACTGTTACCAACAAAGTATGGCTGTATGTTTTAACTGTGACCAGTACGGTATGGCTGTATGTTTTAACTGTTACCAACAAAGTATGGCTGTATGTTTTAACTGTGACCAGCAGGGTATGGCTGTATGTTTTAACTGTTACCAACAAAGTATGGCTGTATGTTTTAACTGTGACCAGTACGGTATGGCTGTATGTTTTAACTGTTACCAACAAAGTATGGCTGTATGTTTTAACTGTTACCAACAAAGTATGGCTGTATGTTTTAACTGTTACCAACAAAGTATGGCTGTATGTTTTAACTGTGACCAGTACGGTATGGCTGTATGTTTTAACTGCTACCAACAAAGTATGGCTGTATGTTTTAACTGTGACCAGCAGGGTATGGCTGTATGTTTTAACTGTTACCAACAAAGTATGGCTGTATGTTTTAACTGTGACCAGCAGGGTATGGCTGTATGTTTTAACTGTGACCAGTACGGTATGGCTGTATGTTTTAACTGTTACCAACAAGATATGGCTGTATGTTTTAACTGTTACCAGCAAGATATGGCTGTATGTTTTAACTGTTACCAACAAAGTATGGCTGTATGTTTTAACTGTGACCAGTACGGTATGGCTGTATGTTTTAACTGTTACCAACAAAGTATGGCTGTATGTTTTAACTGTGACCAGTAAGGTATGGCTGTATGTTTTAACTGTGACCAGTAAGGTATGGCTGTATGTTTTAACTGTTACCAACAAGATATGGCTGTATGTTTTAACTGTTACCAACAAAGTATGGCTGTATGTTTTAACTGTGACCAGTACGGTATGGCTGTATGTTTTAACTGTTACCAACAAAGTATGGCTGCATGTTTTAACTGTGACCAGTACGGTATGGCTGTATGTTTTAACTGTGACCAGTAAGGTATGGCTGTATGTTTTAACTGTGACCAGCAGGGTATTGCTGTATGTTTTAACTGTTACCAGCAAGGTATGGCTGTATGTTTTAACTGTTACCAACAAAGTATGGCTGCATGTTTTAACTGTGACCAGTACGGTATGGCTGTATGTTTTAACTGTTACCAGCAAGGTATGGCTGTATGTTTTAACTGTGACCAGTACGGTATGGCTGTATGTTTTAACTGTTACCAACAAAGTATGGCTGTATGTTTTAACTGTGACCAGTAAGGTATGGCTGTATGTTTTAACTGTTACCAACAAAGTATGGCTGTATGTTTTAACTGTGACCAGTACGGTATGGCTGTATGTTTTAACTGTTACCAACAAAGTATGGCTGTATGTTTTAACTGTGACCAGCAGGGTATGGCTGTATGTTTTAACTGTTACCAACAAAGTATGGCTGTATGTTTTAACTGTGACCAGTACGGTATGGCTGTATGTTTTAACTGTTACCAACAAAGTATGGCTGTATGTTTTAACTGTTACCAACAAAGTATGGCTGTATGTTTTAACTGTTACCAACAAAGTATGGCTGTATGTTTTAACTGTTACCAACAAAGTATGGCTGTATGTTTTAACTGTGACCAGTAAGGTATGGCTGTATGTTTTAACTGTTACCAACAAAGTATGGCTGTATGTTTTAACTGTGACCAGTACGGTATGGCTGTATGTTTTAACTGTTACCAACAAAGTATGGCTGTATGTTTTAACTGTGACCAGCAGGGTATGGCTGTATGTTTTAACTGTTACCAACAAAGTATGGCTGTATGTTTTAACTGTGACCAGTACGGTATGGCTGTATGTTTTAACTGTTACCAACAAAGTATGGCTGTATGTTTTAACTGTTACCAACAAAGTATGGCTGTATGTTTTAACTGTTACCAACAAAGTATGGCTGTATGTTTTAACTGTGACCAGCAGGGTATGGCTGTATGTTTTAACTGTGACCAGTACGGTATGGCTGTATGTTTTAACTGTTACCAACAAGATATGGCTGTATGTTTTAACTGTTACCAGCAAGATATGGCTGTATGTTTTAACTGTTACCAACAAAGTATGGCTGTATGTTTTAACTGTGACCAGCAGGGTATGGCTGTATGTTTTAACTGTTACCAACAAAGTATGGCTGTATGTTTTAACTGTGACCAGTACGGTATGGCTGTATGTTTTAACTGTTACCAACAAAGTATGGCTGTATGTTTTAACTGTGACCAGTACGGTATGGCTGTATGTTTTAACTGTTACCAACAAAGTATGGCTGTATGTTTTAACTGTTACCAACAAAGTATGGCTGTATGTTTTAACTGTTACCAACAAAGTATGGCTGTATGTTTTAACTGTTACCAACAAAGTATGGCTGTATGTTTTAACTGTGACCAGTAAGGTATGGCTGTATGTTTTAACTGTTACCAACAAAGTATGGCTGTATGTTTTAACTGTGACCAGTACGGTATGGCTGTATGTTTTAACTGTTACCAACAAAGTATGGCTGTATGTTTTAACTGTGACCAGCAGGGTATGGCTGTATGTTTTAACTGTTACCAACAAAGTATGGCTGTATGTTTTAACTGTGACCAGTACGGTATGGCTGTATGTTTTAACTGTTACCAACAAAGTATGGCTGTATGTTTTAACTGTTACCAACAAAGTATGGCTGTATGTTTTAACTGTTACCAACAAAGTATGGCTGTATGTTTTAACTGTGACCAGTACGGTATGGCTGTATGTTTTAACTGTTACCAACAAAGTATGGCTGTATGTTTTAACTGTGACCAGCAGGGTATGGCTGTATGTTTTAACTGTTACCAACAAAGTATGGCTGTATGTTTTAACTGTGACCAGCAGGGTATGGCTGTATGTTTTAACTGTGACCAGTACGGTATGGCTGTATGTTTTAACTGTTACCAACAACATATGGCTGTATGTTTTAACTGTTACCAGCAAGATATGGCTGTATGTTTTAACTGTTACCAACAAAGTATGGCTGTATGTTTTAACTGTGACCAGTACGGTATGGCTGTATGTTTTAACTGTTACCAACAAAGTATGGCTGTATGTTTTAACTGTGACCAGTAAGGTATGGCTGTATGTTTTAACTGTGACCAGTAAGGTATGGCTGTATGTTTTAACCGTCTTATGTTTTCCTGTTACCATTTGTTTTGGTTTGCGTATTGGTTGTTTAATACCGCACTCAGCAATATTCCACCTGTATGAAGGTTGTTTGTAAATAATCGAATCTCGACCAGACAATCCAGTGATTAACATTATGAGCATCGATCTACGCAATTGGGATACGATGACAAGCGTCAACCAAGTCAGAGAGCCTCACCATCCTATCCAGTGCATACGACAAGCATAGTCGCCTTTTACGGCAAGTATGGGTTGCTGAAGAATTCTAGCCCGAATCCTAGCCCGGACTCTTCACGGGACACCTGTTAGCAACAGAGGTTTAGTAGTATGATGTAGATGTTCCCAATGGAGATATGATGGTATCAGCTGAATGTTTTCAGATTTGACGGCGCGGTGATACACACTACATATGTCGTGCGCCGCTGTTCTCCCGGACATATTTGTTCCGGCTCGTTATATTCCGACTGTTGCAGTTCTCCTCGCCTCTTGCCTTGCTTGACAGGTCCTGTGAACTTTGTTTTGATCCTACTCCCCGTTCGTTGATTGGCTACTGACTTTGTGGGCGTGTCAAGCTATGTGCATAAATTAAACAATCATCTGATTAATGTCACGCTACATTATGTATTCCTACACCTGGAATGTTTATCACTCTCGTCATTTTTGTCTGCTTTGATGTATGCATCTGTTTTGGGTAAAACTATTGTAGATAAAACATGTTTCGTCATTGAAATTCATTATAAGCATTGACTGTGGTTTTTTTCGGTTCATTGAGGTATGAATCGAAAAACCGATGTTCAAACTTTTGTAAGAATACTCGGATTCATACAGTTTGCACATTGCGTTTTCCATTCATACCTCAATGAACCAAAAATAAATACACAGTCAATCCTCAAGTAAAATAAAACTAATATTTATTCGTTTATATTGGTTACCAAGGTTACGTTAGCAATTGTCCGTCTGTTAGCGCCTCCGTGAGGCAGCTGCAGGTCTAAGGGAGAGGGAGGGCCAGTCACACCTGCTATCTACGTGGTGAGTGAGTCATGCCTGATGCCCTGAACCCACTGACGTGTGTTTCAAATTGTTCATACGTACACTGCAGATTGTGTGAGAAACAGAGTGGCGAACACTGCAATACAACTACCTATGACGAAAATAGACACGTTAAGGCACTACGTGGCATTTACGAAAATCCAGAATAACAACTCGTCACATCAGTACATCGATCAACACAATTGGGATATGATGACATGATTCAAATATGTAAGTAACAAGTAGAATATACAAGACAGAGGTGTACTGTGGTGTAAGTAATAAAACGTAGAATATACAAGACAGAGGTGTACTCTTGTGTGAGTACTTGGGGTAGAATATACAAGACAGCGGTGTACTGTGATGTAAGTAATAAGACGTAGAATATACAAGACAGAGGTGTACTCTGGTGTGAGTAACTGGGGTAAAATATACCAGACAGCGGTGTACTGTGGTGTAAGTAATTGGGGTAGAATATACAAGACAGAGGTGTACTGCTGTGTAAGTAATAAGACGTAGAATATACAAGACAGAGGTGTACTCTGGTGTAAGTAATAAGACGTAGAATATACAAGACAGAGGTGTACTGTGGTGTAAGTAATTGGGGTAGAATATACAAGACAGAGGTGTACTCTAGTGTAAGTAATAAGACGTAGAATATACAAGACAGAGGTGTACTGTGGTGTAAGTAATAAGACGTAGAATATACAAGACAGAGGTGTACTGTGGTGTAAGTAATAAGACGTAGAATATACAAGACAGAGGTGTACTGTGGTGTAAGTAATTGGGGTAGAATAAACAAGACAGAGGTGTACTCTAGTGTAAGTAATAAGACGTAGAATATACAAGACAGAGGTGAACTGTGGTGTAAGTAATAAGACGTAGTATATACAAGACAGAGGTGTACTCTGGTGTTAGTAATGAGACGTAGAATATACAAGACAGCGGTGTACTGTGGTGTAAGTAATTGGGGTAGAATATACAAGACAGAGGTGTACTGTGGTGTAAGTAATAAGACGAAGAATATACAAGACAGAGGTGTACTCTGATGTAAGTAATGACACGTAGAATATACAATACAGAGGTGTACTGTGATGTAAGTAATGAGACGTAGAATATACAAAACAGAGGTGTACTGTGGTGTAAGTAATGAGACGTAGAATATACAAAACAGAGGTGTACTGTGATATAAGTAATGAGACGTAGAATCTACAAGACAAAGGTGTACTGTAATGTAAGTAATGAGACGTGGAATATACAAGACAGAGGTGTACTGTGGTGTAAGTAATAAGACGTAGTATATACAAGACAGAGGTGGACTGTGGTGTAAGTAATAAGACGAAGAATATACAAGACAGAGGTGTACTGTGATGTAAGTAATGAGACGTAGAATATACAAGACAGAGGTGTACTGTTGTGTAAGTAATAAGACGTAGTATATACAACACAGAGGTGGACTCTGGTGTAAGTAATAAGACGAAGAATATACAAGACAGAAGTGTACTGTGATGTAAGTAATGAGACGTAGAATATACAAGACAAAGGTGTACTGTGATGTAAGTAATAAGTAGAATATACAAGACAGAGGTGTTCTCTGATGTAAGTAATGAGACGTAGAATATACAAGACAAAGGTGTACTATGATGTAAGTAATAAGTAGAATATACAAGACACAGGTGTTCTGTGATGTAAGTAATCAGTAGAATATACAAGACAGAGGTGTACTGTGATATAAGTAATGAGACGTAGAATATACAAGACAAAGGTATACTGTGATGTAAGTAATGAGACGTAGAATATACAAGACAGAGGTGTACTGTCATGTAAGTAATGAGACGTAGAATAAACAAGACAGAGGTGTACTGTGGTGTAAGTAATAAGTAGAATATACAAGACAGAGGTGTACTGTGGTGTAAGTAATAAGACCTATTATATACAAGACAGAGGTGGACTGTGGTCTAAGTAATAAGACGTAGAATATACAAGACAGAGGTGTTCTGTGATGTAAGTAATAAGACGTAGTATATACAAGACAGAGGTGTATTCTGGTGTAAGTAATAAGACGTAGAATATACAAGACAGCGGTGTACTGTAGTGTAAGTATTTGCGGTAAAATATACAAGATAGAGGTGTACTGTGATGATAGTAATGAGACGTAGAATATACAAGACAGAGGTGTACTCTGGTGTAAGTAATAAGACGTAGTATATACAATACAGAGGTGTACTGTGATGTAAGTAATGAGACGTAGACTATACAAGACAGAGGTGTACTGTGGTGTAAGTAATAAGACGTAGAATATACAAGACAGAGGTGTACTGTGATGTAAGTAATTGGGGTAGAATATACAACACAGAGGTGTACTGTGGTTTAAGTAATAAGACGTAGAATATATACGACAGAGGTGTACTTTGGTGTGAGTAATAACACGAAAAATATACAAGACAGAGGTGTACCGTGGTGTAAGTAATAAGACGAAGAATATACAAGACAGAGGTGTACTGTGGTGTAAGCAATAAGACGTAGAATATACAAGATAGAGGTGTACTGTGATGTAAGTAATGAGACGTAGAATATACAAAACAGAGGTGTACTGTGGTGTAAGTAATAAGACGTAGAATATACAAGACAGAGGTGTACTGTGGTGTAAGTAATAAGACGAAGACTATACAAGACAGAGGTGTACTGTGGTGTAAGTAATAAGACGTAGAATATACAAGACAGAGGTGTACTCTGGTGTAAGTAATAACACGTAGAATATACAAGACAGAGGTGTTCTCCGGTGTAAGTGATTGGGGTAGAATATACAAGACAGAGGTGTACTGTGGTTTAAGTAATAAGACGAAGAATATACACAACAGAGGTGTACTTTGGTGTGAGTAATAACACGAAGAATATACAAGACAGAGGTGTACTGTGGTGTAAGTAATACGACGAAGAATATACAAGACAGAGGTGTACTCTGGTGTAAGCAATAAGACGTAGAATATACAAGACAGAGGTGTACTGTGGTGTAAGTAATACGACGAAGAATATACAAGACAGAGGTGTACTGTGGTGTAAGTAATAAGACGAAGACTATACAAGACAGAGGTGTACTGTGGTGTTAGTAATAAGACGTAGAATATACAAGACAGAGGTGTACTGTGGTGTAAGTAATAAGACGAAGAATATACAAGACAGAGGTGTTCTGTGGTGTAACTAATAAGACGAAGAATATACAAGACAGAGGTGTACTCTGGTGTAAGTAATGAGTACAATATGCAGGACATAGGTGTACTGTGGTGTAAGTAATAAGACGTAGAATATACAAGACAGAGGTGTACTGTGGTGTTAGTAATAAGACGTAGAATATACAAGACAGAGGTGTACTGTGGTGTAAGTAATAAGACGAAGAATATACAAGACAGAGGTGTTCTGTGGTGTAACTAATAAGACGAAGAATATACAAGACAGAGGTGTACTGTGGTGTAAGTAATAACACGAAGAATATACAAGACAGAGGTGTACTGTCGTGTAAGTAATTGCGGTAGAATAAAAAAGACAGAGGTGTACTGTGGTGTTAGAAATAAGACGTAGAATATACAAGACAGTGGTGTACTGTGGTGTTAGTAATAAGACGTAGAATATACAAGACAGAGGTGTACTGTGGTGTTAGTAATAAGACGAAGAATATACAAGACAGAGGGGTTCTATGGTGTAAGTAATTGGGGTAGAATATACAAGACAGCGATGTACTGTGGTGTAAGTAATTGGGGTAGAATATACAAGACAGAGGTGTACTGTGGTGTAAGTATTAAGACGTAGAATATACAAGACAGAGGTGTACTCTGGTGTAAGTAATAAGACGAATAATATACAAGACAGAGGTGTTCTCTGGTGTAAGTAATAAGTAGAATATGCAGGACATAGGTGTACTGTGGTGTAAGTAATAAGACGTAGAATATACAAGACAGAGGTGTACTCTACTGTAAGTAATAAGACGTAGAATATACAAGACAGAGGTGTACTGTGGTGTAAGTAATTGGACGTAGAATATACAAGACAGAGGTGTACTGTGGTGTAAGTAATAAGACAAAGAATATACAAGACAGAGGTGTTCTGTGGTGTAAGTAATTGGGGTAGAATATACAAGACAGAGGTGTACTGTGCTGTAATTATTTGGGGTAGAATATACCAGACAGAGGTGTACTGTGGTGTAAGTATTAAGACGTAGAATATACAAGACAGAGGTGTACTGTGGTGTAAGTAATAAGACGAATAATATACAAGACAGAGGTGTACTCTGGTGTAAGTAATAAGACATAGAATACACAAGACAGAGATGAACTGTGGTGTAAGTAATAAGACGTAGAATATACATGACAGAGGTGTACTCTGGTGTTAGTAATAAGACGAAGAATATACAAGACAGAGGTGTACTCTGGTGTAAGTAATAAGACGTAGAATATACAAGACAGAGGTGTACTGTGGTGTTAGTAATAAGACGAAGAATATACATGACAGAGGTGTACTGTGGTGTTAGTAATAAGACGTAGAATATACAAGACAGAGGTGTACTGTGGTGTAAGTAATAAGACGAAGAATATACAAGACAGAGGTGTTCTGTGATGTAAGTAATAAGACGAAGAATATACAAGACAGAGGTGTACTCTGGTGTAAGTAATAACACGAAGAATATACAAGACAGAGGTGTACTGTGGTGTTAGTAATTTGGGTACAATATACAAGACAGAGGTGTTCTGTGGTGTAAGTAATTGGGGTAGAATATACACGACAGCGGTGTACTGTGATGTAAGTAATAAGACGTAGAATATACAAGACAAAGGTGTACTGTGGTGTAAGTAATAAGACGAATAATATACAAGACAGAGGTGTACTGTGGTGTAAGTAATGAGTACAATATGCAGGACATAGGTGTACTGTGGTGTAAGTAATAAGACGTAGAATATACAAGACAGAGGTGTACTGTGGTGTTAGTAATAAGACGTAGAATATACAAGACAGAGGTGTACTGTGGTGTTAGTAATAAGACGAAGAATATACAAGACAGAGGTGTACTGTGGTGTAAGTAATAACACGAAGAATATACAAGACAGAGGTGTACTGTGGTGTTAGTAATTGGGGTAGAATAAACAAGACAGAGGTGTACTGTGGTGTTAGAAATAAGACGTAGAATATATAAGACAGAGGTGTACTGTGGTGTAAGTAATAAGACGAAGAATATACAAGACAGAGGTGTAATCTGGTGTTAGTAATAAGACGTAGAATATACAAGACAGAGGTGTACTGTGGTGTTAGTAATAAGACGAAGAATATACAAGACAGAGGGGTTCTGTGGTGTAAGTAATTGGGGTAGAATATACAAGACAGCGATGTACTGTGGTGTAAGTAATTGGGGTAGAATATACAAGACAGAGGTGTACTGTGGTGTAAGTATTAAGACGTAGAATATACAAGACATAGGTGTACTGTGGTGTAAGTAATAAGACGAATAATATACAAGACAGAGGTGTTCTCTGGTGTAAGTAATAAGTAGAATATGCAGGACATAGGTGTACTGTGGTGTAAGTAATAAGACGTAGAATATACAAGACAGAGGTGTACTCTAGTGTAAGTAATAAGACGTAGAATATACAAGACAGACGTTTTCTGTGGTGTAAGTAATTGGGGTAGAATATACAAGACAGCGGTGTACTGTGCTGTAAGTATTTGGGGTAGAATATACCAGACAGAGGTGTACTGTGGTGTAAGTATTAAGACGTAGAATATACAAGACAGAGGTGTACTCTGGTGTAAGTAATAAGACATAGAATACACAAGACAGAGATGAACTGTGGTGTAAGTAATAAGACGTAGAATATACATGACAGAGGTGTACTCTGGTGTTAGTAATAAGACGAAGAATATACAAGACAGAGGTGTACTGTGGTGTAAGTAATAAGACGTAGAATATACAAGACAGAGGTGTACTCTGGTGTTAGTAATAAGACTAAGAATATACAAGACAGAGGTGTACTGTGGTGTAAGTAATAAGACGTAGAATATACAAGACAGAGGTGTACTGTGGTGTAAGTAATAAGACGAAGATTATACAAGACAAAGGTGTTCTGTGGTGAAAGTAATAACACGTAGAATATACAAGACAGAGGTGTACTCTGGTGTAAGTAATAAGACGTAGAATATACAAGACAGAGGTGTAATCTGGTGTAAGTAATTGGGGTAGAATATACAAGACAGAGGTGTTCTGTGGTGTAAGTAATAAGACGAAGAATATACAAGACAGAGGTTACTCTGGTGTAAGTAATAAGACGAAGAATGTACAAGACAGAGGTGTACTGTGGTGTAAGCAATAAGACGAAGAATATACAATACAGAGGTGTACTGTGGTGTAAGTAATAAGTAGAATATACAAGACAGAGGTGTACTCTGGTGTAAGTAATAAGACGAAGAATATACAAGACAGAGGTGTACTGTGGTGTAAGTAATAAGACGAAGAATATACAAGACAGCGGTGTACTGTGGTGTAAGTTATTGGGGTAGAATATACAAGACAGAGGTGTACTGTGGTGTAAGTTATAAGACGTAGAATATACAAGACAGAGGTGTACTGTGGTGTAAGTAATAAGACGTCGAATATACAAGACAGAGGTGTTCTGTGTTCTAAGTAATAAGACGTAGAATATACAAGACAGAGGTGTACTCTGGTGTAAGTAATAAGACATAGAATATACAAGACAGATATCTACTGTGGTGTAAGTAATAAGACATAGAATACACAAGACAGAGGTGTACTGTGGTGTAGGTAATAAGACATAGAATACACAAGACAGAGATGAATTGTGGTGTAAGTAATAAGACGTAGAATATACAAGACAGAGGTGTACTCTGTTGTTAGTAATAAGACGAAGAATATACAAGACAGAGGTGTACTGTGGTGTAAGTAATAAGACGTAGAATATACAAGACAGAGGTGTACTCTGGTGTTAGTAATAAGACTAAGAATATACAAGACAGAGGTGTAATCTGGTGTAAGTAATAAGACGTAGAATATACAAGACAGAGGTGTAATCTGGTGTAAGTAATTGGGGTAGAATATACAAGACAGAGGTGTAATCTGGTGTAAGTAATTGGGGTAGAATATACAAGAGAGAGGTGTTCTGTGGTGTAAGTAATAAGACGAAGAATATACAAGACATAGGTGTACTGTGGTGTAAGTAATAAGACGAAGAATGTACAAGACAGAGGTGTTCTGTAGTGAAAGTAATAACACGTAGAATATACAAGACAGAGGTGTACTGTGGTGTAAGTTATTGGGGTAGAATATACAAGACAGAGATGTACTGTGGTGTAAGTAATAAGACATAGAATATACAAGACAGAGGTGTACTGTGGTTTAAGTAATAAGACGTAGAATATACAAGACAGAGGTGTTCTGTGGTGTAAGTAATAAGACGAAGAATATACAAGACAGAGGTGTACTGTGGTGTAAGTAATAAGACGAAGAATGTACAAGACAGAGGTGTACTGTGGTGTAAGTAATAAGACGTAGAATATACAAGACAGAGGTGTACTGTGGTGTAAGTAATAAGACGTAGAATGTACAAGCCAGAGGGGTTCTTTGGTGTAAGTAATAAGACTAAGAGTGTACAAGACAGAGGTGTTCTGTAGTGTAAGTAATTGGGGTAGAATATACAAGACAGAGGTGTTCTGTGGTGTAAGTAATAAGACGTAGAATATACAACACAGAGGTGTTCTCTGGTGTAAGTAATAAGACGAAGAATATACAAGAAAGCGGTGTACTGTAGCGTAAGTAATTGGGGTAGAATATACAAGACAGAGGTGTACTGAGGTGTAAGTAATTGAGGTAGAATATACAAGACAGAGGTGTACTCTGGTGTAAGCAATAAGACGTAGAATATACAAGACAGAGGTGTACTCTGGTGTAACTAATAAGACGAAGAATATACAAGACAGAGGGGTTCTGTGGTGTAAGTAATAAGACGAAGAATATACAAGACAGAGGTGTACTGTGGTGTAAGTAATAACACGTAGAATATAAAAGACACAGGTGTTCTGTTGTGTAAGTAATAAGACGAAGAATATACAAGACACAGGTGTACTCTGGTGTAAGTAATAACACGAAGAATATACAAGACAGAGGTGTACTGTGGTGTTAGTAATTTGGGTACAATATACAAGACAGAGGTGTACTGTGGTGTTAGTCATAAGACGAAGAATATACAAGACAGAAGTGTTCTGTGGTGTAAGTAATTGGGGTAGAATATACAAGACAGCGATGTACTGTGGTGTAAGTAATTGGGGTAGAATATACAAGACAGAGGTGTACTGTGGTGTAAGTATTAAGACGTAGAATATAGAAGACAGAGGTGTACTCTGGTGTAAGTAATAAGACGTAGAATATACAAGACAGAGGTGTTCTCTGGTGTAAGTAATAAGTAGAATATGCAGGACATAGGTGTACTGTGGTGTAAGTAATAAGACGTAGAATATACAAAACAGAGGTGTACTCTAGTGTAAGTAATAAGACGTAGAATATACAAGACAGAGGTTTTCTGTGGTGTAAGTAATTGGACGTAGAATATACAAGACAGAGGTGTACTGTGGTGTAAGTAATAAGACAAAGAATATACAAGACAGAGGTGTTCTGTGGTGTAAGTAATTGGGGTAGAATATACAAGACAGAGGTGTACTGTGCTGTAAGTATTTGGGGTAGAATATACCAGACAAAGGTGTACTGTGGTGTAAGTATTAAGACGTAGAATATACAAGACAGAGGTGTACTGTGGTGTAAGTAATAATACGAATAATATACAAGACAGAGGTGTACTCTGGTGTAAGTAATAAGACATAGAATACACAAGACAGAGGTGTTCTGTGGTGTAAGTAATTGGGGTAGAATATACAAGACAGAGGTGTACTGTGCTGTAAGTAATTGGGGTAGAATATACACGACAGCGGTGTACTGTGATGTAAGTAATAAGACGTAGAATATACAAGACAGAGGTGTACTCTGGTGTAAGTGATGAGTACAATATGCAGGACATAGGTGTACTGTGGTGTAAGTAATAAGACGTAGAATATACAAGACAGAGGTGTACTGTAGTGTTAGTAATAAGACGTAGAATATACAAGACAGAGGTGTACTGTGGTGTAAGTAATAAGACGAAGAATATACCAGACAGAGGTGTACTGTGGTGTAAGTAATAACACGAAGAATATACAAGACAGAGGTGTACTGTGGTGTTAGTAATTGGGGTAGAATAAACAAGACAGAGGTGTACTGTGGTGTTAGAAATAAAACGTAGAATATACAAGACAGAGGTGTACTGTGGTGTTAGTAATAAGACGTAGAATATACAAGACAGAGGTGTACTGTGGTGTTAGTAATAAGACTAAGAATATACAAGACAGAGGGGTTCTGTGGTGTAAGTAATTGGGGTAGAATATACAAGACAGCGATGTACTGTGGTGTAAGTAATTGGGGTAGAATATACAAGACAGAGGTGTACTGTGGTGTAAGTATTAAGACGTAGAATATACAAGACAGAGGTGTACTGTGGTGTAAGTAATAAGACGAATAATATACAACACAGAGGTGTTCTGTTGTGTAAGTAATAAGTAGAATATGCAGGACATAGGTGTACTGTGGTGTAAGTAATAACACGTAGAATATACAAGACAGAGGTGTACTCTAGTGTAAGTAATAAGACGTAGAATATACAAGACAGAGGTTTTCTGTGGTGTAAGTAATTGACGTAGAATATACAAGACAGAGGTGTACTGTGGTGTAAGTAATAAGACGAAGAATATACAAGACAGAGGTGTTCTGTGGTGTAAGTAATTGGGGTAGAATATACAAGACAGCGGTGTACTGTGCTGTAAGTATTTGGGGTAGAATATACAAGACAGAGGTGTACTGTGGTGTAAGTATTAAGACATAGAATACACAAGACAGAGATGAACTGTGGTGTAAGTAATAAGACGTAGAATATACATGACAGAGGTGTACTCTGGTGTTAGTAATAGGACGAAGAATATACAAGACAGAGGTGTACTGTGGTGTAAGTAATAAGACGTAGAATATACAAGACAGAGGTGTACTGTGGTGTAAGTAATAAGACGTAGAATATACAAGACAGAGGTGTTCTGTGGTGTAAGTAATAAGACGAAGAATATACAAGACAGAGGTGTACTGTGGTGTAAGTAATAAGACGAAGAATATACAAGACAGAGGTGTACTGTGGTGTAAGTAATAAGACGTAGAATATACAAGACAGAGGTGTACTGTGGTGTAAGTAATAAGACGTAGAATATACAAGACAGAGGTGTACTGTGGTGTAAGTAATAAGACGTAGAATATACAAGCCAGAGGGGTTCTGTGGTGTAAGTAATAAGACTAAGAGTGTACAAGACAGAGGTGTTCTGTAGTGTAAGTAATTGGGGTAGAATATACAAGACAGAGGTGTTCTGTGGTGTAAGTAATAAGACGTAGAATATAAAACACAGAGGTGTTCTCTGTTGTAAGTAATAAGACGAAGAATATACAAGACAGCGGTGTACTGTGGCGTAAGTAATTGGGGTAGAATATACAAGACAGAGGTGTACTGAGGTGTAAGTAATTGGGGTAGAATATACAAGACAGCGGTGTACTCTGGTGTAAGCAATACGACGTAGAATATACAAGACAGAGGTGTTCTGTGGTGTAAGTAATAAGACGAAGAATATACAAGACAGAGGTGTACTGTGGTGTTAGTAATAAGACGTAGAATATACAAGACAGAGGTGTACTGTGGTGTAAGTAATAAGACGAAGAATATACAAGACAGAGGTGTTCTGTGATGTAAGTAATAAGACGAAGAATATGCAAAACAGAGGTGTTCTGTAGTGTAAGTAATAAGACGAAGAATATACAAGACAGAGGTGTACTGTGGTGTTAGTAATAAGACGTAGAATATACAAGACAGAGGTGTACTGTGGTGTAAGTAATAAGACGAAGAATATACAAGACAGAGGTGTTCTGTGATGTAAGTAATAAGACGAAGAATATACAAGACAGAGGTGTACTCTGGTGTAAGTAATAACACGAAGAATATACAAGACAGAGGTGTACTGTGGTGTTAGTAATTTGGGTACAATATACAAGACAGAGGTGTTCTGTGGTGTAAGTAATTGGGGTAGAATATACAAGACAGCGGTGTACTGTGATGTAAGTAATAAGACGTAGAATATACAAGACAAAGGTGTACTGTGGTGTAAGTAATAAGACGTAGAATATACAAGACAGAGGTGTACTCTGGTGTAAGTAATGAGTACAATATTCAGGACATAGGTGTACTGTGGTGTAAGTAATAAGACGTAGAATATACAAGACAGAGGTGTACTGTGGTGTTAGTAATAAGATGTAGAATATACAAGACAGAGGTGTACTGTGGTGTAAGTAATAAGACGAAGAATATACAAGACAGAGGTGTACTGTGGTGTAAGTAATAACACGAAGAATATACAAGACAGAGGTGAACTGTGGTGTTAGTAATTGGGGTAGAATAAACAAGACAGAGGTGTACTGTGGTGTTAGAAATAAGACGTAGAATATACAAGACAGAGGTGTACTGTGGTGTAAGTATTAAGACGTAGAATATACAAGACAGAGGTGTACTGTGGTGTAAGTAATAAGACGAATAATATACAAGACAGAGGTGTTCTCTGGTGTAAGTAATGAGTAGAATATGCAGGACATAGGTGTACTGTGGTGTAAGTAATAAGACGTAAAATATACAAGACAGAGGTGTACTCTAGTGTAAGTAATAAGACGTAGAATATACAAGACAGAGGTTTTCTGTGGTGTAAGTAATTGACGTAGAATATACAAGACAGAGGTGTAATCTGGTGTAAGTAATAAGACAAAGAATATACAAGACAGAGGTGTTCTGTGGTGTAAGTAATTGGGGTAGAATATACAAGACAGCGGTGTACTGTGCTGTCATTATTTGGGGTAGAATATACCAGACAGAGGTGTACTGTGGTGTAAGTATTAAGACGTAGAATATACAAGACAGAGGTGTACTGTGGTGTAAGTAATAAGACGAATAATATACAAGACAGAGGTGTTCTCTGGTGTAAGTAATAAGTAGAATATGCAGGACATAGGTGTACTGTGGTGTAAGTAATAAGACGTAAAATATACAAGACAGAGGTGTATTCTAGTGTAAGTAATAAGACGTAGAATATACAAGACAGAGGTTTTCTGTGGTGTAAGTAATTGACGTAGAATATACAAGACAGAGGTGTACTGTGGTGTAAGTAATAAGACAAAGAATATACAAGACAGAGGTGTTCTGTGGTGTAAGTAATTGGGGTAGAATATACAAGACAGCGGTGTACTGTGCTGTAAGTATTTAGGGTAGAATATACCAGACAGAGGTGTACTGTGGTGTAAGTATTAAGACGTAGAATATACAAGACAGAGGTGTACTCTGGTGTAAGTAATAAGACATAGAATACACAAGACAGAGATGAACTGTGGTGTAAGTAATAAGACGTAGAATATACATGATAGAGGTGTACTCTGGTGTTAGTAATAAGACGAAGAATATACAAGACAGAGGTGTACTGTGGTGTAAGTAATAAGACGTAGAATATACAAGACAGAGGTGTACTCTTGTGTTAGTAATAAGACTAAGAATATACAAGACAGAGGTGTACTGTGGTGTAAGTAATAAGACGTAGAATATACAAGACAGAGGTGTACTGTGGTGTAAGTAATAAGACGAAGATTATACAAGACAGAGGTGTTCTGTGGTGAAAGTAATAACACGTAGAATATACAAGACAGAGGTGTACTCTGGTGTAAGTAATAAGACGTAGAATATACAAGACAGAGGTGTAATCTGGTGTAAGTAATTGGGGTAGAATATACAAGACAGAGGTTTTCTGTGGTGTAAGTAATAAGACGAAGAATATACAAGACAGAGGTTACTGTGGTGTAAGTAATAAGACGAAGAATATACAAGACAGAGGTGTACTGTGGTGTAAGCAATAAGACGAAGAATATACAATACAGAGGTGTACTGTGGTGTAAGTAATCAGTAGAATATACAAGACAGAGGTGTACTCTGGTGTAAGTAATGAGACGAAGAATATACAAGACAGCGGTGTACTGTGGTGTAAGTTATTGGGGTAGAATATACAAGACAGAGGTGTACTGTGGTGTAAGTTATAAGACGAAGAATATACAAGACAGAGGTGTTCTGTGTTCTAAGTAATAAGACGTAGAATATACAAGACAGAGGTGTACTCTGGTGTAAGTAGTAAGACATAGAATACACAAGACAGAGATGTCCTGTGGTGTAAGTAATAAGACATAGAATACACAAGACAGAGGTGTACTGTGGTGTAAGTAATAAGACGTAGAATATACAAGACAGAGGTGTACTGTGGTGTAAGTAATAAGACATAGAATACACAAGACAGAGATGAACTGTAGTGTAAGTAATAAGACGTAGAATATACAAGACAGAGGTGTACTGTGCTGTAAGTATTTAGGGTAGAATATACCAGACAGAGGTGTACTGTGGTGTAAGTATTAAGACGTAGAATATACAAGACAGAGGTGTACTCTGGTGTAAGTAATAAGACATAGAATACACAAGACAGAGATGAACTGTGGTGTAATTAATAAGACGTAGAATATACATGACAGAGGTGTACTCTGGTGTTAGTAATAAGACGAAGAATATACAAGACAGAGGTGTACTGTGGTGTAAGTAATAAGACGTAGAATATACAAGACAGAGGTGTACTCTTGTGTTAGTAATAAGACTAAGAATATACAAGACAGAGGTGTACTGTGGTGTAAGTAATAAGACGTAGAATATAGAAGACAGAGGTGTACTGTGGTGTAAGTAATAAGACGAAGATTATACAAGATAGAGGTGTTCTGTGGTGAAAGTAATAACACGTAGAATATACAAGACAGAGGTGTACTCTGGTGTAAGTAATAAGACGTAGAATATACAAGACAGAGGTGTAATCTGGTGTAAGTAATTGGGGTAGAATATACAAGACAGAGGTGTTCTGTGGTGTAAGTAATAAGACGAAGAATATACAAGACAGAGGTTACTGTGGTGTAAGTAATAAGACGAAGAATATACAAGACAGAGGTGTACTGTGGTGTAAGCAATAAGACGAAGAATATACAATACAGAGGTGTACTGTGGTGTAAGTAATCAGTAGAATATACAAGACAGAGGTGTACTCTGGTGTAAGTAATGAGACGAAGAATATACAAGACAGCGGTGTACTGTGGTGTAAGTTATTGGGGTAGAATATACAAGACAGAGGTGTACTGTGGTGTAAGTTATAAGACGTAGAATATACAAGACAGAGGTGTTCTGTGTTCTAAGTAATAAGACGTAGAATATACAAGACAGAGGTGTACTCTGGTGTAAGTAATAAGACATAGAATACACAAGACAGAGATGTCCTGTGGTGTAAGTAATAAGACATAGAATACACAAGACAGAGGTGTACTGTGGTGTAAGTAATAAGACGTAGAATATACAAGACAGAGGTGTACTGTGGTGTAAGTAATAAGACATAGAATACACAAGACAGAGATGAACTGTAGTGTAAGTAATAAGACGTAGAATATACAAGACAGAGGTGTACTCTGGTGTTAGTAATAAGACGAAGAATATACATGACAGAGGTGTACTGTGGTGTAAGTTATTGGGGTAGAATATACAAGACAGAGGTGTACTGTGGTGTAAGTTATAAGACGTAGAATATACAAGACAGAGGTGTACTGTGGTGTAAGTAATAAGACGTAGAATATACAAGACAGAGGTGTTCTGTGTTTTAAGTAATAAGAAGAAGAATATACAATACAGAGGTGTACTGTGGTGTAAGTAATAAGTAGAATATACAAGACAGAGGTGTAATCTGGTGTAAGTAATGAGACGAAGAATATACAAGACAGCGGTGTACTGTGGTGTAAGTTATTGGGGTAGAATATACAAGACAGAGGTGTACTGTGGTGTAAGTTATAAGACGTAGAATATACAAGACAGAGGTGTACTGTGGTGTAAGTAATAAGACGTAGAATGTACAAGACAGAGGTGTACTGTGGTGTAAGCAATAAGACGAAGAATATACAAGACAGAGGTGTACTGTGGTAAGACAGAGGTTTACTGTGGTGTAAATAATTGGGGTAGAATATACAAGACAGAGGTGTACTGTGGTGTAAGTAAGAAGACGAAGAATATACAAGACAGAGGTGTACTGTGTTGTATGTAATTGGGGTAGAATATACAAGACAGAGGTGTACTGTGATGTAAGTAATAAGACGAAGAATATACAAGTCAGAGGTGTTCTGTGGTGTAAGTAATAAGACGAAGAATAAACAAGACAGAGGTGTACTCTGGTGTAAGTAATTGGGGTAGAATATACACAATAGAGGTGTACTTTGGTGTGAGTAATAACAGGAAGAATATACAAGACAGAGGTGTACTGTGGTGTACGTAATAAGACGAAGAATATACAAGACAGAGGTGTACTCTGGTGTAAGCAATAAGACGTAGAATATACAAGACAGAGGTGTTCTGTGGTGTAAGTAATTGGGGTATAATATACAAGACAGAGGTGTTCTGAGGTGTAAGTAATAAGACGAAGAATATATAAGACAGAGGTGTACTGTGGTGTAAGTAATAAGACGTAGAATATACAAGACAGCGGTGTACTGTGATGTAAGTAATTGGGGTAGAATATACAAGACAGCGGTGTACTGTGGTGTAAGTAATTGTGGTAGAATATACAAGACAGAGGTGTTCTGTGGTGTACTGACTGACTGACTGAGTATGGTTTTACGCCGCTTTAAGCAATATTCCAGCAATATTACGGCGGGGAACGCCAGAGATGGGCTTCACACATTGTACCCATGTCGGGAATTGAACCCGGGTCTTCGGCGTGACGAGCGAACGCTTTAACCACTGGGCTACCCGACCGCCCCGTTCTGTGGTGTAAGTAATAAGACGAAGAATGTACAAGACAGAGGTGTTCTGTGATGGAAGTAATAAGACGTAGAATATACAAGACAGAGCTGTACTGTGGTATAAGTAATAAGACGTAGAATATACAAGACAGAGGTGTACTGTGGTGTAAGTAATAAGACGTAGAGTATACAAGACAGAGGTGTACTCTGGTGTAAGTAATGAGACGTAGAATATACAAGACAGGGGTGTACTGTGGTGTAAGTAATAAGACGTAGAATATACAAGACAGCGGTGTACTGTGGTGTAAGTTATTGGGGTACAATATACAAGACAGAGGTGTACTGTGGTGTAAGTAATAAGACGTAGAATATACAAGACAGAGGTGTACTGTGGTGTAAGTAATAAGACGTAGAATATACAAGACAGAGGTGTTCTGTGTTCTAAGTAATAAGACGTAGAATATACAAGACAGAGGTGTACTCTGGTGTAAGTAATAAGACATAGAATACACAAGACAGAGATGTACTGTGGTGTAAGTAATAAGACATAGAATACACAAGACAGAGGTGTACTGTGGTGTAAGTAATAAGACATAGAATATACAAGACAGAGATGAACTGTGGTGTAAGTAATAAGACGTAGAATATACAAGACAGAGGTGTACTCTGGTGTTAGGAAAAAGACGAAGAATATACAAGACAGAGGTGTACTGTGGTGTAAGTAATAAGACGTAGAATATACAAGACATAAGTGTACTCTGGTGTTAGTAATAAGACTAAGAATATACAAGACAGAGGTGTACTGTGGTGTAAGTAATAAGACGTAGAATATACAAGACAGAGGTGTACTGTGGTGTAGGTAATAAGACGAAGATTATACAAGACAGAGGTGTTCTGAGGTGAAAGTAATCAGACGTAGAATATACAAGACAGAGGTGTACTGTGGTGTAAGTAATAAGACGAAGAATATACAAGACAGCGGTGTACTGTGGTGTAAGTTATTGGGGTAGAATATACAAGACAGAGGTGTACTGTGGTGTAAGTTATAAGACGTAGAATATACAAGACAGAGGTGTACTGTGGTGTAAGTAATAAGACAAAGAATATACAAGACAGAGGTGTTCTGTGTTTTAAGTAATAAGACGAAGAATATACAATACAGAGGTGTACTGTGGTGTAAGTAATAAGTAGAATATACAAGACAGAGGTGTAATCTGGTGTAAGTAATGAGACGAAGAATATACAAGACAGCGGTGTACTGTGGTGTAAGTTATTGGGGTAGAATATACAAGACAGAGGTGTACTGTGGTGTAAGTTATAAGACGTAGAATATACAAGACAGAGGTGTACTGTGGTGTAAGTAATAAGACGTAGAATGTACAAGACAGAGGTGTACTGTGGTGTAAGCAATAAGACGAAGAATATACAAGACAGAGGTGTACTCTGGTGTTAGTAATAAGACGAAGAATATACATGACAGAGGTGTACTGTGGTGTAAGTAATAAGACGTAGAATATACAAGACAGAGGTGTACTGTGGTGTAAGTAATAAGACGAAGAATATACAAGACAGCGGTGTACTGTGGTGTAAGTAATTGGGGTACAATATACAAGACAGAGGTGTACTGTGGTGTAAGTTATAAGACGTAGAATATACAAGACAGAGGTGTACTGTGGTGTAAGTAATGAGACGTAGAAGATACAAGACAGAGGTGTTCTGTGTTCTAAGTAATAAGACGTAGAATATACAAGACAGAGGTGTACTGTGGTGTAAGTAATAAGACATAGAATACACAAGACAGAGATGTACTGTGGTGTAAGTAATAAGACTTAGAATACACAAGACAGAGGTGTACTGTGGTGTAAGTAATAAGACATAGAATACACAAGACAGAGATCAACTGTGGTGTAAGTAATAAGACGTAGAATATACAAGACAGAGGTGTACTGTGGTGTTAGTAATAAGACGAAGAATATACAAGAAAGAGGTGCACTGTGGTGTAAGTAATAAGACGTAGAATATACAAGACAGAGGTGTACTCTGATGTTAGTAATAAGACTAAGAATATACAAGACAGAGATGTAATCTGGTGCAAGTAATAAGACGTAGAATATACAAGACAGAGGTGTAATCTGGTGTAAGTAATTGGGGTAGAATATACAAGACAGAGGTGTACTGTGGTGTAAGTAATAAGACGAAGAATGTACAAGACAGAGGTGTTCTGTAGTGAAAGTAATAACACGTAGAATATACAAGACAGAGGTGTACTGTGGTGTAAGTTATTGGGGTAGAATATACAAGACAGAGGTGTACTGTGGTGTAAGTAATAAGACGTAGAATATACAAGACAGAGGTGTACTGTGGTGTAAGTAATAAAACGTAGAATATACAAGACAGAGGTGTTCTGTGGTGTAAGTAATAACACGAAGAATATACAAGACAGAGGTGTACTGTGGTAAGACAGAGGTTTACTGTGGTGTAAATAATTGGGGTAGAATATACAAGACAGAGGTGTACTGTGGTGTAAGTAAGAAGACGAAGAATATACAAGACAGAGGTGTACTGTGGTGTATGTAATTGGGGTAGAATATACAAGACAGAGGTGTACTGTGATGTAAGTAATAAGACGAAGAATATACAAGACAGAGGTGTTCTGTGGTGTAAGTAATAAGACGAAGAATAAACAAGACAGAGGTGTACTCTGGTGTAAGTAATTGGGGTAGAATATACACAATAGAGGTGTACTTTGGTGTGAGTAATAACAGGAAGAATATACAAGACAGAGGTGTACTGTGGTGTACGTAATAAGACGAAGAATATACAAGACAGAGGTGTACTCTGGTGTAAGCAATAAGACGTAGAATATACAAGACAGAGGTGTTCTGTGGTGTAAGTAATTGGGGTATAATATACAAGACAGAGGTGTTCTGAGGTGTAAGTAATAAGACGAAGAATATATAAGACAGAGGTGTACTGTGGTGTAAGTAATAAGACGTAGAATATACAAGACAGCGGTGTACTGTGATGTAAGTAATTGGGGTAGAATATACAAGACAGCGGTGTACTGTGGTGTAAGTAATTGTGGTAGAATATACAAGTCAGAGGTGTTCTGTGGTGTACTGACTGACTGACTGAGTATGGTTTTAAGCCGCTTTGAGCAATATTCCAGCAATATTACGGCGGGGAACGCCAGAGATGGGCTTCACACATTGTACCCATGTCGGGAATTGAACCCGGGTCTTCGGCGTGACGAGCAAACGCTTTAACCACTGGGCTACCCGACCGCCCCGTTCTGTGGTGTAAGTAATAAGACGAAGAATGTACAAGACAGAGGTGTTCTGTGATGGAAGTAATAAGACGTAGAATATACAAGACAGAGCTGTACTGTGGTATAAGTAATAAGACGTAGAATATACAAGACAGAGGTGTACTGTGGTGTAAGTAATAAGACGTAGAGTATACAAGACAGATGTGTACTCTGGTGTAAGTAATGAGACGTAGAATATACAAGACAGGGGTGTACTGTGGTGTAAGTAATAAGACGTAGAATATACAAGACAGCGGTGTACTGTGGTGTAAGTTATTGGGGTACAATATACAAGACAGAGGTGTACTGTGGTGTAAGTAATAAGACGTAGAATATACAAGACAGAGGTGTACTGTGGTGTAAGTAATAAGACGTAGAATATACAAGACAGAGGTGTTCTGTGTTCTAAGTAATAAGACGTAGAATATACAAGACAGAGGTGTACTCTGGTGTAAGTAATAAGACATAGAATACACAAGACAGAGATGTACTGTGGTGTAAGTAATAAGACATAGAATACACAAGACAGAGGTGTACTGTGGTGTAAGTAATAAGACATAGAATATACAAGACAGAGATGAACTGTGGTGTAAGTAATAAGACGTAGAATAAACAAGACAGAGGTGTACTCTGGTGTTAGGAAAAAGACGAAGAATATACAAGACAGAGGTGTACTGTGGTGTAAGTAATAAGACGTAGAATATACAAGACATAAGTGTACTCTGGTGTTAGTAATAAGACTAAGAATATACAAGACAGAGGTGTACTGTGGTGTAAGTAATAAGACGTAGAATATACAAGACAGAGGTGTACTGTGGTGTAGGTAATAAGACGAAGATTATACAAGACAGAGGTGTTCTGAGGTGAAAGTAATCAGACGTAGAATATACAAGACAGAGGTGTACTGTGGTGTAAGTAATAAGACGTAGAATATACAAGACAGAGGTGTTCTGTGGTGTTAGTAATAAGACGAAGAATATACAAGACAGAGGTGTACTGTGGTGTAAGTAATTGGGGTAGAATATACAAGACAGAGGTGTACTCTGCTGTAAGTAATGAGACGTAGAATATACAAGACAGAGGTGTACTGTGGTGTAAGTAATAAGACGAAGAATGTACAAGACAGAGGTGTTCTGTGGTGAAAGTAATAAGACGTAGAATATACAAGACAGAGGTATACTGTGGTGTAAGTTATTGGGGTAGAATATACAAGACAGAGGTGTACTGTGATGTAAGTAATAAGACGTAGAATATACAAGACAGAGGTGTTCTGTGGTGTAAGTAATAAGACGAAGAATATACAAGACAGAGGTGTACTGTGGTGTAAGTAATAAGACGAAGAATGTACAAGACAGAGGTGTACTGTGTTGTAAGTAATAAGACGTAGAATATACAAGACAGAGGTGTAATCTGGTGTAAGTAATAGGACGTAGAATATACAAGCCAGAGGTGTTCTGTGGTGTAAGTAATAAGACTAAGAGTGTACAAGACAGAGGTGTTCTGTAGTGTAAGTAATTGGGGTAGAATATACGAGACAGAGGTGTTCTGTGGTGTAAGTAATAAGACGTAGAATATACAACACAGAGATGTTCTCTGGTGTAAGTAATAAGACGAAGAATATACAAGACAGCGGTGTACTGTGGCGTAAGTAATTGGGGTAGAATATACAAGACAGAGGTGTACTGAGGTGTAAGTAATTGGGGTAGAATATACAAGACAGAGGTGTACTCTGGTGTAAGCAATAAGACGTAGAATATACAAGACAGAGGTGTACTCTGGTGTAACTAATAAGACGTAGAATATACAAGACAGAGGTGTTCTGTGGTGTAAGTAATAAGACGAAGAATATACAAGACAGAGGTGTACTGTGGTGTAAGTAATAACACGTAGAATATAAAAGACACGGGTGTTCTGTTGTGTAAGTAATAAGACGAAGAATATACAAGACAGAGGTGTACTGTGGTGTAAGTATTAAGACGAAGAATATACAAGACAGAGGTGTACTCTGATGTAAGTAATGAGACGTAAAATATACAAGACAGAGGTGTACTGTGGTGTAAATAATTGGGGTAGAATATACAAGACAGAGGTGTACTGTTGTGTAAGTAATAAGACGAAGAATATACAAGACAGAGGTGTACTGTGGTGTATGTAATTGGGGTAGAATATACAAGACAGATGTGTACTGTGATGTAAGTAATAAGACGTAGAATATACAAGACAGAGGTGTACTGTGGTGTACGTAATAAGACGAAGATTATACAAGACAGAGGTGTTCTGTGGTGAAAGTAATAAGACGTAGAATATACAAGACAGAGGTGTTCTGTGGTTTAAGTAATTGGGGTATAATATACAAGACAGAGGTGTTCTGAGGTGTAAGTAATAAGACGAAGAATATATAAGACAGAGGTGTACTGTGGTGTAAGTAATAAGACGTAGAATATACAAGACAGAGGTGTACTGTGATGTAAGTAATTGGGGTAGAATATACAAGACAGAGGTGTTCTGTGGTGTACTGACTGACTGACTGAGTATGGTTTTACGCCGTTTTGAGCAATATTCCAGCAATATTACGGCAGGGAACGCCAGAAATGGGCTTCACACATTGTACCCATGTCGGGAATTGAACCCGGGTCTTCGGCGTGACGAGCGAACGCTTTAACCACTGGGCTACCCGACCGCCCCGTTCTGTGGTGTAAGTAATAAGACGAAGAATGTACAAGACAGAGGTGTTCTGTGATGGAAGTAATAAGACGTAGAATATACAAGACAGAGGTGTTCTGTGGTGTAAGTAATAAGGCGTAGAATATACAAGACAGAGGTGTACTATGGTGTAAGTAATAAGACGTAGAATATACAAGACAGAGGTGTTCTGTGGTGTAAGTAATAAGACGTAGAATATACAAGACAGAGGTGTACTGTGGTGTAAGTAATAAGACGAAGAATATACAAGACAGCGGTGTACTGTGGTGTAAGTTATTGGGGTACAATATACAAGACAGAGGTGTACTGTTGTGTAAGTAATAAGACGTAGAATATACAAGACAGAGGTGTTCTGTGTTCTAAGTAATAAGACGTAGAATATACAAGACAGAGGTGTACTCTGGTGTAAGTAATAACACATAGAATACACAAGACAGAGATGTACTGTGGTGTAAGTAATAAGACATAGAATACACAAGACAGAGGTGTACTGTGGTGTAAGTAATAAGACATAGAATATACAAGACAGAGATGAACTGTGGTGTAAGTAATAAGACGTAGAATATACAAGACAGAGGTGTACTCTGGTGTTAGTAATAAGACGAAGAATATACAAGACAGAGGTGTACTGTGGTGTAAGTAATAAGACGTAGAATATACAAGACAGAGGTGTACTCTGGTGTTAGTAATAAGACTAAGAATATACAAGACAGAGGTGTACTGTGGTGTAAGTAATAAGACGTAGAATATACAAGACAGAGGTGTACTGTGGTGTAAGTAATAAGACGAAGATTATACAAGACAGAGGTGTTCTGTGGTGAAAGTAATAAGACGTAGAATATACAAGACAGAGGTGTTCTGTGGTGTAAGTAATAAGACGTAGAATATACAAGACAGAGGTGTTCTGTGGTGTTAGTAATAAGACTAAAAATATACAAGACAGAGGTGTACTGTGGTGAAAGTAATACGACGTAGAATATACAAGACAGAGGTGTTCTGTGGTGAAAGTAATAAGACGTAGAATATACAAGACAGAGGTGTACTGTGGTGTAAGTAATAAGACGAAGAATATACAAGACAGAGGTGTAATCTGGTGTAAGTAATTGGGGTAGAATATACAAGACAGAGGTGTTCTGTGGTTTAAGTAATAAGACGAAGAATATACAAGACAGAGGTGTTCTGTGGTGTAAGTAATAAGACGAAGAATATACAAGACAGAGGTGTACTGTGGTGTAAGTAATAAGACGAAGAATATACAAGACAGCGGTGTACTGTGGTGTAAGTAATTGTGGTAGAATATACAAGACAGAGGTGTTCTGAGGTGTAAGTAATAAGACGAAGAATATACAAGACAGAGGTGTACTGTGGTGTAAGTAATAAGACGAAGAATATACAAGACAGCGGTGTACTGTGGTGTAAGTAATTGGGGTAGAATATACAAGACAGAGGTGTTCTCTGGTGTACTGACTGACTGACTGAGTATGGTTTTACGCCGCTTTTAGCAATATTCCAGCAATATCACGGCGGGGGACGCCAGAAATGGGCTTCACACATTGTACCCATGTCGGGAATCGAACCCGCGTCTTCGGCGTGACGAGCGAACGCTTTAACCACTGGGCTACCCGACCGCCCCGTTCTGTGGTGTAAGTAATAAGACGAAGAATGTACAAGACAGAGGTGTTCTGTGATGTTAGTAATAAGACGTAGAATATACAAGACAGAGGTTTACTGTGGTGTAAGTAATTGGGGTAGAATATACAAGACAGAGGTGTTCTGTGGTGTAAGTAATAAGACGTAGAATATACAAGACAGAGGTGTACTGTGGTGTAAGTAATAAGACGTAGAATATACAAGACAGAGGTGTACTGTGGTGTAAGTAATAAGACGTAGAATATACAAGACAGAGGTGTACTGTGGTGTAAGTAATAAGACGTAGAATATACAAGACAGAGGTGTTCTGTGGTGTAAGTAATAAGACGTAGAATATACAAGACAGAGGTGTACTGTGGTGTAAGTAATGATACGTAGAATATACAAGACGGAGGTGTACTGTTGTGTAAGTAATAAGTAGAATATACAAGACAGAGGTGTACTCTGGTGTAAGTAATGAGACGTAGAATATACAAGACAGAGGTGTACTGTGGTGTAAGTAATAAGACGTGGATTATACAAGACAGAGGTGTACTGTGATGTAAGTAATTGGGGTAGGATATACAAGACAGCGGTGTACTGTGGTGTAAGCAATTGTGGTAGAATATACAAGACAGACGTGTTCTGTGGTGTACTGACTGACTGACTGAGTATGGTTTTACGCCGTTTTGAGCAATATTCCAGCAATATTACGGCAGGGAACGCCAGAAATGGGCTTCACACATTGTACCCATGTCGGCAATTGAACCCGGGTCTTCGGCGTGACGAGCGAACGCTTTAACCACTGGGCTACCCGACCGCCCCGTTCTGTGGTGTAAGTAATAAGACGAAGAATGTACAAGACAGAGGTGTTCTGTGATGGAAGTAATAAGACGTAGAATATACAAGACAGAGGTTTACTGTGGTGTAAGTAATTGGGGTAGAATATACAAGACAGAGGTGTTCTGTGGTGTAAGTAATAAGGCGTAGAATATACAAGACAGAGGTGTACTATGGTGTAAGTAATAAGACGTAGAATATACAAGACAGAGGTGTTCTGTGGTGTAAGTAATAAGACGTAGAATATACAAGACAGAGGTGTACTGTGGTGTAAGTAATCAGACGAAGAATATACAAGACAGCGGTGTACTGTGGTGTATGTTATTGGGGTACAATATACAAGACAGAGGTGTACTGTGGTGTAAGTAATAAGACGTAGAATATACAAGACAGAGGTGTACTGTGGTGTAAGTAATAAGACGTAGAATATACAAGACAGAGGTGTTCTGTGTTCTAAGTAATAAGACGTAGAATATACAAGACAGAGGTGTACTGTGGTGTAAGTAATAAGACATAGAATACACAAGACAGAGATGTACTGTGGTGTAAGTAATAAGACATAGAATACACAAGACAGAGGTGTACTGTGGTGTAAGTAATAAGACATAGAATATACAAGACAGAGATGAACTGTGGTGTAAGTAATAAGACGTAGAATATACAAGACAGAGGTGTACTCTGGTGTTAGTAATAAGACGAAGAATATACAAGACAGAGGTGTACTGTGGTGTAAGTAATAAGACGTAGAATATACAAGACAGAGGTGTACTCTGGTGTTAGTAATAAGACTAAGAATATACAAGACAGAGGTGTACTGTGGTGTAAGTAATAAGACGTAGAATATACAAGACAGAGGTGTACTGTGGTGTAAGTAATAAGACGAAGATTATACAAGACAGAGGTGTTCTGTGGTGAAAGTAATAAGACGTAGAATATACAAGACAGAGGTGTACTGTGGTGAAAGTAATAAGACGTAGAATATACAAGACAGAGGTGTACTCTGGTGTAAGTAATAAGACGAAGAATATACAAGACAGAGCTGTAATCTTGTGTAAGTAATTGGGGTAGAATATACAAGACAGAGGTGTTTGTGGTTTAAGTAATAAGACGAAGAATATACAAGACAGAGGTGTACTGTGGTGTAAGTAATAAGACGAAGATTATACAAGACAGAGGTGTTCTGTGGTGAAAGTAATAAGACGAAGATTATACAAGACAGAGGTGTACTGTGGTGAAAGTAATAAGACGAAGAATATACAAGACAGAGGTGTACTGTGGTGTAAGTAATAAGACGAAGATTATACAAGACAGAGGTGTACTGTGGTGTAAGTTATTGGGGTAGAATATACAAGACAGAGGTGTACTCTGGTGTAAGTAATAAGACGTAGAATATACAAGACAGAGGTGTACTGTGGTGTAAGTAATAAGACGTAGAATATACAAGACAGAGGTGTTCTGTGGTGTAAGTAATAAGACGAAGAATATACAAGACAGAGGTGTACTCTGGTGTAAGTAATGAGACGTAGAATATACAAGACAGAGGTGTTCTGTGGTGTAAGTAATAAGACGTAGAATATACAAGACAGAGGTGTACTGTGGTGTAAGTAATTGGGGTAGAATATACATGACAGAGGTGTACTGTGGTGTAAGTAATAGGACGTAGAATATACAAGACAGAGGTGTTCTGTGGTGTAAGTAATAAGACGTAGAATATACAAGACAGAGGTGTACTGTGGTGTAAGTAATGAGACGTAGAATATACAAGACAGAGGTGTACTGTGGTGTAAGTAATAAGTAGAATATACAAGACAGAGGTGTACTGTGGTGTAAGTAATAAGACGAAGAATATACAAGACAGCGGTGTACTGTGGTGTAAGTAATTGTGGTAGAATATACAAGACAGAGGTGTTCTGTGGTGTAAGTAATAAGACGAAGAATATACAAGACAGAGGTGTAATGTGGTGTAAGTAATAAGACGAAGAATATACAAGACAGCGGTGTACTGTGGTGTAAGTTATTGGGGTAGAATATACAAGACAGAGGTGTTCTCTGGTGTACTGACTGACTGACTGAGTATGGTTTTACGCCGCTTTTAGCAATATTCCAGCAATATCACGGCGGGGGACGCCAGAAATGGGCTTCACACATTGTACCCATGTCGGGAATCGAACCCGCGTCTTCGGCGTGACGAGCGAACGCTTTAACCACTGGGCTACCCGACCGCCCCGTTCTGTGGTGTAAGTAATAAGACGAAGAATGTACAAGACAGAGGTGTTCTGTGATGTTAGTAATAAGACGTAGAATATACAAGACAGAGGTTTACTGTGGTGTAAGTAATTGGGGTAGAATATACAAGACAGAGGTGTTCTGTGGTGTAAGTAATAAGACGTAGAATATACAAGACAGAGGTGTACTGTGGTGTAAGTAATAAGACGTAGAATATACAAGACAGAGGTGTTCTGTGGTGTAAGTAATAAGACGTAGAATATACAAGACAGAGGTGTACTGTGGTGTAAGTAATAAGACGTAGAATATACAAGACAGAGGTGTACTGTGGTGTAAGTAATAAGACGTAGAATATACAAGACAGAGGTGTACTCTGGTGTAAGTAATGAGACGTAGAATATACAAGACAGAGGTGTTCTGTGGTGTAAGTAATAAGACGTAGAATATACAAGACAGAGGTGTACTGTGGTGTAAGTAATAAGACGTAGAATATACATGACAGAGGTGTACTGTGGTGTAAGTAATAGGACGTAGAATATACAAGACAGAGGTGTTCTGTGGTGTAAGTAATAAGACGTAGAATATACAAGACAGAGGTGTACTGTGGTGTAAGTAATGAGACGTAGAATATACAAGACAGAGGTGTACTGTGGTGTAAGTAATAAGTAGAATATACAAGACAGAGGTGTACTCTGGTGTAAGTAATGAGACGTAGAATATACAAGACAGAGGAGTTCTGTGGTGTAAGTAATAAGACGTAGAATATACAAGACAGAGGTGTACTGTGGTGTAAGTAATAAGACGTAGAATATACAAGACAGATGTGTACTGTGGTGTAAGTAATTGGGGTAGAATATACATGACAGAGGTTTACTGTGGTGTAAGTAATAGGACGTAGAATATACAAGAGAGAGGTGTACTGTGGTGTAAGTAATAAGACGTAGAATATACAAGACAGAGGTGTACTGTGGTGTTAGTAATAAGACGAAGAATATACAAGACAGAGGTGTACTCAGGTGTAAGTAATAAGACGAAGATTATACAAGACAGAGGTGTACTCTGGTGTAAGTAATAAGACGTAGAATATACAAGACAGAGGTGTACTCTGGTGTAAGTAATGAGACGTAGAATATACAAGACAGAGGTGTACTGTGGTGTAAGTAATAAGACGAAGAATATACAAGACAGAGGTGTACTCTGGTGTAAGTAATGAGACGTAGAGTATACAAGACAGAGGTGTTCTGTTGTGTAAGTAATTTGGGTAGAATATACAAGACAGAGGTGTACTGTGGTGTAAGTAATAAGACGTAGAATATACAAAACAGAGGTGTTCTGTTGTGTAAGTAATTAGGGTAGAATATACAAGACAGAGGTGTACTGTGGTGTAAGTAATTGTGGTAGAATATACAAGACAGAGGTGTTCTGTGTTGTAAGTAATAAGACGTAGAATATACAAGACAGAGGTGTACTCTGGTGTAAGTAATAAGACGTAGAATATACAAGACAGAGGTGTACTGTGGTGTAAGTAATAAGACGTAGAATATACAAGACAGAGGTGTACTGTGGTGTAAGTAATTGGGGTAGAATATACAAGACAGAGGTGTTCTGTGGTGTACTGACTGACTGACTGAGTATGGTTTTACGCCGCTTTTAGCAATATTCCAGCAATATCACGGCGGGGGACGCCAGAAATGGGCTTCACACATTGTACCCATGTCGGGAATCGAACCCGGGTCTTCGGCGTGACGAGCGAACGCTTTAACCACTGGGCTACCCGACCGCCCCGTTCTGTGGTGTAAGTAATAAGACGAAGAATGTACAAGACAGAGGTGTTCTGTGATGTAAGTAATAAGACGTAGAATATACAAGACAGAGGTTTACTGTGGTGTAAGTAATTGGGGTAGAATATACAAGACAGAGGTGTTCTGTGGTGTAAGTAATAAGACGTAGAATATACAAGACAGAGGTGTACTCTGGTGTAAGTAATAAGACGTAGAATATACAAGACAGAGGTGTTCTGTGGTGTAAGTAATAAGACGTAGAATATACAAGACAGAGGTGTACTGTGGTGTAAGTAATAAGACGTAGAATATACAAGACAGAGGTGTACTGTGGTGTAAGTAATAAGACGTAGAATATACAAGACAGAGGTGTACTCAGGTGTAAGTAATGAGACGTAGAATATACAAGACTGAGGTTTACTGTGGTGTAAGTAATTGGGGTAGAATATACAAGACAGAGGTGTACTGTGGTGTAAGTAATAAGTAGAATATACAAGACAGAGGTGTACTCTGGTGTAAGTAATGAGACGTAGAATATACAAGACAGAGGTGTTCTGTGGTGTAAGTAATAAGACGTAGAATATACAAGACAGAGGTGTACTGTGGTGTAAGTAATAAGACGTAGAATATACAAGACAGAGGTGTACTGTGGTGTAAGTAATTGGGGTAGAATATACAAGACAGGGGTGTACTGTGGTGTAAGTAATAAGACGTAGAATATACAAGACAGAGGTGTTCTGTGGTGTAAGTAATAAGACGTAGAATATACAAGACAGAGGTGTACTGTGGTGTAAGTAATAAGACGAAGAATATACAAGACAGAGGTGTACTCTGGTGTAAGTAATAAGTAGAATATACAAACAGAGGTGTACTGTGGTGTAAGTAATGAGACGTAGAATATACAAGACAGAGGTGTACTGTGGTGTAAGTAATTTGGGTAGAATATACAAGACAGAGGTGTACTGTGGTGTAAGTTATAAGACGTAGAATGTACAAGACAGAGGTGTACTCTGGTGTGAGTAATTAGACGTAGAATATACAAGACAGAGGTGTACTGTTGTGTAAGTAATTTGGGTAGAATATACAAGACAGAGGTGTACTGTGGTGTAAGTTATTAGACGTAGAATATACAAGACAGAGGTGTACTCTGGTGTGAGTAATAAGACGAAGAATATACAAGACAGAGGTGTACTCTGGTGTTAGTAATAAGACGAAGAATATACAAGACAGAGGTGTACTGTGGTGTAGGTAATAAGACGTAGAATATACAAGACAGAGGTGTACTGTGGTGTAAGTAATAAGACGAAGAATATACAAGACAGAGGTGTACTGTGGTGTAAGTAATAAGACGTAAAATATACAAGACAGAGGTGTACTGTCGTGTAAGTAATTGGAGTAGAATATACAAGACAGAGGTGTACTGTGATGTAAGTAATAAGCCGTAGAATATACAAGACAGAGGTGTACTGTGGTGTAAGTAATGAGACGTAGAATATACAAGACAGAGGTGTACTGTGGTGTAAGTAATAAGTAGAATATACAAGACAGAGGTGTACTCTGGTGTAAGTAATGAGACGTAGAATATACAAGACAGAGGTGTTCTGTGGTGTAAGTAATAAGACGTAGAATATACAAGACAGAGGTGTACTGTGGTGTCAGTAATAAGACGAAGAATATACAAGACAGAGGTGTACTCTGCTGTAAGTAATAAGACGTAGAATATACAAGACAGAGGTGTACTGTGGTGTAAGTAATAAGACGTAGAATATACAAGACAGAGGTGTTCTGTGGTGTAAGTTATAAGACGTAGAATATACAAGACAGAGGTGTACTGTGGTGTAAGTAATGAGACGTAGAATATACAAGACAGAGGTGTACTGTGGTGTAAGTAATAAGTAGAATATACAAGACAGAGGTGTACTCTGGTGTAAGTAATGAGACGTAGAATATACAAGACAGAGGTGTTCTGTGGTGTAAGTAATAAGACGTAGAATATACAAGACAGAGGTGTACTGTGGTGTCAGTAATAAGACGAAGAATATACAAGACAGAGGTGTACTCTGCTGTAAGTAATAAGACGTAGAATATACAAGACAGAGGTGTACTGTGGTGTAAGTAATAAGACGTAGAATATACAAGACAGAGGTGTTCTGTGGTGTAAGTTATAAGACGTAGAATATACAAGACAGAGGTGTACTGTAGTGTAAGTAATAAGACATAGAATATACGGTAAGACTTCTGCCCATATCCTCTCTCAAAAATATGTATAATTAAAAGGTTTGGGCGTCAATGCATACATATATAACTATTGGAGATGGAATTCGGGTGGAAGTCTTTCCTTTGTTTAAATGTCTTCCCTTGCAATCTGGCTTACATTCATTGTTAACCCTCCTATGAGGAGATACTCATACTTCTATACTTCTAAATTGATATTTGGTGTTTCAAACGCCTAATGTTCTAAGACCGAATACAAGAAATGAAAGTTTTTATTATGGATGACAGAAATCGAACCTGTAACTATGGAATACTACAAGGAACATTGTCGCGTTGTCGCATTGTCGCGCTGGTATAGATTACTGCATATTTTAATATTTTAACAAAGCGCGACAACGCAACAATGCGACAAACGGCAAAATGTCGCGTTGTCGCAATGTCGCGCTTTGGTTAATTTTGAGACTTTTCGCTTGTCCAATTTTACATGCCATGAATCCAGGTGGTCCACGCTGCACGCTTTGATCGAATTCCTTTTAAACCACGACACTTTTTTGTATTGTTTGACTATTATGTCGCGGATTCTTGCCGACATTATAATCAAGTGGACTGAGGCCGTGAAGATGGTTTAAAACGGTTTATTCTCTGTAAAAGATATAAATGGAATCAATATCAATTGATGTTCAGTCGAGGGAGCAAGAAGATCTTCCCTCGGCAGTGGTGTGACAAAAAGTGGCATTTGAAAGTGTCCAAGTCACACCCCAGGTATCTGCGCGAGATACTGCTGGTAAGACAGCCAGCAAGAAGTGTGAGAGATGAAGCCAAAGTAATTTTAAGGAAACAGGGATAACTCGTGTAATATTAAAATAACTTTAATAAGGCGCCATTAGGTATCTGTATGATTTCTTATCATTTATGTGGTGAGTCGCTTTACAAGTTAGACAAACCACTTCTCGGGATTACTCGAGATTGTACGGCACCCTCGATACGTTCCCTCCAGTCAGGGTTTACAATCTCGAGTAATCCCTGGGAGATTGGGAGAAGTGGTTTCTCCTTTATATAAACTGTCTGCCTGTTATACAAGCTCCAGCCGCACCCCCTTCAAGGGTTTCATTATTTCGAGCAAGAGCATCATCACACCCTTTTTGAAGTAGATATAAAGGGACATAAATACCACTAGCGGTGCTGTTGCCATGCTTATCGTGGAGCCACCGGGCTGTAACATATATACTGTAAGGCAAAGAGTAGCGTGGCCATGTCAGTGTTTGAAATAGACAACAGCCCGTAGGCCCGAGGCCGACAGATTTGTTTTCGGGCTTTTATATTCAGTATGTCCTTATTGCAGTTTATTGTAAGCTATAAACATGGTAAGTAAATCCTAGCACTGAGATTACTTCGTGAAACTTGGTGAAACAAAATAACCTGGGACACCTGCTTCGACAACGGGTCCATATGGGACATGTCAAAGAACAAAATAAAGACGTTTCAAGCAAATTGCAAATTAATTGAATAAAGTCATAAATAAAATCAACAAACATATTTCTAAAAATTATCAAACTTACATCTAAGGTAAATACTAGTTCCATCTTTTCGTGCGACCGTGTAATGTAAGTCGAACTGACATCTCGGCATTTGTCGCCTAAAGTGCTAGGCTCGGACACGATGCTTAATACCAAAATATATGCATGAATTTTTTTTTGTGACATGTCGTAAACTAGCACGATGTCCACAAAGTTCCATATTTTAAATAAAGGTCGCGATTTCCTGCTTAAAACGTTCACAATAACACAATTCAACCAAAGACTTTCGTCTTAATCTGCAATATTTCATACGGTCTCCATTGATGTAATTTTATTGGCTGCCTTAAGTCATGTGCCTGATTTTGAATATTCTTATATTAGATTATGGCAATAGCATCATTAGAATTTTCTATCCAATAAAATCGCATGTTACAACTGCGAAAATACTATTGGCGATGTTACTGTAATATTAGTGTTGACCAGAGATTTCTAACTATACCAAACATCGAACGAATCTTTGCACGTGTAATTTATGCAAAGTTTCCAACACGGAGTTTTTTCTCGGTATTTTCTCATGTCACCGAACGGAAAACCACCATTATCCGGAAATATGTGATGATAGACCGTACTTAAAATTCTTTTTATAATCATTTTCCGATTACTTTAACGATGGATATTAAACAGAACAAGCTGGTGGATAGCTCTATTATGGAATCTTGATATTGCCGAAAATCGCCCTAATTTTCACGGCCTTGGTGATTAATCTGGACGTTATGAATGTGTTAGCTTAAATTTTTATCAAAAGGGAACTTAATTATTATACTTAGTTATTAATGCTTTATTTAAATAATGTGATTAACACAACTTTCATATTTATAAACAGTAGGATTAGACCTTTCAAATGGTGTATGACATGTAGTAGAAAATATGTTTTACCAGCTGATAATTTCCTTGATAAATGTAGGCTTCATCTATCACCACATAGGGGGCACGGGTGGCCCAGTCGTCTAAGGCGCCGCTTTTCCCTGTGCAGAGTTGCGTCCCTTGGGCACGCCAGAAACCTATGATTGTTGGTTCTAATCCCGGTTCGCCCCGATTATTTTTCTAGATAAGTCAGCATCATACCCGTCCTCGTGGGTTTCACCGAACTGGTAAACGTCTGAGACCTGCATCACTTCGGGCTTTCCTCCCGCATTAAGCTGATGCCATGATATAATTGTAATGCTGTTAAAAGCGGCGTTAAACCCAACTCACTCACTATCACCACATAGTTTCTGGGAACTCGGTCTGATAGCAGTAAAAGCTTCTGGTTGACTGGTTGTGTTTCGTAATTAATAATGCAAGAGTGTGTCTCCTTGCTTCAGCTAAATGTTTGTGTCTACAGTTTTTCCATTGGGCCTACAGTTCTTTTTTAAATATGCTGGCCATTAAGGCTCTCAGTTTACTCTGCTAACTTACCAACACTGCATGTTATTGTGTGCCATGTCGTGCTATTTCAGAAACTCAAACCTTCTTTCCACGTGAAAAGAAGTAACGTGTGCTCCAACTGGTAGGACTGATGATGAAGATGGAGTGCTGGACTGGCGAACGTTATAAAATAATTACCATCTCGGCAAATACATTTCACAGTCAGTTTCTGCCTGGCAGTTTGTGTTCCCTCTAGTTCAGGTTAAATGTGTGGATGTTTTTGTTTACATGAGAGATATAAAGCTGTTTGAAAGGGAAGAACAATTTGAGGTGTGATTTCTTTTAAACATTAAAACCAGTCACCCTGATTTGTTGTCATGATATGTCTGCTGTGCACACAGTTGGAGGATTGATGTATCTGTAATCTGGTCCATTATTCAAACTCAGTTTCAGGTGCAGTTTTAAATACACGTATAAGGTCGCAGTAGACGTTCAGTACATATGGGAAGCCACAGTCCAGACGGAAGCCACAGGTAGCCGGTCATTTAGGGCGGGTATCCCACGTGCTGCTTTGTTGACACAGTGACGTGTGTTTATCCAACCACTGCCCCTGCCTAGCTGTGACGCCGTCTACCCGCTGATAAGCAACCACCGCGGCCCTACCTACCCGAGTCCCATATCTCGCCACCCGACCACCCGAAGCTGACAGCGTCTCTCTCCACTCCTTTCTCCGGACAAGCATCATGACGACGGTGACCTCGGTCGTGGCTGCTGTATTGGTACTGATGACCATCGCCCATGGGACACCTGTCCTGTCGAGGGGTATGTACACTGTGTGAAGGGTCTGACCACCGGTCAAAACATGTGTAATGATATTGAGAAACATCTGCCTAGGGGGGCAATAGGGTCGGAGACGTTGGTATTGTGTGTTAACGGAGTTGTTGTTGTACTATCTATTGCCTCAGCTGTGAAATACAGATTGTCCTCGCGATCAGTCAAGTGGGTTCAACTCTGCTATTGTGTATCTAACCGTTGTACCCATGTGAACGCTCCCCGCCGACGTGCAGTCCTCGACTGTGATATGGGATACCCGGGCTGTGCTACCACCAAAACCCAGCTAGCAACTGGTTATTATTGGGTTATGGATGCGCCTGCTTCTAGTTCTGAAAATGAAGGAAGATTGGAAATGAATATAACCTGTTTCTGCTGACCTTCTTCACACTTGTGGCTCGATACGGTGACGTTTGTCTCACTCTCTACAGATTAATGGTAGGACAAAGATGAACAGGGTGTTGGAGGGTTTGGGGTAAAAACTAAAGACATAAATATACTACCAACAAAAAATAAGGGAACTATTGATTTGAATTTCGCCATCGTTGAGGTGAGCATTTACTATACCACAGCGTTGCATCTAAACGCAACATCAAATCAACAATGAAATTTAACATCATGCATGAACGTGCACACAGAAGCCCAAGTCAGTGCGCCAAGAGGGGAACTCACAATCCGTAATTAAACTGAGCTGAGCACACGCTTAAAGAGTCTCGGAGATAGTTTGTTTATTTGTTGTTTAACGCCGCACTATTCCAGCTATATGACAGCGGTCTGTAAATAATCGAGTCTGGACCAGACAATCCAGTGATTGATGTCATGTGCATCGACCAAGTCAGCGAACCTGACCACCCGATCCCGTTAGTCGTCTCTTACGACAAGTATAGTCGCTCAGAGAAAGCATCTCAATGAACAGATAAAATGGTTAATTGTGGGTTCGATAAAGAGGGGGCGCTACGAGGACGTCAATATTCCCTGTTGCCCGAAAGTTGGCAAATCAAGAAGTGTAATTTCTCGACTGTGGGACAAGTACCGTCAAACGGTAGGGGTTGCAATAAGACAAGGACGTGGTAGGCTTAAAAACGACACCCAGACAGGATCGTCTCATTACATTACAATGCAAAAGATTCTAATCTGCCGCTGTTATCAATAGAGAATTCCGTACGATAACAGGAAGGCGAATTACAATGTTTACCGCTGAAAACCGGCTCTGTGCAGCCGGCCTGAAAGCAAGGCGTCCTGTGATGGGTGTGACTCTAACAGCTTACCATAGGCGGTAAAGATTGGGCTGGGCTGGGCAACACCAGGGACAGACTGTGCGCCAAGGGCGTTTCACACCATATTTACAGACGATTCAAGGTTTTGCCTCCGATTCACAGATGGCAGAACACGTTGTTGGCGACGTAGCGGCGAGCGGCATGCCCGGGCAACAATTCTTGACCATAATCGGTTTTGGGGCCGTAGTGCCATGGTGTAGGGCGGTATCAGACACACAGGCATCGGTAAACATGGTCTTGTCGTTGCTCAATTCGCTAAAATTATCGGCAGAAATTTTGAACTGCAAAATGGCAATGCCAGACCAATAGAGCATGTCCCCAATAAAGCATCTGTGGGATGTCCTCGGGCGAAGAGTGCAAGCAAGAGACCCAGCACCTGCCAACGTGGGTCAGCTTTGGGTAGGTCTTCAGGCGGAACATACCAAGGGCAACCATACGCAATTTAATCAACAGGAAATAGTAATAGAAAGTTAATTTGGTCTTACGGCTGATGAGTCGAGTGCTACCTAGTAACCGAGTAAAAAGGTAAACTAAACTTGGAAACATGTAAAATATACCAGGGTCCCAGGTACGGAATCGTCAGCATTTTACTTGGTGTCGTTATACCCGGTGTCGATACTAATCAACCGGACAGACGGAATATCTCCGCCTATGTGGCAGCGGTTGTGTATTCAGGTCTACAGCACCATCGGACGATAGTGTGGAACTTCATCCACACCGACCGTTTCCACTGTACTCGAAATCCGATCCTGGCACGATGCTGTACCGACTGATCACCCAGTGCACTGTACTCACTGATCACCCAATCCACTGTACCCACTCATCACCCAATCCACTGTACCGACTGATCACCCAGTCCACTGTACCCACTGATCAACCAGTCCACTGTACTCACTGATCACCCAATCCACTGTACCCACTGATCATCCAGTCCACTGTACCGACTGATCACCCAGTCCACTGTACCCACTGATCATCCAGTCCACTGTACCCACTGATCACCCAGTCCACTGTACCGACTGATCACCCAGTCCACTGTACCCACTGATCACCCAGTCCACTGTACACACTGATCACCCAGTCCACTGTACCGACTGATCAACGAGTCCACTGTACCCACTGATCACCCAGTCCACTGTACCCACTGATCACCCAGTCCACTGTACCCACTGATCATCCAGTCCACTGTACCGACTGATCATCCAGTCCACTGTAGCCACTGATCACCCAGTGCATTGTACCGACTGATCACCCAGTCCACTGTACCGACTGATCATCCAGTCCACTGTACCCACTGATCACCCAGTGCACTGTACCCACTCATCACCCAGTCCACTGTACCGACTGATCACCCAGTCCACTGTTCCGACTGATCAACAAGTCCACTGTACCAACTGATCACCCAGTCCACTGTACCCACTGATCAACCAGTCCACTGTACCCACTGATCAACCAGTCCACTGTACCCACTGATCACCCAGTCCACTGTACCCACTGATCATCCAGTCCACTGTACGCACTGATCACCCAATCCACTGTACCCACTGATCATCCAGTCCACTGTACCGACTGATCACCCAGTCCACTGTACCCACTGATCATCCAGTCCACTGTACCCACTGATCACCCAGTCCACTGTACCGACTGATCACCCAGTCCACTGTACCCACTGATCACCCAGTCCACTGTACACACTGATCACCCAGTCCACTGTACCGACTGATCAACGAGTCCACTGTACCCACTGATCACCCAGTCCACTGTACCCACTGATCACCCAGTCCACTGTACCCACTGATCATCCAGTCCACTGTACCGACTGATCATCCAGTCCACTGTAGCCACTGATCACCCAGTGCATTGTACCGACTGATCACCCAGTCCACTGTACCGACTGATCATCCAGTCCACTGTACCCACTGATCACCCAGTGCACTGTACCCACTCATCACCCAGTCCACTGTACCGACTGATCACCCAGTCCACTGTTCCGACTGATCAACAAGTCCACTGTACCAACTGATCACCCAGTCCACTGTACCCACTGATCAACCAGTCCACTGTACCCACTGATCAACCAGTCCACTGTACCCACTGATCACCCAGTCCACTGTACCCACTGATCATCCAGTCCACTGTACGCACTGATCACCCAGTCCACTGTACCCACTGATCATCCAGTCCACTGTACCGACTGATCAACCAGTCCACTGTACCGACTGATCACCCAGTCCACTGTACCGACTGATCACCCAGTCCACTGTACCGACTGATCAACCAGTCCACTGTACCCACTGATCATCCAGTCCACTGTACCGACTGATCATCCAGTCCACTGTACCCACTGATCATCCAGTCCAGTGTACCCACTGATCACCCAGTCCACTGTATCCACTGATCACCCAGTCCACTGTACCGACTGATCATCCAGTTCACTGTAGCCACTGATCACCCAGTGCACTGTACCGACTGATCACCCATTCCACTGTACCCACTGATCATCCAGTCCACTGTAGCCACTGATCACCCAGTGCACTGTCCCGACTGATCAACCAGTCAACTGTACCGCATGATCAACCAGTCCACTGTACCCATTGATCACCCAGTGCACTGTACCCACTGATCACCCAGTCCACTGTACCGACTGATCACTCAGTCCACTGTACACACTGATCATCCAGTCCACTGTAGCCACTGATCATCCAGTCCATTGTACCCACTGATCACCCAGTCCACGGTACCCACTGATCACCCAGTCCACTGTACCCACTGATCATCCAGTCCACTGTACCCACTGATCACCCAGTGCACTGTACCCACTGATCACCCAGTCCACTGTACCGACTGATCATCCAGTCCACTGTACCCACTGATCACCCAGTGCACTGTACCCACTGATCACCCAGCCCACTGTACCGACTGATCAACCAGTCCACTGTACCCACTGATCACCCAGTCCACTGTACCCACTGATCACCCAGTCCACTATACCCACTGATCACCCAGTCCACTGTACCCACTCATCACTCAGTCCACTGTACCGACTGATCATCCAGTCCACTGTACCGACTGATCATCCAGTCCACTGTACCCACTGATCACCCAGTCCAATGTACCCACTGATCATCCAGTCCACTGTATGCACTGATCACCCAGTCCACTGTACCGACTGATCAACCAGTCCACTGTACGCACTGATCACCCAGTCCACTGTACCGACTGATCACCCAGTCCACTGTACCCACTGATCAACCAGTCCACTGTACCCACTGATCACCCAGTCCACTGTACCCACTGATCATCCAGTCCACTGTACGCACTGATCACCCAGTCCACTGTACCCACTGATCATCCAGTCCACTGTACCGACTGATCAACCAGTCCACTGTACCGACTGATCACCCAGTCCACTGTACCGACTGATCACCCAGTCCACTGTACCGACTGATCAACCAGTCCACTGTACACACTGATCATCCAGTCCACTGTACCGACTGATCATCCAGTCCACTGTACCCACTGATCATCCAGTCCAGTGTACCCACTGATCACCCAGTCCACTGTATCCACTGATCACCCAGTCCACTGTACCCACTGATCATCCAGTCCACTGTACCCACTGATCACCCAGTGCACTGTACCCACTGATCACCCAGCCCACTGTACCGACTGATCAACCAGTCCACTGTACCCACTGATCACCCAGTCCACTGTACCCACTGATCACCCAGTCCACTATACCCACTGATCACCCAGTCCACTGTACCCACTCATCACTCAGTCCACTGTACCGACTGATCATCCAGTCCACTGTACCGACTGATCATCCAGTCCACTGTACCCACTGATCACCCAGTCCAATGTACCCACTGATCATCCAGTCCACTGTACGCACTGATCACCCAGTCCACTGTACCGACTGATCAACCAGTCCACTGTACGCACTGATCACCCAGTCCACTGTACCGACTGATCACCCAGTCCACTGTACCCACTGATCAACCAGTCCACTGTACCCACTGATCACCCAGTCCACTGTACCCACTGATCATCCAGTCCACTGTACGCACTGATCACCCAGTCCACTGTACCCACTGATCATCCAGTCCACTGTACCGACTGATCAACCAGTCCACTGTACCGACTGATCACCCAGTCCACTGTACCGACTGATCACCCAGTCCACTGTACCGACTGATCAACCAGTCCACTGTACACACTGATCATCCAGTCCACTGTACCGACTGATCATCCAGTCCACTGTACCCACTGATCATCCAGTCCAGTGTACCCACTGATCACCCAGTCCACTGTATCCACTGATCACCCAGTCCACTGTACCGACTGATCATCCAGTTCACTGTAGCCACTGATCACCCAGTGCACTGTACCGACTGATCACCCATTCCACTGTACCCACTGATCATCCAGTCCACTGTAGCCACTGATCACCCAGTGCACTGTCCCGACTGATCAACCAGTCAACTGTACCCACTGATCAACCAGTCCACTGTACCCATTGATCACCCAGTCCACTGTACCCACTGATCACCCAGTCCACTGTACCGACTGATCACTCAGTCCACTGTACACACTGATCATCCAGTCCACTGTAGCCACTGATCACCCAGTCCATTGTACCCACTGATCACCCAGTCCACTGTACCGACTGATCATCCAGTCCACTGTACCCACTGATCACCCAGTGCACTGTACCCACTGATCACCCAGTCCACTGTACCGACTGATCATCCAGTCCACTGTACCCACTGATCACCCAGTGCACTGTACCCACCGATCACCCAGCCCACTGTACCGACTGATCAACCAGTCCACTGTACCCACTGATCACCCAGTCCACTGTACCCACTGATCATCCAGTCCACTATACCCACTGATCACCCAGTCCACTGTACCCACTCATCACTCAGTCCACTGTACCGACTGATCATCCAGTCCACTGTACCGACTGATCATCCAGTCCACTGTACCCACTGATCACCCAGTCCACTGTACCCACTGATCATCCAGTCCACTGTACGCACTGATCATCCAGTGCACTGTACCGACTGATCACCCAGTCCACTGTACCGACTGATCAACCAGTCCACTGTACCCACTGATCATCCAGTCCACTGTACGCACTGATCACCCAGTCCACTGTACCCACTGATCACCCAGTCCACTGTATCCACTGATCACCCAGTCCACTGTACCGACTGATCACTCAGTCCACTGTACCCACTGATCATCCAGTCCACTGTACCCACTGATCACCCAGTCCACTGTACCCACTGATCACCCAGTCCACTGTATCCACTGATCACCCAGTCCACTGTACCGACTGATCACCCAGTCCACTGTACCGACTGATCATCCAGTTCACTGTAGCCACTGATCACCCAGTCCACTGTACCGATTGATCACTCAGTCCACTGTACCGACTGATCACCCAGTCCACTGCACCCACTGATCATCCAGTCCACTGTACCCACTGATTACCCAGTCCACTCTACCCACTGATCATCCAGTCCACTCTACGCACTGATCACCCAGTCCACTGTACCGACTGATCAACCAGTCCACTGTACCGACTGATCACCCAGTCCACTGTACCGACTGATCACCCAGTCCACTGTACCGACTGATCAACCAGTCCACTGTACCCACTGATCATCCAGTCCACTGTAGCCACTGATCGCCCAGTCCACTGTACCCACTGATCATCCAGTCCACTGTACCGACTGATCACTCAGTCCACTGTACACACTGATCATCCAGTCCACTGTAGCCACTGATCACCCAGTCCACTGTACCCACTGATCATCCAGTCCACTGTACCGACTGATCAACCAGTCCACTGTACCCACTGATCATCCAGTCCACTGTAGCCACTGATCACCCAGTGCACTGTACCGACTGATCACCCAGTCCACTGTACCGACTGATCAACCAGTCCACTGTACCCACTGATCATCCAGTCCACTGTAGCCACTGATCACCCAGTGCACTGTACCGACTGATCACCCAGCCCACTGTACCGACTGATCACCCAGTCCACTGTACCCACTGATCACCCAGCCCACTGTACCGACTGATCACCCAGTCCACTGTACCGACTGATCAACCAGTCCACTGTACCCACTGATCATCCAGTCCACTGTACGCACTGATCACCCAGTCCACTGTACCCACTGATCAACCAGTCCACTGTACCCATTGATCACCCAGTCCACTGTACCCACTGATCACCCAGTCCACTGTACCGACTGATCACTCAGTCCACTGTACACACTGATCATCCAGTCCACTGTAGCCACTGATCACCCAGTCCATTGTACCCACTGATCACCCAGTCCACTGTACCGACTGATCATCCAGTCCACTGTACCCACTGATCACCCAGTGCACTGTACCCACTGATCACCCAGTCCACTGTACCGACTGATCATCCAGTCCACTGTACCCACTGATCACCCAGTGCACTGTACCCACCGATCACCCAGCCCACTGTACCGACTGATCAACCAGTCCACTGTACCCACTGATCACCCAGTCCACTGTACCCACTGATCATCCAGTCCACTATACCCACTGATCACCCAGTCCACTGTACCCACTCATCACTCAGTCCACTGTACCGACTGATCATCCAGTCCACTGTACCGACTGATCATCCAGTCCACTGTACCCACTGATCACCCAGTCCACTGTACCCACTGATCATCCAGTCCACTGTACGCACTGATCATCCAGTGCACTGTACCGACTGATCACCCAGTCCACTGTACCGACTGATCAACCAGTCCACTGTACCCACTGATCATCCAGTCCACTGTACGCACTGATCACCCAGTCCACTGTACCCACTGATCACCCAGTCCACTGTATCCACTGATCACCCAGTCCACTGTACCGACTGATCACTCAGTCCACTGTACCCACTGATCATCCAGTCCACTGTACCCACTGATCACCCAGTCCACTGTACCCACTGATCACCCAGTCCACTGTATCCACTGATCACCCAGTCCACTGTACCGACTGATCACCCAGTCCACTGTACCGACTGATCATCCAGTTCACTGTAGCCACTGATCACCCAGTCCACTGTACCGATTGATCACTCAGTCCACTGTACCGACTGATCACCCAGTCCACTGCACCCACTGATCATCCAGTCCACTGTACCCACTGATTACCCAGTCCACTCTACCCACTGATCATCCAGTCCACTCTACGCACTGATCACCCAGTCCACTGTACCGACTGATCAACCAGTCCACTGTACCGACTGATCACCCAGTCCACTGTACCGACTGATCACCCAGTCCACTGTACCGACTGATCAACCAGTCCACTGTACCCACTGATCATCCAGTCCACTGTAGCCACTGATCGCCCAGTCCACTGTACCCACTGATCATCCAGTCCACTGTACCGACTGATCACTCAGTCCACTGTACACACTGATCATCCAGTCCACTGTAGCCACTGATCACCCAGTCCACTGTACCCACTGATCATCCAGTCCACTGTACCGACTGATCAACCAGTCCACTGTACCCACTGATCATCCAGTCCACTGTAGCCACTGATCACCCAGTGCACTGTACCGACTGATCACCCAGTCCACTGTACCGACTGATCAACCAGTCCACTGTACCCACTGATCATCCAGTCCACTGTAGCCACTGATCACCCAGTGCACTGTACCGACTGATCACCCAGCCCACTGTACCGACTGATCACTCAGTCCACTGTACCCACTGATCATCCAGTCCACTGTAGCCATTGATCAACCAGTCCACTGTATCCACTGATCACCCAGTCCACTGTACCGACTGATCACCCAGTGCACTGTACCGACTGATCACCCAGTCCACTGTACCCACTGATCACCCAGTCCACTGTACCCACTGATCACCCAGTCCACTGTACCTACTGATCACACAGTCCACTGTACCGACTGATCCACCAGTCCACTGTACCCACTGATCACCCAGTCCACTGTACCCACTGCTCATCCAGTCCACTGTACCCACTGATCACCCAGTGCACTGTACCGACTGATCACACAGTCCACTGTACCGACTGATCCACCAGTCCACTGTACCCACTGATCACCCAGTCCACTGTACCCACTGCTCATCCAGTCCACTGTACCCACTGATCACCCAGTGAACTGTACCGACTGATCACCCAATCCACTGTACCCACTGACCACCCAGTCCACTGTACCCACTGATCACCCAGTCCACTGTACCCACTGCTCACCCACTCACAACCAGACAGGTGACTTTACCCACTGATCACCCAGTCCCATCCAAAGTCGGGCAAAATGTGGTTATTTGGGGCAACAGAGCCAGTATTATGAACACCCTCGTTGACCCCGTCCCTGCCCTCAGACAATTACTGCCCCTGACTGTTATATGGGGAGACTTCCGCTAGATTCTACTAACGTGACAGACTGATAAATGGCTGAATCTACAAACCTTCACCTACAAAACGTGGTAGCGCACAGGCGAGGCGTAATCTGTTTAGGTGTGGGTGCGTTGTGTGAAGGTGTACTCCAGGCAGGTAGAGGTGCGTTGTGTGAAGGTGTGCTCTAGGCAGGTAGAGGTGCGTTGTGTGAAGGTGTGCTCTAGGCAGGTAGAGGTGCGTTGTGTGAAGGTGTGCTCTAGGCAAGTTAAGGGGTGCGTTGTGTGAAGGTGTGCTCCAAGCAGGTAGAGGTGCGGTGTGTGAAGGTGTGCTCCAAGCAGGTTGAAGGGTGCGGTGTGTGAAGGTGTGCTCAAGGCAGGTTGAGGGGTGCGTTGTGTGAAGGTGTGCTCTAGGCAGGTTGAGGGGTGCGTTGTGTGAAGGTGTGCTCTAGGCAGGTTGAGGGGTGCGTTGTGTGAAGGTGTGCTCTAGGCAGGTTGAGGGGTGCGTTGTGTAAAGGTGTGCTCTAGGCAGGTTGAGGTGCGGTGTGTGAAGGTGTGCTCTAGGCAGGTCCGGTTGCGTTATGTGAAGGTGTGCTCTAGGCAGGTCCGAGTGCGTTGCGTGAAGGTGTGCTCTAGGCAGGTCCGGGTGCGTTGTGTGAAGGTGTGCTCTAGGCAGGTTGAAGGGTGCGGTGTGTGAAGGTGTGCTCTAGGCAGGTCGGGGTGCGTTGTGTGTAGGTGTGCTCTAGGCAGGTCCGGTTGCGTTATGTGAAGGTGTGCTCTAGGCAGGTCCGAGTGCGTTGTGTGAAGGTGTGCTCTAGGCAGGTCCGGGTGCGTTGTGTGAAGGTGTGCTCTAGGCAGGTCCGGGTGCGTTATGTGAAGGTGTGCTCTAGGCAGGTCCGGGTGCGTTATGTGAAGGTGTGGTCTAGGCAGGTCCGGTGCGGTGTGTGAAGGTGTGCTCTGGGCAGGTCCGGGTGCGTTGTGTGAAGGTGTGCTCTAGGCAGGTCCGGGTGCGTTATGTGAAGGTGTGCTCTAGGCAGGTTGAGGGGTGCGTTATGTGAAGGTGTGCTCTAGGCAGGTCCGGGTGCGTTATGTGAAGGTGTGTTCTAGGCAGGCCCGGGTGCTTTATGAGAAGGTGTGCTCTAGGCAGGTTGAGGGGTGTGAGGGGTGCAGGAGTATTTTATAGGCAGGTAGAGGGGTGTGAGGTGTGCAGGTGTACTCCAAGCAGGTGATGAACAACAGTGCCTAAATTGCGACATCACAGCTAATTCTCCTGTTCCCGTATACTATTTCGTCATTCAAAGATATATCGGATATGACGATGTTTGGTCACACGGTCTACAAGCATCAAGTTCACTCAACTATTAAATATGCTCTGTTCGTGATAAGAATACGATTATACACACAAACATGCGTACACGTTGTATGTAGGGCATGCTCCACCCCGGAGAACAAACGTAAATCACTGTGCCACGCCCTCCTTTTGTGATCTCCGGCAGTCCATACACGGAGGTCACATCTCTTAAATGCTTCAGCACAGGTTACACGCTATATTTTACACATTCTTGTGTAATAGTTGTTTACTTCATGTTTGTATTTCCATAAGCATGTCGTTAATCCGATCCCCTTCCACGGTGAGCTCTCATCCCGTGAGACTTATTAACACGCCCAAGATTCTCTCACACTACTTACCTCCCTTTGTGAGCGTGACATTCAGCAAGAGATCTGTATCAACTGATGGCTGTTTACCTAACTCCCAGCTAAGTTGTGTTGTGGCTTCCTGAATGTATCGGCACTTCCACACACAGATTAAACACGGTTAACATCGTCATCACAGATACTTCATGCCATGCATCACAAACTCGGAGCACACGCATCACGATAGAGTCTCAGCAGCTCTTTAATATACTTGTATTGTCGGTCTCCTTGACTGAGCTTGGACTGGCAGTGACTGCCGACAGAGGTGAGGCACTACTTGGATAAGTTGGGTGAGGTGAAATGGGGCTTAACGTCGCGTTGGAGATATTTTTATTGGACTTGTATTGCGATATATAGGAGTGTGAGTGCGCGTGCGTGTGTTTGTGTCCACTAGACCACGCAGGTGGTCCCACGACTTGGTTAGCGACATGAATCATGTTATTATGCCTCAAAGTGAGATTGACCAATCAGAGAGCAGACCGTATACCGTCAGTAACAGCCATCTTTTGGATTTTCAAACGCACTCCTCACATATTTCACATGATAATTCTGGTACAAAAATTCGTTGAAATTCGTTCAACACTGTTTTGTGTATTTACTAGAATATCATTAATAGTGATGTGCATGACAGTAATTTAAAAATAATCACGTTCGTGGCTTTATTGATAAAGATTATAGTTAAAACTTTCCACAAGGTTTGGCCTCTAAACCGTAAATACGATGTCAAGTTAGGTTAGCAGAAAAAATGCTCTGAGGCGATCGGAACTCCAATACTTTAACAAAGACCAAAGACAGTCGTAGCGCTGAGATGATCGTAACTCCCATACTTTAAAATACGCCAAAGACAGTCGTAGCGCTGAGACGATCGTAACTCCGTGAAGGAGAATGTCCGAAAACTCGCCATTAGTTTCGCACGTGAAGCAGGTTGGAGGCCGTCCGAGTTTTCGGACATTCTCCTACTTAAAACAAACTTTAACATAGAGCTAAGACAGTCGTAGCGCTGAGACGATGGTAACTCCCATACTTTAACATAGAGCTAAGACAGTCGTAGCGCTGAGACGATCGTAACTCCCATACTTTAACACAGAGCTAAGACAGTCGTAGCGCTGAGACAATCATAACTCCCATACTTAACATAGAGCTAAGACAGTCGTAGCGCTGAGACGATGGTAACTCCCATGCTTTAACATAGAGCTAAGCCAGTCGTAGCGCTCATACGATCCTAACTCCCATACTTTAACATAGAGCTAAGACAGTCGTAGCGCTGAGACGATGGTAACTTTCATACTTTAACATAGAGCTAAGACAGTCGTAGCGCTGAGACGATGGTAACTCCCATACTTTAACATAGAGCTAAGACAGTCGTAGCGCTGAGACGATCGTAACTCCCATACTTTAACATAGACCTAAGACAGTCGTAGCGCTGAGACAATCATAACTCCCATACTTAACATAGAGCTAAGACAGTCGTAGCGCTGAGACGATGGTAACTCCCATACTTTAACATAGAGCTAAGCCAGTCGTAGCGCTCATACGATCCTAACTCCCATACTTTAACATAGAGCTAAGACAGTCGTAGCGCTGAGACGATGGTAACTCTCATACTTTAACATAGAGCTAAGACAGTCGTAGCGCTGAGACGATGGTAACTCCCATACTTTAACATAGAGCTAAGACAGTCGTAGCGCTGAGACGATCGTAACTCTCACACTTTAACATAGAGCTAAGACTGTCGTAGCGCTGAGACAATCATAACTCCCATACTTTAACATAGAGCTAAGACAGTCGTAGCGCTGAGACAATCATAACTCCCATACTTAACATAGAGCTAAGACAGTCGTAGCGCTGAGACGATGGTAACTCCCATGCTTTAACATAGAGCTAAGCCAGTCGTAGCGCTCATACGATCCTAACTCCCATACTTTAACATAGAGCTAAGACAGTCGTAGCGCTGAGACGATCGTAACTCTCATACTTTAACATAGAGCTAAGACAGTCGTAGCGCTGAGACGATGGTAACTCCCATACTTTAACATAGAGCTAAGACAGTCGTAGCGCTCATACGATCCTAACTCCCATACTTTAACATAGAGCTAAGCCAGTCGTAGCGCTGAGACGATGGTAACTCTCATACTTTAACATAGAGCTAAGACAGTCGTAGCGCTGAGACGATGGTAACTCCCATACTTTAACATAGAGCTAAGACAGTCGTAGCGCTGAGACGATGGTAACTCCCATACTTTAACATAGAGCTAAGACAGTCGTAGCGCTCATACGATCCTAACTCCCATACTTTAACATAGAGCTAAGACAGTCGTAGCGCTGAGACGATGGTAACTCCCATACTTTAACATAGAGCTAAGACAGTCGTAGCGCTCATACGATCCTAACTCCCATACTTTAACATAGAGCTAAGCCAGTCGTAGCGCTGAGACGATGGTAACTCTCATACTTTAACATAGAGCTAAGCCAGTCGTAGCGCTGAGACGATGGTAACTCCCATACTTTAACATAGAGCTAAGACAGTCGTAGCGCTGAGACGATGGTAACTCCCATACTTTAACATAGAGCTAAGACAGTCGTAGCGCTCATACGATCCTAACTCCCATACTTTAACATAGAGCTAAGACAGTCGTAGCGCTGAGACGATGGTAACTCCCATACTTTAACATAGAGCTAAGACAGTCGTAGCGCTGAGACGATCATAACTCCCATACTTAACATAGAGCTAAGACAGTCGTAGCGCTGAGACGATCGTAACTCTCATACTTTAACATAGAGCTAAGACAGTCGTAGCGCTGAGACGATCGTAACTCTCATACTTTAACATAGAGCTAAGACAGTCGTAGCGCTGAGACGATCGTAACTCTCATACTTTAACATAGAGCTAAGACAGTCGTAGCGCTGAGACGATGGTAACTCCCATACTTTAACATAGAGCTAAGACAGTCGTAGCGCTCATACGATCCTAACTCCCATACTTTAACATAGAGCTAAGCCAGTCGTAGCGCTGAGACGATGGTAACTCCCATACTTTAACATAGAGCTAAGACAGTCGTAGCGCTGAGACGATGGTAACTCCCATACTTTAACATAGAGCTAAGACAGTCGTAGCGCTGAGACGATGGTAACTCCCATACTTTAACATAGAGCTAAGACAGTCGTAGCGCTCATACGATCCTAACTCCCATACTTTAACATAGAGCTAAGACAGTCGTAGCGCTGAGACGATGGTAACTCCCATACTTTAACATAGAGCTAAGACAGTCGTAGCGCTCATACGATCCTAACTCCCATACTTTAACATAGAGCTAAGCCAGTCGTAGCGCTGAGACGATGGTAACTCTCATACTTTAACATAGAGCTAAGCCAGTCGTAGCGCTGAGACGATGGTAACTCCCATACTTTAACATAGAGCTAAGACAGTCGTAGCGCTGAGACGATCGTAACTCCCATACTTTAACATAGAGCTAAGACAGTCGTAGCGCTCATACGATCCTAACTCCCATACTTTAACATAGAGCTAAGACAGTCGTAGCGCTGAGACGATGGTAACTCCCATACTTTAACATAGAGCTAAGACAGTCGTAGCGCTGAGACGATCATAACTCCCATACTTAACATAGAGCTAAGACAGTCGTAGCGCTGAGACGATGGTAACTCCCATACTTAACATAGAGCTAAGACAGTCGTAGCGCTGAGACGATCGTAACTCTCATACTTTAACATAGAGCTAAGACAGTCGTAGCGCTGAGACGATCGTAACTCTCATACTTTAACATAGAGCTAAGACAGTCGTAGCGCTGAGACGATGGTAACTCCCATACTTTAACATAGAGCTAAGACAGTCGTAGCGCTGAGACGATGGTAACTCCCATACTTTAACATAGAGCTAAGACAGTCGTAGCGCTGAGACGATCGTAACTCCCATACTTTAACATAGAGCTAAGACAGTCGTAGCGCTCATACGATCCTAACTCCCATACTTTAACATAGAGCTAAGACAGTCGTAGCGCTGAGACGATGGTAACTCCCATACTTTAACATAGAGCTAAGCCAGTCGTAGCGCTGAGACGATGGTAACTCTCATACTTTAACATAGAGCTAAGACAGTCGTAGCGCTGAGACGATGGTAACTCCCATACTTTAACATAGAGCTAAGACAGTCGTAGCGCTGAGACGATGGTAACTCCCATACTTTAACATAGAGCTAAGACAGTCGTAGCGCTCATACGATCCTAACTCCCATACTTTAACATAGAGCTAAGACAGTCGTAGCGCTGAGACGATGGTAACTCCCATACTTTAACATAGAGCTAAGACAGTCGTAGCGCTCATACGATCCTAACTCCCATACTTTAACATAGAGCTAAGCCAGTCGTAGCGCTGAGACGATGGTAACTCTCATACTTTAACATAGAGCTAAGCCAGTCGTAGCGCTGAGACGATGGTAACTCCCATACTTTAACATAGAGCTAAGACAGTCGTAGCGCTGAGACGATCGTAACTCCCATACTTTAACATAGAGCTAAGACAGTCGTAGCGCTCATACGATCCTAACTCCCATACTTTAACATAGAGCTAAGACAGTCGTAGCGCTGAGACGATGGTAACTCCCATACTTTAACATAGAGCTAAGACAGTCGTAGCGCTGAGACGATCATAACTCCCATACTTAACATAGAGCTAAGACAGTCGTAGCGCTGAGACGATGGTAACTCCCATACTTAACATAGAGCTAAGACAGTCGTAGCGCTGAGACGATCGTAACTCTCATACTTTAACATAGAGCTAAGACAGTCGTAGCGCTGAGACGATCGTAACTCTCATACTTTAACATAGAGCTAAGACAGTCGTAGCGCTGAGACGATGGTAACTCCCATACTTTAACATAGAGCTAAGACAGTCGTAGCGCTGAGACGATGGTAACTCCCATACTTTAACATAGAGCTAAGACAGTCGTAGCGCTGAGACGATCGTAACTCCCATACTTTAACATAGAGCTAAGACAGTCGTAGCGCTCATACGATCCTAACTCCCATACTTTAACATAGAGCTAAGACAGTCGTAGCGCTGAGACGATGGTAACTCCCATACTTTAACATAGAGCTAAGACAGTCGTAGCGCTGAGACGATCGTAACTCTCATACTTTAACATAGAGCTAAGACAGTCGTAGCGCTGAGACGATCGTAACTCTCATACTTTAACATAGAGCTAAGACAGTCGTAGCGCTGAGACGATGGTAACTCCCATACTTTAACATAGAGCTAAGACAGTCGTAGCGCTGAGACGATGGTAACTCTCATACTTTAACATAGAGCTAAGCCAGTCGTAGCGCTGAGACGATCATAACTCTCATACTTTAACATAGAGATAAGGCAGTCGTAGCGCTGAGACGATCATAACTCTCATACTTAACATAGAGCTAAGACAGTCGTAGCGCTGAGACGATGGTAACTCTCATACTTAACATAGAGCTAAGACAGTCGTAGCGCTGAGACGATGGTAACTCTCATACTTTAACATAGACCTAAGACAGTCGTAGCGCTGAGACGATCGTAACTCTCATACTTAACATAGAGCTAAGACAGTCGTAGCGCTGAGACGATGGTAACTCTCATACTTTAACGTAGAGCTAAGCCAGTCGTAGCGCTGAGACGATGGTAACTCTCATACTTTAACATAGACCTAAGACAGTCGTAGCGCTGAGACGATCATAACTCTCATACTTTAACATAGAGCTAAGACAGTCGTAGCGCTGAGACGATGGTAACTCTCATACTTTAACATAGAGCTAAGCCAGTCGTAGCGCTGAGACGATCATAACTCTCATACTTTAACATAGAGCTAAGACAGTCGTAGCGCTGAGACGATGGTAACTCTCATACTTTAACATAGACCTAAGACAGTCGTAGCGCTGAGACGATCATAACTCCCATACTTTAACATAGACCTAAGACAGTCGTAGCGCTGAGACGATGGTAACTCTCATACTTTAACATAGACCTAAGACAGTCGTAGCGCTGAGACGATGGTAACTCTCATACTTTAACATAGAGCTAAGACAGTCGTAGCGCTGAGACGATGGTAACTCTCATACTTAACATAGAGCTAAGCCAGTCGTAGCGCTGAGACGATGGTAACTCTCATACTTTAACATAGAGCTAAGACAGTCGTAGCGCTGAGACGATGGTAACTCTCATACTTTAACATAGAGCTAAGACAGTCGTAGCGCTGAGACGATGGTAACTCTCATACTTTAACATAGAGCTAAGACAGTCGTAGCGCTGAGACGATGGTAACTCTCATACTTTAACATAGAGCTAAGACAGTCGTAGCGCTGAGACGATGGTAACTCTCATACTTTAACATAGAGCTAAGACAGTCGTAGCGCTGAGACGATGGTAACTCTCATACTTTAACATAGAGCTAAGACAGTCGTAGCGCTGAGACCCTTGTAGTTGTGTGTGAAATATTGTACCTATATGTGTAAGATAATCCTGATCTCCTGGATTGATACACGCTGACAGCGGCACGTGGCCGACTCAGTCAAACACTCTAGGGTCCATCAGGCTGTTTATGTTTGTTTGGGGTTCGAGGCTAGTTCCCAACAAATTGGCAAACATTTAAAAAATATAAGCATTGGCTAAATGTACGCATATATAAGTGTTTTAACTAAGAATTGTACATGAATAGACTATAAGGTTTCGTCGAGATTCACTACTGTTATCAATGTGAACTTAAGCGTCCGACAACGATGTTCATATTTTGTAAATGTGTTTTATATTTCTCCACACACACACTTGTCTCACCCAGGCAACGTAATATATGCTCATGTTAAATTTAGCATTACATGAATTATTTAAAGGAATATTTAGCTTAGATCTAGCCCGTTTTAGCATTGTTTACGTCAATATAACCACCTGTGTCTGTCACACATTTCATAACGGTTATCACTGTTTTTTCCGTAGTGAGGAGATATCGATTTTACTCTCCATAATTATCTTGCAAGTTTCAAGTTGGTGTTTATATTAGTTGGGTGAGTTCTCAACAACATGCTAGTGTGTGGGAATTAGTCATCGCTTGATTAGAGACATGAGATGCTTCTAGTCCACACACCCTGTGCGACTGGGGCCACATTCTCCCCACACAGAGCGACACGGCGTGCATCTGGCATGGCGGGGGCACACATCAATCCTGTAATCCGTAGAACGATCTATATACTTCTGTCACATATTGCAGCTGAAACTAGGTATCAGTCAGACCAACCCACCAGTGAAGCAATCTGACATGACTGGTGTTTGGGGGATGAAGCATAACAACCTCACATGACTGGTGTTTGGGGGATGAATCATGACAACCTCACATGACTGGTGTTTGGGGGATGAAGCATAACAACCTCACATGACTGGTGTTTGGGGGATGAAGCATAACAACCTCACATGACAGGTGTTTGGGGGATGAAGCATAACAACCTCACATGACTGGTGTTTGGGGGATGAATCATGACAACCTCACATGACTGGTGTTTGGGGGATGAATCATGACAACCTCACATGACTGGTGTTTGGGGGGATGAATCATGACAACGTCACATGACTGGTGTTTGGGGGATGAATCATGACAACGTCACATGACTGGTGTTTGGGGGCATGAATCATAACAACGTCACATGACTGGTGTTTGGGGGCATGAATCATGACAACGTCACATGACTGGTGTTTGGGGGCATGAATCATGACAACCTCACATGACTGGTGTTTAGGGGGGTTCAATCATGACAACCTCACATGACTGGTGTTTGGGGGATGAAGCATGATAACGTCACATGACTGGTGTTTGGGGGATGAATCATGACAACCTCACATGACTGGTGTTTGGGGGATGAAGCATGATAACCTCACATGACTGGTGTTTGGGGGATGAAGCATGATAACCTCACATGACTGGTGTTTGGGGGATGAATCATAACAACCTCACATGACTGGTGTTTGGGGGATGAATCATGACAACCTCACATGACTGGTGTTTGGGGGATGAAGCATGACAACTTTAAGCATTTTTTTCAGATTAAGTTTGGTCGATGGATCACGAATCTGAGCTTGTTTCATAATGAAAAAAGAAGCGCCGTAAAATATTCCATTTCCGCCAGTGAAACAAGACATTAATGCATCACAATTACTCCATGAATCCATAAAAAATATGTGTACTTGACCAGTATGGTACCCCCAGTACTTGACCAGCATATTACCCCATTACTTGACCAGTATGTTACTCCCAGAACTTGACCAGTATGCTACTCCCAGTACTTTACCAGTATATTACCCCAGTACTTGACCAGTATGTTACTCCCAGTACTTGACCAGTATGCTACTCCCAGTACTTGACCAGTATATTACCACAGTACTTGACCAGTATGTTACTCCCAGTACTTGACCAGTATGCTACTCCCAGTACTTGACCAGTATGTTACCCCCAGTACTTGAACAGTATGTTACCCCCAGTACTTGAACAGTATGTTACTCTCAGTACTTGAACAGTATGCTACTCCCAGTACTTGACCAGTATGCTACTCCCAGTACTTGACCAGTATATTGCCCCAGTACTTGACCAGTATGTTACTCCCAGTACTTGACCAGTATGCTACTCCTAGTACTTGACCAGTATATAACCCCAGTACTTGACCAGCATGTTACTCCCAGTACTTGACCAGTATGCTACTCCCAGTACTTGACCAGTATGTTACCCCCAGTACTTGAACAGTATGTTACCCCCAGTACTTGAACAGTATGTTACCTCCAGTACTTGAACAGTATGCTACTCCCAGTACTTGACCAGTATGCTACTCCCAGTACTTGACAAGTATGTTACCCCCAGTACTTGAACAGTATGTTACTCTCAGTACTTGAACAGTATGTTACCCCCAGTACTTGACCAGTATGTTACCCCCAGTACTTGAACAGTATGTTTTCCCCAGCACATGACCAGTATATTACCCCATTACATGACCAGTATGATACCCCTAGATCATGACCATTATGTTACCCCCAAGACATGACCAGTATGTTACCCCTAGGTCATGACCATTATGTTACCCCATTACATGACCAGTATGTTACCCCCAGGACATGACCAGTATATTACCCCTAGGTCATGACCAGTATGTTACCCCCAGTACTTGAACAGTATGTTACCCCCAGTACTTGAACAGTATGTTACTCTCAGTACTTGAACAGTATATTACTCCCAATACTTGACAAGTATGTTACTCTCAGTACTTGAACAGTATGTTACTCTCAGTACTTGAACAGTATGTTACCCCCAGTACTTGACCAGTATGTTACCCCCAGTACTTGAACAGTATGTTTTCCCCAGCACATGACCAGTATATTACCCCATTACATGACCAGTATGTTACCCCTAGGTCATGACCATTATGTTACCCCCAAGACATGACCAGTATGTTACCCCTAGGTCATGACCAGTATGTTACCCCATTACATGACCAGTATGTTACCCCCAGGACATGACCAGTATATTACCCCTAGGTCATGACCAGTATGTTACCCCCAGGACATGACCAGTATGTTACCCCTAGGTCATGACCAGTATGTTACCCCCAGGACATGACCAGTATGTTACCCCCAGGACATGACCAGTATGTTACCCCTTGGTCATGACCAGTATGTTTCCCCCAGGACATGACCAGTATGTTACCCCTAGGTCATGACCAGTATGTTACCCCCAGGAAATGACCAGTATGTTACCCCTAGGACATGACCAGTATGTTACCCCCAGGAAATGACCAGTATGTTATCCCCAGGACATGACCATTATATTACCCCCAGTACTTGAACATTATATTACCCCCAGGACATGACCAGTATGTTACCCCTAGGTCATGACCATTATGTTACCCCGAGGACATGACCAGTATGTTACCTCTAGGTCATGACAAGTATGTTACCCCCAGGACATGACCAGTATGTTACCCCCAGGACATGACCATTATATAACCCCCAGTACTTGAACATTATATTACCCCCAGGACATGACCAGTATATTACCCCCAGGACATGACAAGTATGTTACCCCCAGGACTTGACCATTATATTACCCCCAGTACTTGACCATTATATTACCCCAGTACTTGACCAGTATATTACCCCCAGTACTTGACCAATATATTACCCCCAGTACTTGACCCAAATATTACCCCCAGTACTTGACCATTATATTACCCCCAGTACTTGACCAGTATATTACCCCAAGGACATGACAAGTATATTACCCCCAGGACATGACCAGTATATTACCCCCAGCACATGGCCAGTATGGTACCCCCCAGTATTTGACAAGTATGTACCCCCAGGCCAGTACCCCCAGGACATCTCCAGTATATTATCCCCAATAATTGACCGATATATTTACCCCAGTACTTGACCGATATATTACCCCCAATACTTGACCATTATATTACCCCCAGTACTTGACCATTATATTACCCCCAGTATTTTGACCGGTATTTCTCTTTCAATTTCAGCAAAGCGAGTTGATACAGATGCAGGGAAGGTATGTGACAACAGTTTATTATCATAGACATGTAGTGCACTGTGACATTCATGTCATATTATCTGGATAATGTCTCGATGATTAAACAGACGATTTGTAATAACACATTACGTGTATACACTGAGAGTTGTTATAACACATTACATCTACACACTGAGAGTTGTAATAACACATTACGTGTACACACTGAGAGTTGTAATAACACATTACGTGTATATACTGAGAGTTGTAATAACACATTACGTGTATACACTGAGAGTTGTAATAACACATTACATCTACACACTGGGAGTTGTAATAACACATTACGTGTATATACTGAGAGTTGTAATAACACATTACGTGTATACACTGAGAGTTGTAATAACACATTACGTGTATATACTGAGAGTTGTAATAACACATTACATCTACACACTGAGAGGTGTAATAACACATTACGTGTATATACTGAGAGTTGTAATAACACATTACGTGTACACACTGAGAGTTGTAATAACACATTACGTGTACACACTGAGAGTTGTAATAACACATTACGTGTATATACTGAGAGTTGTAATAACACATTACGTGTATACACTGAGAGTTGTAATAACACATTACGTGTACACACTGAGAGTTGTAATAACACATTACATCTACACACTGAGAGTTGTAATAACACATTACATCTACACACTGAGAGTTGTAATAACACATTACATCTACACACTGAGAGTTGTAATAACACATTACGTGTACGCACTGAGAGTTATAATAACACATTACGTTTATATACTGAGAGTTGTAATAACACATTACATCTACACACTGAGAGTTGTAATAACACATTACATCTACACACTGAGAGTTGTAATAACACATTACATCTACACACTGAGAGTTGTTATAACACATTACATCTACACACTGAGAGTTGTAATAACACATTACATCTACACACTGAGAGTTGTAATAACGAATTACGTGTATACACTGAGAGTTGTAATAACACATTACATCTACACACTGAGAGTTGTAATAACACATTACGTGTACACACTGAGAGTTGTAATAACACATTACGTGTACACACTGAGAGTTGTAATAACACATTACGTGTATATACTGAGAGTTGTAATAACACATTACGTGTACACACTGAGAGTTGTAATAACACATTACGTGTATATACTGAGAGTTGTAATAACACATTACGTGTACACACTGAGAGTTGTAATAACACATTACATCTACACACTGAGAGTTGTAATAACACATTACATCTACACACTGAGAGTTGTAATAACACATTACGTGTACACACTGAGAGTTGTAATAACACATTACGTGTATACACTGAGAGTTGTAATAACACATTACGTGTACACACTGAGAGTTGTAATAACACATTACGTGTATACACTGAGAGTTGTAATAACACATTACGTGTATATACTGAGAGTTGTAATAACACATTGCATCTACACACTGAGAGTTGTAATAACACATTACGTGTATATACTGAGAGTTGTAATAACACATTACGTGTACACACTGAGAGTTGTAATAACACATTACGTGTATACACTGAGAGTTGTTATAACACATTGCATCTACACACTGAGAGTTGTTATAACACATTGCATCTACACACTGGGAGTTGTTATAACACATTACATCTACACACTGAGAGTTATAACACATTACATCTACACACTGAGAGTTGTAATAACACATTACATCTACACACTGTGAGTTGTAATAAGACATTACATGTACACACTGAGAGTAGTAATGATGATGATGATGATGATGATGATGATGATGTGACTCTTTTACTTGTTTCAGGTGAAAGAATTGAGACAAAAGGTACTTAACAGTGTTTTAATTGAAAATTTATAACATAAATTACACTTCTTTCTATCAGATGTATCAAATAATTGAAAATTTGATAATCTACCTATAAGAGATCAAAGCACTGTCTTAATTCCGAATTTACTTACTAAGCTTATTATCACCTTTATTTCAGTTGTTGCAGTTGCAAGAAATGGTAAGTGAGAGAATGAGAGAATGGTGTTTTATGCCGTATTTAATATATAAAAAAGTCACGACTTTCATTCAACAAATCAGGCAAACCAGTCCTTCACAGCGTCAGCAACGATCCACATTCGGGGCCCTTGGGCATAAACTCAGCCCGGTGCCCATCTTCTCCCCCTACGCAAGAGGGGACAGGAAGTGGCAAGAATGGGCAGGCGGTGTCAGGAAGGGGCAGGCAGGGACAGGAGGGCGCAGGAGGGGGCAGGAAGGAGCAGGAAGGGACAGGAGGGCACAGGAGGGGGCAGGAAGGAGCAGGCAGGGACAGGAGGGGGCAGGAAGGAGCAGGCAGGGACAGGAGGGCGCAGGAGGGGGCAGGAAGGGGCAGGAGGGCGCAGGAGGGGGCAGGAAGGGACAGGAGGGGACAGGAGGGCGCAGGAGGGGGCAGGACGGGACAGGAGGGGGCAGGAGGGGACAGGAAGGAGCAGGAGGGGGCAGGAAGGGACAGGAGGGGGCAGGAGGGGGCAGGAAGGAGCAGGAAGGGACAGGAGGGCGCAGGAAGGGACAGGAGGGCGCAGGAGGGGGCAGGAAGGAGCAGGAAGGGACAGGAGGGCACAGGAGGGGGCAGGAAAGGACAGGAGGGCGCAGGAAGGGGCAGGAAGGAGCAGGAAGGGACAGGAGGGCGCAGGAAGGGACAGGAGGGCGCAGGAGGGGGCAGGAAGGAGCAGGAAGGGACAGGAGGGCACAGGAGGGGGCAGGAAAGGACAGGAGGGCGCAGGAAGGGGCAGGAAGGGACAGGAGGGCGCAGGAAGGAGCAGGCAGGGACAGGAGGGCGCAGGAGGGGGCAGGAAGGGGCAGGAGGGGGCAGGAAGGGACAAGAGGGCGCAGGAAGGGGCAGGAAGCGACAGGAGGGGGCAGGAAGGAGCAGGCAGGGACAGGAGGGCGCACGAGGGCGCAGGAAGGGTCAGGAAGGGACAGGAGGGGGCAGGAAGGAGCAGGAAGGGACAGGAGGGGGCAGGAAGGGACAGGAGGGGGCAGGAAGGGGCAGGAAGGGACAGGAGGGCGCAGGAGGGCGCAGGAAGGGTCAGGAAGGGACAGGCGGGCGCAGGAGGGGGCAGGAAGGAGCAGGAAGGGGCAGGAGGGGGCAGGAGGGGACAGGAGGGGGCAGGAAGGGACAGGAGGGGGCAGGAAGGAGCAGGAAGGGACAGGAGGGGGCAGGAAGGGACAGGAGGGGGCAGGAAGGGGCAGGAAGGGACAGGAGGGCGCAGGAGGGGACAGGAAGGGACAGGAGGGCGCAGGAGGGGGCAGGAAGGAGCAGGAAGGGGCAGGAGGGCGCAGGAGGGGGCAGGAAGGAGCAGGAGGGCGCAGGAGGGGGCAGGAAGGGACAGGAGGGGGCAGGGGGGGACAGGAGGGGGCAGGAGGGCGCAGGAAGGAGCAGGAGGGCGCAGGAGGGGGCAAGAATGTGCAGGAAGGGGCAGGAAGGGACAGGAGGGGGCAGGAGGGCGCAGGAAGGAGCAGGAAGGGCAGGAAGGGACAGGAAGGGACAGGAGGGCGCAGGAGGGGGCAGGAGGGCGCAGGAGGGGGCAGGAAGGAGCAGGAAGGGGCAGGAAGGGACAGGAAGGAGCAGGAGGGCGCAGGAAGGGGCAGGAAGGGACAGGAAGGAGCAGGAAGGAGCAGGAGGGGGCAGTAAGGGACAGGAGGGGGCAGGAAGGAGCAGGAAGGGGCAGGAAGGAGCAGGAGGGGGCAGGAAGGAGCAGGAAGGGGCAGGAAGGGACAGGAAGGAGCAGGAAGGAGCAGGAGGGGCAGGAAGGAGCAGGAAGGGACAGGAAGGAGCAGGAGGGGGCAGGAGGGCACAGGAAGGGGCAGGAAGGGACAGGAAGGGACAGGAAGGGACAGGAAGGAGCAGCAGGGGACAGGAGGGGACAGGAGGGGGCAGGAGGGGGCAGGAAGGAGCAGGAAGGGGCAGGAAGGGACAGGAAGGAGCAGGAAGGAGCAGGCAGGGACAGGAGGGCGCAGGAGGGGGCAGGAAGGAGCAGTAAGGGGCAGGCGGTGAAAGGAAGGAGCGGGATGGGGCATGAGGTGCCAGGAAGGGGCAGGACGGACCAGGCGGGAGCAGGAGGGGCCAGGTTGGGGTTGGGGTGTCCAGGAAGGGGCAGGCGGGACCAGGAAGGGTCAGGAGGGGTCAGGAAGTGGCACCTGACTCTTTTACATGCAATCCGACTTGCGCTTACACTTTGTTGTATCATATCGATGTAAAAGGGTTGGCGTACATGTTGGTTGTTGCTGATTGTAGTTAGAAGATATCAACAACAGCAAAGAAAAGGACGACGGTGACAATACTTTAAAAACATCATCGCCTGTGGCAATTGGCTCAAAGATCGAGAGAAACAGTCGTGAACCAATGAGAAGCGAGTATGACGACGAGGCTCCAACCAGACAAGACAAAGTGAAGTTGCTTGCCACCAGATTGGTGGACGGGGACAGGAAAACACTGAAGGTGATTCATTTTTCTTTCAAATTATTCAAACATGATACATTGGAGGGGTACAATGGTACGTCAGACAAGAAGGGGGTGTTATACGGGTACAATGTTACGTCAGACAGGAAGGGGGTGTTACACAGGTACACTGTTACGTAAGACAGGAAGCGGTTGTTACACGGGTACAATGTTACGTCAGACAGGAAGGGGTCTTATTCGGGTACAATGATACGTCAGACAGGAAGAGGGTGTTACACGGGTACAATGTTACGTCAGACAAGAAGGGGGTGTTAAACGGGTACAATGTTACGTCAGACAGGAAGGGGGTGTTATACGGGTACAATGATACGTCAGACAGGAAGGGGGTGTTATACGGGTACAATGTTAAGTCAGACAGGAAGGGGTTGTTACATAGGTACAATGTTACGTCAGACAAGAAGCGGTTGTTACACGGGTACACTGTTACGTCAGACAGGAAGCGGTTGTTATACGGGTACAATGATACGTCAGACAGGAAGGGGGTTTATTCGGGTAAAATGATACGTCAGACAGGAAGAGGGTGTTACACGGGTACAATGATACGTCAGACAGGATCGAGATTATCAGACGGAGATAGGAAGTGTGTGTTGCACGGGGTAGAGATCATCAGACGGAGATAGGGCAGGTGTGTTACACGGGTACGTATCATCAGACAGAGACAGGAAGGGTGTGTTAAACGGGTATGTATCATCAGACAGAGACCGGAAGGGGTGTGTGACACGGGTAGAGGTCATCAGACGGAGACCGGAAGGGTGTGTTAAACGGGTACGTATCATCAGACAGGGACAGGAAGGGTGTGTTAAACGGGTACGTATCATCAGACAGAGACAGGAAGGAGTGTGTGACACGGGTAGAGGTCATCAGACGGAGACCGGAAGGGTGTGTTAAACGGGTACGTATCATCAGACAGGGACAGGAAGGGTGTGTTAAACGGGTACGTATCATCAGACAGAGACAGGAAGGGTGTGTTAAACGGGTACGTATTATCAGACAGAGACCGGAAGGGTGAGTTAAACGGGTACGTATCATCAGACAGAGACAGGAAGGGTGTGTTAAACGGGTACGTATCATCAGACAGAGACAGGAAGGGTGTGTTAAACCGGTACGTATCATCAGACAGAGACCGGAAGGGTGTGTTAAACGGGTACGTATCATCAGACAGAGACAGGAAGGGTGTGTTACACGGGTACATATCATCAGACAGAGACCGGAAGGGTGAGTTAAACGGGTACGTATCATCAGACAGAGACAGGAAGGGTGTGTTAAACGGGTACGTATCATCAGACAGAGACAGGAAGGGTGTGTTAAACGGGTACGTATCATCAGACAGAGACAGGAAGGGTGTGTTAAACGGGTACGTATCATCAGACAGAGACAGGAAGGGTGTGTTAAACGGGTACGTATCATCAGACAGAGACAGGAAGGGTGTGTTACACGGGTACATATCATCCGACAGAGACCGGAAGGGGGGTGTGACACGGGTAGAGGTCATCAGACGGAGAGAGGGAAGGTGTGTTACACGGGTACATAAAACGTTATCAGAGACATTTATTCATGTTTACTTTACCTTTGGTGTTGCTTGATTGTGTCCCAGATGCTGGAGAACACTTTGGCACACGTCCGATCTCAGGAGGAGGCGGGGGCACTGCAGGACGAGGACATTGCAGCAGGAGGTAGGACACCCGATATGAAGGGACTGGCCAGTTGCGGGGGGGGACCTATGTACGATTTCAGTTTTGGCTTAAGCCAATTGGCAAATTTGCAGTATTTATTTAGGAAATCAATATATTTGACACCACACACGCACACATTTTGCCTGATTCTTTTCACGTAATTCTTTAAAAGATGAGTTAGGGTTCCACGAGGAGGTAGTAGCCGACAACGTGGACACACGTCAAGGGGAAAGCGACACGGAAGCTGACACGGATGTTGAAAGTGACATCATGACTTTGTTAAGGCGGTACAAACAACGTGCATCACAAGACAGTAAGTGGTAACTTCCAAAACTGGCGTAAGTATCGTCGTTACTATCATTATGACGGTAGATGGATGCGGGTGGTAGAAAAGTTGGGGGAGAGGGGTACGTGTGGAAGGAAATGATGAATGTACAAGAGAGGTTAGGAAGGCGAGTGTTGCTGGTAGAATGTTGTGATCGGTAGGAGAGTCGGAAGGGGGGGGGGGGGGGGGGGGGGGGTGTGGAGGAGAGATGGTAGAGACCCGTGAAGATAAGATCCGGGTAAGCATAGATCATCATCATCCCATGCTTGTTGTAAAAGGCGACTATTCTTGTCGTTAGAGACGATAAACGGGATAAGGTGGTCAGACTCGCCTGTAACATATTCATGACACGTGGTGTGACACATGTAACAGTTTCATGACACATGGTGTGACACCTGTAACAGATTCATGACACATGGTGTGACATCTGTAACAGATTCATGACAATTGGTGTGACATCTGTAACAGATTCATGACACATGGTGTGACACCTGTAACATATTCATGACACATGGTGTGACATCTGTAACAGATTCATGACACATGGTGTGACACCTGTAACAGATTCATGACACATGGTGTGACACCTGCAACCGATTCATGACACATGGTGTGACACCTGTAACAGATTCATGACACATGGTGTGACACCTGTAACAGATTCATGACACATGGCGTGACACCTGTAACAGGATTTATAACACGTGTTGTGACACCTGTAACAGATTCATGACACATGGTGTGACACCTGTAACATATTCATGACACATGTTGTGACACCTGTAACAGATTCATGACACATGGTGTGACACCTGTAACATATTCATGACACATGGTGTGACACCTGTAACAGATTCATGACACGTAATTCCTGAAACGCGTTCTGTATTGCAGTATTGCCGAGGTCTCGCTCCCAGCAGGTGATCGAGGAGGGCCATTTTGGGGATTTCCGGCATGAAGGTAAAATGACTGACTGTGTTGCTTCGTACAGATATAGTGAATCGTTGATTAATACATCAAGTAATATTTCGTCTGGTCCAGACAATATTATATGTCGCCGTAGGATACATTGCCTTGATATTGTAACAGCTGATTTGTGAATTCGTTCACACAAACAAATTGGCTTAACTGTTTTCCCTGTTTGGGGCTGACCCTTACACATGTATTTTTTCTCACTTTGTCCAGTGAACAATTATTGTTTGTGTTAAACTTTCTCCGGTATCTTCTCAAACAAATTATTTTAATTTAAATGGTCGGTCCGTTACACACTGTGATAATTCAGAGCTCTGCACATTGCGATAATCAAGCATACTGCGATAATCAAGCATACTGCAATAATCAAGCATACTGCGATAATCAAGCATACTGCGATAATCAAGCATACTGCGATAATCAAGCATACTGCGATAATCAAGCATACTGCGATAGTCAAGCATACTGCGATAATCAAGCATACTGCAATAATCAAGCATACTGCGATAATCAAGCATACTGCGATAATCAAGCATACTGCGATAGTCAAGCATACTGGGATAATCAAGCATACTGCGATAGTCAAGCATACTGCGATAATCAAGCATACTGCAATAATCAACCATACTGCAATAATCAAGCATACTGCGATAATCAAGCATACTGCGATAATCAAGCATACTGCGATAGTCAAGCATACTGCGATAATCAAGCATACTGCGATAATCAAGCATACTGCAATAATCAAGCATACTGCGATAATCAAGCATACTGCGATAATCAAGCATACTGCAATAATCAAGCATACTGCAATAATCAAGCATACTGCGATAGTCAAGCATACTGCGATAGTCAAGCATACTGCGATAATCAAGCATACTGCAATAATCAAGCATACTGCAATAATCAAGCATACTGCGATAATCAAGCATACTGCGATAGTCAAGCATACTGCGATAATCAAGCATACTGCGATAGTCAAGCATACTGCGATAATTAAGCATACTGCGATAATCAAGCATACTGCGATAACCAAGCATACTGCAATAATCAAGCACACTTATTGGTACGTTTATGTACACAGATGTTTCTGACACACTGCTGAGTGCAGCATAAAACATCTGTCACTCAGTCGCTCCTCACTGTCGTATGGCTAAGTCTGTGTCGCAGTCCCTGAACCATATTATGTTCCCTTCCGCCCAGCCCTTTCCTCAATGCAAAAGCCCTCAATGAAGCAAGTCCAGACTAAGCATGAGTCTATGGCATGGCCTCTAATGTTCCAGTGCTACATGCGGTAGAGGACCGACTGTTGAAGGACATCCAGATGGCGCTGCACAGCGGCTTCACGGTCAAGGACATCATACAAGATCTGGAATCCCCAGGTTGGTACATGTGTTCCAGACTCTTCATACACCCAAGTCTTACCACATGCATCCAAGACCTTGTTCTTACATCCAAGTCGTGTAACACCAAGCAGACACATTGTTCATACACACAAGTCTTACCACATGTATCCAAGACCTTGTTCTTACATCCAAGTCGTGTAACACCAAGCAGACACATTGTTCATACACACAAGTCTTACCACATGCATCCAAGACCTTGTTCTTACATCCAAGTCGTGTAACACAAAGCAGACACATTGTTCATATACCCAAATCCTACAACACGCAACAGACATTTTGTTTTACACACAAGTCTTATAACACTCAGCGAACACATTGTATATACACACAAGTCTTGTGACACCAGTCGGGCACATTGTTCTTACACACAAGTCTTATAACACTCAGCGAACACATTGTATATACACACAAGTCTTGTGACACCAGTCGGGCACATTGTTCTTACACACAAGTCTTATAACACTCAGCGAACACATTGTATATACACACAAGTCTTGTGACACCAGTCGGGCACATTGTTCTTACACACAAGTCTTATAACACACAGCGAACACATTGTTTTACACACACGTCTTGTGACACTAGTCGGGCACATTGTTCTTACACACAAGTCTTATAACACTCAGCGAACACATTGTATATACACACAAGTCTTGTGACACCAGTCGGGCACATTGTTCTTACACACAAGTCTTATAACACTCAGCGAACACATTGTATATACACACAAGTCTTGTGACACTAGTCGGGCACATTGTTCTTACACACAAGTCTTATAACACTCAGCGAACACATTGTATATACACACAAGTCTTGTGACACCAGTCGGGCACATTGTTCTTACACACAAGTCTTATAACACTCAGCGAACACATTGTATATACACACAAGTCTTGTGACACCAGTCGGGCACATTGTTCTTACACACAAGTCTTATAACACACAGCGAACACATTGTTTTACACACACGTCTTGAACCACGCAGCAGACACATTGTTCTTACGCCCAAGTCTTTTAACACCAAGCAGACACATAGTTCCTACACACAAGTGTTATAGCACACAGCGAACACATTGTTCTTACACACAAGTCTTATAACACACAACGAACACATTGTTTTTACACACACGTCTTGAACCAAACACACAGCGAACACATTGCTTTTACACACACGTCTTGAACCACGCAACAGATACATTGTTCTTACGCCCAAGTCTTGTAAAACCAAGCAGACACATTGTTCTTACACACAAGTCTTATAACCCACAGCGAACATTTTGTTTTTACACACACGTCTTGAACCACGCATTGTATTGATCTTACGCCCAGGTCGTTTAACACCAAGCAGACACAAGTCTTATAACACGCAGAGAACACATTGTTCCTACACACAAGTTTTATAACAGGCAGCGAACACATTGTTCCTACACACAAGTCTTGTAACACCAGCCGGGCACATTGTTTCTTACACACAAGTCTTGTAACACCAGTTGGGTACATTGTTCTTACACACAAGTCTTGTAACACCAGTCGGGCACATTGTTCTTACATAAAAATCTTGTAACGCCAGTCGGGCACATTGTTCTTACACACAAGTATTATAACACTCAGCGAACATATTGTTCCTACACACAAGTCTTTAAACACCAGTCGGGCACATTGTTCTTACATACAAATCTTGTTACACGCAGAGAACACATTGTTACTACACACAAGTCTTGTAACACTCAGCGAACACATTGTATATACACACAAGTCTTGTAACACCAGTCGGGCACATTGTTCTTACACACAAGTATTATAACACTCAGCGAACACATTGTAAATACACACAAGTCTTTAAACACCAGTGGGGCACATTGTTCTTACATACAAGTCTTGTAACACGCAGAGAACACATTGTTACTACACACAAGTCTTTAAACACCAGTCGGGCACATTGTTCTTACATACAAGTCTTGCAACACGCAGAGAACACATTGTTACTACACACGAGTCTTTAAACACCAGTCGGGCACATTGTTCTTACATACAAGTCTTGTAACACGCAGAGAACACATTGTTACTACACACAAGTCTTTAAACACCAGTCGGGCACATTGTTCTTACATACAAGTCTTGTAACACGCAGAGAACACATTGTTACTACACACAAGTCTTTAAACACAGGTCGGGCACATTGTTCTTACATACAAGTCTCTTAACACGTAGAGAACACATTGTTCTTACACACAAGTCTTGTAACAACGGTCGAGCACATTGTTCTTACACACAAGTCTTACAACACGCAGCAGACACATTGTGAGTCTTTGTTTCTTCTTGAAATTATTTTGTTTTAATTCTTATTTTTTCAGATGAAGAGTGGGGCGACACCAAAAAACGTGAGATTGAACGAGAGTTGGACACGCTGAAGAGTTTGAGACGAACTGACTAAAGATACATCGATGAGATCAGAACTATGCATTTACTGTGCATCGCCACTCAACTAGCTCGCCTGTTACTTGTACTCGCCTGTTACTTGTACTCGCCTGTTACTTGTACTCGCCAGATACTTGTACTCGACTGTTACTTGTACTCGCCAGATACTTGTACTCGCCTGTTACTTGTACTCGCCTGTTACTTGTACTCGCCAGATACTTGTACTCGCCTGTTACTTGTACTCGCCAGATACTTGTACTCGACTGTTACTTGTACTCGCCTGTTACTTGTACTCGCCTGTTACTTGTACTCGCCAGATACTTGTACTCGCCTGTTACTTGTACTCGCCAAAAGCTTGTACTCGTCAGTTACTTGTACTCGTCAGTTACTTGTACTCGCCTGTTACTTGTACGCCATACTCTGCCTGATGACCTATCATTGCTCAGTTAAACTCGAATCAATCGTCGTGATTGTCATTCTTTTAGATACGAATTATTGTATCATTAGATCTCCGCTTAAATTTCTAGAAAATAGAAATATAATTATTGTTAATGGACCAAATATATTTACACATACTAACTGCGCTTAGTCTATTGAACAGGAGTATGTTACTGTCAAATACAATTGGTTATATGTGTATCAGTATTGACCATAAGAGGTACGCATCTGTTATTTGACTAGTAATACGGTGATACTTGGCCCAGCAATCATTCCTAAGTGGTTGATGAATATCTGTGTGTAAGACCAGTGTCCTCCAATGATGTTTCACTTCGGATGTACATAACAAAAACGTTCAGTTTTAGTTGAGACATGATATGCACATTCATCAAATAGGTGTCGTCATGGAAACATTCACGATAATGTTGCTAATTATTATCATCTTTTTTGTTTTTCATAGTTTCACTAAATTATCAATATTTATACGAACTCATAGAATGTGTATTTTGTTCATGCAAATTACGTTTGTTGTCGATTGCATTTGATTAAAACCAACTTTGTTTATACGTGTCTTCGATCTTCCTTGTATGTGTATGAAATAGAATCAGACTGCTTGATAGATTGAGTGTATTTTTATGACGCATAAGCCAGCAATGACACTTACGTAATTTGCGTAACTCACCACCGATCTTGACGTCATAGGGAGTCTTATTATGCCTCAAAGTGAGATTGACCAATCAGAGAGCAGATCTACTGACCCCCCTGATGTTGTGTGACAGATCTAGTGTGTACTGCATTACTGAGTTGTGTGACAGATCTAGTGTATACTGCATCATTGAATGTTGTGTGACTGATCAAGTGTGTACTGCATCACTGAATGTTGTGTGACAGATCTACTGCATACTGCATCATTAAATGTTGTGACAGATCTAGTGTGTACTGCATCACTGAATGTTGTGTGACAGATCTAGTGTATACTGCATCATTAAATGTTGTGTGACAGATCTAGTGTATACTGCATCACTGAATGTTGTGTGACAGATCTAGTGTATACTGCATCATTAAATGTTGTGTGACAGATCTAGTGTATACTGCATCACTGAATGTTGTGTGACAGATCTAGTTTATACTGCATCATTAAATGTTGTGTGACAGATCTAGTGTATACTGCATCACTGAATATTGTGTGACAGATCTAGTGTGTACTGCATCATTGAATGTTGTGTGACAGATCTAGTGTGTACTGCATCACTGAATGTTGTGTGACAGATCTAGTGTATACTGCATCATTAAATGTTGTGTGACAGATCTAGTGTATACTGCATCATTAAATGTTGTGTGACAGATCTAGTGTGTACTGCATCACAGAATGCTGTGTGACAGATCTAGTTTATACTGCATCATTAAATGTTGTGTGACAGATCTAGTGTATAGTGCATCATTAAATGTTGTGTGACAGATCTAGTGTGTACTGCATCATTAAATGTTGTGACAGATCTAGTGTGTACTGCATCACTGAATGTTGTGTGACAGATCTAGTGTATACTGCATCATTAAATGTTGTGTGACAGATCTAGTGTATACTGCATCATTAAATGTTGTGTGACAGATCTAGTGTGTACTGCATCATTAAATGTTGTGTGACAGATCTAGTTTATACTGCATCATTAAATGTTGTGTGACAGATCTAGTGTATAGTGCATCATTAAATGTTGTGTGACAGATCTAGTGTATACTGCATCACTGAATATTGTGTGACAGATCTAGTGTATACTGCATCATTGAATGTTGTGTGACAGATCTATTGTGTACTGCATCATTGAATGTTGTGTTGCAGATCTAGTGTAGACTGCATCATTGAATGTTGTGTGACAGATCTACTGTAGACTGCATCATTGAATGTTGTGTGACAGATCTACTGTAGACTGCATCATTGAATGTTGTGTGACAGATCTAGTGTAGACTGCATCATTGAATGTTGTGTGACAGATCTACTGTAGACTGCATCATTGAATGTTGTGTGTCAGATCTAGTGTAGACTGCATCATTGAATGTTGTGTGACAGATCTAGTGTAGACTGCATCATTGAATGTTGTGTGACAGATCTACTGTAGACTGCATCATTGAATGTTGTGTGACAGATCTACTGTAGACTGCATCATTGAATGTTGTGTGACAGATCTAGTGTAGACTGCATCATTGAATGTTGTGTGACAGATCTACTGTAGACTGCATCATTGAATGTTGTGTGTCAGATCTAGTGTATACTGCATCATTGAATGTTGTGTGGCAGATCTAGTGTAGACTGCATCATTGAATGTTGTGTGTCAGCACATGATGAAACAACGTCACGCACGTTTCCTACAACATTGCGAAACATTGTTCACGCAACACTCATGGACGTATTTTCTCAAATACACATTCTAACACATTTTAACACTGAAGCGTAAACGCATCCCTCGGCTTAGCATTCTCTTGTTTCGAATACACACGGATCTAAATGCATTGTATAGAAAAATCCTTTTTCCTCGCATACTTTTAGTTAAATGTCTTCGTTGGACCTATATTCCACAGCATGTTTCCTTGTCTTAGACACTAAGCGCCTTGCACACACGTTCTGTGCCCGGTGGTGGGAGGTCCACGTCTCCCTGTGTAAGTCCCTGTCTACTGGGGAGTGAGTTGTCGCCTTGGTGGGGGGTCCACGTCTCCCTGTGTCAGTCGCTGTCTACTTGGGAGTGAGGTGTCGCCTTGCACACAGGTTCAGTGCCCGGTGGTGGGAGGTCCACGTCTCCCTGTGTCAGTCGCTGTCTACTGGGGAGTGAGGTGTCGCCTTGCACACAGGTTCAGTGCCCGGTGGTGGGGGGTCCACGTCTCCCTGTGTCAGTCGCTGTCTACTGGGGAGTGAGCTGTCACCTTGTACACAGGTTCAGTGCCCGGTGGTGGGGGGTCCACGTCTCCCTGTGTCAGTCGCTGTCTACTGGGGAGTGAGCTGTCACCTTGCACACACGTTCTGGGCCCGGTGGTGGGGGGTCCGCGTCTCCCTGTGTCAGTCGCTGTCTACTGGGGAGTGAGTTGTCGCCTTGGTGGGGGGTCCACGTCTCCCTGTGTCAGTCGCTGTCTACTTGGGAGTGAGGTGTCGCCTTGGTGGGGGGTCCACGTCTCCCTGTGTCAGTCGCTGTCTACTGGGGAGTGAGTTGTCGCCTTGCACACACGTTCTGTGACCGGTGGTGGGGGGTCCGCGTCTCCCCGTGTCAGTCGCTGTCTACTTGGGAGTGAGGTGTCGCCTTGGTGGGGGGTCCACGTCTCCCTGTGTCAGTCGCTGTCTACTGGGGAGTGAGTTGTCGCCTTGGTGGGGGGTCCACGTCTCCCTGTGTCAGTCGCTGTCTACTTGGGAGTGAGGTGTCGCCTTGTACACAGGTTCTGTGCCCGGTGGTGGGAGGTCCACGTCTCCCTGTGTCAGTCGCTGTCTACTTGGGAGTGAGTTGTCGCCTTGCACACACGTTCTGTGCCCGGTGGTGGGGGGTCCACGTCTCCCTGTGTCAGTCGCTGTCTACTGGGGAGTGAGCTGTCACCTTGTACACAGGTTCTGTGCCCGGTGGTGGGGGGTCCACGTCTCCCTGTGCCAGTCGCTGTCTACTGTGGAGTGAGTTGTCACCTTGTACACAGGTTCTGTGCCCGGTGGTGGGAGGCCCACGTCTCCCTGTGTCAGTTGCCGTCTACTGGGGAGTGAGTTGTCACCTTGTACACAGGTTCTGTGCCCGGTGGTGGGAGGCCCACGTCTCCCTGTGTCAATCTGAGGCCTTCGCTAATGGCTTCCGGGAATATATGATATACCAAATCGCCTTATCAAACCTTCATTTAATCTGTTACATATAAACATTTACATGCCGAATGAACACTGATTTACAATTATATTGATAACGATGTGTGCTTCTACGAAAGCCTAATGGTGCCTAATTTGGTAGCATATTTTTTTTCAAATCGAAATTTGTTTTTATTTGAATTTTTCGTTTATGTTTTTCAAATATCGATTTTTTTCTCGTTACTTCCAGTTTTTTTCTCGTAATGTCGATTATTTTCTCGAATATTTTAGTTTTTTTCTCGTTGTCTTAGTTCTTTCTCGAAAGAACTCGAGTTTCGAGAAAATAATTGAAATAACGAGAATTTTTTATTTAAAAACAATAACATTATACTACCAAAGTGGCGCCAGGAGGCTTTCATGTGATTGTGGGCGAGGTGTCGCTCTCCTTTTACTTTCTCGACGCTTAAAGCAAGGATTGTACGTACGCATCCTTGTATTTGCATCGGGTGCAGCACTGAGACCTTATTGAGTGAGTTTAGAGGATTAGGACTTTCATATGACTTTGCAACCGCTACTTTAAGTCTGTTCCTTACCTCGCATATGTCTTTATTTATGTATATGTATTGTTTGATGGTAAAAATGGCATACACAATGTCAGTATTTCAAATCCGAACTTTGGATTGTAGTGATTCAACATTGTGATCAATATGTTCCATCTATACTGAACAAAAAAAAGTTAATGATCAAAAAATATTTTTGTAGTGAAGACTTTACAAAGTTTACACACGGCTTGATACACACATCCTCAAATTTCCATGATCCCTAACTTTTTTTGTTCAGTATACATGTACAGCTGCATCCCAAAAATTTGTTCACTTCACTTTCTTAAAGTTAAGTACTGTGTTTTGATACCTTGGATTATTTTATTTTCCAATCTATTGGTTTTTTTAGATATGCATACTAACCTTATATGCAAATGTGCCAAACTTAACCGAAATTTGCCAACTTTACATGTATATTAAGTTTTGTATCCACTTTCCCATGTGTCACCTATCAGACGTCAGAAGTACGGAGAAGACTGTTTGCAGCATCAAAGGGTAAGTTAACATCTATTCTATTCAGTAATCTTTGTAGCTAACCTTAGGCCTCTAATAATGTGTCTGACAAAATGATTTTGAGAAAAATGTTAACTGTAAATGCAGCTGAATTCGTTTTTCGATACAATCAAAATAATATCTGCCAAAATCAATGTTCTAGAGATAAGACTCTGCAAATCATTTCAACTTCTAGTTAATTATGTTATAATTTATTTGATTTAATTTGTAATGCAGGATGGCAGCGAGAAAGAGACGTAACCTGACTTTAGATGAGAGGAGGCAAATTGTAACCATGAGAGTTTTCGGGTTTCCATGGAAGACTGTGAAAAGAAGAATGAGAAGAGAATACGAATTTGGGTGTCAATTAGAGGAATGATAAAACTCTATCAAAAGTACAAGACAACAGGCAGCGTTAACGACCGTGTAAGATCTGGCAGACCGAAATGTACTTCTGTACGAGAAGACAGAATAATCCGCAAAGCATGTCTAAGAGATAGGTATGCAACGCTCGACATTCTTCATGGAAAATTAAAGCAATCACTGGGTAGAACAATCAGTAGGATGACAATCTCAAGACGACTTATGCTCTTTGGTCTAAAATGTTATGTGCCTTGCCGTAAACCCCTCTTGAATAAACGTCAACGTAAAAACAGATTTGTATGGGCAAAACAGGTTCGACGTTTTGGTCTGCCACGTTGGAAGAAGGTGTTATTTTCAGATGAATCCATCTTCAGGTGTTTCAGTAATCGCAGACGTATGAAGGTTCGAAGATTTATTCATGAAAGATTCAGTAAACAATGTGTTCAGTCCACCGTCAAACACCCACCCCAGGTTCATGTTTGGGGGGTTATTTCACAAAATGGTCCAGGAATCCTCAAGAAAGTCCCCGGGACATTGAATAGTGAACGTTATCAAAACTACATTATCAATGATATTGTAGAACATGGCAACTGCCTCATGTTTCCAGACAAGGGCTTCATATTTCAAAATGACAACGCTCCAGCACACAATTCAAGATCTACCCAACATTTCCTGGCAAGAAAGGGAGTACAAGTATTACCATGACCTGGGAACTCTCCAGACATGAATCCTATTGAAAATATCTGGGACTTGATCGGAAAACGTGTTGCCGAGGACATGCCAACATCGAGTGAGGAGCTCTGGAAGTCCGTCCAAAAACATTAGTTTTCTTTGCCAAAAGAGGGGTTCCAACGGTTATACTGATCCATGACCCAGAGAGTGAATGCAGTCGTCACTGCTAAAGGTGGACACACTCATTATTGAACGTACTTTCAGAATGAAATGATCAAATGATAAAAATGTTTGTTGTTTTCTCTGTATTTCACTCCAAAGTTGGTTGATTACAATGTCTTACTGAGGTGAACAAACTTTTGGGATGCAGCTGTATATCCCCGAGGCTCCTAATCGAGTGAGAGACTACAGTCTGGCCACAGCCAAACAACCCCCGGGTGGAGGACTGGCAGGCGTGGTTCACGTGGTTGTCCTGGATACCACAAGCAGGTGCTCATTCATCAGTGACCTCCGTATGTGCTGAGAGCTGTTTTAGGGTTTCGCATTTTCGCATAGATTACCGTGGACATGAAAGAATGACAAAACATAACACAGATTTCGCAGGAATTTTACATGTCGATCTTTTTAAAATATAAATATGGAAAAGACCGCGTGCAGCACAGAAACAGAGGGGGTGCATGGCCGGCCATTCCTGCGGTAAGTGAATGAGCGTTGGTATAGCAGTTTTGACCAGAGTGAATGAGTGAGTATGGTTTTATGCCGCTTTTAGCAATATTCCAGCAGTATCTCGTGGGGGACACCAGAAATGGGCTTCACACATTGTGCCCATGTCGGGAATCGAACCCGGGCCTTCGGCGTGACGAGCGAAAGCTTTAACCACTAGGCTACCCGACCGCCCCCAGTCTTGACCCGATAAACCAGTGGTTGATATCATGAACATCGTCCCACAATTAGCCAAGTCAGGGCACCTGAACACCCGATGGGGACCTATTCTGACCGGGTGTTTTCCATATCAAAATAATTGTACCGAATGTACTGTGAAAGAAGAGTAGGTCACATTAATGCAACATTTAGCAGGTTAGCTATTACCACAGTATAGTAGGTCACGTCATTGCAACAGTTGGCAAGTTAGCTATTACCCACAGTCAAGTATTTCACATCAATGCAACAGTTAGCAGGTTAGCTATTACCCACAGTTAAGTAGGTCATATCAATGCAACAGTTAGCAGGTTAGCTATTACCCACAGTTAAGTAGGTCATATCAATGCAACAGTTAGCAGGTTAGCTATTACCCACAGTTAAGTAGGTCATATCAATGCAGCCGTTAGCAGGTTAGCTATTACCCACAGTTAAGTAGGTCATATCAATGCAACAGTTAGCAGGTTAGCTATTACCCACAGTTAAGTAGGTCATATCAATGTAACAGTTAGCAGGTTAGCTATTACCCACATGATTTGAAACCTATAATTACCATCCATACTCCGAAGCTTGAAGACTGCGTGCTGTAAACCCTGCTGCATGATGCGGTGAGATGGACTGTGGACTGACCATCTATCTGACCAGGCTCCTTGGCTTAATGACCATGTCCAGCCAGCATCTGGACAGTATAATTAATGCCCTCTGTGAGATGTTGTAGCTATTGATCCGGGTGCCAGGCCATTGTTGTATTGAGCTGCTAGTACACTTGAGTTGGCACAGACCGACAGTGTTGTGTGAATGACGTCATTCCGACCTACTGGAACTGCGGTTTGGCGGACACAATGCATCATAACATGGAGGACACTGGGAAATCGAGACATTTTGACTATGGCTTGGCTCCATTGTATTGCATGACAACAAAATTAATTCGTCGTGAAAAAGAATACGATATTGATCTTGTTTGGTGTAATCATGCTACCAAATCTGTCCCAGACGACCCGTGAAGATTCGGGGTCTTCAGCAACTCATGCTTGCCGTAAAAGGAGACTATGCTTGTCGTAAAAGGCGACTAACGGGATCGGGTGGTCAGGCTCGCTGACTTGGTTGATGCATGTCATCGTATCCCAGTTGCGCGGATCGATGCTCAAAAGGCCAATCACTGGATTGCCTGGTCCAGGCTCGATTATTTACAGACGAAAATAATTTTCGTTCGAAACTCAGGTTTCGTTTGTAAGTGATTGTAGGGCACTTTTGATCTAGTACTGACTTACTCTGGTTGTATAAAGCTAAATGTAGTAACTAGGGATTCTAATATTCAGTTTTTTCTAGTAATCCGTGGATAACCAACTCTCCCATGATTGTCTAGCTTTTGGGGAATTTTAGAATTTCCTTGCTCAGTCTAAGTGGCTGAAGCATTAGTCTATGAGACCAGTTTCATTTTCAGACGTTCTCGTCTGTTTCATTGTCCAAGTGACATATTTTTGGAATAGGCCCCCTGTGTTTATTTCCCGAGGTTATTCACTCATAAGTTAAGTTAATTAACTCATGTGTTAATTGGTCGGAACCGACTTAATTGGCTGTCTAAGCATCTTGACTATATCTTGTCAAAAAGCTGTTTAAGCTACTCTCATTTTATTACTGTCTTACAGTTTATTACAGTTGCTTGTGTATTTGCTCTTGTGTGATTAATCAGTGGTCTTTGTCAGCGCAGATTGGGCTTATTTGATCCTTTTATTGTCATCTATTGGTACAGTTAGTTGTAAGTAATAAACCTGTGAACCTATAACCACGTTTTCATTATTACTTTTTTTCTTATTTAATGACACCCCTGATCCTTGGAGCACAGATCCATGACATCAAAACGTGGAAAGCTGTGCATAAATAATGTTTATTTGCACTTTTGCCCGTCTATCAATTTCAAAAGCTGAAACGTAAATAAAGTGGAGGCGGGGCTTTTCTATACAGAGGCTCCATATATGATCATCTTGGAAATTACCTCGAAAATAACACGCTTGATCGAACAACAAGCCTGCCCCTCCGTTCGCACTCTATAGCAGGCAAGCCTCCCTTCAAGGCCATGGACGTATACACATTCTCGCCAAAGCTAGCTTTTTATTCCCCATCCTTAACCCTTAGACATCCCCTAACCACAATTAATAATGAGCCATTTGTAAACTGTACTTTCCTGCGTATAAGTGGGATTAAAGGATTTAAATATAATCCACTTTCTTTCAACAATGGAAAAGTGACAAAGACAATTTACATCACAAATTGAGTTCACTATTCCTGGTGAAAACTATGTGAGAAACATGCTATTTCTTCATTTGCGTTTATTGTTCCGTTTCGGTACTCTCATTAATTTTGTTGTGAGACTTTTCTGTGTTTAAAATATTCGCTGATCTGTGTATAAAATTCTGAAGCGTTGATCGCACTTACATCGCTCCTTTTGCGACATCCTGGCCATAACCTGGTGATATGTCCAATACTTTCCGAGTTATCATGGAACGTGGATGTTTCTAGGAAGATAAATAAATTATTGGTGATTTCGGTCCAAGTCAACCCCTACAGGTGACCGACAATGGTGACGAAAATAATTAGGATGATCCCCGTCGAGGACGCATGGATTACAAGTGATTGCAAAACACATATTGGTTCGTTTGATTAGTTTAATTTCTCCAAATCACCATATCCTGCTGTAGTCTTGAAATAGCACTACAGCGATGAAGCAACATGTCATAGACTCTGTGAGTCGGTGTCACTTTCACATTAAGTGAAGGTTACTTCAGACACCCGTCCAGACATACTCGTGACTTACATGGAATCAATATGGGTATTATACATACAACTAATGAAACGATCGGGTATATCCTGTTCCCAGCTGGTGGTAATACCCAGGCAGCTTGCCAATAAAGCCACGCCTCCTCAGATTCGTTTGGGTTGTTACAGATGCGGACATCAAAATACATACTTTTAATTAAGCGTAACAGCGCTAATCATACGTTTTCACACTGATCTCATTCTACATCATACTGGCTACCTAATGATGTAAGATAAATATAGTACTATATTTCATGATACTTGCACTTTAAGTGGGAAGCATGAAACTTGGCACAGTTGCAGGTAATGACATTCCAAATATTTTCAGATATGGAGCAACCCAAAACAATCCAATTTGGCCGCCATAGAGGAATGCAATTCTAGTATATCTCATTGTGAACATCACCCACAACCTATTTGTATTATGAAAAATGAACATTTTGGAATTCATTTACCTAACACTACATCTGTAAAGCCAATTTTGTTTTATCACAGTAGACTATTTATGTTGATTTAGGTAATCTAAAGTGTGAAAAATTTCTTACTTTTTCGGCATATCTTTAAGTCATAGTTCATGAAGGCAAATTAAATATACCAATATTGTATACTCATATATATGGTGAATTCAATATGAAAACCCCAGAATATTTAAAGAACAAAGTTTGTTTTTATTAAAATATGCTGTAAATGGCTAATGGTTTTGGTTGGTAAGGGGCAATTAAGTGTAATCACAGCTGCCACCACATTTGCCAAGTGGCGTCCCAATTAAATGTGCCACATCACAGTCCCACCCTGCTCCGCAGCACCTCTCAGACTTACAGCTACATCAGCTACAAACTTCGCATGTTAATTAATTTCTTCAACCTAAACGGACAAAAAGAAGTTCATCGGATGCCGTTATTTGGAACTATCCCTGTTGGTTATTGTTTGATTAAAGTATAGACTCCCCGCAGTGAAAGCGTGTGATTGTGATTCTGATTGTGTGATGATAAGATGACTGGGAAAGATTTGGATCCCATTTCACTGTTTCATAGCTTAATGTGTATAATCATGCCATGTAGCAATGTCACGTCAATAGACCTATCATAGCAAAAATAAACACTGGATTAATTTGAGGCTGTAAGTGAACCCCCGTTTTGTCATTGCATGTTTTTGTATACCCTTGACTATCGGATCTATACTGACACTATGACAGATCAGCAAACTGCACAATGAAACCCTCATTTGAACCTAAGTCCATCTTGCTAACGTTTTCCTGTCTCTGAGGTTGTCTGGGATGTATGTAGCAATCAGTCCCCATTTGGCATTTCTTGCGTCTGGGGTAATTATTCAATCTAAGGTAGGGTTATAAATATAGTAATATGCACGTGGCAGAGCAGCAAGAGAGGAATGATCAGCAAAAAATATCGATCAAAGGATTAACCGATAATACGTTGATTGATTAATCACTGTTATCTTGAACGATGGATTTGTCAAAAGCAGTGGTTCCTATATGTAGGTTTACTAAAGCAGACGGAATGCACATAAATCTGAGCGTGAACTGCCTATGTAAAAACAACATACTTTATCAAAGGATAAGCCGGTAATTGAATAATTGATTGCCAAGTAAGTGGTTCATCTAAACGTCGTCGCCATTAATGGTGCGACCCCCGAAAATACCTATACATTTCCTTATTATTTCCAACACAAAACTTTATTTCATTTTTGTTGGTCAATGAGACGATACGCCCTTATACTATCAATAAAAGCGACAAATGCGCTTTCTGGTCGAGCATTATAGGTCGCCAACTAGACGAGAAAATCAGGCATATCATACAGGTATCCACGGGGAAAAAATCATAACAAAGGCAATATCCCGTCCCGGGGAATTACTCATGGATCAGAGCCCATTGAGCGTTAACGTTTTATACAGTTTAGTCTTTTGTCCTTGTATTTCAGATACTTGACCAAGAGGTCTCTGACGCTATCGGTACAAGTAAAATGTCCATGCATTGAATACTCTTATCCGACAGATGTATTCGCGGGCTGATAGTTTTAAATTTCAGCAGTTTATTTTAAGCTGTAAACTGGTAAATGAATCCTAACACTGACGTTGCAAGAGTATGTCTCCGTGCTTCAGCTAAAATGTTTTGGCCTACAGTTTTTTTCACTTGGCCTACAGTTTTTGAAACGTGCTGACCCTAAAGGCTCTCAGTTTACTCTGCTGAATTTCAGCAGATACCATATACCGATATATGCGTGGTCTCTGGTTTCAAACACTGATTGCGATACTTCAAAATGTCCTTAAATATGAAATATGACATTTCCTGCGGGCCAAAACGCGAGCAGGGACAGAACGTGATGCACGAACAGATACCCTGTACATACACTTAACGCTGTGACGTCAACCGCGCGATCACTGAAACAATGCCACAAGTTAAGGGTATGTCAGTAACTCTCCACAGCGTCGTTCGTGTGCTCTGGTTGAAGGTCGGCATTAATTGGTCACTCCTTGTATGGTTGCTAAATATACATATTGCCTAATATAAGCATGTAAACCCGAGGTGGACCAAGTCACCAGCACGTGCCACATTTTTTTGTTTGTCGTTAGAGGCGGCTAAATCTCTCTGGTTATGATCTGTTTGTTTGTTTGTTTATTGTATAACGTCGCACTCAGCAATATTCCAGCTATATGACGGCGGTCTGTAAATAATCGAATCTGGACCAGACGATCCAGTGATTGACATCCACGCAATTTGGATACGATGACATGCATCAACCAAGTCCGCGAGCTTGACGTAAATATTGGTATATTTGCGATACAGTGTGGATTGAGAGATGTGGTCAAATATATCAACACTTATGTTTTGTTGTGTTTTGATGTTAATACAACTGAAACAGTAATTTAATTGATGCACACACAATAAAAACGCATGTCATCTCCAATATCTTTTAAAGTTATAAAATATCCCGGTCAAAGAAATACATATGTTCTCTCCCTTTCTTACAAATACTTAAATTTCAGAATTGTGTATATTGTTTACAAATAAACAAGTAAAACTCATAAACAAGTTGGTCTTTGATGAAATATTGTTTCTGCGGTCACAGGTGACCCTGAGCTAAACCATTCATAACACGTACACTCTGGACCGTTCGAGTTGGTCAATCCATGCTTGTCATTTTGAGGCGACTAACGGGACAGGGTGGTCAAGCTCGCTGACGTGGTTGATGCATGTCATCGTATCCAATTTGCGTAAATCGATGCGGCCATCGGTGCTCATAATAATGTCAATCACTTGACTGCGTGGTCCAGACTTTGATTATTCACTAAACGCAGTCATTTAGCTGGTATATTGCTGATTGCTGATTGTGGCACAATAAACAATAAACACGCTTACCTAGCCCAAACCCCATTCTAAAGGCAAGTTTTTTAAAAACTAACAAAGCTCTGCTTCTGTTTCATCTAGGTACATGCAATAAGCAATATGCATTATGAATGCTTTTGTTTCTGGAACAATATTTCAATATGCGTAACCGTCCCCTCTCGGTAACAGCTTGTCAGGGATCGAGAGATCCCGTTGCTAGTAGGCCTAGATGCTCACGCCGAGTGCAGCGCTCAGTTGTGCGGCTAACAGTACAGGAGGTCACTTCCGGGTTTTGATTTGTTGTGTTCTGGGGAGAGTGTTGCATGTGGCATTTGACACCCCTTCATGCACCACACAACTGACAGATAGTCGCTTTTACTCGGAGTGCATAACATCAGAATGTAACTGCACATTTCACTGCCAACTGTACCATGAAACGTGTTGTTCAAACTACCAGGAACGTCTTTGTCTGAAGGGTCTCTAGGCTTACTTGTTTATCTACATTTCCGAGGAACTAATAGCAGGATATGCTGTCACTGTTGACGTGGGGATAGCCTAGTGGATTTTATCACAGAGATCTCAAAGAGACTGGCGTTATCGTACGGTAAGACATCAACACTCGTTAGTTCACTGTGAGTTGTATGTTGAACGTGTGGGGACATTTCATTGTTTAGTTCGCAATACCCACTACACAGCACATGAAAGGCTGTGAAAATCAATTGTTGAAGCCATTATAGACTATTCCACTAAAGCTGGTGATGGCAGCGTGTGGCCGCCTGCCGTCGTTGTTGGACGTAGCTTCAACACGGATGGAAACGCTTGTGTTGCATTTAGACCACAGCTACATTACGAGTGCATTTGTAAATGACTGATGGTTTATTTATGTCACTATAACGCCTTGATATTCCCAGGCAAAGTTCACACTTCTTTTGTACTGCCTTCAGATGGTACACGCTAGCATACAGCAACTACTGCCAAGGGAAAACAATGAAGCTTTATCTTTCTCTTCCTTTCTATCATTATATTCTTTTCACTAACAGTGGAGTTCTACAGAATTTAGTTTTAACTGGATATGTCAAAATCATGATAATGACTATTTAGATGCAATATTAAACTGATACATTTTGACAGAAAGGTGGAAACTAGTAGATGATAATAAAACGTAGGCTTTCAGACCTGTCAGATGAAACAGTAACAATACTAGTGTACTGATATATGCTTAAAGTTGTCTTTCTGGCTCTGTGTAATTCCGTATGCTGGTTGTTTTATAAAACATCATGCATTACATCCAGATTACATGAATATATTCCGGTGGTTTCACTACCCTGATTGTTTGTATAGCATCATCTATATTTGTGCCTTACAATTTTGCGGATATTGCTACATAAACAAGTACTTTAGGTCTTTAACATAGACATGCTAGGCACTGTTCCTAATATTGGTAATGTTTAGGTTTACTATTATCATGATTATAGGAACCTTGGCATATTCTACTGCTAAAACACTAACTAGTGAGTGAGTGAGTTAGGTTTAAGGCTGCTTTGAACAGTATTTCCGTTATATCACAGCGTGTCAGCTTGATGTGGGAGGAAAGCCCAAAATGATGGTGGTCTTCGTTGTTTACCACTTACTGGTGAAACCCATGAGAATGGGTATGGTGCTGAACTGAACAGGCTGACATTGAATGTCACTCAGCTGTAGGTGAACTCGTAGCCATGGAAAATTCATCATGATTCATAGACAACTTCCAACATGTAGACACAATTCAAGATGGAGTCGTAGACAAAACAAATAAATGGGACTTCAATTTGATTTATTGCGTATGTACACATTGAATTTGTTTTGTGGCAAATGTATCTCAAATCTTTAAAAAAATAAATGACAATAAACATGTGATGCATTATCAAGACAAGAGTTCGATAACCCCCAACTGCGCTCACCACTTACTGAAGGATCGTCTTGTCATTCTCAGCTGGGATATACTCCCAGGATTGTTAATTTCTCTAAGAGTACTTACAGAGGATCCTGCAAAATAAATACTACTACTTACCATATTTTGTATTTTAAGGGCAAGTAATGTGAAAAAAAATGTTTGCAATTTTGTTGTGAATATAAATGTTCCTGTATACCATGGTATACATTTAGTCATTTATTTAAATGTCCAAGTGAAAGTGCTTCGTAATCGGCTATCAAAACAAACCTATTTGGGGGTGTGGCCTAAAGCTACCAGCACAGCAGTAACAACTGTTTTCACTGGCTGATAGGTTTTCTGCATTTATCTATCTTGTGATTCTCAGCCGTTATTATGGCATTATACATACACTGTGTCTGCTATTTCTGTTAATCCTACAAAAATAACAGCATTGTAGACATCGTTCAATGTGTGAAACATTTGATCTTGACATAATTAAAATAACAATTAGCAATCTGCAATCTCATTAAAATCAGATCTTAGTTCTCGTTATCGCTAAACAAAGATCTGAGGACATCCCATTACGGGTCAAGTCAGAACGGGTCCCGTCAGAACACTGTTTGGGTAATAAGACGTCAGCTGCCCCGGGGTAAACATCTGTATTCAGTGTTGATACTAAGGTGACATCAGTTCTGGATATGGTAATCAAATGGATGAGCAGACAGAATAAGACATGTTTTAATAAATCTGAGGCAGAAGCAGGCAGACTGGGTAATCGACCCAAACTTCATGATCGTCCAAACTGCAGTGGGACAAACACTGGGACCCCGTCTTAACCTCCACTAAGTGGAATCCCCTCCTTGGTGGAATATTATATTTTGCCTGTCGTTTTTCATCATCTAATTTACTGCTATTTCCATTTTTCAAATATGATTATTATCATTCAATTTCAATATAGAAAAATGTGTCTACAATTTCACTCACTGTTTTTCTATGAATTCACTGTAAATTGTGTCTACGATTTGATGGTTTCCTACAAATTCACCTAATCTCATTGTCAAGTGCTGACAAAAACTGCTGTCCTTGGAAAAAGCCCTATGATAAACAACCTGGTAACTGAAGGCACTAAGGGATACGAAACTACATGGATACAAAATTTCTGGAATACGCAACTACTAGAATACGAAACTACTAGGATACAAAACTACTAGGATACAAAACTACTAGGATACAAAACTACTTAGATACAAAACTACTTGGATACGAAACAACTAGGATGCAAAACTACTAGGATACAAAACTACTAGGATACAAAACTTCTGGAACACGCAACTGCAAGAATACAAAACTACATGGATACAAAACTACTAGGATACAAAACTATTAGGATACGAAACTACTTGTATACAAAACTACTAGGATACAAAACTACTAGGATACAAAACTACTTGGATACGAAACTACTAGGATACAAAACTTCTGGAATACGCAACTACTAGAATACGAAACTACTTGGATACGAAACTACTTGGATACGAAACAACTAGGATACAAAACTTCTGGAATACGCAACTACTAGAATACGAAACTACTAGGATATGAAACTACTAGGATACAAAACTACTAGGATACGAAACTACTAGGATACAAAACTACTAGGATACGAAACTACTTGGATGCAAAACTACTAGGATGCAAAACTACTTGGATGCAAAACTACTGAAAACAAAACTACGAGGATACGAAACTACTAGGATATGAAACTACTTGGATGCAAAACTACTAGGATACAAAACTACTTGGATACAAAACTTCTGGAATACGCAACTACTAGGATACGAAACTACTAGGATACAAACGTACTAGGATATGAAACTACTTGGATGCAAAATTACTAGGATACAAAACTACTTGGATACAAAACTACTTGGATATGAAACTACTTGATACCTAACTACGTGGATACGAAACTACTAGGATACGAAACTACTAGGATATGAAACTACCAGGATACAAAACTACTAGGATACGAAACGACTAGGATACAAAACTACTTGGATACGAAACTATTTGGATACAAAACTACTTGGATGCAAAACTACTAGGATACAAAACTACTTGGATGCAAAACTACTAGGATACAAAACTTCTGTAATACGCAACTACTAGGATACGAAACTACTAGGATACAAAGCTACTAGGATATGAAACTTCTAGGATACAAAACTACTTGGATACGAAACTACTAGGATACGAAACTACTAGGATACGAAACTACTAGGATACAAAACTACTTGGATACAAAACTACTAGGATACGAAACTACTAGGATACGAAACTACTAGGATACAAAACTACTTGGATACAAAACTACTAGGATACAAAACTACTAGGATACGAAACTACTAGGATACGAAACTACTAGGATACGAAAATTACTTGGATCCGAAACTACTTGGATCCGAAACTACTTGGATGCTAAACTACTTGGATACGAAACTACTTGGATACCAAACTACTAGGATACGAAACTACATGGATACAAAACTACTAGGATACAAAACTATTAGGATACGAAACTACTTGTATACAAAACTACTAGGATACAAAACTACTAGGATACAAAACTACTTGGATACGAAACTACTAGGATACAAAACTTCTGGAATACGCAACTACTAGAATACGAAACTACTTGGATACGAAACTACTTGGATACGAAACTACTTGGATACGAAACTACTAGGATACGAAACTACTTGGATGCAAAACTACTTGGATACCAAACTACTTGGATACCAAACTACTTGGATACCAAACTACTAGGATATGAAACTACTAGGATATGAAAACATTGACCTGTTACCATCTTTGTGAACACCATCTGTTTCAATCTGTGAGATTACTTGCCTTAACTTGACTCTAAGCATCAGTTTCAGAATTTACATATGCCATTTATGTCTTGCATATAGTATTATATTTACTATTTTAGATGAGCTTACTAGACCAAGCAGATTTATAGTGAATAGTGGCTAAAGTGGCCGTTTGGCGTTTTGTTGATGTCTGTTTGCCAAAGGTTTCCCAGTAATATGTGATGTGCTACTGAATGAAGTGGTCCTGATGGTAGTCGGTAACATTAACCTTCCGACAGCATACACTCCAGCATGTTTTACCTTTGTGCAGTGGTAAGTGCACAACATGCATGAGGCCACACTGTGGACAAAGCCTTTATTTGGGGAAAATATTTGCATAATAGCTCTAACTAAAAAAAACCCTTCGCCATGTTTACTATATTAATGGTGTTATGAAAATGATCAAGAAGGTATCCACATGTCCCTCAGCTCAGCTATTATGATTTCATGATCTGGGGGAATCAAATCAACTTCAGCAACCCTGGGGATGCAAGCCAAACTGAACATTTATTAGCCTGAATAGTTGCATTCATATTAGACCATCCTTTGAATACAATAGTGCTGTCATATAGGAACACCTTGTGTATAGTGCCGTCATATAGGAACACCCTGTGTATAGTGCTGACATATAGGAACACCTTGTGTATAGTGCTGACATATAGGAACACCTTGTGTATAGTGCTGTCATATAGGAACACCTTGTGTATAGTGCCGTCATATAGGAACACCCTGTGTATAGTGCTGACATATAGGAACACCTTGTGTATAGTGCTGACATATAGGAACACCTTGTGTATAGTGCTGTCATGTAGGAACACCTTGTGTATAGTGCTGTCATATAGGAACACCCTGTGTATAGTGCTGCCATATAGGAACACCCTGTGTATAGTGCTGACATATAGGAACACCTTGTGTATAGTGCTGACATATAGGAACACCTTGTGTATAGTGCTGTCATGTAGGAACACCTTGTGTATAGTGCTGACATATAGGAACACCTTGTGTATAGTGCTGTCATATAGGAACACCTTGTGTATAGTGCCGTCATATAGGAACACCCTGTGTATAGTGCTGCCATATAGGAACACCTTGTGTATAGTGCTGTCATATAGGAACACCCTGTGTATAGTGCTGACATATAGGAACACCTTGTGTATAGTGCTGCCATATAGGAACACCTTGTGTATAGTGCTGTCATATAGAAACACCTTGTGTATAGTGGTGTCATATAAGAACACCCTTTGCATAGTGCTGTCATATAGGAACACCTTGTGTATAGTGGTGTCATATAAGAACACCCTGTGTATAGTGGTGTCATATAAGAACACCATGTGTATAGTGCTGTCATATAGGAACACCCTGTGTATAGTGCTGTCATATAGGAACACCTTGTGTATAGTGCTGTCATGTAGGAACACCTTGTGTATAGTGCTGTCATGTAGGAACACCTTGTGTATAGTGCTGTCATATAGGAACACCTTGTGTATAGTGCCGTCATATAGGAACACCCTGTGTATAGTGCTGCCATATAGGAACACCTTGTGTATAGTGCTGTCATATAGGAACACCCTGTGTATAGTGCTGACATATAGGAACACCTTGTGTATAGTGCTGCCATATAGGAACACCTTGTGTATAGTGCTGTCATATAGAAACACCTTGTGTATAGTGGTGTCATATAAGAACACCCTTTGCATAGTGCTGTCATATAGGAACACCTTGTGTATAGTGGTGTCATATAAGAACACCCTGTGTATAGTGGTGTCATATAAGAACACCATGTGTATAGTGCTGTCATATAGGAACACCCTGTGTATAGTGCTGTCATATAGGAACACCTTGTGTATAGTGCTGTCATGTAGGAACACCTTGTGTATAGTGCTGCCATATAGGAACACCTTGTGTATAGGGCTGTCATATAGGAACACCTTGTGTATAGTGGTGTCATATAGGAACACCCTGTGTATAGTGCTGTCATATAGGAACACCTTGTGTATAGTGCTGTCATATAGGAACACCTTGTGTATAGTGCTGTCATGTAGGAACACCCTGTGTATAGTGCTGACATATAGGAACACCTTGTGTATAGTGTCAACATATAGGAACACCCTGTGTATAGTGGTGTGATGTAGGAACACCTTGTGTATAGTGCTGTCATGTAGGAACACCCTGTGTATAGTGGTGTGATGTAGGAACACCTTGTGTATAGTGCTGTCATGTAGGAACACCCTGTGTATAGTGCTGTCATGTAGGAACACCTTGTGTATAGTGCTGTCATATAGGAACACCTTGTGTATAGTGCTGTCATGTAGGAACACCCTGTGTATAGTGCTGTCATGTAGGAACACCTTGTGTATAGTGTCAACATATAGGAACACCCTGTGTATAGTGCTGTCATGTAGGAACACCCTGTGTATAGTGCTGTCATATAGGAACACCTTGTGTATAGTGGTGTCATATAGGAACACCCTGTGTATAGTGGTGTGATGTAGGAACACCTTGTGTATAGTGCTGTCATATAGGAACACCCTGTGTATAGTGCTGTCATATAGGAACACCTTGTGTATAGTGCTGTCATGTAGGAACACCTTGTGTATAGTGCTGTCATATAGGAACACCCTGTGTATAGTGCTGTCATATAGGAACACCTTGTGTATAGTGCTGTCATGTAGGAACACCTTGTGTATAGTGCTGTCATATAGGAACACCCTGTGTATAGTGCTGTCATATAGGAACACCTTGTGTATAGTGCTGTCATATAGGAACACCTTGTGTATAGTGTCAACATATAGGAACACCCTGTGAATAGTGCTGTCATGTAGGAGCACCCTGTGCATAGTGCTGTCATATAGGAACACCTTGTGTATAGTGGTGTCATATAGGAACACCCTGTGTATAGTGCTGTCATGTAGGAACACCTTGTGTATAGTGCTGTTATATAGGAACACCTTGTGTATAGTGCTGTCATGTAGGAACACCCTGTGTATAGTGCTGTCATGTAGGAACACCCTGTGTATAGTACTGTCATATAGGAACACCATGTGTATAGTGCTGTCATGTAGGAACACCCTGTGTATAGATAGTGGTGTCATGTAGGAACACCCTGTGTATAGTGTCAACATATAGGAACACCCTGTGTATAGTGCTGTCATGTAGGAACACCCTGTGTATAGTGCTGTCATATAGGAACACCCTGTGTATAGTGCTGTCATATAGGAACACCTTGTGTATAGTGGTGTCATATAGGAACACCTTGTGTATAGTGCTGACATATAGGAACACCTTGTGTATAGTGGTGTCATATAGGAACACCCTGTGTATAGTGCTGTCATATAGGAACACCTTGTGTATAGTGGTGTCATATAGGAACACCCTGTGTATAGTGCTGTCATATAGGAACACCTTGTGTATAGTGCCGTCATATAGGAACACCTTGTGTATAGTGGTGTCATATAGGAACACCCTGTGTATAGTGCTGTCATATAAGAACACCATGTGTATAGTGCTGTCATATAGGAACACCCTGTGTATAGTGCTGTCATATAGAAACACCTTGTGTATAGTGCTGTCATATAGGAACACCCTGTGTATAGTGCTGTCATATAGGTACACCCTTTGCATAGTGCTTGTCATGTAGGAACACCTTGTGTATAGTGGTGTCATGTAGGAACACCCTGTGTATAGTGCTGTCATATAGGAACACCTTGTGTATAGTGGTGTCATGTAGGAACACCCTGTGTATAGTGCTGTCATATAGGAACACCCTGTGTTTAGTGTCAACATATAGGAACACCCTGTGTATAGTGCTGTCACGTAGGAACACCCTGTGTATAGTGCTGTCATGTAGGAACACCTTGTGTATAGTGCTGTCATAAAGGAACACCCTGTGTATAGTGCTGTCATGTAGGAACACCTTGTGTATAGTGCTGTCATATAGGAACACCCTGTGTATAGTGCTGTTATATCAGAACACCTTGTGTATAGTGCTGTCATATAGGAACACCTTGTGTATAGTGTCAACGTATAGGAACACTTTGTGTATAGTGCTGTCATGTAGGAACACCTTGTGTATAGTGCTGTCATATAGGAACACCCTGTGTATAGTGCTGTCATATAGGAACACCTTGTGTATAGTGCTGTCATATAGGAACACCTTGTGTATAGTGCTGTCATGTAGGAACACCTTGTGTATAGTGCTGTCATATAGGAACACCTTGTGTATAGTGTCAACATATAGGAACACCCTGTGTATAGTGCTGTCATATAAGAACACCCTGTGTATACCGCTGTCATATGGGAACACCTTGTGTATAGTGGTGTCATGTAGGACCACCCTGTGTATAGTGCTGTCATATAGGAACACTCTGTGTATAGTGCTGTCATATAGGAACACCCTGTGTATAGTGCTGTCATATATAGGAACACCCTGTGCATAGTGCTGTCATATAGGAACACCCTGTGTATAGTGCTGTCATATAGGAACACCCTGTGTATAGTGCTGACATATAGGAACACCCGTGAAGAGAATAGGTCTTCAGCAACGCATGCTCGTCATAAAAGGCGACTATGCTTGATTGGTCAAAAGTTGATTTTTTGCAGACCGCCGTCATATAGCTGGAATATTGCTGAATGCGGCGTTAAACAACAAACCAAACCAAAACCTCTGAATACTGCAGTCATATAAGAACACCCTCTGAAAACAATAGTGCTGACATATAAGACCACCCTTTGAATTACTAAGTGCTGACATATAAGACCACCCTCTAAATACAATAGTGCTGTCATATAAGACCATCCTCTGAATAGTGCTGACATATATAAGACCACCCTCTGAATACAATAGTGCTGTCATATAAGACCATCCTCTGAATAGTGCTGACATATAAGACCACCCTCTTAATACAATAGTGCTGTCATATAAGACCACCTTCTGAATAGTGCTGTCATATATAAGACCCCCCTCTGAATACAATAGTGCAGACATATAAGACCATCCTCTGAATAGTGCTGACATATAAGACCACCCTCTAAATACAATAGTGCTGTCATATAAGACCACCTTCTGAATAGTGCTGACATATAAGACCCCCCTCTAAACACACTAGTGCTGTCATATAAGACCATCCCCTGAATAGTGCTGACATATAAGACCACCCTCTAAATACAATAGTGCTGTCATATAAGACTACCTTCTGAATAGTGCTGACATATAAGACCACCCTCTTAATACAATAGTGCTGACATATAAGACCACCCTCTTAATACAATAGTGCTGTCATATAAGACCACCTTCTGAATAGTGCTGACATATAAGACCACCCTCTTAATACAATAGTGCTGACATATAAGTCCACCATCTGAATAGTGCTGACATATATAAGACCACCCTCTGAATACAATAGTGCTGACATATAAGACCACCTTCTGAATAGTGCTGACATATAAGACCACCCTCTTAATACAATAGTGCTGACATATAAGTCCACCATCTGAATAGTGCTGTCATATATAAGACCACCCTCTGAATACAATAGTGCTGTCATATAAGACCACCTTCTGAATAGTGCTGACATATAAGACCACCCTCTGAATACAATAGTGCTGACATATAAGTCCACCATCTGAATAGTGCTGTCATATATAAGACCACCCTCTGAATACAATAGTGCTGACATATAAGACCACCCCCTGAATAGTGCTGACATATAAGACCACCCTCTGAATACACTAGTGCTGACATATAAGACCACCCTCTGAATACACTAGTGCTGACATATAAGACTACCCACTGAATAGTGCTGACATATAAGACCACCCCCTGAATAGTGCTGACATAAAAGACCACCCTCTGAATACAATAGTGCTGACATATAAGACCACCCTCTGAATAGTCCTGACATATAAGACCACCCTCTGAATAGTGCCGACAGAAAAGAACATCCCCTGAATTGACTTTGAAACCATTGCTTCTATCATGTCAACTGGAATTAAGAAGATGCCTTACAAAAGGTAAACTGTCACATGGGTCTGTTTCTAGCCATCAACACAGTTTGTCCTGGTGTGTGCTTCCATACTTATTGGCATGATACATAATCATAGTTATCATGATAATTAAGGGGAGGCGAGGTGAAATGGGGTTTAACGTCGCATCCAAGATTATTGCCGTTATTAAAGTGATGTGCTTGCACCTTGTGTGGCTGCTTGTTCTAGTTGGGACTAATGGCATTTTATTGTGGTAGCCAACTGAGATACCATGCTGCAGTTTAACATGAATATCCGACTCAAACACAGTATACTGACTCTGAGCTGATCAGCTTGTTTTAGCCCCTTGATGCCGAGCGCCAGGCAAGGTAACAACAAGTACCTTCTTTTAAGATATTTCATTTTGGTATGGCATGGACAGGGTTCGAACCCTGGACCTTCCGCTCACTGGATGGACACTCTACCACTAGACTACTGAGGTGGTCCTGATAATTTACAACTATAGTGGACATTTGCATTTGCAAATATACTTGCTGGGTTTTTCCTAAAGAATTACCACGATACATGAAATATTCCTTAACATGCTTAAGTGTTGGTCTGTGTTAGTACAGTCTACAGTTCATAATCTATTGCCCTCAAAACTGACATTCACTGGTACATTTTTAGCTGATAACTTGATGCACTGTTCTAAGCATCATTTTGGGGAATCATAGCATATATACTTTTTATTATATATTATCTGTATTTAAATCATTTTAAAGTTGATGCATTGCGTGCTGGCAGAAAACATCAAGTAACTAACACTGACAAACAACTGACACATTTAATTGTTCATATGCAGAAGTAAACAACAACTTTCTATATATAGACTCGTATAGCGGCCATAAAATTTCCAAGTCCCGTGATGGGATTCGAACCACGGACCTTCTCATCAGAGGTCGGACGCCTTGTCCTCATGACCAAAGAGGTTACCACACGATCAAAGAGGTTAACCCCGTCAGCAAGCTGACAAGGTAAGGATGTCATCTGTGGGATGACTCCACGCCCTGCTACACTCGCATAGTGATTAGTCAACATGACACCACTGAGATTAAATGCAGTTTGACAGGCACATGAAGTGTTAGCTATCACTTCCCGACAGTATACTATACATATTGTGTTTCCGGCAATCCAGTGATAATCAATGTGTCATGTTTCAATGATCATTTGTGAAAGGTTCAATATATCCACAAAGTGGAAGGGTAATATAGGAATGGGTGCCGTCCGTCCTTCCATCCTTCCATCTGTCCGTCCATCCGTCATATTTCGTTTCTGGAGCAGAACACAAAAACCATGAGAGATATCTTAACCAAACTTGGCACATAGATAGGTCTAGTGGTGAACTGTTGCCTTTTGATACTTTGGGATTTAAAAAAAAATTATATTTTGAGTTTCCCTGGCAACGACTTTGACTTAGACTGAAAATGGCGGTAGTGCTTGTTTCCGGAGCAAGTGAATGTCACTTGAATGTTCGATCCCTCAGTGTTCATTTCAAAAATGTGAAGAAGGATAAGTTTGTTGGTGTACTTGATGTTTTGTGTTTCACAGAAACACACATCTATGATTACAGTGAAAGAGACCTGCCAGGATATCAAGTCTATCCAGGAGACACAACACATGGTGTTGCTGTGTATGTTTCAACAAGTTTCAAGAACAGTCTCCAGCTATGTGATGTATTGTCATCTCGCAGTATTGAATACATTTCCTTTCTTGTTGGCAAGTTCTGCATTGCTTGTGTGTATGTTCATCCAAAAGTGTCATGGACACGGTTGTCACATTCACTAACTTCATGCAGAAACTTCAGGATCTCTCCAAGCAGCATGAATGTGAACATGTCCTAGTTACTGGGGATTTCAACTGTGATCTGAGTGAAAACTGACTCAACTCATTCACTCTCCAACTCACTGTCTTTGAGCTACACTGGACTTACTGATCCTGCCAGTGCTCTAGCATTCAGACTCCAGTCTACTACTCAGATCATCAGATGATTGGTGCTGTACTTCTCAGTACACCTCATGGTGACCCCTGTTCTCATTGATCTCTCAGTAAAGTAGGAACTCCCTTACTTCTCTGATTATTGTTTAAGTAATAACACAACTCATTACAAATACAATAGTGTAACTGATCGTAAACCTACTCAACTGTTTAAAACACTGCTTCCTATCCTGTATATATTCTTGTCAACCATAGTCTGTACTTCAATTGCTTGATAATGGTGTTAGAACCTACACCGAAACGTTGCTCCTAATTGTAATAAAGAAGTTGTTCGTCCATATGTCTCATCCTTACTCATTACAAATACAGTTACCTATTCTATCATAAACTGCGCATGGCAAAACAACACCAGTAATAAGTTTTTTAGCGCTACAATTAGGCCATTTACAAAAAGGTCCAGTGAACGTAGTTCACAGGAGGTAATGCATTGCACAAAACATGGCATATTGGGGGGATAAGAGTATTTCATGCTTGTTCTTCGAAGGATCGTATAGACAGGCGAGACCAGTGAAGCGTCAAACAGGGCTTTGTGAGATGTTTAGCTCTATGGCAAGTCATTGTTAGTGCTATAGGCATGGTTGTGACACAGGAATTCATAATTATTGCTAGGTACTTTTATTTGTGTATAATTACGAATTCATGTGGACTGTCCAAGTTCTGGCCAGTAAACCAGGGTACTGCTGTCTTGACTTTCTCTTTTATTTCACATGATGCTCTAGAATTGGTTATACCTTTTAGCAGATCATTAATCGTTTTGATCTTCCTGATCGATCAGTTGACCGATTATTGGATCAATCACTCCAGCACTATATTTTAGGCGTTTGTAGAGCAATCAATGCATTTGGCGTTCAGTCATTGTGAGTCAGTGAATGTACTGTATGATGCCATGTATTAGGCAAGTTTTTCTTACCTAGAATTAGGGGGGTTTCAAAGGGGTTTCGTCCTATACACAGGGTGGAAGAGTTCATACTGAAATACACAAATAAGTCATGTAATTACACTGTCTGGTTATAGAAAATGTTCATTGTACATCTGGACTTATGTTTGTAACCTATTTTATTCAAAAGTTAATTCATTATTGTTTACATTAATTTCAACGAAATCGTGTGTCAAGTGATTGGGAGGTTGCGCAACTCACCGTTATTTACAGCAACCTTGGTAAAATTACCGCTATTGACACCTTGAAACTTACTTTAGTTGACAGAGAATGAATACATATATCATAAAGGCCATACCTTGACTTGTTAAAAGTTATATTTGTTGTAGTTTGACTGTTATCATGGTTATATGTCAACATAAAGTTTACGCGATTGAGAGCCTCGACAGTTATGGTCAAATTGTTTTCATAAATAAAAAATATCCGGCAATAGCAATCAGCTCTACCAAAGTGCTACGCTTATGGTTTATAATTATTTCAAATATATGTAGTAAAGCTGCAACTAAAATAACACGATATTGGAAAATGATATTCCTGATAACATAATCCTGTAATAGCTGATTGCTGTTTCAGGCTTATGTTACAAGAAAATATAGTAATCTTAATCTCTGCATAAAACAATGCCTAGCAGAGCAGGAAATACAATTTACCTGTTCCATCATTCGTTATCACCTGTTAGTTTACCTGATTTGGCTGAAGAGATATGATGTCATTTGTTTCTGCATATAATACTTGTTGAATTCGTATAAAAACACAACGGAAGACAAACACATTTTTATTGCAAATATAGGTATTGTGTATGCTATGGTGTTGTGCTTCATTCTGGATTACTTTATAGACCGGGTATATAAATTAGCATAGAGTTTGAAGTCTTTTACAGGGGGTCGTCTTATGGGCGGGCTGCTTTCTAGACAGCGACATACAGTATTGTGTTTAGGCATTCAACATGTTTGATGTTTTGTGTTTGTCCAAGTACAGTTTGGCGCAATGTCTCATTCAGATTGTTGTGATACATTCCAGACCTGCAATCTCTTCTGTAGTTTTTGTAAGACCCGAAATCTACATGATCTACAGTACTTGTGTCTGTTCACAGATCTGCACACTTGTGTCTGTTCACAGATCTGCACACTTGTGTCTGTTCGCAGATCTGCACACTTGTGTCTGTTCGCAGATCTGCACACTTGTGTCTGTTGGCAGATCTGCACACTTGTGTCTGTTCACAGATCTGCACACTTGTGTCTGTTCACAGATCTGCACACTTGTGTCTGTTCACGGATCTGCACACTTGTGTCTGTTCACGGATCTGCACACTTGTGTCTGTTCACGGATCTGCACACTTGTGTCTGTTCACAGATCTGCACACTTGTGTCTGTTCGCGGATCTGCACACTTTTGTCTGTTCGCAGATCTGCACACTTGTGTCTGTTCGCAGATCTGCACACTTGTGTCTGTTCGCAGATCTGCACACTTGTGTCTGTTCGCAGATCTGCACATTTGTGTCTGTTCGCAGATCTGCACATTTGTGTCTGTTCGCAGATCTGCACACTTGTGTCTGTTTGCAGATCTGCACACTTGTGTCGGTTCGCAGATATGCACACTTGTGTCTGTTCGCAGATATGCACACTTGTGTCTGTTCTCAGATCTGCATACTTATTCCTAGTCACAGATCTGCATACTTATTCCTAGTCACAGATCTGCATACTTGTTCCTAGTCAGAGATCTGCATACTTGTTCCTAGTCAGAAATCTGCATACTTGTTTCTAACCAGAGACCTGCATATTTGTTTCAAGCCAGAGATCTGCATACTTGTCCCTTATAAGTCAGAGATTTGCATACTTGTTCCTAGTCAGAGATCTGCATACTTGTGTCTGTTCGCAGATCTGCACACTTGTGTCTGTTCGCAGATATGCACACTTGTGTCTGTTCGCAGATATGCACACTTGTGTCTGTTCACAGATCTGCACACTTGTGTCTGTTCGCGGATCTGCACACTTTTGTCTGTTCGCAGATCTGCACACTTGTGTCTGTTCGCAGATCTGCACACTTGTGTCTGTTCGCAGATCTGCACACTTGTGTCTGTTCGCAGATCTGCACACTTGTGTCTGTTCGCAGATATGCACACTTGTGTCTGTTCGCAGATATGCACACTTGTGTCTGTTCACGGATCTGCATACTTATTCCTAGTCACAGATCTGCATACTTATTCCTAGTCACAGATCTGCATACTTGTTCCTAGTGAGAGATCTGCATACTTGTTCCTAGTCAGAAATCTGCATACTTGTTTCTAACCAGAGACCTGCATATTTGTTTCAAGCCAGAGATCTGCATACTTGTCCCTTATAAGTCAGAGATTTGCATACTTGTTCCTAGTCAGAGATCTGCATACTTGTGTCTGATCCGAGATCTGCATACGTGTGTCTGATCCGAGATCTGCATACTTGTTCCTAGTCAGAGATCTGCATACAAGTGTCTGATCCGAGATCTGCATACTTGTGTCTGATCCGAGATCTGCATACTTGTGTCTGATCAGAGATCTGCATACTGGTGTCTGATCAGAGATCTGCATACTGGTGTCTGATCAGAGATCTGCATACTGGTGTCTGATCAGAGATCTGCATACTGGTGTCTGATCAGAGATCTGCATACTTGTGTCTGATCCAAGATCTGCATACTTGTTTCTAGTCAGAGATCTGCATACTGGTGTCTGATCCGAGATCTGCATACTTGTTTCTAGTCAGAGATCTGCATACTTGTTTCCAGTCAGAGATCTGCATACTTGTTTCTAGTCAAAGATCACCAGTATACTGGTATAACAGATCCCCCGCAACCTCTATTGAATGTACAGACAAGCCATGGGTTGGCCTCTTGTTGGTTATCTTGTACTAATGTATAGGTGTAATGAAGGATGAAAACCACACAGCAGGCTGATAGCGGACATGAAATTAATGAGATGACCATGAGAGGAATGTGAGCAATGATACAACACTAATTACCAGTAGAGCAGTGTCCATTGCAGATGCCTGGAAATACAGTGCAGTCTGAGCCAGGCGATACCCATGTCACACTTGCTATCTCCCAGGACCAGAATACACACAGACACACTGTTCCTCCTGATGCTGGGATGGCCGGAGTGTCAGCTAATGAGGGGACACAGCGTACTTATCTCCTGCACACGTGTCACTGTCTGGGGCCGTGTGATAATGTGCTCCTGCACACTGGACGGAGGTGCCTGCTGCACCACGATGTGTTCACACCTGACTACATGCGCAATACACCCAGTACAGCTTGTGTCATCTTACCAGGCAGTCCTACTGGGCTGAACATCTATATATACTATCATGGGCATTAAATATGTACATAAGTTTTGTAATGATGCTATATACAAAAAAACAACTGTTAGAAAACCTTTAATGGCAGTTATTCATAAAATATACTTTAAAGGGGCACTGATCTAAAGCAATTTGCCGGGACTGGTTCTTGCCTTTGTAATTGTTTTTTCCCCGCCAGTACCCGGATGATATGCAATGCAACTGAGCGTAACAAGAGACTGGGCTACCATCTGCAAGGACGGCTAAAAAAACAGCAATATTTGTTTGACGCATTTTTGAACACTGATTGGTAAACCGTGATCTATAAAGATTTCAACAAAGGGCGCAGGTTAATAAATTTCTTCAGCCTAAACAGACAAAAAGAACAATGGAAGCTCATCGGATGTCGTCATTTGGAAATACCCCTGATGGTTATATTTTAACAATTAAAAAAAAATATCCATGCAGTGAAAGAATTTTCGGATTTCGGATGGCGTCGATAATACGATTACCTCTCCCTTGTGATCCACGTTTTCTGGTATAACCCTACACTTGTGTATTTGTCGTCATTCACTTGATGCTCAGATAATGAATTTATTACAGGTATAATTAGTGGTAGCACCACTCAGATTACCTGCCAAGGTTCCAATTTGGCATTTATTGTGTCTGGGGTAATTATTCAATCTAAATCCAGGTTTGAAGTGAGGTGAAATGTGTGTTATGTAATATGCACGTGGCAGCCCAGCAAGAGATGAATGATCAGTTGATTTACTTTTTTTGTAAATTAGCGGATCATTCCTAGCCATCAAAGGATCAACAGAAAATACGTTGATTGATTAATCACTGTTATCTTGCACAGTGGATATGTCAAAAGAAAGTGTTTACAGGTCTAGGTTTACTAAAACAAAGGGAATACGCTTATATCATGGCGTGAAGTGCCGATGTAAAAACAACATACTTTGTTCAAAGGGTTTACCGATAATACGTTGATTGATTGCTCATTGTTATCAAACTCAATGGATTTTTTTAGGAACCATGGACGTTATGAAAATAGTTGTCACGTGGGCTTTCTCAGCCGACCTTTGAGACTTGACACCTATGTGAAACACCTGAAACAATCTAAGTGATCAGTTGAGAAACGAACACGGGTTATAATATCCCAAAACGATATATATATTATAAAATATTTGATTGTTACAGAGAAACGTGACATGGAATAAGTACAGCTGCAGACGGGTGGGATATTGTTCCTTTGAGTGGATATTCACTGATACATTCCTCGAACAAGGAAGCTGCCTAAAATTATACACATAAATTTGGTAGGTTGTAATTATGATATTTGCACTTTGTTTTTATTCATTTGCTGTACAATGAACAGATTCATTTTTGTTCCTCTACGCATTGGTTGGGAAATTCTTTGATACGTGATAGACGTTGTTTTCACAAGTCTTTTCCTTTGTAAGCGTGTAAATATTACAGTCAATTTGAAAAATGTGTAAATATTTCAGTCATTATGACCGAAAAATCTGTTCATTTATTTAACAGATTGACTAAAAATGATTAAGACGATCAAAAGGGCCTAAAAACATCACAATACATTATTATGTAGGATTAGAAGCCAAACAATATAGAAATGTACTTTTCATCGTAACATTTTCAGTCTCTTGGTGAGGATATTAAACATAAAAATGTTTGGAATTCGTTGGACATATGGATACAGATGGACATATGTTTCACTCAATTTGTAAAATAACTGAATATTCAGGGGTTTAATAACTTTCCTCAGTGAAAATTTTGCACATTTTGACTGTAAAAATATAAACACGCTAAAGAAGCAATACTCTGGTGAAATATTTACTTTGTCTTGCAAGTCAAAATAGTGTAAACGAAAATCGCACAATTACCAAGCAAGTGACTTATCAAAACTTCGTCACCATTACCGATGCTACCCAAAAAGATACCTATACATTTCCTTATTATTTCCAAAACTGTATTTCATTTTGTTGATCAATGTGACCATACACCCTTATACTATCAATAAAAGTGACAAATGCGCTTACGAATTGCGCAGCACAGGTCGCGAACTAGTCTAGATTTCTGCTATATCATCCGGGTACTAACGGGGAAAAAACAATAACAAAGGCAACAACCAGTCCCGGGGAATTGCTTTAGATCAGTGCCCCTTTAATACATAAAATATCAAAATATAATATCATTGCAATGTTCTAAATCACCTAAATATTAAACCATAAATACTCTGTCACGTAAACCAAAACATTCAATAATTATCTCCATTGAAATAATGTTAATCTTAATGCCATGTTAGCTATGACTTAATTTGGGTGTCTAAGTAATCAATGTAAACAAATCTTAATCCCCATTATCCAACTAAATAAACATAACCCAAAAATAACATTGTCTCTACCACTTAATTACCTCTGTATTAAAGAAAAAGTATTTAAACCATGTGCATTTTATGAAAGGCATTTTTTCTTATATGGCCTGTCACGATGTGAAAGGTTTTTGGAAATATTTTAAAGATAAACCAGGCCCTAGCTCCAAGAATGTCTCATTTGATGAACTTTATAATTACTTTAAAGACATTAATAGTGCTACAGATGAAAGTGACTGTTTTGTAACACAGCCAAACGACATTGATAATGATCTCAACAAAAGCTTTGACACTAAAGAAATATAAGAAGCAATTAACATGATTAATAAACATAAAAATAAGAAAGCATCAGGTATAGACATGATTGAAAATGAATATATTATTTCAACCAAATCTATTCTTTTAAAATTGTATTGCGAACTATTTAATCTAATTTTACAGACAGGACATTTGCCTGAACCCTGGTTAATGGGAATGATCAAACAAATTTATAAGAAAACGGGGGATGTTTCCAAACCAGAAAACTATAGACCAATAACCATTTTATCCTGCCTAGGGAAATTGTTTACAAGTGTAATTAATCTGCGTTTAACACGTTATGTTGAAAGTAATGAAATACTATCTGAAGCTCAAGCCGGATTCCGTAAAGGATACTCTACTGTTGATAATGTCTACGTTTTGAATAGTATCATGGAACTATTGAAATATTCAGGTAAAAAATTATTTTGTGTTTTTGTCGATTTTCAAAAAGCCTTTGATAATGTGTGGAGGAACAGACTGTGGCTTAAACTTGTAAGCTATTGTATTTTAGGAAAATTATTTACTCTTATAAGGAATATGTACAATGATATTAAGTCATGTATTTGTCTAAATGGTCAAATATCTGTTTTTTTCAACTGTGATAATGGTGTCCGTCAAGGAGAAAATCTGTCGCCTTTGTTATTTGCTATTTTTTTTAACGACATAGAAACCTATTTGCAATCCCATAATTGTGATGGTATCAACATTGGTACACTTAAACTTTTCCTTCTTTTATACGCTGATGATATGGTGCTCTTTGCTGATGTCTACAGCACTGTTTAGATAATTTCGAGAAATACCGCACTGAATGGAAACTCAAGATAAGTATGTGAAAAACAAAGGTTATTATCTTTGGCACTTCTGCAATTATTCTGCGTAAGAAAAAGTATGTTTTAAAAATTCATAATGTTGAACAAGATAATTGCGATTGTTACACTTATCTAGGTATAAAGTTTCACATGAACCGAAAATTTAACCAAGCCATAATATCTCTTAAGGAACAAGGACTTAAAGCTATGTATTATTTGTTATCCAAAGCTAGAAACTTAAATCTACCATTAGATTGTCTATTTATTGCGTTCGACCACATGGTTGTACCAATTCTTCTATACTGTTGTAAAGTCTGGGGTATTACAGACTTTTCTATCATTGAAAATGTCCACAAGTTATTTTTAAAATTATGTTTAAGATTACGTAAGAGCACACCCACTTATATGCTATATGGCAAGACAGGTCGCCTACCACTTGATATTATTGTTAAAAAAACGAGTATTGGCATTTTGGTGCAACCTGATATTGTCACAAAATGTAAATAAGCTCTCTGTTGTCATGAATAAGACTTTATATCAAAAACACTGTTATAACATTTTTCATTCACCTTGGTTGTTATATGTCAAAAACATTCTGGATAGCTGTGGATTAAGTTATGTTTGGCACAATCAGACAGTAAACAGTAAAGAGTTATTATTAAATCTAGTGGAACACAGATTAAAGGACCATTTTCTTCAAAATTGGCACAGTGCCCAAACGGTATCATCAAAAGGTTTATTTTATAGTTGTATAAAACCCAACTTTAGTCTAGAACAATATTTATCTTATAGTGTAAATATCTCCATTCCCTTGCTAATATTTCGAACAACTAATCACTTTCTACCTGTAGAAACAGGGAGGTGGAAAAATATACCATTTGGAAAACGACTATGTCATTTATGCAATTCCTCTGTGGGAGATGAATACCACTACCTGCTCTAATGTCCATATTTTAATAATGAATGAGAACAATATCTTCAAGAATATTACTATACTTATCCAAACTACTATCAGCTTCAACAATTAATGACTTGCCCAAAGATTTCAACTGTAAGAAAATTAAGTAAATTTATCCATTGTATATTTAATGCTGAAAACATATATCAACAGCCTCTGTAAAATATTTGCTACATATTGTAACTGTACACCATGTACCGCTGTGAGCGGTCTTATTGGAATACAAGAGGATGATGAGATGATGATGAATAAGTCCAGACAGCACCCTAATTACCTGGAGCTAATCATCTAAAACAATAGATGTCACCTGCCAACTAGTTAGTGTCGAAGGATACACATCTTAATACTGAATACTCCGACACTCTTTATAAACCGGCATCTCAGTACTCTGCCTTTCTCTATAAACCAGTACCTAAGTACTCCGACACTCTCAATAAACCGGCACTTCAGTTTTCCGACACTCTTTATAAACCAGCATCTGAATACTCCGACACTCTCTATAAACTGGCACCTCAGTATTCCGACTCTTTCTGTATACCGACATCTCAGTACTCCGACACTCTCAATAAACCGGCATCTGAGTAATCCGACACTCTCAATAAACCGGCATCAGAGTACTCCGACACTCTCTTATAATAAACCGGCATCTAAGTACTCCGACACTCTCTATGAACCGGCATCTGAGTACTCCATTCTCTCTATAAACCGGCATCTGATTACTTTGACACTCTCTATAAACCAGTACCTCAGTACTGTGACGCTCTCTATAAACCGGTATCTCAGTACTGCGACACTCACTATAAACTGGCACCTCAGTACTCCGACACTCTCTATAACCCGGCATCTGAGTACTGTGACACTCTCTATAAACCAGTACCTCAGTACCGTGACGCTCTCTATAAACCGGTATCTCAGTACTGCGACACTCACTATAAACTGGCACCTCAGTACTCCGACACTCTCTATAAACCGGCATCTCAGTACTGTGACACTCTCTATAAACCGGTATCTCAGTACTGTGACACTCTTTATCAACCGGCATCTCAGTACTATGACACTCTCTATAAACTGGCATCTCAGTACTGTGACACTCTCTATAAACCGGTATCTCAGTACTGTGACACTCTCTATAAACCGGTATCTCAGTACTGTGACACTCTCTATAAACCGGCATCTCAGTACTATGACACTCTCTATAAACCGGCATCTGAGTACTGTGACACTCTCTATAAACCGGCATCTGAGTACTGTGACACTCTCTATAAACCGGCATCTCAGTACTGTGACACTCTCTATAAACCGGCATCTGAGTAGTCCGACTCTCCAAGAACCAGCACCTCAATACTCCGACGCTCTCTATAAACCCGCATCTCAGTACTGCGACACTCACTTTAAACTGGCATCTCAGTACTCTGACACTCTTTATAAACCGGCATTTGAATACTCCGACACTCTATAAACCGGCACCTCAGTACTCCGACGCTCTCTATAAACCAGTACCTCAGTACTCCGACACTCTCTTATAATAAACCGGCATCTCAGTACTCCGACACTCTCTATAAACCGGCATCTGAGTACTCCATTCTCTCTATAAACCGGCATCTGATTACTTTGACACTCTCTATAAACCAGTACCTCAGTACTGTGACGCTCTCTATAAACCGGTATCTCAGTACTGCGACACTCACTATAAACTGGCACCTCAGTACTCCGACACTCTCTATAAACCGGCATCTGAGTACTGTGACACTCTCTATAACCCGGCATCTGAGTACTGTGACACTCTCTATAAACCAGTACCTCAGTACCGTGACGCTCTCTATAAACCGGTATCTCAGTACTGCGACACTCACTATAAACTGGCACCTCAGTACTCCGACACTCTCTATAAACCGGCATCTCAGTACTGTGACACTCTCTATAAACCGGTATCTCAGTACTGTGACACTCTTTATCAACCGGCATCTCAGTACTATGACACTCTCTATAAACTGGCATCTCAGTACTGTGACACTCTCTATAAACCGGTATCTCAGTACTGTGACACTCTCTATAAACCGGCATCTCAGTACTGTGACACTCTCTATAAACCGGCATCTCAGTACTGTGACACTCTCTATAAACCGGCATCTGAGTACTGTGACACTCTCTATAAACCGGCATCTGAGTACTGTGACACTCTCTATAAACCGGCATCTCAGTACTGTGACACTCTCTATAAACCAGTACCTCAGTACTGTGACACTCTCTATAAACCGGCATCTGAGTAGTCCGACTCTCCAAGAACCAGCACCTCAATACTCCGACGCTCTCTATAAACCTGCATCTCAGTACTGTGACACTCACATTAAACTGGCATCTCAGTACTCTGACACTCTTTATAAACCGGCATTTGAATACTGTGACACTCTCTATAAACCGGTATCTCAGTACTGTGACACTCTCTATAAACCGGTATCTCAGTACTGTGACACTCTCTATAAACCGGTATCTCAGTACTGCGACACTCACATTAAACTGGCATCTCAGTACTCTGACACTCTTTATAAACCGGCATTTGAATACTCCGACATTCTATAAACCGGCACCTCAGTACTCCGACGCTCTCTATAAACCAGTACCTCAGTACTCCGACACTCTCTATAAACCGGCATCTGAGTACTCTGTTCTCTCTATAAACCGGCATCTGAGTACTCCATTCTCTCTATAAACCGGCATCTGATTACTTTGACACTCTCTATAAACCAGTACCTCAGTACTGTGACGCTCTCTATAAACCGGTATCTCAGTACTGCGACACTCACTATAAACTGGCACCTCAGTACTCCGACACTCTCTATAAACCGGCATCTGAGTACTGTGACACTCTCTATAACCCGGCATCTGAGTACTGTGACACTCTCTATAAACCAGTACCTCAGTACCGTGACGCTCTCTATAAACCGGTATCTCAGTACTGCGACACTCACTATAAACTGGCACCTCAGTACTCCGACACTCTCTATAAACCGGCATCTCAGTACTGTGACACTCTCTATAAACCGGTATCTCAGTACTGTGACACTCTTTATCAACCGGCATCTCAGTACTATGACACTCTCTATAAACTGGCATCTCAGTACTGTGACACTCTCTATAAACCGGTATCTCAGTACTGTGACACTCTCTATAAACCGGCATCTCAGTACTGTGACACTCTCTATAAACCGGCATCTCAGTACTGTGACACTCTCTATAAACCGGCATCTGAGTACTGTGACACTCTCTATAAACCGGCATCTGAGTACTGTGACACTCTCTATAAACCGGCATCTCAGTACTGTGACACTCTCTATAAACCAGTACCTCAGTACTGTGACACTCTCTATAAACCGGCATCTGAGTAGTCCGACTCTCCAAGAACCAGCACCTCAATACTCCGACGCTCTCTATAAACCTGCATCTCAGTACTGTGACACTCACATTAAACTGGCATCTCAGTACTCTGACACTCTTTATAAACCGGCATTTGAATACTGTGACACTCTCTATAAACCGGTATCTCAGTACTGTCACACTCTCTATAAACCGGTATCTCAGTACTGTGACACTCTCTATAAACCGGTATCTCAGTACTGCGACACTCACATTAAACTGGCATCTCAGTACTCTGACACTCTTTATAAACCGGCATTTGAATACTCCGACATTCTATAAACCGGCACCTCAGTACTCCGACGCTCTCTATAAACCAGTACCTCAGTACTCCGACACTCTCTATAAACCGGCATCTGAGTACTCTGTTCTCTCTATAAACCGGTATCTCAGTACTGTGACACTCTCTATAAACCTGCATCTCAGTACTGTGACACTCTCTATAAACCTGCATCTCACTACTGCGACACTCACTTTAAACTGGCATCTCAGTACTCTGACACTCTTTATAATCCGGCATTTGAATACTCCGACACTCTATAAACCGGCACCTCAGTACTCCGACGCTCTCTATAAACCAGTACCTCAGTACTCCGACACTCTCTATAAACCGGCATCTGAGTACTCCGTTCTCTCTATAAACCGGTATCTCAGTACTGTGACACTCTCTATAAACTGGCATCTCAGTACTGTGACACTCTCTATAAACCGGCATCTGAGTAGTCCGACTCTCCAAGAACCAGCACCTCAATACTCTGACGCTCTCTATAAACCCGCATCTTAGTACTGCGATACTCACTTTAAACTGGCATCTCAGTACTCTGACACTCTTTATAAACCGGCATCTGAGTACTGTGACACTCTCTATAAACCGGTATCTCAGTACTGTGACACTCTCTATAAACCGGTATCTCAGTACTGTGACACTCTCTATAAACTGGCATCTCAGTACTGTGACACTCTCTATAAACCGGCATCTCAGTACTGTGACACTCTCTATAAACCGGCATCTGAGTAGTCCGACTCTCCAAGAACCAGCACCTCAATACTCCGACGCTCTCTATAAACCTGCATCTCAGTACTGCGACACTCACTTTAATCTGGCATCTCAGTACTCTGACGCTCTTTATAAACCAGCATCTGAGTACTGTGACACTCTCTATAAACCGGTATCTCAGTACTGTGACACTCTCTATAAACCGGTATCTCAGTACTGTGACACTCTCTATAAACTGGCATCTCAGTACTGTGACACTCTCTATAAACCGGCATCTCAGTACTGTGACACTCTCTATAAACCGGCATCTGAGTAGTCCGACTCTCCAAGAACCAGCACCTCAATACTCCGACGCTCTCTATAAACCTGCATCTCAGTACTGCGACACTCACTTTAAACTGGCATCTCAGTACTCTGACACTCTTTATAAACCGGCATCTGAGTACTGTGACACTCTCTATAAACCGGTATCTCAGTACTGTGACACTCTCTATAAACCGGTATCTCAGTACTGTGACACTCTCTATAAACTGGCATCTCAGTACTGTAACACTCTCTATAAACTGGCATCTCAGTACTGTGACACTCTCTATAAACCGGCATCTGAGTAGCCCGACTCTCCAAGAACCAGCACCTCAATACTCCGACGCTCTCTATACACCTGCATCTCAGTACTGCGACACTCACTTTAAACTGGCATCTCAGTACTCTGACGCTCTTTATAAACCGGCATCTGAGTACTGTGACACTCTCTATAAACCGGTATCTCAGTACTGTGACACTCTCTATAAACCGGTATCTCAGTACTGTGACACTCTCTATAAACCGGTATCTCAGTACTGTGACACTCTCTATAAACTGGCATCTCAGTACTGTGACACTCTCTATAAACCGGCATCTCAGTACTGTGACACTCTCTATAAACCGGCATCTGAGTAGTCCGACTCTCCAAGAACCAGCACCTCAATACTCCGACGCTCTCTATAAACCTGCATCTCAGTACTGCGACACTCACTTTAAACTGGCATCTCAGTACTCTGACGCTCTTTATAAACCGGTATCTGAATACTCCGACACTCTATAAACCAGTACCTCAGTACTGTGACACTCTCTATAAACCGGCATCTGCATACTCCAACACTCTCTATAAACCAGCATCTAAGGTCTCTGGCAGTCTCTATTAATAAGCATCTGATGTAAGTTCTACCAAATGCATTTGTATTGACTGTTAGATATTGAAACATCACTCTAAACTTAATCTTTATTATCATGATTATAGTTCTATAACACACATGTATGGTAGTTCAAAGAAATAAAATCTATTCTTGAGGCCAATAGGAATACCTGCATTCTTCTATCACATATCTTGTCTACGCTTTGTCTGTCTAAGTACGGATCGAATCGAGCCAGTTGTTGGTGTTAAGAAGCGATCAAGTAAGGTATTGATTTTTAAATGATAGAACCTGAGCTGAGATTGTGTTCTCACAGGCAAGTACTCCTGACCATCCATGCTGTGTCCACAAGAATACCATGAACCCTACGTTGTGATTGACTAGGTATTCCACGTGACTGCTCTCACAACACAGGGCGTATATATGTCGTTCTGGTCCGACCGATTACCTTCTTGCAAGACTTTTTTACTTTTTCCGTAACATGAGAAACAGAACTTTCATGAAGGCTATTGGGTTTTGCCTTCCGCTGTCATGCCCATTGATGATTGAGCTTATTTTGGAGTACAGATTTTTAAGTTTGACAAACTTTGATGGAACTGACAGACCAGCTGATGTTAGGTGTTTTAGTACAAGGCTAGAGTATGTCCTGGCAGAGGCTGTAGTCAGCAGCAGATTATTACACTGTTTTTCAGGCATCAAAAATAATATTTCAACATATTGAACTTACACTGGTATTTTTTATTTTATTTTTATTTTATTTTTTTATTATTTTTTTTTTTGGGGGGGAATATGTCGTCTGTTACTGAGCATACATGTTTTTGGTTATATATTTGGTTTCCATTGGTTAGTCTTCTATAATGAGCATAGTTTGGATACTGCATGGTATCAAACACTAATATCAAGCCTCCATTCATGTCACTGGAAATCCTCACCTTTTACTAAATGTCCATTCTTCATGACCCTCCCAAACGACACCATAGAACTCCCCACTGGAATAAGTTTGACGGATAAAGACCTTTACAGCCAAAAGGGTTTCTGTTAAGGTGTCACAGTTTGATGGGCGTAATGACACAATAACTCTAGTTGTGTATCAGAGCCAAACCACCGTTAACCCACTGCTGCTTCAGTTGTGCTTTAATCACTGTGTTAAAGTTGTGTGTCAAACAGCATGTGAAAGTTGCTGTGTGTCAAAGAGCATGTTGAAGTTGTGTGTCAAACAGCATGTGAAAGTTGTGTGTCAAACAGCATGTGAAAGAATTGTGTCAAACAGCATGTGAAATTTGTTGTGTGTCAAGCAGCATGTGAAAGTTGTGTGTCAAACAGCATGTGAAAGTTGTGTGTCAAACAGCATGTGAAAGTATTGTGTCAAACATCATGTGAAAGTTGTGTGTCAAACAGCATGTGAAAGTATTGTGTCAAGCAGCATGTGGAAGTTGTGTGTCAAGCAGAAAATGAAAGTTGTGTGTCAAACAGCATGTGAAGGTTGTGTGTTAAGCAGAAAATGAAAGTTGTGTGTCAAACAGAATGTGAAAGCTGTGTGTCAAGCAGCATGTGAAAGTTGTGTGTCAAACAGCATGTGAAAGTTTTGTGTCAAACAGCATGTGATGGTTGTGTGTCAAGCAGCATGTGAAAGTTGTGTGTCAAACAGCATGTGAAAGTTTTGTGTCAAACAGCATGTGATGGTTGTGTGTCAAGCAGCATGTGAAAGTTGTGTGTCAAACAGCATGTGAAGGTTGTGTGTCAAGCAGCATGTGAAAGTTGTGTGTCAAACAGCATGTGAAAGTTGTGTGTCAAACAGCATGTGAAAGTTGTGTGTTAAGCAGAAAATGAAAGTTGTGTGTCAAACAGAATGTGAAAGCTGTGTGTCAAGCAGCATGTGATGGTTGTGTGTCAAGCAGCATGTGAAAGTTTTGTGTCAAACAGCATGTGAAGGTTGTGTGTCAAACAGCATGTGAAAGTTGTGTGTCAAGCAGCATGTGAAAGTTGTGTGTCAAACAGCATGTGAAAGTTGTGTCAAAGCAGAAAATGAAAGTTGTGTGTCAAACAGGATGTGAAGGTTGTGTGTCAAGCAGTATGTGAAAGTTGTGTGTCAAGCAGCATGTGAAACTTGTGTGTCAAACAGCATGTGGAGGCTGTGTATCAAGCAGTATGTGAAAGTTGTGTTTCAAACAGCATGTGGAGGCTGTGTGTCAAGCAGTATGTGAAAGTTGTGTGTCAAACAGCATGTGGAGGCTGTGTGTCAAGCAGTATGTGAAAGTTGTGTGTCAAACAGCATGTGGAGGCTGTGTGTCAAGCAGTATGTGAAAGTTGTGTGTCAAACAGCATGTGGAGGCTGTGTGTCAAGCAGTATGTGAAAGTTGTGTGTCAAACAGCATGTGGAGGCTGTGTGTCAAGCAGTATGTGAAAGTTGTGTGTCAAACAGCATGTGGAGGCTGTGTGTCAAGCAGTATGTGAAAGTTGTGTGTCAAACAGCATGTGGAGGCTGTGTGTCAAGCAGTATGTGAAAGTTGTGTGTCAAACAGCATGTGGAGGCTGTGTGTCAAGCAGTATGTGAAAGTTGTGTGTCAAAACAGCATGTGGAGGCTGTGTGTCATTGTCTCAATGTTGTTTGTCTGGTCTGTGAATGAAACTCAGGCGTTTGCCTCATCAAATCTTGTCAGTAACTGATATACACAGCTATATTAAAAATTGTTATTGGCAAGATGATAGAATTGAGTTTTGTGTGAGGTTTAATTTGAGATGGGAAGATGAGCCAGGGCAGAAACATGGTGGTCCTGTGTGTTGTGAGACTGGACTCGGTAGGCTGTGCAAGTGTACACTGTGCCTCTGTCCACAAGTTTGGCCCTGAATGGGATCGATTTCAAATCATGAACGCGTCTGCAATACATCTTGTGCTGTGCTGGGGAAATCCGATTATACTACCTTCCTTTCTACTGATGTTGTTTACTGAGATGCTAGCGTCTCTCTCGCCACCTACTCACACACAAACAAAAAATCACAAATAATTGAGGCAATTTTGCCATTTCAACCTAAAGCTCCTCATGAATCAGCTGAATTTGAAAGTAAGTCTCGGGAGATTCAGAAGTCGTATTGTTTAGGGGGTTAGTAGCCACTCATGTCAATATGACTGAATCATTGCATCATAGATCAGGTCTGGCCCAGGCAGGTTTTACTGTGCAATCAGGGAATCGGGGGACCCTATAAATAATATTCTCTTCAGACTTTATGTCAGACAAGTTTTAATGAAGGAAAAATGCTGTAATTGAATATAACATATTCCTGCTGTGTCATTTAATCAAGTTTTAGTTGCATTGAGTAGGGCTGTTACGATTCACTCGCGTATTCGATGAATTGTACAGTATACCTTCTTGAATTGAATTATTTATTCGTGGTCACTGGAATCGAATACGTACGATTTTTTGGTAAAGAGTGTTTTTTAACTCGTCAGTTATTTATCAAAGCGAGATATGCAAAATGGAATATAAACAAGCCAGCAGTAACATAACTTGTGTCAGTTTGTCAAGGCCCCTAATGGTGCTGTCAACCAAAACATGAGGCTATAGTATAAGCGTCATTGTTGCAATGTATTGCTTGTTTGCTTCACAAAAAATATCACAGAAATGATTCAACCTAAGCAATTACATGATGTACATTTACGTACATTTTTAATGAACTCAAGTTTTACACTGACACAATGTTTTTCCCCAATGGGGGCGGTCGGTTAGCCTAGTGGTTAAAGCGTTTGCTTGTCACAACGAAGACCCGGGTTCGATTCCTGACATGGGCACAATGCGTGAAGCCCATTTCTGGTGTCCCCCGCCGTGATATTGCTGGAATATTGCAAAAAGTGGTGTAAAACCATACTCACTCACTCACTTTTCCCCAATGCAAAGACAATACCTGAGCTGATTGACGTGAACACGTAACACCAGAAGTAACTTGTTATTGTATTCGTGAATAAATATTTGTATTCGTTACCCTATGTTCATGATACGTATCATACTCGCCTCATAGTGTATTCGTTGCAGCCCTAGTGTTGAGATATTTCATTATTTAATACACAAACCACTTAAAGCCAGCTGCGTGGAAGTGGCAGTATTCTCAGATGTAGGTTGCAAGTAAAGTTACAAATAAATATATATACTCTAAACATGCTAAATGTTGGCATAGATCCGTTTTGGAAACATTACCAAAAAAAGTATAGTTGAATTTTCTGTGTTGCAGGATTACCAGTAGTATGTGACATGGTTCCAGGGTGGCTCAGTCTTGTGATCTGACTGGGACATTATCATGACTGTGTATGGTAGTGAACACGGCCCGCCATGTTTATCACAACATCACAAGACTTACAGGCTTGATTCCGTAGTTTATTTACCAGGAAGAGAGGTAAATCTTTGAAGTTGTTTGTTTTCCGACCTGAAACTGAGTAGTTGATTATTGTCCCCCAGCCAAATATAGTTTTGCACTGGATACAGCAACAGGCTCCGTCTTCCATCCGTCAACTGTCCTTCCATCCGTCATGTTTGTTTTCCAGAGCATGATTCATAAACCTCTAAATATTTCATGAAACTTTATTTACACATAAGGTGTGCACTGAACATTTTGTTGTATGGGGTAGGGTTCATTTTCGGAGCATCGGGCAAATGCTATTGAGGAGTTTTATAAATGTTTAGATTTTGCATTTCTAAGACAAAAACAAGTTGGTCTTCATTTTGTAAGCACATCATATATCATACATTGTACAGCAACCTCATTGCTTGTTTTGAGAGGTGACAGATTGTGTGGTCAGGCTTGATTGATTGGTTGATTGGTTGATTGTGTGATGCCATACTCTGATAGTGTCTCATTATCTCATCATCTAAGAGGAGTGTTTATTTTAAAAAGCAAGAACAGCAACATACATCTTTCAAGGAATTGTTTGATTCTCTTTTTCTCTATTGTATGGAATAGTGATATAGATAAAACAGACATCTGGGTTATTTCATCCCATCCGCCTATTGTGAACTCATCAAGCAATAAAATTAGTTTCCCCAATTATCCCCCTAGGTATTTCAACTGGTTTAATTGGTTAATGGGCCTCCTGTTTAGTTGGCTTCATCCTCTTGTGTTACTCATGTTGTTACTATATTGTCCTTCTGCTGTTATTAATATTAGTAACCCCGGCCATCCACCACATGTTCAGCCCTCTACAAGTGATAGTTGTTGTTACTATATTGTCCTTCTGCTGTTATTAGTAACCCAGGCCACCCACTGCATGTTCAGCCCTCTACAAGTGATAGTTGTTGTTACTATATTGTCCTTCTGCTGTTATTAGTAACCCTGGCCACCCACCACATGTTCAGCCCTCTACAAGTGATAGTTGTTGTTACTATATTGTCCTTCTGCTGTTATTAATATTAGTAACCCCGGCCACCCACCACATGTTCAGCCCTCTACAAGTGATAGTTGTTGTTACTATATTGTCCTTCTGCTGTTATTAATATTAGTAACCCCGGCCATCCACCACATGTTCAGCCCTCTACAAGTGATAGTTGTTGTTACTATATTGTCCTTCTGCTGTTATTAATATTAGTAACCCCGGCCACCCACCACATGTTCAGCCCTCTACAAGTGATAGTTGTTGTTACTATATTGTCCTTCTGCTGTTATTAGTAACCCTGGCCACCCACCACATGTTCAGCCCTCTACAAGTGATAGTTGTTTTTACTATATTGTCCTTCTGCTGTTATTAGTAACCCAGGCCATCCACCACATGTTCAGCCCTTTACAAGTGATAGTTGTTGTTACTATATTGTCCTTCTGCTGTTATTAGTAACCCTGGCCACCCACCACATGTTCAGCCCTCTACAAGTGATAGTTGTTGTTACTATATTGTCCTTCTGCTGTTATTAATATTAGTAACCCAGGCCACCCACTGCATGTTCAGCCCTCTACAAGTGATAGTTGTTTTTACTATATTGTCCTTCTGCTGTTATTAGTAACCCCGGCCACCCACCACATGTTCAGCCCTCTACAAGTGATAGTTGTTGTTACTATATTGTCCTTCTGCTGTTATTAATATTAGTAACCCCGGCCATCCACCGCATGTTCAGCCCTCTACAAGTGATAGTTGTTGTTACTATATTGTCCTTCTGCTGTTATTAATATTAGTAACCCAGGCCATCCACCACATGTTCAGCCCTCTACAAGTGATAGTTGTTGTTACTATATTGTCCTTCTGCTGTTATTAATATTAGTAACCCCGGCCATCCACCGCATGTTCAGCCCTCTACAAGTGATAGTTGTTGTTACTATATTGTCCTTCTGCTGTTATTAATATTAGTAACCCAGGCCATCCACCACATGTTCAGCCCTCTACAAGTGATAGTTGTTGTTACTATATTGTCCTTCTGCTGTTATTAGTAACCCAGGCCATCCACCGCATGTTCAGCCCTCTACAAGTGATAGTTGTTGTTACTATATTGTCCTTCTGCTGTTATTAATATTAGTAACCCAGGCCACCCACCACATGTTCAGCCCTCTACAAGTGATAGTTGTTGTTACTATATTGTCCTTCTGCTGTTATTAATATTAGTAACCCAGGCCATCCACCACATGTTCAGCCCTCTACAAGTGATAGTTGTCGTTATGGTTAATCCTTTGCCCACCACATATAATTCTGTACCATGTTCAATATTCAGGCTAGCTTGTCCACAGAATGAGATGATGAGAATCTATACTGAAATGTCGCTATTACAGTATAATATAGAAGTTGTTATCAATAAATTTTGTCTACTTTGTCATCCATCAACTTCTTAGGAATGTCTATCAAACAACAGTGATTTAGAGTTTTGAAGATTTTATATATATTACATTGTTATCAAATGAAAAGTTCTTTCTATTTTTAAAGTACCACTAGTAATTCACATTCTTGGTACGTATTTAAATCATTTATGGACTTGTGGGAATGCTTTGGTTCAGAACCATCTATCTTAATGTCAGTTGTAGTCACAAGTTTTAGGAATAACCTTTTCTGGTATAATAGGTAATTGACATACTTTTTGTGATTTCATGCACCTACTTTAAATGGAGATGGATATCAAAGACTTTGTCTTCTTGTTTGTATGGTAGTTCTGACAGAATGACCTATATATTGGAGGCCATGTTTTCTGCAGTCAATGGTGCTGTCACACGTCCAGCTGGGCTGCAAGTCATTACTGTAGTACAGTCTGACTGGTCAGCGTTGCAGGCAAGGTCAAATTAGTTGTCGGTCAATAGGGCATCTGCTTCTCCGAATACAGCGCCACCTATTGGCTGTCAATGATACTGAGGAACTTCATCTATTGATTGCATCGCAGGCCAGAGGAACTTCCTTCACACCTCTGGACAAATAGTTCTGATGTCATTTGATGGGGAGACAACTCATGTTACTTATAATATCATTGAAGAAAAATGGGGAGATAACTCATGTTCATGATGTCAGAAGAATTGACCCGATTGATGATCATAATATCAATTACTGGCTTGTCTGATCCAGACTCAATTATTTACAGACCACAATCATATATCTGGAATATTGCTGAGTGCAGCATTAAAACAAACAAACCATAGCGTTGATAAACCTGATGGGGAGACAACTCATGTTACTTTTAATACCAATACCAATACCAATACCAATTAAATGACTGGGGAGGTATGCATGTCTCATATCAGCCCTGCACTGATTATCCTCTTCCTACAATATTTATTTTCTTCTTATCCAGCGTTTGCGATACATGTCACATTTTTTAAGAAAATTGATTTGAGAGTGTGACAGAGTGTGTTGTGTTTTGGATATTTCCATCATAACAGCATGTGTCAACAGTCTACATACGTTCGTTTCATTTGATGTTATAGTCATTAAATACATGTTGATAAATTCCACACTTTTTCTTTTTAGGGTCAGCAGATTGGACCTGTCAAGGATGGTGATATAAGTATCAGCTGAAGTCTGAGAGGAAAACAGGTGAGCTTACAGTGGTCCTACAACATTTGAGCATTCACTATGGTTTTCTTCTAAATGTATGCCTGGTACATCATCGACCCATACACTGGGATATATCAACAGTTGACTTGTGAGGTGTTCGACCCATACACCGTGATATATCAACGGTTGACTCCTGAGGTGTTCAACCCATACACCGTGATATATCAACGGTTGACTCCTGAGGTGTTCAACCCATACACCGTGATATATCAACGGTTGACTCCTGAGGTGTTCAACCCATACACCGTGATATATCAACGGTTGACTCCTGAGGTGTTCAACCCATACACCGTGATATATCAACGGTTGACTCCTGAGGTGTTTGATACGTTACCAGAGTTGACAGAGCTATACTGATACAGCGTAGAGGAATTGTTTATGTTTGTATGCAAATAAGCTATAACATCATTGCAATGTGATTGATAATGGCTCGTCATTTGGCAAAATGAAGGCATTATCAAGTTACAGTGGCCCTGCTTTTCCCGATAATTGCAGGCCAGTTTATGATCAGTTAGCTGTTAATATACTATAATATACATAACAAAACCTACAGCCCTATAAGATGTATTCTACAAGTTATGTTCCATATTGTACAGGTATATGGGTCATTCTCTTTAAAAGGTAACATTTCAGGCCAAGGAAAAACAACAAAACTAAATTCCCTTTTGAAATGTTTTTATTGAGCAGATAAACAATATAACAATTACTGAATATAAACGTAAAGTGTGAAGGCTTAATAAGCCTTATTTTCAATTTTACAGAAAATTAATTTTTGCATCAATGTACTAAATGTCTCGGCTGTTACCTTGCCTAAAGTTCAGTTTTTGTCACCGAAAATAGATCTTAAATTAATTAACTTTTTGGTATGGTTGTTGTGTTTAGGCATAGTTGAAAGATCAACAACAATTAATTTTCATACATTGGCATGACTAAATTATTAGACTGTAAATATGTGCATACTATGGAATTATATGCATAAAGATATATGATAAACCTGTCTACTGATTACATTCAAAGGGGACTATCATTATTCTATAAGGAAAAGATAGTTATCACACTTTAAACTTTATTTGTTGAAATGTCTATTAAAGTATATGTATGCTGTTGCCTAAAAATGTCTGCCCTGTCACATTTTTTAAGGTGACAGCAGAGACAGTGACAGGAGAGACAAACCTTGCCATAATGCCAGTGTAGGGCAATGACTTCTCCCTTGTACTCAAAAAAGCACACTGGTTGAGCTCCACTCTGAGAGCCAAATATACTGATTAAGTTTTAAGATTTGAACAATTTCGGAATCCAAAATGCAGGGTAACAGTACAGACACCCACAAAAAGTACATATCAAGAGACAACACTAACCAGTTATTTTTGAGAAACTTCAGCACGGTAAATTGCTTGAGGACATGGTGCCTTGATGGAACTGGAAGGAAGTGACCTGAGAAGACCTTAGCACTCCGAGATACCAAGGGAGTGATTATTATTTGTATTTGTGCTATCTTGTGACAGGACAGACACTATTACTTTGGACAAGATTACTGTTACCAAAAATAATGAATCCAGGTGGAAAATCAATAAGTTTTTTGGTGTTATATGCCATTCATTATGTCATGCAACATAAGTCATCAGGGCTTTGGGAATATTTGTTCCAACTTTAAACTTCCAAGAGACTTTAGCACTGTTTAGATAATTTGAAAAAGTTTGATTTTGTATTTATTGGAAAACCAATTTCTGCTCTTTTCTGCACACTTAACATATTGTACTGGCTAACATAAGGTTATAGCAGTAATTCTAGCAGAATATTGCATACAACCGACAAATATCTTTCATTGTCAAATAATGTGAAAACAGAATAATGAGTTATGTTCAAGAAAATATTACTTTTTTTTAGAGAATGACTGATATATTTCATGTTCATACCATGCCATTTGTCTGCCTCTATGCATGAGACCCGTGAAGATCCGGGGTAGAATATGTCTTCAGCAACCAATGCTTGCCGTAAAAGGCGACTTATATGATGCTTGTCGTAAGAGGCGACTAACGGGATCAGGTGGTCAGCCTTGCTGACTTGGTTGATGCATGTCATCGATTCCAATTGCGTGGATCGATGCTCATGATGTCAATCACTGGATTGTCTGTTCCAGACTCGATTATTTACAGACGGCCGTCATATAGCTAGAAAATTGCTGAGTGCGGCGATAAACAACAACCAAAAAAATCCCAAACAAACAAAGCATGTAACGTTGAGGACAGTATGAGAAACGTCCCACACCAATACCAAAGTCACACATTGTGACCAGACTGTGAGTTATTGCTGGTAACCAACAGTGTGACCTCCAATCCCATTGGGGACCCTACCCACTGTAGCATGTGTGGTGGACCCTTTACCTTGCGGTGCCTCCATCACTACCAAAATTTAGTCACGGAAATACAGTTATCTCATTTGAAGATATATGTCTACAAATTATGGAATAAAATCCAAATGGAGTCCCAGAAAGAATGCTTAATTTTACCTTTAACTGAGGCAATCTGGACTTGCCTAATCATTCTAGACTTGAGTTGGATTAATTTCTTAATTGATTCTGTAGGGTCTGGGAGACAGACGAGTGTGAATGGTTTAGAGACAAAGCCCTGCTGGAAACTGCCTACATGATAGTCATGTAGAACCCACAGTGTTGATTATATTGGGTCACACACTCAGTGGCCAATAATTCACAATAAACGGCCTCTGTACAGACGCACCAGCCTCATCTCCTTAGTCCTGCCTTACTGCACCTCACAGTACTGTGTCCTAGTTCTGGCAGCATCAGGAAATGTCCTGCCTTACTGCACCTCACAGGACTGTGTCCTAGTTCTGGCAGCATCAGGAAATGTCCTGCCTTACTGCACCTCACAGTACTGTGTCCTAGTTCTGGCAGCATCAGGAAATGTCCTGCCTTACTGCACCTCACAGTACTGTGTCCTAGGTCCGGCAGCATCAGGAAATGTCCTGTGTTACTGCACCTCACAGTACTGTGTCCTAGGTCCGGCAGCATCAGGAAATGTCCTGTGTTACTGCACCTCACAGTACTGTGTCCTAGTTCCGGCAGCATCAGGAAATGTCCTGTGTTACTGCACCTCACAGTACGGTGTCCTAGGTCCGGCAGAGTGAATGCTGTACAGCTAGAGGTGTACCTTCGTAACACTTCCACTGTAGGTTCAGCTCTTGTCCATAGTCTAGTGCTGGTACAATACATGTCCCTTTTGCCTTGAACCATGATGACAGAGCCGAATTTGTCAATTGGTGTTCAGGGAACAGATGCCCTGGACTGACCCTGGTGAGGCCTGCAGCTCTGGCTGTTTACCATGCACCACAGCAGCACTGTCACACGTGGTGGAGTGTCAGCGCACGATTGGCTGAAAGATGCATTGGCATTTATGGTTATTATGTCTTTGAATATCAAGATCTTTGTATCCAGGCAACACATTTTAACATTTTGATTTTTGATGAGATTGCAGGAGGACAAAGATTCATGATTGCATGTTTTAGCCAAAGACTTAGAGAAAATGCTGAGGTGGCAATATTCTGTGGGCCGTGTCATGCTTAGGACACTTGTGCTTTTTACGTATTCTTTTAGATTGTTGATTTCTCTCCATTTTTCTCAAAGGGGTACTTTAGGGGAAATTACACTAAATAATGGAGATACAAACTGGAATCAAGACAGGCCAACAATGGTGGTCAGGAATAGTCCCCACCTTTTTGAGTTCATCACTATGGGGCTGTCTGCGCTAGTGTCACATCGTACCCTCCCCACTTGATCCAGTGTCAGTGTGTCAGTATCAGACTGCCACGATGTGACAGACTGGCTGCACTAGTGTCACATCATACCCTCCCCAATTGATCCAGTGTCAGTGAGTCAGTATAAGACTGCCATGATGTGACAGACTGGCTGCACTAGTGTCAAATCGTACCCTCCCCACTTGATCCAGTGTCAGTGAGTCAGTATAAGACTGCCACGATGTGACAGATTTGCTGCACTAGTGTCACATCGTACCCTTCCCACTTCATCCAGTGTCAGTGTGTCAGTATCAGACTGCCACGATGTGATAGGCTGGCTGTACTAGTGTCACATCATACCCTCCCCACTTGATCCAATGTCAGTGAGTCAGTATCAGACTGCCACAATGTGATAGACTGGCTGTACTAGTGTCACATCATACCCTCCCCACTTGATCCAGTGTCAGTGTGTCAGTATCAGACTCTGATGTTGTGACAGACTGGCTGCACTAGTGTCACATCGTACCCTCCCCACTTGATCCAGTGTCAGTGTGTCAGTATCAGACTGCCAGGATGTGACAGACTGGCTGCACTAATGTCACTTCATACCCTCCCCACTTGATCCAGTGTCAGTGTGTCAGTATCAGACTGCCAGGATGTGATAGACTGGCTGCACTAGTGTCACATCATACCCTCCCCACTTGATCCAGTGTCAGTGTGTCAGTATCAGACTGCCAGGATGTGACAGACTGGCTGCACTAGTGTCACATCGTACCCTCCCCACTTGATCCAGTGTCAATGTGTCAGTATCAGACTGCCACGATGTGACAGACTGGCTGTACTAGTGTCACATCATACCCTCCCCACTCCATCCAGTCTCAGTGTGTCAGTATCAGACTGCCAGGATGTGACAGACTGGCTGCACTAGTGTCACATCGTACCCTCCCCACTTCATCCAGTGTCAGTGTGTCAGTATCAGACTGCCATGATGTGACAGACTGGCTGAACTAGTGTCACATCGTACCCTCCCCACTTCATCCAGTCTCAGTAAGTCAGTATCAGACTCCAATGTTGTGACAGACTGGCTGCACTACTGTCACATCGTACCCTCCCCACTTCATCCAGTCTCAGTAAGTCAGTATCAGACTCCAATGTTGTGACAGACTGGCTGCACTAGTGTCACATCGTACCCTCCCCACTTGATCCAGTGTCAGTAAGTCAGTATCAGACTGCCACGATGTGACAGACTGGCTGCACTAGTTTCACATCGTACCATCCCCACTTGATCCAGTGTCAGTGTGTCAGTATCAAACTGCCACGATGTGACAGACTTGCTGCACTAGTGTCACATCATACCCTCCCCACTTGATCCAGTGTCAGTGTGTCAGTATCAGACTGCCACGATGTGACAGACTGGCTGCACTAGTGTCACATCGTACCATCCCCACTTGATCCAGTGTTAGTGTGTCAGTATCAGACTGCCACGATGTGACAGACTGGCTGCACTAGTGTCACATCATACCCTCCCCACTTGATCCAGTGTCAGTGTGTCAGTATCAGACTGCCACAATGTGACAGACTGGCTGCACTAGTGTCACATCATACCCTCCCCACTTGATCCAGTGTCAGTGTGTCAGTATCAGACTGCCACGATGTGATAGACTGGCTGCACTAGTGTCACATCATACCCTCCCCACTCCATCCAGTCTCAGTGTGTCAGTATCAGACTCCGATGTTGTGACAGACTGGCTGCACTAGTGTCACATCGTACCCTCCCCACTTGATCCAGTGTCATTGAGTCAGTATCAGACTGCGATGTTGTGACCAATATCTACACTAGCATCACATCGTCCCCTCGCACAGCGCACATTTATACAAAGTTGTGTGCCTGACACATCTCTGTGGCTCTTATTTCAACACAATCACTGTATATTCAATTGAATGTTGATTGTGGGGAAATACGAGATATGTGAATGAAGAACTAATGGATTCCAGCTCATTTAATTAAATTTTGCTTGTGTAGTCACAAATTGAGAGTCCTTCATCGACAAACATTGATACCTCCCAGACTGCCCATCCACGTCAGCAGCACACCAACAGCACATCTATATACAGGACACGATTGTAGGAGCATTGATCTGGGGGGAGGTATTGGCAGCCATGTATAGATGTGGCACGAGATATAGAGCCCTGTCATCACTCCATTACAACGTGTGTATAGACACAACCCTGTATTGTGTAGCTGTTCCAGTTGACTTGTGTACATTGTCTGACATAGCTGTTCCAGTTGACTTGTGTACATTGTCTGACATAGCTGTTCCAGTTGACTTGTGTACATTGTATTGCATAGCTGTTTCAGGGTGGTATATGAACATTACACAACATTGTATTGCATAGCTGTTTCAGGGTGGTATATGAACATTACAAAACATTGTATTGCATAGCTGTTTCAGGGTGGTATGTGAACATTACACAACACTGTCTGACATAGCTGTTTCAGGGTGGTATGTGGACATTACACAACACTGTCTGACATAGCTGTTTCAGGGTGGTATGTGAAGATTACACAACATTGTCTGACATAGCTGTTTCAGGGCGGTATATGAACATTACACAACATTGTCTGACATAGCTGTTTCAGGGTGGTATGTGAACATTACACAACATTGTCTGACATAGCTGTTCCAGGGTGGTATGTGAACATTACACAACATTGTCTGACATAGCTGTTTCAGGGTGGTATATGAACATTACACAACATTGTCTGACATAGCTGTTCCAGGGTGGTATATGAACATTACACAACATTGTCTGACATAGCTGTTCCAGGGTGGTATATGAACATTACACAACATTGTCTGACATAGCTGTTCCAGGGTGGTATATGAACATTACACAACATTGTCTGACATAGCTGTTCCAGGGTGGTATATGAACATTACACAACATTGTCTGACATAGCTGTTTCAGGGTGGTATGTGAACATTACACAACATTGTCTGACATAGCTGTTCCAGGGTGGTATGTGAACATTACACAACATTGTCTGACATAGCTGTTTCAGGGGGGTATGTGAACATTACACAACATTGTCTGACATAGCTGTTTCAGGGGGGTATGTGAACATTACACAACATTGTCTGACATAGCTGTTTCAGGGGGGTATGTGAACATTACACAACATTGTCTGACATAGCTGTTTCAGGGGCGTATGTGAACATTACACAACACTGCGTGACGTAGCTGTTCCAGGTGGTATGTGGACATTACACAACACTGCGTGACGTAGCTGTTTCAGGGGGGTATGTGAACATTACACAACACTGCGTGACGTAGCTGTTCCAGGTGGTATGTGGACATTACACAACACTGCGTGACATAGCTGTTTCAGGGGGGTATGTGGACATTACACAACACTGCGTGACGTAGCTGTTCCAGGGTGGTATGTGGACATTACACAACACTGTCTGACGTAGCTGTTTCAGGGTGGTATGTGAACATTACATAACACTGCGTGACGTAGCTGTTCCAGGTGGTATGTGGACATTACATAACACTGCATGACGTAGCTGTTTCAGGGAGGTAAGTGAACATTACACAACACTGCGTGACGTAGCTGTTCCAGGGAGGTATGTGGACATTACACAACACTGCGTGACGTAGCTGTTTCAGGGTGGTATGTGAACATTACATAACACTGCGTGACGTAGCTGTTTCAGGGGGTATGTGGACATTAAACAACACTGCGTGACGTATCTGTTCCAGGGTGGTATGTGGACATTACACAACACTGCATGACGTAGCTGTTTCAGGGGGGTATGTGGACATTACACAACACTGCATGACGTAGCTGTTCCAGGTGGTATGTAGTCATTACACAACACTGCATGACGTAGCTGTTTCAGGGGGGTATGTGGACATTACACAACACTGCATGACGTATCTGTTTCAGGGTGGTATGTGAACATTACACAACACTGAGTGACGTAGCTGTTCCAGGTGGTATGTGGACATTACACAACACTGAGTGACGTAGCTGTTCCAGGGTGGTATGTGGACATTACACAACACTGCATGACGTAGCTGTTTCAGGGTGGTATGTGGACATAACACAACACTGCGTGACGTAGCTGTTCCAGGGTGGTATGTGGACATTACACAACACTGAGTGACGTAGCTGTTTCAGGGTGGTATGTGGACATTACACAACACTGCGTGACGTAGCTGTTTCAGGGTGGTATGTGGACATTACACAACACTGCGTGACGTAGCTGTTTCAGGTGGGTATGTGGACATTACACAACACTGCGTGACGTAGCTGTTTCAGGGTGGTATGTGGACATTACATAACACTGCGTGACGTAGCTGTTTCAGGGTGGTATGTGAACATTACATAACACTGCGTGACGTAGCTGTTTCAGGGGGTATGTGGACATTACACAACACTGCGTGACGTATCTGTTCCAGGGTGGTATGTGGACATTAAACAACACTGCGTGACGTAGCTGTTCCAGGTGGTATGTGGACATTACACAACACTGCATGACGTAGCTGTTTCAGGGGGGTATGTGGACATTACACAACACTGCGTGACGTAGCTGTTTCAGGGGGGTATGTGGACATTACACAACACTGCGTGACGTAGCTGTTTCAGGGTAGTATGTGAACATTACATAACAATGCGTGACGTAGCTGTTCCAGGGTGGTATGTGAACATTACACAACACTGCGTGACGAAGCTGTTCCAGGTGGTATGTGGACATTACACAACACTGCGTGGCATAGCTGTTCCAGGTGGTATGTGGACATTACACAACACTGCGTGACGTAGCTGTTTCAGGGTGGTATGTGAACATTACACAACACTGCGTGACGTAGCTGTTCCAGGTGGTATGTGGACATTACACAACACTGCGTGGCATAGCTGTTCCAGGTGGTATGTGAACATTACACAACACTGCGTGACGTAGCTGTTTCAGGGGGGTATGTGGACATTACACAACACTGCGTGGCATAGCTGTTTCAGGGTGGTATGTGAACATTACTCAGTGTATGTGTGTTTGTAAAGATCTGTTTAAGTGGTTCCTGCCATTTATACAACTTATATGGAAATCATTGCCAACAGTCACACATGGACAGTGCACCTATCAGTCAACAGTTCTGATGCAGGCCACAGCACCAGATGTGTGAACATGTGCAGTGCTGATAACTGATGCCAAGTGAGTGATGATGGGATGAGAGGTATTGAATGATGGCTGGCTGTCAGAGGTCGGAGCCAGACACCCAGTGGAACCCAGACAATAGGACATATAGACATATAGGATGGACTAATGAGGACGATGTGTGTTACTGTTTGGGACTCTTCTTAAAGAGACACTGTTGGTCGCTGCGTTTAAGACAGTTACAAGGTAAATCCTGGTCAATGTGAGCTTAATGTACAAATGTACTAAATTGAAGGAATTAACAAGATTTGGGCTTTCGACAAGTGGTTATAAATGTCACAGACAATCACCACCATCCTCTCTGACTGACAGTCACACCTCACCCTGTGATAGCCACACCTCAGCCTGCCTCTGTGACAGCCACACCTTCTCTCTTGACTCTGTGACAGCCACACCTCACCCTGACTTTGTGACAGTCACACCTCACCCTGACTCTGTTACAGTCTCACCCTGACTCTGTTACAGTCACACCTCACCCTGACTGGATGACAGTCACACCCTACACAATATTTTATTGTATAAATTATATAAATGTTTGATTGAAGTTACTGTTCCACAATCTGGTGACATGCCATAACATGGAGAGTTTGAGGATGTAAGCTATGATTTGATAACAGCCAATACAACCATACCAACAAAGCTATACTAATTGCTGGTGTGGTGTACGCCGCTGCTCACTGTGGGACCTACATCATCCCATCCTGGCCGGCTGTGAATGTGTTGGTGGTTTGATAAGGATGTATCTCCAGTGTGAGCCCCATTGCTGTAGAGGACATGATGCGTGTGGAGTCGTGCAAGCTCCAGATGTAGGTGCTGAAGACATGGGGGAATATTAACTAGTCAGCTCCTCCCACTGTGTGTGTGTGTGTCACCCTGCGTCTTACTGCAAGATCCCAGGTAGGCCTCACACCATGTGACAGTACACTGCAGTGTTCATGTACTGCCTGCCATATTGGGGGGACAGTATCGCAGTACTGGGTCACCAATATGGACATTTGGCTGTCACTTGTAAGATTCATTTTGAGATACACTTGTAGTAAAACAGTAACTAAGGGGAGGGACTCTTTCAGTAACCTGTGTACATCTATTTACTATTTACAGTCATTTGTATTTGGCGATTCATCGCAGTGCATCACAACGGTGGTACTGATTGTTGCTGTAATCGTGTATACATTGGGAGTATTAAAACACATGACCCTGCACACATCACAAACCTAAAACATGTACAACATGTACGAAGGATAGGATGTTTTTATCTATTTCAGTGGATGATGTTAAATAATAACCCCAGTTAAGATAAAGTAAGGATTCAGAACAACGATTATCACGAAGAATGTTCATTCTTAACAGTTCTTTCTTTGTACAGATGATGCGATGGTTAAGATTGTATTTCAAGTAAGTTTGTAGTTGTAGTAGTGTTTGACATCTTTTGTACATTACCTATAACCGTGGTCACTGAAACAAACCCTTCTATCCATGATACATCTTTGCCAAGAATGTTCTCCCATTTTTCATGTGTTGTTGTGAGGTTTACTGTAGTTTTTCATAATATTTTATAACTTCATCATTTAAAGTAAATCTGTGAGATGTTTTCTTTAATTCATCAATATGTGGTAATGGATGGTTTGCAGGAGAAGAGAATATACATGTATGTTATCCCAGCCCTGGTTTTGGCGACAGTAATTGTACCTGTCAGTGTCAATTGTCTTCCCATTCCCTGACATTTTATTGATGAATTCAAATGATTTTCCTGTGTTATTATCCACTGGTCATGTAAGTCAACTTTAAATGGCAGGAAGTTGACTTCTTTCAGTTTCTGTTTCTGCTGTTTCTCAAACAATGTTAGTTGTTTGTTTTTTTAAAAACTCCGAAGTCACTCATATTAAAACTATATCGACATGTCCAATATTGCCTAGAGAAACCTGTGGTTCAAACTTTGAGCAGATGGCACCAATCAGCCAAATCAGCCAAGTCATGTAAGTGGATGAACAGATCATGACTCTGTTTATAGAAACTGAAAATAGGTTTAACTCACACACCTTTCTGGTTGTGATGCTGGGGATGGTGGTAAGTGTGGGTTCATCTCTGTTACCATGGTGACATCATCTTGTGCCCTGACATTCTGTCATCCACCACCACCCTCTCTGCTGGTGGCTGGAGGGCTTCTCATCCATTGTGTTATAATGATACCCTAGTGACCACACCACTGACCCCACACTGCCCAGGTCAGCACTGGTCACTGGTAATGACCACCACTTTTAATTAAGGACACAGTTAATCATAGCCAGGGCAAGACTGTCTTCTTTCCGCATTTCCTGTGCAGACTAAGATGTCTGGTCCTGGAACAATGTGGAAGAGTGGAGATACTGCTGCTGTATCAGGCATGTCATACAGGGCCTGCTGATGTGTGTGTGGATGGCTCACCTCTACAGACCCCGGTGAGAAGCAAATATACCCAACACAGCCCATGCAAGGCTTTAATAGTGGGCAAGTCTAGATTCCTGCAGTTTCAGGAAATGAAGAGAGTGTCTGGCCTGACCTTTATTATACTTTATTAAGATAATTTACCAACTGTTTTTTCCTGAAAGTTATGTTCATTTCAGAGTGACTTGATCACCATGAAGATGTGATAGCATTACAGGGCAGTTCTCTTCATATCACTTGTTAGCATTACAGGGCAGCTCTCTTCATATCACTTGTTAGCATTACAGGGCAGCTCTCTTCATATCACTTGTTAGCATTACAGGGCAGCTCTCTTCATATCACTTGTTAGCATTACAGGGCAGCTCTCTTCATATCACTTGTTAGCATTACGGGGCAGCTCTCTTCATATCACTTGTTAGCATTACAGGGCAGCTCTCTTAATATCACTTGTGAGCATTACAGGGCAGCTCTCTTAATATCACTTGTTAGCATTACAGGGCAGCTCTCTTAATACTTTTTGTTAGCATTACAGGGCAGCTCTCTTAATATCACTTGTTAGCATTACAGGGCAGCTCTCTTAATATCACTTGTTAGCATTACAGGGCAGCTCTCTTAATATCACTTGTTAGCATTACAGGGCAGCTCTCTTAATATCACTTGTTAGCATTACAGGGCAGCTCTCTTAATATCACTTGTTAGCACTACAGGGCAGCTCTCTTAATATCACTTGTTAGCATTACAGGGTAGCTCTCCTAAAATCACTTGTTAGCATTACAGGGCAGCTCTCGTAATACTTCTCTGCTAACAATGACTATCGTCTATATCTGCAGGGGGCGGTGGGGTAGCCTAGTGGTGAAAGCGTTCGCCCATAACGCCGAAGATCCAGGTTCAATTCCCCACATGGGTACAGTTTATCATTTCTATTGTCGCTGCATGATATTGCTGAAATATTGCTAAAATCGGTGTAAACCTATACTCTTTCACTCACTCACTCCCTGTGTGTGGGGCACGGGTGGCCCAGTCGCCTAAGGTGCCGCAATTCTGAGTTGTGTCCCCTGGGAATGCCAGAAACCTATAATTGTGGGTTCGAATCCTGGTTCACCCCGATTATGTTTCTAGGTTTGTCAGCACCATACCCGTGCTCGTGGGTTTCACCGAAGTGGTAAACGTCTGAGACCTGCATCACTTACGGCTTTCCTCCCACATTAAGCTGACACGCCGTGATATAACTGGAATAATGTTGAAAGCGGCGTTAAACCAAACTCACTCACTCACTCCCTGTGTAGGTTTCCTGGTATGTGAGCCCTAGAGATATAGAGGATGATCAGTTGCAGAAGTAGCGTGTACATGAGGCGGCCTTAACTGTCGCTTGTATGCAAGATGGGTATAATACTCTGAAGTCAGTATACTGCTAGACACTAATTCATACATTTACTGTGACTGGGCCTACTCATGTGCAACCCCAGCAAGTGTGATTAAAGCGTCCTGTGTGATAAATATTGTCATTGTAAATAATGCGAAGGTTTCCCGATCACGGATTGGGCAATATCATCTTTTCTAAGGAAGCATCTTATAGTCTGCAAGCCGTTAAGTTTATATATTAATTCTAACAAAAGTGTAATTACCCTTTAGTCGGACAATGTGTGAAAAATGCCCCGACTTCGCCAGTGGCAATATAGGTTTCGGCGTTATGACTGCCAAGTCTAACCTGTTCACCTCTCTGATTTTCATGTATTTGCACTCATGAATATGGTATCACAATTCAGTGTCAACTGTACAATTATGTCTTGTTATTGGCTAGTTATAACATGTTGACAGACTCACACGGTTGATGGGAAATTAAGGCATATCATTTACAAACGTTACGACAGCACTTGCTCCCTCTGTCCCTGGGCCTGAGTTCATACCTCCAGCTTTGCAAATATGCTAATAGTTTAATTATTGATCATATGAAGTTACTCATGTGGAATGTTGAGAAATATTTCTTGATTTGAAGTCCTCATGCCTCATCATGTAAATAGTTAGCTTGGATTTAGAATTGATTGTCATCAGTTGCTGGGCAGCTTTGACAAACCAACTGTAGCCCACTTGTCTGTGTGATCATTGACGGTGTTCATTGGCCATTAGTATTTATACTTTGGATCAATTTTTTTTGTCAAAGTCAGAAGTTGGAGAAGGGAATAATTGTTTAAAAAAATTCTGACCCTGTTTCTTTTTTAAACTGGATCACAGAATGATTTTACAAATATTACCTGTAGGAGGGGGCAAAAAAAATAAAGAAATATACGAATTTGCCAATTTCTGCGCCATCATCTGCTAAAAGATTCATGTTTTGTTGTTTTTATTCAGAAGATGAAAGTAGTTAATTTTAGCAAAGTCTGTGTATCAAGGACAAGGGACATAACTCTATATTTATCATGCAAGAAAAATTATGCTATGATCTGTCGACTGATCGATTTGGCGAAATAATAATGTCAAATTGACCATCATACGTTTTATGGAGGATTTATAGTGTAATTTCAGAGTAAGTTTGTGTGTATGATGTGTCAGCTGAAAAAAATAAGTGTATAATTGGTTTATTTTATTTTTTTTAAATTTTACAGAAAAATGGGGTTTGTGGTTCCATGATCCTACAAATATAAAAATAAGGGCCTTAAAGTAGTGTACCTTGTCTGGTGACAGTGTGAAGTAAATGGCAGTCCAAATGTCAGCAGGGCGCAGTCAGCAGCAGTTCACCTCTACCAGGCCAGGAGTTGATGTACAAACAATATTCAGTTTTTATCTCTGGTAACCAAGTTTATATGCTGCTTGGGGTTAATTTGGTGGGTTAGGTCACCACTAGGGCTGCAATTTATACAGTATGAGGCGAATACGACTCGTATCACAATATAGGGTAACGAATACGAATACGAATGCTTATTCACGAATACAATAACAAGTCAGCAGCTGATTTATTATTTGTAATATTAAGTGAAGCGATAACAACATAAATTATTTTACATGGTTTGTGAATTATTAATATATTGTACATGTATATACTGCACTTATCCAGGTACTAGTATCTGCTCAAATGTGACAATGAGCAGTGACCACAATACTGTCACAAACTAAATAGTATAAGAGTGTTGTCTTTTGAAGAAATCTATGCATATAATATGTTCTTATGGGTATTTTTATGTAAATGCAAATGCTTTCATATTCATAAATATTCGATTCTAGTGGCCACGAATAACGAATTCAATTCATGAATGGATACTGTTCGATTCACCGAATACGCGAGTGAATCATAACAACCCTAGTCTACACCTAATCAATACTCTTGGGGAGGATTATCTACAGGTTCCTCCTAGCTGGTCTCAGTCACAGTGGTACATCACCCACCCTGGTGACACTGGTGGTACACAGTGGTACATTGCCCACCCTGATGACACTGGTGGTACACAGTGGTACATCGCCCACCCTGGTGACACTGGTGGTACACAGTGGTACATCGCCCACCCTGGTGACACTGGTGGTACACAGTGGTACATCGCCCACCCTGGTGACACTGGTGGTACACAGTGGTACATCACCCACCCTGGTGACACTGGTGGTACACAGTGGTACATCGCCCACCCTGGTGACACTGGTGGATCACAGTGGTACATTGCCCACCCTGGTGACACTGGTGGTACACAGTGGTACATCACCCACCCTGGTGACACTGGTGGTACACAGTGGTACATCGCCCAACCTGGTGACACTGGTGGTACACAGTGGTACATCACCCACCCTGGTGACACTGGTGGTACACAGTAGTACATTGCCCACCCTGGTGACACTGGTGGTACACAGTGGTACATTGCCCACCCTGGTGACACTGGTGGTACACAGTGGTACATTGCCCAACCTGGTGACACTGGTGGTACACAGTAGTACATCACCCACCCTGGTGACACTGGTGGTACACAGTGGTACATTGCCCACCCTGGTGACACTGGTGGTACACAGTGGTACATTGCCCACCCTGGTGACACTGGTGGTACACAGTGGTACATCGCCCACCCTGGTGACACTGGTGGTACACAGTGGTACATTGCCCACCCTGGTGACACTGGTGGATCACAGTGGTACATTGCCCACCCTGGTGACACTGCAGGTACACAGTGATACATTGCCCACCCTGGTGACACTGGTGGTACACAGTGGTACATCGCCCACCCTGGTGACAGTGGTGGTACACAGTGGTACATTGCCCAGCCTGGTGACACTGGTGGTACACAGTGGTACATCGCCCACCCTGGTGACACTGCAGGTACACAGTGGTACATCACCCACCCTGGTGACACTGGTGGTACACAGTGGTACATCACCCACCCTGGTGACACTGGTGGTACACAGTGGTACATCACCCACCCTGGTGACACTGGTGGTACACAGTGGTACATTGCCCACCCTGGTGACACTGGTGGATCACAGTGGTACATTGCCCACCCTGGTGACACTGGTGGTACACAGTGGTACATTGCCCACCCTGGTGACACTGGTGGATCACAGTGGTACATTGCCCACCCTGGTGACACTGGTGGTACACAGTGGTACATCACCCACCCTGGTGACACTGGTGGTACACAGTGGTACATCGCCCAACCTGGTGACACTGGTGGTACACAGTGGTACATCACCCACCCTGGTGACACTGGTGGTACACAGTAGTACATTGCCCACCCTGGTGACACTGGTGGTACACAGTGGTACATTGCCCACCCTGGTGACACTGGTGGTACACAGTGGTACATTGCCCAACCTGGTGACACTGGTGGTACAAAGTAGTACATCACCCACCCTGGTGACACTGGTGGTACACAGTGGTACATTGCCCACCCTGGTGACACTGGTGGTACACAGTGGTACATTGCCCACCCTGGTGACACTGGTGGTACACAGTGGTACATCGCCCACCCTGGTGACACTGGTGGTACACAGTGGTACATTGCCCACCCTGGTGACACTGGTGGATCACAGTGGTACATTGCCCACCCTGGTGACACTGCAGGTACACAGTGATACATTGCCCACCCTGGTGACACTGGTGGTACACAGTGGTACATCGCCCACCCTGGTGACAGTGGTGGTACACAGTGGTACATTGCCCAGCCTGGTGACACTGGTGGTACACAGTGGTACATCGCCCACCCTGGTGACACTGCAGGTACACAGTGGTACATCACCCACCCTGGTGACACTGGTGGTACACAGTGGTACATCACCCACCCTGGTGACACTGGTGGTACACAGTGGTACATCACCCACCCTGGTGACACTGGTGGTACACAGTGGTACATTGCCCACCCTGGTGACACTGGTGGATCACAGTGGTACATTGCCCACCCTGGTGACACTGGTGGTACACAGTGGTACATTGCCCACCCTGGTGACACTGGTGGATCACAGTGGTACATAGCTCACCCTGGTGACACTGGTGGATCACAGTGGTACATTGCCCAACCTGGTGACACTGGTGGTACACAGTGGTACATCGCCCAGCCTGGTGACACTGGTGGTACACAGTGGTACATTGCCCACCCTGGTGACACTGGTGGTACACAGTGGTACATAGCTCACCCTGGTGACACTGGTGGATCACAGTGGTACATCGCCCACCCTGGTGACACTGGTGGTACACAGTCGTACATCGCCCAGCCTGGTGACACTGGTAGTACATTGCCCAGCCTGGTGACACTGGCGGTACACAGTGGTACATCGCCCACCCTGGTGACACTGGTGGTACACAGTGGTACATCGCCCACCCTGGTGACACTGGTGGTACACAGTGGTACATTGCCCACCTTGGTGACACTGGTGGATCACAGTGGTACATTGCCCACCCTGGTGACACTGGTGGATCACAGTGGTACATTGCCCACCCTGGTGACACTGGTGGTACACAGTGGTACATTTCCCACCCTGGTGACACTGGTGGATCACAGTGGTACATAGCTCACCCTGGTGGGACTGGTGGTACATCGCCCACCCTGGTGACACTGGTGGATCACAGTGGTACATAGCTCACCCTAGTGGCCTTGGTGGTACATCGCCCACCCTGGTGACACTGGTGGATCACAGTGGTACATAGCTCACCCTGGTGGCACTGGTGGTACATCGCCCACCCTGGTGACCCTGGTGGTACACAGTGGTACATCGCTCACCCTGAGGACATTGGTGGATCACAGTGGTACATCGCTCACCCTGGTGACACTGGTGGTACACAGTGGTACATTGCCCTCCCTGGTGACACTGGTGGTACACAGTAGTACATTGCCCACCCTGGTGACCCTGGTGGTACACAGTGGTACATCGCTCACCCTGAGGACATTGGTTGATCACAGTGGTACATTGCTCACCCTGGTGACACTGGTGGTACACAGTGGTACATCACCCACCCTGAGGACACTGCTGATTGTTACTAAGATTTGAGTCTTTGAATCAAGATGATCATGATCCTTAGTTTATCAGCAGCATGATCCTGACTTTCAATCCATGGTTAGTTCTACAATCAGTGTCACTCTGTCCTCCCACATCGGAGCTGTCAGCTCCCAGATACAGCCTGTGTTGTGGATTGCCACTGGCCACTGCTAATTGTAGTGTGTGAAGGATTGGCATTATTGCTGCCGAGATTGTAACAACAGATGGAGGTTGTGAAGGGTTGACATTATTGCTGCCGAGATTGTAACATCAGATGGAGGTTGTGAAGGATTGGCATTATTGCTGCCGAGATTGTAACATCAGATGGAGGTTGTGAAGGATTGGCATTATTGCTGCCGAGATTGTAACATCAGATGGAGGTTGTGAAGGATTGGCATTATTGCTGCCGAGATTGTAACATCAGATGGAGGTTGTGAAGGATTGGCATTATTGCTGCCGAGATTGTAACATCAGATGGAGGTTGTGAAGGGTTGACATTATTGCTGCCGAGATTGTAACATCAGATGGAGGTTGTGGAGGATTGGCATTATTGCTGCCGGAATTGTAACATCAGATGGAGGTTGTGAAGGATTGGCATTATTGCTGCCGAGATTGTAACATCAGATGGAGATTGTGAAGGGTTGACATTATTGCTGCCGAGATTGTAACATCAGATGGAGGTTGTGAAGGGTTGACATTATTGCTGCCGAGATTGTAACATCAGATGGAGGTTGTGAAGGGTTGACATTATTGCTGCCGAGATTGTAACATCAGATGGAGGTTGTGAAGGGTTGACATTATTGCTGCCGAGATTGTAACAACAGATGGAGGTTGTGAAGGGTTGACATTATTGCTGCCGAGATTGTAACAAGTTCAACAGATGGAGGTTGTGAAGGATTGGCATTATTGCTGCCGAGATTGTAACATCAGATGGAGGTTGTGAAGGGTTGACATTATTGCTGCCGAGATTGTAACATCAGATGGAGGTTGTGAAGGGTTGACATTATTGCTGCCGAGATTGTAACATCAGATGGAGGTTGTGAAGGGTTGACATTATTGCTGCCGAGATTGTAACAACAGATGGAGGTTGTGAAGGGTTGACATTATTGCTGCCGAGATTGTAACATCAGATGGAGGTTGTGAAGGATTGGCATTATTGCTGCCGAGATTGTAACAACAGATGGAGGTTGTGAAGGGTTGACATTATTGCTGCCGAGATTGTAACATCAGATGGAGGTTGTGAAGGGTTGACATTATTGCTGCCGAGATTGTAACATCAGATGGAGGTTGTGAAGGGTTGACATTATTGCTGCCGAGATTGTAACATCAGATGGAGGTTGTGAAGGATTGGCATTATTGCTGCCGAGATTGTAACAACAGATGGAGGTTGTGAAGGGTTGACATTATTGCTGCCGAGATTGTAACATCAGATGGAGGTTGTGAAGGGTTGACATTATTGCTGCCGAGATTGTAACATCAGATGGAGGCTGTGAAGGGTTGACATTATTGCTGCCGTGATTGTAACATCAGAAGGAGGTTGTGAAGGGTACACATTATTGCTGCCGAGATTGTAACATCAGATGGAGGTTGTGAAGGGTTGACATTATTGCTGCCGAGATTGTAACATCAGATGGAGGTTGTGAAGGATTGGCATTATTGCTGCCGAGATTGTAACAACAGATGGAGGTTGTGAAGGGTTGACATTATTGCTGCCGAGATTGTAACATCAGATGGAGGTTGTGAAGGGTTGACATTATTGTTGCCGAGATTGTAACATCAGATGGAGGTTGTGAAGGGTTGACATTATTGCTGCCGAGATTGTAACATCAGATGGAGGTTGTGAAGGATTGGCATTATTGCTGCCGAGATTGTAACAACAGATAGAGGTTGTGAAGGGTTGACATTATTGCTGCCGAGATTGTAACATCAGATGGAGGTTGTGAAGGGTTGACATTATTGCTGCCGAGATTGTAACATCAGATGGAGGTTGTGAAGGGTTGACATTATTGCTGCCGTGATTGTAACATCAGAAGGAGGTTGTGAAGGGTACACATTATTGCTGCCGAGATTGTAACAACAGATGGAGGTTGTGAAGGGTTGACATTATTGCTGCTGAGATTCTAACAACAGATGGAGGTTGTGAAGGGTTGATATTATTGCTGCTGAGATTCTAACAACAGATGGAGGTTGTGAAGGGTTGACATTACTGCTGCCGAGATTGTAACAACAGATGGAGGTTGTGAAGGGTTGACATTATTGCTGCTGAGATTGTAACAACAGATGGGGGTTGTTTGTTGAAAACAATCTCTAATTGTTGTAATAATGAAAAAAGACAATTTGCTGCAAACACCACTCTGATCACAAGGGGGAATAAACTGGTGTATATAATAGGAGGAACAAGTCTCTTTCAAGAATGTGGTGGCGCCAGTTTTACTATCATAGTAGGATCTCCCTAGACATATTACACGCACTTCAACACAGAGCTTATTGTGTAATTGTGTGAGCTGTTGTCATCTCAACTCCCCAGGGAACATACTTCATGCCATGCATGACATCATACCGCCTCATCAAGTAGACACTTTGTTTTTGTGTAGGCTGCACTCCGGGGGAGACAGTGTGTAAGCTCAAACAGTCAAACACGGTTAATCTGGATTCAGGAGTACTTGTAAGGCTTAAAGAACATAACATTGCTTTTGGTTTTCGGGTTCACATCATGCCTGATTGTTGTTGGCCCAAGCTGCGATGAAGTTTTCTTTGTCACAACTCCGTCTATTTGAACACTTTGCCACCAACGTAAACACTGGTTGCTGAACATTCTGCATCCCATCCTTACACATTCACATATGTGGCAACACCAAGGTGTTGCACTGCTCACTGGAGAGATGTGCAGGCTTGGGTCGGGTGTGGTCACGGGAGGAATGCAGGGTTTGTCAACACACAGTTTGAAATAAAGGGGTCCAGGTGTCCTTAAGTTTGCTACTGTAGTATGTGATTCCATAGCCTCCTGAACCTCCACCCCTCAGTGACATACAACTTAGTTCTGAACACTGTACAATAATTAGCTGCAATCCAAGACAGAGACAACTAGTTGTAGGTGCAATGACATTTTGTACAACCTGATTACTGCTGTTAGACATCAATGAGCCTGAATTTACATAAAGGAGACGGAAGAGCAGGATGTTCCTGAGACTACATGCAGTCGCTCAGCAGATGACTGATCACGCCTGCAGAATCCATTCCCACAGAACAATCAACAGTCACAACTTCATTTCCTTAGGTGAAAAAGAAAAAAAAGTCTATGATATATGTGGTGTTTTGCAAGTTGTTATGACTGTCTGTGGGTGACAAGGCGGTGACAGGCCTTGTACTGACCGATAATGAAACAAGCACTGCCTGGTCCACACACTGACAGCTGGCTTCTGGTAGTCGGTGACAACAGCGCCATATACCCAGCTTCCACCTGCCAGTCCAGTCAAGGCTCCAGGCTTGTAACAAACAACCAATCATGTCATTGTCACACTGTGTGTTAAATATTTAAAAGCCCTGATGTTAAATTCCTTGAAGTTGCTGTCAGATTGACATGTTTACATTGCGAAAACACTGGCATTGATTTGTGTTGGGTACTTTTTGTGTGACTTGTATTGTTTGCCCTCTGCATGGTGCCTCTTCACCGAGGGGTGATTCAACGCACGTTCTGGCGACAGTTGGGTCCGCTGATTGCAACACACCAAAAACTTTACTGTAGTGGAGGTAGTGCTTTTTACTGGAATCACCATACTCCAGCACATTTCACTGGCAGGCTGTATCAGCAATGGCTAACTGAAAATCACTTTTGAGGTTAACGTTTAATTACACTAGGTTCAGGAATGATTAGTTGCATTTTGGTTTGAGGTTGTTTGGGGAGTTTCCTGATGAGGTGGTGAGGTGCCCACTGGATCATGCTGCTGTCAGAATGGGTCTTTACGAGCCTTGTCTGGATATGCTGACAATGACTAGGGTTGAATTGTTTGATGGGCATTACTTACAGTCCGTTTGACTCCAAATGAGAACGATGAATTGCAAAATAACTCGAAATCCAGAAAAGTGTATGAAACATCAATACGGTACTTGACCATGAATACCCTGTACCCAACAAAATCTGAATTTTGTTTATTTTAAGACCCATGACGGATGAAGTTCTTTAAGAAACTATCATGTAATTTTGTATAAAATGTGTATATGACACGTAGGGGGGACAAACCGTGGAAGGGACAGTAGGGTTTGGTGATTATTGCTTAATCAGTTCATAGTAGGCGGATGGGATGAAATAGCCTTGATCTCTGTTGATTGATGGCTTGTGGCAGTGAATGTGGACTGCTTCTGTTAGTTTTAGTGAAGTCATGGAGGTTCTTGCAGAGGATTTGGACGTTGTCCCAGTTGCTGATATGGTCCGAGGTGGCTGATTTTCTGTCTGATTTGATGGTGGAGGTTTTGTGCTCTTTGATTCTGGTGTTGATGGGTCTGGATATTTCACCTACATAGGATTGTCCAACGTTGCAGTCAATTTAATAAACCTCTACTGTTAATCCTACTAACTATATTCTGTTCAATGTTCCTCATTCAGTCTTGCTTGACAACGGTATAAGAATCTATACCGAAATGTTGCCTTTACAGTATTAAAGAAGTTGTTATCCATAAATTGTGTCTACTTTGTCAATGACTAGGGTTACCTGGCTCGCTGCTGGCTGAGACTTTGACAGGAAAATAGGAAACATTTCACTATTTATCAGCACTAATGAAACTGAAAGAATGGACAAGATATTATAATCCTAGTATTTGACAAGGAGGACCCTACTGCTTCACATGTTGCACATGTCAAGTGTCATGTTAGTTTTAGAAGTGTTATTGTAACCACTGTAACATATCACATGTAGACACATGTTGAAGGGGCTTTGTAATTGATTGCTGTTTAATTATGCCCTTTGTTGTTAAAAGATGCACTCTGTTGTTTAAGGATGCACTGTTGTTTAAGGATGCACTCTGTTGTTTAAGGATACACTCTGTTGTTTAAGGATGCACTCTGTTGTTTAAGGATACACTCTGTTGTTTAAGGATACACTCTGTTGTTTAAGGATGCACTTTGTTGTTTAAAGATACACTTTGTTGTTTAAGGATACACTTTGTTGTTTAAGGATACACTTTGTTGTTTAAGGATGCACTTTGTTGTTTAAGGATGCACTTTGTTGTTTAAGGATACACTTTGTTGTTTAAAGATACACTTTGTTGTTTAAGGATGAACTTAATTGTTTAAGGATACACTCTGTTGTTTAAGGATACACTTTGTTGTTTAAAGATACACTTTGTTGTTTAAGGATGCACTTTGTTGTTTAAGGATACACTTTGTTGTTTAAGGATACATTTTGTTGTTTAAGGATACACTTTGTTGTTTAAGGATACACTTTGTTGTTTAAGGATGCACTTTGTCGTTTAAGGATACACTCTGTTGTTTAAGGATGCACTCTGTTGTTTAAGGATACACTCTGCAGTATTCACGCTATTATGACAGAGGCTTGTAAATTTGTTAGTTATATCACAGCATAGAACTAGTCACTTGTTTCATAAAATTAGTATTACACAAGAGCTCGTTTAGTATTCGATATATGTAGGATGAAATGGAAAACTGTGCCCACGTCATGACACCTTATCAATGCAAGTGTTGTTAGTTCTACATACACAGTGATTCCTGTTGTTACTTAACACACTGGGGGTATGTCGTGTCAGGCTGGTGTGAGAGGCTGCAGTACCACATCACATGTCACTCATGCTGGTGATGAAGGCTGACTTCCTTCCTGCTTCACTGATGGCATGTAGTCCATGTTAACCCTTGCGCTATCATGGTACATCACACAACAGTCCTCAAGGTTAAGAGAGATTTCAAGGAAATAGTTTTCAAGAAATAGAGATTTCAAGAACTAAAGTTTTCAAGGAAATAGTAAGTTTACAAGGATATAGAGCGTCCTAGGATATGGTGTTTTCAGTGGTAAGTGTTACAGTCCTTGGTGTGTGATTGGTGAACATTGTTATAATAATGTCAGGCCATGATCCCACCTTGTCCAGGGGAGTACAAGCTTCTTGTGTAGTCTCCCCACCCTGTGTAGGGAAGTACAACCTTCATGTGTAGTCTCCCCACCCTGTGTAGGGGAGTACAACCCTTCATGTGTAGTCTCCCCACCCTGTGTAGGGAAGTACAACCCTTCATGTGTAGTCTCCCCACCCTGTGTAGGGAAGGACAACCCTTCATGTGTAGTCTCCCCACCCTGTGTAGGGAAGTACAACCCTTCATGTGCAGTCTCCCCACTCTGTGTAGGGAAGGACAACCCTTCATGTGTAGTCTCCCCACCCTGTGTAGGGGAGTACAACCCTTCATGTGTAGTCTCCCCACCCTGTGTAGGGAAGTACAACCCTTCATGTGTAGTCTCCCCACTCTGTGTAGGGGAGTACAACCCTTCATGTGTAGTCTCCCCACCCTGTGTAGGGAAGTACAACCCTTCATGTGTAGTCTCCCCACCCTGGGTAGGGAAGTACAACCCTTCATGTGTAGTTTCCCCACCCTGCGTAGGGGAGTACAACCCTTCATGTGTAGTCTCTCCAACCTGTGTAGGGAAGGAGAACCCTTCATGTGTAGTCTCCCCACTCTGTGTAGGGGAGTACAACCCTTCATGTGTAGTCTCCCCACCCTGTGTAGGGAAGTACAACCCTTCATGTGTAGTCTCCCCACCCTGGGTAGGGAAGTACAACCCTTCATGTGTAGTTTCCCCACCCTGCGTAGGGGAGTACAACCCTTCATGTGTAGTCTCCCCACCCTGTGTAGGGAAGTACAACCCTTCATGTGTAGTCTCCCCACCCTGGGTAGGGAAGTACAACCCTTCATGTGTAGTTTCCCCACCCTGCGTAGGGGAGTACAACCCTTCATGTGTAGTCTCTCCAACCTGTGTAGGGAAGGAGAACCCTTCATGTGTAGTCTCCCCACCCTGTGTAGGGAAGGACAACCCTTCATGTGCAGTCTCCCCACCCTGTGTAGGGAAGTACAACCTTCATGTGTAGTCTCCCCACCCTGTGTAGGGGAGTACAACCCTTCATGTGTAGTCTCCCCACCCTGTGTAGGGGAGTACAACCCTTCATGTGTAGTCTCCCCACCCTGTGTAGGGGAGTACAACCTTCATGTGTAGTCTCCCCACCCTGTGTAGGGGAGTACAACCTTCATGTGTAGTCTCCCCACCCTGTGTAGGGGAGTACAACCCTTCATGTGTAGTCTCTCCACCCTGTGTAGGGAAGGACAACCCTTCATGTGTAGTCTCCCCACCCTGTGTAGGGAAGGACAACCCTTCATGTGCAGTCTCCCCACCCTGTGTAGGGAAGTACAACCTTCATGTGTAGTCTCCCCACCCTGTGTAGGGGAGTACAACCCTTCATGTGTAGTCTCCCCACCCTGTGTAGGGGAGTACAACCCTTCATGTGTAGTCTCCCCACCCTGTGTAGGGGAGTACAACCTTCATGTGTAGTCTCCCCACCCTGTGTAGGGGAGTACAACCTTCATGTGTAGTCTCCCCACCCTGTGTAGGGGAGTACAACCTTCATGTGTAGTCTCCCCACCCTGTGTAGGGGAGTACAACCTTCATGTGTAGTCTCCCCACCCTGTGTAGGGAAGTACAACCTTCATGTGTAGTCTCCCCACCCTGTGTAGGGGAGTACAACCTTCATGTGTAGTCTCCCCACTCTGTGTAGGGAAGTACAACCCTTCATGTGTAGTCTCCCCACCCTGTGTAGGGGAGTACAACCTTCATGTGAAGTCTCCCCACTCTGTGTAGGGAAGTACAACCTTCATGTGAAGTCTCTCCACCCTGTGTAGGGAAGTACAACCTTCATGTGAAGTCTCTCCACCCTGTGTAGGGAAGATAGATAGATCTTCTTTATTTCCTCCATTTCATGAAGAGTACAAGGTATACAGTGAAAGGACAACATCTATAGTATAAATGTGCACACACACATACATATATATATTACATATATGTCAGAAGTAGTTCATAAAAAATATTATACATATGTATCGTATTGATTATTTGTGTTATTAGATGGACAATTAGCATGTGTTATTTACAAATGTACACTTGTTTACAATACATACATTGTTTAGTATAAGCAGCTTCGGATGACTTCATCCCACTTTTTTACTGCACCACCAATATTTATCATGCTCTCTGCCCATACATTGTAGTCTAATTCTACTTCAAGTTGTTCAGGTAAACCGCCAAGCAAAAAAGTCAGAAAGGTGTCATCGTCTGCCCAGATTCTCACAAATATTTTAACATCAAGCAAATCAATGATTTTATCAAATATGATATTTCTTTCTTCTAAATTCTTTTGACATGACATGAAAACGTGTTTCACTATATCATTCGCAACTGTTCCACAAATACATTCCTTTGATTCTATTGGCATTGAACCTAAGCGAACTAGTCTAGCTAAGGAAGTAAAATATTCTGGTCTATCGAGAGCAAGTTTCCATAATCTATGTTCTCTTCCAGATTGTATTGTTAGATATCTTGACAGAGATAATCTGCTCAGAAACGCATTGTTTAGTAATTGTTTTTCGTGTAGGTGAATCTTTTCTTTCACCAGTTTTGACCATAATCGTTTCTTGATGAAATTTGAACACATTATATAATCATTAACCTCGTCAGATAAATTATATTTGGAGACAAGATGTAGCATGCTAAAGATGGGTGATTTCGTGTCCCACTTGTTCTTATTAACTAGTGTTGTTTTATATCTAAACTGTCCAAATCGGGCTAGAAACATTTGTTTGAAAATATACATTAGGTTTGAATTACATAGCTTACCAAGGAGCAAAAGCTTTTGTTGATCAATGTATCCTTGTACTGATATAACACCAATTGTGTCCCTCTCTATTTCTTTAGGCATACGCTTATTAAAACCCTGGATTTTCTTACAGAAATAGCGTTGAGTGATTTCTAGCATTTCATGTTCCTTTAATGATAGTTTTCCCCACACATTACATCCATATAAGCCACAGGGTAATATCACTCGTTGCCAGATGCGCACGGCGGCTATAGGATTAAGTCCACCAAAGTACAGGCCAGAATCATGGTTTACATTTATCAATTTTCTCAGTTTTTCACATGCTAACCTCGTTCTTTCTACCGAAGTTTTAGCAGTACTTATGTACACTCCCGCATAGACAATTGCCTTTTGAACAGGTAATTTTATCTTACCAATGTAAAGATGTTCAGGCGACACTATTTTTTTACTACATCCAAAAGTTAGGACAGCACTTTTGAACACATTGTATTTTAACTGCCACTTGTTACCATAATTTTCTGCAACGTTTAGGAGCATTTGAAGACCTGTTGTGTTACAGCTGATCAAGGTCGTGTCATCTGCTAACAGTATTCCTGGGCATCGTCCCCATGGGAGACATAGTCCACAACCGGAATTGCTTAGTTCATGAAGCAAATCGTTTATATAAAGAGTAAAGAGCCATGCTGATATGACACGACCCTGGCCTACACCCTGTTTAACAGGGAAAACATCAGATTTGAAGCCGGCAAAGCTAACACATGAGTACATAGAATTGTAAGACAAACGTAGAATTCTCCATAATTTACCATTGATACCAAATTTATGTAATTTGTAGAAGAGACCGTCAAGCCAAACACGATCGAAGGCTTTCTCGTTATCGAGGAAGGCACAATAAACTGGTGAGTTTCTTTCGTTAAAGTATGAAATACTTTCTAGAAGAGTGAGAGCCGCCGTTTCAGCACCAGCATTTTTTCTAAATCCAAACTGTAGTGGGTGAGGGAAGGTTACATCGTCGCTTATCCATTTTTCGATTCTGTTGAGAAGCATTCTTTCGAAAAGCTTACTTAGGACTGAAGTTAGTGTTATGCCCCTGTAGTTAGATGGATCACTTTTACTTTTTCCTCGTCCCTTATGTACTGGTAAGATTTCGCCAATATGATACATTTTGGGTATATATTCATGTTTAATAATAGCATTGAATAAAACCATAATATGCTTTAATAAAGATCTTCCCGCATACTTAATATGTTCGTTTGTGAGCCCATCAGGTCCCGGAGATTTATTGTTTTTCAGTCCTTTAACTGTACTTACTACCTCTGCAATGGTGAATGGTCTCTTCAATGGATGGTTAGCAGTTACATCGGTATCAGCATCAGATGTTTCGTTGTTTTCAATATTTTTGACTGAGCATATTACTTCATCAGCAAAAGAGCAGTCAAAATGACTTTCCATGGTTGGGATTGATAAGTCTCGAAAGTATTTACCAAAGATTCCACAAATACCTTCCGCGTTACTACTTTGGTTACATTTATAAAGAAGTTTGTGTACTTGGTCCTTAGTTTTGTGATATCGTTTAGCAGTTTTAAAGTATTCATGTACATCTATTTCAGCTGCCTCATAAAGTTCTTTCAGTCTGCTATCTATGAGCGATTGTTTGGATCTGCGATGCTGTCTTCTAAAACTACGCTTTGCTTCTTTATATTTAGCAAAGTTCTCATCGTTCTTAGCATGTGACCTGCCATTCTCTTGCCAATGTCGTCTTTTACTGCGCATTTCATCATGTAATAACTTCAGGTTGTCTTTTTTCCAGTAGGGTTTGAGGTAGGATTTAAACTTTGTTGATGGGATACTTACTGCAGTAGATGCATGGAGGGCATCTGTAATGTACTTATTATACGTTTCAATATATTCATTGTGGGATGGGAATTGGGACAACTTGCATATGTCTTCACGAAAGTAATTTTCAGTTTCATAGCGATACAGCATAAGATCAGTATCACACGCTTTCTTCCAATTGAGCTTATATCCACCATATGTTTTTTTAGGACAGTCATTTGTTATACACAGAAGGATAGGCAGATGGTCTGAGACAGTATATGGTATATCAGTATCAATGGTATAACCAATAACGTTATTCAGATAATCAACACTCACAAACATATAGTCTATCATTGTTCTCACATCTTTACATTTGTTTGAGAACGTATACTTAGTAATATCGTCTAATGGTACAACTGAATATAGGGTTCATTCATTTAGTACCCTTTGAAGACAGCGAGATCTCATTCTTTGGACAGCAGATTGTCGTATATCTGCATTAAAATCTCCAGTAAGGATAGTAAGACCATATTGCGAGTATATGTCATACAGTTCCATCACATAATCCAGCTGTTCAAAGTATACACTGTCTAAGATGTTAGTGGAAGGTAATCTCGTTCCTATCACATATAATGTGTTACTACCTATTTGTAGACTTACTCCGATTACATTTTGGCTTTGTGATGTATTGATTACGGATACCCTACACCAATCGCCTTTACGTATGAAGGTTGCTATACCACCTGACCCACGCTGAGAAGTACTGGTACAGCTGCATTTATAGTAAACATCAAAATCATCATGTATAGTGTTCATAAGGGAGGCATTTTGTTCACTTAGCCAATGTTCAGTCACAAAGAATAGATCTGTGCTGTCTAGTCTGGTACATAACTGATGTGTACCGTGCATAATGCCTCGTATGTTCCAAGTTGCTATTCGAAGCATACCGAGTAGTAACAGTGCACTATGTATAATGTTTATTATTAGTATAGCTTTTCATTCTTGGCTCCTGAGTTGTCATATGCATACCAAGAACTTTTTGGTACCCATTCTCTGCAGTTAACATTTTCAGGCCAGAACGTTTCATCGGCCAATATTGCCTTTGCACATTGTGTTGGCATATTTACACGTATTGTGTAAGTTGGATTTCGGCCTTCCCAATGCTTAAGGAGCTTCATATAGCTAATTGTAACACCACGCTGTGTTGCATAGTCCTTGATCGCGTCTTGTACAATTTCAAAGGGCATGTCAGCTTTTACATAAGACAGAACAAGCCTCTTTTGTTTAAAGCGAGAGGCCCCAGAGAAGGCTTTTTTTCCACTGATCGTTCAGCTGGACTGTTCTTGATTGGCTTGCATGATTTTCTTCACTGGGGCTTTCGCATGTAATAGTAAGGGACGGTTCATTGTTCGTGTGGTCACGAGATGTTTCTTGTCGCGAGTGTTTCACATTGTTTGGCTTTTGTCTGTGGTCTCGGATTGTTGAGTTTGTTGATCCAGATGGGTCACCATCACTAATTGCTGGACAATGAGCTGCTGCTTGGGTTGTTGTTATATTTTCAAATGTCACACGCAGGTCATCAGGATTCGCACTTTTGACGGCTTCTGAGTACAATAGCTTACTTCTGGTGCTCATACAATCTATTTTCCCATCTATAGCAGACGTTCGTTTATCAATTGTTGATATTCTTGTAAGCAGAGTTTCTTGGAGCTCTTTAATATCTACATTCTTACGTTGTAGGTCTTCCTTCAGTGATAACACATCATGCTTAAGTTTTTCCTCGCGGGATTGACTCTCTTGAACTTTAGTTTTAAGGAAAACAAGTTCTTTGTTCTTTTCTTCTAATGCAGTAATCATGTGAAACATGTCCTCTTCATATTTAGACTGGAAATCGTTCATTTTATCATAGATAACTGTAAAGCGTTCATTCATCTCTTCATGCATACACATTAGTTTTGAGAGGAAACATCCAAGCACATCTTTGTCTTTATCATCCACAAGCTCAGTGTTTTCGTCAGATACTTCGTTACCGTGAGCACGTGATTTCTGTCGACTCATGACTTCCGATTGAATAACATGAGCAGGCACAGACCCAGTAATATAGCTATAGAGCAGGTACACATCTGATGCATATTTCATAAGCACACTTTTAGTCTGGCCGGCTCTTTTCACCCTCTTTATAAGGGCACCATCTGGAAAGTCAGGTTTTTCACTCTTTGCAATGTCATACAATGAGAAACGAATGTCATTTAGTTGGTTTTCCTCATCCCTGTATATCGTAGTCAACTTAGTTTCACATGTCTGTCTATCATACCCACTAAGTGTGTCGCGTAGCTCATTTAGGATACCATAGTCCAGAGAGTCAGGTTCCTGTGTAGAGTATCGTGGAGAACTGGTGTTGCTCATACTTTCAGCTAGTACGGACAATAGAAATAAAGTGAGTTACCTTCAGGTTGATGGATCCAAATGTAGTAAGGTCCACATCGTATATATCCAAGATCCAAATGAGAATAAATCACACACCCTCTGAAGGATTTGCAAACTTCATATTCTTTCCACTGTCCAGTGAAGATCATATATAACCTGTAGCTCCCTGTAAGCTTACAAGGACGCTCAGGTCGAGAGAGGCAACATAAGCACGTCCTCACTCCACGGTGGCTTGGGGTAGTACAACCTTCATGTGTAGTCTCCCCACCCTGTGTAGGGGAGTACAACCTTCATGTGTAGTCTCCCCACTCTGTGTAGGGGAGTACAACCTTCATGTGTAGTCTCCCCACCCTGTGTAGGGGAGTACAACCTTCATGTGTAGTCTCCCCACCCTGTGTAGGGGAGTACAACCTTCATGTGTAGTCTCCCCACCCTGTGTAGGGAAGTACAACCTTCATGTGTATTTTCCCCACCCTGTGTAGGGGAGTACAACCTTCATGTGTAGTCTCCCCACTCTGTGTAGGGAAGTACAACCCTTCATGTGTAGTCTCCCCACCCTGTGTAGGGGAGTACAACCTTCATGTGAAGTCTCCCCACTCTGTGTAGGGAAGTACAACCTTCATGTGAAGTCTCCCCACCCTGTGTAGGGAAGTACAACCTTCATGTGAAGTCTCCCCACCCTGTGTAGGGCAGTACAACCTTCATGTGAAGTCTCTCCACCCTGTGTAGGGAAGTACAACCTTCATGTGAAGTCTCCCCACCCTGTGTAGGGAAGTACAACCTTCATGTGAAGTCTCCCCACCCTGTGTAGGGAAGTACAACGTTCATGTGTAGTCTCTCCACCCTGTGTAGGGAAGTACAACCTTCATGTGAAGTCTCCCCACCTTGTGTAGGGAAGTACAACCTTCATGTGAAGTCTCTCCACCCTGTGTAGGGAAGTACAACCTTCATGTGAAGTCTCCCCACCTTGTGTAGGGAAGTACAACCTTCATGTGAAGTCTCTCCACCCTGTGTAGGGAAGTACAACCTTCATGTGTAGTCTCCCCACCCTGTGTAGGGGAGTACAACCCTTCGTGTGTTCTCTACCCACCCTGTGAAGGGAAGTACAACCTTCATGTGAAGTCTCTCCACCCTGTGTAGGGAAGTACAACCTTCATGTGTAATCTCCCCACCCTGAGTAGGGAAGTACAACCCTTCATGTGTAGTCTCTCCACCCTGTGTAGGGGAGTACAACCCTTCATGTGTAGTCTCCCCACCCTGTGTAGGGAAGTACAACCCTTCATGTGTAGTCTCCCCACCCTGTGTAGGGAAGGACAACCCTTCATGTGCAGTCTCCCCACTCTGTGTAGGGGAGTACAACCCTTCATGTGCAGTCTCCCCACCCTGTGTAGGGGAGTACAACCCTTCATGTGTAGTCTCCCCACCCTGTGTAGGGGAGTACAACCCTTCATGTGCAGTCTCCCCACCCTGTGTAGGGAAGTACAACCTTCATGTGTAGTCTCCCCACCCTGTGTAGGGAAGTACAACCTTCATGTGTAGTCTCCCCACCCTGTGTAGGGAAGTACAACCCTTCATGTGCAGTCTCCCCACCCTGTGTAGGGAAGTACAACCTTCATGTGTAGTCTCCCCACCCTGTGTAGGGAAGGACAACCTTCATGTGTAGTCTCCCCACCCTGTGTAGGGGAGTACAACCTTCATGTGTAGTCTCCCCACCCTATGTAGGGAAGTACAACCTTCATGTGAAGTCTCCCCACCCTGTGTAGGGAAGTACAACCCTTCATGTGTAGTCTCCCCACCCTGTGTAGGGGAGTACAACCCTTCATGTGTAGTCTCCCCACCCTGTGTAGGGAAGTACAACCCTTCATGTGTAGTCTCCCCACCCTGTGTAGGGGAGTACAACCTTCATGTGTAGTCTCCCCACCCTGTGTAGGGAAGTACAACCTTCATGTGTAGTCCCCCCACCCTGTGTAGGGGAGTACAACCTTCATGTGTAGTCTCCCCACCCTGTGTAGGGGAGTACAAGCTTCATGTGTAGTCTCCCCACCCTGTGTAGGGAAGGACAACCTTCATGTGTAGTCTCCCCACCCTGTGTAGGGGAGTACAACCCTTCATGTGTAGTCTCCCCACCCTGTGTAGGGGAGTACAACCTTCATGTGTAGTCTCCCCATTCTCTGTACAAGCTGGGTTGAGCCTTGTTTAGCTGTTGCATGTGAAGTATCAGATACTTCTATGTGGAATGCCAACATGACCAACAGCCAGTATAAGTTTCACATTGATTTTTTGTCCTTCTGAATAATATCTTCTTTTGAGGCCTGTCCTGTGAGACCTTCATGTTATAATGAGAAAATCCTACAAATCAACTTCTTCCCATTGACAATCTGGAATGTAGATATGTGATGAATGGTACTTCAACGACCAGGGCTAATGTTGTGGTGACACCTATCACATGTTCCTGTTTAGGAGATCCTCCGCTACAGTGACAATTGTTGTGTGTTTTCCTACAGAGGACATACAGTGGAGCCACTGCTTCTGCAATACTTGTAGACAGTTTGTTTGTTGGTTAACACAGCACTCTGCAATATTGCTATATATATGTGTGACAGAGGTCTGTAAATAACTGAATCTGGACCAGACAGTCAAGTGATTGACATCAAGATCTGCATTGGGATATGATGACATGCATCAACCATCTCAGTGAGCCTGACCATGATCCCAAGAGTAGCTTCTTACAACAAGAATGTATTGCTGCAGATCAATTCTAACCTGGATATACACAGCTGTCCTGTACACAGGTGCCATTTCTAAGCACAGGTTCACATTTGGGGCCAGAGTTTGGAAGGCTATACAACAACAACATGCGTACACTCCACTTGTCGTATTCTTAAATTCTTTTAAATTCTTGTGACTTTCAGAAATAATTGTGCCTATTTTTCACATCCCAAAACTTTCTTCACACTTATAATCCATGGCTTCTTGTTGCAGTTATGTTTGAGATGTCAGTGTGTTCTTGAGTTTAGACGATGTATGCCAGTGTTATCATGGCCTCTGACAGTGTGTTTATATGTTAATAGTGTTATCAGAGTGTATCATCATTCCAGAAGAATTTGGAGCTGTGGGTAATCGGCACTGAAGCTGTCAAATTCCATTTATCTGTTTGGAGGCAGATGGGAGGCAAGAAAAAAGATTATCTAAATATGAAATGCTGGCAGATAAACAAATAGAGCTTGGATTTTGGTTAAATATGGATATTGATTTCTACTAACTATTTTTCAAAGGAAAGAATCAGGTTATCAATAAGCCCATACACAAATTCATTTGAAACTCTATAGGTGAGCTGTTCTGATGTGAGGAGTGCCACACACACACACACACTGCTGGTGGTGTGGGAATGTCGTTGTGAACACACCAGCATGCATCCATGATCAAACCCCTTCAGCATGGATTGACTGGCATCATTGGGTGTTAAGACTGTTCTAGCATACAGAGAGAATATCTAGCAACATGGATTAGATATAATATAGACCAGATTATGATAAATCCAGGTCATAATGATCAAGTAGCTCCTGAAGAATCTCCCCACCCTACTATAACCCAACCTAGGGGTAGGGACTTAACACTTCCTTCTACACATCTCTCCTAGCTGGCAATATGCCAAGTGAGATGTGTTTGTTTTATCATGTTTTCGTCTTCTCAGATACAGATATCAAAATGATTTGCTTGTTGGCTTTTATGGTGGAACTGTTTGTGGTTCATTTGTCCACAGTTAAGGTACAGGAAATAAAAGCTATGTTGACACTTCCATTAAGGAACACAAAGGAGCGCATTTGATCCTCAACCAGAGATCTTGATCGATCGCTTGTTATGAACCAAATCATTGATTTTTTTTTATTTTAACCAAATCCCATGATGAGTTGTGGGGTGAGACATGAGAGACTATGTAATCAGAGACTGAGTTTGTTGATGCCTGTCATATACAGGCACAGGTTTCAGGGACAGATAATGTGAGGTGAGCATGCATCAGCTGGGGCATGGCGTGGCATCCTTGCCTTCTAACTTGTCATGCTAATCTCCTCTCCCAGCATGTAACACATTCTTCTCATTATGATAGGAATCAAACGCCAGGCTTGTATATTGCATGTTAATTGCAGTCTCAGTTGCTGTGTGCGCCGGTCTGCCAAGTATGCACCAGGCAAATGCCCACACATTTGAAATTGCTGATCATTAGTGATGATTAACAAGATTTTGATGCTGACATCTGCAACATCATGTGATATTTATCCTTCTGATTCAGGTAATTAGCGCTGGGTGGGGACTGTGAGGCCAAGCAGGGACAGCTGAGGCTTCTGAAGGGAAGTTTGCATTGTGAAGCAGTTGTATTGAATAGAGTATTTTAAGTATAATCATGCTATAGATGATTAAAATTGCCCATAATTGTTGCAAGTCAGGAATATTATGCATGTTCTTTTCCTGTAAATATAATGTAGTAATTGTTAGGGTCGTATGATAATAACTGGGAACATGGATGGGAAGTTATCATTGATATCAAGTACAGACTTCATTCAGCCAGATGCAAAGGTCAGCTTTAACCCAAACTATTGTATAAAGGTCAGAGTTCATTTTGGCTTTCCAAATCAGGTCTGTGGATGATGATGAGTTGTGAATTCTTCATGTTTTACCGTGCAGTTAATTGTTTAGACTGTTATCCCTGTACAGATGATTTTAGGAAAATGGATTGTCAAATTGTAAATTAAGCAATAATCAATTATAAATCAAACAAGAAATTTAATCTTTTTGGTCCTTGTTGATTATGATACATGATATATCAAATAATACTCTCAACTACTAAAGAAAAGCAGACAATACTTTCAACAAATTCCTGCAAAAGGTTTCTTAGTTTTTCTTTTTTTTAAATTACTTTTGGAAAGAATTTGCCAAATCTAAACTGGACTTGTCTGCAAAACAAAACAGTGTGTCCAACCTTATCACTGTGGTCATATGGAGCTGGGGCATTGTTGCTGTACAGAGCTCTCAAGAACTTGTTGAAAATTTTAATTCACCTTTGGACAAAATAGAGTTTGCAATAGACCTAATCAATAGCAGCTGCTATACAATAAATCAAGAAGAGAAACCTCCACATGTAATTGAATAAGCTGCTTGGTGTTAGGTGGGAAGACGATGCCCAATCAGCTCACCTCAGACATTACTGATTGCCTGGTCAGACTTGTAGCTCACCTCAGACAGTACTGATTGCCTGGTCAGCCTTGTAGCTCACCTCAGACAGTACTGATTGCCTGGTCAGCCTTGTAGCTCACCTCAGACAGTACTGATTGTCTGGTCAGCGTTGTAGCTCACCTCAGACAGTACCGATTGTCTGGTCAGCCTTGTAGCTCACCTCAGACAGTACTGATTGCCTGGTCAGCCTTGTAGCTCACCTCAGACAGTACTGATTGCCTGGTCAGCCTTGTAGCTCACCTCAGACAGTACTGATTGTCTGGTCAGCATTGTAGCTCGCCTCAGACAGTACCGATTGCCTGGTCAGCCTTGTAGCTCACCTCAGACAGTACTGATTGTCTGGTCAGCGTTGTAGCTCACCTCAGACAGTACCGATTGCCTGGTCAGCCTTGTAGCTCACCTCAGACAGTACTGATTGTCTGGTCAGCCTTGTAGCTCACCTCAGACAGTACCGATTGCCTGGTCAGCCTTGTAGCTCACCTCAGACAGCACTGATTGACTGGTAAGCCTTGTAGCTCACCTCAGACAGTACCGATTGCCTGGTCAGCCTTGTAGCTCACCTCAGACAGCACTGATTGACTGGTAAGCCTTGTAGCTCACCTCAGACAGCACTGATTGTCTGGTCAGCCTTGTAGCTCACCTCAGACAGTACTGATTGTCTGGTCAGCATTGTAGCTCGCCTCAGACAGTACTGATTGCCTGGTCAACCTTGTAGCTCACCTCAGACAGTTCTGGTTGTCTGGTCAGCATTGTAGATCACCTGGGCCAGTGGTAGTACCCAGTCAGCTGTGTAGCTCACCTAGACCTTTACTTGGGCCAGTGGTAGTACCCAGTCAGCCTTGTAGCTCACCTGGGCCAGTGGTAGTACCCAGTCAGCCTTGTAGCTCACCTAGACCTTTACTTGGGCCAGTGGTAGTACCCAGTCAGCCTTGTAGCTCACCTGGGCCAGTGGTAGGTTCCCAGTCAGCGAGTCTGGGTCTATGTGTTCTGTGTGGTTACATTGATACCTCTGTGTTGTATTGTTAAATTCTGGCAGTTTAAATGTGATACAATTGGCCACTCATGAATCTCTTGTGGAGCACTTTTCTCAAAAGTCAAATACTTGATGACTGCTTGGTGCTCATTCTTTTCCATTTCTCTGTCCATTTGGACCCCTATCATGTTCAACTGGCTGTCGTCACTAATATACAAACAGCCTCAACAGACCAAATACACTTGCAATGAACTACTTCAACAATGTTAAAGTTCACTTTGTTATGGCCCATAGTTAAAAGTTAGTCAGGCTTAGAACTTTTTTACCATCCCTGGTACCGTAGTTGTCTCAGATAGAGTCTAAGTGATGACTCCTTCATACCAAGCCGCCTCATACGGAATACCATCTGGTACATTGAGTGTTCTCTGTTGGTGAGAAGATAGCCAGAAGTTCCCATAGCTGTATTTACGTTGCTTGGCTTGAAGTCAAACCAAACATGTCACATATACACAGGAGTCAAGAGTAATACCATCAAAGTAATTTTTTTTCAAGACATCACGTAAAATACATACTGTGTGGTTGATTGAGAGTCAAGAATTTCATTGATTTTCTTGAATGTTGGATGTTTAATGTCAAATGAAGGAAAAGGATACTGAATGAGGCACTTCCTGGTTTGTTCTAAATCAATGTTGACACAAACTTTTGATGTTTTGTGAAATTATGAGTTGATGAATCTGTACATGTACAGTGGGCCCTTACAACATGTACAGTGGGCCCTTACAACATGTACAGTGGGCCCTTACAACATGTACAGTGGGCCTGACAGCATGTACAGCGAGCCTTACAGTACGTACAGCGAGCCTTACAGCATGTACAGCGGGCCTTACAACATGTACAGTGGGCCTTACAGCATGTACAGTGGGCCTTACAGCATGTACAGCGAGCCTTACAGCACGTACAGCGAGCCTTACAGCATGTACAGCGGGCCTTACAACATGTACAGTGGGCCTTACAACATGTACAGCGGGCCTTACAGCATGTACAGCAGGCCTTACAGCATGTACAGCGGGCCTTACAACATGTACAGCCGGCCCTAACATCATGTACAGCGAGCCTTACAGCATGTACAGCAGGCCCTTACAACATGTACAGCGGGCCTTACAACATGTACAGCGGGTCTTACAACATGTACAGCGGCCCTTACAGCATGTACAGCAGGCCCTTACAACATGTACAGCGGGCCTTACAACATGTACAGTGGGCCTGACAGCATGTACAGCGAGCCTTACAGCATGTACAGCGGGTCTTACAGCATGTACAGCGGGTCTTACAACATGTACAGCGGTCCTTACAGCATGTACAGCGAGCCTTACAGCATGTACAGCGGGTCTTACAACATGTACAGCGGTCCTTACAGCATGTACAGCGAGCCTTACAGCATGTACAGCGGGCCTTACAACATGTACAGCGAGCCTTACAGCATGTACAGCGGGCCTTACAACATGTACAGTTGGCCCTTACAACATGTACAGTGGGCCCTTACAACATGTACAGCAGGCCCTTACAGCATGTACAGCAGGCCCTTACAACATGTACAGTGGGCCCTTAGAACATGTACAGTGGGCCTTACAACATGTACAGCGGACCTTACAACATGTACAGCGAGCCTTACTACATGTACAGCGGCCCTTACAACATGTACAGCGGCCCTTACAGCATGTACAGCGGGTCTTACAACTTGTACAGCGAGCCTTACTACATGTACAGCGGGCCTTACAACATGTACAGCGGCCCTTACAACATGTACAGCCGCCCTTACAACATGTACAGTGGGCCCTTAGAACATGTACAGCAGGCCCTTACAGCATGTACAGTTGGCCCTTACAACATGTACAGCGGGCCTTACAACATGTACGGTGGGCCCTTACAACATGTACAGTTGGCCCTTACAGCATGTACAGTGGGCCCTTACAACATGTACAGCAGGCCCTTACAACATGTACAGCAGGCCCTTACAACATGTACAGCAGGCCCTTACAGCTTGTACAGTGGGCCCTTACAGCATGTACAGTGAGCCCTTACAGCATGTACAGCAGGCCCTTACAACATGTACAGTGGGCCCTTACAGCATGTACAGTTGGCCCTTACAGCATGTACAGCAGGCCCTTAGAACATGTACAGCAGGCCCTTAGAAAATGTACAGCGGGCCTTACAACATGTACAGCGGCCCTTACAGCATGTACAGCGGGTCTTACAACATGTACAGCGAGCCTTACTACATGTACAGCGGGCCTTACAACATGTACAGCGGCCCTTACAACATGTACAGCGGCCCTTACAACATGTACAGTGGGCCCTTAGAACATGTACAGCAGGCCCTTACAGCATGTACAGTTGGCTCTTACAACATGTACAGCAGGCCTTACAACATGTACGGTGGGCCCTTACAACATGTACAGTTGGCCCTTACAGCATGTACAGTGGGCCCTTACAACATGTACAGCAGGCCCTTACAACATGTACAGCAGGCCCTTACAGCTTGTACAGTGGGCCCTTACAGCATGTACAGTGAGCCCTTACAGCATTTACAGCAGGCCCTTACAACATGTACAGTGGGCCCTTACAGCATGTACAGTTGGCCCTTACAGCATGTACAGCAGGCCCTTACAACATGTACAGCAGGCCCTTAGAACATGTACAGCGGGCCTTACAGCATGTACAGTTGGCCCTTACAGCATGTACAGTGGGCCTTACAGCATGTACAGCGAGCCTTACAGCATGTACAGCGAGCCTTACAGCATGTACAGCGGGTCTTACAACATGTACAGCGGTCCTTACAGCATGTACAGCGGGCCTTACAACATGTACAGTGGGCCCTTACAACATGAACAGTGGGCCCTTACAACATGTACAGTTGGCCCTTACAACATGTACAGCAGGCCCTTACAGCATGTACAGCAGGCCCTTACAGCATGTACAGCAGGCCCTTACAACATGTACAGTGGGCCCTTACAACATGTACAGTGGGCCTTACAACATGTACAGCGGGCCTTACAACATGTACAACAAGCCTTACTACATGTACAGCGGCCCTTACAACATGTACAGCGGCCCTTACAGCATGTACAGCGGGCCTTACAACGTGTACAGCGGGCCTTACAACATGTATAGCGGCCCTTACAGCATGTACAGTGGGCCCTTAGAACATGTACAGCAGGCCCTTACAGCATGTACAGTGAGCCCTTACAGCATGTACAGTGAGCCCTTACAGCATGTACAGCAGGCCCTTACAGCATGTACAGTGAGCCCATACAGCATGTACAGTGAGCCCTTACAGCATGTACAGCAGGCCCTTACAACATGTACAGTGGGCCCTTAAAGCATGTACAGTTGGCCCTTACAGCATGTACAGCAGGCCCTTAGAACATGTACAGCAGGCCCTTAGAACATGTACAGCGGGCCTTACAGCATGTACAGCGAGCCTTACAGCATGTACAGCGGCCCATACGAAATGTACAGCAGGTCTTACAACATGTACAGCGGGCCTTACAACATGTACAGCAGGTCCTTACAACATGTACAGTGGGCCCTTACAGCATGTACAGTGGGCCCTTAGAACATGTACAGCAGGCCCTTACAACATGTACAGTGGGCCCTTAGAACATGTACAGTGGGCCCATACAGCATGTACAGTGGGCCCTTACAGCATGTACAGTGGGCCCTTACAGCATTTACAGCAGGCCCTTACAACATGTACAGCAGGCCCTTACAGCATGTACAGCAGGCCCTTACAGCATGTACAGTGGGCCCTTAGAACATGTACAGCAGGCCCTTACAGCATGTACAGCAGGCCCTTACAGCATGTACAGTGGGCCCATACAGCATGTACAGTGAGCCCTTACAGCATGTACAGCAGGCCCTTACAACATGTACAGTGGGCCCTTAAAGCATGTACAGTTGGCCCTTACAGCATGTACAGCAGGCCCTTAGAACATGTACAGCAGGCCCTTAGAACATGTACAGCAGGCCCTTAGAACATGTACAGCGGGCCTTACAGCATGTACAGTTGGCCCTTACAGCATGTACAGCGAGCCTTACAGCATGTACAGCGAGCCTTACAGCATGTACAGCGGCCCTTACGAAATGTACAGCGGGTCTTACAACATGTACAGCGGGCCTTACAACATGTACAGCAGGTCCTTACAACATGTACAGTGGGCCCTTACAGCATGTACAGTGGGCCCTTAGAACATGTACAGCAGGCCCTTACAGCATGTACAGCAGGCCCTTACAACATGTACAGCCGGCCCTTACAGCATGTACAGCTGGCCCCACGTACAGTCAGACTTACAGCATGTACAGCAGGCCCTTACAACATGTACAGCTGGCCCCACATACAGTGAGACTTACAGCATGTGCAGTGGGCCCTTACAACATGTACAGTGGGCCCTTACAGCATGTACAGTGGGCCCTTACAACATGTACAGTGGGCCCTTACAACATGTACAGTGGGCCCTTACAGCATGTACAGCAGGCCCTCACGTACATCGAGCCTTACAGCATGTGCAGGTTATGGGGGACGTGGCCTGAGTCTAGGATTGATTCACTGATGTGTGTACTACAGATCTGATCACGGATGCTCCCAGCCGATGGCGGTCTCAGTGAGAGGGCTGGGGGATCAGCTGGGACTGTGTCATAAGATTTGATGGTTGAAACTCTGGACTTGGCTAAGCTCTGTAGTCAGTGATCATGGTGATAGGAGGTTGTATGAGTCGGTGGAAACAGAAAAAGATTACTCCGTTTTATGCAAGTCAACTATTTGAATTATTATATTATTTTGTACCTTTGTGAAATTATTTTAGATGATTAAAGTGCAGAGAATTGTTTTTCTAGAGCTGCCCTTCCAACAAGGATGCTCAGAACAACACAATGCTTGAAAGCATCATCTTGCTGCATCAACATCGCAGTATCACGGGAATGTTTGACGCACAGACATTCCTGCTTGTGAGGAGTTTCCTGTGAGCTGAGATTGTCAGCTTGTTACATTAGAATACTGGGTGCATGTGTCCTCACTGGAGACACTGGCAAATTCATGTACACATGTGCAATATACTCCTATATGTACATACAGTCACACGTGCAATATACTCCTATATGTATAGTCACATGTGCAATATACTCCTATATGTATATAGTCACATGTGCAATATACTCCTATATGTATACAGTCACATGTGCAATATACTCCTATATGTATACAGTCACATGTGCAATATACTCCTATATGTATACAGTCACACCTGCAATATACTCCTATATGTATACAGTCACATGTGCAATATACTCCTATATGAATACAGTCACATGTGCAATATACTCCTATATGTATACAGTCACATGTGCAATATACTCCTATATGTATACAGTCACATGTGCAATATACTCCTATATGAATACAGTCACATGTGCAATATACTCCTGTATGTATAGTCACATGTGCAATATACTCCTATATGAATACAGTCACACGTGCAATATACTTCTATATGTATAGTCACATGTGCAATATACTCCTGTATGTATACAGTCACATGTGCAATATACTCCTGTATGTATACAGTCACATGTGCAATATACTCCTATATGTATACAGTCACATGTGCAATATACTCCTATATGTATACAGTCACATGTGCAATATACTCCTATATGTATACAGTCACATGTGCAATATACTCCTATATGTTTAGTCACATGTGCAATATACTCCTATATGTATACAGTCACACATGCAATATACTCCTATATGTATACAGTCACATGTGCAATATACTCCTGTATGTATACAGTCACATGTGCAATATACTCCTGTATGTATACAGTCACATGTGCAATATACTCCTATATGTATACAGTCACATGTGAATGGGGCCGGGTGTACACAAGTATTTCCCCTGGCCGCCGGAGTATATACTTACTTCGTCATGACATTCACCTGATGAAGGAGTAAGTATATACTCCGAAATGTTGTGTTCCTCATAATAAAGAAGTTGACATCCATAAATTTCCTTTCAGTCACTTCTAAATGCCTTTCAAACACTTCACAGATTTATCCATTTAATATTCTTGCCAAATGAAATATGAAAACTTTGGAAACAGAATTTTCTGTTGACATTTGTTTTCACCAGCAGTTTTAATAGCTAATCTGAATAACACGCTTGATCATAGCATGGGGACAGTTGGGCATTACTAGCGAACTGAGGTCAAGATGCTGAAGATGTTTTGCCTCTGGTTGCATGGCGTAATGACAAGGTAGACTGGGAAACTGTTTGATCTTTGTATTGTGGTAGTTTTTCTCTCAATGTAATGAATACATGCAGTACTTATTCTAACAAGCATTTCATGTTGTAAGGTTTCTTACGTTCAGTTGTTGCCTGGGGTGATGAAGTCCTGCCTGCACCCTGTGTCAGCGCTGTAGTTAATGTGAGGCTTCAACATGTCAGCTTTCATTACAGGTACCATCTATTCTAAAATTAGAAGAAGAAAATTAGTTTTCCGTGTCTTCCATTTTGCCTATTTCCATGTTTATTTATACATGTGATATTAAATACACACAGGCCTGAGAACCTCATTCTTTGATTCCTGGTGATTACGACCAGCAAAATAGATAACATATTACTTTTTATTTCAAAGGAAATTTGTTTTTCAATCATAAAACTTCTGAGGTGAATGCTGTAAGGATACAATGTAACACAGATTCAGCATTCCTCCACGGGACTCCAGCATCCTGTCAAGAGGGGAGCCGCTCATTCCCTGTTTAAGGCAGAGTTAACAAGAGGTGCACTTCATGCACACATGGACACTTCAGTCTCTGTATGCAGCAGCACGTCAGGAAAAAGAAAATGTCTCAAACTTCAGGCGATGTGGTCTCACTCAAAAAGTGGTTTTCTTTCCATTTGAAGTTTGCTGCTTAGAATGCACTAATGAAATATTTTCCATCTTTGTTAGAAAATAAAACAAATGGCGGCTGGTAATAATACCAGGGACGTAAGACAGTTTTAAGACATATCTTGTCTATTGAATGGATGTTCATGGGAAATTAACACAAATGTACAAGTGTTAGTTGTAGAATTTAGACTGTACAATACCGACTGTTGGCTGGAGATGTTTTGTTTCAAGTGTCATCAGCTAATCTTTAGTGAAAGTAGCTATTTCACCCGATACCTGTGGTCGACGAACATGTACGTGAAGAAGCAGAAGGCATCTGGCTCACCCAGGATCTGGAGAAATGACAAGTAAAACCCTAAACTTGTATTTATTTTATCAATTATTATTACTTTTTTCAGATCTCAACCATGGTTCATTCATGACACTAACAGTGCAGTTTAAATCGTGGGTGGAGTCATTACGAACACTGTGATTGGATACTGTAAGTGATTGACAGCTAAGGCCAACAAATCAGCATCATGGGAGAGATAGCCCCCTGGAATCCCATGCAGTTCATCTTCATATCGTTTTTCACATGCTACCTGTCATTCATGAGGCCCCCAGAAGGTAAGTCACGTGATCAGGTCATGTGACCCTGTAGTGATCTTACTCCTTTAATGCTTCTAAATAAAAAGTTGCGATCCCTACATTATTTACAGAGAGTGTAAAAGTTTAAAGGCCGAAAACTTGATGAACAAATACTTGGAGAGTGTACTGTAATATTCAGTAATATCAACACGTCTTGATTGTTACACTACTTGTGTACTGTCATGTCATGTCTAGCATGTCACAATGTCGTAATAGTGGTGTGCACTTAAGAATAAAACATCAAAGCATGCTTCATTTTCTCGAGGGAAGTCAGCTTGTCAGGATTGTCTGCTTATCAATACTTGGATGAATAGGCACAGAGGGTTGTGTCTACAGCATGTGATGTTGTTTCAGGGGGGATGTCGGTGATTGCGCTGTACCTGCTGACGTTCTTCATCTGCACCCCCGCCCTGTACATCCAGCTGAAGCTGGGCGGTTACCTGCAAAAGGGCATTGTGGGTATCTTCTCCATGTTCTTCCCAATCTGGAAAGGTAGGTGTATCCAACATGGACGCTCTACATCTCTGCCGTGTACCGTCCCTCTACATTTTTGCAGTGTACCGTCCCTCTACATCTCTGCCTTGTACCGTCCCTCTACATCTCTGCCTTGTACCGTCCCTCTACATCTCTGCCGTGTACCGTCCCTCTACATTTCTGCCGTGTACCGTCCATCTACATTTCTGCCGTGTACCGTCCCTCTACATTTCTGCCGCGTACCGTCCCTCTACATCTCTGCCTTGTACCGTCCCTCTACATCTCTGCCTTGTACCGTCCCTCTACAACTCTGCCGTGTACCGTCCCTCTACATCTCTGCCGTGTACCGTCCATCTACATTTCTGCCGTGTACCGTCCCTCTACATTTCTGCCGCGTACTGTCCCTCTACATCTCTGCCGTGTACTGTCCATCTACATTTCTGCCGTGTACCCTCCCTCTACATTTCTGCCGCGTACCGTCCCTCTACATCTCTGCCGTGTACCGTCCCTCTACATTTCTGCCGTGTACCGTCCCTCTACATTTCTGCCGTGTACCGTCCCTCTACATTTCTGCCATGTACCGTCCCTCTACATTTCTGCCTTGTACCATCCCTCTACAACTCTGCCGTGTACCGTCCATCTACATTTCTGCCGTATATCGTCCCTCTACATCTCTGCCGTGTACCGTCCCTGTAATCTCTGCCGTGTACCATCCCTCTACATTTCTGCCGTGTACCGTCCCTTTACATTTCTGCCGTGTACCGTCCCTCTGCATCTCTGCCCTGTATCTCTACATTTCTGCCGTGTACCGTCCCTCTACATCTCTGCCGTGTACCATCCCTCTACATTTCTGCCGTGTACCGTCCATCTACATTTCTGCCGTGTACCGTCCCTTTACATCTCTGCCCTGTATCTCTACATCTCTGCCGTGTACCGTCCCTCTACATTTCTGCATTGTACCGTCCCTCTACATCTCTGCCTTGTACCGTCCCTCTACATTTCTCCCTTGTACTGTCCCTCTACATCTCTGCCGTGTACCGTCCCTCTACATCTCTGCCGTGTACCGTCCCTCTACATTTCTGCCGTGTACCGTCCCTCTACATCTCTGCACTGTATCATCCCTCTACATCTCTGCCGTGTACCGTCCCTCTACATCTCAGCCGTGTATCTCTACATCTCTGCCGTGTACCGTCCCTCTACATCTCTGCCTTGTACCGTCCCTCTACATTTCTGCTGTATACCGTCCCTCTACATCTCTGCACTGTATCATCCCTCTACATCTCTGCCGTGTACCGTCCCTCTACATCTCAGCCGTGTACCGTCCCTCTACATCTCTGCCGTGTACCGTCCCTCTACATTTCTGCCGTGTACCGTCCCTCTACATTTCTGCCGTGTACCGTCCCTGTACATCTCTGCCGTGTACCGTCCCTCTACATTTCTGCCGTGTACCGTCCCTCTACATCTCTGCCGTGTACCGTCCCTCTACATTTCTGCCGTGTACCGTCCCTCTACATTTCTGCCGTGTACCGTCCCTGTACATCTCTGCCGTGTACCGTCCCTCTACATTTCTGCCGCGTACCGTCCCTGTACATCTCTGCCGTGTACCGTCCCTCTACATTTCTGCCGTGTACCGTCCCTCTACATTTCTGCCGTGTACCGTCCCTCTACATTTCTGCCATGTACCGTCCCTCTACATTTCTGCCTTGTACCATCCCTCTACAACTCTGCCGTGTACCGTCCATCTACATTTCTGCCGTATATCGTCCCTCTACATCTCTGCCGTGTACCGTCCCTGTAATCTCTGCCGTGTACCATCCCTCTACATTTCTGCCGTGTACCGTCCCTTTACATTTCTGCCGTGTACCGTCCCTCTACATCTCTGCCCTGTATCTCTACATTTCTGCCGTGTACCGTCCCTCTACATCTCTGCCGTGTACCATCCCTCTACATTTCTGCCGTGTACCGTCCATCTACATTTCTGCCGTGTACCGTCCCTTTACATCTCTGCCCTGTATCTCTACATCTCTGCCGTGTACCGTCCCTCTACATTTCTGCATTGTACCGTCCCTCTACATCTCTGCCTTGTACCGTCCCTCTACATTTCTCCCTTGTACTGTCCCTCTACATCTCTGCCGTGTACCGTCCCTCTACATCTCTGCCGTGTACCGTCCCTCTACATCTCAGCCGTGTATCTCTACATCTCTGCCGTGTACCGTCCCTCTACATCTCTGCCTTGTACCGTCCCTCTACATTTCTGCTGTATACCGTCCCTCTACATCTCTGCACTGTATCATCCCTCTACATCTCTGCCGTGTACCGTCCCTCTACATCTCAGCCGTGTACCGTCCCTCTACATCTCTGCCGTGTACCGTCCCTCTACATTTCTGCCGTGTACCGTCCCTCTACATTTCTGCCGTGTACCGTCCCTGTACATCTCTGCCGTGTACCGTCCCTCTACATTTCTGCCGTGTACCGTCCCTCTACATCTCTGCACTGTATCATCCCTCTACATTTCTGCCGTGTACCATCCCTCTACATTTCTGCCGTGTACCGTCCCTCTACATCTCTGCACTGTATCATCCCTCTACATCTCTGCTGTGTACCGTCCCTCTACATGTCTGCCGTGTACCGTCCCTCTACATCTCTGCCCTGTATCTCTACATCTCTGCCGTGTACCGTCCCTCTACATCTCTGCTCTGTATCTCTACATCTCTGCCGTGTATCGTCCCTCTACATCTCTGCCCTGTATCTCCACATCTCTGCCCTGTGTCTCCACATCTGTGCCCTGTCTCTCCACATCTGTGCCCTGTATCTCTACCTCTCTGCCCTGTATCTCTACCTCTCTGCCCTGTATCTCTACCTCTCTGCCCTGTCTCTCCACATCTGTGCCATGTCTCTCCACATCCCTACCCTGTCTCTCCACATCCCTGCCCTGTCTCTCCACATTCCTGCCCTGTGTCTTCACATCCCTGCCCTGTGTCTCCACATCTCTGCCCTGTCTCTCCACATCCCTGCCCTGTCTCTCCACATCTCTGCCCTGTCTCTCCACATCTGTGCCCTGTATCTCTACCTCTCTGCCCTGTATCTCTACCTCTCTGCCCTGTCTCTCCACATTCCTGCCCTGTGTCTTCACATCCCTGCCCTGTGTCTCCACATCTCTGCCCTGTCTCTCCACATCCCTGCCCTGTCTCTCCACATCTCTGCCCTGTCTCTCCACATCTGTGCCCTGTATCTCTACCTCTCTGCCCTGTATCTCTACCTCTCTGCCCTGTCTCTCCACATCTCTGCCCTGTCTCTCCACATCCCTGCCCTGTCTCTCCACATCTCTGCCCTGTATCTCCACATCTCTGCCCTGTCTCTCCACATCTCTGCCCTGTCTCTCCACATCTGTGCCCTGTGTCTCCACATCTGTGCCATGTCTCTCCACATCCCTACCCTGTCTCTCCACATCCCTGCCCTGTGTCTCCACATCTCTGCCCTGTCTCTCCACATCCCTGCCCTGTCTCTCCACATCCCTGCCCTGTGTCTCTACCTCTCTGCCCTGTATCTCTACCTCTCTGCCCTGTATCTCTACCTCTCTGCCCTGTCTCTCCACATCTGTGCCCTGTATCTCTACCTCTCTGCCCTGTATCTCTACCTCTCTGCCCTGTCTCTCCACATTCCTGCCCTGTGTCTTCACATCCCTGCCCTGTGTCTCCACATCTCTGCCCTGTCTCTCCACATCCCTGCCCTGTCTCTCCACATCTCTGCCCTGTCTCTCCACATCTGTGCCCTGTATCTCTACCTCTCTGCCCTGTATCTCTACCTCTCTGCCCTGTTTCTCCACATTCCTGCCCTGTGTCTTCACATCCCTGCCCTGTGTCTCCACATCTCTGCCCTGTCTCTCCACATCCCTGCCCTGTCTCTCCACATCTCTGCCCTGTCTCTCCACATCTGTGCCCTGTATCTCTACCTCTCTGCCCTGTATCTCTACCTCTCTGCCCTGTCTCTCCACATCTCTGCCCTGTCTCTCCACATCCCTGCCCTGTATCTCCACATCTCTGCCCTGTCTCTCCACATCTGTGCCCTGTATCTCTACCTCTCTGCGCTGTGTCTCCACATCTGTGCCCTGTCTCTCCACATCTGTGCCATGTCTCTCCACATCCCTACCCTGTCTCTCCACATCCCTGCCCTGTGTCTCCACATCTCTGCCCTGTCTCTCCACATCCCTGCCCTGTCTCTCCACATCTCTGCCCTGTCTCTCCACATCCCTGCCCTGTCTCTCCACATCTCTGCCCTGTCTCTCCACATCTGTGCCCTGTATCTCTACCTCTCTGCCCTGTATCTCCACATCTCTGCCCTGTCTCTCCACATCTCTGCCCTGTCTCTCCACATCTGTGCCCTGTGTCTCCACATCTGTGCCATGTCTCTCCACATCCCTACCCTGTCTCTCCACATCCCTGCCCTGTATCTCCACATCTCTGCCCTGTCTCTCCACATCCCTGCCCTGTCTCTCCACATCCCTGCCCTGTGTCTCCACATCTCTGCCCTGTATCTCTACCTCTCTGCCCTGTTTCTCAACATCTGTGCCCTGTCTCTCCACATCTCTGCCCTGTCTCTCCACATCCCTGCCCTGTCTCTCCACATCTCTGCCCTGTCTCTCCACATCTCTGCCCTGTATCTCTACCTCTCTGCCCTGTATCTCTACCTCTCTGCCCTGTCTCTCCACATTCCTGCCCTGTGTCTTCACATCCCTGCCCTGTGTCTCCACATCTCTGCCCTGTCTCTCCACATCCCTGCCCTGTCTCTCCACATCTCTGCCCTGTCTCTCCACATCTGTGCCCTGTATCTCTACCTCTCTGCCCTGTATCTCTACCTCTCTGCCCTGTCTCTCCACATCTCTGCCCTGTCTCTCCACATCCCTGCCCTGTCTCTCCACATCTCTGCCCTGTCTCTCCACATCTGTGCCCTGTATCTCTACCTCTTTGCCCTGTGTCTCCACATCTCTGCCCTGTGTCTCCACATCTCTGCCCTGTCTCTCCACATCTGTGCCCTGTCTCTCCACATCTGTGCCCTGTCTCTCCACATCCCTACCCTGTCTCTCCACATCCCTGCCCTGTGTCTCCACATCTCTGCCCTGTCTCTCCACATCCCTGCCCTGTCTCTCCACATCTCTGCCCTGTATCTCCACATCTCTGCCCTGTGTCTCCACATCTCTGCCCTGTCTCTCCACATCTGTGCCCTGTCTCTCCACATCTGTGCCATGTCTCTCCACATCCCTACCCTGTCTCTCCACATCCCTGCCCTGTGTCTCCACATCTCTGCCCTGTCTCTCCACATCCCTGCCCTGTCTCTCCACATCTCTGCCCTGTCTCTCCACATCCCTGCCCTGTCTCTCCACATCTCTGCCCTGTCTCTCCACATCTGTGCCCTGTATCTCTACCTCTCTGCCCTGTATCTCCACATCTCTGCCCTGTCTCTCCACATCTCTGCCCTGTCTCTCCACATCTGTGCCCTGTGTCTCCACATCTGTGCCATGTCTCTCCACATCCCTACCCTGTCTCTCCACATCCCTGCCCTGTGTCTCCACATCTCTGCCCTGTCTCTCCACATCCCTGCCCTGTGTCTCCACATCTCTGCCCTGTATCTCTACCTCTCTGCCCTGTTTCTCAACATCTGTGCCCTGTCTCTCCTCATTTGTGCCCTGTATTGTAGGTGTGGGTGTGGTGGCTGTGATAGATCTGCTGTTGAGACTCACCAACCTCGCCCCCATTGTTGCCCAGTTTGGCACCTATGCCTTCATCGCCATCTCGGAGCAGCCATACGTGTGGGGCAACTGTAAGACAATAATCGACCAACCTTTCTGCTATGATGGCCATTCAGAGGTGAAGTAAGTAACCGTGGTAACAGACACAAATACAACTCCAACAAACAGAGAATAACAGCTATGAGGAATTGTAAATTATCTGTAGTCAATGGTCATTTGAAGCTGGCACCTATTAGTAATTCCAAGGTTTATTTTTTAGAATGGAACGATGTTAATCCAGATTCTCAACAGTAAGATCACCCAAGTCCACATCAACAAATGATCCATATAGTGAATTTATTTGTGTGAACTGATCGTCAGTACAAACATTTGGTTTGGGATTCAGATTGAACCTTTTATGTCATACTTAGATTTCATCATGTCAAATATAATATCATGTCATAAGTTTAGTTTTCAGTTAAATGAGCATGTCAAATAATTTTCTAAACTATTTAAAAGACTTTTTAACTTATATATTTGTCATTTTCAGTGTGTTAAAAAGAGCTTGTACTTTTGCAGAATTTTAAACAACATGAAATCCTACCACAGAGCGGAGGAGTTGTTTTACAAGTAAGTCAGGTGCCACTGCAGGGGTGATACAACAGCCAAGGGGAGACAACTAATGGATTGTCTCCCTTGATGCTGCACTGAAGTATTATAGTTGATGGTTTGTTTAAATTCCCCTCAGACTGGGCACACATGTAGTTCATGAGTTTCTCACAGATTAAACAATTGCAAAATTTTAGGCCCAAGCTACTGGTTCTCTTGCAGTGAAAATATAGACCTTTTGAACAATGCAGGTATTGATGTTAATTTGAAAATATGTTCTGCCAAGTAATTGTTCCGTCTCTTTGTGGCAATGTGTCACTGAGGCCCTGAACACAACTATAACTTCACTATATTTTGCCCCTGTGATTAGAGTGCAGTATTTGTTTGCTGTTGTGATTAGAGTGCAGTATTTGTTTGCTGTTGTGATTAGAGTGCAGTATTTGTTTGCAACTGTGATTAGAGTGCAGTATTTGTTTGCTGTTGTGATTAGAGTGCAGTATTTGTTTGCTGTTGTGATTAGAGTGCAGTATTTGTTTGCAACTGTGATTAGAGTGCAGTATTTGTTTGCTGTTGTGATTAGAGTGCAGTATTTGTTTGCCCCTGTGATTAGAGTGCAGTATTTGTTTGCCCCTGTGATTAGAGTGCAGTATTTGTTTGCCCCTGTGATTAGAGTGCAGTATTTGTTTGCCCCTGTGATTAGAGTGCAGTATTTGTTTGCCCCTGTGAACAGAGTGCAATATTTGTTTGCCCCTGTGAACAGAGTGCAGTATTTGTTTGCCCCTGTGATTAGAGTGCAGTATTTGTTTGCCCCTGTGATTAGAGTGCAGTATTTGTTTGCTGTTGTGATTAGAGTGCAATATTTGTTTGCCCCTGTGATTAGAGTGCAGTATTTGTTTGCCCCTGTGATTAGAGTGCAGTATTTGTTTGCTGTTGTGATTAGAGTGCAGTATTTGTTTGCAACTGTGATTAGAGTGCAGTATTTGTTTGCTGTTGTGATTAGATTGCAGTATTTGTTTGCCCCTGTGATTAGAGTGCAGTATTTGTTTGCTGTTGTGATTAGAGTGCAATATTTGTTTGCCCCTGTGAACAGAGTGCAGTATTTGTTTGCCCCTGTGATTAGAGTGCAGTATTTGTTTGCCCCTGTGATTAGAGTGCAGTATTTGTTTGCTGTTGTGATTAGAGTGCAGTATTTGTTTGCAACTGTGATTAGAGTGCAGTATTTGTTTGCTGTTGTGATTAGAGTGCAATATTTGTTTGCCCCTGTGAACAGAGTGCAATATTTGTTTGCCCCTGTGAACAGAGTGCAGTATTTGTTTGCCCCTGTGATTAGAGTGCAGTATTTGTTTGCCCCTGTGATTAGAGTGCAGTATTTGTTTGCCCCTATGATTAGAGTGCAGTATTTGTTTGCCCCTGTGATTAGAGTGCAGTATTTGTTTGCCCTTGTGATTAGAGTGCAGTATTTGTTTGCCCCTGTGATTAGAGTGCAGTATTTGTTTGCCCTTGTGATTAGAGTGCAGTATTTGTTTGCCCCTGTGATTAGAGTGCAGTATTTGTTTGCCCCTGTGATTAGAGTGCAGTATTTGTTTGCCCTTGTGATTAGAGTGCAGTATTTGTTTGCAGACACGAGTTTCTTCAGATTTCCACTGGCGTGGATTCCATGGATGGCTTTCCTCAGTGGAAGTTCACAGAGATTGCACGGAAGGCGGAGGTCTCTCTAATGCCAGTGACTCTGGCTATCGTGTGGGTCATCATCTTCCTCCTCGTTGGCTTTGGAGGACGCTTCTGTGGATGGGTAAACTCTCGATGTAGTGCTGATAGCTACCTCACCTCAACCAAACACATGGGAATTTATGTACCGTATTTTTTTGAGTATAGTGCGCACCCATGTATAATGCGCACTCCCCTCTAGCGGGTTCAATATTTTGGAAAAAAAAGAAATTTGAATATTATGCGCAGAAAAAAATTACACCGTACCCTTTCAGCGAAGTCCGGCAAACCACGGACGTATATACGTCTTTGGGCAAACGAACGGGTGATGAGAAACTTCGTCAGTAAAAATTCGAAATTTGAGATAAAAAATTAACCAGACATGTTTATTTAACGTTTAAATAGTATTTATTGTTCTGCTAGGCATTGTTTTATATCCAGGGATTAAGATAACCTTGTGTATTTTCTCGTAAACTTAGCCGGAAACAGCAATCAGCTGTACACACGTTTTCTTGGAATCGACCGGTGATTCGGTCAAGACACACCCAATGATATAACTTTATAGGATTTTTAATGCAAGGATCGGCAAAAATTGTATCTGAAACTATTTTTTTTATCAGGAATAATATATTCCATTATTTTCTTAATTATATGCAGCCTTTACTAAACATATTTAAAATAATAATAACCCTAAGCGAAGCAGCTGATCGCTATTCCCGGGTATTATTTTTTACATGGAACCAGTGTGACCAGTCACCGTCAAGGCTCACGCGCACGTGATCGCGTGATCGCGAGAATTTCATGTTGACATAGAATCGTCAAACAAAAACAAATATGACTTTTAACGAGTCAAAGTATGTCATTTATGATATATGTATCCATTCTCTGTCAACTTAAGTTCGTTTCAAGGCGTCAATAGCGGTATTCTGACCGTGGTTGCTGTTAATAACGGTGAGTTGTGCGATCTTCCGATCGCTTCACACACGATTTCGCCGAAATTAATAAAAACAATATTAAAAGTAATTTTGAATAAAATTAATGAAATAAGTTACAAACATAAGTCAAGATATACAAAGAACACTTTTTATAGCCAGACAGTGTAATTACATGATTATTTTGCGTACTTCAGTATGGATTTGTTGACATGGTATTTCCGGTGTTTCGTGCTCACGGTAATGTCTTTCCATTGGGGGAAAAAAACATCCAAACTCATAATTCGTGTATAATGCGCACCCCCTTCCACACAGCTGTGTTTTTTGGAAATAAAGTGCGCACTATACTCAAGAAAATACGGTAACACTTGATTTAGTGCTGATACCTACCTCACCTCAACCAAACACATTGAAATTTATGTAAACACTTGATTTAGTGCTGATAGCTACCTCACCTCAGCCAAAAAGGTGGGAATTTATGTAAACACTTGATTTAGTGCTGATATCTACCTCACCAAACACATGGGAATTTATGTAAACACTAGATGTAGTGCTGATAGCTGCCTCACCTCAACCAAACACATGGGAATTTATGTAAACACTAGATGTAGTCTCATAGCTACCTCACCAAACACATGGGAATTTTTGGAAACACTCCATGTAGTGCTGATAGATACCTCACCATAACCAAACACATGGGAATTTATGTAAACACTAGATGTAGTCTGATAGCTACCTCACCAGACACATGGGAATTTATGTAGACCCTTGATTTAGTGCTGATAGATACCTCACCATAACCAAACACATGGGAATTTATGTAAACACTAGATGTAGTCTGATAGATACCTCATCTCAACCAAACACATGGGAATTTATGTAAACACTAGATGTAGTCTGATAGCTACCTCATCTCAACCAAACACATGGGAATTTATGGAAACACTCCATGTAGTGCTGATATTAGGTTTCAGTGACAAATTCTAAGCCTCACATAGAAGAAATTGCATAGAAGTGAAATCTTTTCCTGTGGACATTGCATGGTGTCATAGAGGCATAGCCAGCAAAACGTTTGGTGTTTGATGGCAGGAGGGCAGTCTGACTCTACAAGGTCCCTTTCCTTTGCCAGGTGTTGTTCGTGATGGGGCCAGCTGCTCTGTCCTGTCTGCTTGCTGTCCTGGGCTATGGCTACACCCATCTTGACCGCTCCGCTGCCCTCGCCTACCTCAAGCAGGTGTATGCCTACAACTCAGAATACAGTGCTTTACGTGTACGTATACACCACACCTACAACTCAGAATACAGTGCTTTACGTGTACGTATACACCACACCTACAACTCAGAATACAGTGCTTTACATGTACGTATACACCACACCTACATCTCAGAATACAGTGCTTTACGTGTACGTATACACCACACCTACAACTCAGAATACAGTGCTTTACGTGTACGTATACACCACACCTACAACTCAGAATACAGTGCTTTACGTGTACGTATACACCACACCTACATCTCAGAATACAGTACTTTACGTGTACGTATACACCACACCTACATCTCAGAATACAGTGCTTTACGTGTACGTATACATCACACCTATATCTCAGAATACAGTGCTTTATGTGTACGTATACATCACACCTACAACTCAGAATACAGTGCTTTACGTGTACGTATACACCACTCCTACATCTCAGAATACATAGAGGTTATCACGCGAGTGTGTTTGGGGATGGTAAATATCCGGCATTAGGAATAAACATTGTATTTAGCGAGCCTTTGGTGAGCTAAATACATAGTGTTTATTCCTAATACAGGATATTTACCATCCCCAAACACACAAGCGTGATAACCTCTTTATCATATAATGTCATTCTTTAATTCTATACTTCAAAATCGCTTTACCTCTCTCACAAACATTACCGAAACATTGCGAGTTTTCCTGGAATGTGCGCATTAATATTCATTACGTCACAGGATAAGTGATGTGTCAGTCGGACAGTGACAGTAGCCGATATAGCTCCAACTGAAATCTGTTTTTAATACAGTGGCGAAGCAACATATACGCAAAACAACAATTGTTTTTAATTGCCTTTCGCGGCAATCCATCGGTCTGTCCGCTAGAGTAACTGCCCTTTGTCAAAGGGAAGCTACCCTAACCCTAGTCTATGAGACGTCACGGCCACGGTCAGACGTTGTTGACAGTCGGTCTGTCCTGTCATAACGTCATAGCGACAAAACGAAACAAGGTAACAATTCAAACATATTTCGGCCAAATCCAACTATTTTAATTTGTGGAGAAGGTTTCAAGCCACAGAGGTCTACAGGCACAGATATGGCTACTGATCCCGCTTGGCTAGGCCTCGTGCCCTCGCAAAATTGTTTCAAAAATTTATATCTCCAAAGTTGCCAAAACTTATAAAATGCCTAAGCTACGTCACAGTTAGACACTGATTTTCAGTATATTAGACTGTTCTTTTGATAATGATAGCAATTATCCCTGTAGTTTATCAAGATTCCCGATGGTTAATTCTGACTCGATCGCCGAATGACGAGGGCGACGCCATGTTTGTTTATAAACAGTGAAAGTAGTCCCCACTTGACCTTTGATATTTGCATCTCTATCCGCATGTGACCCCAACGGATATCGTTTTTATCCGTTGGCTTTATCCTGCCGAGAAACCTACCCATTATATGATAAAGTGCTTTACGTGTACGTATACACCAACTTCTCTTGGATTGAATTATTACATTCTCTCAAAGCATATTTCATATACTCACCTATGATGTATGCACACACTGATGCGTGTTGTCCCTTGATAGAGCTGGCACCAGTCCCTTCTCGTGGTGATGAACTCGCTGCCCGTGTGGACGGTCATTGCTGCCACCATGGGCAAGATGTGTGGCAAGGGGAGGTCAATACGAAACATGTGAGTACCACTAAATAGCCCCATGGCTCCATGATAAAATGTCACAGCTACAGAGAGTACAGTTGTCATAGCCTGTGAACTCTTTGATGCTGTGTGCATCATCTTGAACCTCTCTCTCTGCAGCACTTGGGTTCTCATGATCGGGGTCTACGCACTCTTCAGCCAGCTCCCTCCAATTGCCATGGCACCATATCTGGGTGACATGATCTTCAAACAGCAGAGTCCTGGCATGCAGAGTAAGTTTTTTTGTGATTCATTCCATACACAGTAAGTATTCACTGCAACACCTTTTACGGGGTAATTAAATAGACACCGTCAGTCTGTCCATTTCGTGCAAGATGTTGTTTAACTGTACAATATTGTGAACTGGTGCCTTTTGATATTTGGGTATTTTCAACAAAAATATTTTTCTATTTTCCAAAGCAACAACTTTGACTTAGGTTGGAAATGTCAGTAGTGCTAGTTTACGGAGCAGATCTTGAAAACTGTACAATATTTCTTCACCAAATTTAGATAGATAGATAGGGCTAGTGCCTTTTGATAGTTGAAGCAGCTGAGTTATTATTACTTGTGTCTGACTGGTGACTTGACAGTGTTATGTGAGCAGCATTGATACAGACAGAGAGCAGCTGTGATGATCCTGGTGTGTACATCTGTGATGATCCCTGTGTGTACAGCTGTGATGATCCCTGTGTGTACAGCTGTGATGATCTCTGTGTGTACAGCTGTGATGATCCTGGTGTACAGCTGTGATGATCCTGGTGTGTACAGCTGTGATGATCCCTGTGTGTACAGCTGTGATGATCCTGGTGTACAGCTGTGATGATCCTGGTGTGTACAGCTGTGATGATCCCTGTGTGTACAGCTGTAATGATCCCTGTGTGTACAGCTGTGATGATCCTGGTTTACAGCTGTGATGATCCTGGTGTATACACCTGTGATGATCCCAGTGTGTACAGCTGTTATGATCCTGGTGTACAGCTGTGATGATCACTGTGTGTACAGCAGTCATAATCCCTAGTGTGTCCAGCTGTGATGATCCTGGTGTGTACAGCTGTGATGATCCCAGTGTGTACAGCTGTTATGATCCTCGCGTGTACAGCTGTGATGATCCCTGTGTGTACAGCTGTGATGATCCTCGTGTGTACAGCTGTGATGATCCCAGTGTGTACAGCTGTGATGATCCTGGTGTGTACAGCTTTGATGATCCCTGTGTGTACAGCTGTGATGATCCCTGTTTGTACAGCTGTGATGGTCCTGGTGTGTACAGCTATGATGATCCTGGTGTGTACAGCTGTGATGATCCCAGTGTGTACAGCTGTGATGACCCATTTTGTGTACAGCTGTGATGACCCTCGTGTGTACAGCTGTGATGATCCCAGTGTGTACAGCTGTGATGATCCTGGTGTACAGCTGTGATGATCCCTGTGTGTACAGCTGTGATGATCCTAGTGTGTACAGCTGTGATGACCCATTTTGTGTACAGCTGTGATGACCCTCGTGTGTACAGCTGTGATGATCCCAGTGTGTACAGCTGTGATGAACCCTGTGTGTACTGCTGCGATGATCCCCGTGTGTACAGCTGTGATGGTCCCTGTGTGTACAACTGTGATAGTCCCTGTGTGTACAGTTGTGATGATCCCGGTGAGTACAGCTGTGATGATCCCGGTGTGTACAGCTGTGATGATCCTGGTGTGTACAGCTGTGATGATCCTGGTGTGTACAGCTGTGATGATCCTGGTGTGTCCAGCTGTGATGATCCTGGTGTGTACAGTGTGATGATCCTGGTGTGTACAGCTGTGATGATCCTTATGTTTACAGTTGTGATGACCCTGGTGTGTACAGCTGTGATGATCCCAGTGTGTACAGCTGTGATGATCCCAGTGTGTACAGCTTTGATGATCCCAGTGTGTACAGAAGTGATAATCCCTGTGTTTACAGCTGTGGTGATCCTAGTCTGTACAGCTGTGATGACCCTGGTGTGTACAGCTGTGATGATCCCAGTGTGTACAGCTGTGATGATCCCAGTGTGTACAGCTGTGATGATCCCAGTGTGTACAGCAGTGATAATCCCTGTGTTTACAGCTGTGGTGATCCTAGTCTGTACAGCTGTGATGATCCTGGTGTGTACAGCTGTGATGATCCTGGTTTGTCCAGCTGTGATGATCCTGGTGTACAGCTGTGATGATCCCTGTGTGTACAGCTGTGATGATCCTAGTGTGTACAGCTGTGATGACCCATTTTGTGTACAGCTGTGATGACCCTGGTGTTTACAGCTGTGATGATCCTTGTGTGTACAGTTGTGATGACCCTCGTGTGTACAGCTGTGATGATCCTCGTGTGTACAGCTGTGATGATCCTGGTGTACAGCTGTGATGATCCCTGTGTGTACAGCTGTGATGATCCTAGTGTGTACAGCTGTGATGACCCATTTTGTGTACAGCTGTGATGACCCTCGTGTGTACAGCTGTGATGATCCCAGTGTGTACAGCTGTGATGATCCTGGTGTACAGCTGTGATGATCCCTGTGTGTACAGCTGTGATGATCCTAGTGTGTACAGCTGTGATGACCCATTTTGTGTACAGCTGTGATGACCCTGGTGTGTACAGCTGTGATGATCCCAGTGTGTACAGCTGTGATGATCCTGGTGTACAGCTGTGATGATCCCTGTGTGTACAGCTGTGATGATCCTAGTGTGTACAGCTGTGATAACCCTGGTGTGTGTTTGTGTGTTACAGAGGAGGTTGGGCCAGGGCTGGTGCTGTGGCAGATGCCGGCAGCCTTCACAGCTCTCAACATTCCACCCATATACGCTTTCCTCTTCCTTCTCTCCGCATTCCTCTTTGGTCTCATGTTCTTGGTGAGTAGGGGAGTTGTGCTTGACTAAACTATAGCTAATTACCAGCTGTAAAACTTACTGTATGAGAGATTTGTAGGGAGACAATGAATAAACTGTGATTTACTGAGTTAGCTGTAATGTAGTGATCAGACCTGTGTTTAACATGTATATTTTATGTCGTATGTTATTGGGGTGAAAAATTGTGCAGAACATCTTTACTGTGTATATCTTGGTCTGCAGTTTGTTTATCTATTTCAAACATGACTGCACGTGTAACTGTTAAATTGTGCAAATCTTTCATCATCATATTAACACGTTGATCAATATTAGCAGTAATTGGCTGTGTAAGTGAGTTGATCACCCAAATCAGATCTAATTCAACATACATAAAATAGCATTTTCTTCAAAAGATTATGTTTTGGGGGGAAGACATCCAAGTGAGTGTTGTTATGTATGTCCAGGTGGTGGGCTCCTTGACCATAGTGGACAACATCATGGACAGTCTGGAGGAGTGGATAGACAAGAAGTGCTGCAGCAAGATCGTCATCCACCTGCTCATGACCTTTGTCATCATGTGTGTTGCTAAAGGCATGGGGATCCTACAGACAACCAAGGTAGAGACAAGGTTTGGGGGATCCTACAGACAACCAAGGTAGAGACAAGGTTTGGGGGATCCTACAGACAACCAAGGTAGAGACAAGGTTTGGGGGGGATCCTACAGACAACCAAGGTAGAGACAAGGTTTGGGGGATCCTACAGACAACCAAGGTAGAGACAAGGTTTGGGGGGGGGGGGGGGGATCCTACAGACAACCAAGGTAGAGACAAGGTTTGGGGGGGATCCTACAGACAACCAAGGTAGAGACAAGGTTTGGGGGATCCTACAGACAACCAAGGTAGAGACAAGGTTTTGGGGGGGATCCTACAGACAACCAAGGTAGAGACAAGGTTTGGGGGATCCTACAGACAACCAAGGTAGAGACAAGGTTTGGGGGATCCTACAGACAACCAAGGTAGAGACAAGGTTTGGGGGGGATCCTACAGACAACCAAGGTAGAGACAAGGTTTGGGGGATCCTACAGACAACCAAGGTAGAGACAAGGTTTGGGGGGGGGGGGGGGGGGGGGGGATCCTACAGACAACCAAGGTAGAGACAAGGTTTTGGGGGGATCCTACAGACAACTAAGGTAGAGACAAGGTTTGGAGGGATCCTACAGACAAACAAGATAAGAGACAAGGTTTGGGGGATCCTACAGACAACCAAGGTAGCGACAAGGTTCGGGAGAATCCTACATGCCAGCTGACCCTTTGTGTACATGCCAGCTGACCCTGTGTGTGTACATGCCAGCTGATCCTGTGTGTGTGTGTACATGCCAGCTTACCCTTTGTGTGTGTACATGCCAGCTGATCCTGTGTGTGTACATGCCAGCTGACCCTTTGTGTGAACATGTCAGCTGACCCTCTGTTTGTGTGTGTGTGTGTGTATGTAAATGCCAGCTGACCCTGTGTGTGTACATGCCAGCTGACCCTGTGTGTCTGTACATGCCAGCTGACCCTGTGTGTGTGTACATGCCAGCTGTCCCTGCGTGTGTGTATACATGCCAGCTGACCCTGTGTGTGTGTACATGCCAGCTGTTCCTGTGTGAGTGTGTACATGCTAGCTGACCCTGTGTGTATGTACAAGCCAGCTGATACTGTCTCAGTGTGTACATGCCAGCTAACCCTGTGTGACTGTGTACATGCCAGGTGATCCTGTGATACTGTGTACGGGCCAGCTGACCCTTTCTTGTGTACATGCCAGCTGACCCTGTGTGTGTACATGCCAACTGTCCCTGTGTGTGTGTACATGCCAGCTGACCCTGTGTGTGTACATGCCAGCTGACCCAGTGCGTGTACATGCCAGCTGACCCTGTGTGTGTACATGCCAGCTGACCCTGTGTGTGTACATGCCAGCTGACCCTTCGTGTGTGTGTACATGCCAGCTGATCCTGTGTGTGTGTACATGCCAGCTGACCCTGTGTTCTGTTCTCCTTCAGGCAGGAATGTACTACTTCATCCTCATTGACCAGTCCATCTCCAAGCTTCAGTTTATCCTTGTCATACTGCTGGCATTCGGCTTGCTGGTTGTGTACAGTGAGTATACCATCTCCAGCCCCTACTATTCACACTGGAAATGTTTACCTTGTATACTTCAACATAACGATCTGTGCCAGGTTAGGAAAATATCTGGGAGTGTGACATTGTCAGCTATGATTGACGTGTGCATGTTCTTGATCCCACATAAAGCTGTAATATATATACTGGTAAAAACAACATTATGTAGGGATATGATAATTATACTGTAAAGATGTTTGTTTTGTGATGTTCATGTTATATCATGATAACAGCTCTTGGTCCTTACCATTAAGGGACTGTGATATAGCTGGGATGTTGGTAAAAGTAGTGTAAAACAGCACTTTACTGAGGAAAGGTGCAAACATTATCGGTGGGGGAGATTTTGCTGACATGTATAAAGTTTCAGATCTTTCTCAGTCATGTCAATAACTGGTCTCTTACTCATCTACACTTAAGTGTAACAGTTGGCAGACCAATGTTATTTGTAAGGACAAGCTCCATAAGTGTAACAGTTGGCAGACCAATGTTATTTGTAAGGACAAGCTCCATGAGTGTAACAGTTGGCAGACCAATGTTATTTGTAAGGACAAGCTCCATAAGTGTAACAGTTGGCAGACCAATGTTATTTGTAAGGACAAGCTCCATAAGTGTAACAGTTGGCAGAGTAATCTTATTAGTAAGGACAAGCTCCATGAGTGTAACAGTTGGCAGACCAATGTTATTTGTAAGGACACACTCCAGTCAGTGTAACAGTTGGCAGACCAATGTTATTTGTAAGGACAAGCTCTATGAGTGTAACAGTTGGCAGACCAATGTTATTTGTACGGACACGCTCCATGAGTGTAACAGTTGGCAGACCAATGTTATTTGTAAGGACAAGCTCCATGAATGACACAGTTGGCAGACCAATGTTATTCGTAAGGACGAGCTCCATGAATGACACAGTTGGCAGACCAATGTTATTTGTAAGGACAAGCTCCATGAGTGTAACAGTTGACAGACCAATGTTATTTGTAAGACACGCTTCATGAGTGTAACAGTTGGCAGACCAATGTTATTTGTAAGGACACGCTCCATGAGTGTAACAGTTGGCAGACCAATGTTATTTGTAAGGACAAGCTCCAGTCAGTGGAACAGTTGGCAGACTAATGTTATTTGTAAGGACAAGCTCCATGAGTGTAACAGTTGGCAGACCAATGTTATTTGTAAGGACAAGCTCCATGAGTGTAACAGTTGGCAGACCAATGTTATTTGTAAGGACAAGCTCCATGAGTGTAACAGTTGGCAGACCAATGTTATTTGTAAGGACAAGCTCCATGAGTGTAACAGTTGGCAGACCAATGTTATTTGTAAGGACACACTCCATGAGTGTAACAGTTGGCAGACCAATGTTATTTGTAAGGACAAGCTCCATGAGTGTAACAGTTGGCAGACCAATGTTATTTGTAAGGACACACTCCATGAGTGTAACAGTTGGCAGACCAATGTTATTTGTAAGGACAAGCTCCATGAGTGTAACAGTTGGCAGACCAATGTTATTCGTAAGGACAAGCTCCATGAGTGTAACAGTTGGCAGACCAATGTTATTTGTAAGGACAAGCTCCATGAGTGTAACAGTTGGCAGACCAATGTTATTTGTAAGGACAAGCTCCATGAATGACACAGTTGGCAGACCAATGTTATTTGTAAGGACACACTCCATGAGTGTAACAGTTGGCAGACCAATGTTATTTGTAAGGACAAGCTCCATGAGTGTAACAGTTGACAGACTAATGTTATTTGTAAGGACGCGCTCCAGTCAGTGGAACAGTTGGCAGACTAATGTTATTTGTAAGGACGAGCTCCAGTCAGTGGAACAGTTGGCAGACTAATGTTATTTGTAAGGACGAGCTCTCGACAGTGTAACAGTTGGCAGACTAACGTTTTTCGTAAGGACGAGCTCCATCCGTGTAACAGTTGGCAGACTAATGTTATTTGTAAGGACGAGCTCCATCAGTGTTACAGTTGGCAGACTAATGTTATTTGTACGGACACGCTCCAGTCAGTGTAACAGTTGGCACACTGATGTTATTTGTAAGGACAAGCTCCATGAGTGTAACAGTTGGCAGACCAATGTTATTTGTAAGGACACACTCCATGAGTGTAACAGTTGGCAGACCAATGTTATTTGTAAGGACAAGCTCCATGAGTGTAACAGTTGGCAGACCAATGTTATTTGTAAGGACACACTCCATGAGTGTAACAGTTGGCAGACCAATGTTATTTGTAAGGACAAGCTCCATGAGTGTAACAGTTGGCAGACCAATGTTATTCGTAAGGACAAGCTCCATGAGTGTAACAGTTGGCAGACCAATGTTATTTGTAAGGACAAGCTCCATGAGTGTAACAGTTGGCAGACCAATGTTATTTGTAAGGACAAGCTCCATGAATGACACAGTTGGCAGACCAATGTTATTTGTAAGGACACACTCCATGAGTGTAACAGTTGGCAGACCAATGTTATTTGTAAGGACAAGCTCCATGAGTGTAACAGTTGACAGACTAATGTTATTTGTAAGGACGCGCTCCAGTCAGTGGAACAGTTGGCAGACTAATGTTATTTGTAAGGACGAGCTCCAGTCAGTGGAACAGTTGGCAGACTAATGTTATTTGTAAGGACGAGCTCTCGACAGTGTAACAGTTGGCAGACTAACGTTTTTCGTAAGGACGAGCTCCATCCGTGTAACAGTTGGCAGACTAATGTTATTTGTAAGGACGAGCTCCATCAGTGTTACAGTTGGCAGACTAATGTTATTTGTACGGACACGCTCCAGTCAGTGTAACAGTTGGCACACTGATGTTATTTGTAAGGACAAGCTCCATGAGTGTAACAGTTGGCAGACCAATGTTATTTGTAAGGACAAGCTCCATCAGTGTAACAGCTGACAGACTGATGTTATTAGTAAGGACGAGCTCCAGTCAGTGTAACAGTTGGCACACTAATGTTATTTATAAGGACAAGCTCCATCAGTGTAACAGTTGGCACACTAATATTCTGTTTGTTTTTCAGTTAAGCAGAACTTTGCCCTGGCCGAGAGGATAATCATGGGTCTGTGGTTCATTGTCTCTGCAGTCTTCACAGCGGTGAGTTCACAACTGTCAGCTGATACACTGTAGCTCTTGTACTGATACCAATGTGGACATACAGACACATCATCTATAATCCACTGTAGCAGTTGCATTGACTGCTCCCCAAAAGGGTCTTTGGTTTATATGTTTCTCTACTCCTCACAGGGAATGTGGTTCACGCTGTTCCTGAAGACGAGGGACCGTGACCTGATCTACGAGGAAGACAACTACACGTTCCCCGAGCCCTGGAAAATTGTGAGCTGGTGCATCGCTGTCCTTCCCTACATCGGCATCCTGCTGGGGGCGCTGCACACACTGTTCACCACACATGGACCCGGGGTATGCCACAAACACACACAGTGCACACACACATCACAGGGGGGATGATGACGCCCAACTTTTGTCTGCAGTTGGGTACTGGTACTTTTGATTACGCCAAAGCTTTGTCAGCAGTTGGGCACTGGTATGGTTGATGACGCCCAACCTTAGTCTGCAGTTGGACACTGGTATGGTTGATGACGCCCAACCTTAGTCTGCAGTTGGACACTGGTTCGGTTGATGACGCCCAACCGTAGTCTGCAGTTGGGCACTGGTTCGCTTGATGATGCCCAACCTTAGTCTGCAGTTGGGAACTGGTACGGTTGATGACGCCCAACCGTAGTCTGCAGTTGGGCACTGGTACGGTTGATGATACCCAACCGTAGTCTGCAGTTGGGCACTGGTACGGTTGATGACGCCCAACCTTAGTCTGCAGTTGGGCACTGGTACGGTTGATGATACCCAACCTTAGTCTGCAGTTGGGCACTGGTACGGTTGATGATACCCAACCTTAGTCTGCAGTTGGGCACTGGTATGGTTGATGACGCCCAACCTTAGTCTGCAGTTGGGCACTGGTACGGTTGATGATACCCAACCTTAGTCTGCAGTTGGGCACTGGTACGGTTGATGATACCCAAGCTGTTTCTCATACAGCTGGTGACTACTACAACGAAAGTGTAACCATGTTAGTGCAGACACTTCTTACTCTAGGCATGGCTGACATTATTGTAGGAGCAGAGAACAGGAACAGTCAGCAATACCAGCGCAACAATAGTTTCCTTGCAGCAAGCACCGAGTCTGTCATTTTCAGTTAAATGTTTACTTTTTGCATTGCAATTATTTAAAATTTATGCTTTGAAAGCATTCTTGTTGGAAAAATATAATTTTGGATTTCAGTCCGTTTCTTACCAACTGAATAAGGATGATGGTATTATGATGATTATATTTACATATATAATGTCCAGGTTTTGTAGAGTGCTGGACTTAAAGTAACATATTTCAAGATTACGTGAGATGTGATGCGTGGTACTGAAACAGACGGGGATGAAAACCATGTACCAAGTACTTCCTTATGGCCTTGTGCTGCAGTTGGGATATTGTACCTCCATTAACCACATGATCAACTGACATAGTTTAAGGCCTCTGTTTTCCTTGTCTAAGTTTTGCCTTCCGACATATACTTGCAGTTCTTCACTAAGTGTTGCTGTGGCGTCACAGAGCGGGTGCGTGAACATGAGGATACTGAACATGAGGAGACCCTGATGGCGTATCACCCCCCGCCCCCCGAGCCCACTGCGCCCCCCTATATGCAGACATACATGGAACACAGCTACCCCATGGATGACCTGGGTTATAACCCCAAGTACGACTATGACCCCCCAGAGACGGAGCCATTGACAGCTTCCAATCACTGTACACGCATCTGATACTGCATCAACAGCTGGCCTGGGCACACACGTCTGGCTGCCTGTGTCACAGGTCATCATCACACTGATGCGACTGTTCCTCACAAGTCTCCCGAATCTCTAAATGCTTATGTTGACAGTATGTGTTACTTCATGTCACCGGTTATATCACAGTGTGTTGTTGCCAGCCGTCAGGATCGTGGGTACATTGAGCAGAGGGATCTGATGCAGCTGGTTAATGATGTGCAGGGGGAGACAACTCAGTTCCATGTGTTCAAGAATGTGTTCTGTCCCGGGTGCACTGTACAACACTGTGGTGATAGAGACACCACATCGCCAACATGGCTGGTGACGAATAGTTGTTTTGATTCCACTTTTCATCAATTGTATGAGAAACATGTTTAATGTGGAAGTGAAACTTCACACAAGGACAGGACCTACTTTCTACTTTTGGCTACAAAGACAGCAGTGTCTCTTATTTCTTATTTAAGTCCTCGAGATTCCATCGCTCTCAATGTGAATATGTCATCAACATCCAACTCCAGAAGCAATGGCCGACCTGTGCCGACCTGTGCCAACATGCTTGTGATGTGTGAGGTTGTTGTCATCAGCATCATGTGACAATGGGAGCTGCCTGCCTGGTCACACTCAGACACTCAGCAGATGCTGTCAATTCACCTTTTTGATATTACATGCAATTCTTTTACAAAAACCTCCTCATGCTATTTTGTCCATCTGTCTCAGTACTTACTGTTGTGTGTTCGTGATCAACACTGATTCTACCTGGGCCTTTAAGACAAGTTGTACCATAGAACTATTTAAAATTTTTACTATAGAACTATTTAATTTTGTACTAGAGAACTATTTAAGGTTCTACTATAGAACTATTTAAGGTTCTACTATAGAACTATTTAAGGTTCTACTATAGAACTATTTAAAGTTCTACTATAGAACTATTTAAGGTTCTACTATAGAACTATTTAAGGTTCTACTATAGAACTTTGTGTTTCGTGTCTAGATTCCCTTTCACATTGATACCACAGACTTCACAATCATACACAGATGTGTGTATCACATACCACTGTACGGAAGAACATCTACAGGGGGCGGAAGTGTTTGTTTTGTTAAGGACTGGCTAATTTCTTGCCCCATGGTCTGATTATTATTTTGGGAAGGAACTATGCTGGCCATTGGTGAGTCAGGTACACCCCCACTCACTCACTCACTCACCCACTCACTCACTTACTCACTCACTCACTCACTCACACTGGCAGCATTACATTTGTACTAAATACTTATACACTTAATATTTCTGTTTTTGATAAGCTATTTGTGACCATATTTACTAGGGGTGAAACAATACAGCAAGGTCATGATACAAAACGTATCACGATACATAGGTAACAATATGATACATATCGTGATACACATATTTACGTCAAATTGCATGGAAACTTCTCGACTATAAATATTTCTGAGCATGTTCTTAATTATATGGAAAAGCTAGCTGAAGACACATGTTCGTAGCTGCTATTTTTAGCAGTGGACTTGGAATGCTAATTACAACACATTTTGCGATATTTGACGAACAAAATCGCTGGGGGTCTTTGAACGAGTAGTTAATAATATATTTTAGCAAGTGTATAGACTTGTATCAGTACAGAAGAAAACGTGTCATGTATTGTATTATTGCATGAAAACTTATGATGCATGGTGCACTGATGTATTGTTTCACCCCTAATATTAACAAGCAAAGTGAAGTAGTTTGAGGGAATGTGGCAGTGGAGCTGGAGCTGCAGGGGTCAGTATGAGAAGTCTTCGGGAGTCTTGATGCATGGCTGTGTTTTCATGAGCACAATTTAAGAGAGTCATGCAACATTTTCAAGTAAAGGTGGTTTTGTTTTCGCCCTTAACCGTTTAGAAATGCAAGTCACATTAAATAACATTCTATCAATTAAAACACATGGTAAAGATACTGTAAATTATTTCTTTTACCATGGCAACAGTCTCCTGGATATTTTGTAAGGAACTAGAACAGACTGTTACAGATATGTTGCAATAAATATAACTCATGTTTTGAATGGTGTGTCGACCTGCCTGCAGCAGTTGATGGTGACCTCTCAGTGGATGACCACCAGGTTACATGCAAACATGACACAAGAGGCTGACCTCTCAGTGGATGACCACCAGGTTACATGCCAACATGACACAAGAGGCTGACCTCTCAGTGGATGACCACCAGGTTACATGCCAACATGACAGGAGGCTGACCTCTCAGTGGATGACCACCAGGTTACATGCCAACATGACACAAGAGGCTGACCTCTCAGTGGATGACCACCAGGTTACATGCCAACATGACACAAGAGGCTGACCTCTCAGTGGATGACCACCAGGTTACATGCCAACATGACACAAGAGGCTGACCTCTCAGTGGATGACCACCAGGTTACATGCCAACATGACAGGAGGCTGACCTCTCAGTGGATGACCACCAGGTTACATGCCAACATGACACAAGAGGCTGACCTCTCAGTGGATGACCACCAGGTTACATGCCAACATGACACAAGAGGCTGACCTCTCAGTGGATGACCACCAGGTTACATGCCAACATGACACAAGAGGCTCACCTCTCAGTGGATGACCACCAGGTTACATGCCAACATGACACAAGAGGCTGACCTCTCAGTGGATGACCACCAGGTTACATGCCAACATGACACAAGTGGCTCACCTCTCATTGGATGACCACCAGGTTACATGCCAACATGACAGGAGGCTGACCTCTCATTGGATGACCACCAGGTTACATGCCAACATGACACAAGAGGCTGACCTCTCAGTGGATGACCACCAGGTTACATGCCAACATGACACAAGAGGCTGACCTCTCAGTGGATGACCACCAGGTTACATGCCAACATGACAGGAGGCTGACCTCTCAGTGGATGACCACCAGGTTACATGCCAACCATGACACAAGAGGCCGACCTCTCACTGGATGACCACCAGGTTACATGCCAACATGACACAGGAGGCTGACCTCTCAGTGGATGACCACCAGGTTACATGCCAACATGACACAAGAGGCTGACCTCTCAGTGGATGACCACCAGGTTACATGCCAACATGACACAAGAGGCTGACCTCTCAGTGGATGACCACCAGGTTACATGCCAACATGACACAAGAGGCTGACCTCTCAGTGGATGACCACCAGGTTACATGCCAACATGACACAAGAGGCTGACCTCTCAGTGGATGACCACCAGGTTACATGCCAACATGACACAAGAGGCTGACCTCTCAGTGGATGACCACCAGGTTACATGCCAACATGACACAAGAGGCTGACCTCTCAGTGGATGACCACCAGGTTACATGCCAACATGACACAAGAGGCTGACCTCTCAGTGGATGACCACCAGGTTACATGCCAACATGACAGGAGGCTGACCTCTCAGTGGATGACCACCAGGTTACATGCCAACATGACACAAGAGGCTGACCTCTCAGTGGATGACCACCAGGTTACATGCCAACATGACACAAGAGGCTGACCTCTCATTGGATGACCACCAGGTTACATGCCAACATGACAGGAGGCTGACCTCTCATTGGATGACCACCAGGTTACATGCCAACCATGACACAAGAGGCTGACCTCTCATTGGATGACCACCAGGTTACATGCCAACATGACACAGGAGGCTGACCTCTCATTGGATGACCACCAGGTTACATGCCAACATGACACAAGAGGCTGACCTCTCAGTGGATGACCACCAGGTTACATGCCAACATGACACAAGAGGCTGACCTCTCAGTGGATGACCACCAGGTTACACGCCATCATGACACAAGAGGCTGACCTCTCAGTGGATGACCACCAGGTTACATGCCAACATGACACAAGAGGCTGACCTCTCAGTGGATGACCACCAGGTTACACGCCATCATGACACAAGAGGCTGACCTCTCAGTGGATGACCACCAGGTTACACGCCATCATGACAGGAGAGGCAACTGCCTGAGCCAGATATAATACCAAAGAAGTTAGTTTTTTCTCTCCTGACTCACTTAATGATGATGGTTAACAAACGTCAACCTATAATTATGCCATATTTCATATTTCATACCTTATAATTCCAATACTTTTCTGCCATAAGTTACTTTCATGTGAACAAACTCATCACACAGCGACACTTTGTCATACATTATTGCAGTAGGATTTCTTTTTCCATTTTTAGACTGGACAAGCTGGGTATGTTTACACCTTGTCTTGTCATCATGTACTCACAGCTAGATTTTTTTTATCTTTATTTGCATGTGGAATAGTAGTACTAGTCCTGTAGACATGTAGACGTGACTAGTCCTTCAGTAGTTGGACAACGTCCACATCCTGACCTGGGACCCATGCATGTTCTCTATGTACATATGGAGGCACAGATTAACAATTGTTTTGTACAAATGTTCATGTCCGTTTTTATACATAATACATATTTTGTATAGCACATTTTACATGTGACGTCGTCTCCTGTTTCTGTGAGGGGCTGTCAGTGTGTTTGCCTGGTCTGTACATACATGTGTATTGTCTGTTGGGGTAAATTGACGGCGACACTCTCCGCTCGGTCCACAACTACACTTAATCAGTCAGGACAGTTTTATCAGTTATACACCTGGAAAACAGCACTGCTTACAACATAGTTCCACAGGAAACAGACATGGTTTACTTATTCACATTCTGTGTTAATGTTCTGAAAAAACACGTTTTGTATACGTTGTGAAACATTCAAACTGAAATACAAAAATCAATGATCTGTTTACCTGATTGCCTGATTATCTGATTATCTGTTTACCTGATTGCCTGATTATCTGATTATCTGTTTACCTGATTGCCTGATTATCTACTTACAGTTTAGGGACCGACCGTTTCCTATTCTGTGGGGGGGTGGCAGGGCGGGGTGGCAGGGCGGGGTGGCAGGGCAGGCTGGCAGGGCGGGGTGGCAGGGGGGGTGGCAAGTATCCAGATTAGATAGTTTTTTCAGCTACAGCTACAAAACCAGATGTTCTTTTTTTTAAACTATGAGCCCGAATTGTTTTTTAAGTAAAACACCTTGAATCAATGTCCTATTTGTGGCAGTCAATCTCTTATTTTTGACAAGTATAAAGCATAATTTTTGTTTTTCAAGAATTTTTGGGGACATGTTATTTTTTCTGTCCCTTATCTCAATATCTCATTATCTGATGTCCTTTTTACCTGATTACCGATAACCTGATTATCTATTTACCTGTTTATCCGATGACCTGTCGTGTTACTGTTCCATGACAGTAGCTGGTTGTGAGGACCCTCTACTTGCTACTTCTCAAAATGACATTACTCCTGGCCACACCTGGGACAGTCAGACAGCAGACAGTAGTCTTTACAAACAATGAAGCTGGTAGTTCCATCGTAGACCTCGGGCTAAATGAGATGTCATGTATGTTTCCATGGACAATATGGATGTTCAGGATCAGTGACAACAGAGAAGGGTTGGTGCCCTCTTTCTTCCAGGTGTATATAGTACTCTTTTAAAATAACAAATTGCTTAAAAGAATGCATGTGTATTTTATTCTGCACAAAGTACCTTTCATCAGAAGTTATTATCAGGTTATTCCTGTATACAGATATACCAATGATTGGTCAATGTTTCTATTTCAGCCTGCTGCCACAAGAAACATTAGAATTGTCAAACTTGTTCAAATATTCACAAATTGTATTATTTTTAATAATGAAAGTAGTATTATGTCAATCTTTTATAATTTTTTGCGCATATTATGTTCTATAGTTAGAATATTGCATTCCGTTATTATTTTGTTGTATTATGTATTATTTTCAAGAGTGCCATAAAACATGTTTGTATTCCACCTGGAACAGCATGTTGTGTGAAGCAGGTGTGTTGAGGTGTGCAGGGCTCCATGTAAGGCCACACCTTGTTTCTCCACTTGCCTCACGGATCTGCATCTGTAAATTTTGTTAAAAAGGAAAGAGAAGAATTCAGAATTTCCTCTCGATAATTTCCCGATAAGCTCATAGCATATTGTGCTAAAACAATTTTTTTAGAAACAATGACCCCCTGAAGTTAACATATATCATTATTATAGTATATATGGGAGTCAAAATAAAGTTTGTTGTTCCTGAAATTGATGGGATCCCTAGAAGCACACCAGTAATATGCTTGATTCAACAGGTATGCCATGGCTTACAGCAACAGCTGTTGTGCAGGCTCTCCTCTCTCATTAAACCATTTAGAATTTGTTTTATCCAGCTGACCTGTAGTGGAGCAGAAAACAAATAATTAATTAGATTGCTTTTTCTGTTTCCCCACCTACTGACAGGTATTTTCCTCTCAGACATCTGTGAAGCAAGTAAAAAACAAAGTGTGGCCTAGCTGAGAAGGAGAACGTGTTACTATTTCTTAACTCACTAACTGTCTCTGTTATTGGTACATTGTATTTTAGATGAAAGAGATAAGCCAAGATTTCCTTTTTATTTGGTTTACTGAATCCTCCGTCCCTCAAAAAATGACAAGTTGAAAATAGCTGATGTGAAAAACATTATTGTTTGTTATTCCATTGAACTTGTAAACTTACGCATTCGCCACAAGAGAAGTGTACATGCAATAGGTTTGACTTTATGACTGATACGACAAGTCGACTAACGCTGCTCTCATGGCACCATTTTCAGACAACATTTGGAAGAATTAAAAATATCTGAATCTTATTTATGTTTATTTTGTTGCCCACTACCTACTAAGATTTTTTTTAAAGTGTTATTAAAGAAATGTAAAATATTTGCCAATGGCTTAATTAAATTAGAATCCCATTTTGCTTTACTAAGAGATTGTTTTGGTTTCAGTACATGTTAGCTATGTAATGTTCACTCACCATTCAGCTTGGTGATGCAAGAGACAAAGTCTAGCTTCTTTGTTTCTTCTGTTGCAACATGAAAGACAGACTGAGCATCATCTACACGGGGCACAAAGGCTGGGACAGATTTACTGTTTTGTAACAAGAGGATCAGTAAAATATCAGTTTTCACACCACTGGGTTTGTTGTTTGTGTTGGTGGACTGTGCAGCACTGAACTGTCACACATTGTCTCCATCTAGTTAGGGTGTGTTGGTGGACTGTGCAGCGCTGAACTGTCACACATTGTCTCCATCTAGTTAGGGTGTGTTGGTGGACTGTGCAGCACTGTTCTATCACACATTGTCTCCATCTAGTTAGGGTGTGTTGGTGGACTGTGCAGCGCTGAACTGTCACACATTGTCTCCATCTAGTTAGGGTGTGTTGGTGGACTGTGCAGCACTGTTCTATCACACATTGTCTCCATCTAGTAAGGGTGTGTTGGTGGACTGTGCAGCACTGAACTGTCACACATTGTCTCCATCTAGTTAGGGTGTGTTGATGGACTGTGCAGCACTGTTCTGTCACACATTGTCTCCATCTAGTTAGGGTGTGTTGATGGACTGTGCAGCACTGTTCTGTCACACATTGTTTCCATCTAGTTAGGGTGTGTTGGTGGACTGTGCAGCACTGAACTGTCACACATTGTCTCCATCTAGTTAGGGTGTGTTGGTGGACTGTGCAGCACTGAACTGTCACACATTGTCTCCATCTAGTTAGGGTGTGTTGGTGGACTGTGCAGCACTGTTCCGTCACACATTGTCTCCATCTAGTTAGGGTGTGTGGTGGACTGTGCAGCACTGTTTTACCACACATTGTCTCCATCTAGTTAGGGTGTGTTGGTGGACTGTGCAGCACTAAACTGTCACACATTGTCTCCATCTAGTTAGGGTGTGTTGGTGGACTGTGCAGCACTGAACTGTCACACATTGTCTCCATCTAGTTAGGGTGTGTTGGTGGACTGTGCAGCACTGAACTGTCACACATTGTCTCCATCTAGTTAGGGTGTGTTGGTGGACTGTGCAGCACTGAACTGTCACACATTGTCTCCATCTAGTTAGGGTGTGTTGGTGGACTGTGCAGCACTGTTCTGTCACACATTGTCTCCATCTAGTTAGGGTGTGTTGGTGGACTGTGCAGCACTGTTCTGTCACACATTGTCTCCATCTAGTTAGGGTGTGTTGATGGACTGTGCAGCACTGAACTGTCACACATTGTCTCCATCTAGTTAAGGTGTGTTGGTGGACTGTGCAGCACGGTTCTGTCACACAGTGTCTCCATCTAGTTAGGGTGTGTTGATGGACTGTGCAGCACTAAACTGTCACACATTGTCTCCATCTAGTTAGGGTGTGTTGGTGGACTGTGCAGCACTGAACTGTCACACATTGTCTCCATCTAGTTAGGGTGTGTTGGTGGACTGTGCAGCACTGTTCTACCACACATTGTCTCCATCTAGTTAGGGTGTGTTGGTGGACTGTGCAGCACTAAACTGTCACACATTGTCTCCATCTAGTTAGGGTGTGTTGGTGGACTGTGCAGCACTGAACTGTCACACATTGTCTCCATCTAGTTAGGGTGTGTTGGTGGACTGTGCAGCACTGAACTGTCACACATTGTCTCCATCTAGTTAGGGTGTGTTGGTGGACTGTGCAGCACTGTTTTACCACACATTGTCTCCATCTAGTTAGGGTGTGTTGGTGGACTGTGCAGCACTAAACTGTCACACATTGTCTCCATCTAGTTAGGGTGTGTTGGTGGACTGTGCAGCACTGAACTGTCACACATTGTCTCCATCTAGTTAGGGTGTGTTGGTGGACTGTGCAGCACTGAACTGTCACACATTGTCTCCATCTAGTTAGGGTGTGTTGGTGGACTCTGCAGCACTGAACTGTCACACATTGTCTCCCCTTTAGTTAGGGTGTGTTGGTGGACTGTGCAGCACTGTTCTGTCACACATTGTCTCCATCTAGTTAGGGTGTGTTGGTGGACTGTGCAGCACTGTTCTGTCACACATTGTCTCCATCTAGTTAGGGTGTGTTGATGGACTGTGCAGCACTGAACTGTCACACATTGTCTCCATCTAGTTAAGGTGTGTTGGTGGACTGTGCAGCACGGTTCTGTCACACAGTGTCTCCATCTAGTTAGGGTGTGTTGATGGACTGTGCAGCACTAAACTGTCACACATTGTCTCCATCTAGTTAGGGTGTGTTGGTGGACTGTGCAGCACTGAACTGTCACACATTGTCTCCATCTAGTTAGGGTGTGTTGGTGGACTGTGCAGCACTGTTCTACCACACATTGTCTCCATCTAGTTAGGGTGTGTTGGTGGACTGTGCAGCACTGAACTGTCACACATTGTCTCCATCTAGTTAGGGTGTGTTGATGGACTGTGCAGCACTGTTCTACCACACATTGTCTCCATCTTGTTAGGGTGTGTTGATGGACTGTGCAGCACTGAACTGTCACACATTGTCTCCATCTAGTTAGGATGTGTTGGTGGACTGTGCAGCACTGAACTGTCACACATTGTCTCCATCTAGTTAGGGTGTGTTGGTGGACTGTGCAGCACTGAACTGTCACACATTGTCTCCATCTAGTTAGGGTGTGTTGGTGGACTGTGCAGCACTGTTCTGTCACACATTGTCTCCATCTAGTTAGGGTGTGTTGGTGGACTGTGCAGCACTGAACTGTCACACATTGTCTCCATCTAGTTAGGGTGTGTTGGTGGACTGTGCAGCACTGAACTGTCACACAGTGTCTCCATCTAGTTAGGGTGTGTTGGTGGACTGTGCAGCACTGAACTGTCATACATTGTCTCCATCTAGTTAGGGTGTGTTGATGGACTGTGCAGCACTGTTCTGTCACACATTGTCTCCATCTAGTTAGGGTGTGTTGGTGGACTGTGCAGCACTGTTCTGTCACACATTGTCTCCATCTAGTTAGGGTGTGTTGGTGGACTGTGAAGCACTGAACTACCACACATTGTCTCCATCTAGTTAGGGTGTGTTGGTGGACTGTGCAGCACTGAAATGTCACACATTGTCTCCATCTAGTGAGGGTGTGTTGATGGACTTTGCAGCACGGTTCTGTCACACAGTGTCTCCATCTAGTTAGGGTGTGTTGGTCGACCATGCAGCACTGTTCTGTCACATATTGTTTCCATCCAACTACTCTCCGAGACTAACGGTGCTTCACTTCAACTGATTTGCGACCTGCGACCTGCGCGCTGTGCACAGGACCACATGCCACCACGTCAGTTTAGTCACATTACATTCATATTAATTAAGTGGACCCTGCCGTATATGATTAGCTCGGCGTTAGCTAAAGATAGCTATGAACACATAGTGGATAGCACTTTAATCGCATTCGTCAGAAATGCAAGTATCTATGATATCTGCAAAAAGGTAAAATTTGTTTTAAAAAAAAAGGAATAAAATAGAAGAAGAAGAATGATATTTTATCAAAGTGTCACATGTTGTACATTAGCAGATAAATTACATTTTATTCATATTAAAAAACATACAACATCTGGCCAGAGAGGCCTACGAGACAAGCGTGTCACTAAAATAACAATACAAATGCACAACATGTAGTAAAGTAATTGATAAAATATTTAACATTTTAAAACCTCACAAGCTTGCATTAAATAAATAAACTGGTCAAATGGTGGAAGCTGTATAAATAGTGGATCAATGTTCAAAATATATTTCCTATCTTAAATCGGAATACAAGTCACATGTGGTCAAAAAGTGATCTTCATCTTCAACCATATTACTTTTACAGTATTTACAGATACGGTTTTGTAAAGGGACTTTTGAAAATCTACCGGTTTCTATTTCTAACGGCAGAGTGTCACCACGTAGTTTACTTAGGATGCTTCTATGTTTTCTTACTAATGGAGCAGAAACATAACTCTCTACATTAAGTGCAAAGTTTATTTCCATTTATTTGACCTTTATCATTCCAAATTTGGTTAAGCCAGTTTTGCAAATCTAAATTTTCCAACCATAGTTTACAGTTAACAAAATCTGAAGTTGATATATTGCAAATGTCTGCCACCGGTAATTGCCATGAGTTAAAAGCTGTACAGACATTATCATACCAGGATTTTCTAAATTTGGGTGACCATTTACTAATAGAACGAACAATTTTACAGGAATTTTCACGGTGAAGGCGACGTCAAAAGCGTAAGATTTCAATATTTTGTTTACAGCGTGTTGAAGACCAACCCTATTTTGTACAGCATTAATGCAACTAAATTCTTTAGACCCCAAATAGCGGAACCAAAGTCAAAATAGGTTGCACTTAATTTTGAATAAAGTGTGTTAAAAACGTCATATGAAAACCACCCCCTACAACTTTGGACTTACATATTATAAGAGCCCGGCTATCAGATTTAGCAATCTCACTTGCTGTAAACTTTAAATCTAAATTCTCATGAAACCATAATCCAAGATATTTATAGGATATGTACAGTATCATTTCCCATCATAAACACAGAATCTTGTCTTGTCGATTATTGGTTACGCGTTGCCTGCCACTCCGAGGATGGTCTCTGACTGCATTCATCCGTTGCCAACGTTGCCATAAACACCAAATGGTGTTTCTGTGGACGTTAAATTGTCTTGCAACATCACGTTGACTCGATCCTGCTTCAAGCATACCAATGGCTCGCATACGCTCATTTTCGGCTTGGTGAGGTGAGGTGAAATTGGGTTTAACGTCGCGTCCAAGATTATTGCACTTATATAGCGACGTTTTTCGGCTTGGCATTTCGTAATGTCGAACAATTGCCTAATTTTGTTGTTTTTCTGAGTGGTTGTTGTCAGCACGATGCAAAACAATACATATGGAATCCCGTTAACGCACATGTTTTTATACCCATTCTTGGGTAGTGAAATGCATTGAGCTTGTGTAGCAGTTTAGTGAATGTCTTTTACGAGTCAACAAACACATACTACGGGGTTAAGGTCTTTATTGCGATGCAATGAGTGTGATCAAGGATCTAGATATCATACACCCTGAAACACATAATTACACAATAAATAATAAGTAAAACATTATCATTAATGCTATATACATAGCATATGCTTATTACAAGTAAGTATTTACATATATCAGTCATCCATTAAACACAAGATAGACTGAACCTTAAACGATTATACTAGAACATATACAGTAATATACATGATCCACAATACCGACATTCAAGGGAGATAACTCCTTGACTTTCTTTTGACTATAATATATACACAATATATATACATAACGCTTACACATTCTGTATAAACATATACAATACTTTCAGACAGAAATTAATGATATGATCTTACATTAAATGTGGTCATCACAATTAGATTACATTGTAAGTCTTAGACAAATATAAATAACACAATGCATACCCTGTGGGTGATACAAGGGTGTGGATCCCAACTGCCACACGTATGGCAACACGATAGATTATCTGAATAAACAATACATAGACTAAAACACTATTTAACATTAAATATATTGAACAAAGTAATACACACATTTTATTTACAATGATTTGCATGTGTCACATCATAATCTCTACATTACAAAGCTTTTTAAAACACTCTTGAAGTAAAACACTTTCACACATATTTCATTGAAGTGATACATTTTGGTGATAAAGTATGGGTGTTTAGCTTATCTTTAAGCAGATTTAAATATTTAGACATAATCAACATTTATGTTAGATTACATACATTTAGTTTACTTCATATAACACTTTGAACACACTGTATTATTTAAATACAACACAAGATTATAACCATTTAACTCACCTGATTTAATATTATATCTTTATCCTTTGCTGGTCTGAGCAGTTCTGTCAGTTTATGTGCTGAGAGAGTATGCAGTGTAATCAAAGCATGCAGTTTAACAATAGCTGTTAGCTTGGCCAATCAGCAAATGAAGCTTCTGGCCATGGGGCAGTTAGTAGGTAAGACAGGTCAGATACACTTTGTTATAGCTGACTGAAACTGACAACTAGTTATATATAATAAATATACGTAAAAACCTAAAATGAAATTAAAACAAATATATACAAAAACTACATCGGCCACACTTGCATAAAAGTCATTTTTTGCATGAAATTCATGCTTTTCTGTAGCAGTTGCGTTTTTGTGAATTGATTCCATACATGTCCTACAATATTGAATATTTGGGATAACGCTTTCTGGGTAAAGTACAGATTCTCGTGCTTTTTGGTTTGAGTCCCGTCACTGACTGACAAACTTTACTTGTTTGAAATATACACTAAAATATTGGTGTCACAGGAACTTTTGTTGTTGAGTATATAAAAGACAGAAAAAGGAGGAGGGAGGAGGAGGACTAATCACCCTTGTCAGCGACAGCTGTACCTCCAAAAATATCGAATCAAACGTAGGAAACCTTAAAACCCAAGTAATCTCACTAAACTGGCAAATGGCAAAGAATTACGCATAGCTAATGGAGGCTGCGTTCACATAGTGCCGATTATGGCTTCCGTTTGAGATCAGACAGCACTACGACACGAAAAGTGAAAAAGTCGGATTACTATCCTCAATGATCTGGCAGTCGTTGAGTTCGTAACAGTCCCTACGGATCGGGAAAGGTCCAGAGAGATCGGTCAAGCAAACCCGACACTATGATGCATCCCGTAACATTCGGAAAACTCAGTCCATTGTGTCTAGTCGGATTACAATCTAACATAGCTTGTGAGTGTGTTTTTTAATAGATTTATGATTAATTGCGTGTTTTTTGTTTTGTTTGTTGTTGTTTTTAATGGGGATTTTTGTTGTTGTTTTGTTTGGGGTGGGGTGGTGGGGTGGGATGGGTGGGGGGTGGGGTGTCTGTGGGGGGGGGGGGGGGGGGGGGGGTTGTAAATGCGGCCGAGTAGGACTCTTTTGATTAGATAAATGCCCAGTGCTTTTTATAGGTTTGTGAGTTATTTAAGGAGTTTAGTAGGGTTGCTAGTATCATTTGGTTGTTTAGTGTGGATTTTAGTGTTGTTGGTATTACTGTTCGGGAGTTTCTACTTGGTTGCAATGTGGACATTCACCGGTTTGATGTTGTTGTTTTTTCATTTGGTAAAGGGTGTGAGTTTAGTTTAGCCTGTTTGCAATTTGGTTATTGCCCTGTCGATGTTGGGTTTCTAGTGTAGCAGGAGTTTTAGTTTGCAGTTTGATATCTGATAGTTGTTTTACCACTTTTGGAAGATCATTTCCTTACTGCAATGATATGGCACGCATTGTCTCCATCTAAATAGGGTGTGTTGGTGGACGGTGCCCCACTGATCTGTCACACCATGGGTTTACTCAACACTGAGCTCAATGTTCCTACATCGGCTTATTCGTTTGTTAGCTTGAACATGCTAAACACAACAACCATGTATATTTTATTAGATTATGACATAAACACTGAGGTATCTTGAAATATATGTCACATTCACATTTATTAATGATTAATGTATCCAAATGAAGTTTAGAAAGGCGTATAAACATACCGCTCGGCGTTAGTTAAGGAAAGCTATGAGCACTTAGTGGATAGTAATTTACTCCGCATTCGGCAATACAACAACGTTGGCATGTAATTAATCGAGGGGCCGCTTCAGAAACAATAAATTGAATGATAGTTCAAACAGGGATGTGATGACAATTTGGTGTACCCTGGATCGTCTAGGTCGTCTAGCTCGACTGGGTGGCACAGGGTGTCGGTTTAGTCATTCAATAAACGTTATGGTAGAAACGAGAACATTTCCAAATTTGTCGTATCAGTGACAAAAAATATGTCTGGTGCAATTCCCTATTTTGACTTTTACCATATGTCCCCGTGTTTTCTTCAACGAATGACCTGCCTTTGCACTGATTTACCCACCTGAGTTAGAAATATGAGACCAGTTGAACAGCCTTATCATACTTCCATGTCAGAATGATGAGATCCGATTGGTCCACGTGATCTTTCTAAAATACTATGTATCCCGCTTTGGTGGGAATTACATTTCTCAGTGGGAGAATAAATCCCTTATACCCCGCCACGAACAAGACAGACTGCAAGTGGATTTCTGAGAGGTAGAATAAAAACCTTATATCCCGCTTCGAAGCAAGACGCCGCACGCTTTTTTCCCGAGTCAATGAAAGTCACGTTACAAAACACAGGTTAACCTCAGCTCAATAGAACAGCTGTTTTCCGTCAATTTTGAATTTGTTATAATATTCTTTTACAATGTCGTATTAAAACATGTCGTATGATAAATGCGTTGTAGCAGGATCACTCGGGGTACATGCGGTTTATGCGTCCCTCGTTAGGTTTTATACGGGACATATTTGGATCTATGCATAAAGATTCAGAGTGACGAAAACTATACACAAGACTGTATGAAAAGAGGGATGACTTCAACTTTCCAATAATCATCTTTCCTTTATGTCGAACAATATTCCTGCAGCTCCAGCCTTTGGTGTCTACAGTTCAGGTTCGAAGTACAATCGAGCATGCTGTTTCTACGATTCTTGTTCAAAAGTTGTTTGATGAAGGTTACAACAGTCAAGGCATATGTAAAGCTTTCACATGTTTTATGGTCGACATGTGGAGGGCATTTCCAAGTTGACCCATCAGTGGCCAAAATGGTGCCCGATGCAATTCCTTATTATACCTTGTACCATGTGTTCCAGTGTTGTTGTTTTAAGTGAACAATTGATTTACCTTTGCATGTGTTTGTGAAAGATGCCACCGATGGGGAAGGATACGATCCCCTTTTCGCGAACGCCTGGTATCATCTCTGTTTGATAGAGATCAATAAACACATGCCAATGATATAGTCGGAATCATACAATGGACTTCGCTTGCAGAATAATTCTTATGGCTATGGGGAGGGTTTTGTCACTTCTATTTTGGATGGTTGTCAGATTTCTTGTTAGTAGTCTTGACAAGCATTTGGTGGCACACTTTCTGTACCCTGCAATATACATGTATATCTCATATGGATTTTTATAAAGCTTAGAAATCCAGAATAACGCTGGAAATGATTGATTGTCAGATGTTACAGAACATCCTCCAGCAGTAGAAATAATTCATATTTGTCACATAATTACTTGTCAGACAATGACTGGCAATTGCATGTTGGAATAGTATACCCCATCAATGTCAAGTTGCTTGTGTAGACAGATCACAGAGTGATCTCTACAAATAAACGTGGTCTTGTTTGATGCTTTGTCCGTTGAAACAGTGACAAGTTTCTCACGCAATTCAGTAAGACGTGTAAGGACTGAACTTTGTACACCACAGTGGCCTTTTCTACAGATAGGAATTTGTGTTTGTGTTAAGCATCCGGTCTTCAGCCTGACCACCACACGAGTCATAATTATCTTGAAAATGTAATGTATGTTTGTAGAAGATGGGCTCAGCAGATACCCGACATCTTAAAGTTTGACCTAGACTGACCTTTACACTTCGACCATGCTCTTAAACTCTCAAAATGCATTTCCTTGCACACTGTAAACATCACCTCTGAAACTGTCCGACAGAGAAAGCTGAACTTGTGCACGTGTTTCTTCATTTGTTGACACTGTCTTTTGTGTAAATCTATAGAATCGAGTTTTCGTTTCAAGTCCTCAGTATATATCCTGGTCAGCTACGGTCGAACTATGTTTAAAGTGATACGAGATTGTTCATGAAAACCTAGTCGCTAGATCAGAACAAGGGTGCCATCTGTCTTCCCGTCCACTGTTCGGCTGACGCTTACACGTTGATGTCACAAGGTAAAGGCTGTCAAACAATGGGGGCACCTCTACTCGGGTGATGTTTACACACAAGTAGCTCCGCTTTACCTGGGCCATGTCCCACAAACAGATCTTGGCGCTGTCATGATCGTGACTTCCATCCTTTAACATACACTCTTCAAAAAAAGAAACGCACAGCTAGATTTTTAGTAAATTCATTGTACCTAATAAAGTCGATATATTAATTTAATATCATAGATACAAATGGAGCTCGAAAGTCACATGTTGTCGTTGTACAAGGCACTGAAAACTTTTCATTGTCATGTCACAAGGCCACAAGGTTGCGCTGAACTCAGTATCTCGTGTGACAGCAGCAATCACGGCTCTGCACCTACCCGGCACTGACTGGATAGGTGTACGAATTCTGTCCTGTCGAATTCTGCGCCATTCTGCTTGTAACGCGTTGGCCAGTTGTGGGAGGGACTGTGGCGTGTTCTGACGTTGACGTACACGTCGATCGATTTCTTTCCAGAGGTGTTCAATTGGGTTGATGTCTGGAGATCTCGACAGCCAGGGCAAGACGTTGATGTTGGCATTATGAATGTAGTCTACCATGACACGAGCTGTGTGCGGTGGGGCGTTGTCCTGTTGAAACAACTCCCTCTGGAAGTCAATAATTGGAAGAAGAATTTGATTCATGTAGTGATATGCTGTCAAATTTCCCTGAACCACAACCAAGTCAGATCTCATGATACTACTGCCACCGAATTTATCGAATTCATGTACACAATGTGGGGCAAAACGCTCATTTCGACGATGATAAACACGTTGTCTTCCATCTCGCCGGTGAAGCAGAAACCGTGATTCATAGCGAAACCACACTCATCTCCAGTTTCTCAAATTCCAAAGCTGTCAGGTATGGCACCAACGCAAGAGTCGGTGTCCATGGATCTGTTGCAAAACAGGGATGGTAACTGGTCTTCTTGCTCGGATTCCAGCCTCGCGCATCTTCCCGAGGCAAGTGAGTTAACTGACTATAAAAGTCCAGTTTCCACCCTTGCCGAACTATTATGGAGTTACATTTTGGCTGGACTAATGAGTCTATGCATAGTCCAATCAAAATCGCGCACCGAAATCGAAATCCGATCCGTAAACTGTCGTGCAGATTTCGACCGACTGCAGTATTTGCAAAGCATGTGCACCGCCACCTCGTTGTCAACAGATATAATTCCAAATCTTTTCATGTTTTTTAATCAAGGTGCTCATGTGATTTGATGCATTTCGGGATGTAAGACCCGTTTTATCACAATATAGATCTTGATAATCGATCAGATCGTCCTGACTGGGCGCCACCATTTTGTGTGAAGCAAACGCAAGTGATACGAGAGTTGGAATCTGATTGGTCCATAGGATAGGCGTTAGAAGGGACATAACTGGAAATAGCCACTGGTGGCGCTACGATCGAGCCCAGTAATTCCAGCCTAGTTCGGCAAGGGTGGAAACTGGACTTTTAAGTCAGTTAACTCTCTTGCCTCGGGAAGATGAGCCTCGCGAGGATGGTTCCTGACAGTCTGGTCCGATATCCTCCTCAAACCGGGGATGCATCCTGCAGTCTCTGTAGCTGTGACATTGCGTTGTCGTAGGTGGAACAGTCGAATGTAGCGATCTTGTGCAGGGGTAGTAACTCTTGGTCGGCCGGTTCTCAGATGGTCTGCAGTGGAATTGAACAGTGTGTATCGGTCCCAAAGGCGGCAAATAGTGCTCTGGTGGACGTTGGAGTGGCGTGCAACAGAAGACTGCGATTACCCTCTTTGGATACGTCCTGTGGCGATGTTCTGATCTGCAGCACTGAGTCTCGGCATTTTCGAACTTGAAAAATGTTGACAATTGAATGACAAATTATTGGCTTATGCTTGCCTTTTTATTGCCACTACCACGAGTTACGAATGCAATAACTTGCACATGCATTTTGCTTTACTGTTTTAATCCATGACATTTTTTAACAAGTGTGAAAACAATGCTGTTTAGGACATTTCAAATCGAATATGGCTGTGTTTTGACGCACCTACAGTATGCCCGGTGGAGTTCCAGCACCAACAGGGAGGAGAGAGTAGTGTCCTATGAGAACGGAGGTGGGTGAGAAGAAATGGGGTTTAACAACAAAGTAACAGCCAACATTTCTGATCAGCACATTTTATTGACAATATTTTAATATCAGTTTAGTAGAAGAATAAACGAAACTATATAGACAAAAGTTTAAATGACTTTAGACTTTCATGTTGGCAGTGGATTTTTTCATTCATTTTGATAAAAAAAAACTTAAATATTGTCATGCAATCCCCTCTTGGGCAGTCTCCCCACCAGTAACTGTTTTCATTGGCATTCCAGAAGTTAGAGAGTAAATAAGAAAATGTATAACTCTATGGATAATAACTTGTAAATGGTGTAAGAATCTGCATGGAACCATCACTAATGCAATAAACAAGAAGTATCTTATCCCCACCACTGATAAGTTAATGTTGTTGCTGTCTGTACTGTGCTGATGTTGCAACTGCACCAGGTGTCCAACACTGTCAACAACAAACATTAATAGTTATCAACTGATGATGTTGACTGGTTGCAAATCATTAATTCAGTTTTAAAACCCAAATATGAACACACTTTGAAAGTTAGACTAATCTTGGAAAATGTAATAACTGATCAATGCTGGTCTGGGTTGTTTTATACGAGGGCTGGCTGAAAAGTTCTAAGCCTAACTGTGAAAGACCCGTACCAAGTCGATGGTTTTCATTTATTTCTCCACATAGTCCCCTTCCAGGTTAAACACTTTTGCCAGCGATGCTGCAAGGCCTGGATGCTGGTCAAGAGGAAATGTTTTTCAGCCACCCTAAAAGAGTCATTCACAGCGGAAATGACATCATCATTACTAGGAAAATGGCGACCGGCTAGTTCCTTTTTCATTTTGGGAAACAGGTGGAAGTCTGACGGGGCCAAATCGGGTGAATAAGGGGTATGGTCAATGAGTGAAGCCACAATCATGGATCACTGACATGGCAACCACCGATTTGTGAACAGGAGCATTGTCTTGGTGGAACAGGGCTCCTTTAGTGAGCATTCCCCGTCACTTAGCTTTGATAGCTTCACGCAACTGTCTCACTAGGTCAGCATAATATCTTCCATTGATAGTCTGGCCTTTTTCAAGATAGTCAATCGGCACAATATCATTGGAATCCCAAAAGACTGAAGCCATCACCTTTCCAGCAGAAGGAACCGACTTGGCTTTTTGGAGGGCTGGTGATTCCGGATGCTTCCATTGTTTAGACTGAATTTTGGTTTCTGGTTGAAAGTGAAGAATCCAGGTCTCATCCATGGTTACAAATCGGAACAAAAAATCATCGGGATCTGCTTCAAAACGGCATAAATTGTCACGGGACATCAGGAATCTGACACGTTTCTGATCCGCTGTCAAGAGCTTTGGCACCCAACTTGCAGAAACTTTTGTCATTCCCAACTCGTTGGTGATAATGTGCTCAACCCTCTCATGAGAGATGCCCACAACACTGGCAATATGTCGAGTGGTCAATCGTCGATCAGCCATCACCATGTCATGCACCCGGGTAATGTTTTCCGGAATGGTTGCTGTTGAAGGCCTTCCTCGACGCGGGTCATCATCAAAGCTCTCTCTGCCACGCTTGAATTCCGCAGCCCACTTCTTTACAGCGGAAAAGGAAAGGGCATCATCCCCTAAAGTGGAGTTAGCCCTTTTAGTTGCAGGTACTTGATGACTGCCCTATAGCCAGTTTTGTCCATTTCTGGTGATTTCAATGGGTAGGTTCACAAGATGGTCTGGTACAAAGACAATAATAACACTAGAGTTGCGGTTCTTATGTCTATGATTCATTAAATGATTGTACTTGTTGGTGGCAAAAGTTTGTTTCAATCCGATTGAGATATCCCACTTAGGATTAGAACTTTTCAGCCAGCCCTCGTATTTAACATTTCAAAAGAGATCCAAAACATAGGACACATGTAAACATGTGGTAGATAAACATTATCTGAATAACTGTTTTCAGGTTCCAGGGTATTCCCCTCCCAGAAACATCAGAGCTTTCACATTTACAGATCATGTTTGCTGTAATGTGACTAATCATGCTAATAACAACAAGGACGCTTGGACAATTGACAAAGAGGCTCTTATCAAATCAATACACAAGCTATATGTATTTCTGGGACTAAATGTTCAGGACCCATAAACAGTACAGATTCAATAGTCTAGATGGAGTGTGGAGATTAGCATGCTTAACATGGCAAATATGTATAATATAATAGCACATCATTACTGAACATGCTCAATAACAGATAAATTGGAAAACACAAAAAGTTTAACATGGTTAATACAAATATGGACATGATACTCATAAAAAATGTATTCTCCATGTGTGTATGCCATGTGTATATGCCGTGTGTATGCAGTGAAAAGTCCAAAAGGATTGCAGCACACACACACCTCGTGTTACAAATATGGATGATCCAGGTGAACTAAAGTATGATTGGAAATGCTATAAAAATGCTTTTCTGGCATCATTAATTAAATACAAATCATAGGGCTATGAAAATAGCATATATCAAAGTAACACAAATTGACCTAATCTAGCCTAACTAAATGACACTGTGATTACCCTTAAAATGTACTTTTACAGGTAAAATGATGATAAACTTAGAAAATATTCGAGTGTTGTCATGTACATGTATGAGACGGCCATGAACCTGAGGTAATTTACCTAACACCTGTCCTGGGGTGATGACCTCACACGGCCCTGTGCATTCTTACAGGTCACCTGAATTCGGGGTCTCAAAATATTTCTGTTGTTGAACTTAATGGACATGTGCGTTGATAAAATAGCAATTAAGGATATGTACTGGATTATATTTCTTTGGAAAAATGATGAAATAGTTTAAAGCTATGAAACAGGATGAGTATTGGAAGATTGCGGTTTGGGAATCAAGAAGTATTTGTTGTTCTACAGATGATTTCTTGAGGTAGCATCTATCTCCCCTGATGACGAATATGAACAATTCTAACCATGTTAACATCCAAAGGTATGATTACTGGTTCAACAAGGCTGATATCTAGCAAAGACTGAGTTTGACATGTGTGAGTTGGAATGTTGTTTAAGGTCTTGCCACAAACCCTTTACAGTTAGACAAGATAGGCACAATAGGTTTGAGCTCACAATGCCTGACTGGTGTACATAAGACAGCGTGACTGTGTTGCGCCGCTTTACTGGTTGCTTATTTAGCCAAATTTTCTCCATAAGTTGAACTTTCGTTTCAGATGGTCTGAAGTTGACAATGACATATATTCCTGCATGCTTGCCTCATGGTTTGGGCAATACTATCTTATTCCCAGACGTTATATTAAATGCCACTTGGGTTGTTTAAAATCGGCAATAGCTGATGTTCCAACCAGTCAAAGAACACATCACCTAATATAATTTCCTTATGAAAATCACCAGTTTTCTTTTTGGCCTCGAAAACTAGCACACATCTATCAATACGCCCCGGATCACGGGTTGCGGCATGTAAAACAATGACATGATTACCTTAACCTGATGGTACCATGGGGGCTTTTTGTCCTTCTGCCGATAGCCACATGTAGTCAGTGGAATGATTCATCAAAGTAAATGATCTGGAAGCCCTGACTGCGATGAATGGTGCTGAGATAATGTGACCTCATCGACAAAAAGGAATATTTTCCCCTGAAAATTGCCCGGTCATCGGACGCTCAGTGTATCGAAATTGGCAATATTTAGTGCAGTCCGGGAAACATTAATTGTATCTTTAATTTCCTCCCAAATTTTACAAGTCAGGGGTACCTTCTGCTCATAAAGTTTTTACACTATATCCTTTTACGTCCCGGTTTCGTTTTTGAGACCGCCCTTAAACCTTTTTGTTTTATTTATCAATCCATAGACTTGATGGTATGAATTGAAAAAACCCTAGGCTTGGGCAGTTCTGACCTATCTAAACTTATAAATGGTTACCCTCTATCTCTCTAAAAAGTGAAAGAACTTTCCCTATACAGATTCCATGTCGTGTACCATGGCTATGGCTATGCAAGTTTCCCAATACAGATTCCATGTCGTGTACCATGGCTATGGCTATGCAAGTTTCCCAATACAGATTCCATGTCGTGTACCATGGCTATGGCTATGCAAGTTTCCCAATACAGATTCCATGTCGTGTACCATGGCTATGGCTATGCAAGTTTCCCAATACAGATTCCATGTCGTGTACCATGGCTATGGCTATGCAAGTGTAAACATGGTAAAGTAACATACATCATGGGAGCAGTGCTGACAAAACAAACACAGCATCATTTTTTTTTATTTAAGAAGATGCACATGTAGAATTTTCTCCATATGATTTCTTTTGTGTAGACTAGATGTTTTATGAAGACTACATTGTTATCATTATAACGGAGTCACGTGCGCATATTTCTATAGTCTGTTTGAGACTACCATCATTGCGCTTAGAATAAATGTGAACTTATTGTTTTCGTTCGAATTTTTCCTTTAAACTTGTCGATAGGACTCCTTTTGATTGAAATACTTCCAACCACAGGAAAGTCGATCGATAGTTACTTGATATTACAATAGCAACAGTCTGTGACAAACTTACGGACAAAAAGCATTTTTCTAGCATTTCCGACAGTATTTTAAGATTTATAATCATATCACAACAAACCACAGTTCACAACAGCCATTACAAGAAGCGCGTGGAGCAAACTACTCAATCTGCTGTCAGTGATGACTCCTCCTCACTCCCCACCATGAACACACCTTTGTCACTGTCATCAGGATTATGCAACTGTTGGTGGTTAGTTAGCAGGTGTGACTTCACCTGTGATGACTGACTGAATGTTTTACCACACACCTCACACCTGAAGGGCTTCTCACCAGTGTGTGTGCGCAGGTGTATGCGCAGGTTGTTCTTGAGGCTGCACACCTTGCTGCAGTACTGGCACTTGAACCCTGTTTGTTCAGTATGCATGGCCTTCACATGCTTCTTCAAGTAATCCAGCTTAGTGAACAGCTTATCACAGATTTCACATATAGCCACTTTCTCCCCGGCATGCCACCTCAAATGGAGATCCAGTCTCTCTGTGGAGAGAAATCGTTTGTCACATTTGTCACAAGTATAGACTTCACATGATGCATGTACTTTCATATGCTTCTCTAGGTTTTCTGAGCGTGTATACATTTTGTCACATAAACCACACTTGAATGGTTTCTCTGTTGTGTGAGTCATCATGTGACGTTTGAGGTGGCCTGAGTGGGTAAAGCATTTCCCACACAAATCACATTTGTCCGGACGCTCACCCGTGTGTGTTTTGCGGTGGTTTTGTAGACTCTTAGACTCAGAAAACCTCTTGTTACATACATCACAGGAGAAAGGTTTCTCACCAGTGTGAGAACGCATGTGTGTTGTGAGATGCTGTGAGCGAGAAAATGTTTTATTACACACCACACACAAGTATGGCTTCTCATTGGTATGAACACGCATGTGAATCTTCAAATTGTCACTTCTGTTGAACACCTTCTCGCATATGTCACAAATATAAGATTTCTTTTTCTTCACTTTGATGCCAGCCTTACCTTTGACCTGCCCGTCACTACACACATCTTGGGTGACCATGGTAACATTATCTGTGAAGGAACCATGGTTGTAGCTGTTCTGTATAAAACCCACTTGTAAAGTGGTTGAGAGGTCCTCATTACAGTCTGTGCCTAACTCAGTATCAACTGTTTCTTGTTCTCCATCATCAAGCCTATCTTTAGTGATGAAGCCTTCCCAAAGACGCTCTCTGCGTTCGGTTATTTGATTGAAATCTGACTGAGCTTGTCTATGTTTGCAGTCATCTGAAGACACGTCTGGGGAGACGCCCAACCCCGGATCACAAGTCATTGATAAGTCTGATTCCATAGTCTCAGGTAAGTATCTGTGATGTCTCTAGGCACAAATAGTACTTTCTCTCATTCAACTCTTGAACGTGTGTACTAGCTTTGACAGAATCGAGTACGGAGTAGAGGTCGTTCACAAAAACAAAACTGTATCGAAACCAAGTGTCCTCAGTTTATGCAATACTCTGCTATGTAGATCATGGTTTAGATGTACCTAAACCACACGTATGGCATACTGTATGGCATGTTGTGTACACTGCTAAGCCTACGAATCCTGAATAAAATAGTAGTGTGATGATCAAGAACAACTAAGCCGATCTATCCTCGAACATGGTGTCTGTAAATATACATTACGTAGGTAAGATCATCATTTGTTCAGGTCCACTTTGCCAACAGGACGACAGACGCATCTGCCATCCGAATATGTGCATTGTGTTGAATATATCGCCGTATTGTTGTGGTACATTCAATGTTCCTACAAGTATGCGAGTCCATTTCCTCTGATGGACGCCATACTGTTTTCAAGGTTTGTATGAAAGCTGGCATGTGGCAAGAACGAAATCGGAATCGTCCCTAAGGAGGGTTACAATGATAATATAATTGAAAGAGATTACCCGACGATACATTAACAATATAAAAAATAACAAAAACATTGTGTGTGTTTATGTGTGTGTGAAAATACAGAAATTCATAGCTGCACACATACAAATAATCTTTTTTAGGATCATGTATTCTTTGAGGCCTCATAAAAATAAATATTTTAATTTGGGTACAGTGACAAATTCCCATGATGCATGATATCTTACTGTAACAAGTCATCAGGAGAGGACATATCCCCTGAGTCAGGTGCAATTCAAAACTGGAGTTTGTTACTTATATCCCAGTTTTGGTTCATTTCCATTAAATATTTCTTCAGTTCAAGAAAGAAAAATATAATACTGTTCAGTATTTTTCAAAATTCCAAATAATCAAGACACAATTTCACCACAGGACTGATGTGTATAGCAAGTTGCATCTAGAAATATTGGACAATTGTGGAGTTCTGCTCTGGAAACAGGTACTTCCATCATTTTCAGTATAAGTCAAACTTGTCGTCGTAAAAAATATCTCAAATCATCAAAAGGCACCAGTTCACCAATGGACTGATCTGTAAAGAAGATTTCAACAAGAAATACTCAACCGTTTAGGACTTCTGCTCCAGAAATGGAAAGGGGATGGTGGACAGACAGGCGGACGGACGGACATGCTGATCGCTATATCAGGATAACATATCAAGCTAATTAAGACAGATGAAGTTTTGATCTGAATGCTAATTTACAATCTAAGTGTGGCAGTGTTGTATATATGTATATTTTCTGTATTTTATATATTTGTATACATATAATGTTTTGTAATGAAATGGTGTTTTAACCTTTTATTATGTTGAATTGAATTAAATAAACCTGTAAGGCTGCTGTATTCTACAGCTCTGCATAACGACTTGTTCTCTGCGTGGAGTTCTACTGGTTGTGGGGTAGAGTAGGTAGCTTGGGTCAGTCCTTTGTTTAGTACAGCTTGCGCCTGATTGGCCTTGTTTCAAATACCAACACCCAGCATTTAACCAGCACACCAGCCACTACACCTTGACCACGCAGACAACAAATATCTGCTCTGTGTAGTATTTTCATCTGAGACCGTCCAAATAGGTTAGTAATGTTTCTGTACGTATTGTTATAATGTACTTGCATCTATTTGTGTAATCAGCTGTAGTATTACAGTCTTAATATTTAGATAGGTCATTACATATAGTCATATAATTGCAGCCATGTAAATGTTTTAACTAGGTTAGCACTGTATATCTTCACCTTTCCTAAATGTTTCATTTGAGAATGAATGAGCGAGTGGGTATGTATTTATGATGTATGTGTTTGCTTATGACAATGTTATTTATGTATAATGTAAAACATTCATTGGTATGTTATGTGTAACACATAATTCATGTTTTCTAAGGTAACCCGTTTTACCTAAGTAAGTATATTTGTCTTTGTATTTGTATTTAGATGCAGGCACCATAAGTCCTGTCAGTTGCGTTGGTGAACGCAGTTCCAGCCCCAGTTTCACCTACAGGGTATGCTTGTGTTTTCGTGTGTATTAATGAAATTAATTAATTGTATTTATCATGTTATTACACATGTATAGGGATACAAATGTATATATAGTTATTGTAAGTTATAACACATCCTTCAATGTATTTGTTGAAAGCAAGAGTTCTATCTATTTCTATGATGTCGTCGGTGTGACGATGTGAATGAATATAATGTGATGTGCTCTTATATATCTATGTTTGTGTATATTAACATACATATATATTTACGTGTATATTTATCTTTGAGTTTAATATGTTTCAGGGCGTTTGTTCTGAAAAAAAATCCTCAAGACAAATAACGACCTGTGTTATTCATGAACACCCCCGGTTACATAAGGGTAACATGTTTATTGATCAGTATTACTTCCTCCTTTTTTAAATGTGATAATAACATGCATCAGCAACCAGCAACCATCTTGTAGGAAGTATATGATCTATGAGATCAGCCAGGGTAGTCATGATAGTACAACAATTGTGAAAGTGGTTGTATTTGGCTTGTTGGAAATGGGGATGTTGAGGACTTGATACCAACATATATACACCTGGAACATAATCAGGCACTACTGGCTGTGTATGTCCACATATAATGGTCAAGAATGTATCCTGTAATAATGTTCTGGGGGAATAATCTGCTTGTGCACCATATGATTCAGTATTTGTGACCATCTGGCAACACATGCAGTGTTCTTGTACGCACATGTAGCAGTGGTAGATACGTACATATATCAGCGCTGAATACATCACACAAACAGTAATGTTTCTGCCAGGAGTATTTCCCTGAAGAGTAATTTCATGCACCTCCCAGCGGCTACCAACTGACAGTAAGAAAAGACAACAACTCAACAGCAGTAGTATTTAATCAGGATTTCATCACAGAGTGGTGCATGTGACACAGACATACTGGCAGTGGAGGGAGTCACACACCACTCACATCAGCAGCACATCCTGCACACACATCACACATCAGGAAACTGCGATTACAACTGCATCAATACAATGTCAACAATACAAGTGATACAATTGTATGCACATGTAGAAAACAATAAATGAAGACTAATGTCACATATTTGATATTTTTCTGGAATATTACAAACCATTTCTGGAAATAATAGTGTGTGTGCTTAATTTTGATTCTGATTAACATCATTAGAAGTATTTTGCTAATAACAGAAGGCGAGTTAGGATAACAGCCTGTTTAGAAGGAGGTGAGCAACTGTACACTTGTTGGTTAAAAGTCTGTACCCTGAGTAAGAATTCTGTGGCAAGGTAAGATGCGCCATCACTGTGTGGACATGGTGACCCAAGGTCAGTCCCTACACTAGGGGTCAGGGTCAAGTGACCAAATACAGCAGCACAATCTCTTTAGCTCACCTGACTTTCATGGTAATACAACACTTGAGATTAAATGAGACTTTAACTGGAGGTTTAACAAGCAGACATCCATAAACACAATCATCAATGTTTTTACACAAATCAATAAATTAAAGTGGCATCATTATGAACATGAAAATTACATTAATTAGCACAAGCAGTTTCATGTCAAAGATGACACACATAAAATTCCTTCATACTAAATCACACCAAGACAACTAAAGTGATTGTGTTTAAGATGGCTACCTGTGTAAGGATAGGATCAAGTCTCAGACAAATCAGAGGTTAATAGCATTTGATAGTTATTAACGGCTACTCAATATGACTCAGTTCATAGTACTCACATAACACACAGTCAAACTTTATATATGTTCTGATACATACTTACTAAATATCCAATACACACCAATACATGTACAGAGGTTGAATAAGGAAGCACTATCTCAGTATGACTGTCATCTGAGAGTTTCAATATCAGATTTCATTGCAAAGATCATGCTTGAGGACAAAACATAACCCAAGTTTCATCTGGTACAAACAGCATACACCACATACAGGTCCTCATTCCTTACTCCAGACGTAACAAAATCACAAAACGCAATCCAACATTGTTTCAATGTCTTAGTATTGTAACCTTTACAGATCCAAGATACAAGCTCTCAATACAATGCGGTACTGAAAATTGATTAGGAACTTCCTACTTTTGAATGCAGGGTCCCATTCCACATAGCCATCAGCTATCATAAGTCTATGTTAGACATGGGAGTTGGCATTATCTTACTGCTGTGATAGCCTTTCTGGAACAGGGACCTAGTATGGCCACAGTGTGTACAGAGTTGTCTCCCCTCCATCTATGACTTGCTGTACTTCAACAGGGATATCATGCATAGCATGGTGAGATCTTTGTTGGTTTGTTGTTTAACGCCGCACTCAGCAATATTCCAACTATATGATGGCGGTCTGTAAAAAATCGAGTCTTGACCAGACAATCCAGTGATTGACATCAGGAGCATCGATCTACGCAATTGTGATACAATGAAATGCATCAACCAAGTCAGTGAGCCTGACCACCCGATCCAATTAGTTGCCTCTTACGACAAGCGTAGTCGTCTTTTACGGCAAGTATGGGATGCATTGGTGATCATATGAAGTTCCCCTGGCAGGACTGGATGAAGCAACAAGTTCTACATATAATATACAGACTAATGCCACTCAGCAATACTGAACATGATATAACAAGTGATGCCACACAGCAGTGTGTCACCTACTGGCACACATTGCACCATCTACCTCGCTGCCTCACAGGAAGTCCAACTTCAACAAGGATCTACACAGGTTGGCAGTAAATATAGCTGTGTATTTTGATTGGTTGGACTGACTGACTGCACTACTGACTGATGAGTCTGGTGCTGGACTGGGGTATGTGGTCTAACAGTGCAACATCTACATATCACAGCACTCTGATACACAGAAACAAACAACTCTCTAACTGGGTAAATATCCTCTTGCCATGGTAAAACAAAAATGTAAACACTGAACTGCTATGGAGGAAGTTATCAAGAGATGACAAGTGTTCCCACCTTCTTGCTGCGCGGCCTAGAGAGGTGGGTTTGAGGTGAGTTCTGAAACAGACTCAACCCTTAATGAAAGAAAATGACAAATATTAAATATACAAAACAAAAAGCATACATAGTAAAAGTTCCCAATATACAGTACAAGGTTAGTTGAGTGTATTGTGAAGAAGTATTCAGCTGATTGCAGCTCTGCCCAGACTACATACTGATCACCATGAGGCCCCCATCACACACGGCTGGACACAACTGGATGGATGAGAAGTACAGAGTGAGTCGGGCACATCAACACTGCCCCTCACTCAGGGAATGCCATCCAACAAACACACAGGGAGAGCTGCCTGTGTAGCTTTCTAAAAGTCTACAGCTATGTTTGGACGGACCGAACATTGAAAACGGTGGTAGAATCTGCTATGTGTCATCATATCCTACATTCACTAATGCTCTGCAGAATGTAGGTATACCCATATCTGTCCTGGTGCAGACACACCTGAACAGCTCCTTATCACTATACCGCAGAGTTGAACCTACAGACGTATTAGCTTCACAAAGATGTCTACAGTGTTGTAGGATTGAAGCAACATAGTGATGCATCAATATCAGATGGGAATCACTGAGTCAATGTTATGCATTTTACCATACAACCTTCCTGATGGGGTTACTATTGTCTTAAATATGCACATCTAAACTTATTCATTTAGATAAGTTACCAGTTTTTGCTCCAACTACAGCCTTGGACATAGCTGATTTATGCAATGCTGGTATTATGAAAACACCGCAGTGTCCTGCCAGGCCTGCATCATCACTCTTCTCACAGTACTTACGTCCAACAGCCAGGCGTACAACAACATGCAGCATGACATACTCCACAAGCAATCACTCCTAGTGTATCAGTAACCCCGATATTGTTTTGATTCATACACCTATTCAGATTGTTTTGATTCATACACTTATCTTGCAATTAATCAGTAGGTAAAGGTAAACCAAGAGATTGTTTTGATTCATACACTTGTCTTGTATCTAATCAGTACGTAAAGGTAAACCCAGAGATTGTTTTGATACATACACTTATCTTGTAATTAATCAGTACGTAAAGATAAACCCAGAGATTGTTTTGATTCATACACTTATCTTGTAATTAATCAGTACATAAAGGTTAACCCAGAGATTGTTTTGATACATACACTTATCTTGTAATTAATCAGTACGTAAAGGTAAACCCAGAGACTGTTTTGATACATACACTTATCTTGTAATTAATCAGTACGTAAAGTTAAACCCAGAGATTGTTTTGATTCATACATTTTTCTTGTATTTAATCAGTACGTAAAGTTAAACCCAGAGATTGTTCAGTTGTACACAGACTTGTGTCAGGCTGACTGAGTGTCGCCAGCCCTCGGTAGTGGAGATTTACAAGGGAGCTGGCGCCAACAGCCCCTCTGTATATTATATTGTGTTGCAGACGTCTCTCTGCCAAGAGATGACACTTCATGTGGAAGCTGCTGGATGTGTGTGTCAGGAAGTACAAGGAGAAGCCATGAAGACAGAACAGGACTTGTGTTCAGTGTAAATCCATCTTCATACATTGGGTCATGGCTAACACGACAGCCGTACTCAGTCATGTAAACAGACTAGTTTAATCCACAGTATCTGTCAACAAGAAAATACACTTGAAATGTACTTGCCCCAGTTTAGGAGAAACTTGAATATGAATTTCTCTATGTTTTTGACTACAGATGACCTGCCACTTTTACCCTAGCTCAAATCCACTCCTTAGGCACCATGTTATTAATTTCTTGATTTACAGATTTTCAAAATAAGACTCCAGGTCAGGGATTAACATAAAACGTAATTTTCATGCTTCAACAAGGACAGAAAAGACAGTTTTCAAAAGTTAATTTTACCTATCCTTGTGAAAACTGTTGTCAACAGATGCTTATAGAAAGGAACTAAACACAAAACACCTCACAACTCCAAGTTGGGTACACACCTGACAACAACCTAAGTCACATAGAGCACCTACCTACCTAGCTGTAGTCAGATGCCCTGCACCACATACATTCACACACACTCATTTCCCTGGATTATCACACTCACAATGCAGTGTCATGCTGTTAGGACAACATTTCAATCATTTCAACACTAACACAACACAAATATTTCATCAAGAGAAACAGATCTCAATCATTCATTGTTTGCTAACATAATGGTGCATTAAGATGTTGAAGATGGTGAATCAACTTGATTTGTGCCTCTGACCCTTTTCTATCTTACACTGAGATCAGAACCTGATCCTTGTATTATTATCTTAATGTCTAAAAGCTGTGTTTAATGTCACGTATGCATATTTGTCAATTTATTTCAAAGTCCTACTTGTGAATGATTCCATAATTAATTGAATGCAAGACCATTACCCCTAGAATATGTATCTTAAAAACAATACTTGTGTTATCAATTTCAATTTTTGTTATTTCCTCCTGACATTATTTTGTGCCTCACACATCTTTGCAACAAAAAGCTTGGTAACAAAAAATAAAACTGGTCCGGTCTTGTAAATCAAGTCATTTCTTACAGTAAATTAGAATTTTCGGTGGTACTCAAGTCAACCTAGTCCAGACACACATGCCCAGACACACATGCCCTGACACACATGCCCAGACACACAGGTCCAGACACACATGCCCTGACACACATGCCCTGACACAAAGGTCCAGACACACATGCCCTGACACACAGGTCCAGACACACATGCCCTGACACACATGCCCAGACACACATGCCCTGACACACAGGTCCAGACACACATGCCCTGACACACATACCCAGACACACAGGTCCAGACACACAGGTCCAGATACACATGCCCTGACACACATGCCCTGACACACATGCCCTGACACACATGCCCAGACACACAGGTCCAGACACACATGCCCTGGCACACAGGTCCAGACACACATGCCCTGGCACACAGGTCCAGACACACAGATCCTGCACTACATCACAGGTGGTCATATCACAGCTAACAGATAGCACCTTACAGTTGTAACAGCTAAGTTTCATCGTCTATGTGGAAAAACTCAAATGTGCGCAACCATCTGACGGAGATGTCAAACGTGGTGAAGCTGATGCCGACAGCAATGGGTCCTTTGATCCAGTTCATGCTGAGTCCCTTGTACATGCCCCTGATGAAGCCCTCCTCCCTGATCACCTGTGTGGCTGTCCCCACGATGCTGGTGTAGTCCTTGGAGTGACCGGTCACACCTGCAACACCACAGTCTCACATACACCAATGTTTAGTCTAGGGCTGGGACAGGGGGATCCTGAGTAGGACTTGGCTACCCAAGTAGGCGTATACACCAATGTTTAGTCTAGGGCTGGGACAGCGGGATCCTGAGTAGGACCTGGCTGCCCAAGTAGGCATATACACCAATGTTTAGTCTAGGGCTAGGATGAGTAGGACCTGGCTACTCACAGTCTCACATACACCAATGTTTAGTCAAGGGTTTGGATGAGGAACTCGAGTAACTAGATCCTGAGTAGGACCTGGCTACCAATGGTCTCACATACACCAATGTTTAGTCTAGGGCTGGGATGAGTAGGACCAGGCTACCCACAGTCTCACATACACCAATGTTTAGTCTAGGGCTGGGATGAGTAGGACCAGGCTACCCACGGTCTCACATACACCAATGTTTAGTCTAGGGCTGGGATGAGTAGGACCAGGCTACCCACGGTCTCACATACACCAATGTTTAGTCTAGGGCTGGGATGAGTAGGACCAGGCTACCAACAGTCTCACATACACCAATGTTTAGTCTAGGGCTGGGATGAGTAGGACCAGGCTACCCACGGTCTCACATACACCAATGTTTAGTCTAGGGCTGGGATGAGTAGGACCAGGCTACCCACGGTCTCACATACACCAATGTTTAGTCTAGGGCTGGGATGAGTAGGACCAGGCTACCCACAGTCTCACATACACCAATGTTTAGTCTAGGGCTGGGATGAGTAGGACCAGGCTACCCACAGTCTCACATACACCAATGTTTAGTCTAGGGCTGGGATGAGTAGGACCAGGCTACCCACGGTCTCACATACACCAATGTTTAGTCTAGGGCTGGGATGAGTAGGACCAGGCTACCCACGGTCTCACATACACCAATGTTTAGTCTAGGGCTGAGACAGGGGGATCCTGAGTAGGACCTGGGTGAGCACAGTCTCACACACACCAATGTTTAGTCTAGGGCTGAGACACGGGGATCCCGAGCAGGACCTGGGTGAGCACAGTCTCACACACACCAATGTTTAGTCTAGGGCTGAGACAGGGGGATCCTGAGTAGGACCTGGGTGAGCACAGTCTCACACACACCAATGTTTAGTCTAGGGCTGAGACACGGGGATCCCGAGCAGGACCTGGGTGAGCACAGTCTCACACACACCAATGTTTAGTCTAGGGCTGAGACAGGGGGATCCTGAGTAGGACCTGGGTGAGCACAGTCTCACACACACCAATGTTTAGTCTAGGGCTGAGACAGGGGGATCCTGAGTAGGACCTGGGTGAGCACAGTCTCACACACACCAATGTTTAGTCTAGGGCTGAGACAGGGGGATCCTGAGTAGGACCTGGGTGAGCACAGTCTCACATACACCAATGTTTAGTCTAGGGCTGAGACAGGGGGATCCTGAGTAGGACCTGGGTGAGCACAGTCTCACACACACCAATGTTTAGTCTAGGGCTGAGACACGGGGATCCCGAGCAGGACCTGGGTGAGCACAGTCTCACACACACCAATGTTTAGTCTAGGGCTGAGACAGGGGGATCCTGAGTAGGACCTGGGTGAGCACAGTCTCACACACACCAATGTTTAGTCTAGGGCTGAGACAGGGGGATCCTGAGTAGGACCTGGGTGAGCACAGTCTCACACACACCAATGTTTAGTCTAGGGCTGAGACAGGGGGATCCTGAGTAGGACCTGGGTGAGCAGTCTCACATACACCAATGTTTAGTCTAGGGCTGAGACAGGGGGATCCTGAGTAGGACCTGGGTGAGCACAGTCTCACACACACCAATGTTTAGTCTAGGGCTGAGACAGGGGGATCCTGAGTAGGACCTGGGTGAGCACAGTCTCACATACACCCATGTTTAGTCTAGGGCTGAGACAGGGGGATCCTGAGTAGGACCTGGGTGAGCACAGTCTCACACACACCAATGTTTAGTCTAGGGCTGAGACACGGGGATCCCGAGCAGGACCTGGGTGAGCACAGTCTCACACACACCAATGTTTAGTCTAGGGCTGAGACAGGGGGATCCTGAGTAGGACCTGGGTGAGCACAGTCTCACACACACCAATGTTTAGTCAAGGGTTTGGATGAGGAACTCGAGTACCTAGATCCTGAGTAGGACCTGGGTGAGCACAGTCTCACACACACCAATGTTTAGTCTAGGGCTGAGACAGGGGGATCCCAAGCAGGACCTGGGTGAGCACAGTCTCACACACACCAATGTTTAGTCTAGGGCTGAGACAGGGGGATCCTGAGTAGGACCTGGGTGAGCACAGTCTCACACACACCAATGTTTAGTCAAGGGTTTGGATGAGGAACTCGAGTACCTAGATCCTGAGTAGGACCTGGGTGAGCACAGTCTCACACACACCAATGTTTAGTCTAGGGCTGAGACAGGGGGATCCCAAGCAGGACCTGGGTGAGCACAGTCTCACACACACCAATGTTTAGTCTAGGGCTGAGACAGGGGGATCCTGAGTAGGACCTGGGTGAGCACAGTCTCACATACACCCATGTTTAGTCTAGGGCTGAGACAGGGGGATCCTGAGTAGGACCTGGGTGAGCACAGTCTCACACACACCAATGTTTAGTCTAGGGCTGAGACACGGGGATCCCGAGCAGGACCTGGGTGAGCACAGTCTCACACACACCAATGTTTAGTCTAGGGCTGAGACAGGGGGATCCTGAGTAGGACCTGGGTGAGCACAGTCTCACACACACCAATGTTTAGTCAAGGGTTTGGATGAGGAACTCGAGTACCTAGATCCTGAGTAGGACCTGGGTGAGCACAGTCTCACACACACCAATGTTTAGTCTAGGGCTGAGACAGGGGGATCCCAAGCAGGACCTGGGTGAGCACAGTCTCACACACACCAATGTTTAGTCTAGGGCTGAGACAGGGGGATCCTGAGTAGGACCTGGGTGAGCACAGTCTCACACACACCAATGTTTAGTCAAGGGTTTGGATGAGGAACTCGAGTACCTAGATCCTGAGTAGGACCTGGGTGAGCACAGTCTCACACACACCAATGTTTAGTCTAGGGCTGAGACAGGGGGATCCCAAGCAGGACCTGGGTGAGCACAGTCTCACACACACCAATGTTTAGTCTAGGGCTGAGACAGGGGGATCCTGAGTAGGACCTGGGTGAGCACAGTCTCACACACACCAATGTTTAGTCTAGGGCTGAGACAGGGGGATCCTGAGTAGGACCTGGGTGAGCACAGTCTCACACACACCAATGTTTAGTCTAGGGCTGAGACAGGGGGATCCTGAGTAGGACCTGGGTGAGCACAGTCTCACACACACCAATGTTTAGTCTAGGGCTGAGACAGGGGGATCCTGAGTAGGACCTGGGTGAGCACAGTCTCACACACACCAATGTTTAGTCTAGGGCTGAGACAGGGGGATCCTGAGTAGGACCTGGGTGAGCACAGTCTCACACACACCAATGTTTAGTCTAGGGCTGAGACAGGGGGATCCTGAGTAGGACCTGGGTGAGCACAGTCTCACACACACCAATGTTTAGTCTAGGGCTGAGACAGGGGGGTCCTGAGTAGGACCTGGGTGAGCACAGTCTCACACACACCAATGTTTAGTCTAGGGCTGAGACAGGGGGATCCTGAGTAGGACCTGGGTGAGCACAGTCTCACATACACCAATGTTTAGTCTAGGGCTGAGACAGGGGGTTCCTGAGTAGGACCTGGCTACCCACAGGACTACATGGGCTCATGGTTAGTCATGTGATATATTGCATAATGGCTGTAACAGTAAAAAGTCATTTCTTTCTGATGAAGCACACATTCCTCATGCTTGAATAAAGATAACGGCTCTGTAGGTATGGGCAAGATAACAGTGTTTTATCTGTGGTTTTACCTAGTTTTTGACTGGACATTTTGTACGCAAGACAATTTGTAGACCTACCTTACATGTCATCAATCACACAAAGCATTATATCTGAAACTATATTTGAACCAGATAAAATATTCTTATATCATGTTATTTTACCTGTCGTGGTTATGCTTTTACTTTTTATATTTGAAATCACTATAAGGGTAGCACTTTTGTATATTACAGGTTATTCTTAACGTATGGTATAGTTTTGGCGGGTCACCCTTTGAGGTCAACCAATCAGCGATGACAACATGAAGGTTTCACAAGTTTTGATCAAGATAACAACACATTGACATAAAATAACAACAAATACAAATACAAGTCAGAGTATAGCATTTATGATGTATGTATACATTCTGTGGCAACTGTGGTTTGTCAATGGTTGTAGCCTGATCAGGTTTGCTATAAGTAATCTTCCGATCAGTTCACCCACAATTTCGCCAAAATTTAAGACCATATATTGAATGGAATGTTGATTAAAGTTAATAAAATAGATTGAACACATGAAGCCAGATATAGAATTAGCACTTTTCAAAACTAGAGAGAGTACCTTATTCGACATAATAAGCGCCCCGCTCTAATAAGCGCCCAAGGAGATATTTGCTAATATATTGGCTAGTGAACAATCCCAATTAGCACCCCTTCCGATTGATCAATGTTTACAAGACTTATTTATTCACGTATAATATGCACTCGTGTATTATATGCACACTTAATTATGGGCAATAAAATTCTGGAAAAATATTTCTGTCGTACATAAACATTTCAGGCTGTGAGCATAAACCAAATAATTTATCTTTCAACTTCTTTTTTCACCAAAATAATATTCTAATTTTGAGAGCGCCCTGGGCGCTTATTACGTCGAATACGGTAATAACAGGACTAATTTGCAGAGCACTTTAATATACATGGAATATATCTGATAGGCAAAAAAGTTGAGGTTAAGACAAAGAAACAGTATAAGAACACTCCAGCATCAACATGATCTAGTCCTTCTCCCTTACTGTCTGCATGGACCCCTACCTACTACTGCCTGCCCTTTCGTATCTGCTGTCTGCCCTCTCCACCTGTCTGCCCTCCCCCACCTGCTATCTTCCCTCCTCACCAACAGTCTGCCCTCCCTGTCTGCTGTCTGCCCTCCCTGCCTGCTCTCTGCCCTCCCCATCTGCTGTCTGCCCTCCCTCACCTGCTATCTTCCCTCCCCATCTGCTGTCTGCCCTCCCCACCTGCTATCTTCCCTCCTCACCAACAGTCTGCCCTCCCTGTCTGCTGTCTGCCCTCCCTGCCTGCTCTCTGCCCTCCCCATCTGCTGTCTGCCCTCCCTCACCTGCTATCTTCCCTCCCCATCTGCTGTCTGCCCTCCCCATCTGCTGTCTGCCCTCCCTCACCTGCTATCTTCCCTCCTCACCAACAGTCTGCCCTCCCTGTCTGCTGTCTGCCCTCCCTCACCTGCTATCTTCCCTCCTCACCAACAGTCTGCCCTCCCTGCCTGCTGCCTGCCCTACCCACCTGCTATCTTCCCTCCTCGCCAACAGTCTGCCCTCCCTGCCTGCTGTCTGCCCTCCCTGCCTGCTGCCTGCCCTCCCCACCTGCTGCCTGCCCTCCCCATCTGCTGTCTGCCCTCCCTCACCTGCTATCTTCCCTCCTCACCAACAGTCTGCCCTCCCCGCCTGCTGTCTGCACTCCCTGCCTGCTGCCTGCCCTCCCCACCTGCTGTCTGCCCTCCCCTTCTGCTGTCTGCCCTCCCCACCTGCTGTCTGCCCTCCCCTTCTGCTGCCTGCCCTCCCTGCCTGCTGTCTGCCCTCCCTGCCTGCTGCCTGCCCTCCCCACCTGCTGCCTGCCCTCCCCATCTGCTGTCTGCCCTCCCTCTCCTGCTATCTTCCCTCCTCACCAACAGTCTGCCCTCCCTGCCTGCTGTCTGCACTCCCTGCCTGCTGCCTGCCCTCCCCACCTGCTGTCTGCCCTCCCCTTCTGCTGCCTGCCCTCCCTGCCTGCTGTCTGCCCTCCCCATCTGCTGTCTGATCTCCCCACCTGCTGTCCGCCCTCCCCATCTGCCATCTGCCCTCCCCGCCTGCTGTCTGCCCTCCCCACCTGCTGTCTGCCCTCCCCACCTGCTGTCTGCCCTCCCCATCTGCTGTCTGCCCTCCCTCACCTGCTATCTTCCCTCCCCACCAACAGTCTGCCCTCCCCACCTGCTATCTTCCCTCCCCACCAACAGTCTGCCCTCCCCCACCTGCTATCTTCCCTCCTCACCATCAATCTGCCCTCCCTGTCTGCTGTCTGCCCTCCCTGCCTGCTCTCTGCCCTCCCTCACCTGCTATCTTCCCTCCTCACCAACAGTCTGTCCTCCCTGTCTGCTGTCTGCCCTCCCCACCTGCTGCCTGCCCTCCCCACCTGCTATCTTCTCTCCTCACCAACAGACTGCCCTCCCTGTCTGCTGTCTACCCTCCCTGCCTGCTCTCTGCCCTCCCCACCTGCTGTCTGCCCTCCCCACCTGCTGTCTGCCCGCCCCATCTGCTGTCTGCCCTCCCCACCTGCTGCCTGCCCTTCCCACCTGCTGTCTGCCCTCCCCATCTGCTGTCTGCCCTCCCTCACCTGCTGTCTGCCCTCCCCTTCTGCTGTCTGCCCTCCCTGCCTGCTGTCTGCCCTCCCCTTCTGCTGTCTGCCCTCCCCACCTGCTGTCTGCCCTCCCCATCTGCTGTCTGCCCTCCCCTTCTGCTGTCTGCCCTCCCCTTCTGCTGTCTGCCCTCCCCACCTGCTGTCTGCCCTCCCCTTCTGCTGTCTGCCCTCCCCACCTGCTGCCTGCCCTCCCCATCTGCTGTCTGCCCTCCCCATCTGCTGTCTGCCCTCCCTCACCTGCTATCTTCCTTCCCCCACCAACAGTCACCCCTTTGTGTTTGCCTTCCTCACTGCCTGCCGTGCCTACCTGCTGTCTGCATCCTGCGGCGCACAATGTCCAGGGGGTAGGAGGCCGACTGGCCCAGCAGCCCCGCCACAGCACCAAAGGACAGACGCTCCACTGGAGAGGGATCTTTCCCCATTGCATACTCTACACAAAATACACTGACATAAAACCATGGCCAGGAGTATATGCAAAATAAACTTGTACAGAATGAGCAAATGAATAATACTGGATGACATATCAGTTCAAGCTAAATACAATGTTCACGGACTGTAATCATCATAAGTCATCTTCCAATGGCAAGGGCATTTATTGACTATAAAAGTCCAGTTTCCACACGTGCCCAACTATGTTGGAATTTCTGTGCTCAATTGTAGCGCCATAAGTGGCTATTAAAAGTTATGTCCCTTCCATGTCCATCCCACTGACCAATCAGATTCCACTTCTTCTATCACTTGCAATTGCTTCAAACAAAATGGCGGTGCCCAGTCAAGACCATCTGATTGATATTCAAGATGCATATAGTAATAAAATGGGCCTTACCTCACGAAATGCATTAAATCACTTGAGCACCTTGATTAAAAACATGAAAAGATTGGCAAAATATCTGTTGACGTCCAGTTGGCGGTAAACATGCTTTGCAAATACTTTAGTCGACAGAAATCTGCACGTTGAAATCCATGTTGTTTATGAACCGGATGTCTAGTTCGTTACATGATTTTGATTGAACTATGCATGGACTCGTTTGTCCAGCCAAAATGTAACTCCGGAATTCCAGCCTAGTTCGGCAAGGGTGGAAACAGGACTTTCATAGTCAGTTAACTCACTTGCCTCCGCAAGATGTCATTCGTGAGTGAGTCGGGTTTAACAACTCTTTCAACAGTATTCCAGTTATATAACGGTGTGTCAGCTTAATGTGCGAGGAAAACCCAAAGTGATGCAGGTCTTAGATGTTTACCACTTTGGTGCTGACAGAACTAGAAACATAATCTCGGCAAACTAGGATTTGTTTCCATCATGCGCAAAGGGACACAACTTTGCACAACAAAATGCAGCACCTTAGGAGTGCCAACATGCCCCCTATTCAACATTAAGGTGTCCAAGATAGAAAGTGTTCACCAGAGATTGTAAGGCAAGGCAAGTAATCATACCAGCATGTAATTTCTTAAGACTCTCATAAGTGAAGAAGCTTGTCCCTGAGTATGGAATGGAGCCGAGTATCGTGGGAGTGAATCCTCTGTACAGAGTGCGTACACCCTCCTCTTTATATGTCTTCATGATCACCTCCTTCAGGTTCTGATACCTACAACAAAAGATTGTCTTTCATCATACCCTACCCCTAGCAAACACCAACATATCGGTTGTCATGAATCATACTGACTTGATCACATCAGTTGACAGTTGACAAAGTACAGTGGTTGCTACCTTTAATAACAAAGTTACAAGCATTTCTGGTTTAATAACACCACTTCCAGTTTGAAAAACACATGCCCAATGCAGCACAACTTTGAAATAGAACGTCCTCAGCCACAAGGAACCTTATTAACATAATTACAAACACTTTAGGTTTATGACTTGACCTTACATCTCAGTTATGAGTGAGTGAACGAGTATGGTTTTACGCCGCTTTTAGCAATATTCCAGCAATATCACAGTGGGGGACACCAGAAATGGGCTTCACACATTGTACCCATGTCGGGAATCGAACCCGGGCCTTTGGCGTGATGAGCAAACGCTTTAACCACTAGGCTACCCGACCGCCCCTCTCAGTTATGAACTGCCAAGAGATCATGTGTATAAAATTTCAGTGAATTCCAATCATGAACGCTCAAGAAATTGTGTACGACATTACCAGTCACATGCAAGGAGCCTCCATACTACATTGAGAATATTTCCTGAATGAAACTTCATGATTAAATGACCTTAAAGCAACTTTGACATTGAACACATTCATGACATATGATAGGTGTTGAGTTAGTTACTTTGAATTCATCTTAACAAAAACCTTTGATTTTTTATTTGAAATTTCATGACATTTTAATCATGTTTCATAATTTGACCTCATGTGACCTTGACCTTATGGAGGACACCCAAAACTTGACGCAATGAAAACCCAATATTCCAATCATTAATACACAAGTTGTCTTGTACCCAAGCTTTCACACAAAGTTGCATTAAGCACCACATATGGGTGGTGATTACAGTCTGTAGTTGATGTATGTATAGCATCATATGTGAACTCTAGTTGTGTGTTAATCACCGCCATTGTGTGGTGATTACAGTCTGTAGTTGATGTATGTATAGCATCATATGTGTTATATCCGTCAGTCCGTCATAAGTGTGTTCCTTATAAATGTAGCAGTCTTCAATACAAACACCATTTCAGATTTGTTCAATAGAATAAAAAAAATGGAAAACAGAAATGATTAAACATTGATATGATACAGTTCCTCCAATTTTCAAACCCTATTTTGAACATTTCCTGCGCCAGACTAGACATTAATGAACCAATCACATCCACATGCTGTCCCAGGTTTCAAGTACATGTACTTCAACACCAGAACTCTGAATTAGTCACTTACTTTTCCTTAGCTGTGACTGCCATTCTAGCCCGCACCATGTCAAGGGGGTAGGTGCAGGCCACAGAGGTGGTCCCAGCCAGAGCACCTGCCAGGAACCTTCTCCCAGGGGGCAGATGTCTGCAACAACATTGGATACATATTGTCAGATGTTCACTGTGATTCAGGTAGCATCTTTTCACACACAAACATCAAACCATCTGATAATTCTAATCATCATGGAGGTAGAATCTTGGTTTACCAGGAATATATGTTCAAAAGCAACCGGCTCTGGTGTGGGCAAAGGTTGTGAAAGGGTTAGTCTGTGTGTGTGTGAAAAAGTTGAGTGTAGCTCAGTAATGTTATTGACATAATTTTGTTATTCTAGCTTTCTGATTGCAATGTATCAAAATACAATTTGTAGTTATGTAGTACACAAAAAATCCTTCTCACTTTTTCCTCTTGTCCTTGAGGAGGAGCCACTTGTACTGCTCATGAGCAGCGTACTGGATAGCAGCGTATGGCACAATTCTGGCCATGGTTGCCGAGTTGCCACGCCACAAGCGCAGGAAGCCCTCATCCTTGAATGTCAGGTGCAGAAAACGGATAGCTTGACGAAACGAGAATCGGGTGTTGCTGACTGCAAGTACAAAGTTTCATTATTTGTAGTATGACCTGTTTTTCAGATGTGCCCAAGGGTACTGGACCTGTTTTTCAGGTGTGCCCAAGGGTACTGGACCTGTTTTTCAGATGTGCCTAAGGGTACTGGACCTGTTATTCAGGCGTGCCCAAGGGTACTGGACCTGTTATTCAGGCGTGCCCAAGGGTACTGGACCTGTTATTCAGGTGTGCCCAAGGGTACTGGACCTGTTATTCAGGTGTGCCCAAGGGTACTGGACCTGTTTTTCAGATGTGCCCAAGGGTACTGGACCTGTTATTCAGGTGTGCCCAAGGGTACTGGACCTGTTATTCAGATGTGCCCAAGGGTACTGGACCTGTTTTTCAGGTGTGCCCAAGGGTACTGGACCTGTTATTCAGGTGTGCCCACGGGTACTGGACCTGTTTTTCAGATGTGCCCAAGGGTACTGGACCTATTATTTAGGCGTGCCCAAGGGTACTGGACCTGTTATTCAGGCGTGCCCATAGGTACTGGACCTGTTATTCAGGTGTGCCCAAGGGTACTGGACCTGTTATTTAGATTTGCCCAAGGGTACTGGACCTGTTATTCAGGTGTGCCCAAGGGTACTGGACCTGTTTTTCAGATGTGCCCAAGGGTACTGGACCTGTTTTTCAGGTTTGCCCAAGGGTACTGGACCTGTTATTCAGGTGTGCCCAAGGATACTGGACCTGTTTTTCAGGTGTGCCATTTTAGATTTAGTTGTGCCATGTTTATATTTCCCAATAATTAAAACAAAAGGCTGCTAATCCATTAGATCAAAATATTTAATGACATATTAAGTCAGTTACACCTTTTTCCAACTGTGATTCACTTGCTTGTTAAAAGTGCATATTGAACACCTTTAAATATTCACTGGATTGTAAATGTGTTTTAAAGTTAATGGTTCTGAAATCCCTTGTACCATTGAAGAAAAACATTATTTTCCCATTTTTTCCAACTGGTTGACCATAGACTCTACATACTCTTTGCAAATTTTGCATTATATTCAATTTTCAGCCCCGCCACATATTTACCACAACTTGTAGTTTGTAAGCGTCCAGTTACTGTGAATACCTCAGGCTGATTACATCTGTACTATCACACATGTCAGTCGTGTCTACAATCAATATTTGCTTCTCAGGGATTTGTTTCAATTTCAAAGTTTGCACTAGCACTCGGCGGAGGCGGCGGTGGCAGCGGTATAGACTGTTTTTCTTGCAGTAACTTTTCTGCTATAGTGGAATTTTTCTTTTCAGATTCTTCCATATTGCCAAATAGTGATTGTTTGGCATTTCACAACAGTCAATGTGAATAACCACTGCCTTTGAAATGCAATACCTACTTAATATTCGTGATATTCTGTCAAAATATGGAAAGAAGTACATTCAAATGTATTTTGTGCAATCTTGAACATCTCATCAAATGTCTACAAGATAGAGTCTACGTGAATCACAGGAAGTGAATTACAACAGGATGTTGATTAGCCCTACTGGAACATGCAACTAATGGGGAAGCTGGGAAACTAGCACATAAACTTAAAGTAGATATTATATTTCTTTTATGTGTGCCAAGGGCACGGCAGCACTGAGTAGTTTCAAGCCACTGAATTACCATTTTAAACAACAAACAAATGACCAACAATGGACAACTAGCTATGGCAGAAGTCCCCGACGATGATGGGATCAAGTAGGATAAAACTAGAATGAAGGACAGTTACTCTGAAAATTTATTTTTGTTCTATCCAGTGGAGCTATGGTGGTCTTGGCCACAGCTCCAGCCAGGGCTCCAGCAATGAGTGAAGTGATGAACTTGTTGTGCTGCGGCACCTGCAACAGACATGGGTATTTATCAAATGCTAATTAATCCCAATAGCTCTGACCAAAGACACATATATTGCTGTATGACCTGTATGTCAAAAGCATTTGTTTGGGAGCTATATATATTACATACATTACAATACATAACATTACGTTAGGTTTACGTTACGTTACGTTACGTTACATAACGCAACGCAATGCAATGCAACGCAACGCAACATAAAACTACATTACATTACACAATATGACACGCTACGACACAACACAACACACATTACACAACACGACATACATAACACAATATGAGACAGCATGACACTACACTACACACATTACACAACACACATTACACAACACGACATACATAACACAATATGACACGCTACGACACAACACAACACACATTACACAACACAACATACATAACACAATATGACACGGCATGACACTACGCTACACACATTACACAACACGACATACATAACACAATATGACACGGCATGACACTACACTACACACATTACACAGCACGTTATACATAACACAATATGACACAGCATGACACTACACTACACACATTACACAACACAACATACACAACACAATATGACACGCTACGACACAACACAACACACATTACACAGCACGACATACATAACACAATATGACACGGCATGACACTACGCTACACACATTACACAACACGACATACATAACACAATATGACACGGCATGACACTACACTACACACATTACACAACACGTTATACATAACACAATATGACACAGCATGACACTACACTACACACATTACACAACACAACATACATAACACAATATGACACGCTACGACACAACACAACACACATTACACAACACGACATACATAACACAATATGACACGGCATGACACTACACTACACACATTACACAACACGACATACATAACACAATATGACATGCTACGACACAACACAACACACATTACACTACACACATTACACTACACCCATTACACAACACGACATACATAACACAATATGACACGCTACGACACAACACAACACACATTACACAACACAACATACATAACACAATATGACACGGCATGACACTACACTACACACATTACACAACACGACATACATAACACAATATGACACAGCATGACACTACACTACACACATTACACAACACGACATACATAACACAATATGACATGCTACGACACAACACAACACACATTACACAACACGACTTACATAACACAATATGACACAGCATGACACTACACTACACACATTACACAACACGACATACATAACACAATATGACATGCTACGACACAACACAACACACATTACACTACACACATTACACTACACCCATTACACAACACGACATACATAACACAATATGACACGCTACGACACAACACAACACACATTACACAACACAACATACATAACACAATATGACACGGCATGACACTACACTACACACATTACACAACACGACATACATAACACAATATGACACAGCATGACACTACACTACACACATTACACAACACGACATACATAACACAATATGACATGCTACGACACAACACAACACACATTACACAACACGACTTACATAACACAATATGACACAGCATGACACTACACTACACACATTACACAACACACATTACACAACATGACATACATAACACAATATGACATGCCACGACACAACACAACACACATTACACAACACGACATACATAACACAATATGACACAGCATGACACTACACTACACACATTACACAACACGACATACATAACACAATATGACATGCTACGACACAACACAACACACATTACACACCACGACTTACATAACACAATATGACACAGCATGACACTACACTACACACATTACACAACACACATTACACAACACGACATACATAACACAATATGACATGCCACGACACAACACAACACACATTACACAACACGACATACATAACACAATATGACACAGCATGACACTACACTACACACATTACACAACACGACATACATAACACAATATGACATGCTACGACACAACACAACACACATTACACAACACGACATACATAACACAATATGACACGCTACGACACAACACAACACACATTACACAACACGACATACATAACACAATATGACACAGCATGACACTACACTACACACATTACACAACACGACATACATAACACAATATGACACAGCATGACACTACACTACACACATTACACAACACGACATACATAACACAATATGACACAGCATGACACTACACTACACTACAGACCAGTGAAGATCCGGGGTAGAACAGATCTTCGGCAACCCATGCTCGCCATAAAAGGCGACTATGCTTGTCGTAAAGGCGACTAATGGGATCGGGTGGTCAGGTTCGCTGACTTGGTTGATGCTTGTCATCGATCCAAATTGCATGGATCAATGCTCATGATGTCAATCACTGGATTGTCTGGTTCAGACTCGATTTCTTTCAGACCGCTGTCAGATAGCTGGAATATTGCTAAGTGCGGCGTTAAACAACAAACAAAATGCGACATTACATACACTACACTACACTACACTACATGACATTACACACTACACTAGACTACACTACACACTACGCTACACTACATACAAAGCTGTGCCTTTAACTGCCCTTAAATCACTTGTAAAATATCAACTACCAATGAAACTCAAGCTGTGACATTCAACTAACAAGCATTTCTTTCATGAAGCTTAATAATGCATCTGCAGTCATTTTCGTCGGCTTTTTATAAATTCTCTATATCATGTTTGGGCATGGTAAAGTGAATTCACATATCTGCATTTCAGAAAACAGTCAAATTCCTGAAGATTTTAAGTAATAGTGGGAGGGATTCTTTGCCCCATTGTCCATGATATTGGAACATACTGGTCAAGCTGCATATGTGTTAGCTGAATGTGAGAGGAAAGCTCCAAATGATGCAGGTCTCAGTACCACTTGGTGAAACCCAAGAGCATGGGTATAGTGCTGACAAACCCAAACAGAGCCAATCGGGATTCAAACCCAGGTATCTAGGTTGCTGGCATGCCTAGGGATACAACTCTGGGAACCACGGCACCTTAGATGATATTCCAGTCACCTTGGAAGATGATATTCCAGTCACCTTGGAAGATGATATTCCAGTCACCTTGGAAGATGATATGCACAACTCTTGAGGGTCATGGGCATGAGGGTTGGCAGGCAGTTTCAAATAGTCTTGGAAGAACTTGTAGGTCACTAAATGCCAAATTGTGCTCCATAGGATAATATAAGTAGGTGTGGCAACAAATTTTGGTCAGAACACGTAACAGTGGCATCTCATTAATAGCATCCAAATGCTAATGTCCCCTACCCTGTCTGTAGAATGTTGTGGCAAGTGGTGTGAAATTAACAAATATCTCTTGAAGAGATTGTGTTGCCAAACTATAATGCTACCAAACAATGTTCACCCAAACCACACAGCTCCCACCTTTGTCATCATGACAACCAGCCTCCTACCACCCAGGTCTTCATGACCACCCTGCTCCCACCCAGGTTGTCATGACCACCCTGCTCCCACCCAGGTCTTCATGACATCCAGCCTCCTACCACCCAGGTCTTCAGGACCACCCTGCTCCCACCCAGGTCTTCAGGACCACCCTGCTCCCACCCAGGTTGTCATGACCACCCTGCTCCCACCCAGGTCTTCATGACATCCAGCCTCCTACCACCCAGGTCTTCAGGACCACCCTGCTCCCACCCAGGTCTTCAGGACCAACCTGCTCCCACCCAGGTCTTCATGAATCCCCTGCTCCCACTCAGGTCTTTATGACAACCTGCCAACTACCATCCAGGTCTTCATGACAACCAGTCTCCAACCACCCAGGTCTTCAGGACAAACAGCCACCTACCACCCAGGTCTTCATGACCATCCTGCTACCTCCCCTTTTCCCAAACTTTACTGCTACCAATGGATGTTTATGGAACACCATGACAACCACCTGCTACCACCCACATGAACATGAAAACAACTCCCAGCCTGCGTAAATGGCAGCAACCCTGCTACCCCGGACAAACACGTTGAGTTACAAATACAGAGCAAGCAACGATTATTTACCTTGGCATTGATTCTGTGTTCTTCATGGTGAAAGTGTTCCACATCATTCCTGTTGTTGGAGCTGCCTCTGACAGCCATAGAGGGAATGTGCACCACCGTACCGGAGCTACCAGACAACTCCTTCACTTCTGTCACCATACTCCCAGCATACTGGCTGCAAAAACACAGACACTCATACACTACAAAGGCAAACATAGGGGCACCATTGTCGTACCTGGCTACCATATTTTCAACATCTTGTGATAACCTGATGGACTGATGTTTGGGCTAGAGTTGGTTAAATAACTTGTCATGAAACAAAACAACATGTTTCAATGAAAAGAAAACAATCACCTTTGGTTACACCTTCATAATGAGGCCCAGTGGTTTCACCTGCATCATGAAGCCCAGTGGTTTCACCTTCATCATGAGGCCCAGTGGTTTCACCTTCATCATGAAGCCCATTGGTTTCACCTTCATCATGAAGCCCAGTGGTTTCACCTTCATCATGAGGCCCAGTGGTTTTACCTTCATCATGAAGCCCATTGGTTTAACCTTAATCACGAGGCCCAGTGGTTTCACCTTCATCATGAAGCCCATTGGTTTCACCTTCATCATGAGGCCCCTTTGTTTCACCTTCATCATGAGGCCCAGTGGTTTCACCTGCATCATGAAGCCCAGTGGTTTCACCTTAATCACGAGGCCCAGTGGTTTCACCTTCATCATGAAGCCCATTGGTTTCACCTTCATCATGAGGCCCCTTTGTTTCACCCTCATCATGAGGCCCGGTGGTTTCACCTGCATCATGAAGCCCAGTGGTTTCACCTTCATCATGAAGCCCAGTGGTTTCACCTTCACCATGAGTGGTTTCACCTTCATCATGAAGCCCAGGGTTTCACCTTCATCATGAGGCCCAGTGGTTTCACCTTTATCATAAGCCCCAGTGGTTTCACCTGCATCATGAAGCCCAGTGGTTTCACCTTCATCATGAGGCCCAGTGGTTTTACCTTCATCATGAGGCCCATTGGTTTCACCTTCATCATGAGGCCCAGTGGTTTCACCTGCATCATGAAGCCCAGTGGTTTCACCTTCATCATGAGGCCTAGTGGTTTCACCTTCATCATGAGTGGTTTCACCTACATCATGAGGCCCAAGGGTTTCACCTTCATCATGAAACCCAGTGGTTACACCTTCATCATGAAGCCCAGTGATTTCACCTTCATCATGAAGCCCAGTGGTTTCACCTTCATCATGAGGCCCAGTGGTTTCACCTGCATCATGAGGCCCAGTGGTTTTACCTTCATCATGAGGCATAGTGGTTTCACCTGCATCATGAGGCCCAGTGGTTTCACCTTCATCATGAGGCTTAGTGGTTTCACCTTCATCATGAAGCCCAGTGGTTTCACCTTCATCATGAGGCCCATTGGTTTCACCTTCATCATGAGGCCCAGTGGTTTCACCAGCATCATGAAGCCCAGTGGTTTCACCTTCATCATGAGGCCTAGCGGTTTCATCTTTATCTTGAGTGGTTTCACCTTCATCATGAAGCCCAGTGGTTTCACCTTCATCATAAGGCCCAGTGGTTTCATCTTCATCATGAAGCCCAGTGGTTTCACCTTCATCATGAAGCCCAGTGGTTTCACCTTCATCATAAGGCCCAGTGGTTTCAATTCATCATAAGGCCCAGTGGCTCCACATTTATGTTGAGGCCGCTGTTAAGGTGCACTAGTAAAAACCATGCTTATGTGTGTTTGTGTTAACAATTCTAAAATAGTAAGTAGTGGTATACATATGTAGCTTGGCGCAGTTCATGCCGTACATACATAGCAACAGATGGGTGTACAAATGATGTGAGCTGCATATATTTCCCTACCATTACACACATAAAGTGTTTTTAATTACGTCTACATGTGCCAAACTAATTGAACATAATTTTAGAAAAGACCTGAAATAATCTTCCATATCAACATGTTCAAATTCCCTCTTTACTGCAACTAAGGAACTGTCTACTCACCAATCACATACATGCCTTTCTAATTTCTTGTCATTATGTAAGAGTATACCATGAGCCATTTCACCATTGGATGACAGGCTTAAGATGTGCAAAACACATTGTGCTTGTCAGTACAATTTAGGACAAGAGGACTTCTATAAGGCCTAGTCACTTAATGTTATCTACCCATATCAACACGAGTGTACTAGCCACACCTAATGAAAACATTCTATACATTCTGCTCCCTCAAAACCCAAGGAAATATTTATTAAAGTCCAACCCTTAATTTGTCAATAAAACTATCTCAAATTATATCTGAATTGACTGTTACTATTTTAAGCTGCCATTCAATGTTGAAGTGTCTTTGGATAGCAGGTTTTAACACTGAACCTGTAACTAAAATAACAGTGTTAATCAGCATGGTCAGGCTGGCAATACACAAGCTAACTCCAAGACTGTATTCCTGATGATAACTGACAATTGGCTTTATTCATATTATTTATTGATACTTTCTGATCACAATGTTCATTCCACATGGAGCAATTTCCACTTCCATTTTAATTGGGAGGCCATACATATCAAATCCTACAAACCAGGGTTAGAAACTAACAGTTTTCAGTCCACTAGTCCTTATATTGATAACATATAGCAAAACCCTTAAAAAGGGCCAATTTCTACTAGTCCTTATGATACCTTAACTATTAGGCAGTTTGGTAAGGACTACAGGACTAGTGCGAATTTCTAACGCTGCAAGCGGCACTCAGAATAATTGCATAGCATAAACATTACATGCACTTAAGCATGTTCCACTGGAAATGTTTTCTATGTCACACATCTGCATATTACAGGTTACGAATGAAGCTCCATGGACTGACCCTGAAGAAACTTATCCCACTTTGATACCATGAAGCATTTAGCAGGTTAATCATTGGCTGGATCAACAGCTATACAGGTACTGACAAGAAATAAAGAATTTATGCCAGCATAAAGACTTTCATGAAAACCACCCTGCCCCAACTCAGTCTTCATGACCACCCTGCTCCCACCTACTCTATGACAACCACACAGCTCCTACCTAGGTCTTCATGACCACCCTGCTCCCACCTAAGTCTCCTTGACAACCACACAGCTCCCACCTAGGTCTTCATCATCACCCTGCTCCCACCTAGGTCTCCATGACAACCACACAGCTCCCACCTAGGTCTTCATGACCTCCTGCTCCCACCTAGCAGGCCTCAAAGTTTTATTTTTTAACTAGTAGCCATATGGCCACCAGTAGTAGTATAGGTAATGATGGTTCTGGCTCACTTCCACTGGAGCCAGATTCATATACCTATACCACCACTACATAGGGAATTTTTTATGCGTAAATGATGATGTGATTCAACGATAGTCATTAGATTAAGTTAAATTGACTCCAGCTCACCACCACCTGGAGTCTATGATACAAATGTTTTATAGGTAATGGGGGTTCTGGCTCACTTCCACTGGAGCCAGATTTATTACCTATACTGCTACTACAGGGGGGATTTTTTATGCCAAAATGATTATGCGATTTAACGATAGTCATGAGTTTAAGATAAATTGGCTCTAGCTCGCCAATACCTGGGGCAAATCATTGCTTTAGATGAGCCTAAATGGTAATAAAAATATTCTTCATTATTTTTATCTATAAAGCGATATTCAACATTTTTATTAAGTTCTTCGTTCATTTTACTAGAAGACCAGACTATATAACTACACTCTTCTTGTAAATTGATAAGAAACAATTGATAACCGTATTTGGTTGGTTTGACATTACTGATATAATAAAAACCTTGTGGTAATTCTCTCCATTTAATAGCTTTTTCGATCTCCACTATTATATATATTTATGTAAGCATTTGTCTCAATGTAATCACACGATAGTAAACAATCTATTTTTAATCTCCAACCAGTTCTTTGGTTTTGGCACGGAAAATTGACGCGCTTGTTGCCTCCCCTGTTCTATGAACTTTTTTTTCTCGTCTTCGCTAATACCATTGGTCTTATGAGATTTTGATCGAATCTCCTGCTTCATTTTATTGTATTTGGAGAGTTCCGACAGCACTAAACGAAACTCATCCTCGGATATCTTACAATCAGCCATTGCTGTCGAAATATGATCCTCAATGCTGTTCAACTTTGCTTCGGCGAGTATCCGAATACTATCGTGTTTTAATGCTTTCTTTTGCAACCTACGAGAAATGAATTTTATAGCTATTCCTGCCAGTCCCGAGACTCCAGCGGTTATTTCCATACCGAGCACGATAGGCGCGGCGATTATAGTTGATAGTTAACCGATACCCGCTACACCGAGTCCCATGCCAGATACTACAAGCGCGGTGTCAACTCCGTCCAGAGCATTCACGGCTCTGCGATACTTTTTATACAATCCAAGTCTCAACTCCCTATCCTTCTCTATTCGATGTTTTATGTCGCTTATTTGATGTAATCGAAATCCATCAACAGTATCCATCTTTTCAAATGCTTCATCGAGCGCTGGATATAAACTCATAGTGTATATTACGATCATATAATAGTCTTTAATTGGTCTTGCTTAAATGTTTTGAGACTATACATCAACCTTATCAAATGTATATTATACGGCAAGAATATCTTAGAAAGAGAAATACTGTCACAATACGATACAATGGTGGACGACTGGTTTAACCGTCCGATGCAATTTTGGCAGAATCAGTTAAACTTTGCCATATGGTGTGCCACAACGGGATGTGGTGTATCTGTTAATGCCCCAGGATTTAAACTATATAAGTCTGTTATATTATTTCACGTTTACTATCAGATTAGACGTATACTTAAAGAAATTAGTGCTCCATTACCGCTGGATCCAGCATGGAATCACGCAAATAATCATTATAATAAGAGGGCCTTCGAACGTATTTGTAATGAATTTAATGTTTCTACTAGTAAAGATTGGCGCATTAAAGGACCTAGCCATGGTCTAGGTATTCCGTACAATGGACAAAGAACTATTAAAGATAAAAGCGATTATTTAATTAAAGAGGGTGTGATCCCTTCAGGCTTTGCTCTCTCGAGTAAACAGTTTAGAGCAGATCATATGAACTTTGAGAGTGGCATTCCTTATACAAACAAAGTTTGTGCATCCAAACGATACAACAGACGCTTGGAATGAATTTCTTAATGATAAAACGGAAAATAATTTTACTAACCCAGGATTTGAAAGAGTTAATGAATCGATAAGAACTTATGTATGGGCAATTCTCGGTGCGCAATCGCAAACACGAACGTCCAGTACTGGGACGGCGTTCGATGCGCAAAAACAGTTTGTCTCAAACGTGGAGGGCGCCATTAATTCACCAGTTGACATACCATCGTCCATAAAGCGTTTTCAAGATGCATTACAGTACGCTCAATCCAAAGTGGACTACGTTTATGCGCCGGGACTATACATGTCTCCGAGTAATATGGAACTTAAGATCTGTCAAGTGATAGGCTATAATAATAAAATTGTTATCGCTACCGATCAACAAAAACCAGGTATAAATTCAGATATTAACGTCGAATTAATAACGCAAACGATCACGAGCGAAAAGGGAATAGTCAAGCCGCAGTTATCTACTAAAACATCTTTTAATGCACAAACATCTACTAATGCTCAACCACAAGTGCCACCACATATTGAGGCTAAAAATCAGCAATATATCGATGAAAAAACAGCGCTTGTAGTGGGTGAAGTCACGGTTGGTTTACTCATGATTTGGTGGTTAAATAGTTCTTAGTGAATACGTACAACAGCCCTGCAATTGCTACGATCAGCCCCCACAAGTTTTGACTAAGCCAAGTGGTGGTCTTAGCTAATAAGTTCAATAGCCAGGAAACAACACTCCCTATTATACCGGGAAGTGCGGCCGCGGCTTTCTCAGCGAGCTTTCCCAGTGCTGAACCTAATGCTTTTAAATGCTTTTTTATCCACTCTTTTATACCATTTTTATCGTTAGACGGTGTACCACTACCTGTACTGCCGCCTGTTAACGAGAGAGTCAAAGTCGATATAATAAATCCAAACGCGGTGAAAATACTGGCAATGGTTATTCCCTGTTCTCTGAACAATGTTTTAATTTTATCCAGTGTATCATCGTTGAGGACTTGATCGATAGTTTCTCGAATACGACTGATTTGCGAACGAAGTGCCTTTCTATTACTGGAAGCTGCTTCAAGACGGGCCGATCTTTCATCTTCTAAGTTACGCAATCTTTCCGCTACGCGGCGTCTACTGAACTCATCGCCCGTTTTGTTTTCTCTTGAGCTATATGCTTGTCGATTTCGGATATCTTGGCTGTATTATTGATGAGTTCTCCCCGCATTGTTCGCATTGCCTTGTCAAGACCTCGTAATTCCCTAATACTGGACTCCGATACCTGTAACGTGGAATTATCGTAATAGGTATCTAAGATTTCTCCGAGTCCGTTCGTGGCCACCATCGATGCTGCTTCCAAATCATCTGTATTACCAAGTTCAGTACGCACGGTTCGAATAACCTTAGTAGTCTTCGCGGAAAGCCGCGAGTAGTCTACAAAACCTAATTTATCACGAACAAACACGGCGCCGTGTTTACCGGCTATAGTAGACAAGGCTAGGGGCTTACGAGTACGAGAATTCATAAGATCAATATCCGGAGAGTCACGCAGTAGCAATATTCCTTTACTATCTATCGTAAACTTTGAATAGTCACGGCCTATTGGGTTAACATAATTTTTATCTTCTTTTAAGGCATCGTAATAATCATTGACGTTTGATTGTAAAAGTTCATCGTTAAGACTACTAAACCTGGTTTCATCAGTACCCTCTTCGGTTCGATTCTGATCATCAAAGGTACTTAGATCAAAGTCATTAATATCAAAATCAGTCATTTTTATATTAAACATAGGGTACATGTTTTCAATATAACAATGTCTTCGCAATACGGACGCAAGTTAAACCCACAACGTAGACTTCGAGATCCATTAGGGGTCAAAGCAATTCGTCAGTCTGTAACTATAACTAATAACCCTAGTACCATCGATCAGAATCAAACGCTTCTGGTTCGCTTTCCTAATCTCGGCGCACACGATGTGTTAGTTCCGGGAACTGTCCGACTAGCATTTACAATTAGTTTGACTTCTACCGACGTTAACAGGGAGCCCGTTCAGAACATAGGTCGTGCTATCGTTAAGAAAATCGCCATTAAAATTAGCGGTAATGAGGTTTTGAGTATCGACGATAGCGATGTATACTATTGCTACATGGATCTCTGGAGAACGGATAAAGAGCGGGAAAACTTACAGTACCAAGGTATTTGTAATAAGAACACATTGAGACTGCGCGTAGGTGCTGAAAATGGTGTTGATACCAACGAAAAAGATAAGGCCGTTGCCGACGCATTAGGTAACAGATTCTATGTTCCCCTAGACTTTGAATTACTAGATTCCCACATGCCCTTTTATCAAGCATCCCTAGGCGATAGGTTAGAATACGAACTCACTTTTAATGACTACGGTAGAGTAATCAGAACCGGGGGTGAAGATGCTAGCTATTCCATTGACAATATCTCTTTGGAGTACGATATGATAATGGATCCCGAATTAGCCAGACAAATTCGTAACCATTATTCAGGAAGTTTAGCCATTTTGTACGATCGCGTGCTGCGACATGGAAAGATCATGAGGGACAGAAAAGATACGATGTGGAATATCAATCTAAACGTCCCCACGAGGTCGTTGAAGGGTATTTTAAAGTTGTTCGAGGACCCCTCCGATGTGTTTAAAAGAAATACCGAGAAGTTCTACAATCCCAAGATTTCAAAAGTAGAATTGACTATCGAAGGCGTTCCTAATCAACTATATAGCCAAGGAATGCTAGCGTATCACCAGTGGGATGAGATTAAAAAACTTCCTTCTATAAAACAATCCCCGGAAGTTATCGCGGTCGTGAAAGATCTGTCTCTCGGGAGTGTATCGATGGGTGAATACCTCACCACGAAGTACGCGCCATGGCTCGACATGCGAACAACGGACGATGACCAACTACACGGCAGTGGGAGGAAAATAGAAAATGCCAGCGAGGGTGCCACCATACAGATAACGAAGCTCCAGGAATCGGCTGGTAAATTAAACATATATTTGTACGTGATTATGGATGCGCAACTTAATATACAGAATGGGAGATTCGTGCAAGCAATCTATTGATAATCTTTTACCTAAAGATTCGCACTGCGCTATCATATGCGGGCAAACGGGCTGCAGAAAAATAGCTTTTATTCTAGATATTTTAGAAAGTCATTATCGGGACGTTTTCGATCATATTATTATTCTGTGCCCGACTATAAGCGTTAATAAAACATACCTATCGAGAGATTGGGTAATGAATGACGACGGGGTACACAGATTCGATCCGGGCAATCTAATACAAGACTGCCTCCGAGTATGTCACGAAAAATACAAAGGAGAATCAACCCTTTTCGTAATAGACGACTGCAGCGCGAGTAAAAAACTCACCAAAAAGAAAGATATGCTTTCGTATTTAGCATTCTCCGGTCGGCATACTCAGCATAGCGTTTGGGTACTTACTCAAAAATACAACTCTGACCTGAAAGATCTCAGAAAGCAGACCAAATGGGTAGCCCTCTTTCATTGCAAAGATCGAGATTCATTCGAGGAATGTTTACGCGAAAATGATGTTATTTATACCAAGATTGAATGAGATAAAGTGAGAAAAGTGTTAGCGGCAACGAAGCACTGTAAACTCGTATTAAAAACCGATCAACCAGCTGCTTATGCAATTGCTTAGCAAAATGTAGCAAAATTATAGCAAAATGTAGCAAAATATAGCAAAATGTAGCAAATTGAACATTAGCAGTTAATATGACATAATGTGGTTTGAAATCCTCATTCTTTCGCAACAGTTCATTATTACGGGGCACTAGAAGGAGTTGCTGGTTAGCGGCTGTATGGTTCTTTTATAAGAACAGAGAAGAGAAAACGTCACCCCCGCCGCAACAACAAGTTCAATTAGAGGTTAGCCTGCATATAATGCTATAAGAAGCATGACTACTCCAGTTACAGACGGTAAAATGTTGGTAAACGCGACGTATTATTCAGCGGTGGTCACCGGCTTGGCCATTGGCTATGCTCGTATGGCTAAAATGATTACTAAAGCCGCACCTCCCAAGCTAGATTTTAATGGATTTGATATAGGTATGATGGTTCTGGATATTGGATTAGCAATGGCAACGAAGGGTATGCTCATCAAACAAGGACTTATCCTGGAAGACATAATGAAGTAATTAAACATTTGAATATTTATATTCATATACTATGGCAACAATTGCGATGATGGTCGGTGGAGCTGTTGTTAATGCTCTAGCTTTTTTGGGGAGTAATTATTTATTTTCTAGTATGAGAGAATCAAACGCTAAAGAAGTTGAAGAGGAGCGTAAACGACATAACGAAGCTTTAGAACAATACCAAGCAGCCCAGTTACAATATACACAGCAGAGAATGAAGAGATTAGACTTTATTCATGAAAAACTGCTTAAGGAAGGACATTCAATTCAAACGTTTAAGGATGTCGAATATGCCATGCACGAATACTACCTCGTTTTGGGGAAAAAACTAGACCCAATACCGATACCAACAATGAGTCAGTTTTATACACCGTCAGAGGCTCAGAAAGACCGAGAGGTCACATTTGTGATTATGGGGTTATCTGCTCTATTGATTTTCAGCTATTCCCTAGTGTAGATGTGATTTGCATTTAGACAAATGATATGATGGATGTATATACCATGAATAATTGCAAATTTACACTCATGGGGAAGACTACTCTATGTAACCGACGCTGTGTTGATATTTACTGCGGTATACACAATTATTACATCAGGCGCGGACACATAAACTATACGTGTTCTTTCTGAATGCGGGATAGGGGTCAAAGGTCGTTATTGTTTATGCAAGAAACACGGTGCTGATAGGGTCAGAAACCAGATTATTTATGCTAGGAAGAGAGATTACATCAATGAGAGGAATAGGTTGGGGAGAATACGTATTTAGATATATGAAAACAACCAATTAGACATTTGTCTCATGTTGCATATACCATTCAACCAAAATGGTTTTTGGCAGAGAGTTAAAAGCTATGGCAAAGCAAAGTGGCCTACGTGGATATTCTCGTATGAGAAAAGCTGAATTGATTACCTTACTCGGTTTGGAATACAACAAACCCCAGAGTGTTAGAGAACTCAAAGCTCGAGCGAGAAACAGTGGGCTGAGAGGTTATTCTCGAATGAGAAGAGCTGAATTGATTGCTTTACTAGATAATAATGATGTTCAACCTAATGATGATGATGATGATATTCAACAACAACAACAAGAATTAATATTTGTACCCATATCCGCCGGCGTTGGTAAATATCTAAGAGGTTGGAAGATGGATATTAATTCCAACATGGATGTTAACGATATTAAGCCCATCATATCGAGTAAAATTAACAAGGAGTTAGATGATTTACATAGTATAAAATACCAGCTGACGATTAAAATCTCATTGAGTAAAAGTAACACAGACGATAGCGTCGAATATACCGAACCATATTTCCGAAGCAATCAAGAAGTTATAACCGAATCCGATACTATAAACGCATCATTAGATACTTCAATTCAGAGGATACAGGAAACTTTAGAACGCTGGACTAATAGAGGTTCTGGTTGGGGTGTGGATAAAATCGATAGTTTATATTTAGATATAGCGAATTATATGCCTTTCAAAGGTGGATCTTATGTAGATTTACCCCCGTATTATAAGAAGAAAAAAGCCATAATTAACGTAAAAAATAAATGCGATGACTGTTTAAGAATGATGATAAGATCTGCATTGTTCCCCGTAGACAAAAATCCGGATAGACCTTCTAGCTATCCCCAAAACGATGGACTCAACTTCGATGGTAAAGACAAACCTACACCAATATCACAAATTGATCAGGTGGAAAAGCAAAATAATTTAGCTATAAATGTTTTCGGACATTCTAAAGGAATTGTTGTACACAGGATAAGCTCCGCTCCGGAACATATTCCCAGAATCAATTCATTTCTGATCGAAAAAGATGGTAAATATCATTATACGTGGATAAAGAGTTTAAACAGGCTATTATACGATCAAACAAAACATGCTAGAAAGAAATATTTCTGTGAAAGATGCCTACATGGGTACAGCAGACAAGATCTATTAGAAGCGCATAAAGAAGACTGTAGAGGTGTTGGACAGACCGCTATCAGGATCGATATGCCTAAAGAGGGAAAAAATATATTAAAATTTGAACATTATTGTAATCCAATGCCATTACAGTACGTTATTTACGCAGACTTCGAAGCGCTTATCAAACTCATAGAAAATACCAACCATAATAATCAAGATAGTAGTTTTACGTACAAAACTCAAGAACATATTCCTTGTGGGTTTGGATATATTGTTGTAAGGTATGATGGGAAAACAAACCCGCTCGTGATTTACAGAGGACCCGATGCAGCGGGAAAGTTCCTAGAATATCTACAAAATGAAGAGAGAATAATCAGGGAAAAATTATCGTGTAAGAAACCCATGCGTATGACGAGGGATGATTGGAGGGCCCATAAGATGTAAACGAGTTGTCACGTTTGTAATAAACCCCTGGATGGGGATTCCGTAAGAGATCATTGTCACGTCACTGGTAATTATCGGGGAGCCACGCATAACGAGTGTAACTTGAAACTAAAAATGAATTCTCAAACAATACCCATCCCCGTTGTGTTTCATAACCTTAGGGGATACGATTCACATCTCATTATGCAAGCTATCTCAAAGACCGACGGCGGTTTAACATGCATTCCTAACAATATGGAAAAATACATATCGTTCTCGTTGACTAAACCTATACATTATAGGGACAAGGATGGGAAATCTAGAATAAAGCAAAGTAATGGGCTTAGATTCATAGACTCCGTACAGTTTCTGTTGTCTTCCCTGGACAATTTAGCTAATGCGAACAATCACGATGACTTTGCGATAACAAATCAATATACCGATAAGATAACTCGTCATTTGTTGCTGAGAAAAGGTGTATATCCTTACGAATATATGGATGATTGGTCTAGATTCGAAGAAACTGAATTACCACCCCTCGAATCATTCTATAGTAACTTAACAGAATCTAGAATAACCCATGCCGATTATGAACACGCTCTGACGGTCTGGGATAAATTAGGTTGTAAGAATTTAGGCAATTATCACGATCTGTACTTAAAAACCGACGTACTGTTACTCGCCGATATATTCGAGATATTTAGAAAGACATGTTTAAAACAATACGGCTTGGACCCGGCATGGTACTATTCCAGTCCCGGACTATCGTGGGATGCATTGTTGAAGAAGACCAGCGTAGAACTAAAACTACTCACAGATTACGATATGCACTTGTTTTTTGAGAAAGGATTAAGAGGTGGTATATCGATGGCAGCGAAAAGGTATTCTAAGGCTAATAATAAATTAGTGGAAGGATACGATCCGAGTAAACCCGACACGCACAATTTGTACGGATGGGCTATGAGTCAACCTTTACCCACGGGTGGTTTTGAGTGGGTCAATGATATCAATGTGAATGATATCCATAATATCAATGTGAATGATGCGAATAAAGGGTACATACTAGAAGTTGACTTGGAATATCCAAGTTCGTTACATAAAGATCATAACAGTTATCCGCTAGCTCCTGAAAGATTAATGGTTAATAAAGATTGGATGTTGGAATATCAACACTCCTTGATGGGTAATAGTAGGTTAGCTAACGTAGAAAAACTCGTACCAAATTTGATGGATAAGACAAAATATATAGTTCACTACAGAAATCTCCAGTTGTATCTATCGTTAGGTATGAAACTTAAGAAAATACATAGAGTTCTAAAGTTCGATCAAAGCCCTTGGATGGAGCCCTATATAAGGTTGAACACAGATTTAAAAAAGATAGCTACCAGCGATTTCGAAAAGAATCTGTATAAGCTCATGAATAACTCAGTATTTGGTAAAACTATGGAGAATCTAAGGAAGCGTGTTGATGTTAATTAGTCAGATCTAATGAGGAAGAAAGACTCAGGAAACTTATAGCCAGTCCGGCTTTTAACAGAAGCAAGATATTCGATAACGACTTAGCCGCGTTGCATATGCAGAAGAGTAATATAAAATTCAACAGACCGGTGTACGTCGGTATGAGTATTCTTGACTTGTCAAAACACTTAATGTATGACTTTTATTACAACGAACTTAAGAAGCAATACGGCGATAGATGCGAGGTGTTATATACCGACACAGATTCTTTGTTGATGGAAATACAAACCGAGGATGTGTATAAAGATATGGCAGACAAAAATAGATATGTACGACACGAGCGATTACCCAAAAGATAATCCACTGCACAGCGTAGTAAATAAAAAGGTGTTAGGTAAGATGAAGGATGAATGTGCTGGAACCCCTATAGCGGAGTATGTAGGATTAAGACCTAAGATGTATTCTATAAAGAAGTCTGATAATGGGGAGATAAGAAAAGCCAAGGGCGTTAAGAAGTATGTTGTAAAAAAGCATATCAAACACGAACAGTATAAAGAATCATTATTCAACGGTAGAACGTTCAAACACGAGATGAACTCTTTAAGAAGTTACAATCATAGGATATATGGATTAAGAATGAACAAGACATCATTATCCCCCTTAGATACAAAGAGATGGATTGATAATGATGGTGTAACTACCTATGCTTATGGTTATGGTGGTAATACCGTACCGTCGGGAACTATGAACAACTCTTCTCATACAAATGCCCTACCCGGTCCATCTTGAAGATAATAAAGAATAGGCTCTCCTTCTTTCGTAACCAATCGACTAATGTTATACGTCTTAAGAGACCAAATCGTTCGGTTGCACGACGTAGGCCTCCTTCGAGTTCACCGGCCTGGTATAAATATCTTACCCTTACTCTATCCGGAAGTTTTCGTTCTTTGCCTCTCCTCGGTGCTGAAGATTCGGAAGTCACGGATTTAATTTTAATAGCATCGGATGGTTTCTTCCCTATTAATCTCGTTACTTCATTATTCAGCTCTGATACAACGGCTGATAATCGTGTCACCCATTCGGTTGATCTCAATCGCTCGATCCCATACTGATAGCCAAACAAACGTTCCACTAATGTCCTGTTAAATCTTTCGATGATAGCTTGACTGCGGTGGGCCTCTCTTTCACCATGGACGATTTCGACATCGTGCTTTGTTAACAGTTTAGTTACCGATCCCATAAACTCGCGACCGGGATCTACTTGAAATAGCTTAGACCATTTTAGCGGTCCGCGTTTATATATGCGGCTCAGTGCATTAGCTACTTCTGTTGAATCTTTCGAGGTTAATGGCTCAGCCTCTTTGTATCGACTAGCCACATCCACTACTGTTAAAGCGTATTTATACATTTTGCGTTTTACCTTATCGTGGGGAAGAAACAAGAGGTCAGCCTGATGAACTTCATTCGTTGTAAAAATATCAAACTTCTTCCTCGGTATATAACGCGGTGCCGGTAAATATATTTGCCACATCGCTTGTTTCTTTAACCAATCCTTGGTCACATCTTTAGATACCTTAGCCGCGGTGGCTAATTTTTTTATTGCTCCTACACCTTTCGAATATCCTCGTGGGCTTTAGTAAATTTTATCCATTATTAATTAATATTGATGTTTCGTTTAATACAACTCATGACTATCGTTGAATCGCATAATCATTTTGGCATAAAAAATCCCCCCTGTAGTAGCAGTATAGGTAATAAATCTGGCTCCAGTGGAAGTGAGCCAGAACCATCATTACCTATAAAAAATTTGTATCATAGACTCCAGGGGGTGGTGAGCTGGAGTCAATTTAACTTAATCTTATGACTATCGTTGAATCACATCATCATTTACACATAAAAAATTCCCTCTGTAGTGGTGGTATAGGTATATGAATCTGGCTCCAGTGGAAGTGAGCCAGAACCATCATTACCTATACTACTCCAGTACTTTTTTCCAGGGAGCAAATCAACAAGACGAGCCAAAATTTTAGGTAGCCAAAAACATTTCAAATTATCATTTATCAAATACATGTAACTATTATAATATGTATACAAGTCATAGCACTAGGCTTGAAATTGTATATTAGTGGAAACTGTACTTGGTTTTTGTTGTTTGTGTTATTTGTGACTCGAACAATGATGCATCTTATTACATCATACTATTATACATAGGTATATCCTTGCTTATCCAATGAGCATTGTCGACTAAAATAAAATAGTATAACAATCTGCCATTAACAGATTTCTATAGGTCTTCGACAATGTGTGTTTGGATCTTAACTGAATATATTCAAAGTGATAAGACATTGAAAGCAAATACCGGTGTTGTAAATGGTGTTATTTATTTCCCACAAAAGGCACCAAGTAACATGAATAAATACCTCCGTTTTCGAAGCTTCAAATGAATAACACGTTCGTTGAAGACCGTCACATGACACACCGCTAGAAAGCTTGTTTTTTCATCTACACAATCGTAACATACTATTTCATTGGATAAAATTTGGTTTCTAATGATGCTTTCTTGTCGAAATATGCTACAAGGTTTGTGATTGGTCAAATTTGAGCATGTGACCTAAGGCAGCCAATCAAATTACAGCTATGATACTGTCTGCGTGTGTGACGAATTTCAGATTTTGACGAAAGATTTCTGTTAAATCTTGTTATTCATAACCTTTTTAGGCAGAAAATCGCGATCTATATTAAAAATATGGAACTTCATGGATGTATCATGCTAGGTTACGAGCTGTGACAGAAAGTTTTTATGCATATATTTTGGCATTAAACATCGTATCTGAGCTGAGAAATCGAGGCGACGAAAGCTGAGGTGTCATTTGACTTGCATTATACGTGATCGCAAGATGGAAATATTAACTTAGATGTAAGTTTGACAACTTTTAGAAATATTTTTTGCTGATTGTTTCATTACTTAGTAGAATATATTTAAAGATTTGCTTCAAACGTCTTTATTTTGCTCTTTGACATGTTTGATGTCGACCCCGTTGTTGAAGTGAACTGTGTGTCCGAGAATTTTATTTTCAATAACATTGTGGGAAATTGTGGACATTTGTTTAATCTATCGATAAAAAATTATAAATTGAAATGGAATACACATTTCAGACCTTGTGAAATGTGACAGATTTAATAAATGCATAATATGACAGGTAGGTTCATTAAATTATATATACTATTTTGACGTGACTACGGCTTGGCCAGTTTCCCGGCCAACAGTGTCCGGGGACTCGAGGCTTCGGCATTGAAAGAGTTTACAAAACTGAATCCCTCGTAATGCTGCAGTGTGCTATGGGAATATTAATGAAACAAACGATGAGTACGGTAAATGCATTCCATTGCGACTGTGACAGCACTGGCGATCGAGAAAATGGTGTGTCTGAAAATTTGTGTCTACGCAGATCTATGTGAGCAATAGAATTTAGTTGCCACAAGATATTTTCCAAGGTAGCCATTTGGCGACCTCTGAATTTTAGTCAAATTTTAGACAAATTGAAATTAAGGTCGCACTGGCAACCGTTTTAGTCGCAACTTTGAGGCCTGCCTAGGACTTCATGACCACCCTGCTCCCACCTAGGTCTCCAAGACAACCACACAGCTCCCACCTAGGTCTTCATGACCACCCTGCTCCCACAGAGGTCTCCTTGACAACCACACAGTTCCCACCTTGGTCTTCATGACCACCCTGCTCCACCTAGGTCTTCATAACAACCATCCTGATACACCCAGGTCTTCATGTTCCAGGCTTGTGAGGTTTGTCCTTGAACCACTCTTTAGGCTGACCCGTAAAGATCAGGGGTAGAATAGGTCTTCAGCAACCCATGCATGCCGTAAAAGGCGACTATGCTTGTCGTAAGAAGTGACTAATGAGATCGGGTGGTCAGATTCGCTGACTTGGTTGATGCATGTCATTGTATCCTAATTGCATGGATCGATGCTCATGATGTCAATCACTGCACTGTCTTGTCCAGACTCGATTATTTGCAGACCGCCGTTATATAGCTGGTATATTGCTGAGTGCGGCGTTTAACAACAAATGGGAAATGTTGTGAGGTTATGTTGCAGCCACCAGGACCATGGACTTGGGGCATAAACCAGACATCACATAGTCTCACACAGACAAGAAACAAATCTGACATAAGGACAGAACCACAACCCACTGAAGCTCACTTGATCATGTTGAATCCTCGCCAATATTTGCAATATTTACATGACTACGGGACACTTTTACAATATCATAATAGACAAAGAACCTTTGTACATGTCGTAGTCACTGTATTATGTATTTCACATTGATACATACCAGCTGATGTACTCACATTGCTCTTTATGGTTCAAAATGTCATTTCCACACAGTCAACAAGTTCAGTTGCTGTGGTCATAATATAAATCACATCTGAATTGTGCTCTCACTGTATGTGATATGTTGACAGTGTACACAAATTACAGCTTCAATATCAAGAATAAATGTTGTATATTATATGTTGTGAAATATCTGCAATACCTGACTGAGATTGCATGGTCATCATATCCCGGGAATGAAGACCAAACGTAACAGAGTAAACCACCTACACAGCATAACTTAGACATACACACCCGCCAGGTTGAGGCAATAGAGGTTTCTACTTTAACCATGTCTCCTTGGTAGTTGTCCATGAAGGTCACAGATAAGTTAAACATGGTAAAATCCTGGCAAAACTTCAAATACACAACACAAATGAAACCCATATTACCGAGCTTGGTTTTAGGACTATATCATATTTTGATGACCAGTTCCTATATAAACCTTTCATTTGTTAGAATAAGATTTGTGTCATTTTTTCACACACAAACCCTCTCCCATCCAAATCTCTCCCATACACCAAATGACCAGTCCCTTATTGAAAACTCTGACTTGCACACCATGCCTTGTGACTTACCAACAATAATAACTGCAAGTCACTATGTCCACTGACACAGAAAAGAATGATCCACCTCTGTAGTTAGAATATTATACAAATTTCAGCTTCATAAACATGGTAAACCAAGACATCATATCTCAAAGGAGATTTCCAAAAAGCAGTACACCTAGATCATGTAGCTAAAGGGGCATGCAAGGATGAACATCGGATGATCTTAAAATTCAAAACATGCAAAAATTAGGGCTAGCAAAAAAGATTGATAATCAGAATTATAGTCTATTGGAAGAAATATTAACAATTATCAATATGTTTCTTTGTTTGTTGTTCAATGCCGCACAGACAGGGGTCTGCAAATAATCAAGTCTGGACCAGATAATCCTGTGATTGACATCATGAGCATTGATCCATGCAATTGGGATACAATGACATGCACCAACCAAGTCAAGCGAGTCTGACCACCCGATCCCGTTAGTCGCCTCTTACGACAAGCATAGTCACCTTTTACGGCAAGCATAGTTGCCTTTCACGGCAAGCATGGGTTGCTGAAGACCTATTCTACCCCGGTTATTCATGGGTCAATTATTAATATGAAAATTGTGTCATTGATAATATCTTACATAATCTATTGTGATGAAATAAAGTTTAGATTTACCAAAACAGACTTGTTATTGTCACTAATGTCATAAATGTGCCACCACTCACCAGTGGAGTGAAATATCATTTTTTTTGCTGTTGCTCAGTTACTTCTCCGATTTTTATCAATAATTGATCGATATTTAGTTAACAATTATAATATATTTTCATTATAATGTATTAAGAAATGGCGGAGTAAGGTAATTTATGTTTAGCTAGTTGGTTTACAAAAGAGACCAACATAATAAAATGAGTTGTTTTTATCGTGTTTATTAAAAAATTGACCACCTGACTTTGCCCAGAGGTAACAGAGCTGGGGAGGCAGTACCCAGACACATATCCGTCCTCGCGATACAACTCACAAACTTATCGTCAGAGTTGATTGGGAAGTTGCTGATACCAAGCGAGACAATTGCTCGTGGTTTCAAAATTTACCAACAGACAAAGAACGTCTTGCTCAGCCTAATCTGGATACTATTAGCCTAACAACAGCTTCAGTAGGACCCGGACACAGTCAGCTGTTCCCAAACAGCAGAGAGGCAGTAGTCAGACACTTCACATGTTTTTTTTAAAATTGCAAAATACATGGAAACAGATTAGAATGTAATGGAGACATTGAAACATACAGTTCATTGTGAACATGACCTGTCATAATTGACTGGATATATTTCAGATGCTTACTTTGATGCAGCTGGCTCAGACAGATTCATCAAATGAACAGATGCAGTAAACAATAAATCTGAACAATAATATCACATGTAACTCACGGTAAAGATGTGTTAATCTCATTATAAATTAATATCATAGAATTAACACCAACTGTTATCTCAATCAACCCTGGCATTCAGCAGAAATTTAATATGCTCTTGGATTATATGCCTCTCAGCCAAAATGCAAAGACAATAAAAACAGTCCAGCTTTGGACACTGCCTCCAGTTCACTGAGGCCATCATCCTCTCGGTGTAAAATGGGGTTATACTGATAATTATGTTGTCCCTAAACATCAGGCTAAAATAGTCAGTAACTGTCTTGTTAAATAAACAACCATAGCGCCAGCAATATCTGAAACTACTTGTCATTTCATGACATCATATCTGTGTGTATCCACTAAATCTGTCATCATGAATGGAAGTGGTATCACGTGACAAATGTGATACCTATCGAGAGAAAGAAACTATACAAGTATATTAAGTTTACAATAACGAGAAGTGTTTCAGCTGTATCTCGTACACATCATACATATGCTGCAATATAATCGTGTTCAGGTAACTTATATCGATGTAAGATGCAACTTTGTAATAGTTTTCTATAAATCATAGATACTTGTATACAGGTATATGTGTATTGATATATCTGACATATGACCAACACTATAATGCCTTTATATTAGCACGACTGTACCCAATCTTTGAAATTTGCATAACCCACTGGGCTATTTGATCCTCCTAATCGTTTTCATATTCCATTGTCACTGTTTGTTTTATTTTATGACAGAGTTACTTTGGTGAACAACACAGGATTCAGCTGATTTCTTTACACACAATTCGCGAGCAGTGACTGCTTCAACTGACGTTTTTAAATTTTCAAGGTCAAATGAAGGTTTATGTGGGCTCACTTCCTACATGTTATTGTAAACTACATCAGTAGATCTCAAAAATAGGAATGGATTCTATAGATTTTAAAAACAATCCGAAAAATTAAAATGCACTCTTAAATAATTACACCCAGACTATTACATGTATTAGAACATTTTTGAAGAAAATCCACTTTAATATATTAGTAAGTAGTATGTAGACATCTGAGTATCTATTATGATATATATGCAGATAAAGATTTCATTGTTATCTTGCTGTAACAGGATATTGTGTACACAGGTTTTAGGAATATAGTTTTAGCTTTTTCATTTCAAGTAGTTTTATATCTTTATTAGTTGTGGCATAAGATGTATATGCTTGGGTTAAGAGTCCAAGCAGTTGGTCCATTTTATTGAAGGGTGGATAGGTTAGTCTATTCCTGTTCCTTTGTCACAAACTCTCTTGCTTGTCAATACAATAGCTTTCACCACCCTAGCTGATTAACATTATCTACCTACAGCTTTCTTCCCTAGCATTTACACACTTATAGTCACTCTGCTTATAACCCTGCACAGACAAGACATGGACTACAAGTAGCTCAGGTTTGTTATTTACATTATCTTTTCCTAAAAAGAATTCTACTATATCTATAAATATTTTATCAATAATGTAAAGTATAGTAAATGCTTATCTATTATTTATATCAAATAATCAAGATATCTTCTATTTTATCAGTATAAAGTGTTTAACATGCATGTATGTGTAAGAGCATGATTTGATTGGTAGTTTTGAATATAAGGATTGAAGTACAAGTTGGTTTTCTATAACTTAAAATAATGGTCGCCATGATTGATAAGTATGTATATATTCAAGTATGATAGTCATTTACTTTTTATAAGAATGACATAATCCTACACTCATGATGTAGGTTAATAGACACATCCCGGTGTCACACATCCTTTAATTATCACTCACTTATGTATGAATTTATATGTATTATCTATGTGTTATAATGAAACACAACGTGGCAGCATTTTATATATATTCCTATTCTTGGTATTAATAGGTATATATATTAATGACTGGTATTCTTCTAACTATATAGTGTGTATCTGATATATATTCAGTTATGATAAGAGACAATTAATATATGTATTACTGATTTGAAAGTCCTGCAAATTGAATATAAGTTATCTACAATGAACTAGTGATATGTAACTGTATGTGTTACATGAATGGATTATGTGACTGCTTTAAGTATGATATAATCAATATGCAGTCGTGTCTTTGAATGTTATAGTATGTATTGTATATCATTTTATATATTTGTTACAGGGTGATTGATTGATTGACTGACTCAACAAATAAATTGATTTAATAAATGTCACCTCAATACACAACCACAGCTTAAATATTGTTTTAGTTTCCATGGCAACAAGTTTCACATATTTATTCACGACAAGTATTTACCATTGTGGGGGATATTGACGACTTTGTCTTCTTCTTTAAAAAAATTCTGTGTACTCCCTTACAACTGTTTTTCATCAAGGTAGTATCCAGACACAGCTTTAATACATGTAGTACTATTTAGTGTTTTTTGAGGGATCGTCTTTCGTGGAATGCTGTTACATTCACTTAAAGTCCTATCATACACCAAAGGTCGTCTAAAATGAGTCGTGTGGAATACACTTGCCTAAAACCTGAAACAATATTGCTTAGCAATAATGTAAGAAAGGTGGATCCCGGACGGTTTGTATAGAAAGTTATCTCTGGCAGACGTATGTTTAAATGGTCTTTGCAGGAAGAGGATTATGCAGGCCTGTTAATTTTGGATATTATTGGTTTACCTAATTAGCTATAAATAAATGTTTGGTGAGTGTCTGGCTACTGCCGCTGGACGGGTACTGCCGCTGCCACTCTATAATTGTAAACCACACTTTTTTCAAAAGCAAAGAAAACAGGTCCCAGCATGCTTATGGGCCAAATTGACATTTTCAATATGGATGCTGAAGCAGCCATGTTTGAAGCGAGAAAGGAATCCTGTGAGCACTGCTGCTAGGATTATCTAGTGTTTCAGCTTCATGGGATATGTCAAACAAGATACAACAGATGTATGGCAGGACAGGGGATGGACAATGCTTCACAACAGTTAATGTGTGCTATAACAAAGAGACACCATTAGTCATTGTTAATATGGTCGCTATATGGCTCATATTGACAGTCTATAATGGTCACAGGATAACAGGCTGATAACTGTTTTGAACATTGCTGTCAGTGTAGCAAAATTAATTTTCAAGGTTTCTTCCAATCTCCTTAAAATCATATCTAAGTTCTCGCTGCCACAAAACAAAGATCTAAGGACATCTCATTACGGATCACGTCAAAATGCCCTTTCGCGAACTTTGACTGACCACTGAAATGACTAACAAGAAGTTGACATCAGCCAATTAGAAAGCAGCTTTCGTTTCAACCTGACGATTTCACAGTTCTCGATTAAAATCGATTAAAACTTTTGGGCCATAATTGTCGTTTGGAATTCCCCATGTTAACGTTTTCCAGGTTGCATGATTAGAAAACACATTCCAACTGTCACTTTCATGATCTGGTAAGCGACGCTTTGATTGGTCGGATGAAAGGTCGTTCTGATGTAACCCGTAAATGTGATGTCCTCAGATCTTTGTTTACAATAGCGAGAACTAAGATCAGATTTCAATGAGATAGGGTTTCTTCCAAACAAAATTTAGTTACATTGATACATTACATGCATTTGGGTAACATTTATCAACCCCTTTTATCTGTAAAACGTAAGATAAAATAGCTGAAGCATAATTATAAAATACCTATATTTGTCCACAAAAGGGCAGTATAGTGGCTAAAGCTTTGATTCTCCATATGGGTGCAATGTGTAAAGAACATTCCTGATGCACCACAGATGTCAAATGGAACCAGCACACAAAAATATAACATATTTTGTGTGTCAATATAAGTGTTGTGATAATGTTTGCAAAGTAGTAATTATAATCATGATTAATCTGCATTGTGGGTAAATGTTTTTCAATTAGTCAATGAAATCATGCAAATTAGTACAGGAATGAAAATTATTGGAGTACCTCCAGAATTCAGCACTGCAACTTCTCATCTTAATGATCTTTAACATGGATCATAGTACTGGGGAAGGCATATGCATGGCTACTGATGCCGTGAGGGTGAGTGGACTTTGGAGTCATATCTGAGCAATGTAGCAAGTGAACCTGCTGTAGACACTTCATCTTGTGCTATTGCTGTTATTGTGTACAGAAAATATACAGCTAAAATTTGAATCATTAGTTATCTAAATATAATCCCTTCAGCTGCATGAATTACCGTATTCGACGTAATAAGCGCCCCGCTCTTATAAGCGCCCAGGGCAGAATTTGCAAATATATTGGAAAGTGAACAATCCCAATTAGCACCCCTTCCGATTGATCAATGTTCACAAGACTTATTTATTCATGTACAATACGCACTCGTGTTATATGCACCCTTAATTATGGGCAATTAAATTGTAGAAAAATATATCTGTCGTTCATAATCATTTCAGGCTGTCAACATAAACCACAAAATTTATCTTTCAACTCTTTTTTTTTTCACCAAAATAATATTCTAATAAGAGACCCTTATTTCTAATTTTGAGAGCGCCATGGGCGCTTATTATGTCAAATATGGTAAGTTGAAACAAAATATGAAGAAAATAAAATAATTTCCTAAACTGGTACCCGCTATAAGATTTAGATACACTGCCGGAGGTGATATTTAGTTTTTAAATTATTGAAAACTCTCAACATCGCCAGGTTTGTTCAATGACATTGGCATTGCATGTAGCAATGATAGATCACTGAAAGGAGCCACTTGAAGACCCCAGCAACCCTGTTGCCATGCTGACATTACAGGTACCATGGTGTACCTTGCAACAACATTTCACAAATGGTACCATAGGGTATAGCAACATATGTGGTGCTCAATTCTAAAGGTAGGCCAAGTTATGTTTTAACACCATCAAATGCAAATGGAGAACTACAATTTGAGAACAAACAAGTATGTCAGAATTTAAGGATTATTGTAATCATGGAGATGGTGTCCTTATCATGATCCTAATGAAAACCGAGACATCTAATGGGCCTCAGATATAAAAAACCTGAGCTCCTCTATTATGAAACATGTTAATTTATAACAATGTAAACTAACTTATAGCCAGTGACATTAAATGCATTTTTAGAAGAACCCTTTCACATGAAAACATAACCTCCAATGTAAACTACAGGAGTTACTAAAATACATCAATAAAGATTTAATCAGTGATACAAATTTATATTTTTTTGTGCAAGTTTTTCAGGCTGTTTCTGCATTTTCAGGCTATGGTACTCACCTTAAAGAACTATTTTCACCAATGCATAAATGGGATAGTTGGAAAAATCAACATAAAACCATAAGTGGACATGATTACTCATTGTAAACAAGATAACATGTTTGTTAAATATCAGGCCTTGGTAAGGGATCTTGTCTGAATTTCAGGCTACTTCAAGACCTGTGTAAAACATGGAAATTCAGTCTGAATCAGATTATGGTTTCAAGTCATCTGTTAAATCTACTCATAACCTTTCAACGGGCAATAATGGCTGCACACACCAACTCAATGATTCTGAATTCAGGTCAAATCATGCATATGAACACCTGTGTAGTGTACGTGTTTGACGGGAACTTATGGATAGGTCGGTCTCTCCATTCATCATCATGCCTTGACATCCGTGACCAAACAATCAGACGTAGTCCCACTAACTTTCTTTCCGCGATTGGACCTTGTACCAAGCACACGCTAGGCCTGTAGTCCTATAGATCAATGTCTGCATTTCACTTGTTTAAAACACGTAAATTCCAGCAAGAGCTGCATTAAATCCACGTCATCAGATGCATTTAACAGTTCATTACAACACCTGTTTTGCAAGTTGAGACCGCCGACCAATATAAGTGTTTCATTTGATAAATTTACTCTTGTTATAAGTCGACTTACCTATATATCACTATCAGCCTAGGCTACATATTCAGCCGATATTTACCATTCTCAGCGTAACTTCTTTCTTATTTCGTCCTAATGTGAAAAAAAGATATCCTACTTAATCATATAGCTAGCCAATAAAAATAATCATAGGACATTACTTTTTGGATTGTATCTTCGATGCCTTCAGTGAATCCAAGCCTGGAGGTCGTAGATATCAAATCTCCGTATAGTCACTTCTTCCAGCCATAAACAAACACGAGTAATTGATAGTTACCTCCCTTGGTTAACTTAAAAAATCGCAATGTGGAAATGAAACGTAAAAGGTTATTGAAGATGTATGACAACTTTTTAAGAAAGCGCAACCATTATTAAATAAGACAATTACGAATTATAGATAAACGTACTGTTTTTGTCAATTGTATTTCATTTAAGAGGTTTTAAACACAAAATAGACACCTGTATATTTTTATTCCAAAGTGCTGACAGGAATACAGTTTACAGGTAAACATTTTATGTTCACAACAGACATGTATCTAGCCACTTTCATGCGACCCTTGAGTACAGTTGCACTTTGGAGACAAGAACACCTAGCGTTTAGTACAGGTTCACTTCAGAGTATAGAACACATACAGCGCTTGGTACAGGGTCACTTCAGGGACGATAACACCAGGTGTTTGGTACAGAGTAACTTCAGAGTCGATTGCAAACTAATTGCGGCGCCTTAGTCGACCACCTCACCATGTTGCCCCATCTGCAAGTCCTGTCATACACTTATGGCTAGGAATTCAAGCGCGAAAATATGTTTACCTACCTGTGTGGTTCTCCTAACCCTGTATCCTAGTAATGTTCTGTAGCGTCCCTGCGACCACGAGTAATGTATTTAAATGTAGTTATTGTACTTGAGGCAATCAGATCTAACATCTGTCGCTACTAAATGTGCTCATGACAAATACAAGGGTTCACGTGTGGCGTTCCTTCAATTAATGTGCAGATGGAAAACGACAGGTGCATGGGGATGGTATGGAATCATATGACATGATATTGATAAGTACATGGCAGTTTGGGGCACAATGCTGTGTTAATGTGTGGAAGTATATGTCCTCTCGTTTCTTTGTTCCACTTGAGTGGTAGTAGAATGTGAACTATGTTTGATTAGTGTTTTACAGTTGTTCATGTAAGTAGACAAAGTATGATAAAGGACCAGGGCCCACTGACATTGCCAAATGCAAGAAACGATCCACCCGTTTGAAACCTTTAAGAATATGAACAGGAGTGTCCATGCGACCAAGATGTTCGGCATACAACACCACATGCAGAGGTAAGGCCCTAGTAGTAGAAAAGGCTCATTTAATGGGGTTTCAGAAAAAATCATCGTATTCCATCTTTAGTCTTCCCCATGAAGGTAATCAGTTCCTCTCGTCACAAATGTCAGTAGTCTTGTGCTTGATCGTGTTATAATCTTGCAACAGTGTGTTCCCTACCGGCCTACATCCCATGTCGCCAACAGTCTTAAACACGTCGGGGTCTAGTGGTTCTAGTCGCCACTTAGTAACCTCTTATACAAATGAACTGGACCAGGTATAGACAGATTATATATTTTAATAACATATATAGAATAACAACAATTGGTGTGTGAAACACATATTATCATATAGTCTGGGGATATAGTCTTTCTTTTCTTGAGTTTATCAAAACATTTGGATTTAGAGTTCAGTTTGATATAGTCCTCATTTTCTTGTTTTAATGTTCAGTTCAATTCCCCTTGAAAAGTCGACTAGCAGCATCCTGGAACTCAAGTGGGGTTTTCTGTCCGCAGTGGAGGTGATCCTTAGTCGCATGATGCATGGTCCTGTTCACTGAGTTGATAGAGGCTGAGTCATGGGCGAGATGTGACAGTATGATCCATCCGCAGCCACTTGGCTCTGTCTGCAGCCTCAACCTTTTTTTATTTGCATCGGGAACTCGTAGATGCTGTTTTATTTTTCAGACGTCCATGAAAGTCTTTAAGTTAGTTGTTGGTCCGAGGACCAACAATGAGATGATGGTTCCAGATCCGAGCAGGGAAGCGGGCGTGTTAGTCTACCATAGTGGTTGTCAGCTTCGACGTCCGTCTAAATGCAGTCTGGGGTTGGCTCTACACCGACTGTTCACGGAGGGACACCTTTCAAGAGATGAACAGGCGCATATGGGTGGTTCTGGATTTGTTGGGCAACAGTCAGTAGCAAACAGGATGTGGCCACGCAACAAAGTAATGAAGCACGCTGTAGCCACAAGATTGGACACTGATAAAAATACCATCCATGTAGAGAGTGTAGGGGTCTGTGAGAAGGTCAAGCAGTATCAGGAGCACCGTCATCAACACCAAGGAACTGGCGACCGTTCTTGCTCTGTGTCGCCAGAAACCTATGATTGTGGGTTCGAATCCCGGTTCGCCCCAATTATGTTTCTAGGTTTGTCAGCACCATACCCGTGCTCGTGGGTTTCACCGAAGTGGTAAACGTCTGAGACCTGCATCACTTCGGGCTTTCCCCCCACATTAAGCTGACACGCCGTGATATAACTGGAATAATGTTAAAAGCGGCGTTAAACCCAACTCACTCACTCACTCACTCTTGCTCTGTGTCCATGAACCTTCCCAATATGCATCCGAGAGAATCTGCTGTAGTGGTGACAGTGTCTTTCTGTGGTATAGTCCAGACTTGATCTGGTGAAGAAACCCACAATAGCAACAAATATCGTCTTCATTAAGAACTTTCATAGCCATACTACAAAACATGTGAGTAGTGTAAGCGTGCTCTTTGGCCGCCAAGCCAGCCGGAGTCATCTTCCCCTACCGAAAGTGGGTTCTCTCCCCCTAGTGTATGCAGGTTCCAGGAGGCGTGCGCCTCAAAGATGCCGGCACGTCCGGTTCCGGGAGGGCGTGCGCCTTCAAGATCACGGCACGTTCGGTTCCGGGAAGGCGTGCGCCTCCAAGATGGCGAGGAGGAGGAGGATATAAAAAGCGCACGTAAAATCCTCAACTTAAGTAAGTAAGGCTATCATTGGGTTGGCAGGGTTGGCAAGCAGAGTGAGGAGGAGGAGGAGGGTTCTTTTTTGTGTTTTTTGGCAAAGCAATGATGAAAGTGTTCTTTCGGGAGAGTTGGGTGGCCCTGAAAAGGGCCGTTTGGAGAAGAAAAACCACCAACACTGGAACGGGAACGGGAACGGAAACGGAATCTGGAACTTCATCCTGGGGGAAAGCTTCCTCGTTCGTGCTGCTCTGATTCGCATTCTCGCACAGATAGTGCCAGAAAGTAGTTGTCTCCACGTTCTTCTTGTGTCTCACCATTCCGGTCATCTTGAGGTAGGCACAGTGGGGTGACTACTTGAGGTGTTCATCCCAAGGATCGTCGTGGGGCGCCCATCTTCTCAGCCGCACGCCGCATTGAAAGCAGCACACGCTATCGGTATGCTTTGTGTACACGAAGAACACATGGGCCAACCCTTCAGCGGGCTGACTCATCTGCATCGGCCACGCCTCAAACGAGACTAGTCTTCTATCAAAAGTTTGATGGGGTGGCGTCGGCGGCTTACTGGGCCCACAAGCATCCGTACCATCACTCCTGGGTCCACAAGAATCCGTACCATCAGTCACTGCCATTCTCGATGCGATGATTTTTCACAAGTGAAACTGAATCCTCTCGATGTATGTATGTGGGTCGAGCGGTGGAAGGCACGCGTCGGCTGGCGAGCTTGTGTAGTGACTGGTCCCGTTGCTTTCTATTGGCGATGCCTTCCCAGGAGCCTCCTGGCTAGGCTATGTTCCTCTAGAGAGAGACCTTGGTAGAGGTCGGGTGTGCTTGGTGCTGTTACAGGATGAGGTCTGCTTACCGGTTAAGTTCAAGACGGAGGTCTACCTCAACTTCTGGTTCCTGGACCGGGTCGGTCTGGACTTGGCTGTTGTTGAGGGTGGGGATTGGTGTTGTAGCGGTCAGGTTCTCCGTAGACTTGGCGTTGGGGTCGGGCGTAGGGGAGTGTCGGGAGAGGAGATCCCTCTCCTCTTCCTCTTCTTCTTTCCATGCCCTGTGGCCCCCGGCGAGCGGAAAGGCTCCTCCCCTCTGGATTCAAGGGGAGCAAGGTCTTTTGCTGCGGCGGAGGGCTGTGGGGTCGGGGGAAGGGTCTCCTCAATCTCCATGGTGGGGACTGGTGGGGACTGCTTCCTCCTGGGCGGCCTGACTTTCATGACCAGACGTGGTGTAGAAGGGGTCGGAGCCGGGGTCGGGGTCGGGGTCGGGGTCGGGGTCGGGGTTTGTTTCTCATTCTGCTTGGACTTGGCCGGAGCCTTGTCCAGAGGCTTCTATTTCTGGTTTAGGTCGAAAAATCTCTGCACGGTGATGGGTCCAACACGCTGCGCTCTGATGGGTCCAAAACGCAGCGCCGATTGGACCGTTCCGGTGCTTGGTCTGAGCCTAGGTTTTCCAAACCGGCCCGACCCTTGTGTTTCTTTTCCATAGGAAAAGGCCTGTTCCATGGGAGAGAAAGCACGACCCGCTGTTCGGCCAATCAGAGCGCCTCTGATTGGTCGAAAACCCTAGATTCTGATTGGTTGCATTTCGATCCTCTTTATCGGGGAGACATGTCCACCACCACCATTTCCTCTTGGGTATGGTGACGTGATTATATACGTACGTGGTGTTTTACTCGTGTATCCATGCAAACGTGTTGTCACTCGTGACTACAAACATACGTTTAGACAGACATTCGTGGTGTTGCTCGCCCATCCATGCATAGGTGTTTGCACTCGTGTATACATACAGGGGTGTTGTCACTCGTGTATCCATGCAAACGTGTTGTCACTCGTGACTACAAACATACGTTTAGACAGACATTCGTGGTGTCGCTCGCCCATCCATGCATAGGTGTTTGCACTCGTGTATACATACATGGGTGTTGTCACTCGTGTATACATGCAAACGTGGTGTCACTCGTGACTACAAACATACGTTTAGACAGACATTCGTGGTGTCGCTCGCCCATCCATGCATAGGTGTTTGCACTCGTGTATACATACATGGGTGTTGTCACTCGTGTATACATGCAAACGTGGTGTCACTCGTGACTACAAACATACGTTTAGACAGACATTCGTGGTGTCGCTCGCTAATCCATGCATAGGTGTTGTCACTCGTGTATACATGCAAACGTGTAGTCACTCGTGACTACAAACATACGTTTAGTTAGACATACGTGGTGTTTTACTCGTGTATCCCTGTGCACGGGTGGCCCAGTCGTCTAAAGCGCCGCGATTCGCTGTGCAGAGTTGCGTCCCTTTGACACGCCAGAAATCTATGATCGTAGGTTCGAATCCCGGTGCGCCCCGATTATGTTTCTAGGTTTGTCAGCACCATACCCGTGCTCGTGGGTTTTACCGAAGTGGTAAACGTCTGATACCTGCGACACTTCGGGCTTTCCTCCCATATAAAAGCTGACACGCCGTGATATAACTGGAATACTGTTAAAAGCGGCGTTTAACCCAACTCACTCACTCACTCCTCCTCGGAATGATGACGTCGCCGGAGCTTTGAAGGGGGATTTCTTGAGGGGCTTCTGTCGTTTTTTCTTTTGCCTCGGCTTGCTGTAACATCCGCATAGAGATGTGTGATGTTTTTTCTTTTAGGGTACGGACATTGTTATGCATGTCTTCTATGAGATGGAGCACTTGTGTCAGTTGTGTCGACATTCTTATGGGGTTCTGGGCAATCTGCAGCGAAATGGCCAACGGCTTGACTGTTCTGCTGTTCTGACCTGATCTGCTGACTGTTGTCCTTGGTTTACCTTGACCTTGACTGTTTGTCTTCGTCTCAGACATAGTGGCGGTGACCTTGAGTGTGACACTCGGTACATGTCACTTCAGGACAGTACCATCTTCCCGAGGCAAGAGAGTTAACTGACGACAAAAGTCCAGTTTCCATCCTTGCCGAACTAGACTGGTATTATGTCGTTACATTTTGGCTGGACTAACGAGTCTATGCATAGTCCAATCAAAATCGCGCACCGAAATCGAAATCAAGTTCGTGAACAGTCGTGCAGATTTCGGTCGATTGCCGGATTTGCAAAGCATATGCACCGCCAACTCGTTGTCAGCAGATATTTTCCAAATCTTTTCATGTTTTTAATCAAGGTGCTCACGTGATTTGATGCATTTCGCGATGTAAGACCCGTTTTATCACAATATAGATCTTGATTATCGATCAGATCGTCCTGACTGGGCGCCACCATTTTGTGTGACGCAAACGCAAGTGATACGAGAGGTGGAATCTGATTGGTCCATAGGAGAGGCTCAGGGGGGAACATAACTAGTAACAGCCACTGCCCAGTAATTCCAGCCTAGTTCAGCAAGGGTGGAAACTGGACTTTTAAGGTCAGTTAACTCTCTTGCCTGGGGAAGATGGGACAGTACAGGTAACTGTGACTGTCGGTCTGACACCTCAGACAGTTGTATCGAGACGACATGATGTTGCTTCTTGGACAGCAGCAGAAAAGTGAAGACAAGAGAACGTCTGTGGTATTTAAGGAACTGAAACCCTGCTTCCTGATTGGATAAAACCCCAAGCTTCTCATTGGTGAAGAACCCGACCTTCGCATTGGTTGGTTTCTGGCCCACACACAACCCAGTTTGGCACAGACGTTGTGTTTCTTTTCCACAGGAAAAGGCCTGTTCCATGGGAGAGAAAGCACAACCACTGTTCGACCAATCAGAGACCCGTACAGGGTGTGTGCGGGCCTCTGATTGGTCGAAAACCCTAGCTTCTCATTGGTTGCATTTTTTTTCGTTCCACTATTCTGACCGTTGTTGATTTCTTCCATGGCTTCACGGATTGAAGTGAACAGTGCATGGCACTCTCTCCGAACACGCATGTCTTCAAGATAAAACGCCAACAGCTAACACAACGTTGAGAAAATCATAAAAATTGTTTAGTCTCTGTACCCAAAGGGCACCGTGTCTACAGGCAGACCGTGATTGTAATGTAGAGGATGCGGCGCTTGGTGTAGACGATGCGGTCTTTTGTGGTAGCTTGGGTCAGGAGTCCTCCACCATGATCCGATGAGGGTTACGCACCCTGATTTTATCCCCAGACCGTTGTCCAAAAATCAGGTCTTTATACATGACAACACTCACACATAACGCTTCATTCATCCTAACAACGGCCACCATAGTGTGTCGATGTATATATGACAAAACTCACACATAACGCTTCATTCATCTTATCAACGGCCACCATAGTGTGGCGTATATGACAACACTCACACATAACGCTTCATTCATCCTATCACCGGCCACCATAGTGTGGCGGTGTATATATGACAACACTCACACATAACGCTTCATTCATCCTATCAACGGCCACCATAGTGTGGGGTGTATATATGACAACGCTCGCACATAACGCTTCATTCATCCTATCAGCGGCCACCATAGTGTGGCGATGTATATATGACAAAACTCACACATAACGCTTCATTCATCATATCAACGGCCACCATAGTGTGGGGTGTATATATGACAACGCTCGCACATAACGCTTCATTCATCCTATCAGCGGCCACCATAGTGTGGCGATGTATATATGACAAAACTCACACATAACACTTCATTCATCCTATCAACGGCCACCATAGTGTGGCGATGTATATATGACAAGACACACATAACGCTTCATTCATCCTATCACCGGCCACCATAGTGTGGCGTATATGACAACACTCACACATAACGCTTCATTCATCTTATCAACGGCCACCATAGTATGGCGGTGTATATATGACAACACTCGCACATAACGCTTCATTCATCCTATCAGCGGCCACCATAGTGTGGCGATGTATATATGACAAAACTCACACATAACGCTTCATTCATCCTATCAACGGCCACCATAGTGTGGCGATGTATATATGACAAGACTCTCACATAACGCTTCATTCATCCTATCAGCGGCCACCATAGCGTGGCGTATATGACAACACTCACACATAACGCTTCATTCATCCTATCAGCGGCCACCATAGTGTGGCGATGTATATATGACAAAACTCACACATAACGCTTCATTCATCTTATCAACGGCCACCATAGTATTGCGTATATGACAAGACTCACACATAACGCTTCATTCATCCTATCACCGGCCACCATAGTGTGTCGATGTATATATGACAACACTCGCACATAACGCTTCATTCATCCTATCAGCGGCCACCATAGTGTGGCGATGTATATATGACAAAACTCACACATAACGCTTCATTCATCCTATCAGCGGCCACCATAGTCTGGCAATGTATATATGACAACACTCGCACATAACGCTTCATTCATCCTATCAACGGCCACCATAGTGTGGCGATGTATATATGACAAAACTCACACATAACGCTTCATTCATCCTATCAGCGGCCACCATAGCGTGGCGTATATGACAAAACTCACACATAACGCTTCATTCATCCTATCAACGGCCACCAAAGTGTGGCGATGTATATATGACAAAACTCACACATAACGCTTCATTCATCCTATCAGCGGCCACCATAGCGTGGCGTATATGACAAGACTCACACATAACGCTTCATTCATCCTATCAGCGGCAACCATAGTGTGGCGATGTATATATGACAACACTCACACATAACGCTTCATTCATCCTATCAGCGGCCACCATAGTGTGGCGGTGTATATATGACAACTCTCACACATAACGCTTCATTCATCCTATCAGCGGCCACCATAGTGTGGCGATGTATATATGACAAAACTCGCACATAACGCTTCATTCATCCTATCAACGGCCACCATAGTGTGGCGATGTATATATGACAAAACTCACACATAACGCTTCATTCATCCTATCAACGGCCACCATAGTGTGGCGATGTATATATGACAAGACTCACACATAACGCTTCATTCATCCTATCAGCGGCCACCATAGCGTGGCGTATATGACAACACTCACACATAACGCTTCATTCATCCTATAAGCGGCCACCATAGTGTGGCGATGTATATATGACAAAACTCACACATAACGCTTCATTCATCTTATCAACGGTCACCATAGTATTGCGTATATGACAACTCTCACACATAACGCTTCATTCATCCTATCAGCGGCCACCATAGTGTGGCGATGTATATGTGACAAAACTCACACATAACGCTTCATTCATCTTATCAACGGCCACCATAGTGTGGCGATGTATATATGACAAGACTCACACATAACGCTTCATTCATCCTATCAGCGGCCACCATAGCGTGGCGTATATGACAACACTCACACATAACGCTTCATTCATCCTATCAGCGGCCACCATAGTGTGGCGATGTATATATGACAAAACTCACACATAACGCTTCATTCATCTTATCAACGGCCACCATAGTATTGCGTATATGACAAGACTCACACATAACGCTTCATTCATCCTATCAGCGGCCACCATAGTGTGTCGATGTATATATGACAACACTCGCACATAACGCTTCATTCATCCTATCAGCGGCCACCATAGTGTGGCGATGTATATATGACAACACTCGCACATAACGCTTCATTCATCCTATCAACGGCCACCATAGTGTGGCGATGTATATATGACATGACTCACACATAACGCTTCATTCATCCTATCAGAGGCCACCATAGTGTGGCGGTGTATATATGACAACACTCACACATAACGCTTCATTCATCCTATCAACGGCCACCATAGTGTGGCGATGTATATATGACAACACTCGCACATAACGCTTCATTCATCCTATCAGCGGCCACCATAGTGTGGCGGTGTATATATGACAACACTCGCACATAACGCTTCATTCATCCTATCAGCGGCCACCATAGTGTGGCGATGTATATATGACAACACTCACACATAACGCTTCATTCATCCTATCAACGGCCACCATAGTGTGGCGATGTATATATGACAAAACTCGCACATAACGCTTCATTCATCCTATCAACGGCCACCATAGTGTGGCGATGTGTATATGACAAAACTCGCACATAACGCTTCATTCATCCTATCAACGGCCACCATAGTGTGGCGATGTATATATGACAACACTCGCACATAACGCTTCATTCATCCTATCAGAGGCCACCATAGTGTGGCGGTGTATATATGACAACACTCACACATAACGCTTCATTCATCCTATCACCGGCCACCATAGTGTGGCGATGTATATATGACAACACTCACACATAACGCTTCATTCATCCTATCAACGGCCACCATAGTGTGGCGATGAATATATGACAAAACTCACACATAACGCTTCATTCATCTTATCAACGGCCACCATAGTGTGTCGATGTATATATGAAATGACTCGCACATAACGCTTCATTCATCCTATCAACGGCCACCATAGTGTGGCGATGTATATATGACAAAACTCACACATAACGCTTCATTCATCCTATCAGCGGCCACCATAGTGTGGCGGTGTATATATGACAACACTCGCACATAACGCTTCATTCATCCTATCAGCGGCCACCATAGTGTGGCGATGTATATATGACAACACTCGCACATAACGCTTCATTCATCCTATCAACGGCCACCATAGTGTGGCGATGTATATATGACAAAACTCACACATAACGCTTCATTCATCCTATCAGCGGCCACCATAGCGTGGCGTATATGACAAAACTCACACATAACGCTTCATTCATCCTATCAACGGCCACCATAGTGTGGCGATGTATATATGACAAAACTCACACATAACGCTTCATTCATCCTATCAGCGGCCACCATAGCGTGGCGTATATGACAACACTCACACATAACGCTTCATTCATCCTATCAGCGGCAACCATAGTGTGGCGATGTATATATGACAACACTCACACATAACGCTTCATTCATCCTATCAGAGGCCACCATAGTGTGGCGGTGTATATATGACAACACTCACACATAACGCTTCATTCATCCTATCAACGGCCACCATAGTGTGGCGATGTATATATGACAAAACTCACACATAACGCTTCATTCATCCTATCAGCGGCCACCATAGTGTGGCGGTGTATATATGACAACACTCGCACATAACGCTTCATTCATCCTATCAGCGGCCACCATAGTGTGGCGATGTATATATGACAACACTCGCACATAACGCTTCATTCATCCTATCAACGGCCACCATAGTGTGGCGATGTATATATGACAAAACTCACACATAACGCTTCATTCATCCTATCAGCGGCCACCATAGCGTGGCGTATATGACAAAACTCACACATAACGCTTCATTCATCCTATCAACGGCCACCATAGTGTGGCGATGTATATATGACAAAACTCACACATAACGCTTCATTCATCCTATCAGCGGCCACCATAGCGTGGCGTATATGACAACACTCACACATAACGCTTCATTCATCCTATCAGCGGCAACCATAGTGTGGCGATGTATATATGACAACACTCACACATAACGCTTCATTCATCCTATCAGAGGCCACCATAGTGTGGCGGTGTATATATGACAACACTCACACATAACGCTTCATTCATCCTATCAACGGCCACCATAGTGTGGCGATGTATATATGACAACACTCGCACATAACGCTTCATTCATCCTATCAGCGGCCACCATAGTGTGGCGGTGTATATATGACAACACTCGCACATAACGCTTCATTCATCCTATCAGCGGCCACCATAGTGTGGCGATGTATATATGACAACACTCACACATAACGCTTCATTCATCCTATCAACGGCCACCATAGTGTGGCGATGTATATATGACAAAACTCGCACATAACGCTTCATTCATCCTATCAACGGCCACCATAGTGTGGCGATGTATATATGACAAAACTCGCACATAACGCTTCATTCATCCTATCAACGGCCACCATAGTGTGGCGATGTATATATGACAACACTCGCACATAACGCTTCATTCATCCTATCAGAGGCCACCATAGTGTGGCGGTGTATATATGACAACACTCACACATAACGCTTCATTCATCCTATCACCGGCCACCATAGTGTGGCGATGTATATATGACAACACTCACACATAACGCTTCATTCATCCTATCAACGGCCACCATAGTGTGGCGATGTATATATGACAAAACTCACACATAACGCTTCATTCATCTTATCAACGGCCACCATAGTGTGTCGATGTATATATGAAATGACTCGCACATAACGCTTCATTCATCCTATCTACGGCCACCATAGTGTGGCGATGTATATATGACAAAACTCACACATAACGCTTCATTCATCCTATCAGCGGCCACCATAGTGTGGCGGTGTATATATGACAACACTCGCACATAACGCTTCATTCATCCTATCAGCGGCCACCATAGTGTGGCGATGTATATATGACAACACTCACACATAACGCTTCATTCATCCTATCAGAGGCCACCATAGCGTGGCGTATATGACAACACTCACACATAACGCTTCATTCATCCTATCAGCGGCCACCATAGTGTGGCGGTGTGTATATGACAACACTCACACATAACGCTTCATTCATCTTATCAGCGGCCACCATAGCGTGGCGTATATGACAACACTCACACATAACGCTTCATTCATCCTATCACCGGCCACCATAGTGTGGCGTATATGACAACACTCACACATAACGCTTCATTCATCCTATCACCGGCCACCATAGTGTGATGGTGTATATATGACAACACTCGCACATAACGCTTCATTCATCCTATCAGCGGCCACCATAGTGTGGCGATGTATATATGACAACACTCACACATAACGCTTCATTCATCCTATCAACGGCCACCATAGTGTGGCGATGTATATATGACAAAACTCACACATAACGCTTCATTCATCCTATCAGCGGCCACCATAGTGTGGCGGTGTATATATGACAACACTCACACATAACGCTTCATTCATCCTATCAACGGCCACCATAGTGTGGCGATGTATATATGACAAAACTCACACATAACGCTTCATTCATCCTATCAGCGGCCACCATAGCGTGGCGTATATGACAACACTCACACATAACGCTTCATTCATCCTATCAGCGGCAACCATAGTGTGGCGATGTATATATGACAAAACTCGCACATAACGCTTCATTCATCCTATCAGCGGCAACCATAGTGTGGCGATGTATATATGCCAACACTCACACATAACGCTTCATTCATCCTATCACCGGCCACCATAGCGTGGCGTATATGACAAAACTCACACATAACGCTTCATTCATCCTATCAACGGCCACCATAGTGTGGCGATGTATATATGACAAAACTCACACATAACGCTTCATTCATCCTATCAGCGGCCACCATAGCGTGGCGTATATGACAACACTCACACATAACGCTTCATTCATCCTATCAGCGGCCACCATAGCGTGGCGTATATGACAACACTCACACATAACGCTTCATTCATCCTATCAGCGGCCACCATAGTGTCGCGGTGTATATATGACAACACTCACACATAACGCTTCATTCATCTTATCAGCGGCCACCATAGCGTGGCGTATATGACAACACTCACACATAACGCTTCATTCATCCTATCAGCGGCCACCATAGTGTGGCGTATATGACAACACTCGCACATAACGCTTCATTCATCCTATCAGCGGCCACCATAGTGTGGCGTATATGACAACACTCACACATAACGCTTCATTCATCCTATCACCGGCCACCATAGTGTGATGGTGTATATATGACAACACTCGCACATAACGCTTCATTCATCCTATCAGCGGCCACCATAGTGTGGCGATGTATATATGCCAACACTCACACATAACGCTTCATTCATCCTATCACCGGCCACCATAGCGTGGCGTATATGACAAAACTCACACATAACGCTTCATTCATCCTATCAACGGCCACCATAGTGTGGCGATGTATATATGACAAAACTCACACATAACGCTTCATTCATCCTATCAGCGGCCACCATAGCGTGGCGTATATGACAACACTCACACATAACGCTTCATTCATCCTATCAGCGGCCACCATAGCGTGGCGTATATGACAACACTCACACATAACGCTTCATTCATCCTATCAGCGGCCACCATAGTGTCGCGGTGTATATATGACAACACTCACACATAACGCTTCATTCATCTTATCAGCGGCCACCATAGCGTGGCGTATATGACAACACTCACACATAACGCTTCATTCATCCTATCAGCGGCCACCATAGTGTGGCGTATATGACAACACTCGCACATAACGCTTCATTCATCCTATCAGCGGCCACCATAGTGTGGCGTATATGACAACACTCACACATAACGCTTCATTCATCCTATCACCGGCCACCATAGTGTGATGGTGTATATATGACAACACTCGCACATAACGCTTCATTCATCCTATCAGCGGCCACCATAGCGTGGCGTATATGACAACACTCACACATAACGCTTCATTCATCCTATCAGCGGCCACCATAGTGTCGCGGTGTATATATGACAACACTCACACATAACGCTTCATTCATCTTATCAGCGGCCACCATAGCGTGGCGTATATGACAACACTCACACATAACGCTTCATTCATCCTATCAGCGGCCACCATAGTGTGGCGTATATGACAACACTCGCACATAACGCTTCATTCATCCTATCAGCGGCCACCATAGTGTGGCGTATATGACAACACTCACACATAACGCTTCATTCATCCTATCACCGGCCACCATAGTGTGATGGTGTATATATGACAACACTCGCACATAACGCTTCATTCATCCTATCAGCGGCCACCATAGTGTGGCGATGTATATATGACAACACTCACACATAACGCTTCATTCATCCTATCAACGGCCACCATAGTGTGGCGATGTATATATGACAAAACTCACACATAACGCTTCATTCATCCTATCAGCGGCCACCATAGTGTGGCGGTGTATATATGACAACACTCGCACATAACGCTTCATTCATCCTATCAACGGCCACCATAGTGTGGCGATGTATATATGACAAAACTCACACATAACGCTTCATTCATCCTATCAGCGGCCACCATAGTGTGGCGGTGTATATATGACAACACTCACACATAACGCTTCATTCATCCTATCAACGGCCACCATAGTGTGGCGATGTATATATGACAAAACTCACACATAACGCTTCATTCATCCTATCAGCGGCCACCATAGCGTGGCGTATATGACAACACTCACACATAACGCTTCATTCATCCTATCAGCGGCAACCATAGTGTGGCGATGTATATATGACAAAACTCGCACATAACGCTTCATTCATCCTATCAGCGGCAACCATAGTGTGGCGATGTATATATGCCAACACTCACACATAACGCTTCATTCATCCTATCACCGGCCACCATAGCGTGGCGTATATGACAAAACTCACACATAACGCTTCATTCATCCTATCAACGGCCACCATAGTGTGGCGATGTATATATGACAAAACTCACACATAACGCTTCATTCATCCTATCAGCGGCCACCATAGCGTGGCGTATATGACAACACTCACACATAACGCTTCATTCATCCTATCAGCGGCCACCATAGCGTGGCGTATATGACAACACTCACACATAACGCTTCATTCATCCTATCAGCGGCCACCATAGTGTCGCGGTGTATATATGACAACACTCACACATAACGCTTCATTCATCTTATCAGCGGCCACCATAGCGTGGCGTATATGACAACACTCACACATAACGCTTCATTCATCCTATCAGCGGCCACCATAGTGTGGCGTATATGACAACACTCGCACATAACGCTTCATTCATCCTATCAGCGGCCACCATAGTGTGGCGTATATGACAACACTCACACATAACGCTTCATTCATCCTATCACCGGCCACCATAGTGTGATGGTGTATATATGACAACACTCGCACATAACGCTTCATTCATCCTATCAGCGGCCACCATAGTGTGGCGATGTATATATGACAACACTCACACATAACGCTTCATTCATCCTATCAACGGCCACCATAGTGTGGCGATGTATATATGACAAAACTCACACATAACGCTTCATTCATCCTATCAGCGGCCACCATAGTGTGGCGGTGTATATATGACAACACTCGCACATAACGCTTCATTCATCCTATCAGCGGCCACCATAGTATGGCGGTGTATATATGACATGACTCGCACATAACGCTTCATTCATCCTATCAACGGCCACCATAGTGTGGTGGTGTATATATGACAACACTCGCACATAACGCTTCATTCATCCTATCACCGGCCACCATAGTGTGGTGGTGTATATATGACAACACTCACACATAACGCTTCATTCATCCTATCAACGGCCACCATAGTGTGGCGATGTATATATGACAACACTCACACATAACGCTTCATTCATCCTATCACCGGCCACCATAGTGTGGCGATGTATATATGACAACACTCGCACATAACGCTTCATTCATCCTATCAACGGCCACCATAGTGTGTCGATGTATATATGACAACACTCACACATAACGCTTCATTCATCCTATCAACGGCCACCATAGTGTGGCGATGTATATATGACAAAACTCACACATAACGCTTCATTCATCCTATCAGCGGCCACCATAGTGTGGCGGTGTATATATGACAACACTCGCACATAACGCTTCATTCATCCTATCAGCGGCCACCATAGTATGGCGGTGTATATATGACATGACTCGCACATAACGCTTCATTCATCCTATCAACGGCCACCATAGTGTGGTGGTGTATATATGACAACACTCGCACATAACGCTTCATTCATCCTATCACCGGCCACCATAGTGTGGTGGTGTATATATGACAACACTCACACATAACGCTTCATTCATCCTATCAACGGCCACCATAGTGTGGCGATGTATATATGACAACACTCACACATAACGCTTCATTCATCCTATCACCGGCCACCATAGTGTGGCGATGTATATATGACAACACTCGCACATAACGCTTCATTCATCCTATCAACGGCCACCATAGTGTGTCGATGTATATATGACAACACTCACACATAACGCTTCATTCATCCTATCAGAGGCCACCATAGTGTGGCGGTGTATATATGACAACACTCACACATAACGCTTCATTCATCTTATCAGCGGCCACCATAGCGTGGCGTATATGACAACACTCACACATAACGCTTCATTCATCCTATCAGCGGCCACCATAGTGTGGCGTATATGACAACACTCACACATAACGCTTCATTCATCCTATCACCGGCCACCATAGTGTGATGGTGTATATATGACAACACTCGCACATAACGCTTCATTCATCCTATCAGCGGCCACCATAGTGTGGCGATGTATATATGACAAAACTCGCAAATATCGCTTCATTCATCCTATCAACGGCCACCATAGTGTGGCGGTGTATATATGACAACACTCGCAAATAACGCTTAATACAAACGTACCAATCCAAACAGAAAACCAAGAACCAAAATTCCATTACAATAAAGCTAACTGGGACCAATTCCAAGATATCTGCAACGAAGCTAACTTAAACGAAATAGAAAATAATGATCCAGAAACCTATTGTAAAAACCTAACAGACTATATAATAAACGCAGCCAAAACCTCTATCCCCTTCAAAACATCTAAGACAGGCAAACCGACGGTACCATGGTGGAATGAGGAAATAGAACAGACTAGACGAAAACGTAAATCAGCCTTCAATAAAGCAAAACGCGACTACAAATATTTAAACATAGCCCACGAACTAAACCACCAGGTTCAAAAACTAGTCCAAATAGCCAAAAGTAGAGACTGGAAAAAATTCTGCGAAGGTATAAATAACCGTACAGATGCCAGAACGGTCTGGCGCAAAATCCACGCCATCAGAGGCTTAAAACGACATAAAAAAAACCCTAACATTGACAACTCAACCAACCCCGCCCAAAAAGCAAATAATCTCGCCAACCACTTTTCGGCCGTTAGCAGTAACACCAACTTCAGTAAAAAATTCCAAGATAAACTTAAAACAGAAAACAAACCCACAAAAGAACCAAACAATAACAATCTAGAAATAAATCAACCCTACACAATGGAGGAGCTCCTCTACGTAATCCAAAACAGGAAAAAGGGGACAGCCCCAGGATTAGACCTAACTTCTTACCAAATAATTAAAATACTCCCCCTAAAACTACTCCAGGCACTACTCAAACTATACAATCTCATCTACCTAAACGGACAGGTTCCTACTCCCTGGAAACAGGCCCTAGTCATACCAATCCCTAAACCTAATAAACCAGCTAATCAAGCTAACTCATATAGACCAATATCCCTAACTTCAAACTTATGTAAAGTAATGGAATCAATGGCTAAAAATAGATTACAACATTACTTAACCCAAAATAACATCATAAACCCAGATCAAAGCGGTTTCACTCCTGGCCGCTCAACCCTAGATAACCTCGCCCGACTAGAACAAGATATTAAGACAGGACAGCTAAATAAACAATATACCACAGGCATCTTCTTAGACTTCTCTAAAGCTTTCGACATGGTATGGCACGATGGGCTAATACAAAAACTTAAAAAAATAGGACTCAAAGGTCAGATAATAAACTACATCCAGGACTTCCTAAACAATCGTAAAATAACCGTGGGTATAGACCAAACTCTATCGGACCAATGTCCCCTAGAAAATGGTACTCCACAGGGCAGTATCCTCAGCCCCACCCTCTTCAATATAATGATAAACGATCTATTCGAGGGCCTATCCCCTAAAGTAAACACATCAAAATTCGCGGATGATGGAGCCATCTGGATCCGCACTAAAAGCATGAACATGGTCCAAAATTTACTCCAAAAATCTCTTAATAAAATACAACAATGGGCTGACAAATGGGGCTTCTCCCTTAACTCAGAAAAAACAACAGGAATAGTATTCAAACATAAAAACATGAAACCCGCCTCCCCAATCCTCCAGCTAAACAATCAAACAATCAAATTTCAAAAACAAACCAAATTCTTAGGACTTATTTTCGATGAACATCTCACCTGGGATGCTCACATCCAAAACCTAACAACTAAATGCAGTAAAGACCTAAACACCCTAAGATGCCTAACTGGCTCTAACTGGGGAGCATCCAAAGATACCCTCCTCTCTCTCTACATATCACTAATTAGATCAAAACTAGACTACGGCTGCGCCATATACAACACCCTAAACAACTCTCTATCTAAAAAACTTGACTCAATACAATATCAGGCTCTCAAACTAATTACACGCACCCAACATGGCACCTCCTACACCTCACTTCAGGCCTTAACAGGAGAAATGCCACTAAGTCTACGCAGGGAACAGCTAAGCTTAAATTTCTGGGCCGCGTCCCAATCAAACCCTCTCATCCAAAACTTAATAAACCAAAACATCAGCCCCAAAAACCAAGCTCTAGCTCGTAAACACCCCTTACTTACCCCAATATCCCAAAGAATAACAAACTACCTAAATGAACACCAAATTAAAAATCTTAAACAAAACTGCAAACAATCAAATATCTTTACCCCTAAACTTAAAATACCCAAAATAGACACAACACTAGCTAGCCAAATAAATAAACAAACCGACCCAAACATAGCTAAAACTACCACACTAGCATACATACACGAAAATTGGCCAAATTGGTGTCACATTTACACGGACGGATCCTCAGATCCGACCTCCAAACACACAGGTTTCGGAGTCCATACCACACAACCAACTAAAACCACACAATCCTTCCGACTCCCAAACAACCAATCAATATTCACGGCAGAACTAATGGGCATGGCCTCAGCCCTCCATAATCAAGAATCCAAAAACCACAAAAAAATCCTAATACTTACCGACTCCCTAAGTGGACTGCAAGCCCTCCAAAACAAAAATACCAAAAACCGACCTAAATTAATAAATCAAATACTTAAAAGCTCCAACGACCTAACTAAGGCAGGCAAACAAATAACCTTCTTGTGGATACCCGCCCACGTAGGAATATACGGTAATGAAAACGCGGATAAAGCAGCTAAACTATCCCTCAAAATCCCAGAAATAAGCTTAAACTTACCCATCTCAAAATCAGAAATTAAAAGTGTAAACAAGCAAAAAATCACAAAAAAATGGCATAACCTATATCAAAACTCAAATAGCCAAATCAAAAAAGTGCTCAGCAAACCACTAACCAAACCAAAAATTCTCCATCCATCCAAAAAAATCGACAGAGTAATCACTAAACTCCAAACAGGACACACCAACCTAAATAACCACCTAATTTTTTTTTAAAAACACACTACAGGTAACTGCCCACACTGCAAACAACCAGAAACCCCAGAACACGCACTCATCCACTGCACACACTACCTAACACATCGAACCGCATTACAAACCACCCTCAATCTAAACAAGGCTCTAACTCTAGAAGCAATACTAAACCCACAAAATAAACTAGAAAACTTCAAGGCCTTAGGCGTATTCTTAATAAAAACGGAACTAATAAAACGCATCTAAAAACACAATAACCTACCAAATCAAAATCACATAAACAAACAAACATCCACCATACCCAGCTCCCTTAGTTCTCCTCCCCAATCCCATCGGCATCTATTCCAAATCTCAAAATTCCCAAATTCTATATAAGCAACCCCTAAAACCCCCCTCTTGGGTTGCACAGACCACCTTCGCCCCTTTCGGAAACACATTAAATGGCCTGGCCGGGCCCGTGTGCGAAATACGCATCAGTCGGAAAGCGCACGTTAAATCTCCAAAGTAAGTAAGTAAGTAAGTAAGTAATAACGCTTCATTCATCCTATATCAACGGCCACCATAGTGTAGCGATGTATATATGACAAAACTCACACATAACGCTTTATTCATCCTATCAGCGGCCACCATAGTATGGCGGTGTATATATGACAACACTCACAAATAACGCTTCATTCATCCTATCAGCGGCTACCATAGTTTGGCGTATATGACAACCATCCACGTTTCAGATACAGTTTTTCAGAAGAGGACCGGAGAGTTTCGTGACCTCGCAATTTTAGTTTAGTAATCATGCAATCTTATTGGAAATATTTCACTTAATGAGTTAGGTATAGTGTTGTTATTCGTTTAGTATTTAGAATACCTTATCACCTGCTTCCGATGTATGAATGGTCAATATGGCTCTGAAAGGGGGAACTCACTTCTGAACACGATTACTGCCGTGTGATAAGACTGATTAGAAATCAGGTTGTTCACACCGTTGTTATACTGCTATAGCTGAGCACTGATTACACCTTTGTGTCCAGGGCCTCGAGCCCTCGGCTCATTAACACTTCCGCTCTGACTTTGATAATACGTGCATTCAGATAGTTAGACAACAGGGCAGAGCAGGATGAATGCCCAACTCTCCGCCATTGTGAAGACAGAAGTGGTGCTACATAATTACTGCGGTTTACTACAACACAACAAGGAGTGACTCTCGTGCAGTTGCAAGAACTCCCCCATAGGATTCCACGGCGCGCGTTGACAGCCATTGACTGCCTGCTGCTATGTAAGTATACCTCAGTACACACCTATGTAGTTGTAGCATGTCAGGCATTAACACTGTATTACACTGATTCGATAAATATGGATGGTCGATGATTTAACTGTAATCTGAAGTGCAGCTTCTATGCATGGAAAGGGTGCACAGTGAACTTAGCGTGTGGTTAGTTGTCACCCCTAAGTGCAATGTTGCATGGGGAAGAACATAAGGTAAAGCACAAGTTGTGTGTTTGGAGCCATTATTGCTTATATGTTATACCCGACTGGTAGGCTGTCGACTCAAAGTGCCGACACCACTTACAAGATAAGTCGGTGTATGTACACACGAACCTCTATCTTTCAACTTTGAGTGAGTGAGTTAATGCTTTACGTCACAGCGGCAATATTTCAGTCATATCGTGACGAGTTTCAACTTTGAACTGTACACGTGGTCCGTGTGGAAGGAGAGACAGATTAGGATGTGTATGTACCTATCGGCAACTCGCGTCAGCGGCCAAGTATATCCCTGATGGCCAGGTGTTAGGTACGAACATATTTTAATATAAAAGTTAACCTTTTGCTAAACATCATTGGCCTCTGTTTAAATTGACAGCTTTATTCCTTTCCTGAATCGAAATGTCCAATAAGTGACCACACAGCCAAGCCGGTCGGGCTGACATCTTGGGGGACAGACACGGCCACTAGACCTTCAGTATCGTTGTTTTCTTCCATAAAGCACCAGTCAGAAATGAGCTGCGGACTAGCTAGCTGTTACCCACGGCGTCTTCCCCTGACATTAGACCAAGCTGCTTCTTTATACTGCGGGTGCGTTATGCGTCTCCTGTACGTCGTCACTCTGTCCTCCCTGAGAAGATTGTCATACATCTTCATTACCGCTAAGTGCTTTGAAGCATCACATGAATGTGGAGACAAAATGGATGCTGATTTTGATTTTGGAATTTACATACACAAGGTTAGGAAGTGTGAGACAGGTACTTGTTCCACAATAAACAGCACTGTCAAATGCAAGAGGTGTAAAATGCCAGTAAGCAAGGTATGCGTATTAAAAAAGTAATTACTTTATAGTAAAAGTGAATCAGTCATCTGAATTAAGAATCAACGTTTGCACTACCCCCATGTGTAGTAACCAAAATATAGTATTCTCATGAACTACATTAGTTATAACACGAGGACGCTATCTCCAGGTGTAACTCCTAAATTCCTAGACCAACTTCATATTCTTCAAAGACGCATTGTCATTAGAGTGCCGGTAGGGATTATAGGTGATACACTAATATGCCCTCTCTCACATAAACACAATCTGTATCATATCATGGGTGTGCATTCCGTGTGTAGACATTATTCTTTCGTTTAATAGATTCCCCGGCCCTGCATATTGAGTCTATAATCAGATCTGACTCTTATTCAGATATGGTTGGTATCTGTGTCCCAGCATGACCATTACATACCTGAAATAAGCCCTGATAACACATAGTGTCGGGATTCGGACCTGCAGACATAGCTCACATGTATTTTTGTGTAATAACACTACCTGTGTTCGATAGTTAAAAGTTGTCAACTGAGATTAGCGTATTTCTGGCAACCAAGGTTAATTCGATTTAACCTGAGATCGCCAGTGTTAACAAAGCACAACTTAAGACAGTATGCTAAAAAATGCATAAAATACAACCTTAGATATAGGCCTAATACAAAAAGGCTTCCCTGAGGAGGAACACAACAGTGTGTCATGCAGCATGTATATTGCTACAACACACAACTGTGAGATGTTTACAGCTGTTTCACATAGCTGCCGTTGTACCTGTTCTGTATAATGCATTTAACACGACAAGGAAGTTCACAATAACGCGTGGACCATCAAACAGAGATGCGGAACCAACATCACATGTTCATTATTGAAACAGTCTTAAACCAACAATCGTAAGTTTCCTTGCCCTGATACATATCAGAATGTATATATGTTATTACCTAGACACATAGTTAATGATATTCATTAAAATCTGTTCATTAAACTCATCAGTCAGTTAATGTGAAAACCGGGCTTTTCACATCGATCGCGAGCACTGTCAATGGCACGTGCGTCGTGTCCATATATAAAAACGTAACTGTCACGTGACAGTGATTGGCTGTTGTCTTGAATCCACCCGAGGAGCTAACATGTTTCCACGCTGGTTACAATACTACCACTAGTGACACGTGTTTCCATAAGCCAATATTGGTACATTCACGTAGCCTGTAGTCATCCAAGATATTCCATCCAGGATATTTTAATTCATGCCTATATATTAATGGAAACGTTTTCTTCCATTCTTATCAATCATAATAATTACGACAAGATTCGGATGTCTGCTAAGAAATGGTATGTGAGTGTCGTATATATGTGTGCTCGCCCGGGCGTAAAAGTCCCCCACAAGAACGACACCTCCAGGATCCAACTAGTGGATGGTGTGTACTGGTGTGTCTTGTATTTTATAGGGTGCCTTACCATGCAGGAGGCCCTCCCGACTGAATAACAACTTAAACTAGGAATATATTTTTTCTTAAACAGCGTTAAAAGTAATAGCATTCACACCACATTGAAATACTATATAAAGTCTGAAAAAATATTTTATCAGAACAGTATTTCATGGAGCTGATGGATCTTATTTGAAAGTCCTAGAAGCGCTATTGTTACGTGTGGTATGAACGGCAGGGGTTCCCGCTAATACCACAAATAACAATTACAAGAATCACACAACAATCTCTGAAGTTTAAAGCTGGATTTAATAATTAAAACAAAGATAAGTATATAACAATTCTCAATTACTGGGCAAGGCACTCATACACATCTATTTAGGCAAAGCAATATGGCAAATGTGCAATATAGATAATAGTCACCTCAGATTTCTTGACATCACATTCCCAATGAATTCCATTTCACATTGTTCCAAACTTATATATCACAGTTCACAGGATAACTGGGTAACAACAGTTTCCTCCTTTGAAGCGTCCACATGACCTTCTAACTTTGTCTCCGGACATAACGCTGGGCTGAACTGCCCTCGTTCAGTTAAACCATATTTCTCCCTCTCCAATTCTGTTTCCTTCCCCCTTTCTGTTCGATAACTTGCCCTCATATAGTAAACAAATTTCCAAGTAAGCTATCTACTTCAGCACACAACAAAAGGTTGATCGGCCCACACCAATCAGTTACCAAGCCAACTCAAACTCCAATCACCCCACAAGCACGTTTCCCCCGTCAGGCAGCTTGCTTCACTCAATCAAGCATGACGCCGTCCACCCAAACTGGACCCCTTGTGAACCACACAAATATACAACGTCACTCATAACACTATTCGTATATTCTGGGAATGTGCTCCCAAAGACAACACCCTTGATCTGGAGTCCTCTGTAGGATTGCCCTGTATAAAGTTCCGAACTCATCAAAGAAACACATGTCTAAAATCGTTGTGCAAACTTTCATCACTCTTTTTCAGACAGACAGAAGAATCAATTCATTTTTATTTTATCTGTGATGTAATTGGAATAAATTTCAATAGTGAAAGTTAATGATGTTTTACAAACAAGGGCGATGCTATCTTGATAATGGTTTTGTAAGTTCTGTGGTTGGACAAGACACACAAAGAAGGCTGTAGAACATGGCGACATGTTGAGCTCGTCATCATACAAGTTGGAAGACTTACAACCAGAGTGATTTCAAGCTTGCGAGGTTTCAATTTTATCCAAATCATATCGAATTTAATGTTGAATTATTGACTTCGCTTGTTGTTTGTATTCAGCATGAATGTAACCATGTCAAATATCCTTTGGTTATCGGGGGACAAAAGCAGTACTTGGTATGGTTCCTGGTGCGGGCATCCGTTCTACTGCATACCTTCTACTCCCGTCAATCATGTGTGGGGCAGTAATGGTCACATGGATTGACTACTTGCTGTCGCTGTAACATTGGTCTCACTGCTCGGAAAATATATTAAAGGAGGGGATAAAAAAGTGACAACGCATACATGAATAGAACATTGATTTTTTCAAGTTGGTTGTAGATTACATGTCCAAGGATACTATACTTGGTACTTTCCTCACTCCAGAAGAGTCGGTGCCAGAGTACGATGCTCGTGTGTTCGAATCCCCAGTTTTTATTCTTGGTGCAGAGCTCCAGATTATATATCAAGCCATTTAGTATTTACTCATAATCAGGTTATCATTCACATTGAGTATTTGATATCTTTCTTTCGAAATTCAATACATGTTTACTCCCTTTGGTCAGTCGATTGGGTATTTTTAAAACAACGAGGAAACATTTTTTTAAATAATTCTGCTTAAAATACTGTTTCAGGTGACTTCTAATTTTCTTCTGTTCACGTGCAGCCCCAAGTGTGTCGCCCGTCGCCAACTCACAACAACGTGCCTCTGTTACACTTAGTGAGTCTTATCACGTATGTTCATTATCATCTTCCTGAGGCAAGGGCGTTAACTGATTATACAAGTCCAGTTTCCACCCTTGCCGAACTCGGTTGGAATTTCCAGGCTCGATCGTAGCGCCACCAGTGGCTATTACGAGTTATGTCCCTTCTATTGAAGAATCCCGCCTATTGACCAATCAGATTTCATCTCTCGTATCACTGGCATTTGATTCAAACAAAATGGAGGCGCCCAATCAAGACGATCTGCTCGATAGTCAAGATCTGTGTTGTAATTGAACGGGTCTTACCTCGCAAAGTGCATCGAATCACGTGAGCACCTTGATTAAAAACATGAAAGAATTTGCAAAATATGTCCACGCCCAGTTTTACACATGTTTTGCAAATCCTGCAGTCGACCGAAATCTGTACGTTGAAATCCACGTTACTTCTTTAAGTGGCATTTAGAAGTTGGTGTGATGAAGTAAGACATGTTCTATGGATGAACAACTTCTTTATTACAATTAGTGCGACGTTTTAGTGTAGATCCTAACACCTTTATCAAGCAAACCGAAACGTCGCACTAATTGTAATAAAGAGGTTGTTCATCCATAGAACGTGTCTTACGAAATCAATGTTGTTTACGAACCGGATGTCTAGTTTGTTACGCGATTTTGACTGAACTATGCATGGACTCGTTAGTCCAGCCAAAATGTAACTCCATAATACAGCCTGGTTCGGCAAGGATGGAAACTGGACTTTTACAGTCAGTTAACTCCCTTGCCTGGGGAACCTGGTGCATCATTCACTCCAGCACAGTTTGTGTATTGGCGATGCCTGCATTCGACCAGGAAATAATAATGTGTAACGATGTTCAGGTTGGCAAGCTGAAAAGTCTACGCTGGTTAATTACTCAGTTTGGTTTTTGGAATGTTTCGTGCGTATTAACTCCATGCAAATTAGTCGGGTTATGGTTCTCACATAGACACATTTTATCTGGAACTCCGTTTGTGTTGTCCGCCCCATGCCCATGCTCGTGCTCGTGCGTTTAGCAGAGATTTCTTATGTTTATAGAAAGAAATCATTTTTATAAAAGTGTTAAACATCTAGGACATGTCACACTATGGTCTTTCTTCTAACATTAAGGTGGGATATGACGCAGATACTGTTCAATGCGGCTTTCAACCCAACTCACTCACTCATCCGAGGATCTACCTGGTAGAATCACCTATGTTATTTAGAGAAAAAACATTACAGGTATATTTCGTATATGTTTAGTAGTATCCTGTACTGTTTTAGCTTGTTTCTCCAGTTTCACACAACAGCGGAGATGACATCGACAGCCCTGGTGTACATGTTGGTGGCGAGAGATGTCGCCCTGATGTCACTGCCCGGACCCTTCCGGGCCAGCAGCAAGCTCCACTGTGGCCAGCTCTGCTCCTCCTTGTCCCCCACCTGCTTCTCCTTCTACTACCGCGACAGTGACGGACTCTGCAGCCTCGTGGACGGCCTCGTCAGACCCGACATCTCCCAGACAGTCCACAGCACTGGCTATAAGTACTACAGTCGAGCAGGTGGGCTGTAGGCGTGTGTGGTGGACCGATGTCACTCACATCCAGCAGTACCTCCAATCTATTGTCATAGATACCCTGGACAAGTCTCTGCATAGCTTTGTTTAAGAAGTGACGTCACCTTATCAGCAACTATCCAAAGAAAATTCTGTCACACAATAATTTGAAACGATATGTAACGCGGGCGCGTGGCGATGGCCACATCACACACTTGAAACGGTTTGATTACTTCATGTGTCAGTAACATGTTATTGCCTCGTCAAATTGGTCAATGTTAACACTATAGATGGAATTCAACCCATATGACTAGCAGTCCCTCGTCCTACGCAGGTCAAGTGTCCTGGGTCCACTTGCACAAAGCGATCTTAGCGCTAAGACTATCGGAAGCCTATGTTAAAGTATGGGAGTTACGATCATCTTAGCGCTAAGATCCCTTTGTGCAAGTGTCCTGGTCAAGAGTGCTGAGAGACTGGTGACTAGAATTACTTATCGGTCTTGAGACTGATTTCCGGTGATACCCTGAACAAATATTTATGAATTAAACTTCGGAATTCCTTCATTAGACATGTAGACACAGATGGGTATCCAGGCCTATCGATTAAACCTGGCAGCAGACTGTTTCTTCTCGTGGTAACTTGGACATCCAATGTGATATAAAGGAATCCCAGCATCTCCCAAGGCTTGCCTCCTAAACGTAGGCTAACACGTAGTGACATGACCGAAATACTGTTAAACATCACACACTCACTCAAGTGACTGTTGTGTACTTGTTTTCATTATTATTAAAATTAATGACATGTATTTATTACAGATCCGTGCATATCGTCTTTTACCTTCGTCGACGTCTACAACATCTGCATCAAGGTGATTGTCCAGAAAATGACCTTCGAGGCGTCCCGCAGCATCTGCCAGCAGTATGGGGCCGACCTAGCTATGCCCAAGGATGAATATGCGCTGTCATTCCTCACCACAGTAGTGCAAGGATGTACGTATACACTCCCTACTTCACAGTGATCTCCCCCCCATGGTGGAATGAAGTACGTATACAGTCCGTCCTCCACAGTGACCCCCCACCCACCCCACCCCCACCCCCCATGGTGGAATGATGTACATATACACTTATACACTATGGGGGTGTGTGTGGGGGGGATGTGTGGGGGATGTTCTGATATAATAATTGTGTCTACGTATACACGTCTCGTTAGTGTATTTAGATTGCTATGTAGAGTACTTACAATGTGTTATTGTTTCTTCATAGACCTTTCATGTGTGCACGTTGTGGCCTTTCAGTGGGCTCCAACATTTACCTCGGGGGCGAAGAGGTGGCAGGCGTGTGGCGCTGGCTGGACGGGGCGATTATCCCCGACATAGCCAAACATTTGGTTGATCAAACATGCCTAGAGATCACCAAGGGTGGGGCCATGGATCCGTCTCCCTGCTCCAAAACGAAGTCCTTCATCTGCGAGATCGCCATGCCAAAAATAGCTGGCGACTTCCAACTGTAGCTGGCCGCTCTTGCCAGGAGCTGAAGATTCTTTTTGTAGAGCTTGTTGTTGTGTAATGCAGGCCAACGACCATGACGATACTCATTCAAAAAAGGAAACTTTCAAAACTGTCTCAGAATATAACTTCTAATATAACATTATAAATTACGTCCCGACATTTTCGCAGCTCACAGACCGCTTCGGTACTCCCCCGGGAGATGACAGTGAAAATTGAGTGCACACTGGTCCATTGACCGGATAATAATGGTGCGGCTTGAGCATGGTATTAGTATCGAGCATGAAACATGTATTTTATTACTCAAATGAGTTAAGGATCTTTACTTATTTTTAGTAGGATAACTTTAAATAGGAAAGCATTTGTAAACTCAAATGTTAATGCATGCATTGTAAATTGATGAAGCTGCCGCAAGCTGTGTGATTGCAGACATTGTTGTGGACCACAGTGTGCGTTGGTACAAGGACATGGTACATGGGTGTTTGTTAAGTTCTGAGAAGGAATTGCGTAATTGTGCAATATGATGTCTTTGAGGTATATCCGCAAAACCAAGTGTCAGCTGAGCAAATAGTTTCGCTGTGACAAATCAGTAAAATAAGCTGTGGTCCGTGACCTTTGGGAAGTGGACAAAGTAACTGCAGAAAAAAGGGTTTAACACCAAAAGCCATCCATGACGATATAAGTACACCACTACGGGAGGATGCCCCTTGCCGGGAGAGCCTTGAAGACGACCCCCGTCCTGGAAGGCCTGTCACTTCAGCAACACCAGAAGTGATCCAGAGAATCCACGATATGGTGATGACTAACAGGCCAATGACTGAGCGTCATATTGCTAGCTCAGTAGGCATTTCCCAGGAGAGAGTACATTCATTCATCAAAGAAACTTGTTTATTAGAACTTGTCAACCACCCCTTGTGGATAATTTCTTCTCAACATAGTACCTGCTGTATTCTCCTTCCGCGAGCCCTGATTACACATATTTACTGTGCACCCTAGAGTGCGAGTAATTTCGGCTTAAGTCGACATATTTACAAAACTGTGATGATCCTGTAGTAGTGTTCTGAATTGAGTAATAAACAACATAATATGGCTGACGTTTCATAACTCGTCATTTTTCTATTCCAGTCTCGTTCCAGGAGGTTTCAGAGAGAACAGACACCATACTTGGAATACACTGGGTAAATGTGCTACAGCACTGGTTCAAGGAAGCCCACCGCATCCTCTCAAAACGCATATGCCAGCACGCACGCACGCACGCACACACGATGAATCCAGTGTAGTCATATATAATACCAGGCACTGAAACAGCCCATTCAAGTAACAATTAGTTAGTGAGGCAAGTGTTAATGTCGTCAGGCCTCATAATGAATATAAAATGTCAGCCCAAGAGAATAATCAATCTCGAATATCTGCCGAAACATCTTTCATTATGGGTAAAAGGCAAAAGGCAAGAGGCAAAATAGTGATAGCATGCTCTTGGCTCCTTTGTATCATGTATTGACAAATATATTATCTTTAAATGTTTTCATTTCAGAGACTAAATGTGAGCTTAATCTAGCGTAAAGTAGTCATTAACATCCGTAGGGCTGAAACTTTTTGTGCATAAAATGTTGCACTGGCAAAACTCATGTGTTCCGTATGACGGTATGTCTCAATAGGGAGACCCTCTGTACATGTACTGTCAGTCATCAAGTTGTTGACAGTAGAAATCATATCTTGGCCTTGCCATATCACAACCACAGAGGCAGAGTTCGATTCACAATTCCAATCAAGGAGTGGGCCATGGCTCCCATCACACATTGCATGAGTCTGTAGACCCCGATCTCAGGGCAGGCACACAAGATAGGGTACCCGACACGCCAAGTAATGCTACACTTCCCTACTGCGGGGAGATCCATCCTGTAAGTGGACAATATCATTGTCGCATTTCAAAACATCATAGTTTCTTATACATCGTTTCAAATTGTTGTTGCTGAGCACAACAAACTGGGTATACTGACTTGGTGCATGGCATTCATTACCATTCTGCAATAATACAGCAGTCGTTTCGTTTCTTTGTTGGGTTCGTTTATAGGCGTCATGAGTACCCGAACGGAGTGAACAACGAGCAGGCCACGCTTGACTTTTTCAATAATGAGCATCTTCTGCAAATCTGAAGACAATGTTACAATGCATGTCCTCGACACTGTTGTTACAATGCATGTTCCCGACACTGTTGTTACAACGCATGTTCCTGACACTGTTTTTTAACAATGCATGTCCCCGACACTGTTGTTACAATGCATGTCCCCGATACTGTTTTTTAACAATGCATGTTTCCGTCACTGTTGTTACAATGCATGTCCCCGATACTGTCTTTTAACAATGCATGTCCCCGACACTGTTGTTACAATGCATGTTCCCGTCACTGTTGTTACAATGCATGTCCCCGACACTGTTGTTACAATGCATGTTCCCGTCACTGTTTTTTAACAATGCATGTTCCCATCACCGTTGTTTCAATGCATGTTTCTGGCACTGTAAATCTGGCATGTTCCTACACGTTTCTGACACTTGTAGTATACACGATCGGTATATATCAACAAATCAACTAAACAAATACAACATTTTACTGTTTTATTTCAAAATTGCTGGCATGAATTAAAATACATTCAGTCTACTACCTACTACACATTACACTGTTAGGTGTGCATGATACCACCATGGATTGTGTTGCTCTAATAAGCCTCCACTACAGTCCTCTAGCAATGCTACAGCCACCACCACGTAGGTGCATCTCCCTGTCCCCACACGGACCACAGCCCACTACACTACAGTAGAAGCTATACATAATATTGCAAGTTAGTACTGGGATATGATGTCCCCGCCCAGCACATGCGGGCTGGGGCTGCTGTATGTGGGCCCCAGTCACGGGCCCTTCTGTGTGCTCAGGGGACTCACGATACAAGCTCACACACATTTGTAAGTTACTACACATAGAAAAAAAATTAGAAAAGTTAACAGGAAAGTTGAAAGACAAGGTATTATTCAGAAGTCCCTTTAGGCGATATGAATAAACATGCATACTGAATTAGAACTATTAAGGTTAGAAGGCAGGTTGCAGGCCGCCGACACTGATGGGGGTAAATACCGGGATTGGACTAAAGCTGGCTGTACTCCCAGGGAATTCCCTGTTACAGGGAGGGACATGAACAAGAAGTTGAAGGGAGCTCAGGGGGCAGGAGTAGGGTCATTATTTGTGACAGCTAGAAATGAGATCAACTGACACATATTAAGTTTTTTCATCACTCCTCACACATCATTTAAGACTTGAAACCTTTAAATCCCATAAAATACAACACTACAGAAAAGGGAGAAAAAAATTGAAAATGCAGAAAGCATAGCCTTTCGGGATTTCATCAAGTATTTTATCGAAGCACAACTACCCCGGTATACCTAGGCCTGCAAGTTGCAAACATATTGACACATTATGCTGTTCAACCTTGCCCATAAATAAATCCTTCATAACCAAAAGGTAATACTTGTATGGAGTATGTGACAGGCTGGATGAGGCCTGAAGCTGGACCTGTCTCATTGGGGCGACATACTGGAGCACTACCATGCCTCACATAGGGAAATATGCTGCCTTCAAAAGCATTAAACTATAAAATCACAACAAAGGAAAATAAAACTCAAGAAATCAGTTCCACTAAAATATACAGAATCTTACAACAAAGTGTCATAAAACTTGAATTATATCAAAAGAAATAAAATAACATCACACTGTATAGATAATCATGTTTGCATGATGTTCAGCTAATACCCTGTCACAACTCTAGAGAGTAGCAGACGACACACACACAACAGACAGGGGCACTGCTTGGTCTGCATAGCTACACTTGGTGCAAGCTCTCCCAGAACCTAGCTGTGATTTACCCACAACGCTGGTGAATGAGGCTTGTGGCTGTGTCTCTGTGTAGAGCCAGCCAAGCCAAGCAACCAGGGGGAATACTGCTGGAACAGTCGGTTGAACCATGTGACCTCGCCCTGGCTCCCTCACCAATACTGGTGTAAGGCCAGGCAGAGTTCAGCAGCTTGCATATTGACGAATGTCAGCAAAATCATTCAATTCAACACTATATTCATATAATGTTTTCATACATTTTATAAAGATGTACATGATCGCTTCATGTACAAATATTTACTAAATTATTAACACCCCAAATAGCATAATATATATTTCATACATGCCTGAAACTGCTTGTCACACAAAAAACTGTGGAATAAATGACAGCAGAGTAGACATAGATACATGACAGTGTGTGATCCGGGCAGACTAGAAGGAAACAAGCAAATGAATAGCACCATAGGTGAAGCAGAACACAAGCATATGTAGCACAACAAACAATATTGCTGGGGTGGTTATATAAGGCCATAACACAAGAACACCACTTGTTCTAACAACTGCTTTGAATCCTGTCCATTACATTCATTTAATCACTGTGACATACATTTCATTATCTACCAGATTCAAGAATGCAAGGTTTCTCCCCAACACTTGGCAAGACAGGAAATGTGACATGATGTGCATGTTGTTCACACAGGACTGAGCATTGTCAGGGCTACCACAGGAATACTCCACAACACACTCTTGTGTGGGTCGGGATAACAAATCAAGCAACTAAACAATGACTAGTCTTCAAAACAAAAGAAACATGGACCTGTCGCTGACAGACAGCCGAACACAACCATCAGCTACAACATTCTTGGCTTTCATTACTTTTACAGCTATTCCATGGCAACATAGGGGTTAATGGGACCGTTTAGAACAAATAGACTGGCTCAAAACAAGGGGACATTAGCACTACTCAGTTGAAGTAGATAGCACTACAGCATTTACCAGACAAGCTTTACCCTGATGTGTCGATAAATATCATTTATTGACATATATATTCTCTATCCCATGTGGGGCCAAATCATGAAAATATCATATCTGCCATTGTTTCATCAAACGGATTTCAGGTAATCATGTCTTTCACGGTAGTCATGAATACAAGACACAACCTTTCAGACATAGAGAGTACAGGTCGGCACTTCATGCAAACACAGAGGAGTGTACGGGCTCCCCAGCCTCCCCAGCCTCTCAAGCCTGGCCGCACTGGACTCCAGCCAAGGAAGAAGGACTTGGTTCCGACAGCTCCTACACACATTACTTCATTCTGGCCATAGCCTCTTCAATCTTTGTGACGATTCGCTGGAAGAAAACCCACAATAATTCCATGAAATAAGTACCATGTAGACACAGCAACACATGCATTGTATTACATAACACATACCAGGCACACCTTGTATAGTTTGAAAGTTGTAGCTGACATGATGATTGTTTGTTACTTTTTATTCTGTTGCACTTTCCTTGTATAAGTGTCTGTATTACACATATAGTTGTGGTGCATTACGAGAAGAGTAAAGGACAGCTTGACCAGTACTTGTTGAAATATCCCGTGTCATAATTACATTTGTAATGTACTTTGTTCGTAAATGATATTGAGTAAGCTCCTGTTGGATTTACAGGAATATCGGAATCTGTGTTTGATTCTTTTGTTAAAAATAACTTTTGTCAGCACCAATATTATGGATTATTGTTTTGTAAACAATATTCAAGCAAAATGGTTTCTTTTCAGATACGAATGGTCATTTGCCCTTTATTAAGAAGCCATTTTTTTCCTATTGGACCAGAAGGGGCATACTTTTTTACATTTCTAAGACAGGTGAGCAATACCTACACAAGTCACTGTCCACGTCTCCCGTCTTGTACACAAGCCAATTTGTAGGTGGAATAAGATGTACTATTTGGTATTGAAACCACTGAAATGTACATGACTATGTACACACGGTGTAGGATTGTAATGTTCATGATTTGCTTCGCAGATTTCACATCTAAGCAGGAATTCCTGTTTTTGAAAGTGATGGTTCTTGGTAATCGTGTCCATAATTACTTTTCAGAAATAATGGGAACATTTCATGGTTTGTAACAGATGAAATAATTAATGGTAAAATTGGGTTACTAAGTTTCTTCAGCTTCTGGATGTTCTGTTGTCGACAGTATTCCTATAGACTGGATCAGGCTTATTAGTTAACATAATTAATTTTAAAGTTATATTTCTCCATGATTGTACAAATGATGGAGAGTGTCCCTTTTCATCAACAACATCATAAATATATCTGATGCCTTGTGTGGACCATGATTGGTAGACAACCATTTCCTTCACCACATGTATGTATGTTATCATTGAACCTGACAGTTTGTGACAGAATGCCAACATCACGATTACTGTTGTTTTGAAGACTGTCCACGATAGTCCACCGAGACATCAGTAAATCTTCACAGATTTGACTTTTTACTCTAGTTATGTTTGTTCCCGTCCCATGCTAGGGCCTGGCCCCACATGGCTACTGTTGTATAGTAAGTGCAGTCATCATTCTTATACTGGCACTCTTAACTTCCAGGACTCATTGCCTGAAATGGGGTTAACGTCGCAGTCAAGCTGATTGCACTTATATAGTGACCTTGCATGCCTGTACTTGTCCAGGTGAGGTGAGGTGAGGTGAGGTGAGGTGAAATGGGGTTTAACATTGCGTCCAAGATTATTGCACTTATATAAGCGACATGCATGCATGTGATGCTGATTAATAGTGCTAGCCGACTGAGATACCATGCAGTTTAACATGAATACCCCACGCAGACACAGTATACTGACTCCAAGTCGACCAGTCCTTGTTTTAGCATCTGCCGAGTGCTAGATCGGGTTTACAACAAGTACCATCTTTTAACGTCTTTTAGTATGATGCAGCCGGTGACCGAACCCTGGACCATCCGCTTTTCGGACGGACGTTCTACCACTAGACCACTGAGGCAGTCTATTTCTCCAGACTTCTGTCGCATTTATAGTGCTAGACCCCTGAAATACTATGCCACAGTTTAACATGGACACCCCACTTATAGATACAGAACACTGTCTCCGAGCAGACCCATCCTTGTTTTATCCCCTTAATACCAAGCACCATCTTTTAATGTATTTTTGTATGAAGCGGCCGAGGATCGAACCCCCGACCTTCTGATGGTCGTGTTAAGTTCTTTGTCGAGTTACACAAATCGGATATGCCTGTCTGAATACTTTGCTAACTCGTGCCCAGAATTTAGAAGCCACAACACTGATTGGCTTATAAGGAAGTAAACTTGGCGCGACCTATGGCGGTGTCATCAGATCTACATGAGATTGATGTACATGGTGTCCAATTTGATAAACATTTGGTACCCATGTGAGGTTTGTAATCTGTACCCACCAACAGAAGTAATGTATAATGTATGTTTCCTGCAGTGTTTGATAAAAGCCTCATCAACATTCCCAAGACGAACATTTACATATTTTGCAGCTTTACTGTGTTCGCTGATAACAACTTTCAAACTTACCTCAGCAGTGGCTGGATCAGAGATAGGCACTTCCTTCTTAGAGGAACTACTGCCAAAAAACTTCTTCTTCTCCTTCTCCTACAACAAGAAAATACATAACTTATAAAATACTGATAGAAATCAGTCTCCCATCTACATCATAGATCTGTCTCCCACAAATAACACAGATCTCAATCTCCCATCTATAAAACAGATCTCAGTCTCCCATCTATAAAACAGATCTCAGTCTCCCATCTATAAAACAGATCTCAGTCTCCCATCCATAACACAGATCTCAGTCTCCCATCCATAAAACAGATCTCAGTCTCCCATCCATAAAACAGATCTCAGTCTCCCATCTATAAAACAGATCTGTATCCCACCTAGAACACAGAAATCAGTCTCCCATCTATAAAACAGATCTCAGTCTCCAATCCATAACATATTTGAGTCTCCCATCAATAGCACAGATATCAGTCTCAAATCTACAACACAGACTTCAGTCTGACATCTACAACACAGATATCAGTCTCACATCTATAACACAGACTTCAGTCTCAAATCTACAACACAGACTTCAGTATCACATCTACAACACAGACTTCAGTCTCACATCTATAACACAGTCTTCAGTCTCACATCTACAACACAGACTTCAGTCTCACATCTACAACACAGACTTCAGTCTCCCATCTATAACACAGACTTCAGTTTCACATCTACAACACAGACTTCAGTCTCACATCTACAACACAGACTTCAGTCTCACATCTATAACACAGACTTCAGTCTCCCATCTATAACACAGACTTCAGTCTCCCATCTACAACACAGATTTCAGTCTCCCATCTATAACACAGACTTCAGTCTCCCATCTATAACACAGATTTCAGTCTCACATCTATAACACAGATTTCATGTCTCACATCTACAACACAGATTTCAGTCTGACATCCACAACACAGACTTCAGTCTCACATCTACAACACAGACTTCAGTCTCCCATCTATAACACAGACCTCAGTCTCACATCTATAACACAGACTTCAGTCTCCCATCTATAACACAGACTTCAGTTTCACATCTACAACACAGACTTCAGTCTCCCATCTATAACACAGACTTCAGTTTCACATCTACAACACAGATTTCAGTCTCCCATCTATAACACAGACTTCAGTTTCACATCTACAACACAGATCTCAGTCTCCCATCCATAAAACAGATCTCAGTCTCCCATCCATAAAACAGATCTCAGTCTCCCATCTATAAAACAGATCTGTATCCCACCTAGAACACAGAAATCAGTCTCCCATCTATAAAACAGATCTCAGTCTCCAATCCATAACATATTTGAGTCTCCCATCAATAGCACAGATATCAGTCTCAAATCTACAACACAGACTTCAGTCTGACATCTACAACACAGATATCAGTCTCACATCTATAACACAGACTTCAGTCTCAAATCTACAACACAGACTTCAGTATCACATCTACAACACAGACTTCAGTCTCACATCTATAACACAGTCTTCAGTCTCACATCTACAACACAGACTTCAGTCTCACATCTACAACACAGACTTCAGTCTCCCATCTATAACACAGACTTCAGTTTCACATCTACAACACAGACTTCAGTCTCCCATCTACAACACAGACTTCAGTCTCCCATCTATAACACAGACTTCAGTCTCCCATCTATAACACAGACTTCAGTCTCCCATCTACAACACAGATTTCAGTCTCCCATCTATAACACAGACTTCAGTCTCCCATCTATAACACAGATTTCAGTCTCACATCTATAACACAGATTTCATGTCTCACATCTACAACACAGATTTCAGTCTGACATCCACAACACAGACTTCAGTCTCACATCTACAACACAGACTTCAGTCTCCCATCTATAACACAGACCTCAGTCTCACATCTATAACACAGACTTCAGTCTCCCATCTATAACACAGACTTCAGTTTCACATCTACAACACAGACTTCAGTCTCCCATCTATAACACAGACTTCAGTTTCACATCTACAACACAGATTTCAGTCTCCCATCTACAACACAGATTTCAGTCTCACATCTATAACACAGACTTCAGTCTCCAGTCTCCCATCTACAACACGGATTTCAGTCTCACATCTATAACACAGACTTCAGTCTCACATCTACAACACAGACTTCAGTCTCACATCTATAACACAGACTTCAGTCTCACATCTACAACACAGACTTCAGTCTCACATCAATATCACAGACTTCAGTCTCACATCCATAACACAGACTTCAGTCTCACATCTACAACACAGACTTCAGTCTCACATCTATAACACAGACTTCAGTCTCACATCTACAACACAGACTTCAGTCTCACATCTACAACACAGACTTTAGTCTCCCATCTATAACACAGACTTCAGTCTCCCATCTATAACACAGACTTCAGTCTCACATCTACAACACAGACTTTAATCTAACATCTACAACACAGATTTCAGTCTCCCCTCTACAACACAGACTTCAGTCTCAAATCTACAACACAGATTTCAGTCTCCCACCAAATAAAATTGATCTTAGTCTCCAATCTAAAACAAATATCTGTCACTCATCTATAACATAAATCTCAGTCAACCATCTATATCATAGATCACAGTCACATCTACAACACAGATTTCAGTCTGACATCCACAACACAGACTTCAGTCTCACATCTACAACACAGACTTCAGTCTCCCATCTATAACACAGACCTCAGTCTCACATCTATAACACAGACTTCAGTCTCCCATCTATAACACAGACTTCAGTTTCACATCTACAACACAGACTTCAGTCTCCCATCTATAACACAGACTTCAGTTTCACATCTACAACACAGATTTCAGTCTCCCATCTACAACACAGATTTCAGTCTCACATCTATAACACAGACTTCAGTCTCCAGTCTCCCATCTACAACACGGATTTCAGTCTCACATCTATAACACAGACTTCAGTCTCACATCTACAACACAGACTTCAGTCTCACATCTATAACACAGACTTCAGTCTCACATCTACAACACAGACTTCAGTCTCACATCAATATCACAGACTTCAGTCTCACATCCATAACACAGACTTCAGTCTCACATCTACAACACAGACTTCAGTCTCACATCTATAACACAGACTTCAGTCTCACATCTACAACACAGACTTCAGTCTCACATCTACAACACAGACTTTAGTCTCCCATCTATAACACAGACTTCAGTCTCCCATCTATAACACAGACTTCAGTCTCACATCTACAACACAGACTTTAGTCTAACATCTACAACACAGATTTCAGTCTCCCCTCTACAACACAGACTTCAGTCTCAAATCTACAACACAGATTTCAGTCTCCCACCAAATAAAATTGATCTTAGTCTCCAATCTAAAACAAATATCTGTCACTCATCTATAACATAAATCTCAGTCAACCATCTATATCATAGATCACAGTCTCCCATCTATAACACAGATCTCAGTCTACCACCTATAACACAGATCTCAGTCTACAACCTATAACACAGATCTCAGTCAACCATCTATAACACAGAATCTCAGTCTACCACCTATAACACAGATCTCAGTCTGCCATCATTTTACACAGACATGTCACTGAAGAATGACAAAAAATACTTGTCTTCTTCATGATAGACCACTGTGTACACCTCCCAAAGACAAATGTTATACATTGAAACACCAAAAAGAAAAAGAAAAGACTGACTTTAGACAGAAATATGTCATGTCTGGTTACAAGAAGTTGAGATCCACAGAAGCCAGCCACTGATGTGAACGCACCTTGAGGATAATCTCAATGCCCCGTGCAGTCTTCTTGGGACCCTCTTTCAGATCTGGCCATGTGTACGTCCAGTCACAGTCCCATGATCCGAAGATCTCTCCTCTCTTAGCAAGTAAAATTCGCCTAGAAACACAGAGACAAGGATCTGTAACATGCTAAAATCATCAGTAAACTTATACATGTAAACCTTTAAACCAGCCAAGCAATAATCAAAACGCATCTAAATCCACAATTAACCTTCCCTATAATGACAGCAAAATAACCAGCCATTACAACTAGCAGCATGTCATGTAACCTATAGACAGTCGGTTAGTTGCCAAGATTACAAGGGAGCAAGTATCTACTTACTTGTCCAGTACAAGGAACACAAGTTTCCCGTCTTTACTGATGACCACGTGGGCCAAGTACTCGTCTGAGGCAGCATATTTCCCCTTCTCAGTCTCCTGAAACACAAGAAACCACAGCAATACTGAACTTAGTGTGAAAAATCAGTCCCAGTCAAAAATCATCAAATCTGCTCAGTATCAGGGGTGTCTGTTTATCAAGTGGTCAAAACCATCCCCTTAATTCCTTATTTCCTAGAAAGTCACCGATTGTCATTCATGCTACAAGATCAGACCAGATCAGCACAGATGGGGAGAGTGGGGATGTTCTCGTATACACAAGTGACCAGATCAGCACAGATAGGGAGAGTGGGGATGTTCTCATATACACAAGTGACCAGATCAGCACAGATGGGGAGAGTGGGGATGTTCTCGTATACACAAGTGACCAGATCTGTACTGATGGGGAGAGTGGTGATGGTCTCTTATACACAAGTGACCAGATCAGCACAGATGGATGGGGAGAGTGGGGATGTTCTCTTATACACAAGTGACCAGATCAGCACCAATGGGGAGAGTTTGGATGTTCTCTTATACACAAGTGACCAGATCAGCACAGATGGGGAGAGTGGGGATGTTCTCGTATACACAAGTGACCAGATCAGCACAGATGGATGGGGAGAGTGGGGATGTTCTCTTATACACAAGTGACCAGATCAGCACCAATGGGGAGAGTTTGGATGTTCTCTTATACACAAGTGACCAGATCAGCACCAATGGGGAGAGTGGGGATGTTCTCTTTTACACAAGTGACCAGATCAGTACTGATGGGGAGAGTGGGGATGTTCTCTTATACACACATGACCAGATCCACACAGATGGGGAGAGTGGGGATGGTCTCTTATACACAAGTGACCAGATCAGCACAGATGGGGAGAGTGGGGATGTTCTCTTATACACACATGACCAGATCCACACAGATGGGGAGAGTGGGGATGTTCTCGTATACACAAGTGACCAGATCAGCACAGATGGGGAGAGTGGGGATGTTCTCTTATACACAAGTGACCAGATCCACACAGATGGGGAAAGTTGGGATGGTCTCTTATACACAAGTGACCAGATCAGCACAGATGGGGAGAGTGGGGATGTTCTCGTATACACAAGTGACCAGATCAGTACTGATGGGGAGAGTGGGGATGTTCTCTTATACACAAGTGACCAGATCAGCACAGATGGGGAGAGTGGGGATATTCTCGTATACACAAGTGACCAGATCAGTACAGATGGGGAGAGTGGGGATGTTCTCCTATACACAAGTGACCAGATCAGCACCAATGGGGAGAGTGGGGATGTTCTCTTATACACAAGTGACCAGATCAACACAGATGGGGAGAGTGGGGATGTTCTCTTATACACAAGTGACCAGATCAGCACCAATGGGGAGAGTTTGGATTTTCTCTTATACACAAGTGACCAGATCAGCACCAATGGGGAGAGTGGGGATGTTCTCGTATACACAAGTGACCAGATCAGTACTGATGGGGAGAGTGGGGATGTTCTCTTATACACAAGTGACCAGATCAGCACAGATGGGGAGAGTGGGGATGTTCTCTTATACACAAGTGACCAGATCAGCACAGATGGGGAGAGTGGGGATGTTCTCGTATACACAAGTGACCAGATCAGTACTGATGGGGAGAGTGGGGATGTTCTCTTATACACAAGTGACCAGATCAGCACAGATGGGGAGAGTGGGGATATTCTCATATACACAAGTGACCAGATCAGTACAGATGGGGAGAGTGGGGATGTTCTCCTATACACAAGTGACCAGATCAGCACCAATGGGGAGAGTGGGGATGTTCTCTTATACACAAGTGACCAGATCAACACAGATGGGGAGAGTGGGGATGTTCTCTTATACACAAGTGACCAGATCAGCACCAATGGGGAGAGTTTGGATTTTCTCTTATACACAAGTGACCAGATCAGCACCAATGGGGAGAGTGGGGATGTTCTCGTATACACAAGTGACCAGATCAGTACTGATGGGGAGAGTGGGGATGTTCTCTTATACACAAGTGACCAGATCAGCACAGATGGGGAGAGTGGGGATGTTCTCTTATACACAAGTGACCAGATCAGCACAGATGGGGAGAGTGGGGATGTTCTCGTATACACAAGTGACCAGATCAGTACTGATGGGGAGAGTGGGGATGTTCTCTTATACACAAGTGACCAGATCAGCACAGATGGGGAGAGTGGGGATATTCTCATATACACAAGTGACCAGATCAGTACAGATGGGGAGAGTGGGGATGTTCTCCTATACACAAGTGACCAGATCAGCACCAATGGGGAGAGTGGGGATGTTCTCTTATACACAAGTGACCAGATCAACACAGATGGGGAGAGTGGGGATGTTCTCTTATACACAAGTGACCAGATCAGCACCAATGGGGAGAGTTTGGATTTTCTCTTATACACAAGTGACCAGATCAGCACCAATGGGGAGAGTGGGGATGTTCTCGTATACACAAGTGACCAGATCAGTACTGATGGGGAGAGTGGGGATGTTCTCTTATACACAAGTGACCAGATCAGCACAGATGGGGAGAGTGGGGATGTTCTCTTATACACAAGTGACCAGATCAGCACAGATGGGGAGAGTGGGGATGTTCTCGTATACACAAGTGACCAGATCAGTACTGATGGGGAGAGTGGGGATGTTCTCTTATACACAAGTGACCAGATCAGCACAGATGGGGAGAGTGGGGATATTCTCATATACACAAGTGACCAGATCAGTACAGATGGGGAGAGTGGGGATGTTCTCCTATACACAAGTGACCAGATCAGCACCAATGGGGAGAGTGGGGATGTTCTCTTATACACAAGTGACCAGATCAACACAGATGGGGAGAGTGGGGATGTTCTCTTATACACAAGTGACCAGATCAGCACCAATGGGGAGAGTTTGGATTTTCTCTTATACACAAGTGACCAGATCAGCACCAATGGGGAGAGTGGGGATGTTCTCGTATACACAAGTGACCAGATCAGTACTGATGGGGAGAGTGGGGATGTTCTCTTATACACAAGTGACCAGATCAGTACTGATGGGGAGAGTGGGGATGTTCTCTTATACACAAGTGACCAGATCAGCACAGATGGGGAGAGTGGGGATATTCTCGTATACACAAGTGACCAGATCAGTACTGATGGGGAGAGTGGGGATGTTCTCGTATACACAAGTGACCAGATCAGCACAGATGGGGAGAGTGGGGATGTTCTCTTATACACAAGTGACCAGATCAGCACAGATGGGGAGAGTGGGGATGTTCTCTTATACACAAGTGACCAGATCAGCACAGATGGGGAGAGTGGGGATGTTCTCGTATGTATACACAAGTGACCAGATCAGTACTGATGGGGAGAGTGGGGATGTTCTCTTATACACAAGTGACCAGATCAGCACAGATGGGGAGAGTGGGGAAATTCTCGTATACACAAGTGACCAGATCAGTACAGATGGGGAGAGTGGGGATGTTCTCCTATACACAAGTGACCAGATCAGCACCAATGGGGAGAGTGGGGATGTTCTCTTATACACAAGTGACCAGATCAACACAGATGGGGAGAGTGGGGATGTTCTCTTATACACAAGTGACCAGATCAGCACCAATGGGGAGAATTTGGATTTTCTCTTATACACAAGTGACCAGATCAGCACCAATGGGGAGAGTGGGGATGTTCTCGTATACACAAGTGACCAGATCAGTACTGATGGGGAGAGTGGGGATGTTCTCTTATACACAAGTGACCAGATCAGCACAGATGGGGAGAGTGGGGATGTTCTCTTATACACAAGTGACCAGATCAGCACAGATGGGGAGAGTGGGGATGTTCTCGTATACACAAGTGACCAGATCAGTACTGATGGGGAGAGTGGGGATGTTCTCTTATACACAAGTGACCAGATCAGCACAGATGGGGAGAGTGGGGATATTCTCATATACACAAGTGACCAGATCAGTACAGATGGGGAGAGTGGGGATGTTCTCCTATACACAAGTGACCAGATCAGCACCAATGGGGAGAGTGGGGATGTTCTCTTATACACAAGTGACCAGATCAACACAGATGGGGAGAGTGGGGATGTTCTCTTATACACAAGTGACCAGATCAGCACCAATGGGGAGAGTTTGGATTTTCTCTTATACACAAGTGACCAGATCAGCACCAATGGGGAGAGTGGGGATGTTCTCTTATACACAAGTGACCAGATCAGTACTGATGGGGAGAGTGGGGATGTTCTCTTATACACAAGTGACCAGATCAGCACAGATGGGGAGAGTGGGGATATTCTCGTATACACAAGTGACCAGATCAGTACTGATGGGGAGAGTGGGGATGTTCTCGTATACACAAGTGACCAGATCAGCACAGATGGGGAGAGTGGGGATGTTCTCTTATACACAAGTGACCAGATCAGTACTGATGGGGAGAGTGGGGATGTTCTCTTATACACAAGTGACCAGATCAGCACAGATGGGGGAGAGTGGGGATGTTCTCTTATACGCAAGTGACCAGATCAGCACAGATGGGGAGAGTGGGGATGTGCTCTTATACACAAGTAACCAGATCAACACAGATGGGGAGAGTGGGGATGTTCTCTTATACACACATGACCAGATCAGCACAGATGGGGAGAGTGGGGATGTTCTCTTATACACAAGTGACCAGATCAGCACCAATGGGGAGAGTGGGGATGTTCTCTTATACACAAGTGACCAGATCAGCACCAATGGGAAAAAAAGGGGATGTTCTCTTATACACAAGTGACCAGATCAGCACAGATGGGGAGAGTGGGGATGTTCTCTTATACACAAGTGACCAGATCAACACAGATGGGGAGAGTGGGGATGTTCTCTTATACACAAGTGACCAGATCAGCACCTATGGGGAGAGTTTGGATTTTCTCTTATACACAAGTGACCAGATCAGCACAGATGGGGAGAGTCGGGATGTTCTCTTATACACAAGTGACCAGATCAGCACAGATGGGGAGAGTGGGGATGTTCTCTTATACACAAGTGACCAGATCAGCACAGATGGGGAGAGTGGGGATGTTCTCGTATGTATACACAAGTGACCAGATCAGTACTGATGGGGAGAGTGGGGATGTTCTCTTATACACAAGTGACCAGATCAGCACAGATGGGGAGAGTGGGGAAATTCTCGTATACACAAGTGACCAGATCAGTACAGATGGGGAGAGTGGGGATGTTCTCCTATACACAAGTGACCAGATCAGCACCAATGGGGAGAGTGGGGATGTTCTCTTATACACAAGTGACCAGATCAACACAGATGGGGAGAGTGGGGATGTTCTCTTATACACAAGTGACCAGATCAGCACCAATGGGGAGAGTTTGGATTTTCTCTTATACACAAGTGACCAGATCAGCACCAATGGGGAGAGTGGGGATGTTCTCGTATACACAAGTGACCAGATCAGTACTGATGGGGAGAGTGGGGATGTTCTCTTATACACAAGTGACCAGATCAGCACAGATGGGGAGAGTGGGGATGTTCTCTTATACACAAGTGACCAGATCAGCACAGATGGGGAGAGTGGGGATGTTCTCGTATACACAAGTGACCAGATCAGTACTGATGGGGAGAGTGGGGATGTTCTCTTATACACAAGTGACCAGATCAGCACAGATGGGGAGAGTGGGGATATTCTCGTATACACAAGTGACCAGATCAGTACAGATGGGGAGAGTGGGGATGTTCTCCTATACACAAGTGACCAGATCAGCACCAATGGGGAGAGTGGGGATGTTCTCTTATACACAAGTGACCAGATCAACACAGATGGGGAGAGTGGGGATGTTCTCTTATACACAAGTGACCAGATCAGCACCAATGGGGAGAGTTTGGATTTTCTCTTATACACAAGTGACCAGATCAGCACCAATGGGGAGAGTGGGGATGTTCTCCTATACACAAGTGACCAGATCAGTACTGATGGGGAGAGTGGGGATGTTCTCTTATACACAAGTGACCAGATCAGCACAGATGGGGAGAGTGGGGATGTTCTCGTATACACAAGTGACCAGATCAGTACTGATGGGGAGAGTGGGGATGTTCTCGTATACACAAGTGACCAGATCAGCACAGATAGGGAGAGTGGGGATGTTCTCATATACACAAGTGACCAGATCAGCACAGATGGGGAGAGTGGGGATGTTCTCGTATACACAAGTGACCAGATCTGTACTGATGGGGAGAGTGGTGATGGTCTCTTATACACAAGTGACCAGATCAGCACAGATGGATGGGGAGAGTGGGGATGTTCTCTTATACACAAGTGACCAGATCAGCACCAATGGGGAGAGTTTGGATGTTCTCTTATACACAAGTGACCAGATCAGCACAGATGGGGAGAGTGGGGATGTTCTCGTATACACAAGTGACCAGATCAGCACAGATGGATGGGGAGAGTGGGGATGTTCTCTTATACACAAGTGACCAGATCAGCACCAATGGGGAGAGTTTGGATGTTCTCTTATACACAAGTGACCAGATCAGCACCAATGGGGAGAGTGGGGATGTTCTCTTTTACACAAGTGACCAGATCAGTACTGATGGGGAGAGTGGGGATGTTCTCTTATACAAACATGACCAGATCCACACAGATGGGGAGAGTGGGGATGGTCTCTTATACACAAGTGACCAGATCAGCACAGATGGGGAGAGTGGGGATGTTCTCTTATACACACATGACCAGATCCACACAGATGGGGAGAGTGGGGATGTTCTCGTATACACAAGTGACCAGATCAGCACAGATGGGGAGAGTGGGGATGTTCTCTTATACACAAGTGACCAGATCCACACAGATGGGGAAAGTTGGGATGGTCTCTTATACACAAGTGACCAGATCAGCACAGATGGGGAGAGTGGGGATGTTCTCGTATACACAAGTGACCAGATCAGTACTGATGGGGAGAGTGGGGATGTTCTCTTATACACAAGTGACCAGATCAGCACAGATGGGGAGAGTGGGGATATTCTCGTATACACAAGTGACCAGATCAGTACAGATGGGGAGAGTGGGGATGTTCTCCTATACACAAGTGACCAGATCAGCACCAATGGGGAGAGTGGGGATGTTCTCTTATACACAAGTGACCAGATCAACACAGATGGGGAGAGTGGGGATGTTCTCTTATACACAAGTGACCAGATCAGCACCAATGGGGAGAGTTTGGATTTTCTCTTATACACAAGTGACCAGATCAGCACCAATGGGGAGAGTGGGGATGTTCTCGTATACACAAGTGACCAGATCAGTACTGATGGGGAGAGTGGGGATGTTCTCTTATACACAAGTGACCAGATCAGCACAGATGGGGAGAGTGGGGATGTTCTCTTATACACAAGTGACCAGATCAGCACAGATGGGGAGAGTGGGGATGTTCTCGTATACACAAGTGACCAGATCAGTACTGATGGGGAGAGTGGGGATGTTCTCTTATACACAAGTGACCAGATCAGCACAGATGGGGAGAGTGGGGATATTCTCATATACACAAGTGACCAGATCAGTACAGATGGGGAGAGTGGGGATGTTCTCCTATACACAAGTGACCAGATCAGCACCAATGGGGAGAGTGGGGATGTTCTCTTATACACAAGTGACCAGATCAACACAGATGGGGAGAGTGGGGATGTTCTCTTATACACAAGTGACCAGATCAGCACCAATGGGGAGAGTTTGGATTTTCTCTTATACACAAGTGACCAGATCAGCACCAATGGGGAGAGTGGGGATGTTCTCGTATACACAAGTGACCAGATCAGTACTGATGGGGAGAGTGGGGATGTTCTCTTATACACAAGTGACCAGATCAGCACAGATGGGGAGAGTGGGGATGTGCTCTTATACACAAGTAACCAGATCAACACAGATGGGGAGAGTGGGGATGTTCTCTTATACACACATGACCAGATCAGCACAGATGGGGAGAGTGGGGATGTTCTCTTATACACAAGTGACCAGATCAGCACCAATGGGGAGAGTGGGGATGTTCTCTTATACACAAGTGACCAGATCAGCACCAATGGGAAAAAAAGGGGATGTTCTCTTATACACAAGTGACCAGATCAGCACAGATGGGGAGAGTGGGGATGTTCTCTTATACACAAGTGACCAGATCAACACAGATGGGGAGAGTGGGGATGTTCTCTTATACACAAGTGACCAGATCAGCACCTATGGGGAGAGTTTGGATTTTCTCTTATACACAAGTGACCAGATCAGCACAGATGGGGAGAGTCGGGATGTTCTCTTATACACAAGTGACCAGATCAGCACAGATGGGGAGAGTGGGGATGTTCTCTTATACACAAGTGACCAGATCAGCACAGATGGGGAGAGTGGGGATGTTCTCGTATGTATACACAAGTGACCAGATCAGTACTGATGGGGAGAGTGGGGATGTTCTCTTATACACAAGTGACCAGATCAGCACAGATGGGGAGAGTGGGGAAATTCTCGTATACACAAGTGACCAGATCAGTACAGATGGGGAGAGTGGGGATGTTCTCCTATACACAAGTGACCAGATCAGCACCAATGGGGAGAGTGGGGATGTTCTCTTATACACAAGTGACCAGATCAACACAGATGGGGAGAGTGGGGATGTTCTCTTATACACAAGTGACCAGATCAGCACCAATGGGGAGAGTTTGGATTTTCTCTTATACACAAGTGACCAGATCAGCACCAATGGGGAGAGTGGGGATGTTCTCGTATACACAAGTGACCAGATCAGTACTGATGGGGAGAGTGGGGATGTTCTCTTATACACAAGTGACCAGATCAGCACAGATGGGGAGAGTGGGGATGTTCTCTTATACACAAGTGACCAGATCAGCACAGATGGGGAGAGTGGGGATGTTCTCGTATACACAAGTGACCAGATCAGTACTGATGGGGAGAGTGGGGATGTTCTCTTATACACAAGTGACCAGATCAGCACAGATGGGGAGAGTGGGGATATTCTCGTATACACAAGTGACCAGATCAGTACAGATGGGGAGAGTGGGGATGTTCTCCTATACACAAGTGACCAGATCAGCACCAATGGGGAGAGTGGGGATGTTCTCTTATACACAAGTGACCAGATCAACACAGATGGGGAGAGTGGGGATGTTCTCTTATACACAAGTGACCAGATCAGCACCAATGGGGAGAGTTTGGATGTTCTCGTATACACAAGTGACCAGATCTGTACTGATGGGGAGAGTGGTGATGGTCTCTTATACACAAGTGACCAGATCAGCACAGATGGATGGGGAGAGTGGGGATGTTCTCTTATACACAAGTGACCAGATCAGCACCAATGGGGAGAGTTTGGATGTTCTCTTATACACAAGTGACCAGATCAGCACAGATGGGGAGAGTGGGGATGTTCTCGTATACACAAGTGACCAGATCAGCACAGATGGATGGGGAGAGTGGGGATGTTCTCTTATACACAAGTGACCAGATCAGCACCAATGGGGAGAGTTTGGATGTTCTCTTATACACAAGTGACCAGATCAGCACCAATGGGGAGAGTGGGGATGTTCTCTTTTACACAAGTGACCAGATCAGTACTGATGGGGAGAGTGGGGATGTTCTCTTATACACACATGACCAGATCCACACAGATGGGGAGAGTGGGGATGGTCTCTTATACACAAGTGACCAGATCAGCACAGATGGGGAGAGTGGGGATGTTCTCTTATACACACATGACCAGATCCACACAGATGGGGAGAGTGGGGATGTTCTCGTATACACAAGTGACCAGATCAGCACAGATGGGGAGAGTGGGGATGTTCTCTTATACACAAGTGACCAGATCCACACAGATGGGGAAAGTTGGGATGGTCTCTTATACACAAGTGACCAGATCAGCACAGATGGGGAGAGTGGGGATGTTCTCGTATACACAAGTGACCAGATCAGTACTGATGGGGAGAGTGGGGATGTTCTCTTATACACAAGTGACCAGATCAGCACAGATGGGGAGAGTGGGGATATTCTCGTATACACAAGTGACCAGATCAGTACAGATGGGGAGAGTGGGGATGTTCTCCTATACACAAGTGACCAGATCAGCACCAATGGGGAGAGTGGGGATGTTCTCTTATACACAAGTGACCAGATCAACACAGATGGGGAGAGTGGGGATGTTCTCTTATACACAAGTGACCAGATCAGCACCAATGGGGAGAGTTTGGATTTTCTCTTATACACAAGTGACCAGATCAGCACCAATGGGGAGAGTGGGGATGTTCTCGTATACACAAGTGACCAGATCAGTACTGATGGGGAGAGTGGGGATGTTCTCTTATACACAAGTGACCAGATCAGCACAGATGGGGAGAGTGGGGATGTTCTCTTATACACAAGTGACCAGATCAGCACAGATGGGGAGAGTGGGGATGTTCTCCTATACACAAGTGACCAGATCAGTACTGATGGGGAGAGTGGGGATGTTCTCTTATACACAAGTGACCAGATCAGTACAGATGGGGAGAGTGGGGATGTTCTCCTATACACAAGTGACCAGATCAGCACCAATGGGGAGAGTGGGGATGTTCTCTTATACACAAGTGACCAGATCAACACAGATGGGGAGAGTGGGGATGTTCTCTTATACACAAGTGACCAGATCAGCACCAATGGGGAGAGTTTGGATTTTCTCTTATACACAAGTGACCAGATCAGCACCAATGGGGAGAGTGGGGATGTTCTCGTATACACAAGTGACCAGATCAGTACTGATGGGGAGAGTGGGGATGTTCTCTTATACACAAGTGACCAGATCAGTACTGATGGGGAGAGTGGGGATGTTCTCTTATACACAAGTGACCAGATCAGCACAGATGGGGAGAGTGGGGATATTCTCGTATACACAAGTGACCAGATCAGTACTGATGGGGAGAGTGGGGATGTTCTCGTATACACAAGTGACCAGATCAGCACAGATGGGGAGAGTGGGGATGTTCTCTTATACACAAGTGACCAGATCAGTACTGATGGGGAGAGTGGGGATGTTCTCTTATACACAAGTGACCAGATCAGCACAGATGGGGAGAGTGGGGATGTTCTCTTATACGCAAGTGACCAGATCAGCACAGATGGGGAGAGTGGGGATGTGCTCTTATACACAAGTAACCAGATCAACACAGATGGGGAGAGTGGGGATGTTCTCTTATACACACATGACCAGATCAGCACAGATGGGGAGAGTGGGGATGTTCTCTTATACACAAGTGACCAGATCAGCACCAATGGGGAGAGTGGGGATGTTCTCGTATACACAAGTGACCAGATCAGCACCAATGGGAAAAAAAGGGGATGTTCTCTTATACACAAGTGACCAGATCAGCACAGATGGGGAGAGTGGGGATGTTCTCTTATACACAAGTGACCAGATCAACACAGATGGGGAGAGTGGGGATGTTCTCTTATACACAAGTGACCAGATCAGCACCTATGGGGAGAGTTTGGATTTTCTCTTATACACAAGTGACCAGATCAGCACAGATGGGGAGAGTCGGGATGTTCTCTTATACACAAGTGACCAGATCAGCACAGATGGGGAGAGTGGGGATGTTCTCTTATACACAAGTGACCAGATCAGCACAGATGGGGAGAGTGGGGATGTTCTCGTATGTATACACAAGTGACCAGATCAGTACTGATGGGGAGAGTGGGGATGTTCTCTTATACACAAGTGACCAGATCAGCACAGATGGGGAGAGTGGGGAAATTCTCGTATACACAAGTGACCAGATCAGTACAGATGGGGAGAGTGGGGATGTTCTCCTATACACAAGTGACCAGATCAGCACCAATGGGGAGAGTGGGGATGTTCTCTTATACACAAGTGACCAGATCAACACAGATGGGGAGAGTGGGGATGTTCTCTTATACACAAGTGACCAGATCAGCACCAATGGGGAGAGTTTGGATTTTCTCTTATACACAAGTGACCAGATCAGCACCAATGGGGAGAGTGGGGATGTTCTCGTATACACAAGTGACCAGATCAGTACTGATGGGGAGAGTGGGGATGTTCTCTTATACACAAGTGACCAGATCAGTACTGATGGGGAGAGTGGGGATGTTCTCTTATACACAAGTGACCAGATCAGCACAGATGGGGAGAGTGGGGATGTTCTCGTATACACAAGTGACCAGATCAGCACAGATGGGGAGAGTGGGGAAATTCTCGTATACACAAGTGACCAGATCAGTACAGATGGGGAGAGTGGGGATGTTCTCCTATACACAAGTGACCAGATCAGCACCAATGGGGAGAGTGGGGATGTTCTCTTATACACAAGTGACCAGATCAACACAGATGGGGAGAGTGGGGATGTTCTCTTATACACAAGTGACCAGATCAGCACCAATGGGGAGAGTTTGGATTTTCTCTTATACACAAGTGACCAGATCAGCACCAATGGGGAGAGTGGGGATGTTCTCGTATACACAAGTGACCAGATCAGTACTGATGGGGAGAGTGGGGATGTTCTCTTATACACAAGTGACCAGATCAGCACAGATGGGGAGAGTGGGGATGTTCTCTTATACACAAGTGACCAGATCAGCACAGATGGGGAGAGTGGGGATGTTCTCGTATACACAAGTGACCAGATCAGTACTGATGGGGAGAGTGGGGATGTTCTCTTATACACAAGTGACCAGATCAGCACAGATGGGGAGAGTGGGGATATTCTCATATACACAAGTGACCAGATCAGTACAGATGGGGAGAGTGGGGATGTTCTCCTATACACAAGTGACCAGATCAGCACCAATGGGGAGAGTGGGGATGTTCTCTTATACACAAGTGACCAGATCAACACAGATGGGGAGAGTGGGGATGTTCTCTTATACACAAGTGACCAGATCAGCACCAATGGGGAGAGTTTGGATTTTCTCTTATACACAAGTGACCAGATCAGCACCAATGGGGAGAGTGGGGATGTTCTCGTATACACAAGTGACCAGATCAGTACTGATGGGGAGAGTGGGGATGTTCTCTTATACACAAGTGACCAGATCAGTACTGATGGGGAGAGTGGGGATGTTCTCTTATACACAAGTGACCAGATCAGCACAGATGGGGAGAGTGGGGATATTCTCGTATACACAAGTGACCAGATCAGTACTGATGGGGAGAGTGGGGATGTTCTCGTATACACAAGTGACCAGATCAGCACAGATGGGGAGAGTGGGGATGTTCTCTTATACACAAGTGACCAGATCAGTACTGATGGGGAGAGTGGGGATGTTCTCTTATACACAAGTGACCAGATCAGCACAGATGGGGAGAGTGGGGATGTTCTCTTATACGCAAGTGACCAGATCAGCACAGATGGGGAGAGTGGGGATGTGCTCTTATACACAAGTAACCAGATCAACACAGATGGGGAGAGTGGGGATGTTCTCTTATACACAAGTGACCAGATCAGCACCAATGGGGAGAGTGGGGATGTTCTCTTATACACAAGTGACCAGATCAGCACCAATGGGAAAAAAAGGGGATGTTCTCTTATACACAAGTGACCAGATCAGCACAGATGGGGAGAGTGGGGATGTTCTCTTATACACAAGTGACCAGATCAACACAGATGGGGAGAGTGGGGATGTTCTCTTATACACAAGTGACCAGATCAGCACCTATGGGGAGAGTTTGGATTTTCTCTTATACACAAGTGACCAGATCAGCACAGATGGGGAGAGTCGGGATGTTCTCTTATACACAAGTGACCAGATCAGCACAGATGGGGAGAGTGGGGATGTTCTCTTATACACAAGTGACCAGATCAGCACAGATGGGGAGAGTGGGGATGTTCTCGTATGTATACACAAGTGACCAGATCAGTACTGATGGGGAGAGTGGGGATGTTCTCTTATACACAAGTGACCAGATCAGCACAGATGGGGAGAGTGGGGAAATTCTCGTATACACAAGTGACCAGATCAGTACAGATGGGGAGAGTGGGGATGTTCTCCTATACACAAGTGACCAGATCAGCACCAATGGGGAGAGTGGGGATGTTCTCTTATACACAAGTGACCAGATCAACACAGATGGGGAGAGTGGGGATGTTCTCTTATACACAAGTGACCAGATCAGCACCAATGGGGAGAGTTTGGATTTTCTCTTATACACAAGTGACCAGATCAGCACCAATGGGGAGAGTGGGGATGTTCTCGTATACACAAGTGACCAGATCAGTACTGATGGGGAGAGTGGGGATGTTCTCTTATACACAAGTGACCAGATCAGCACAGATGGGGAGAGTGGGGATGTTCTCTTATACACAAGTGACCAGATCAGCACAGATGGGGAGAGTGGGGATGTTCTCGTATACACAAGTGACCAGATCAGTACTGATGGGGAGAGTGGGGATGTTCTCTTATACACAAGTGACCAGATCAGCACAGATGGGGAGAGTGGGGATATTCTCGTATACACAAGTGACCAGATCAGTACAGATGGGGAGAGTGGGGATGTTCTCCTATACACAAGTGACCAGATCAGCACCAATGGGGAGAGTGGGGATGTTCTCTTATACACAAGTGACCAGATCAACACAGATGGGGAGAGTGGGGATGTTCTCTTATACACAAGTGACCAGATCAGCACCAATGGGGAGAGTTTGGATTTTCTCTTATACACAAGTGACCAGATCAGCACCAATGGGGAGAGTGGGGATGTTCTCCTATACACAAGTGACCAGATCAGTACTGATGGGGAGAGTGGGGATGTTCTCTTATACACAAGTGACCAGATCAGCACAGATGGGGAGAGTGGGGATGTTCTCGTATACACAAGTGACCAGATCAGTACTGATGGGGAGAGTGGGGATGTTCTCTTATACACAAGTGACCAGATCAGCACAGATGGGGAGAGTGGGGATATTCTTGTATACACAAGTGACCAGATCAGTACTGATGGGGAGAGTGGGGATGTTCTCGTATACACAAGTGACCAGATCAGCACAGATGGGGAGAGTGGGGATGTTCTCGTATACACAAGTGACCAGATCAGCACAGATGGGGAGAGTGGGGATATTCTCGTATACACAAGTGACCAGATCAGTACAGATAGGGAGAGTGGGGATGTTCTCCTATACACAAGTGACCAGATCAGCACCAATGGGGAGAGTGGGGATGTTCTCTTATACACAAGTGAACAGATCAGTACTGATGGGGAGAGTGGGGATGTTCTCTTATACACAAGTGACCAGATCAGCACAGATGGGGAGAGTGGGGATGTTCTCTTATACGCAAGTGACCAGATCAGCACAGATGGGGAGAGTGGGGATGTGCTCTTATACACAAGTAACCAGATCAACACAGATGGGGAGAGTGGGGATGTTCTCTTATACACACATGACCAGATCAGCACAGATGGGGAGAGTGGGGATGTTCTCTTATACACAAGTGACCAGATCAGCACCAATGGGGAGAGTGGGGATGTTCTCGTATACACAAGTGACCAGATCAGCACCAATGGGAAAAAAAGGGGATGTTCTCTTATACACAAGTGACCAGATCAGCACAGATGGGGAGAGTGGGGATGTTCTCTTATACACAAGTGACCAGATCAACACAGATGGGGAGAGTGGGGATGTTCTCTTATACACAAGTGACCAGATCAGCACAGATGGGGAGAGTTTGGATTTTCTCTTATACACAAGTGACCAGATCAGCACCAATGGGGAGAGTCGGGATGTTCTCGTATACACAAGTGACCAGATCAGTACTGATGGGGAGAGTGGGGATGTTCTCTTATACACAAGTGACCAGATCAGGACAGATGGGGAGAGTGGGGATGTTCTCTTATACACAAGTGACCAGATCAGCACAGATGGGGAGAGTGGGGATGTTCTGGTATGTATACACAAGTGACCAGATCAGTACTGATGGGGAGAGTGGGGATGTTCTCTTATACACAAGTGACCAGATCAGCACAGATGGGGAGAGTGGGGATATTCTCGTATACACAAGTGACCAGATCAGTACAGATGGGGAGAGTGGGGATGTTCTCCTATACACAAGTGAACAGATCAGCACAGATGGGGAGAGCGGGGATATTCTCGTATACACAAGTGACCAGATCAGTACTGATGGGGAGAGTAGGGATGTTCTCGTATACACAAGTGACCAGATCAGCACAGATGGGGAGAGTGGGGATGTTCTCGTATACACAAGTGACCAGATCAGTACTGATGGGGAGAGTGGGGATGTTCTCTTATACACAAGTGACCAGATCAGCACAGATGGGGAGAGTGGGGATATTCTCGTATACACAAGTGACCAGATCAGTACAGATGGGGAGAGTGGGGATGTTCTCCTATACACAAGTGACCAGATCAGCACCAATGGGGAGAGTGGGGATGTTCTCTTATACACAAGTGACCAGATCAGTACAGATGGGGAGAGTGGGGATGTTCTCTTATACACAAGTGACCAGATCAGCACAGATGGGGAGAGTGGGGATGTTCTCTTATACGCAAGTGACCAGATCAGCACAGATGGGGAGAGTGGGGATGTGCTCTTATACACAAGTAACCAGATCAACACAGATGGGGAGAGTGGGGATGTTCTCTTATACACACATGACCAGATCAGCACAGATGGGGAGAGTGGGGATGTTCTCTTATACACAAGTGACCAGATCAGCACAGATGGGGAGAGTTGGGATGTTCTCTTGTACACAAGTGACCAGATCAGCACAGATGGGGAGAGTTGGGATGTTCTCTTATACACAAGTGACCAGATCAGCACCAATGGGAAGAGTGGGGATGGTCTCTTATACACAAGTGACCAGATCAGCACAGATGGGGAGAGTTGGGATGTTCTCTTATACACAAGTCACCAGATCAGCACAGATGGGGAGAGTTGGGATGGTCTCTTATACACAAGTGACCAGATCAGCACAGATGGGGAGAGTGGGGATGTTCTCGTTTACGCAAGTGAACAGATCAGCACAGATGGATGGGGAGAGTGGGGATGTTCTCTTATACACAAGTGACCAGATCAGCACAGATGGGGAGAGTTGGGATGGTTTCTTATACACAAGTGACCAGATCAGCACAGATGGGGAGAGTAGGGATGTTCTCGTATACACAAGTGACCAGATCAGCACCAATGGGGAGAGTGGGGATGTTCTCGTATACGCAAGTGACCAGATCAGCACAGATGGGGAGAGTGTGGATGTTCTCTTATACACAAGTGACCAGATCAGCACAGATTGATGGGGAGAGTGGGGATGTTTTCTTATACACAAGTGACCAGATCAGCACAGATGGGGCGAGTGGGGATGTTCTCGTAGACACAAGTGACCAGATCAGCACAGATGGGGAGAGTGGGGATGTTCTCCTAGACACAAGTGACCAGATCAGCACAGATGGGGAGAGTGGGGATGTTCTCGTATACACAAGTGACCAGATCAGCACAGATGGGGAGATTTGGGATATTCTCTTATACACAAGTGACCAGATCAGCACAGATGGGGAGAGTGGGGATGTTCTCGTAGACACAAGTGACCAGATCAGCACAGATGGGGAGAGTGGGGATGTTCTTGTAGACACAAGTGACCAGATCAGCACAGATGGATGGGGAGAGTGGGGATGTTCTCTTATACACAAGTGACCAGATCAGCACCAATGGGGCGAGTGGGGTTCTCTTATACACAAGTGACCAGATCAGCACAGATGGATTGGGAGAGTGGGGATGTTCTCCTATACACAAGTGACCAGATCAGCACAGATGGGGAGAGCGGGGATATTCTCGTATACACAAGTGACCAGATCAGTACTGATGGGGAGAGTAGGGATGTTCTCGTATACACAAGTGACCAGATCAGCACAGATGGGGAGAGTGGGGATGTTCTCGTATACACAAGTGACCAGATCAGTACTGATGGGGAGAGTGGGGATGTTCTCTTATACACAAGTGACCAGATCAGCACAGATGGGGAGAGTGGGGATATTCTCGTATACACAAGTGACCAGATCAGTACAGATGGGGAGAGTGGGGATGTTCTCCTATACACAAGTGACCAGATCAGCACCAATGGGGAGAGTGGGGATGTTCTCTTATACACAAGTGACCAGATCAGTACAGATGGGGAGAGTGGGGATGTTCTCTTATACACAAGTGACCAGATCAGCACAGATGGGGAGAGTGGGGATGTTCTCTTATACGCAAGTGACCAGATCAGCACAGATGGGGAGAGTGGGGATGTGCTCTTATACACAAGTAACCAGATCAACACAGATGGGGAGAGTGGGGATGTTCTCTTATACACACATGACCAGATCAGCACAGATGGGGAGAGTGGGGATGTTCTCTTATACACAAGTGACCAGATCAGCACAGATGGGGAGAGTTGGGATGTTCTCTTGTACACAAGTGACCAGATCAGCACAGATGGGGAGAGTAGGGATGTTCTCGTATACACAAGTGACCAGATCAGCACAGATGGGGAGAGTGGGGATGTTCTCGTATACGCAAGTGACCAGATCAGCACAGATGGGGAGAGTTGGGATGTTCTCTTATACACAAGTGACCAGATCAGCACAGATGGGGAGAGTTGGGATGGTTTCTTATACACAAGTGACCAGATCAGCACAGATGGGGAGAGTAGGGATGTTCTCGTATACACAAGTGACCAGATCAGCACAGATGGGGAGAGTGGGGATGTTCTCGTATACGCAAGTGACCAGATCAGCACAGATGGGGAGAGTGTGGATGTTCTCTTATACACAAGTGACCAGATCAGCACAGATTGATGGGGAGAGTGGGGATGTTTTCTTATACACAAGTGACCAGATCAGCACAGATGGGGCGAGTGGGGATGTTCTCGTAGACACAAGTGACCAGATCAGCACAGATGGGGAGAGTGGGGATGTTCTCCTAGACACAAGTGACCAGATCAGCACAGATGGGGAGAGTGGGGATGTTCTCGTATACACAAGTGACCAGATCAGCACAGATGGGGAGATTTGGGATATTCTCTTATACACAAGTGACCAGATCAGCACAGATGGGGAGAGTGGGGATGTTCTCGTAGACACAAGTGACCAGATCAGCACAGATGGGGAGAGTCGGGATGTTCTTGTAGACACAAGTGACCAGATCAGCACAGATGGATGGGGAGAGTGGGGATGTTCTCTTATACACAAGTGACCAGATCAGCACCAATGGGGCGAGTGGGGTTCTCTTATACACAAGTGACCAGATCAGCACAGATGGATGGGGAGAGTGGGGATGTTCTCTTATACACAAGTGACCAGATCAGCACAGATGGATGGGGAGAGTGGGGATGTTCTCTTATACACAAGTGACCAGATCAGCACAGATGGGGAGAGTGAGGATGTTCTCTTATACACAAGTGACCAGATCAGCACCAATGGGGAGAGTGGGGATGTTCTCTTATACACAAGTGACCAGATCAGCACAGATGGGGAGAGTGAGGATGTTCCCTAAACTGGCTTAAAGATGGCTGATGTTGGAGCTGGTAGCAACACTGCCACTAGGTATAACATGGAGGAATACAGCCTTGAACCACCATGCTGATACTGAGCCAGTTCATGAGTTCTAAAGCCTCAGTCTTTGTTAGGGAAAGCAAAGTGAGACGAAACGTGATGAAAATGTCTCAGGTCACTGGAAGTAACCAGCTCAGCCAAGTGTATCAATGTGTACCTGCAGGATTGCGTAGCCCTCTGCCTCCTGGTGGTTGTAGGGGCGGATCACCTTGTCATTGTGGAAGCGTCGGGGCGGGCGGAGTCTGCGTACTTCATCAGACATTTCAGCAATCCTGGAGACCAACACTAACAATTAGTAGTTCCTCATAACAAGGTCTTAACAAGTGAGCCATTCAATACTTAGCAGTGTACTGCTATAACACTGAAATGAGTAACATATGTTTTATATTCATCTTAAACCAATATGCATTTGCACTTGCACTAACATATTCTCTATCACATCCATCAGCTGTCTATGCCTATTAACAGAAGTATGTCACCTCAGTTTCATTTCCAGAACAATACCTTCTGATTCCCTCAAATGAGCTGCTGGCGAAATCGATGACTCCACTTGTTGGTCTTGTGACCACACCGACCAGACCCTTGCCGATACCTGGAAACATACATACACTGTCATCACCACAGGAGCACACACACGAGACTTAGAGTTAATCCCATTAGTCGCCTCTTATGACAAGCAAGGGTTGCTGAAAACCAATTCTAACCCAGATCTTCATGGGCCACTTTGCATGTGAATGCCTTATATCATTATAAGTTTTAGGAAAGGATCCATCGAATTAATTGTATTATGTCATGTCATATATCAAATGAAAGCACAACTGTCCCCTGGAAATGCTGTACCCCCTGTATTGATTAGTTACCTTTAAAGAAACCCTTGGCTCCCTCTTCTTGAGCACCCTCCAGGGGTTTCCTGACGATGCCAGTCACACCATCAAATACACCCTGCACAGATACACACAGAACCGCATGGTATAGATATATTAACACAAGTGTAGTCAAAAACAAAGAAAAATCTTTCATCCCAGCAGGTTTTAACCAGATCCCCCAATTCCAACAAGTCCAACTACAGTGAGCTGCTATATTCAGAAAAAACATGGAGGCTGGGTCTCCAGCTTGTACTTGTGCACCTTGTTAATTACGTGAAATCTTGAGGATGCATGACACTAAGACATATGGACAATCACTTCAGTATGGGTCAGGATCTAAAGTATCATCACAACACTCACCATCACTAGCCCCTTGCCTCCACGAGCGAAGCCCTCTCTGGCATTAGCTGGTCGCTTGTTGAGTTGCTCTCGCCTCTTCTTCTGGTAGTCATCGTCCAGAGTCAGGGCCGCCACGCCCTTACCCAATGTCCCTGTGATCCGAGACACGGCTCCCGCGGCGCCACCTATGCATACAAAACCAGCAACTTAAATACCAACATTGGTGACAGCATCATCCTTAGCAACACCAACATCATTCTTAGCAACACAGCAGCAGCCGCATCTACCCCTTCATACTAATCCATGCATCTGGCTATCAACCTTGACAGGACTAGGATTGTTTACTAACAAATCAATCAACAACTTTCAACTCAGGAACTAAAATAAAGTGGCATCTGGTGACCAAATTGTTAACAGGATTCTGGACAGGAAGTGTACTGGCCTCTTGAAGAGTTCACTAGGCTATGACATGAAATGCAACTGTTTAACAAGCATGCTGATACGTGTCCAGTTGGGACAGAAAGACTGACCGACAGCATGTCCGAACAGGCTGCGTACACCAAGCGCCAGGCCCTCGGCGAACTCCTCTGGTCCTTGGATAGCACCCTGTAACACATCATATATACAATAGTACAATAGTACTATTTTCACAAAAATAATTGACTCTCTATGGCCTCTGGCACCAAAGCAACATAAGAAGTCTTTTATTTACAACCCATGTTGAAAACACAAATATATAAATGTCAATTTTCATTTGTTTCGACAAAACTGAGAACATGAACAAATTCAGGTGTCACCATTGATGGGAGCATGCTAGTGAAGGTTCAGCTTTATTAGTTCAGTTGTTTCTAAGGACAAGAAGTGTACAGACGTCAGATGCCAAACAACGAGGGCATGATGAACTTTCAGTCATATGGACATGTAAACGACAAGTTCCCTTACCTGACACGGTTCATAGAAGAGATCGACTGCTCCCTCTGACAGCCCGCGGAGGAGGCCGAAGGGGTTGCCCAGTACATCCAGCCCCAGCACCAGCACGTACATCTGCTTGATGGCCTGGCACACACCGGAGGAGGACATTCATGAGTGCGTCATCAACAACCAATCAGGGAATTACCATGGCTTTCATTAATAAACAACTATCCACAGTCAACTGTTTGCTTTTTATGTCACCAATCATGTGCCAGTGTCAATATTCCTAACAGCCTTCTTACGTCTGGCAAACGACCTTAGACAAGAACTCATCATTCCACAAAGATTTGTGACAGTTTTGTGTCAGCAGCTATGTATGTTTACCAGTCCGGTGTTACAGTATTGTGTCAGCAGCTGTGTATATTTACCAGTCCCATGTTACAGTATTGTGCCAGCAGCTGTGCATGTTTACCTATCCGGGGTTACAGTATTATGTCAGCAGCTGTGTATATTTACCAGTCCGGTGTTGCAGTATTGTGTCAGCAGCTATGTATATTTACCTGTCTGGTGTTACAGTGTTGTGTCAGCAGCTGTGTATATTTACCTGTCCAGTGTTATGGTATTGTGCCAGCAGCTGTGTATGTTTACCTATCCGGTGTTACAGTATTGTGTCAGCAGCTGTGTATATTTACCTGCCCAGTGTTACGGTATTGTGCCAGCAGCTGTGTATGTTCACCTATCCGGTGTTACAGTATTGTGTCAGCAGCTGTGTATATTTACCTGTCTGGTGTTACAGTATTGTGTCAGCAGCTGTGTATATTTACCTGTCTGGTGTTACAGTATTGTGTCAGCAGCTGTGTATATTTACCTGTCTGGTGTTACAGTATTGTGTAAGCAGCTATGTATAGTTACCTGTCCGGCGTAGTGTCTAGTCATCTCTCCCACAAGCTGACTCTGGTTGTAGAAGGTGTGGGACCGCTCGAAGTACCCCAGTCTGCAACACAGTACAACACAAGATGTGGAGGTAGTTCAAGAGCAATGGTGCCACAGTTCACTAAACAATATCTTTATCACAAGAAGAATCCAGGTGGTGAACCTACTTGAAGACTACATCCTGGACATCAGTGAGCACCACTCCCACACTCTGCATAAAGATGTTGAGGACGTTGGAGTGAAGCTGTGTGGGCTTCCCGCTGTCATCACCGCCGCCGCCTTGCAGGGAGAAGCTCAAGTGTATCTGTACACAAACAGACCTGTCAGTGTGTGCAACCACCTCACACACACACACACGACCTTCACACACTCCCACATCACCTCCACACACTCACACATCACCTCCACACACTCACACACCACCTCCACACACTCACACACCACCTCCTCACACTCACACACCACCTCCACACACTCACACACCACCTCCACACATCACCTCCACACACTCACACACCACCTCCACACACTCACACATCACCTCCACACACTCACACACCACCTCCACACACCACCTCCACACACTCACACATCACCTCCACATCACCTCCTCACACTCACACACCACCTCCACACACTCACACACCACCTCCGCACACTCACACAAAACCTCCGCACTCACACACCACCTCCACCTCCACACACTCACACACCACCTCCACACACTCACACATCACCTCCACACACTCACACACCACCTCCACACACTCACACTCCACCTCCACACACCTCTCCACACACAATCACAATCACTCACAAATTCAACACACACTACTAGCTCAACACACTATCACTCATCGTTGTCATTAATACATTAAAGAGGGGAGCACCACCTCATGCAGATGGCACCTCCAAAGGAACACAGAGCATTTCTCTTCTTGTCAGGCATCAGTGGCTACCACAGCCTTTGGCATGTTAAAACTACACCTAAACTATTTCATTTACTTTGCACTGTAGAGTTCCGACATGCCTAAGATAGTGAGGTGCCCTGCTGAGGTGTTACTAGCTTGCTACAGTGGAACCCACCTTGATGGGGGAGAGGTGGAGGTAGTCATAGAAGTTCTTCTGCTCCTCGGCCAGAGACAGGCCCACCACATCCATCAGCTTTGCATCAGTCTTCTTCACATCCGCCTCAAACTCCTTCGTCTGGTAACAAACATCGCATTACTAAATTCCCTGTCTTGTCCAACATCCCCCCCGGCTTGAGCTACATCCATATCATTGGGAAGTAGTCAAACAGGTTTATGTGTAAAAACTAAACAGTTATCTTCAACAGTTACATTTACCTGGCACTTATTCTCACCTTGCACAACAGATTCTAGTAAGTCAGGCTGAAGAAGTATATGTGAAGGATGGCTGTGTGCCCTGCCTGCTCAGTGTGTGCGCAGGCGTGTGTATTTTTGTGGTGTGAGTGTGTGTGTGTCAGTGTGCGTGTGTGCACATGTATGTGTGCACTTATAGGGGAATGCTGACAGTCCCACCTCCTGCTCTCTTGACACTGGCTCCCCGGAGGCGAACAGCTCCAGCAGCGCATTGAGGAATCCCTGGTCCACCTTTACAGCAAACTCCTGGATGAGGACCTTGGCATACCTAGCAACAAGCACCACACATACCTGACAGAAGTGTACCAACATGTGCTTGTGACAGGCACAGACGAAAGAAATACTAGATGTACTGTAAACAGACTGATAAAGAGGACTTACTTGATCTGTGCAATATTGCTGTGCTCATGTTTCCTCTGCATCAGACTGATCTCTGTGAAGGGCTTGGGCACTGAAATCACAACACATGTTCTCATGCTCTCCTCATAGATTCTTTGTAATAAATCCTACACACTGAAATTCTACAAAACAGAAAACCAGTATTTAATGCTTGACAATACAGTGTTATATTACTGACCACTCTCTGCAGCCACCGACTTGGGTGGAGGTATTGGGGCTAGTATGGTGGGGAATACGGCTCCCTTCAGCTGACTGTCCAGCTGCAGACGGTTGATCTTGGCATGGAACTGCAGCTGGTGGGCTGATGTCTTGTACTGCAGCCAGATTCCATCTACAAAACTACGCCGGATCTCTCGCTTGTTCGGCTTAAACATCATCATCTTATCTTTGTTGCTGAAGTCCACCTGAAACAGATAAATCAATGAAGTCTCAGACAAAGGCAACATTATTCCAGTTGTCTATCGAGCTTAGTAACTGACATTTTTTCTCCTCTCCAACATTGTCTTGCGTCACTGATTGCAGTAAGATTGATCATGCAAGGCACCAAAGAAGTCACAAGACGCTACACCCTATCTAGGCCAGCCACTGTAGGCTACACCCAATCTAGGCCAGCCACTGCAGGCTACACCCTATCTAGGCCAGACACTGCAGGCTACACCCTATCTAGGCCAGACACTGCAGGCTACACCCTATCTAGGCCAGTCACTGCAGGCTACACCCTATCTAGGCCAGACACTGCAGGCTACACCCTATCCAGGCCAGACACTACACTCTACACCCTATCCAGGCCAGCCACTGCAGGCTACACCCTATCTAGGCCAGCCACTGCAGGCTACACCCTATCTAGGCCAGACACTACACTCTACACCCTATCTAGGCCAGCCACTGCAGGCTACACCCTATCTAGGCCAGTCACTGCAGGCTACACCCTATCTAGGCCAGCCACTGCAGGCTACACCCTATCTAGCCCAGACACTACACTCTACACCCTATCCAGGCCAGACACTACACTCTACACCCTATCCAGGCCAGCCACTGCAGGCTACACCCTATCTAGGCCAGCCACTGCAGGCTACACCCTATCTAGGCCAGTCACTGCAGGCTACACCCTATCTAGGCCAGTCACTGCAGGCTACACCCTATCCAGGCCAGCCACTGCAGGCTACACCCTATCTAGGCCAGTCACTGCAGGCTACACCCTATCTAGGCCAGCCACTACAGGCTACACCCTATCTAGGCCAGCCACTGCAGGCTACACCCTATCTAGGCCAGTCACTGCAGGCTACACCCTATCTAGGCCAGACACTGCAGGCTACACCCTATCTAGGCCAGACACTACAGGCTACACCCTATCTAGGCCAGACACTGCAGGCTACACCCCATCTAGGCCAGTCACTGCAGGCTACACCCTATCTAGGCCAGCCACTGCAGGCTACACCCTATCTAGGCCAGACACTAAAGGCTACACCCCATCTAGGCCAGACACTAAAGGCTACACCCTATCTAGGCCAGACATTACAGGCTACACCCTATCTAGGCCAGACACTGCAGGCTACACCCCATCTAGGCCAGTCACTGCAGGCTACACCCTATCTAGGCCAGCCACTGCAGGCTACACCCTATCTAGGCCAGCCACTGCAGGCTACACCCTATCTAGGCCAGCCACTGCAGGCTACACCCTATCTAGGCCAGACACTACGCTCTACACCCTATCCAGGCCAGCCACTGCAGGCTACACCCTATCTAGACCAGACACTGCAGGCTACACCCTATCTAGCCCAGACACTACACTCTACACCCTATCCAGGCCAGACACTACACTCTACACCCTATCCAGGCCAGACACTACACTCTACACCCTATCCAGGCCAGACACTACTCTATCCAGGCCAGCCACTGTAGGATACACCCTATCTAGGCCAGACACTACACTCTATCCAGGCCAGACACTGTAGGATACACCCTATCCAGGCCAGACACTACACTCTATCCAGGCCAGACACTACACTCTACACTCTATCCAGGCCAGACACTACACTCTATCCAGGCCAGCCACTGTAGGATACACCCTATCCAGGCCAGACACTACACTCTATCCAGGCCAGACACTGTAGGCTACACCCTATCCAGGCCAGACACTACACTCTATCCAGGCCAGACACTACACTCTACGTCCTATCCAGGCCAGACACTACACTCTATCCAGGCCAGCCACTGTAGGATACACCCTATCTAGGCCAGACACTACACTCTATCCAGGCCAGCCACTGTAGGATACACCCTATCCAGGCCAGACACTACACTCTATCCAGGCCAGACACTGCAGGCTACACCCTATCCAGGCCAGACACTACACTCTATCCAGGCCAGACACTACACTCTACGTCCTATCCAGGCCAGACACTACACTCTATCCAGGCCAGCCACTGTAGGATACACCCTATCCAGGCCAGACACTACACTCTATCCAGGCCAGACGCTGCAGGCTACACCCTATCCAGGCCAGACACTACACTCTATCCAGGCCAGCCACTGTAGGATACACCCTATCCAGGCCAGACACTACACTCTATCCAGGCCAGCCACTGTAGGATACACCCTATCCAGGCCAGACACTACACTCTATCCAGGCCAGCCACTGTAGGATACACCCTATCCAGGCCAGACACTACACTCTATCCAGGCCAGACGCTGCAGGCTACACCCTATCCAGGCCAGACACTACACTCTATCCAGGCCAGCCACTGTAGGATACACCCTATCCAGGCCAGACACTACACTCTATCCAGGCCAGCCACTGTAGGATACACCCTATCCAGGCCAGACACTACACTCTATCCAGGCCAGCCACTGTAGGATACACCCTATCCAGGACAGACACTACACTCTATCTAGGCCAGACACTGCAGGCTACACCCTATCTAGCCCAGACACTACACTCTACACCCTATCCAGGCCAGACACTGCAGGCTACACCCTATCTAGCCCAGACACTACACTCTACACCCTATCCAGGCCAGACACTACACTCTATCCAGGCCAGACACTGTAGGATACACCCTATCCAGGCCAGACACTACACTCTATCCAGGCCAGACACTGCAGGATACACCCTATCTAGCCCAGACACTACACTCTACACCCTATCCAGGCCAGACACTGCAGGCTACACCCTATCTAGCCCAGACACTACACTCTACACCCTATCCAGGCCAGACACTACACTCTATCCAGGCCAGACACTGTAGGATACACCCTATCCAGGCCAGACACTACACTCTATCCAGGCCAGACACTACAGGCTACACCCTATCTAGCCCAGATACTACACTCTTCACCCTATCCAGGCCAGACACTGCAGGCTACACCCTATCCAGGCCAGACACTACACTCTACACCCTATCCAGGCCAGACACTACACTCTATCCAGGCCAGACACTGTAGGATACACCCTATCCAGGCCAGACACTACACTCTATCCAGGCCAGACACTACACTCTACACCCTATCCAGGCCAGACACTACACTCTACACTCTATCCAGGCCAGCCACTGTAGGATACACCCTATCTAGGCCAGCCACTGTGAAGTAGACTCACATCAAACTTGTTTTCCAGCACCATCCTGGCATTAGGAGTCTTGCCTACAGCCAACTCAGCCAGGTGCCTCTGGTAGGCCATCTCCAGTACCATGCCATCCTTCATCTTGATGGCCTTGTAACGCTTCCGCTTCTCCTCCCAGATGATGCCAGAACTGAAACAGTGGAGTACAGATCAATACTCTGTAGCAGTGCTAAGGTGTAGCAAATTATATTACCTGGTGATACCTGGTCTCTGTGTACACACCTAGTCTCTGTATACACACCTGGTGATACCTGGCCTCTGTGTACACACCTGGTCTCTGTATACCCACCTGGTGATACCTGGCCTCTGTATACACAACCAGCCCATGTATACACAACTGGCCTCTGTATACACACCTGGTGATACCTGGCCTCTGTATACACAACTGGCCTCTGTAAACACACCTGTTGATACCTGGCCTCTGTATACACAACTGGTGTCTGTATACACACCTGGTGATACCTGGCCTCTGTATACACACATGGCCTCTGTATACACACCTGGTGATTCCTGACCTCTGTATACACACCTGGTGATACCTGGCCTCTTTATACACAACTGGTCTCTGTATACCCACCTGGTGATACCTGGCCTCTGTATATACAACTGGCCTCTGTATACACACCTGGTGATACCTGGCCTTTGTATACACAACTGGCCTCTGTATACACACCTGGTGATACCTGGCCTCTGTATATACAACAGGCCTCTGTATACACACCTGGTGATACCTGACCTCTGTATACTCACCTGGTCTCTGTATACTCACCTGGTGATACCTGGCCTCTGTATACACACCTGGTGATACCTGGCCTCTTTATACACAACTGGTCTCTGTATACCCACCTGGTGATACCTGGCCTCTGTATACACAACCTGCCTCTGTATATACACCTGGTGATACCTGACCTCTGTATACTCACCTGGTCTCTGTATACTCACCTGGTGATACCTGGCCTCTGTATACACCTGGTGATACCTGGCCTCTGTATACACAGCTGGCCTCTGTATACACAGCTGGCCTCTGTATACACAGCTGGCCTCTGTATACAGACCTGGTGATACCTGACCTCTGTATACTCACCTGGTCTCTGTATACAGACCTGGTGATATCTGGCCTCTGTATACACACATGGCCTCTGTATACACACCTGGTGATACCTGGTCTCTGTATACTCACCTGGTCTCTGTATACACACCTGGTGATATCTGGCCTCTGTATACACAACTGGCCTCTGTAAACAAACCTTGTCTCTTTATATACACACCTGGTGATACCCAAGAAGGCCACTTCCGTCTGATTGTAGTTGTTGACAAGAGACAGGCCGAGACCCTGTATACAAATATTCACCTCTAGCTCTATCCTTTCCAGCTCACCAGCCTAGGAAGAAATGTAAAACAACATCACAACACAGAGTTTTACAAAAGCAACATATGTCTCCATAAATATATAACTTCTTATAAGCAAAGTATAGTTGTACCACATTAATTAGTTGAATTAGTTTATCACTTACCTGTTGTGCAACAGTTGCCAAGGCCAGATCTTGAGTAAACAGCAGCACTCTTTGCATGCCGTCAAGGAATGACACCCAGTAAACCTTGGTATCCGAGTCGAAGAAGAACTCCCCGATACCATCCTGGAGTATACAACGCATCACTGTCAGTCACCTCCACACCTAGCATACATGACCTTACAGCCACCATACCCCACTCACCTCAGCCTACATGACCTTACAGCCACCATACCCCACTGACTTCAGGATACATGACCTTACAGCTACCACAACCCGCTTACTTCAGCCTACATGACCTTACAGCCACCATACCCCACTTACTTCAGCCTACATGACCTTACAGCTACCATACCCCACTGACTTCAGGATACATGACCTTACAGCCACCATACCCCACTGACTTCAGCCTACATGACCTTACAGCCACCATACCCCACTTACTTCAGCCGACATGACCTTACAGCCACCATACCCCACTCACCTCAGCCTACATGACCTTACAGCCACCATACCCCACTTACTTCAGCCTACATGACCTTACAGCCACCATACCCCACTGACTTCAGCCTACATGACCTTACAGCCACCATACCCGACTGACTTCAGGATACATGACCTTACAGCCACCATACCCCACTGACTTCAGGATACATGACCTTACAGCCACCATACCCCACTGACTTCAGGATACATGACCTTACAGCCACCATACCCCCCCACTTACTTCAGCCGACATGACCTTACAGCCACCATACCCCACTCACCTCAGCCTACATGACCTTACAGCCACCATACCCCACTGACTTCAGGATACATGACCTTACAGCTACCACAACCCGCTTACTTCAGCCTACATGACCTTACAGCCACCATACCCCACTTTCTTCAGCCTACATGACCTTACAGCCACCATACCCCACTGACTTCAGCATACATGACCTTACAGCCACCATACCCCACAGACTTCAGCCTACATGACCTTACAGGCACCATACCCCGCTTACTTCAGCACACATACAACTACAGCAGTTTCTAAAAGTTACACACCAGCCTTCCTGCACATACACCTGCTGTATCTCTTCAAATGAATACACATACTTTTATTGAGAAGGATACTTTCATAGTATTGCATTGTAATTATATTAGCAGTAAGTCTGGAGTATCCTGGAGTATGATTATAGTCAATCAGTCTTTAGCAGTATTTTCCATGTAAAGGAGGACATACCTGGCTGAGATCATTCTTGACGTCCTTCTTGTTGCCACAGGTGTAGACCATCTCCCTCTTGCCAAGCGAGTTCTCCCATGTATACAGCTGGGTCTGGTTGGGGCCCAGTTCATGCACACTGTTCTTCACACCGCTGTAACACAAACAAACCTGCATTAACACAACACCACCATCTAGGTATTTCATGCAATCTGCCTTGTACAGAGATTCAAGATATTCAAGATTTATCCCAGCAGGCTGTAAATAACAGAGTCTGGAAGTATGACAGCGATGTGGGCCTCAGTATAACCGGCAATAAGTGACTGAGGCAGGTCATTGAGACTGATTGCTATCTGGTGTTTGATATTTACCAATCCCCAAAAGGTCAGGGTGTACTAGTCTGTGCATGACCCTTATCTCCTATAGAGGTCAGGGTGTATTCTGTGTATGACCCGTACCTCCTATAAAGGTCAGGGTGTACTCTGTGTATGACCCGTACCTCCTACGAAGGTCAGGGTGTACTTTGTGTATGACCCGTACCGCCTATAAAGGTCAGGGTGTACTTGTCTGAGTATGACCCGTACCTCCTACGAAGGTCAGGGTGTACTGTGTATGACCCGTACCTCCGATAAAGGCCAGGGTGCACTTGTCTGTGCATGATACCTACCTCTGAAAGAAGGTGAGCGAACTCTTGTCTGTAAAGTTGACAATCTGTACAGTGGCCATGCCAGACTTGTAGGCCTTGAAGGTAGTCACCATGGCACTCTCAGTCACCTGGCACTCCGTGTTGATACCGCCATACTAGACACAACATACACAAGGTACAACATTTAAAAACACAGGATAATGTTGATAAGCCTTCCCCCAGTGTGTGACAGATAAACAAAAATCAATCGCAATTGGATCCTGACCCCACCCCTCAACCCCAAACCTTGTTAATTAACTAATGTGCTCCACGCATTCCATGCAACTTCCACAGACTACCCACCTCATTGTTGAGGCGCATGAGAGAGGTATGAGCCTTGTTGATGAGGAACCCTGCCGTCCTTTCATCACTGTCCTTCACTTTGGCTTTCATTGTCATTTCCTTCCCTGACTGCTCAGGCCAAAATGGAAGACACTGGAACACATAAACATCACAATCATCATATTACTGACAAACCAAGACAAACATGTCTGCTTGTTTGGAGCCTGCGGCTCAGTTAGATGGACATGTCTTCTGGCTGCTTGTACTCACCTTCCCAGGGACAACCTCCACCCAGTACTGTGGCTCAGTTAGAGGGACATGTCTTCTGGCTGCTTGTACTCACCTTCCCAGGGGCAACCTCCACCCAGGACTGTGGCTCAGTTAGACGGACATGTCTTCTGGCTGCTTGTACTCACCTTCCCAGGAACGACCTCCACCCAGTACTGTGGCTCAGTTAGAGGGACATGTCTTCTGGCTGCTTGTACTCACCTTCCCAGGAACGACCTCCACCCAGTACTGTGGCTCAGTTAGAGGGACATGTCTTCTGGGAGCTTGTACTCACCTTCCCAGGATCAACCTCCACCCAGGACTGTGGCTCAGTTAGAGGGACATGTCTTCTGGCTGCTTGTACTCACCTTCCCAGGAACAACTTCCACCCAGTACTGTGGCTCAGTTAGAGGGACATGTCTTCTGGCTGCTTGTACTCACCTTCCCAGGACTGTGGCTCAGTTAGAGGGACATGTCTTCTGGGAGCTTGTACTCACCGTCCCAGGACTGTGGCTCAGTTAGAGGGACATGTCTTCTGGCTGCTTGTACTCTACTTCCCAGGACTGTGGCTCAGTTAGAGGGACATGTCTTCTGGCTGCTTGTACTCTACTTCCCAGGAACAACCTCCACCCAGTACTGTGGCTCAGTTAGAGGGACATGTCTTCTGGCTGCTTGTACTCACCTTCCCAGGGACAACCTCCACCCAGTACTGTGGCTCAGTTAGAGGGACATGTCTTCTGGGAGCTTGTACTCACCTTCCCAGGAACAACCTCCACCCAGTACTGTGGCTCAGTTAGACAGACATGTCTTCTGGCTGCTTGTACTCACCTTCCCAGGAACAACCTCCACCCAGTACTGTGGCTCAGTTAGACGGACATGTCTTCTGGCTGCTTGTACTCACCTTCCCAGGAACAACCTCCACCCAGGACTCTGTCTCTGTGGCCTCGGTACACAAGATGGAATACTGGAACATAACATGGAAAGCATTGAGTAAATCTAAAGACATCTACACATGAAGGATGTAATAGAATTGAGCAGTATCATCAGTAGTTTCATTCAACTTTATAGAGGGCCAGCTGTGCACAGCATGACGTGTCACTTTCTCTACTTCGAGGAGTCTTACCTCCGCAGTGTTGAGCATCATGTAGAATGGTGTGAATGTTACGATCTTGGTGAGACCAGACGATGTTAGGCTGATCTTCACACCCACCTGAAGTACATAAATACACAAAAGTTAAAAAAAAGCATTTGCAACTCCCTCTTCACTGGTGCATTTGAATGAAAATGGAGGAGAGAGATTAGCAAGAAAAGGCGATCCAAAACAGCAGCAACGTTATATATTATGCAACTGCAGTCCAGTCAATACCATAGCACCCAAGACAAATTGCAACAAAAATATTTTTCAAGTGATTTTCACCCAGAATCTATCCAATTATACCAAAGGCACAGAGGATCATGGCCCCTCTGAAGCATCTTTGTGAGATTATGATTTGTTTAGTTTTTGTTTTTCTTGTTTCATTATGCATGTCAAATGAAAGCCCACTTCATAAGCTTTTCAGAAACATATCATTTGCTATGATAGAGAGAAATAAACATCTTGAGAACAAAAACAACATGATTTTAAATGTAATATAAAACGATTCAAGTCTTAAATATAATTAATAGAATAAAGTATCACAAATCAATTACACATAACATAAACACTTCAATAATTAAAAATTGAAATTAAAAAACAAAATGTCAAGTAGAAATAAAATTGGTGTTTGGTCAGTTTTGCAGTTACAAACTTTTGTTGTCTCACATGAAGTACAGTAAATTCCATTGCAAGTGACCTAGGAACCAAAACAAGGTCGTAACTATGACATGATGGTGATGTTTTATCACACATATAGATTAAAGGACAGTATGAAGAAATACAATATTGAAAGAGATAACTCATCCTATATAAATATCTGTATAAAATTGAAAATTTAGAAAGAAAGCTCTCGGGTCCTATCTGTGTTAGGCATTGGGCACTATTTGTGGTAGGCTGGAGGTGAGTGCTATAAAACCACATATCCCAAGTTTTGTAGAATTTTCCTATTCGGAATATTCTATAAGTAATACGTTACCACTGTTATACCGAGGCTGTTGTCTCCCACAACTGCTGCTATAGCCAAATCTACCACAGAGATCTCAATTACCTCATGCAGCACGTGCGTAGCCACCTAGCTGCCATGTGTCACCCTTCACTCTTGTCTCTTGCGAGAGCAAGTGCTCGGGGGACGGACGGGCGGGCAGCAGCCCAGTGGTAACGTATTACTTATAGAATATTCCGAATAGGAAAATTCTACAAATTACATTAAGTAATACGTTACTACTGTTATACCGAGGCTGATAGTCCTGCACCATGACCGTGGAATATATTTATTTTATGAAAAAAACATAATCTAGAAATGCATACAAAAGCAAGTCTAGCCAGCTCAAGCTAGCTCTATTCCAAATCAGCATAGGGAATTTTATTTTTATTTTTAGAGTCAAGAAGGATATTGTGTAATATAAGATTTCAGAGACTAAATGTTAGTCTACGAGGCTGACTACCACAGTAGGCGATGGGGAGCACCTACAACCCGAATCCTGACTGCTAGCGTTCCTTCCGACCAGCGGAAGTAAACACCAAGGCGGAAGCACTCGATGCGCATGCACCTAGCTAGGCGTTACCCTATAGGAATACCAAAGCACTGTCAAGCGCATACCGTAAGGCTCAATCGTCATTGCCAAAACGATTGGTGACTCCAAACGGCCCCACTGGATAGGTATTTCATCGCGGCAGCGGATGAGAACACTGTATCCGCGTGAGCTTAATCTTAGATCAGGTTAAACAGTCGAAAAGAGGGAAATTAATTTCATTCAGACCGTATATCCCAGAGCAAGCCTACTTAAAGTATGCATTAGGCGCGTGACCTAATTCCAGTATTTGTAAGCATGCATCACAAGGTTGGGATACACGACAGACAATTAAATACATAATTGTCAAAATACAAATAAGGACAAAGCACACAAAAAGCCGCCCTCACCTGTGGTGTGAGTGCGCTGGTTTGGGGGACCCCAACTCCTGTACCCACGGCAGTGGGAACATTGGAGTCGACCCAGATTGACCACCGTGCAAGGTCTGACGCCTGAGGAGTTCGAAATTGCGCTGGGCACACCCCTTAGGTGCCCGCTTGCGCCGCGATCCGCGGGCCAAGACGGTGCACACTCTCCACGACGGCATCAGCGACCTGTTTGAGGTAATGATTGGCAAAAACCGAGTCAGAACGCCAGTAACAATCATGAATATTCTGCAACAGAGATATTCGAGTGTAGGGCAAATGTTGCCGCTAGCGCCCTGATCTCGTGCAGGTTTGACCCCGCTACCGGTAACCCCCGAGACCGGTACGCCAGATTGATGACAGAGCGAAGCCACAACGCAATCGAGTTGCGAGTTATGTCAACCGTGCGATTAGGGTTACACGATATGAACAGACGATCACGCCCTTGTCTACGTTCATTCGAAGCCTTAAGATAATACTTAAGGGCCCTAACCGGACACAGCGCTCTGTCCTCAGTATCAGCAAGATGTAAGATTTCTTTGAGTGATCTTACAGTGAATTCTCTCTCCGTTTGCCCGATTCTCTGATTCTTGGCGACGAAGCCCATGAGCAGGCCCAGGCGGACCGCTCCTTCGTCACCCCTATCGAATCGTACCTTGGCGACATTGAGTGCATGAATTTCGGATACACGTGCCGCCGTGGCAAAGGAGAGGAGAAATGCTGTTTTCCAAGTCACATGCCGGAACACAGCACTATGCAAGGGTTCATACGGAGCTTCCGTAAGTGATTGCAACACTAGGGAAAGATCCCAGGCCGGAGCCCGAAGGCGGCCCTTCTTAAGATCGTGCTGTTTGAAACCCTTAATAATACCCCGTAACACCGGCTCTTTGGAGAGACTGGCAACCATAGCAACGTCCCGTACCGTAGCAACGGACGAGACATAGTTGGCAATGGAACCCCCGGAGAGTTTCCGGGTCTCTCGCAAGTGAGACATGAAACGAGCAATATCCTGCACAGATACCTTATCTGGCGAATGAATGTGATGTTTACAACACCACTTCGTGAAAATAACCCAACATGCATTATACACCTACTGGGTAGAATCACGATGCATACTAACGTATGCCCGAGACACCCGGCGAGAAAAACCTTTACTCCTCAGACGCTCGGTGACAACATCCACACGTGCAGATTGAACTGCCCTGCGTTTGGATGAAGCTGACGGGTGTGAGGGTGGATCAAGAGATCCGGTCTCACAGGCAGTGGAAGTGGCGACTGCGTGACCTGGGTCAGCAAGTCAGGGTACCACGATCTGTTCGGCCACATGGGCGCGATCAGTAACATTCGACAGCGAACTCCGCACACCTGGGATGTGACGGGCGCGTATCTGGCACGGGACACTGTCCACCAGAGCGTAAAACTCGAACGTGAGATCGAGTAGCGAGTGACTGTGGGTTCCCCCCAGTTTGTTCACATAGGACACTACCGTCGTGTTGTCGGTCGCCAGCATGAGCCGGGCGTCGACGAGACGATGCTTCCAGTGATTGACTACGTTGAGCACTGCCTTGAACTCGAGACAATTGATGTGAAGACCTAGTTCGTCTACGCACCACAGCCCCGAGCTCACCTCCCCCTCTAGATGGGCGCCCCAGCCCACAAGAGAGGCGTCTGTATACAGGTTCAACGTGGCCCGGTAGGACCGCATAGAGACTCCTGATAAGACATTGTAAGGGACCGTCCACCACTCCAGATGCGGTCGGAGCCGATCCGGGAGGGTGACGGTCGCACTGTTCACCTCCGTTGCTAACAACTGGATTAAAAACCGTTGCAGCGGGCGGAGTTGGAGACGACCCCGTTCGGTGCAGTCCTGGGCTGATTCAAGTAGCCCTAACAGCTGTTCCCAAAAGTGAACAGTCTGTTGCACCGCTAAGACTTTGGCAATCATCGCCTGAATCTTGTGCCACCGGTCTGGGGGGGAACAAAGAGGCGATGGGACACCGTGTTGAACCGACCTCCGATGAACAGCAAGTTCTGAGAAGGGGTTAACTCGCTCTTGGGGAGATTGATAATCAACCCCAATTGCTCCAAGAGCCGACGTGCGAAAACGAGATTGCTTGACAGGGTGTCCGTCATTCGATTTGCTACTAGCGAGTCGTCCAGGTACGCGAAGTACCGGACACCCCTCCTGTGGAGGAACCCCACTAGTGGGGTGGTTAACCGGGTGAACAGCCAGGGAGCGGACGTGTGAATCATTCTGAGTTCGGTACTGTCCTACTTGGGAACGAGATATATCCTGGAGGAAAACCCCGGTGTTATTTCTGGTAGAGCTAACTCCCGTACTGCCCCTTCTCCACCAACCTGCCGATGGCATCGGCGAGGATGGGAAGATCGGTTTCCGAATCGAAACCTGCCAACGGGGCAACCGTGAGCGGCGGATTCGCTTTGAGATCAAGCCGATAGCCGTACCGAATCGTGTTGGCCACCCACGGGTCGTCGAACACTTGTCTGGCTCCCACTGGGGAAGGAGAGGGGGCCCTGACAAGCTGCGGCAGGCGCAACTGTCCAGGGCCAACCGAAGTTGGCGCTGTCGGCATACGAACCCCTCCAATGAGAGTCACCTGGAGGGGCCCTTGCCGTCCTAAGACGACTTGGGCTTCCCCCAGTTCCCCGTCTTCCCACGAAAGGGCAGCTGATTGCCCATACCGGAGCCCTCAGGGCGGGGCTACTTCCCAGAGGAAGAAGAACCCGACCCCATAGACCTACCGGCCGCAGCAGCTTGGGGCGCGCTCCGGTTAGGAGCGGCACCCAGGCGCCTATGCAGGGACCCAACAAGAGCAAGTGTGTGCCGAGAGTCCTCGGCAACGTACTCCAGGGAAGCATTTAAACTGAGCAGGCAGTTGTAAATGCGCTGGTCACGGTCCGTGAGAGAACCTACGACCAGACTGGCCGCTGCAGCCAAGTAAGTGTCTCCGTGAGACATGGAGTGCCGAGCGAGGGCGTCCAGCTGGTGCAAGGTAGCTTGCGTTACCGTTGCAGCCGGTGGGGCACGGACACCCAACCGCTCAACATGGGCCTCCGCGGTAGGACCAGCCTCAGGAAAGGCAAGGTCATGTACCGGGAATAAACCCTTTCTCCATGACGTCGGAGGCAATGGGAGACCCCGACCGGAGGCCGCCGCGAGGGTGTTCTCCAAGGAAGGCTTGATACCGCGCAGCAAGGTTGATGCGGGGAAAGCAGTGTCGGAAGACTCATCGTATACCTCGGAGGAACCCACAGTCGTGGATTCCCCGCGGTACCGGCCGGGGCATGTCCTCAAAGAGGTCATAAACCATGGCCACGCGGTCCTTAACCGATAGCGGGAGCAACGGTTCGGGGGAAGGACCGGTGACCACGGGAGCCGCCGCCGTACCGGTGGACCCCGCGGCCACCAAAGTGGCCGGGGACGGAACAGCCAGCGGCCTATCCTGAGATAAGGCCACCAGCTTGGAGTCCACAAGTTATGCAAGTAATGCAGCGACGGAATCCCCGGACAGCCCACGGGCCGCCAAGGGATCCGCCGCAGCCGTGGTGGTGGTACCCGCAAGGGGACCCCGACCGGACGAGCCGGCCACCACAGGGGTGGAAACGGACTGCACATACAGCCGGTAGCACTCGCTTGCGGCACACCCCGCAGCTCCTGGTTGCGGGGGTAGAGGGGGTGGAGGACGGCGAAACATCCATGTCAGACATTTTGTTTGTACTATGAACAAAGAGCAAAACATGGTTACAACACACGCACCACAAATAGTCACAAACGAGTATTTTCACAAGAAAATAAACGAGCAAAGGGAATATAGAACATACACATATAACATATAGAGGAATAAGTGATGTAAAAACCCCAAGATACACTAGAACAGGGGAACGTAAGACGCAACGTGCATACGAGACACCCCGCAAGTATATAGAAAAAAAAGGGCGGGAAAAATATTTCCTTTTGGCGGGAAAAATATTTCCAAGCGTAGTTACAGCAAACGCCCCGTAAAAGCACAGTTTATTAGAGAGAATAAACAGTAATAAATATCACCGAATGGTCGGAGAAACAGGAACGCTTGAGCAGTTTATTGTACGTCTTGCTAGAGCAAGCGAAGAGACAAGAGTGAAGGGTGTCACATGGCAGCTAGGTGGCTACGCACGTGCTGCATGAGGTAATTGAGATCTCTGTGGTAGATTTGGCTATGGCAGCAGTTGTGGGAGACAACAGCCTCGGTATAACAGTGGTAACGTATTACTTAATGTAATATACTTCAACAATATTTTTATCTCACCAACATGTTTCAATCAGCTACTGTGAATGAATTCAAACAAAATGAAAATTGTTAGAAAACAGCTGAGGTTAACTTGTGCTGTGCCATGTGACTTTCATTGACTCGGAAAAAGCATGCAGCTTTTTGCTTCGAAGCAGGGTGTAAGGTTTTTATTCTCCCACTCAGACATCCACATGTAGCCTGTCTTCTTCATGGCGGGGTATGAGGGCTTTATTCCCCAACTCAAAAATTTACTTCCCTACCCAGGCATAGTGTTTTATCAAGATAATGTTGAACCAATCAGACCTCAACATTCTGACATAGTGGCATGATAAAAAGAGGTTCTCACAAGAGTGTGTTTGGTGATGGTAAATATCCTGTATTAGGAATAAACATTAAATTTAAATAGCTAAATACATAGTGTTTATTCCTAATACAGGATATTTACCATCGCCAAACACAAACGTGATTACCTCTTTATCATATAATGTCATTCTTCAATTCTGTGCTCGTAAACTCTCTTCCCCTCTCTCACAAACATTACCTAGACATTGCAAGTTTTCCTGGAATGTGCACATTAATATAAATTTCGTCAGAAGGTAAGTGACGAGTCCGTCGGACAGTGACAACAGTCAATATAGTTCCATGAAACCTGTTTCTTATTGAGTAGCGCACCTACACATAGGCAAAACAACAATTGCCTACACAAATTGTTTCTACTTACCTTGTGTGGCAATCCACTAGTCTGTCTGCTAGAGTAACTGCACTTTATCAAAGGGAAGTTACTCTAACCCTAGTCTATGAGACGTCACGTTTGTTTAGAGTCTGCCTGTCCTGTCATGATGTTACAAAGTGCAGTCAGACAGACACACAGCGACAAAACGAAACAAGGTTACAATCCGTACATATTTCGGCCAAATCCACCTGTTTTAATTTGGGGAAAAGGTTCCAAGACGCAGAGGTCTAGAAGGAAGGATATGGAAACTGATCCTGCTACTGGTGCTAAGCTAGTGTCCTCGCTAAATTGTTTTGCAATTTATATCTCTAAAGTTGCCAAAACTTGTAAAATGCCTTAGCTACGTCACAGTTAACCACTGATATTTGGTATATCAGACTATTCTTTTGATAATGATAGCAATAATCCAAGTAAATTCACCAGATTCAGATGGTTAATTCTGACTAGATCTCCAAATGCCAAGGGTGACATCATGTTTGTTTGTAAGCACTGAAAGTAGTCCCTATTTGACCTTTGATATTTGCATCTCTATCCACATTGACACCAACAGATATCGTTTTTATCAGCTGGCTTTATCCTGGCGAAAAACATACCCATTATATGATAAAGGGCATTATCTGTGTGACAGCTGCAGGTGTGGCTTACCTCAAACACTCTCTTGTTGCTCTTACACTGCACTGTGCCTGAACTGCCCACTGTGTCCAGGGAGAACTTGTCTGACCAGTCCGTGTCACCGATCTTCAGCTGGGCCTACACAGCATCGCATAAAGCACCTGGATCACTACATCCACACACAAAACTGCAGGACATAAAGCACCTGCATCACTACATTCACACACAACACTGCAGGACATAAAGCACCTGCATCACTACATCCACACTCAACACTGCAGGACATAAAGCACCTGCATCACTACATCCACACACAACACTGCAGGACATAAAGCACCTGCATCACTACATCCACACACAACACTGCAGGACATAAAGCACCTGCATCACTACATCCACACACAACACTGCAGGACATAACTGAAGAAATACTGTACAATGTGGCTGCCACAGATTTACAAACAGAAAGTATGAGAAGGTGAACCATGATTTTATACAAATATTAAGGTCCCAGTACTGAATGTTATGTTACTTCAGACAACAGAGAATGGGAAGTGAAACACGATTAAGCTAGTTGTTACAAGTGGCATGTCGTTCCCTGTCACAGCTTACATCACCGTACCACAGTGTGGTCATCACTGGGTCACATATATCTACAGCTGTGGTGCCTGGTCACAGCTTACATCACAATACCACAGTGTGGTCATCACTGGGTCACATATCTACAGCTGTGGTGCCTGGTCACAGCTTACATCACCGTACCACAGTGTGGTCATCACTGGGTCACATATATCTACAGCTGTGGTGCCTGGTCACAGCTTTCATCACCATACCACAGTGTGGTCATCACTGGGTCACATATATCTACAGCTGTGGTGCCCGGTCACAGCTTTCATCATACTACAGTGTGGTCATCACTGGGTCACATATATCTACAGCTGTGGTGCCTGGTCACAGCTTACATCACAATACCACAGTGTGGTCATCACTGGGTCACATATATCTACAGCTGTGGTGCCTGGTCACAGCTTTCATCACCATACCACAGTGTGGTCATCACTGGGTCACATATATCTACAGCTGTGGTGCCCGGTCACAGCTTACATCACCGTACCAGTGTGGTCATCACTTGGTTACATATATCTACAGCTGTGGTGCCCGGTCAGTTCAAAGCTCACTGGATTGATAACCAACAGTTGAATACAAGAAAAAATATATGAAAAGAAGAACATGCAAAAGAAATCGATATCAAACATGACAAATCTCACATCCTGCATTGTATCTATAAAAAGGACAAAACAAGTAGCATAAACATACATGCAAAACAAAAAAACTCCTGCTTTAGTCGATTTGACAATTTCTGTTCATGCAAAACAAATCTTTTGGTCATCAGTGAGATTGTTGTCATGGCGGTCCAACATGAAAGCTAAATATGAAACAAGGAAATATTGAACCCAAAGTTGGAGTCAAGAGAAATATAAAACCTGAAGATAGAAATAAGATGGAATCCAGAAAGAAGCCTAAGATGCCGTGATGGTCAACCTCCCTCTTCCTTCTTCTCCTCCACCAGATCTAAACACTTCTACCCCTCACCACCTACGTTATTACCTGCCTGGCCTGAGGACACTTAGCGCTCTCTTCCTTTTTGTCCTTGTCAGCATAAGTTAGATATGGAGGATAAGTCATGGCAAGTTAGACATAATTGCAGCACAACAGATTCACAGATCAAGGAGAAAGATGACACAAGAGAAGATAAGGTGGAAACAATCATGGCATCTACTGAACTCCCAAGATCCCATCACTGTCACATCTCTCTCTACCACTGAACTCCCAAGATCCCATCACTGTCAAATGTCTCCCCAACCCTTAACTCCCAAGATCCCATCACTGTCACATCTCTCTCTACCACTGAACTCCCAAGATCCCATCACTGTCACATCTCTCTCAAACCACTGAACTCCCAAGATCCCATCACTGTCACATCTCTCTCTACCACTGAACTCCCAAGATCCCATCACTGTCACATCTCTCTCTACCACTGAACTCCCAAGATCCCATCACTGTCACATCTCTGTCTCTACCACTGAACTCCCAAGATCCCATCACTGTCACATCTTTCTCTGCCACTGAACTCCAAAGATCCCATCACTGTCAAATGTCTCCCCAACCCTTAACTCCCAAGATCCCATCACTGTCACATCTCTCTCTACCACTGAACTCCCAAGATCCCATCACTGTCACATCTTTCTCTACCACTGAACTCCCAAGATCCCATCACTGTCAAATGTCTCCCCAACCCTTAACTCCGAAGATCCCATCACTGTCACATCTCTCTCTACCACTGAACTCCCAAGATCCCATCACTGTCACATCTCTCTCTACCACTGAACTCCCAAGATCCCATCACTGTCACATCTCTCTCTACCACTGAACTCCCAAGATCCCATCACTGTCACATCTCTCTCTACCACTGAACTCCCAAGATCCCATCACTGTCACATCTTTCTCTGCCACTGAACTCCCAAGATCCCATCACTGTCAAATGTCTCCCCAACCCTTAACTCCCAAGATCCCATCACTGTCACATCTCTCTCTACCACTGAACTCCCAAGATCCCATCACTGTCACATCTTTCTCTGCCACTGAACTCCCAAGATCCCATCCTATGTTAGGGTGGCAGATCTAAGAATGTGCCCCATCTAGATCCACCTATTGGGGTGGCAGATCTAACAATGTGCCTCATCTAGATCCACCTATTGGGTGGTAGATCTAACAATGTGCCCCATCTAGATCCACCTATTGGGGGTGGCAGATCTAACAATGTGCATCATCTAGATCCACCTATTGGGTGGTAGATCTAACAATGTGCCCCATCTAGATCCACCTATTGGGGTTGGCAGATCTAACAATGTGCCCCATCTAGATCCACCTATTGGGTGGTAGATCTAACAATGTGCCCCATCTAGATCCACCTATTGGGGTGGCATATCTAACAATGGGCCCCATCTAGATCCACACCTATTGGGGTGGCAGATCTAACAATGGGCCCCATCTAGATCCACACCTATTGGGTGGTAGATCTAACAATGTGCCCCATCTAGATCCACCTATTGGGGGTGGCAGATCTAACAATGTGCCCCATCTAGATCCACTTGGGGGGTTGGTATATCTAACAATGTGCCCCACACAGATCCACTTGGTGGGGTGGCAGTTCTAACAATGGGCCCCATCTAGATCCACACCTATTGGGGTGGCAGATCTAACCAAGATCTACCAAGTCACATTTATTCTATCAGCGGGCAGGGACAACAATCTCTCCAAGTGAACACAACACATACACATAATTCTGAAAGAGAATGTTGGTCAGCTAAATGATGACAAGATATTAAAAGCAAACAAGCATATAGGTGCACGACACATGCCTGTTGATCGAGGCAGCTATCTATACTGTCTTGTGCATGCACACAACACTCATGTGTATCCTCAACAACTAGAAAAGTGTTCGCATCAGAGAAGCAAATACAAAAGTAGCTCCATCACCACTGTTCCTGAATAGCATAAACACATGCCTCTAGCTTACTTAAGACAAACTCATTTGCACGCACTGTTTTCTTTTCATGGGTGTCAAAGGGGTATTGTTTTTCAGCTCAGTTTAACCTTAATAAGATTACAGTGTACCGGGTACAGGCCACAAACTGGAAATCGGGTAATGACAACATTAGAAACGCAAGAAGTCTGGCAGGTGGAAAATTCATTGGTATCCCGTGACCTCAATAATATGGACTGTAGTGCCACAAATTCATTCATAAATATGACAACATGCCTCGATTTGTTGTCATGGGAACTGATATTGGACAAAAAACAGTGCATGCAAAATGTCTCATGCATGTTTTCCTGATTCTTATCCATAGAAGACACACGTTTCTGGATTAATGCGAACACAGTTTATGAACACCTTCCTCAATCTTAGCTTAAGAATGGTACAGCTTTCAGTTTTGTCCACTGCAGAAAGGCTAGCTAAGTATACAAGAAAGTTCTAGCCCTTTTCAGGCCTCATCCCATACTCTTTCCTTTTCTTACTGCAGTATATGGCTTCCACATTCCATGTTTACAGCTAGTCAGTATGAAAGTATAGTCAGGTCCCGTTAATCCAACAGGGTTGGTTGCATATGATAATGTTGGATTACTGAGTATGTTGGATAAACGAAATAAAGTATTAAGTATTGGTGTGATCGAAGATCGGATAACTACACGATTGATGATCAACACATGTTCATATGTACTATTATCTGAATGACATAATACATGTATTGACATCATTGACACGTTGTCTAAACAACAAAAACAGTGCATGAAAAATGTAATTCAGAAAACAGAAGATCATGTGGCACATGCTGCTTTGATGATCGCGATAACTGGTACAGTTAGTCAATGGGAAAGTTCTATTTCCTGTGTTTTCATTCCCTCTCTTTGCTGTATAACAGGAAAAGACTGAAACTTATTCCATTCATATTTTTATCTGTTTTCAAGCACATGGCTTCCATATGAAGTGAAGGTATCAGTTCAGGTTTGGAGTTAAACTTCTGTGTTGGCTAGGCATTAGGACACAGTGTGAAGCAACGCTGTCCTTGGTTGTCCTTGTGTTTACAACTTGTAAATCACAGAGTTATAATATCACCATCCTCTCATTGTGACAAAAACAAATCACTACCAACAAAACCATAAGAAAGATGGAGTCAAGAGGCTACTTATAATTGGATACACAAAATGTGATGGAATAAAGTGTGCCGTAGAACAAAATGTGGAACAAATTTCACTAAACTTGAAACTCAAACAGTTGTTGAAATAAAACATCCATGCAAAACTGACTGCTATTCTACACATCTTTTGAGGAAGTGTGAGTGAGCAAGTTGTCAATATGGTGAACAACAGTTCACTGCTACTGCAGTCTCCGACTCCGCTAGCCGGAGTAGGGTGTTAGTGAAACAAGCAGCCAGACATGCTACAGGCTGCTGCCCCTGGGCAGGGCTTGTTGCTAGGCATGCCTGCCCTGCCAAGATACGTACTTTACCACTCTGCTTCATCTCCTTCACTTTGCCCTTCCTCTCCAGTGTGCCGTCCTTCTCCTTCTCCTTCAACAACATGGGCATTCAGTAACAACTCCATCCCTAATCACAGCGACATCCTCTACCTCAACCCTGTCCTACAAACCTACGACTATCGTAATTCACACTTACTTATGACAGTCATAGTGCTAAGATAGCTTTGTGGAACGGGTCCCTGGACAATGGCGCTGACATCCCTCCCTCAAATATCTTTCAGTAAGTCTACCGAGTCTTCATTGTCTTCAAGGACAAGCTACAGGAACATCTGCCATAGCATGAGCCTGAACAATACCAAACAGCCAATCTCCTGTTCTCTGATGGACACCCTTGTTATCAAAGTGCTACTACCCCTGGACCCTGATGGACATCCTTGTTATCAAAGTGCCACTACTCCTGGATCCTGATGGACACCCTTGTTATCAAAGTGCTACTACCCCTGAACCCTAATGGACATCATTGTTATCAAAGTGCTACTTCTCCTGGACCCTGATGGACACCCTTGTTATCAAAGTGCTACTTCTCCTGGACCCTGATGGACACCCTTGTTATCAAAGTGCTACTTCTCCTGGACCCTGATGGACACCCTTGTTATCAAAGTGCTACTTCTCCTGGACCCTGATGGACACCCTTGTTATCAAAGTGCTACTTCTCCTGGACCCTGATGGACACCCTTGTTATCAAAGTGCTACTTCTCCTGGATCCTGATGGACACTCTTGTTATCAAAGTGCTACTTCTCCTGGACCCTGATGGACACCCTTGTTATCAAAGTGCTACTTCTCCTGGACCCTGATGGACACCCTTGTTATCAAAGTGCTACTTCCCCTGGACCCTGATGGACACCCTTGTTATCAAAGTGCTACTTCCCCTGGATCCTGATGGACACTCTTGTTATCAAAGTTCTACTTCTCCTGGACCCTGATGGGCAACCTTGTTATCAAAGTGCTACTTCTGGCCTCTGATGGACACCCTTGTTATCAAAGTGCTACTACTCCCAAAAATGGTAAGGTATCTATAAGGTAAAAATGTCAAAATATTACAATCACACGTGTAGAAGGAAAAGATGAAAAAGTCTGTTTTCACAAAGTTATCTTCTAAGACTAACCAACAGTATGTGTTTGAAGTGACAGAAGCCAGTACTTATGTTCAACATGACCTCAATATCCAATATTTGTGTTGAAGAAGACAGAAGCCCCCTGTACACTGGCTGAATCTGACCTCAGTACCCAGTATGTGTGTTGAATGGGACATCAGTACCAAGTATGTGTGTTGAATGTGACATCAGTACCAAGTATGTGTGTTGAATGTGACATCAGTACCCAGAATGTGTGTTGAATGTGACATCAGTACCAAGTATGTGTGTTGAATGTGACATCAGTCCCAAGTATGTGTGTTGAATGTGACATCAGTACCCAGTATGTGTGTTGAATGTGACCTCAATACCCAGTATGTGTGTTGAATGTGACCTCAGTACCAAGTATGTGTGTTGAATGTGACATCAGTCCCAAGTATGTGTGTTGAATGTGACATCAGTACCCAGTATGTGTGTTGAATCTGACCTAAGTACAGTGAACCCTCGCTACAACGCTACCAATGGGGTCCAAATAATTGGTGGGCGCTATAGACGATGAGCCGTTTAACCGAGGCCGAGGCGGGGGAGCGCGCTCGACCAACCTCACGATCTTCGCCTTGTATCACACATTGCAATGATACAGGTTGTTCATAGTGTAAAAATAAAGATATTCCCATTGTGTTTTTCGTCGTTTGTTATTATTTACAAGCCTTAACTGTCACATTCAACGTGATATTAGCCTACTTACATGTAAATATCGATCGATAATGGTAGTAACAGACGCTATGAGTGAAGGGCCAATCACAATTCATTATACAAGCACGGAGTGTTTCAGTGGCGTTGATTGGTCAGGTTGCTTAAAATACGGAAAACGAGAGTTTTGACCAGCACTAGAATTTATTACATGTGCGCATTCACACAAATATATTAAATACAATGTGAAATTAGTTCCCAGTACATGTGTTGAATGTGACATCAGTACCCAGTACATGTGTTGAATGTGAAATTAGTTCCCAGTACATGTGTTGAATGTGACATCAGTACCCAGTACATGTGTTGAATGTGAAATTAGTTCCCAGTACACAGCTGCCATCACCACACTGTTACCTGACTGCTGCCAGTGTTAGTCCTCATGAACTACTACTATGTGTTATGCAGGAAGAAATAACCCCTTTATTACTGGTTCTTTGCCAGTATTCAGCTGCAAGATAAAGTCTATCCTAAACCTTCACAGATACATTCAAGACATTAGGCTACATAAACATTGAGGTGGCAGACGCAGCTAGAAGGGCTAGGGTACCAAAGAGAGGACAACCAACAGTGCTCAGGGTTGGTATTAAGATATGTATAGCTTCTCGCACTGTATACAACCATGGATCCTTTGTAATCAAACAGAGAGGTATTTCACTCTGAACTATGTACCACAAACACTCTTTCCTATAATGACTGCATGAATGTTGTTTCATGGTGCGGTCAGCAGTATTCAAGCTTTATCCCAGCACCATATCAATCATCAAGCATGGTCCAGATAAACAAATGGTTCCTATCATGAGCAACATCTCACATCATCAGGGTAAGATAAAACACAATCACATGTCCACCTTATCCACTTTGTCCTACAACAAGATGGGGACAAAGCCCAACATGGACTCCTTCCTATACACTATCACTAGGATACATAATGCCATCAAGGGCACAAGAAACCAAAGAGTGATTCACACTAGTGTGTTCTTCAGACATAATGTTACAAGGTTTGCAGATACTGACAGGATCACATGAAGGACTTGTTCCTAGAGGTTACATACCTTCTTCTTGGTACCAAAGAGAGTCTTGGCTTTGAAGGAGAACAGGACAACATCCTCATTATCAGCTGCATGGTCCAGAACTACATCAGCATCAGACCCCTGGAATCAACAAACAGTCAAATAAAGTCAAACAACATGGGCATCAGACCCCTGGAATCAACAAACAGTCAAATAAAGTCAAACAACATGGGCATCAGACCACTGGAATCAACAGTCAAATAAAGTCAAACAACATGGGCATCAGACCCCTGGAATCAACAAACAGTCAAATAAAGTCAAACAACATGGGCATCAGACCCCTGGAATCAACAAACAGTCAAATAAAGTCAAACAACATGGGCATCAGACCCCTGGAATCAACAAACAGTCAAATAAAGTCAAACAGCCCTTGAATTAATGCCACAGAGTTAGAGTGGAGAAATATAGATTACCAAACAAGATCCCACTAGATACCATATTGTTTCAAGGAATGTATTACACCACAGTTCTCTCATGGTGAGATGTGGCAATAAATGCATGGCATAAATGAAAGGATAAGATATGTTTTTATAAAGTTCCTTATCACCAGCAAATCTGCCTTGAGCTGAAAACATCTTGTTTCAAGTCGACTCACTGTTGGCAAAGGGAGCCAAAGATAAGAGTCAGAAGGTGGTTTGAAAGTGCAGTAATTACCATTACCGGCACCGGCACCACTTATGGAGCACCATAGATTTATGACACAGGACTGCATCAGTTGACATAACCGACACCACCATACGAATGACCAAACTAGTCCCGTCCACACATGACGTTATGAGCCACAGTTTAACGAAGGCGTATCTCCACGGAGGAGTAACAACACAACAACAATCTATCCAGCAGGCTAAGCAACAACGTACCTTGTAACAGAGGGACTGTCCTGTCTTGTTCAGCATCCAGTACGGGCTGTACACGGTCACGTCAAAGCTGCCCTCATTTACCTTACAGTGCAGACCGAGATCCTGAAACATTCAACGCACCATGTCAGTCTTATCTCTGTGTGAACAACATCCTTTCCTTGCAGCAGCTTTGGTAACAAAGTCATTCCTCTCATTAGATAACTTACCATAGCAGTCTTCTGGGTTCCATCATGGCTCTCGAAGTTCCACACAGACAACTCGGGGACATTCTTTTGCAGCGTCCTGCGGCCAATCCACTCCTTGCCCTGATAGTCCGGAATCTGCAACACAGACACAGTGTCATTCCAGCTAGTGCAGCAGGGTTATGCTTTGTGTCAGAAAGCTGCATTGTATAGGCATGGCACATTACATTATATCCTGTATTCCAGTGCCAGCCTATGAAGGATTTTTGAGGGGGCATCTCTGAGAGAGAATATCACTAAGATAATGTAATCTTGTGCCTGCTGCAGAGTACTGACAGCATTAAGGTGTGGTTGTTGCAGTTGCAAGTATGTCCACCGTCATGCTTTGTTTACAACATAGGAAAGGATTGGACAGAAAAACTGTATGAGAATAGACTACTTACTGATGCTGAAATGACAAACTATGTGAAGATGAAGATGAGGACTAGGACTGTTCGAGGAAGCAATTATGAGAAGTGTTGTACCACCAAGTACTTTGTTTGTCTGAAGACACCTCCTGATTACAGTCAGCATACATAACTATCTTCTGCAGGCTACGGAATGGTAACACAATACAATACTGAATCCATAGTCACATTTCCTCATGACAGAGGTTGTATTTGTATGTTAACACTTGCCACGGATAATGCTTTAATTGATCAACTATCACCAAACTGGGTTGATTAAGTTATCTTACCAGTACAGTCGTGCCTCGTTTATACGGACACTTGTGTCATTTCACAATTTGTCCGTATAAACGAATTTCCGTGTAACTGAAACCAGCTTCTTACTGGAAGAGTTACTTCCCTTCAATTATGCAACTCATGACAGATGACAGAGCAAACAAATACATCCACTCAATCTTTATTCAAGACATACACGTTTCAAAAAATCTGTCATGGAAGTTTGAACTTTACCACATTTTGAGGTTTGAATTTTAAACAATAGTTCTAAATTGTCCAGATCGCCTGTGTTCTCGTAATATGTAATCAAGGTCTCTATAAAAGCACAAGCTTCCTTGTGAGTGACTGTAGTGGGTTATCGAATGGGATTACATGTACAATAAACAAGCTCATCTCAAACGTAACTCAGTGTCACATGGTTAATTGATTTCTCACGAATCAAAGGATTACCACCAGCGGAAGGATTACCACCAGTGGAAGTGTATTGTCCGGGTAAGTGAGACAATTTTGTGTGCATTTCAGTGTTTTGTGTATGAAAATGACCATCCGGTTCTGGAAACTGAATTTCCGTATATACTGGTAAATTTATATAGTAATTATTTCGTTTTGAATGAAAATCGTCTGGGAACCGAGGTTTCCGGATATCTGAAGTCTGTATAAGCAGGGCATGACTGTAATGAGTTAACAGTGAGTTAGAGGAATATTCAACTGTGGTAAATGCGATATTGTTCAAGCTCACTTTAATAATTCCAACATTAGTGCTTTACCACACGCCCAGAGTATATGTGACTACTGTCAACTACATGCTTCAGTCCATGCATTTAGACTACAAAGTTGCAAGCAGGGGACGCCAGCAGGGTATGCCAGCACCTGTACTGGGAGACACTGGCCATGGATGTATGACTTCCGTCTCCTCTAGTGATGCAGTGATACAGAGATGCAATCTCTCTGCAGGCTGCCACTGCTATACAGCCACTAACTAAGTCATACAAACAATACACAACATATAATGGTAAGTATCATATAAGTCCCTTCGTCTGACAGGGAAATAAACCTCACAAGTGGAATACATCTAGGCTGAAACAAAGCATGCTTATGAAAGCAGTAATTGGAGCTGCAAATTAGCCTCATGCTGACATAATTGACAGGATGTGTTTGAGGTAAAAAAGCTGTGAGTGCAATGACAAATACTGCTAGCGTACTGTTACACCCCTAGTGTCTTGGCTGGCTTCACATATTGCCTGCATGTGCAAGATGGATAATAGGTGTTAATACATCCAGTCAGTAGACATCATATATTCAACAAACATGCTGCTGACAGCTAACTGCTTGTGATTTTGTGCTCAACTGATTATATATGAAGTTTTCTGCTGGTAATAAAATGCAATATGCTGAGCTGTATTCGTTTGAAAGAAATCCTCTAGAAACTGGAGGGCCTTCAGATGTGTCCCCTTTGTACAGCAGATCTCCAAATTTGCTCTTACACAATTACATGGTCAGCCTTCACATGTTGATCAGCCTTCACATGTTGGTGAGCTTTCACATGTTGGTCAGCCTCCACAATGTTGATCAGCCTTCACATGTTGGTCAGCCTCCACAATGTTGATCAGCCTTCACATGTTGGTCAGCCTTCACATGATGGTCAGCCTCCACATGTTGATCAGCCTTCACATGTTGGTCAGCCTTCACATGTTGGTCAGCCTTCACATGTTGGTCAGCCTCCACAATGTTGATCAGCCTTCACATGTTGGTCAGCCTTCACATGATGGTCAGCCTTCACATGTTGGTCAGCCTTCACATGTTGGTCAGCCTTCACATGTTGATCAGCCTTCACATGTTGGTCAGCCTTCACATAATGGTCAGCCTTCACATGTTGATCAGCCTTCACATGTTGGTCAGCCTTCACATGTTTCTCTTACACATCTACATGGTCAGCCTTCACATGTTGGTCAGCCTTCACATGTTGGTCAGCCTCCACATGTTTCTCTTACACATCTACATGGTCAGCCTTCACATGTTGGTCAGCCTTCACATGTTGGTCAGCCTCCACATGTTGGTCAGCCTCCACATGTTGGTCAGCCTTCACATGTTGGTCAGCCTTCACATGTTGGTCAGCCTTCACATGTTGGTCTTACACATCTACATGGTCAGCCTTCAAATGTTGGTCTTACACAATTACATGGTCAGCCTTCATATGTTGATCAGCCTTCACCTATTGGTCAGCCTTCACATATTGGTCAGCCTTCACATGTTGATCAGCCTTCATATGTTGGTCTTATACATCTACATGATCAGCCTTCACATGTGTCTCTTACACATCTACATGGTCAGCCTTCAGATGTTGGTCTTACACATCTACATGGTCAGCCTTCACATGTTGGTCTTACACATCTACATGGTCAGCCTTCACATGTTGGTCTTACACATTCTACATGGTCAGCCTTCACATGTTGGTCTTACACATTCTACATGGTCAGCCTTCACATGTTGGTCTTACACATTCTACATGGTCAGCCTTCACATGTTGGTCTTACACATCTACATGGTCAGCCTTCATATGTTGGTCTTACACATCTACATGGTCAGCTTTCACATGTTGGTCTTACACATCTACATCGTCAGCCTTCATATGTTGGTCTTACACAATTACATGGTCAGCCTTCACATGTTGATCAGCCTTCACATGTTGATCAGCCTTCACATGTTGGTCAGCCTCCACATGTTGGTCTTATACATCTACATGGTCAGCATTTACATGTTGGTCTTACACATCTACATGGTCAGCCTTCACATGTTGGTCTTACACATCTACATGGTCAGCCTTTTACATGTTGGTCTTATACATCTACATGGTCAGCCTTCACATGTTGGTCTTATACATCTACATGGTCAGCCTTCACATGTTGATCAGCCTTCACATGTTGGTCAGCCTCCACATGTTGGTCTTATACATCTACATGGTCAGCATTCACATGTTGGTCTTACACATCTACATGGTCAGCCCTACATGTTGGTCTTACACATCTACATGGTCAGCCTTCACATGTTGGTCTTATACATCTACATGGTCAGCATTCACATGTTGGTCAGCCTTCACATGTTGGTCTTACACATCTACATGGTCAGCCTTCACATGTTGGTCTTACACATCTACATGGTCAGCCTTCACATGTTGGTCTTACACATCTACATGGTCAGCCTTCACATGTTTAATTGTAATATATTAATTGAATACAGATTGAGCACTTCAGGATGTAGTTTTCAATGGGTTTTTTTCTGAAACCTCAGTCAGTTCACAACATTCCTTGCTGTCCTCAATTATCCAGTGTATTAAATCTCCATTCCATAACGTTAAACACAGTGGGTTCATTCCGTTTTATAACTGTTTAGAAGTGCTGTCCATTACTCTCATTGCACCTTCCACAAAATGTCTCTCACCCGTGAGTTTGTGTAGCAAATGGGTCAGGGCACTTGTCCTGCTATAACGGAGATAGGAGACAATGGATAACCCAGGATGGCTCTATTACATCAGCACATGCGGGTAAGACAGTGGATGCACTGTCCATGAGGCTGCCTGAGTTGCCCAGTCTCACGCAGTGGATGCGGGACAGCGCAGGCTTCACAAACAACAACACAGACCACATGACAACAGAGACTAACACACAAAATATGTAAACTGGAATCTAAAGTCAGACCACATAACAACAGAGACTAACACACAAAATATGTAAACTGGAATCTAAAGTCATACCACATAACAACAGAGACTAACACAATGCATACATCAGCTGGGAGCTACATTCATACCACAATGTCCAGGCGTGGCTGTCAAGGGGAAAGTAAAGTGTTAAGTGTTATCACACACATTTTATACCAAGCTGTGGTGTTGATGTTAGTCCTTCACCATGCTGGCTGTCCCACAACATCCCAGCCCAACACCAAACACACCACAATATCTCCAACCCGGTATGTTAGTTTGACATACAAATCCCATAGACCCAAAGCATTCATCATGTATTATAAGATAGTTACATCATTAAAACAGTTCGAGTCTCACTAATACCTTATCAGTTATTCACTTAACCCATTAACTTTTACATGTCCTGGAGCTGTTTTTACTGTCATCCAAGACATTAGGTTCCCTTTTCCTTGAGTCTAGAGACAAGAGATGAACAGACATAGGATGGACTTACAGTCACTTCAAGGCTGGACTCGTTGATACTGGCATGGAAAAGCGGGATGTTCACCCCCTTCTGTAGCGTCTGCTGCTCCGCCATCCCCTGAAACATGCAGGGCATCACATAGACACACAGCCGAGTGATGAAGGGCACACACAACCAACACTCAACATAGATGATGGGACACAACCAGACTATAGTATGTAGGTGATGGGACACAACCTACCTCCAACATGTAGGTGATGGGACACAACCCACCTCCAGCATGTAGGTGATGGGACACAACCTACCTCCAGTATGTAGGTGATGGGACACAACCTACCTCTAGTATGTAGGTGATGGGACACAACCCACCACCAGTATGTAGGTGATGGGACACAACCTACCACCAGAATGTAGGTGATGGGACACAACCCACCTCCAGTATGTAGGTGATGGGACACAACCCACCTCTAGTATGTAGGTGATGGGACACAACCTACCACCAGTATGTAGGTGATGGGACACAACCTACCTCCAGAATGTAGGTGATGGGACACAACCTACCACCAGTATGTAGGTGATGGGACACAACCTACCTCCAGAATGTAGGTGATGGGACACAACCTACCACCAGTATGTAGGTGATGGGACACAACCCACCTCTTGTATGTAGGTGATGGGTCACAACCTACCACCAGAATGTAGGTGATGGGACACAACCCACCTCTTGTATGTAGGTGATGGGTCACAACCTACCACCAGAATGTAGGTGATGGGACAAAACCCACCTCCACTATTTAGGTGATGGGACACAACCTACCTCCAGTATGTAGGTGATGGGACATAACCTACCTCCAGTATGTAGGTGATGGGACACAACCCACCTCCAGAATGTAGGTGATGGGACACAACCTAACACCAGTATGTAGGTGATGGGACACAACCTACCCCCAGTATGTAGGTGATGGGACACAACCTACCTCTAGTATGTAGGTGATGGGACACAACCTACCACCAGTATGTAGGTGATGGGACACAACCTACCTCCAGTATGTAGGTGATGGGACACAACCTACCTCTAGTATGTAGGTGATGGGACACAACCCACCTCCAGCATGTAGGTGATGGGACACAACCTACCACCAGTATGTAGGTGATGGGACACAACCCACCTCTAGTATGTAGGTGATGGGACACAACCTACCACCAGTATGTAGGTGATGGGACACAACCCACCTCCCCTATGTAGGTGATGGGACACAACCCACCACCAGTATGTAGGTGATGGGACACAACCTACCTCTAGTATGTAGGTGATGGGACACAACCAACCTCCAACATGTAGGTGATGGGACTCAACCTACCTCCAGTATGTAGGGTGATGGGACACAACCTACCTCCAACATGTAGGTGATGGGACACAACCTACCACCAGTATGTAGGTGATGGGACACAACCTACCTCTAACATGAAGGTGATGGGACACAACCTACCTCCAGTATGTAGGTGATGGGACACAACCCACCTCCAGTATGTAGGTGATGGGACACAACCTACCTCCAGTATGTAGGTGATGGGACACAACCTACCTCTAGTATGTAGGTGATGGGACACAACCCACCTCCAACATGTAGGTGATGGGACACAACCTACCTCCAGCATGTAGGTGATGGGACACAACCCACCTCTAGTATGTAGGTGATGGGACACAACCTACCACCAGTATGTAGGTGATGGGACACAACCCACCACCAGTATGTAGGTGATGGGACACAACCTACCTCCAGTATGTAGGTGATGGGACACAACCAACCTCCAACATGTAGGTGATGGGACACAACCTACCTCCAGTATGTAGGGTGATGGGACACAACCTACCTCCAACATGTAGGTGATGGGACACAACCTACCACCAGTATGTAGGTGATGGGACACAACCTACCTCCAGTATGTAGGTGATGGGACACAACCCACCTCCAGTATGTAGGTGATGGGACACAACCCACCTCCAACATGTAGGTGATGGGACACAACCCACCTCCAGCATGTAGGTGATGGGACACAACCCACCTCCAGCATGTAGGTGATGGGACACAACCTACCTCCAGCATGTAGGTGATGGGACACAACCCACCTCCAGTATGTAGGTGATGGGACACAACCTAGCTCCAACATATAGGTGATGGGACACAACCTACCTCCAACATATAGGTGATGGGACACAACCTACCTCCAACATGTAGGTGATGGGAAAGGGCAGCAGGTTGTGAAGAATGACTGTTGGGTACAGGTGTAGGACATAGCTTTTGGCGGAGGGCTCTTCGCCTGCCTCAAAGAAGATGTTCTCCACCTCAGGGCTCACCTGGAACACCAAAGTCATCACTGCATAGCATGACGCCAATCAATTAACAACTATTGAAGTAGAGGTCGAATATGTGAAAAGTTTGCTGCCTATAAGTACATCATTGAAGATCAGTACCAAAATACTGTAATGCAAAGTTAAAAAATGTCTTTCTTTTGTATAAAATCGTAAATTAGTGCAGAATTTATTACCACAGAAATTCCACCAGTCTGTAGATGAAATTACAGTTCAGAAGCAACCATGCCATAACATTATAGGTTTAGGACATCCACTCAATTAGACCCGTGAAGATCCGGGGTAGAATAGGTCTTCAGCAACCCATGCTTGCCGTAAAAGGCGACTATGCTTGTCGTAAAAGCGACTAACGGGATCGGGTGGTCAGACTTGCTGACTTATTTGAAGCATGTCATCGGTCCCAACTGCGTGGATCTATGCTCATGATGTCAATCACTGAATTGTCTTGTCCAGACTCAATTATTTACAGACCGCCATCATATAGCTGGAATATTGCTGAGTGTGGCGTTAAACAAACAAAACAAAACATCCTTACTTACCAGAATGTTCGGTTATCTGACTATTATGTCATCACACTAGCGCTGGGATGAGTCCAAATTTACTACCCTGGTACCCACCTCACTATTACCCAACCCTACTCGGGTACCTGCTGTAGGATTCAAAAGTTGGGTACAAAATGTCCGATTGGGAATGGTTTGAACGTAGCCCTGGCAAAATGTATTTAGATACACATATAAAACAATCTGGTCTTGCATACACTGAAGTTGACTGAAGTTTTATCTTATTTAAACATTTTAAGGTCAGAAGGAATGTGTACATCATCAGAAAGAAATATGAACATTAGTGACTTGTAGAGTAACCATAGAATTCTAGATAATTTAAGTATAATAATATATCATGTGACTAACCACGGGACCGTATAGTTCTGTGGGTACCCGGGTCCTTCTCAGTACCCATCAGACCCAAGTACCCATCCCAGCCCTCCATCATACTGTTAGAATAAAACAAATGGAAATATGTTTGCAAGTCAAAAGTAAGGTAAACCAGAATCATTTGTGTTAGATTTGAACATGTTAACCCCAAGCTAAGGTCAATTGCCCATTGGATGATGAGGAAAGCATTATCTCCTTGAGATGTATTTTGATGTCCCACAGGTGATATTTCCTGTGAAATCAAGTAATGTTAGACTCACATTGAAGTAGAAGGCTGAGTGTCCACTCTGTCGACTTGGACACGCACACTGCTTCACTCCATCATTCTCTGCAGCCCGCCACCTGAATGGCTCCTTACACATGTCATATCTGCATCAAAAGACAGGAAATACATGATAACTACACCTCAAACTGTTGCCAGTCTCCCACAGACGGATCATACACCATCACAACACCACAGACGGATCATACACCATCACCACATACAGATCATACACCATCACCATAGACAGATCATACACCATCACAACACCACAGACGGATCATACACCATCACCACATACAGATCATACACCATCACCATAGACAGATCATACACCATCACCACAGACAGATCATACACCATCCCATCACCACAGACAGATCATACACCATCACCATAGACAGATCATACACCATCACCATAGACAGATCATACACCATCACCACATCTCCACAGACAGATCATACACCATCACCACATCTCCACAGACAGATCATACTCCGACACATCTCCACAGACAGATCATACACCATCCCATCTCCACAGACAGATCATACACCATCATCACAACTCCATAGACAGATCATACACCATCACCACATCTCCACAGACAGATCATACACCATCACCACATCTCCACAGACAGATCATACACCATCCCATCTCCACAGACAGATCATACACCATCACCATAGACAGATCATACACCAACACCACAGACAGATCATACACCATCACCATAGACAGATCATACACCATCACCACAGTCACATCATACACCATCACCATAGACAGATCATACACCATCACCACATCTCCATAGACAGATCATACACCATCCCATCACCACAGACAGATCATACACCATCACCATAGACAGATCAAACACCATCACCACATCTCCACAGACAGATCATAGACCATCACAACTCCACAGACAGATCATACACCATCATCACAACTCCATAGACAGATCATACACCATCAACACATCTCCACAGACAGATCATACACCATCACCACATCTCCACAGACAGATCTGCACCATCACCACAGACAGATCATACACCATCCCATCTCCACAGACAGATCATACACCATCACCACATCTCCACAGACTGATCATACACCATCACATCTCCACAGACAGATCATACAACATCATCACAACTCCATAGACAGATCATACACCATCCTACCTCCACAGACAGATCATGCACGATCACCGCAACTCCACAGAAAGATCATACACCATCACATCTCCACAGCCAGATCATACACCATGATCACATCTCCACAGACAGATCATACACCATCACATCTCCACAGACTGATCATACACCATCAACACAACTCCACAGAAAACATAGAAATGATTAAACAAGTTGATGATGCTTAGACTGCTTCTTCCCTGAGGTTCATACAAGCAGAACACAATCAACGGCAGAAGGCAGAGTTCAGTTTGATCATCATTAAGCATTTCACTAAAATGTCTCACCCTTCGACTGGTCGGAAGTAGAGTTCACTGGATGAGGAGTAGATGGCATGCAGTGGGATGTTGAAGATGCCACCAGGAGGTGCCACTCCACAGCTGTCAGTCCGTGTGTCTCCGCGGTAATACACCTCCACTGCTTGGTCTAAGTGATTCTTGACCTAAACAGAGTGAGTGGATGTGTCAAAGAGTCTCATCATCAGATCCAATTTTAGTCTTTGGGACCTATCCAAACCCACAGGAGTTTAAGCATGCAAGAGCCAGCTGTTTGTGTCTTCTGGGTTACACACTGCCACTGCTTGGGTTTGATTAGTCCAACACATAGCTGTCAGTCAAGATAGTAGAGGACCGTACCTGTATGAGTGACTGCAGAGCCACAATCTTCTGGCCAATGTGTGCCTGTGTGTTGGCGACGATGGCCCACTTGTCTCCGCTGTGAGACACTTTGTTGATCTGGAACATGCGTTTCTCTGCCCGCTTGATCGTCACTTCTCGAGTAGCTCCAAACTCCTCCACCTACATAACATGCAGACAGTTAATCTAAATTTAGGAGTTTCCTAGAAACATTAAATGTTCTACATGACTCAGTATATACAAGACATAACAGTATTCTGCAGCCATGTTGCTGATGTCAAGTAAAGAACATACCAGGAATATTATCTTTCTCTCCACACCCTCCTGCGTTGCCTTGATGACAGAGGCCTTTGTGGATGACTGGGCGACAATCTTCTCTGACAGTGGCAGCTTTTTCCCAGACTGCAGCTTGACACGCCCACTCACTGCATGGGTCGGAGTCTACATATGGAGAACGTACACAAGTCAGTCACATACAAGTCATACCTAGACACACCCACTCACTGCATGGGTCGGAGTCTACACATGGAGAATGTACACAAGTCAGTCACATACAAGTCATACCTAGACACACCCACTCATTGCATGGGTCGGAGTCTACACATGGAGAATGTACACACGTCAGTCACATACAAGTCATACCTAGACACGCCCACTCACTGCATGGGTCGGAGTCTACACATGGAGAATGTACACACGTCAGTCACATACAAGTCATACCTAGACACGCCCACTCACTGCATGGGTCGGAGTCTACACATGGAGAATGTACACAAGTCAGTCACATACAAGTCATACCTAGACACGCCCACTCACTGCATGGGTCGGAGTCTACACATGGAGAATGTACACAAGTCAGTCACATACAAGTCATACCTAGACACACCCACTCACTGCATGGGTCGGAGTCTACACATGGAGAATGTACACAAGTCAGTCACATACAAGTCATACCTAGACACGCCCACTCATTGCATGGGTCGGAGTCTACATATGGAGAATGTACACACGTCAGTCACATACAAGTCATACCTAGACACGCCCACTCACTGCATGGGTCGGAGTCTACACATGGAGAATGTACACACGTCAGTCACATACAAGTCATACCTAGACACGCCCACTCACTGCATGGGTCGGAGTCTACATATGGAGAATGTACACAAGTCAGTCACATACAAGTCATACCTAGACACGCCCACTCACTGCATGGGTCGGAGTCTACATATGGAGAATGTACACAAGTCAGTCTCATACAAGTCATACCTAGACACGCCCACTCACTGCATGGGTCGGAGTCTACACATGAAAAATACACACTGGTCGCAGACAAGCCATACCTAAAAGTGTATGGACACTTACTGTCTCCCTGGTTCTAATGATGTGACACATACCTCAAATGAAGTGTCCAGCTTGAGCACAATGTCCATGCCGGTGTAATTCTCAATAACATAGGGGGTGAGGACCTCCCCAATGGCAGCTGATGGCTCCACCAAGTTGTAAGCATCATTGAAGGCCTGTGGCACAAAGAACATATAGATTAATTATGTTAATGGGCAAATATGTTTTTAAATTACAAAAAATCACATAGAAACATAAATGTAACAAGGAATATGGGGGCATATAATAAATACACAACATATTTTCGTCTTTGCATACAACACAAAAGCACAGTAGGACTAAATATGAATGAAGGTGTATTTATATTTCCCCCCTGTTTGCAGCCCCTTCAATGACATTCAACATTAGCTCAGGCGAGGTTTCCACCTCCTGCAGGGAGGACACTGTACTCAACAGATGACCGACTCACCTTGCCCAGGTTGGTGAGCACCTCCAGGCAGGCTTTGGACATGGTGAGCTGCATGGCATCAGTAGACTTGATGCTGACGCTCATCTTGGGCAGGGGAAGGACCACAGTGTCTTCGGCGTCCTCTGGGGGCAGTGGGGGCAGGTCGTCATTCTGCACCACCTGCAACATAAAAACACATCCATGTGTACTCACAACACACATCAATGTGCATTCACACCATATATTCAATGTGTATCACACACACAACAAGGTGTAGCCACACCTTGTAGCATTGTCATGTATATCACACACATGATATAACAACATCAGTTCACCAAACACCACCCACAGTATATCCATGTGTGCCAGCGATGTGCATTCTGTTTAATATTGCAGTCAGCTAATTCCAGCTATGTCACAGAGGTACAATAGACAAATGAGTAACTGGTATAATGAGCAGCATCCAATCAGGCACAGATGTCACCTCTCACAGCAAGAGTAGGTTACTAGCATGTATTCTTTCCTGGTATATGCAAGTGCTTTCACTGGATACCTATAGTTAAAAAATAAACTTCTCTGTTGTGTACCTCGAGTCCAAGTTCCCAGCGGCGTGGCTTTCCATCCTCAAGAATGGGCTCCACCAACGGCTCCCACACAGCCAGCTTCTCATTGTAATACGCCACTTCCAGCAGCAGCGAGCTGTCCACCAAAAGCTGAAACACAGCAACACAGGTCTATGACAGGCAGCAATATCACTCTCACAACATCAGTGTCAAAGCAACAATGGTGTCCGACAGCAGCACCACTCTCACAGTGGCCATGAAGCATGCAGTCGGTAAACAGCAGCATCTTACACTTGAAAGCCTTACCTTAGAGCTCCAGTCACGGACTTCAGCCTGGAAAGCTGACTCAACAATCAGTAGCGGCACCGTCCTATGGCCAACACCCCCTTCAAGCTTGATCACAAGGGATGGTAAGTTCAGGATCAACTGTCGAAATAAACAAATCCAAGATAAAACTCATCACATAGAACTGACAGATTTGGCTAAGCCTATGCTAACTGTAACATTTGTAATGGAGATAGTGTCTACCCGTTACCTGTTCTCCACGTTGCATGCCGACCTCCTCGGCAACCTCTCCGTTTGTGAGGGCAGGTTCTGTGTCTGCTGCAAGGCCCTCCTCAACTGTAACAGTCAACACACTGCAGGTGTTATCAAACAAATGTGTGGTGTCCATCATGCTAGAAGGCCAGGAACTATCCAGCCACAGACACATCCCTTTCAGCGACTCTCAGTTAGGCTTAGTTTCAACACCAAGAAAAAAAAATACAGTTATTGAAACAGAAAATATGAGTTGTTTGAAAGCAGTTAAACTTCAGCGCTGAAGTGTGTTCATGAAACTGACGAGTGTTGTAAGCAGACGTACTGGACTTGAGATACCAGAAGTTGCACTCCTCCACCTTCTTGATAGTCCACAGTCCAACAGGGACAGGCTCTCTGCTCGGACCTTCCTCTTCTGCCTACACATCAAACAGGAACATCACTTATCCACAGAACGGAAAAAGTTATATCAACAATAAACAATTCAGTTTCAACTCCAGAATAAGTCGGACTATTGTAGTCTGTGTGTCAATGTGTGTGTATGGCAGCCATCTATGTATGTGCATGGATGTAGGTATATATGTCTGAGGATGGAGACTCACAGGTATAGTGGAATCAGTCATCTATGTGCATGGAAGTGGGTACATATGTCTGAGGATGGAGACTCACAGGTATAGTGGAATCAGTCATCTATGTGCATGGATGTGGGAACATATGTCTGAGGATGGAGACTCACAGGTATAGTGGAATCAGTCATCTATGTATGTGCATGGATGTGGGTACATATGTCTGAGGATGGAGACTCACAGGTATAGTGGAATCAGTCATCTATGTGCATGGAAGTGGGTACATATGTCTGAGGATGGAGACTCACAGGTATAGTGGAATCAGTCATCTATGTGCATGGAAGTGGGTACATATGTCTGAGGATGGAGACTCACAGGTATAGTGGAATCAGTCATCTATGTGCATGGATGTGGGTACATATGTCTGAGGATGGAGACTCACAGGTATAGTGGAATCAGTCATCTATGTGCATGGAAGTGGGTACATATGTCTGAGGATGGAGACTCACAGGTATAGTGGAATCAGTCATCTATGTGCATGGAAGTGGGTACATATGTCTGAGGATGGAGACTCACAGGTATAGTGGAATCAGTCATCTATGTGCATGGATGTGGGTACATATGTCTGAGGATGGAGACTCACAGGTATAGTGGAATCAGTCATCTATGTGCATGGAAGTGGGTACATATGTCTGAGGATGGAGACTCACAGGTATAGTGGAATCAGTCATCTATGTATGTGCATGGATGTGGGTACATATGTCTGAGGATGGAGACTCACAGGTATAGTGGAATCAGTCATCTATGTGCATGGAAGTGGGTACATATGTCTGAGGATGGAGACTCACAGGTATAGTGGAATCAGTCATCTATGTGCATGGAAGTGGGTACATATGTCTGAGGATGGAGACTCACAGGTATAGTGGAATCAGTCATCTATGTGCATGGATGTGGGAACATATGTCTGAGGATGGAGACTCACAGGTATAGTGGAATCAGTCATCTATGTGCATGGATGTGGGAACATATGTCTGAGGATGGAGACTCACAGGTATAGTGGAATCAGTCATCTATGTGCATGGATGTGGGTACATATGTCTGAGGATGGAGACTCACAGGTATAGTGGAATCAGTCATCTATGTGCATGGAAGTGGGTACATATGTCTGAGGATGGAGAGTCACAGGTATAGTGGAATCAGTCATCTATGTGCATGGATGTGGGCACATATGTCTGAGGATGGAGACTCACAGGTATAGTGGAATCAGTCATCTATGTGCATGGAAGTGGGTACATATGTCTGAGGTATAGTGGAATCAGTCATCTATGTGCATGGATGTGGGAACATATGTCTGAGGATGGAGACTCACAGGTATAGTGGAATCAGTCATCTATGTGCATGGATGTGGGTACATATGTCTGAGGATGGAGACTCACAGGTATAGTGGAATCAGTCATCTATGTGCATGGATGTGGGTACATATGTCTGAGGATGGAGACTCACAGGTATAGTGGAATCGGTCATCTATGTGCATTGAAGTGGGTACATATGTCTGAGGATGGAGACTCACAGGTATAGTGGAATCGGTCATCTATGTGCATGGAAGTGGGTACATATGTCTGAGGATGGAGACTCTCAGGTATAGTGGAATCAGTCATCTATGTGCATGGATGTGGGCACATATGTCTGAGGATGGAGACTCACAGGTATAGTGGAATCAGTCATCTATGTGCATGGATGTGGGCACATATGTCTGAGGATGGAGACTCTCAGGTATAGTGGAATCAGTCATCTATGTGCATGGAAATGGGTACATATGTCTGAGGATGGAGACTCACAGGTATAGTGGAATCAGTCATCTATGTATGTGCATGGAAGTGGGTACATATGTCTGAGGATGGAGACTCACAGGTATAGTGGAATCAGTCATCTATGTGCATGGATGTGGGTACATATGTCTGAGGATGGAGACTCTCAGGTATAGTGGAATCAGTCATCTATGTGCATGGAAATGGGTACATATGTCTGAGGATGGAGACTCACAGGTATAGTGGAATCAGTCATCTATGTGCATGGAAGTGGGTACATATGTCTGAGGATGGAGACTCTCAGGTATAGTGGAATCAGTCATCTATGTGCATGGATGTGGGCACATATGTCTGAGGATGGAGACTCACAGGTATAGTGGAATCAGTCATCTATGTGCATGGATGTGGGCACATATGTCTGAGGATGGAGACTCTCAGGTATAGTGGAATCAGTCATCTATGTGCATGGAAATGGGTACATATGTCTGAGGATGGAGACTCACAGGTATAGTGGAATCAGTCATCTATGTGCATGGATGTGGGTACATATGTCTGAGGATGGAGACTCACAGGTATAGTGGAATCAGTCATCTATGTATGTGCATGGAAGTGGGTACATATGTCTGAGGATGGAGACTCACAGGTATAGTGGAATCAGTCATCTATGTGCATGGAAGTGGGTATATATGTCTGAGGATGGAGACTCTCAGGTATAGTGGAATCAGTCATCTATGTGCATGGAAGTGGGTATATATGTCTGAGGATGGAGACTCTCAGGTATAGTGGAATCAGTCATCTATGTGCATGGATGTGGGTACATATGTCTGAGGATGGAGACTCACAGGTATAGTGGAATTAGTCATCTATGTGCATGGATGTGGGAACATATGTCTGAGGATGGAGACTCACAGGTATAGTGGAATCAGTCATCTATGTGCATGGAAGTGGGTACATATGTCTGAGGATGGAGACTCACAGGTGTACTGGCAAAACCTGGATACATGTCAGTCATCTATGTGCATGGATGTGGGTAAGTGTGTGTAAGGACGGTGACAGACTCACAGGCTTGGTGGCAAATCCGGCTGATATGGCAGCCATGGTTGAGATGATGGCTGGAGAGATATTGAGAACTAAGTCAGTGATGTTGATATCCATATGATGATCCTTCCCATAGGGCGCACTGCTAATGAAAGAGATGTCACACGGCTGGAGCACCTGCACAACAAACAGTCATACTGTCAGCAATACAATCAAGGTGTCTACATACATCTGCATGGTCAAGACATGGTCAGTACTACTTACTTAGATGTCTTGTCTACATACATCTGCAAGGCTAATATGAGGTCAATACTGTTATCTACTTCTAAACAGCTGCAAAGTTTCAGATCGGTTTATTTTCTTGGACAATTACTGATTGAAAAATATCTTTAGGACTTTTTCTTTATCAATGCAGGTGAGGGTATATAGAAGAATGTCCTATCATATCTTTCCAAAATCATGAAAAATGTCCAAATGACATTTGTCCCCAGCAAAATTACTGCAGCAGTTTACAGTCATTAGCATTTGATGCAGCTATCTCCACACCCACACCCACACCCACACCCACACCCACACCCAAACACACACACACAAAATGCACCTTCCCCCTACCTCGGTTCCTGGTTTGTCCCTCTTGTTGAAGACACAGGAGATGATCTGGAGTCTCTTGATGCTTGCCTGCATAGACTGCACATCTGGGGTGTTGCGTAACTTGAACATCAGGCCCAGCTACAACAAAGACACAGCATTTAGCATACACACACGCAATGTTAAAAGGCTTTGTTGCCATATTTCAGCATATTATATTTTGTGTCAGTATAAAGTCAAGGCCTAGGTAACAGCATCAACATTGATGCAAAATAGTCACGATTCTGTCCAAAATGGAAGCAATACTATAGAGTCAAGATTAAAGCAAAAAAGAGATAAGAATGAGGTATGACTGAAGCAAAACAGAGGCAAGATTATGGGAATATCCAGTCAAGATTGAGGCAACATTGTTTCTGAATTGAGGCAAGATTGAAGCAAAATATAGGCAAGATTATGGGAATATCGTGTCAGGATTGAGGCAATATAATGTCAGGATTGAGACAAGGAAACAGCCAAATAAAGGCAAGATTGAGGTAACATAGTGGGATCTGAGGCAAAATTGGAACAAAATGACATTAAGATTAAGGCAAAAATCAAGGCAATATCATCAAGATTAATACAATATCAGACAAGAGCAAGACAGAGGCACAATAACAGGGCAGGAATGGTGTACTCACTGATCGGGTGTCAAACTTGCAGTTGGTGATCAAGGAGAAGAAGACACAGGTAGATAGAGAGGTAGGCAGACAGAGGGAGGCAGACAAAGAGGTAGACAGGTGGGTAAACGAGAGGTTGAAAGGCAAATACACAAACTATTAAAACTACACACAGTACACAGATCATTGATCACTCTATGCTAGGAGAACCAACTCAGCAGATACACAATCTCATCAACACTCCTACACAGTGAGTGGATCCAGTGCCTGAATCAACCTACTCTGTGAAATGGAAGATAGTACGTTGTGTTCAACTCACATTCAGCATAAGGGCATTGGAGCTTGTGTTCTTTTGGTCTTCTACCAAGATAATGTCAGGCTTCTCTATTTCCAGAGTGATAACCATTTCACTAGTTGGTGGCACCGGTGCGGCTGGGGCAGGTGAGGCTGTTGAAGCTGGTGTAGTTGTTGAAGGTGCTGTAGATGGTACAAGCTCCAGTAAACAGAACATCAATGGGTTTTTTTAATTCTGTACATTTAAGTTACTGTTACTATTTTAAGCAAATTGGACATAAATACAACATCCTAAGTAAGACTTCTGCAATTGCATTTACAGCTTAGGCTTCTTCTTTTTTGGATACTCAAACTAGTATGTAACCAAATAAACAGTTATGTACAATCAACCTTGGAAAGGGCCTCCCAACATAAATGTATTCCTTGATGACTAAAACACTTGAATACAGTATTTGACTACAGTTGGTCTACCAGTGCGTAATACACACATACAATGTGCTTGGATTTCATCGTGAGCACACAAACACCGGAAGAAGCATGTCAACAAATCCGTCCTGTTGTCATACTATCTGACTATAAAAGTGTTCATTCTGGACTTGTGTGTGTAATCCATTATATTTCTCTTATCCAAGAATCCATTCCATTTTGTTTACATTAATTTTGGCGAAATGAATGTGTATGAACTGATCAGCAAATCACATCAACTCACTATGAACTCGTCTTGAAACGAACATTAGTTGTAAGGAAGACCGAAGACTTTGTGTCCCTGTCACTGTATTGAAGTTTCTCTTCAGATATGATATTGGCCATAAGTATTGTTTCAACTAAATCATCCATAGATCGTGGAGAGAATGTGTGAACAGCTGCTATATCCGGCCTTTTTTATGAGACAAATACACATGTAATCTTATCACTGCGCTTTGTCCGGCATACAGTACACAAATACTATTGAATTTGTAAATCATCATGTCTATTGATATTTTATCGTAATTTTCACGTTTGTATTGACAAAATTTGTAAAAGGCAAAACAGGCATACAAATTCCTATTGCCGCCATGACCATAACACATGAGATGCACAGTAAAGCAGTGCACGTGTAAAGGAAAGTAACTACACACTATAATGGATCGCGTTGTTTTTAAGTATTGTAGCATTTCACAGAATGGGCTGTGTGTTCTAGACATGGAATATTGAAGGATTTTTTTTGTAAAAATGGATATAAAAAACAAAAATTGCGGCGGTGCCTGAGACCAATACTGTTTTTGTATTTTTAGCCTTATTCAGAAACTATTTATATTGACATATGTTCTGAGGTATGGTTATTATTATGACAAATCTGTACATGTGTGATGTCCTCTTGGGCAGTCTCACCTTTCTCTACATCAGTGGTGGTTGAGCCAGCAGGCGGGGTGGGCATGCCCTTGGTGAAGAAGTCGCCCAGTGTCATGAGGAACTCCACACACACACACACATGCAGGCTGCTCATCTTCACATCAACTGCAACACATACACAGGAGATTGCTCTGTCGGCCTTCATAATAATACAACTCAACACAGTGACTTGATGAAATACTGCATCACCATAGCAGTGTACTTACAGTACCCAGCTCTCACTCCAGCATCCTAAGAGAATAAGTGGATGTTGTTTTAGGCCAAAGTCGGCAATACTCCAGTCATATGATGACATCCCATGAGTGGATGATGAACAACAATCCATGCCATCATGTAATCAACCACTGTACCCACCCACTCCTGTCAGCACTTACACAGACATGGGGCACAGCTGTTCTGCCCAGAATACCTTTAGTGATTAGAGATTCTTAGTACTTAGACAAACAGCTGACACAATGTTTTCACTGCACATGGCAACACTAACTGTTCTTGTCCTGTGTGGCGTTCTGCTTGAAGTTGACATCAATCATGTTAGCGGTGTGTGTTGATGTACGGGACGTTGTCGTACTCCTCTGTATCATCCTGCAAGACCAACAAGCAGGTCAGCACATGTCTTCATGACACATACAATAATGTATGCCTTCACCTACAGCAAGAACATGACTTGTTTATGAGTAATCATTGCATCCCTGCACTTACTGTGTCTTCTTTAGCATTAGCTAATAAATACTACAGTGCCTTATGTGCACCTTAGTAAAGACTTCACGATATGCTAACATATAACCATCATTGTAAACTGCACGGGGAACATGTCATTGGGTGTTATGAATGCTAGAATATATCTGTATATGCTCCTACAGCTGTCCAGACAGATGGGTACTTACATGCTACTTAAACAATGCTAAATATATGGATAAACATCAAACATACAAAATATACTGATATATCAAGAACACAAAGCACACTGATTACAAAATATATTGATATATGAATATATTTTAACTAATTACAAAAAGTATTTCTCTGTTCATAATTGGCAGCCATCCATATTGGAAACTAAAATTCCATCACAAAAATGTGACGTATGTTCAACAAACAACAATTTGAGAATGAAAATGTCAATGGTAAGATTTACAACCCTCCACCATCAAGAGAAACATGAAACAATACTAGTTACTGTTACTACTAAAGGACAGATAACACACAGGTCACACTTCCTGACACAGGTCACACAGGTCACACTTTCTGACACAGGTCACACTTCCTGACACAGGTCACACTTCCTGGCACACAGGTCACACTTCCTGACACACAGGCCACACTTCCTGACACAGGTCACACTTCCTGACACAGGTCACACTTCCTGACACAGGTCATACTTCCTGACACACAGGTCACACTTCCTGGCACACAGGTCACACAGGTCACACTTCCTGACACAGGTCATATTCCTGACACACAGGTCACACTTCCTGACACAGGTCATACAGGTCACACTTCCTGACACAGGTCACACTTCCTGGCACAAAGGTCACACTTACTGACACACAGGTCACACTTACTGACACAGGACACACTTACTGACACAGATCTCACTTCCTGATACAGATCACACATCCTGACACACAGGTCATACTTCCTGACACACAGGTCACACTTACTGACACAGGACACACTTACTGACACAGATCAAACTTACTGACACAGATCACACTTCCTGACACAGGTCACACAGGTCACACTTCCTGACACAGGTCATATTCCTGACACACAGGTCACACTTCCTGACACAGGTCATACAGGTCACACTTCCTGACACAGGTCACACTTCCTGGCACACAGGTCACACAGGTCACACTTCCTGACACACAGGTCACACTTCCTGACACAGGTCACACTTCCTGACACACAGGTCACACTTCCTGACACAGGTCACACTTCCTGACACACAGGTCATACTTCCTGACACAGGTCACACTTCCTGGCACCCAGGTCACACTTCCTGACACAGGTCATACTTCCTGACACAGGTCATACTTCCTGACACACAGGTCACACTTCCTGACACAGGTCACACTTCCTGACACACAAGTCATACTTCCTGACACACAGGTCACACTTCCTGACACAGATCACACTTCCTGACACAGATCACACTTCCTGAGTGACACAGGTCACACTTTTTTGACACAGGTCACAGATTCCTGACACAGATCACACTTCCTGACACAGGTCACACTTTCTGACACAGGTCACAGATCCTGACACACATCACACTTTCTGACACAGGTCACAGATCCTGACACACATCACACTTTCTGACACAGGTCACACTTTCTGTCACAGGTCACAGATCCTGACACACATCACACTTTCTGAAACAGGTTACACTTTCTGACACAGGTCACAGATCCTGACACAGGTCACACTTTCTGACACAGGTCACAGATCCTGACACACATCACACTTTCCGGAACAAGTCACACTTTCTGACACAGGTCACAATTTCTGACACAGGTCACAGATCCTGACACAGGTCACACTTCCTGACACAGGTCACACTTTCTGACACAGGTCACACTTCCTGACACATAGGTCACCTTTCCTGACACAGGTCACACTTCCTGACACACAGGTCACACTTACTGACACACAGGTCACACTTACTGACACAGGACACACTTACAGACACAGATCTCACTTCCTGATACAGATCACACATCCTGACACACAGGTCATACTTCCTGACACACAGGTCACACTTACTGACACAGGACACACTTACTGACACAGATCAAACTTACTGACACAGATCACACTTCCTGACACAGGTCACACTTCCTGACACAGATCACACTTCCTGACACAGATCACACTTCCTGACACAGATCACACTTCCTGACACAGGTCACACTTCCTGACACAGATCACACTTCCTGACACAGATCACGCTTCCTGACACAGGTCACACTTTCTGACACAAGTCACACTTTCTGACACAGGTCACAGATCCTGAAACACATCACACTTTCTGACACAGGTCACAGATCCTGACACACATCACACTTTCTGACACAGGTCACACTTTCTGACACAGGTCACAGATCCTGACACACATCACACTTTCTGACACAGGTCACACTTTCTGACACAGGTCACAGATCCTGACACACATCACACTTTCTGACACAGGTCACACTTTCTGACACAGGTCACACTTTCTGACACAGGTCACAGATCCTGACACACATCACACTTTCTGACACAGGTCACAGATCCTGACACACATCACACTTTCTGACACAGGACACAGATTCTGACACAGGTCACATTTCCTGACACACATCACACTTTCTGACACAGGATACATGTCCTGATTCATGTCACACTTATTGACACACAATGGTTATGGGTAGCCTAGTGGTTAAAGCGTTTGCTCGTCACGCCTAAGGCCCAGGTTCGATTCCCCATATGTGTACAACGTGTGAAGCCCAGTTCTGGTGTCCCCGCCGTGATATTGCTGGAATATTGCTAAAAGCGGCGTAAAACCCTACTCACTCACTCACTCACACATCACACTCAGAAATACAGGCTGCTGCAAATGACAGAGATGAACTGTATGAAGCAAGAAGAATATAAGTAAGAACTATTTGTACTTTTGAGCAGCCTAATTTATTTTGATTACCAAGCTAAAAACATCGAGCGGATTATGATAATGAACTGTAGTAATGAAGTCCCTAGAGTGCAGACCTTGCGACGAGTCACCCCCTCCAGTATATGCTGTGCAAAATTACGTTCACAAATGAAACATGAATTCTTTCAAATTTGCCATGAAGTAGGTTTGGATAAATTGTAATCCTGTGATGTGATGATGTCACATTCCTGTCAGTCTTAGGTCAGTGCATGGAAAATTAGATACGTTAAACCTGTCAGGTACTCCCAGTAATGTACCTGTGTGTAATGTGCGCATCACCTATAGCTAAAGATATGGTATATATCTGAACATACAGTGATCCCTTGCTACAACGCTACCTTTGAGGTCCAAATAACCGAGGTGGAGTAAGGGGTAGATGACCAACACAACAGTACATGTTCTGCCTACCTAAAACAATCTACGCTTCATGTTTCAGACTTTAAAAAATGATTAGAATAGTAGTTGTTTATGATTCATAATGTGAAAATAGACTATCGAGTGTTATGCACTATAAAAAAACCTATCGTAGTATCCCTTCAACGAATTCAGGTGAACGAACAGATGTAACGAATGGTCAATAAAAATATGAATTTTGATATAAAACGTAACTAGAATTTACCATTTAAAAGGGGTGCCGTAACATGTATTTTCTGCTCTCCAAGGCATTGTTTTATATGAAGAGATTAAGATTACCGTGTGTACTTTTTCATAAACTAAGTCAGTCACCGTTTCCTGCGCTACATGTATTTCCAGTGTTAAAATGTTATGTTGACATATAATAGTCAAACTGCCTCAAACATGACTTAAGCAAGTCAAAGTATGGCATTTATGACATTCTCTTGCAATTAATGTTTGTTCCAAGGTGTCAATAGCGATAATCTGACTGTGGTTGCTGTAAATAACGGTGAGTTGTGCGATCTTCCGATCACTTCACACACGATTTCACTGAAATTAATGTAAACGATATTGAATGAAATTTGGAATAAAATTTATAAAAAATATTACAAACTTAAGTCCAGATATACAATGAACATGTTTTTATAACCATAAAAATGGGATTAAATTGCGTACTGCAATTTGGATTTGTTGACTGGTATTTCTGGTGTTACGTGCTCGCAATGTGCAGCTGAAAATGTTTTTGAGATAGGGGAAAACATCGTGTCACTGCAAAACTTGAGTTTATTAAAAATATAAGTAAATTTGGGGAGCAATGCATTACTGCGCGCTATAACCAAGTAAGTGCCATATTGAAGGGCACAATAGGGAGGGACCACTGTATTTAAGAAATACATGACGAGGGTGAACCATATGCCATTTATAAAAGTGTTAAATGTTGGCTAAATATTGTCACAATGTCTGAATGGCGTATACCAAGAAAATGTTATAATATGATGTGTATCTATGATGAACAAGGAAAGACAAATTGGGTTATAAAGCTAAGAAATTGTATGTGTAAACTAGGATTGGCAATGTGTATTTTTTGCCAAACATATGAAAACAAAACAATATTTCAAAAAATGTTTCAACAACGTTTGAGAGACAACTTTCAGCAAACATGGCATAGTGAACTACTTTCCTCCTCAAAAATGCATTATTATGCACAAAACTTTTATAAATTGTGAAACCTATCTGAAACTCATGCCGTCAGTAAAACTAATACCTCCTCTTTCCAGATTTCGATTAAGCTGTCATAATCTAGAAATTGATAATGGGTGGCATGCAAATATTCCTCGAAATCTACGTAAATGTAAGTTATGCAGCCTAAACTGTTTTGAAACGGAGTACCACTTTATATTTAAAGTGTTTGATAACTAAAGACAAACTTATATTAAAACCAGGTTCTATCTCCATCCAAACTATCATAAATTCATCTTCCTTTTATCATCACAAGATCCTAACACTGTTGTTAATTTTGCAAAATGCATTAATAATACTCCAGTTAAAAGAAACTTATTATCCAATGTTTAACAGCCTGTCTGTGTTATTATATTCTGTACACAAAGGCCTGTGGCCTACCGGTATACGTATTGAATAAAACTAATAAAAAATGGAGTCATTTATTTCTTACATTAAATATCAACATTATAATACTTACAAGCTTAAAAAAATATTTATCTGTATTTTTATTGCCATATCTCGCCTATTTATGAATGTGATTGTTCAGCCACTGCATTTAACCGTATTGCCCAGCTACATCTAAGGGAACAACTCACTTCCCTCTAAAACCTAGCGTTGTCCAATTACAATGTCATGAAGTTGCGAGTGTATCCAGAAATGATGTCTTATCACGAAATAAACCCCTCTTCGTCCTCCGTTGTTCTTTGCAATCTATCGCCATGATTGTGTAGCTATCTTATGTATTGTGATAATGTATTTATTTCAAATTTGAAATTTTGGGGGACTGACATTTGGATAAAGGTTTACTTCCTAAATGAGATAAAGTTAGTCCTAGATGAGATAAGGTCCTGAGTGTGACAAGGTTCTGCCTCTAGTACTGTAGCTCACCCTGCAGTAAGTCTAACACCAGTGTGCACAAACAAAAAAAGATTCAATTCTCAGTCAGGTGCTGTGCTGTCAGGAAACAGATCAGTAAGAGCATTTCAACCAAGTATCCTTATCTCCATTGTGAGATGGATGGCTGACTAGACATAACATGACCGTGCTCCTTCCCTGGTGTTATCTCGGTACTTACATACTCAAGTATCAAGTATCTTAAACTAAATAAACATTAAGTAAGGATAAGAATTTATGGATGAACAGCTTCTTTATTACAATTAAGAGCGACGTTTCGGTGAAGGTTCTAACACTGTTATCAAGCAATTGTAATAATGAAGTTGTTCATCCATAAATTCTTATCCTTACTTAGTACTCCAACTTCTAAATGCCTATCAAAGAAGTTAAATAAACACTAGCAGTTGTATTCTAAAATAAGTAAAACATGCATAAAAGTAGTCATTGCAGACAGAGACCCAATTGCTGACATCAAAGCAATAAATTAATAAATGTTTCATGTGTTACTGGCAACAATGATTCTGCTGGAGACAACTCGCAGGAAAATGTTATCATCATTTAATAACCTTTTGATCTACAGGACGTTTTTGATCATATTTGACACTGCCAGTAGTTGTAGTTAGTGTTTTCATGTCTGCAAGAAGGCCTCCTGCAGGGAGAGTAGACTGGCTACAAGAGGGCGCTACAGAGGTACAACTGTTCCATGGTGTACAAGACGCTGGTTGAGCTGTATGAACTAAATAAAGACACCATTGGACTGACAGGTGTCAACATGCTCACTTACCGCAACAGCCTAATGGGGCAAAGTGAATACTAGTATTAATCAGGTGACACATTGAACATGATACTGCCACATTCAACCCAACTACCACAGCAATAGCTGGCACTCACAAGAAGGCTGACATCATGGCATCTGGTGGTAAATCATGGACAATGGTTTCTACCAATCTAGGATTCTCGTTATCAAACATGGGTGATTTTAACTTTACAAGCAATATGTCAAATGACCTCTTACACACACAGGCATAAAAACAGAGAATCAATAAGTGATCATTGCCCAAGCCAACAAAAACAAACATGATTGACAATTTACAGAGTAGAAGGTGGTTGTCTTTAGGAAATTCAAAGATTATCAAACGTGTGTTGCTAGGTTACCAAAGAATATCACTTGGTCACCAGATTGCCGATTAACATTTCCCTGTTTACTGACTCTGAGATGGGCCAATGTACAGAGATCTAGACTTTTGCATGTATTTATACTTATCATATTTTAAGTCCGAACAAAACAAAATGACGTAAACTTATCCAGGACATTCAATTCCCCAGCCTCCTTGTTTCAATGGTAATGTTACAGAAGTCCTCTCCCCCACCACACACACACACTGCTCAACATGGGTGTGTCAGGTTGACTGTGGCAATATCTAACACAAAACGAGGTGAAATCTACATGGTCATAAAACAGTGCATGACTTAAACATGTATGACAACCGTAATTCTAACATGTAATCAACACAACACAAAACAGTTGGGACTTAAAACTACAGCTTTGAAATAAACTTTGCAGCAAAAACATGCACAGGACTTTTACTTGAGATACATAAAACAGTTATCTGTCACAACTTCTTCACTTCAGTTACACTAGCCGATTACATTACATTTCATTACAACCATATCAACTTTGCGGATATGAGAAAGAGCAACAGCCTACCTTGATATGCCCTTCTGACTCTGAGGGCGCAGGTCGTCTAAAATGGTGTCTCGGAGGATCACCTTGGTAACCATAGAGGTGTCGGACATCATGCTTCCGTCCAGGGCAAACATCATCAGTGCAACCTTGCCCAGTGCCTTAATGGCCTCGCGCTGACACACGCCGGTCGTCTGGGGAACAGATTCATCCAGTGCAGGATACAATCGGATATTCTATTCTAATACATATTACTTCCATATTACACCCTTATATTCCAATCATATATATATACATGGTTAAGTTCGCTGCACTTGATAAGTGTTTCAAGACAATATAATCATATCTTAGTATCCGCACTGGCAAGAAGTTTGGCATTTCCCAGCTGGGTACATGACATAAACTTCATCTTCATCTGGAAGACTTGGCCCATTCAGTAACCAATTACAAACAATTTACCAATGACAATCCAGCACATATTCTGGAGAAAAGAAACTGATATGCTGCAAATGAACCAGCTTGATGTCTCCTACTGTTCTACTGAACTAACCAGGTCGGTGTTTCCTACTGTTCTACAGAACTAACCAGCTTGCAGTCTCCTACTGTTCTACTGAACTAACCAGGTCGGTGTTTCCTACTGTTCTACAGAACTAACCAGCTTGCAGTCTCCTACTGTTCTACAGAACTAGCCAGCTCGGTGTTTCCTACTGTTCTACTGAACTAACCTGCTCGCTGTCTCCTACTGTTCTACAGAACTAACCAGCTTGCAGTCTCCTACTGTTCTACAGAACTAACCAGCTCGGTGTTTCCTACTGTTCTACAGAACTAACCTGCTCGCTGTCTCCTACTGTTCTACAGAACTAACCAGCTTGCAGTCTCCTACTGTTCTACAGAACTAACCAGCTCGGTGTTTCCTACTGTTCTACAGAACTAACCTGCTCGCTGTCTCCTACTGTTCTACAGAACTAACCAGCTTGCTGTCTCCTACTGTTCTACAGAACTAACCAGCTCGGTGTTTCCTACTGTTCTACAGAACTAACCAGCTCGGTGTCTCCTACTGTTCTACAGAACTAACCAGCTTGCTGTTTCCTACTGTTCTACTGAACTAACCAGCTTGCTGTCTCCTACTGTTCTACTGAACTACCCAGCTTGATGTCTCCTACTGAACTAACCAGCTCGGTGTTTCCTACTGTTCTACAGAACTAACCACTCGCTGTCTCCTACTATTCTACTGAACTAACCAGCTTGATGTCTCCTACTGTTCTACAGAACTAACCAGGTTGCTGTCTCCTACTGTTCTACAGAACTAACTAGCTCGGTGTCTCCTACTGTTCTACAGAACTAACCAGCTCGGTGTTTCCTACTGTTCTACAGAACTAACCAGCTCGCTGTTTCCTACTGTTCTACAGAACAAACCAGCTCGGTGTCTCCTACTGTTCTACAGAACTAACCAGCTCGGTGTCCCCTACTGTTCTACTGAACTAACCCGCTCGGTGTCTCCTACTGTTCTACTGAACTAACCAGCTCGGTGTCTCCTACTGTTCTACTGAACTAACCAGCTTGCTGTCTCCTACTGTTCTACTGAACTAACCCGCTCGGTGTCTCCTACTGTTCTACTGAACTAACCCGCTTGGTGTCTCCTACTGTTCTACTGAACTAACCAGCTTGCGGTCTCCTACTGTTCTACTGAACTAACCAGCTCGGTGTCTCCTACTGTTCTACTGAACTAACCAGCTCGGTGTCTCCTACTGTTCTACTGAACTAACCAGCTCGGTGTCTCCTACTGTTCTACAGAACTAACCAGCTCTGTGTCTCCTACTGTTCTACTGAACTAACCAGCTTTGACTCTCCTGAGTACAGTGTGACAGAGATAGACTTGATCTGGAAGTTGAACTTCATCTTGGTGTACACCAGTTGTGTAGGGGGCTCAGTTACTGCCTGTGTCTGCTGGGCACTGCCAGGGGCAGCTGAAACATAAGCCGACAATTCAGGAAAATAAAGGTCAGATGCGCAGGAAATCTTTTACTGATGTTTTATTGGATGATGACTTACAGTAAGCATTATTTATTAGTGCCTCATGGGATGTCGGTGCCAGTCTGGAGTACCTACCTGCTGTAGTGCTGGTCTGGGGTGCCTACCTGCTGTAGTGCTGGTCTGGGATGCCTTTCTGCTGTAGTGCTGGTCTGGGGTGCCTACCTGTTGTAGTGCTGGTCTGGGGTGCCTACCTGCTGTAGTGCTGGTCAGGGGTGCCTACCTGCTGCAGTGCTGGTCTGGGGTGCCTACCTGCTGTAGTGCTGGTCTGGGGTGCCTACCTGCTGTAGTGCTGGTCTGGGGTGCCTACCTGCTGTAGTGCTGGTCTGGGGTGCCTACCTGCTGTAGTGCTGGTCTGGGGTGCCTACCTGCTGTAGTGCTGGTCCGGGGTGCCTACCTGCTGTAGTGCTGGTCTGGGGTGCCTACCTGCTGTAGTGCTGGTCTGGGGTGCCTACCTGCTGTAGTGCTGGTCTGGGATGCCTGAACAGCAGGCTCCACTGCAGGTACAACATCTGTCTTGGAAGAGGTCTTTGCCGGGCTCTGTCCCTCTGACAAGTTATCATTCAGTACACTCATCGTCATGGTGAAGTCTCCCTGGCTCATCTTCACCTAAAGATCAACATGCACACACTGTAACAATGCAACACTATGTAGTAACACACACTTTTCAACAACACACACACTATATATACCAACACATTCACTCTGTAACACACACACACACACTATGTAACACACACTATAAATACCAACACATTCACTCTGTAACACATAAACTATACACTATGTAGTATACACACTAATACACTATGTAACACACACGAGCGTGCACACACACACACACATATGTAACACACTATAAACACACACTATAAATAAAAACACATTCACTCTCAAACATATACACTATGTAACACACACACACACACACACACACACACTATGTAACACATACACTATGTAACACAGCATTGAGTAGCATCACAACCCCATCCCAGGATAGTGGAAAGTGACAGACTGTAGTGCACTACAACCCAAGCCCTAGGTAGTGGAAAGTGACTGACTGTAGTAGCACCACAACCCCAGCCCTAGATAGTGGAAAGTGACTGACTGTAGTAGCACCACAACCCCAGCCCTAGATAGTGGAAAGTGACTGACTGTAGTAGCACCACAACAATACAACACCAGCCCTAGATAGTGTAAAGTGACAGACTGTAGTAGCATCACAACCCCAGCCCTAGATAGTGGAAAGTGACTGACTGTAGTAGCATCACAACCCCAGCCCTAGATAGTGGAAAGTGACTGACTGTAGTAGCATCACAACCCCAGCCCTAGATAGTGGAAAGTGATTGACTGTAGTAGCACCACAACCCCAGCCCTAGATAGTGGAAAGTGACTGACTGTAGTAGCACCATAACCCCAGCCCTAGATAGTGGAAAGTGATTGACTGTAGTAGCACCACAACCCCATCCCTAGGTAGTGGAAAGTGACTGACTGTAGTAGGATCACAACCCCAGCCCTAGATAGTGGAAAGTGACTGACTGTAGTAGCATCACAACCCCAGCCCTAGATAGTGGAAAGTGATTGACTGTGGTAGTATCACAACCCCAGCCCTAGATAGTGGAAAGTGAGTGACTGTAGTAGCACCACAACCCCAGCCCTAGATAGTGGAAAGTGACTGACTGTAGTAGCACCACAACCCCAGCCCTAGATAGTGGAAAGTGACTGACTGTAGTAGCATCACAACCCCAGCCCTAGATAGTGGAAAGTGACTGACTGTAGTAGCACCACAACCCCAGCCCTAGATAGTGGAAAGTGATTGACTGTGGTAGTATCACAACCCCAGCCCTAGATAGTGGAAAGTGACTGACTGTAGTAGCATCACAACCCCAGCCCTAGATAGTGGAAAGTGATTGACTGTGGTAGTATCACAACCCCAGCCCTAGATAGTGGAAAGTGACTGACTATAAAAGCACCACAACCCCAGCCCTAGATAGTGGAAAGTGACTGACTGTAGTAGCACCACAACCCCAGCCCTAGATAGTGGAAAGTGACTGACTGTAGTAGCACAACCCCAGCCCTAGATAGTGGAAAGTGATTGACTGTAGTAGCACCACAACCCCAGCCCTAGATAGTGGAAAGTGACTGACTGTAGTAGCACAACCCCAGCCCTAGATAGTGGAAAGTGACTGACTGTAGTAGCACAACCCCAGCCCTAGATAGTGGAAAGTGATTGACTGTAGTAGCACCACAACCCCAGCCCTAGATAGTGGAAAGTGACTGACTGTAGTAGCACAACCCCAGCCCTAGATAGTGGAAAGTGATTGACTGTAGTAGCACCACAACCCCAGCCCTAGATAGTGGAAAGTGACTGACTGTAGTAGCACAACCCCAGCCCTAGATAGTGGAAAGTGATTGACTGTAGTAGCACCACAACCCCAGCCCTAGATAGTGGAAAGTGACTGACTGTAGTAGCACAACCCCAGCCCTAGACAGTGGAAAGTGACTGACTGTGAGTGCCTCCAGTGTGCCGCCCAGGTCCATGTCTGGCTGGTCATGGTACCAGGCAGCGGAGAGGTTGCGGTTCACAAACACAGATATGGTCACAGGCTCCAACAGCAGAACCTCCGCCTCCACCTGACCAGTTTTGACAAGAACAGCCCTGAAAATAACAGAGGTCAGTGAGACTTCCCCAATCTATTCTGTGTATACATATTGGATGCTTGGGTGGTCAAATACACTTAATGGAGTATTTAATAGCTGGAAAGTTGATTTTGAATTGACGTCATTGTAAAATAGTCTTTTCTGGTTGAACTCTCACAGCTGTGAGATGCATTAGACATCACTAGATTGCTATGACATGATGATACAGTGGAGGATTCATGCAAAATTATATGTCTTTCCTTCACAACTAACCCCACATAGCTAACAGAATTCTGAAAAAAGGATGTTCTGTTTTTCAAACTATAAACCAAGATACATATCAAGAAAAGTGTTCATGCACAGTGTCAAGTCCACAAGATTTCCAGGGTTTCCAATCCCATTAAAATTTCTTTTTGTTTTGCTCTTAACGTTATTAATATTATTCTGTATCTGCTGTTGATAAACAAAACTTTTACAAACCTGTAGAGGTTATGAATTCTCTGATGAAATCCTCCTTGGGGCACTTATTGCATTTTCCTGGCTCAAGAAAATCTACATGACATAGTTGTAACCATTTTCCTTAATAAAAAATGTTACCACACAAAAAACTTCGTTTCTGAGCACGCTCGCTTGAGTGTTTGTCGAGGTTGGTAATGTTTGATGAACGTGCTCGGCTGGCACCAAATAGCCGCGGAGCAGATCTCCTCAATGGGCAGAGCCGTGGCGTACGCTTGTGTCGTAGCCACTGCTCTAACCGAATGAGCCTTCAACTTGGTAGGGGGGTCCCTGCCTTGTAGGGTGTACGCCGTACATATAGTAGAGACTATCCACCTGGAGATAGTTTGTTTGCTCGCGGGTGAGCCAGCCTTCCTACCGCCATAACAGCAAAATAGTTGATTATCCTGCGATAGCTGTAGAGTACCCCCGGACTGTCGATGCGGCCACGCCGTCATCTAGTCGCGACTGGAGGAACTCAAGCACGGCTACGAGATCTGCAGAAAAGGGATCTGCAATCCCTCTATCAACACACCAGCGTGCAAGGCAGGCCCATCTATCCTCGTACTGAACGTTTGTCGAATCCCTCCGCAAAGCCAGTATTGTGTCTGCAACTCTTGCAGGGATACTGCTCTTCTGGAGGCGATTCCTGACAGTGGCCAAGCCACCCACTGAATCCTGGGATTTGGGTGGAGGGCCTCGTTCTGGGATAGGAGGTCCGGTCGTAAAGGTAATAGAACAGGAGGCTGAGCCAGAAACCTGAGTATTACTGGAAACCAACTCTGCGCCGACCAAAGGGGTGCCAGGAGCACAAATAGTCGCGCAGGCTGAGTGGCTAGCTGAGACAGGACCTTGGAAATCAGAGGTACTGGGGGGAATGCCCACAGATTTCTGTCCGTCCAATCTAGCTGGAAGGCGTCCGGTGCCACCGACCTCGGAACGGGGACTTGGGAGCAGAACGTTGGTGTCTGGTGATTCACCCCAGACACAAACAGATCCACCTGGAACGACCCGTATAACTGGGAGATAATCCCGAATATCCCCAGGTCGAGCCTCCACTCGTGAGGAGCGAGGATCCGGCGAGACAGAGCGTCCGCAGGGACGTTGTCCACCCCGGGAGATAAACAGGTAGCACCCTGATAACGTGCGAGTCGCACCATAGGAGTGAGTGAGTATGGTTTTACGCCGCTTTTAGCAATATTCCAGCAATATCACGGCGGGGGACACCAGAAATGGGCTTCACACATTGTACCCATGTCGGGAATCGAACCCGGGTCTTTCGCGTGACGAGCGAACGCTTTAACCACTAGGCTACCCGACCGCCCCTCGCACCATAGGAGGAACTGCCACGTCTCTTGGAGAAGCAATGGAGACACCGTTCCCCCCTGCTTCCGGATGTAAGTCATTGCCGTTTGGTTGTCCATCTCTAGACGCACCACTTGGCCACGAAGCAGATCCGGGAAGCGTTGGAACACCAACCTGACCGCTCTCAGTTCTAGCACATTGATATGCAGTTTGATCTCCTGCTGGGACCATAGTCCCGAGGCAGTGTGATCGTTCAGAATGCCTCACCAGCCAGAGAGTGACGCGTCTGTTTGAACTGTGAGAGACGGAACGGGAGTGTCCAGGGGGAGCCCCCCGGGACAGATTCCCGACTTCGGTCCACCACTGAAGGTGTGCATTGAGCCACTGCGGAGTCTCGAGATCTTCCGAGTTCACCCAAAGTCGACGGAGTGCTTGTTGAATGGGTCTCATTCTCAAGCGCGCCCGCCAAACCACATCCACTGTTGCCGCCATGTTGCCCAGTAACTGGAGCCATGTACGAGCAGTGTGACTTGCGGACAGAAGGAACTTCTTCTAGTAAGTAACACTTCTGACCTTGGTAATGCGATCTTGTGACAGAGATACAAGTCCGCTCACCGTGTTGAAATTCGTCCCTAGGAAGACTAGATTCTGAGTAGGGCTCAGATCTGACTTCTTGAGATTGACTATCCACCCTAGAGTGATCAGAATGTCTATCACGTCTTGTGTAGCTATCTGACTCAGGGATTGCGATAGAGCTCTTAGTAACCAGTCGTCGAGGTATGGATGGCAGAACCGACCTTTTGACCTGGCCACTTGGGCGGGAATCAACATCAGCTTGGTGAACACCCTCGGGGCCGTGGAGATCCCGAATGGTAGAACCCTGAACTGATAACACCTCCCGCCGAAAGAAAACCTCAGGTATTTCTTGAACTCGGGAGTATGGGTACGTGGAGATAGGCGTCGTTTAGGTCTATTGACCTTAGCCATTAGACAGCTGGGATCACCGAGCGCAGTGTCTCCATCCTGAAGGACGGTACCTCTATAAGTTTGTTCAGCCTTTTCAGATTGTGAATAGGCCTGAACCCTTTTTTTTTGGTGACTAGGAAATATGTCGAGTAGAAGCCCTCGCTTTCCTGTCCCACGGGAACTGGTTCGATCGCAGCCTTCATAAGAAGTGGGTCGACCTTGGCACAGAGGAATTCCGCCTTCTCTCGGGTAGCAGGCACCGGAGTGTGCTTTATCCCGGAGAAGGGGGGCGGATGATGTTTCCACCGACGCAAATGGCCATCCCTTAGAGTGGACAGGGTCCAGGGATTGGATGTGAGTGTCTCCCATTCCTGCAGGAATAGAGCCAGTCGGCCGTCTACGGGGACATCCGGCTTGAGGCAGTTTGATAACATGCGACCATGGGTCCGCCCGGGGCACTTCGGGCACTAATGGGAACCCGATGGGTTCCTGGCCCCGCGAAAAGGCTGCTGGCCTCGACCAGCTGCCTTGCCCCAGCCCCTGCCTCTCTTGCTCCTCCTGGTGCCCTTACCTGAAGGAAGCGGCTGCTTCCAAGCAGGTGCAGACTTCTGACCCAGCGCGTCAGCGTACGAGGAGTCAAGTGGAGAGGTCCGCTTACGCGGTTTAACACATGGTACCTCCAACAAGGCCTTAGAATCCTTGATGGAGGCATACAACTGTGCGGCCTCTCGGACCACCTGCTGAGCCCCAGGGAAGAGGGTGGCACCCATCTTATATGGCAAAGCAAGTAGATCCTGGCGTGTGGAAGCCGAGTATTTGGATACCGACATCCACAGCCTGCGCATGCCCATGACTGCGCACATCATCTGCGAGGCACAGCTACGAATAGCGTCCCTCGCAAGATGACTATGTACCTCCGTAAGTTACGCGGCCAACTCCGAAAAGTCGGCCGGCCCCTCTCCCGGTAACTCCCTCTGTACGGCCGACAGATATGCGGAGTGTACAGACACACGGAGCTGCTGACATGCATTACGATATTGCTCCTCGAAGCAAACGTAAGCAGCCTTCAGCTCCGTACCGCACGTGGGAAAGGGTGGCAACCGCTGGCCCTGCTTGACCTTAGCCAAGTTGGGGGTCGAAGACCCCCCCAGGGTAACGGAGGTCCAGATGCATTCGTCCACCACCGGTACCTCAAAATCACCATCCTCTGCTAACGGGTACCGCTTAATAAGTTCGGGCAGGTCAAACTTCCTGTGGGCACCCGACAACAGAGGGTTGATGACTTCATGCACCAATGAGGACAGAATACGGAGCCGCACCTGGGGCGCCTTGCTCGGAGCAAAAGCGTCCCCCGGAAGGCGGAACTCAGTCGGATCCGACTGGGGCATGGGCGCCGTACATGCCTCAACGAGTAAGCAAAGGAAAATATACCTGAGGTCTCTGAGTCGTCTCCCCCCTCCTCCATCCACTCCTCTCTCATTTCCGAGCCGAAATTAATCGACTTTTCGCAGACAAAGTCGGAAGGGGACGCCCGAAGGCCTGGGCCTTCGCATCCCCGGGCTGCACCCGGCCCGAAGCCGAGTCCCGGTCCCGAGGTGCCGGGGGTTCAAGGGAACCCACCTGGCTCTGGGCTAGGAATCCGCTAGAGGAAGCCTCGGCCTCCTGAAGAGGCGTCTGGCTCCGCTAGGGAGAACTGTGCGTCGGTAGTGAACGGGCCAGTGCCCGCCACCCCTCTGCTTGGGAGCGACCTCGAGCCAGAGCCGAAGCCTGGTCTGAGATCGTCCCCGAGACCAAGTGGCCTGCCTCAGCCGGGCATATCACGAGGTCTCGAAGCTGCGTCCGGCGCCGACAACGGGGAAGGCTCGGTCCGCATCTTCTCTCGAAGCTGAGACTTTACCTCCTCCATCATCGACGCCATCTGCGACCTCAACAAGGCAGAGATGTCTGCCAAAGACGGTGCAGGAGAGGGTGCAGTGATTGTTATGGGGACCCTAGAGCCTTCTCCCGGGGAGGGAGCGGAGGAGATAGTCTCTTCTGCTTTTTTACCCTTTCTTAATTTTTTAGAGGGGGGGGTGGGGGTGGGGGGGCGAACAGTCTTTGCCGATCTAATATCCACCCCCGCCTTCAAGAGACCCTTAAAGTGCAAGAGATCCACTTGTCTCTTTTTCTGAGCCTGGGGGTGAAAGCAATACAGATCGGGCATGACCCATCGTCATGCCCGTCTTCCGCCAAACACTTGAGGCAAGTATCATGCCTGTCTTGGGGGGGGGATAGATGCCGAACATCCCGTACACAGTTTGAAGGTCTGTAAAAAAGACCGTAATTTCTGAGTTGGGCGGGAAGGGTAATAAAGTGTATCAGTGCGATTGAAAGATCGGAAAGATACGTGCATAAATTGTGAAACTAGAAGCAAAGGCGTAATTTAGAATGCGATTGGTAACGCGATACTAACAGCCAATGTCGTAGTATAATTGTAACACCAAAGTGGGCGTGTTACGTGCGAAGGTGTAAAAAAAAAGTAAAAAAAAAAAAGGTAAGTGTAATTTAAATATAATTAACACACCACCTTGGGTTTATTAAAGGAAAAGATTGTAGGCCAAAGCCCGATGATATAACATTAAAAACCCCAAGCCGCTTTTAATGGCCCTGGTGTTACACGTATCATACGTGGCACTACAATATGGACGCCACGACGGCCTTTGTTTCAAAGGTATCGTACACGTGTCACATAATTACAACTTTATAACTTTACAATGCGAGGTTGCCTTTGCATGAAAGAAATGTACCATACATACAGTTTGGTCTGCCATGGTTCTTGTACGAACGATTATCTTGTACTTTTTTAGGAGGGTGAGGCACCAAAAGGGTGGACGTATATCATACAAAGAACGAAGTTTTTTGTGTGGTAACATTTTTTATTAAGGCAAATGGTTACAACTATGTCATGTAGATTTTCTTGAGCCAGGAAAATGCAATAAGTGCCCCAAGGAGGATTTAATCTGAAAGAGAATCTGCAGCCCCGCAACATAGCACATGTACAGGTAGCACAGTGGTGTGAAAAAGTATTGTTTATAGTGAGCATGTTAGATAAGAGGAAAGATTGATGACACAACCAATCCAATCTGGTTTATTCCTAGTTGTGTGATAACTCACCTGGACAGTTTGAGTGAGCTGAGTACAATGTTCATCTTGTCTAATACAGCCGGGACATTGTTGGGGGAGTTCTTGCCTGCCAGGTGGAAGGAGTTAGCGATCTCCAGATTACCAAGGTCAGCCAGGAGGACGCTGCTGGATGTGGACTTCTGGGGAACAATGATGAGTGGGGCCTTCATGGCAATGTTAAGGCCGATCCGGGAAGCTGTCTCCTGTAAACTTTGCACCGCATCCGCAGAATACTCTGCCATCGCCTCTCCAGCCTCCGCTATTTTAGCCTTGGCAGCTTGGAAGTTGTCCAGGAAAGCCTGGAGCAGACAAACCGTTCCTGTATCCCATGTAGTTATCATACCTAGCTATGTAACATGTGTATCACAAACCCAGTGCAGTATTACAGATTACGAGATAAGTTATGTAAGAAATCCCCCAAAACTAGGTGGTTTTGTGATGTGTTTTACCCACCAGCAGGTCTGTAACGTATCTGTTGAGGAAGACCAATCTGATGCAGCCCAGGGCAACATCCACCTTCGTGTCCATACATGACATGTCGCCGTACTTGTCACCGGCCGTGCCGTTATTATAGGCAACAACGTCCAGCTTCAGCACCTCAGACCCCTCAATACCAAGAATCTGAAAAAACATCAGTTTAATATAAGGATACCAAGGATTTGAAACAAACATCAGAGTTTCATACAAGGGTACCAAGGATTTCGAAACAAACATCAGAGTTTCATACAAGGGTACCAAGGATTTGAAACAAACATCAGAGTTTCATACAAGGGTACCAAGGATTTTGAAACAAACATCAGAGTTTCATACAAGGGTACCAAGGATCTGAAACAAACACACAATCTAAATCGTGTGAGTTTAAGAGATCTGTGTTGGTGAACATCATAATTTGAATTAATAACAAAACTAAGAGGGGCTGAAATTAATTGAATCAAAACTGCTTTTGACAGTAAAAATATTCAAGCATTGCACCTCTTAAACATCAAAATTCCAGAATCTGATACGTCTCGGGCTGTCACTCCTGGAGGCAAGACCTGTATAAACTTTAGCTTCATATGTTTGGTATATTACATGTTTTGTGTTCTACATGTTTTGTGTTTTCCATGTTTTCTGTTCAACATGTTTTGTGTTTTAAATGTTTTATATTTCACATGTCTGGAGTCAGGTATGGTGGAAAGAAACTGCTCCGTTATCTTGGTTGACCCACCTTAGGGTACAGCGTGTCAGGTGTCGGGTTGTAGATCGTCATATCCTTCAGCACAGCTGCCACAGTGGTCTGGGCTTTCTGCACTGCTACCCGGGCATCAATACCTGCAACACAGGCAGTCAGACATGACACAACACTCCAGGCTGTCTTCTCTACAGCTTACATGAATCAGTACAACACCAGCAGTCAGACATGACACAACACTCCAGGCTGTCTTCTCTATAGCTTACATCAATCAGTACAACACCAGCAGTCAGACATGACACAACACTCCAGGCTGTCTTCTATATAGCTTACATCAATCAGTACAACACCAGCAGTCAGACATGACACAACACTCCAGGCTGTCTTCTATATAGCTTACATCAATCAGTACAACACCAGCAGTCAGACATGACACAACGCTCTAGGCTGTCTTCTCTACAGCTTACATCAATCAATCAGTACTACATCAGCAGTCAGACATGACACAACACTCCAGGCTGTCTTCTATATAGCTTACATCAATCAATCAATACTACACCAGCAGTCAGACATGACACAACAGTCCAGGCTGTCTTCTCTACTGCTTACATGAATCAGTACAACACCAGCAGTCAGACATGACACAACACTCCAGGCTGTCTTCTCTACTACTTACAATCAGTCAGGGCAACACAACGCACTCCACCTACCATTAATTTTGATGTCTGTTAGAAGCTTCTCATCTGAGGAGATGGCAACAGCAAATGATTTCATCTCAGCATTGACCAGGATGTCAATCAGGTTTGGGTCTTCTGGCATGCCCTTCTCTGTAACAGAACACTGACATCAGCAGAAGAACATACACTGATTCTCTCACTACTGGTACATCGGGAACATCTAATCATACAGCCCTTCTATTGTGGTTATTGAACTTTTTCCTTCCAGAGCGGGGGACCTTCCCTGAACATGAAATGTCTTTTGAGCTTTGAAACACACGCATCAGTGCAATGGCATGCAAAACCAGGAAAATTGTAACATGTAGTTTATAATGCCAAGAATATGATGGACAAGAGCGTGACCAATTTGCGTTGGGATCTCCTGCCAGTCCCTCCAAATATTTTGTGTTCCCCTTGTCCTGCCATTCAATGAATGAATAAAGAAAATGCATCTATCCAACACTGCAGTGACCGACAGAATCCTGGTCTTTGTAGTCCTACATGTCTCCTAGATGCAACTGATTGTGAACTGACTTACTTTTTCTTGGGGGCTTCTTGTCCTTGGTCTTCTCCTGTTCCTTCTTCTCCTGTTCTTTCTTCTCCTGTTCCTTCTTCTCCCGTTCCTTCTTCTCCTGCTCCTTCTGACTTGCTGTGGCAGGGGAGGATGGTGGCTGTAGTTTCTGTGCGAACTCGAGGAGACTGATAATGGCTCCCTGGTGCAGTAGCAGCTCAAGGCCTGAGAAAACAACAGTGATGGCCTGCTCCGTGTTCTTGTACGTTGTCAGGAACTCAGGACCCTCCTTGTTGGCCTGCATACAGACAATGGACAGTTGTGGAAGTCACTGGATACATGTTTCATGCCAACCTCACTGAAACCCTTATTAACAACTGTGATACAAGTCTCACCTTGACGTACTGCACCATCAGCAGCTTTCCAAAGCCGGGGCCGTTCGGTGTGTTGATGATGTTGATCAGGGAGCCATCGTTGACCGCTGAAACATAGACACATGTAAAATACAAGTCAACATCCTAGCAATATACTGTCATCTAATATACATCATGTGACAGCATACTGGGGCCACAAGCAATGCATGGACACTTACATAACACTTCATACTCCAACATAAAGTTAATAATGTCTTGATAAGCACATCATGTTAGTCTCACATTACCAATAAGGAAAAACCATAAGTGATTGAAAGTTAGCAATATAAAGTTAAAATCCAGGTTCATTATGATAAATGAAGACTTGTATTATGCAGGGCAATTCAAAAGCTGAGTTGACCTGTCCAATAAAAAGAATAGATAATCCAGAGAAAAGATATGATGAAACTGGAAATGCTTAAAACATTACTTATATTCAAACAGGTTGGAGTTTATTGATAGAAGAGTCAATGAATGACTAACCTCGGACTTTAGAGAGTTGCTGGGCCATGGTGTCGGAGGCTGCAACATGCCAAGAAGATATGCAATCATTCAGAAACATAGTCAGGGAAGGCAGTGTACAAGCCAACTGAAGAAATGTCTAAAAGTAGGATCCACAGAGTGTACAAGCAAACTGGAGAAATGTCTAAAAGTAGGATCCACAGAGTGTACAAGCCAACTGGAGAAATCTCTAAAAGTTGTATCCACATCTCGCAATACACACTCTTCACAAGATATAATGGACGATCAATAACGTTTCAAATGCCAACACTGTTGTCAGGCAAATGACTTCATAACAGTAACAGCATTGCCAAAACATTGCTAATTATAATAAGGAAGATTATCATGAACTCTCTCTTGTCATTAGTTAAATATTCAATTGATAGATCATAAGTACTGTACAATCAATTCAAATAAACAATTTTGAACGGTTCATAAGTACATAATTGGAAAGAAGTGGTTTCAACATGTGTGTTCCTCTTACAATGGTACTAACCTTTGAACTTGAGGTGTTGCAGGTAGAGGCAGCCCACATAGGCCTCGACTACCATGTCAAATGTCCTCATCTTCACCTGGGTGCCAACCGACTCGATCACCAATTTCAGCAGCGGCGCCTCTGTTGCACCTTCCCTCTGTGCTACATTGATCAATATCTGAAACAGTGACATCAAGTAGGTCAAAACAACATCTGCATAACACTACAAAATCTGAATAGGAATATTGCCTGTCACATGAGACACCTACCTCCTTGATTTCAAACTTGAGTTCCATGTCAGTGGCATTGATGAACTCCTGGGATGTGGTCCTCTGTAGCGTCTTCTCTGCAGGCTGCACACAAACATAGGCAGTGAGAATAGGAAGAACAGGGTCAGGGACAAGACACAGGGAGTGACTGGTTTGTTTGTTTGTTTGTTTGTTTGTTTGTTTGTTTGTTGTGCCTCACTCAGCAATATTCCAGCTATATGACGGTGATCTGCAAATAATTGAAACTGGACCAGAGAATCCAATGATTGACATCAAGAGCATCGATCTATGCATTTGACATACAATGACATGCCTCAACCAAGTCAGTGAGCCTGACCACCCGATCCCGTTAGTCACTGCTTGATACCATAAACATGGGTTGCCGATGACCAATTCTAACCCGGATCTTCATGGTGTAAAGTTGCTCTCAGCAGTACATATCAGCTCTATCTCGCGATGTCCATGTTAGAAGTGATGCAGGTTGTTGAAACACTTTGGTGAAACCCACATGTATATGTATGCAGCTCATCTCCACTCACCTTGTCCCCTTGTTGCACCTGTATTTTGGAGGCTCGGTTCAGCAGGGCTCCCTCGTCTCCTGCCACAGACACCATCGTGTTGGGGCCCTACAACACACAACACTGACTCTCTAACACACAACAACTGTACACTAAAACAAAAACATCTTCTCAAAATGACTGATAAAGTGATCCAATCTACATAACATACTTTATCGAGCCGTGCTTATTTACAGAACCTCTATAACTTCTTAGGAATATTAGGCCACAGTTTACGAAGCAGGTGGGCATCAATATATGTAGGTTATTAAAAGCAGTTTCAGTCGGGTGACCTCACTGGCATATTTACCAATGATACCAAGTCTATTGGATTCGATTATGGCAACAATAACAATATCCATTATATGGTAGAAACCGTGTACTTGGGCAAATCTACTAATCAATATCTCGTAAAGTACTGTCGGAAATGTTAGAAAACAGCTTTTCTGGCTTCATTTAATAAATACGAGTCATAGGACTATAAAAAGAGCATATATCAAAATAACACGAATTGCCCAAATCTAGGCCGTCCTACCTCACACTGTGATAACCCTTAAAATGTACTTTTACAGGTAAAATGATGATAAACTTAGAAAAGATTCGTGTGTTGTCATGCATGTATGAAATGGCCTATAACATTTTACCATTTACCTAACACCTGTCCCGAGGTGATGACCTCACACAGTCCTGTGCATTCTCCCAGGTGCAAATGTCACCGAGTTGGGGTTGGTCTCAAAATATTGCTGTTATTGTACTTAATTGACATGCGTTGATGAGGTAGCAATTTAGGATATGTACTGCATTATATTTGCTTGGGAACATGATGGACTAGTTAAGAGCTATGAAACTGGGTGAGTATTTGGAATCCAGAAGTATTTGTTGTTCTACAGATGGTTTCTTGAGGTAGCATTTATCTCCGCTGATGATGTATATAAATCTGTACTTTTGAATGTTGTGTTATGTCTTGCTACGAACCTGTTACACTTAGCCAAGATCGGCACAACAGGGTTGAGCTCACAATGTCTGACTGCCATACATAAGACAACGTAACCGTGTTGTTCTGCCAGGACATATGTCTTGTACTTTACTGGTTTCTTATTCAGCCGAATTTTCTCCATGAGTTGAACTTTCGTTTCATATGGTCTGAAGTCGACAATGTCATATATTCCTGTATTGTCACCTTCAGACTACTCATGGTTTGGGCGACAGTATCTGATTCCCAGATGTTATATTAACTGGCGTTATCCATGACAATCACACTGACGTTGTTTAAAATGAGCAAAAGCTGAAGTTCCAACCAGTCTATGAACACATCACCTCCTATAATTTCCTTAATAAGCCCCATATCATGGGTTGCAGCGTGCAAAACATGACACGATTACCTTTACCTGATGGTACCAAGGGTGCTTTTTGTCCATCTGCCGATAGCCACATGTAGTCAGTGGAATGATTCATCAAGGTAAATTATCTGGACGCCCTGACTGTGATAGTTATGGAGATAATATGACCTAATAGACAGGATGGAATATTTTCCCCTGAAAATTGCTCGGTCATCGCCACGCGCAGTGTATCAAAATCCCATCTCTTGGAGAGCAATAGTGCAGTCCGGGAAACATTAATTGTATGTTGAATTCCTCCCAAATTCTACTACAAGTCAGGGTTACCTGCTCATGAAGCTTGTACACTATACGCCTAGTCACCCAGTATCAAAGCTGTCTAATATCCTTTTACGCCCCAGTTTTGTTTTTGAGACCACACCTATACCTAATTTGTTTTCTTATCATACCGTAGACTTGATGGTATGAATTGAAAACACCATAGCTTGGGCAGTATGGTAATTCACCTTATCTAAATTACTAAATGGTTTCCCTGTTTTTCTCTAAAGTGTAAAGAACTTCCATATCGTGTACCTTGGTTGTGGCTATGCAAGTGTAATGTAACATGCATTATGGGAGCAATGTTAACACAAAAAACGCAGCGTCATTTTGTCATTTTAGAAGATGCACATCTAGGATTTTCTCAAAATGATTTTTGTGTGTGGAGTAGATGTTTTATGATGACTACATTATCATCATTGTAACGGAGTCACGTGCGCATATTTCTATAGACCGTTTCAGACTGCCATCATTGGACTTAGAATAAATGTGAACTTCATGTTTCCTTCGAATTTGTCTCCTGTAAACGTGTCGATAGGACTCCTTGTGACTGAAATACTTCAAACCACAGGTAGGGCGATCGGTAGTTATTCGATATTTCAATAACAGTCTGTGAAAAATTATATCCTTTTTTAACAGGCAAAAAGCAGTTTTCTGGCATTTCCGACAGTACTTTAATTAGTTGTTGCCTACAGCAACCAACAGTTGGGTTATCAACCACACATAATGATGACAACATCACCAGTGGTTTGATCCACCTGTGCCATCCCACTTCTCACATGACTGACAATGTACAGCAACATGCTGTACTTCAACAGGGACATTTGTGTGGGAAATATGACAAACTCATTACAAATTCCTGACAACTGTTGCCTAACAACTTTTAAAACTTCACCTTGAATATCTCTTCATCTACTTCATCTGGAGGGGCCGCTTCTCCTCCTCCTCCAGTGGGGATGCCCTGGGCCAGCGCCATGATCTCCTGCAGTCGATAGTCTGAGATGCTCAAGCTAAGCAGGGGCAACTCACCAGCCACCTTCATCCTGCAAAACACAGCATCATTACACACCATGCACACACAGCTTGCCTGTGAAAAGTAAGGCAAGTGCAGATCCTGACTAGGCAAGATAAAATGTTAACATACTTAGCCATCCTGGGGTCTTTGTCAAACATACACTTCTGAAGGTCGATATTGATGGATATTGGTCGAAGGATGTGCATGTCTGACTGTCCCGCCCAGCGTGCCTTGTGCCAGTCCTCACCTGCCGAAAAAACAACAAACAGTCACCAACAAACTTAAACTACACATGAAACAGTCCAGTGACACCATCTGACTGACGATACATTGTCTCCAGTGATACTGTCTCACACTGTCTGACTGACCATGCACTGGCTGACTGAACATACACTGTCTGACTGACCATACACTGTCTCTAGTGACACTGGCTGACTGACCATACACTGTCTGACTGACCATACACTGTCTGACTGACCATACACTGTCTCCAGTGACACTGGCTGACTGACCATACACTGTCTGACTGACCATACACTGTCTCCAGTGACACTGGCTGACTGACCATACACTGTCTGACTGACCATACACTGTCTCCAGTGACACTGGCTGACTGAACATACACTGTCTCCAGTGACACTGGCTGACTGACCATACACTGTCTGACTGACCATACACTGTCTCCAGTGACACTGGCTGACTGAACATACACTGTCTGACTGACCATACACTGTCTCCAGTGACACTGGCTGACTGAACATACACTGTCTGACTGACCATACACTGTCTGACTGACCATACACTGTCTCCAGTGACACTGTCTGACTGACCATACACTGTCTCCAGTGACACTGGCTGACTGACCATACACTGTCTGACTGACCATACACTGTCTCTAGTGACACTGGCTGACTGACCATACACTGTCTGACTGACCATACACTGTCTCCAGTGACACTGGCTGACTGACCATACACTGTCTGACTGACCATACACTGTCTCCAGTGACACTGGCTGACTGATCATACACTGTCTGACTGACCATACACTGTCTCCAGTGACACTGGCTGACTGAACATACACTGTCTGACTGACCATACACTGTCTCCAGTGACACTGGCTGACTGAACATACACTGTCTGACTGACCATACACTGTCTGACTGACCATACACTGTCTCCAGTGATACTGGCTGACTGACATTACACTGTCTCCAGTGACACTGTCTGACTGACCATACACTGTCTCCAGTGACACTGTCTGACTGACCATACAGTCTCCAGTGATACTGGCTGACTGACATTACACTGTCTCCAGTGACACTGTCTGACTGACCATACACTGTCTCCAGTGACACTGTCTGACTGACCATACACTGTCTCCAGTGACACTGGCTGACTGACCATACACTGTCTCCAGTGACACTGGCTGACTGAGCATACACTGTCTGACTGACCATACACTGGCTGACTGACCATACACTGTCTCCAGTGACACTGGCTGACTGACCATACACTGGCTGACTGACCATACACTGTCTGAATGACCATACACTGTCTGACTTACCATACATTGTCTCCAGTGACACTGGCTGACTGACATTACACTGTCTCCAGTGACACTGTCTGACTGACCATACACTGTCTCCAGTGACACTGGCTGACTGACATTACATTGTCTCCAGTGACACTGGCTGACTGAGCATACACTGTCTCCAGTGACACTGTCTGACTGACCATACACTGTCTCCAGTGACACTGGCTGACTGACCATACACTGTCTCGTGTGAAACTGTCTGACTGACCATACACTGTCTCCAGTGACACTGTCTGACTGACCATACACTGTCTCCAGTGACACTGGCTGACTGACCATACACTGTCTCCAGTGACACTGTCTGACTGACCATACACTGTCTCCAGTGACACTGGCTGACTGACCATACACTGTCTCCAGTGAAACTGTCTGACTGACCATACACTGTCTCCAGTGACACTGGCTGACTGACCATACACTGTCTCCAGTGACACTGTCTGACTGACCATACACTGTCTCCAGTGACACTGGCTGACTGACCATACACTGTCTCCAGTGACACTGTCTGACTGACCATACACTGTCTCCAGTGACACTGGCTGACTGACCATACACTGTCTCCAGTGACACTGGCTGACTGACCATACACTGTCTCCAGTGACACTGGCTGACTGACCATACACAGTCTCCAGTGACACTGGCTGACTGACCATACACTCTCCAGTGACACTGTCTGATTAAGCCAACACTCTCACACAATGATGGAGGAAATCAAGGTTCCTGTCATGTACCTGGATGTATGAACAGCAGCTGTATACGTGCAAGCTGAATGTTGAACTTGTCATATGCCCTGGCCATCACCTCCTCCAGACTGTCCATCTGACAACACAATATACAACTGTTACCATGGTTACAATGGTACAATGATGTCCACCTGACAACACACAACCATAGCTACTGATGTACAAATGATGTAACTTGCATGGTAATGGTGTTAGTATCTACACCGAAATGTCGCATTAAGCTGTTCATCCATAGAACTATGTACATCACTTGTACATCTATCTTTTACAAGATGCCACCCAAACACTCCCTTTGGGCAGCACCACACCACTCCTGACAAGTCCCCACACCCTGCTGTCAAGTCCCCACACCCTCATGACAAGTCACCACACCCTGCTGCCAAGTCACCACACCCTGCTGGCAAGTCACCACACCCTGCTGCCAAGTCCCCGCACTCTCATGACAAGTCCTCACACCCTGCTGGCAGGTCCCCACACCCTCATGACAAGTCTCCACGAACTGCTGGCAAGTCCCCACACCCTCCTGACAAGTCCCCACACCCTCATGACAAAACCTCACACCCTGCTGGAAAGTCCCAACACCCTCATGACAAGTCCCCACACCCTACTGGCAAGTCCCCACAGCCTGCTGGCAAGTCCCCATACCCTGCTGGCAAGTCCCCACAGCCTGCTGGCAAGTCCCCACGCCCTGCTGGCAAGTCCCCAAACCCTGCTGGCAAGTCCCCATACCCTGCTGGCAAGTCCCCTCACCTTCCATGACAAGTCCCCACACCCTCATGGCAAGTCCCCATACCCTTATGACAAGTCACCACACCCTGCTGGCAAGTCACCACACCCTGCTGGCAAGTCCCCACGCCACTCATGACAAGTCACCACACCACTCATGACAAGTCACCACACCCTGCTGTCAAGTCCCCACGCCCTGCTTGGCAAGTCCTCACACCCTCACGGCAAGTCCCCACACCCTCACGGCAAGTCCCCACACCCTAACGGCAAGTCCCAACACCCTCATGACAAGTCCCCACACCCTGCTGGCAAGTCCCCACACCCTGCTGGCAAGTCCCCATACCCTGCTGGCAAGTCCCCACAGCCTGCTGGCAAGTCCCCACGCCCTGCTGGCAAGTCCCCAAACCCTGCTGGCAAGTCCCCATACCCTGCTGGCAAGTCCCCTCACCTTCCATGACAAGTCCCCACACCCTCATGGCAAGTCCCCACACCCTTATGACAAGTCACCACACCCTGCTGGCAAGTCCCCACGCCACTCATGACAAGTCACCACACCACTCATGACAAGTCCCCACACCCTGCTCGCAAGTCCCAACGCCCTGCTTGGCAAGTCCTCACACCCTCACGGCAAGTCCCCACACCCTCACGGCAAGTCCCCACACCCTAACGGCAAGTCCCCACACCCTCATGACAAGTCCCCACACCCTGCTGGCAAATCACCACACCATCATGGCAAGTTCCCACACCCTGCTGGCAAGTCCCCACATCCTGCTGGCAAGTCCCCACACCCTCTTTGCAAGTTCCCACATCCTGCTGGCAAGTCACCACACCCTGCTGGCAAGTCCCGGCACCCTCATGGCAAGTCCCCACTTCCTTATGACAAGTCCCCACACCCTGCTGGCAAGTCCCCACTTCCTGCTGGCAAGTCCCCACACCCTCATGGCAAGGCCCCACACCCTGCTGACAAGTCCCCACACTCTACTGGCAAGTCCCCACACCCTCATGACAAGTCCCCACACCCTGCTGGCAAGTCCCCACGCCCTGCTGACAAGTCCCCACACCCTGCTGGCAAGTCCCCACACCCTGCTGGCAAGTCCCCACACCCTCATGACAAGTCCCCTCACCCTCATGGCAAGACCCCACATCCTGCTGGCAAGTCATCACATCCAGTTTTTCATGGGATACTGTTAATAGTATCAACTGTTGCTTTGTCTGCCTTCTTGACATGCCTTGGACAAGGCTGACTGTGGCATACCACAACAAAATCCTTTATACCAAAACATATTTCTCCTGGGCTGAGTAATACTGACCTTGCCCTTGATTTGCTGAGACTGGTTCTTTTCACTGGAAACCTTGAGGCTACCGAGGTCGAGAAGGAGCATTTTCACACCTCTGCAAATTAAAGATTAAATAATCATCAAAATACATACAGTCACTCACTTTATCTGCGGCTATACTGACTGCTTCTACAATCTGAACTGACAGTATTGCTGCAGTCTATACTTACTTCTTCATGAGACCCCCCTCTGGTACCAGGACGTAGGAGGACATGAGATCAACGCTGATCTCGGTGTACTTGTGTTGTTCAATCGAGTGCTGTAGACCCGTGGCTGACTGCTCCTTAACTTCATCAAACTTCGCCATAGCCGCTTGAGAGAGTCTTAAAAAATGCAAAGTCATGAAAAGATTGGGGGCTGGTGATGATATAGCTAAAATAATGATGAGTGTAGTGTCAAACACTGAACAATTCATTTACATATAATATGTTTATATTTCTTTTCGCTTGTAAATACTATAACATAGCTAGTTTTATATATTCAGAATATTTACTACAAACACAGATCTAGTAAACAGATGATGTTGACAAGAACACTCACTGCTTCAACCGCACAGATTTGGGAGGTTTAAAGAAGTCGCCAAGCTGATTCACTGTAATCTGTGACCATAAAAACATACAGCATGTACACACACAACAATGCAGTGGCAGCATCACAAATACTTTTCATCATCACTAGAAGATGATCAATTATAGCTTTAAACAGCTTGTTTTTTTATCATCTAGATATTTGACAAATTACAATGCATAAATTATTTATTAAAACATGGGGAGGGGAAAAGGTGTGGGATTGTACTCACAGCATCATATGCTATCTCTAGAGGTCTGGAGGACACTTTAACCCGGGTGTCGGCCAGACCATCTAGAGGGTTGGTCTCCAGGTTGATGGAGAGGAGTGAGTATACTTGATCAGCTTCCTGTACGAGAGATGTAACCATCTTAGGCGTGGCGTTGTTCTGGGGGGTTCCAAATACACTGAGTCGGTCTATCTTGGCCTCCACACTAAAACAGAAACAACTCAGCCTGTATCCGCCAGCATGTTGACACCACAGTAACATGTTTACACCACAAGTGTTTACAGCTTGTCCCTTGAAGCAAAACCTTCTCCTCCGGACGCTGTGGTCTCTTACCTCACAGCACTGGCTGCTGGTCTCTGCCCTACAGACGTGAACACATCCTTCAGCTGCAGTCTGAGCACCTGGGGATCTCTGAAAGATAACACAAAAGCTTTACAGCATACAGCATACAGCATACACCACAAAGTGACACTCTGTACACCATAGTCACACTATACACCACACAGTGGGTACACCACAGTGACACTCTGTACACCATACTGACACTATACACCACACAGTGACACTCTGTACATCATGGTCACGCTATACACCACACAGTGGGTACACCACAGTGACACTCCGTACACCATACTGACACTATACACCACACAGTGACACTCTGTACACCATACAGTGACACTGTACACCATAGAGTGACACTCTGTACACCACACAGTGGGTACACCACAGTGACACTCTGTACACCACACAGTGACACTCTGTACACCACACAGTGACGCTCTGTACACCATACAGTGACACTCTGTGCACCACACAGTGACACTCTGTACACCACACAGTGACGCTCTGTACACCATACAGTGACGCTCTGTACACAATAGTGACACTCTGTACACCACACAGCGACACTCTGTACACCACACAGTGACACTATGTACACCACACAGTGACACTCTGTACACCATACAGTGACACTCTGTGCACCACACAGTGACACTCTGTACACCACACAGTGACGCTCTGTACACCATACAGTGACACTCTGTACACCAGTGACACTCTGTACACCACAGTGACGCTCTGTACACCATACAGTGACACTCTGTACACCATACAGTGACACTGTACACCATACAGTGACACTCTGTACACCATACAGTGACACTGTACACCACAAAGTGACACTCTGTACACCATACAGTGACACTCTGTACACCATACAGTGACACTCTGTACACCACACAGTGATGCTCTGTACACCACACAGTGACACTCTGTACACCACAGTGACACTGTACACCATAGTGATACTGTACAGCGCACAGTGGGTACACCACACAGTGACACTCTGTACACCATACAGTGACACTCTGTACACCACACAGTGACACTCTGTACACCATACAGTGACACTCTGTACATCATACAGTGACACTCTGTACACCGCACAGTGACACTCCATACACCATACTGACACTATACACCACACAGTGGGTACACCACACAGTGACACTCTGCACACCATACACTGACACTATGTTCACCAAACAGTGACGCTCCATACACCATACTGACACTATACACCACACAGTGGGTACACCACACAGTGACACTCTGTACACCATACAGTGACACTCTGTACACCATACAGTGACACTCTGTACACCATACAGTGACCCTCTGTACACCACACAGTGACACTCTGTACACCACACAGTGACACTCTGTACACCATACAGTGACACTCTGTACACCATAGTCACACTATACACCACACAGTGGGTACACCATACAGTGACGCTCTGTACACCACACAGTGACGCTCTGTACACCACAGTGATACTGTACACCACACAGTGACACTCTGTACACCATAGTCACACTATACACCACACAGTGGGTACACCACAGTGACTCTGTACACCATACTGACACTATACACCACACAGTGACACTATGTACACCACACAGTGACACTCTGTACACCACACAGTGACACTCTGTACACCACACAGTGGGTACACCACAGTGGCACTCTGTACACCATACTGACACTATACACCACACAGTGGGTACACTACACAGTGACACTATGTACACCATAGTCACACTATACACCACACAGTGGGTACACCACAGTGACACTCTGTACACCATACAGTGACACTCTGTACACCAAACAGTGACCCTCTGTACACCACAGTGATACTGTTCACCACACAGTGACACTCTGTACACCACACCGTGACACTCTGTACACCATAGTCACACTATACACCACACAGTGGGTACACCACACAGTGACACTCTGTACACCACACAGTGACCCTCTGTACACCACACAGTGACACTCTGTACACCACACAGTGGGTACACCACAGTGGCACTCTGTACACCATACTGACACTATACACCACACAGTGGGTACACTACACAGTGACACTATGTACACCATAGTCACACTATACACCACACAGTGGGTACACCACAGTGACACTCTGTACACCATACAGTGACACACTGGACACCACACAGTGACACTCTGTACACCACACAGTGACACTCTGTACACCGCACAGTGACACTCTCTACACCATACAGTGACACTCTGTACACCATACAGTGACACTCTGTACACCGCAGTGACACTCTGTACACCACACAGTGACACTGTACACCACAGTGACTCTCTGTACACCACAGTGATACTGTACAGCGCACAGAGACACTCTACACCACAGTGACAATTTATACACCACACAGTGACACTCTGTGCACCACACAGTGACACTATGTACACCACACAGTGACGCTCTGTACACCACTCAGTGATACTGTACACCGCACAGTGACACTCTGTACACCATACAGTGACACTCTGTACACCATACAGTGACACTCTGTACACCATACAGTGACCCTCTGTACACCACACAGTGACACTCTGTACACCACACAGTGACACTCTGTACACCATACAGTGACACTCTGTACACCATGGTCACACTATACACCACACAGTGGGTACACCATACAGTGACGCTCTGTACACCACACAGTGACGCTCTGTACACCACAGTGATACTGTACACCACACAGTGACACTCTGTACACCATAGTCACACTATACACCACACAGTGGGTACACCACAGTGACTCTGTACACCATACTGACACTATACACCACACAGTGACACTATGTACACCACACAGTGACACTCTGTACACCACACAGTGACACTCTGTACACCACACAGTGGGTACACCACAGTGGCACTCTGTACACCATACTGACACTATACACCACACAGTGGGTACACTACACAGTGACACTATGTACACCATAGTCACACTATACACCACACAGTGGGTACACCACAGTGACACTCTGTACACCATACAGTGACACTCTGTACACCAAACAGTGACCCTCTGTACACCACAGTGATACTGTTCACCACACAGTGACACTCTGTACACCACACCGTGACACTCTGTACACCATAGTCACACTATACACCACACAGTGGGTACACCACACAGTGACACTCTGTACACCACACAGTGACCCTCTGTACACCACACAGTGACACTCTGTACACCACACAGTGGGTACACCACAGTGGCACTCTGTACACCATACTGACACTATACACCACACAGTGGGTACACTACACAGTGACACTATGTACACCATAGTCACACTATACACCACACAGTGGGTACACCACAGTGACACTCTGTACACCATACAGTGACACACTGGACACCACACAGTGACACTCTGTACACCACACAGTGACACTCTGTACACCGCACAGTGACACTCTCTACACCATACAGTGACACTCTGTACACCATACAGTGACACTCTGTACACCGCAGTGACACTCTGTACACCACACAGTGACACTGTACACCACAGTGACTCTCTGTACACCACAGTGATACTGTACAGCGCACAGAGACACTCTACACCACAGTGACAATTTATACACCACACAGTGACACTCTGTGCACCACACAGTGACACTATGTACACCACACAGTGACGCTCTGTACACCACTCAGTGATACTGTACACCGCACAGTGACACTCTGTACACGATACAGTGACACTCTGTACACCACACAGTGACGCTCTGTACACTACACAGTGATACTGTACACCGCACAGTGACCCTCTACACGATACAGTGACACTCTGTACACCACATAGTGACACTCTGTACACCACACAGTGACACTCTGTACACCACACAGTGACACTCTGTACACCGCACAGTGACACTCTGTACACCATACAGTGACACTCTGTACAACGCACAGTGACACTCTGTACACCACACAGTGACACTCTGTACACCACACAGTGACACTCTGTACACCGCACAGTGACACTCTGTACACCATACAGTGACACTCTGTACACCATACGGTGACACACTGTACACCACACAGTGACACTCTGTACACCACACAGTGATACTCTGTACACCGCACAGTGACGCTCTCTACACCATACAGTGACACTGTACACCATACAGTGACACTCGGTACACCGCACAGTGACACTCTCTACACCATACAGTGACACTCTGTACACCATACGGTGACACTCTGTACACCACACAGTGACACTCTGTACACCACACAGTGACACTCTGTACACCGCACAGTGACACTCTGTACACCATACAGTGACACTCTGTACACCATACAGTGACACTCTGTACACCGCACAGTGACACTCTGTACACCATACAGTGACACTCTCTACACCATACAGTGACACTCTGTACACCATACAGTGATGCTCTGTACACCACACAGTGACACTCTGTACACCACACAGCGACTCTGTGTATGCAGTGCACACTATACTCCAGTGCACACTAGACACAAGAAAATGTGGAATACATCAAAGGTTAAAACTGAATTCCGCAATGTATTGAAGAATAAAGCTTACTTTTTTGTTGGATCTCGGAGAGAAACGGAGACATTGTTCAGCTTAGTAACCAGTCGGACTGCAATGTACTGAAATGACAAGATTTAGATATTACTGGTTATCTACAACACAACTGATGAGTGCTACTGGTCTGACAATCACCAGGGTGCTGGCATTCCGGGGTACTTACATCTATTGGCAGTGTAGGATCAGACTCATTCTCCTCATAGCCTATAGCTCCATACAGCTTGTTCTTCTCATCCAGAGAGAACTGCTCATAGAATTTCTCCTCTGCAATATACAAACATCACCATCAGACATCACAAACTGAAAAGGTTATTCCTCGGTTTTGCCTGCATCATTTCCAATCCTGTATATCAGGTCATATTTTGTTTCTAATACTCCATCTTCACATCAATTTTATGGACAAAAAATCATGTTTTATAATAAGATCTCTGTGCTAGGGAAAAACATGCCCGACTGGGATGACTTGAATATAACCCAACAACGTATTTCAGGGGTATGCTCAACAAAAGCCTGCATAGCACCATCTGTGTTGCCATCTGTGTTACTTACGAATATCATTTCCAGGCTTTTCAGTTGCTTTCTTCTTCTTTCCTCCGAACCAGCCACCAAACCAACCACTTCCCTGTTCCTCTTTGCGTTGAGCCCCAAGCTTGGCAGCCTGCACAGAAACCCACATGAGAAGCCATGCCATGGTCACCAAGAGTGAACATTCACAAGAGAATCAGCAGGGTCTATTTCCTACTGTCCTCCAGCCCATCAATTACCTGGGTCTCCTTCCATCAACAAAATACTGGTCACAGTATGATAAAACACAATTACACAGATTATCCTACCCAATTGTAACGAAAACATCCATAATACACCATCAATTGTGGTTATACACCTAATTCCAATCATGTCCAAGTAGACGGAGTTGCCCCACAGGGACTCTGTATATCGTCTTGCAGCTCTTACCTCCACCTACCAGCCAGGACCTTACCAGAGGGACTCTGTATATCGTCTTGCAGCACTTACTTCCACCTACTGCCCTGGACCTCCCCACAGGGACTATGTATATCGTCTTGCAGCACTTACTTCCACCTACTGCCCTGGACCTCCCCACAGGGACTCTGTATATCATCTTGCAGCACTTACCTCCACCTACTGCCCTGGACCTCCCCACAGGGACTATGTATATCGTCTTGCAGCACTTACTTCCACCTACTGCCCTGGACCTCCCCACAGGGACTATGTATATCGTCTTGCAGCATTTACCTCCACCTACTGCCCTGGACCTCCCCACAGGGACTCTGTATATTGTCTTGCAGCACTTACCTCCACCTAGTGTCCAGGACCTCCCCACAGGGACTCTGTATATTGTCTTGCAGCACTTACCTCAACCTTCTGCCCTGGACCTCCCCACAGGGACTATGTATATCGTCTTGCAGCACTTACTTCCACCTACTGCCCTGGACCTCCCCACAGGGACTATGTATATCGTCTTGCAGCATTTACCTCCACCTACTGCCCTGGACCTCCCCACAGGGACTCTGTATATTGTCTTGCAGCACTTACCTCCACCTAGTGTCCAGGACCTCCCCACAGGGACTCTGTATATTGTCTTGCAGCACTTACCTCAACCTTCTGCCCTGGACCTCCCCACAGGGACTATGTATATCGTCTTGCAGCACTTACTTCCACCTACTGCCCTGGACCTCCCCACAGGGACTCTGTATATCGTCTTGCAGCACTTACCTCCACCTACTGCCCTGGACCTCCCCACAGGGACTCTGTATATCGTCTTGCAGCACTTACTTCCACCTACTGCCCTGGACCTCCCCACAGGGACTATGTATATCGTCTTGCAGCACTTACTTCCACCTACTGCCCTGGACCTCCCCACAGGGACTCTGTATATCGTCTTGCAGCACTTACTTCCACCTACTGCCCTGGACCTCCCCACAGGGACTCTGTATATTGTCTTGCAGCACTTACCTCCACCTAGTGTCCAGGACCTCCCCACAGGGACTCTGTATATTGTCTTGCAGCACTTACCTCAACCTTCTGCCCTGGACCTCCCCACAGGGACTCTGTATATCGTCTTGCAGCACTTACTTCCACCTAGTGTCCAGGACCTCCCCACAGGGACTATGTATATCGTCTTGCAGCACTTACCTCCACCTACTGCCCTGGACCTTCCCAGAGGGACTCTGTATATCGTCTTGCAGCACTTACCTCCACCTACTGCCCTGGACCTCCCCACAGGGACTATGTATATCGTCTTGCAGCACTTACTTCCACCTACTGCCCTGGACCTCCCCACAGGGACTCTGTATATCGTCTTGCAGCACTTACCTCGACATACTGCCCAGGACCTCCCCAAAGGGTCTTTGTATATCATCTTGCAGCTCTTACCTCCACCTCAGCCTGCTGCTTCATCAGGGTGATGCTCAACACATCCAATAGCTTCTCACATTCCTGTAAACACAATAGTCTCATATGTATACATGCATCAAATGAAGGCATACCACAAGAAATATACTGAAATGTAGGATTTTCAAGTATAAGAACGATTATTTTGTTTTCTTCTTTACTTTTGAAGTGTGTTGTTCCTTGAGGTACAACTTACATCGATTGCCTTCTGAACATCTCCCGAAGCCTTTCCCTTGTCAAGCTTCTTTACATATGCCTCTCTGTATCGCTTCATTGCCAGCCTGTGTTGAATAATATGAGACCAGGAGAACATCCGTCGGCGCCGTCGAACTGTCTCCTCAAGGACAGCATTGTAGGCATAATGCCACCTGAATCACAGAGCACACATCTGTGTAGACAGAGTACCACCTGCTACTACCTGCTGAGCAGTGACCTCAGCAGTATCCTCTAAACCCAGGACTATGTTCTACTACTACATGTTAATGTCCAGCTAAGTATTAACATTAGAAGTTGTCTATTACAATATAAGTTGCCCATTACATTATATTTGTTTGTTTGTTTGTTTGTTGTTTAATGTCGCACTCAGCAATATTCCAGTCATATGACAGCGGTCTGTAAATAATCCAGTCTGGACCAGACAATCCAGTGATTGACATCATGAGCATCGATCCACGCAATTGGGATCGATGACAGACATCAACCAAGTCAGCGAGTCTGACCATCCGATCCCGCTAGTCGCCTCTTATGACAAGCACAGTAGCCTTTTAACAGCAAGCATGGGTTGCTGAAGACCTATGCTACACCGGATCTTCACGGGTCCCATAACATTATAAGTTGTCCATTACATTATAAGTTGTCCATTACATTGTAAGTTGTCCATAACATTATAAGTTGTCCATTACATTATCAGATGTCCATAACATTATAAGTTGTCCATAACATCATAAGTCGTCCATTACATTATAAGTTGTCCATAACATCATAAGTCGTCCATTACATTATAAGTTGTCCATAATATTATAAGTTGTCCATTACATTATGAGTTGTCCATTACATGAGTAGTCCATAACATTATAAGTTGTCTGTTACATTATAAGTTGTCTGTTACATTATAAGTTGTCCATTACATTATGAGTTGTCCATTACATTATAAGTTGTCCATAACATTATAAGTTGTCCATTACATTATAAGTTGTCCATTACATTATAAGTTGTCCATAACATTATAAGTTGTCCATAACATTATAAGTAGTCCATTACATTATGAGTTGTCCATTGGTCTCCAGGGGGACATGGGCTGACATACCCTCTATGTTAGTTTATGTTGCCCGAGCCAGACAATAGAGGGTACATCAACCCATGTCACCCGAGGGACAAGTGGACAACAAATCTATCTTACCGCACACCAAATTATAATGCAGGTATGTCTTATGCATGCATGCTTTGGAATGAATCGGTAAGAATACCACAGTTAGGCATTACATTTATTTTCACATTCATCGAAAAATTGCAAATGACAAAAAAAACAACTGAGTTATTCCCCCTGAATGTATTTCATTCGGAAAATATCGCAAATATCTGGAGAATGGCATCTTACATCATTAAATGAGATACAAAATTGTGGTTGGTATGTTGCAAATGTTGCATTGACAATAAAAGAATGGGCCTCAGCCAATCAGAATCCGACATTCACGTGTAAGGTAAGATAAAAGTTTTGTCATGATGAAAAAAAAGACAGAAAAGAAGTGTCCAATCCTCACCAGGCCTTGGCATTGTTGTGAAGTGGCACATCTGGTTTGTATTTGCGATAGAGGCCCAACAATGCTGTCCTCTCGAATGCCTCCAACATCTCCAGCATGTCGTCATACTGAAACATCACAATACAACACATGGAAGTTGACACTTGTCTTGATAAGGCCGAGAATAATTAAAAAACAGACATATTTAGAACATAGGCATCAACAGTAGATCTAAATGGCACACAAACATCTCTTTAACTTGTAAAATCTGAATAATGAATTTGATACATGTGTCACTAGACGGTGTACAGGATGTGACACATGTTTGTGTACACCCCTGGACCTTCAGTCTTGTGGTGTACAAGACCATCCAGCTGGTAACAACACATGAAACTCATAGTATATTATAGACAATGTTCATACCATTTCAAATGTCACTCTTATACAGATACATGGCCTTCCGATACTGAAAGTCTAACCATGAGCCAAGGCATCACGATGCACCAAAAATTCGTTGAATCCTTACATCCCTTGTATCAGCCATACATAGGTGGAGTGTTTTACTGCATAGCTTATCCTGTCAGTGTGCTCCTATGGAAAGCTGCTACCACTCATATCACTCACCTGTAGTTTGGAGAGAGCTACTGCGATGTTGTCAAACACTATTGTCATGAAGATCTTCGGAAGAGTGAATTGGTTCTTTTCTGGCTTGGGATTGAGCTTGAGATGTGCTACAGACGATATGGGCTTGACCACTGCAGGGAAATGACACACACATCACCATGACATGCCCAAGGTGATGGCACTTACTGACTGACTCAGGCTTTACTCACAAGATCATTGGACAACAGTAACCTATCATAGACCTATCATTTGTAATGTGTCAAACCCTCCTTTTCTCGTGACAGACCCTCAGACCATCAGTGTAGTCCTTTGTGTCAACCACAGCAGTTAGGTACAACATCTCATCCCCAGTGAACACCCTCCTACCTCTACATTAGTTAGACAGGTAGATCTCACCCCAGTGAACACCCTCCCACCTTCACAGCAGTTAGGTACAACATCTCATCCCCAGTGAACACCCTCCTACCTCCACATCAGTTAGACAGGTACATATCACCCCAGTGAACACCCTCCTACCTCCACAGCAGTTAGCTACAACATCTCATCCCCAGTGAACACCCTCCTACCTCCACAGCAGTTAGGTACAACAGCTCATCCCCAGTGAACACCCTCCTACCTCCACATCAGTTAGACAGGTACATATCACCCCAGTGAACACCCTCCTACCTCCACAGCAGTTAGCTACAACATCTCATCCCCAGTGAACACGCTCCTAACTCCACATCAGTTAGGTACATCTCATCCCCAGTGAACACCCTCCTACCTCCACATCAGTTAGACAGGTACATATCACCCCAGTGAACACCCTCCTACCTCCACAGCAGTTAGCTACAACATCTCATCCCCAGTGAACACCCTCCTACCTCCACAGCAGTAAGGTACAACATCTCATCCCCAGTGAACACCCTCCTACCTCCACATCAGTTAGACAGGTACATATCACCCCAGTGAACACCCTCCTATCTCCACATCAGTTAGGTACAACATCTCATCCCCAATGAACACCCTCCTACCTCCACAGCAGTTAGACAGGTACATATCATCCCCAGTAAACACCCTCCTACCTTCACAGCAGTTAGGTACAACATCTCATCCCCAGTGAACATCCTCCTACCTCCACAGCAGTTAGACAGGTAGATCTCATCCCCAGTGAACACCCTCCTACCTCCACAGCAGTGAGGTACAACATATCATCCCCAGTGAACACCCCCCTACCTCTACAGCAGTTAGACAGGTAGATCTTATCCCCAGTGAACACCCTCCTACCTTCAAAGCATTTAGGTACAACATCTCATCCCCAGTGAACACCCTCCTACCTCTACAGCAGTTAGCTACATCTCATACCAGTGAACACCCTCCTACCTCTACAGCAGTTAGGTACAACATCTCATACCATTGAACACCCTCCTGCCTCCAAAGCAGTTAGGTACAACATCTCATCCCCAGTGAACACCCTCCTACCTCCACAGCAGTTAGGCCTCACCCCAGTGAACACCCTCCTGCCTCCACATCAGTTAGACAGGTAGATCTCACCCCAGTGAACACCCTCCTGCCTATACATCAGTTAGACAGGTAGATCTCACCCCAGTGAACACCCTCCTGCCTATACATCAGTTAGACAGGTAGATCTCACCCCAGTGAACACCCTCCTGCCTATACATCATTTAGACAGGAAGATCTCACCCCAGTGAACACCCTCCTGCCTATACATCAGTTAGACAGGAAGATCTCACCCCAGTGAACACCCTCCTGCCTATACATCAGTTAGACAGGTAGATCTCATCCCCAGTGAACACCCTCCTGCCTATACATCAGTTAGACAGGAAGATCTCACCCCAGTGAACACCCTCCTGCCTATACATCAGTTAGACAGGTAGATCTCACCCCAGTGAACACCCTCCTGCCTATACATCATTTAGACAGGTAGATCTCACCCCAGTGAAAACCCTCCTGCCTCCACATCAGTTAGAGAGGTACAACATTTTACCTCATTTTAAGTCCATTAGCATGTACTTGAATCTTTGCATCATTGTCAGTAGAATTTAGCGTTATGTTATGTACTAGCTGAGCATACTAGACCAAACAAAATGACAGTAGGTTCCAGCTTCAGACTTGTGGCTAAATTTGCAGACTGATCCCCTTGTACACAGGATACTTACAGTACTGGTAATCTGTCTGGGCATTCTGTGCAGCAATATTGGATTTCAGGGTATTCTGAAAACAACACCATTATAATAGCATTAAACTTCCAATCAAGAATTATTGGGTTTGGATTAATGCTGCTGAATCAGTTACATCACGGTGTGGTAGAAAGGACAACGGGATGCAGATTTTTAGACCTTCACTAACAGCAAACTGAGGCAGCTAATGACACTCTACCCCTAGTGATGAAGTCAGTAGGTTCACCTACCAGAATGTCCTCCTTGGGAAGACTGTCGTACATCTTGGTGCAACTGTCCCAGTACACACCCAGCGAGTCCAGGCGGATCAGCTGAAACACACACAGAGATTACTAAACACATCCCCAGTCGACACCATTATTTCAACAAGTGTATCCTCATACTACTGACATGTCCTCCTCCTGCAGTACTGACATACATGTCCTCCCCCTAACCCCAGTACTGACACACATGTCCTACCCTTCCCCCCAGTACTGACATACATGTCCTCCCCCTAACCCCAGTACTGACACACATGTCCTACCCTTCCCCCCAGTACTGACATACATGTCCTTCCCCTAACCCCAGTACTGACACACATATGTCCTCCCAATCCCCCCAGTACTGACATACACATACATGTCCTCCCCATCCCCCCAGTACTGACATACATGTCCTCCTCATCCCCTCATACCTTGAAGATTTGGGTCACAGCATCCTTGATGACACATGGCTGCCAAGACTCATCTGTGGTCTGAAGAAACCCAACATAACACGTTAGAACTTGTGAAGTAATGATATACAGATGCACAGTTCAAAAATGTACTACAATAGTATCAGTAATATAGCCGACTTGCAAAATTATGTGTCCTTGTAAAATTAGTACAACAATACAAACATGGCAACTACTCATTCAATTTTATAAGTAAAAATAATCTTCTGGGAAAGAGGGACATAAGATGAATGTCCCTTTCACTGATATATCATCATTTTTCCAAATTTTATCAATACATATCCAAACCTTTGAACAACAACAGGCAATTTCAGACAGTATAATATCTCAACTGGTTCTGGTCTTGTACAACAACACTAGTCTTCCGTGTGTGTTGTGTCTCATCACTATTGTTGCCCCGGGTTGTCAGGATCAGAGCAGACATATGTCAGATAGTTGTCAGGATCAGAGCAGACATCTGTCAGATAGTTGTGTCAGGGTCAGTGTAGACATCTGTCAGATAGTTGTGTCAGGGTCAGTGTATACATCTGTCAGATAGTTGTGTCAGGGTCAGTGTAGACATCTGTCAGATAGTTGTGTCAGGGTCAGTGCAGACATCTGTCAGATAGTTGTGTCAGGGTCAGTGTATACATCTGTCAGATAGTTGTCAGGGTCAGTGCAGACATCTGTCAGATAGTTGTGTCAGGATCAGAGCAGACATATGTCAGATAGTTGTCAGGATCAGAGCAGACATCTGTCAGATAGTTGTGTCAGGGTCAGTGTATACATATGTCAGATAGTTGTGTCAGGGTCAGTGTAGACATATGTCAGATAGCTGTGTCAGGGTCAGTGTAGACATCTGTCAGATAGTTGTGTCAGGGTCAGTGTATACATCTGTCAGATAGTTGTGTCAGGGTCAGTGTAGACATCTGTCAGATAGTTGTGTCAGGGTCAGTGCAGACATATGTCAGATAGTTGTGTCAGGGTCAGTGTAGACATATGTCAGATAGTTGTGTCAGGGTCAGTGTATACATCTGTCAGATAGTTCTGTCAGGGTTGGAACAGACATCTGTCAGATAGTTGTGTCAGGGTCAGTGTAGACATCTGTCAGACAGTTGTGTCAGGGTCAGTGCACTGATCCTGGTGGAACCAGATGAACCTGATTCTGATGGAACCATCTGAAGGCAGTCTGCACTGATCCTGATGGAACCAGCTGAAGGCAGTCTGCACTGATCCTGATGGAACCAGCTGAGGGCAGTATGGACTTATCCTGATGGAATCAGCTGAGGCGAGTCTGCACTGTCTTTGACACAACTATGTTCTAACGTCACTTGTATTCACCAGTACTGTTTGATACAGGTTTTTCAGGACACACTACACCGTATACATAACTCTACCCAAAACAGGGATGTTCATTGACAATCTCAATGTATAATAATATATCTGAAAGTCATTTCAATGTGTGACAATACAGGATAAGTATAACTGTAGGACTATCAATCTGCACAATGAACACTATCTTATATAGCTACCTGAAACAGCAGTTCCTGGAGAGTGATGCCGATGGCAAACGGACGCTTGGGATTTGTAAAACGGTCCTCATATCTCACGTGGATGTTGTTCACCTTTATCTGCAGGTTCTTAATCACCTGAGTTGCCATTTTCTCCACAAACGTGTCTGGCTTTTCTTCCTTAGGTTTGTCTGAAACGATAAGTCTTTTGGTTATGACAAATAGGCTTGCTTTCAATGTGGTAACTGGCCAGTACTAAGATGTGACTTTGTAATATCATCACCCCTAGAATTGTCCAAAGCATGGGTATCATAAGGTCATACGTTCGATCCATAACTTATTAACTGGGGCCTGGCACAACTTTGATTCTAGTTCTTCAACAACAAGTCATGAAGCTATCAGGCTGTGAGGATGTGCCACCACACAGTAATGAGGTGCTGACTCACCCTTGTCAGCCTCAGCCTTCTTCCTCTCCTCAATCTGCTTCAACTTCTTTTGCTTCGCCTCCTGCTTCGCCTTCTCCTCTTTCTCCGCATTGTACTTGATGCCTACAACACAACAATAGTACTACAACTGTGTGACCTTTTCTGTGTTGTACCTGATGCCTACAACACAACAATAGTACTACAACTGTGTGACCTTTTCTGTGTTGTACTTGATGCCTACAACACAACAATAGTACTACAACTGTGTGACCTTTTCTGTGTTGTACTTGATGCCTACAACACAACAATAGTACTACAACTGTGTGACCTTTTCTGTGTTGTACTTGATGCCTACAATACAACAATAGTACTACAACTGTGTGACCTTTTCTGTGTTGTACCTGATGCCTACAACACAACAATAGTACTACAACTGTGTGACCTTTTCTGTGTTGTGCTTGATGCCTACAACACAACAATAGTAATACAACTGTGTGATCTTTTCTGTGTTGTACTTGATGCCTACAAAACAACAATAGTAATACAACTGTGTGATCTTTTCTGTGTTGTATTTGATGCCTACAACACAACAATAGTACTACAACTGTGTGACCTTTTCTGTGTTGTGCTATCACCTATTTTGGGTAATGGGTGATGTGAGGTGAAGTGAGGCGAGGTGAAATGGGGTTTAATGTTGCGTCCAAGATTATTGGACTCATATAGAGACGTGAATGCACGTATGTGTGTGTGTGTGTGTGTGGCTGCTTGTACTAGTCCGATTTATAGTGCTAGCACACTGAGATACCATGCCGTAGTATAACATGAATACCCCACTCAGACACAGTATACTGACTCCGAGCCGACCAGTCCTTGTTTCAGCCCCTTAATGCTGAGCGCCAGATTGGGTAACAACAAGTACCATCTTTTAACGTCTTTTGGTATGACGCGGCCGGGGATCGAACCCCAGACCTTCCGCTCTCCGTGTGGATGCTCTACCACTAGACACACATGCCAATGCATATATATATATATATATATATGTAGAACTCTGATCCGTGACCAGGGGTCCGGAAAATTTAAAATCCCAATCGGACATTTGCATTTAGGCCACGCCCCCTTCAAATAGCGTATTTTAGTACGACTTTTCACACACATTAAAAGTTTACATATTCATAATATGATGAATTATGAATTGTTTCAATTTAAATTGTTTAATTCACTGGACAATTAATAACAAATAATATCATTTTAGATTTACATGGAAAATATATGTTTGTTTCTGTTATAATAACGATCTGTTAACGTAGAGAACGGTCTAATTAATATTCATGAGTTATATTCATGAGTCTGCTCAAGTGTACGCGTTGTAACATTTGGATCGAGACTATTATCCCATATTTGGTTATCACGTGACCTCACGGGGAAAGTTTTTTTTTAAACTAAAGATTTTTTTAAAAACAAGACAGATAATTTAATCACAAATACTAAAATATCCTTGATAGCAATAGTTATTTGAATACTTTTTTCATCTGTACTTAATTATTGACCATAAAAAAATTGGATATCGATCGTCCGAGAAAGCAAAATGGCAGTCAATCAAGATTCAATATACGACTAGCTACTGAAAAAAAATAAAATCTGCAAATCCTCATTGTATGTCAACCAAGTGAAAGTCGTTAGCCACGACTTACAAAATGATCGTCCAGACTTTGAGGGTTTGGCAGATCCGCTCGACTGATCTGCATCGGTCGACTGGCTGTCGTCACGCTTTCGCTTCTTGTCTGAGGTTACGTATCGTAGCATTGTGAGGATAATGAGGTACATCGATGATGCAAGGTATTAATGTACAGTTGTAAACACCTTTCACTCAAATTAACAAGATGTTCTCAGTAATTAATCCTCGATTAATCAGTGTCAACTCAGTTTATTGCCTATTACAGTGATTGACCGATTGGACTATCATGTAGGTACGATGTATTTACAGCAATCAAAACAAACAAAGCTTGTCAGTGTAGTTAATCTTCATTGTGTTGCAACTGCAGACAGAAACTGCTCAGTCCTAACTGTTGATCATGTCCGGTCAAAATTTAAGAATCTCCGGACAATACTTTTTAAAATGTCCGGTAAGCAATATTTTAAAACGGACATTTGAGATTCCCAATCGGACATGTCCGGCGCATATGACGGTTTCCGGACCCCTGTCCGTGACAGATTATCGGATCTACGGCAGATTCCACATATGGGGCAGATATTGGTGTATACTATGATCTATGGCAGATTATCATATAACAAAAACCTTCCCTGAAGTTTAATCATAGAAATCATTTTCTAAGACTGTCCGCACCATCCTCTCATTTGCTGGAGTTGATAAAATCCTGCATGTTGTCACGTTTCCCATCTCGGATTCAGAGCCATTATCATGATTATATCCATGTTTCATGGGTTTTTTAAACCCAAAGAAGTATTTGTCATTGTGTGTCTAATAACAATCCAAATACACTAAAAGTCAGTCTTACCTCTGAGAACATATATTTCTGTTACCGTATATCGCTGTGTATAAGGCGACCCCACGTATAAGACGACCCCCCTGTACACGCCTTCAAAATCAACCCAAAATCCTATACTCCGTGTATAAGGCGACCTGGAATGAAGCACATCACAAGTGTGCACACAAACCTTATATATGCAATAAAAATATGTTTATCTTGCGGTTTTTTTTCTACAATGATAGGTCCAGCACACGTCGCCATTTTGTGTTTACACGGTACGACACCAAATTGGTGCCCGTAAAATAAAATTCATTTATGAAGTAATAACATATAAGAGACAATGGTGAGTAATTTAATCGCCAATTAACTATGTTGTAACTAACTAGGCTTATGTTTGCTTCACATTCAGCGCGTTTATTCCACAATCACTTGTACACACTGTCTCCAACACTTGTTAATACAACTGTAAAAACAGCGGGAATTGATTTCAGCTTCACCGGTTATCACATGTTAGGTCACATGTGCAATATGCAAATGCTTACCGGTACTTCCGGCTCTCTACTCACGGATGTTGATTGTTTTACCGTGTCAGGTGGTTTGACAATCTGCATCGAGGCGAGGGTCATTTCAACTTTATTTGCAGAAATTATTAAACTTTATTCAAGGAAAAGAGATACAAATCATGTTTATGTATGGAAATAGTTATTGGAACAGTTATTTAGTTGAAATGCGAAGTTTTATTGTCAAATGCTGGGCTGGCTATCGGACGCCGGTTGACATCGCCAGTGGAAAAAAATGTGAGATCTTCGACTCCGTGTATAAGACGACCCCCCTTCTTAACCCCCTCATTTTAGGTACGAAAAACTCGCCTTATACACAGCGATATACGGTAACACTTAAATGGCTAAATGACCTCAGTCTCACTCACCTGCATTGGGAACTGCCAATGCATAGATTCCATCCAACTGAGCTATCACTGGCTCTGTGTACAAATTCTTCCAGGGAATTTTTAATGTCAACTTTCCTGGAATGAGAAAATTACAATGTAATGTACATAAACCCGTGAGCACAACAGCCACCTGGGGACTTGTTCACAAGAGTCAGTGGCACAGATTCACACACTCATTATTATGCTGCTAGCTCACTGCTACTGTTATCCTCTCAACGTAAACTTGGAATATTATATAAATTGCTAAATAGCAAAAGGCACCACTTTGTACCTCAGCCCAATTTCTCATTTGAACTGGAAATATTTCAAAAATTACTGAACAGCAAAAGGCACTACTTCATACCCAGACTGATATCTGTACAAAGGTTGATCTAGAAATATCAAACAGTCTTTGAATTATGCTTTGGAAACAAAATGCGATGGACGGAGAGATGGCACACATTCCTATATTACCCTGGTATTTAGACATTTCAAGACAAACATTATGCAAATAGTTACTACATATGCAGAGTGGTTAGCATGGTTAGATGAAAATATAGTTTATGTTGTAATACAAGAACATTCAGGATTTGTTTTATTGTAAAAGTAATATCATGTATGTTTGAATGGCATGTTAAACTATTGGTCATCATTTGATTGCAAAATTGATAGAAAAGCAAGAAAATCATGATAATGATGAAAAGTAGTGTATTGATTGATAAAGGCAAATTCCGTGACTTTTCTGCAATTCTTAGGTAAGTTACATTTTCTACCAATCTTTCCGTGATCACAGAATTGCAGAATTTGTCTGGGACTGGACTATGGGCAACCAGAAAACTGAACAATTTTATAGCAGAACAGAACCAAAGGGAGGGTAGTTTTCATAATTTCCTAAAAATTAGGTAATATGATTTCAGATGTGCCAAATTTTTATTTATAAAACGTCATACTCTCAACATTTTAACTAAGCCATCTGCCTTGTTTGGAACTTTATACACATTACTTGATTTGATCACATATTTTTTTTAATGAGCTAACATAAAATATGTATAAATTTTACAACACCCATTCGGGCCTATGACCATGATGACATGACACAAGAAGAGTCTGGAATACAAGGATGTAGGGGTGATAATTGGTCTGGAAATCACTATTGCGATAACTAATGATATTGAAAGAAACTATTGCGATAACTATTGATATTGCAAGTAACTATTGCGATAAATATCGATAGTTTTCAGTGTATCATTTTAGATGGATTTTAGAGTTGAATTAAATCTTGGAACTGAAGTTTCCTTTGAATGTGATAACCATAACAACAAATACAAAGTAAAGTTTGGGATATGACTGATTTGTTTTTTCTTTACCCTAATAATTTAAGAAAAAGAAACTTGATGTGTAAATAACTACCACTCATGATCAAAAGAAAAACAAATTTGTAAAGCATTGCATGTATTTTATTGATATATTTAATACAATCGAAACTATCGATATTCCTAACTGAAATCGATACTATTGATCAGAAACTGATTTAACAATCGATTTATTGACTTTAAGTGCTTCCCAATAGCAATATATCGATATTTCGATTTATCGTGACACCCCTACAAGGATGCCAGCACCAACAACAAGAGAGATTCTCAACATCAAGAGTCAGTTTCTTCAGCCACCAGCCTACTTGAAGATAGTCTGCTGCTTCACCACCTCCAGTAGGTGTAACACCACACACCAGGGACTTGGAGCATGCCTGGCCACACATGTAGGTGTCACCCAGACATCAAATGTAATGCATATGTCACGCACCACATTCAGCATCTCTCACAAACAATGTGAAATCAATACTGAGTTCCTTCAGATATCTACCTCCATGAATATTCCATGTCTACTGCGTGGAATCCTATTAAGTCTGTTCTGTTGTGAATGTACAGGTCCAAGCAATGGCTGTTTTCAAAATGCTGCTTGCACATTAGCAATCTACTGAAGACAGCAGCTTATTGCAATGGCCAAGAATCCAATGCAGATTTTCACTCTAACGTTAATTTGTCTTCATATGCCCTAGGCAAAGTTTCACAAAACAACTATAAATATCTCTAAACAAAGATCATGCTGCAGCTATAAGTCTGTGCGTCATCTTAACCTTTTATCACTGGTAAACATACTCCAGTCACACAGAGCAACAACTTATATCTAAACTTCCAAAGTCCTTGCAAGTAGTTAACATCAATTTCATACGTGACCTTGGTCAATACTGTTTTGATATGCTGATGTGACAAGAATGATGATTAATTGTAGTCCCCATCAATGATACCAGATGATGTTTCAGTCAGGTGGTCCTATACAATTGGTTGAGGACAGGGAATGGTACTTTACTGGGAAATGAAGGTATAGTTGAAAGTAAAAAGGATGAGAAGCCAAGCCTTTTGGTTCTCATAAGTGTTCCTTTTAATCCTGTACAGTCACTCGCCCTCCATCTGTCTAAGGCACAAAATATGCTCTAGTTCCAGTTTGCCCAAATGGCAGTCTTCACTGTCAAGTCAATACACACGAACCCACAACCAAGGTGTCTGTGTAAATCATCAGCTATAGTGGTTTCAGTGCATAATGGGGATACAATTGCACCACCATTGTTACACATGGCCACAATGACTTACCTCTATTGAACGAGCGCCATTAGCAGTCCTTTAACAAGGTTACCTACCAATAACAGATCTGTACATACGTCAGACTACTCACCAACATGACCAGCTTTGATCTTTACAGGCAGGTCCAGATCATCCTGAAAGTACACATGATGTATCAGTCTACAGTTCACCAGCTGACCAAGGCCAACTCAGACACAGCTACTGAATAGGAGGGATTCTATCAACCCTGTATCAGTCTATGGTTTAACAGCTGACTAAGGCCAACTCAGACACAACTACTGAATAGGAGGGATTCTATCAACCCTGTATCAGTCTATGGTTTAACAGCTGACTAAGGCCAACTCAGACACAGCTACTGAATAGGAGGGATTCTATCAACCCTGTATCAGTCTACGGTTTAACAGCTGACTAAGGCCAACTCAGACACAACTACTGAATAGGAGGGATTCTATCAACCCTGTATCAGTCTACGGTTTAACAGCTGACTAAGGCCAACTCAGACACAGCTACTGAATAGGAGGGATTCTATCAACCCTGTATCAGTCTACGGTTTAACAGCTGACCAAGGCCAACTCAGACACAGCTACTGAATAGGAGGGATTCTATTGACCCTGCATCAGTTTTCAGTTCACCAGCTGACCAAGGCCAACTCAGACACAACTACTGAGTTTAATTAGCGATAGAAATAATATGCAGATATCCTGTGGAGTTTTCATGCCTGCAGTCCTTGACACAAAATAACTAAACCTCATGTTCATATGTGTGTGTTGTCATAGTGAGTGAGGATTGGAAAATAATTTTTATTTTCACTAGTCCACATAAGCAAACAGCTAGAGAGTTGCCATCTACCCAAAGGTAAAAGTGGCAATCCATAAGGAAATGTGACTTGTCCTTGCTGAATGTCACTAGTGTTTGACTAGCAGACTAGCAGAGTTACCCTCCCCACCCAGTACATACCAAGGCACTCTGCTTTAGGTCCAGGTTCTGCAGCACCGCATCTCCTGCAATGGAAGGAGTCCATGATTAGCTCTGAAACAACTCAAGAATATCTATATATAAAATACAAAAGTCCAAAGATGAGATGCATAATTTACTCATTTACTCAACCGGTTTCACGAATGATAACAAGAAGGCCTAGGGACCACCCGATACTTTCATATTACTATAATAAGACTGTCATGCCATTAACTATAGTGATATGAAATAATCAAATGATCCTTAACCTTTTTTAACATGGTGGGTCCACGGAAAGGGGTATGGCAATAACAATGCATGAAGACGAGGTGTATGGAGTTCAATGAGCAGGAGTATGTCAGCAATAGTTTGAACTATTTCCAGTGGTGAAAACATCATCACCAACATACTAGCAGTATACAATGTGAGGGACTAGGGCATACATAAAGGGCTTGGTCGTCACAAAATAATCTTCAGTTGCAAAATTGCAACCGAATTGGTCACTGTTACCATGGTTACAGCCCTAAACTAGTAAAAATAAATATCATTTCTTTTAAAAGAGTGTTTCAATATGCATGATATGAAACAGAGCTACAGATAAGCAGCGTTTTTGCGTAAAATAACCACCAAAAATATTCAAAACCCAATTACTTTCAATTAACTTGTGTACAGAAACGCATGTATTAAATGAAAAAGCCAAATTATAAAAACAGCTCGCTTAATACCCAATGAAGCTTTTTCAGCATGCGTACAAAGGAGCTAATTTCCTAAACACAATTACAAGCTAATTTACTTTCCGAGTTAAACCTCTATATAAAGAACAGTTACATACATCTAAAACATTATTTCATTTTTTCAAAATCTCAAAACGTTCACTAATTTTGGGAAAAACCAAGTAGAGTGATGCATAGATGAGTGAAAAAACATTGGTTACCAAATGAAAAATGTTATAACCCAATTAAAATAGAAAACCTAGAGTAAAATCTCAATTGCTCAAAAAGTTATCTGGAGCTCTGTAATAACAAGGTGTGGTTCTGAGCTGAAATCACCATAAGACAATAAACTTTCCTGCATACAAAGAGCTGAGATGTGTATGAAATCCTCCAAAACCCAACAGAATGGTAACAGTAATTACCCTTTTCATCCTACATACCAGTGTGTCCTAACTCATGTATTTCCACAAACCACATAACATACATGGGCACTACTACAGTTAACAATACATCTCAACACCGCATCTCACATATTGTAACTTAGACATTTATCGCTGGTGTGTTTGTTTGTTGTTCAACACCACACTCAACAATATTCTGGCTATTAGACGGAAGTCTGTAAATAATTGACTCTGGACCAGACAATCCAGTGAGTGACATAATGAGCATCAATCTACGCAACTCGGATATGATAACAAGCATGAAGCAAGTCAGCGAGCCTGACCCCCTGATCCCTGTAGTTGCATCATGTGACAAGCATGGGTTGCTGAACATGCTGAAGATCAATTCTAACCCAGATCTTCATGAGGCTATTGATGTGGGTTTCCTGCTACATGGTTAAGGAAGCATATGCAAATTTTCCAAACTAACTATCATTGTACCAAACACCATCAGGGGCTAAACTCTGCTCTGTAAACATGTATTTGTTTTAAGTAGACATACTTTGGAATGTCAACTCACTTGTTTAAATATACCCAATAGATTGGACCCAAGGAAGTAGAAATATGCTGAATACCCAAAAATATTGTAACTATGCACTCAGAATGATTACAAGTTAGATAATATTCAACATGCACAATGATTCAAGCACTGATAAAGTTTTGTTGTTCATTCCTGTAAAAAATGTCAGGAGGCCAGTTACCTGGTGTATCAAATCACAAACATAATTCTATGTATGCTGTCATGGCTACAATGTTCTACACAAATGACGGAATCTCATGTTCCCATGTATATTGTTTGTGACTGAGTGCTGCTACTGATGTGAATACATCCCGATGTTTCCTCACTTGTAAGGGAGCATCCTTTTCATTTGCAGGGGTAGGGTGGGGGGATTTGGGTTTTTTTAGGATATTTTTACGAACAATCTATTTTTTTCCCCCTAGTTGTATCCAACAAACTATTTATTTTGAGCACCACCAAACAATCTATTTATGTTTACTATTAACGCAAAAGTTTTGAGTCACCACTGCTAACAACTTATTTGTACTATTTGGGTATTTTTAGAAATTGATTCCCAAAGTGTATTAAAACTGCAGCAGTGCTAGGTTATTACTTCTACCTACAATAAAACTGTCAAACTTCTAACAGTGTAATAAAAGAAAAACACAGAATGGTCCTGCTGAGCAAATTCCCTGTCAACTATGCTCACTGATGCATGGCCACATGATGCTCTGCTGTAAATGTCCTGACTCAGCCCCAACATCAAAGCCCGGGTTCTGTAGGAGCCTGCCAGGTGTGTCGCCCAGATGCTAGCTACTGTTTTCATATGCCGCTACCCAGTACCTCACACTTGTCTTAGAGACAATTAAAACAAGGTGGTCAGTCTGTTACTTGGCTGATTGCATGTCATTGTACCACGATGGCATGGATTGTTGCTGTTTGTCACAAGCATCTATTTTAATCAGGGAGGCTCTGATTTCCCTGACTGACTGATTGAATGTCACCTTTATCATGTTGATTAAGTCAATGGGTTGTCTGGATCCTGGTTGGACTATCTACCTAATCTACCCTTCCCCAAGCTTTCTTAAGATGCTTATGCTGGACGAAGTACCCTTATTATATCACCAGAAAGAAAGACATAAGATCCCTGATCTCAAATGTAAAATCATTAAGCTAGCATCTTAAACATGTTAAATATTGCAACTTCTATATCACTTTGGACCATTTTATTCAGGATTGCTCAGAGGTTATAAAACTCTCTCCTGTCTGCACAATCACATTTACAGTAGTGATAGCATCTTATCTTCATTATAACTTAGATCCCCATGATCGATGAGTGTGATAAATCATTGATTATGATTCGTTTGAAATCGTCTGTACTGTCCTCCACTACCTGCAGTTGGACAGACCCACATGAGCCCGAGTGGAGCCCATATAACAAGAACACCTCAACCACTGAGTGTTGATAGCTGCACCAGACACACATAACCTACGAACTCACGATAGGTCTCAGGACAAGTGGGAACTTGGCCTACTACACCAACCATTGTGAGGAGACCATGTGATGAATGTAGGCGTGTACTGAGTGCAGCCAGCGACCAGCCTGGGACAGAGGAATGTGAGTTATGCTGGGAAAGAGCCTAGTGACTTGCAGACCTAGTCGAGGATGTAGGACCAAACTGTCAAGTCAGCATCACACCAGCATCCAAACTGCAGTGCAGAATGTACCTACAAATTTCACCTCTGTCTGACTTCTGCAGAAAATAGTTTGCATCCCAATAACATGAGGAATTTCAGCTTGGAAATGCTTATTAGTTCAATTTGAACATCACTCTGTTCACAGGAACAGATATTTTTTGCCTATGCACACTTATTCACAGACAAATGGACTTCTATGAAAACGCTGCCTGGATGTTGCACAGTCAGTGTGAAGTGTTGTTGCCACAAGGACACATGGAGTCGGTTGTGTAACAATCCAGGTGACACAAGTCAACATCTGTACACACATTAAGCACCTTTCCAAACATTATTTCCACTGCCAAAGAGGTATCAACAACAGAAATCAACAAGCCATACAAAAGAAACACTTTTATTAGACAGATGCACTGCTCAAGCAATCTCTTACTCTGCAATGTTCCCCTCCCATCCTGTCAGTCAGCTATTCCAAGATCTCTGTGATGAGAAACTTATACTATTACAAGCAGTGTATCAGGATATTTGGTGAGCTGTACACCAACATATCAGCCTTTGAGCTGACAATGCACGGAAATAACACTTGGTGGAATGAGCCTGTTAATGAGTGTTATATATAGCATGTGAACCTGCTGATCATCACACATGCTGGAGCAGAAGCATCTGATTACGCCCATAACATCATATGTACCAGTTTCCATGGCTACACGACACACACCTTCAACAGGGAACTCCAATGACCCCATCAAAAGGTCAAGGTTGCATATTTGACATTAGCCAGGATGAACTGAACCCCCTCTCTCACTGTAGACAAACAAGCTCGTTTGGGGTGTTGCCATGACAACTTAAAAAAGCTGCTGCCGATAAATTAAGTTTGCCAAACCTGCGAGGTGGCGTAGCTTGGGTTTTCCCCTGACATGTGTATCTCGCAGTGAGCATGCAGTACTGGGCACCACACCCTCTGTTCTGTGCACCACACACAATCCCACATGGAGCCACACCAAGGAGGTACCTGAGAAAACTGATGCTGCACAGAATATATATATACACACACACAATTATAACAATCATGAGATCCTCACTGATGCAGGGTAAACCCTTCTGTCCCATTAATGTGTCCTATAGACCACTAAATAACCCTAGGTGTCCTGTAGATCACTGTGTAACCCCCAGGTGTCCTATAGACCACTATGTAACCCTAGGTGTCCTATAGACCACTATGTAACCCTAGGTGTCTTGTAGATCACTATGTAACCCTAGGTGTCCTGTAGACCACTGTGTAACCTAGGTGTCCTATAGACCACTGTGTAACCTAGGTGTCCTATAGACCACTATGTAACCCTAGGTGTCCTGTAGATCACTGTGTTACCCCTAGGTGTCCTACAGATCACTGTGTTACCCCTAGGTGTCCTATAGACCACTATGTAACCCTAGGTGTCCTGTAGATCACTATGTAACCCTAGGTGTCCTGTAGATCACTGTGTAACCCCTAGGTGTCCTGTAGATCACTATGTAACCCTAGGTGTCCTGTATATCACTATGTAACCCTAGGTGTCCTGTAGATCACTATGTAACCCTAGGTGTCCTGTAGATCACTGTGTAACCCCCAGGTGTCCTATAGACCACTGTGTTACCCTAGGTGTCCTGTAGATCACTATGTAACCCTAGGTGTCCTGTAGATCACTATGTAACCCTAGGTGTCCTGTAGATCACTATGTAACCCTAGGTGTCCTGTAGATCACTATGTAACCCTAGGTGTCCTGTAGATCACTGTGTAACCCCTAGGTGTCCTATAGACCACTATGTAACCCTAGGTGTCCTGTAGATCACTATGTAACACTAGGTGTCCTGTAGATCACTGTGTAGCCCCCAGGTGTCCTATAGACCACTGTGTAACCCTAGGTATCCTATAGACCACTATGTAACCCTAGGTGTCCTGTAGATCACTATGTAACCCTAGGTGTCCTGTAGATCACTGTGTAACCCTAGGTGTCCTATAGACCACTATGTAACCCTAGGTGTCCTGAAGATCACTATGTAACCCTAGGTGTCCTGTAGATCACTGTGTAACCCCTAGGTGTCCTATAGACCACTATGTAACCCTAGGTGTCCTGTAGATCACTGTGTAACTCTAGGTGTCCTGTAGATCACTGTGTAACCCCTAGGTGTCCTATAGATCACTGTGTAGCCCTAGGTGTCCTGTAGATCACTGTGTAGCCCCTAGGTGTCCTATCGATCACTGTGTTGCTCTCTAGATGTCTGGAAGATCATTGTGTAGCCCCTAGGTGTTCTTTTGAATATTGTGTCGCTCTCTAGATGTTCTGGTAGATCACTGTGTAGCCCTAGGTGTCCCATAGATCACTGTGTAGCAGCTAGGTGTCCTATAGATAACTGTGTAGCCCCTAGGTGTCCTATAGAATATTGCGTCACTCTCTAGATGTTCTGGTAGATCACTGTGTAGCCCCTAGGTGTCCTATAGATCACTGTGTAGCCCTAGGTGTCCTGTAGATCACTGTGTAGCCCCTAGGTGTCCTATCGATCACTGTGTTGCTCTCTAGACGTCTGGAAGATCATTGTGTAGCCCCTAGGTGTTCTTTTGAATATTGTGTCGCTCTCTAGATGTTCCGGTAGATCACTGTGTAGCCCTAGGTGTCCCATAGATCACTGTGTAGCAGCTAGGTGTCCTATAGATAACTGTGTAGCCCCTAGGTGTCCTATAGAATATTGTGTCACTCTCTAGATGTTCTGGTAGATCACTGTGTAGCCCCTAGGAGTCCTATAGATCACTGTGTAGCCCCTAGGTGTCCTGTAGATCACTGTGTAGCCCTAGGTGTCCTATCGATCACTGTGTTGCTCTCTAGATGTCTGGAAGATCATTGTGTAGCCCCTAGGTGTTCTTTTGAATATTGTGTCGCTCTCTAGATGTTCTGGTAGATCACTGTGTAGCCCCTAGGAGTCCTATAGATCACTGTGTAGCAGCTAGGTGTCCTATAGATAACTGTGTAGCCCCTAGGTGTCCTATAGAATATTGCATCACTCTCTAGATGTTCTGGTAGATCACTGTGTAGCCCCTAGGTGTCCTGTAGATCACTGTGTAGCCCCTAGGTGTCCTATCGATCACTGTGTTGCTCTCTAGATGTCTGGAAGATCATTGTGTAGCCCCTAGGTGTCCTTTTGAATATTGTGTCGCTCTCTAGATGTTCTGGTAGATCATTGTGTAGTCCATCACATAAGATCTCTGTATAGGGTGCAACTGGCTGTTCAGTGCTGCAATATGATTACTTGGTAACATTGCTGGGAAAGTGTAACATTCACTGAGTGAATGTCCTGATGATATAAGCCTGTGTAACTGTATTACCCTGCACAGTGCTGGTGACACACAACCCTGCAAGTCCAAGTCAGACAGATGAAGATCTAGTCCAGTGGCTTGCTGCTCTCTACTCAGTTACATGAGAGACACCATTGCACAAACCTTAAACCTTAACATGCTTAAACCTTCTAAAACATAGACACAGTGTTTGGACCTTTTTCCAGTATTTTGCACTACATGAAATACACAAAATTATCAACATGATCAGTGAAAGTAATTGTTGACAGTGTGTGTGCTGAAATAACATCATTATCTTGCATGTTTACATGGCTAAACAGTGGAATAAGTCGACATTTGCATTTTCTTTAAGATTTTCACAACCCTAGATACAATACACTTGATATGAAAGTAACTCATCCATTTATTAAAGTTAATGAAAATTCCTGAAATGCTGCACTCAGTTTTAACATGTTTATAACAATAACAGACAAAGTCAGTCAGGGACACAACATCTTGTCCATGAAATCCCTACTTATTTGTGTCAGAATGAGTTTGGTGGTGAAGTGTGAGGTGAGGTTTAGTGTGGTCTATCTGTTATACAAGAGAGGCAGTCGGTGGTAAAGGCACATATTACCACACTTAGCTAGAATATTTCCTCCCCTGCAATACCAGTTCACAATGCTAGAAATGCTAAGTTTATGTCAAGTAGTAATGTTGTTAATGTTAATTCCTTAGCATGGTAATAATATTATTCTATAGTCTGGTACACATAGAAACATGAGTTGAAATAAATTTGAACATTTTTAGGAAGCATTTGTCCACCATCAGCATTTGACAATGTATTGGTTGTGTCTGCAGGTGGGTTATACAACCAACAAACACAACAGAAACATTGGGCTGTTTAAGCATGTGCAATCATTACATGCTGCATCATGTGTGTGTGACTGCACAAAGTAGTATATTGATTCCCTGTACTACTAGCTTACAACTGTTGCTGTGAAGCCAGGTGTTACAGCCATCTGTACAACCACACATACACTGCAGGCTACAGCCAGTACACCATGGCTGTACAACCACATACACACTGCAGGCTACAGCCAGTACACCATGGCTGTACAACTACTTACACACTGCAGGCTACAACCAGTACACCATGTCTGTACAACTACATACACACTGCAGGCTACAACCAGTACACCATGTCTGTACAACTACATACACACTGCAGACTACAGCCAGTACACCATGGCTGTACAACTACATACACACTGCAGGCTACAGCCAGTACACCATGGCTGTACAACTACATACACACTGCAGACTACAGCCAGTACACCATGGCTGTACAACTACATACACACTGCAGACTACAGCCAGTACACCATGTCTGTACAACTACTTACACACTGCAGGCTACAGCCAGTACACCATGGCTGTACAACTACATACACACTGCAGACTACAGCCAGTACACCATGGCTGTACAACTACTTACACACTGCAGGCTACAGCCAGTACACCATGGCTGTACAACCACATACACACCGCAGGCTACAGCCAGTACACCATGTCTGTACAACCACTTACACACTGCAGGCTACAGCCAGTACACCATGGCTGTACAACTACACATACACTGCAGGCTACAGCCAGTACACCATGGCTGTACAACTACTTACACATTGCAGACTACAGCCAGTACACCATGGCTGTACAACTACATACACACTGCAGGCTACAGCCAGTACACCATGTCTGTACAACTACTTATACACTGCAGGCTACAGCCAGTACACCATGTCTGTACAACTACATACACACTGCAGGCTACAGCCAGTACACCATGTCTGTACAACTACTTATACACTGCAGGCTACAGCCAGTACACCATTGCTGTACAACTACATACACACTGCAGGCTACAGCCAGTACACCTTGTCTGTACAACTACATACACACTGCAGGCTACAGCCAGTACACCATGGCTGTACAACCACATACACACTGCAGGCTACAGCCAGTACACCATGTCTGTACAACTACTTACACACTGCAGGCTACAGCCAGTACACCATGGCTGTACAACTACATACACACTGCAGGCTACAGCCAGTACACCTTGTCTGTACAACTACATACACACTGCAGGCTACAGCCAGTACACCATGTCTGTACAACTACTTATACACTGCAGGCTACAGCCAGTACACCATGGCTGTACAACTACATACACACTGCAGGCTACAGCCAGTACACCATGGCTGTACAACTACATAAACACTGCAGACTACAGCCAGTACACCATGGCTGTACAACCACATACACACTGCAGACTACAGCCAGTACACCATGGCTGTACAACTACATACACACTGCAGGCTACAGCCAGTACACCATGGCTGTACAACTACATACACACTGCAGGCTACAGCCAGTACACCATGGCTGTACAACCACATACACACTGCAGGCTACAGCCAGTACACCATGTCTGTACAACTACATACACACTGCAGGCTACAGCCAGTACACCATGTCTGTACAACTACTTACACACTGCAGGCTACAGCCAGTACACCATGGCTGTACAACTACTTACACATTGCAGACTACAGCCAGTACACCATGGCTGTACAACTACATACACACTGCAGGCTACAGCCAGTACACCATGTCTGTACAACTACTTACACACTGCAGACTACAGCCAGTACACCATGTCTGTACAACTACATACACACTGCAGACTACAGCCAGTACACCATGGCTGTACAACTACATACACACTGCAGACTACAGCCAGTACACCATGGCTGTACAACTACACATACACTGCAGGCTACAGCCAGTACACCATGGCTGTACAACTACTTACACATTGCAGACTACAGCCAGTACACCATGTCTGTACAACTACATACACACTGCAGGCTACAGCCAGTACACCATGTCTGTACAACTACTTACACACTGCAGGCTACAGCCAGTACACCATGGCTGTACAACTACTTACACATTGCAGACTACAGCCAGTACACCATGGCTGTACAACTACATACACACTGCAGGCTACAGCCAGTACACCATGTCTGTACAACTACTTACACACTGCAGACTACAGCCAGTACACCATGTCTGTACAACTACATACACACTGCAGACTACAGCCAGTACACCATGGCTGTACAACTACATACACACTGCAGGCTACAGCCAGTACACCATGGCTGTACAACTACATACACACTGCAGGCTACAGCCAGTACACCATGGCTGTACAACCACATACACACTGCAGGCTACAGCCAGTACACCATGTCTGTACAACTACATACACACTGCAGGCTACAGCCAGTACACCATGTCTGTACAACTACTTACACACTGCAGGCTACAGCCAGTACACCATGGCTGTACAACTACTTACACATTGCAGACTACAGCCAGTACACCATGGCTGTACAACTACATACACACTGCAGGCTACAGCCAGTACACCATGTCTGTACAACTACTTACACACTGCAGACTACAGCCAGTACACCATGTCTGTACAACTACATACACACTGCAGACTACAGCCAGTACACCATGGCTGTACAACTACATACACACTGCAGACTACAGCCAGTACACCATGGCTGTACAACTACACATACACTGCAGGCTACAGCCAGTACACCATGGCTGTACAACTACTTACACATTGCAGACTACAGCCAGTACACCATGTCTGTACAACTACATACACACTGCAGGCTACAGCCAGTACACCATGTCTGTACAACTACTTACACACTGCAGGCTACAGCCAGTACACCATGGCTGTACAACTACTTACACATTGCAGACTACAGCCAGTACACCATGGCTGTACAACTACATACACACTGCAGGCTACAGCCAGTACACCATGTCTGTACAACTACTTACACACTGCAGACTACAGCCAGTACACCATGTCTGTACAACTACATACACACTGCAGACTACAGCCAGTACACCATGGCTGTACAACTACATACACACTGCAGACTACAGCCAGTACACCATGGCTGTACAACTACACATACACTGCAGGCTACAGCCAGTACACCATGGCTGTACAACTACTTACACATTGCAGACTACAGCCAGTACACCATGGCTGTACAACTACATACACACTGCAGGCTACAGCCAGTACACCATGTCTGTACAACTACTTATACACTGCAGGCTACAGCCAGTACACCATGTCTGTACAACTACATACACACTGCAGGCTACAGCCAGTACACCATGGCTGTACAACCACACACTGCAGGCTACAGCCAGTACACCATGTCTGTACAAGTACACATACACTGCAGGCTACAGCCAGTACACTATGTCTGTACAACTACATACACACTGCAGGCTACAGCCAGTACACCATAGCTGTACAACAACATAACACTGCAGGCTACAGCCAGTACACCATGGCTGTACAACCACATACACACTGCAGGCTACAGCCAGTACACCATGTCTGTACAACTACACATACACTGCAGGCTACAGCCAGTACACCATGGCTGTACAACTACATACACACTGCAGACTACAGCCAGTACACCATGTCTGTACAACTACATACACACTGCAGGCTACAGCCAGTACACCATGGCTGTACAACCACATACACACTGCAGACTACAGCCAGTACACCATGTCTGTACAACTACTTACACACTGCAGACTACAGCCAGTACACCATGGCTGTACAACTACATACACACTGCAGGCTACAGCCAGTGCACCATGGCTGTACAACTACTTATACACTGCAGGCTACAGCCAGTACACCATGGCTGTACAACTACATACACACTGCAGGCTACAGCCAGTACACCATGGCTGTACAACTACTTACACACTGCAGGCTACAGCCAGTACACCATGTCTGTACAACTACTTACACACTGCAGGCCACAGCCAGTACACCATGTCTGTACAACTACTTACACACTGCAGACTACAGCCAGTACACCATGTCTGTACAACTACATACACACTGCAGACTACAGCCAGTACACCATGGCTGTACAACTACATACACACTGCAGACTACAGCCAGTACACCATGGCTGTACAACTACACATACACTGCAGGCTACAGCCAGTACACCATGGCTGTACAACTACTTACACATTGCAGACTACAGCCAGTACACCATGGCTGTACAACTACATACACACTGCAGGCTACAGCCAGTACACCATGTCTGTACAACTACTTATACACTGCAGGCTACAGCCAGTACACCATGTCTGTACAACTACATACACACTGCAGGCTACAGCCAGTACACCATGTCTGTACAACTACTTATACACTGCAGGCTACAGCCAGTACACCATTGCTGTACAACTACATACACACTGCAGGCTACAGCCAGTACACCTTGTCTGTACAACTACATACACACTGCAGGCTACAGCCAGTACACCATGGCTGTACAACCACATACACACTGCAGGCTACAGCCAGTACACCATGTCTGTACAACTACTTACACACTGCAGGCTACAGCCAGTACACCATGGCTGTACAACTACATACACACTGCAGGCTACAGCCAGTACACCTTGTCTGTACAACTACATACACACTGCAGGCTACAGCCAGTACACCATGTCTGTACAACTACTTATACACTGCAGGCTACAGCCAGTACACCATGGCTGTACAACTACATACACACTGCAGGCTACAGCCAGTACACCATGGCTGTACAACTACATAAACACTGCAGACTACAGCCAGTACACCATGGCTGTACAACCACATACACACTGCAGGCTACAGCCAGTACACCATGGCTGTACAACTACATACACACTGCAGGCTACAGCCAGTACACCATGGCTGTACAACTACATACACACTGCAGGCTACAGCCAGTACACCATGGCTGTACAACCACATACACACTGCAGGCTACAGCCAGTACACCATGTCTGTACAACTACATACACACTGCAGGCTACAGCCAGTACACCATGTCTGTACAACTACTTACACACTGCAGGCTACAGCCAGTACACCATGGCTGTACAACTACTTACACATTGCAGACTACAGCCAGTACACCATGGCTGTACAACTACATACACACTGCAGGCTACAGCCAGTACACCATGTCTGTACAACTACTTACACACTGCAGGCTACAGCCAGTACACCATGGCTGTACAACTACATACACACTGCAGGCTACAGCCAGTACACCTTGTCTGTACAACTACATACACACTGCAGGCTACAGCCAGTACACCATGGCTGTACAACCACATACACACTGCAGGCTACAGCCAGTACACCATGTCTGTACAACAACTTACACACTGCAGGCTACAGCCAGTACACCATGGCTGTACAACTACATACACACTGCAGGCTACAGCCAGTACACCTTGTCTGTACAACTACATACACACTGCAGGCTACAGCCAGTACACCTTGTCTGTACAACTACTTATACACTGCAGGCTACAGCCAGTACACCATGGCTGTACAACTACATACACACTGCAGGCTACAGCCAGTACACCATGGCTGTACAACTACATACACACTGCAGACTACAGCCAGTACACCATGGCTGTACAACCACATACACACTGCAGACTACAGCCAGTACACCATGGCTGTACAACTACATACACACTGCAGGCTACAGCCAGTACACCATGGCTGTACAACTACATACACACTGCAGGCTACAGCCAGTACACCATTGCTGTACAACCACATACACACTGCAGGCTACAGCCAGTACACCATGTCTGTACAAGTACACATACACTGCAGGCTACAGCCAGTACACCATGGCTGTACAACTACATACACACTGCAGACTACAGCCAGTACACCATGTCTGTACAACTACATACACACTGCAGGCTACAGCCAGTACACCATGGCTGTACAACCACATACACACTGCAGACTACAGCCAGTACACCATGGCTGTACAACTACACATACACTGTAGGCTACAGCCAGTACACCATGTCTGTACAACTACATACACACTGCAGACTACAGCCAGTACACCATGTCTGTACAACTACACATACACTGTAGGCTACAGCCAGTACACCATGTCTGTACAACTACATACACACTGCAGACTACAGCCAGTACACCATGGCTGTACAACTACACATACACTGTAGGCTACAGCCAGTACACCATGTCTGTACAACTACATACACACTGCAGACTACAGCCAATGAAATATAACATGTTTGGTGTGTATTTTACATGAATATGCAATGGAGCTTATCTGGAGCCATGTACACACACTGCAGGCTAGATACTGTATTACAAGGCTGGTAGTGAACTCTGGGCATCACACCTATCTGCTGAGAATGACCATCACACACATGCCATTCTACACTGTAGACAGTTAATATGACATTCCAAACATGAATTGTTTTCACACCTTTTGTCAGACCACATACAAACTTGATACTTTCCTGTCAACAAGGCCATGGACATGAAGGAGTCGAATCATCAACATTTTCAAAGTATTGGTAACACTGAGGAGGAAAACTATATCTGAAATGTGGGATATGCAGATGGTCTTACTAAATAACTGTATAGCCATGTACTATTCCATCACGAAACTTGTAAGGTTACAAACAGGTGACTGGGGGGGGGGGGACCTGGTACAAAGGACAACACTCCAGCAGAGTATAGTCCTCCCTATACTAGGATTCAATGTGATTACATGCTCATCAATGGTGCATTCATTCAAAAACACGAACAAACTATTGTTTTAATAAATCTGAAGATAAGAAAGTCTTTGAACAGAATTCCTATGTGACTATATAATATGAATATGAAAAGGAAAAGGAAAACTGAATGCTGATCACTCAAGCCGTGACCCAGTGAGGGATTGGACAGGGTGTCAGCACCTTCTTAGCCATACTGTAGTTGCAAGAACATTATCAATGGCCAGCCTCACACAAGGGATGGCAGGAAACAATAGAGGGTGGATCAGACAAACTGACACACTGACCACTACCACCTAGTTCACATGACCACTACCACTTTGTTGACTATGTGCGTGTTTATTGTTTAATGACGAATCAGCAATATACCATCTGTATGAAAGTGGCCTGTAAATAATCAAATTTTGACTAGACAACCTAGTGACTGATATTATGACTGACATTAAGTCACCTCTGACGACCAGCATGAGGCTGCTAGGGACCAACTGTCAGGGTCACTACTGCCTGCATCCAGCCCTGGCTGCACCCTGTGAATGATGTTTCCTTACCATGCTCACATTGAGATTTGCTGCTATTCATAGAATGCAACGTACAGTACTGTAAGAAGATGTGAAGTGGGGGAAACCTCACAGCACAGATAGTGTGTTCACGAGAAAAACACTGTGAAACACAGAATTCACTTTTCACGCAATATATTAGAAATAATCCTCGATTGTTTTATTGAGACTCTCCAAATGCATGCAGATATGGAACCCTAAAATTCAAGGCCTATTCAAGGCTTTTCAAGGTTGCTTGCTGTCATTTTCAAGGCTTTTTTGTTGGGTTATTAGCCTTAGTCTGTCAATATTTTATTAAATCAGCATACTATATATGAATAATAAGACCTTAAAAGCAGTATGATTATCATAAATTTTCCAACAAGATTTTTATTTCACTAACAACAAAAGTATATTAAGTCTGTCATAAAAATTTTCAGGGTCTTTAGCACACAAATCTATCACCATCATAAATCTAAATTATACATGTCAAACATCTTCGCTAAATATTTGTGTGTGTTTTAATACTTTGACTTACAAGTATATGTCATTTTGTACAAATTCAAGGCTTGTCAAGGTCTGATGACACACAATGACCCAAGTAACATATTGTTACCCTCCAAAACCTATTATTTTAAACTCAGTTTTCATGATGGCTGCTGATGTTTTGGAAACTCCAGTGCTGTGTCCAAGATGTATCAACTGTAGCAGATTATGTAGATAAACTGCACCTTGTGTCCTCCAGGCCAGACATATACATAATCTACCAGGCAAGACTTTGGCATGTCTTTGGGGGCATGTTAAAAGTAAACAAGTCATTTCCAAGTCCACCATTGTCCACATCCCAGAAGTCTTGACTCTGGCCACCTACTCCCTTGAAAAGTGTAACAACGATGTTGTTCATGATGTAAACTACTATGAACTACAACATGTACAAAATGAGGGCATCCTTCTAAATGTAAGTAGACAAAACAGCTTTATCTTGCTTAACATACATCATGTACATAGAGGCAATATAAAAACATGGAATCAACCGGTGCTGAAACTGTGCCATTTGTCTGTTCAAAGAAACCCCAACCCGAAACAATTTCATTCAGAAAACACCATGTCCACAGTTGACATAGGTGACACAGTTCTTACTATCACTAATATCAGTGTTGTAATCCCTCAGTGGCAAGGCTTTTGGTGTTACAAGCAGGGGTCCGGAAACCGTCATATGCGCCGGACATGTCCGATTGGGAATCTCAAATGTCCGGTTTAAAATATTGCAAGTGACGTTATCATGTTGATAACCGTCACACCCCCCTCACATGCACAGACCAGCAGGATGGATGGACTTGTAACCTTGAACCACCATCTCACAGATGTGATTACACAATCTGCGACATGGACATATCATTATGACCATGATGACCTGCTGTGATATCACTAGACACTGTGCCTGTCAGTAGTTGACAGCTCAGACTTATGCATGACATAGCATGTTTGAGGGATAGAATGTGACACTAACCAGCTAGCCAGGGTCAGTTTGTCTAATGACACCAATGTTAACGAAAATAAGAATGAGACAACTCGGATATTAAAACTTACAAATTTTCTCTCCTTCCCTCTCCTCGACTTTAAGGTGGTGATCTACAACTTGCACGTGCAAGTTCATACACGGTGCACAATCTGGATGTTTCCGAGCTTGTTTGGAACATGATACTCATGCACATTTTTTAATGTGAACAGCACACAATAATTGTTTAACTACCAGGTGCTCATAAGAACAGCTTTGTTAAACTGTAAATATGCATTAGCAATGCCATGGCAAGATGGAAATCAACTTCTATGCGCAGTGGGTGTGCTGCAAACAAGAATTGCACAAAACAAAGTTCCCAGCCATTTTAATGTTCATCGAAACGCCAATACCATCTCTTCGGAGACGTTATCTACAGCAGGTGTTTGAATAACTCCAAGTAATTCATTGTTTTTCAAATATTTTAAGTCTGATATTTTGATGTGTTTGAAATGAAATTTTCCAATCAAAGACATATTTGATAAAAAATGCATTGAAAGAAATTGATCTGTCCTGACAAGGAAAATGTATGTGCGAGTTGTTTCATTGTCCAGTGGTCATGCATGGCTTGAAGTGCAGCACATGACAATGGCAATGCTACACAACCTACAACCATCTGTCTGTGCTGCTCACAACAATGTCACATGTCTGCTGAGTCAGCCGCAGGGGGGGTGGGAGGAAATGATTCAACAGCTGCTGCACTCAGCAAGCCATCCCTGCCTTCCACACACATAGGAACCAGCTTCATCAACCATTCAGCCATAACTGGGCGGCAAATCATCACACAGGTGACACATGTAGCACTGTGAAGACTGCTCCTGCAGACAAGCTAGTGCTACTATGCACCACATGCGACACAGCTGATCCACAGCACCACATGTAACACAGTTGATCCACAGAACCATGTGTGACACAGTTGATCCACAGAACCATGTGTGACACAGTTGATCTACGGAACTATGTGTGACACAGTTGATCCACAGCACCACATGTAACACAGTTGATCCACAGAACCATGTGTGACAGTTGATCCACAGCACCATGTGTGACACAGTTGATCCACAGCACCACATGTAACACAGTTGATCAACAGAACCATGTGTGACACAGTTGATCCACAGAACCATGTGTGACACAGTTGATCCACAGAACCAAGTGTGACACAGTTGATCCACAGCACCACATGTGAAAAAGTTGATCCACAGAACCATGTGCAATGATGTGTGACACAGTTGATCCACAGCACCACATGTGACACAGTTGATCCACAGCACCACATGTGACACAGTTGATCCACAGGACCACAGGAGGAGGAGGAAGAGAGATAGACAGAAGTTATGTGGCAAATTAAGCTACATGAGGATATTCACACCTCAAAACTCACTTTTTCCCTAATGCACATTTTAATAAAATTTGATCTGATGACAATTTTGCATAAGAACAATCGTATGCACCGATTATGCATCAGCTGATGTTTGTAAATCATGTGATCATAACCATGATAACAAGATGGTGCCTGATCAATTCATCTTGCTTGGCAAGGCATAATCGCTATAAAATTAAAAAGACATGGTCAGTTGATGATATATTTGTTTCAAGAAACAAATGTTTTCAAAGGTAAGACTAAATTTTAGTGAATTGGGATTGTTATTAGTCACGTAATGAGAAGTACTTCTTAGATGCTCAAAAACTCATTACACAAGGATCTATACATTTACTAAGGACCCATTGAGGTTTAAACCTAAACATGAGTTGAATTGCATCCTTACTTTTGTATACTTATTATTCTAATATTAGTCATACTTATACCCAAGGCCAAAATGACATCTCTAAGAGCCTCTCGCCTGGGCTGGAATTACAAAGGATTTAAAGAGCTACAGTCACAGCAGTCTATATGTTGTAGTCATTCAATGAACTGGCAAATGTGATATGCATAAAAAGCGCAAATAGCGCAGTAAACACAAGACCACAGTCGTCACAACCACTTCAAATTTCCATATAAATAGACACATTCGGTGTCACGTGACCGATACTGCCATATCGATCTGCAACGGATGCAGCTTCAGAACAAAGCTGTCCCTCACAATGAAATGTATATATTCATTTGCATCACCAAATATTAACGCACACATAACATGGGCACGTGATTACGGCGGTGATCCATGTGTTGCCAGAATTAGCTGCTGGTGTCAGATATATGAGCAACTTGGCGTATTCTTTTAATTCCAGGAAGTGATCTTATGCGAAGAAAGTACTGTCATTCAAGCGCGCACACGTGAGAGAAGCCGGCTCATAGTGCGTGCATTTCTACAGTTAACAGTTGTGCATTATCGACGGCGACGCCCGCTCTAAAAATATAAATATGTCCATATGTGTCAAATATAGTCGTACGGGGTCGTCAGCCCACGCAAATTCCACTTGAGCTCAGACTGATTCGATATCACGCGCAAAGTCATAAGACATCGGCATGATCGGTAGGCCTAAACGCTTACACCGTAAAAGTAGAAAACTTACCGCCCCAAATGCCCAACTTGAGTTGCGATGCATCCAAATTCTCCACATAATCTCCAACGAACTTGTTAATAAGTTCCACAACAAGAGATTCGAAAACCATTTTGAGTTGTCAGAGGGACTAAAACCGGCCACTATTTCATTAAAACCAGGAATAATACTCCAGACGGACTGCCTTTCGCCGCCTCAATCGGCCATGATGTTTTCGTCAGTATGCTAATGAGGTCACGGGTTTTCACGGTCCAATGGCTAGTGACTGTTTCAGTGCCGCGTGCGAGGAGCTGTGTGGGATAAATGTTTCGGCGTGTAATAGCAGATGCGCTATCAAATATCATGTTTCAGTTTCCGTATATTCTTCGGTCAATTCAGTTTACACCGGAAGTAGTATTTGGTATTACGTGATCAAGGTCAGTAATGTAGATAAGTAGAAATGGCTACAGCCCGAGTCCATCCTGACATTTTCCGAAGTTGGGTTTCAGCGAGGTGTTCCCGCATCAAAGCATACAATATCTGTAATCTATGTTATTACAATTCAAGTGTGTACATATATTGATTTCTTTTTATGGGCGATAAAGATCTAATTAGGATGTGAATGGGTATGTTTTTATTTCACAATTTCAAACAGGTGACCATTCATTGGGTCCTCACCCACCTGACCGGGCTTGTAAAAATATCACACTGTTTCTTTAGTATTTTGATCTTTATGACCGCATTGTTATATTTACTATGTTATTAATATTCATTTTTATAGCATATTTAAATCAAATCATTTATAGACTGTTTATACCTATTCACATAAAACCCTACTACTATAAGATATGCATGAACGAGTCCTTCCTTTTCGGGAGCACCCGCAGCAACCCACAGTCAGCCTCAACAATCAAAATATATAGATTTGTTTCTGAATGCGTTGCACTCTGTAAAAGAGAACAATTCCATTATCTTTTAATAGATTTCAATCAGTCTTTACGCAATTTGAAACCAGTGTGATTACCGTGTCAGTGAGCAGATTTCAATTGAATCCCCAACCAAGCGCGTGTAGTTGTTACGATTACACGGAAGGTTTAATTCATTAACGCTATTAGTGAAATGCGTCTAAGTTATCAACCACTAATAAAACGAAAAACCTATAATGTGCATGCCTTATAGATGTGATAAGTTTAATACACGATAGAAGAAAGAAACGCATCTTAGGCTTGCAGATTATTTTCAGAATGTTGTTTAGGGTCGATCGAATTCGCTTTACAACCCTCAACCTATTTTAAGATTCTTCTTGTCACCCCCAGCAGCGGAGGGGTTGAAATAAAACTTTTTCTTATTTTGATATGTAGAAACAGGGATGTATTTTCTTTTTTGCCGTGGTCGACGGACCCGTACACCTAAAGATTACTGAACGGTGTCGCCTAGGTTTAATCCATATAGTTTACAGTATTTAGGCACAATATAATTATAGAGAAACACAAATATACAATAGAGAAGCTATTTGAAAAATAACTACCCCTGCACGCGTTTCTATCGTTAACACGGTTGAGATACAGATTCCACTGTTGATCTACTTAATCCGCTATAAACACCTAACTCTCTTATTTCATAAATAGCACCTTATTTCATTTGATGAATGCCCACACAAAAAATCGTCAGCACGTTATTTCTCTCTGAAAAGATTTATGTATCATCTTTGAATTTGATGTGAACATTAACTATGCATTCTTGAATAGAGTTCTTTGATCGAACCTGAGTCCATACATCTAGATTTGATCTCATACTACTGAGAATGCACAGTATCGCTAGTTACGAGTCTATTCCAAACTGTTGGGTCAGATGGATAGACGGGCGGAATTCTTGTACCCCGTGTGTGAGGGAACGTTAAACGTTGCATGACGCCAGGGTCAGTAAGAACACAGCTCCACCACTGTGGCATGTTACTTGTATAATGTTAGGTGAAAATAGTTTCAGTATTGCCCACCTCATAGAAGAGAAAATACTATGGTTTCAATGTTGAGCTAGGATACTTGTAGTTTTAAACGCGCTAAATTGAATTTGAAACCTAACCGGTGAGGTGAGGTGAAATTGGGTTTAACGTCGCGTCCAAGATTATTGCACTTATATAGCGATGTGCATGTACATGTATGTGTTTGTGTGGCTGCTTGTACTAGTCCGGACTGATGCCGTTTTGTAGTGCTAGCACACTGAGATACCATACCGCAGTTTAACATGAATACCCCACTCAGACACAGTATACTGACTCCGAGCCGACCAGTCCTTGTTTTAGCCCCTTAATGCCGAGCGCCAGACAAAGTAACAACAAGTACCATCTTTTAACGTCTTTTGGTATATGACGCGGCCGGGGATCGGACCCGGGACCTTCCGCTCTCCGGGCGGTAAACCGAACCGAATTTGGCGTTGGCAAATATATTGCAAAAAGCGGCAGAGTTGATTTCAATGATTTAAGTGGGTTGTCTATCTGAATTACGGAATCACCGACAACAACATTTTTCTTTATTGATAGTTCACGTAAAAGACAGTCATTGAAAGCAGAAGTACTATTCAATAATTGTAAGCTTTCTAGGATATTGTTACCGGTTATCTGTCCCTCTTGAATTAATGTTGAAAGCCCCTCGCCAAGGCCCAGAAACCCACAAAGTTAATTCACTGGAGACAGATAATCCTTGCAGCTCGAAGGTTTTTCTCAAGGGGGTACACTATGCCCCCATTTCACTACGACCACGAATACCGAGTAACACCGAATAGGAAATGTTTCATGTTCGTAGATAAATCTCAATCATTTCTTGAAGTTCTTAAATGAATCTTATTTGATTCCCAAACATTCGTACAGTTCGCGGGAGTTCGTCAAATCGGCGAAAGGGTCCCCGAATTGCAATTTCGTGGCTGTATCGTAATCCATTCGTAATTAATTGTTATGTTCCGTAACAGCTTCTTGGCTATTCTTAGCGATTCGTGGCTCCCAAAATTTCTTGTCCCCAACCCGAAAACATCCGGAAACAGCCACGAATGTCCCGAGTCAATGACGAATCATGCAAGAATATAGTAAGAACAACATCGGCATATTCGTAACTTAGTCGTAGGTGATTCTTACAATTCGTGCATGATCCGTACATGAATCTTGTAATTCGTACATGTTTCTTAACCCATTCCTAGCATTCTTCATATTTTTCAACCCGATTAGCCACGAAAGTTTGCATTATTGGTCGAATCATCACGAATTTCGAAAGTTTCCGATTCGGGGTGATTCGGGATATTCGTGGTCGTAGTGAAAGGGGGGCATGTGACATGCATGCAGGTCACATAGTGTAACCATCTCATGCCCATGTTGTATTACCTGTAACCACGTTGTTTGTGCCAAGGAGACGCCCCCTGTCTAAATGTTCAAGATATAAGAGTATTCATTCAAAGACACTTGATGTCGCGTATGTCAATATTCTCGAGAACATATGTTCGAGGAAGCGTCCGTATAATAATTCGTTTCCCTCATGATTATAAATAATATATCTGGTGTGTGTGTGTGTGTGTGTGTGTGTGTGTGTGTTGCCTGTGCTGAACACGATCCCCTATATTTAATTTTGACAGATAGTTTAAGCTGTTTGATCGGCATTTCTTACAAGCTGACCTGTGACAAAGTAGACAAAAGGTTAATGGATAACAACTTCTTTAGTAAACTGTAATAGCGACGTTTCGGTATGGATCTATACTGTCACTGTCACAGTAAAATAAAGAAGTTGTTGTCCATAAATATTTTGTCTACTTTAGATAGTTTAAATATTTATATTTTACGAATACTTACTTGGAAATAGTTAATTTCATTATAATCAGATCTTAGTTCTCGCTACCGCTTAACGAAGATCTGAGTACACCCCCATATCAGGTTACGCCAGAACGACCTTTCGTGAACTTTGACCGACCAATGAAATGACACACAAAAAGTCGACATTAGCCAATCAGAAAGCAGCTTTTTCGAGCTTTACGGCGCGAGTTTCAAACTGGCGACTACCATTCCAGAGAACGCTTTGAAAAATATTTTGACCAAATTCTCGATTGAAAATTTGAAAACTGAACAAAAGAACATTCCGGAATGTCTAATAGATGGCCGAGATTGTATGGCAAAACCTCCCAGGGGCTATGTAAAGTATTTTCCGTTCAAATGTTTAGCCCATATAACGAAAGATAGAAAGATGATTTTGACAGAATCAGCCTTGGAGCCCTTAAATGTCATTTTGATTATCCCATGTTAATCTTTGAAACGCCAAAAAAAACACGAAAACAAATTAATTGTAAGAAAAACCCAATTTTGAGTATAGCGCATGTGATCCACGTGATGCGATCAGAGCCTGGCACCTTCGTCTCATGCTGCCTCTATGTGTCTGGATTGTTGCCGTGGGAAGATTGTTCCACTCTTCAGTATGATCATTGCCGAGTTCATGTAGAGTTGCCGAAAGGAAAGGGCGTCGTGAGAGGGTGATCTGCAGCTCGTTCCACATGTGCTTGATTGGGTTGAGGTCTGGTGACGATCTGGCCACTCCATGCCAGGTCCGATTGCATACAGTCTCGCGTACACACCCAGACTGTCATCCTTGTAGCGCACACCTGACATCGTGCCCGGGGGTAGGACATGGAGATCGGTTCTTCCAGATCTACTGGTCGCAAATCCAAATCATGCTTGAGCCCCCCCCCCCCCCCCCCCCCATAGCGGCTATGTACGGCTACGTTGGAATCCTGACATCCTCGGGAACGACGATCTGTGAAGTCTAGGCAGTATCTCGAGTCATCAATGAAAAGTGCCGGAGCCCAGGTCTGGTCTGTCCAATTGACGTGATCTTTTAAAAAGCCCAATCCAAACGTGCCTGCCTGTGATGTCGGGTCAGTGGGATGCGAATGCTTGGCCTTCAGTACCGGAGACCAGACTCACAGAGACGATTACGCACTCTCTAAATAGAAATGTTAAGGCCACTGGCGTTCCGCAGGTCATTTCTGTGTGTGGTGGCAGTAACGAAGTGATGACATCTTGCTGCAATGAGAAGCAGCCTGTCTTTCCCCTGTGTGGTGTATCTGTTGACCACCGGCATATGTCACTGATCCAAACGTCTGGTATCGATTCCATGCCCCGCTAATCACACTTTGGCCAACACCAAAGACGTTTGCAACGTGACGTTGTGTTGACCCAGTTTCAAGCATACCTATGCATCTGCCTAATTCTTAGGTCGTCAATTGCAATCTTTGACGCTTAAGGGGCATCAGTGCATTCAGTTGTTGCAATCCCCAGTAGCAAATGTTGTTGTCCTCTCTGAAAAAGTGACATGCAACGATTCTGTCACAATACATCCACACACAGGTTTTCAAGCACCCCGTGCACATCGTGCCCATGACTGCATGCCTCTGTTCGTTCATCATGTAACTGAGGTCCTTAAGAGGTCAGCAAATCATTGTGTACCGGGATATTTCAATCTTTATGTGTTGGGTGATGTTTTTTTTATATTGCCACAGTAACCGATTTGAGACAACCTTTGTCTGAATGAACAAAGACTAATACCTTGTAGTCATGGCATTTCCAGAATCACTCAGTTGCAATTACTGTAAGATGTTCATACCCATTGTTAATCCCCATTGAACTGTACATTGACTGTCTTCCATCCTGAACGAGCAGTGCAACTATGTAACTGATTAATTACTGTTGTTAAAATTTCTGATTTAATCCATGTCAGGTAACCTTGGATAGCCTTGGTCCAGAGATGAAAAACGCTCTGTGCTCCGGGTTACCAAGACAACAACCACTACCACTGTTTGCCGACCTGGCACACAGCGCTTCTTGTATGTATCTACCTGTATAAAGTAAATACTTGTATATGTTACAGGAAACAAGTACAATCAGTGATTAAGTCTAATAACTGGAAATTTCAGTGATTATGTCTAATAACTGATTCACTCGGTGGTTATGTCTAATTACTGAAATCTTCAGTAATTAAACATAATCACTGAAATGAACAAAGGGATTTTATACTTGTTTACTGAAAGCATATTCCTGTCTTGTTTTTATAATGTGTGCTAGTTTTGAAATTAGATTAGTGTAAGTAAATACAACCTCCTGTAACCAGATACCTTACACAAAAATCACAGAAATGAGCTTAAACAGTTCAATCTTTTATTTCATAAAATGGTATGACGTGAATGGTATGACATGAATGGTATGACAAATAGCAGTCAGATGGACACTCAGGAATGTTTGTTTGCACATGAAAGACTTGAATGACATCTAGAACCGCTTGACGCAAAGAGAGTGTTCGATCGGTATTGAAATCGTCAGCATTATACAGTTTGGTGACACATACATCAAACTGGTTACGGGAATATTTCCCATTTAGCACACCACCCTTGACTGCAATTGTGAACATGTCATTGTCACTACACTCAATAACTACACCAATTATGTTACGTGGATCACCTCTTCCTCTGTCGACATGGGGGATAGGAACAGTTACATTGTCTCCAACACTTACAGGCCCAAAAACACGTTTGCTGCGTTTCACCATGCGCTGGGCTTGTTCTTCTTGTGCTTCTCTGGCTCTTTTTCTGTTCTGCATGATGCTGTTAAGTTGTGCTGCTACTTGATCTTCCTGGGAGGCGGGGGATGTTTGAGTAGATACTTCTGAAGCGTCACTGGATGATGGAGTGGGCTCTTCTAATGACTTGTCAGCATTGGAAACAGGAGATTCAATGGCCGAAAGTAGATCATCTTCTGACTGCAGTCGCTGAAGAACTTCATGTGGGAGGGTTGAAGATGCAAGGCCAGTCCGAGCATCAGATCCGAAGAGAGCTGCAAATTGTGAGGTTTTGATACCACTGTGGAGACTTGAATTCTTCTGAAACTGGACGAACTTAAGTCCTACAGTCCAATCACTGGTGTCATTGTCTCCAAGCCAAGCAACTAGAATGTCTTTTTTTAATGTCACAGTTCGCCCTCTCTACAGAACCTTGGCTTTGGGGATGTCGAGGCTTTCCGTGCACGATCACCAATGAGGGCCACATAAGTTTCAATTCAGTTACAACCTGTGCTGTAAATTCAGATCCATTGTCACTTTGGAGCACACAAGGAGCGCCAAGTAGGAGAAATATGTCCAAAAGTTGATAGGCGACTTCAGAAGCACGTTTAGACGTTAGGGGACGCAACACAACAAACTTGGTAAGATGATCTTGGTAAACCATGGTGAATCAATGGTGATGTTGGCATACTTCTTATTTATTTCATGAATCATCTTATCTCTTCCGCCATGACCAGTTGCCAGGTGAGCGCGCTTGATAGTGTCGTACGTATCTTCGATGGTCACGAAATACAGTGGATCTTCCTCTGATGACTGGCGTCGTTTGATCAACTTGTCAACGTCACCACACTTCAGTACTTCATACTTCTTCAGGAGGTAGTAGTGGTGTGGTGTCTTCTTAGTGGTAATGGAGGCTTCTAGCAAGTTGTTAATAGATTCCAAGTAAAGCTCCTTCGGGATGAGGACACGCCTGTTTTCCTCATACATCTTGTACAGTGCATCTCTGAAGGTACCGTGAGGCTCCATGAGTCAAAGTGTGAGGTATCTGGTCAAGGTGAACCATTTATATGTGTGCCTGATTGGCTTAGGACAGGATTATGAAGCCTTCTCACAAGTTATTATAGTACATGCTTCTCACAAGTTATTATAAAAAGGCAGGGATATGCTTTCAGTAAACAAATATAAAATCCCTTGGTTCATTTCAGTGATTATGTCTAATTACTGAAGATTCCAGTAATTAGACATAACCACCGAGTGAATCAGTTATTAGACATAATCACTGAAATTTCCAGTTATTAGACTTAATCACTGATTATACTTGTTTACTGTAACATATATACCGCAAGCCTTCGAATCCAATTTGTCACCTCCTACTGAGAACCGTACACCCCTTGCATATAGGAATATGCAAATATTCATTTTCAACGTTTCAACGGGCATTGTTCGTTATCAATATCCTGACCCTAAGCAAACTTTGAGCAATATATGTACATCCCTTTTTGTCGCTAGGGCAAAACTAAATGCATGACACTCAGTATGATACACGCGTACATGAAATACTGGTAACTTATTTATTATCCATTATAATTTGTTCATACATAGTAGCAGAGAAGAAAGACTATCCCCTACCACATATTGGGCTGCGGGTTGGTGCCGAGATTTCATATGTGGCATGGGATTTGTGGCCTAGAGCATTGTCAGCGTGATATGTGGTGTTATGTCTGATGTATGTGGTGTGCCCTGTGTCTGGTGTATCAGGTGCGTTGTGTCTGGTGTACACAGCACACCGCATATATCAGACACAGCACACCGCATACACCAGACACAGCCCACCGCATACATCTGACTAAGCACACCGCATACATCAGACACAGCACACCGCATACATCAGACACAGCACACCACATTCATCAGACACAGTACAGCACATAAACCGAACACAGCACACCGCATACATCAGACACAGTACAGCACATACACCAAACACAGCACACCGCATACATCAGACACAGCACACCACATTCATCAGACACAGTACAGCACATACACCAAACACAGCACACCACATTCATCAGACACAGTACAGCACATACACCAAACACAGCACACCGCATACATCAGACACAGCACACCACATACATCAGACACAGCACACCATATATATCAGACACAGAACACCACATACATCAGACACAGCACACAACATACATCTGACACAGAACACCACATACATCAGACACAGCACACCACATACATCAGACATAGCACACCCCCATACATCAGACACAGCACACCTCATACACTAGACACAGCACACCACATACATCAGACACAGCACACCACATACATCAGACACAGCACACCACATACATCAGACATAGCACACCACATACATCAGACACAGCACACCTCATACACTAGACACAGAACACCACATACATCAGACACAGCACACTTCATACATCAGACACAGCACACCTCATACACTAGACACAGCATACCACATACATCAGACACAGCACACCACGTTCACCAGACACAGCACACCGCATACATCAGACACAGCACACCACATACATCAGACATAGCACACCACATACATCAGACACAGCACATCGCCTACATCAGACACAGCACACCGCATACATCAGCCATTGCACACCACATACATCAGACACAGCACACCTCATACACTAGACACAGAACACCACATACATCAGACACAGCACACTTCATACATCAGACACAGCGCACCTCATACACTAGACACAGCATACCACATACATCAGACACTGCACACCACGTTCACCAGACACAGCACACCGCATACATCAGACACAGCACACCACATACATCAGACACAGCACACCACGTTCACCAGACACAGCACACCGCATACATCAGACACAACACACCACATACATCAGACACAGCACACAACATACATCTGACACAGCACACCACATACATCATACACAGCACACCACATACATCAGACATAGCACACCACATACATCAGACACAGCACACCTCATACACTAGACACAGAACACCACATACATCAGACACAGCACACTTCATACATCAGACACAGCACACCTCATACACTAGACACAGCATACCACATACATCAGACACAGCACACCACGTTCACCAGACACAGCACACCGCATACATCAGACACAGCACACCACATACATCAGACACAGCACATCGCATACATCAGACACAGCACACCGCATACATCAGCCATTGCACACCACATACACCAGGCACAGCACACTACATACATCAGACACAGCACACCTCATACACTAGACACAGCATACCACATACATCAGACACAGTACACCACATACACTAGACACAGCACACCACATTCATCAGACACAGTACACCACATACATCAGACACAGCACACCACATTCATCAGACACAGTACAGCACATACACCAAACACAGCACACCACATTCATCAGACACAGTACAGCACATACACCAAACACAGCACACCGCATACATCAGACACAGCACACCACATACATCAGACACAGCACACCATATATACCAGACACAGAACACCACATACATCAGACACAGCACACCACATACATCTGACACAGCACACCACCTACATCAGACACAGCACAACACATACATCAGACATAGCACACCACATACATCAGACACAGCACACCTCATACACTAGACACAGCATACCACATACATCAGACACAGCACACCACATTCACCAGACACAGAACACCACATACATCAGACACAGCACACTTCATACATCAGACACAGCACACCTCATACACTAGACACAGCATACCACATACATCAGACACAGCACACCATGTTCACCAGACACAGCACACCGCATACATCAGACACAGCACACCACATACATCAGACATAGCACACCACATACATCAGACATAGCACACCACATACATCAGACACAGCACACCACATACATCAGACACAGCACACCGCATACATCAGACACAGCACACCACATACACCAGGCACAGCACACCACATACACCAGACATAGCACACCACATACATCTGACACAGCACACCACATACATCAGACACAGCACACCACATTCATCAGACACAGCACACCACATACATCAGACATAGCACACCACATTCACCAGACACAGCACACCACATACATCAGACACAGTACACCACATACACTAGACACAGCACACCACATTCATCAGACACAGTACACCACATACACTAGACACAGCACACCACATTCATCAGACACAGTACAGCACATACATCAGACATAGCACACCACATACATCAGACACAGCACATATACCAGACACTCCACATACACTAGACACAGGGCATACTACGGGAACGGATATACCCTATCTCGTGGGTTATACACTGAACCTGTCCCGAGACAACAAACTGTATCCGCTCGGTGCATAATGTTCCTAGACGTGTCTATTTAAAGGTTGAGCTCGTCAGTTAATTCATAGTAGTTGTGTGGATATTGACCATATGGCCGGTGTTATTAGTCAGAGTAATTGGAAGTTATGCTTTGATCGTGAAGTAAAACACTACATGTAATAAAAACAAGCTATTTCCCACATGCTGATATAGTCCCATGTGATTACAGGCAACGTGGTGAATGTGGTTCATAATATCCGCTCAAGTGCGGCTTACTGTTCCCACAAGGATGGATGATACATGTACACAGGAGTGAAACGAAGAGCGAACGCGGTTGTCTGGGACACACTTTGTATGACTAGTACGTGTAACAATAAACATTCAGTAAAAAAACGAGATACGGCTAACTATATATTCGTAACTATTCACTTTCAAACCATTTTGTTCTGTAAGAAAGGGGGAGACGGTGACCGTCATACCACGTGTTAATCGGTTACATTTCCTTAAGCCATTTTTACAGCTTCTATTTCAATGCTGACATACAGGGGTACGTTTTCGTGAGAATGAACTACGTTCTTAGGATAGACTTCGGGAGCTGCGACCTTGACCGTGGCGCGAAAACGTCTTTTGCCGTGACCGGAGAGCGAAATATATAAAATAACATGGCGGAAGAAGGGACCGACATATATATACTGAACCGCAAAAGAAACGTCACCATGGATAGATATATGAGAAACCTTATTTGTCCAAACACTGTAAACATGCTTTGAGACATATTACAAAGATGAGACTTGGCAAAACTGATCATCAAGGTTGAAATTAAAGTGTCAAATGTTCTGAAAGTGAAACACAACACAAATCTCTGACAAAATGGCCCCACAAGTCAGTATCTCGTGTGTCCGCCATGTGCATTGATGACTGCCGTGCAACGTCGATACATGGAATGGATGAGGCGGTTGATGAAGGCCATAGGCACTCGAGCCCACACTCTGAGGAACGCCTGACACAGTTCAGCTGAAGTTGTCGGCCTTTGTCAGACGTCAATCAACCGTAATTGAATCTCGTCCCATAGGTGCTCCATGGGATTTAAATCGGGACTGAGGGCAGGCCACTGCATGGTTATGATGCCATTCTACTGGAGGAAGCCTCTTGTTGCTCTCACAGCGTGGGCACGGGCGTTATCATGCTGAAACTCGTGGTTGCGGCGACGTGCCAAATGAGGTATGGCGTGTGGTCTCAAGACTTAATCAATGTACCGAGCTGCTGTGACACCACAGCCCTGGACCGATGTCCTTGAAGACCAGGGGGCCAACCCTCTGTGCAAGACCAATTCTCACGAGTCTCTCTCAACAACAAAAGCATCCGAATAACGTGCCCCACGGCGTCGACTCTCTCTCTGCCATCTGCTGTTGAGATACAGTAACGGCTCTTGTCTGAGATGAGGACTCTTCTCCACAGCTGGTGGCGCCAATGCTGGTCCTGTGTTGCCCACCGAAGACGGCCCCGGCGATGAAGTGGTGTCAGAATGGGTCTTCCGTGTGGCCAGTGACAGTGGAGGTATCTGCTCGTCAATCGTCGACGCACGGTGTCCGCACTAATGTGTCGCTGGTGTGTCCCCATGGTCTGTCGAGCAGTTTCTGTAGCAGTTACAAAGCGATCTTGAAGATGCTGTCGCACAACCTGATGATGCTGACGTCGGATGGTGACCGTCGTAGGTCATCTGTAGTGTTGGAGGTCTGGTACCGTTGCTGGAGCCTGTATATGGTCCTTACAAGGACTTGAAATGCATTGACTACTTGCCGGACGGTTTTTCCAGCTTGCAATCGTCCAAGGCCTTGGTGTCGCTGATTTCTTGTCAATCTTGGCATGTGGTAGCAATTCAATAATGAATGTTATCCGATCTGGGTGATTTTTTTATAGGGCAAGAAATGGGGGAACGCATTTGCATTTCAATTTGCATGGAACTCATGTGTATCGGGTTACCATGGCCGTTGCCGTGATGCGTTTGGGCGATCGGTTTTATTGTCATCTGCTTTGTTTTTTATCATCAAATTTCATTTTTCGGACAAGGTAATGTTTAATTTTAGAAACTTTGACAAAAATTACCCAGATATTTAAATGACAACTTTTCATGCAATGTTACTTGGGGTGACGTTTCTTTGGCGGTTCAGTATATTATACCTTGTTTTCTTTACATTAATATTCAATATATATGCGTATCTAAAATTATGACAGGTCACACGCACCATGAAAAAAACACACGATTGGGGTAAACCATTTGATTTCTCGGGGTGAGGGGTGGATTCATAATTTTGGGTTAATAAAAAACTGCTTGAAGAAAAATAACTCAGCCTCAATGAAAAGTCTCGACCGCAATATGGTCATCCTCATCGGTACAGAGTATTTCGTGAATATTTCTTTGGCAGTGAGACCATGAGAGACAATATGACTGTAACCATTATTTATTAATCATCATTTTAAATCTTCCATTTCAAGAGTCATAGTCATTTTGTTGTTTCCTCGGACAATGTTATTAACTCCACTTGTCCTACTCTGATATTACTTAAACAGTTGTTGATTAATCATCTTTTACCCTTACTTGGAAACAAATGCGACATAAACATATATATATAACTATATAACTATATATATATATATATATAACAATAGTTAATTGCAATAAGCTGAACTGACGATCAAAAGAAAAGTTTCCAACCAACATTGTTTGTTTCTTAACACAGAACAGGACCAATATCAAGAAAGATACTTGTATTGTCAGAAGACATGAATTAACAACATCATTACAAGTTATGCCATGAGAATCAAGTTGGCCTAGAATGTACCCTATTGCAGTTTGAGATGCATCAGTGAGTATGAAGGGTTTGTTTGGATCGGCATATGCAAGGATGGGGGCTGTTGTAAGAGCTTGCTAAACCTAAGAAATGATGCATGGCATAGACATTTTCACATTAATGGGACCTGTGTGACTGAATCTACTTTTGAAGGATCGACATGGATGCCATCTTTGCTGAAGATATGCCCTAGGTAGGTGACTTGTTTTGTCACGAATTTACATTTGCTTGGTTTCAGGGTGAGGCTCTACCACCCTACATAGGCTCCAGAGGAATCCATTCAATGTCCAGCTGAATCCCAATGATTGAACAGAGACAGAAAGGGGATTCACAACATGTGGTCTGTCAGTACATTCAACAATAAGGTCTTTTCTGAGCAAATCTTATATTGCTTCACATACAAATTTGAGGTGATTCAGCGCTGATTTGTTATTTTTCAGTTTCATTGACAAAAGCATGGAATAAAAGGGTATTTTATAACCATGTTTGACAGTATCTAGCACAAAGTCAGTAGATTCTATTTCCTCCAAAAAGTTGCTACAAAGTCTAAAACGTCCTCTAACTCTGATTTCAGCATCACCCTGCTCGTATACGTAGAAATCATCAGTGAGTTCAATATCTGATTTACCTTGTTCCATCTGTTTTGTTGGTCTTGTTGACAGCACGTATGGCTGGCTGTGATAATTTGTTGTAGCATCTGTAGGGTGAGCTGAAATACGTCTGCACCGTTGCAGTTTAGTGATTAACTGATAGTGAGAACTGGTTGAGCTTGAGGTATTTAGTTGGTTCATGGCGTCACTGGCACCTGCTAAGCAGCATCAACGGACGCGCCACCATGACGTTATTGGCGCACGCACTACCATTACGTCATCGGAGCACACACCATGACATCACAGACATCTTATAGAAACTAGGCTCAGGCTGGTTTTGTCAGATGCAGCCCTATCCTCCCAGCTGACATGCAGGAAGCAGACCACGTGGAATACGTTGAAGAGGACCCAGTGCCTTATCAACTGGAGCAGACCAGCTGAAGCACTGCTTAGAAGTTCAAGACAAGTATCCAACGTTATGAATACAGTTTAACTGAGCCTGGTTGGAACGCCAACATCCCGAGGACTTACCAGCCCGATTGTGAGAACAGTTTCATCAGCCATGCTTTAGTAGTTGCCAGTCATCCTGCGATGCTAGATTGGTGATACATACGTGACAGTCATAGATCAGCACAGCTCAAGGCTGCCAGGGGAATACTTCATCAGTTGAACATCACAGAAGGTCCTTGTATGGCCGTGCCACAAGGATGCATCCTATAAAGTGAAGGAACATTCTCAGGTTGTACTGAGTCGTCTCCTGTACAAGAGTGATGTATCACATCCCACAAAGATGTAGTGATTGAAGGTCTCTCCTGTCTAAAGATGCTGCTGTTGGTTCAAAAACCCTCATTGTTTCCACGCCCCTTGACTTTCTATGACAAGCATCCCAGCACATGTTCCACCTTTTATACCTGTTGTCGATGTTGGGGCAAACTCGACCTCAAAAAGAAAAAGACAGACAACGCAAGTATCGAGTCCATGCAAGATCGAGGTATACGTGTCTATTGCATCAGGGGTGTGGAAAGCAAATTGCTGAGGCCTCTGACAATTTTTGTGAGCACAAGCCATGGCACAATGAAGGAGAAGGGCCTAGCCATGTGAAAGGGTTTGAAGGATCCACTACCTTGATTAACATGGCTGATTGGTTGATGAGTGGTCGAAAAGAAGAAATACAAGGCACTCCTCACAGCGTCAAGGAAAAGTGGTTATTTCCTCTGTGTCACACTTGTGCTGAAAGCCAGTTGGATGGTTCTTGCTCCCGCAGTGATGAAGACCGGGGTTGAGTAGGGACAGCAAGGAGCTTCAGTATGCAGTTCAAGAAAGTTGGTATCAGGTGCTTCACATCTATGAGGCTTCTCACTTTGTAAGATTATCCACCTAAGACCCTGTCACTCCAGAGGGAGGACTGTTTTGCAAACATGTCAATGTCATGGGTTTGGAAAACTGGAATATATATGTGCACCTCTTCCCCACAGGAAGCTATCTCATGAATGACCTTTTACTCTGTGTGACCTGCGAAACTAAAAAAGAATTTTATGACTCACATCCGTGGTCATTGCAGCCTGGCTGACGACTCAAGTTGTATTCATAGCCCTCCCCTAGGTCATACTTGGGGAGAGTTGGGTAAGGGAAACATCATTTGTTCCATGGTCTCTGCAGGTCCCAAGAACTATGCATGCGAACTACTTCACTTTCAACCTGATGGCACCAAGACCACCTGCAAAGTATGTAGATTTACTATTACTGTCAAAGCTTATCGCCGGTCTAAATGAGTTCACTATATGATCAAGGTGTGCCTGTGGAGACTACAAAAAGTGATGACACAAACATCTATAAATATACACCTAGAGGCACAGGCAGACAAAAGCCATCATCGAAAAATGTAAATTATCCCAGAAAATTCTTGAAAAAAATGCTTTAGACTGTTGAAAAAAGGAGTGATTTGAAAAAAAAATAACATTGTTGCTTGGTGTTTCCCTTAATAATATATTCAGACTTTATTCTGGTTTTATATCTGAAGAAATATCTGATCTCGATACAAAATCCCAGTCAGGTGTTTAAATTGTGACCCAATTGGCAGGCGAAATCAACATGCCTTTGATTGTGACCAATGCAATGGATTGACTCACAGAACATGTAGTTTCAATCTGGAACGTTCATCTGATGAATTACTTAGATTTGTCTTTGAAATGTGTAACCAGTCACACGTTGTCGTTGAAATCAGTGCAGGTATACCATCCACATATTTCATCGTCAGCTGGGATTCTTTTGACGATGAAACACAAGCAGAACATCCAGGCATCTCAATTGAAGATGTACAGATCATCCAGGAAATGTAAGTAAAAGTGAAATGTAAACTCTCAAAGTTACATTGACCAACAGAAACTCTGGAGGGAGACATGTTCTTGCTATTTATGGATCTTGATGAAGACAGGATGGTGGTCTTTGCAACTGATTGACATTGTTGCATTGTTGACATCTTTATATCATTTATGCCAGATTAGGATCATCATGTTATCCTCTTGTGAATGCCCTGATGCCAAGCCGTACTATTGTTGTCTGTTGTCATCTCCTGAGCCATCTCAAGTGACACGATCAGCGCATTTTAGGTCAACATTCATCTTCAGCTAAAATCCAGACAGATATTGAGATGGCTGCCATCCGATCGGTAAAGATTGAGTTACCTGAAGCCAGATAGTATGGGTTGCTTTTCCATTATGCGAAAGCTGTGTAGAGAAAGGTCAAGATTTTGTGACGTCATAGCTCGTGCACGAACACCTGTTCCTCCTAAAAAACACAGGACTGGGCAACGCATGGTATACAGTTGCAGCTCAAATCTGGGCCTGAGCATATCGTTGAACACATCTACGAAATAAAAATGGCATCTCCAGGGCAATCTATCTTCTTCCTATGGCCACTTGGCATCACAGTCAAGGGACCTGACCTCTGATATCATCAGTCTGCAAAACACCATGATAGCTCAAAGGGAGTGAATAACGCAGGGAATTGGCTTTATTGCCACTTTTATCAGTATTCCAGTTATATCACGGCGTGTCGGCTTAATGTCATGCAGGTCTCAGACGTTCATCACTTTGGTGAAACCCATGAGCTGGAGCGATGGTGCTGACAAACCTATACTCACACGCAAAAGAAACGCAAGTGGTTTTAAGCAAATAGGAACCATAAATTGATTCGAGTTTTAGCATGTAGTGAAGCCTGATGGTGTTATCAATATTTTGGGTTGCATTTTGGAAGCCCCGAGTAAAAACGCAACATAAAAAACGAATCCCCAAAACGCACCATTTCAATGAATATGTGGATATCATGCACCCATTGCTCGCGAAATCGAAAATGCACGAACTGTCACGAACTATAGTGGGTATAAAACTGTGGCCGATTCTTGGACCTACCACTCCTTGGTCAACAATGCCACGGCTTACTCAAATTCAGAGAAACCAGACTACCGGAAGTTTGGAAGCTGGGGGGTCTGTCCAAGATGTTGCCCGTCATTTCAACGTTAACAAAACCACAATTTACCGTCTCCTGCATCGATACAATGCTACACAGACCACAGATGACCTTCCTCGGAGCGGTCGTCCTAGGGTCACCACACCTCGACAAGATCGGCAGATTACCCGTCAACACCAGCGACATCCGTTCCTAACTGCAAGTGAAAGTGCACGACAGACCATAGGAACACATAATCGACACATTAGCCGGGACACTGTGATCCGACGTCACCGTTCCAACAACCTCAGATGTCGCCGACCAGCTCGTCGTCCTGTTCTCCAGCCACGGCATCGACAAGCACGACTTCAGTGGGCACAGGGTCATCACAATTGGCGTCATCGTGGGTTGAGGCGTGTCATCTTCGCTGGTGAAAGTTGCTTTTGTGTCTCCCATGCAGACGGAAGAGTCAGAATTTGGCGGCGTTGAGGAGATCGTTTCGCTGACAGAAACGTTGTTGAAAGGGATCCATAGGGTGGACCTAGCGTCATGATATGGGCAGGGTTTGGACTTAATACGATACTTGGACCTATGTGCTTTCTGAATGTTGGTCAAGGTCGGGGAAACGGGGTCATTGTTCGGCGGTATATCGACCAATTGATCAGACCCCACGTTGTTCCATTTTTTGCACATCAACAACACATTTTCCAGCAGGGCAACGCTCGTCCCCATGTTGCCAGAGCTACCACGGCCTTTCTGGAACAACACAACATCCGTGTTCTACCGTGGCCAACCCTCAGCCCTGATCTGAACCCCATCGAACACTTGTGGGATGAGGTTCAAAGGCGTCTGCACAATGTGCGCCCAGTCCCTACAACTGCCGATCAACTACGCACAGTTGCTCTGGATGTGTGCAGGGGGATCCCTAGGGCCTTCACAAATCGTCTGATCCACTCAATGTACAGGAGATGCGTGGCAGTGATCAATGCTAATGGTGGTCACACCAGGTATTGACTGACATTTTGGGTATTGACCCGAAACTGTGTAAGCCCTTAACATTTGAAAAAAAACAATTATGTCATCTGCCTTTTAATACATTAAACTGGGGTACTGTGTCAGGTGTACGTTGTGCAATGTGTCTGGTGTACGTGGTGTACTGTGTTTGGTGTACGTGGTGTACTGTGTCTAGTGTACGTGGTGCCATGTGTCTGGAGTATGTGGTGTACTGTGTCTGGTGTACGTGGTGCCATGTGTCTGGTGTATGTGGTGCCATGTGTCTGGTGTATGTGGTGTACTGTGTCTGGTGTACATGGTGCCATGTGTCTGGTGTATGTGGTGCCATGTGTCTGGTGTACGTTGTGCCACGTATCTGGTGTACGTGGTGTACTGTGTCTGGTTTACGTGGTGCAATGTGTCGGGTGTACGTGGTGCGATGTGTCTGGTGTATGTGGTGTACTGTGTCTGGTGTACATGGTGCCACGAGTCTGGTGTACGTGGTGTACTGTGTCTGGTGTACGTGGTGCCATCTGTCTGGTGTACGTGGTGCCAAGTGTCTGGTGTATTGGGTGTACTTTGTCTGGTGTATGTGGTGTACTGTGTCTGGTGTACTGTCTGATGTATGTGGTGTACTGTGTCTGGTGTACGTGGTGCCACATGTCTGGTGCACGTGTCTGGTCTAAATGGTGTACTTTGTCTGGTGTATGTGGTGTACTGTGTCTGGTGTACGTGGTGCCACGTGTCTGGTGTACGTGGTGTACTGTGTCTAATGTACGTGGTGCCACGTGTCTGGTGTACGTGGTGTACTTTGTCTTGTGTACGTGGTGTACTGTATTTGGTGTACGTGGTGTACTGTGTCTGGTGTACGTGGTGCCACATGTCTGGTGTATGTTGTGTACTGTGTCTGGTGTACTGTGTCTGGTGTACGTGGTGCCATGTGTCTGGTGTACGTGGTGCCACGTGTCTGGTGTACGTGGTGTACTGTGTCTGGTGTCCTGTCTGGTGAGTGAGTGAGTGAGTTAAAATTGAACGTCGCATCGGCATTATTTCAGCCATATAGCGATGAGACCGATATACACAATTTAGTTATTTATGCAATGTCATATTTAAAAACAATTTATGAAACATATTGGAACATATTATATTTAAAAATAATTGATGAAACATATTTGAGCATAACAATATCATTAATACAGTTTAAAACACGGGCTATAGGCCACCAGCAACCAAAGCTAGGCCACCTCGCTGGGGATCATGGGGTCTTCAGTACCTCTGCTTCCTGCATGATACCGCAGCAGGATTTACGTCAACACTTTAGCCACTGGTGGTTGTGCACAATACTAGCCAATATTAAAAAATACTCATCAATGAGTTGGCTTAAAACACTGGTTGATGATAGTTACATCCATTACTATAGGATTACGTGTCACACAGGGGGACAATATTTTTACGCTACGTTAACCTCCTGGACAGAGCCTTTAATAATGTCAGTTGCTAATAGCATTACACCAAATTAAAAAACAAGCATTTAATTATTCACATATATATTTAAAATTTATTATACAGACCAATTTCTTTCAAGTAATTTATGATGAGATGCCCGCTGACACTGGAAAAGAGATCTTTTAGATTTACACTTTGATAATGTGAATCCCTTGCGATTGTAAAGTCCACACAGTCAAGCAATATATGCTTGACGGTGAATCTTTCATCACAAGGGATACACTTAGGAGGTTCGTCCTCATCTGTCTTAAGCAGATATTCGTGGGTAAACCGACTGTGGCCAATACGACACCGTCGTAAAACGACCTCGTCATGTCTTGACTGACAACCCAAGTAGGTATGACCGATTGTTGGTTTGAATTCGTGTAGTTTATTGCTTCCTACTTGGGTGTCCCACCTCTTTTGCATGAGATCCCGAGTATAAGATTTGATGGTTGGTTTGAAATCACTGTAGGGATAAGAAGTGGAGATAACGGTTTGTCAACAGCTGCTTTGGCTGCAGTATCGGCTTTTGAGTTACCCGTTATGCCTACATGACTTGGTAATCAACAAAATACGACGTCACATTGGCCAGTAGAAAGATCATTATAGAGTTCTAAAATGTCAAGAATTATAGGATGATTTGAGGAGACACTTTTAAGTGCCTGAAGGCATGATAATGAATCGGAGAAAATGATGAAATTTTTAGATGGTTTTGATGTTGGATATAGGTCAAAGCTGTAAAGATAGCTTTGGCCTCAGCAGTAAAAATTGAACTAGTATCTGGTATTCTTGAGGAGACAGTTTTGGATCCAATGATGGTGGCACTTGCAACTTTGCCACCATCCTTAGACCCGTCTGTAAAAAATGGACCAGTGAGAATTATATTTGGAGCGTAATTGGTTATATGATTGTTGATATACCAAAGGATTGGTATCCGACTTTTTTAGATTGGTTAGAGTGAGGTCTACTTCTGGCTTCACCATCTGCCAGGGAGGAGAAGACAGAAGACGGTGAGGTGATATGATATTTAAATCCAATTTAGCTGCAGTGATGGAACCAGGTTTGATAGATTTTGAAACAGGTTTTCATATTAAGGGGGGAAGACACAATTGTATGCTGGATTAGATTTATTTGAGTGCAATTTAGTAACATATTGCAGTGAAAGTTTAATGCGGCGCAGTTCGAGTGAAGGTTCATCGGCCTCCACATACAACACATCCACGGGAGAGGTCCTAAAAGCTCCAAGACAGAGGCTTAGGCCTTGATGGTGTACAGTGTCCAATTTTTCTAAATTGCTTTTGCAGGCTCCACCATAGACAATGGATCATAGTCCAGTTTGGAGCGTATTAACGATCTGTACAAGTGAAGGAGGGTGGTCTGATCCCCTCCCCACTCGGAATTTGAAACGACTTTTAACAAGTCGAGAGCCTTCAGGCACTTTGCCTTGAGATATTTAATGTGTGGTAAGAATGTGAGATGACGGTCAAATATGAGGCCCAGGAATTTTTGCCTCCTCTACTACCTTGATAGGAGTACCATCTAAAAATAAATCTGGATCCTTGTGAGGTTTGTATTTACGACAAAAGTGAATACAGTTTGTTTTGGATTTAGAAAATTTGAAGGCGTTTTCGTTTGCCCATTTTTGAATTTTGTTAAGACAGAGCTGTGGCTGTCTTTCTATTTTATTCATATTCTTACCACGACAAGAAATGTTGAAATCGTCCACAAAAAGTGAACCATCAACGCTATTGTTTAATACTTTAGTGAGACTATTAATTTTGATGCTGAAAAGGGTGACTGACAGTATGCTGCCTTGAGGGACGCCCTGATCTTGATCAAAATGATCAGACAAGGTAGAGCCCACTCGTACTTGAAATTGTCTGTTGTTTAAAAATTGAGATATGAACTGAGGTAATCTGCCCCTCAATCCAAATTCATGCAAATCTTTTAAAATACCATGTTTCCACGTTGTATCATATGCTTTCTCTTGATCTAAAACGATTGATACAGTATGTTGTTTTTTGACAATGGAATTTTTAATAAACGATTCTAAACGCACCAATGGTATTCTGTTCTTTCGGAAACCACACTGGATGTCACTCAGGTTATTGGTCTCCAGGTACCAGACTAATCGATTGTTGACCATGCGCTCCATGGTTTTACAAACACAGCTAGTTAATGATATTGGACGGTAGTTGGATGGATCTGTGTGATCCGGTCCAGGCTTTGGAATAGGAATAATAATAGCATTGTGCCACGAAGGAGGGAAATTTCCGGTTGTCTATATTTGATCAAATATATTCAGTAAAGTTTCCAAACATGAATCGGGCAAGTGTTTCAGGAGCTGATAGTGGATGTTGTCGGCTCCTGCTGCAGTGTCATAAGATTGCCCTAGGGCAGTATATGATTCATGGAATGAAAATATTTCGTTATAGTCCTCACCATTATCAGAGTTAAAATTGACCTTTTTCTTTTCCTGCTGTTTTTGAAATCTGAAATTATGGATTAAAGTTTGATGATGAGGAATGGTTTGCCAAAGTGTCACCAAGTTTGTTGGCCATTTCGGATTTAGTAGTTAAGAGTGTATTACCATCTTTGAGATGGTGAACTCCAGATTTGGATCCTTTGCCCTTAATCTTTTGAATCATGTTCCACACCTTGGACATAGGTGTGCGGGAATTAATTTTTAAAACATAGTTCCTCCAGGATTGACGTTTATTCTGTTTAAAGGTACGTCTCGCTTTAGCGCCCGTGATTTTAACGTTATTCAAATTGTGGACAGTTAGATGTCGTCGGAAATATTTTTCAGCTCTCTTCCTATTTTTCCTAGTTTGTTTACAATTATTATCGAACCATGGTTTACTTATATGAGGGTTTGCAGAGGACTTAGGAATGCTTTCGTCTCCAATAGCATTCAATATATCTGAAAAAAGTTGTATAGGATCAGGAACATTCCTGAAACTGTCGGGTATTAGTTTTCCACCTTGTTGACGGTGGTTCGTCAGACGGATTAATAGTTGTAAGTATCGTTGGAAAATGGTCGCTTCCACAAAGGTAATCATGGACCGACCATTCAAATTCATTTAAAATATTTGAATCTTGTCAGTGAAAGGTCAAGGGCAGAGTATGTGCCAGTGGCGGGATGAAGATATGTGGTATTACCATAATTGAAGATGCATAAATCATTGTTTGAGATAAAATCTTCAAGGACTTTTCCCTTATTATTTGTGTCAGTACTCCCCCATAGGGGATTATGACCGTTTAAATCACTCATGATGACACAGGGCTTCGGGAGCTGATCGTACAAAGTCTGAAGATCTGATTGACGGATATTTGAGGAAGGTGGAAGATACAATAAACATAATGTAAACACTATGTTCAAAGTACCAGGACTGCAACAGCTTGTAGAATAGTGTTGAGTGGAACAGGGCTATGGATAATGCCCTACTTCACCAGGATAGAAGCTCCTCTGCAGCTTTATCACCAGGAGGGGAAAACGAGTGGTAAGAACTGTACTGAGGGATATCAAATAGATCTGTGTGTTTCAGATATGTTTCTTGGAGACAAAAAGCTGACGGTTTAAAATCTTGGATTAAAAGTTGTATTTCGTTAAAATTCTCCTTAAGACCTCTTCAATTCCATTGTATTATGTTTTGTGGATTCATGGTGGTGCTTCCACAGGAGAAATGTCACGCGAACGTGAGGAAGACTTTGTGGTACTGCTTCTTTTTCAATATTTTTTTTCGCTGTTTAAAAGTTTAACTGGTTCTGGTTCTGGTCCTGATTCTGATGTTGCTTTAGGAGTCTGAGACTCAACATTTTTTACAGTTTTTTGTTTTGGAGGAGTCACAGACGAAGGTGTCACAGCTGGTTTAACGAGTGAAGCAGTAGGAAGTGGCTGCACAGACTTGACCCATGTCAGGTCAGGCTGGCAGTCGATAGAGGCAGTGGTGACAGGAGGACGAGAGACAGCAGCAGAGTAAGAGATAGAAGAAGTGGTTGCAGTAGTACCTACAATCCTCTTCTTAGCTTCATAGTAGGAGAGGTTTTGTTCAGTCTTGGTTTTCATTATCTGTAATTCATGTTGCCAGACAGGGCAGGATTTGGAAGATGCCATACGGTTCCCACCACAGTTTGAACACTTCACATCCTTCCTGCAGTCAGTGGCCTCGTGTTTGTCACCACAGCGGTAACAGACAGCAGAGGCACGGCAGGACTTGGATCCATGTCCAAATATTGGCAGGCGTAGCACCGGAGTGAATTGGGGATATACACCTCCACTCCGCTGTTACACTAACCGGCTTTGATCGATTGTGGAATCTTCGAACGGGTATGTGAAGAAATAGGTGTTGGTCTCTACAACCACACAATCCTTTTTGACCGTAAATCGTTTAACAGCTGTGACAGACTGTTGGACAAGTTCTTTGACTATTTCAACCTCAGTCATGCCGGACAGGCAGCGAGCCCTGTCACGGACAATTCCCTTGCATGAGTTCAGTGTCCTGTGTTCAGAGACAGCAACCTTGATATTTACAAACTCTTTCAAACCAAGGAGATTGATGGATTGCTGTCTCTGTGCACATTCCACAAGGAGAGAACCGGATCGAAGCTTGGTGACATTTGTAACCTTTCCACAGGCACTAGCGATACCTTTGGAGATTGCAAACGGATTTAGTTTTATTGGTTCTTTGTCACAAGCTTCGATAATCAAAAAACGTGGCCAATAGTCAGATTGGTTGGTGGTATTTCCGTCAGGTGAATTGTCAGATTCAATGTTGAAGGGTGTTGAAGCCATGTCGAAAGGAAAATGATTCGGCACCCCTTTTCCCCACCCACCATGGAGTGTCTACAAGGACAGTCTTATGCTGCAGCGGATTTCCAAGCTGCAAAGACTGGGGATAAAGCGGTGATATACTCCAGCAAATTTGACACGAAGAGCTATAGCATTCTACCAAATTAAAGGTCAGGCTGGTTCGGCCCATGACAATCAATTTGAGATGTACAGAATTCGGAGGTCAGCATCACCAGATTGGCCCATGAATCACCGCCTTCTGGGCATAGGGCTCTAAGCAAGTTTTATAGATTGTTAGATATGATATACATTTAGGTTAAAAATTTATTTTTTTTAACATCAAAAGTGTGCGTGAAATATCTTATGCACAGGGCATGACATGACCAGCCGATTGATAGAATCGGGCCCATTCTACCGCCCGTCTAGGCAAAGTTAGGGTCGAAGTGGTGTGTTGGACTAAGGAGCACTATTGCCGGCTCCGGCTCCGTCGCCCTCAACCACCAGAATCCCTTCCTCTGCCGACACAGGGTCGCAGCCCACGGCAAATAGGCTGCCCAATTCGGTCTCCTTTTACGACCAGCATTGGGGGGCTGAGGACCCATTCTTGTTTATCTTCCCCCGGTCCCCACGGGGATACTGTCTGGTGTATGTGGTGTACTGTGTCTGGTCTACGTGGTGCCACATGTCTGGTGCACGTGGCGTACTGTGTCTGGTCTACGTGGTGTCACGTGTCTGGTGTACGTGGTGTACTGTGTCTGGTGTACGTGGTGCTACGTGTCTGGTGTACTGTGTCTGGTGTATGTGGTGTACTGTGTCTGGTGTTCATTGTGCCACGTGTCTGGTGTACGTGGTGTACTGTGTCTGGTGTACGTGGTGTACTGTGTCTGGTGTACATGGTGCCATGTGTCTGGTGTACATGGTGTATATTGTCTGGTGTATGTGGTGTACTGTGTCTGGTGTACGTGGTGTCACGTGTCTGGTGTACGTGGTGTACTGCGTCTGGTGTACGTGGTGCCACATGTCTGGTGTACATGGTGTACTGTGTACTGTATCTGGTGTACATAGTGCCACGTGTCTGGTGTACGTGGTGTACTGTGTCTGGTGTGTGTGGTGCCATGTGTCTGGTGTACGTGGTGTCACGTGTCTGGTGTACGTGGTGTACTGTGTCTGGTGTACGTAGTGTACTGTGTCTGGTGTACGTGGTGTACGTGGTGTACTTTGTCTGGTGTACGTGGTGTACTGTTTCTGGTGTACATGGTGTACTGTGTCTGGTGTACATGGTGTATTGTGTCTGGTGTACGTGGTGTAGGTGAGGTGAAATGGGGTTTAACATCGCGTCCAAGATTATTGCACTTATATAGCGATGTGCATGCACGCGTATGTGTGTGTGTGTGGCTGCTTGTACTAGTTCAGACTGATGCTAGCACACTGAGATACCATGCCGCAGTTTAACATGAATACCCCACTCAGACACAGTATACTGACTCCGAGCCGACCAGTCCTTGTTTGAGCCCCTTAGTGCCGAGCACCAGACAGGGTAACAACAAGTACCATCTTTAAGTGTCTTTTGGTACTACGCGGCTGGGGATCGAACCCTGGACCTTCCGCTCTCCGGGCAGACGCTCTACCATTAGACCACGGAGGCGGTCGTGCGTGGTGTAACTGTGTCTGGTGTACTTAGTGTACTGTGTCTGGTGTATGTGGTGCAAAGTGTCTGGTGTACGTGATGCCACGTGTCAAGTGTACGTGGTGTACTGTGTCTGGTGTACGTGGTGTACTATGTCTGGTGTACGTGGTGCCACGTGTCTGGTGTACGTGGTGCCATGTGTCTGGTGTACATGGTGTCTGGTGTACGTGGTGTACGTGGTGCCATGTGTTGGTGTACGTGGTGTACTGTGTCTGGTGTATGTGGTGCCATGTGTCTGGTTTATGTGGTGTACTGTGTCTGGTGTACGTGGTGCCATGTGTCTGGTGTACGTGGTGCCATGTGTCTGGTGTATGTGGTGTACTGTGTCTGGTGTACGTGGTGCCACGTGTCTGGTGTACGTGATGTACTGTGTCTGGTATATGTGGTGCCATGTGTCTGGTGTACGTGGTGCAACGTGTCTGGTGTATGTGGTGTACTGTGTCTGGTGTACATGGTGCCATGTGTCTGGTGTACGTGGTGCCATGTGTCTGGTGTATGTGGTGCCATGTGTCTGGTGTATGTGGTGCCATGTGTCTGGTGTACGTGGTGCCATGTGTCTGGTGTACGTGGTGCCATGTGTCTGGTGTATGTGGTGTACTGTGTCTGGTGTACGTGGTGCCACGTGTCTGGTGTACGTGATGTACTGTGTCTGGTATATGTGGTGCCATGTGTCTGGTGTACGTGGTGCAACGTGTCTGGTGTATGTGGTGTACTGTGTCTGGTGTACATGGTGCCATGTGTCTGGTGTACGTGGTGCCATGTGTCTGGTGTATGTGGTGCCATGTGTCTGGTGTATGTGGTGCCATGTGTCTGGTGTACGTGGTGCCATGTGTCTGGTGTATGTGATGTGCTCTGCCTGATGTATTTGGTATTGTATGATCCCCAATGTTGATTAAGTAGAATGTTGAGTTAATTTGCCAAATGATCCAGTTTGAGGAAGAAACTGCTTACAAAGAAACATTTCCTTTCACAGCAATGCATGATTCTAACCAAACTCAGAACGCAGAATTCTAAAATGTCCCTGTAAAGTGCTTCCTCCTGATGACACCAAGGAGTGAAACAAATTGTCAATAATGGGCGTCCATTCATCTTTAGCACTGTTGGTATTTTTTATTCTTTCGGCATATATTCATAAAGTGAGTGTTACATTACTTATAATTTTCAAATATGGAATCTGTATTTCGGTACCTGATGTTATCTAGAGCACTTGTTTAGACGGAGAAGAGACAAATTCTTGCCAACCAGAAACCAGTAAATGATTATCACAATGCTGTTTCCCATCCAGTTGGACTGTGAATTATGTAAATGGAAATGTACAGATGTGAAATGAATGCAATGTCGTTTGTGTAGCATTAACAGAACACTTTTAGACTGACCTCTTCCTGACGTATCGATATGGATGCTGAGCATCAGCAGTCAGTCAAAATATCAGCCAATGAAAACATTTGTCACACCCCATTGCTCTGATAGCTTCAGGCAACGCATCCAAATAGTTTTGTTTTGGAGTCTGATTATGGAGCGTGTGATTCCAGCACTTTCACTTGGACATTTCAATACTTTCTACAAATGTGAGGATATCTTTGTCCTCTTGGGACCTGACTTAAGGCATCTATGAAAATTGATATACGCAACAAAATCGCAATCATTTTTTTCACTCTACTTGCCCTTTAAGCATAATATGTAGCAGAGGACAACACAGTATTACATCAGAACTACTACAACACTCCAGAGATATAATATGTAGCAGAGGACAACACAATATTACAACAGAACTACTACAACACTCCAGAGATATAATATGTAGCAGAGGACAACACAATATTACAACAGAACTACTACAACACTCCAGAGATATAATATGTAGCAGAGGACAACACAATATTACAACAGAACTACTACAACACTCCAGAGATATAATATGTAGCAGAGGACAACACAATATTACAACAGAACTACTACAACACTCCAGAGATATAATATGTAGCAGAGGACAACACAATATTACAACAGAACTACTACAACACTCCAGAGATATAATATGTAGCAGAGGACAACACAATATTACAACAGAACTACTACAACACTCCAGAGATATAATATGTAGCAGAGGACAACACAATATTACAACAGAACTACTACAACACTCCAGAGATATAATATGTAGCAGAGGACAACACAATATTACAACAGAACTACTACAACACTCCAGAGACTTAATCTCACCAACACTTGTTCTATCCAGTGAAAATTACGAGGAATAGTATAAGGCAATTATATGACCGCCTCATAAAAATGATCAGTGATTGACGTAAACAACTAGAGAGGAATAACATTACTACCGGTTATTGAAAAGGTTTTTCACTAGAATACGTAACGAGACATAATGAAAAATAACATCCAGCTTTAATTGCCTGTAGCTTTATACATTCCTTGTGTACAATACAAAGATGACACAACTTAGTCTTTTCTTTTTTTCTTTTTCTTCTTAGGGTGGTGTGATTCACAAGATTGTTCTTCTCCTTCCAACTCCTTCACTTTCTTACACTTCTTTCTCTTCCTCCTCCCCTCGGATGGACTCTCACCATCACTCTGGCTGTCCTCGTGGACTGGCGGGCCAGTCTCTCCTGCTGGATATCTCCTCTTCCTTTCATCACACTCACTCAGTCCACTGTTCTCCTGCAATGGCAATTCAATCTCATCGTCAAAATGCTTCTCCTTCTTTCTCTTCTTCTTCTTCCCAACACTCTCAGCTGCACTACTGTTCTCTTGCAATGGTGATTCAACCTCTCCCTCTATATGCTTCTCCTTCTTTCTCTTCTTCTTCTTCCCAACACTCTCAGCTGCACTACTGTTCTCTTGCAATGGTGATTCAACCTCTCCCTCTATATGCTTCTCCTTCTTTCTCTTCTTCTTCTTCCCAACACTCTCAGCTGCACTACTGTTCTCTTGCAATGGTGATTCAACCTCTCCCTCTATATGCTTCTCCTTCTTCCTCTTCTTCTTCTTCTCAACACCCTCAGTTCCTTGACTGTTCTCCTCCAATGACAATTCAATCTCTTCACCTACATGTTTGTTCTTCTTCCTCCCCTCCTGTGGTGCTGTGTCTTGCCCCTGGAGGCGGCCTGTGTTGCCTGCTGCCTCAGGTAGTCGCGCAGCCTTCATCTGCAGCATCAGCTGTTCCTCCATAGCCTGGACCCGCTGCAGCTTCCCGTTCAGCTTCAGCCCATGACGAGCCCCTCTGTAACACACACCTACATGCTCAAATGGGTCCTTCACCAACTTTGTAACGTTTGTTTCTTTTTTAATGCCACGTTCGGCAGTTTTTCAGCTAGATGATATCAGCCTGTAAATAATCAAGTCTGGATCTGAAAGTTCAGTGATTTTGAGAGCATTCATCCATCCCATGGGGGTACGATGACATGTTATCAACCAAGTACCCGAGTCTGACCACCTGATCCACTTGGTCACCTACTCTAACCTGGAAAACCCAGGAATTCCCTGGGGGAACTTTGTAATGATGAAGAGATTAATGACTGCTTGACTGGAGATTAACGTCGCTTTGAACATCATTTCAGTCAAATAACACCAGCATGTCAGTGATGCATGTCTTAGATATGAAGCACTTTGGTGAAACCCATTAGCATGGTGCTGACAAACCAGGAACCCTTTTCAGGGAAGATCAGGGATTCAAACCAATGATCATGGGATTTTGTCGTGCCTTAAAGATGCAACAGTGCACAGCGAGTGGCAACACTTTAGATGTCTGAGCCACCCTTGCCCCTGGATTTAAAGATACTTTCCAGCAGATATTTGTTCATGTACAGATAAACAGGCATATTCCTCTATTCATCATTATTAGTTGTTAGGAAGATAGACAAAGAAGTGGTTATGGTGCAACATCAGACTTGCATTCGTTATGTGACAGAGTTTTGTATTTGATCAAAAGGTTTAATGTAAACAGAAATACACCAGCTGTCTTCAGTTTTGTATGAAATCGATAGATAGTACTGCACAAAGGGTTCTTACTGATGTACTTACTTGTGGGCTGTGTGTCCCTGATGTTGCACAAGCCAAGTCATGTTCTTACTTGTGGGCTGTGTGTCCCTGATGTTGCACCAGCCAAGTCATGTACTCACTTGTGGGCTGTGTGTCCCTGATGTTGCACCAGCCAAGTCATGTACTCACTTGTGGGATGTGTGTCCCTGATGTTGCACCAGCCAAGTCATGTACTCACTTGTGGGATGTGTGTCCCTGATGTTGCACCAGCCAAGTCATGTACTTACTTGTGGGCTGTGTGTCCCTGATGTTGCACCAGCCAAGTGATGTACTTACTTGTGGGCTGTGTGTCCCTGATGTTGCACCAGCCAAGTCATGTACTTACTTGTGGGCTGTGTGTCCCTGATGTTGCACCAGCAGAGTGATGTTCTTACTTGTGGGCTGTGTGTCCCTGATGTTGCACCAGCCAAGTCATGTACTCACTTGTGGGCTGTGTGTCCCTGATGTTGCACCAGCAGAGTGATGTTCTTACTTGTGGGCTGTGTGTCCATGATGTTGCACCAGCAGAGTGATGTTCTTACTTGTGGGCTGTGTGTCCCTGATGTTGCACCAGCAGAGTGATGTTCTTACTTGTGGGCTGTGTGTCCCTGATGTTGCACAAGCAGAGTGATGTTCTTACTTGTGGGCTGTGTGTCCCTGATGTTGCACCAGCCAAGTCATGTACTTACTTGTGGGCTGTGTGTCCCTGATGTTGCACCAGCAGAGTGATGTTCTTACTTGTGGGCTGTGTGTCCCTGATGTTGCACCAGCAGAGTGATGTTCTTACTTGTGGGCTGTGTGTCCCTGATGTTGCACCAGCAGAGTGATGTTCTTAATTGTGGTCTGTGTGGACCTGATGTTGCACCAGCAGAGTGATGTTCTTACTTGTGGGCTGTGTGTCCCTGATGTTGCACCAGCAGAGTGATGTTCTTACTTGTGGGCTGTGTGTCCCTGATGTTGCACCAGCCAAGTCATGTACTCACTTGTGGGCTGTGTGTCCCTGATGTTGCACCAGCAGAGTGATGTTCTTACTTGTGGGCTGTGTGTCCCTGATGTTGCACCAGCCAAGTGATGAACTTACTTGTGGGCTGTGTGTCCCTGATGTTGCACCAGCCAAGTCATGTTCTTACTTGTGGGCTGTGTGTCCCTGATGTTGCACCAGCCAAGTGATGTACTTACTTGTGGGCTGTGTGTCCCTGATGTTGCACCAGCCAAGTCATGTACTTACTTGTGGGCTGTGTGTCCCTGATGTTGCACCAGCCAAGTCATGTTCTTACTTGTGGGCTGTGTGTCCCTGATGTTGCACCAGCCAAGTCATGTACTTACTTGTGGGCTGTGTGTCCCTGATGTTGCACCAGCCAAGTGATGTACTTACTTGTGGGCTGTGTGTCCCTGATGTTGCACCAGCAGAGTGATGTTCTTACTTGTGGTCTGTGTGTCCCTGATGTTGCACCAGCAGAGTGATGTACTTACTTATGGGCTGTGCGTCCACCACACCGCTCAAACACCTCCTCCTCAGATGGCCTGCAACAAAACCAGGAACAAGTGTCTATGACCCAAAAGTCAAGCATAGCCATGCCGACAGCAGCTTTTTTAAAGTGTCTATTTTTAACTTATCCTGCATTACTCCTAAAAGCATTCACTGTGCACCTTGCGACAAAGAAACAGACAGCATACCGGCGATGGTCCTCGGCGAAGAAATAATAAACTGTCCCAATTTTCACACCTACCGCCACTGTCCTGTGACCAATGTCATCTCTTCACATCACTGCCTGTCGCCTGAGCTGAAGAAAGACATACTTTTGAGGTTTCTAAAGCCAAAGTGGGGAGGCAAGTCTGCGACGGTTGGGCCTTAAATGTAGTAATGCAGGATAAGTATACAAATGTAAGAAATATTAAGATTTACTAAATTTTTTACTTATCCTGCATTACTCCTTAATGCATCTGTATCAGAAAATACAGACACCCCAATAATTCAAACCCTGAAGGTATGACACCAATTGGTCCATAAACCGTGAAGCGGAAAAGTTCAGAAAAACTCCATTATGGTCGGGTTATTTAAATGTGAAAAACAATTGAACAGAGGAATTAAAGAGTAGCTCCCTATACATCTTACTAATGAAGGCAAATAGGAATGGCTCTGTATAGGGCAAGTTCATTATTTGCGTCAGGGGTTGGTAACCTGCTGGGCTACAACCAACGGCCCAAAACCAGGTACACATTCAACAACCTCGAGAGTCACATCGCGAAGATAGGAGACGTAGGATGTGTGCCTATAGTATCTTTTTTATCCACCCCGTTACCCGGGGAAGGCACTGAGATGAGGCGGTAAGCTACCCAATCAGGTACTTGTGCCAAACCAAGGTGAGTATTCCATTCTGTCGAAGAATCTCCCTCTTCACCATTAGAGTAGTCCGACGAATCAGAACGATGTTGGCGTGTGCGTGAACAATGATGGTGAACAACTTCTACTCCGATATGTAGTACTATCTCTGACCGAGGGCTTACATGAACTGCCTGGTGAATAGGAGTCATGCGTCGATGTCCAAGTACACGCAGGCATCCTGGTACTACTCCTGTATGCTTGTACAGTGCTACAACGCTACCTTCGGGGTCCAAATAATTGATGAGCGTTATAGATGATCAGCGGTTTAACAAAGGTCGAGTCGTAGGTGGTAGATGACCAACATAACAGTATACATGCTCTGCCTACCTAACACGATCTACGTTGCACGTTTCAGAAGTTATTTATGATTCATAGTGTAAAAAAAGAATTGATCGAGTATTAATCTGTGCTTTAAAAACACATCGTATCCCTTCAGGTGAATAAGCAGGTAGATCTATAACAAACTTGGACAATAAAAGTATGAAATTTGATATAAAACATCACTAGACATGTTAAAATGTATTTCCTGCTCTCAAAGGTATTGTTTTATATGCAGAGATTAAGATTACCGTGTGTATTTTCTCGTAAACTAAGCCGGAAATAGCAATCAGCTGTGCACGCGTTTCCTCCCAATCTATCGGTGATTCAGTTAAAACGTACCCAGTGATACCACTTTAAAGAAATCTGATGCAATGGTCAGAAAAAATTGTATCTGAAATTATTATTTTATCAGTAATAATATATTCCAATATCGTGTTATATTAGTTGCAGCTTACACCATATATACTTATAATTATAAGTACAGATGGTATGCAGGATATTTTTGGACGTATGGAATGATTTTGACCAGTCACCGTAGGGACTTCCCGCGCTGCATGTATTTCGATTGGGAAAACGCTATGTTGACATTTAATAGTCAAACTGCCTCAAATATGACTTTTAGCAAGTCATGGTGCAGCCTTTATGATATGTGTATCCATTCTCTTGCAACTAAAGTTCGTTTCAAGGCGTCAATACCGGTAATCTGACCGTGGTTGCTGTAAATAACGGTTAGTTGTGCGATTTACCGATCACTTCACATACGATTATTGTAAACATTATTATAATTATTGAATGAAATTTTGAATATAATTAAAAAAATAAATTGCAAACATTAATCCAGAGAAACAATAAACAATTTTTTTTATTACCAGATATTATAATAATAGCATCAAATTGCGTACTTCAGTTCGGATTTGTTGACTGGTATTTCCGGTGTTACGTGATTGCGGTGATCAGCTGATAATGTTTTCTGAGATGGGGGAATTTAGCATCGCGTCATTGGAAAACTTGAGTTTCTTGAAAATGTTAGTAAATTTTGGGAGCCATGCTTTACCGCACGATATAACCGAGTTAGCGCTATATTGAAGGGTGCAATAACGAGGGAACACTGTATGTGGCTTGGGTTTGCACAACCCCCATCAAAGCATCTTGAGACGCTGGCACAGTCTTCGCAGATCTAGCAGATGTAGATTTCAAAATTTGGGTCAGTTATGATACTCACAGGATCCTCTGGATTTGAGGTTTTCGGTGGAGCGTGCACTTCAGCAGTGACAGTAACAGACAATATATTACTTGTTGAAGATAATGGTTGCATAGTAATGACCGAACCATATCCCTCGCTAATCAGCGATTGTGACATCTTCCTAGTCTCATGACGGAATTGCAGGAAATGCCTCTGTGAGTGACCTGCCTATACGTCGTAACACTCGCTGGAGAGGGATTTATGCAAAAAACACATTTAGAGTTTGATCCACAAACTTGTGTGAATTCCAGACAAGGTGGATGAGGATCTTTAGCAGATGTCTTTCCACGACAATTAGTACAACACGCAAGCATAAGTTACGCAATGTAGAGACTTTTGATAAAGCGGGACTGGAAATCTGCTGTAGAAATCTAATTTATCTATTGGCAAATTTTTGTAACGAGTTGAAAGTGTATTCAATAATATGTATATACACAACTCAACGCTAGTAGTATTTAAAAACACATAAATATATTATACGTACATAGCTGAGAATTGTAAACAAATTGACTACCTTAGCAGGCAAACAATTGTAACAGACAGATTCTTTTTACTCCTATTAAACATCTACAACTTCACAACATGTTTGAGAGTAATATGAAAGGAATACATCACCTGTTGCAGATGAATTTTAGAATTGTAGTCGAAAACCAAAGGTCTAAATAAATCCAAAACGAGAGCTCCGCTGGTATACGTCCATGTTGTAGGCGACCAAGGGTCACAGAGGTCACAGGACAGCGGCGGTGGGTGGGAAAAGTGGGACTTCGAACAGTTTATTATTTCTTCGCCCAGGACCATCGCCGGTACGCTGTCTGTTTCTTTCTTGCAAGGTGCACAGTGAATGCTTTAAGGTGTAATGCAGGATAAGTAAAAAATGGACAATTTAAAAAAGTTGCTGTCAGCATGGATATTCAAATAATTTCAACCATGTGAAAAGTTTGGTTTGAACCTCTTGAATAATTGCGGTGTCATCATTGGTGAGAAAAAGTATGTCAGCGTTCAGCTTCATTGCCTAGACACAGGCATATCATATGGCCTGGACACAAGGTGGTATATCACTACATATGGCCTGGACACAAGGTGGTATATCACTCCATATAGCCTGGACACAAGGTGGTATATCACTACATATAGCCTGGACACAAAGTGGTATATCACTACATATGGCCTGGACACAAGGTGGTATATCACTACATATAGCCTGGACACAAGGTGGTATATCACTACATTTAGCCTGGACACAAGGTGGTATATCACTACATTTAGCCTGGACACAAAGTGGTATATCACTACATATGGCCTGGACAAGGTGGTATATCACTACATATAGCCTGGACACAAGGTGGTATATCACTACATTTAGCCTGGACACAAGGTGGTATATCACTACATATGGCCTGGACACAAGGTGGTATATCACTACATATAGCCTGGACACAAGGTGGTATATCACTACATATAGCCTGGACACAAGGTGGTATATCACTACATATAGCCTGGACACAAGGTCGTATATCACAACATATGGCCTGGACACAAGGTGGTATATCACTACATATAGCCTGGACACAAGGTGGTATATCACTACATATAGCCTGGACACAAGGTGGTATATCACTACATATGGCCTGGACACAAGGTGGTATATCACTACATATAGCCTGGACACAAGGTGGTATATCACTACATATGGCCTGGACACAAGGTGGTATATCACTACATATGGCCTGGACACAAGGTGGTATATCACTACATATGGCCTGGACACAAGGTGGTATATCACTACATTTAGCCTGGACACAAGGTGGTATATCACTACATATGGCCTGGACACAAGGTAGTATATCACTACATATGGCCTGGACACAAGGTGGTATATCACTACATATGGCCTGGACACAAGGTGGTATATCACTACATATGGCCTGGACACAAGGTGGTATATCACTACATATGGCCTGGACACAAGGTGGTATATCACTACATATGGCCTGCACACAGGTGTATATCACTACATATAGTCTGGACACAGGTGATATATCACTACATATGGCCTGGACACAAGGTGGTATATCACTACATATAGCCTGGACACAAGGTGGTATATCACTACATATGGCCTGGACACAAGGTAGTATATCACTACATATAGCCTGGACACAAGGTGGTATATCACTGCATATAGCTTGGACACAAGGTAGTATATCACTATATATGTGTAAACACTTGGTGCAAAGGCAGAACATGCAGCTCTTCTCTATGTCAGCTGCTGCATGAATTCAGTATTACTTGTCTATTTTCTCCTCCTCCTCAGACTCGCTGCTGCTGCCTTCCTTCTCTTCCACATGCCGACCTTCCTCTTGCTTCAGCGTAGCACCCTACAACACACACATGGAACCATGACTTCAGCATGGCACCTACAACACGAAAATAGAACCATGACTTCAGCGTAGCACCCTACAACACACACATGGAACCATGACTTCAGCATGGCACCTACAACACAAAAATAGAACCATGACTTCAGCGTAGCTCCCTACAACACACACATAGTACCATGGCTTCAGCATGGCACCTACAACACAAAATAGAACCATGACTTCAGCATAGCACCCTACAACACACACATGGAACCATGACTTCAGCATGGCACCTACAACACGAAAATAGAACCATGACTTCAGCGTAACACCCTACAATACACACATGGAACCTTGACTTCAGCGTAACACCCTACAACACACACATTGATCCTTGACTTCAACGTAGCATCCTACAACACACATAGAACCATGACTTCAGTGTAGCACCTACAACACACATAGAACTATGACTTCACCAAAGCACCCAACAACACACACATAGAACCATGACTTCTTCATAGCACCCAACAACACACACATAGAACCATGACTTCAGTGCAGCACCTACAACACACATAGAACTATGACTTCACCAAAGCACCCAACAACACACACATAGAACCATGACTTCTTCATAGCACCCAACAACACACACAAAGAATCATGACTTCATCATAGCACCCAACAACACACACATAGAATCATGACTTCAGTGTATCAGTCTAATAGTGATCTTGGCTTATAAAATCTGTTTGGGTCAGGAAAACAAGCTTGAAATACTCATATCACCTGCCAATATGACATGTCTGGTATCAAAAGGCACCAGTTCACCACTAGACCTATCTATGTGCCAAGTTTGGATAAGATATCTCTCATGTTTTTTTAGTTCTGCTCCAGAAACAAAATGTGATGGATGGATGGAAAGACAGAAGGATGGACAGACAGCACTCATTCCAGTATCCCCCTTCAACTTTGTGGTGGGGGATAATGACAACATTCTTATGAAACAACTTCTCAGTTGGTATTCATTTATGTGAAACATACTTCTTCTGGCTTCTACCCCCTCCACTGAAATCCTGAGTAAAAGAATTTCTGTAGAATCAGTTCCTACCTTGACAAAGTTCCCATACAGCGCCATCTTCTTCCGGGCTTTCTCAGCCCTCTTCTCTTCCTTGCTGTCAGGGGACTTCCTGCCGAGTGTCACCTCGCCATTCTGAAATACATACACTGTCACCTCAATATTGGGAAAAACACACGTGTTACCTCACCATCGTAAAACACACGTCACCTCACCATTCTGAAACACACACACTGTCACCTCACCATCGTAAAACACACGTCACCTCAACATTCTGAAACACACACACTGTCACCTCAACATTCTGAAACACACACACTGTCACCTCAATATTGGGAAAAACACAGTGGTCACCGCACCATCGCAAAACACACGTCACCTCGACATCGTGAAACACACACACTCTGAGTCACCTCACCATTCTGAAACACACACACTGTCACCTCAATATTAGGAAAAACACAGGTGTCATCGCATCATCGTGAAAGACACATGTCACCTCACCATCGTGAAACACACACACTGTCACCTCAATATTGGGAAAAAGCCCCCACCTGCCTAAAATGAAATACCTGGTCAGCCCCCACCTGCCTCAAGTTGACAAACCTGGTCAGCCCCCACCTGCCTCAAGTTGACATACCTGGTCAGCCCCCACCTGCCTCAAGTTGACATACCTGGTCAGCCCCCACCTGCCTCTAGTTGACATACCTGGTCACTCCCCACCTGCCTCAAGTTGACAAACCTGGTCACTCCCCACCTGCCTCTAGTTGACATACCTGGTCAGCCCCCACCTGCCTCTAGTTGACATACCTGGTCAGCCCCCACCTGCCTCTAGTTGACATACCTGGTCAGTCCCCACCTGCCTCTAGTTGACATACCTGGTCAGCCCCCACCTGCCTCTAGTTGACATACCTGGTCAGCCCCCACCTGCCTCAAGTTGACATACCTGGTCAGCCCCCACCTGCCTCAAGTTGACATACCTGGTCAGCCCCCACCTGCCTCTAGTTGACATACCTGGTCACTCCCCACCTGCCTCTAGTTGACAAACCTGGTCACTCCCCACCTGCCTCTAGTTGACATACCTGGTCAGCCCCCACCTGCCTCTAGTTGACATACCTGGTCAGCCCCCACCTGCCTCTAGTTGACATACCTGGTCAGTCCCCACCTGCCTCTAGTTGACATACCTGGTCAGCCCCCACCTGCCTCTAGTTGACATACCTGGTCAGCCCCCACCTGCCTCAAGTTGACATACCTGGTCAGCCCCCACCTGCCTCAAGTTGACATACCTGGTCAGCCCCCACCTGCCTCTAGTTGACATACCTGGTCAGCCCCCACCTGCCTCTAGTTGACATACCTGGTCAGCCCCCACCTGCCTCAAGTTGACATACCTGGTCAGCCCCCACCTGCCTCAAGTTGACATACCTGGTCAGCCCCCGACTGCCTCTACTTGACATACCTGGTCAGCCCCCACCTGCCTCAAGTTGACATACCTGGTCAGCCCCCACCTGCCTCTAGTTGACATACCTGGTCAGCCCCCACCTGCCTCTAGTTGACATACCTGGTCAGCCCCCACCTGCCTCTAGTTGACATACCTGGTCAGCCCCCACCTGCCTCTAGTTGACATACCTGGTCAGTCCCCACCTGCCTCTAGTTGACATACCTGGTCAGCCCCCACCTGCCTCTAGTTGACATACCTGGTCAGCCCCCACCTGCCTCAAGTTGACATACCTGGTCAGCCCCCACCTGCCTCAAGTTGACATACCTGGTCAGCCCCCACCTGCCTCTAGTTGACATACCTGGTCACTCCCCACCTGCCTCTAGTTGACAAACCTGGTCACTCCCCACCTGCCTCTAGTTGACATACCTGGTCAGCCCCCACCTGCCTCTAGTTGACATACCTGGTCAGCCCCCACCTGCCTCTAGTTGACATACCTGGTCAGTCCCCACCTGCCTCTAGTTGACATACCTGGTCAGCCCCCACCTGCCTCTAGTTGACATACCTGGTCAGCCCCCACCTGCCTCAAGTTGACATACCTGGTCAGCCCCCACCTGCCTCAAGTTGACATACCTGGTCAGCCCCCACCTGCCTCTAGTTGACATACCTGGTCAGCCCCCACCTGCCTCTAGTTGACATACCTGGTCAGCCCCCACCTGCCTCAAGTTGACATACCTGGTCAGCCCCCACCTGCCTCAAGTTGACATACCTGGTCAGCCCCCGACTGCCTCTACTTGACATACCTGGTCAGCCCCCACCTGCCTCAAGTTGACATACCTGGTCAGCCCCCACCTGCCTCTAGTTGACATACCTGGTCAGCCCCCACCTGCCTCTAGTTGACATACCTGGTCAGCCCCCACCTGCCTCTAGTTGACATACCTGGTCAGCCCCCACCTGCCTCTAGTTGACATACCTGGTCATCCCCCACCTGCCTCAAGTTGACATACCTGGTCAGCCCCCACCTGCCTCAAGTTGACATACCTGGTCAGCCCCCACCTGCCTCTAGTTGACATACCTGGTCAGCCCCCACCTGCCTCTAGTTGACATACCTGGTCAGCCCCCACCTGCCTCTAGTTGACATACCTGGTCAGCCCCCACCTGCCTCAAGTTGACATACCTGGTCATCCCCCACCTGCCTCAAGTTGACATACCTGGTCAGCCCTCACCTGCCTCTAGTTGACATACCTGGTCAGCCCCCACCTGCCTCTAGTTGACATACCTGGTCAGCCCCCACCTGCCTCTAGTTGACATACCTGGTCAGCCCCCACCTGCCTCTAGTTGACATACCTGGTCAGCCCCCACCTGCCTCTAGTTGACATACCTGGTCATCCCCCACCTGCCTCAAGTTGACATACCTGGTCAGCCCCCACCTGCCTCAAGTTGACATACCTGGTCACTCCCCACCTGCCTCTAGTTGACATACCTGGTCAGCCCCCACCTGCCTCTAGTTGACATACCTGGTCAGCCCCCACCTGCCTCTAGTTGACATACCTGGTCAGCCCCCACCTGCCTCAAGTTGACATACCTGGTCAGCCCCCACCTGCCTCAAGTTGACAAACCTGGTCAGCCCCCACCTGCCTCAAGTTGACATACCTGGTCAGCCCCCACCTGCCTCTAGTTGACATACCTGGTCACCCCCCACCTGCCTCTAGTTGACATACCTGGTCATCCCCCACCTGCCTCTAGTTGACATACCTGGTCAGCCCCACACCTGCCTCTAGTTGACATACCTGGTCAGCCCCCACCTGCCTCTAGTTGACATACCTGGTCAACCCCCACCTGCCTCTAGTTGACATACCTGGTCAACCCCCACCTGCCTCTAGTTGACATACCTGGTCAGCCCCCACCTGCCTCTAGTTGACATACCTGGTCAGCCCCCACCTGCCTCTAGTTGACATACCTGGTCAGCCCCCACCTGCCTCTAGTTGACATACCTGGTCACCCCCCCCCACCTGCCTCAAGTTGACATACCTGGTCACCCCCCCCCACCTGCCTCTAGTTGACATACCTGGTCACCCCCCCCACCTGCCTCAAGTTGACATACCTGGTCACTCCCCACCTGCCTCAAGTTGACATACCTGGTCACCCCCCCCACCTGCCTCTAGTTGACATACCTGGTCACCCCCCCCCCCACCTGCCTCTAGTTGACATACCTGGTCACTCCCCACCTGCCTCTAGTTGACAAACCTGGTCACTCCCCACCTGCCTCTAGTTGACATACCTGGTCACCCCCATCTGGCTCTAGTTGACACACCTGGTCACTCCCCCATCTGCCTCTAGTTGACACACCTGGTCACCCCCACCTGCCTCTAGTTGACATACCTGGTCAGCCCCCACCTGCCTCAAGTTGACATACCTGGTCACCCCCATCTGGCTCTAGTTGACACACCTGGTCACTCCCCCACCTGCCTCTAGTTGACACACCTGGTCAGCCCCCACCTGCCTCTAGTTGACATACCTGGTCACCCCCCCCACCTGCCTCAAGTTGACATACCTGGTCACTCCCCACCTGCCTCAAGTTGACATACCTGGTCACCCCCCCCACCTGCCTCTAGTTGACATACCTGGTCACCCCCCCCCCCACCTGCCTCTAGTTGACATACCTGGTCACTCCCCACCTGCCTCTAGTTGACAAACCTGGTCACTCCCCACCTGCCTCTAGTTGACATACCTGGTCACCCCCATCTGGCTCTAGTTGACACACCTGGTCACTCCCCCATCTGCCTCTAGTTGACACACCTGGTCACCCCCACCTGCCTCTAGTTGACATACCTGGTCAGCCCCCACCTGCCTCAAGTTGACATACCTGGTCACCCCCATCTGGCTCTAGTTGACACACCTGGTCACTCCCCCACCTGCCTCTAGTTGACACACCTGGTCAGCCCCCACCTGCCTCTAGTTGACATACCTGGTCAGCCCCCACTTTTATGGCTTTAGCTGTTTTGTTGAAGACATGATCCCACCAGTGATGAGTGAACTCTGCACCTGGGTCGTGGCCCACCTGAATAGATAGATGTCATGGACTATCTCTGGTGTGCTTGATGTTTGACGAATACGGTGTATACTTTGAAAGAATTTTGTTCCAATAACACACAGGCCTAAACAGTACACTGAAGCTATGTCACAAGTTTCATAAGAGTTTCCATTCTAAGCATCAGCAACATGAACAAAATACCAAAGTTTTACGCATACATGTGGGAATAGTTTTGATTGGTCAACTATTTGGCCACATAATTCTGTTTTCAGTGCTCTAAGGCTGATCTTAGTATTACCTTAAAGGGCAAGTTCACACGGAAATGAACCTATTTTTCTTGTACTTATTCCACATTGAAAGTGTTAACCTAGAAGTGTCATAGACAAAAATATAAAATTATCACAATTAATTAACATATTTTTTGCATTAAAACGATTTATATTTTTCACATGTACCAAGTGTTCTATTTCCATAACAAAAACACCATGGCTTATGCCCCTTGCAATATGACGTCATTGGTGCCAATTGATAAACATTATGACGTCCTCATGCTTTGTTAGAGCCGCTTCACGTGGTGTAGGTACAGGTGTGTGATTCTAGTGTCTGAGATGCCAGCCAGCATAGTGTTATGCTGAGTCACCACTGCGCCGGAGTGTGTCGTTGGCCATGTTGTTTTACCGCAAACTGGTACTTGATATCTTTTGCGTTGAGAATAGACAGGGACCTAGTTGAATTGGCACCAATTACGTCATAATCTAAGGGGGATAACTCAGGCCTGTTTAACTCGAAAAACGAAGGCCTCATAACGGCATATCATTTTCACACTATTGTGAGCTTCCTACTTTCACTGTGCAACAAATGAATGTATATTTTCAAACACAGATACTAACTAATTCTAAAATTGTGTTTTGTTTAGAAAAAGAAAGAAAGTGATTTTTGCGTTCACACTTCCCCTTTAAGAGGAGGTGTGAAGCATGTAGAACACATGTGCTTATAGTTTGTTTGGCCTCAACCCTGGTTTGTGAAAACAAATGCCTCCTTCATGCAGTACCAGTGCCCTGAGAGGTCTCCAGGTCAGAACAGGTCCCCAGTACCTCATGGTTGTCAAAAGAGCTGGCTAACTCACCCCCGTTTTGTTGTTCTTTATCTGCACCTTGATAGCCTCCGTCATCCCACTTTCCTCTCGGCCGAGGCCAGACCCTGTGCAATAGAACATCAACATTAGCTTCACACCAGTTGTTGTCTGGCTGTTATTTTTACCACTTGACAGCAGGCCAGACACAAGAGGAAACAATAATGTGCTTGGTAGGATTTCCACATAGGAATTACAGGCATGATGGAAAATGCAATTTTTTCCTGTTGTAACTGGGAACAATCCCAGGTCTCCTGTGGGCTGTACCTACATTGTAACTGGGAACAATCCCTGGTCTCCTGTGGGCTGTACCTACATTGTGATGGGGAACAATCCCTGGTCTCCTGAGGGCTGTACCTACATTGTGATGGGGAACAATCCCAGGTCTCCTGTGGGCTGTACCTACATTGTGATGGGAAACAATCCCAGGTCTCCTGTGGGCTGTACCTACATTGTGATGGGGAACAATCCCTGGTCTCCTGTGGGCTGTACCTACATTGTGATGGGGAACAATCCCTGGTCTCCTGTGGGCTGTACCTACATTGTGATGGGGAACAATCCCTGGTCTCCTGTTGGCTGTACCTACTTTGTAACTGGGAACAATCCCAGGTCTCCTGTGGGCTGTACCTACATTGTAACTGGGAACAATCCCTGGTCTCCTGTGGGCTGTACCTACTTTGTAACTGGGAACAGTCCCTGGTCTCCTGTGGGCTGTACCTACTTTGTAACTGGGAACAATCCCTGGTCTCCTGTGGGTTGTACCTACATTGTGATGGAGAACAAACTCCCAGGTCTCCTGTTGGCTGTACCTACATTGTGATGGGGAACAATCCCTGGTCTCCTGTGGGTTGTACCTACATTGTGATGGGGAACAATCCCTGGGCTCCTGTTGGCTGTACCTACATTGTGATGGGGAACAAACTCCCAGGTCTCCTGTTGGCTGTACCTACATTGTAACTGGGAACAATCCCTGGTCTCCTGTGGGCTGTACCTACATTGTGATGGGGAACAATCCCTGGTCTCCTGTGGGCTGTACCTACATTGTAACTGGGAACAATCCCTGGTCTCCTGAGGGCTGTACCTACACGGTAACTGGGAACAATCCCTGGTCTCCTGTGGGCTGTACCTACTTTGTAACTGGGAACAATCCCAGGTCTCCTGTGGGCTGTACCTTCATTGTAACTGGGAACAATCCCTGGTCTCCTATGGGTTGTACCTACATTGTAACTGGGAACAATCCCTGGTCTCCTGTGGGCTGTACCTACTTTGTAACTGGGAACAATCCCAGGTCTCCTGTGGGCTGTACCTTCATTGTAACTGGGAACAATCCCTGGTCTCCTGTGGGTTGTACCTACATTGTAACTGGGGAACAATCCCTGGTCTCCTGTGGGTTGTACCTACATTGTAACTGGGAACAATCCCCGGTCTCCTGTGGGCTGTACCTACATTGTAACTGGGAACAATCCCTGGTCTCCTGAGGGCTGTACCTACATTGTAACTGGGAACAGTCCCTGGTCTCCTGTGGGCTGTACCTACATTGTAACTGGGAACAATCCCTGGTCTCCTGTGGGCTGTACCTACATTGTAACTGGGGAACAATCCCTGGTCTCCTGAGGGCTGTACCTACATTGTAACTGGGAACAATCCCTGGTCTCCTGTGGGCTGTACCTACATTGTAACTGCGAACAATCCCTGGTCTCCTGTGGGCTGTACCTACATTGTAACTGCGAACAATCCCAGGTCTCCTGTGGGCTGTACCTACATTGTGATGGGGAACAATCCCTGGTCTCCTGTGGGCTGTACCTACATTGTGATGGGGAACAATCCCAGGTCTCTTGTGGGCTGTACCTACATTGTGATGGGGAACAATCCCTGGTCTCCTGAGGGCTGTACCTTCATTGTGATGGGGAACAATCCCAGGTCTCCTGTGGGCTGTACCTACATTGTGATGGGGAACAATCCCTGGTCTCCTGTGGGCTGTACCTACATTGTGATGGGGAACAATCCCTGGTCTCCCAGCATCAAAGCATGTTTACCTGTGACGTGAGACAATCAAGGCGGCTGGACAGACAACTTACTAGATTAAGTCTTTAAATGGTATTTAGAATTGAAACATGTAAGGAAGAGAATTTATGGATGACAACTGCTTTCTTATGAGTTGACATCCACAAATTCTCTTCCTAACATACACGATGTTGTTCTTGGTTTGTATATTCCCTATGCAGTGGCCTACTGTTCCGAGATCAGACCTTGTTGTTGCACAATAACATCACTGCACAATACATGCAAATTTCAGGGGACATTTTGACAAATGTAATACAATATCTATCTATTAATGAGTGAATTATGTCAAACGCTGTAGTCAGCAGTATTTCAGCCATATCATGGCAGGCTGTAAACAATCTGTTCTGGACCAGGCAAACCAGTGACTGACAGCATAAACAACAGTCCACATCCCAGAGCTCCAGATAAGCTGCGTATCTGCGTGAAATACGCATCAGAAATGCAGAAATACACAGTAACATATAATCCAAGCGTATCAAATATGCAACGAACATTACAGATATGCTACAAAAATAAAACTTGTGCGTATCATCAAAATATTGTGAAGTAACCCTGCATATTCGATTAGCGAATCAGCAACTTATTTTGAAATTATAAACGGGCATTCCATCAACCTTGCCAAACTCCACGATGACAGTTACATCATGATCATTTGCCATCACACTTTCTTGTGGAAGTATCGTGGTATTTTTGAGTCCTATAAAGCTCTCGAACCCACACGACACCAGTTTGCAGGGACTAGATAAATAGTGTTTTTAAATATTTAACTTAAATACCCACATGTGTAAAAACTAGTGGGTAACAGAAATTTGAATACGCAGATAGAATTACTGATACCCAATGATTTTAAAATGCATGGGTAAAATACTAACAACACCAAAAGCTTATCTGGAGCTCTGACATCCTGAGTGTATGACAAACAGTCTGCCAAGTCACCAAGTCTGACCACTATAGGTCAGATCAGGCCAACAGCTGAAACCCTGATAAAGGCTAACAAGTTTGTAACAGTGATATCATCACTTTCTCTTAAGCAAAACTGATGAAGTAGTCCACAGTGAGTGAGTGAGTTGGGTTTAACGCTGCTTTTAACAGTATTCCATTTATATCACGGCGTGTCAGCTTAATGTGGGAGGAAAGCTCGAGGTGATGCAGGTCTCAGACATTTACCACTTCGGTGAAACCCACGAGCACAGGTATGGTGCTGACAAACCTAAAAACATAATTGGGGCGAACCGGGATTCGAACCCACAATCATAGGTTCTCTGCACAGCAAATCGTGGCGCCTTAGACGACTGGGCCATCTGTGCCCCCAAGTAGTCCACAGACTAAGGGACAGTGCGCAGATAGTTCTATGTGTTTTTAAATCACGCATGAAATAATTTCCAAGTATGACTTCGCATGCCTGATTTAATTCTCAACCAAAGAAATAGTACTCCCTACAGTGAAGCCGATAACACAACGGCTGCACAGAGTAAACTGGCTTCAGTAGGCATACTAGAGGCAAATTTTAGTTAAAGATCGTGTTTGTGTTTCTTACAGATGAGTTACAAATGACTAATTGCCAGATTAAGAAGCCAGTGTTTGTCAAAGCCTGCATTACAATATAAATATGCCTCGGTCATATGAAGCCAATCACTCTCCTACCCAGAGTTCCTTACGGCCAGCCTAGTACCTAGTGTCACAGCTTCCACTCCATTAACGGATGTTTCATTGGTTTCATTGTGGACAAGTCTACACATTTAGATAAACATCGAGAAAATGTCCTAAAATGTGAAAAACTATTTTCATTTGGGTATTTCTCCGCGACATGCTGTAATCAAAGCCCAACGGAGAGCTAGCAATAGGGTCACTTTAATGTGCAAAACTATATTATCCTACACTTCATTGTCACATTTGTAGTAGGATGTCTATGTGATTATACAAAACAATATGTAAAGCGTCTCGAAAGGAGTGTATTTGGCCTGTCTGTTCTTATTTCAGACGTGTGTTTGTTTACAAACAAGAGAAAAGTCTGGTCATGTGATAAGCCTACACTCACAGAACATTCTGTAGCGGAATAAGGTGAGCAGAGCCGAGTAGGCTTGTGGGGTATCGGTTATTTTTTACAAATAAAGTTTCAGAAAGGTTGACGTCCTGTCTCGTAAAGCAATTATTGAGTTATAGGATCCATGTTGTTTAATTATTGGGAGTATGTATCTTTTGATCTTACACCCAATAATACTTTTGGCTGTAAATGGAAAATGCTTTGATGAAGTGTTTATTATATAAAATTAATAAAGTGGGACAATGCTGCATGTGCTGATGCCCATTTCCCCCTAGCATTTGGTCTAGATGTCATTAGGGAGCAACCATTTGGTTTTCAGAAGGGGTTGGCTGTAGGGCTGGGATGGGTAACTTGGGTACTCGGGTAAGGTGGGTCATGAGTAGGACCCGGGTACCCACAGGCCTACCCGGACCCGTGGTTAGTCATGTGATATATTGGTTAATGACAAAAACTCACTATAGCTCAGTGGTTACACTACAAGTTGCTAATGTTCGCAATTCTTTTCTAACAATACACACATTCCTTTTGACTTGCATATGTTTGAGTAAAGTTAATGCTTCAGTCAACTTCTGTGTACGCATGATCTGATCGTTTGATACATATTTCTAAATAGTTTTGGCCAGGGCTGCGGTAAAACAATTCCCTATCAGAGGTTTTGTTCCCATGCAACTCTTGAGACCTGCAGTCGGTACCATGGTAAGGTCGGGTAATAGGGGATCAGATACCCGGACTCATCCCCTAGTTGGCTGGGATTTTGGTTTGAAGTGAGCATTTCCTAGCTCAAATATTTTTTTCAAAATCAAGTGCTCAATTATATTTTATAAATTATAAAAATAACTAGATTTCTAACTGTATTATTTGGACATCTGTCAGCAAGAACCGGACACTTATTTTTTTCTACAAAACGAGGCATATATGCATATTTTCAGATAAACAGGGTGTTGATTATGTTCTTAGAAAAAATCCTGGGCTACCCCTGAAAATCAAATGATTGCTCCCTTCTACTACTGCAATAGATTTACAAGGTATTCTTTCGTCATACCAGATCGCTGCATCTATTATGACATTAACAGCTGGTAAACCATAACCACTGGGTGTCCGGATCGAGTCGACTATTACCGTCTGTCCATCCATGTTTTAGGAGTTGGTTACGTGCAAATGTACTGTTCGACATTCCGTACAGTAACGAGACCGATGGTCCTGTCACACGTGGGTTGTAATCAGAAAGCAAGTCCAAGGTGGATTAGCTCCCTTCCATATTCTGAATGCCTCGACAAATTTCCTCACTCGGGTCAAATCGGCATATTCCGACACTTATATTATGGGATAGAGACGGGCGCGTGACTGCCTTGTGATTGGTTGTTTTGAAAGAGGCATACCGCTTATCATAAACAAGGCATTGAACAATGGGTATAACTGAAGTTAGGAATGTGTAACATAAGTCTCCAATGTTTGGACCAGAAATGTCAGATATGAGTGATCATATTGTAAGTAACTGTCCGAATATTATTAACATAATAAATGTAAAATTGGGGTAAAAAAAAATTAGGCCAAAATTAGTTGCTACTTGTTTCCTCCCATATTAAACACTTTTTTTATACCAGCAGACCTGTAGTGGAGCAGGAAACTGAAAAAACAATTGAATTGCTTCCGAAATGTTCAAAACCTCTGCGTCACATTGAATCCATTTTGATAGGTCATATCTAAACAAGTGTTGGACTGATTTTTATGTGTAAGAATTCAGTTATCCTTTTTAGATAACCTAAGTCGCACTGAAGTTGTTCATTATATGATATGTATTAGGCTACACTACATACTGAAAGTACTCTGAAGGAAAATGGTATTCGTTGGCTATTTTTAGCCGTTTTAACGCGTACGATGCCGAAGCTGCTTTTCAGAGGTCGAAGCTTGGAGTCGGAAAACACCGGACTTTGCCGAAATAAAAGCACGCGACGCCATCTTAGATTCGTCTTGCGCGGAAGTATATGCACTGCATTAATTTGTTTCTTTATTCATTTCTACACGAGTTCAGAAGCAAGAAGATCAGGCGAGCATGAGTCAGTATATTCAAGTTACGGAGGAGGAGAACGAGGAACCTATTGAAATTCCAAGTGAAGATGATGGTACCCTGTTATTGACGACACTTTCTGCCCAGTTTCCTGGAGCATGTGGAATGAAATATCGCAATCCAGAAACCGGCGCTTATCGTGGTATCCGCCTTGTAGATGGGCGCCTGCATCCACCAGATGGTTTATGGGAATCCCACGTCTACGTTTCGGTGTTTCCAAAAGGTATGTCTTTGTCTTTAATGTGATTGCATTATATTTATTAATGTTCATGATTGCCTTCACATTTTGTTCACGGAAGCCATGCCGGCATGTCTAACAATAGAACTGTGGTGTGACTGCGGCAGCCATGAGTTTGTTGTCGCCGTCTTCACTTATTTCCAGAAAATGCAACCGATCAACTACGGCAAAGAAATGTGATAATTTCTTGTCACATATTCCAGAGACAGAACTAAAACGAAATTGCATCTGTATTACGTCTCAGCTATTAAGGTAAACAATCAACCCTGAAGCCACATCCGAAAGAGTCGCCGCTGGTGTGAAGAGTGATGAGCTTGAGATAAATAATAGTTTATGTATATTTTTCCTTTGTTTTCTCCCTGTGTTTGATGTTGACTACTGAGTATCGCATACATAATGTAATCATGGTAATAATACTAATATCCCATCAGACATTGAACATAGATTCATTTCACTCACTGTTAACTGAAGTAGTAGGCCTAATGTTCATTATGTATGCTTTTTGTTGTTGTAGAAAACAAAAGGAAGGGCGAAGAGGGCCAAGAGAACCCAGCAGCCAAGACAAAGCGAATCGAGACATCACCATGCAGCACAGATCTCATTGTCCTTGGTCTGCCATGGAAGAGTACAGAAGATGACCTAAAGAAATATTTCGCCCAGTTTGGAGAACTGCTTTTGGTGCAGGTAGTACAGTTAGTCTATCATACTTTGGGACAATTGTTTTGTAGATGTTTCAGTATGTAGCCTATCATTGTGTTAATTTGATGTACATAACTAACTTCTGTGATGGTTAGAGATGGAGCAGACATTAAGCAGTATTTTACATGGGTGATCTTACTTTACAAATCATACCATTGTATTTCGTTAAACGTTTAGGAGTCTTGTACATGTTGTAGCAAGTCTTTTTTAATCCTTCCCAAGGTTAAGCGAGACATCAAGACTGGCCAGTCCAAAGGATTTGGTTTCATTCGATTTGTGGAACACTCAGCTCAAGTGAAGTGCATGTCCCAGCGTCACATGATAGATGGCAGATGGTGCGATGTCACCATACCCAACTCAAAGGTAATTGCTTTTGTGCTTTTTGTTGTGGGTACACATGAATGTGAGCCATTCATTGTTGAGGTGTATTTTTGTGCTTAGGTTTCTATTGGGAGAGCGTGCATACAAACAAAAGCAATTAGCTCCAAATTAACATAATTTCTATTGGAGTACTGTACTACCATGACAACGTAAATAAGAGTAGGATGGTCGCTATATTATTACAGAAGGTAATTTATAATTGATCATAATGACGCATACTTACTAACACTAAATATGTCATATGTGTTTCTTGTTCTTTGTTCAACTTTTATGACATATTTAGGATTGATCAATATTGATTTTCTTTACTGAAAGCGGTAAACAAAGTACCTGTCATTAGCTACTCAGGGGCAGGCAACTCTATAGTACGGCTATTTTGTGGTGTGATAAGTGTGGATTATGTGGTTTACATCACATCCTGTTTTAGATTACGACCTAGGTTGGGTTGAGGTGTGATTCAACTACAAAATCTTTCCAGAAACTATCATAAAAAGTGAATGTATACATATTGACGAGTAGCTGTGACATACTGCAACACATCCTTATTTGATCAAGTGATGAAATATTGTGCTAAGATTTGCATAAGTAAACAGTTGACAGCGTGTGTGGATTACAAGATTTACCGATACCATGGTAATATAGAGCCCACGATATATTGTCATGCTATACATCATAGAAGTAATGTCTCCATGGGATGAAGCATATGCTGCACTGTTTTAAACGTCATTGTCAATTTTATGATTACATCATCAATAATTGTTTCTTTTAATATACAGTAGATGGGAATGTCCAAGTCTCTCATAAAAATTACTTATGAATAGTAAAGCTGGTTGTTACCATGATATTCCTCTACTTAACACACCCTACTTTCAGACTGACAAGAAGCATTTTCCTGTGGAAAATATTTGATTTGTAAACAGTGCTTAGATGCACATGAAATGTGTTCTCTTCTGCTTTTGTACATGCTCCAAGCTCTATCACTAGTTGATCTTTAACATGCACTGTGCATTGCCAGGGTTAGAACTTAACACTAGCCTGCTAATCCTGGGATAGTACAGATTCCTGTGTTTTAGTACAGATTTTCCCCATTGCCTTAACACTACAAGGGCATTTATCTCAACCCTGGCTATTAATGCTTTGAAAATGACAGGGTCTAAAGGATTTGGGAAATATTGAACCTGCAGGGTTTTTATGTGATGTACAAGTCTGCATCAAGTACACACAGGTCCAGAGAAGGGATGCAGAAAAACATTCTGCTTCTCACGTGGCGGACAAAAAATATTCATTATGCCTGCAGGGCAGCAAGAGCAGTTTATGGGTGTTTCTTCAAAACATCATCATACTTCTGTGTTTACCTTCTCAGGCATAACCTTCTGCTTGAATGGGAATACATCATTTCGTGTCAGAAGCAAATGGATTTGCTCCCAATCCTACATTGTGATTGGCTAACAACAACACACTCAAATTCTCTTAGGCCACAAATTTGTTATTTTTTGTTTCACGGGCCTGTCACCACTACTGAAAAGCATCTGGAAAAGAAATAAATTTAAACACAAAAATATTTATTTTTATTACGTCTCCCGCAAGTAATAAAGTCCCTATTTACAATAGAAATGTTCTATATAAGTGTCAGTGATTCAAGAAGCCAGCTGCAGTTTTAACTCCAAGTTAGAATGACTTTCATATAAATATATAAATGATCGACATCGCTATTGTTTTTGTTTTCAACCAACCTTTAGTGGAAAAGCTGGGATAAATCTGTGAAACGTAAAATGAAAGAATGTGTGGCCTTTTAGTTAACTTTAGTTTGGATCCCAAATCCGAATGTGCAACCTAAGGTCTTTGAATAATGGCAGTGCAATATCAGGCCATTACTCGTTAATTCTACAGACAAGCAGTATGGTACATACTGGTTTGCAAAGGTATGTCTGGTACTTATCAGTTCTGATAATAATGTTGTTGGAAGTTATCGGGAGCACTGCTATGCATATTCTGTTCTAAGCTTTTAAAAGGGGAGGCCAGGTAGTCAAGTGGTTAAAGCGATCACTTGTCAATTCCCGACATGGGTACAATGTGTGAAGCCTATTTCTGGTGTCCCCCGGAGTGATATTGCTGGAATATTGCTAAAAGTGGCATAGAACCATACTCACTAAGATTTTAGAGATTATTGATCTATTTTCTCGCTGTTCTGTCATGTTTCACCCTAGCCAGGGTTGCTGGTGACATTTCTAAAACATTCACTGGAAGGTCAAAATAAAGAAAATGGTTCTGTCTATACCAAGGGCACCATCTCATGGTTACTTACAAAGAGCATTCAAAATGATATGAAAGAATATTTTTTAAGTGAAATCACAAAGAGCTGAAGACATTATATTTTGTTTATTATGATATATAATTATATGTTTGATGTACATACTGAGTAAAAGAATGAATGTGTTTGTCATTGCAGGAAGGTGCTCAGCAGCTCATGAACAGGAAAGTCTTTGTGGGGAGATGTACAGAAAACCTGAGTGCTGAAAACTTGCGAAACTACTTTGGCAAGTTTGGTGAAGTTGTGGACGTCTTCATTCCGAAGCCTTTCAGAGCCTTTGCTTTCGTAACATTCGCTAACCCTGAGATAGCCCAGACCCTCTGTGGTGAAGACCACGTGATAGATGGGACCAGTGTCCATGTCAGCAGTGCTGCCCCCAAGAATATGGATCGCCACGGTGATCGCAAAGGTGGAGGTGGGGGGTACAACCAAGGTTTCAACCAAGGCTTTGGGAATCAGGGTGGATGGAGCCCAGGGCCTCGCCCCTCCCCTTCCCATCAAAATAATATTGGTAAGCAGAACAGTCAAAACATGGCTCAAGGGGTTGATAACCAGGTTGCTAACAACATTGGAATGAATCTTCTAAACAGCGCCATGATGGCAGCTGCCCAAGCTGTTTTAAGTGGGCAAGGTCAGTGGGGACCCCTGGGGCTGGCAGGACAGGGAGGTGGTGGGGGCGGGGGTGGGGGTGGAGGTGGAAATGGGGACACTACCCCGAATCAGAACAACAGTAATCAGACCTTTGGGAATATTGGTGGGGGTGGAGGACAGGGCGGTGGAAGCAACTTCCTAGGGTGGGGTGGTCCACATTCTGATGGGCAAAGCCACAGTCCTGCAAGTCAGGGACAGTATGGAGGATGGGGAACTCATGGCAGTGGGGGGAGGTCAGGGGGGTGGAGCTGAATGGAGTGAATGAATAGTATAGCAGTGGTCATTCAGCCTACAAACACCTGCACAGTTCTACATCCTCAATTATAATTGAAGGTGCTTCTCAAAACTGTCAACCAAACGTCCAGATTAATTGTCTGTCAGAAATTCTAAGTTTGTGCTATAATATCTTTTCGATGTGGACTAGTTTAAAGAATATATCAGCAAATGTATGTTAAGTGACTACTGCTATGCTGTTGTGTGGTGGGATGTTGGAAACACAGCAGCTGTGGTGGAAATGTGGTAGAGAAGCATGTGTGAGGCAAGCGCTGTGATGTGGAGGATGGGCAGTGCACCACATTGATAGTGAGGATGAGTTGGGAGTTTGTATGATGCTCTTATTGAACTTAAGGGGCACTGTCTTCCTGACCTGCATATAGAGTAGCAGTGCTGTGTGAGTGGTGGTTATGATGATGCACATACTGTTGCTGTTGGCTCTCAAGTTTTCTGTTTCAGATGGGTTTCCATCTTTGAACTTGTCCCCCCATTTGTGTTAATTTGAAGATCTTGAATTCTTCCTCTCACTAAATTGTCATATTCTATTACTTTAGAACATTTTCTTACCAACCAATGCAGATTTCCAGAAAATCTACAAATGTTTGCAAATAATTTTGTAAATGGATAGAAAATACTATTTTGTAGTTCCATTTCCTTGAAAAATGTATTGTAACGGAAATGCCATTGACAGGGTTCACTCTAGTAATTTTCTGACATCGGCCCTTTATGTGAAAATTCAAATATTCCCACACATGACCATACAGCACAATGTTAAAATGCCCCTCTGTATTGAAAATGTGGGCTTTTTTCTAATTTAGGGGGTAAAAGCACAAGGCCCCACCCTAGAATTATCCCTGCATTGATATTTGTAGTACTATCAGTTGCTTGTTGTTATATGGCCTTTGTAGCCGTTGCAAATCATGTTGTGTATTGTCAGTGAATTTGAAAGTTTTTGTGTGTGTGTAGCATGTTTTACTTGCTTGAAGGGAGCTTGGGGAGAGTGAGCTGTGCAAGGAGAGGATTGGGAGGCAAAGCTTAGTCCTAGACACAGCACATACATTGAAAAGCAACAGTCCTACATCTAGTGGTGAGAGTAGATCACCATGTACATACAGCTTTCTTGCAGACCGCCACCATCACAGAGTAGCATATGTCTCAGTGTAGTCCGTGTTGTTAACTGTCAAGTGTCATGTCATTTTAATGGTCATATCATTCACAAATGTCACATCTGCAGGAATGGACGTTAACATAGCTATATATACACTTTCATACTTGTCACAACATGCAGTATTCAAATTGACTAAATTTGCATTGTTTATCAATCAGCCATGTTTTGGCTTTGTAACAGTTGATAAGAAATTCTCTTTGAACTCAATTTTTACTCCATACAGATTACAGGAGATTATTGGGGAAATATCAAGTTTGCCTACATACATCATTGATTGTATTGCCTATATGATAAGAACATTTTACCTGAAAAGACCAATCTGCTTGTTTCACATTGTGTTTTTGGTAAAATTTGGTAACATTGGTCACTGAACTGTGTCAGAATATGGTTGAATGGAAGATATTGTCAACCTGGAATGAGGAATTTTGAGAGATGATGTTTTGCAGGTGATGAATGACATTTCCCAATATGATTGAGTGGAATGATATTTTAGATATGTGGAATGTGTCAAATACATTGTTTGATTTGGTTTGTTTTGAGTGACAATGCTATTGAAAGATATACACCATGGCTATGTGTTGTGTTTTGTGTTTGAGTGTTGATTGATCAAGGAACGTTAACACAGGAGCCATATTTGTTCCTGTCACAGTAACTAGCTCCTACTATTTAGAAGTCATGTGAGCAGACAAAGAATGGTGCTGTGATGGGAAAGTGATGAGCCTGACAGTTTAAGATTGTGTGGGAACAGATATGGCTGTCTGTTCGATTGCTGAAGGGAAGAAGTCTGGCTGGAGGAAGTAGCTGGAGAAGGAAGCATTGTGACCATGGTGAATGTGTCTGAGAATGGAGGCGGGTTACAGTGGATGTGTTGAGTAGTGGTTTGTGTGTACACAACCTGAAGGTGGTGGTGTCACATTTATGGAAACACATGCCATACTTCATCCCACTGAGAGGAACACTCGGTCAAACAATTTACAGTATTTCATCACCTACCACCATTATAATATTCTAGACCCAGCAGATGTTAAGTACTGGTATGAATGAATATGCATGATGGTGCCATATTAACATTCCTGGTCTGCAAAGATAGTTCTGTTGCTGAATATGTGGAATGTTTAATTGCTTGGTCAATAGACCTCTCAAACATGCACAGACCCGCAGACAAGAGTTCCTGCTGGTCTGATGAAACTTACCCTTCAATGATATTTCAATTCGAACGGCAGTCACCTGTTTTAGTTGTCAGTTGGGAAACACGATACCTACATTACCACCAACCCTCTATTGCTCACTGAGTTGTCATAGAATCCAATTGTCTTAGTTCAGGGATGGCAGTCTTTCGAGATATTCCCTATCAGGCCATTTTAAGCTATTTGTGAATCAATCATCCAGTCACCCATTTCAGACACCTGCATTTCCACAGCGTTTCCAACCATTTATGCACACCATCTGTTTCACTCTAGGACACCTAAATATTTTTTTGTTCTTTGTGATGTAAGATTGTCTTGGGGTATGATAAGGTTATCATACTATGATGCTGTGTGAACCAATGACAATTCCAAGGTTTTTTTTAAGAACGGACCTTGTTGAAGTAGCAAATACTGATATGACTGGTATGACCTCGATATCCTCCCTGAACTGAGAACAACTTCACAAACACCACCACAATCAAAGGAATGAACATTGTAACAGTAGGTGATATTTTAGAAGGTGCAGATTGATTCAAGCATGGTTCAGCCCTGCTTATAGTAGTAACACGACTTGTCAATGCACACTATACTACTTCATGTTGTGATACTTCAATGCTTCAACAGATTCTCAAACAGCACTTTACACACTCTTCGAACAAAGAAGAAATAAAACAATCTTAAAATGAGAAGACAATAGATGGATGTTTCAAGGACACAGTTTTGTGCAGATAGGGACAGTCGTTTTCTGAATTTATGGGGTTGTATCTGCAGGTATGGAATGAAGTTGCCATTATATTTTGCCTGGTGTACAGGCATCACTTCAACCAGGGGAAACTTTATTATGGTGGGTTTTTTTTATCAATTTTTGTGTGTGTTCAGTTTGAAATTTTAATCCGATATATGTTTTGAGAATTTTGACCCAAACCTGTACTGATAATGGGTACCACCTCAGCAATTTGTTTACCTGTCTTATAGTGTTAATATCCATGCAATTGTTTGCTTTTCTGACCCAACTAAATGTGCGGTACTATTTCCAGCCCTTACTGGTGCCAGAAACCATTACAGTGACTTCTACCAGTCACAAGATGGGCAAGGAGGTTACTACCAAGGAGGGCGTTACTGAGAATGGATGATGGATGGATGGATGGATGATGGATGGATGGAAGGAAGGAAGGAAGAGTAAAGCATGGATAGGTGAATGGACACGTGGTGTGACCTCCAAATCAACAGAATTTGACAGCCTTCTATTATTTTTTGCACAGACAAGGCCAACTTTGACTTTTTAACTTTTCATCAGTTTGATACTCTAAGTAGTTCAACATCCAACCAGCACTGTTCTCATTCAGGAAATTTGCAGACCCAAGGAGTTACTAGCACGTCTCAGTCACTGTATGGAGGGATTGTATCAGCAGGCATTCATGTCCCAGAGAGGTGGTTATCTCGGACGAGAGGAATCACCATAATAAAGAGTGAAGGAGTTGAAATCAAGCAATTCTAATCATTTCACATTGTTTACCAGTGATTGATCCAATATGTCACCAGAACTAGAAAACTAGACGATATTTCAATTCATTTGGACTGAAATGTTAAAGTGTTGGATACATTAAATACATTCCTCATGTCATGGAAATTGATTATGCAAGAGGTTAAGAGAGAAGTATTTGTCAGATTCCAGTCTGTTGGCTCCTAAAATTAACTTACTGTTTTTGACCAGTGAGAGTGAATGTAGGATTTTACACTGTAGTGATTGTTTCAGTGACTTGGAACAGACGAGTTCAGTATGATCCACTTCTGCCCAAGGTGTGCATTGGTTTACTTACTAAACTTGACTGGGAGTGCATTGAAGACCCATTCTACTCTGAAAGTTAGAGGTTGATACCTCGAAACTGTGCAATCCACAATACAGTTGTTAAGAAAAATGTAGCCCAGTGACCCACTAGATTGCACAACTGAATTAATTGCTTGTATCTATTTACTTACTTACTGGTTTACCTAAATTCACATATATAATTTTTGAAAATACCCAGCCCAACTTAATTTCCTCAATAACATGAACACGTTTTAACTTTTTGATCCAACTAATGGAAAAAAGGCTTCCAATTGTGATGTTAGTCCAAGTGTGAATGCAGTGATGAACATTTGGATGCTGTGAGCAGTTGTCGCCTGTGCAGCTCAACTTGGCCAATAAAAATCAAATCAAAATGTTATCTGAAAATGAAATCTTTAATCTAATTTGGAAAAGTGCCAAGAAATGCCTGTTGTCTTCAGTCTTTTGTTTGGCCGTCCTATGACTTATTAATGGTGCTTTCACCACAACTTACGTCTAATGCATAGTTATACATAGTTATGCGGGGGCATATGTCCTGCCGTGCAGAAACCTAACCATACACATAGTAAGTATTATTTATTGACACTGGTGTTGAAAAGTTGTGCTCAGAAACTGCTTTAAAATGTGATGCTTTGCATGAGTGTTGTTTACGATGATGATGTACTCTAAACGTTAAAGACATCTAATCAGACTCTGCTCTTGCATCACACAGAACACATTACACAAGTCCAATTAGCTGCCACACTATCATTAAATGATTTAACATTCATCTCATTTTGAATGTAGCTGGTGTACTGCCTGGGGACTATTGTAACTATATTACTTTTAGTCATTCCTTGACATTCGACCTGAACAAACTGGAAAAAAACCAAGCTGTCTAGTATCCTACTGCATTATTTTTCCTAGTAATTAACCGTATGGAATGGAGATGTCTAGAGTATATTTGTCTTCCCATGTCAGAAGATATCACGTTTTGTCTAATCAAGTCTCCTGCAAATTTGATATTTTTACGATATGTCTACTTTGCCACTCTATCATGGACTGTTATGGGATGAACAAAACCGTCCAAATGGCGAGCTGTATTTCTTGGGGGAATTAGTAAGCAAAGAGCCGGAGTCTAATCACAATTTTATCTACAAGAACAATTAACAATGAGCAATTTACAAAATCTTAGAATATAGCTAGGGTTGCCACAGAGAGTCGGTACAACCCTCTGGGCTGTGGGAGAGAGGTCTGCTTGGTATGAGAGTCAAACCCCCTTCTCTGCCCTAACATGTGGTTTCTGTATGTATTTAGCAAAAATTAGAACAATAAAATGGAATATGATTGGTTGATACACGATGGGTTGCCCTATGCTAAATGAATGGCTAGACAGAGGGGAATACTTAATCCTGTTAATCCTGTTGGACTGGCACTTATCTTGTTGACATATTTACTGGATGCTTGGAAAGAGATTATGGTGTCACTATAGACGAGCTTGTATGGGGGCTAATCCTTAATGCACTATAGACGAGCTTGTATGGGGGCTAATCCTTAATGCACTATAGTCGAACTTGTATGGGGGCTAACCGTTAATGCCCTATAGACGAGCTTGTATAGGGGCTAATCCTTAATGCACTATAGACGAACTTGTATGGGGGCTAATCCTTAATGAGTCTAAATTGAAGTAATTGCTGAATGTTATTCTAATATAGGTGATGACAGATTTACTTAAATAAAATAGTTAAAGGTAATCTATAAGACTATGTAGACATATCGTTTGTTTTGGAGATGGGATCTTGATACCTTAGGCTAGTATTTATCTAAAAGCTTCAAATCTATTAAACTATGTAGACATAACTCTTGTCTTTTTGAATAGTATGTCTAGGAGATGCGCTCCCATTACCTTAGGCTAGCATCTATCTAAAAAGCTATAACTGAAACTACTGATATTGTATATATGCATTTTACCTGACGATAAGTATTACTTGCTAAACTATAATTATATGAAATGATGTATAAATATTACACCATGATAACTCATAAAAGCACTTGATGTGGATCTAATTATTATAGGAAAACTTAGTATAAATGTTATATCATGATAACTCACTAGAAAAGATATGTCACATGCATTTTGTGGCATGGTTTTGGCTTCTTACTCAGAAAACCATACTCTCATTGAGGCAAACTGAAAATTCCGTCATAATAGTGTGATTTCTGACCCGTGAAGATCCGGGGTAGAATGGGTCTTCAGCAACCCATGCTTGCTGTGAAAGGCGACACCTTGTCGCAAGAGGCGACTTACAGGATTGGGTGGTCAGACTCGCTGACTTGGTTGATGCATGTCAACGTATTCCAAGTGCGTGGATCGATGATCATGATATTAGGTATGATATCACTCATGATATCACTGGGTTGTCTGGTCCAGACTCGATTATTTACAGACCGCCGTCATATTGCTGATATATTGCTGAGTGCGGCGTTATACAACAAATAAACAAAACTTGGAAATACCTGCCAGTGAAGCAGACGGAAAGAAATTTGAGTGAGATGCCAATTTTACTTCACATAAATAGTAAACACCGAATATTTGAGTCTGACAAGTTCTGACGTCTGGAAAAACAATGATGTCGGCAATGTCTTAAGTTATGCGGACTTTAATTGTTTTTAATTTGTAATATTCTCCATCCGACTGGAATTTTGACAGAAAAAGCCGTATTGATATCTTGGCAGTACCTCAGATGGAGTAGGGTGGCCCAGTCGTCTGAGGCCCCGCGATTCGCTGTGCAGAGTTGCGTCCCTTTGGTACGGCAGAATGCCTATTTAACAGTATTGGCATATCGGGGACCGGCTTGTTTTTACACATTTCAGTTAAGCTTTTCAACATGATTTTTCTTCCATTTTGATGAAATGGACATTAAGAATTATACGTTTTCCACAGAACTACAGTGACAGATTGGACCGTCTACTTGATCAATTCTGCATGACTCATACTTAACTGATTGCATAAGTTGCGTCATTTTGTAAGCGATTTCTTGTACTTCCTAATGGGGAGGAACCCATTTAGTTTGTATTTTTGGTTTTGAGTTTTAAAGAGCCAAGAATACTGAAGTCTCTAACTGATAGGAGCAAATCATTCAATAATTTTAACATCGACGGGACTAAATGATTGAATAAATAATTGTGTTGTGCTGAGTGGTATTGATATGTTTTGCACACGCATGTTGCAGCAACAGTGGTAGGCGTTCATACAAGTAGGAAGGGGCTACATCGTATTATTTTATGAAACAAGCATTAATTGTGATACTTTCTCATTTCTGAAAGTGTATTCCAACCAGTTTTAAACTAGAGGGCATATTTCGGTAACCCGGCAATTGTACTAACTCTAACGAGAGTTTTCAAGTCTTTCTTTTCATTCTGAGCGACCATCCCGTACCTCACAAGCATATTAAGGCAAGGACGTATAAAATGGCAGACATAATTTTAAGTCTCTATTTTTCTATTTCTCTATTTTCTATAAACTTTAATTTTCGCATGGAATTAATCATTTTTGCAGTTGTTTTTGCCAAATTATTAATACGATTAGACCGTTTACCATCCGAAGAGAAGATATACCATAATGCTTATGCGCACTTCCATTTTTCATTTTCTTTGAAATCGATAATCGATCTCAAATATGCATTTACTGGTATTCCAGCTATATGACGGCGGTCTGTACGTAATCGAGTCTGGACCAGGCAATCCAGTGATTAATATCATGAGCATCGATCCACGCAATTGTGATGCGGTGACATATATCAACCAAGTCAGCGTCGCCTCATAAGACCAGCATAGTCGCCTTTCACGACAAGCATGGGTTGCTGAAGACATTCTACCCCGGATCTTCACGGATATCCACAACAATGAATCGTTTTGACGTTTAAGCTCAGGATCCAGTGCTCCATCCCAGTTTTAGGCTGGCTCCCCCTAGGTAACGACAAACACCAGCAATCTTGGACCTGTCATCATGCACGTGCTAGCTGCTCAGCAAGTTCTGAGGCTTGGCAGCTAATCTCCTCTGATACACGTGTTCTCACTTCAACCTTGGCATAAATGACACAGTTAAATCAAAGTCTGTTTTCCACTTTTATTCCACAGAATATATGTTGCAACATTTGGTTTATTTTGTATTGGTATCGCGGATATACAAAGAAATATATATATATATATATATATATTTTAAGAAATATAATGTAGTTCTACATTTTAACAAATTTTATACTTTTATAATATCAGCATTTGAAAATTAATCTTTGTAAAAGCAATTTTTTTTTATTATCTCCTAATAGCTGTGGTATAGTATGAAAAATTCAGATAACAGGCCAAGCGCGCTGTTTCCATGAATCCAATGAATGTAAAGGACCGAGGGAAGCTTTTCCCAGTAGGTAAACATTCTCAGACTAACATCTAGTCTCTCAATTGGTGCTATGTCCTGAAAACGTTAATGTGAATACCAGCCATTTGGTGGGTATTCTTTAACCATCTGGACACAGTCTCTCTCGTGACTGGCTCATGAGGTCTTAAGTGACTCAACAGCATTTGGTCATGGACACTATATAGGACACTATATATAATAAGTTTTGCAACTTCAATATAAGACCAAGTCGCAGAATATCTTTTGCACTTTTATTTTTCAATATAATCTCCATTCACCTCAATACACTTATTCCATTTGTCCTTCAAGCTTTTAATACCAGAAATCCGCAGATTGGCCCTCTGACCACGCCTCTATGGCAGCCTTTATGTCCTCGTCGTTCCGGAAGCATGTTCCACGTCGGGAAGATTTTATTTGCCGGAACAGGAAATAGTCAGAGGGTGCTAAGTCTGGGCTGTAGGGTGGGTGATTTAACTTTTCGAATCCACATTCACATATGGCGGCCTGTGCAATTCTCGACTTGTGAACCAGATCGTTGTCATGCAAACGTAGAATACCACGTGTTAACATCCCACGGCGTTTCTGGCGAATAGATTTTCGCAATTCTTTCATTACATTAGCATAATACTGTCCATTGATTGTAGTTTTTGGTGGCAGGTAATCAATGAGTACAGCGTCACCAATACAAAATAAACCAAATGTTATATATTCTGTGGAATAAAAGTGAAAAACAGACTTTGATTTAACTGTGTCATTTATGCCAAGGTTGAAGTGAGAACACGTGTATCAGAGGAGATTAGCTGCCAAGCTCCACCCCCCCTCCCCCTTAGATTTTTAAAAATAAAAAAGTTTTATTTGCATCAAGTTGGGGACAAGTAATACTTGTACAAATATTTGTATTTATTACCTTGGAGTAACATGCCTCTTGCATCCCAAAATATGGTGGCCATTACGTTGCCAGCCGATGGTTGAGTGTGAAACTTCCAATGGATTCCAATTTAGCTTCCGGGTCCCAGTGGTGGATCCATGTTTCATCGCCTGTCACTAGACGAGAAAGAATTCTGGCTTCATCAGCAGTATAGAGATCTAGGAGGTCTCGGCAACTTTCAGTTCTCTGATGGCGATCTTGAGCTCTGAGGTTTCTAGGTACCCACCTTGCAGATACCTTGGACATACCAAGATGCTCATGAATAATGGTTACAACAGTTCCAACTGATATTTGGAATTCCCTAGAAAGTTCAGACACTTTCACTCGTTGGTCAGACAAAATTCTTCTTTCTATAGCAGCAATGGTTCCCGGTTGGGTGGCATCTGAAGGCCTGCCTGGCCTTGGGTCATCGTCTGTTGACTCCCTACCCCTTTTAAACTGTAGAGACCAACGGCAAACTGTCGAATAGTCAGGAGCATGCTTACTCATCACATTACACATGCGATCATGGATTTCTTTTGCTTTGCATCCCTATTTGGAAAGGAACTTGAGAGAATCCATGATTGAATGTGAATAAGCCACTACATCTAACTTATTGTTGTGTCTAGAACTTATGACGCGTGTCAACCTGATGCTATGACTAGTGTCACACCTGTAAACACAAATGTCCAAGTGGCAAAACTTATTGAACGCCCTTCGTATGTCTGGCATAGACCAGTTGGATTTGAGACATCTCACAACTGCAGTCTCTCATTCTCAAATCTCTCTAATTCCATAGGTTTTAATTGACTACAAGTTTGTTTGATTACATCGGTGAGAACAAAAACTGTGTTGTTTGATTCTGACATATTTTTCAATACCAGTAAATGTAATGATTAAGCTCTTTGGGCAGAAACTAATGCTACTAACATATTTCATTAAAACGTCAATTCTGAGAGCTCAGCATTTTCTCAAATTCCTTCCAAGTAAGCAAGTACTGTACCAACATCCCACATCTTGTTGTGCAGGGGGTATACTTTATTGGAATTGTCAGGAAGTACCAGAGTCTGACTGCCTCTGGGAAGTGCTTTTCATGGTGAGACACACATCTTGGTGCTGTAGGAATCCGGCTGTGGGTGGACCAGTAGGGATGCACAACAGGCCTTCTGCTGGATCTTTTCTGATCTTCTGAACAAGTTGCTCCAGAACACTGAATGGAAGAAAGGCATAAATGTATACTGAGCCCTGTCATACATAAAGGCATCAATTGCATGAGCTTCAGGATCTGGACACCAAGAAAAGTACTTGTCTGTTTGCTTATTCATTCGTGAAGCCAACAAACCACGCAGGGGTTGAACAACTGGCTCGTAAGTTTATGAAAACGATTCTTATTCAACATCCACTCAGTCTCCCCATGAAATACTCTACTCTCCTTATCCGTTTCAACATTTAAGGAGCCAGGTATGTGAACTGCAAAAAGCCACATATCATGTAACATGGCATGGAGCCACATGTCTCCAGCAACCGCACAACAGGTGAGACTGAATGCCTCCCATATGATTCATGTGTGCCACTGCCGTCGAGCTGTCAATTCTGAGTCCCACATGATGACCTGCAAATCTGCCAGTGAAGCACTTGAGACCTAACAGAACAGCTTTACGTTCAAGATAGTAAGTATTACCCACAAACTGCACTTCATCGGTATACAATTTAGCTTCTGTCTTCTCACTGCAATTATCAAACACAGCACCCCACCACAATTAAGAAACATCTCTTGAAAGTGTATGGAAAGGGGAGATAATGTTATATGCCCACCACTTCAAATTCTGCTAGGCTAGAGTTTGTTAGAATCATTAGAGTTTCAAATTTTCCCAACGAAGATTTCAGGGCAATGTTCTTTCCATCTCTAACTGCTTAGTGTACAGACCAAAACGCCCGACAATTGGATATGATACCATGATGCCCATAATTTCAGCATCTAATGGGAACTGCTCTATGCTTGCACATGTTCTTGTATTTCTCCTTATACTTCTCAATCTTCCTTTCAGCGAGTTTCAAAATTCAGAAAAACAAAACAAAAACTCAAGCGAGTGAGTTTGTTCCAAAACAGATTTCTCACAACATAACCCAGCATCTCTAGTCTATCTATTGTGCTATTGGTATTGTCTATACATCTTGAATAGTTTTCACTCTGAAGATAAGAATCATCACCATAAGCAACAGATAAATGCCCTTCCTCGTGCAGATGACTTACTCCATTAGTAGCTGGCGCATCAGGTGAATCGCCTGTGGTAATCAGGTCACAACTCAACCCTTGACTGCCCTCGCTCAACGTGGTCGTGTCAACCATGCTAAAATTAGCTGCATGATACTCTGCTGCGTCGGCAGAAACTTCAGGCCCATAATAAATTTGATTTTCAATATCAGACACTTAACTAAGTACAAAGGTTAGCCTGTCCCCCGTTGTTTATGCATATCATGCATGAGCTGAAGAATGTCAACATTAAAGTGTTTTGATTTTCCTTAGGTCCACTCTGGGAAACCTTCACTGTCGTACCTTATCCTTAATTCAATGTGTAAGTTGCCCAAGTATCTTATTCAGAGCAGTTTCCTTTGAAACTGGTGTCTCCATTTTAAGTTTTGTTTTCAGGGACATTAACATTTCCTCCCTGACACACGCTTTTGGGTTTTACAAAGACTGTCTAAACAGTTCATGGTTTAATTTGTCCAAAATGATGACGCCATTAGACTCCGGAGATGGGATAATGGCACTCAGAGAAAAAAGTTAATTCACAAGGGTTAATGTGTGAAAACAACAAAACAGAAAGTTCGGAACAAACTTAAAAATATGTACAAGAAATACACTTTTCACAAAAAGAAACGCATACGTAGTATGTAGTTCAATGAACCTGACTACAGAAAAATTTCGGTATATAAATTGGATATGTGTTACTGGAAAATGTTGGTGGCCTGATATTCAAATTTTCCCAACGAAGATTTCAGGGCAATGTTCTTTCCATCTCTAACTGCTTAGTGTACAGACCAAAACGCCCGACAATTGGATATGATACCATGATGCCCATAATTTCAGCATCTAATGGGAACTGCTCTATGCTTGCACATGTTCTTGTATTTCTCCTTATACTTCTCAATCTTCCTTTCAGCGAGTTTCAAAATTCAGAAAAACAAAACAAAAACTCAAGCGAGTGAGTTTGTTCCAAAACAGATTTCTCACAACATAACCCAGCATCTCTAGTCTATCTATTGTGCTATTGGTATTGTCTATACATCTTGAATAGTTTTCACTCTGAAGATAAGAATCATCACCATAAGCAACAGATAAATGCCCTTCCTCGTGCAGATGACTTACTCCATTAGTAGCTGGCGCATCAGGTGAATCGCCTGTGGTAATCAGGTCACAACTCAACCCTTGACTGCCCTCGCTCAACGTGGTCGTGTCAACCATGCTAAAATTAGCTGCATGATACTCTGCTGCGTCGGCAGAAACTTCAGGCCCATAATAAATTTGATTTTCAATATCAGACACTTAACTAAGTACAAAGGTTAGCCTGTCCCCCTTTGTTTATGCATATCATGCATGAGCTGAAGAATGTCAACATTAAAGTGTTTTGATTTTCCTTAGGTCCACTCTGGGAAACCTTCACTGTCGTACCTTATCCTTAATTCAATGTGTAAGTTGCCCAAGTATCTTATTCAGAGCAGTTTCCTTTGAAACTGGTGTCTCCATTTTAAGTTTTGTTTTCAGGGACATTAACATTTCCTCCCTGACACACGCTTTTGGGTTTTACAAAGACTGTCCAAACAGTTCATGGTTTAATTTGTCCAAAATGATGTCGCCATTAGACTCCGGAGATGGGATAATGGCACTCAGAGAAAAAAGTTAATTCACAAGGGTTAATGTGTGAAAACAACAAAACAGAAAGTTCGGAACAAACTTAAAAATATGTACAAGAAATACACTTTTCACAAAAAGAAACGCATACGTAGTATGTAGTTCAATGAACCTGACTACAGAAAAATTTCGGTATATAAATTGGATATGTGTTACTGGAAAATGTTGGTGGCCTGATATTCGACAAAAGGTGCATCAAAACGCAGCCATTGTCTATTTGCAATGTCTTAAACGGCATTGTTTTCACACTTGTTCAAAAATAGCATGGAGGAAAACAGTAAAATGCACGTGCAAGTGATGGCATTCTTAACTCGTGGTAGTGGCTATAAAAAGGCAAGCATAAGCCAATAATTTGTCATTCAATTGTCAACATTTTTCAAGTTTAAAAATGCCAAGATTCAGCGCTGCCAATCGGAACATTGCCATAGGACGTATCAAAAGAGGGGAATCGTAGTCTGCTGTTGCATGCCACTTCAACGCCCAACACAGCGCCATTTGCAGCCTTTGTGACCAATACACACAGTTCAATTTCACTGCAGAACGTCCAAGAACCGGCCGACCATGAGTTACCACCCCTGCACCAGATCGCTACATTCGACTGTTCCATCTATGTCATGGCAATGTCACAGCTACGAGACTGAATGAGGCATCCCCAGTCTGAGGAGGATATAGGACCAGACTGCCAGGAACCATCTTGGCGAGGCTGGAATACGACCCAGAAGACCAGTTATATTTTGCAACAGATCCATCGACAGCGACGCTTGCATTGGTGCCATACCTTACAGCCTTAGAATTTGGGAAACTGGAGTGTGGTTTAGCAAAGAATCATGATTTCTTCTTCACCGGGGAAATGGAAGACAACATGTTTATCGTCGTCAAAATGAGCGTTTTGCCCAACATTGTGTACATGAATTCGACAATTTTGGTGGCGGTAGTGTCATGGTGTGGGGGGCCATATCCTACACCACGAGATCTGACTTGGTTGTGGTTCAGGGAAATGTGACAGCAAATCGCTACATGAATCAAATTCTTCAACCTCACCTTCTTCCAATCATTGACCACCAGAGGGAGTTGTTTCAACAGGACAACGTTCCACAGCACACAGCTCTTGCTCAACGCCATACCCTGGGCGTCAAGATCTCCAGATCTTAACCCGATCAAACACCTCTGGGATGAACTCAGTCGACGTGTGTGTCAACGTCAGAACACGCCACAGACTCTCCAACAACTGGCCAACGTGTTACATGCCGAATGACGCAGAATTCGTACACTTATCAAGTCAGTGCCAAGGAGATGCAGAGTCGTGATTGCTGCCTGGGGCGGTCACACGAGATAGTGAGTTCAGCGCAACCTTTTGGCCTTATGTGACATGACAATGAACAGTTTTTAATGCCTTTAAACAACTACAACAAGTGACTATCGAGCTCCAAAATTTCATATTTGTATTTATGATATCAAATTAAATGTATCAACTTTATTAGGTACAATAAATTTACTAAGAAATCTAGCTGTGCGTTTCTTTTTTGGAAGAGTGTAGGTGAAAGCAAAATTCACAGTACTTCCAAGTAACACCTAAATATCATACATCTCGTGCATCTGCCGTGAAACTGCTTGACCTCTTTTTCATATCTCTTCCCTTTTGAAGAGTGTCACAAAATTTTCTCTTCGTCTGTTTTGTCTTTGCTCTGGCCAGTCACTTCTGCAAATCTTCTCCTTGAGCGATGATAAGTTAAAGCTTTATCTTGAACTTTCATATCCTGGCCAAGGTCATGCAATATGTTTCCTTTATCGTCTGTTTGGAAACATCCACATAAAATCGGACAGTATGACGTCTGAAAATCATGCCACGAGTAGGTAGTCCAGGTGACAGTGAAGATCTCTTTGAAGGCTTTGATTGGAGGCATTCACATCTTAGGTGTAATGTATTCTGGCTTGGAACCCGTCTTTATCGACAGTTGTCGAACTTCTTCAATAGAGAGGAGACTAGAGTTGTACGTTTTGAGACATATTAGCCCCCTTATTCCCTCAAAGAAGATATCTTCATGGATTCGTCCATTCGCTCTACCCTACTCTCTTTCAAACTGCCCCAGGGTTTGTTGTTATCTCTTGACATGAAGGATTTCAGAACAGTAGTATGTGAAAAGACACAAAATGATATCATCCCCGCTGATGCACAGTGCCACAGCAACTTTTGGGAAATTTGCCTTTGCCAAACCTCTGCTCAAGCAGTGTGCTCAGTTCAGTCACTCTGTACATGTCATACTTCTGATTGGGTACTTGAAGTATAAGGTAGACATGGTTTTCGAATCCTTCACCATTTAATCCAGGCCACAGGCGACTAACTGATAATAAATGTTATCACAAGGGCATCAATACAGCACAGACTACCCAGGTGATAGATCTTGTAAAAATTTCTAGTAAGCAGTATGCTTGACCCATTTCTACCGCCCCATTTCTCTGGTATCTGGCAATTGATTCTTCTTCTCTATACACTGCCTCGATAGATACAGCATAGACTGGATAATTGCACACTGTGGTTCTCCTACAAGTACAGATACTGATATTGAGCTCACTGTCGACATCAACTGTGATATTTGTCAGACTTAGATGTTCTAAATACTGAGCTAGATACATGCTGACAGCCTTTTTGCCTTCTTGTGGATGCAACTGCCTGACTCTTGGTGGTTCTCTTTTCTCTTGTGGAAACCTTTAGAGTATCAGATATGTATTATACCTCTCTTCACAGATAACCGTAATGACGTTTAATGGAAACAGGTGCCACATCTTTGCAAAAACAGCACACTGTTTTCTATTGTACACCCGAAGGAAGGAATCATATGTAGCAATATATGTAAGCTTTGCATGCAGCAAGTCTTCCCATTTTGGGCTTCTTGAAAAGCAGTCAGGATTCAGAAAAGTCGCAAATAACATTTGAATGAGCAATGCTACATCCAAGAACAACTCTCTTGTCCAGAGAAAGCTTTTAAAATGTAAGAATCATAGCATGGCCTAGTCGTCTAAGGCTCCGCGATTCGCTGTGCAGAGTTGCGTCCCTTGGGCACGCCAGAAACCTATGATTGTGGGTTCGAATCCCGGTTCGCCCCGATAATGTTTCTAGGTTTGTCAGCACCATACCTGTGCTCGTGGGTTTCACCGAAGTGGTAAACGTCTTAGACCTGCATCACTTCGGGCTTTCCTCCCACATTAAGCTGACACGCCGCATATAACTGGAATACTGTTAAAAGCGGCGTAAAACCCAAATCACTCGCTCCTTAAATGAGGGACCACATGCTAATAATTTTAACAGAGTCAAAAGCCTTTGCAAAATCTACAAATAAAGCATATAACTTTTACTGATAGATATCTCTGTGTTATCGAATGGAGGATAAAAGCATTTAGATTGTATTAAACAGCCCAATATTTAAATCAATATAATGAGAAGGGTTATGCTTCTATAATTATGAACATCGCTGGTTGCACCACGTTTGTGAAGAGGAACAAGAATACCAACTGTCCAAAAAGAATATTGAAAATAGGTTCTAAATATGATATTAAAAGATAACTGTGTAATGTTTAAAAAACTCTACTACCACATTATTAGTTCCAGATGCCTCATTATCTTTAAGGTGAGAGATGCTGTCAATAATTTATATATCTTTTTTCTTACAGATATCAGTGTACTGATTTCTTACTCTATTATAGGGTCTATTAGAATCCTTGATTCGCATGCGCTAAGGCGATAATAACTTCCCGAACACGCTCCAGCTCCAGTCCCTTGCAACAATTGCCTTTTTGTACCCATTAGACTAGTCACAGATATGGGTGTTAATTCAAGCATTGCTATCGTTCACCGAGATTTCTAAATGTCATCTTCTAAACTTGAATATTTATCTTGTTTTACAAATACTGTTTTAACTAATGTACCGAAATACGGATCTATAATGTCAAATGTGTTTCAACATTGCCCAAACCGTCTATCATAGGCTATCTCGCCGTCGCGCATGTATTATTTATGGAAATGTATATCTGGTGCCTTAGAGGTTTGGTGAATTTTACACGTCCATATTTTAAACAGATATTTTTAACTTTCATGAGAAGAAAGCTATTGTTTCATACTCTATATACTGTCTCTGGCTGTGTACATTTGTATATGCTTTAACCTGTTTATATCATAGCTGTACCTAAGGTTAGACATAAATGAACTACCTGGACTGCCAAAACTACAGCTTAAAACAACAAAAATGGCCCAGTACACACATTTAATCCCATGCCACTTCTACTCAATGAATTTAATTATTTTCTCATCCTAACCTTGTTTTGTTTTAACTAAGTAATACATACACATACACTCTTTTCTGTTCCAACTTCTAAATGCCTGTCATAGACTTATCCTGTTTGATCAGATGTCACTGTTATTTAATGGGTGAGTTTCCGCTGCTTCTCTTCTTATCCTTTCTCTTCAGCTGTTCGTGTAAAAGTTCACTGATACAAAATACCCTTTACCGGTTTTTGTACAATCTGCAACCGCCTCACATCACACAGTGTGAATGAATAAAGGCTGAATGTACAGTAGCAAGGTATTCAATTAATTATGTTGTTATTTGTGCACTTTGCAAACATCTGTCCTCACAAAAGGAAACAGAAAATGAATGATCAACGTGTTCATCATCATCACGTTAAGTGAGGACAAACATGGGAAATATATTACAGGTTTTTTTAAAGTTGGGATTTAACCATCATGTCCACGTGAAAACAATACATTCTTCATAATTCGTGTCCTCACATGGGCTTTCCCCCCACAGTGAATATATAAATAATTAATTTTAGTGTTTAATATAAATTTGGACAAACTATAATACTATGAATATTAGTATTTGGCATTTGTGAAGGTAACTATAATGTCAGCAGCTGGAACTTGTCACAGATAAAAACACGGATTCTAGCCAAGTCTGGTCGTCTTTGACATAGCATGCATGAACTGGTTGAGGAAGAAAGGATAAAAAAGACATCTAAATGGTGTTCAAAAGTACTCACTGCTACCTTCCTCTTATAATATCTGTTAGCTTCGGTGTCCCCAAGCACCAATACACAGTATGGACACTGGCAGTTGTAAAAGTAACAAACACAACTAAATGAGATCCTGGCTACATGGTCACATCTGATGATTTTTAAGATCACAAATCATATCAGTCAGTCAACACCACAGTCTATATTCATTTCGAATATCCTGTTAGAACTGTGGTATATGTAAGTAAAATACATTCTGAAAAGATATCCAGAGTCCCCCACCATGTTTCCTCCTACTAATTCTTACCAAAAAAAACAAAAGTTGAAAATATAAAGTCACACCATTTTCGTCCTGGGACACCTATTTGCCCATTAACTCGAACATATTTTAATTTTGGTTATTAATTTATCATGTTCACAGTGAATTATTGATCTGTTGTGAGAAATGTTTATTACCATTAGCCTAAAAGCGAAACTACAGACACATGCATTTCTCTGATTGTAATAGTGCCTCCTACAACATCCTTGACTACATTCTTCACCACACTATTTACAACATATTTAGCAGGGTAAATTTCACCTTTACCATGGGAATTATTTGCAATGAATTTGATCAAGAAAACTCAATGTTGGACTAAACTTCAGTGGTTTATGATTGTGCATCTTTCATGATCATGATGGTAAGAAGGATTTTCTTAATAAAGTTGGCACTGGTCTCTGTGAATAGCTATCTCAATACTGTTGTGCAGTTTCCTTTCTTCCAGTGATTGATGTTGGTATGGAGAATTTTGGTTTCCTGCCAGCAAATATGGTAGTTAGGATGGTCGAAATAATGCATGTTTTGTACATTAATCCAACCTTTCGTAAATATATGAACATGTATATATACTAGTATTAACACAATATGAATAATCTAATGTAGAGACCCTGAAAAGTCGATGTAAAGAATAAAGTGGTTGTTATTCATACACAAGTGTGACGTATTCATCATCTGTCATGTGTCGTTTCGACTATAGACGTTGGAACCGGAGAGTTGTCTGGGGAGAGAACTGAACACATTTCCTTTGAAGTTTCTAATAGACTCCAGAGCCCTTATTTATTTACTTCATATCAGATGCAGCGATGCTAACAAATTCATTAATATACCCTTAAGCCTGAAAAGAGAATCAGAAAAGATGATAAACTGTTCACATGCATTCTGTCGAATGTTTACTAAAGCCTTGGCCACAACAGTGAAGTTATAACTATTGCCTGGTATTCTATAGATATTTATTTTGACCCAACGACAGTGGCACTTGCTACTTTGCCTCGTGCCTTGGATCCATCCATAAGAATTGAACACTAAGTATATATCATTTATCTCCTATTGATGAACTTGCTGATTTGTGTCATACTTCATCAAACGTTCAGTAAAAGGTCTACTTCTGGTCTGATTAACGGCAAGGGGGTGTAGACAAACGCCAGCTTCTAGATATGCAGCTTTTATATGATATTTGATGTGGCAAAACGTAAAATAATGGTTGAAAATTAATCCAAAGAACTTGGCTTCTGTTACAACCTTATTGATAAGGCCATCTAAAAATATGTCTGGTCATTTATGGGGTTTATAATTTCGACAGATATTTATAAAATTGGTCTTGGCCCTATATTTTATCAAGTCACAACTGTAATGGTCTTTCAATAGTATACATATTGTTATCACGATTAGCCTGGGATTTGGTATGGAGATCAGATATTACCTACAGCTGCAAAACCAGATATCGTTTTAATCTAAAACTACGAGCCTGATTTTTATAAAGTAGAAGGCAATGCAACAATGGAATTTTTTGCGCAGGTAACTTCTTTTTTTCCTCAAAAGTTTGAAGCATAATGTATCTTTTTCAAGAATTTTCGGGGACAGTTTTTTTTCACAAGCTGCATCATTTTACTGTCGTAAACATCGATAAAACATGCTGGTTATACATACAACAGACTTTTTAATGATGGGCTCTAAACGAACCAAATGGTCAATGGCAATTCTATTTTTGCGGAAACCACATTGCAATATTAATGATTAGATCATTAGATTCTTAAAAACAAATTTATTGATCATTGACCATGCCTTCCATGGATTTACAAACGCAGCTAGTTAACGGGTCGAAAGACCACGTTTCGGTACAGGAGCAATACTGGCATTATGCCATGAAGGAGGAAAGGGTAATGTTCTCTAAACATTTAGAAGCGTTTCGAGACATGGATTGTTCATCCATTAATCTATCAAACTAAAAGTAGGTTGAGCCTTGGTACTGTTGATTTTTTTTCATATTTAAATAATGAACTGTAGGATGATGGTGAAAGTATTTCTCTCCCTTCTTCCTAAACCTATTAGCATGTTTGCAGTTGTCATAAACTATGTGTTGGTTGGGAGAGGACTTAATCAGCTGCAACATTCAGTCTGTCAGAGAACAAGTGAATAGGGTAAGAGACATTGATAAAAATGTCAGATTTGAATTTGTCAGAACCAAAGTGTTTCCATAGAGGGTTATGCCAATCTAGATAACCCATGACAATACGGGGACTAGGAAGAAGGTCAAGCACACCCTGAAGAACAGACTGAAACAGAAGGATTCGCATAATCTCATGACAAGGAAATTATCCTTATTTCTCAGGTATATTTCTTGTAAAATTAAAAACGCGTGTAGGGATAACATAAGTTCTTTATTACAATTAAGAGCGACGTTTCGGTGTACGTTCTAACACCGTTGTCAAGCAAGTGATATACAGAATATGGCTGAACAGTAAACTAGTATATACAGGTAGGAGGCAATGTTTATACAGTAGAGTAGATATCAGATGTATTTATACTGGAGTGGAGTAGCCTGTTATGTACACACAAGGGTAGTGATGACAATCATCGGTGATGTCAGTGACATAAACAAAGAATGAAGCCAGTAATAAAAACAACAGGATTACGGCTGATTGGGGTCTTTGATGAGTTGGTGGTGCGCCGGGGGTATGTAATAGCCTTGGTCACGGTTGATATATGTTGTTTATATTACTGATCATTGATAGTTTTTCTACGCCCTCTGCAATTCCATTGTATTAAATTAACAGAGCTGCTCTTAGGGGTTCAACTGACGATCGTGAGCGTGTGGAAGCGCCATTCACATGCACTGTGTGTGAAGGCGTGATTTTCATGTCAAGTGGCTCCAAAGCAGGAGCAGAAACTACAGATGAAAATGTTTGACTGGTCGTAGGTTTTGAACTAACTTCTTTGCTTCGAAGTATGAGATATTATTTATGAATTTGATTTTTAAGGATTTTGGTTTCATGTTTAAAGATTGGACAAGATCTAGATAATGCCAAATGATCACCACTGCAGTCGACGCACTTGATGTCATTAGTGCATTCGGAGCTCTCATGAACCCCACCGTAGCGAGAGCATATATAGTTATGCCAGTGGAAGACCTCGCATCATGTCCAAAGTTGTGGAATTCTTATATCACTGGAGTGGATTTGGTACATATAGTTAACTCTGATGTTTAAGTAACCGCCTTTATTGGATTTGGAAAAGTCTTGTCATTCCAAAAGTAATAACGTATGTGATTGTTTTCATAATGTTTCACTTTTTCCTGGTAAAACGCGTTACAGAGGATATTATGGCCGCCACAAAGTGGAAGGGGGATATAGGAATGGGTTCCGTCGGTCACATTTCGTTTTCGGAGCAGATCTTGAAAACCGTACCATATTTCTTCACCAAACTTGGCACATAGATAGGTCAAGTGGTGAACTGGTGCCTTTCGATAGTTTGGGATTTAAAAAAAATAATATTTTTCGCGTTTCCATGGCACCGACTTTGGCCTAGACTGAAAATGGTGGTAGTCCTCGTTTCCGGAGCAGATCTTGAAAACCGTACCATATTTCTTCACCAATCTCGCAGTATTGAATACATTTACTTTCTTGTTGGAAAGTTCTGCATCGCTTGTGTGTATGTTCCCCCAAAAGTGTCATGGACACGGTTGACGCATTCACTCACTAACTTCATGCAGAAACACAACTCATTACAAATACAACAATGTAATTGATCTTAAACCTACTCTACTGTATAAATACTGCCTCCTATCCTGTATATATTCTTGTCAACCATACTTTGTATCCACACTACAAACCAACCTCAATCTAAATAAGGTTCCTTCTCTAGATAAAATACTAAACCCTCAAAATAAACTAGAAAACTTCAAGGCCCTAGGCGTATTCCTAATCAAAACAGGCCTAATCAAGCTCATCTAAAAACTAATTAATCTACCAATCCAAAATCCAATAAACATACATACACCCACCTCACCCGGCTCCCTTAGTTCCCTCCTCCACCCACCTCGGTATTTATTCCAAATTTTAAAATTTCAAAAAATCGATATAAGCAACCCCTAAAAGCCCCCTCTTGTGTTGCACACACCACTTTCACCCTTCTCGGAATACACTAAATGGTCTGGCCAGGCCCGTGTGCGAAATACGCTGCAGTCGGAAAGCGCACGTTAAATCTTCTATATCAGTCAGTCAGTCACTTTGTACTTCACTTGCTTGATAACGGTGTTAGAACCTACACCGAAACCATCGCTCCTAATTGTAATAAAGAAGATGTTCGTCCATACTCATCCTTACTCATTACAAATACAGTTACATATTCTAAACTGCAGATAGCAAAACAACACCAGTAATAACTTTTTTTAGTGCTGCAATTAGGTCATTTACAAAAAGGTCCAGTGAACTCAGTTCACAGGAGCTAAAGCATTGCACACAACCGCACATGTCATATTGGCGGGAAATGCTTGTTACTTCTTGGTCTTTCAACTCAGCTTCATTTTTTTCTTCCCTTAATTGTTAATTGTTTTCGATGAACCAGAGGCCATGGTATGATAATAATTTTGGGCAACCCTGCTCCCCACCTACTATCGAGTGTCAACAAGGACGATGTTGCAGTGGAAGCAAGACTGCAACACCAGAGCTAAAAGGATGTTATACTCCTGAAATAGAAAGATGAATACCTAAGACATCTAAAAGAAGAAATGTTAGATTGGTTCGGCCCATGACATTTTTCTTAATAAAACCAAGAATCCAGAGGTCAATATCACCAGATGAGCCACTGTCGTCTGACACAGGACTCAAGCGGCAAAATGATTAATTTCAAAACTAGAAGTCCATGCACAGAGCACAGCGTGACCAGCTGATTGATAGAATCAGGCCCATTCTAAAGTGATGATGTGTTGGGATAAAAGGGATACTGTCCCTGGCTCCAGTGCCTTCAACCACCAGACTCCCGTTCTCCATCGACACAGGGGCGCAACCCACGGCAAACGGGTTGCCAAATGTGGTCGCCTCTCTACCCATTAGAACAAAGTTAACTGTTCACCACAAACATCTTATGCAAAAACGTCTGACTCCAGAACGTAACACCAAAACAGATTCTATAGTGTGCAGGTGTCTCATGTCTCATTCCTGATTTTGACACTTTGAGGAAGGTCGATTATCTCTATTTATCTTGGCCATTATTTCTATCAATCTTATTGATTCTGCTTTTCATACTTGTGATTTGCTTGATTTCAATCATTGTTTCTGTATAAACTAGTGATGCGGGGTCTGCATCTCGCGGAGCGTCTACGGGCTATTGGATACTGGAAACTGGCAGAAGTCAGCGTGCAGAGGTCAATACGTTCACAGTTTTACAGTCTTTGATTAGCAGACTATGGAACGGGTAGCAACCAACCCAACATGTTGACGAAAGACACTGTTCAGGGCGCCCGATGTCAACGACATGAGTACAGGATCAATTGATCTTAAAAATAGCTTTACGAAACGAGCTCAAATGAGTCAAGTTGCTGCAAACTTTCATCAGGCTACGGGTCAGACTATTAGGAATCGTCTACATGCATCTCATGCTCGACAGCCACGTGTTGTGCCACCCCTTACAAATCGTGATATTGCCAACAGACGTCAGTGGTGTACTCAACGTTGAAATTTTGGTCATTGCCACCGGTCCCGTGTCATGTTTTCAGATTCACTTCCTTGAGAGGCGTGATCGTGTCTGGCGACGTCAAAATGAACTTAGTCAATGACCTCATAACAGATTTGGCGGTGGATCGGTTATGGTGTGGGGTGGCATCACTATGACTGAGCGAACCCCACTCCATACTGTGCAAGGACTGGTCACTCTACAGTACTATCCGGACAACATACTGCCACCCATTGTTGTCCGGTTTGCGTGGCGAGTTGGTCGACGTTTTGTCTTTCCGGACCACTACGCCTGTCCTCACCGTGCACGAATCTTCAATGGTCACCTCCAGCAGCACAACATCGAAAGAATGCCATGGCAAGCAATGAGTCCTGACCTTTCCGCCAGTGAACATATCTGGGACATGACAGTGAGCCGTGTGCGTCAACGTCATAAGCCGCTGACCACGTTGGCTGAACTTGGCTAAGCACTGCAAAAGGAGTGGAACAGACTCCCTCAAATCGCCATTGGAGATTCCTACACAGTATGCCTCGTTGAGAGAATGAATGTTTAACTGATCGTGACGGTATTACGCACTACTTCAGCCACATTTGGAAATCAGGAAAATCAGACTCGTTGACTTGGTTGATTGCGTGTGATCGTACCCCTAAGGCGTGGTTGTTGCTCGCAATATCGATCACTGGATTGTCTGGTCCAGACTCGATTATTTACAGGCCGCTGTCATTAATCTGGAATATATTACCCACGTTATAGGGGCGGTCGGGTAGCCTAGTGGTTAAAGCGTTGGCTCGTCACGCCGAAGACCCACGTTCGATTCCCGACATGGGTACAATGTGTGAAGCCCATTTCTGGTGTCCCCCGCCGTGATATTGCTGGAATATTGCTAAAAGCGGCGTAAAACCATACTCACTCACTCACTCACCCACGTTATCCAACAAACAAACATCATCGTCAGGTAACATATATATGGAGATCATGCACTCGGTAAGTATAGGTCGTATCCCTTCACATCATTATCTGAATCACATTTCCCCCTGTCGTGTATTGATAGATTATTGCTAAAAGCAGCGTAAAACCATACTGATTCACTTCAACTATGCATAGTGTCTCGATTACGATTATATGTATGCAAGTGCTTTTGTTATGCGAGTGTCTTATAATTAATTATAATTAATTGTCTTATAATTAATTCATTTCTTACCTGTTCTGTCCTTACCAATATTGCTGATGATGAGATGTAAAACAAATTTCCTTGGGGTTAATAAGGGATTATCGTATTTTAATTTAAACTTTATTTTAAAGATAACCACCGAAATTCTTAAACTTCCGAAACTATAGCTTCCCTTGACACGTTTTACGACCAATGGCTGTACGTGTTTTGATTCAAGTAGCATGCTTACATTAAATATTCGATGTTACTATCCAGAATTTAGGTACTATATTGACCTTAATGGGGTTGCGTCATTCCAACGAATGTGAGAGAAGCAGATGGCGAAATCTACGCCTGGTTGTGTGTCCTGTTCTCACCGAGTTCACGAAGGGCACAGGTTTTGAAACGCACATGTAAATACACAGCTTCCGTATTCCACGAATATATTTGTAAACAAGCCGCGGACGTGATCGCATCGACCAACTGATACTGCGCGTACCTGACTCGTACCCTACTAACTTCCTGATTGGACGAAATGTGACTACTCGTCCAATCGGGAGCGACTTAACTACAGGTGGGGTATCCGCGTGTCTCCCACGTTTCATTCAGGGTAACCTTCAATGCAGATAAGTAGTTTGGAAACCTAAACTAAGTTGACACTGGAATCTGAAGTTGTTGGACTCATATAGTCACCTGGCCGTAACGGAATGTCTACTGTTGTACCGTTGACACGTCTTACCTCGGCCGCTATACGACAGAGCAGCGGCCGTGGATTCAGCACTTCTAGGACTTCTCACAGCAAAAAACATTATCAGCTGTTGGTTGTTGGAGGCGGGTCAGGTGGGTGCGCTACCGCCGCCAAGTTTGCCAGAAAACTGGGAAAAGGACATGTCGCAGTCGTTGATCCCAGCGAGGTAAGTCTAGCTTACAGCTTGCGAGTCGAGGGAAGGATGTTTGCGGAAAACCCTTGTAGCGGTGGCCTGTATACATTTGACTGTCGAGTCTGGACCATCCGCACCATGCACTCATAACCACCGTTCATAGTATGAGTGCCACGGGTAAAGATCCATGCAATCGGCGCACTTTGATCAACGCTAAGTCTCTAAAATATATAATCTTGATAAGAACAAACAACTACATGTAAACTGAAAAGAAGGCCTGTGGAAAATCTTGAAATTCTTCGTTATATTACAGTCAGGGCTGGGCAGAAGGGAAACTAACATGGTTTAGGGAGGAGAGAGTCTATCGGGGCACAATGACATTCATTTGCGAGTACTTAGAATGTGAACGAACTGCTCAACAATGACAGGTCATGCACGCTAAATATAGAATCAGCTATTGTCAATGGTATATGTGATGCATAGGAGCTCGTAGCTGTACGGGAGAAACATATACCGTATTCGACGTAATAAGCGCCCAGGGCGCTCTCAAAATTAGAAATAGGGGGCTCTTATTAGAATGTTATTTTGTTGAAAAAAACAGAGTTGAAAGATAAATTTCATGGTTTATGCTGACAGCCTGAAATGTTTATGTACGACAAATATATTTTTCCAGAATTAAATGCCAATAATTATGGGTGCATATAACACACGAGTGCGTATTATACGCGAATAAATAAGTACATTGATCAGTCGGAAGGGGAGCTAATTGGGATTGTTCACTAGCCAATATCTTAGCAAATGTCGACGTGGGCGCTTAATAGAGTGGGGCGCTTATTACGTCGAATACGGTAATCAAAATGTGCTATCAAAGTTGATATTGTCATTGTATTACAGCTATGCAAGGCTCTGTGGGCCATGATGGATGCACTCACTTGCTCATATTAATAACTGCTCAATTATACAGACCCAATCACTTGATTACACAGACCAAATCACTTGATTATACAGAGACCCAATCACTTGATTATACAGACTCAATCACTTGATTATACAGACCCAATCACTTGATTATACCAACCCAATCACTTTATTACACAGACCAAATCACTTGATTATACAGAGACCCAAGCACTTGATTATACAGAGACCCAAGCACTTGATTATCAGACTCAATCACTTGATTACACAGACTCAATCACTTGATTATACAGAGACCCAATCACTTGATTATACAGAGACCCAATCACTTGATTAAACAGACCCAATCACTTGATTAAACAGACTCAATCACTTGATTATACAGACCCAAGCACTTGATTATACAGACTCAATCACTTGATTATACAGACCCAATCACTTGATTATACCAACCCAATCACTTGATTACACAGACCAAATCACTTGATTATACAAAGACCCAATCACTTGATTATACAGACTCAATCACTTGATTATACAGAAACTCAATCACTTGATTATACAGCCTCAATCACTTGATTATACAGACTCAATCACTTGATTATACAGAGACCCAATCACTTGATTATACAGAGACTCAATCACTTGATTAAACAGACCCAATCACTTGATTATACAGACCCAATCACTTGATTATACAGACTCAATCACTTGATTATACAGAGACTCAATCACTTGATTAAACAGACCCAATCACTTGATTATACAGACTCAATCACTTGATTACACAGACTCAATCACTTGATTACACAGACTCAATCACTTGATTATACAGACTCAATCACTTTATTATACCAACCCAATCACTTGATTACACAGACCAAATCACGTTATTATACAGAGACCCCATCACTTGATTATACAGACTCAATCACTTGATTATACAGAAACCCAATCACTTGATTATACAGACTCAATCACTTGATTATACAGACCCAATCACTTGATTATACAGAGACTCAATCACTTGATCAAACACACCCAATCACTTGATTATACACACCCAATCACTTGATTATACAGAGACCCAATCACTTGATTATACAGACCCAATCACTTGATTATACAGACCCAATCACTTGATTATACAGAGACTCAATCACTTGATTAAACAGACCCAATCACTTGATTATACAGACCCAATCACTTGATTATACAGAATCAATCACTTGATTATACAGACTCAATCACTTGATTATACAGACTCAATCACTTGATTATACAGACTCAATCACTTGATTATACAGAGACCCAATCACTTGATTATACCAACCCAATCACTTGATTATACAGACTCAATCACTTGATTATACAGACTCAATCACTTGATTAAACAGACCCATCACTTGATTATACAGACCCAATCACTTGATTATACAGACTCAATCACTTGATTATACAGACCCAATCACTTGATTCTACAGACTCAATCACTTGATTCTACAGACTCAATCACTTGATTAAACAGACCCAATCACTTGATTATACAGACTCAATCACTTGATTATACAGACTCAATCACTTGATTATACAGACTCAATCACTTGATTATACCAACTCAATCACTTGATTATACAGACTCAATCACTTGATTATACAGACTCAATCACTTGATTATACCAACTCAATCACTTGATTATACAGACTCAATCACTTGATTATACAGACCCAATCACTTGATTATACAGACTCAATCACTTGATTATACAGACTCAATCACTTGATTATACCAACTCAATCACTTGATTATACCGACCCTCCCATCAGATAGTTTCGACCTACTTGTGTGATTATAACAGACCCTCCCATCAGATTGTTTAGACCTACTTGTGTGATTATATAGACCCACTCATCAGATTGTTTAGACCTACTTGTGTGATTATAACAGACCCACTCATCAGATTGTTTAGACCTACTTGTGTGATTATATAGACTCACTCATCAGATTGTTTAGACCTACTTGTGTGATTATATAGTCCCACTCATCAGATTGTTTAGACCTACTTGTGTGATTATATAGACTCACTCATCAGATTGTTTAGACCTACTTGTGTGATTATATAGACTCACTCATCAGATTGTTTAGACCTACTTGTGTGATTATATAGACTCACTCATCAGATTGTTTAGACCTACTTGTGTGATTATATAGACCCACTCATCAGATTGTTTAGATCTACTTGTGTGATTATAATAGACTCACTCATCAGATTGTTTACACCTACTTGTGTGATTATACAGACCCACTCATCAGATTGTTTAGACCTACTTGTGTGATTATATAGACTCACTCATCAGATTGTTTAGACCTACTTGTGTGATTATATAGACTCACTCATCAGATTGTTTAGACCTACTTGTGTGATTATATAGACTCACTCATCAGATTGTTTAGACCTACTTGTGTGATTATATAGACTCACTCATCAGATTGTTTAGACCTACTTGTGTGATTATATAGACCCACTCATCAGATTGTTTAGACCTACTTGTGTGATTATAACAGACCCACTCATCAGATTGTTTAGACCTACTTGTGTGATTATATAGACCCACTCATCAGATTGTTTAGATCTACTTGTGTGATTATATAGACCCACTCATCAGATTGTTTACACCTACTTGTGTGATTATATAGTCCCACTCATCAGATTGTTTACACCTACTTGTGTGATTATATAGTCCCACTCATCAGATTGTTTACACCTACTTGTGTGATTATATAGACCCACTCATCAGATTGTTTAGACCTACTTGTGTGATTATATAGACTCACTCATCAGATTGTTTAGACCTACTTGTGTAATTATATAGACTCACTCATCAGATTGTTTAGACCTACTTGTGTGATTATATAGACTCACTCATCAGATTGTTTAGACCTACTTGTGTGATTATATAGACCCACTCATCAGATTGTTTAGATCTACTTGTGTGATTATAATAGACTCACTCATCAGATTGTTTACACCTACTTGTGTGATTATACAGACCCACTCATCAGATTGTTTAGACCTACTTGTGTGATTATATAGACTCACTCATCAGATTGTTTAGACCTACTTGTGTGATTATATAGACTCACTCATCAGATTGTTTAGACCTACTTGTGTGATTATATAGACTCACTCATCAGATTGTTTAGACCTACTTGTGTGATTATATAGACTCACTCATCAGATTGTTTAGACCTACTTGTGTGATTATATAGACCCACTCATCAGATTGTTTAGACCTACTTGTGTGATTATAACAGACCCACTCATCAGATTGTTTAGACCTACTTGTGTGATTATATAGACCCACTCATCAGATTGTTTAGATCTACTTGTGTGATTATATAGACCCACTCATCAGATTGTTTACACCTACTTGTGTGATTATATAGTCCCACTCATCAGATTGTTTACACCTACTTGTGTGATTATATAGTCCCACTCATCAGATTGTTTACACCTACTTGTGTGATTATATAGACCCACTCATCAGATTGTTTACACCTACTTGTGTGATTATATAGTCCCACTCATCAGATTGTTTACACCTACTTGTGTGATTATATAGACCCACTCATCAGATTGTTTACACCTACTTGTGTGATTATATAGACCCACTCATCAGATTGTTTACACCTACTTGTGTGATGATATAAGGGTAACGCTATTTCTCAGGGCATTATCATTTGCAGAAGCCTGAGGTCTTCCATTAACAGCCCGACGAAGGAGGGCAGTTGAAAAGACCGAGGGCTTCTGCAAATGATAATGCCCTGAAAAATAGCGTTACTGTTATTATTGCTAAAATGGATGGAATTTGTTATCAAATAAAAAGAAACAACAGATCGGTTTTGAAACATTTACTGCAATCAACACGAATGCCACTGACCCACTTTTACAATATGGAAACGTCATAGAACAAACGAGATGACGTCACTATTCAATGTGGTCAGGTGATGTCACCTATCCCTATCAACGGGTGTGATAATGGCCCGTCGTCAAGCAAGCTACAGTGGCCCGCTGATTTCTGATAACATGTGGGCGGTTTAATGATAATTCTATCCATCTTAGCTATAATAATGTTTAAAGTCCCATTGGCTGGATTTCAGCCATATCTTGACTAGATTATTTATAAAGTAATATGATATAAAAACCTGTGGACTACGGGCAGTACAATGACTAGAGTATCACAGATTTGATTTACTGCTATTATTACAAGTCGTAGAGCAATACAAATGTAAAACTATTAGTTGACAGTACAATGTAAAACTGGGCTCTGTAGATCGCTAGCAAGCATTGCAAAGGTAGATCACCATACTAGGGGCAGTTCGAACTTATGATACATCTTCTAGCTGCACGGCTCACCATCAGGATTTACACCATCCCTTCAGCTGTTGGTGATTGTAGGAATTCCAGCCGACAAATAAAAGACCAACTCGCATGATTATATAGACCGTCATGTCTGATTATATAGACCTACTTGTCTGATTATGTAGACCTACTTGTCTGATTATGTAGACCTACTTGTCTGATTATGTAGACCTACTTCTTGTCTGATCATGTAGACTTACTTCTTGTCTGATTATGTAGACCCACTTGTCTGATTATATAGACCTACTTGTCTGATTATGTAGACCTACTTCTTGTCTGATCATGTAGACCTACTTCTTGTCTGATTATGTAGACCTACTTGTCTGATTATGTAGACCTACTTGTCTGATCACGTAGACCTACTTTTTGTCTGATTATATAGACCTACTTGTCTGATTATATAGACCTACTTGTCTGATTATGTAGACCTACTCCTTGTCTGATCATGTAGACCTACTTGTCTGATTAGGTAGACCTACTTCTTGTCTGATTATGTAGACCTACTTGTGTGATTATGTAGACCTACTTCTTGTCTGATCATGTTGACCTACTTCTTGTCTGATCATGTTGACCTACTTCTTGTCTGATTATGTAGACCTACTTCTTGTCTGATCATGTTGACCTACTTGTCTGATAATGTAGACCTACTTCTTGTCTGATTATGTAGACCTACTTGTCTGATTGTATAGACCTACTTGTCTGATTATGTAGACCTACTCCTTGTCTGATTATGTAGACCTACTTCTTGTCTGATCATGTAGACGTACTTCTTGTCTGATCATGTTGACCTACTTGTCTGATTATGTAGACCTACTTGTCTGATAATGTAGACCTACTTCTTGTCTGATTATGTAGACCTACTTCTTGTCTGATTATGTAGACCTACTTGTCTGATTATATAGACCTACTTGTCTGATTATGTAGACCTACTTGTCTGATTATGTAGACCTACTTGTCTGATCACGTAGACCTACTTTTTGTCTGATTATGTAGACCTACTTGTCTGATTATATAGACCTACTTGTCTGATTATGTAGACCTACTCCTTGTCTGATCATGTAGACCTACTTGTCTGATTAGGTAGACCTACTTCTTGTCTGATTATGTAGACCTACTTGTGTGATCATGTAGACCTACTTCTTGTCTGATCATGTAGACCTACTTCTTGTCTGATCATGTAGACCTACTTCTTGTCTGATTATGTAGACCTACTTCTTGTCTGATTATGTAGACCTACTTCTTGTCTGATCATGTTGACCTACTTGTCTGATTATGTAGACCTACTTCTTGTCTGATCATGTAGACCTACTTGTCTGATAATGTAGACCTTCTTCTTGTCTGATTATGTAGACCTACTTGTCTGATTATATAGACCTACTTGTCTGATTATATAGACCTACTTGTCTGATTATATAGACCTACTTGTCTGATTATGTAGACCTACTTCTTGTCTGATCATGTAGACCTACTTCTTGTCTGATCATGTAGACCTACTTGTCTGATTATATGGACCTACTTCTTGTCTGATTATGTTGACCTACTTGTCTGACTATATAGACCTACTTGTCTGATTATATAGACCTACTTCTTGTCTGATCATGTAGACCTACTTCTTGTCTGATCATGTAGACCTACTTGTCTGATTATATGGACCTACTTCTTGTCTGATTATGTAGACCTGCTTGTCTGATTTTATAAACCTCCAGTGACGTCATGCTATTGTTCTCCAGTCATGTTAAATCTCATTAACAGGGATGTTGTAATATACCTAGGATTTTATTCGATTTTCCAGGCATATTTGCTATATGATATGTTATAATATCCTGGGGATTTTCTTAATACAATTTCTCTTTACATTGTAACATATGAATGTTTCTTGCTAAAAATTAATTTTGCATTTGAACACAATATGATGAAAAAAAAATTAAATGACAAATGTTTATACTTTATATTCCTGAGGATCGAACATGCAACCTTCGTATCTGTAGCCCAGTGAGTGTACCACTAAGCGAGAGGGAGGGAGGGAATCTGTTGGGGGAAGGGTGTTGGGAAGGAAGGAGAGTTTTGGGAGGGAGGGTGTTAGAAGGGTGTTGGGAGGAAGGGATGGTGTTGGGAAGGAAGGAGAGTGTTGGGAGGGAGGCTGTTAGGAGGGTGGGAGGGTGTTAGAAGGGTGGGAGGGTGTTGGGAAGGAAGGAGAGTGTTGGGAGGGAGGGTGTTAGGAGGGTGGGAGGGTGTTGGGAAGGAAGGAGAGTGTTGGGAGGGAGGCTGTTAGGAGGGTGGGAGGGTGTTGGGGGGTAGGGAGGGTGTTAGGAGGGTTGGAGGGTGTTGGGAAGGAGGAAGAGCGTTGGGAGGGTGTTAGGAAGGAGGGAAGGTGTCGGGAAGGAAGGAGGGTGTTAGGAGGGTGGGAGGGTGTTGGGAAGGAAGGAGAGTGTTGGGAGGGAGGGTGTTAGGAGGGAGGGAGGGTGTTAGAAGGGTGGGAGGGTGTTGGGAAGGAAGGAGAGTGTTGGGAGGGAGGCTGTTAGAAGGGTGGGAGGGTGTTGGGTGGGAGGGAGGGTGTTGGGAAGGAAGGAGAGTGTTGGGAGGGAGGGTGTTAGGAGGGAGGGAGGGTGTTAGAAGGGTGGGAGGGTGTTGGGAAGGAAGGAGAGTGTTGGGAGGGAGGCTGTTAGGAGGGTGTTGGGAGGGAGGCTGTTAGGAGGGTGGGAGGGAGGGAGGGTGTTGGGAAGGAAGGAGAGTGTTGGGAGGGAGGCTGTTAGGAGGGTGGGAGGGAGGGAGGGTGTTGGGAAGGAAGGAGAGTGTTGGGAGGGAGGGTGTTAGGAGGTTGGGAGAGTGTTGGGAGGGAGGGAGGGTGTTGGGAAGGAAGGAGAGTGTGGAAGGGAGGGAGGGTGTTGGGAAGGAAGGAGAGTGTTGGGAGGGAGGCTGTTAGGAGGTTGGGAAGGGTGTTGGGAGGGTGGGAGTGTGTTGGGAAGGAAGGAGAGGGTTGGGAGGGAGGGTGGGAGGGTGTTGGGAGGGAGGGAGGGTGTTGGGAAGGAAGGAGAGTGTTGGGAGAGAGGGTGAGAGGGTGGTGGGAGGGAGGGAGGGTGTTGGGAAGGAGGGAGGGTGTTGGGAAGGAAGGAGAGTGTTGGGAGGGAGGCTGTTAGGAGGGTGGGAGAGTGTTGGGAATGAGGGTTTTAGGAGGGTGGGAGGGTGTTGGGAAGGAAGGGGAGTGTTGGGAGGGAGGCTGTTAGGAGGGTGTTGGGAGGTAGGGAGGGTGTTAGAAGGGTTGGAGGGTGTTGGGAAGGAGGAAGAGTGTTGGGAGGGTGTTAGAAGGGTGGGAGGGTGTTGGGAAGGAAGGAGAGTGTTGGGAGGGAGGCTGTTAGGAGGGTGGGAGGGTGTTGGGAAGGAGGAAGAGTGTTGGGAGGGTGTTAGAAGGGGTGGGAGGTAGGGAGGGTGTTAGGAGGGTTGGAGGGTGTTGGGAAGGAGGAAGAGTGTTGGGAGGGTGTTAGAAGGGTGGGAGGGTGTTGGGAAGGAAGGAGAGTGTTGGGAGGGAGGCTGTTAGGAGGGTGGGAGGGTGTTGGGAAGGAGGAAGAGTGTTGGGAGGGTGTTAGAAGGGATGGGAGGGTGTTGGGAGGTAGGGAGGGTGTTGGGAGGGTTGGAGGGTGTTGGGAAGGAGGAAGAGTGTTGGGAGGGTGTTAGAAGGGTGGGAGGGTGTTGGGAAGGAAGGAGAGTGTTGGGAGGGAGGCTGTTAGGAGGGTGGGAGGGTGTTGGGAGGGAGGGAGGCTGTTGGGAAGGAAGGAGAGTGTTGGGAGGGAGGGTGTTAGGAGGGTGGGAGGTTGTTTGGAGGTAGGAAGGGTGTTGGCAAGGAGGGAGAGTGTTGGGAGGGAGGGAGGGAGAGGGAGGGTGTTGGGAGGGAGGGAGAGTGTTGGGAGGGAGGGTGTTGGGAAGGAGGGAGGGTGTTAAGAGGGTGGGAGGGAGGAAGCGGTTGGGAGGGAGGGTGTTAGGAGGGTGGGAGGGAGGAAGGGTGTTGGGAGGGAGGGTTTTAGGAGGGTGGGAGAGTGTTGGGAAGAAAGGAGAGTGTTGGGAGGGAGGGTGTTAGGAGGGTGGGAGGGAGGGAGGGTGTTGGAAAGGAAGGAGAGTGTTGGGAGGGAGGGTGTTAGGAGGGTTGGTGGGTTTTGGGAGGGAGGGAGGGTGTTGGAAAGGAAGGAGAGTGTTGGGAGGGAGGGTGTTAGGAGGGTGGGTGGGTTTTGGGAGGTAGGGAGGGTGTTAGGAGGGTGGGAGGGTGTTGGCAAGGAGGGAGAGTGTTGGGAGGGAGGGAGGGTGTTGGGAGGGAGTGAGAGTGTTGGGAGGGAGACAATCAAGTGATTGATATTATGAGGATTGATCCGCGCAATTGGGATCGATGACATGGTTCAACCAAGTCAGCAAGCCTGACCACCCGATCCCGTTAGTCGCCTTTTATGACAAGCATAGGGAGGGTGTTGGGAGGGAGGGTTGGAGGTTGTTTGGAGGAAGGGAGAGTGTTGGGAGGGAGCGTGTTGGGAGGGAGTGTGGGAGGTTGTTAGGAGAGTGTTGGGAGGGAGGGAGGGTGTTGGGAGGAAGGTAGAGTGTTGGGAGGGAGGGTATTGGGGAGGGAGGGAGAGTGTTGGGAGGGAGGTGTAAGGAGGGTGGGAGGGTAAGGGGAGAGAGGGTGGGTTGATGTTAGAAAGAAGGAAATGTGTTGCGAGGAAGGGAGGGTGTTGGGAAGGAGGGAGGGTGTTAGGAGGGAGGGAGCAGGAGTGGAAATTTAACAAAAAAATTCACTTGCCATCGGACAAGTTTAAAGACAGTTTTCACTTGCCCTGATTTCATTTTCACTTGCCCAAATAATTTCAAAATAAAACTTCAAATCATCAATAGATCTATGTGTTTATCTCTTTCAACACCGTAGGCCGGTTTTCCGGCCAAGAAGCATCGAGTATTCAGACACCGTTGGCCGGTTTTCCGGCCAAGCCGTAGTCACGTCAAAATAGTATATATTTTTATGGACCTACCTGTAATATCATTCATTTATTAAATCTATCACATTTAACAATGTCTGAAATACGTATTCCATTTCAATTTATCATTTTTTAATGATAAATTAAAAAATTATTCACTATTTCCCGCGATGTTATTGAAAATAAAATTCTCGGACACACATTTCGACAACGGGTCTACATCGAACATGTCAAAGAGCAAAATAAAGACGTTTTAAACAAATCTTTAAATTTATTATACAAAGTAATAAATAAAATCAACAAAAATATATCTAAAAGAATCAAACTTACATCTAAGTTATTATTTCCATCTTTTCGTGTGATTGCGTGTAATGTAAGTCAAATGACATCTCGGCTTTCGTCGCCTTGAATTCTCGGCTTGGACACGATGTTTAATGAAAAAATATATGCATGAAAAATCTTTGTCACAGCTCGTAACCTAGCACACGTGCTCAAAATTGACCAATCACGAAACTTGTAGCAGATTTCGGCAAGAAAGTGTCATTAGAAACCAATTTTAATCCAATGAAATCGCAACAGCGCGATTACGAAATTTCTCTCAGCTAATTTATTGTACCATTTTACCAGTAGTTAGACATGTAGACAGTGATAGTAATTTCCAATATTACTTTACTCCGGACAAGTTAAAGTAAGTGATTTTGTTGCCCGACCTCGTATTTCTACTTGCCCTGGGAGTCGGGAAATGGCAAATTTCCACCCCTGGGGAGGAAGGGTGTTAGTAGGGATGGAGAATTTTGGGAGGGAGGGAGGGTGTTGGGAGGGAGAGAGGGCGTTAGGAAGAAGGGAGAGTGTTGGGAGGGAGGGAGGGTGTTAGGAGGAAGGGAGAGTGTTGGGAGGGAGGATGGGAGGGAGGGTGTGAGAGTGTTGGGAGGGAGGGTGGGAGGGAGAGTTTTGTGAGGTAGGGAGGGTGTTGGGAGGGAGGGTATTGGGGAGGGAGGGAGGGTGTAAGGAGGGAGGGATAGTGTTGGGAGGGAGGTGTAAGGAGGGTGTGAGAGTGTTGGGAGGGCGGTTGGGAGGGAGAGTGTTGGGAGGAAGGGAGAGTGTTGGATGATGGTTTTACCATGCATTATGAATTTGGTTATGAATTTTGTTACAGTTTCCCAAGGCTGTCTTACAATGAATGACCATTTTAGGCCTTTTCTTTGCAATCACTTGATTTACAGTGTTAAAAAAAACCCAGTTTATTTGAGTAATAACTCTTCAGACCACCACTGTCATGAGGGTTCTGTCATGGTAATAAACAACAAGCAGTATGTTACCAGGGTGTGATTTCCCACAAGACCGCATACGTGCAGGTTAACATCGGCTTGTGCAGCACTGAGGGCAGTTGGTAAAATATGACACAAACATGCTTATTAATATTTTTACCATGTACACAAAAAAAAAATTACTTTACTTTTGCATGATGTTCATGTTTACATCATATTAATGTACACTACTGATTGCCAAATCTTCCCTATATAAACGTCAGCCAATCAAATCCCTTTTTGTCATTAATTTACATACACATTAATGCCCGTAAGAAAAAAAGGAAAAAGACAACCAATCAAATCACTGGGTTTACACTCAAGGCTGAAAAAGGGAGTGGATCACGGTCGGGTTTTCGAGGGCTACAGAACAAAATGGCATGTCTTGACAGTTTATGTTCCTGTGCTGATTTCTTGATACGTTTCACCATAAATGCACAAATTAGACAACAGATTATACAGTTTTCAAGATTTTGGAAAGAAAACAGGTGAGACTGCCTCCCCTTTTTAATTGCAAAAAGGTGAAATCGGACACAGTGTCTGTGGTGATATCGAAGTTGACAAAAATCTGGTGATAATACTAAAATGCAAGCAGACAATTTAGATATGTAGCAAAGATCTCACTGACTGGTGGGAGTCAATTGTAATACATCATGGGCGGCCATTTGGTAAAAAAAATACAAAGTTGAAATAAAGGACCCAGGTATGCAGTAATAGTCAAATGTTAGGAATAAAGTATTACATGTTACCAATAAAGGTTAGAATACAAAACAAACAGATGCTGTTTAAAAAGATACAAAGTCAAAATAAAGGTCAAAAGTACGCAATGATAGCACACCAGATGGTGTTGCAATTTGTAAAATATTCCGATTTTAATCTACTTGTTCAGCTGTGTATATGATAACTGCATGCCCAGGTGCACTATGTATTACGTCATTACACAAAGATGTAAAATGTTCTCTTTCCTGTCTGTGGAAGTGGTTTAGATGTAACTGCAAATATTAAACCGATTTGAAAAAGAGACACCATATACATGACATCAGATGGTGGGTGCACGAGGAATGACATAATACATTGTACACCTCGTCCTTTTGTGCGCACTAACATTCTTTAGTACACATTGTTCTTTCTTTACATGGTGCCTTTTGTTTGCGAGTTGTTCATTGGTATCGTGTTGTATTTTGAGTTCATGATTTGTATGTTAATAATGACCTTTATTTGTAACATTCATTCTTTATTCGTACCACCCCTGTAGTCACTTCCTGGTTGGAGTCAGTAGTAATACACATCTATGGATCACGTATGGGTACAGAATGGGGACCATCCAAGTAGTCACTTCCTGGTTGGAATCAGTAGTAATACACACCCATGGATCATGTACAGGGTACAGAATGGGGACCATCCCTGTAGTCACTTCCTGGTTGGAGTCAGTAGTAATACACACCCATGGATCATGTACAGGGTACAGAATGGGGACCATCCCTGTAGTCACTTCCTGGTTGGAGTCAGTAGTAATACACACCCATGGATCATGTACAGGGTACAGAATGGGGACCATCCCTGTAGTCACTTCCTGGTTGGAGTCAGTAGTAATACACACCCATGGATCATGTACAGGGTACAGAATGGGGACCATCCCTGTAGTCACTCCCTGGTTGGAGTCAGTAGTAATACACACCCATGGATCATGTACAGGGTACAGAATGGGGACCATCCCTGTAGTCACTTCCTGGTTGGAGTCAGTAGTAATACACATCTATGGATCACGTACAGGGTACAGAATGTGGACCACCCCTGTAGTCACTTCAGGGTTGGAGTGGACCAGGGTCAGTTGGCCCACAATACAGTTTTGTTGTGGATGAGGAACATAAAGCAAAGCGACTGGATAGAAACCATGGTGTTTCGGTTTATGATAGGCTTATGTGTAAGCCCATTTGCCTCGGCTTGGCAGGTGAGCTACGCAACATCTTGTCTACTTTTATCCACAGTTGTATTTGTTGCAGCAAGCCCCTTGGAACAACTCGTCACTGTCTTATTTGAATGTATCATTCCAGTGAGCTATACTATCATGGAGCTATGTTTAACAGTCCCCCAAGTGTACTTTGACTTTGGCAGGAAGTGTTGGTGTCAACTGTTCTCTTGTGTGTGGCAGATGCACTACTACCAGCCCATGTGGACGCTGGTGGGAGCGGGGATCAAGACTCTGCAGGCCTCAGGGCGACCCATGCAGTCTGTCCTGCCCCGCGGCTGTGACTGGATCAAGGATCGAGCTGTGTCATTTGACCCAGACCGCTGCACAGTGACCACAGGAAGCGGGGAACAGGTACTTCACTTCACCTCCTGTTGTCATGGTTATGTAATGCAAACTTTAGTCCATGATTTATTTATTATACTGTAAAGACAATCATTGTCAAGCGAGATTTGTTTCACAGCGGTATAAGGATCTCTAACGAAACATTGTCTTTACTGTACCGTATATGACCGCAGATAAGCCGACCATTGAAATACGAAAGAAAATGATATGACCTGCAGATAAGCCGAACCAGGAAGTGAAAGGCAAAAAACATGTAAAGATTGTGGAGCTTATGAAGAACGATAAACTTTGAACATTCAATTGAAAACTTATTATCGGAAGTTGTAACATGCATAACATTTTTAAAAAAATGACAACATTGGTGTATAATAATAACTTTATTGATAATTTATAACAATAATGGCTCTAGTTGTGGCAACTTCCAAACTTTCGGGAAGTTGTAATCTATCGGACTGTCATTCAGGCGATGTTCCTGACAGATCACGATCTGAAAAATACTATCATGAAAGTGTATCCCGTGGATAAGTCGACCCCCTTCTACAGAATCTTATTTCTGGACCTCAAAATTCGGCTTATCTGCGGACATATACGGTATACGAAAAAAGTTGTTATCCATAATTTTTGTGTGTAAAGTTGTCATCCACCATCTTCTAAGAAATGCCTATCAAACAATTCTTTAATACTGCTTTACTGATGAAGTTGAAACTTAGCATGCAAGTTTCTTTTTTATCTTAACTGAAATTAGTTTCTTAATTCACCAAGTTTCTATAATTCACTGTTTATGATGGTGGCTCTGTATTTGCCTTGTTCCTCATAATGAAGTATTGTGATATTGATGGTGTTTCCAGATAGGCTATGACTTCCTGGTAGTTGCGATGGGCATGCAACTCAACTATAGTCAGGTAAGTGTCCATCAAATGAGGGTCCAGGGATCAACAGAAGGCCCTGGGATCAATAAAGGGCCTGGGGATCAACTGTAGGGCCTTCTGATCAACAGTAGGGCCAAGGGATTAACAGTAGGGCCCGGGATCAACAGTAGGGCCAGGAGATCAACAGTAGGGCCAGGTCTCAACAGAAGGTCCAGGGGATCAACAAAAGGGCCCAGGTCTCAACAGTAAGACCCAGGGATGAACAGTAGAGCCCTTGGATCAACAGAAGGGCCAGGGGATCAATGCAGGGCCCAGGGATCAACAGTAGGACCCAGGGATCAACAGTAGAGCCCTTGGATCAACAGATGGGCCTGGGGATCAACATTAGGGTCCAGGGATCAACATTAGGGCCCGGGGATCAACAGTAGGACCCAGGGATCAACAGTAGGACCCAGGGATCAACAGAAGGGCCAGGGGATCAATGCAGGGCCCAGGGATCAATGAAGGGCCCAGGTCTTAACAGTAGGACCCAGGGATGAACAGTAGAGCCCTTGGATCAACAGATGGTCCGGGGATCAACAGTAGAGCCCGGGGATTAACAATAGAGCCCTTGGATCAACAGATGGTCCGGGGATCAACAGTAGAGCCCGGGGATTAACAATAGAGCCCTTGGATCAACAGAAGGACCCAGGGATGAACAGTAGAGCCCTTGGATCAACAGATGGTCCGGGGATCAACAGTAGAGCCCGGGGATTAACAATAGAGCCCTTGGATCAACAGATGGTCCGGGGATCAACAGTAGAGCCCGGGGATTAACAATAGAGCCCTTGGATCAACAGTAGGGCCCAGGGATGAACAGTAGAGCCCTTGGATCAACAGATGGTCCGGGGATCAACAGTAGAGCCCGGGGATTAACAATAGAGCCCTTGGATCAACAGTAGGGCCCGGGGATCAACAGTAGGGCCCAGGTCTAAACGGTAGGACCCAGGGATCAACACTAGGGCCCGGGGATTAACAGTAGAGCCCTGGGATCAAGAGAAGGGGCATGGGATCAACAGTGAGGGCCCAGGGTAGCCAGTAGGGCCCAGGGATCAACAGAAGAGCCTGGGGATCAACAGTAGGGTCCGGGGATCAACAGTAGGGCCCAGGTCTCAACAGTAGGACCCAGGGATGAACAGTAGAGCCCTTGGATCAACAGATGGGCCTGGGGATCAACAGTATGGTCCGGGGATCAACATTAGGGCCCGGGGATCAACAGTAGGAGTTGTAGCCCTGTCAGTGTTGTAGCCCAGTCAGTGTTGTAGCAAAGTCGCCCTGTCAATGTTGTAGCCCTGTCAATGTTGTAGCCCTGTCAGTGTTGTAGCCAAGTCAGTGTTGTAGCCTAGTCAGTGTTGTAACCCTGTCAGTGTTGTAACCCAGTCAGTGTTGTAACCCAGTCAGTGTTGTAGCCAAGTCAATGTTGTAGCCCTGTCAGTGTTGTAACCCTGTCAGTGTTGTAGCCCTGTCAGTGTTGTAACCCAGTCAGTGTTGTAACCCAGTCAGTGTTGTAGCCAAGTCAATGTTGTAGCCCAGTCAGTGTTGTAACCCTGTCAGTGTTGTAGCCCTGTCAGTGTTGTAGCCCTGTCAGTGTTGTAGCCCAGTCAGTGTTGTAACCCAGTCAGTGTTGTAGCCCAGTCAGTGTTGTAGCCCTGTCAGTGTTGTAGCCCTGTCAGTGTTGTAGCCCTGTCAGTGTTGTAGCCCTGTCAGTGTTGTAGCCCAGTCAGTGTTGTAGCCCAGTCAGTGTTGTAACCCAGTCAGTGTTGTAGCCCTGTCAGTGTTGTAGCCCTGTCAGTGTTGTAACCCAGTCAGTGTTGTAACCCAGTCAGTGTTATAGCCCTGTCAGTGTTGTAACCCTGTCAGTGTTGTAGCCCTGTCAGTGTTGTAACCCTGTCAGTGTTGTAGCCCTGTCAGTGTTGTAACCCAGTCAGTGTTGTAGCAAAGTCGCCCAGTCAATGTTGTAGCCCTGTCAGTGTTGTAGCCCAGTCAGTGTTGTAGCCCAGTCAGTGTTGTAGCCCAGTCAGTGTTGTAACCCAGTCAGTGTTGTAGCCCAGTCAGTGTTGTAGCCCAGTCAGTGTTGTAACCCAGTCAGTGTTGTAGCCAAGTCAATGTTGTAGCCCTGTCAGTGTTGTAACCCTGTCAGTGTTGTAGCCCTGTCAGTGTTGTAACCCAGTCAGTGTTGTAGCCCAGTCAGTGTTGTAGCCAAGTCAATGTTGTAGACAAGTCGGCTAGTCAGTGTTGTAGCCCATTCGCCCAGTCAGTGTTGTAGCCCAGTCAGTGTTGTAGCCCTGTCAGTGTTGTAACCCAGTCAGTGTTGTAGCCCAGTCAGTGTTGTAGCCAAGTCAATGTTGTAGCCAAGTCGCCCAGTCAGTGTTGTAGCCCAGTCGCCCAGTCAGTGTTGTAACCCAGTCGCCCAGTCAGTGTTGTAGCCAAGTCGCCCAGTCAGTGTTGTAGCCAAGTCGCCCAGTCAGTGTTGTAGCCCAGTCGCCCAGTCAGTGTTGTAGCCAAGTCGCCCAGTCAGTGTTGTAGCCCAGTCGCCCAGTCAGTGTTGTAGCCAAGTCGCCCAGTCAGTGTTGTAGCCCAGTCGCCCAGTCAGTGTTGTAGCCAAGTCGCCCAGTCAGTGTTGTAGCCAAGTCACCCAGTCAGTGTTGTAGCCCTGTCAGTGTTTGAAGCCAAGTAGCCCAGTCAGTGTTGTAGCCCAGTCAGTGTTGTAGCCCTGTCAGTGTTGTAGCCCTGTCAGTTTTGTAGCCCTGTCAGTGTTGTAGCCCTGTCAGTGTTGTAGCCCAGTCAGTGTTGTAGCCCAGTCAGTGTTGTAACCCAGTCAGTGTTGTAGCCCAGTCAGTGTTGTAGCCCTGTCAGTGTTGTAGCCCAGTCAGTGTTGTAGCCCTGTCAGTGTTGTAGCCCAGTCAGTGTTGTAACCCAGTCAGTGTTGTAGCCCAGTCAGTGTTGTAGCCCTGTCAATGTTGTAGCCCAGTCAGTGTTGTAGCCCAGTCAGTGTTGTAGCCCAGTCAGTGTTGTAACCCAGTCAGTGTTGTAGCCTAGTCAATGTTGTAACCCAGTCAGTGTTGTAACCCAGTCAGTGTTGTAGCCAAGTCAGTGTTGTAGCCCAGTCAGGGTTGTAACCCAGTCAGTGTTGTAGCCCAGTCAGTGTTGTAACCCTGTCAGTGTTGTAGCCCTGTCAGTGTTGTAGCCCAGTCAGTGTTGTAACCCAGTCAATGTTGTAACCCTGTCAGTGTTGTAGCCCAGTCAGTGTTGTAGCCCAGTCAATGTTGTAACCCTGTCAGTGTTGTAACCCAGTCAGTGTTGTAGCCCTGTCAGTGTTGTAGCCCAGTCAGTGTTGTAACCCAGTCAGTGTTGTAGCCTAGTCAATGTTGTATCCCAGTCAGTGTTGTAGCCCAGTCAATGTTGTAACCCAGTCAGTGTTGTAGCCTAGTCAATGTTGTAACCCAGTCAGTGTTGTAGCCAAGTCAGTGTTGTAACCCAGTCAGTGTTTTAGCCCAGTCAGTGTTGTAGCCCAGACAGTGTTGTAACCCAGTCAGTGTTGTAACCCAGTCAGTGTTTTAGCCCTGTCAGTGTTGTAGCCCTGTCAGTGTTGTAACCCTGTCAGTGTTGTAACCCAGTCAGTGGTGTAACCAAGTCAGTGTTGTAACCCTGTCAGTGTTGTAGCCCAGTCAGTGTTGTAGCCGTGTCAGTGTTGTAACCCAGTCAGTGTTGTAACCCAGTCAGTGTTGTAGCCCTGTCAGTGTTGTAGCCCAGTCAGTGTTGTAACCCAGTCAGTGTTGTAGCCCAGTCAATGTTGTAACCCAGTCAGTGTTGTAGCCCAGTCAATGTTGTAACCCAGTCAGTGTTGTAGCCTAGTCAATGTTGTAACCCAGTCAGTGTTGTAACCCAGTCAGTGTTGTAGCCCAGTCAGTGTTGTAGCCCAGTCAGTGTTGTAACCCTGTCAGTGTTGTAGCCCTGTCAGTGTTGTAACCCAGTCAGTGTTGTAGCCCTGTCAGTGTTGTAGCCTAGTCAATGTTGTAACCCAGTCAGTGTTGTAGCCCTGTCAATGTTGTAACCCAGTCAGTGTTGTAACCCAGTCAGTGTTGTAGCCCAGTCAGTGTTGTAGCCCAGTCAGTGTTGTAACCCTGTCAGTGTTGTAGCCCTGTCAGTGTTGTAACCCAGTCAGTGTTGTAGCCCTGTCAGTGTTGTAGCCTAGTCAATGTTGTAACCCAGTCAGTGTTGTAGCCCAGTCAATGTTGTAACCCAGTCAGTGTTGTAGCCTAGTCAATGTTGTAACCCAGTCAGTGTTGTAGCCAAGTCAGTGTTGTAACCCAGTCAGTGTTTTAGCCCAGTCAGTGTTGTAGCCCAGACAGTGTTGTAACCCAGTCAGTGTTTTAGCCCTGTCAGTGTTGTAGCCCTGTCAGTGTTGTAACCCTGTCAGTGTTGTAACCCAGTCAGTGGTGTAACCAAGTCAGTGTTGTAACCCTGTCAGTGTTGTAGCCCAGTCAGTGTTGTAGCCCTGTCAGTGTTGTAACCCAGTCAGTGTTGTAACCCAGTCAGTGTTGTAGCCCTGTCAGTGTTGTAGCCCAGTCAGTGTTGTAACCCAGTCAGTGTTGTAGCCCAGTCAGTGTTGTAACCCAGTCAGTGTTGTAGCCCTGTCAGTGTTGTAGCCCAGTCAGTGTTGTAACCCTGTCATAGTTGTAGCCCAGTCAGTGTTGTAACCCAGTCAGTGTTGTAGCCCAGTCAGTGTTGTAGCCCTGTCAGTGTTGTAACCCAGTCAGTGTTGTAACCCAGTCAGTGTTGTAACCCAGTCAGTGTTGTAGCCCAGTCAGTGTTGTAGCCCTGTCAGTGTTGTAACCCAGTCAGTGTTGTAGCCCAGTCAGTGTTGTAGCCCAGTCAGTGTTGTAACCCAGTCAGTGTTGTAACCCAGTCAGTGTTGTAGCCCAGTCAGTGTTGTAACCCAGTCAGTGTTGTAGCCCTGTCAGTGTTGTAGCCCAGTCAGTGTTGTAACCCAGTCAGTGTTGTAACCCAGTCAGTGTTGTAACCCAGTCAGTGTTGTAACCCTGTCAGTGTTGTAGCCCAGTCAGTGTTGTAACCCTGTCAGTGTTGTACCCAGTCAGTGTTATAGCCCAGTCAGTGTTGTAGCCCAGTCAGTGTTGTAGCCCTGTCAGTGTTGTAGCCCAGTCAGTGTTGTAACCCAGTCAGTGTTGTAACCCAGTCAGTGTTGTAGCCCAGTCAGTGTTGTAACCCAGTCAGTGTTGTAACCCTGTCAGTGTTGTAGCCCAGTCAGTGTTGTACCCAGTCAGTGTTGTAGCCCTGTCAATGTTGTAACCCAGTCAGTGTTGTAACCCAGTCAGTGTTGTACCCAGTCAGTGTTATAGCCCAGTCAGTGTTGTAACCCAGTCAGTGTTGTAGCCCTGTCAGTGTTGTAGCCTAGTCAATGTTGTAACCCAGTCAGTGTTGTAGCCCTGTCAATGTTGTAACCCAGTCAGTGTTGTAACCCAGTCAGTGTTGTAGCCCAGTCAGTGTTGTAGCCCAGTCAGTGTTGTAACCCTGTCAGTGTTGTAGCCCTGTCAGTGTTGTAACCCAGTCAGTGTTGTAGCCCTGTCAGTGTTGTAGCCTAGTCAATGTTGTAACCCAGTCAGTGTTGTAGCCCAGTCAATGTTGTAACCCAGTCAGTGTTGTAGCCTAGTCAATGTTGTAACCCAGTCAGTGTTGTAGCCAAGTCAGTGTTGTAACCCAGTCAGTGTTTTAGCCCAGTCAGTGTTGTAGCCCAGACAGTGTTGTAACCCAGTCAGTGTTTTAGCCCTGTCAGTGTTGTAGCCCTGTCAGTGTTGTAACCCTGTCAGTGTTGTAACCCAGTCAGTGGTGTAACCAAGTCAGTGTTGTAACCCTGTCAGTGTTGTAGCCCAGTCAGTGTTGTAGCCCTGTCAGTGTTGTAACCCAGTCAGTGTTGTAACCCAGTCAGTGTTGTAGCCCTGTCAGTGTTGTAGCCCAGTCAGTGTTGTAACCCAGTCAGTGTTGTAGCCCAGTCAGTGTTGTAACCCAGTCAGTGTTGTAGCCCTGTCAGTGTTGTAGCCCAGTCAGTGTTGTAACCCTGTCATAGTTGTAGCCCAGTCAGTGTTGTAACCCAGTCAGTGTTGTAGCCCAGTCAGTGTTGTAGCCCTGTCAGTGTTGTAACCCAGTCAGTGTTGTAACCCAGTCAGTGTTGTAACCCAGTCAGTGTTGTAGCCCAGTCAGTGTTGTAGCCCTGTCAGTGTTGTAACCCAGTCAGTGTTGTAGCCCAGTCAGTGTTGTAGCCCAGTCAGTGTTGTAACCCAGTCAGTGTTGTAACCCAGTCAGTGTTGTAGCCCAGTCAGTGTTGTAACCCAGTCAGTGTTGTAGCCCTGTCAGTGTTGTAGCCCAGTCAGTGTTGTAACCCAGTCAGTGTTGTAACCCAGTCAGTGTTGTAACCCAGTCAGTGTTGTAACCCTGTCAGTGTTGTAGCCCAGTCAGTGTTGTAACCCTGTCAGTGTTGTACCCAGTCAGTGTTATAGCCCAGTCAGTGTTGTAGCCCAGTCAGTGTTGTAGCCCTGTCAGTGTTGTAGCCCAGTCAGTGTTGTAACCCAGTCAGTGTTGTAACCCAGTCAGTGTTGTAGCCCAGTCAGTGTTGTAACCCAGTCAGTGTTGTAACCCTGTCAGTGTTGTAGCCCAGTCAGTGTTGTACCCAGTCAGTGTTGTAGCCCTGTCAATGTTGTAACCCAGTCAGTGTTGTAACCCAGTCAGTGTTGTACCCAGTCAGTGTTATAGCCCAGTCAGTGTTGTAGCCCAGTCAGTGTTGTAGCCCTGTCAGTGTTGTAGCCCTGTCAGTGTTGTAGCCCTGTCAGTGTTGTAACCCAGTCAATGTTGTAGCCCAGTCAGTGTTGTAGCCCAGTCAGTGTTGTAGTCCAGTCAGTGTTGTAGCCCAGTCAATGTTGTAGCCCAGTCAGTGTTGTAACCCAGTCAGTGTTGTAACCCTGTCAGTGTTGTACCCAGTCAGTGTTGTAACCCTGTCAGTGTTGTACCCAGTCAATGTTGTAGCCCAGTCAGTGTTGTAGCCCAGACAGTGTTGTAACCCAGTCAATGTTTTAGCCCAGTCGCCCTGTCAGTGTTGTAACCCAGTCAGTGTTGTAACCCAGTCAGTGTTGTAGCCCTGTCAATGTTGTAACCCAGTCAGTGTTGTAACCCAGTCAGTGTTGTAGCCCAGTCAGTGTTGTAACCCAGTCAGTGTTGTAGCCCTGTCAATGTTGTAACCCAGTCAGTGTTGTAGCCCTGTCAGTGTTGTAGTCCAGTCAGTGTTGTAGCCCTGTCAATGTTGTAGCCCAGTTGCCCAGTCAATGTTGTAGCCCAGTCAGTGTTGTAGCCCAGTCAGTGTTGTAACCCAGTCAATGTTGTAGCCCAGTCAGTGTTGTAGCCCAGTCAGTGTTGTAGCCGAGTCAGTGTTGTACCCAGTCAGTGTTATAGCCCAGTCAGTGTTGCAGATTAAAGGGTTACCTGAAGCGTTTACGGTGGATCGATCAGTGTGCTCCAACTACTGGTCAGAGACGGTGACGCAGACATTCCCGGCCCTGGAGGCGCTGCAGCAGGGCAACGCCATCTTCACCTTCCCCAACACCCCCATCAAGTGTGCAGGGGCACCCCAGAAGATCATGTATCTAGCAGACCACTACCTCAGGAAGGTAACACACAAACAACCACACTAATATTCTTTTTCTTTTAAAGATTTTTTTATTTCAAAGTATGTACATTCACTAAATAACCAAACCCCACAAAGTTGAAATTTGTTCTGAGTGGTTTTATTTTAGTTGAAATACAGCTGTTGTAGAATACTCATACATTGCAATATTCAGATTTCATTACATGTTTTTTTTAATGAGCTTGTCATCAATCTATCACAAAACATGTTTTCTTTATTTTATGATGCCAGCACGTAATATCTCAGAGTCTATGTATGACATTAGCAGTTGTTGAATTCAGTATTTGTCTTACCTCTACTGGTAATCAGCAAGTCACATGCAACAACACACCAAATCCTTTGCAGCAGTTGTCTGGAATGTTTCATTGTTTTCCGTAAGCAGGGTTCCAAATTCCTTGACTTAAAGTGCGGATGGCATGGTTACAATATTAATTCCTGGTGCCTTTAGGGTACATTTAGAAATCACATTGTTTAAACAAGAGTAGATCTGCCACATGAGGTTTGCTTTTATGTGAAGCAAGTGGGAATGTACACATCTATCTCATAGGTACACATGGTAAATGATGGACACGCTTTGTGAACAAAACTACAAATAATCTATTCTTGTTTTATCACCAAGTAATCTAGTGGTTGGCACACTTGATTCTAAAAGGCACCTAAACCCTATTATCAGGGCCCTGTGGCACACTTGAAAACCAATGTGCCAAATTAGGAGATAACCTGCTGTGATTTAAATAAGAGTGAGTGAGTGAGTATGGTTTTACGCTGCTTTTAGCAATATTCCAGCAATATCACGGCCGGGGAAACCGTAAAATTGGCTTCACAGATTGTGTGCATGTGGGGAATCAAACCCGGGTCTTCGGCGTATTGAGCCAACGCTTTTACCACTAAGGCTACCCCACCACCCCTTTGAAATTAGAAAGTAGTATACCAGATTTATATATACTAGCTCTGAAGTTAAATTTTAAATCAAACACATTGGCATGTGTATGATTGTGCAACCGAAGATCATAAGTCTGTATAATGTGATTATATAGCCCTATTTGACTTTGGTTAATCAGAATCAGGTATTTACTGTCATGGCAGAATGTCTTGTAAGGGGAGACAGCTTTCTGTTGTATTTAATGTATTCATCCAGTGTTGCCGCCACATGGACTGTTGAGCTTGTGAGTGAGAGTGCTGTATTGCAGATACAGTCAAACACAGTTTGCTCCTTTAAGAGCTTGGTCCCTGCATATTCCTTGTTTAGTTTTGGTTGTGTGGAACCTTATGGGCGGCTATTCAGTCAAAAAATAAAGTTTAAAAAAAGGACAAAAATACGCAATTAAGGTCAAATATTATGAATAAAGAACTAAATGTTACCACTAAAGGTCAAAATACAATATTAATAGTCAAATGTTAAGAAATTCGTCATAAGAAAAGAAAGAACAATGTGTACGAAAGAACGTTTTCAATTAAGAACGTCAGTGAGCACGAAAGCACGTTTTCAATAAAGAACGTCAGTGAGCACGAAAGCACGTTTTCAATAAAGAAGGTCAGTCAGCACGAAAGGACGTTGACAATAAAGAACGCATGATGGCGCTGCAATTTGTAAAACATTCCGAGTTTAATCGGCTTGTTCCGCCGTGTATATGATAACTGCATGCCGAGGTGCACAATGTATTATGTCATTCCTCGTGCACTCACCGTCTGACGTCACACATATATATATATACAGGTATTTATAATGTATAATGAACACATTGTGTATAATCATGTTGCGTAAAGCTTTGTCACCACTTAAGGGCCTTTTCATAAATACAGTATACTGTGTAATCCAACATCTGCCTAACATTAGTAGATGTATTTTGTATACAACCTTCAAAAAACACTCACTTAACGCTAAACTAGGATTCATCTACAGTGATCCAATAACTGTTCATGCTTGGTGCAACACGAGGGTGCTTTGATGCCGAGTTTTGTTTCAGACGCACATTTTCATCTGAAAAGTGAATGTTGTGCGAGAGTTTGTTTTATTTAACAGCTTTTCGGGAAACTGTGTGTGAACAAAATGCTGCCTAATATCTGAACCAAATATATATATATAATATATATACCAAATGGATTTGTATGCATATGTATAACTTACACATTCGTATTGAAAACGTCCTTTTGTGCTCACTGACGTTCTTTATTGAAAACGTTCTTTCGTACATATTCGTTCTTTCTTTTCTTATGACGTCTTTTCGTAACATTTGACTATTAATATTGTATTTTGACCTTTAGTAGTAACATTAAGTTCTTTATTCGTAATATTTGACCTTAATTGCGTATTTTTGTCCTTTTTTTTAACTTTGTATTTTTTGACCGAATGGCCGCCCATAAAACTTTGCATTACTTGGAATATTTAGGTTGGTCCCCCCCACCCACCCTCCCACACACACACACACACACACACACACACATCTATCCATCTTCCCACCCATCCCTATTTTCAAATTAAATGTGATTGAACCACACCCTGATTAATGTTAATATGACTTCATACTGATGTTGTTGCAGGCAGGCAAGAGGGACAACACAAACATCATCTTTAACACCTCCCTCGGGGTCATATTTGGGGTGAAGAAATATGCAGAAAGACTGTTGGATATAGTGAAAGACAGGTACAAGTTACAAACAGTGGGATATCTTGGCATGGTTACAGTTCTCAGCTCTGGTGTGTCATGTCATTGATTGATGTCATGTGGATGGCATGAATCATTGCTCATGATATCAATCACAGGATTGTCTGGTCAATACTTGATTATTTTACCTTATCCTGACTCAAACTAATTGCTTATCTCTCCCTGTTTATGGAAAGGTAGTGGTAACTTCCCAAAATGTGTTCCTAGAAGGCAGAAAAAACAGCTCACCCAAACACACCCCTTGAGCCGGAACCATTCCATGCCGACTAAGTAGTTTGGAAAGTTTCCTGAGCTCTGTTATCTGAGCCATCCTATCAAAATTAACCTTTTCCATAAATAGTTTGGCTCAGATTACATTCTTCTAACTCTATTGAACATATGTAACGATTATTTATTTTACTGTATTCCTGCGCAAGATGATTTACATGTCAGATGTCAATATTTCATTGACTGTAAAACTGTAAACAACTCAGCTATTCTGCAATTAGGTCAGACTGACTTTATGCGAACCGTGCAGTGCCTTTTTACAGATTGGCTTGCATGACTACTTGCACGTAATGTTGCAACGGCATAATCAGATGCCTGAAGTTATACATCAATGTGACCGAATCACTAACTTCAGTAGACCTCAAATGAGTAATTCACACCGAGGCATGAACAGGAGTGCTTATATGACACCCACGGGCTGGAATCCATCGTCTCTTCACCAGAACACCATGTCGGCATAGCGATGATCAACCCTGAAGGACAAGTCATCCGTGACTTTTGATAACTGGGAATTGGTGAAAATACTACTGCTTTTACTGGCCGGCAAAAAACATTGGCAGGGAAACCAACCCTAAACTGGCCAAACTGGCCAAACCTCCTAATACATCCACACACCAAGCAAGATCTTTAAAGACCAAGTTCTACTGCCTTTAGCCACGGCAGCCAGGATGTCAGAAATACATGTGATTTCATCGCCAAGAATCAGCTACGAGGTTAACAGTTTCACATCCCTCCACTCTCATCCTTCCTGGGATCAGAGGACACTGAGGATTTTCATTTATGCCCAATTCGTGCATTACGTATCTACCTACAAAGGACAGGAGCCAGTTGACAATGGCAGAGAAGACTGTTCATTCTGTACTCCTGGAATATTTCAGCAGAAGTCTCCAGAACTACCACTATTTACTTCTGGATGAGAGCAGTCATCCTCAGAGCCTACACAGGCAGCAGGACTGGATCCACCATCAATATCCAAGCCTTACAAGGTGAGAACCATAGCGTCTACCCTAGTGCTTCGGGGAAACTGCTCCATCCCAACGATTATGGGAGGGGGTTTTGGGAGATCAGACTCTGACTTTGGTAATCATTGTCTCAGAGATTTCTCCACTCAAGATGTTTCTGGCATTCATCAATTTGGAACAATAGTAGATACACAACAACTGACAGTGCCTACTAGAAGAGTACTTGTAGAAAGGTCTATCACGCAGACTTGCTGACCGAGAGTCCATGTTCCTCTGTTTTACTACGTAAGTCAGAGCACGAGTGAAAAGGATTGGGTTGAGTTTATGACCCTTTTTTAACACCAGTATCGTTTAAAGTAAACAAAAAAAATATTTCTCTTAGGGAACTTAACTTAATTCACGAAATGTATAAGATTTACTCCTCTCTTTCACAAGAAGGAGGTGGTACCCCGCATGGATTTAAAGGAGAATTAGGAGTATCATGTTTCCAAGGATCTGAATGGGGCACACAGCTGGAACACAACACCTACAGGGATCCAAGCAATTAGTATGAGTCAGGATGAGGTAAAATATCATTTATGATTATCCTCACTCATACTCTATAGCGCCCACACAGCCATCCCCTCTTCCCCAATATTTCGGTTATAAGGTGAGAGAATGAGGGAGTGACAAGTTACCGGCTTGGTCACGTGGTTCGGGTGTGTTTCGCAGCTGCACTCAAGGGGTACATTCAGGTGAGCTGTTTTTGCTGTTCTCTTGGAACACAGTTCAGGAAAGAAAGATAAGCAATTAGTATGAGTCAGGATAAGTATAAATGATATGTTTTACTTTACCTTATGCTACACCTATAGCACTGTGTAGCGTCAGGTAGGTATAAAAACATTACATTTAATCCGAAATGCTCATGTTTTACCTTACCTGACACTTCTCAGTGCTATAGGTGTAGTGTTAGGTAATTTAAAAAACATTGCATTTAATCAGAAATGCTCATATTTACTCTTACAAAATACATATTTACAGGCTGCCCGTCATCTTATAGCTGGAATATTACTGTTTGCTGCGTTAATGTTTGTTGATTTAACTTCACCTTTTTGACGCAAAGTTTGTTATGCTGTGGAAGTGAATTTAATAATATTTGATCAGGTGAGCTAACACATTTCTTTTAAATAGTGAAAGAGATCTTTACATGTTACAAACAAACTTGATATAAGACTTTGTTCAGAAGGCAACAATTGGTCACAATATTTGTATACAGTGTTTGTAGTACTCCAGTGCTTATTGTCAATCACTTGAAGTGTTCTGTCTCACACCCCTCCAGGAACATCCAGGTGAACTACAGGCGGAACCTGGTGGAGGTGCGGCCAGACAAGAAGGAGGCGGTGTTTGTGGACCTGGACAGTCCAGAAGGAAAAACAGAAACATTCCAGGTACATCACATGTCATTCATTCATTTACAATAAACAAAACTACTGTCAATACTTACACTGTAATATTTTAGAATTCAGTTTAAATGACATTTGTGGATATACTTTCAGTACAGCTTCTTGCATGTGACTCCTCCCATGTCTGCCCCTGACCCCCTCCGACAGAGCAGCCTCGTCAACACAGATGGGTACCTGGATGTCAGCAAGGAAACACTGCAGCATGTACAGTACCCAAACATATTCGGCATTGGTGACTGCACAAGTGTGCCAACCTCCAAGACAGCGGCAGCAGCAGGTCAGCTAAATTGGTTCAGGACAAACTTCCGGTTGTTGATAGACACTAGGGAAATTGATAGAACCCATGTGGGTTGTCCTGTAGTAGTAGTTAGGACATGAGTCACAGTATTCATACAATGTGATGTCAGTTTCCTAGTTAGGACGTCTGGCCCAGTAATCATACAATGTGATGTCAGTTTCCTAGTTGGGACGTCTGGCATAGTAATCATACAATGTGATGTCATGTTCCTAGTTGGGATGTCTGGCATAGTAATGATATAATGTGATGTCAGTTTCCTAGTTAGGACGTCTGGCCCAGTAATCATACAATGTGATGTTAGTTTCCTAGTTAGGATGTCTGGCATAGTAATCATATAATGTGATGTCAGTTTCCCTGTTGGGACGTCTGGCCCAGTAATCATACAATGTGATGTCATGTTCCTAGTTGGGATGTCTGGCATAGTAATGATATAATGTGATGTCAGTTTCCTAGTTGGGATGTGTGGCATAGTAATCATATAATGTGATGTCAGTTTCCTAGTTGGGACGTCTGGCCCAGTAATCATACAATGTGATGTCAGTTTCCTAGTTAGGACGTCTGGCCCAGTAATCATACAATGTGATGTCAGTTTCCTAGTTAGGACGTCTGGCCCAGTAATCATACAATGTGCTGTTAGTTTCCTAGTTAGGATGTCTGGCATAGTAATCATATAATGTGATGTCAGTTTCCCTGTTGGGACGTCTAGCCCAGTAATCATACAATGTGATGTCATTTTCCTAGTTGGGACATGTTGCACAGTAATCATATAATGTGATGTCAGTTTCCTAGTTGGGACATGTGGCACAGTAATCATACAATGTGATGTCAGTTTCCTAGTTGGGACGTGTGGCCCAGTAATCATACAATGTGATGTCAGTTTCCTAGTTAGGACGTCTGGCCCAGTAATCATACAATGTGATGTCAGTTTCCTAGTTAGGATGTCTGGCCCAGTAATCATACAATGTGATGTCAGTTTCCTAGTTGGGACGTGTGGCACAGTAATCATACAATGTGATGTCAGTTTCCTAGTTAGGACGTCTGGCCCAGTAATCATACAATGTGATGTCAGTTTCCTAGTTGGGACATGTGGCACAGTAATCATACAATGTGATGTCATGTTCCTAGTTAGGACGTCTGGCCCAGTAATCATACAATGTGATGTTAGTTTCCTAGTTACGATGTCTGGCATAGTAATCATATAATGTGATGTCAGTTTCCCTGTTGGGACGTCTAGCCCAGTAATCATACAATGTGATGTCATTTTCCTAGTTGGGACATGTTGCACAGTAATCATATAATGTGATGTCAGTTTCCTAGTTGGGACGTGTGGCACAGTAATCATACAATGTGATGTCAGTTTCCTAGTTGGGACGTGTGGCCCAGTAATCATACAATGTGATGTCAGTTTCCTAGTTAGGACGTCTGGCCCAGTAATCATACAATGTGATGTCAGTTTCCTAGTTAGGATGTCTGGCCCAGTAATCATACAATGTGATGTCAGTTTCCTAGTTGGGACGTGTGGCACAGTAATCATACAATGTGATGTCAGTTTCCTAGTTGGGATGTCTGGCATAGTATTCATGCAATGTGATGTCAGTTTCCTAGTTGGGACATCTGGCACAGTAATCATACAATGTGATGTCAGTTTCCTAGTTAGGACGTCTGGCCCAGTAATCATACAATGTGATGTCAGTTTCCTAGTTAGGACGTGTGGCACAGTAATCATACAATGTGATGTCAGTTTCCTAGTTGGGATGTGTGGCACAGTAATCATACAAATTGATGTCAGTTTCCTAGTTGGGATGTGTGGCACACGAATCATACAATGTGATGTGAGTTTCCTAGTTGGGACGTGTGGCATAGTAATCATACAATGTGATGTCAGTTTCCTAGTTGGGATGTCTGGCATAGTATTCATGCAATGTGATGTTAGTTTCCTAGTTGGGACATCTGGCACAGTAATCATACAATGTGATGTCAGTTTACTAGTTGGGACGTCTGACAATTCTCTCGATTTTAAAGCAGAAAATATAAGCAGATGTTATAGGAGAGGTTTGGTTATTTTTGTTTCAGCTGCTCAGAGCGGCATTCTCCAAAAAAATCTGCAGGCTGTTATGTCTGGCGGTAAAACCCAGAGTCAGGTCAGTATCAGATGTACAGCCACCAACTCCCTGTCACATGTACCGCCCACTCCCTGACAGATGTACCACCCACTTCCTGACAGATGTACCACCCACTTCCTGACAGATGTACTGCCCACTTCCTGTCAGATGTACCGCCCACTCCCTGTGACATGTACCGCCCACTCCCTGTCAGATGTACCGCCCACTCCCTGTCAGATGTACCGCCCACTCCCTGTCACATGTACCACCCACTCCCTGACAGATGTACCACCCACTCCCTGTCAGATGTACCACCCACTTCCTGTCAGATGTATCACCAACACCCTGACAGATGTACCGCCCACTCCCTGTCAGATGTACCACCCACTTCCTGACAGATGTACCACCCACTCCCTTACAGATGTACCACCCACTCCCTGACAGATGTACCACCCACTCCCTTACATATGTACCACCCACTTCCTGACAGATGTACCATCCACTCCCTGTCAGATGTACCACCCACTTCCTGTCAGATGTACCACCCACTCCCTGACAGATGTACCACCCACTTCCTGACGGATGTACCACCCACTGCCTGTCAGATGTATCACCCACTCCCTGACAGATGTACCGCCCACTCCCTGTCGAATGTACCACCCACTCCCTGACAGATGTACCACCCACTTCCTGACAGATGTACCATCTACTCCCTGACAGATGTACCACCCACTTCCTGACAGATGTACCACCCACTTCCTGACAGATGTACCATCTACTCCCTGACAGATGTACCACCCACTCCCTGACGGATGTACCACCCACTCCCTGTCGAATGTACCACCCACTCCCTGACAGATGTACCACCCACTTCCTGACAGATGTACCACCCACTTCCTGACAGATGTACCATCTACTCCCTGACAGATGTACCACCCACTCCCTGACGGATGTACCACCCACTCCCTGTCACATGTACCGCCCACTCCCTGACAGATGTACCGCCCACTCCCTGACAGATGTACCGCCCACTCCCTGTCACATGTACCGCCCACTCCCTGTCGAATGTACCACCCACTCCCTGACAGATGTACCACCCACTCCCTGACAGATGTACCATCTACTCCCTGACAGATGTACCACCCACTCCCTGACAGATGTACCACCCACTCCCTGTCACATGTACCACCCACTCCCTGACAGATGTACCATCTACTCCCTGACAGATGTACCACCCACTCCCTGACAGATGTACCACCCACTCCCTGACAGATGTACCACCCACTCCCTGTCAGATGTACCACCCACTTCCTGTCAGATGTATCACCAACACCCTGTCACATGTACCGCCCACTCCCTGACAGATGTACCACCCACTCCCTGTCAGATGTACCACCCACTTCCTGTCAGATGTACCGCCCACTCCCTGTCAGATGAACCACCGACACCCTGACAGATGTACCATCTACTCACTGACAGATGTACCATCTACTCCCTGACAGATGTACCATCTACCCTCTGACAGATGTACCACCCACTTCCTGACAGATGTACCCCCCACTCCCTGACAGATGTACCGCCAACACTCTGTCACATGTACCACCCACTCCCTGACGGATGTACCGCCAACACCCTGTCACATTTTCCGCCCACTTCCTGACAGATGTACCGCCAACTCCCTGTCAGATGTATCACCAACACCCTGTCACATGTACCGCCCACTCCCTGACAGATGTACCGCCCACTCCCTGTCACATGAACCGCCCACTCCCTGTCAGATGTACCACCCACTCCCTGTCAGATGTACCACCCACTTCCTGACAGATGTACTGCCCACTTCCTGACAGATGTACCGCCAACTCCCTGTCAGATGTACCGTCCACTCCCTGTCAGATGTATCACAAACACCCTGTCAGATGTACCGTCCACTCCCTGTCAGATGTACCACCCACTTCCTGACAGATGTACCACCCACTTCCTGACAGATGTACCGCCCACTCCCTGTCAGATGTACCGCCCACTCCCTGTCACATGTACCACCCACTTCCTGACAGATGTACCGCCAACTCCCTGTCAGATGTATCACCAACACCCTGTCACATGTATCGCCCACTTCCTGACAGATGTACCGCCCACTCCCTGTCAGATGTACCGCCCACTCCCTGTCACATGTACCGCCCACTTCCTGACAGATTTACTGCCCACTTCCTGACAGATGTACCGCCAACACCCTGTCACATGTACCGCCCACTTTCTGACAGATGTACCGCCCAATCCCTGTCAGATGTACCATCTACTCCCTGTCACATGTACCACCCACTCCCTGTCAGATGTACCGCCCACTCCCTGTCAGATGTACCGCCCACTTCCTGACAGATTTACTGCCCACTTCATGACAGATGTACCGCCAACACCCTGTCACATGTATCATCAACACCCTGTCACATGTACCATATACTCCCTGACAGATGTACCATCTACTCCCTGACAGATGTACTGCCCACTCCCTGACAGATGTACCATCTACTCCCTGACAGATGTACCATCTACTCCCTGACAGATGTACCATCTACTCCCTGACATATGTATCATCTACTCCCTGACAGATGTACCATCTACTCCTTGACAAATGTACCATCTACTCCCTGACAGATGTACCGCCAACACCCTGTCACATGTATCATCAACACCCTGTCACATGTACCATATACTCCCTGACAGATGTACCGTCCACTCCCAGACAGAGTTATATCCTTATGATTTGGTAAATGAAATATCGTGCTGAGGGGGCTTCCGACAATAATCACTGACTCAATAACTTTCCAATAAGACACATTGTAAGATGCCTAAAGATTGTTTCATTTTGCGTCAACATTCCAGCCTGGAGCATGTGTTTCAGTATGATGGCTACACTTCCTGTCCTCTCGTCACTGGCAACAACAAATGTATCCTGGCAGAGTTTGACTTTGCTGGCCAGCCGCTGGAGACGTTCCCCATCGACCAGGGCAAGGAGAGGAGAACCATGTACCACTTGAAGAGAGATGTGATGCCTGAGTTATACTGGAATGTTATGCTCAAGTAAGTCCTGGAGAGACAGGGCTTCTTTAAGGGGCTTCATAGGTCCTTGTGTGTCTCTCTGTAAGTCCTGGAGAGACGGGGCTTCTTTAAGGGGATTCATAGGTCCTTGTGTGTCTCTCTGTAAGTCCTGGAGAGACGGGGTTCCTTTAAGAGGCTTCATAGGTCCTTGTGTGTCTCTCTGTAAGTCCTGGAGAGACGGGGCTTCTTTAAGGGGATTCATAGGTCCTTGTGTGTCTCTCTGTAAGTCCTTGAGAGACGGGGTTTCTTAAAGGGTCTTCATAGGTCCTCATGTGTCTCTCTGTAAGTCCTTGAGAGACGGGGCTTCTATAAGGGGATTCATAGGTCCTTGTGTGTCTCTCTGTAAGTCCTGGAGAGACAGGGCTTCTTTAAGGGGCTTCATAGGTCCTTGTGTGTCTCTCTGTAAGTCCTGGAGAGACGGGGCTTCTTTAAGGGGCTTCATAGATCCTTGTGTGTATCTCTGTAAGTCCTGAGAGACGGGGCTTCTTTAAGGGGCTTCATAGGTCCTTGTGTGTCTCTCTGTAAGTCCTGGAGAGACGGGGCTTCTTTAAGGGGCTTCATAGGTCCTTGTGTGTCTCTCTGTAAGTCCTGAGAGACTGGGCTTCTATAAGGGGCTTCATAGGTCCTCATGTGTCTCTCTGTAAGTCCTGGAGAGACGGGGCTTCTTCTTTAAGGGGCTTCATAGGTCCTTGTGTGTCTCTCTGTAAGTCCTGGAGAGACGGGGTTTCTTTAAGGGGATTCATAGGTCCTTGTGTGTCTCTCTGTAAGTCCTGGAGAGACAGGGTTTCTTTAAGGGGCTTCATAGGTCCTTGTGTGTCTCTCTGTAAGTCCTGGAGAGACAGGGCTTCATGGGTCCTTTCTTTATACTTTATATAAAACAGGAATGTGTGATGGAGTGTTGTGTGTTGCAGGGGAAACTGGAGTGTGTGATGGGGTGTTGTGTTACAGGGGCTACTGGAATGTGTGATGGGGTGTTGCAGGGCTACTGGAATATGTGATGGGGTGATGTGCGTTGCAGGGCTACTGGAATGTGTGATGGGGCGTTGTGTGTTGCAGGGGCTACTGGAATATGTGATTGGGTGTTGTGTGTTACAGGGGCAACTGGAATGTGTGATGGGGTGTTGTGTGTTGCAGGGGCAACTGGAATGTGTGATGGGGTGTTGTGTGTTGCAGGGGCAACTGGAATGTGTGATGGGGTGATGTGTGTTGCAGGGGCAAGTGGAATGTGTGATGGGGCGTTGTGTGTTGCAGGGGCAACTGGAATGTGTGATGGGGTGTTGTGTTACAGGGGCTACTGGAATGTGTGATGGGGTGATGTGTGTTGCAGGGGCTACTGGAATGTGTGATGGGGCGTTGTGTGTTACAGGGGCTACTGGAATGTGTGATGGGGTGTTGTGTGTTACAGGGGCTACTGGAATGTGTGATGGGGTGTTGTGTGTTACAGGGGCTACTGGAATGTGTGATGGGGTGATGTGTGTTGCAGAGGCTACTGGAATGTGTGATGGGGCATTGTGTGTTGCAGGGCTACTGGAATGTGTGATGGGGTGTTGTGTGTTACAGGGGCTACTGGAATGTGTGATGGGGTGATGTGTGTTGCAGGGGCTACTGGAATGTGTGATGGGGCGTTGTGTGTTACAGGGGCTACTGGAATGTGTGATGGGGTGTTGTGTGTTGCAGGGGCTACTGGAATGTGTGATGGGGTGATGTGTGTTGCAGGGGCTACTGGAATATGTGATGGGGCGTTGTGTGTTGCAGGGGCTACTGGAATGTGTGATGGGGTGTTGTGTGTTGCAGGGGCAACTGGAATATGTGATGGGGTGTTGTGTGTTGCAGGGGCAACTGGAATGTGTGATGGGGTGTTGTGTGTTGCAGGGGCAACTGGAATATGTGATGGGGCATTGTGTGTTGCAGGGGCTACTTGAATATGTGATGGGGTGTTGTGTGTTGCAGGGGCTACTGGAATATGTGATGGGGTGTTGTGTGTTGCAGGGGCTACTGGAATGTGTGATGGGGTGTTGTGTGTTGCAGGGGCTACTGGAATGTGTGATGGGGTGATGTGTGTTGCAGGGGCTACTGGAATGTGTGATGGGGTGTTGCAGGGCTACTGGAATATGTGATGGGGTGATGTGCGTTGCAGGGCTACTGGAATGTGTGATGGGGCGTTGTGTGTTGCAGGGGCAACTGGAATATGTGATGGGGTGTTGCAGGGGCTACTGGAATGTGTGATGGGGTGTTGCAGGGCAACTGGAATATGTGATGGGGTGATGTGCGTTGCAGGGCTACTGGAATGTGTGATGGGGTGATGTGTGTTGCAGGGGCTACTGGAACGTGTGATGGGGTGATGTGTGTTGCAGGGGAAACTGGAGTGTGTGATGGGGTGTTGTGTGTTGCAGGGGCTACTGGAATGTGTGATGGGGTGATGTGTGTTGCAGGGCTACTGGAATGTGTGATGGGGTGTTGTGTGTTACAGGGGTTACTGGAATGTGTGATGGGGTGTTGTGTGTTGCAGGGTCTACTGGAATATGTGATGGGGTGATGTGTGTTGCAGGGTTACTGGAATATGTGATGGTGCGTTGTGTGTTGCAGGGGCTACTGGAATGTGTGATGGGGCGTTGTGTGTTGCAGGGGCTACTGGAATATGTGATGGGGTGTTGTGTTACAGGGGCTACTGGAATGTGTGATGGGGTGTTGTGTGTTGCAGGGGCTACTGGAATGTGTGATGGGGTGATGTGTGTTGCAGGGGCTACTGGAATGTGTGATGGGGCGTTGTGTGTTATAGGGGCTACTGGAATGTGTGATGGGGCGTTGTGTGTTGCAGGGGCTACTGGAATATGTGATGGGGTGTTGTGTGTTGCAGGGGCTACTGGAATGGTCCAGCCTTGACTCGGAAGCTGTTGCACCTGGGGATGTCTAAGTAGAGGAAGAGAGCTTGCCAACGGTTCCCAGACAAACACGGGATGCAGAAGCTCTGCGTGGTGGAACATGTGGCTGGAGTGTGTGGGGTGGCAGCTGTAGCTGTCTGGATCAACTTCAGCAAACATCTGTGATACATACACTTTCATATTTGATGCACAGATGAATAGATGGTTTTACTTTTAAGACGAGTGTGATTATCAAATTTGAGAATACTTGTAAGTCATCAATACATCATATATTGTTTATGTTAAGCAGTGATAGTGGTTTCAGAAAGGCTTATTTTAGAAAGTGCATACTGCATCTGTCATTGTTGTGAGGGGTCATGACCCACAGCCTTCTGATTTCATTCCTACAATACTCCCGAGTTTCCTGACGAACTGTCCCCTGTTCACGGATCTAATCAGGAAGGTCTATGATGTGAACCAGGATATGCCGAACTAGAACACGTTGTCCTGCAGCACTCACCGAGGGCACTTATACAACTTAGTCATCTTCCCTAGGCAAGGGAGTTAACTGACTGTAAAAGTCATTGCCGAACTAGGCTGAAATTATGGAGTTATATTCTGGCTGGACTAACGAGTCTATGCATAGTCCAATCAAAATCACGACCGATAGCAGGATTTGCAAAGCATGTGTACCAACAACTCAGCGTCCACAGATAGTTTCCAAATCTTTTCATGTTATTAATCAAGGTGCTCACGTGATTTGATGCACCTTGCGAAGTAAGACCTGTTTTAATACAATATAGATTTTGATTATCAATCAAGGGGTCTTGACTGGGTGTCGCCTTTTTGTTTGAACCAAAGGCATACCTTAATCTCATCCAGGTGATATCTCCAACGAGGCATACCTTGATCCCTTACAAGTGATATCTCCTAGGAGGCATACTTTGATCTCATCCAAGTGATATCTTCAAGGAGGCATACCTTGATCTCATCCAAGTGATATCTCCTAGGAGGCATACCTTGATCTCATCCAAGTGATATCTCCTAGGAGGTAAAAGGTACTGACTGCACCTGCACAGGTATATGATGTACTGTGAGTACACCTGCTGCACAGGTTTACGATGTACTGACTACACCTGCACAGGTTTATGATGTACTGTGTGTACACCTGCTGCACAGGTTTACGATGTACTGACTACACCTGCACAGGTATATGATGTACTGTCAGTACACCTGCTGCACAGGTAAGAGGTACTGACTTCACCTGCACAGGTATACGATGTACTGACTACACCTGCACAGGTATACGATGTACTGACTACACCTGCTTCACAGGTATACAATGTACTGACAACACCTGCACAGGTTTACAATGTACTGACAACACCTGCACAGGTTTACAATGTACTGACTACACCTGCACAGGTTTACAATGTACTGACTACACCTGCACAGGTTTACGATGTACTGAGTACACCGGCTGCACAGGTAAGAGGTACTGACTACACCTGCAGGGGTTTACGATGTACTGACTACACCTGCACAGGTATATGATGTACTGTGAGTACACCTGCTGCACAGGTAAGAGGTACTGACTACACCTGCAGGGGTTTACGATGTACTGACTACACCTGCAGGGGTTTACGAAGTAATGACTACACCGTCACAGGTTTACGATGTACTGACTACACCTGCACAGGTTTACAATGTACTGACTACACCTGCAGGGGTTTACGATGTACTGACTACACCTGCAGGGGTTTACGATGTACTGACTACACCTGCACAGGTTTACAATGTACTGACTACACCTGCTCAGGTTTACGATGTACACTGAGTAACGCTTGCACAGTACTGAGTACACTTACAGAGAGGTATTTGGTGTACTGTGAGTACACCTGCAAAGGTGTAAGATCTACTGCATGTACACCTTCCAGCTATTACATTCCCTGACAGTCCGTTGTTGTGAAACCTGTGCCTCCGCCAGTGTTGTAGGGGGGTGATGTGTATATATAAACAGTTGTGTTTCCTCATATTTCTCCTTGTGTTGGACTGTGTGTGAAACTATTGTAGGAACAGTTTCCAATGTACAGTTCATCCTTGTCACAAGGTATTTACCATTTTTTCTTGTGTATAGTGTGCATCCTCGGGGGTTTCGAGATTTGGGGGAAAAAATTGCTATTTGATATATTATATCAAAAACTACATCTGATAACTGGATAGCGATTGCTGTAAATAATGGCAAGTTGGTGTGATCTGCCCATCAGTTGACACATGATTTTGCCCAAAATAATGTGAATAGTGAACAATTTTTTTTAATAAAATTTATTAAATAGATAAAAAATAGACCAGATATGCAATGAACACATTTTATAACCAGAATATAATAACAGAATTAACATGCTATTTCTGCTCTTATGTGCTCACGGCAATGTCTGGCATTTGGAAAAATATTCAAAATCTATTGTCTGTGTATTACCAGTATGCGAACCCCTCTCTATACAGCTGTAGTGTTTGGGGGAAATAGTTGCACACTGTACACGAGGACATTCTCTTCTTCCTGGTTTCTGGAGTTCTACTTCGTCCACTTGAATTATTCCAAACATTTTCATTCCCAACAGCTTGTTAGAACCGTGATGTGAAGTAAAATATAATATTGTACACAGTAGACATTATCATCAATTAAACTAACAACTGGAATCTATGTCTGCAGTGGTCACTGTAAGGGTTGTGTTTTATGTTTTAGTTTTTAACAAGGACCACATCTCGCTCCCCTGGGTACAGGCGATCTTTGTTAGGTAGTGCTCCACATGTGTGTGCTTATGTACCTACATTTGTGCAGGAATGTATGCTTACTGTCAATGGCATGTCAGATTTTTTCAACATACCGGTACTGGGAGGATACACCAGTACTGAGGGTAGCCTTCCATTTGTCAGACAGCTTATACCAGGATTAGTCAAGGTTGGTTAGTCAAGCAATAGTTCCCTGTTTACCTTTCATTAAAGTGGAACAGACCAGAAAACACACATTTTCAGGAATTTACAGGATAGGTTTATCACTCACTTGTAATCATTAAATCATACCAGAAATCACACAAGTTTGAAGTATTCAACAGAAGTCACATATTTTGAATTATTTAACATGATATAATATTATCACATTATTAGAACGACACTATATACAAAAAATACACTAAACACGTGTAATATCACACTTTTTGAAGTATTTACCAGAAATTGCATAAATTTGAATTCTATACAGTATATTAGTTCATTACATTATTGCAAAAACACTATAAACACAACACACACTGATCACGGTTCAGTACTATGTCTGCCTTCATCCCAGCTTCAGCAAATGTCCTACAGCATCCAAGAATTCAAGAGGTGTCTTCTGCCCACTGACCAGCTTCCCTTTGATTCTCTGTAGACCTTCCTGGGAGGGGGAGCAGCACCAAAGTCTATCTGTCAGCTTGACACCTTCCAGCTTCTCATTGCCCTGAATCCAGTCCTCAAATCTGTAGAGGTTGGGATGTTGATGTGGAACAGTGCGCTTGAAAACCCTCCAGGTTGTTGTTTGTCCCCGGTCCTACTGTGTGGTGATGATTCCATAGGGGGAGTCTGGTCGTCAGTCCATGTTATTGTGGAATTCTTGGGACCTTGCCACCCCAGGTGTCACATCCATCGCCTCCAGCACGGAAGAGGAAGAAGGGGACTTCCAGCTGCTCTTTGTATCCAACTCTGCAGCATGGGATCTTCCTGGTACTGGACAGTTAAGCCAAGGTCTTGAGTCTTCCTCCATATAGCCTGGGTGTACTGGAAGAAACACCCCTTGATGTCTGCTGCGTGGAATTCACTTTGGATTGCTATATGGCCGCGCCGCCATCTCAAAGTCTGTCTGTACGGTAGCTGGTGAGAAGGGTTGGTTGAGAGTCTGCTGTACCTCTGTTTTCAGCAAAGTGAAAGTCTGGAGTATTTCGACTGTTTTCGGTTGGGCAGCAGGGCGAAGACAAGAGGTCACATGGTGTATCTACTGTGGGTATGTACAGCTTGTTCCACAGTGAGGACAGCAGGAAAACATACCATCCATGTAGACCGTACCTGCTTCAGCAAAACACTTCAGTTTCTCATCATTGAAAACATCAGGATCTTGTCTTCTTCACCATCTGCACAGAGGAGGAATCTTCTGCTAACCCTGGTTGCGGTCCACAGCCCCTCAAGATGAACATCAGCTCTGGTCTGTGGCAGGACAAGGATTGTTGTACCGCAACGTTGACAGAGGAAACTCTTTAAACTGGGGAAGGAATATGTAGAACCTCTGGCGGCCTACTTTGTAGATAGCCTGGACAGGTGCTGATTCTTCCCTTCTACTGACAAACTTGACAGGAGTCCAATCTCTAACTTGATGGCAATGGTCTGAGACATCTTTAAGGAAGTCCCCAACAGTGGAACACTTCCCTTGGCACGACCTGTTGATACATCTCTAGTGTGTGTTGTGGCCTCTGGTTCGATTCTTGGAGTAGGTGAACCCATAAAGGAATAGGGGAATGGGTTCCCTCTCTCAGAGTCAATGTACTCGGCATATATACCAGCAATGGTGGCGATACCTTACTGACTTAGACTGCCAGTGATACAGTATGGTACCTTCTGTACATGGGAGATTATACTCAGGTTTTGGAGAGGTTTAATGTGTTCATATCCTACCTAACATTGTATTTCATGAAAATAATGCAAAACAAGGTTTAAAGGGTTTTTTCATCTTCTGAGTTTTCAATATTCTACATAATTGAAAAAAAACTACTCTAATACTGCTAAAACACATGCAACCCGACACGGATACAACACAACTTATAAATGCAATAATAATCAAGTTAATTTGTATCACTTATAGATTTGGAGTAGGTAAGACCAGGTAGTTAAACTGGTCCCACTTGTCTGACAATTTTGAGTGAACCATACTAGGCCACTTCTTTACTTCAAACACAATGCCGAAACTGCTTGAATTTTCCCATTTTGCCACCCTTACAGCACTTTGTTAGGACTGGGAGATGATTTACGTTTGCTGTTGACATTAGATTAGATTTCACTGCTTTCCTGCCCTTGGTTTCACACTTGTTTGAGGCATTTGTAAAACTGGCTACTACCATAGCAACTTTCCTGTGATGGATTGTTCATATTTGCTTTGTTAGACATGCCACAGTATGTTTGTAAAGTGTCTGCCTTCTTGTCAGCTTTGCATTGTGCAACTATATATAAGGAAAACGTTTAAGCACAGGTATGCTTATCCTTGATTCATTATCGTAACACAATCTTCCTTTGACATTTACCAAAAATGACATTTGATGGTTTCACTAAAATCCTTGCTAAATTATGGGACAGTAAAATAACTGAAGCCTAATGACATGAGATACAAGCATGTGTGAACAGTCACAGCCTGTGGTATGTGCAACCGTTTTGAACTGCTTTGATTATTTTATTTTGTTCAATATTGTTTTTAAAATTTAACCTTTAGCTGTGTATGATTGAGTGTCTTTGAATAATTTTGTAGTATAAAAGACAGCTAGATCCCAACCCTGTATCCCTAGGGCTAATTTGTGAGATAAATATGTGCCAACATGGATACCCTGCACATCTGTTCAGCATTAAAGAAGATAAAATCCACAGATTCTTGTTTTACTATGTATTCAACGATTGGTTTGGTATGGTATTTGATGTTTGGGTCAACTTGGACCATTAAAGGTATGTTTGTGCCCATCATATCAAATGCCTTTAAGCAAAAGCAACGTGAGCTGTGAAAATGTGATGACTAACCAGTCGGCTTCATGATCATTATTATTTAACACTGCAAGCAAACATTATTCCATTTCTGTAAAGTAAGTACTCTTCTCTTCCGAAACCTCGTCAAGCCAGATATAAACAACAAACACACAATGTGGCTTCCCCTGTGGCAGATGCCGAGGCATTTACTGTTAAAAAAGAAGGACATTTCAATGCAAACACCAGTAGCGTCACTAGCCTTGATCCACATGATCTCAGAACCCACGCCAGTCACTGTGACGACATTTGTCTTGCAGCAAGACCGCCAACACCTGACAACAGAAAATGTTCATAACCATAATGCACAGGACATAAACATAAAATAAACAGACCGCACTATAACGGCGACACCACAGGAGAGATTAAACTACCCGGGCTTTACAATTCCTATATATACCCCCTCACGGTTGCGCCCTCTACCGTGAATAACCTCCCTTTATATCTGGCTTTACCTTCAAGAGAAATCAAGAGAAATCAATTTCAGTCTAATTCACTCTGTTCAACCCAAAGAGATTTCATTTCTCTTCCAAAACCTCGTCAAGCCAGATATAAACAACAAACACACATGTGGCTTCCCCTGTGGCACGCACACCGAGGCATTTACTCTGCATGAGAAACAAAGAAAGGGATTACAGGAAAACAACCTATATTACAAATCCAATGATTTGGACACACTTAATCTGGCTTTAACACTTTCTCTGATATACCCGTATTTGGCATTCTCGCTCTTCCAGCGCCCGTGTCTCTTAAAAAGACGGCCAGGTAACCCCATTGTTTGCTGCCGCTGTAGCACCACCTGACCTCAAACTGTGGAGGCCATACCTTGACACATCACTGACAAAAGGTGACAAAGTTACACGAAATATTTCACGGAGTCTTGTATAAGTCAGTGGCTTGTTTTCTTTCCTCAGAACATATTTACCATTAACAGTACTTAGTGCTCTGAACACATTCCTCAGAATCCTCGGCAATCTCTGCCATCTTTTAATAACGCTGCAAGTGCATAACAGTGAATCGGATACACCTATGACTACCCATGCACCATCTCGATACACGTCCGTCTTGGACTGTTCAATAAATATAGACATATAATGTTCACAAAACATATCTGAACGTGCAATAATTCAACTGATCGAAGAAAAGCAAAAGCAACTAAAATCATTGCAGCAACTCTGCTGTCTTTTAAACATTTCTCACATTCTAGAGACGATACCATAAACTAAGTTGCGATATTGTTATCGGTTCCATTTTGTTTACTGGTTTAGCTAATCTCCGCTTACAAGCCTCCAATACATTTCGTACCAGTGTATTATCTGTGGGACTGCGTAACCATACATGAGCATATCGAATGCTGTAAAAAGCTGTTTTGACAGGAGAAATACTTTCACAACTTTGTATTAAAGATAACAAATAAAGTGCGCAGTGCATAGGAGCAATTGGCAATAAAATCGGCAAACCATGAGAATCTGCCCAATCAGAAAATCTCGTGAATCCTAAGTTGTATGATCTCACTGTAGTGGCTGATCTAGCCTCATTTAATAATATGCTCAAACCTTGTACATTCGGTTTTAAACTTTCTGGGAGGGTAGATATAACATCATGATATACACTGTCTAACATCTGAAACAGAAGAAAGCATTTCAATAACTGAAATCGATTTTCAACGCTAACATTGAAAATTTTAAATCTGTTTCACCAAACTGACCTCCCCCAATACGACTGGGAACATAAGCTTCTTTGCAAGACGACAAATAAACAAAGTCTCTTACTTCTTTGAAAAATGTACCTTGCATAGCAAATGCCAGAAACTTGCCGAGTACCACTGAGGTACAACCAACGTACCCTTTGCTCTGTATTTGCGCATATGGCACAACACACGAGAGACCAGATACACTGGTGGTACTATCCAGTTCACCTCATTACTCCAATCTGAAGTAAAAGTATCCACATTCTCAGAATTAGGGTTCCAGTACCTAGAATCGAAACGATTGATCTTGTAGTAAGAAGCAAAACGATCTATTGAATGTGGTCCACATGTTTCATCGAGTACATGAAAAACAGTCTGCAACTGCCCAGTCATCTCTATCAGTGAGCTTGCTCAGAACATCTGCTTGATCATTTTGTTCTCGGGGAATCCAGTCTACTATCAAACGTATACAGGATCTCAAACACAACTGCCAGATAATCAATGCAAGATTTTGTAAATGTGTCTTCATGCTACCCTTTTTAATAATAACACATACATTGGTATTATCCGTAAACCACTTGACTGAGTGAGAACCAAGAAAAGACAGAAAACTTGTAAGTACCATAGATACAGCCTTCAACTCCCGCCATGTTGAACTTTGATTCATTTCGCTTTCGGACCACTGACCATGTGCCAACCTTCCACCAAATTGTACACAGTAGCCACCGTAACCTACACCACTTGCATTGCTATAAACAACCCTGGTAGGGGAACTGTCAGAACACAACGATCGTGACTTGAAATGTTGAATATTGTCCCGCCAGAACACTAACTGTTCCTTACTTTGAGCTGACAAAACAATCCAGCCATTCCACGAGTTAGCCGTCAGACAATCTATACTGAGTGAGTGAGTCATAAGTTGACTAATTGAACCAATAACTGACTTTTCAACTTTAGGCACAAATCCAGAACTTATGAGGTCATCCTTAACCCTATCTGATACAACAGCACAAGTTTACATAGAATCTTCAACAATAATTCCATCGTCAAATAACATAACGTTCTTGTAACAGAGGTAACGCCACCATTTTACCAATTGTCGGGTTACCTTTGTTAAGACATAGGGCGCAGATGACAAACAAAATGGTAAAACCACAAACTTGTAATACCTCCTGCTCCATGGCCAAACCCATGAAAAGCCGAGAAAAGTTGTATGAGGAGTGTTATAGTGCAAACCATTTCAATACTTTTACTTAAATAGTGCAAACCATTTCAATACTTTTATATTCTGTCACGTTATTATCAACATGTACCCTTTCGACTTATTCCAAACCATCAACAATAAACATGGCTGCTGTCGTCTAAACTTCACCCCTGAGTTTTGTCTTCCGTCATCACCCTGAGCTACCATCCGAGGGCCGAAACGTACGCCCTTGGACAGATGATGGAGAATTATCCGGGTAGCGTGAGTTTGCTGTGACTCACGCACGATCCCCCTACCCTAACTCGCAGCAAAGCAAATGGTGGTTCAGAGTTGATGGGAGACAAAAGCAGCGTCAAGCCAGCCGCCATCTTGACGGGAAAACGAAGAAGATGACAGACAGCACCCCAGCCAACCCGATCGTCAGCAACAGACAGCAGCCCAGCCTACCCCATCGTCAGCAACGAACAGCAGCCCAGCCTATCCGAACGTCAGCAACATCGACATCCAGTCAATATTGTGACAATATTTTTGAACCTTCGTTCCAACTTTCAACATGTACTGTGCTAAAACGTATTCTCACGGACATTCTTGTTCATATAAGGTATGTTATGTAATCAAGTCATTATTGTTTCGTTGTCTTAAAATTTTGTCATGTTTATCTATAATGAGTATGTATTGCAATCTATGTATTGTTATCAGAGGTACATCCTTATCAGATTGAGTTTTTGAAATCGGCTAGGCTCTTACTCTATTCATGTCCTACACCCTACGCTTGTACGCATTTAGTGCAGATCCACGATATCTGCGGGTTCCCAGTCGTCCTATACAAATCAGACTCCCGGTTTCAAGGATTTTTCTTTTAATTTGTGGCCCTGTAACCATTACCATAGACACTAGCTTTCAAAAAGTTATCCAATACCCTACAATTTCCTGCTTATATCTTGATTTATTCCTTTTTGAGTATGTAAGCACTGAAATTATTAGTACTCTTTGTGAAAACTGATAAAATCGATGTAGTAGCAGCGTTTGTAGAAGTATAATAAGTCAGGGAGCCTCGTTGCTTACCAAGCTTATTCAGTGGAGATTGTGTATACAGTCTATATCCTACTTCTTCGTTTTGCCAACGTGATTTTGTGCTTAATTATGATACCGGCGAAAATTATGTATATTCGTGCGATCAACCGTAAATGGTCTCTGGTAAAACAAAATACGATTCGTTCAAATATCTTCGAGACAATTTCACATGATTGAATCTTTCATTACATTCCAGTTTAGACTTTTGAAGTTGGTTAGGTTTTGCATACACATTCTACTTTTTAGCGCAGATCACACTTCACATCTGCTAGCCTTGTCGAGTCTAGGCTCACAATATAAGACTCCCAATTTCAAAGATCTTACTGTTATCATGAAAATATTACTTTCATATGCAAACGACAACGCTTTACGCACATTATGTTTTTGTCCTCACGTCATCAGTCTACTTTACTTCAACAATGTTTATTGTCTGTTTCAGTGTGATACCTGTGATCTAGCAGTCTGGTATTCCGACTGCAAGGGCGACCGCGGGCAGGATGTGCCGCTCGGTGGAAACTCTTCCAGTGTTCCTTGTGTATGAGCCGGAATCTCCGCTCACATGTATTTTGTGTGTACGAGCCGGCACCTCCGCTCAACTTGTTAATGTTATGTATAGTTGTTTCACCGATATTGACAATGTTGTTATTCACTTATTTACTTTTACACGCCTGTATATCTTATTCAATGTCATTTCATTCATCTCAGTCAAGTGTAGTGCATGAAGCAACTACTTGTCAACCTGTCGATGTCATTTGCATTGATCTGTACTTGTACTTGTACTTCATATTGTCATTATTTTTAAAAAGCTTTTGAGGACAAAAGCTCCACGACGTTCAGGGGTATTGTTATAGCGCAAACCATTTCAATACTTTTACTTAAATAGTGCAAACCATTTCAATACTTTTATTTTACATTTCATTTATCTAAATACCTAACTGGTTCAATATGTTTCCAAGTGCACCGAAATTCTATGCCCTTTGTCTGTTTAATATATTCAGCAAACATTCGGCGTATCCCCTCTTATAATAAGCCCCTCCGGGCAGGACCCTTAATCTCCAGCGCTATCTATAAATTTTAATTAACACCTCCTAACGTCGCCGGATCTTACGGATATACATACATACACGTGGGACAATGACCTTGCCACACGTTATGTAATACCTCGCTCTACAAAACCCGACTGACATGGTCAGTCAGGGAGACAGCCTGGAGACAGCCAGAAGATCGACTAGTGTAAGTGACAGAACGGTTCTCCCACCCAGGAAGATTGGCCACTCGGTCCCGGTGTGCGTTCTGTCACGTTATTATCAACATGTACCCTTTCGACTTATTCCAAACCATCAACAATAAACATGGCTGCTGTCGTCTAAACTTCACCCCTGAGTTTTGTCTTCCGTCATCACCCTGAGCTACCATCCGAGGGCCGAAACGTACGCCCTTGGACAGGAGTATGCATTTCAATATGATGGTACGCGGAATGTATATCGTATTTAACTAACCAATCACCAGCTTTGATATACATAAGAGTGGTTTTCCAGTCTTCGTATTTGACTGAAAGTTTAAACACATGCTTGTTCACCACAGACAAATCAAGAATTAATCTTTTCTTTCCAGAAGATGCAATAGACACCGACAACGGATTAACAACACGAGGCCTCTCCTCACATTCCTCCACTAAATTTTTCCGCACAAGATCTGTAATAGCTTCACAAACATCAGAATGCCGCAACGCCGACATGTTTTTTAATTCCATATGTGTCTGAGTAGAATAAAATGGTATCTTGTATCCACTTACAATAACATCAATCACAAATTGAGTAGAACCAGTGTCACGCCAAAACTGTATGCAGCGTCTGAGACGACCCCTCACTAAGATTTCAGCATTTGCACGCTCATATTCATAATAATCGTTTGTAAGTTCAACTTTACCTTGTTTACTCTGAGACTGTGGTCTTGCTTCCCGGTCGACGTGTCGGCGTGACTGTTGAGTTGACATACGGGCAGTCTCGTCTCCAGTAGCTGAGTTCTCCGCACGCAAAACACGTGCCGTTTCTAAGTCTCGGGCGAAAAGGACGTCCTTGAGATGGTCCCGCTGGATAAGCCCCGCCCCCAACTGTAGCCTGCGTGACAGTCGCTGTCGGTCTAGACAACTTAAATGGGGTATATCTTGACGATTTTGATTTCTTTTTGTCAATTTTCTTGATAGCTCTGGAAATACGCCGATCATCGCCAGAATCATCATCAAGATCATTACAGTCATATTGGCGAACAGTCTCCCAGCCTCCATCTGATGAGTCGGCAAGCTTAATCAGCTTATTCCTACGCTCAATGCACGAAACCTCCGCGCAAAGTAAATCTTGCAAATAGTCCAATTTTAAGTAAGAAATAGCAAATTTCATTTGTTTCAGATTTTCAAGGGTCTCTGAATTGAAATTATACTGGAGCCGGTGCCCTTCCCGTTTACATACGAAATCTTTTTCAGTTTTGAGTTAATTTAATTTCTGCCGCTGTTCGAGCCACGTTATCTTGTAAATTAACAAGCTTGTCTTCAACAGACCTGTCAACTTCTTCTCGACATGTAGATAACTGTTGTAGAATATTATCAAGTTTCTTGTTTATATTTTCAGATAGCTCCATAACAAAATGGCGATAGAACACGAGGCAAAGTTAATAACGATATAAACAGACCGCACTATAACGGCGACACCACAGGAGAGATTAAACTACCCGGACTTTACAATCCCTATATATACCCCGTCACGGTTGTGCCCTCTACCGTGAATAACCTCCCTTTATATCTGGCTTTACCTTCAAGAGAAATCAATTTCAGTCTAATTCACTCTGTTCAACCCAATGAGATTTTAATTTCCTTGATAAAGCAGATCTGACAACAACAAAAAGTGTTAAAATGGCTTAAAAGTCAATGCACAATGTATGAATATATTGGTCTTTATCATTTTTTCTGAAGCAGGCACCAAGTCCCATAAAAGGGGGCCCCAAAAGTGTAATTTGTAACTTTGCACTGCTTATCTTAGTGTGATATGATTGTGACCTAGGCATTCAATTTAAATATGTTTCACTGTCTTGGCGGTACAAACAGGGGAGACCTCTTTATCAATATCAATGGCACTGTGGGAAGCATTTAACCCCCATATTTTGTAAGCCATATTTCACAAGATGTTCTATCTATTTCCATGCAGCCCAGTGTGGATTGTCCACATATCATGGGTATAATATACTAAAAGATGCATCCAGCTTTAATGTTTCATTTACATTGTCTCTTCCTGAACCGTTGATAGTGGATTCAATTGCTGCCATTGATCAGTCGGTTACTATAACTGTCTCATGATCATATTCCTTGACCCTCTTAGAGCTTGAAGACTCAGCTGTAAGGTCAGCTGCAAATACTGCGAGGAGGTCATTCAGCCTAAATACACTTGAGATGGAAAAGTCTGAGATCCAACCCAAGCATGGTGAGCTATGTCCGAATCCTTTGAGGCATCAGTAAACGTGTGTGTGTGAATTTGACATTATGCTCAGTCCGAAAATCCTGAGATACGGTTTCATGGGGATTGCCGAAAAGTCGGGCCGGGCCAATGTTATTATTGGCTAATTACTCCATTATCGACGACCATACCTACATATTATTAATGCACCAGACACGCGTAACATTAATGAACAATCACAAACCAGAAACGTGCAGCATTATTAAGTTGTTGCGAGTAAATCGCTTGTGTTTACATGTAAAATAGCAGTTGTTAAACGAAATAGGATTTGAAACGCATCAAATACTTCAAACTATCGTGATACAAATTTCCATCTGTCGGCATAGCTTTTACATCTATAGAATAGTACTATATCTAAGTTATACCACTTTGTTATGTCCCTGTCCATGTACTTAAAACAGACACGTTGGTTAGAGTGAAGCTCTTCTCCCCATAGATTCAACAGTCTCACTGTCCATGTATTTAAAGCAGACACGTTGGTTAGAGTGAAGCTCTTCTCCCCATAGATTCAACAGTCTCACTGTCCATGTATTTAAAGCAGACACGTTGGTTAGAGTGAAGCTCTTCTCCCCATAGATTCAACAGTCTCACTGTCCATGTATTTAAAGCAGACACGTTGGTTAGAGTGAAGCTCTTCTCACCATAGACTCAACAGTCTCACTGTCCATGTATTTAAAGCAGACACGTTGGTTAGAGTGAAGCTCTTCTCACCATAGACTCAACAGTCTCACTGTCCATGTATTTAAAGCAGACACGTTGGTTAGAGTGAAGCTCTTCTCCCCATAGACTCAACAGTCTCACTGTCCATGTATTTAAAGCAGACACGTTGGTTAGAGTGAAGCTCTTCTCCCCATAGACTCAACAGTCTCACTGTCCATGTATTTAAAGCAGACACGTTGGTTAGAGTGAAGCTCTTCTCCCCATAGACTCAACAGTCTCACTGTCCATGTACTTAAAGCAGACACGTTGGTAAGAGTGAAGCTCTTCTCCCCATAGACTCAACAGTCTCACTGTCCATGTACTTAAAGCAGACACGTTGGTTAGAGTGAAGCTCTTCTCACCATAGACTCAACAGTCTCACTGTCCATGTACTTAAAGCAGACACGTTGGTTAGAGTGAAGCTCTTCTCCCCATAGACTCAACAGTCTCAGTGTCCATGTATTTAAAGCAGACACGTTGGTTAGAGTGAAGCTATTCTCCCCATAGACTCAACAGTCTCACTGTCCATGTATTTAAAGCAGACACGTTGGTTAGAGTGAAGCTCTTCTCACCATAGACTCAACAGTCTCAGTGTCCATGTATTTAAAGCAGACACGTTGGTTAGAGTGAAGCTCTTCTCACCATAGACTCAACAGTCTCACTGTCCATGTATTTAAAGCAGACACGTTGGTTAGAGTGAAGCTATTCTCCCCATAGACTCAACAGTCTCACTGTCCATGTATTTAAAGCAGACACGTTGGTTAGAGTGAAGCTCTTCTACCCATAGACTCAACAGTCTCACAGTCCACGTATTTAAAGCAGACACGTTGGTTAGAGTGAAGCTCTTCTACCCATAGACTCAACAGTCTCACTGTCCATGTATTTAAAGCAGACACGTTGGTTAGAGTGAAGCTCTTCTCCCCATAGACTCAACAGTCTCACTGTCCATGTATTTAAAGCAGACACGTTGGTTAGAGTGAAGCTCTTCTCCCCATAGACTCAACAGTCTCACTGTCCATGTATTTAAAGCAGACACGTTGGTTAGAGTGAAGCTCTTCTACCCATAGACTCAACAGTCTCACTGTCCATGTACTTAAAGCAGACACGTTGGTTAGAGTGAAGCTCTTCTCCCCATAGACTCAACAGTCTCACTGTCCATGTATTTAAAGCAGACACGTTGGTTAGAGTGAAGCTCTTCTCCCCATACATAGACTCAACAGTCTCACTGTCCATGTATTTAAAGCAGACACGTTGGTTAGAGTGAAGCTCTTCTCCCCATAGACTCAACAGTCTCACTGTCCATGTATTTAAAGCAGACACGTTGGTAGAGTGAAGCTCTTCTCACCATAGATTCAACAGTCTCACTGTCCATGTATTTAAAGCAGACACGTTGGTTAGAGTGAAGCTCTTCTCACCATAGATTCAACAGTCTCACTGTCCATGTATTTAAAGCAGACACGTTGGTTAGAGTGAAGCTCTTCTCACCATAGACTCAACAGTCTCAGTGTCCATGTATTTAAAGCAGACACGTTGGTTAGAGTGAAGCTCTTCTCCCCATAGACTCAACAGTCTCACTGTCCATGTATTTAAAGCAGACACGTTGGTTAGAGTGAAGCTCTTCTCACCATAGACTCAACAGTCTCACTGTCCATGTATTTAAAGCAGACACGTTGGTTAGAGTGAAGCTCTTCTCCCCATAGACTCAACAGTCTCACTGTCCATGTATTTAAAGCAGACACGTTGGTTAGAGTAAAGCTCTTCTCACCATAGACTCAACAGTCTCACTGTCCATGTATTTAAAGCAGACACGTTGGTTAGAGTGAAGCTCTTCTCCCCATAGACTCAACAGTCTCACTGTCCATGTATTTAAAGCAGACACGTTGGTTAGAGTGAAGCTCTTCTCACCATAGACTCAACAGTCTCACTGTCCATGTATTTAAAGCAGACACGTTGGTTAGAGTAAAGCTCTTCTCCCCATAGACTCAACAGTCTCACTGTCCATGTATTTAAAGCAGACACGTTGGTTAGAGTGAAGCTCTTCTACCCATAGACTCAACAGTCTCACTGTCCATGTACTTAAAGCAGACACGTTGGTTAGAGTGAAGCTCTTCTCCCCATAGACTCAACAGTCTCACTGTCCATGTATTTAAAGCAGACACGTTGGTTAGAGTTAAGCTCTTCTCCCCATAGACTCAACAGTCTCACTGTCCATGTATTTAAAGCAGACACGTTGGTTAGAGTGAAGCTCTTCTCACCATAGACTCAACAGTCTCACTGTCCATGTATTTAAAGCAGACACGTTGGTTAGAGCGAAGCTCTTCTCACCATAGATTCAACAGTCTCACTGTCCATGTATTTAAAGCAGACACGTTGGTTAGAGTGAAGCTCTTCTCACCATAGACTCAACAGTCTCACTGTCCATGTATTTAAAGCAGACACGTTGGTTAGAGTGAAGCTCTTCTCCCCATAGACTCAACAGTCTCACTGTCCATGTATTTAAAGCAGACACGTTGGTTAGAGTGAAGCTCTTCTCACCATAGACTCAACAGTCTCACTGTCCATGTATTTAAAGCAGACACGTTGGTTAGAGTGAAGCTCTTCTCCCCATAGACTCAACAGTCTCACTGTCCATGTATTTAAAGCAGACACGTTGGTTAGAGTAAAGCTCTTCTCACCATAGACTCAACAGTCTCACTGTCCATGTATTTAAAGCAGACACGTTGGTTAGAGTGAAGCTCTTCTCCCCATAGACTCAACAGTCTCACTGTCCATGTACTTAAAGCAGACACGTTGGTTAGAGTGAAGCTCTTCTCCCCATAGACTCAACAGTCTCACTGTCCATGTATTTAAAGCAGACACGTTGGTTAGAGTGAAGCTCTTCTCCCCATAGACTCAACAGTCTCACTGTCCATGTATTTAAAGCAGACACGTTGGTTAGAGTGAAGCTCTTCTCCCCATAGACTCAACAGTCTCACTGTCCATGTATTTAAAGCAGACACGTTGGTTAGAGTGAAGCTCTTCTCACCATAGATTCAACAGTCTCACTGTCCATGTATTTAAAGCAGACACGTTGGTTAGAGTGAAGCTCTTCTCACCATAGACTCAACAGTCTCACTGTCCATGTATTTAAAGCAGACACGTTGGTTAGAGTGAAGCTCTTCTCCCCATAGACTCAACAGTCTCACTGTCCATGTATTTAAAGCAGACACGTTGGTTAGAGTGAAGCTCTTCTCCCCATAGACTCAACAGTCTCACTGTCCATGTATTTAAAGCAGACACGTTGGTTAGAGTGAAGCTCTTCTCCCCATAGACTCAACAGTCTCACTGTCCATGTATTTAAAGCAGACACGTTGGTTAGAGTGAAGCTCTTCTCCCCATAGACTCAACAGTCTCACTGTCCATGTATTTAAAGCAGACACGTTGGTTAGAGTGAAGCTCTTCTACCCATAGACTCAACAGTCTCACTGTCCATGTATTTAAAGCAGACACGTTGGTTAGAGTGAAGCTCTTCTCCCCATAGACTCAACAGTCTCACTGTCCATGTATTTAAAGCAGACACGTTGGTTAGAGTGAAGCTCTTCTACCCATAGACTCAACAGTCTCACTGTCCATGTATTTAAAGCAGACACGTTGGTTAGAGTAAAGCTCTTCTCCTCAAACTCTCATTAGTCTCACGCGTGTTCGGTCCGACTTGGCACGAGTTGTCAAAATCAACGTAAACCTCACATGTGTATCATCAAATGTGTTTACATCTATAGACCGGTAGAATTCTGCTGGTCCTAAAAAGCAACTTAATGGATCCGGTGGTCAGATACGTTGACTTGGTTCATAGCGTGTCAGTGTACTCCGACGGCGTACTTCGTTGCTCATAATGTCAGTCACTGGATTGTTAGGCCCAGACTCAAATATTTACTGGCCGCGTTATATAGCTGGAACTATTGCAGAGTGCGGCGTTAAACGAACACGCACACACACGCAATATCATTGAGGATGTATGAGTCCCCACCCCACCCCTCCATATTGTTATGGCAATGCATTTCAACAGATTGTTTACATATGTTCACAACATGAGATATGTGAGAAGCCTGTGTTAGTCTCTGGCCAAAATAAAAACACATGAATTTTAACTCGCGTACTATTTGTACAAACATCATTAAAAACTGCTTCATCTACATTCAATGGTAAATCACTGAAAAAGTCACTTAACTTAATTTTTAAAAGTACATGACTGATAATACTACCTTATGGGTTACCATTTTCAATCAAATGTTTACCAGAAAGGGCCTGACCCCCAATGCAAACTTATATAGATCTTTTAGACAGAAATGAGTCTGAGTCTCTCTCCCCCCCCCCCCCCCCCCCCCCCCAGATTTTGAAGTGTGTAAGGGCTTCCCCGTCTCCAGATCATATCACGTGCTTTATCAATATGGAGGAAACGCACATTTGCTTGAATAATGTTTTATATGTATCTGTACATGAACATCCTTTCCTTCCGTAATTTTGCATAGATTGGAACTTAGTGAAATTGGTCTATATGAAGCAGGCATAGTTGGATCTTTCCCTGGTGATTGACACTTGGAGACACACACACACACACACACACACACACACACACACACCATGGTCCCGCTACATCTTGTACTCATCGCATGTTTGCTTTAGCACCGAGATGACACGTGGTCCTACTTTGACACGAACTGATTGAAGCTACATCTTGATGGACACAGGCAGCCGAGGCATGTCGTATGTCCATAAAACAGAGGTAGTGACTTCTTGTTTGTTACCTCGCAATAAACCCTTCGCATGCTAATTTGATAGACAATTTCATTTACATGCCGTGTTTTGACTCAAGCTGGGACACAACCCCTGACACTTTGTCACTAATCAAATTAGACTTCAATTTTTAAGTCTCATTCTCAGATCAACATGCGAAAAAACAAATGGTATTGGAATTTGTGCTCATTTCACTCGGAGTAATGACTTAGGTCTTGTGTATTTTATACCATTATAGTATAACATTTAGCAAATTCAGAAACAGGAGAAATTTCTTCAAAGTGAAGGGTTAGCAATATCCTCATCCCCACACCCGTCCTTTTCGCTATCCATATTGAAGTGGTTTACACAACCCGACGACCAGCTCGCCCAAACACACCCAGTCGCCAAAACACACCCAAAGAAAACCGATTCCAGCGATGTGCAGCTGGGGCTAGAATTCCGTTCTACGCGTCATAGCAAGCGTTAATATGGCAACAAATCAAGCCAGTATTTTATGCTCACGGTAAATTAAACCTACCGTGGCGATATCATGATCCTGGTAAAACTTTCGGGTTCCGGGCCGCGGACAAAGTGAGGCTAAATGTGTAAGCGTTCGAGGAGTGCGGAATGGATGCATCATCGGGTACGTTTGTGTATTCTGGGGTACATATCTGCAGTGCCTGTGCCAACGACAGCTTCAGCACTAGTGAAACATGTACATTTTAAGTCAAGCAGTGACATGAGGCCTCCTCCTGCATGGACTGTGTACACGCCCTACAGTTGCCTGACATGGAAGCAGTGCAGACGTCCACACAGCTGTGGTATACATGTTGCACGAGACACTCGCTGGTCCTCTCACGGAGCTGTGCTCCAGTCATCAGGGGTGTCAGTAAACAAGAATAAAGTTATAATGAAATAGTAATAGGTTTATTAATAATATCTATAAATTGTACTGGGCCTAATAGATGACAATAAAAGATCAGATAAACCCAATCTGCGCTGACTGAGATAATTGATTAATTACATCAGAGGAAATACACAAGTGGCTGAGCTAAGCAACTGTATTACAGTAATAAATTGAGAGGAGCTAAAACAACCCTTTGCCAAGGCAGTCAATTCAGTCGGCGGCGGCCAATTAACACCTGAGTCAAATAACTCAATACTCGGTGTCGTGCCTGGTTAGCGAAAATCCAATTTTCCCTAGTATCAGTAAAGCGAAAACCCAAGTTGAGGTATTTGTCCTACGAAAGCGAGAAATGAGTAATTGCTATAAAAACACCGGATTACCGTAGTTTAGATTAGCGCCGTGCTGTTCAAACAGAGGAGAGGAGAGGTCAGGAGGTTTACTAGAGAGTCGTTTCGTAAAAAATAACACAGTTGGATGTTTAAACACAGGAGAAGAGATGATCAGTTTCTTAATTGAACAACCAATTAGCAGAATTGTTACTTCAATCCAAGAACTTTACAGTTAGACATTGAAATCGCTGCCCACAATGCTGTACGGAGTGCCTTTCCCAACACTTTGATCAGGGGCTGTTGCCTCTGCTTCCCTTGGACAAGGCCGACGACGTCTGGCTCCAAGCCATCGCTGACAGTCCCGCGGGTTCCAAGGTCGCAGCCTTCATGGACTACGTCACGACAACGTGGGTGGAAGGACGCCAATTCGGACCTGAGATCTGGAACCATTTTGGTAACCAAGGGCATCGCACTAACAATAACGTCGAGGGGTGGAATCACAAACTCAACAAACTTGCCAGGAAGAGCCATCCGAACATTTTTGAAGTTGTTACGCTATTTCAAAGAGAACAATCCAACGTAGAAGTCGCCATTCAACGAATTGGAGCCCACTGGTCAGCACCACCCAGAAAGAGAAGATACCGGCTGATTGACAACCGTCTTCAGGCTCTGTAAGACAATCTCGTCAACAACGTCATCGGCGAAGTTGAGTACACAGATCACGTTGGTGACCTGATCCACTTGGAGTGAATGACTTGAACACAACGTGTATGCCAGTGCAACCGCAAATTTATTATAGAATGTATTTATGTATTTACTATTATATATTAAGATATGAGTTATTGTTGTTTTTGTAGAAATTATAATGTACATCTATGAAATATTAAAAGTATTAGAGTTATTAAATTTGTTAAATGTAAAGTACTTTTGTGCAACTATACTATACTTCAGCATCTAATAAATTACTAGTGTGATTACGGTATACGCATTTCTATGTTTTTCTTGTAATTTGAGAGTCCCGGTATAGCAATATCCCGTGTATACTGTAGCGTGACCAGTCTTACTGTAGCTTCACGAAAGCGAAGAGATTTTAGTGAGTGAGTGAGTGAGTATGGTTTACGCCGCTTTTAGCAATATTCCAGCAATATCACGGCGGGGGACACCAGAAATGGGCTTCACACAATGTACCCATGTCGGGAATCGAACCCGGGTCTTCGGCGTGACGAGCGAATGCTTTAACCACTAGGCTACCCGACCGTCCCTGAAGAGATTTTAGAGTTGATTATGGCTAGATTTCGCTCTTCCGGGCCAGAACCCAATACTCCAATGTGAGTGAGTGAGTGAGTTTGATTTTACGCCGCTTTTAGCAATATTCCAGCAATATCACGGCGGGGACACCAGAAATGGGCTTCATACATTGTACCCATGTCGGGAATCGAACCCGGGTCTTCAGCGTGACGAGCAAACGCTTTAACCACCAGGCTACCCGACCGCCCCAATACTCTAATGAATGAATAACCTCGGCCGGGTTAACTAACGGGAAACAAACACAAAGGGACTATCCCTGAAATAAGTCACTTTGCCTGTAAAATCGACGAGAACGTCTGAATATCAAGCTAGTCTAATAGACTAAAGATTCAGTCACTTTGATAAATGTTGTTTTAAGTTTCTTTTCTCGGTTTATAAGTAAGATAAAACACTTCCCCTCGGGTTGTTGTGATATTTAAAACCCCTTCCCTCGGAATATCATAACAACCCTCGGACGTGTTTTATCCTATACTTATTTGGAATGTAGTTGGGGAAGATAGTTCAAGATTCCTTCAGATACATACTAGAATGGTCGTCATGAAAGAAAAAAGAATAAAACAGTCCTCGATCTTTTAACTCGATCTGTATACTCAACAACAAAAGTTCCTGTGACACCAATATTTTAGTGTAATTTTCAAACAAGTAAAGTTTGGTTTTCAATATTGTAGTACATGTATGGAATCAAGTCACAAAAACGCAACTGCTACAGAAAAGCATGCATTCCATGCAAAAGTTGACTTTTATGCAAGCCCCATGCATTTCACTACCCAAGAATGGGTATAAAAGCAAGTGCGTTAACGGGATTCCATATGCATTGTTTAGCATCGTGCTGACAACACTCAGAAAAACAACAAAATTACGTAATTATTCAACATTACGAAATGCCAAGCCTGTCCGAAAATGAGCGTCTTCGAGCCATTGGTATGCTTGAAGCAGGATCGAGTCAACGTGATGTTGCAAGACAATTTAACGTCCACAGAAACACCATTTGGTGTTTCTGGCAACGTTTGCAACAGACGAATGCAGTCAGAGACCATCCTCGGAGTGACAGGCCACGCGTAACCAATAATCGACAAGACAACTAGATTCGAACAACACACCTACGAAATCGATTCCAGCCAGCAAAAGTGACTGCAAGAAGCATCCCTGGCCTTCGATGAATATCTTCACAAACCGTACGTCGTCGCCTCAGATGTGCAGGGATTGTCACCAGAAGACCCGCCAGATGTCCCATTTTGACATGAAACCACCGTCAAGCACGTCTACAGTGGTGCAGACAGCGTCTACGCTGGACGGCCAAGCAGTGGGGACAAGTTCTATTCACTTACGAGTCTCTTTTTCACCTCAGCCACAGCGATGGACGGATTCGAGTGTACCGACGTCGAGAGGAACGTTACGTCAATCATTATGTCATGGAAGTAGATCGGTTCGGGGGCGGCAGCGTTATGGTATGGGGTGGGTTTGATATTGGTAGAGGGAAATCTTAATGGGAAGCGCTACCGCGACGAGATCATCGGCCTTGTTGTTCTACCGTTTTTGCGTTATCATGACCCAGGCATTACCTTTCAACATGACGCCCGGCCTCATATTGCTCGACTTGTTCAGGATTCTCTTCAACAAAACAACGTGAATGTCATCCCCTGGCCAGCTCGCTCCCCTGATCTCTCACCAATCGAGCACATGTGGGATGAGATGGTTCGGAGCCTTCGACATCAACCATGTGTTCCACAGACACTCCAGGAACTTCGAAACATGCTCTAGCAGATATGGACAGATATCCCACAGGACTTTTTACGACTCCTGGTCCATTCCATGAGACGAAGATGTGTTGCTTGCATCGCAACCAGAGGTGGACACACACGCTATTGATTTGTAAATTGACATTTTGGCATGTTCATGTTGTTGTTGTTTTTATGAAATCACGCATTTTCTGAAGTCAGTATGGCAAATTAAACCATTTGAACACTTACAGGAGTCTTTTATCTGTTGCAAACCGAAATTGTTTCAGATTTGGTAAAAAAACATAACTTTGCATTAAATCTTATTCAATGTCACGGGAACTTTTGTTGTTCAGTAAAGTTACTCAATGGATACGTAGAATGTCGTCATCGAGGCAAATAGGAGAACATTCCTCTAAAGATAAGGCTTAAGAAAAATTATTAGTTTAACTCTCGTAATCCCTGATTCAACCAATACCATTTGGAATGTAGTCGGAGTAGATTCCTTCAGATACATACTAGAATGATCGTCATCAAATGGATTGTCACCCTTTCGTGAAAAGTGTGAAATTTCTTAGGAATGGCATTGAAGTTATTGGAATGTAGTCGGGGTAGATACCTTCAGACGCATACTAGAATGATCGTCATCAAATGTAATGTCACCCTATCGTGAAAGAATCAAACAGTCCTATATAACTATTCAATGAATACGTAGAATGTCGTCATCGAGACAAAGAGGAGAATGTACTCATTCACCATTTGATCATCACAGCCGACTGCGAGGAAATATATATATTTTGTTTTTGCTTACAAAATACAGACGTTCCTTTCATTTTTGGATGGAAAATAATCTGATTCAAACAATACCATCAATCATTTTCACATGAATAAGTGAATATAAAATACTTTATTCACGCCGTGATATATTTCGTTGTAAAAAGTCAGTCTCATTCTTATTTTCAGTCTTAATTTCCAACTCTGAAAAATCTCCTTCTCTCATATCGTACCCTAAGGACCATACACGTCCTCCTAAAATTATATCTAGTTCGCATGACATATTATTCATCGAACATATGATAAATGAATGTATGAATGTTATAAAAGCTAGGTTGAAATGAAACATCTCAATTTCACATTACGGATACATGAGCAGTTTCAGAATATGTCTTCATATTCTTCATGAATAAAGAAACTTGTTCGTCTTTGGAAATCGCTTGAAGGCACACATTGTACAGATCACCAAGCGGTTGGCTCATCAAGTATTCAATCGCCGAGGTAAAAACGTGCGACAGTGTCTGTGGTACATGGAAATATATACGATGTTTGAAAGTTAACAGTCATTCCAGTTTGGTTCTTGGAGTGGAAGTAATATTCACCGTCTCCCGTTGAGGTTCATGTTTACTTCCTGTTTTTGTAACTGAACGAAAATACATCATGTCATCTCCCGCAGAAATGTGCGGCCAAGATTTATTGGTGAGATCTGAGGTTAATCATCAAGTTGCTAATGAACTAAAAGAGGCATACATATCAGACCCTTTACATGGAGGACGCTGTAGTCGGAACTCTTTTACTGTTTACTGATGTTTACCGAGCTGCCTTGACACCATTGCCTCGCCCAGGTCCGATGTTCTGGATGGGGTGGAATTGGTCTTGCACAGAGGGTCGGCCCTGTGGTCTACCAGAACATCGGTCCAGGGAGCAGCAGCGACAGCAGCTCAGTACATTGATCAAGTCTCGAGACCACACGCCAAACCTCATTTGGTACGTCGCCGCAACCACGAGTTTCAGCATGATAACGCCCTTGCCTATACACTGCGAGAGCAACAAGAGACTTCCTCCAGTCCCGATTTAAATCCCATTGAGCACATATGGGACGAGATTCAGAGACGGCAGTCATCAATGCACATGGCGGACACACGAAATACTGACTTGTGATAGCATTTTCTCAGAGACTAGTGTTGTATTTCACTTTAAGAACACGTGACACTTTAATTTCAACCTTGATGATCGATTTTGCCAAGTTTCATCTTTTTAATATGTCTCAAAGTATGTTTACAGTATTTGGACAAATAAGGTTTTTCATATATCTATCCATGGTGTCGTTTCTTTTGCGGTTTAGTATATATATTTCTTGTAACATTTGAGCATGTTGTAATATCTTAAAGTATTAAGAATTGTATCAACAATGCCAATGTTAGAAGTAATCTCCATAAATTCCTTACCTCTCTCTATGTTTAATACAAAATAAATATGAAACGTTTTTTTTGTAATAATCTGGAGGTATAATACTGACAGTATTATCATAATTATAAATAAATAACTGATCCTAAAATGAAGTAGTCCCCTACACGTACATTCAATGAAGAAACCTCAGGACATATGCGAGGGGCGTTCAATAAGGTTTGCAACTTCAATATGAGACCAAGTCGTAGAATATCTTTTGCACTTTTAATTTCAATAAAATCTCCATTCACCTCAATACGCAATTCCATTTGTCCCTCAAGCTTTTAATACCACTTTTATAGAAATCCACAGATTGGCCCTCTAACCACGCCTCTGTGGCAGCCTTTATGTACTCGTCATCCTGGAAGCATCTTCCACGTAGGGTAGATTTCATTTGCCGGAACAGGAAATAGTCACTGGGGGCTAAGTCTTGGCTGTAGGGTGGGTGATTTAACTGTTCGAATCCACATTCACATATGGCGGCCTGTGCACTTCTCGACTTGTGAACCGGAGCGTTGTCATGCAAAAGTAGAATACCACGTGTTAACATCCCACGGCGTTTCTGGCGAATAGATTTTCGCAATTCTTTCATTACATTAGCATAATACTGTCCATTGATTGTAGTTTTTGGTGGCATGGAAACAATCAGTAATATGCCTCTTGCATCCCAAAATATGGTGGCCATTACGTTGCCAGCCGATGGTTGAGTGCGAAACTTCCTCTTGGGCGGAGAAATGGGGTGCTTCCAGTGCATGGATTCCAATTTAGTTTCAGGTTTCCAGTGGTGGATCCCTGTTTCATCACCTTAACTAGACGAGAAAGAAATCTGGCTTCACCAGCAGTATAGAGATCCAGGAGGTCTCGGCAACTTTCAGTTCTCTGATGGCGATCTTGAACTTTGAGGTTTCTAGGTACCCATCTTGCAGATACCTTGGATACATACCAAGATGTTCATGAATAATTGTTCCAACAGTTCCAACTGATATTTGGAATTCCCTAGAAAGTTCAGACACTTTCACTCGTCGGTCAGACAAAATTCATCTTTCTATAGCAGCAATGGTTTCCGGTTGGGTGGCATCTGAAGGCCTGCCTGACCTTTGGTCACGTCTACGGACTCCCTACCCCTTTTAAACTGTAGAGACCAACGGCAAACTGTCGAATAGTCAGGAGCATCCTTACCAATCACTTTACACATGCAATTATGGATTTCCTTTGCTTTGCATCCCTTCTTAGTAAGGAACTTTATTACAGTGCGTTTTTCATGTTTGAGAGAATCCATGGCTGTGACTACCCTTAGGTGAATGAAGCCATCACATCTAACTTATTGTTGTGTCTGGAACTTGTTATGACACGTGTCATCCTGATGTTATGACTAGTGTCACCCCTGCCACAAGTAGACATTGTTTGTGTAAACACAAATGCCTAAGTTGCAAAACTTATTGAACGCCCCTCGTTACTTTCTGATATATCACTATCAACATTGTGCAACCATTTCAGGAAACAGTTGGGTGCATCAGTACATCACAATAATAGCTTCTATACATAACCAAACACGTGTCACTACCTCCAGTGAAGGGAATTTTCACGAAAATGACAAATATAATTGTCCAATAGGCAAGCACCATTCCATTCAATGCTTGTACATGTCCTCTTTCACGTTTTATTTCATGAAAGATAAGGATAAACTGTCCTGCTTTTGATATCATAGAAGTTAGATCAACTGAATGAAGTTAAGGTTTTGAAGATGGCAAATGATAGTTTTCAATTGAACTTCCTTCAGCCAATACCACATCATGGAATTCTAAGTCTGTAGACATAGCATGGTGTTTTCGTTTGCTGATTAGCTTTTCACAGTTTATTTGCATGACTAATTGCATTAATTTTATGACGCCTTTCAGACCAGCGGTCTAAACTCGCGTTTCGTGGCAAATTTCACGATTCCAGTACTCGTGAAGAATATTTAATGTAGGATCACTGAATGGAGGAATAAAGCTGAAGGGGTCGTTGTCACGGGTACTACAGATATGTAACCCAGGCACGTTTCAGTATACAGAAATGTACACTAGCCATACCAGAGCCTTCATCGTGAATTGAGGGAATTATGAGCATTGACGTGCTAAGTATTTTATGATATTCATGCTAGCTCAAAAGAACTTTGAAAAAATATGTAGGGTTAAAATGATAAAGTAAAATGACACTAAAGGTGAATTACATTTGCCGTTCACATATCAAAGTTTGATACATTGTTAACAAATGTTTAAAGCCACAGCAAGGCTACTCATGTTCAATATGCAAGGCGTATGCATCCAAGACATCATTTGCAGTCTACAACTGATTCAGGCACTAATATTTCATCAGCAGCAAACAATAAAAGAAATAATTCCTCGTCAGGAAATAATTGGAAACTGTGTTGACCATAACAACTAATTTCATTTCACAACTCACATATCAAGAATGAAAACAACAAAGGGCTTTAGATACATCCTTCGCGGAAACCAGAAGGGCAATTGAAAGACTCGGAAAGAGTTTTGTTGCATCTGTAGCGGCAATACAATTTCCGAGTCCCGTGACGGGATTCGAACCAGGACCTTCTGATCAGAGGTCGGACGCCTTGTCCACATGACCAAGCTGACAAGGTCTGTGGGTTGACTCCACGCCCTGCTACTCCCCCAGAAGGCACATCCCGGGCCGAAGTATGGGTACTGGGGTTTATTTTGCTCAAATCTAATATGAACGTGCTCAGACAGGTTGAATATCCTAGACGAAAATCGGATCTGTGTCGCCGGAATTTCCTCCTTCATAATTGCCCAAATAGCTAATCTGGTATTGAAAGTGCTGGTATCTTTAATATACCCCAAAATAATGATAGTTTCGTGGAATAGTCCGGAGTTACACACGTTATTGAAATGTGATTTCAAGAGGGACATGACATCATCATTAGCGTTTCAAGTAAAATCGCATCTTATCACGGGATGTATGCTGCCACAGGTAGGGGAGACGCCATCATGGGATGTACGCTGCGACAGGTTGGGGAGACGCCATCCTGTGATGTACGCTGCCACAGGTAGGGGAGACGCCATCCTGTGTTGTATGCTGCCACAGTTCGGGAAGACGCCATCACGGGATGTATGCTGCCACAGGTTGGGGAGACGCCATCCTGTGATGTTTGCTGCCACAGGTAGGGGAGACGCCATCACGGGATGTATGCTGTGACAGGTTGGGGAGACGCCATCCTGTGATGTACGCTGCCACAGGTAGGGGAGACGCCATCACAGGATGTATGCTTCCACAGGTTGGGTAGACTCTATCAGGGGATGTACGCTGCCACAGGTCGAGGAGACGCCATCACAGGATGTTTGCTGCCACAGGTAGGGGAGACGCCATCACGGGATGTATGCTGTCACAGGTTGGGGAGACGTCATCACGGGATATATGTTGCCACAGGTTGGGTAGACGCCATCACGGGATGTACGCTGCCACAGGTCGGGGAGACGCCATCACGGGATGTACGCTGCCACAGGTCGGGGAGACGCCATCACAGGATGTATGCTGCCACAGGTCAGGGAGACGCCATCACGGGATGTATGCTGCCACAGGTCGGGGAGACGCCATCACGGGATGTATGCTGCCACAGGTTGGGGAGACGCCACCACGGGATGTATGCTGCCACAGGTAGGGGAGACGCCATCACGGGATGTACGCTGCCACAGGTTGGGGAGACGCCATCACGGGATGTACGCTGCCACAGGTAGGGGAGACACCATCCTGTGATGTATGCTGCCACAGGTAGGGGAGACGCCATCACGGGATGTATGCTGCCACAGGTTGGGGAGACGCCATCCTGTGATGTATGCTTCCACAGGTTTGGTTGACGCCATCACGGGATGTATGCTGCGACAGCTTGGGAAGGCGCCATCACGGGATGTATGCTGCCACAGGTTGGGGAGACGCCATCACGGGATGTATGCTGCCACAGGTCGGGGAGACGCCATCACGGGATGTATGCTGAACAGGTAGGGGAGACGCCATCACGGGATGCATGTTACTTTATGTAGTCCAATGCCTGCCTACATAGACTAGAATTGCGGGTTGAAGCGGTTGTATCTGCTCGCATTACCAGTCCCCATCCTCCGGAAACTCTCCTGTTCATACGGCAGCGGTATATTCGACACTTCATCTAGGTGTAGCATCTACAAAACAAGAACAATCACAATGTTACACACTGTCGGAGTTACGTCACAATGATGCACCTTGTCGGACGTGTGACGTCACAATGGTGCAGGCTGTCGGAGTTATTTGTCACAATGAACCCGTGAAGATCCGGGTTGGAATAGGTCTTCAGCAACCAATGCTTCTCGTAAGAGGCGACTAACGGGATCGGGTGGTCGGGCTCGCTGACTTGGTTGATGCATGTCATTTTATCCAAATTGCGTGGATCGATGCTCATTATATCAATCACTGGATTGTCTGGTCTCGACTCGATTATTTACAGACCGCCGTCATGTAGCTGCGGCGTTAAACAACAAACAAACAATGATACAGGCTGTCGGAGATGTTACGTCACGATGATGCACGCTGTTAGAGGTGTTACGTCACAATGAGACACGCTGTCGGTGTAACTTCACAATGAGTCACGCTGTCGGAGTTATTACGCCACGAAGATGCAGGCGGTCGGACTGGGGCCTTCAAACACATGGGGCCGATGGGTTGCCTGGTGGGTAAAGCATTCATTCGTCGAACGCAGGGTTCAAATCCTCACATGGGCAAAGACTCATTCACACAATGAAACGCGCTGTCGGAGACGTCACACTGATACACACACTGTCGTAGATGTCACACTGATACACAAACTGTCGGAGATGTCACACCGATACACACACTGTCGGAGATGTCACACCGATATAAGCACTTTCAGAAGTGTAACCCTGATGCACGGACTGTCGGAGATGTCACACTGATACACACACTGTCGGAGATGTCACACCGATACAAGCACTTTCAGAAGTGTAATCCTGATACACGGACTGTCGGAGGGGTCACACTGATACACACATTGTCGGAGGTGTCCTAATGAGACAAGCTTTCGGAGGTGTCCTAATGAGACACGCTGTTTGAGGTGTCCTCATGAAACACTATGTCGGAGGTGTCCTAATGAAACACACTGTCGGAGGTGTCCTAATGAGACACAATGTCGGAGGTGTCCTCATGAAACACAATGTCGGAGGTGTCCTAATGACACCCACAGTTGGAAGTGTCCTAATGAAACACGCTGTCGGAGTTGTCCTAAAGAGACACGCTGTCGGAGGTGTCCTAAAGAGACACGCTGTCGGAGGTGTCTTAATGCTAAACGTTGTCAGAGGTGTCCTAGTGAAACACATTGTCGTAGGTGTCCTAATGAGAAACGCTGTCTGATGTGTTCTGATGAAACACGCTGTCAGAGGTGTCCTGATTAAACACATTGTCGGTGGTGTCCGAATGAAACACGCTGTCAGAGGTGTCCTAATGAAACACATTGTCGGAGGTGTCCTAATGAAACACGCTGTCGGAGGTGTCCTAATGAAACACGCTGTCGGAGGTGTCCTAATGAGAAACGCTGTCTAATGTGTTCTGATGAAACACGCTGTCAGAGGTGTCCTGATTAAACACATTGTCGGAGGTGTCCTAATGAAACACGCTGTCGGAGGTGTCCTAATGAAACACGCTGTCGGAGGTGTCCTAGTGAAACATGTTGTCGGAGGTTTCCTAATGAAACACGCTGTTTGAGGTGTCCTCATGAAACACAACGTCGGAGGTGTCCTAATGACACCCACAGTTGGAAGTGTCCTAATGAAACACGCTGTCGGAGGTGTCCTAAAGAGACACGCTGTCGGAGGTGTCTTAATGCTAAACGTTGTCAGAGGTGTCCTAGTGAAACACATTGTTGTAGGTGTCCTAATGAGAAACGCTGTCTGATGTGTTCTGATGAAACACGCTGTCAGAGGTGTCCTGATTAAACACATTGTCGGTGGTGTTCTAATGAAACACGTTGTCAGAGGTGTCCTTATGAAACACGCTGTCGGAGGTGTCCTGATTAAACACATTGTCGGTGGTGTCCTAATGAAACACGTTGTCAGAGGTGTCCTAATGAAACATGCTGTCGGAGGTATCTTAATGAAACACGCTGTTGTAGGTGTCCTAATGTTAAACGTTGTTGGAGGTGTCCTTATGAAACACGCTGTCGGAGGTGTCCTAATGTTAAACATTGTCAGAGGTGTCCTAATAGTCTATAATGAAACATATTTTCAGAGGTGTCCTATTGTTAAACGTTGTTGGAGGTGTCCTAATGGAACACGCAGTCAGAGGTGTCTTAATAAAACACGTTGTCGGAGGTGTCCTTATGTTAAATGTTGTCGGTGGTGTCCTAGTGTTAAACGTTGTTGGGGGTGTCTTAATGAATCACATTGTCAGAGGTGTCCTAATGAAACATGCTGTCGGAGGTATCTTAATGAAACACGCTGTTGTAGGTGTCCTAATGTTAAACGTTGTTGGAGGTGTCCTTATGAAACACGCTGTCGGAGGTGTCCTAATGTTAAACATTGTCAGAGGTGTCCTAATAGTCTATAATGAAACATATTTTCAGAAGTGTCCTATTGTTAAACGTTGTTGGAGGTGTCCTAATGGAACACGCAGTCAGAGGTGTCTTAATAAAACACGTTGTCGGCGTTGTCCTAATGTTAAATGTTGTCTGAGGTGTCCTAATGTTAAACGTTGTCGGTGATGTCCTAAAGTTAAACGTTGTCGGCGTTGTCCTAATGTTAAACGTTGTCGGTGATGTCCTAATGTTAAATGTTGTCTGAGGTGTCCTAATGTTAAACGTTGTCGGTGATGTCCTAATGTTAAATGTTGTCTGAGGTGTCCTAATGTTAAACGTTGTCGGTGATGTCCTAATGTCAAATGTTGTCTAAGGTGTCCTAATGTTAAACGTTGTCGGTGATGTCCTAATGTTAAATGTTGTCTGAGGTGTCCTAATGTTAAACGTTGTCGGTGATGTCCTAATGTTAAATGTTGTCTGAGGTGTCCTAATGTTAAACGTTGTCGATGATGTCCTAATGTTAAATGTTGTCTGAGGTGTCCTAATGTTAAACGTTGTCGGTGATGTCCTAATGTTAAATGTTGTCTGAGGTGTCCTAATGTTAAACGTTGTTGGTGTCCTACCTCCTCTGGGGAGAGTTCCCAGTCCCTGTTGCCAGCCGCCATGTTGGCCTCGAGTTGTGGGATGTCCCTGCTGCCGATAATTATTGATGCTACGTTTTTGTGCAGGACCCACTTCTGTGCAACTTGGGATACACTCCTATCTGAAAGACATTTGGAGATGTTGAGCAGGCGGTCGCATGAGGTGCGGGCTCCCACGACTGGCATATCTGCAGTGTGGCAGTGCATGGTTATTTGGTATACCAGAGATATAACAGTCTTGGCGTCCACTTTTAAACCCTCGTTTACAGGGATGAAGTAGTCACTGCTGCAACTCATGATTTCATTGAATTGCATAAAACGGTCGACAGGAATCTATCCGCACACCGAAGGAAATAAAACCATCGTATTCAAACAAAACACTTTAACAAAAGGCTACCGACAAACGTAACACTGTAGCTGACCCCTGCATTTCGGTATTACAAGATGTATTTTTATACGTTTTCACAACTGAAACATATCTGTTCAGAAAAATGATTAATGTCGACTGAACGACTGAAAAAGACTTCCCAGCGCTTGATCGTGAAACACGCGTGTCTGTCAACTGAAATGTCATTGATTAAGGCATTTCTGTAAAGTGGTCAGTTAGAAAAGTTATACCCACATGGTTTACGATGACTTTGAAAACTACAATCTTCAACTTAACGTATGCCTACTTACGGGAATAAGTTGAATGGCCTAAACATAACTTCCAGAAACAGATTCAGCCTTCAATTCAATTTAATCGCTTTTTACCAGCAATAGGCATCGTGATCGCATTCATATGGAGCTAAATTTTGTTCCAGCCGTTAAGTTTTGATCCGATTTTGCACAGGGCCACGGATAGCCATACTATACTGACTGTACTGATAAAATTAAAAAAAGACTTTTTTTTTTAATGTAATCAGTACAGTCAGTATAGTATGGCTATCCGTGGCCCTGTGCGATTTTGTTAATCCATGTACACCAGGCAGACCTGACAGCCCTTGTACACTGTACACAGTCGGGTTGGGCAAGCTGTGTGAGCGTGGTACCTACTGTGGGTGTTGGCGACATGCGTGAGAACGTCGAGTGTGTTCCACAGTCGTGTGTCTGCCTGCAGCTTGGTCCAGGAGGGGAAGATCCGCTGACACCTGGACTCGTCCTCTGCCAGCCAGGCCAGGCGGGTCCCCTGACTACTGTTGACCTGCGGGTCCCCGCGCTTGTACTTCCCCGTGAGTAGGCCGCTGTTACAGGGCATATGGCTTTTGTAATAATGTATATTGACTTTATGTCACAGTCATTCTAAATTGGAGCCGAAATCAACTTATTTTGGTAATGACATTTTTTGTAATGCAATTGTAGAATTGATATATGATAATGTACAGCTAGCTGGATCACGCACAAGTGCGTGAGTGATCGAGACAAAATATATAATGGCATCATCATTATCCTACACATGTAAGTCCGAACATACCTACGTGTGAATTCCCGAGATGAACACGATATGGAAATGCCCTGGTACACAGGTAGATCGAAAGCCAATGTATGAAACATCGCCTTCAGAATGTCTCACCTCATCAGTGTCCCCCAAGCCATCACACCAATGCCGACCTGATTACACACAGCGAAGGCATCCCACTCCGAATCTCGGGTACCAAGGCTGTAGCGTTGCTGTGGACACATACCACACACAGACACAGTTACCACATGTAGATCTGAGGACAAGTATCACACACAGACACAGTTATCACACACAGACACAGTTATCACACACAGACACAGTTACCACACACAGACACAGTTACCACATGTAGATCTGAGGACAAGTATCACACACAGACACAGTTATCACACACATACACAGTTACCACACACAGACACAGTTATCACATGTAGATCTGAGGACAAGTATCACACACAGACACAGTTATCACACACAGACACAGTTATCACACACAGACACATATACCACACACAGATACAGTTACCACATGTAGATCTGAGGACAAGTATCACACACAGACACAGTTATCACACACAGACACATATACCACACACAGACACAGTTACCACAGGTAGATCTGAGGACAAGTATCACACACAGACACAGTTATCACACACAGACACATATACCACACACAGACACAGTTACCACATGTAGATCTGAGGACAAGTATCACACACAGACACAGTTATCACACACAGACACATATACCACACACAGACACAGTTACCACAGGTAGATCTGAGGACAAGTATCACACACAGACACAGTTATCACACACAGACACATATACCACACACAGACACAGTTACCACATGTAGATCTGAGGACAAGTATCACACACAGACACAGTTATCACACACAGACACATATACCACACACAGACACAGTTACCACATGTAGATCTGAGGACAAGTATCACACACAGACACAGTTATCACACACAGACACATATACCACACACAGACACAGTTACCACATGTAGATCTGAGGACAAGTATCACACACAGACACAGTTATCACACACAGACACAGTTATCACACACAGACACATATACCACACACAGACACAGTTACCACATACAGACACAGTTACCACACAAAGACACAGTTATCACACACAGACAGTTATCACACACACACACACACACAGAGTTATCACACACAGACAGTTATCACACACAGACACAGTTACCACACACAGATACAGTTACCACACAAAGACACAGTTTCCACATACAGACACAGTTACCACACAAAGACACAGTTATCACACACAGACAGTTATCACACACACACACAGAGTTATCACACACAGACAGTTATCACACACAGGCATAGTTACCACACACATACACAGTTACCACACACATACCACACACAGGCACAGTTACCACACACAGACACAGTTATCACACACAGACACAGTTACCACACACAGACACAGTTATCATACTCAGACACATATACCACACAGACAGTTACCATACACAGACACAGTTATCACACACAGACACATATACCACACAGACAGTTACCACACACAGACACAGTTATCACACACAGACACATATACCACACACAGACACAGTTATCACACACAGACACATTTACCACACACAGACACAGTTATCAAACACAGAAACATATACCACACAGGCACAGTTACCACACACAGACATGTTACCACATGTCGATCTGTGGTCAAGTACCGCTCACCCGCTTTCAGGCGGGCTCAATAAAGACTTTTTTACGGTAGATGTTGAAATTTGCCTTCCTGTTGTCGTACGGATTTCTCTATTGGAGAACAGGAGCAGAATCTATTGCGTAATGTAAGTAATGTAATGAGACGATCTTGCATAGGTGCCTTTCTAAACTTGTGCTTAGCTGTTGTAGGTGATTTAGTGATTGTGGGTTTGTCTTATGTGTGTACCTGCATCAGTGCTGTTCATGCATAACGTAACCTTTCATTGTGATTAGATGTTGCGTTCAGCCGCCACGATGTTGTAAATGTTCGCCTCAACGATAGCCACTTTCAAATCATTAGGTTGTCGGTAGTTTTTAAATATATAATTCCTTTTACACATGTACATGGTTTCTAAATAATCTCAATTTCATAAATGCCCTATCAACAGAATCCGTAATACCCACAACATGACAGCATGGCGGGTTCTTGAGTTAACACGGACCTATCTTTCTTAGGAACTAACTAATAAGTACGATGGGTACGGCCTGTGGGTTGAGATACATGCGTGTTTGGCTCACCTGTAGGCTGATGAAGGGGTTGAGCCCAAGTCGGTCTGTGATGTCTGCCATCTTCTGCACCATCCAGCCACACAGGTTGCTGTTGCCGCCGTACCGGATCTTACCGCACCGGACGAGGTCGTCAAACGTCCGCACAGTCTCCTCAGCAGGAGTCCCCTTGTCCCAGAAGTGTGTCTGATATACACAAAAACACCTTGTCAGTATAGCGGTAAATCGTGCTATGCAACCTATTACCCTGCAACGGAGCGGCGGGGCAGCATCGTGGTTGAAACGTTCGCCCGCCTCGCCATAGGGTACAATGTTTGAATCCCATTACTGGTGTCCCCTGCTGGAACACTGCTAAAAGCGGCGTACAAACATGCTCTGGACCTTCGGACTATTTTGATGATGGAGCGATGTTTGTGGTATTGGAGCACTCTAAGTGCCTGCTGCTGGTCTCGGTCAATAACCGATGTTTGTGGTGTGGAGCACCCTTAGCGTGTGTTGCTAATATTGGTCAATGACCTATGTTTTTGGTATTGGAGCACCCTTAGCGTGTGTTGCTAATATTGGTCAATGACCTATGTTTGTGGTGTGGAACACCCTTAGCGTGTGTTGCTAATATTGGTCAATGACCTATGTGTGTGGTATTGGAGCACCCTGAGCGTGTTGCTAATATTGGTTAATGACCTATGTTTGTGGTGTGGAGCACCCTTAGCGTTTGTTGCTAATATTTGTCAATGACCTATGTTTGTGGTGTGGAGCACCCTGAGCGTGTGTTGCTTATATTGGTCAATGACCTATGTTTTTGGTATTGGAGCACCCTGAGCGCGTGTTGCTAATATTGGTCAATGACCTATGTTTGTGGTGTGGAGCACCCTCCACGCATGTTGCTAATACTGGTCAATGACCTATGTTTGTGGTATTGGAGCACCCTGAGCGTGTTGCTAATATTGGTCAATGACCTATGTTTGTGGTGTGGAGCACCCTGAGCGTGTGTTGCTTATGTTGGTCAATGACCTATGTTTGTGGTGTGGAGCACCCTTAGCGTGTGCTGCTTATATTGGTCAATGACCTATGTTTTTGGTATTGGAGCACCCTTAGCGCGTGTTGCTTATGTTGGTCAGTGACCTATGTTTTTGGTATTGGAGCACCCTGAGCGCGTGTTGCTTATGTTGGTCAGTGACCTATGTTTGTGGTGTGGAGCACCCTGAGCGCGTGTTGCTTATGTTGGTCAGTGACCTATGTTTGTGGTGTGGAGCACCTTTAGCGTGTGGGACTTGTTGCGGTCAATGCCCTGTGTTTGTGGTATGTGGCTTCCTTAGCGTGTGGGACTAGTCGCGATCAATGACCTATGTTTGTGGTATGGAGCACCCTTAGCGTGTGGGGCTAGTCGCGGTCATTGCCCTGTGTTTGTGGTTTGGAGCACCCTTAGCGTGTGGGACTAGTCGCGGTCAATGCCCTGTGTTGGTGGTGTGGAGCACCCTTAGTGTGTGGGACTAGTCGCGGTAAATGCCCTGTGTTTGTGGTATGGGGCACCCTTAGCGTGTGGGACTAGTCGCGGTCAATGCCCTGTGTTTGTGGTATGGGGCACCCTTAGCGTGTGGGACTAGTCGCGGTCAATGCCCTATGTTTGTGGTATGGAGCACCCTTAGCGTGTGGGGCTAGTCGCGGTCATTGCCCTACGTTGTGGTTTGGAGCACCCTTAGCGTGTGGGGCTAGTCGTGAACAATGACCTATGTTTGTGGTGTGGAGCACCCTTAGCGTGTGGGACTAGTCGCGATCAATACCCTGTGTTTGTGGTATGGGGCACCCTTAGCGTGTGGGACTAGTCGCGATCAATGCCCTTTGTTTGTGGTATGGGGCACCCTTAGCGTGTGGGACTAGTCGCGGTCAATGCCCTGTGTTTGTGGTATGGGGCACCCTTAGCGTGTGGGGCTAGTCGCGGTCAATGTATTGGAGCAGCCTTAGCACGTGTTGCTGGTCTCGGTCAGTGATTTATATTTGTGTTATAGGCTTACCTGATACAGGTCTATGTAGTGTGTCTGTAATCTCTCCAGGCTTCTCTCCACGGACTGTGTGATGGAACGTCGGCTCAACCCCTGGCTGTCGGAGTGGAGTCCCACCTTTGTCGCAAGCACGACATCGTCTCGGCTGCGCCTGCAAGGTGACGTAAAAATATGACATCGCCTTGCCCTGTGTTTAATGTAAACATTAGTGACGGGGAAGAGAACAAACAAAACCTTTTATAGTTCGCCTGTTTTATTTAGTTCATAATTTTTTATTTTCAATTACCTAACAGTTGTGTGATCCACCCGTATTTACATGTATACTAACGGGAAAAATAGTAACTGTGCTTCATATGAAGTTCAATTAAAATAAATGTATTCTAAAATTAAATAATGCATCTTTCAATACATATTCATGAAGATTCACAGTTTGCACATTTGTTCGGCGCACAATTTAGATTTTTGTTGGGAGCAAACAGGAATGGCGCAAAACGAAGTTGCCAGGCACTTTAATGTTCACCGAAACACAATATAATCCCTTTAGAGACGTTATCTATAGCAAGGCAACACTCATGATCTGCCACGGGCCGGTGGTCCACTTGTGACATCACGTCAACAAGACAACAATTTTCATCTGGTGCTTTTACGAAATCGATACCAAACCGACACATTAACAGCTTGAACAATTCCCGGGTTGAAACCAATTAATGGCAGAACTGTACGCAACTTGTTGAGGGAGCACAAACATCCAGGCTCGACGTCCAGCGATACGCCCAATTTTGCCCCAACGTTAACGGGCATGCTGATCTTCAGAAGAGAAGACTGGGATAGTCGCACTTGATGTGTGGGCTGAATATGAGTCCCGCAGATGTAGATAAAACATTCAGAAGCTGTTGGTGAGTACCAAGAATTATGAATTAGCTGACGTCCAGCGACGGATATCGTAAATACAGTCCTCCCGCCCACTTTGTAATGTTGAACTTTATCTGGCTTGATTCCTAGATATAACTGATTGTCATGAACACATCCGTGGAAGTTGAGTCCATGTTTCCCTATTATGCTGCCAATGGGTTGAATGTATAATGAAAACAAAGAATGTCCCAAAGCTGAACCTTGCGGGACTCCACAGGAAATACGACATGAAGTGGATTTATTTCCATCAACTTGGACTTGTACGCCCAGTCAGATAAGACCCTGAATTATAAATTCATATTCTAGAAGAGTAAGAAGAATATGGTGATGCACAGTGTCGAAATTAGCCGAAATATCTAGCATTACCAAAAGCACAACTTCATGCATATCCAGATATCGCAGAACGTCATAATTGACTTTTCGTTGGACAGTTTCGGTGTTTCGACTTGTAGGCAGATTGGAATTCCTCAAGAAGCTGATGTTCATATAAATGTTGATTTAACGTCATGAGAACAATCTTGGATAGGAATACTTCTTAAGGCCTGTCCTGTCCAGAGAGGAGGGGAGTGATAATGGCACATTTGAAGGAATTCGGAAAACATCCATCTTGTAATGTAGTGTTAATGATAGATGCCATCACAGGAGCACAGGTGTTTGTGCATCTTTTCACACAGGATCTAGTGCATGATTTATATGGTGCTGCCCTTGATTTTGGTGTTTGTTTCTTTGGGATCTGTTTCCGGAAACCACAGGTTCTCCCAAACCTGGTCGGGACTACAAAGCTAAGAAACTGTCTGTGTAGATGAGGGTTTGGAAATAAGACAAGACAAGACAAAACAAAAGAAAACAAAAGAAAACAAGACAAGACAAGGCAAGGCAAGGCAAGGCAAGGCATGGCAAGGCAAGGCAAGGCAAGGCAAGGCAAGACAAGACAAGACAAGACAAGACAGAACAAGACAAGACAAGACAAGACAAGACAAGACAAGACAAGACAAGACAAGACAAGACAAGACAGAACAAGACAAGACAAGACAAGACAAGACAAGACAAGACAAGACAAGACAAGACAAGACAAGACAAGACAGGACAGGACAGGACAGGACAGGACAGGACAGGACAGGACAGGACAGGACAGGACAGGACAGGACAGGACAAGACAAGACAAGACAAGACAAGACAAGACAAGACAAGACAAGACAAGACAAGACAGAACAAGACAAGACAAGACAAGACAAGACAAGACAAGACAAGACAAGACAAGACAAGACAAGACAAGACAAGACAAGACAAGACAAGACAAGACAAGACAGAACAAGACAAGACAAGACAGAACAAGACAAGACAGAACAAGACAAGACAAGACAAGACAAGACAAGACAGAACAAGACAAGACAAGACAAGACAGAACAAGACAGAACAAGACAAGACAAGACAAGACAGAACAAGACAAGACAAGACAAGACAAGACAGAACAAGACAAGACAAGACAAAACAAGACAGAACAAGACAAGACAAGACAAGACAAGACAGAACAAGACAAGACAAGACAAGACAAGACAAGACAGAACAAGACAAGACAAGACAAGACAAGACAAGACAAGACAAGACAAGACAAGACAAGACAGAACAAGACAAGACAAGACAAGACAAGACAGAACAAGACAGAACAAGACAAGACAAGACAAGACAGAACAAGACAAGACAGTACAAGACAAGACAGAACAAGACAGAACAAGACAAGACAAGACAAGACAAGACAGAACAAGACAGAACAAGACAAGACAAGACAAGACACGACAAGACAAGACAGAACAAGACAAGACAGAACAAGACAAGACAAGACAAGACAAGACAAGACAAGACAAGACAAGACAAGACAAGACAAGACAAGACAAGACAAGACAAGACAAGACAAGACAAGACAAGACAGAACAAGACAGAACAAGACAAGACAAGACAGAACAAGACAAGACAAGACAGAACAAGACAGAACAAGACAAGACAAGACAGAACAAGACACACAAGACAAGACAAGACAAGACAGAACAAGACAGAACAAGACAGAACAAGACAAGACAAGACAAGACAGAACAAGACAAGACAGAACAAGACAAGACAGAACAAGACAAGACAAGACAAGACAAGACAAAACAAGACAGAACAAGACAAGACAAGACAGAACAAGACAGAACAAGACAAGACAAGACAAGACAAGACAAGACAATTTTATTCTGTATAGAGGCCAGTGGCCCAAAATACAGACATATAATGGTTTCATTTCTTAGCGCTATTTTCTTTCTTGTTTAAGTTGTCATGATCTGGAAATTTAGCGTAGAAGTCACTTCAATATACCTAGGAATTTAAGAAAATGTAAAACTTGTAACTTACACTGCGTTGAAACTACATGAATTCCATTTTCTTTCAGTGTGTCCAGCATATGTACAGTTAAGACAGTTATACATCTTCAAACTAACATACATAAATTTAACATTTTGATGTCATCGCCAAATTTTAACATTATTACTAATTTAGCAAAATATTTGTACTCTGCACAAATGGAAAGAAATATACGGTTAACTGTAATTCCGCTTGTTCCAAAACGTTTGTACACCAGGACCTAGGGTTGCCTGGAGTTGTTTCTATTTTCAATAACTGTTTGCCTGCTATGGAAAGCCTCGACTGCCGTAAAAGAATAATCACTTTGTTCCTTGCTGATTGAAATACCTGACTGTGAAGCTCAAGCCTTGTATGCCTCCTCTTTTTTCTACTAATCGACGTTCATGCTTAGCAGTTGTGACCGAATCTGCCATCCAACTACACGTCGTTACATGTGTATGCCACAGCTGTCCAGCACGTGACGAAGTGTCCTTGTAATCTCTTATGTGGCCTTTTTTAGAGTCAAGTATCGCAGTCTCTGATTCCGATATCACTTTCATTCAGGTAACCCACGATTTTAATATTGTTCTCAAATTGGTTGAGGTCGATTGATCTGTTCTTTCGATAGGAGATGGTCTTTCTTACTGGTTTTGGTTTCTTGATTTGAAGATTCGTAACAACACTGTAGTGGTCAGCGATGCCACTGTTCGTTGTCTGAACGTTGGGTATGATGTCATCAGAATATTTACTGATTGACAAATCAAGCGTACGTCCATTCTGAGGTGTAGGATGAGAGACATGCTGCTTCAGACTTAGTCTGAAAACAGAGTCCCAAAACTTTCTCGTTCCTGGATTTTTATCATCATCGAACATGGATGTTAAAATCCCCAGCAAATAATAAATGTTCACTGGTGTTACTGGCTAGTTCCAGAAATGGGTCAGTTCTTCAATAACCTGGTCAGGAGATGCTGTGTTGTTCCCCGTTGAAGGAGGACGGTAGACACAAGGTAATGGCGCCCCATCTATGGCTAATCTGAGGGCTAGTTGTTGTAAGCAACTGTACGACCTGAGGTTTTGACCTACATGTTTGACACCAATTTCAGGTCTATGTACAAGGGCAACACTTCCGCATTGCCGACCTGAGCCATGACTCAAAACAATGGAATAACCGTCTGGGAAGAGGTTATTGATGACAACCATGTCACATTCTTTCACCATTGTTTCTGTAATAACAAATACCTCAAGAGTATGTTCATTAATGCATTCATTAAGCCCTGCCGACTTGTTCCGGACTGATCTGGCGTCGCATAAACACAACCTGTTGGTCTTTCTCTTATTTAGATGCGTAGATATATACATCAGGTTGTCTTTGTTTATCCCATGCTGTGCTGGTTGTGCGCAGAGATGTCTTCGTGATGAGGTAACAATTTGTATGTGTCGCTTCCTTTTTCTGCCTCCTCGGCAACCCCGTCTCGTGCGCTTCCTGCCTGTGCATGCAATGTTAAAGGATGAAGTAAGCCTGGAAAGTTTGATTGAGCTGAGTAACCTCATGTATGGACGCTGCTCACCACTGTACACAATGGGTCTGGTTACCCCGTCAAGGTCGGTTTGGCTTCCCTGATTGGTATGGATTTGGTGTTGAGAAGATTCAGTGACTGTAATCTTCCAAAAATTAAGAAACAAGACACTCAGAATAGGCAATAACATTGATGTTGAAAACTCAGACTTGAAACTTTAGAGACGCATTATACGTATGTTCACACACGCAGTGCCAATCTATGACAGATGTGCTGAACATAGACTACGCAAACTTCATTCAGATACAGAGCGGTGTTGCTTGCTGCTTCTCAGCGCGAAAGTCTCACTATATATATACATATATATATATTTGTTATGAAGAAACATTGATCAGACGAATTACCAAATATATAAAGGTTTCATTTCATAAGATGGACAGTTACTTTTTCCGCTGGTATGTAAATACATTATTTTTCAATATGTAGCTCCTGACAGGCACGGTGTTGATAATGTAAATGTTGAATAGGGAGAAAGCTCTAAGTATTAGTGACGCACCCGTTCATCCACTGTCCTATGATGGCTTCCGACTGACCCAAAGAGTAGAGGTCGGCCGTGTCGATGAAGTTGCCTCCTAGTTCAAAGAAACGGTCGAGCAGAGCATGCGAGTTGGCGGCGTCACACTGGCCCGGGTATGGGTTCTGAAAGACACATTGTCAACACGCCTGTCAAGATAGTCACACTGGCTAGGGTAGGGGTTCTGCAACATACTGTGTCAACACCACTGTCAACACAGTGACACTGGCTAGGGTAGGGGTTCTGCAACACACATTGTCAACACACCTTTCAACACAGTGACACTGGCTAGGGTAGGGGTACTGCAACACACCTATCAACACAGTTATACTGGCCCGGGTAGGGGTTCTGCAACACACATTGACAACACACCAGACAACACAGTCACACTGGCCAGGGTAGGGGTTCTGCAACATACATTGTCAACACATCAATCAACACAGTCACACTGGCCAGGGTAGGGGTTCCGCAACATACATTGTCAACACATCAATCAACACAGTCACACTGGCCAGGGTAGGGGTTCCGCAACACACATTGACAACACACCAGACAACACAGTCACACTGGCCAGGGTAGGGGTTCTGCAACATACATTGTCAACACATCAATCAACACAGTCACACTGGCCAGGGTAGGGGTTCCGCAACACACATTGACTACACAGCCTCACTGGCCAGGGTAAGGGTTCTGCAGCACGCATTGTCAACACACCAGACAACACAGTCACACTGGCCAGGGAAGGGGTTCTGCAACACACATTGTCAATACACCTGTGAACACAGTCACACTGGCTAGGTTAGGGGTTCTGCAACACACATTGTCAACACAGTCACACTGGCTAGGGTAGGGGTTCTCTAACACACATTGACAACACACATTGACAACACAGTCACACTGGCCAGGGTAGGAGTTCTGCAACACACATTGTCAACACACCAATCAACACAGTCACACTGGCTATGGAAGGGGTTCTGCAACACACATTGACAACACAGTCACACTGGCCAGGGTAGGGGTTCTGCAACACACATTGACAACACAGTGACACTGGCTAGGGTAGGGGTTCTGCAACACAGCTGTCAACACACCTGTCAACAGTGACACTGGCTAGGGTAGGGGTTCTGCAATACACCTGTCAACACAGTGACACTGGCTAGGGTAGGGGTTCTGCAACACACATTGTCAACACACCAGACAACACAGTCACACTGGCCAGGGTATGGGTTCTCCAACACACATTGACAACACACATTGACAACACAGTCACACTGGCGAGGGTAGGGGTTCTGCAACACACATTGTCAACACACCAATCAACACAGTCACACTGGCCAGGGAAGGGGTTCTGCAACACACATTGACAACACACCAATCAACACAGTCACACTGGTCAGGGTAGGGGTTCTGCAACACACATTGTCAACACACCAGACAACACAGTCACACTGGCCAGGGTAGGTGTTCTCCAACACACCTTGACAACACAGTCACACTGGCCAGGGTAGGGGTTCTGCAACACACCTTGACAACACAGTGACACTGGCCAGGGTAGGGGTTCTGCAACACACATTTTCAACACACCAATGAACACAGTCACACTGGCCAGGGAAGGTGTTCTGCAACACACAGTGTCAACACACCAGACAACACAGTCACACTGGCCAGGGTAGGGGTTCTGCAACACACCTTAACAACACAGTGACACTGGCCAGGGTAGGGGTTCTGCAACACACATTGTCAACACACCAATGAACACAGTCACACTGGCCAGGGAAGGGGTTCTGCAACACACATTTACAACACAGTCAGAGTGGCCAGGGTAGGGGTTCTGCAACACACATTGTCAACACACCAATCAACACAGTCACACTGGCCAGGGAAGGGGTTCTGCAACACACATTGTCAACACAGTCACACTAGCCCATGTAGGGGTTCTGCAACACACATTGTCAACACAGTCACACTAGCCCAGGTAGGGGTTCTGCAAAACACATTGTCAACACAGTCACACTAGCCCAGGTAGGGGTTCTGGAACACACATTGTCAACACAGTCACACTAGCCCAGGTAGGGGTTCTGCAACACACATTGTCAACACAGTCACACTAGCCCAGGTAGGGGTTCTGGAACACACATTGTCAACACAGTCATACTAGCCCAGGTAGGGGTTCTGCAACACACATTGTCAACACAGTCACACTAGCCTAGGTAGGGGTTCTGCAACACATATTGTCAACACAGTCACAGGGTAGGGGTGTTCTGGAGCGTCCGGGAACAAGAGTCATGTTCCGATAGATAGTTGTTGATTAAAAAATACACAACAGCTTCGTGGATTGCGTTTAAGTTAGCATGCAGCACGTGCTGGCGTGGGTGAAAGTAAACTTGCATAGCGAGGGTAGGATCTTGCAGCAGGACATTGTCAGCACACCAGGTAGGCGATCAGTGGTAGTCGGTTTCAGATACTGACTTGCTAATTGCAACATTCCGAGTTGTAGTTCCTACACATTCAGGCAAAGTTCATTTTGTTTGCATTTAACGATTTACACACAATGTTTGCCTACAACGTTGCCGTGCCACATTTCATTTGAAACATACTCAAAACCTTAGACGTCACATCACCCACAACCCGATTGGTATTATTTATGTGCTCGAAAAGGCCGAACAGAAGAAAGTGAGGTGATATGGACACTAACTGACGTACAGATGAGGATTGTGGAGTCAGCCCTACCTGCCTCTCTCCGAACATCATGGTACCCAGACACACGCAGGACACCTTCAGCCCGGAACGTCCCAGGTAGCGGTACTCTATCTTGGTGGTGCCACTCATTATTCCACGTGTCGGCTAGAAAAAAACACAACTCATCACAGACCACATGCACAGAGGATAACTGCCTACATGGTAAGAGGTGGGACAAGGCCTTCCTTCAGTTCACTAGAGGTACCAGTTGTTGACACACTTCCCGATATTGTCACGTTAGTACCCTACGTTCCAACATGGAGACTTGACTGGTGCGTGACATGTAGATGCACCATATACCCATCTAATTAAAAACAAAAACAAAACATAGTTAAACTCTGGTTAAACCTGAAATAGCATCTCCATGAAAATTTATTTAATGGTAAATGTAGCAATATTCCATGTACCAACCAACATACATCCACCAACTAATGTACATTTACCAACCAATGTACATCCACCAACCAATATACATCCACCAACACATAAACATCCACCAACCAATATACATCCACCAACTAATATACATCCACCAACAAATATACACCAACCAACAAATATACATCCACCAACTAATGTACATTTACCAACTAATGTACATTTACCAACCAATGTACATCCACCAACAAATATACATCCACCAACTAATATACATCCACCAACAAATATACATCCACCAACTAATATACATCCTCCAACCAATATATACCAACCAACAAATATACATCCACCAACTAATGTACATTAACCAACCAATGTACATACACCAACAAATATACATCCACCAACTAATATACATCCACCACCCAATATACACCAACCAACAAATATACATCCACCAACTAATGTACATTTACCAACCAATGTACATACACCAACAAATATACATCCACCAACTAATATACATCCACCAACCAATATACACCAACCAACAAATATACATCCACCAACTAATATACATCCACCAACTAATGTACATTTACCAACCAATGTACATCCACCAACCAATATACACCCACCAACTAATATACATCCACCAACAAATATACATCCACCAACTAATATACATCTATGAACCAATGCACATCCACCAACCAAAATACATCTACAAAAAAATATACTTCCACCAACAAATATACATTCACCAACCATTATACATCTATGAACCAATGCACATCCACCAACCAAAATACATCTACAAAAAATATACATCCACCAACAAATATACATCCACCAACTAATATACATCCACAAAAAATAAACATCCCCATACAAATATACATCCACCAACCAATGTACATCCACCAACTAATATACATTTACAAACCAATATACATCTATGAACCAATGCACATCCACCAACCAAAATACATCTACAAAAAATATACATCCACCAACAAATATACATCCACCAACTAATATACATCTATGAACCAATGCACATCCACCAACCAAAATACATCTACAAAAAATATACATCCACCAACAAATATACATCCACCAACCAATATACATCTATGAACCAATGCACATCCACCAACCAAAATACATCTACAAAAAAATATACATCCACCAACAAAATTAATATACATCCACAAAATATATACATCCACCAGCATATATACATCCACCAACCAATATACATCCACACAAATTATACATCCACCAACAAATATACATCCACCAACAAATATACACCCACCAACAAATATTCAACCACCAACCAATGTACATCCACCAACCAATGTACATCCACCAACCGAAATACAACTACAAAAAATATACATCCACCAATAAATATACATCCATAAAAATATACATCCACCAGCAAATATATCAGCAACTCATATCATAGGGACACTATTAACCATCTTAGGTAACAAAACATTTCCACTACCAACTATTGCATCAATCGCCTCCTTCTGACGTTGTACGTTAATCGTGACCAGCTTAAGATCGTAAATGGGGGACACGGGTGGCTCGCTCACCTTTCCATGACAAGGATGTAGCTCGACAACTTACCTGTGAGTAGCAGGAGTTGGTTGTGAGGCTACGTCTTGGCCTCTTCTTTTATATCCCTCTGGGCGTCCTACGACCTGCCCCGGGCGATGGCTATATCGTTCACTAACCCATATTCCAACTGAGAACATTGTGGCGAGAATTAGAAAATAGATTGAGAAGAAAACTTTGCACTTTCCTTCAGCCGTTTCATATCTTGTCGTATATATTTGTATCCATCTTTTATAACGTGGTAATATGGCATGTTTGTTTTTTGGTTTTTGATATTCCTGTCATACCTGGCTTGTATGAAATATGAAATTGTTAAGCTAATACACCTATGTTTCCAATGGTTCTACTAAAATATAAGTCAGACCTGGTCAGCTCCACTCATACACATTTGACACTCGCTAGCAATTGTGCTTTTCAAAGGAGGACTATATGATCCGCCACCTGATGACAATTTTAAACTGAGACTGAAATGAGGGTATAATAATCTGCAAGATTGACATCAATTTTGTAGGGAAACAAAATCAATTTTGAATGACTTGGGACTGCCAAGTTTAGTCTTGTCCCTTTAAAGGACATTTCCTGACACATCATTATCTCATGATATTCAACATCGGATAGGCAATGTAAGATAAGACAACATTTTAAGATGGGTCGTTTCCTGTCAAGTGTAAGAAGCATGTCGCGCATCCAGAAGCAGTAACACGTCAACTAAAGTGACAAGTCCATATTGCTGTGTATGGTTGTGTATGGATGTGTATGTTTGTATATAGATATGTATCGTTATGAGTTGTTGGTTGTGTTTGACAGTGATTATTCTGCAGGGCTTTCTATGGCCTACATTCTTCTCCGTTGATTGATGTGGCATCTCCTTTTGGTGACAAGAATTATTCATACATACATACAGACCCAGTTTTTACCTTTCGGCTTTGCCATATTAACAAGAGACAACTTATATTGGTCCAATATGATAGACCGAGGATGTGAAAACACCCATGTCTTTAGACTGTCGTATAGATAAACTACTAGGTCAAAGAGTTCAAGAAGCTTAACCAATAACAGCTCTCTGGGTCCAGTTGTTAAAAACCCGCTTACTTTAAGGCCATGTTAACGCATAACCAACCATCAAATATCTATTTTTGAATCAGCTTTTTCTATAATCATAAGAAATATGTGATTATTTTATAACATACACACCCACATTACATGCTAAATACAAAGTAATGCGGGGACTATGTGGCATACACACAGAGTACAAGCTATATACACAGCTAGGTAGGTACCATATCATACTCATCCACAGTACATGCCATATACACATTCAGGTAGGTACCATGTCATACACATACAGTACATGTCATATACACATGCAGGTAGGTACCATGTCATACACACACAGTACATACTATATACCCAGCCAGGAAGGTACAAAGTCTTACACATACAGTACATACTATATACACAGACAGGTAGGTACCATGTCATACACACAGAGTACATGTTATATACACAACCAGGTAGGTACCATGTCATACACACACAGTACATGCTATATACAGAGTCAGGTAGGTACCATGCAATACACATCCGCAGTACATGATATATACACAGTCAGGTAGGTACCATGTCATACACATACAGTACATGCTATATACACAGCCAGGTAGGTACCGTGTCATACACACACAGAACATGATATATACACAGCCAGGTAGGTACCATGTCATACACACAGTACATGCTATATACACAGCCAGGTAGGTACCATGGCATACACACACAGAACATGATATATACACAGCCAGGTAGGTACCATGTCATACACACAGTACATGATATATACACAGCCAGGTAGGTACCATGTCATACACACAGTACATGCTATATACACAGCCAGGTAGGTACCATGTCATACACACACAGTACATGCTATATACACAACCAGGTAGGTACCATGTCATACACACACAGAACATGATATATACACAGCCAGGTAGGTACCATGTCATACACACACAGTACATGCTATATACACAACCAGGTAGGTACCATGTCATACACACACAGAACATGCTATATACACAGCCAGGTAGGTACCATGTCATACACACAGTACATGCTATATACACAACCAGGTAGGTACCATGTCATACACACAGTACATGCTATTTACAAAGCCAGGTAGGTACCATGTCATACACACAGTACATGCTATATACACAACCAGGTAGGTAACATGTCATACACACACAGTACATGCTATATACACAACCAGATAGGTACCATGTCATACACATCCGCAGTACATGCTATATACACAGCCAGGTAGGTACCATGGCATACACAGAGTACATGCTATATACACAGCCAGGTAGGTACCATGTCATACACACAGTACATGCTATATACACACCCAGGTAGGTACCATGTCATACACACAGTACATGCTATATACACAGCCAGGTAGGTACCATGTCAAACACACACAGAACATGCTATATACACAGCCAGGTAGGTACCATGTCATACACACAGTACATGCTATATACACAACCAGGTAGGTACCATGTCATACACACACAGTACATGCTATATACACAACCAGGTAGGTACCATGGCATACACACAGTACATGCTATATACACAGCCAGGTAGGTACCATGTCATACACACAGTACATGCTATATACACAGCCAGGTAGGTACCATGTCATACACACACAGTACATGCTATATACACAGCCAGGTAGGTACCATGTCATACACACAGTACATGCTATATACACAACCAGGTAGGTACCATGTCATACACACAGTACATGCTATTTACAAAGCCAGGTAGGTACCATGTCATACATACAGTACATGCTATATACACAACCAGGTAGGTACCATGTCATACACACACAGTACATGCTATATACACAACCAGGTAGGTACCATGTCATACACATCCGCAGTACATGCTATATACACAGCCAGGTAGGTACCATGGCATACACACAGTACATGCTATATACACAGCCAGGTAGGAACCATGTCATACACACAGCACATGCTATATACACACCCAGGTAGGTACCATGTCATACACACAGTACATGCTATATACACAACCAGGTAGGTACCATGTCATACACACACAGAACATGCTATATACACAGCCAGGTAGGTACCATGTCATACACACAGCACATGCTATATACACAGCCAGGTAGGTACCATGTCATACACACACAGTACATGCTATATACACAACCAGGTAGGTACCATTTCATACACACAGTACATGCTATATACACAGCCAGGTAGGTACCATGTCATACACACACAGAACATGCTATATACACAGCCAGGTAGGTACCATGTCATACACACAGTACCTGCTATATACACAGCCAGGTAGGTACCATGTCATACACACACAGTACATGCTATATACACAACCAGGTAGGTACCATGTCATACACACAGTACATGCTATATACATAGCCAGGTAGGTACCATGGCATACACATAGTACATGCTATATACACAGCCAGGTAGGTACCATGGCATACACACAGTACATGCTATATACACACCCAGGTAGGTACCATGTCATACACACAGTACATGCTATATACACAGCCAGGTAGGTACCATGTCATACACACAGTACATGCTATATACACAGCCAGGTAGGTACCATGTCATACACACACAGTACATGCTATATACACAACCAGGTAGGTACCATGTCATACACACACAGAACATGATATATACACAGCCAGGTAGGTACCATGTCATACACACACAGTACATGCTATATACACAACCAGGTAGGTACCATGTCATACACATCCGCAGTACATGCTATATACACAGCCAGGTAGGTACCATGGCATACACACAGTACATGCTATATACACAGCCAGGTAGGTACCATGTCATACACACAGTACATGCTATATACACAGCCAGGTAGGTACCATGTCATACACATACAGTACATGCTATATACACATCCAGGTAGGTACCATGTCATACACACTCAGAACATGCTATATACACAGCCAGGTAGGTACCATGTCATACACACACAGAACATGATATATACACAGCCAGGTAGGTACCATGTCATACACACAGTACATGCTATATACACAGTCAGGTAGGTACCATGTCATACACACAGTACATGATATATACACAGCCAGGTAGGTACCATGTCATACACATCCGCAGTACATGCTATATACACAGTCAGATAGGTACCATGGCATACACACAGTACATGCTATTTACAAAGCCAGGTAGGTACCATGTCATACACACAGTACATGCTATATACACAGCCCCGTAGGTACCATGTCATACACATACAGTACATACTATATACACAACCAGGTAGGTACCATGTCATACACACACAGTACATGCTATATACACAGCCAGGTAGGTACCATGTCATACACACAGTACATGCTATATACACAACCAGGTAGGTACCATGTCATACATACAGTACATGCTATTTACAAAGCCAGGTAGGTACCATGTCATACACACAGTACATGCTATATACACAACCAGGTAGGTAACATGTCATACACACACAGTACATGCTATATACACAACCAGGTAGGTACCATGTCATACACATCCGCAGTACATGCTATATACACAGCCAGGTAGGTACCATGGCATACACAGAGTACATGCTATATACACAGCCAGGTAGGTACCATGTCATACACACAGTACATGCTATATACACACCCAGGTAGGTACCATGTCATACACACAGTACATGCTATATACACAGCCAGGTAGGTACCATGTCATACACACACAGAACATGCTATATACACAGCCAGGTAGGTACCATGTCATACACACAGTACATGCTATATACACAGCCAGGTAGGTACCATGTCATACACACACAGTACATGCTATATACACAACCAGGTAGGTACCATGTCATACACACAGTACATGCTATATACACAGCCAGGTAGGTACCATGTCATACACACAGTACATGCTATATACACAGCCAGGTAGGTACCATGTCATACACACACAGTACATGCTATATACACAACCAGGTAGGTACCATGTCATACACACAGTACATGCTATATACACAGCCAGGTAGGTACCATGTCATACACACAGTACATGCTATATACACAGCCAGGTAGGTACCATGTCATACACACACAGTACATGCTATATACACAACCAGGTAGGTACCATGTGATACACACACAGAACATGATATATACACAGCCAGGTAGGTACCATGTCATACACACACAGTACATGCTATATACACAACCAGGTAGGTACCATGTCATACACACACAGAACATGCTATATACACAGCCAGGTAGGTACCATGTCATACACACAGTACATGCTATATACACAACCAGGTAGGTACCATGTCATACACACAGTACATGCTATATACAAAGCCAGGTAGGTACCATGTCATACACACAGTACATGCTATATACACAACCAGGTAGGTACCATGTCATACACACACAGTACATGCTATATACACAACCAGGTAGGTACCATGTCATACACATCCGCAGTACATGCTATATACACAGCCAGGTAGGTACCATGGCATACACACAGTACATGCTATATACACAGCCAGGTAGGTACCATGTCATACACACAGTACATGCTATATCCACAGCCAGGTAGGTACCATGTCATACACATACAGTACATGCTATATACACATCCAGGTAGGTACCATGTCATATACACTCAGAACATGCAATATACACAGCCAGGTAGGTACCATGTCATACACACACAGAACATGCTTTATACACAGCCAGGTAGGTACCATGTCATACACACAGTACATGCTATATACACAGTCAGGTAGGTACCATGTCATACACACAGTACATGATATATACACAGCTAGGTAGGTACCATGTCATACACATCCGCAGTACATGCTATATACACAGTCAGGTAGGTACCATGGCATACACACAGTACATGCTATATACACAGCCAGGTAGGTACCATGTCATACACACAGTACATGCTATATACACAGCCAGGTAGGTACCATGTCATACACATACAGTACATACTATATACACAACCAGGTAGGTACCATGTGATACACACACAGTACATGCTATATACACAGCCAGGTAGGTACCATGTCATACACACACAGTACATGCTATATACACAGCCAGGTAGGTACCATGTCATACACACAGTACATGTTATATACACAGCCAGGTAGGTACCATGTCATACACACACAGTACATGCTATATACACAACCAGGTAGGAGTCATGTCATACACACAGTACATGCTATATACACAACCAGGTAGGTACCAAGTCATACACATCCGCAGTACATGCTATATACACAGTCAGGTAGGTACCATGGCATACACACAGTACATGCTATATACACAGCCAGGTAGGTACCATGTCATACACACAGTACATGCTATATACACAGCCAGGTAGGTACCATGTCATACACATACAGTACATGCTATATACACATCCAGGTAGGTACCATGTCATACACACACAGAACATGCTATATACACAGCTAGGTAGGTACCATGTCATACACACACAGAACATGATATATACACAGCCAGGTAGGTACCATGTCATACACACAGTACATGCTATATACACAGTCAGGTAGGTACCATGTCATACACACAGTACGTGATATATACACAGCCAGGTAGGTACCATGTCATACACACACAGTACATGCTATATACACAACCAGGTAGGTACCATGTCATACACACAGTACATGCTATATACACAGCCAGGTAGGTACCATGTCATACACACAGTACATGCTATATACACAGCCAGGTAGGTACCATGTCATACACACAGTACATGCTATATACAAAACCAGGTAGGTACCATGTCATACACACAGTACATGCTATATACACAGCCAGGTAGGTACCATGTCATACACACAGTACATGCTATATACACAGCCAGGTAGGTACCATGTCATACACACACAGTACATGCTATATACACAACCAGGTAGGTATCATGTCATACACACACAGAACATGCTATATACACAGCCAGGTAGGTACCATGCCATACACACACAGTACATGCTATATACACAACCAGGTAGGTACCATGTCATACACACACAGAACATGCTATATACAAAGCCAGGTAGGTACCATGTCATACACACAGTACATGCTATATACACAACCAGGTAGGTACCATGTCATACACACAGTACATGCTATATACAAAGCCAGGTAGGTACCATGTCATACACACAGTACATGCTATATACACAACCAGGTAGGTACCATGTCATACACACACAGTACATGCTATATACACAACCAGGTAGGTACCATGTCATACACATCCGCAGTACATGCTATATACACAGCCAGGTAGGTACCATGGCATACACACAGTACATGCTATATACACAGCCAGGTAGGTACCATGTCATACACACAGTACATGCTATATACACAGCCAGGTAGGTACCATGTCATACACACAGTACATGCTATATACACATCCAGGTAGGTACCATGTCATACACACTCAGAAGATGCTATATACACAGCCAGGTAGGTACCATGTCATACACACACAGAACATGATATATACACAGCCAGGTAGGTACCATGTCATACACACAGTACATGCTATATACACAGCCCCGTAGGTACCATGTCATACACATACAGTACATACTATATACACAACCAGGTAGGTACCATGTCATACACACACAGTACATGCTATATACACAGCCAGGTAGGTACCATGTCATACACACAGTACATGCTATATACACAACCAGGTAGGTACCATGTCATACACACAGTACATGCTATTTACAAAGCCAGGTAGGTACCATGTCATACACACAGTACATGCTATATACACAACCAGGTAGGTAACATGTCATACACACACAGTACATGCTATATACACAACCAGGTAGGTACCATGTCATACACATCCGCAGTACATGCTATATACACAGCCAGGTAGGTACCATGGCATACACAGAGTACATGCTATATACACAGCCAGGTAGGTACCATGTCATACACACAGTACATGCTATATACACAGCCAGGTAGGTACCATGTCATACACACAGTACATGCTATATACACAGCCAGGTAGGTACCATGTCATACACACACAGAACCTGCTATATACACAGCCAGGTAGGTACCATGTCATACACACAGTACATGCTATATACACAGCCAGGTAGGTACCATGTCATACACACACAGTACATGCTATATACACAACCAGGTAGGTACCATGTCATACACACAGTACATGCTATATACACAGCCAGGTAGGTACCATGTCATACACACAGTACATGCTATATACACAGCCAGGTAGGTACCATGTCATACACACAGTACATGCTATATACACAACCAGGTAGGTACCATGTCATACACACAGTACATGCTATATACACAGCCAGGTAGGTACCATGTCATACACACAGTACATGCTATATACACAGCCAGGTAGGTACCATGTCATACACACACAGTACATGCTATATACACAACCAGGTAGGTACCATGTCATACACACACAGAACATGATATATACACAGCCAGGTAGGTACCATGTCATACACACACAGTACATGCTATATACACAACCAGGTAGGTACCATGTCATACACACACAGAACATGCTATATACACAGCCAGGTAGGTACCATGTCATACACACAGTACATGCTATATACACAACCATGTAGGTACCATGTCATACACACAGTACATGCTATATACAAAGCCAGGTAGGTACCATGTCATACACACAGTACATGCTATATACACAACCAGGTAGGTACCATGTCATACACACACAGTACATGCTATATACACAACCAGGTAGGTACCATGTCATACACATCCGCAGTACATGCTATATCCACAGCCAGGTAGGTACCATGTCATACACATACAGTACATGCTATATACACATCCAGGTAGGTACCATGTCATATACACTCAGAACATGCAATATACACAGCCAGGTAGGTACCATGTCATACACACACAGAACATGATATATACACAGCCAGGTAGGTACCATGTCATACACACAGTACATGCTATATACACAGTCAGGTAGGTACCATGTCATACACACAGTACATGATATATACACAGCTAGGTAGGTACCATGTCATACACATCCGCAGTACATGCTATATACACAGTCAGGTAGGTACCATGGCATACACACACAGTACATGCTATATACACAGCCAGGTAGGTACCATGTCATACACACAGTACATGCTATATACACAGCCAGGTAGGTACCATGTCATACACATACAGTACATACTATATACACAACCAGGTAGGTACCATGTCATACACACACAGTACATGCTATATACACAACCAGGTAGGTACCATGTCATACACACACAGAACATGATATATACACAGCCAGGTAGGTACCATGTCATACACACAGTACATGCTATATACACAGCCAGGTAGGTACCATGTCATACACACAGTACATGTTATATACACAGCCAGTGTGGTACCATGTCATACACACACAGTACATGCTATATACACAACCAGGTAGGAGTCATGTCATACACACAGTACATGCTATATACACAACCAGGTAGGTACCAAGTCATACACATCCGCAGTACATGCTATATACACAGTCAGGTAGGTACCATGGCATACACACAGTACATGCTATAAACACAGCCAGGTAGGTACCATGTCATACACACAGTACATGCTATATACACAGCCAGGTAGGTACCATGTCATACACATACAGTACATGCTATATACACATCCAGGTAGGTACCATGTCATACACACACAGAACATGCTATATACACAGCTAGGTAGGTACCATGTCATACACACACAGAACATGATATATACACAGCCAGGTAGGTACCATGTCATACACACAGTACATGCTATATACACAACCAGGTAGTTACCATGTCATACACACAGTACGTGATATATACACAGCCAGGTAGGTACCATGTCATACACACACAGTACATGCTATATACACAACCAGGTAGGTACCATGTCATACACACAGTACATGCTATATACACAGCCAGGTAGGTACCATGTCATACACACAGTACATGCTATATACACAGCCAGGTAGGTACCATGTCATACACACAGTACATGCTATATACAAAACCAGGTAGGTACCATGTCATACACACAGTACATGCTATATACACAGCCAGGTAGGTACCATGTCATACACACAGTACATGCTATATACACAGCCAGGTAGGTACCATGTCATACACACACAGAACATGCTATATACACAACCAGGTAGGTATCATGTCATACACACACAGAACATGCTATATACACAGCCAGGTAGGTACCATGTCATACACACACAGTACATGCTATATACACAACCAGGTAGGTACCATGTCATACACACACAGAACATGCTATATACACAGCCAGGTAGGTACCATGTCATACACACAGTACATGCTATATACACAACCAGGTAGGTACCATGTCATACACACAGTACATGCTATATACAAAGCCAGGCAGGTACCATGTCATACACACAGTACATGCTATATACACAACCAGGTAGGTACCATGTCATACACACACAGTACATGCTATATACACAACCAGGTAGGTACCATGTCATACACATCCGCAGTACATGCTATATACACAGCCAGGTAGGTACCATGGCATACACACAGTACATGCTATATACACAGCCAGGTAGGTACCATGTCATACACACAGTACATGCTATATACACAGCCAGGTAGGTACCATGTCATACAAATACAGTACATGCTATATACACATCCAGGTAGGTACCATGTCATACACACTCAGAACATGCTATATACACAGCCAGGTAGGTACCATGTCATACACACACAGAACATGATATATACACAGTCAGGTAGGTACCATGTCATACACACAGTACATGCTATATACACAGTCAGGTAGGTACCATGTCATACACACAGTACATGATATATACACAGCCAGGTAGGTACCATGTCATACACATCCGCAGTACATGCTATATACACAGTCAGGTAGGTACCATGTCATACACACAGTACATGCTATATACACAGCCAGGTAGGTACCATGTCATACACACAGTACATGCTATATACACAGCCAGGTAGGTACCATGTCATACACATACAGTACATACTATATACACAACCAGGTAGGTACCATGTCATACACACACAGTACATGCTATATACACAGCCAGGTAGGTACCATGTCATACACACACAGAACATGATATATACACAGCCAGGTAGGTACCATGTCATACACACAGTACATGCTATATACACAGCCAGGTAGGTACCATGTCATACACACAGTACATGTTATATACACAGCCAGGTAGGTACCATGTCATACACACACAGTACATGCTATATACACAACCAGGTAGGAGTCATGTCATACACACAGTACATGCTATATACACAACCAGGTAGGTACCATGTCATACACATCCGCAGTACATGCTATATACACAGTCAGGTAGGTACCATGGCATACACACAGTACATGCTATATACACAGCCAAGTAGGTACCATGTCATACACACAGTACATGCTATATACACAGCCAGGTAGGTACCATGTCATACACATACAGTACATGCTATATACACATCCAGGTAGGTACCATGTCATACACACACAGAACATGCTATATACACAGCCAGGTAGGTACCATGTCATACACACACAGAACATGATATATACACAGCCAGGTAGGTACCATGTCATACACACAGTACATGCTATAAACACAGTCAGGTAGGTACCATGTCATACACACAGTACATGATATATACACAGCCAGGTAGGTACGATGTCATACACATCCGCAGTACATGCTATATACACAGTCAGGTAGGTACCATGGAATACACATACAGTACATGCCATATACAAAGCCAGGTAGGTACCATGGCATACACACAGTACATGCTATATACACAGCCAGGTAGGTACCATGTCATACACACAGTACATGCTATATACACAGCCAGGTAGGTACCATTTCACACACATACAGTACATACTATATACACAACCAGGTAGGTACCATGTGATACACACACAGTACATGCTGTATACACAGCCAGGTAGGTACCATGTCATACACACACAGAACATGATATATACACAGCCAGGTAGGTACCATGTCATACACACAGTACATGCTATATACACAGCCAGGTAGGTACCATGTCATACACACAGTACATGTTATATACACAGCCAGGTAGGTACCATGTCATACACACACAGTACATGCTATATACACAACCAGGTAGGAGTCATGTCATACACACAGTACATGCTATATACACAGCCAGGTAGGTACCATGTCATACACACAGTACATGTTATATACACAGCCAGGTAGGTACCATGTCATACACACACAGTACATGCTATATACACAACCAGGTAGGAGTCATGTCATACACACAGTACATGCTATATACACAACCAGGTAGGTACCATGTCATACACATCCGCAGTACATGCTATATACACAGTCAGGTAGGTACCATGCAATACACATCCGCAGTACATGATATATACACAGTCAGGTAGGTACCATGTCATACACATACAGTACATGCTATATACACAGCCAGGTAGGTACCATGTCATACACACACAGAACATGATATATACACAGCCAGGTAGGTACCATGTCATACACACAGTACATGCTATATACACAGCCAGGTAGGTACCATGGCATACACACACAGAACATGATATATACACAGCCAGGTAGGTACCATGTCATACACACAGTACATGATATATACACAACCAGGTAGGTACCATGTCATACACACAGTACATGCTATATACACAGCCAGGTAGGTACCATGTCATACACACACAGTACATGCTATATACACAACCAGGTAGGTACCATGTCATACACACACAGAACATGATATATACACAGCCAGGTAGGTACCATGTCATACACACACAGTACATGCTATATACACAACCAGGTAGGTACCATGTCATACACACACAGAACATGCTATATACACAGCCAGGTAGGTACCATGTCATACACACAGTACATGCTATATACACAACCAGGTAGGTACCATGTCATACACACAGTACATGCTATTTACAAAGCCAGGTAGGTACTAGTCATACACACAGTACATGCTATATACACAACCAGGTAGGTACCATGTCATACACACACAGTACATGCTATATACACAACCAGGTAGGTACCATGTCATACACATCCGCAGTACATGCTATATACACAGCCAGGTAGGTACCATGGGATACACACAGTACATGCTATATACACAGCCAGGTAGGTACCATGTCATACACACAGTACATGCTATATACACAGCCAGGTAGGTACCATGTCATACACACAGTACATGCTATATACACAGCCAGGTAGGTACCATGTCATACACACACAGTACATGCTATATACACAACCAGGTAGGTACCATGTCATACACACACAGAACATGATATATACACAGCCAGGTAGGTACCATGTCATACACACAGTACATGCTATATACACAACCAGGTAGGTACCATGTCATACACACAGTACATGCTATATACAAAGCCAGGTAGGTACCATGTCATACACACAGTACATGCTATATACACAACCAGGTAGGTACCATGTCATACACACACAGTACATGCTATATACACAACCAGGTAGGTACCATGTCATACACATCCGCAGTACATGCTATATACACAGCCAGGTAGGTACCAAGGCATACACACAGTACATGCTATATACACAGCCAGGTAGGTACCATGTCATACACACAGTACATGCTATATACACAGCCAGGTAGGTACCATGTCATACACATACAGTACATGCTATATACACATCCAGGTAGGTACCATGTCATACACACTCAGAACATGCTATATACACAGCCAGGTAGGTACCATGTCATACACACACAGAACATGATATATACACAGCCAGGTAGGTACCATGTCATACACACAGTACATGCTATATACACAGTCAGGTAGGTACCATGTCATACACACAGTACATGATATATACACAACCAGGTAGGTACCATGTCATACACATCCGCAGTACATGCTATATACACAGTCAGGTAGGTACCATGTCATACACACAGTACATGCTATATACACAGCCAGGTAGGTACCATGTCATACACACAGTACATGCTATATACACAGCCAGGTAGGTACCATGTCATACACACACAGAACATGCTATATACACAACCAGGTAGGTATCATGTCATACACACACAGAACATGCTATATACACAGCCAGGTAGGTACCATGTCATACACACACAGTACATGCTATATACACAACCAGGTAGGTACCATGTCATACACACACAGAACATGCTATATACACAGCCAGGTAGGTACCATGTCATACACACAGTACATGCTATATACACAACCAGGTAGGTACCATGTCATACACACAGTACATGCTATATACAAAGCCAGGCAGGTACCATGTCATACACACAGTACATGCTATATACACAACCAGGTAGGTACCATGTCATACACACACAGTACATGCTATATACACAACCAGGTAGGTACCATGTCATACACATCCGCAGTACATGCTATATACACAGCCAGGTAGGTACCATGGCATACACACAGTACATGCTATATACACAGCCAGGTAGGTACCATGTCATACACACAGTACATGCTATATACACATCCAGGTAGGTACCATGTCATACAAATACAGTACATGCTATATACACATCCAGGTAGGTACCATGTCATACACACTCAGAACATGCTATATACACAGCCAGGTAGGTACCATGTCATACACACACAGAACATGATATATACACAGCCAGGTAGGTACCATGTCATACACACAGTACATGCTATATACACAGTCAGGTAGGTACCATGTCATACACACAGTACATGATATATACACAGCCAGGTAGGTACCATGTCATACACATCCGCAGTACATGCTATATACACAGTCAGGTAGGTACCATGTCATACACACAGTACATGCTATATACACAGCCAGGTAGGTACCATGTCATACACACAGTACATGCTATATACACAGCCAGGTAGGTACCATGTCATACACATACAGTACATACTATATACACAACCAGGTAGGTACCATGTCATACACACACAGTACATGCTATATACACAGCCAGGTAGGTACCATGTCATACACACACAGAACATGATATATACACAGCCAGGTAGGTACCATGTCATACACACAGTACATGCTATATACACAGCCAGGTAGGTACCATGTCATACACACAGTACATGTTATATACACAGCCAGGTAGGTACCATGTCATACACACACAGTACATGCTATATACACAACCAGGTAGGAGTCATGTCATACACACAGTACATGCTATATACACAACCAGGTAGGTACCATGTCATACACATCCGCAGTACATGCTATATACACAGTCAGGTAGGTACCATGGCATACACACAGTACATGCTATATACACAGCCAAGTAGGTACCATGTCATACACACAGTACATGCTATATACACAGCCAGGTAGGTACCATGTCATACACATACAGTACATGCTATATACACATCCAGGTAGGTACCATGTCATACACACACAGAACATGCTATATACACAGCCAGGTAGGTACCATGTCATACACACACAGAACATGATATATACACAGCCAGGTAGGTACCATGTCATACACACAGTACATGCTATAAACACAGTCAGGTAGGTACCATGTCATACACACAGTACATGATATATACACAGCCAGGTAGGTACGATGTCATACACATCCGCAGTACATGCTATATACACAGTCAGGTAGGTACCATGGAATACACATACAGTACATGCCATATACAAAGCCAGGTAGGTACCATGGCATACACACAGTACATGCTATATACACAGCCAGGTAGGTACCATGTCATACACACAGTACATGCTATATACACAGCCAGGTAGGTACCATTTCACACACATACAGTACATACTATATACACAACCAGGTAGGTACCATGTGATACACACACAGTACATGCTGTATACACAGCCAGGTAGGTACCATGTCATACACACACAGAACATGATATATACACAGCCAGGTAGGTACCATGTCATACACACAGTACATGCTATATACACAGCCAGGTAGGTACCATGTCATACACACAGTACATGTTATATACACAGCCAGGTAGGTACCATGTCATACACACACAGTACATGCTATATACACAACCAGGTAGGAGTCATGTCATACACACAGTACATGCTATATACACAGCCAGGTAGGTACCATGTCATACACACAGTACATGTTATATACACAGCCAGGTAGGTACCATGTCATACACACACAGTACATGCTATATACACAACCAGGTAGGAGTCATGTCATACACACAGTACATGCTATATACACAACCAGGTAGGTACCATGTCATACACATCCGCAGTACATGCTATATACACAGTCAGGTAGGTACCATGCAATACACATCCGCAGTACATGATATATACACAGTCAGGTAGGTACCATGTCATACACATACAGTACATGCTATATACACAGCCAGGTAGGTACCATGTCATACACACACAGAACATGATATATACACAGCCAGGTAGGTACCATGTCATACACACAGTACATGCTATATACACAGCCAGGTAGGTACCATGGCATACACACACAGAACATGATATATACACAGCCAGGTAGGTACCATGTCATACACACAGTACATGATATATACACAACCAGGTAGGTACCATGTCATACACACAGTACATGCTATATACACAGCCAGGTAGGTACCATGTCATACACACACAGTACATGCTATATACACAACCAGGTAGGTACCATGTCATACACACACAGAACATGATATATACACAGCCAGGTAGGTACCATGTCATACACACACAGTACATGCTATATACACAACCAGGTAGGTACCATGTCATACACACACAGAACATGCTATATACACAGCCAGGTAGGTACCATGTCATACACACAGTACATGCTATATACACAACCAGGTAGGTACCATGTCATACACACAGTACATGCTATTTACAAAGCCAGGTAGGTACTAGTCATACACACAGTACATGCTATATACACAACCAGGTAGGTACCATGTCATACACACACAGTACATGCTATATACACAACCAGGTAGGTACCATGTCATACACATCCGCAGTACATGCTATATACACAGCCAGGTAGGTACCATGGCATACACACAGTACATGCTATATACACAGCCAGGTAGGTACCATGTCATACACACAGTACATGCTATATACACAGCCAGGTAGGTACCATGTCATACACACAGTACATGCTATATACACAGCCAGGTAGGTACCATGTCATACACACACAGTACATGCTATATACACAACCAGGTAGGTACCATGTCATACACACACAGAACATGCTATATACACAGCCAGGTAGGTACCATGTCATACACACAGTACATGCTATATACACAACCAGGTAGGTACCATGTCATACACACAGTACATGCTATATACAAAGCCAGGTAGGTACCATGTCATACACACAGTACATGCTATATACACAACCAGGTAGGTACCATGTCATACACACACAGTACATGCTATATACACAACCAGGTAGGTACCATGTCATACACATCCGCAGTACATGCTATATACACAGCCAGGTAGGTACCAAGGCATACACACAGTACATGCTATATACACAGCCAGGTAGGTACCATGTCATACACACAGTACATGCTATATACACAGCCAGGTAGGTACCATGTCATACACATACAGTACATGCTATATACACATCCAGGTAGGTACCATGTCATACACACTCAGAACATGCTATATACACAGCCAGGTAGGTACCATGTCATACACACACAGAACATGATATATACACAGCCAGGTAGGTACCATGTCATACACACAGTACATGCTATATACACAGTCAGGTAGGTACCATGTCATACACACAGTACATGATATATACACAACCAGGTAGGTACCATGTCATACACATCCGCAGTACATGCTATATACACAGTCAGGTAGGTACCATGTCATACACACAGTACATGCTATATACACAGCCAGGTAGGTACCATGTCATACACACAGTACATGCTATATACACAACCAGGTAGGTACCATGTCATACACACACAGTACATACTATATACACATTCAGGTAGGTACCATGTCATACACACAGTACATGCCATATTCAACTTCAGGTAGGTACCATGTCATACACACACAGTACATGCTATATACACATCCAGGTAGGTACCATGTCATACACACAGTACATGCTATATACACAGCCAGGTAGGTACCATGTCATACACACAGTACATGCTATATACACAGCCAGGTAGGTACCATGTCATACACAGACAGTACATGCTATATACACAACCAGGTAGGTACCATGTCATACACACACAGAACATGATATATACACAGCCAGGTAGGTACCATGTCATACACATCCGCAGTACATGCTATATACACAACCAGGTAGGTACCATGTAATACACACACAGTACATGCTATACACATAGTCAGGTAGGTACCATGTCACACACACACACACACACACACACACACACACACACACACACACACACACACACACACACACACACAGAGTACATGCTATATAAATAGTCAGCACCATGTCACACACACACACACACACACACACACACACACACACACACACACACACACACACACGCACGCACGCACACACACACACACACGCACACACACAGTACATGCTATATAAATAGTCAGGTAGGTACCATGTCATACACACACAGAACATGCTATATACACATTCAGGTAGGTACCATGTCATACACACACAGTACATGCTATACACATAGTCAGGTAGGTACCATGTCACACACACACACACACAGAGTACATGCTATATACATAGTCAGGTAGGTACCATGTCATACACACACAGTACATGCTATATACACAGCCAGGTAGGTACCATGTCATACACACAGTACATACTATATTCACAGCCAGGTAGGTACCATGTCATACACATCCGCAGTACATGCTATATACACAACCAGGTAGGTACCATGTAATACACACACAGTACATGCTATACACATAGTCAGGTAGGTACCATGTCACACACACACACACACACACACACACACACACACACACACACACACACACACACACACACACACACACACACACACACACACACACACACACACACACACACACACGCACACACACACACGCACACACACACGCACACACACAGTACATGCTATATAAATAGTCAGGTAGGTACCATGTCATACACACACAGAACATGCTATATACACATTCAGGTAGGTACCATGTCATACACACACAGTACATGCTATACACATAGTCAGGTAGGTACCATGTCACACACACACACACAGAGTACATGCTATATACATAGTCAGGTAGGTACCATGTCATACACACACAGTACATGCTATATACACAGCCAGGTAGGTACCATGTCATACACACAGTACATACTATATTCACAGCCAGGTAGGTACCATGTCATAGACATCCGCAGTACATGCTATATACACAACCAGGTAGGAGTCATGTCATACACACACAGTACTTGCTATATACACAGTCAAAGCCATTCTTAGAAGGTTATGTGTGCTGATTATGCAATTTGATATGCAAGAAGATCTGTGACAATAGTTGAGAATCGTTATAGATAAGTCGCAATTGCAAGTGGCACCACACAGTGCAGAGTTCAGCTCCTGTTATTTCGTGTACAGGAAATAGCATTCATATTCTGAGCCATCAGTGACCTAAAACTGAACCACTTTTATTCAAATAAGATAGATCACGCAACCACTTTTGAGTAAAACGAACCTAATACTTCATAATAATTCTTTACCTAACAGTGTGTACGGGATATGCCATACATCATTTTAAGTGTACGCGAGTGGGGCCATGATTGACAGCTGGTACTAGTTCCTGTGACAATTATATACAAAGAGCTTAGGTCCAAATTTAAACTGAATATTTTACATCCTTGCGCATGAATTACACACTATCACAATGGGAGTTTATCGAAAAAAATACATTGTCCTAGAAAATGCCTGGGAAAAATAATTATGCTTCAGACTGGTTAAAAACAACAAAACTGCCAGACACAGAAAATACATTGTTGCAAGACGTTTTTATCATTTATGATTTAGTATCATAGTTCTAATATAGAAATATCTGGTTTTGCAGCTGTAGCTGAGCAAAATCCCAGCTAGCCCCCCTTCGAATGCGAGGTTAAAGCCGTATCTACGACTACAGGGCATGTATATTTACTTTCCAATGCGAGGTTAAAGCCGTATCTACGACTACAGGGCATGTATATTTACTTTCCAATGCGAAGTTAAAGCCGTATCTACGACTACATGGCATGTATTTATTTACCTTCCAATCCGAGGTTAAAGCCGTATCTACGACTACATGGCATGTATATATTTACCTTCCAATGCGAGGTTAAAGCCGTATCTACGACTACATGCCACGTATACATTTACCTTCCAATCCGAGGTTAAAGCCGTATCTACGACTACATGGCATGTATATAAACCTTCCAATGCGAGGTGAAAGCCGTATCTACGAATACATGGCATGTAATTATTTACCTACCAATGAGAGATTAAAGCCGTATCTACGACTGCATGGTACGTATATTAACCTTCCAATAAGAGGTTAAAGCCGTATCTACGACTACATGGCATCAGAGACCATATAATAGATTATATGGTCTCTGATGGCATGTATATATTTACTTCCAATAAGAGGTTAGAGCCGTATCTCTGGCTACATGGCATGTATATTTACCTTCCAATAAGAGGTTAAAGCCGTATCTACGACTACATGCCATGTAATTATTTACCTACCAATGAGAGATTAAAGCCGTATCTACGACTACATGGTACGTATATTTACTTTCCAATAACAGGTTAAAGCCGTAGCTACGACTACATGGCATGTAATTATTTACCTACCAATGAGAGATTAAAGCCGTATCTACGACTACATGGTACGTATAAATACGTTCCAATAACAGGTTAAAGCCGTAGCTACGACTACATGGCATGTAATTATTTACCTACCAATGAGAGATTAAAGCCGTATCTACGACTACATGGCATGTATAAATTTACTTTCCAATGAGAGGTTAAAGTCGTATCTATGACATCTTCCCGAGGTAAGAGAGTTAACTGACTTTCAAAGTCCAGTTTCCACCCTTGCCGAACTAGACTGGAAATACTGGGATCGACTGTAGCGCCACCAGTGGCTATTACCAGTTATGTCCCTTCTAAACCTCTCCATTGGACCAATCAGATTCCACCTCTCGTATCACTTGCATTTGCTTCACTCAAAATGGTGGCGCCGAGTCAGGACGATCTGATCGATAATCAAGATCTATATTGTAATAAAACGTGTCTTACATCGCGAAATGCATCAAATCACGTGAGCACCTTGATTAAAAACATGAAAAGATTTCGAAAATATCTGCTGACAACGAGTTGGCGGTGCACATGCTTTGCAAATCCTGCAATCGACCGAAATCTGCACGACAGTTTACGAACCGGATTTCGATTTTGGTGCGCGATTTTGATTTTGATGCATAGACTCGTTAGTCCAGCCAAAATGTAACTCCGTAATACCAGTCTAGTTCGACAAGGGTGGACACTAGACTTTTATAGTCAGTTAACTCTCTTGCCTCGGGGAGATGTATCTATGACTACAGGGCATGTATATTTGCCTTCCAATAACGCGGACTTGCTCGTGGTTGGACACTTTCTCAATGTGTAAAAAATTTCTCATTTTAGCAACACCTGTCATATAATTTCAGTTAAAAGAAAGGGAAAAACATGTCCAAGAACCTGTCTTTTAAAAGTGCTCATTAATTCAACATTTGCTTGTTCCAAAAACAAACCCACTGTTTTTTCGTGTAATACGCACCAGAATGAAGTATAATGCACTCATGTATATGCTGCGCCCTGATACAATGTGTTACAAAGGCACTGTCTGTCCAGGTGTCATATGTAAGTTGTAACCTACAGCGTGCAGTGACTAAGTGAGTGAGTGAGTATGGTTTTACGCCGCTTTTAGCAATATTCCAGCAATATCACGGCGGGGGACACCAGAAATGGGCTTCACACATTGTACCCATGTCGGGAATCGAACCCGGGTCTTCGGCGTGACGAGCGAACGCTTTAACCACTAGGCTACCCGACCGCCCCGCAGTGACTAAGACACAGAGACATCTCAGAGTGTGGGTATCCTCTCATTGGTTAGACAGATAGTTGTTAGTCAGCCCAAAACAACATTTCCTCATCTCATATCTACTGGGATTTTAGTATTGATACAATTTCTATTTTGAATTGAGAAGATTTCTATTTTCGTATTCAAATTATATGATTTTTAATTTTTATAAAACGATATAATTTTTGATTATATACGTTCGTTTATTTTTATAAAACGATATATTTTTTGTTTATATACGTTCGAGTAGATTACCGCCTTTCAGAAATAGTGATAGTTTGGCCTTCGCTATTGCATCTCGTGGTTTTAGAAGAACTACGACAGATAAAGCACAACCAACTGAAATCCTTGTTATAACCGAGTCCAGGGCATGGTCTTAACATTCCACTAACAGGTGAGCAATGGATTCAAGTTGATCCTGTCATAGTGCTTTTTGTGACCAAATCGGATGCGTGATAGCTACTTCAACTTTCATTTCATTTGAGTAGGAGTCAGTCATCAGTGCCATCAACGCGGTTGTGTCATGGTGTACCCGCATACATGATGCGTCTTTAAATGGCACGTAAAAGTTGATATGACGAACTTAGGAGATGGTTCTATGGATATGCAACAATGAATGCGACGTTTCAATGTACATACTGAAACAGTCTGTTTTAAGGACCGTTTATGCCTAGAATAGTTGCGGGGAATTAACCCCGGGATCTCCACGCCTTCAAAAACAGACAGAGAGATTCCCTGGCGAGATGCAGGAATCTTTATGATATATGATCTCAGAGGCAACAACATACAGTCAAACAGCATCTAAGTATTCCATTTCATAGTTAAGACATTATAATGAGCAATTAACTAGTAAAGCATTTATATATATTGAAATTAAAAGTTAATAGAAATGATAATGAGTTATATAAGAGTTGACTCATTAAGGTACCATAGTATAAGTTCCATGGTCACTTACAACATTGTGCTCAGTGAATGTCAGTCATATTCATAACTTACATCATTCATAAATTCACTTAAAATATGGACATAAAAGATGATCTTACAATACTCTTCTTGAACAATGAATTCACCATTACAGTAGAGTAAAATACTTTCACTTAATAATTCATTCCGAATATTCTTAAACTTAATTACCTCATATTTTGAATTTAATAGTACAAGTAAAAAATAGGTGAAGTACATTACTGGTGCCTTGTTGAAAGTATTACAATGATAACATAGTTGTTGTAACCAGGGTAACTGCGGGACAGATACATGGGGCTAAATACAAACCATATGTCCGACTAAGAAGATGTTAAAGTTTTTGGCAACTGAAAATGCCAGATTTTTCACATTTTTTTTCAATTTTCAAAGAGTGTTTTGTCGCCTTAAAATTCACCATTCGAAGACCAAATAAGAATTTTGACATCTGTGGAGACTGCTCTAACGATATGGAGAATAAAAACCATATGTCCGACTTAGAAGATTTCGAAGATTTTGGCCCCTGAAAATGCCAGAAACTTTTAAATACCCGTAACCCGGCCACCACTGGTCCGATTTCGACCAAATTTTGTAAGTGTATGCCGACTATGATGTTAGATTGAAGACTACGGAGAGAAAAATAAAACATATTTCATATATAACAACATCTTTTGATCAATTGTCCCTCAGTAGGGGGGCACGGGTGGCCCAGTCGTCTAAGGTGCCGGGATTCGCTGTGGCGGGCACGCCAGAAACCTATGATTGTGGGTTCGAATCCCGGTTCGCCCGGATTATGTTTCTAGGTTTGTCAGCACCATACCCGCGCTCGTAGGTTTCACCGAAGTGGTAAACGTCTGAGACCTTCATCACTTCGGGCTTTCCTCCCAAATTAAGCTGACACGCGGTGATATAACTGGAATACTGTTAAAAGCGGCGTTAAACCCAACTCACTCACTCAATCCTCAGCAGATCATCCAACAACTGTCACACTTGTCACTGTTTAGTATTTACGTCTCCAAATCGATATTGCAATGCATCTACAAATCCTATGTATGATGTCCATATGTCCTGGTACACCAAACTGTGATCTGACATGTTTTGAACATTGTACGACAGTTCAAAGTCTTCAGAAACTTACTTTTCAACTCGTATCTTCAAGGGTTCTTTATAGAAAACATTCGTTCTTGTGTACATGTGAAAACTAAAGCCTATTGGCTTTCAGTTACATCTAAACAAATCATCCTGTACAGATACTGCACTATCCAGTGTGGCCAGTGGCTGTGTAGACAGGTGGAGTAGTATAGGTAATGATGGTTCTGGACCACTTCCACTGGAGCCGGATTTATATACCTATACTGCTACTACAGGGGGATTTTTTTATGCGTAAATGATGATGCGATTCAATGATAGTCATGAGATTAACTTAAATTGGGTCTAGCTCACCAATACCTGGGGCCAATCATTGCTTTAGATGAGCCTAAATGGTAATAAAAATATTCTTCATTATTTTTATCGATAAAGCGATATTCAACATTTTTATTAAGTTCTTCGTTCATTTTACTAGGAGACCAGACTATATAACTACACTCTTTTTGTAAATTGATAAGAAACAATTGATAACCGTATTTGGTTGGTTTGACATCACTGATATAATAAAAACCTTGTGGTAATTCTCTCCATTTAATAGCTTTTTTCGATCTCCATTATTATATATATTTATGTAAGCATTTGTCTAAATGTGATCAAACGATAGTAAGCAATCTATTTTTAATCTCCAACCAGTTCTTTGGTTTTGGCACGGAATAATTGACGCGCTTGTTGCCTCCCCTGTTCTATGAACTTTTTTTTCTCATCTTCGCTAATACCACTGTTCTTACAAGATTTTGATCGAATCTTCTGCTTCATTTCATTGTATTTGGTGAGTTCTGACAACACTAAACGAAACTCATCCTCGGATATCTTACAATCGACCATTGCTGTCGAAATATGATCCTCAATGCTGTTCAACTTTGCTTCGGCGAGTATCCGAATACTATCGTGTTTTAATGCTTTCTTTTGTAATCTACGAGAAATTAATTTTATCGCCCTTCCTGCCAGTCCCAAGACTCCAGCGGCTATTTCCATGCCGAGCATGATAGGCGCGGCGATTATAGTTGATAGTAAACCGACACCGGCTACACTGAGTCCCATGCCAGATACTAAAAGCGCGGTGTCAACTCCGTCCAGAGCATTCACGGCTCTGCGATACTTTTTATACAATCCAAGTCTCAACTCCCTTTCCTTCTCTATTCGATGTTTTATGTCGCTTATTTGATGTAATCGAAATCCATCAACCGTTTCCATCTTTCATCGAGCGCCGGATATAAACTCATAGTGTATATTACGATCATATAATAGTCTTTAATTGGTCTTGCTTAAATGTTTTGAGACTATACATCAATCTTATCAAATGCATATTATACGGCAAGAATATCTTAGTAAGAGAAATACTACCACTTTTAATAATTTGAACCCCCTCGAGGGTTGCAACGGGTGATGCTCCGACATAAATAATACTGCAACGTCGACGCTCGTGTTTCTTGAGCCATTTAATCGATAGACCTGGTAATATTTCGAAGGCATCTTCCGGTACATCTCCGAACAAGACTTCAATAATAAGAGTAGAAACATTAGGTATTGCACTCAAGTTCTGTTTAATATCTTCGAATTCAGTAACCAAATTTAAAGTAACATTTTTTAAGACCGGACGACTATATAACATATGACCTGGGTTTTCTGGCAGGGGGGTAACTAACACACTTTTTCGTTTTGATAGGATATAAGCCGCGAGTATGATGCCACTATTTATTATCTTAGTTAAATTATGACCCTTACCCATCATCGCATAAGGTGGGGTAATGACGATATTCAGTAGCCACTCGATGTTTGCTTCGACCATAGTCCATTTATTCTCACTGTTGAGAATAATATTGTACAAAGTGTTTTTAATGAGTCTACTAACGTCGACATCGCTTAAATCTTCTAGATTACCTGTGAATGTGACTTCTTTCCGCTTGTATACATTATCGTGTAAGTGTAAAGCGTATAACTTACCATTGTAACCGGGTTTATCAAATCCTTCTGTGTCTCCGAGATCGGAAAGCGCAATTGTATTACATTGTCTGAGCGTTCCAGGGCCTGATGCATCAACCATTATTTATAATATGGAGTGTTACACTTAAGTATCCTATATGTACTGGTTGGTGTTTTACATCTAATACAGAAATTTTAAGGTCTGAAATAATACCACGCTTCAATTTTTTATATTGTAATGACGAGAAAGATTCCGTTCTACCGCTATTATATTTTTCATTTTTCACTGGAACACATCTATTTTCACTGTCCCATTCGACTCATTTTGTGTTAGACTAACTCCATTAGGCTTAAAAATTTCATCATTGAGTGAGCTTACGCTGTAATACCCATCAGGTATAGTAATGCGTTTGATAATAGTACCATTAGTGGAGTCATTAGCATTATCCTATTATTATTTTTTGCAACATTTATATTGGTCCACCGTGGATAATACGTTACATCGCATAGAGCGACTTCAAGCTGACCATCCGAGTTATCGATAGTACGAAGCAGTTGAATAGACTGGCCATTTGTTATTCCCGGGAGTGTAACATACATATCAAATATACAATGATACTATATCATAACTTAAATATGGAATCAACCATTATTTATAATATGGAGTGTTACACTTAAGTATCCTACATGTACTGGTTGGTGTTTTACATCTAATACAGAAATTTTGAGGTCTGAAATAATACCACGATTCAATTTTTTATATTGTAATGACGAGAAAGATTCCGTTCTACCACTATTGTATTTTTCATTTTTTACTGGAACACATCTGAGTAGAGTTGAAGGACTTTCTTGTTGAATATTATCCGTCGTACTGATCTGATCAAGATGGATGCACAACTCTTTATAGGGAACTAAATCGGGTAATGCATATACAGTCACTGTTGTGTTGGGTGGTAATGTTACTGATACTGACTGTCCAAATCCAAGTGTAATTGCTAAGTTCTTACCAATAAGTATACTTGTTTCTCCAGTGTATATTTTCACTATCCCATTCGACTCATTTTGTGTGAGACTCATTCCATTAGGTTTAAAAATTTCATCATTGAGTGAGCATACGCTGTAATACCAATCAGGTATAATGTATTTTGTACCATTTATTTCTGTCTCATTATTATTACCCCTTGCAGCATTTATATTTGTCCACAGTGGGTAATATGTTACGTCGCATACTGCTACTTCGAGTTGTCCATCCGAGTTATCGATAGTACAAAGCAGTTCAATAGACTGACCATTTGTTATTCCAGGGAGTGTAACATACATATTAAATATACAATGATACTATATCATAACTTAAATATGAAATCGAGACAGATTACTAATCTATCAATTATGGTAAATTCCTATGGTGATGATTTTTTCGTTAAATTACCTGATATCTTTGAAAAGTACAGGGTCACGGCAACTAGCGATAAAATGATCCACGATTGGTTTCACAATCCGATGCAAATTTGGCAGAATCAGTTAAACTTTGCCGTATGGTGTGCCACAACGGGATGTGGCGTATCTGTAAATGCCCCAGGATATATGCTAAATAAGTCTGTTTTATTATTTCACGTGTACTATCAGATTAGACGTTTACTTAAAGAAATTAGTGCTCCATTACCGCAGGGTCGAGCGTGGAATTCCACAAATAATAATTATGATAGGTCCGCGTATGAGCGTATTTGTCTGGAATTTAATGTTTCTACGAGTAAAGATTGGCGTATTAAAGGAGCAAACCATGGTCTAGGAGTTCCTTACACAGAGGAAAATATATCCGTCAAAGAAGAAAGCGATTATGTATATAGAGAACTTAATAAACCTGGTCTTATTCTTGGTAAGTTGTATAGTACCAGCAAACTTTACGCAAGAATATATGATCATTGGAATAAAACCAAACATTGGTATAAAGGCTGGGAACTTTATAGTAACGATTGGAGAGGGGATATTATGTGTTTTAAGAGTGGGTTAATTTATATTGTTAAAAAATTTGTACAACTGAACGATGATGCTTGGAATGAATTTCTTAATGATAAAACGGAAAATAATTTTACTAACCCAGGATTTGTAAGATTTAATGAATCTATAAGAACTTATGTATGGGCAATTCTCGGTGCACAATCGCACACACGAACGGGAATCATCGGTACTGGGACGGCGTTCGATGCACAAAAACAGTTTGTCGCAAACTTGGAGGACGCCATTAATTCACCAGTTGACATACCATCGTCTATAAAGCGTTTTCAAGATGTATTACAGTACGCTCAATCCAAAGTGGACTACGTTTATGCGCAGGGACTATACATGTCTCCGAGTAATATGGAACTTAAGATCGGTCAAGTGATAGGTTATAATAATAAAATTGTTATCACTACCGATAAACAAAAACCAGGTATAAATTCAGATATGAATGTCGAATTAATAACGCAAACAATCACGGGTGAAAAGGGAATAGTCAAGCCACAAACACCACAAACATCTACTAATGCTCAAACATCTACTAATTCACAAGTGCCACCACATATTGAGGTTAAAAATCAACAACATATCGATGAAAAAAACAGCGCTTGTAGTGGGTGGAGTCACGGTTGGTTTACTCATGATTTGGTGGTTAAAGGGGCACTGATCTAACGCAATACCCCGGACTGGTTGTTGCCTTTGTTATTGTTTTTTCCCCCGTGAGTACCCGGATGATACGCAACGCAACTGAGCGTGACCAGAGACTGGGCTACCGTCTGCAAGGACAGCTAAATAAACTTGGAGGCTGGAGGCAATATTTGTTTTACGCATTTTTGCATAAACACTGATTGGTTAACTGTGATCTATAAAGATTTCGACAAAGGGCGCATGTTAATTAATTTCTTCAGCCTAAACAAACAGACAAAAAGAACAGCGGAGCTCATCGGATGTCGTCATTTGGAAATACCCCAGATGGTCATAGTTTAATACTAAAAAAAGTATCCATGCAAGGAAAGCATTTTCGGATTTCGGCTTGCGTCGATTATACGATTACTACTCCCTTGTTGTCATCCACGTTTTCTCGTATAACCCCTACACTTGTGTATTTGTCCTCATTCACTTGTTGCTCAGTTAATGAATTTATTACAGGTACAATTAGTGGTAGCGCCACTTAGATTACCTGACAAAAGTTCCCATTTGGCATTTATTGTGTCTGGGGTAATTATTCAATCTAAATCCAGGTTTGAAGTGAGTTGAAATGTGTGTTATGTAATATGCACGTGGCAGCCCAGCAAGAGATGAATGATCAGTTGATTTACTTCTTTTTGTAAATCAACGGATCGTTCCTAGTCATCAAAGGATTAACAGAAAATACGTTGATTGATTAATCACTGTTATCTTGCACAGTGGATATGTCAAGAGTGAGTGTTTATATGTCTAGGTTTACTAAAACAAAGAGAATACACTCATATCATGGCGTGAAGTGCCGATGTAAAAACAACATACTTTGTTCAAAGGGTTAACTGATAATACGTTGATTGATTGATCATTGTTATCTATCACTCAATGGATTTTTTAGGAACCGTGGGCTTTCTCAGCCGACCCTTGAGACTTGACACCTATGTAAAACACCTGAAACAATCCAAGTGATCAGTTGAGAAACGAACACGGGTTATAATATCCCGAAACGATATATATCTTTTAAAATATCATTTTTGATTGTTACTGAGACACGTGACATCGAATAAGTTTCTTTGTACAGCTACAGACAAGTGGGATATTGTTGCTTTGTGTGGATATTCACGGATACATTCCTCGAACAAGGAAGCTACCTAAAATTTATACACATAAATTTGGTAGGTTGTAATTATGAAATTTGCATTTTGTTTTCCTTCATTTGAACGGATTCGTTCTTGTTTCTCTACGACTTGGTTGGGACATTCTTCAATGCGCGATAGACGTTGTTTTCACAGGTCTTTTCCTTTGTAAGCGTGTATATATTACCGTCAATTTGTAAAATGTGATTCTCTCAGGCAAGTTATAAAATGTGTAAATATTTCAGTCATTTTGACTAAAAAATCTGCCCAGGTGGATTAAGACGATCAAAAGGGCCTACAAACATCCCAACAGATTATTATGTAGGATTAGAAGCCAAACAACATAGAAATGTACTTTTCAACGTAACATTTTCAGTCTCTTGGTGATGACATTACACATCAAAATGTTTGGAACTCGTCATAATAATACAGATGGAAATGTATTTCAGTCACTTTGTAAAATAACTGAATATTTAGACGTTTAATAAATTTGTTACACATTTGACAGTAAAAAAAATATACACACTATAAAAAAAGCAATGCTCAGGTGAAATATTAACTTTGTGTTGCAAGTCAAAATAGTGAAAACGAAAATCGCAAAATTACCAAGCAAGTGACTTATCAAAACTTCGTCACCATTACCGATGCTACCCACAAAGATACCTACATTTCCTTATTATCTCGAAAACTGTATTTCATTTTGTTGATCAATGTGACCATACGCCCTTATTACTACCCATAAAAGTGACTAATGCGCTTACGAATGGCGCAGCAGAGGTCGCGAACTAGTCTAGATTTCTGCTATACATCCGGGTACTCACTGGGAAAAAACAATAACAAAGGCAACAACCAGTCCCTGGGAATTGCGTTAGATCAGTGCCCCTTTAAATAGTTCTTAGTGAATACATACAACAGCCCTGCAATTGCTACGATCAGCCCCCACAAGTTTTGACTAAGCCAAGTGGTGGTCTTAGCTAATAAATTTTATATTACTCTTCTGCATATGCAACGCGGCTAAGTCGATATCGAATATCTTGCTTCTGTTAAAAGCCGGACTGGCTATAAGTTTCCTGAGTCTTTCTTCCTCATTAGATCTGACTAATTTAACATCAACACGCTTCCTTAGATTCTCCATAGTTTTACCAAATACTGAGTTATTCATGAGCTTATACAGATTCTTTTCGAAATCGCTGGTAGCTATCTTTCTTAATTCTGTGTTCAACCTTATATAGGGCTCCATCCAAGGGCTTTGATCAAACTTTAGAACTCTGTGTATTTTCTTAAGTTTCATACCTAACGATAGATACAACTGGAGATTTCTGTAGTGAACTATATATTTTGTTTTATCCATCAAATTTGGTACGAGTTTTTCTACGTTAGCTAACCTACTATTACCCATCAAGGAGCGTTGATATTCCAACATCCAATCTTTATTAACCGTTAATCTTTCGGGAGCTAGCGGATAACTGTTATGATCTTTATGTAACGAACTTGGATATTCCAAGTCAACTACTAGTAAGTACCCTTTATTCTCATCATTATTATGGATATCATTCACTTCGATATCGTTGACCCACTCAAAACCACCCGTGGGTAAAGGTTGACTCATAGCCCATCCGTACAAATTGTTGGCCTCGGATCGTATGCTTCCACTAATTTATTATTAGCCTTAGAATACCTTTTCGATGCCATCGATATACCACCTCTTAATCCTTTCTCAATAAACAAGTGCATATCGTAATCTGTGAGTAGTTTTAGTTCTACGCCGGTCTTCTTCAACAATGCATCCCACGATAGTCCGGGACTGGAATAGTACCATGCCGGGTCCAAGCCGTATTGTTTTAAACATGTCTTTCTAAATATCTCGAATATATCGGCGAGTAACAGTACATCGGTTTTTACAGATCGTGATAATCGCCTAAATTCTTACAACCTAATTTATCCCAGACCTTCAGAGCGTGTTCATAATCGGCATCTGTTATTTTAGATTCTGTTAAGTTACTATAGAATGATTCGAGGGGTAGTAATTCAGTTTCTTCGAATCTAGACCAATCATCCATATATTCGTAAGGATATACACCTTTTCTCAGCAACAAATGACGAGTTATCTTATCGGTATATTGATTTGTTATCGCGAAGTCATCGCGATTGTTCCCATTAGCTAAATTGTCCAGGGAAGATAACAGAAACTGTACGGAGTCTATGAATCTAAGCCCATTACTTTGCTTTGTTCTAGATTTCCCATCCTTGTCCCTATAATGTATAGGTTTAGTCAACGAGAACGATATGTATTTTTCCATATTATTAGGAATGCACGTTAAACCGCCGTCGGTCTTTGAGATAGCTTGCATAATGAGATGTGAATCGTATCCCCTAAGGTTATGAAACACAACGGGGATGGGTATTGTTTGAGAATTCATTTTTAGTTTCAAGTTACACTCGTTATGAGTGGCTCCCCGATAATTACCCGTGACGTGACAATGATCTCTTACGGAATCCCCATCCAGGGGTTTATTACAAACGTGACAACTCGTTGACTTCTTATGGGCCCTCCAATCATCCCTCCTCATACACATGGGTTTCTTACACGATAATTTTTCCCTGATTATTCTCTCTTCATTTTGTAGATATTCTAGGAACTTTCCCGCTGCATCGGGACCTCTGTAAATCACGGGCAGGTTTGTTTTCCCATCATACCTTACAACTATATATCCAAACCCACAAGGAATATGTTCTTGAGTTTTGTACGTAAAACTACTATCTTGATTATTATGGTTGGTATTTTCTATGGGTTTGATAAGCGCTTCGAAGTCGGCGTAAATTGAGTACGTAACTGGCATTTGATTACAATAATGTTCAAATTTTAATATATATTTTCCCTCTTTAGGCATATCGATCCTGATAGCGGTCTGTCCAACACCTCTACAGTCTTCTTTATGCGCTTCTAATAGATCTTGTCTGCTGTACCCATGCAGCCATCTTTCGCAGAAATATTTCTTTCTAGCATGTTTTGTTTGATCGTATAATAGCCTGTTTAAACTCTTTATCCACGTATAATGATATTTACCATCTTTTTCGATCAGAAATGAATTGATTATGGGGATATGTTCCGGAGTGGAGCTTATCCTGTGTACAACAATTCCTTTAGAATGTCCGAAAACATTTATAGCTAAATTATTTTGCTTTTCCACCTTATCAATTTGTGATATTGGTGTAGGTTCGTCTATACCATCGAAGTTGAGTCCATCGTTTTGGGGATAGCTAGAAGGTCTATCCAGATGCTTGTCTACGGGGAACAATGCAGATCTTATCATCATTCTTAAACAGTCATCGGATTTATTTTTTACGTTAATTATGGCTTTTTTCTTCTTATAATACGGGGGTAAATCTATATAAGATCCACCTTTGAAGGGCATATAATTTGCTATATCTAAATATAAACTATCGATTTTATCCACACCCCAACCCGAACCTCTATTAGTCAAGCGTTCTAAAGTTTCCTGTATCCTCTGAATTGATGTATCTAATGATGCGTTTATAGTATCGGTTTCGGTTATAACTTCTTGATTGCTTTGGAAATATGGTTCCGTATATTCGGTGCTATCGTCTGTGTTACTTTTACTCAATAACATTTTAATCGTAAGCTGGTATTTTATACTATGTAAATCATCTAACTCCTCGTTAATTTTACTCGATATGATGGGCTTAATATCGTTAACATCCATGTTGGAATTAATATCCATATTCCAACCTCTTAGATATTTACCAACGTCGGAGGATGTGGGTACAAATATTAATTCTTGTTGTTTATTCTCAACATCGTCATTATTATCAATATCAACATTATTATCTAGTAAAGCGATCAATTCAGCTCTTCTCATTCTGGAATAACCTCTCAGCCCGCTGTTTCTCGCTCGAGCTTTGAGTTCCCTAACAGTCTGGGGTTTGTTGTATTCCAAACCGAGTAAATCAATCAATTCAGCTTTTCTCATTCGAGAATATCCACGTAGGCCACTTTGCTTTGCCATAGCCTTCAACTCTCTGACATAAACCATTGTGGTTGAATGGTATATGCAAAATGAGACAAATGTCCAATTGGTTGTTTTCATATATCTAAATACGTATTCTCCCCAACCTATTCCTCTCATTGACGTAATCTCTCTTCCTAGCATAATTAATCTGGTTCCTGACCCTATCAGCACCGTGTTCCTTACATAAACAATAACGACCTTTGACCCCTATCCCGCATACAGAACACGTATAGTTTATGTTTCCTCGCTTGATGTAATAATTGTGTATACCGCAGTAAATTTCAACACAGCGTCGGTTACATAGAGTAGTCTTACCCATGAGTGTAAATTTGCAATTATTCATGGTTTATACATCTATCATATCATTTGTCTAAATGCAAATCACATCTACACTGGTGATGCATAGCCACAGCTGTCACTCTGACTTATGCATAATTTAAAAGCTGAAAATCAATACAGAAGTCAATCCAATAATCACAAATGCGACCTTGCGTTTTTTCTGAGCCTCTGACGGTGTATAAAACTGACTCATTGTTGGTCTCGGTATTGGGTCGAGTTTTTTCCCATAAATGAGGTAGTATACGTGCATGGCGGATTCGACATCCTTAAACGTTTGAATTGAATGTCCTTCCTTAAGCAGTTTTTTATGAATAAAGTCTAATCTCTTCATTCTCTGCCGCGTATATTGTGACTGGGCTGCTTGGAGTTGTTCTAAAGCATTGTTATGTCGTTTACACTCCTCTTCAACTTCTTTAGCGTTTGATTCCCTCATACTAGAAAATAAAAAATTACTCCCCGAAAAAGCTAGAGCATTAACAATAGCTCCACCGACCATCATCGCAATTGTTGCCATGGTATATGAATATAAAATATTCAAATCTTTATATGAATATAATACATTCAAATGTTTAATTACTTCATTATGTCTTCCGGGATAAGCCCTTGTTTGATGAGCATATCCTTCGTTGCCATTGCTAATCCAATATCCAGAATCATCATACCTATATCAAATCCATTAAAATCTAGCTTGGGAGGTGTGGCTTTAGTAATCATTTCAGCCATACGAGCATAGCCAATGGCCAAGCCGGTGACCACCGCTGAATGATACGTCGCGTTTACCAACTTTTTACCATCTGTAACTGGAGTAGTCATGCTTATTATAGCATTATATGCGGGCTAACCTCTAATTGAACTTGTTGTTGCGGCGGGGGTGACGTTTTCTCTTCTCCGGTCTTATAAAAGAACCATACAGCCGCTATACCAGCAACTCCTACTAGTGCCCATGTTTTAATCGGATTAATATTTGAATTATTTATTATATAAAAAGGTGTAAGGTAAGATGAAGGATGAATGTGCTGGGACCCCTATAGCGGAGTATGTAGGATTAAGACCTAAGATGTATTCTATAAAGAAGTCCGATAATGGAGAGATAAGAAAAGCTAAGGGTGTTAAGAAGTATGTTGTAAAAAAGCATATCAAACACGAACAGTATAAAGAATTATTATTCAACGGTAGAACGTTCAAACACGAGATGAACTTTTTAAGAAGTTACGATCATAGGATATATGGATTAAGAATGAACAAGACATCATTATCCCCCTTAGATACAAAGAGATGGATTGATAATGATGGTGTAACTACCTATGCTTATGGTTATGGTGGTAATACCGTACCGTCGGGAACTATGAACAACTCTTCTCGTACAAATGCCCTACCTGGTCCATCTTGATCTACCGGGATCTACTTGAAATAGCTTAGGCCATTTTAGCGGTCCGCGTTTATATATGTCACTCAGTGCATTAGCTACTTCTGTTGATTCTTTCGAGGTTAATGGCTCAGCCTCTTTGTATCGACTAGCCACATCCACTACTGTTAAAGCGTATTTATACGTTTTGCATATTACCTTATCGTGGGGAAGAAACAAGAGGTCAGCCTGATGAACTTCATTCGTTGTAAAAATATCAAACTTCTTCCTCGGTATATAACGCGGTGCCGGTAAATATATCTGCCACATCGCTTGTTTCTTTAACCAATCCTTGGCCACATCTTTAGTTACCTTAGCCGCGGTGGCTAATTTTTTTATTGCTCCTACACCTTTCCAATATCCTCGTGGGCTATAGTAAATTTTATCCATTTTTAATTAATATTGATGTTTCGTTTAATACAACTTATGACTATCGTTGAATCGCATCATCATTTACGCATAAAAAATTCCCCCTGTAGTAGCAGTATAGGTATATAAATCCGGCTCCAGTGGAAGTGGTCCAGAACCATCATTACCTATACTACTGGTGGTCTTATTGTGATCATCAGACGAAACAGTTCCTGACCCATGGTAATAAGAATGGAGACATCCGCCATGCATTCTTGTATTTAATGACCACGTGGTGGTCATAGATCGGACAGTTGCTGACCAGGCGTTTCCAGTTTATTGTACCAAGAACTTGTTTTGACCCCCCTAAAGATTTGAGTGTTATTCAATGACCAGGTGATGGTCATAAATCGGACAGTTGCTGACCAAGAGTTTCCAGTTTATGGCACCACGAACTTGTTATGACCCCCTAAAGATTTGAGTGTCACAGCTAATCAGCTAAGAAACCCCTATATAAACAGCACCGTCAGTGAAGTCGGGAGAGAGAGAGAGGCAGAGGAGGGCGCTGAACACTGAACAGGACTAGACCGACAGAGCAGTCCAGAAGTAACGGCATAAGAACACAAGCCAACGGCCAACAGCCAACAGTCGACTCATCAACTCATCGCTCAGAAGGCCAGCACACTGGATGCCTCTATATTTTATCTGGCTGTCGCCAGATACTTCCACTGGTGAGATCATCTTTCACTGGATGCCTCTATATTTTATCTGGCGGTCGCTCATGGCTCATCAAGCAGGTTATACCTTCTTTATAATCAAAGCTCAATCTTACGGATACAATCTCCAACCTGTCGATTGCCAGGGCACTGATCTGGAAGTCACATGTGGTATGCCAATTTGAAAAGAAAGGTGTCTGGCAAAAAGGCCACCAGTAAAGATATAGAGTAATACAGGGAAAAATGATCTCACCATTGGAAGTAACTGGTGGCCGCCAGAAAAAATATAGAGGCATACAGTGAAAAATGTTCTCACCAGTGGCGGGTACTTTGCGGCTCTATTTGATTTTCAGTTGTTTGTTATACGCTAATGCAGTAAAGATATTGAAAAAGCGCCTCACCGTGGTAGCAGAAACGAACTATAGACGTTTACGCTCGTATCTTCAACGGTTCTGCTTATAAAACATTGCAATACGGTATTACATATCAACATCGTATTTTTGGTAAAAACTAAAGCGACTTTGCGGTTTATTTAAGTGTCATAGCCAGGCTCACACAAAGGGTCACTCCCTCAGCGAACCAGTAATTAGTGAGTTAACTTCACGTCACAGGGCCGGCACACATGGTCAGTCCGACTGTGAAATAAAGGTCAGTTAGGCAATATAACAACCTACTTGAATAAATCCTTAAATAATGACACAACCATCCATGGTTACAGCCGATCAACCGCTGACACCTGGGATGTTGTGATCTTTAGTTATGTAACGTAATGAAGGCCTGAGTTGTATATATACGGCGGTCGGTGGTAGCAAACTTCAAACCCCTAGAAAATGGCACTCCCCAGGGCAGTATCCTCAGCCCCACACTCTTAAATATAATGATAAATGATCTATTCGAGGGCCTATCCCCTAAAATAAACACATCTAAATTCGCGGATAATGGAGCCCTCTGGATCCGCACAAAAAGCATTAAAATGGCCCAAAACCTACTTCAAAAGTCTCTAAACAAAATACAGCAATGGGCTGACAAATGGGGCTTCTCCCTTAACTCGGAAAAAACTACAGGAATAGTATTTAAACACAAAAACATGAAACCCGCCTCCCCAAAACTCCAGCTAAACAACAAACCAATCCAATTCCTAAAACAAACCAAATTCTTAGGACTAATTTTCGATGAACATCTCTCCTGGGACGCTCACATGAATAATCTAATAACTTAATGTAGCAAAGATCTAAATACGCTAAGATGCCTAACTGGCTCAAACTAGGGGGCCTCCAAAGACACCCCCCTTTCACTCTATATATCACTAATTAGATCTAAAATAGACTACGGATGTGCCATATACGACACCCTAAACCAATCCCTAAGCAAAAAACTAGACTCAATCCAATATCAGGCTCTAAAACTAATAACACGCACTCAACATGGCACCTGCTACACATCACTCTAGGCCATAACAGGAGAAATGCCACTAAATCTACGTAGGGAACAATTAACCCTAAATTTCTGGGCCGCGTCTCAATCCAAACCCCTAATCCAAAACCTAATAAACAAAAATATTAGCCCCAAAAACCAAGCCCTAGCTCGAAAATGGTTATATCCCATTAGTTAGACGTCCCAATTGTTAGACATGGGCAAAGAGGGAATACACCTACAGGTGTAATGGATCGGTCCTAATTAGATTAAAGTACTGGGTAGGGATAGGGGACTCACAGTTTAGGGAGTATATATGTTATAATTTCGTTTAATTAACCTAAATTACCAGGTCGCGGTCAGCAGTAGACATTGAAGACAAATGGTCAGAGACAACAGATTTACGTGCCTTTCTACTGTTCAGCGACGGCGACGATGACAAGATCCTTGCGTTCTCCACTGCAGAACAGATACAAGCACCCCAGGAAGCTGACACCCTTTACATGGATGGTACCTTCACAGCATGTCCAGGTTTATGGGATCAAGTATACATCATTCATGCCAGAGTTGGTCCCAACATCTTCCCTCTAGTGTTCGCCCTTTTGCCAGATCGCCAAGCAACAACCTATGGCCGGCTTTTTCGACAACTGAAGACAGAAGTTCAAGAGCGACTCAACAGACCTCTGTCGCCTAGCACACTTGCTTCGTCTGGGATAAATAAACTGTAAAAGTTATTAAATGTAAAGTGTACATTACCAAAAACTGTCACAAAGTGTTGTTACAAACTGTATAAAATTTATCAAATGTAAAGTGTCATTAAATGTTAAGTATAATATTAAAGTATCTATTTAAAGCTGCTTTGCTTTGTTTGTCAGATCTTATCTGGACTATTCCATTTTAAAGTCTGAGGTAACAAGCATAAGGATTAGTGTGCACTCAACCGTTTAAAGTGTTGTTATAAGCTGTCTAACTATTGGGACGTCTAACTAATGGGAGGACACCTCGAAAACACCCTCTACTTACTCCAATAGCCCAAAGAATAACCAATTACTTAAATGAACACCAATAAACAATCTTAAACAAAACTGTAAAAAATCAAATATCTTCACCCCAAAACTTAAAACACCCAAAATAGACATAACACTAGCTAGCACAATAAATAAACAAACCGACCCAAACATAGCAAAAACCACCACACTAGCATACAAACATGAAAATTGGCCAAATTGGTGTCGCATTTACACAGACGGATCCTCAGATCCGATCTCCAAACACACAGGTTTCGGAGTCCACATCACACAACCAACTAAAGCCACACAATCCTACCGACTCCCAAACAATAAATCTATATTCACGGCCGAACTAATGGGCATGGCCTCAGCCCTTCATAATCAACAATCTAAAAAACAAAACAGAATCCTAATTCTTACCCACTCGCTCAGTGGACTACAAGCCTCCCAAAATAAAAACACCAAAAACAGCCCTGAACTAATAAATCAAATACTAAAAAAGCTCAAACGATTTAACTAAGGCAGGCAAACAAATAGTATTCATTTGGATCCCCGCCCACGTAGGAATATACGGCAATGAAAACGCCGATAAAGCAGCTAAACTATCCCTTAAAATCCCAGAAATAAGCTTAAACCTACCCATCTCCAAATCAGAAATTAAAAGTGTCAACAAACAAAACATCACCAAAAAATGGCATAACCTATATCTAAACTCAAATGGCCTAATCAAAAAGGTTCTAAAAAAAAACCTAACCAAACCAAAAGTTCTACATCCGTCCAAACAAATCGACAGAGTAATCACTAAACTCCAAACAGGACATACCAACCTAAATAACCACCTCAAAATAATTTTAAAAAAACACGCAACAGGAACCTGCCCACATTGCAAACAAGAAACCCCAGAACACGCACTCATACACTGCACCCACTACATAACACACAGAACTACACTACAAACCACCCTAAATGTAAATAAGGCTCTTACTCTAGAAGCAATCCTAAACCCACAAAATAAAATAGAAAAATTCAAAGCCTTGGGCGTATACTTAGTCAAAACAGGACTAATAAATCGCATTTAAAACCCAAATAAACTACCAAAACCAAACCACATAAATAAAACAAACTTCCATACTCAGGTCCCTTAGTTCGCCCCACAAACGCTCTTGGCATTTTTTCCAAATCTCCAAAATTCTATATAACCAACCACTAAAACACCCCTACTGGATTGCCAAACAACTTTTTCCCCTTTTCGGAAACACATTAAATGGCCTGGTCGGGCCCGTGTCCGAAATACGCTGCAGTCGGAAAGCGCACGTAAAATCTCCGATATAAGTAAGCAAGTAGCAAACTTTGCTCTACTTCCACCGAATAAACGCCATCAACTCCACAGCCCTCTGCAAAACTTTTGCACTATGTCAGACAAGTGATTGGAGCAATTCAATTGTTATTTATCATGACCTGTGAAATGCATTTCAATTTATCGTTTCATACACATGCCTCGCCCTTTACATTCTATATCAATATGTCGGATATCAAATTTGACAAATTATGTAGTTATTGCCTTATTTGTTTTAGGTTTGAGAATGTTACAGGGGGACAAGTAGTATTTTAAAAAGACTAAATCAAACTTTTTAAACGAAACTTATCATTGTCTCTCATATGTATTGTCGAATCGAAATACATTAATAATTATGAAAATATTTTGTAAAACATTCCTAACTGTAACTAATTACATTAAACATATGTATGTTATTCGGCAACAATCATAAGAGGGAGGTTGTCGTATGAGGCGACTAACGGGATCGGGTGGTCAGGCTCGCTGTCTTAGTTGACGTATGTCATCGTGTCCCCAATTGCGCAGATCGATGCTCATGATGTCAATCGCTGGATTGTCTGGTCCAGATTCGAGTATTTACAGACCGCCGTCATATAGCTGGAATATTGCGGAGTGCGGCGTTAAACAACAAATACAAGAGGAAAGCACACTGTCCTAGAGCGCTTGCGCCGCCCCTCGCCTGCAGCCGTTAGGGGGCGAAATGCAGGGTTCCAGTCGAGATCTGTCTGTTGAGAGGCCTGCAGCGTGCCCTTATGCGGGAAAGTTTGACCCAGTTTCCATGTAGCGAGATATTAGCACTTTTTGACATTGTGAATAAATGACGTGTCAGGCTACAGGAGTAAACATATAACCATAAGAATGTCCGTATCCCCCCCCCCTCCCCCCCCCCCCCCCCCCCCCCCGAATTTCCCATCTCCCGCCCGGCTTGATTTTTCATTCCGACGTGAAATAATAAAAAGCGTTCGTATCGGAGTTTTCACCGCCGCTCTGGGACGACTCGATCTACGTAAAAAATCAAGACAGGTGCCATATGTCCTAAACTTTAAAATGTCGACAAACAAGTTACACAATGAATAAAATACATTTAATTTTCCTGGGTATATTTTATTTTGCCTGACCGCTGGCTGAGGTTGGAGATGAGAAACATTAATATTATCAATGGCCTTAGGGACGAAACTCGCAAAGAGAAGTTCATATGTTGTGGGTTTCTATACTGAACCAAATTAAAAACTTCACATCCTAAAATTTTAACATTTTGACCAGTTATTGTGGGCCCTTATTGTGTATTTAAACAGTAATGGCCACGTATTGTCTTCAGATAACACCCGTTTTTGTGCAGGTGAATCGATCAAAATCATGTGCACAGCACTATAGTGGCAAAAGTGTTTTTTCACGTGCAACTGGTCACGTGGCCATATAATACCGAACGTGTTTTCAGCCATACTTGTTAGCAGTTATTAACAAAAAAAGAAAAACACAAGAAAACAAAATTCTTTACGGCCATTTGTCATGCCACGCCTTTCAAATGTGCAACGTGAACGTGCCATCGGCATGTTGCAGACGTGAACGTCCGTAGCTGAAGTCGCAACGACGATGGGTTGTAGTCGACGGACTGTTTATGATTTACAGACGCGTCTACAGCAAACGGGTACCACCGCTGATCGCCCTCGGCCTGGTCGACCACGTGTGACGTCACATGCAGAGGATCGTCACATTGTCTTACGTCACCTCAGTAACCGATTTTTGACGGCTACATCAACCAGAAATGAACTATTTAGTGGTAGACTGAGTGCGCAAACTGTTCGAAACCGTCTGAGAAATGCTCACCTTCAAGCACGACGGCCATACTGCGGGCCGATTCTGACTCAATTACACAGACGTCATCGTCAATTGTGGGCACAGCGACACTTACGATGGACTCGGAGGAATAGGAATCAAGTCGTCTTCAGTGATGAATCCCGATTTAATCTTCGATTTGCTGATGATAGGGCGAGGGTGTGGAGGCGCCATCATGAACGTTACGCCCAGTGTTGTGTACGGGAAGTTGACAGATTTCGAGGCGGAAGTGTCATGGTGTGGGGTGCTTTTTGTGGCAATACACGTTCCAGGCTTCTTGTCATCCGTGGCAACCTCAACGCTGCTGCTTACCGCGACCAGGTACTGGCACCAGAACCTCTGCCTTTGATGGCAGCACATGGACCCGGTTTGATCTTCCAACGACAATGCCAGACCCCACACAGCAATTTTGACACGAAATTTCCTTCAGAATGCGGGAGTCAACGTCATGGACTGGCCGTCAAGGTCTCCCGACCTCAATCCCATCAAACACGTCTGGGATGCTCTTGCCAGAAGTCTGCGCACTCTCCAGAACCAACCACAGAATTTGCAAGATCTTGGCACCATTTAGCAGCAACAATGGCGTCGTCTTCCCAATCATGTGTTCACAAGCATCACAAGGTCCATGCGGAGACGTTGTGTGGCAGTTGTCAACGCACATGGTGGCCATACACGCTACTGAACTTGTTTGCCATCAGATTCTCGTGCTTGGGACTTATGATTTAAACTGTTGATGTTATTACCGAATACCGTAGGTGCTTGGAACAAATTATGGTTACCACGGTTAATTAAAATCCTTCTTTGGACATTAATGATTAAAAATTAGCTTCTCTGATACATTTGTCCGTTGTATATCATATATGGGATTACTTTTAAAAATGTGAAGTTTTTAATTTGACTCACTATATTTTGACAATATTTGCATGTCTCCACTGATTTACTGCAATATAACATAATATTACACCAATGTAGCTATTACTTTGAGAAGATTACTTATGAATATAAATATATATATGACTTTACCACTGCAATGTCAACATCATCATGTATACCACTATGACTGTGTCAACTTAATACCCTTTGTGCCTTGAAAACAACGAATGTTTGAGAAGTCATTGTTGTGAACATATCTACTAGTTTTGTTTCGATAATGTTTGTTTTCACATAACTATCAACACTGAAAATGTCAATCCTGATCCTGAAGGTACCACATGCAAATTACAATTTGTTTTATCTTCTGGGTTACACATGTGCGCTTTATGACAGTATAGGTACTTGCATCAACAGGTTGGCGTGCCACAAAAGACATTGGAACTGATGATACTGAAGGTGTAATGATGATATATGTCTGTAAAATTATTTTCGGACATGTAGATGAATAGGTGTTGTGTCCTCCAGGTTGGGTGACTAATGCACGATACTTTGATGGCATACTGTTGATTAACTTGCGTATGGGTGCCCTTGGTATTGCCCGCCATTTCGCCCGAAGAGTTACCCAAAGCTGGGTCACGTTGGCGTGTAGTGGGTATCTGATGGACTCTCTCGGGCTGACATCTCACATATCTGTAAGCCTTCTCGTCTGAGACAACTGGTGACGACTTGATGTGTTATCCTGCAGTTCAAAATTTCTGCTGAAAATTTAGCCAAGGAACAACCACAGCACGCAAAATTTTCGTCAACATATCGCTGGCCAATCAGATGTCCATTCACAACAACCAAATCAGTCCGCCTGTGTTAAACCGCCCGTCACCCTGACACCTTGATTATTCTATATACATAGTGTAACATCCCTGGTTATGCCTAGCATACCCTAATCTTTGCTGCCAATGTCAATCTGTTAAGGTCACACACCATTCAAAGGACGCCTTGATTTCAGGCGGGCTGCATTCAGGGTCGCTTCGGTAAAAAGACCAAAGTATAACGTCAATAGAGAATACTACACTCAATCTCGTAAGATACGATTTGTACGAAACGTGTGGTCTTCCTATGGTATCTCAACGAAACAAAAGCGAGGTCAGAAACGATAGAAAGTTCAGGAGTTTCGTAAAAATGGTATCTAACGAGAATGAGTGTGGTATTACATTTATTACCCACGTTAAAGAGTAAATAAATAACACTTTTTGTTCGTTAAAAGACCAAACTGAAACCGGTTGCAAATCTGGAATATGAATATTAATATATGTCCAAACATGGGTATTATTGACATTTCTATGCATACGCATTAACAAAATGTTCCTGTGGTTGTGTGTGCAAAACTGGTAGCACCAATGCTCAAAATCTTTTTGGTAATTCAGTCTGCATTGTTTTTACTACGCAGGACAACTGAAAGTAAACATAAGTCAAACAGCACCGCGCTTTGAATCTTGGACCAAAAGTCGGTCACAGTCATCGCCGGGATCCCAAATGTGCATTCATAATGCTTCAGTTTCCTTTGTCTAACAGCTGAAATTATATCCAGTACGTACCTTCTTGGAAGAGGGAAACCAGAGTGCTCGCCAATGACGTCCATGTTAACTGTACGACCCTGTAAGAATACCCGTGAAGGTCCAGGGTAAAATAGCCCTTCATCAACCCATGCTTGCCGTAAAAGGCGACGATGATTGTCGTAAGAGGCAACTGACGTGACCGGGTGGTCAGGCTCGCTTACTTGGCTGATGCATGTCATCGTATCGCAATTGCGTGGATCGAGGCTCATGATATCAATGTCTGGATTGTCTGGTTAAGACTCGATTACTTGTAGACCGCCGTCATATAGCTGGAATATTGCTGAGTGCAGTGCTAAACAAATAAACAAACAAACAAACCACACTCATCCCATGGTTCAGCAGTTTCTGAGAAGTATTTTGAAACATTGTCTTGATGGCCAAAGCTTGATGTTCATGCCTCATTTGAAACTATTCTGTCATTGTTACATCTTCCTGAGGCATGGGAGTTAACGGACTTTAAAAGTCCAGTTTCCACCCTTGCCGAACTAGGCTCCTATTTTGGAGTTATATTTTGGTTGGACTAACGAGTTATGCATAGTAGATGAAAATCGCATAAAGAAATCAACATTCGGTTTGTAAACTGTTGTGCAGATGTGAGTCTACTGCAGGATTTGCAAAGCGTGTGCATCAGTGTCAACAGATATTTTCCAAATCTTTCCATGTTTTCAATCAAGGTGCTCATGTGATTTGATGCAATTCGCTATACAAGACCTGTTTTATGACAATATAGATCTTGGTTATCGATCAGATTGTCTTGACTTGGCCCTACCATGTTTGATTTTTGGTTTGGTTTGTTGTTTAAGGCTGCACTCTGCAATATTCCAGCAATACGGCGGTGTGTAAATAATCGAGTATGGACCAGACAATCCAGTGATTGACATCATGAGCATTGATCCACGCAATTGAGATACGATGACATGCATCAACCATGTTCGAAGCAAATGCAGGCAATATGAGTGGTGGAATCTGATTGGTCAATAAGCAGAGGCATAGAAAGGACATTACTCGTAACAGCCGCTGGCGACGCTACGATCGAGCCCAGAAATTCCAGCCAAGTTCAACAAGGGTGGAAACTGACTTTTGTAGTCAGTTAAATCATTTGCCTCAGGAAGATGCCATTGTTTTTTATTTCAAAGTTTCCAGGGTGTCTGAGCTGCAACAATTAACTGAGCAGAGTTGCATCTCTTAGGCACACCTGAAACCTACAATTATGTTTCTTGGTTTATCAGCACTACACCTGTGTTCATAGGTTTCACCAAAGTGGCAAATGTCCAAAACATGCATCTCTTCGGCTTTTCCTCCCCCATTAAGCTGACACATTGTGAAATAACTAAAATACTAAAATATTGTTCAGAGCGGTTGTTAAACCCAACTCATTCACTTACAGTTTCCAGTCTTAAAAAATGTGCTTTCTTTCAAGATGTTGAAATATATTCGTCCTAATTTTGTTTTTCAAAAAGCTAATTCTAATGAACTTGTCAATCTTGAACTCATTAATTTTGTAAGTACATACGTACACATTTGGGAACAGTCTCTGAGAATTCTTGTCTTTTTTTTTTCAGCATCCTCTACAACCATTCAAGTCGAATATCAATCATAAATCTACTAAACCATTTACTGCATTGTAGTTTCTGAGATGTTCATAAATATCGTTTTTTGTTCTTTCTTTTGAACAAAATGTCACACAAAAAATTAAAAATTAAGTTGTCTTCAAATAAACACAATGGTGTTGATAAGCATGCTATATATCAGTTCATGTGCCGACTCAGGCAGTGTTTACAGAAGCAACGATTGACAGCAGGACAAACATGTCATGAATTCAGCTGACATGGCCCTCACATCAAGTAAGCCAAAAATGTATGTTTTGCACAGCATAAACATGATCTTGAAGATATGTACATGGACCAAATGGTTTGTGAACTCGAGATGATTTCACAATCTAGAAAAGGACCAAAATGTAATGTCAGATTAGACAGATTGTCAGATCATTTAATGTTGGGTTGATACAAAAGGTAACTGTATTCACTACTGATATAATAAAATTAGTAACAATGATTTGTTGGTCCAATACTGTGACCCTGTCTTGTTGATCAACTAGGTACCATGCCATGTTTTGCAATATCATGAGTTATTTTTGAAAAATGTACACACATCTCAAAAAGGTATGCTATTATAGGGAATGATTACTTTGGACAAGAAGCTACAGATCTGAACTGTTTCCCAAACACACAACACACTGTTCATCAACTTGGCTATCAACATGAATGTACAACTGACAATTGCCATAATAATTTAAGATGATCACAAGCCATGCATTTGTCATCTTCTTAATAATTATAAAGTTTTATGATCAAGTTATCAACCGCATAGCTGCTTTGATAACATGGAGTGAGCAAAAATGGCTAAGAGCTATCTGCTGGACACATTATTTGTAAATGACCTCATGCTACTCTTTTGTTCTTGAGTATCAGAGGAAGCACTTGAGTTTGCAGCACCATCCTGGTCTATTTGGTTAACAGAAAGGGCCTGTGACTGAAGCTGCAGTTCATGCTGAGATGAAGATTGATGTGATTGCTGTAGAGAGGGCTGCATGGTGTCTAGGTCTAGGTCAGACTGAGAGAAATACTGACTGTCGAGACTGCGAAGGATCTCTAATGTTGACTGCAGCTCCTCTTCATTTATTGTCTGTGTGGGCTGTAATGCCTGCATCAAGGTAAGTCTGCTTCGGTCACCGCCAGCACTATCACTGGCGGTATGAAGACCTCCACCTGCTCCCTGTTTGCCTTGCAGAATACTCCCTAGGTCAATATTAGGGGCATTGCCCATATAGTTGACGTTTGGTAAATCAAAAGTAGCAAATGCTGTTGGTGCCAGCTGCCTAGGTTTATTGGTAGATAACAATGCATTGGATGGAATAGAAGGCACCAAATCTGTAGAGAATGTGCGCGGATATGCTGGACTTGCAGATGGTTTTATCACAGTTGTTGATGCTTTCAATCGTGCATTTGTACTTGACACAGGCATGCTTTGGCTTAATGATGAAAGTTTCTGTGCAGCAGTGCCATAATGATGGTGTGTTACATTAGCTTTACCATGAATTAAGTTATCATTTGCCTCAACAGTGGAATCTACTTGCTGGGGATCAGGCAATTTGGTCTCTTTTGATTCATTGGCAAGTGCACTATTACCATTTGAAAAGGTTTTAAGTTCTGAGGGCATTATGTTCACTGCAGACATTCTCTGGACGGATTGCCCTTTGTTGTTATTACCTTGTTCACTTTTATTCTCCTTTCCAGGAGGATTTAGACACTTTTCTCTAAGTAATGCAAGTTGATAAGAGAAGGGGTATTCACTAGTTGAGATGTGTCTTCCATCTGATCCTGTAGTAGTTCTATCTTGGGTGTCCGGACTGTTATCTGGTTTTAGCTTTAAATCATTTTCAGAAACACTGATTGACCGTGTAAGTGAAACATTCACAGGCTTACTCACATTGACACTTTTGACAACCTGTTTTTGAACTTCTGTCTCTAAACAAGGATTTGCAACTGATGTCACCCCAGTGGTACCACTTGTGCCATTTTCCTCAAAGTTGATCCTGCCCAAGTGGTGTACAGCCTCTTCATAGCTTGGCAAACTCTTTGAATTGAGTAGTTTATGCAAAACACCAGTTTTAGCACTTGACTCCTTGACATCTGTGGTGTTTGAAGATGTCTTCATGTCCCTCTGCTTATGCTGGTTATTGGGTGTGTGATGGAAGAGGAGACTGGACTTGTGATCTCCATTATTATTTGATGTAAGCTGCATCAAAATACTACTACTGAATGTAACTGATGAAACTGTACTGGGTGAAGCTGCTACAGTCACCATGGGTTTGATGGGAGTCACCAGCTGTGGACTACTCAGTGTTGAACAGCCCGTTGTCAGTCCACCCTGAATTGGGATAAAAGAATTTGGAGAAGTGATGTTCTCACTCGGGCTTGTGTTGATACTATTATGGGATGCCATTTGTGGCGACATAATAGAACTAGGTGTGGACCGTGCACTGTGAACTTGAGGTGATGCCAGTTGTATGGGACTTTGCACAACAACTGACTCATTAACTAAGCTCTGTGCTGAATCAGATCTCACAGAATTTGTACTTGTATTGCTGGCATTATTTGTCAAATTATCACTTGTTCCTACTGGAGGAATTGGTGTAGAATTCATCACAGGACTTGCATCAAAGCTATGGTAACCTGCATCTGACATCGGAGTATGGTTACTGAGACGGTCAATTGAATTTTGGCGTTGCCTTCCAGAAGGATGACGGACACAATTAGCAAAACTTATGGGAGTTGTCGATTTTTGAAGCAAGGGCTGTGGTGAATTTGAATCTATCACTCTGTTTGGGGGTGCTGGCATATCCAGCCCTTTTCCAAGTGTCATAAGAGATGTTTGGCACTGATTATTGGCTAAAAGTGGAGCAAACATTGGTAGAGAGGCACTCCTCTGTACTGTAGCAAACCTTGGCTTAGAACTAGTTAGCTCCTTCTGGCGTGGGGGTGGGGTGGATGGAACAGTAAATTGCTCGGTGGATCCACGGATACCTGCATCATCAGTTTCACATTCGCTTTGATTCTGAGGGTGATCTGTTTGTAGCAAGTGTCTCACTTTGTTGGATGTTCCAGCAGTGTGTTTACTTTTCATTTGTTGATTCACAGGATCAACTGGCCCAGTCGAATTGTCTCTGGCAGCCATATTTTCTGTTATAAAATCTGCAACATCTGAAGGTAAATCTGAACTGTCCTCACACATATCAACAGTATTACTATTCACTTGTTGGGTATCCTTGTTCACCACTATCTGGGTGCTTACTTCAGAGGCCATTCTCTGACCTGAATTCTCAATATTCAGACAAACTTCCTTTGTTTTGCTTACAGAACTTAACACTGACTTTTTACTATCAAACACAGGTCTTTGAAGTAATGACAAGAGGTTTACTGGTTGATTGTTTGGCATTGGGGTTGATTTGCTTGGAAATGCTACACATGATTTCACATCAGGCTTTTGCTGATGCTGAATGTATTGTTGCAGTATTTGCTCAACCCTTGATTTGTCTACTACTGACAATTGCTGAGTGACCGATTCTATCTCCTTGTTGCTTTTATGACCTTTACTAAGATAATTACTGACGCGCTGATCTAGCTGCAGTTTTTGCTGCAGAAGTTGTTTTTGTGTTGATCTCATTGACTTTGCACTGATGCCAATAGAAGCAGTCTGACTTGTGAGAAGATTTGGTTTTGAAAGAGAAGAAACAAGATCCTGGTCCACTGCCATGGGTGCACTGTCAAGCAAGGCATCACTCTCCAGACTCTCCACACTCAACTTGCCACCAGATGCACGATTCTCACAGCCACAAGACACTGCCTCAGCTTGAACCAACACAGACATCGTCTTTGAGTTTGGATCAACTGTTCCTGCTGTCTGTGTTTCCCCAGGAGGAAGAAACACTTCATCTTCTTCATTTCTTACGTCGGTGGAATTCATTCTTTTGGTTTTACTTTCCACATCTCTGTCACTGGACTTGCGTTTTCTTCCTGATGGTGTGTCAGTGTCTCTTGAAATGATCATGTCCTGAGATTCATCAGATTTTTGTATATCATTGTCAGTGATATTGCCATTATCAGATAAATCTGAATTGTCCTGTGAGTTGCTGTCCAATTGTCTACTACCTTGAAATTGCATTTCTTCTTGTTTTGCTAGCAACAAAGTTAATGGAACTGAGGATGGCATTGGTGCTGTCACATTTGGGGGGAACTGAGTGTTGCTCATAATGTCAAATGCTCCCTGGGATACTGTAATTGACTGACTATTTACTTTTGATGTTCCTGCTTTTGGGGATCCAACAATAATGAAAACTTCATTTGAATTTGAACAATTCCCTGCAGGTAGTGGCAATTTAAGGACATCTGACGAAACCGAGGAAACAGGTCCAGAGACATTCATGCCTTGAGGTAAAGGACTGCTTTGCAACTGAACATTGCTTGCCAATTGAGTCAAAATTTCTTGAGCTTCACGGGCACGTTTTTCTTTCAGAATAGCCGAAACAGGTCTGCTGTCATATGCAGGACCATCACCGTTTGCATTCTTGTGGTCTTTGAGGATCGATGATACAGTCTTTGTTGGTGTTATTTTAGGGCGTATTGGTGTAAAGCGACTTCGAGACTTCTTAGGTGTCTGAGGTGACGAAGGAACAGTACTTGTGCTACTTTCACCACTGACAATAACAGGTGAGTTGCTGGATTTGTTATCAGAACTTGTTTCTCTCTGAAGCATGTCCTTTAAATAGTTTGACTTCCCATTGGTCTTTGAATCAGTGTCAAAAGATTCAGTTAGTAAAGTATGCTTGTCTTCTCCTGATTCCTCTAAGAAGTCTATCAAACCTGAATTAGGATGTGTTGTTGTGGAACAAAAATCCTTTCTTTGATTTGATACAGGTACAAAAGCACTGCGTGAAGGAGTTGTTGGCAAAGCAAAATGTCCATTTTCAGAATTTGTTTCAGAATTAGAGTTTAAAGGGTTTGACTTATGGTCTGTTTGAACATCTGTCTTCTGAACTGCTTTATCTGAAATATCTCCTAACTGGCTAGCAGGCCTTACAGCTGGCTTTTTGACAACATGGTATTGGCCATTATCACTCTGCCTTCCATTAACACTACCATTGTCAGCCTGAACATCCATATCACTGTGGCCATTACAATGGTTGTCTATGGTAGCCTCCACACCAGACTTTCTGTCTTGTTGCTTTATCATTTCCTGCAGAGTGTGGGGGCTTGTCTTGAGACAGTTGTCCCCGGCTCCTGGAGACTGCAGAAGCTTGGTTATATTGCGAGCAGCACTTTTTGCAGCTAACTGAAATGGTGATGGTGAATGACCAAGAGATTGTGAACGAAGGTGATCATTCTCACGTTCATTCTCAGATCGCTGTTGTTGTAGTCTTCGCTTCTGTTCCTTAATAAGTTCTCTCTCTTGCAACTTCCGTTGAAGCTGAAGCTGAGTCTCCTTGTGTTTGTTGCCACCAGACGTGCATGTAAACAGGCTTGATACAGGAACTGCAACACACAAAAAGCATAAAAATAGCAAGCAAACCTCAAAGCAAATTGATGTCAAACATTTCTTTTATCAAATACATATTGACACAGTTTCTGCAAACAAAAACAGCAACACATTTTAGAGACATTTTTAAACTTTCCCCTGTTTGTGGCATTTTCCCTTTCATCATGGTTGTACAATAACAAGAGGGTGAGGACCCTTCCCTGTCATACAGTAACTCACCATACACTTGTAAAGTGAGAACCCTTCCCTGTCATACAGTCACTGCCCAATACACCTGTAAAGTGAGAACCCTTCCCTGTCATACAGTAACTCACCATACACTTGTAAAGTGAGAACCCTTCCCTGTCATACAGTAACTCACCATACACTTGTAAAGGGAGAATCCTTCCCTGTCATACAGTAACTCACCATACACCTGTAAAGTGAGAACCCTTCCCTGTCATACAGTAACTCACCATACACTTGTAAAGTGAGAACACTTCCCTGTCATACAGTCACTGCCCATACACCTGTAAAGTGAGAACACTTCCCTGTCATACAGTAACTCACCATACACTTGTAAAGGGAGAACACTTCCCTGTCATACAGTCACTGCCCATACACCTGTAAAGTGAGAACACTTCCCTGTCATACAGTAACTCACCATACACTTGTAAAGGGAGAATCCTTCTCTGTCATACAGTAACTCACCATACACCTGTAAAGTGAGAACCCTTCCCTGTCATACAGTAACTCACCATACACTTGTCAAGGGAGAATCCTTCCCTGTCATACAGTAACTCACTATACACCTGTAAAGTGAGAACCCTTCCCTGTCATACAACCACTGCCCATACACCTGTAAAGTGAGAACCCTTCCCTGTAATACAGTCACTGCCCATACACCTGTAAAGTGAGAACCCTACCCTGTCATACAGTCACTGCCCATACACTGGCTGTGTGAGGACCCTTCCCTGTCATACAGTCACTGCCCATACACTGGCTGTGTGAGGATCCTTCCCTGTCATACAGTCACTGCCCATACACTGGCTGTGTGAGGATCCTTCCCTGTCATACAGTCACTGCCCATACACCTGTAAAGTGGGGACCCTTCCCTGTCATACAGTCACTGCCCATACACTGGCTGTGTGAGGACCCTTCCCCGTCATACAGTCACTGCCCATACACTGGCTGTGTGAGGATCCTTCCCTGTCATACAGTCACTGCCCATACACTGGCTGTGTGAGGACCCTTCCCCGTCATACAGTCACTGCCCATACACCTGTAAAGTGGGGACCCTTCCCTGTCATACAGTCACTGCCCATACACTGGCTGTGTGAGGACCCTTCCCCGTCATACAGTCACTGCCCATACACTGGCTGTGTGAGGATCCTTCCCCGTCATACAGTCATTGCCCATACACTGGCTGTGTGAGGACCCTTCCCCGTCATACAGTCACTGCCCATACACCTGTAAAGTGGGGACCCTTCCCCGTCATACAGTCACTACCCATACACTGGCTGTGTGAGGACCCTTCCCCGTCATACAGTCACTGCCCATACACTGGCTGTGTGAGGATCCTTCCCCGTCATACAGTCACTGCCCATACACTGGCTGTGTGAGGACCCTTCCCCGTCATACAGTCACTGCCCATACACTGGCTGTGTGAGGACCCTTCCCCGTCATACAGTCACTGCCCATACACTGGCTGTGTGAGGACCCTTCCCCGTCATACATTCACTGCCCATACACTGGCTGTGTGAGGACCCTTCCCTGTCATACAGTCACTGCCCATACACTGGCTGTGTGAGGACCCTTCCCCGTCATACAGTCACTGCCCATACACTGGCTGTGTGAGGACCCTACCCTGTCATACAGTCACTGCCCATACACTAGCTGTGTGAGGACCCTTCCCTGTCATACAGTCACTGCCCATACACTGGCTGTGTGAGGACCCTTCCCTGTCATACAGTCACTGCCCATACACTGGCTGTGTGAGGACCCTTCCCCGTCATACAGTCACTGCCCATACACTGGCTGTGTGAGGACCCTTCCCTGTCATACAGTCACTGCCCATACACTGGCTGTGTGAGGACCCTTCCCCGTCATACAGTCACTGCCCATACACTGGCTGTGTGAGGACCCTACCCTGTCATACAGTCACTGCCCATACACTGGCTGTGTGAGGACCCTTCCCTGTCATACAGTCACTGCCCATACACTGGCTGTGTGAGGACCCTACCCTGTCATACAGTCACTGCCCATACACTGGCTGTGTGAGGACCCTTCCCTGTCATACAGTCACAGCCCATACACTGGCTGTGTGAGGACCCTTCCCTGTCATACAGTCACTGCCCATACACCTGTAAAGTGGGGACCCTTCCCTGTCATACAGTCACTGCCCATACACTGGCTGTGTGAGGACCCTTCCCCGTCATACAGTCACTGCCCATACACTGGCTGTGTGAGGACCCTTCCCCGTCATACAGTCACTGCCCATACACTGGTTGTGTGAGGACCCTACCCTGTCATACAGTCACTGCCCATACACTGGCTGTGTGAGGACCCTTCCCTGTCATACAGTCACTGCCCATACACTGGCTGTGTGAGGATCCTTCCCTGTCATACAGTCACTGCCCATACACCTGTAAAGTGGGGACCCTTCCCTGTCATACAGTCACTGCCCATACACTGGCTGTGTGAGGACCCTTCCCCGTCATACAGTCACTGCCCATACACTGGCTGTGTGAGGACCCTTCCCTGTCATACAGTCACTGCCCATACACTGGCTGTGTGAGGACCCTTCCCCGTCATACAGTCACTGCCCATACACTGGCTGTGTGAGGACCCTTCCCCGTCATACAGTCACTGCCCATACACTGGCTGTGTGAGGACCCTTCCCTGTCATACAGTCACTGCCCATACACTGGCTGTGTGAGGACCCTTCCCCGTCATACAGTCACTGCCCATACACTGGCTGTGTGAGGACCCTTCCCTGTCATACAGTCACTGCCCATACACTGGCTGTGTGAGGACCCTTCCCCGTCATACAGTCACTGCCCATACACTGGCTGTGTGAGGACCCTTCCCTGTCATACAGTCACTGCTTATACACCTTCCCTTGTATACCCAAACGTATGTAGACAAAAATTGGTAACTGGAACAGATGCAATGCTGTTATTGAGCATGTTGAGAAACTATTTTACCTTTTGAATTATGAAGTCCTGCATCTTGCATGGCAGCTAACACAGTGAATGCTGCAGTTGATTTACTGTTGACGTACAGATTCCCAACCAGAAACTCAGCCAATTCTCGTAAATTGTTGAAATTTGTTCCCAAAAGCTTATGTGCCCATTCACACACAAGCTGACGTGAAGCAGTGTAAACCTCGTCTTCCTCAGTCTTTTCTTCCTAAAACAAAGAGAGTAATGAGTTGATGACTTTAGATGTGTGCAAGACCTTGTAAAAAAGCATTACTTTCATCATTGTTTCCTCAATGTGTTACTAGGTTGATAAATAGCTGGGCAAGCCCTCATGTTGTATGCAACTTCAGTCAGATCCCACACTTCCACCTTGATAGGAACATCAAATGCAAATCCAATCTGATAAGGGGATAGCATCACTTCTGGATTTAGTGAAACATATGATTATACAAGAGTAGGATTTCACACCAGAAGTCGAATGCATATCTGGAATACTGAACATTGACAGATGCATTTGTGCTCCACATTTGAAAATGATTATGAAGAAGCCTGTTACATCATATCCTTTAATGTTTATATTTGCAAATATTCAGGAAAATGAATGGAACAACGACATTTTACAATTATCTGAACTGTGACCTTGACAGAAATGCCATTGGCATACAATTAGGTAATATTTGTTAGAAACATGCACGTATCAAACAATAGTTGTCGTTAATAATTCAAAGAATACTACTAAAAAGATAGTATTAGTATCCCCCACCTGAACCCTGCGCTTGGGGGGGGGGGGGGTAAGGAGGGGGGAGTACTGGATGTATTTGAGACTAATATTCTTTGAATTGATTTTGAATTTATAATACTTGCAAATAGAAAACGTGTTTCATCAGCACCAGAATACACCCAAGTGATCGGTGGGTTCTGCCATCTAGCAATACCAAGGAAAGTTAACGTAATTCTGAATCCTACTGAAGATAAACCCAAATTCTAGCAGTAAAGTCAACCGCTGTTTGATCCAGATATAAGTGTGTGTCCTTACTCCACACCATGCCAAGGTTGGTCCACAGACGTCCTGTGCCAATCCGAATCCTGACTTATGTCACAAGCCAATGGTAGCACTATGACTAAATCCAATATCCAACAGTCTTTGACCCAAGTCATAACTAGGTTGATTGTTCTCCTTTGATCTGAAGAATCCTTCTCCTGGTCGGGCGGCAAAAGGCCAACCACAACCCATTTGAACAGTAGCATCACGCAATTCAAGGGTCCTTGGCTGTCTACGGCCCCATCCAATAGTGTCCTTGGTATAGTCAAAAGATCCAAAACCATCATGCATGGGCACGGTGGCTCCCAGGTGACCACAAGGCCATTCAACAGTGCAGTGTAAAGATCGAAATGGTTCAAACACGGAAAGGTCATCACCCATACGGTGGCCGTAGTGAGCACATTAATTCTATGATAGCAATCCTAAGGGCCTCTCACTTCTAGCAGGTGTCATGATGGTCGCCAGAAATCAAAAAGGTGAGGATGGATCCAGTGGGTCAAACATAAGTTGATAATCTAAACAGTAATACAGTGTGATAAAAAAAATATTAAATGACTACTTTTTCATGATGTTGACATCAGCACACACAAGTAGTGAGGTTATTTTTGACAGTGCATGCACAGGGTTCATGTGGGGGAAGCTACTAGTATTGCAACTATTATGGATAGTTAACAGTGAAGAGGATCACTGTTAAAAAAATTTGGATTTCATGACGTGATGATTTTTATAACTTTTAGATTTGAGAAAAACCTGAACTGTGTACTTCTTCCATGACCATTGCCTCTCACAAACTGCCCTGTAAGCATCTCACAGTTGATGCACTGACGTAACCCAATTGACATCAAGAAACAGCTAAAAAAATAAACCTTTTCCTTCTTTGGTGTGATCTCCAGTTCTGGAAGAGATGGCGGCTGCACCTCAAGCTTCTTACGCAGACCACTGTAGCAATATGTGGGTAAAGTTAAGGATAAAACTTTTTATCTTAAAATAAACAAAGAAGAAAAATCAAATATACTTTTCTACTCAAAAGTTTGCTCAGGATCAAGTTTTGATGATAGCAAAAAACATCCAACAATATAGATTGAAATATCCCTGTACACAATGATTGGGTGACCCCTATTGGCCTCAAATTTCATGATGAATGGACAGAGGCATGCAGTAATGGGCATAATGTGCACAAGGTGCTGGAAAAAACCTGTGTCAGGATGTATCATGACACAATGGCTTCACATCATTAATAGAGTGTACAACAACTTTTTCTACTGAAGATTGCAACAACTGAATGCACTTATGCTCCCCCAACGGAGACATCGTTTGACGGACGAAGTATTTAGGCAGATGCATAGGGTCAACATCACGTTGCAAACATCTTTAGTGCCAGCTAAAGTGTGTCATCAGAACATGGAATCGATACGAGACGTTTGGATTCGCTACCATTCGACATGCCAGAGGTCGACATCCTTCCACCACACAGCGGGAAGATCGGTTTCATTGGCAGGCAAGTTTAGATTGGGATGAAAATCACATCAATTGAACAGATAAGAACTGGCCTCCAGTATTTTTGACTGATGAATCGAGATACTGTCTAGACTCCACAGACCATTGTGCCTGAGTGTGGCCTAGACATGGATTCCAACATAGCCGAACATAACCGCTGTGGAGGGGGCTCAATCGTGATTTGGCATGGGATCAGTAGAGCTGGAAGAACTGATGTCCATGTCCTATATCGGAGCATGTGGACACGTGTGCACTATAAGGAGGACATTCTGGGAGTATCAGGAAACAACATGCTGGTACAATCGGACCAGTCTTAATCCTCATGGACGATAAGTTTGTTTGTTTGTTTGCTGTTTAATGCAATACAATATTCCAGCTATATGACGTCTGACTGCATATAATCGAGTCTAGACCAGGCAATCCAATGATTGGTATCATGAGCACTGATCCACGCAATTGGGATACGATGACATGCATCAACCAAGTCAGTAAGACTAACCAGATCCTGTTAGCCCCGTCTTAGGAGGGTCATGGTGCTCATGTTGTCAATCACTGGATTGTCTGGTCCAGACTTGATTATTTACAGACCGCCGTCAAATATAGGTGGAACACTGCTTAATGCGGTGTTAAACAACAAACCAAGCAACCAAGCAAATCAAGCAATGGTCATTGATGCGTACTTAGAGCAGGAGACCTTGTCTGCATGGAGCTGCCAGTCCTGTCACAAGAACTCCACTCTATCGAACACATGTGGAACAAACTGCAGATTGCCCTCTCACAATGTCCTGTCCTGGCAACTCAACAGGAACACTGCACAGCTCTTACTAAAGAGTGGAATAATCTTCCTTGGCAATTATCCAGACATTTATTGGGAGCATAAGACGATGGAGCCAGGCTCTGATCGCATTTTTCATAATGAATTTGTTTTTGTGATTGTTTACGTTTCAGTAGGATACTCTCATTGTGACAAGTGATCGGACTGATTATTGGCTACATGTTGCTTGTTGGCATGTTGTGGCACTTGACACCACTTTTGTTCATTAAACATGGCTTCACGCAAAATTGTCTTTGGACATTTCAACAGGTGCACCCAATTTGATGTATTTATGTGGTATAGTGTCAATTACCTTGTTCTACTGTGAACAACTAAGCTTTCCTGAACTATATCATCAGCCTCATTTCAAAATTACATATCATCTCCACGTGTTTGAAAGTAGAGGTAACAATGCATCAGAAAGCTGACAATGAAATACATGTTTTACAAAAACCTAAACTCTGAACACTTTTGACGGAGACATTTCCAAAGCATGACCATCTCCTAATAAAGAAGGCATCTACTTAGTTTAATTGAAATACATAACACTTTTTTGAGAAAATGTAACCACAAACTTAATCTTAACATATGGAGATATATACTGAGCAGCAACGCAAACAGATCCATTCATTTTAATTCATTTTTCTGACAGGTCAAACAGTCGTTAACAACTTTGAGGGCATGTGTTTGATTACCATATGAATGTTCGCTTAAAATATACATGCTCAACAAGGTACCCGTCGAGTGCCAAAATGGCAAGTGCCTGCAGCCTAAAAAACGTCCACCAATAGTTTTTATGGCCTCCCGAGCAGCTATACAGGCATAGCTTTTTTGAGTTGATGAGTGTCTGAAAGAAAGCCAAAGGAAGTTGGTTCCACTCCTGCACCATTGCAGCTTCGAGTTGCTGATGGGTCTGTGACTGCCTTTTGGTTGCTATTCAAGGTCAAATCTCATGTTGAGCGACGGAGAAGGTCATGACATGACATTCATAAAATTCTAGAGATGGGTATTGGAGGTTAGAAGTGTATCACAATATTTTAAAATGCACAAGGCCGTATTGCAATACGTATCACAATATATTGTATAAGTCTAAATCTTGAATGCAGAAGCAATTTGAACCATCATTGTATGAATTGAAGTTCATAATTGGAACAACACAAGATGCTAGAAAAGCATAATGTTGACCAATTCAGTAAATACGCACGAATGCACACTCAGGATGCATGCTATGGCTATCTGGCAAGTTCTTAATAAACACAAGAAAAAAATTGCTATTTGAAATAATCGGATATAATAAGCACAAAAGAATGATATTGTGAAACGTATCGTGGAAAGAGTGAACCTCAATATACCGATAAACAGGTAATGCCTCGCACCCTGTATCAGAAACTACATGGAAACCCTAGTTGTGTGGGGATGAGCATTGTCGTGATGAAAGACTTGGGAGTTGAGGATAAGCCATGAACTGAAGTGTTACAAAACCTCAAAGAACGTTACCCCATTTGACCACTGCTGATGGAAGACGTGTGGAGGACTCTTGTGGTCCAAACTAAATCCCCTCACCATTACACTCCCTCTTCCTCATTTGTTGGTTTGCAAAACACAGAAACATAAGGACAGACTAGTGACTGAAGTTGCAGACTGCAGGCATGTTAAGTTTGGCTGTTTTAGTTTTGACCACACAAGGGTGAACTAACACACTTGTCAGATACTGAAGTAACAAAGGGACATTTTGGGCCTTCTTTTTTCACTAGTTTCTCTTATATCAAAAGGAGCAATATGGTGAAACTGTCCCTGGACCATCCCACCGAAAGCCTCTCCAAATGTTGCTGAAACCAATTCTTTTCAAAGTCAAGTATTGTTTCCATGGCAATCATATGTGAAAACCTACATCAAGTTTGATGATTTGATGAAAGATTGTGGCAGGCTAGTGTGGGCAAAAGATATGGTTTTCCAATTTTGCACATACTTTGATATTTCTTGCCCATGACAGCATTTTTTTCACTTTGGTGACACCAACTTTTATGTTGTAAAGGTTGAATCTAGGTAAAAAATGTATATGTAAGGCTCCACTTCTGTCTACACCCATGCCAAATTTCAAATCCATTTTTGAAAAAGAAGGCCAAATGACAGCCATTAATGGGTTTCTAAATGTGGCAGGATGTTCCGTGAGCCTACATTTGGGACCATTAACAAAAACAGTCAGCTCCATAGGCCTTGTAGTTTGAGAACAGTTGTTGCAAATTCAGTAACACTAGAAAATGGGGTGTATGAAAGTAAAAGGTTGTAACTGGATCACAATAAAAAAATACAAAAAAATATTCTATGTAATTCTGAAAGTCACATACTTGGTGCATATCAAACTGCATAATGATACATGCAGAAATGAGTAATGGCTCAATATGACATACATGTATTCAATATGACAACTGTGGTGGCCATGCTCAAAATTAGCTCAGAAGTCTGCGAGCACCATAACTCTCAACATTTACACAGTTTCAGCGGCATGGGCCGTAGTTACAGAGATGTTGACATAGCAGTTATTGGGGGGGGGTGGGGGGTGGATGGATGGATGGAGCTCCAGTCAGTTGAGCTAAGGGGCGGTCGGGTAGCCTAGTGGTTAAAGCGTTCGCTCATCACGCCGAAGACCCGGGTTCGATTTCCGACATGGGTACAATGTGTGAAGCCCATTTCTGGTGTCCCCCGCCGTGATATTGCTGGAATATTGCTAAAAGCGGCGTAAAACCTTACTCACTCACTCACTCAAGCTAAAAACAATAAGATAGTTGAGGCCATGAATAGGGTTCTTCAATATGGCTGTTGCCCCTAATGCGCTGTGCTCTCTCACTCCATTCCAAATTCTCAAACGACTTTTCCAGTGATTGCCCGGAACTTGACTATTTTCAGGCCAACGTTACATCATGAATAGTGTTGTCTGCTGCTGCAGAATGCTATATTCCCTCCTAGTCCCCATGTACCAGTATGTGTTTTTATTATATTAAACAAAGATGCATTAAATTAATAATAATCTTCATCTAAAATATCAAACATTTATTTCTTTAAATACTTGTGTTCACTTCAAAACATGCACAAATCTACAAATTCATGGGGAAGCTGGCTTCCGTAAATGGTTTGGGTGGTTCAGGCACTTCTTTATTGGGTCATGGCTATTGTCACTGGGTCTGTCCCAGGCCTGTGAATAGATTGTTATTGTGCTCTGGTTCTGTATGATCTCTTCAATCATGTGAATATCCTTGTCACAGCATTAGCTGGCCAGTCAGTTTATTTCTCTGTTCATCTTCTGAGAGCACCTTCTCTTCACTGTGTTACACAATTTCATGAAATTATAACATTACTTATCAAGGAAATTTGTGTTTGAGAAGAATATCAGTCTGCGACGCAAGCCACTAGTCCTGAGCCCGTGTCTAGTACAACAGCCTGTCGGAATAGTGGAGCATCTTTTGTGGTAGCCTGATCAAATCGAGGTGTATGGATAAAACCCTTTGTCAAACAGGGAAACTAACAAAGTGACAAGGCAAAATATTTTTTCAGAAACATTTGTCATCAGCTGCACCTCACAATAAAGACTAACTGAATATTTGTAAAATAATGCAAACTCAATCCTTGTGTGTAAACATGCCACAGATCAATGCAATGGTTCTAAAATTGTTTCACTAAAATATATTTGCAATCTATGTTTAACTGGTGTCTTGTCTTTATTTGTTATTAGCACTAAATAAGTGACTAGAGCGGAACCCCGTTTCACCAGAACCCAGATATCAGGAAACCTCGCCTACCAGACGATATTTATGTGAAACAAAATATACACTACATAAGATGCTTCATTTATTCTGAAATCTTCCAATGACTTTCAATTACCAACAGTGTGCAAAATACACACAGGGGTGTCCCAAAAACCGGATAGTGAATAATGTGTTTGTTTTGTAATTCATCACCCGGCAACCAACATCAAAAGAGTGAGTATTGTATAATTTAATCCTGTTATTACACAATATGGTTTGAAAAAGTGTTCATTTTATATCTGGACTGTTTGTAATCTATTTTAATAAAAATTTCATTGAATGTTGTTCACATTGACTTCAGGGAACAGATGGGCAGATTGCACAAAGTCACGGTTATTTACAGCAACCACATGCACAATCCAAAGTTTTACTACAAATTTCACACTTTCATTGGTTAACATTAAGTTTGTTATCACTTTTTTGTTTACCTGAATTCGCTAAAGGGATACAATGTCTTTTTTCTTACTGCAAAAATATAAAAATCCTAGGCATATCTTTGCCTCCATAGAATTTGGGTAGGGGAGTTAACTCTGGTCAGTTGACAAGGGATTCAGCTATGTATATGGAAATGTTTTTTATCTGGAAGATATTTGAGAAAACGCAAGTTCCCGGATAAACAAATTTTGACTGTAGTGAAGTTCAAGGTGAAAACATAACACAGGAAATAATGCAAACAATGCCCATAATGACAGGGCAAGTCAGGGCAAGAGAACAGTTTTTGTAACTGGCCCACATGTATTGTTGGGTGTGTACGGTCGTGAGACTGTATCAAGCCTTGTAAACAGTCATTTGTACTGATCTAATTCATGCCAATGTGCTCTCATAATATTGTGACTGTGGGTTTAAAATGATTTTGAGTGGTAGGTCTCTTTCAAAGGATATTTTGATTGTCCTCGCTGCCCAAGGCGACGTGGCTTGACATTTGGAAAAACGCATTTCATGACCTTCCCAAAATCAGCTGGACAAAGGGGCTTCAGATTATGACTTTCACAGTACAGCCTGCAAAAGATAAGAAAAACATGAATCCCTGAAGTGTCAGTTCAAGATGGTGATCTTTGACATAATTTAAAGGATATTCTTTTGACTTAAACATTAAGACCAGAATTTTTGGTCTTTTCTTTTCAACCTGCGCAGGAAAAATCCTGGAAAACTTAACCAATGACAAAGACGTGACAAAGAAATCTCCTCAGGTAACATGGTAATGTGAGTTTCCTGAGCTTCATGAGATATCAGAATCTCTTATCTGTACAGATTGAACATATTTTCTCATCAAATGAAATTGGCTTGTGACCAAATAAACACATAAATTATATACGAGGAGGTGATGTGTGTTGTTCTTGTCATTGCAGCAGCTTTGAATAGGTTTTGATCTCGACACAGACCAGAACACTGTCTTTCCTTGTGTATAATGTACTATTGGTACCTGCCTTATTCACTGCTCTTTAGTCAATGTTACAGTATTTTGTGTATATATTGTTTATTGTCTAAATTCCTCCAAACATACATATGTATATATTTTAGATGCATTACACTTTTTGTATGTATAAACATAAACATATGTGTGTGTGTGTGTGTGTGTGTGTGTGTGTGTGTGTGTGTGTGTGTGTGTGTGTGTGTGTGTGTGTGTGTGTGTGTGTGTGTGTGTGTGTAGTAATAATTAAATAAGTGGAGTAAGATTGAACACAGTTTTAATAGGCTAGCGCTTTCAACTTGTACCACGTACGAGTCTCATCAGGCCATAACTGAATAACGGACTGAATAAGTGAGAGGTGTAGCCTAAACAGTGGATTTGTGGTCATCAGAGTGGAATGCCTATTGTTAAGAAACTTGACAATAATGTCCGTTATTCAGTTATGGCCTGATGAGACTCGTATGTGGTACGAGTTGAAAGCGCTAGCCTATTAAAACTGTGTTCAATCTTACTCCACTTATTTAATTATTACTATATTGTGCCTGAGAGTTAGAACTTTACTGTGCTTTTTATTTTTATATATCTATATCTATATATCTATATCTATATCTATATATATATATATCTGTATATATTGTTTTTTTGGTCAAAGTTACAGTATTTGTTTATATATATTGCTTACTGTACTTTCTCTCTTGTTTTATCACAAATTACCAAACCAGTATCTCGACTAACATCTACTTTTTGTGTTGCATGTATTAATTATTGGTATGGTCTGTAGGTTTGCATCAGCCAATCAGGCGCTGCACATTCAACAATCAAATCTGTAATTTATTTAGCTTGATTGGTCGAAAATATCTCAACATTGTGTCAAATAGCAAGGCACATCACGAGAATACTTAACATAGTAACAGTGACAAGCGAGATAAGCTAGTGACCTTGTATTAATACAGAATAAAGGCCAAAACATGAATGTAAGTGTTGTTTTCATTTTGTTGACTATAAATATTTAGTTATTCTACAATAGTCTATTCATGTTTTGTCTTTAAAAGTTTGTCACTTTAAGTGAAATTGACAACTCTGGCACTGTTCATGAAAGTTTGTGATTTACCTTCTTCTGTGAAATATGTCGTATCCTCATGAGAAAGTAGTTTACTGTGATCGCCGTGAACTAGCCACCATACACAGGACAGTTTAGTAAATTGCTTCGGCAAAACCGAAGTCAAAAACCGTAAATAAATGGAAAAAACCTGGTACGAATAACACAAATAACAAACCAGTTTCAAAGAAAGCAAACATTTCCAAAGTGATTGACTCACTAAATATAGTTGGTTACAACTTGACAGTTCACTTTGTATGACTTGTAATGTGTTACTGAAACCACAACCAATGCACTTACTGTTGCCTGCCTTAACAATAGGCATTCCACTTTGATGACCACAAATCCACTGTTTAGGCTACACCTCTCTTCACTTCACTTTCTTTTATTATACTTATAATTTGTTGATGTTTTGAAGTTGCAATAAGTATTGATTTTCGCAACAATTGTACATGTTCAGTTGTTTATTTTATATCATAATGCTATAAACTGGAACCATCAAATCTTTTTGTTTGGATCCCTAATTCCATGATGAAGGGTCCATTGTTTTTAGTGACCCAAAGAAAATTTAAGCCAGAGCAGACACTGTATATTGCTACATATTGCTTATATTATTTGCTATGATGTCTTTAGTTGTCATATACAGTGTTAAATGTTTCTGCTAACTAAATATGACACCGTATACAGCAACTAAAGGCACCATAACAAATTTATTATGCCGAAAAGTTGACATGGTTTACACTATCTGGTATCCATATCCCACGTCATGTCAAAACTTGACACTTACAACCGATGACGTTAAGGTTCAAAGGCAGACTACTCAAACCTTAGAGGCCAAACCTTGTTGACAATTTTAACTATATAATCTTTCTCAATAAAGTCACGAACATGATTTAAAAAAGATTAATGTCCTTGCATATCACAATTTCGAATAACAAATTTCTGTACCAAAATTTTAATGTGAAACATGTGAAGTGGGTGTTGGAAAATCCAAGATGGCCGTTACTGTTGGTATACAGTCTCATGTAAGTCAGCAACAACCATCTTGGATTTTTACTGACAGTATACAGGCTCATGTGGGGTCAGTATTTCTGCTCTCTGACTGGTCAACTCACTTTGAAGCATCATAAATATATACATATGTATATTATTCTACATATTGTACATATATATTGCTGTATAGATCACTGTATGATTCATTCACCTGATAAAGAAGTAAGCATATACACTGAAATGTTGTGTTCCTCATAATAAAGAAGTTCACATCCATATATTCTCTTCCTCATGTGTATCACTTCTATATGCCTTTCAAAGACCCTACTGTATATAATGTTTTTTGGTGAATTTTTCAGTATTTCCTGTTGTTTTTGTTAAGATTATGTGTAGTTGTCTCGAAGGTGGAAATACCACCAAGCACATTTTCTGCCATGATCTACAGGTGACTCAGAAAAGAAACACTCAACATAATAACTCAAACCGATCAAATCTAATTGCAGTGATCGGAAGAAAAGATGTCTGAAACTATCAATGACGTATCATCTATGACAAGTTCTGACATCTTGTACAGACTGCATAATAATAACTCAAAATCAGGAATAGTCTATAAAATGTCAATTCTGTATACAGCAATGAATACCTTGTACCTAACAATATTCCCATCACTGGAAAAAGTTGTTTAAAAAACTATCATGTTGTATTGTGTACAAGTTGACATCTTGAATGGAGGGGGCACAATGGTAGGAGGAACAGTGCAAACACGCATATGCTACACAATGGTACAGGGGATGACAGCATAACAGAGGTAGTCTCATGATAATTTTAATCACAATCTGACCCGCTCATGTCACAGCCCACGTCATCAGAAGCGCTTGTGTCACTGCTGATGGTCACAACTATAGGTGGGACTGTTGCATGCTGCCCTTCCTCACGTGACCAGTATCTTGACTCTATCTCGTTGACAACTTTCCTAACACAACGCTGTCATAACTCCACTGTTACCCGACCAAGAAATTTATTTACTAGCTTTTTAACATCCAGCAATCTAAACATTGTGTTCAATCGTCTAACGTCACCTTTGACGATACCCCATGTATTAGGTTCAGATCGCAGTGGTAAGGGGGGGGAAGTCATAAGACGGTGTGACCTTGACCTTTGATGAAATTGTCAACCATATACACAGGGTCAGGTTTGTTAATATTTGATGATTTCATAAGAGTTGTGGTTTTGTAGCCCTAAAAGGAAAGGTCATATTCATCTGTTGCATGTCACAATATCCCCGTTAAGGCTAATAGACGGCGGGGCATTGCTGTCTGGATCCTGCATACTGTGATATGATTCATTGTACAAGATAACAAGGGACTTGGCACACAAAGCAGGTGCCGATTTCTCTTTCACCCACTCCAGATACCTTGCCGTTCATTTCTGTGTGCTACTGAAAGTCTCTGTTGTCCTTAGCCTTGGCTCAAAAGACGAGGTCACAAGCTGTGAGTGAGTGAGTTAGATTTAACGCCGCTTTTAACAGTTTTCCAGTTATATCAAGGCACGTCAGCTTTATGTGGGAGGAAAGCCCGAAGTGATGCAGGTCCTAGACGTTTTCCATTTCGGTGAATACCCACGAGCTGGGGTATGGTGCTGACAAACCTAGAAACATAATCGGGGCGAACCGGGATTTGAACCCACAATCATAGGTTTCTGATGTGTCCAAGGGACGCAACACTGCACAGCGAATCGTGGCGCCTTAGACGACTGGGCCACCCCTGCCCCCCTCACAGCAATAAGTCTTTCACCCTTTTCCATTGGTAACTTTCTTCCAGACTCCTTTCAGACCCCAATGGGTACCCACTGACATCTGGCTGTGTGAGAGGCACTTACCCATGTCTCATCTAGGAAAACAGGATCATATCCTTCTTCACGTTTCTGCTTGATGGTTTGATTGATAATGATTTCGGAGATGAAGGATGCCAGATTGTTCATATAACACACTGTCTAATTTATCAACCGTACATGGCTTTGATATGTTCCCCCAACTGCTTTGCCTGATTGCTGGAGCCCTGTCGACGGATAACGTTTTTTAGCTTGTTAGGAGACATACCAAGAGCATTAGAAGCTTGTTTCAAGTATTTATTAATGGCATAAAATGGTTTTCTCTTTCTGCTTCACACTGAAAGAAATCTTACACCTTAAAAATCAACTGTTTCACATCAGCTGAGTAGCGCATCTTATCAGCCAACAACAACATATAAAATTTAGCATGTGCAGTTCATGTTTGCGCTGTTCCTCCTACCATTGTGCCCCTTCCATTCAAGATGTCAACTTAAACAACTTTTTCCAGTGATGGGAATAAAAATAACAAACAGCAGATATTGTTGACTACAGGGTATTTATTGCTGTGTACCATATTGACATTTAATAGACTATTCCCGATTTTGAGTTATTTTTCAAGTCAACGTTCTCATTTGGAGCCAAACAGACTGTAAATTAAGTTGTGAGAGAAGGTATGACATAAGGGACTGAAAGCTGGGACTTTGGAATCAGGAAGAAGTGGAATCGGAATCAGGAGCATAAAACAAGACAGAATTTCCGCATATTACCAGTTATTTTTATGTTTAGTAACAGTCTTGAATTGTAAGCTTCATTACAATGGTGAACAAACAGGAATACATTTATATAATCAAGTTTAAAGGCAATATCAAAACAGAGACACAATGCCATAACAATAGCTTCACCAGTTGAGCTTACATGAAACATATTCTGGCTAGTTCCTCCTATAAAGGTTTTGTATGAAAGTTTAGTGGTAGCTGAACACTGACCTGTAATCATCATAGACCTCATGCTTAGGCACACAGATCTCACTGTCCTCTTCCAAGTGACTGCGGATCCATGTGAATGCCTGGGCCTGCTCTATGCGGTTTGAAGAGTGCAGGAAGGAGGTTGGAGTTCTGAATTGAAAGTAATTTCTTTCACTCAATCATCAACTTCAAATCAAACAATCAATCTAAAGACATCTGTTCTTAATTATACCCATTAAGATTCCAACATTTAGGCACAAAGAGGTATCAGCCAACAACGACACCAGCTCAATGAGTGCCATTTCCTCTCCTGCAACATATGCGACTTCCACTGAAGTTGTTATGTAACCAGCTTATATATTACACTCATCATCATGTATGTTGCTCAGAATACAACAAGAGTTTGCCACTAACGTGGCTATATCCCCCGCCCCTGTTGCAGAATTTATGACATAATTAAATCTAAACAAACCCTAACCGAGGTGGAACTTGTCATGGAAGTTGTAAAAAAAAGATGAGTCCATCTTGTTGCCATGGAAACGTAAAAAATAAATATTTCTAAAATTCTAAATATCAAAAGGCACCAGTTCAGCATGTACCTGACAGACCTGCAAAGTTTGATGAAAAAATATTGAACGGTTTATGAGTTATGCTCCGGAAACGAACCCTACCCTCACAGAAGCTAAGTCCATCTTGTTGCCATGGAAATGTAAAAAATACAAATTTCTAAAATTTCTCAATAGCAAAAGGCACCAGTTCAGCATGTACCTGACAGACCTGCAAAGTTTGATGAAAAAATATTGAATGGTTTATGAGTTATGCTCCAGAAACGAAACGTGACGGACGGACGGACAGACATACGGCCGGACGTACGGAAGGACGGACGGAGCCCGTTTCTATATCCCCCGCCAACTTCGTTGGGCGGGGGATAATTAGATTCACCTGGGCTTTTGTAATTATACACTACCCTTTAATGCCAGTGAAACAGACAAAACAGAAGACAAACTTCAATGGAATCACTGTCACATCAAACACCTGGCGGAACCTTTTACAATTAAGGGACACAACTCTGAACAGAAAATTTCAGTCTTTAGATAACTGGACTGCATGTGCCCCCTTACATGTCTTACAAAGGGGGACTCACTCAATCATCATTTCATTTCAACCAAAAATGGCTGAATGATGGCAATAAGTTTCAGCTTTCATTATGGTTGAAGTTGAAAGGTCAAAATGCAAAATACCGGTCCAAGCTAAAATGTACCGGTCCCAAGTAAAGATCTAAGAGTATGTACAATCACTGATTTGGTCACAACTGATCATGAGAAGTAGAAACGTTTGAGAGAGAAACAGAAAGAAAATGCATGGCATGTATTAAGACATCAAACAATAGTTATCACTCTGTATAATTCTAAGAATACTACCCCTATTCCATCACAGCCATAATTTCTGTAATTTGGCTGTCATCACACTATTAAATCTTCAGATTTTTCAACAGACACCCTTTTCACTGTCAGCTATTTACCATAGTCACAGGGGACCCCTCACCTCACTCACAATGGGTACAGTTTCCTGCACAAAAGTGGGGCGGCTTAAAATACCCAGCATCCTAGATGCAGATGAATGGGGGAGGTGGGTGGGACTGCTCCTGATTAAGTAGAGGTAATGTTCTTAGAATTATGCACAATGTAACTATTGTTTAATAATTCCTTCAAATACCTTATCTCTACTACATCATGTGCAGAATTTAACAGAGGGAAAAGGCAGGATCTGGCATGTAACACTCCCAAATAGCTGACACTAGTGACAGCCTTGATTATAAACATTAACAGTAACAAATAATAGATGCAAATACTTGTCATTTTCCATGAAAACCCGTAACACTGGCATTTCTGTGACCTCACTTCCCATATTTTAACATCATATTTGGTTCTGATGAAGGATAAGAATTTATGGAAGAACAACTTCTTTATTACAATAAAGAGCGACGTTTCAATGTAGGTTCTTACACTGTTATCAAGTAACGACAGTCCAGACTGTAAACTGTCCTTACAACTTTGAGTAAGCAGTGGTCTGACGTCACATGCTTCCAAATGTTGGAGTAAGACAGCAGACACCCTCCCACTGGTCCTCGTTTTCACGTTAGTTTGAAATCCATATATCTGTTATCAAGATCCATAAACAAAGCTGACAGGAAAGGGTTTAACAAAGGGAGGTTGTAAGTACTGGTAGTGTTTTACGGCAAGTCCCACTACCTCTGGAGATGGACTTGCTTCTACCTCTATGACGATGATGTCGTCATTTGTGTCGTCACAGGAGTCTTTCTTGTCCGTCAAGGCAGGGGCACAGAAAGAATCTCATCCTGCAGTGACATATCTTCTTTTAGGAGGATCCTGATGATCTCTGGGAGTAGCGGCAGGTCACCTGTAAGTCTTCGCCCGCCACCAGGTTAATAGTGGAAACCTGGAATCTCTCTTTAGTATCCTGATTGACTTCATCAATGACTGTTCCCAGTTCCTAGGTGTTAAGGGTACAGAGACTATTTGAACCTGTAGATGGTGGCTTTAAGGGAAAGCAAGTTGGGACGACATACATACTTGAGAAACTCATAATTCCTTGAGGATGCCATGTAAAGCACTCTGAATGAAACCCACTTGACCTTCTTGATCCGCTGGCATTTCTGTATCATACTCATGAATCACAAGTAACCTATGCCAAAACTCAATTAACACAGCAATCCAATTAAGGTAGGCTCCAATGTTCATCATATGCATGTTGACACCTTCCATATCCTCAAGTTTGTTCATGCGAAAACTCATCTTGAAGAGGAAAACTTCATTAAATAATAGTAGACTTCAATGCAGGGAAGCTGAGCAAAGCAGCTTAGCTTGTTGTTCTAACTTACTAGAGGAGGATGGCCATGGCAGGGTGTGGAACTGCTGGGGGTGCAGGATCTGCGAATTCCGGTTCCATCAAATGAGGGGCAGGTTCATTAGTGACTAAGGGCTTAGTCCAAGGCATAGGAGAGTGCAATTCCTCAATAATCTGCTTGAATGAGTAGTCCTCCACAGTACAAGCATAACATCATTCCAATCCGAAATCCAAAGTGTCCCTGTGAGATGTACAAGAGAGAACTGAGTCACGTGGGGTAACCTAGCCAGATGTTGTTGGAGGATGATAATCACATGTAATAGTTCCTGAAAGCTGTTTCTTCTCAGAAATTCCTACCACACGAGTTGTAACAGTATGCACAAGGTTGTAAAGTCCGAAGGCCCTGGGTAGTTCACTCTCACTACCATTATGTAGCATATCACAAGATCTGTGTGCCCTGTCCTCAGACGAACGTGTAGACGAATGTTAGGTAAATCCCTCTTGACTTTGAAAGAATTACGTGCATGTGAAACCATCAATCACAGGAAGGTTGAGAATCTAGGGCGAGTTAAGTGATGCCACACTTGGAGCAGACGGACGGGTATCCATCCCACAACACAAACAAAAAATCTACTTACATGAAAATTGTTATACAATCAGATAAGAAAATAAAAAGAGGGTGTTTTACTTATGAAAAGCCCTGACATAATGGGCGATCTTTTTCAATTCATCTTCCCTTCACTACCCCGCTAGGTGTGCTGACCCAGACAGTCCAACCTTAAACTGATGGCGCATGCGCAATACGAGCGGACATGTGATGTCACTCTCACACCTATAGACAGTTAATCAGTATAGCCTTCACCTCTATTGGCAACGCTGGTGTATTGACAGTATATCTTTTCATCTAAACAACGATCTATCTATTGTCATGTCTGGAAATAGATGTTCCTTGATTCAAAGATACATCAGGGATGACCATGACTGCGTATATTGTATCGTTAACCACTTGGCAGCCGTTCTAAGTGAGACTGTGAGATCAGCTGATCGTTTATTCCAGATCGCTTTGTTGATGTTTTGCAATCGGTACTGAAAGCGATGCCCTTGATGTTTGGATTTCACACTCTTAAAAATCAACAGATTTTCACTGTATTCGTACCAATATCTATGTTGTAAAATCCCCGAGCAGGCTTCATAATTTGCATGCATTTCAGTACAGCGGTAAGGCGATGCGGTACGGGAAATGTGAAGGTCTTATGTAACGTGAAGTTGCCAGTAGCCCGAATGTTGTGAATTTTGACAGCAACACATGTAAGTACTTATCAGTTATATAACTGAAGGAAGTGAGAAATGTTTTCAAGAAATAGTAAAAGAAACAGGCACTGGTAAATTACGTCATCAAAAAATATTATGTTACCAAAACAAGAAGATACAACTATGATTTACATCTACACATGTATTTATGTATCATACACATCTTGTGGGGTAGTAAGTATGATTTACATCTACACATGTATTTATGTATCACACACATCCGGTGGGGTAGCAAGTATGATTTACATCTACACATGTATTTATGTATCATACACATCTTGTGGGGTAGTAAGTATGATTTACATCTACACATGTATTTATGTATCATACACATCTTGTGGGGTAGTAAGTATGATTTACATCTACACATGTATTTATGTATCATACACATCTTGTGGGGTAGTAAGTATGATTTACATCTACACATGTATTTATGTATCATACACATCTTGTGGGGTAGTAAGTATGATTTACATCTACACATGTATTTATGTATCATACACATCCGGTGGGGTAGTAAGTATGATTTACATCTACACATATATTTATGTATCATACACATCTTGTGGGGTAGTAAGTATAATTTACATCTACACATGTATTTATGTATCATACACATCTGGTGGGGTAGTAAGTATGATTTACATATACACATCTATTTATGTATCATACACATCTTGTGGGGTAGTAAGTATAATTTACATCTACACATGTATTTATGTATCATACACATCCGGTGGGGTAGTCAGTATGATTTACATCTACACATGTTTTTATGTATCATACACATCTGGTGGGGTAGTAAGTATGATTTACATCTACACATGTATTTATGTATCATACACATCTTGTGGGGTAGTAAGTATGATTTACATCTACACATGTATTTATGTATCATACACATCCGGTGGGGTAGCAAGTATGATTTACATCTACACATGTATTTATGTATCATACACATCTTGTGGGGTAGTAAGTATGATTTACATATACACATGTATTTATGTATCATACACATCTTGTGGGGTAGTAAGTATGATTTGCATCTACACATGTATTTATGTATCATACACATCCGGTGGGGTAGCAAGTATGATTTACATCTACACATGTTTTTATGTATCATACACATCTTGTGGGGTAGTAAGTATGATTTACATCTACACATGTATTTATGTATCATACACATCTGGTGGGGTAGTAAGTATGATTTACATCTACACATGTATTTATGTATCATACACATCCGGTGGGGTAGCAAGTATGATTTACATCTACACATGTTTTTATGTATCATACACATCTGGTGGGGTAGTAAGTATGATTTACATCTACACATGTATTTATGTATCATACACATCTGGTGGGGTAGTAAGTATGATTTACATCTACACATGTATTTATGTATCATACACATCTTGTGGGGTAGTAAGTATGATTTACATCTACACATGTATTTATGTATCATACACATCCGGTGGGGTAGTAAGTATGATTTACATCTACACATGTATTTATGTATCATACACATCTTGTGGGGTAGTAAGTATAATTTACATCTACACATGTATTTATGTATCATACACATCTGGTGGGGTAGTAAGTATGATTTACATCTACACATGTATTTATGTATCATACACATCTGGTGGGGTAGTAAGAATGATTTACATCTACACATGTATTTATGTATCATACACATCTGGTGGGGTAGTAAGTATGATTTACATCTACACATGTATTTATGTATCATACACATCTGGTGGGGTAGTAAGAATGATTTACATCTACACATGTATTTATGTATCATACACATCTTGTGGGGTAGTAAGTATGATTTACATCTACACATGTATTTATGTATCATACACATCTTGTGGGGTAGTAAGTATAATTTACATCTACACATGTATTTATGTATCATACACATCTTGTGGGGTAGTAAGTATGATTTACATCTACACATGTATTTATGTATCATACACATCTGGTGAGGTAGTAAGTATGATTTACATCTACACATGTATTTATGTATCATACACATCCGGTGGGGTAGTAAGTATGATTTACATCTACACATGTATTTATGTATCATACACATCTGGTGGGGTAGTAAGTATGATTTACATCTACACATGTATTTATGTATCATACACATCTGGTCGGGTAGTAAGTATGATTTACATCTACACATGTATTTATGTATCATACACATCTGGTGGGGTAGTAAGGATGATTTACATCTACACATGTATTTATGTATCATACACATCTGGTGGGGTAGTAAGTATGATTTACATCTACACATGTATTTATGTATCATACACATCTTGTGGGGTAGTAAGTATGATTTACATCTACACATGTATTTATGTATCATACACATCTGGTGGGGTAGTAAGTATGATTTACATCTACACATGTATTTATGTAACATACACATCTTGTGGGGTAGTAAGTATGATTTACATCTACACATGTATTTATGTATCATACACATCTTGTGGGGTAGTAAGTATGATTTACATCTACACATGTATTTATGTATCATACACATCTGGTGGGGTAGTAAGTATGATTTACATCTACACATGTATTTATGTATCATACACATCCGGTGGGGTAGTAAGTATGATTTACATCTACACATGTATTTATGTATCATACACATCTGGTGGGGTAGTAAGTATGATTTACATCTACACATGTATTTATGTATCATACACATCTGGTCGGGTAGTAAGTATGATTTACATCTACACATGTATTTATGTATCATACACATCTTGTGGGGTAGTAAGTATGATTTACATCTACACATGTATTTATGTATCATACACATCTTGTGGGGTAGTAAGTATGATTTACATCTACACATGTATTTATGTATCATACACATCTTGTGGGGTAGTAAGTATGATTTACATCTACACATGTATTTATGTATCATACACATCTGGTGGGGTAGTAAGTATGATTTACATCTACACATGTATTTATGTATCATACACATCTTGTGGGGTAGTAAGTATGATTTACATCTACACATGTATTTATGTATCATACACATCTTGTGGGGTAGTAAGTATGATTTACATCTACACATGTATTTATGTATCATACACATCCGGTGGGGTAGTAAGTATGATTTACATCTACACATGTATTTATGTATCATACACATCCGGTGGGGTAGTAAGTATGATTTACATCTACACATCTATTTATGTATCATACACATCTTGTGGGGTAGTAAGTATAATTTACATCTACACATGTATTTATGTATCATACACATCTTGTGGGGTAGTAAGTATGATTTACATCTACACATGTATTTATGTATCATACACATCAGGTGGGGTAGTAAGTATGATTTACATCTACACATGTATTTATGTATCATACACATCCGGTGGGGTAGTAAGTATGATTTACATCTACACATGTATTTATGTATCATACACATCCGGTGGGGTAGTAAGTATGATTTACATCTACACATGTATTTATGTATCATACACATCTTGTGGGGTAGTAAGTATAATTTACATCTACACATGTATTTATGTATCATACACATCCGGTGGGGTAGTAAGGATGATTTACATCTACACATGTATTTATGTATCATACACATCTTGTGGGGTAGTAAGTATGATTTACATCTACACATGTATTTATGTATCATACACATCCGGTGGGGTAGTAAGTATGATTTACATCTACACATGTATTTATGTATCATACACATCTGGTGGGGTAGTAAGTATGATTTACATCTACACATGTATTTATGTATCATACACATCTTGTGGGGTAGTAAGTATGATTTACATCTACACATGGATTTATGTATCATACACATCTTGTGGGGTAGTAAGTATAATTTACATCTACACATGTATTTATGTATCATACACATCTTGTGGGGTAGTAAGTATGATTTACATCTACACATGTATTTATGTATCATACACATCCGGTGGGGTAGTAAGTATGATTTACATCTACACATGTATTTATGTATCATACACATCTGGTGGGGTAGTAAGTATGATTTACATCTACACATGTATTTATGTATCATACACATCTGGTCGGGTAGTAAGTATGATTTACATCTACACATGTATTTATGTATCATACACATCTTGTGGGGTAGTAAGTATGATTTACATCTACACATGTATTTATGTATCATACACATCTTGTGGGGTAGTAAGTATGATTTACATCTACACATGTTTTTATGTATCATACACATCTTGTGGGGTAGTAAGTATGATTTACATATACACATGTATTTATGTATCATACACATCTTGTGGGGTAGTAAGTATGATTTACATCTACACATGTATTTATGTATCATACACATCTTGTGGGGTAGTAAGTATGATTTACATCTACACATGTATTTATGTATCATACACATCTTGTGGGGTAGTAAGTATGATTTACATCTACACATGTATTTATGTATCATACACATCTTGTGGGGTAGTAAGTATGATTTACATCTACACATGTATTTATGTATCATACACATCTGGTGGGGTAGTAAGAATGATTTACATCTACACATGTATTTATGTATCATACACATCTTGTGGGGTAGTAAGTATGATTTACATCTACACATGTATTTATGTATCATACACATCTTGTGGGGTAGTAAGTATGATTTACATCTACACATGTATTTATGTATCATACACATCTTGTGGGGTAGTAAGTATGATTTACATATACACATGTATTTATGTATCATACACATCTTGTGGGGTAGTAAGTATGATTTACATCTACACATGTATTTATGTATCATACACATCTTGTGGGGTAGTAAGTATGATTTACATCTACACATGTATTTATGTATCATACACATCTTGTGGGGTAGTAAGTATGATTTACATCTACACATGTATTTATGTATCATACACATCTTGTGGGGTAGTAAGTATGATTTACATATACACATGTATTTATGTATCATACACATCTTGTGGGGTAGTAAGTATGATTTACATCTACACATGTATTTATGTATCATACACATCTTGTGGGGTAGTAAGTATGATTTACATCTACACATGTATTTATGTATCATACACATCTTGTGGGGTAGTAAGTATGATTTACATCTACACATGTATTTATGTATCATACACATCTGGTGGGGTAGTAAGAATGATTTACATCTACACATGTATTTATGTATCATACACATCTTGTGGGGTAGTAAGTATGATTTACATCTACACATGTATTTATGTATCATACACATCTTGTGGGGTAGTAAGTATGATTTACATCTACACATGTATTTATGTATCATACACATCCGGTGGGGTAGTAAGAATGATTTACATCTACACATGTATTTATGTATCATACACATCTTGTGGGGTAGTAAGTATGATTTACATATACACATGTATTTATGTATCATACACATCTTGTGGGGTAGTAAGTATGATTTACATCTACACATGTATTTATGTATCATACACATCTTGTGGGGTAGTAAGTATGATTTACATCTACACATGTATTTATGTATCATACACATCTTGTGGGGTAGTAAGTATGATTTACATCTACACATGGATTTATGTATCATACACATCTTGTGGGGTAGTAAGTATAATTTACATCTACACATGTATTTATGTATCATACACATCTTGTGGGGTAGTAAGTATGATTTACATCTACACATGTATTTATGTATCATACACATCCGGTGGGGTAGTAAGTATGATTTACATCTACACATGTATTTATGTATCATACACATCTGGTGGGGTAGTAAGTATGATTTACATCTACACATGTATTTATGTATCATACACATCTGGTGGGGTAGTAAGTATGATTTACATCTACACATGTATTTATGTATCATACACATCTTGTGGGGTAGTAAGTATGATTTACATCTACACATGTATTTATGTATCATACACATCTTGTGGGGTAGTAAGTATGATTTACATCTACACATGTTTTTATGTATCATACACATCTTGTGGGGTAGTAAGTATGATTTACATATACACATGTATTTATGTATCATACACATCTTGTGGGGTAGTAAGTATGATTTACATCTACACATGTATTTATGTATCATACACATCTTGTGGGGTAGTAAGTATGATTTACATATACACATGTATTTATGTATCATACACATCTTGTGGGGTAGTAAGTATGATTTACATATACACATGTATTTATGTATCATACACATCTTGTGGGGTAGTAAGTATGATTTACATCTACACATGTATTTATGTATCATACACATCTTGTGGGGTAGTAAGTATGATTTACATCTACACATGTATTTATGTATCATACACATCTGGTGGGGTAGTAAGAATGATTTACATCTACACATGTATTTATGTATCATACACATCTTGTGGGGTAGTAAGTATGATTTACATCTACACATGTATTTATGTATCATACACATCTTGTGGGGTAGTAAGTATGATTTACATCTACACATGTATTTATGTATCATACACATCTTGTGGGGTAGTAAGTATGATTTACATATACACATGTATTTATGTATCATACACATCTTGTGGGGTAGTAAGTATGATTTACATCTACACATGTATTTATGTATCATACACATCTTGTGGGGTAGTAAGTATGATTTACATCTACACATGTATTTATGTATCATACACATCTTGTGGGGTAGTAAGTATGATTTACATCTACACATGTATTTATGTATCATACACATCTTGTGGGGTAGTAAGTATGATTTACATATACACATGTATTTATGTATCATACACATCTTGTGGGGTAGTAAGTATGATTTACATCTACACATGTATTTATGTATCATACACATCTTGTGGGGTAGTAAGTATGATTTACATCTACACATGTATTTATGTATCATACACATCTTGTGGGGTAGTAAGTATGATTTACATCTACACATGTATTTATGTATCATACACATCTGGTGGGGTAGTAAGAATGATTTACATCTACACATGTATTTATGTATCATACACATCTTGTGGGGTAGTAAGTATGATTTACATCTACACATGTATTTATGTATCATACACATCTTGTGGGGTAGTAAGTATGATTTACATCTACACATGTATTTATGTATCATACACATCCGGTGGGGTAGTAAGAATGATTTACATCTACACATGTATTTATGTATCATACACATCTTGTGGGGTAGTAAGTATGATTTACATATACACATGTATTTATGTATCATACACATCTTGTGGGGTAGTAAGTATGATTTACATCTACACATGTATTTATGTATCATACACATCCGGTGGGGTAGTAAGTATGATTTACATCTACACATGTATTTATGTATCATACACATCCGGTGGGGTAGTAAGTATGATTTACATATACACATGTATTTATGTATCATACACATCTTGTGGGGTAGTAAGTATGATTTACATCTACACATGTATTTATGTATCATACACATCTTGTGGGGTAGTAAGTATAATTTACATCTACACATGTATTTATGTATCATACACATCCGGTGGGGTAGTAAGTATGATTTACATCTACACATGTATTTATGTATCATACACATCCGGTGGGGTAGTCAGTATGATTTACATCTACACATGTTTTTATGTATCATACACATCTTGTGGGGTAGTAAGTATGATTTACATCTACACATGTATTTATGTATCATACACATCTGGTGGGGTAGTAAGTATGATTTACATCTACACATGTATTTATGTATCATACACATCCGGTGGGGTAGTAAGAATGATTTACATCTACACATGTATTTATGTATCATACACATCTGGTGGGGTAGTAAGTATGATTTACATCTACACATGTATTTATGTATCATACACATCCGGTGGGGTAGTAAGAATGATTTACATCTACACATGTATTTATGTATCATACACATCTTGTGGGGTAGTAAGTATGATTTACATCTACACATGTATTTATGTATCATACACAACTTGTGGGGTAGTAAGTATGATTTACATATACACATGTATTTATGTATCATACACATCTTGTGGGGTAGTAAGTATGATTTACATCTACACATGTATTTATGTATCATACACATCTTGTGGGGTAGTAAGTATGATTTACATCTACACATGTATTTATGTATCATACACATCTGGTGGGGTAGTAAGTATGATTTACATATACACATGTATTTATGTATCATACACATCTTGTGGGGTAGTCAGTATGATTTACATCTACACATGTATTTATGTATCATACACATCTTGTGGGGTAGTAAGTATGATTTACATATAAACATGTATTTATGCATCATACACATCTTGTGGGGTAGTCAGTATGATTTACATCTACACATGTATTTATGTATCATACACATCTTGTGGGGTAGTCAGTATGATTTACATCTACACATGTATTTATGTATCATACACATCTTGTGGGGTAGTAAGTATGATTTACATATACACATCTATTTATGTATCATACACATCTTGTGGGGTAGTCAGTATGATTTACATCTACACATGTATTTATGTATCATACACATCTTGTGGGGTAGTAAGTATGATTTACATCTACACATGTATTTATGTATCATACACATCTTGTGGGGTAGTCAGTATGATTTACATCTACACATGTATTTATGTATCATACACATCTTGTGGGGTAGTAAGTATGATTTACATCTACACATGTATTTATGTATCATACACATCTTGTGGGGTAGTAAGTATGATTTACATCTACACATGTATTTATGTATCATACACATCTGGTGGGGTAGTAAGTATGATTTACATCTACACATGTATTTATGTATCATACACATCTGGTGGGGTAGTAAGTATGATTTACATCTACACATGTATTTATGTATCATACACATCTTGTGGGGTAGTAAGTATGATTTACATCTACACATGTATTTATGTATCATACACATCTTGTGGGGTAGTAAGTATGATTTACATCTACACATGTATTTATGTATCATACACATCTTGTGGGGTAGTAAGTATGATTTACATCTACACATGTATTTATGTATCATACACATCTGGTGGGGTAGTAAGTATGATTTACATCTACACATGTATTTATGTATCATACACATCTGGTGGGGTAGTAAGTATGATTTACATCTACACATGTATTTATGTATCATACACATCCGGTGGGGTAGTAAGTATGATTTACATCTACACATGTATTTATGTATCATACACATCTTGTGGGGTAGTAAGTATGATTTACATCTACACATGTATTTATGTATCATACACATCTGGTGGGGTAGCAAGTATGATTTACATCTACACATGTATTTATGTATCATACACATCCGGTGGGGTAGTAAGAATGATTTACATCTACACATGTATTTATGTATCATACACATCTTGTGGGGTAGTAAGTATGATTTACATCTACACATGTATTTATGTATCATACACAACTTGTGGGGTAGTAAGTATGATTTACATATACACATGTATTTATGTATCATACACATCTGGTGGGGTAGTAAGTATGATTTACATCTACACATGTATTTATGTATCATACACATCTTGTGGGGTAGTAAGTATGATTTACATCTACACATGTATTTATGTATCATACACATCCGGTGGGGTAGTAAGTATGATTTACATCTACACATGTATTTATGTATCATACACATCTTGTGGGGTAGTAAGTATGATTTACATATACACATGTATTTATGTATCATACACATCTTGTGGGGTAGTAAGTATGATTTACATCTACACATGTATTTATGTATCATACACATCCGGTGGGGTAGTAAGTATGATTTACATCTACACATGTATTTATGTATCATACACATCCGGTGGGGTAGTAAGTATGATTTACATATACACATGTATTTATGTATCATACACATCTTGTGGGGTAGTAAGTATGATTTACATCTACACATGTATTTATGTATCATACACATCTTGTGGGGTAGTAAGTATAATTTACATCTACACATGTATTTATGTATCATACACATCCGGTGGGGTAGTAAGTATGATTTACATCTACACATGTATTTATGTATCATACACATCCGGTGGGGTAGTCAGTATGATTTACATCTACACATGTTTTTATGTATCATACACATCTGGTGGGGTAGTAAGTATGATTTACATCTACACATGTATTTATGTATCATACACATCTGGTGGGGTAGTAAGTATGATTTACATCTACACATGTATTTATGTATCATACACATCCGGTGGGGTAGTAAGAATGATTTACATCTACACATGTATTTATGTATCATACACATCTGGTGGGGTAGTAAGTATGATTTACATCTACACATGTATTTATGTATCATACACATCTGGTGGGGTAGTAAGTATGATTTACATATACACATGTATTTATGTATCATACACATCTTGTGGGGTAGTCAGTATGATTTACATCTACACATGTATTTATGTATCATACACATCTTGTGGGGTAGTAAGTATGATTTACATATAAACATGTATTTATGTATCATACACATCTTGTGGGGTAGTCAGTATGATTTACATCTACACATGTATTTATGTATCATACACATCTTGTGGGGTAGTCAGTATGATTTACATCTACACATGTATTTATGTATCATACACATCTTGTGGGGTAGTAAGTATGATTTACATATACACATCTATTTATGTATCATACACATCTTGTGGGGTAGTCAGTATGATTTACATCTACACATGTATTTATGTATCATACACATCTTGTGGGGTAGTAAGTATGATTTACATCTACACATGTATTTATGTATCATACACATCTTGTGGGGTAGTCAGTATGATTTACATCTACACATGTATTTATGTATCATACACATCTTGTGGGGTAGTAAGTATGATTTACATCTACACATGTATTTATGTATCATACACATCTTGTGGGGTAGTAAGTATGATTTACATCTACACATGTATTTATGTATCATACACATCTGGTGGGGTAGTAAGTATGATTTACATCTACACATGTATTTATGTATCATACACATCTGGTGGGGTAGTAAGTATGATTTACATCTACACATGTATTTATGTATCATACACATCTTGTGGGGTAGTAAGTATGATTTACATCTACACATGTATTTATGTATCATACACATCTTGTGGGGTAGTAAGTATGATTTACATCTACACATGTATTTATGTATCATACACATCTTGTGGGGTAGTAAGTATGATTTACATCTACACATGTATTTATGTATCATACACATCTGGTGGGGTAGTAAGTATGATTTACATCTACACATGTATTTATGTATCATACACATCTTGTGGGGTAGTAAGTATGATTTACATCTACACATGTATTTATGTATCATACACATCCGGTGGGGTAGTAAGTATGATTTACATCTACACATGTATTTATGTATCATACACATCTTGTGGGGTAGTAAGTATGATTTACATCTACACATGTATTTATGTATCATACACATCTGGTGGGGTAGCAAGTATGATTTACATCTACACATGTATTTATGTATCATACACATCCGGTGGGGTAGTAAGAATGATTTACATCTACACATGTATTTATGTATCATACACATCTTGTGGGGTAGTAAGTATGATTTACATCTACACATGTATTTATGTATCATACACAACTTGTGGGGTAGTAAGTATGATTTACATATACACATGTATTTATGTATCATACACATCTGGTGGGGTAGTAAGTATGATTTACATCTACACATGTATTTATGTATCATACACATCTTGTGGGGTAGTAAGTATGATTTACATCTACACATGTATTTATGTATCATACACATCCGGTGGGGTAGTAAGTATGATTTACATCTACACATGTATTTATGTATCATACACATCTTGTGGGGTAGTAAGTATGATTTACATATACACATGTATTTATGTATCATACACATCTTGTGGGGTAGTAAGTATGATTTACATCTACACATGTATTTATGTATCATACACATCCGGTGGGGTAGTAAGTATGATTTACATCTACACATGTATTTATGTATCATACACATCCGGTGGGGTAGTAAGTATGATTTACATATACACATGTATTTATGTATCATACACATCTTGTGGGGTAGTAAGTATGATTTACATCTACACATGTATTTATGTATCATACACATCTTGTGGGGTAGTAAGTATAATTTACATCTACACATGTATTTATGTATCATACACATCCGGTGGGGTAGTAAGTATGATTTACATCTACACATGTATTTATGTATCATACACATCCGGTGGGGTAGTCAGTATGATTTACATCTACACATGTTTTTATGTATCATACACATCTGGTGGGGTAGTAAGTATGATTTACATCTACACATGTATTTATGTATCATACACATCTGGTGGGGTAGTAAGTATGATTTACATCTACACATGTATTTATGTATCATACACATCCGGTGGGGTAGTAAGAATGATTTACATCTACACATGTATTTATGTATCATACACATCTGGTGGGGTAGTAAGTATGATTTACATCTACACATGTATTTATGTATCATACACATCCGGTGGGGTAGTAAGAATGATTTACATCTACACATGTATTTATGTATCATACACATCTTGTGGGGTAGTAAGTATGATTTACATCTACACATGTATTTATGTATCATACACAACTTGTGGGGTAGTAAGTATGATTTACATATACACATGTATTTATGTATCATACACATCTTGTGGGGTAGTAAGTATGATTTACATCTACACATGTATTTATGTATCATACACATCTGGTGGGGTAGTAAGTATGATTTACATCTACACATGTATTTATGTATCATACACATCTGGTGGGGTAGTAAGTATGATTTACATATACACATGTATTTATGTATCATACACATCTTGTGGGGTAGTCAGTATGATTTACATCTACACATGTATTTATGTATCATACACATCTTGTGGGGTAGTAAGTATGATTTACATATAAACATGTATTTATGTATCATACACATCTTGTGGGGTAGTCAGTATGATTTACATCTACACATGTATTTATGTATCATACACATCTTGTGGGGTAGTCAGTATGATTTACATCTACACATGTATTTATGTATCATACACATCTTGTGGGGTAGTAAGTATGATTTACATATACACATCTATTTATGTATCATACACATCTTGTGGGGTAGTCAGTATGATTTACATCTACACATGTATTTATGTATCATACACATCTTGTGGGGTAGTAAGTATGATTTACATCTACACATGTATTTATGTATCATACACATCTTGTGGGGTAGTCAGTATGATTTACATCTACACATGTATTTATGTATCATACACATCTTGTGGGGTAGTAAGTATGATTTACATCTACACATGTATTTATGTATCATACACATCTTGTGGGGTAGTAAGTATGATTTACATCTACACATGTATTTATGTATCATACACATCTGGTGGGGTAGTAAGTATGATTTACATCTACACATGTATTTATGTATCATACACATCTGGTGGGGTAGTAAGTATGATTTACATCTACACATGTATTTATGTATCATACACATCTTGTGGGGTAGTAAGTATGATTTACATATAAACATGTATTTATGTATCATACACATCTTGTGGGGTAGTAAGTATGATTTACATCTACACATGTATTTATGTATCATACACATCTTGTGGGGTAGTAAGTATGATTTACATCTACAGTATTCTACACATGTATTTATGTATCATACACATCTGGTGGGGTAGTAAGTATGATTTACATCTACACATGTATTTATGTATCATACACATCTGGTGGGGTAGTAAGTATGATTTACATCTACACATGTATTTATGTATCATACACATCCGGTGGGGTAGTAAGTATGATTTACATCTACACATGTATTTATGTATCATACACATCTTGTGGGGTAGTAAGTATGATTTACATCTACACATGTATTTATGTATCATACACATCTGGTGGGGTAGTAAGTATGATTTACATCTACACATGTATTTATGTATCATACACATCCGGTGGGGTAGTAAGAATGATTTACATCTACACATGTATTTATGTATCATACACATCTTGTGGGGTAGTAAGTATGATTTACATCTATACATGTATTTATGTATCATACACAACTTGTGGGGTAGTAAGTATGATTTACATATACACATGTATTTATGTATCATACACATCCGGTGGGGTAGTAAGTATGATTTACATCTACACATGTATTTATGTATCATACACATCTGGTGGGGTAGTAAGTATGATTTACATCTACACATGTATTTATGTATCATACACATCTGGTGGGGTAGTAAGTATGATTTACATATACACATGTATTTATGTATCATACACATCTTGTGGGGTAGTCAGTATGATTTACATCTACACATGTATTTATGTATCATACACATCTTGTGGGGTAGTAAGTATGATTTACATATAAACATGTATTTATGTATCATACACATCTTGTGGGGTAGTCAGTATGATTTACATCTACACATGTATTTATGTATCATACACATCTTGTGGGGTAGTCAGTATGATTTACATCTACACATGTATTTATGTATCATACACATCTTGTGGGGTAGTAAGTATGATTTACATATACACATCTATTTATGTATCATACACATCTTGTGGGGTAGTCAGTATGATTTACATCTACACATGTATTTATGTATCATACACATCTTGTGGGGTAGTAAGTATGATTTACATATACACATGTATTTATGTATCATACACATCTTGTGGGGTAGTCAGTATGATTTACATCTACACATGTATTTATGTATCATACACATCTTGTGGGGTAGTAAGTATGATTTACATCTACACATGTATTTATGTATCATACACATCTTGTGGGGTAGTAAGTATGATTTACATCTACACATGTATTTATGTATCATACACATCTGGTGGGGTAGTAAGTATGATTTACATCTACACATGTATTTATGTATCATACACATCTGGTGGGGTAGTAAGTATGATTTACATCTACACATGTATTTATGTATCATACACATCTTGTGGGGTAGTAAGTATGATTTACATCTACACATGTATTTATGTATCATACACATCTTGTGGGGTAGTAAGTATGATTTACATCTACACATGTATTTATGTATCATACACATCTTGTGGGGTAGTAAGTATGATTTACATCTACACATGTATTTATGTATCATACACATCTGGTGGGGTAGTAAGTATGATTTACATCTACACATGTATTTATGTATCATACACATCTGGTGGGGTAGTAAGTATGATTTACATCTGCACATGTATTTATGTATCATACACATCCGGTGGGGTAGTAAGTATGATTTACATCTACACATGTATTTATGTATCATACACATCTTGTGGGGTAGTAAGTATGATTTACATCTACACATGTATTTATGTATCATACACATCTGGTGGGGTAGTAAGTATGATTTACATCTACACATGTATTTATGTATCATACACATCTTGTGGGGTAGTAAGTATGATTTACATCTACACATGTATTTATGTATCATACACATCTGGTGGGGTAGTAAGTATGATTTACATCTACACATGTATTTATGTATCATACACATCCGGTGGGGTAGTAAGTATGATTTACATCTACACATGTATTTATGTATCATACACATCTTGTGGGGTAGTAAGTATGATTTACATCTACACATGTATTTATGTATCATACACATCTTGTGGGGTAGTAAGTATGATTTACATCTACACATGTATTTATGTATCATACACATCTGGTGGGGTAGTAAGTATGATTTACATCTACACATGTATTTATGTATCATACACATCTGGTGGGGTAGTAAGTATGATTTACATCTACACATGTATTTATGTATCATACACATCTTGTGGGGTAGTAAGTATGATTTACATCTACACATGTATTTATGTATCATACACATCTTGTGGGGTAGTAAGTATGATTTACATATACACATCTATTTATGTATCATACACATCTTGTGGGGTAGTCAGTATGATTTACATCTACACATGTATTTATGTATCATACACATCTTGTGGGGTAGTAAGTATAATTTGTTGTTTGTTGGTCAAATCTCTGTAACTAACTACTATTTTAAGGGCACGAGTATCAGATTCGGTAAGAAATGATGGATCAATGAATTAACACGTGATGACTCAAAGCACTCAAAGGTAGGACACATGTATAAGGGGCAGAATCATAGGGGTAAATCTCTTAATTCAAAGTAGGATGACTGGTAAGTATATTGCAACTGAGTGCCTGATAGATGCATGGTAGATTTTCATTTGGCATATTTCTAAAACATAATGTCAAAATTAAAATTTAAAAATCAGATAAAATAGGAAATTTGTATTTAAAAGTAACATTTAGAATCAGTTGTTTTATTCTGAAAGTTATTTCTTCTTCAATTATTTGTATAGGCATAGATGTATACTAACTATAGATCAGTGGTAAAGGCCTGTCAAAGATGTCTGTGTGCTGCAAATGTAGGCGTATCTCCTATTTTATTACACTGAAGTCCATGGTAGTATGCAAACGATTTGTAAAGATTTGAATGCTTGAATGCTTGGATTTGTCATTGGAAATAACACAATGGCTGATAAATAAAACGAGTTCGCATTAGAGAATGCTTCACTGTTTTCCGACATGGAAAATACCATGGCAATATGACGATTTTCATGGTGTTTTTCCCACCATCTTCCATCGTGATAATTTGTCTTTTAGTTGCAGCCTCAACAAATGTTGATATTTTAAACAAAAGATCACTGCAAAATATGTGCTAGTTAAAAATATTCAGTTGTAAATGATCCTTTTTGAATGAAGGTGCAACAGGGTAATGTGTTAGTTTGGCTCCGTCTCTACATGTCACTAGTTGTCGCAGCGCGCATTGATCCAGGAACCAGACCAGAAGCGAGAGGTTCGACCGGAGTGTTATTGCCCTTTGGAACAAAAAGATCGGCCATAATAGCATGGATAACGATTGTGTGCCGAGGTGTTCCCATACCTCGCTTATGCAGGAAACAAGAAGTGTTGGAAGTGTGGTAAGGGGGTCCACTCCGACTATGGTAGTTAGATGACATTGAAGAAGAGGTCTGTTGAAATATCTGAAGATTTAATAGTGTGATGACCACCAAAATACAGGAATTATTGATATGATGTAATAGAGAAAAAATATTCGAAGGAATTATTGGCTAATGTGGACAGTTAATTGGTTCAAGATAACTAAAGGAAAAAGGATAAACATTCTCCTTACTGGCGTAGGCTGTCATCTGGACTGGCTCCTGTAGGAAGCTTTAGGTAAAGCAACAACTTCTCAACATCAGACAAGCTGTTCACCTCATTCTAGGCCACAAAAGAATAAAACATATTAGCAACACATACTTTCCACACAAAAGATCTTTGGCCCTGTAGCTCATCTAACAATTCTTGAAATCATGAAATCTTTGTATGTTTATTGTTTACCACTGCACTCAGCAATATTCTAGCTATATGACAGCGTTCTGAAAATAATCCTGTCTGGACCAGACAATCCAGTCATTGAGTTGCACATCATGAGCATCAATTTGTGTAACTGGGATTCTCGCCGCGAATAGCTGCAAAATTGCTGATGCGGCGTTAAGCAATATTCACTCACTCACTCACTGTAACTGGGATTCAATGACATGCATCAACCAAGTCTGACCATCCGATCCCGTTTGTCGCCTCTCACGACAAGCATGGGTTGCTGAAGTCTTACTCTGTGAATGAACTACAGTATTATGTTGATGACATATTATGTAAAAATAAAAGAGCTTTTAATGCAGGTGAAGCTTATGAACTTCTGTAGACCTGTGTAGAGTTCAAAGTAATTATGTGAGAAAATGGAGAGAATCACAAGGTCATTTTTAAGGACTAAGTGGTCAGTCGCCAAAGAATGTATAATATCTAAAAAAACCACACACCCTTATCCTCGAGACCTCTACAGAATTCAAATTCAAAAGTTGACCATTAGGAAAACCATGTTCAATTTTTCACTTCTGTCTTACTGTGCCTTAGTGATCTAAGATGTTAAAGCTTTACCATTAACACTGAATATGATGAAAAACTCAACAAAATGTTCAACAAGCTTAAAATGTATTCTTACACTTTTACTTAACACACATTCTGTCAGATCTGGAAACTGTTCACGTTTCCTGAGACATTACAACTTGACAATAAGGCAGAAGACACACATCGCACAGGATAGTTGAAGAAAATAATCTGGAACATGGACGAAACCCTGCTCAACTTTCACATGCCAGTCACCATCAGGATCAGGGTTATTTCAACAGTGACAGTTCGCACGTGTGGAGAGGAAAATCAGAATTTTATCTTGGTGTCAGTGTGTACTGCTGTTGGCACCAAACTTATGCCCAAGAACATCTTAAAACAGACAACCATGCAGAAGGAGAGTTTAGATCACAGTACAAGAGAATAGCTTGATGGATTTAATCACTTGTGCTCGAGTGGATTGACAAAGTGTGGATGAACAGGCCTGGAGGAGAAGATGTACGTTCCTATTTTTTGGGCGGATTAGTGGGTGGGTGTCAAAAGTTGGTGCCTGCTGCAGCCATTAGATCCATTGTCAGGAATGAGTGGAACTGGAAGATTAACAGCACTCACACCTACACCAAGAGCAACAATGGAAGAAAGGCCCCGCCCCATACCTGATGTTGACGAGACAGTCTGGAAACAAGTCCCAGAAGATGTGGTGGTGCAGCACAGTTTGATCAAACACAATAGATGATTTCCAAGACAATTGTCATTACGATAATTTGGCAATGTCAAATCAGCTGACATCCCTGATGTCCTAAAAGATGGGCTTAATGACTGTTACAACTATCGCACAGATTCATCAGCATGGGATATCGTGTGAGCTGAAAACTCCAAATACAAGTTTGAGGGGTTCAAATGCAGCCAATCCATAAATGAATATTCTAATTTTGATCTAAACACCTGCATGAACACATAATGCCATTTAGAAAGTGGTCAAATGTAACAAATGTTTTATTTGGGATAACACTTTCTCAGTAAAGTACAAATGCTAGTACTTTTTGTTTTAGTTGAGTCCCATCCAGGATTTGAACCCACACTGCCAGAGTGAGGCACCTAATCACCAGCCAACAAAGTTAATGTCTCACCCACTGAGACTTCCAAGAAATGAAAGTCCAACAATTGGTAGTCTAGATCACATACTTTGTGTACCCCTCTGACAAGCGTACAAAGACTAGTCAAAAGGGTCTGAGCCTTACAACAAAACCAACAATTGTTAAACTTTCAATGTGTTTTTAATTATATTTTTCAACATCATCTCCCTGCTTTTCAATACTCTTCTCATATTGATAGTGAAGCTTTTCAATTTCAGTCAGGATGAAGTTTTCTGAAGCCACCCTGAAAATCCCATTCACAGCAGCTTTGAGGTCATCGTTGTCATCATAACGCTTTACACGAAGGTGTTTCAGTTTAGGAAACAAGTGGAAATTACTTGGTGCCAGTTCTGGCTAGTATGGAGGGTGAGGAAGCTCTTCAAACCCACATTGTTACACAGCAGCCTTTTGCAAGTTGAGGTGTGAGAAGAGGCATTATCATGAAATAGTAGAACCCCAGCAGTCATCATTCCTTGCCACTTTTCCTTGATAGAATCTCTCAGGCGATGAAGCATATCAGCATAGAGGTCACCAGTAATCGTCTTTTGACTTTCTAAGTAATCTACAAGGATCACACCCTTTGCATCCCAGAATACAGTGGCCATAACTTTCTTTACTGATCTTGAAGACTTTAATTTCTTTGGTGGCGGAGAAGTGGAATGGTGCCATTCTATGGATTGACGTTTTGACTTAAGATCACAGTGGTAGACCCCTTTCATCACCTGTTACCAATCTCTTTTTGAATTTGACAAAATCCTCCTAAATTTGCTTTAAATTTTAGATCAGAATTTAGAAACTTTTGCACCCAACAAGCAGATATTTTTAGAGCTAATTGAGGTGGATTTCATCAAATACAAAATGAGATCAGTAACAGGTGATCAAACATGGGTCTACCACTATTATCCCGAGGCAAAAACATCGATCCATGGAATGGCACCATTCCACAAAGGCTGCTGTGCGACAATGTGGGTTCCTCACCCTCATACTCGCCAGACCTTGCACCAAGTGATTTTTTCACCTGTTTTCAGAACTGAAAGAACACCTTCGTGGAAAGCACTATGATGACAGACCTCAAACATGTCAAAGCTGCCGTGAATGGGATTTTCAAGGTGGCTTCAGAAAACTTCTTCCTGACTGGAATTAAAAAGCTTTACTATCGATATGAGAAGTGTATTGATAAGCAGGGGCATTATATTGAAAAATAAAATTAAAAACCCTTTCACAATTGTTGGTTTTGTTTGTCAGGCTTATAACTTTTTGACTAGCCGTCTATATGTAGCTTGTAATGAAATGTATTGCATGTATCGTGATAACCTCTTTATCATATAATGTCATTCTTTAATTCTGTGCTTCAAAATCGCTTTCCCTCTATCACAAACATTACCGAAACATTGCGAGTTTTCCTGGAATGCGCGCATTAATATTTATTACGTCACAGGGTAAGTGATGTGTCAGTGGGACAGTGACAGTAGCCAATATAGCTCCAACTAAAATCTGTTTCTTATACACTGGCAAAGCAACATACACGCAAAACAACAGTTGTCTTTACTTGCCTTTTGCGGCAATCCATCGCTCTGTCCGCAAGAGTAACTGCCCTTTGTCAAAGGGAAGCTACTCTAACCCTAGTCTACGGCCACGTTCAGACGTTGTTGACAGTCGGTCTGTCCTGTCATAACGTTAAGTGCAGTCAGATGTACAAACAGCGACAAAACGAAACAAGGTAACAATTCAAACATATGTCGGCCAAATCCAACCATTTTAATTTGTGGAAAAGGTTTCAATCCGCAGAGGTCGACAAGCACAGATCTGGCTACTGATCCCGCTTGGCTAGGCCTAGTGCCCTCGCAAAATTGTTTCGAAATTTATATCTCCAAAGTTGCAAAAAGTTATATAATGCCTTAGATACATCACAGTTAGTTACTGATTTTCAGTATATTTGACTGTTCTTTTGATAATGATAGCAATTATCCCTGTAGTTTATCCAGATTCCCGATGGTTAATTCTGACTCGATCGCCAAATGACAAGTGCGGCGCCATGTTTGTTTGTAAACACTGAAAGTAGTCCCTACTTGACCTTTGATATTTGCATCTCTATCCGCATATGACCCCCAACGGATATTGTTTTTATCCGTTGGCTTTATCCTGCCGAGAAACCCACCCATTATATGATAAATTGAAATATTGTATCGTGGGGCTTGTATTACGATACAATATGTATGGCTGTGTTGCTACACCACTACTAAACACGTCACAACTATACCAGGCCGGTTACTTTCTTTATGTAAGTATACTAACAGCATGAGCATTACTTTTCAACAAAGTGACTTTCACATAATTAGATTCACCTCAAGTTCTTAATTGTCTGATGGTGATATACATGGTAAGGGTCATTCTCAGAAAAGTGGAACATTTATTTTGAATTTTTTTTTTTTTTATTGTAATAGTACTAAAATAAATAAAAATCGCTAACCAAGCAAATATCTGCTTTTTCTTTAATTGTTCCCAATAAACGAGAAAAATATTGATATTGTTTCTTGATTGGTTGATAATAGAATGGGTAGGGCTTGTGTTGCCTTCCTTTCTTGTGTGTTAATGATGGAATAAGCGGTCTGTTGACGTATCTATTCATAAGAATTGACATCAATATCTTATTGCACATATGGGATGATGAAAGGTGAAAAATGGTGTGCATTTTTTGTGCAAATACGCTATGCAGATTTGTAAGTTATAATAACCTCAAAGTCCCTCTTGTTACCACAGAAAAATACATATACAGAGGATTCATTATGAACGTGTTTTCATATATGGGAAATACCGACTAACAGGATAAGGTTGATATTTCCCATATTGAAATACACAAGTGGTGAATTCTCTTGATCATTCCCACCTTACATGTGCATGGGCCTCTAGTATAATGCGACAAGGGAGTTTCAGGAACAAATCAAACTGGGTGTTTTGCTGTCTTTGATTCTATGCTTCCCAAAAGTAAATTGATTATTTGTTTGCTTTTATATGACAGTAATTATTTACAGAATGTCGTTTTTGTAACCAGTCATATACGCGGTTTGATTTGGTGGAAAATTGTTCACAGTTTCGACTCAACTTTTGAAAAAATTGATTTGAAAGTCGTCCTTGTCTTTGCATAAACATCAGGAAAAGAAGAACATTACTTACATCTATCTGGATTGGATTAAGACACTTCCAGCACTCAACAGTTTTAAATTCTTGATGTCCCTGCTGTTACTTAAGAAGTCCCTCACGATTATGTTTCAAAGCAAACTGAAAACCACGATACCTAAGGAATCATGTTATTATGTACTCATTTTGAAGGACATGAAAGTCTGAGCTGTTACCACTGAAGTCCTTCTTGTTACCGGTACCTTCATTATGGTAACAGCCGGGACAGTAACAAGAGGGAAGTATTTGGCTTAAATAATATTTTGACAATTCTACCTGTTTGTTGAAAGCACATGCTCTGATGAAGGATGCATCATGACTCTTGTTATTGATTACCCCTGTGGGGATTCCGGATCCCCAGGAACCTATGCTGGTCAAAAGAGGCAACCAAATGGATCGGGGTGGCCAGGATGAGTGGCTTGTTTGATTTTATCATCGCTCAAAATATCAATCAAATGATTGTCTGGTTCGGACAGAATTATTTACAGGCCTGTCATGTATCTGGAATATTGCTGAAGGCGGTAACAATATAAACGAATAAACATAATATAAACATATAAACAGGAGGAAACAGAACAGCGATTCTGTAAAGTACTGTGAAAAGCATGAGCAATGCACACTCTCTACGCATTTAGTTTTGTAGACCAAAAACAAGCAAAAAACGTAACAAGTCATATCTGTTTTATTCACGCCCAAACATTGTTAGACTAGCCAGTAAGTGATTAAAGAAATAATCCCTCATATTCTGTTTCCTTAATTACACATTATCACCAACAGTCAACCTGTAAAGATCTGGGATAGAATTGGTCTTGAGCAACCCATGTGTGTCATAAGAGGCAACTAATGGGAACAGGTGGTCAGACTCGCTGACTTGGATGAGGCATGCCATCTTATCCCAATCGTGTAGATTGATGCTCATAATATCAAACACTGGATTGTCTGGTTAAGATTTGATTTTTTACAGTCCGTCGTTATATAGCAGGAGTTTTGCTGAGTGCTGTGTTCAACAGCAAACAAAGACTTGGAATAATTTCATGGCACAAAACTTTCCAAGTACATGTAATATTTACAGTACTTTCTTAACCTCTCAAGAATTGATAAACATGATAAAACCTGTATCTTGGCTCCAAAATCAACACTCTATTGGAAAAACAAGACAAAGAAATGACATGCTACCAAAAAGAGTGGAACTATGGATAAAAAGGGAAGGTTGAGTTAAAACATTTTCAAAATGTTCAGTGGGACAAAAATATTTTAACAGGAAAAGAGTAATTTCCTTTGTAATATGCATTAACTCAATCAAGCCAGAGCAACCGTAGATGTTGAAGTGAAATTTTTCAATTTACAAATGAATTTACAAAAGCGACGTTTCTTCTCACAAATCGCCACTCTTTTCGCCTTCTTGGTGTACTATTTCTCCTTAGAACATTTTAAACACATGGCTCACATGTTCCTGTTGAAATATGTAGAAAAAGGGTGATTCTATTGCATCCATTCAAAAAATACGTATTTTTGTTTTGGTTATTTGGAAGCACAAAATGCACCAGAATTCTGAAAATTTCTTAGAACAGGCTAGAAATTCATGTAAATATTTTCACCAGTCCGCAAAAATGATTTCTGAAGTTGCCATCTTCATAATGATATAACTAGTAAGTAGCCCACAAGGAAATGGCAATAGTCCTTCCTGGATCTTACTAGTATCGGCTTATGTTTATTTGGAACCTTGGAGAAGGGGACTGCTGCACATGCAAATATAAAAAAAATAATTTGGAAACTTGCAAAGCATTTTTACTAGAGTATTGTCTTTAAAAATCTTTAAAAAAATATGCTTAAAAGAAAGCACAAATTTGAATCCTGGGGAGATAACTCTATTTACACAAACCAGATACTGTAAATCTTGAAATTAATGCGTCTCCAAATAAATACAACTGCCACCTCCTAGCCAAAAATTTGACCCAATATCTATGTGACATCCCAACCCCATCCCCAATTAAAATGATCTATCTGTTCTAAACCAACCATACCTTAATGCTATCAAACAGCAAATAGCACTGCTTAACAGCACTGAGTAGAGCACTTTCGTAAAAACAATAAACAGTGTTTTCCCAGAGTTAGAAATTGGCACTAGTCCTATAGTCCTTGCCAAACTGCCAAATAGTTAAGGTATCATAAGGACTAGTAGAAATTGGCCCTTTTTAAGGGTTTTGCTATATGTTATCAACATAAGGACTAGTGGACTGAAAACTGTTGGTTGGTTGGTTGTTGGTTTGTTGTTTTACGCCGCACTCAGCAATATTCCAGCTATATGACAGCTGTAAATAATCGATTCTGGACCAGACAGTCCAGAGCATCAATCCAAGCAATTGGGACCGATGACATGCATCAACCAAGTCAGCGAGTCTGACCAGCCGATCCCGTTAGTCGCCTTTTACAACAAGCATAGTCGCCTTTTACAGAAGACCTGGGTTCCTGAAGACCTATTCTACCCCGGATTTTCACGGGTCTGTTAGTTTCTACCGCTGTTTCCTAAAAACAAACATAGTTTATATGTTTATTCTATTGACTAGCACTGAGGAAGTTCAAAGGCAAAAAATAATTGAACCAACAACAGTTCACTGATTGGTATGCGGAGAAGGTGTCAACAAATTGTCTGTCTGGACTGATGGAGTACCCAATGATGCCCAGTTTGACAAGAGTGAGTAGAACTCGTGACCACAGCAGTGATAACTTACCTGATGCCCATTGTGCAATTCATATTCTTTGAATGACATTATTATATACTTGTTACAACTGCTGCTAAATAAACCATGTGTAGTGGTCAAAATTTCATCGTTGTCATTTAGCTTCTAAAAGGGTATATTCATTTTTTGTTTCTTTGCAATTTGTAATATTCCCATTCCGTTTTAAGTTCTAAAATTTGTATTAACTGGTCTTAAGCCACTACCCTTCTAAATATATAACAAGGGGAGGTAAATGCTCTGGAGTCAGTTTTTCAAGCCATGTGGTAGCCAGAGGGCACAAGTCACCAAGTCAAATTTATGGTCTAAAAACAATGGTGAGCCAGTTTCACAATTTCACACCAAGCCTCAAACAATAAATGTAAATACAATGTAACATGATATATATAGTGCTAAACCTATAGTAATTATCTAGTGTTTAGAACTGATAATTGTTTCACCTGTGTGTGTTAGGTCTTCTGTAGAAGCTCACCTTGCCTTACTTGCCCATGAAGTTCAAATGTGAGCCTAGTTCTCTTGAAGTTAATTATTGTTTAATATGTATAGACATTTAATTGTTTGTTTTTGTTAAGCACTGAGACAGCTTCTCATCTGTTTCAGTCAATCTGTATGTGCAAAAGAGCAAAAGAAAATAGATAAGAAAGAATGAAAGAAACCAGAATAAAGAATTAAGAGCACAAAAGACTTGGTTATTACACCGTGTTTGTGTTTATATTCAAGTACTTCCGCTGTCCAAATTGTGCAGTGAGGCCGTTTTAATGCATCTTCCCTGAGACAAGAGAGTTAACTGACTTTAAAAGTCCAGTTTCCACCCTTGCCGAACTTGGCTGGAATTCCTGGGATAGATCGTAGCGCCACCAGTGGCTATCACCAGTTATGTCCCTTCTAAGCCTCTCCTATGGACCAATCAGATTCCACCTCTTGTATCACTTGCATTTGCTTCAAACAAAATGGCGGTGCCAAGTCAGGACGATCTGCTCGATAATCAAAATCTATATTGTGATAAAACAAGTCTCACAGCACGAAATGCATCAAATCACGTGAGCACCTCGAATAAAAACATGCAAAGATTTTGAAAATATCTGTTGACAAGTTGGCGGTGCGCCTGCCTTTGCCAATCCTGCAATCGACCGAAATCTGCATGACAGTTTACGAACCGGATTTCGATTTCGTTGCGAATTTTGATTGGACTATGCATAGACCCATTAGTCCAGCCAAATTGTAACTCCATAATACTAGCCTAGTTCGGCAAGGGTGGAAACTTAGTAAAATCTAAATATTTTTTACATTTGTATACTTATCCTGCATTACTCCTTAAAGGGGAAGTGTACACGCAAAAATCACTTTCTTTCTTTTTCAAAACAAAACGCAATTTTAGAATTAATTAGTATCTGTGTTTGAAAATATACACTCATTTTTTCACACTGAAAGTAGGAAGCTCACAATAGAGTGAAAATGATATGCCGTTATGAGGCCTTCGTTTTTCGAGCTAAACAGGCCTGAGTTATCCCCCTTAGATTATGACGTAATTGGTGCCAATTCAACTGGGTCACTGTCTATTCTCAACGCAAAAGATATCAAGTACCAGTTTGCGGTAAAACAACATGGCCTACGACACACTCCGGCGCAGTGGTGACTCAGCATAACACTATGCTGGCTGGCATCTGAGACGCTAGAATCACACACCTAGACCTACACCACGTGAAGCGGCTCTAACAAAGCATGATGACGTCATAATGTTTATCAATTGGCACCAATGACGTCATATTGCAAGGGGCATAAGCCATGGTGTTTTTGTTGTGGAAATAGAACACTTGGTAAATGTGAAAAATATAAATCGTTTTAATGCGAAAAATATGTTAATTAATTGTGATATTTTTATATTTTTGTCTATGACACTTCTAGGTTAACACTTTTAATGTGGAAAAAGTACAAGAAAAATAGGTTAATTTCCGTGTGAACTTGCCCTTTAATGCATTCACTGCTTACCTTGCGACAAAAAAACTGGGACAGCTAACCGGCGATGGTCCTTGGGTGAATGGCTCTGTTCGTAATCCCACTTTTACATCCCGCTGTCACTGTCCCTGTGACCTCACGTGACCAAAGGTCAACTCTTCACATCACTGCCTGTCGCCCGAGCTTAAAAAACATACTTTTGAGGTTTCTGAAGTTAAAGTGGGGAGGCAAGTCTGCGACGGGTGGGCCTTAAACGTAGTAATGCAGGATAAGTATACAAATGTAAAAAATATTTAGATTTTACTAAATTTTTTACTTATCCTGCATTACTCCTTAATGCATCTGTATCGGACGGTATGGAGGTGGGAAATCCTCACAATACAGAAACCTCAATAATTCACACCCTGACAACATGACACAGATTGGTCAGTAAACCATTAAGCGGAAAAGTTGAGAGAAAACGCTAATACGGTAGGGTATTACAATGCGGCAAACAATTGCACATGAGAATAAAAAAATAGTTCCCTATACATTTTAGTAATAAAGACAACGAGCTGCTCAGCCAAATCTTTACTTACTATATAATTATAGCCCTGATGACAATAACTTGTCTTCCCTTGGCGAAATCTGATCAATTACACCGAACAGGAAAAGGCTCTGTATAGGGTGCGTACATTATTTGCGTCGAGGGTTGGTAACTTGCTGAGCTACAACCAACGGCCCAAAACTCCGTACACCTTCAATGTCCTAGAGAGTCACATCGCGAAGATAATGACTAGCGAAAACTGTGTCAGACCTCCAAAAACATCCTTCCATGATTGTCTTGATAGTACAATTGCTGTGTAAGGCCATGGTAGAGGCTAATGCCCTGATCTCATGAGGATTATTCGTTCCTGGTGGATCCAAATTGGCGATCGAATAGGCCTGAAGGATGACTGCGCGTTACCATAAGGATATGGTGTTGCGACTGACCTCGGTCGTGGATGTAGTAGATACGGGTATAAATAACCGCTTCCTCGAACCACGCCTTGTCTTGGAACGGTGGATGAAAATTCGCAGTGCCCGTACCGGACATAATAGAAGTTCACCCTCATCCTCACTGCCCACAATCGTCGAGATTGGTGGAATGGTGAATGAATGATCAGGTTGGCCTGGTAATTGATTTTTGGCAATAAAATCCCAGCACAGCCCTAGATGTACCGCTCCGTGCGTCCCATGCTCAAAACGAACCCGGGTGATGTCGACTGCATGTAGTTCGCTCACCCGTGCCGCTGTGGCTAATGCCAAGAGAAACATTGTTTTCTTGGTGAGGTCATAAAAGGAGGATGCATTGAGGGGCTCAAATGGGGGTCCTCGCAAACCTCGAAGTACCACGTTCAGATCCCACGCAGGTGGGCGGAACTTGGTCTTCTGATCCTCAAGCCTGAATGAGCGTAATAAGGCCTGTAGTTCCGGGGTCTTAGTAATCTTACGATTATCCGGAACGGCCAACACTGAGTTAAGTGCAACCAAGTACGTGGTAATGGTGCTACCTTTCAAGTGTCTCTGGGTACGAAGATGTAGGAGGTATTCAGCTAAAAACTGAGGTGACGCCGTAGTAGGATCTTGACCTTTTGCCTTGCAAAAAGTTTCAAACGATCCCCACTTATCATCGTAAAGGCTTCTAGTAGAGGGACGATGAGCTAAGGTTATAGCTTTTGCTGCCCGAGCCGAATAGCCTTTTGCACTGAATGCCTTTTTAAGACGAACCACCCTCTCGCTGGCCACCAGGGCGCGACCAAAGTCAGAGCAAGTGTTCTTGTCTCTTGGATCTTTTGTATTACCCTGGGAAGTAGAACTGGTGGCGGAAATGCATACGCCTTTATTCCTTCCCAAGGAATGCTGAATGCGTCCACCGCCCAAGCCCTCAGATCTGGTAACGGGGAGACATATGTCAAAAGTTGGTGGTTTTGGCAAGTTGCAAACAGGTCGATGTTTGGTTGCCCGAACTTTCGAACCAATAATTGGAATGCTTCTGTGTGAAGTTTCCACTCGGTGGGTGCTACCCTGTCTGGGCGTGATAGATCATCGGCCAGAATGTTTCGACATCCGGGGATGTGCTGAACTATGAACTCTAGTTGCAGCCGATCCACTAGATGGAAAAACCTGAATGTCTGTTGAAGTAGCGAGTTGGAGTGTGTTGTTCCCTGATTGAGCAGGCACCACACCACAGTGCTGTTGTCTGTGGATATGGAGAGTTGGGTTGATTGTAGCTGATTCTGCCAATGGGATATGGCTAGAATTACGGCTTCCAACTCCAGATTGTTTATGTGCCATTTCCGATGAGCACTTGACCATAGCCCTGAGACTGTCTGGTCTTGTAGGTGAACACCCCACCCCTGAAGGGAGGCGTCTGTGAATAGGTGTAGATTCGGGGACAACCCTGATAAAGAGATTCCTCCTAAGACATTCGACTCTATCGTCCACCAACGGAGATAAGGTCTCAAATGCGTTGGTAGCATGATGGTCCTGAGTGGATCCTGACTCCTGATGTAGGGATTCAGGAATTGTTGTATTGGGCGTAACTGTAATCGGCCTCTGTTGGTTAGGTCCTTGGCTGAGGTGAGTAACCCTAGCAACACTTGCCATTGGTGAAGTGTGCGTGGTTGACAAAGAGCAGGTGACAGGAGGCGTAAAATCTTGTGCCATCTGTCCCTGGGGACCGACAGGAGGTTCTGATCTGTTTGAAATAGTCCTCCTATGAACTGGAGTCGAAATGATGGAGTTAACTCCGATTTCGCCTCGTTGACTATCCAACCCAGTGAATTCCCGGTGACATACTAACGTCGGTGTGTGTTGATGACACAGGAGACAGTCGTCTATGTACGACTGGAACCAAATGTTCCTCAGCTGTAGAAACACAGTTATGGGCTTCATTATTCGTGTAAATAGCCACGGAGCCACTGAAATGCCAAATGGGAGTACTGCCTAATGGTAGTGGACTCCATTGAACTGGAACCTGAGGAATCTGCGATCTTTGGGATGAATCGGTATGTGCAGATATGCATCCTGTAGATCGATACTGATCAAGGAATTGAACGCTTTTATGCTGGTTCTGAGTAGTCTCAATGTAATGAGGCGGAAATAGGGTGGACGCTTCAGATAGAGCTCGTTGAAAACAGAGAGATTGTGTATCATTCTCATCTTGTCTGAGCCCTTCTTGGGTACCAGGAAGATGTGAGAATAAAATCCCGGAGTTAGCGCTGGGGTGTGTATAATCTCTACGGCTCTTTTCTCCAATAGTAAGTCTATGTTGGCCTTTAAAAGGACATGTTGCTTCCTTGGATAATTCCCCGGAATGGGTGCCGTGGTCAACGGAGGAAAAACCTCTATGTCTAGTTGGTAACCGTGGCGTAGAATGTTGAGAACATAATCGTCCCTGAGTATGCTCCAGTTCTTCCAAAACCGATTCAGTCTCCCGCCTACAGGGGTATCGACAATTGGGACGACTGGGGGTAGGAGATCCCAGTCGTGACTGTCTAACATTTCAATGTTTGCCCCTCCTATCACCTCCCTTACTGTGGTATTTACCACGTCGGGATTGATAAGAACCCTGGGGGTTTTCGTCTGCCACGCCCTTTGCCACGAAAAGAATCTTGCACCTGTCCTTCCTTAAGCGACTCACGTCTAGGCCTGTAGTTGCCTGACTTGCCTGGGAAAAATTTTGAGAAACATGCTCCAAAGCCTTGAGTGCTGTTTCATCCCTAGCGTAACTGGAAACCTTCGCGTGTGTGTCTGAAATCTGTTCGTTGAACAGAGATGAGGAAGACCAAGGTTGACGTAGCAATCTGCGCTTAAACTCTGAGTCCCAAGTAGATAAGGCTAAATAACCCAATCTCCGAGTGACAGTTATTTCTGCCAACGCAGCTTTAAGATGATTCCTCATATGGTCAATCTGACGCTGTTGAAAATCAACTATAGTTTGGAGGTGATCTAGTCGGTTAGGATTATCCTCTGACAGATCCTGCTCTACCGCCCGAGTAGACGATGCTAATGCTGCTAAAGGTTTTAATACCCTTCGGATTTCTGTTTCAATAAACGCAACTCTGGTATCCTGAACCTTAAGAGTGGTAGGCCTTGACGAGCCTGTCATTCTCTGTATATCCTCATCCAAACTATGTGCCTGGTTTGCTGCCTCAAAGCCATGAATAGGAAATTCATCTTTCCTAAACCTGGGAGGTCTGAATGACGGCGTAAGTGTGAGCCTGGAGAAGTCCTCATCCAAAGATCTAATCATATCTGACATCATAGGGTCAATCGGAATCGACGTAGGATGTGTCCAAATAGTATCTTTTTGATCTACCCCACTACCCGGGGAAGGTACTGAAATGAGGCGGTCAGCTACCCAATCAGTACTTGAGCCAGGCTAAGGTGAGTATTCCATTCGTATGCGGAATCTCCCTCCTCACCATTAGAACCATCTGATGAATCAGAACGACGTTGATGTGTACGTCTTGATGGTGAACGACTTCTACTCCGATGTGCAATATTACCTCTGACCGAGGGCTTAGATGAACTGCCTGGTGACAAGGAATCATGAGTTGATGTCCAAGTACGGGGAGGTGTACTGGTACTACTCAACGAAGAATGTACTGTATGACTCATAATAGGAGTGTTATACACATTAGTCACTGGAGTAGGCGGTAAAATATGTGCCGTAGATGTAGTTGATGCAGGTGTCTGATACATAGGCATAGGCATAGGCGTAGGCAAAGGCGTAGGCGTAGGCATAGGCATAGGCATAGGCGCAGGATACAGTTGTGTCATAGACTGCTGCCACATTGATTGTAGAACATTTTGCATCCAATTAGTGTTTGGAATTGGCATAGGCGCCTGCGCTGGTACAGCGCTAAGCTGATCGTGCGCTGGTTGCGTAATATCATACGCTGATAACCCTTGGGCTGATGTCATTGTAGAAGCGCTTGGGTAGTAGGGCTTGGCTGCACTCGGCGCAGGCATATGAGGCGCAATGCTCAATGAAGTAGACTTGAGTCTAGCTTGGCTTGGCGCTATCCCCGACAACGCATCTTGAGACGCTGGCGCACTGTCTGCAGATGTAACAGATGTAGAATTCTCCAAATTAGGTGCAATTATAAAATACGCCCAACATTCTCCGGGAGAGAAGATTCCGGTGGCATGTGCACTTCCTCGGTGACAGTTACGGCCGACCTATTATCCCTCATAGATAAATGTTGCGTCGTAATGATCGAATCCTGTCCCGCGCTCATTCGCGATAGCGATAGAGACATTTTCCTTTTCTCACGACGTGATTGCTGCAAAATACGTTTGTGAGTAACTTGCCTATACCTCGCGAAACTCGTTGGAGAGAGGTTTCTACAAAAAACACATTTAGAATTTGGTGCACAAATTTGTGTACACGACAAACAACGTGGGTGAGGATCTTGAATAGATTTTTTTCCACGACAATTAGTACAACACGCAAGCATAAGTTACGCAATAATATACTAGAAGAAAACGGGACTGGAATTTACTGCCGTAGATAATTTCTCGGCAAAATTTTTGAATGAGTTGAAAGTGTAATGCTTGAATATACGCAACTCAATGAACCGCCAAAGCTAGTAGTATTGAAAACAACATATGAAATATGTTATACATACCTAGCCGATAATTGTAAACAATTGACTACCTTTACCAAGCAAACAATTGTAACACAATTCAAAATGGCGGGGAACAGATAGCACGTGGCGGGAAAAAAAAAGACACGTCTTTTTTTCCGCCTCAAAACATCAAATACAACTTCACAACATGTTGAAAGTAATATGAAAGGTATACATCACCCATCGCAGAAGAATTTTAGAATGGTAGACGAATGGAAGGTCTAAATAAATCTAAAAAAACGAGAGCTCCGCTGGAAACTTCCTAGCTATGTCGCGACAGGCAGTGATGTGAAGAGTTGACCTTTGGTCACGTGAGGTCACAGGGACAGCGACGGCGGGATGTAAAAGTGGGATTACGAACAGAGCCATTCACCCAAGGACCATCGCCGGTTAGCTGTCCCAGTTTTTTTGCCGCAAGGTAAGCAGTGAATGCATTAAGGAGTAATGCAGGATAAGTAAAAAATTGGACTTTTATAGTCAGTTAACTCACTTGCCTCGGGAAGATGGTTTTAATGTTGCTGGTCATTTTGGAGGCATAAATGCGAAGTTCACTTAATGTGAACACAGACCACCTGTATGTTTCGCACTTAATTCACACTCGTGTTAATTTCAAGATTTACAGTATTCACGAAAATGACTTTCAAGTGGTAATATCATTATTGGAACACACCTGCATGTGCACAAATTATTTCAGAAATTGAACAGAGTTGTATCTGATATAAATAAGTTAATACGACTGTAGTCAGTCAACTGTTTTCCAGAGCTCCACCATTATGCACAGTATTGTCGGATGTACAAATGTGTCAAACCAATTGTTTGTGATATACATGGTGTATAAGCCTGTTGTACATTGGGACCCGTGAAGATTTGGGTTAGACTAAAGTACTCACGGAAATGAAAAAAAAACACTGTTTTTTCGATCTCAGATTTTAAATCATTGCAGTTAACATGGTTAAAAAACAAAATATATAAATATTCAAACAACTCAATTAGTACTAATTGGGCCTTGGCACAAATACGTTGTTTTAAAGGTTTTTATGTCTTTTTACACGAGTAAAAGAGTGTAAAAATATGAACAAAACAGACTATTGTGAAACTGAGCATAACCAGGTGTTAGTAGATCAAGGTGAATGTCCATGACCTATGACACCTTGACGACAGGTGAAAACAGGTGCTTGAAACCCATGTGCATGTGATTTGTCAGTGGTTAGTGATTTGTGAGTGGCATTTTGGGATAGTGAATCATCGTCAAAATATCAGAACGTAAAAGTAACATAATCCCTTCTCAAACAACAACTTACATGTCATTATTATTATGTACATAAACATAGCTGTTATTTTTATTGTTGTTTTGATAACTTTTTTCCAGGCTAATTTGCATAATGCCTATAGCCTGTTTCTGCCATTTCAATTTGGACTTAGTTTTATTTTTGAATGTTGTGCCTACAAATTACCTCCTGTAAAGTACATTTTGTATTGAGCACTGAGATAAAACTAGCAAATCCAGACTAGTACTTTTCCAGTTGTTTTGTTATTTCGTATTTACATCTACGAAATGCTTTGTGTCGATTATTAAATCCAGCAAAACAGGTTTTTTTCATTTCCATGAGTACTTTAAGTCCTCAGCAAACCATGATAGCTGTAAAAGGTGACTGTGTCGTGAGAGGTGACTTATGAGATCAGTAGGTCAGCCTCGCTTACATGGTTGATGCATGTCATCATATCCCAATTGCATAGGTCGACGCTCATGAAGTCAATCACTAGATTGTCTGGTCCACACTCGATTATTTAAACTGCTGTCATATAGCTTGAGTACTGCTGAGTGCAGCATTAAACAACAAACAATATTAACAATATGTTGTATATTGTACCATCAACAGGTAAAGCAGTCCTACACAGACTATGTTAGCAAGCTGTCACTGTTTGTGGTGGAGTGTAAGTACTTTACCTTGAGCTCATATGTCATACCGAAGACAAATGCTTAACCTAACAATCTACATCTTTGGTAGACTAAGTAAGGATAAGAATTTATGTATGAACAACTTCTTTATTACAATTAAGAGCAGAGATTGCCACTTCTCCATGAAGACGACATATAATCAATCTTTTGAAATGTGGATCTCTGGTAGACAGTTAAGTATTCTATTAAAAAAATCCACATTACAAGAGATTGATGAATTAGGCACAGTAAGATATCAGTGGAGTGTTCAATTGATATTGCTGGAATATTGCTAAAAGAGGCATAAAACCAAACCTACTTTCAATTGAATGTGCCTAGTTTTCTGCCATTGACTTCATAGAAATCAGTGTTCGAAATTGGCACTAGTCCTATAGTCCTTACCAAACTGCCAAATAGTTTCCTGAGGACAAGTAGAAATTTGCCCTTTTTAATCATTTTGCTATATGTTATCATTACAAGGGATTCATAGGGTGTTAGTTTCTATTGCTGGAAGTAAGACTAAGGTGAAAGTTATACTGAAACAGATTTCACTGTATCCCAAATTACATCAGGGTTTTACACTGACTTACACATGGTGTACTGTACTGTACTTTCTGATAATTAGTGGTCATGATTGATGGATCAAATAACAGACACCCTGTAGGTAAAATGAATATAATTGTAAAATAAGCATAAAACCCTGTTACATAATGCTGGCATACTTACAAGAATCCTGTTTACCCTTTCCTTGCCTTCAGAGCTGAAAACAAAATATGTTTGAATTAATTGATAAATATTCTCTTGGGGATGTTGAAAGATAATTGTGCAAAACCAAATCATCATTTTCTTGTGTGCATCATGTTGACTTGAGTACAATGCGCATACTTCAATCTTGGGTACAAGTTTCGGGTATAATTGCGATTTCATATATTGTGCTTACTTAAAAGCTGATACATTATATGACTACTGGTGAACAAAAAGGAGATAACAAACTTTGTTAATGAAAATGTAAATTTTGATATAAAACATGACTAGACATGATCTACAATTTTAGTTCCCGTTAGGCTAATCATGCTAATCATTGTTATATGCAGAGACTAAGATCATCGTGTGCACTTATCTTGTAAACTAAGCCATAAATAGCAATCAGCTGTACAATTTCCACCCTTATCTACCAGTCATATAAAAAGATACAAAATAACTTATATCCTAACTGAAAAGAATTTTAATGCAAGAAATTGTACCTGAAACTATTACTGTTCAAGGAACAATAATTTCTGATATCTCAGTTCTCCAAACTGAGTGATATAATCGCATTTGCAAGTGAAGTTAGAGAACGTAACAAATTATTTTAAAACACTAGTCTCTCAACGAATGCAGAAGACTAGCAAAATCCTAGATATTTTTTATATTTGTATACTTATCCTGAGTGGCTAACCCTGTCACACAGCTCCCACACGACCAAGGAAGAGGCGACATCACTCACCACATAACTGCTAAAAACAGAGCATCTGAAGACAATGTTGTAAAGCAGGATAAGTATACAAATATGAAACATATCTAGGATTTTACAAGGTTCTTTAACATCCTGCATTACTCTTTAATGCATCCTTATGGGAAAGCATGGTGGAGGGCATACACTCAGATGAGACCTTCAAAAACTCTCCACAGATTCCAATCAAACAGCAACATCGATGTCTGGCATCGAGTGACCATTCTTGTCAGTTGGAAGCAAGAGAGTGAGGTATTCGTGATGTCCAGGTATCACTGCAGTAAAAGGAATTAAGTGGGGTTAAAGTCCAGAACTGATGTACCAAGCCATTGCGTGCAAAATGTAACCTTCTAGTCTGGGGTGACATGTAACAGAGAGGTCAAAAGGCTGGCTCTGGACATGTGGAAGCGTCGCTGGCACCTTGGGGTGGTGACCTGATGGGCAACCACCAAGGGGCGAAAGCTGTGGACGCCTTTCACGTTTTCTGAGGCGACATGTTGCAAGTAGTGGCTGACGAAGACTGTGTCCAAGCACTTGAAGCAGCCTTCCATAATGGCGCAGACGGAGCAGTTGCTGTGAAACGCCATGGTAGAGGCGACCGACAGGATGTCAGGTGGCTTGTTGGCTCTGGGAGGGTCCAATGCTGTGGCCTCATAGGCGTGAAGAATGAGACAGTGAGGGTGGATCAGCAGGTTTAGCCAAACTGGGAGTTTGATGAGGTCAATAGTGGACATCTCCTTGAGATCCACAAACCAGCTCCTTGCAGACCACCAAGGCGCTATCAAAGTAAGAGCGAGGCTCTGGGTCAACCTGATCTTTTGAAGGACCCTGGGAAAGAGTACTGGAGGGGACGATGAGGGCGTTAACTGTCCAGGCTTATGGATCCGTCACTGGAGATATGAAAGTCTGCACCTGAAGTTCTGGCTGGTGGCAAACAGGTTGATGTTGGGGGAGATGAGTTGTCGACGGACAAGATCGAAGGTGTCTGGATGGTGTTTCCCTGGTTGGAGTGTGGGTGCTTCCATGTCTGGTCTGGAGTGGGCATCAGTTTGCTTCAACGGAGGAGTGGGTCATCCCGATTGCGGAAGCAACACACAACGGTGACATTGTCCGGATGGGTTGATCCTAGGGCTCTGAAGTGCCTGTTTCCAGTGAGGGAGAGCCTACATGAGAACCTCTAGTTCTAGGTTGTTTGATGTGCCACTGATGCTGAGCGGCAGGCCACAGCCACATGGTGACTTGGCCCTCCAGATGCGCACCCCCTTTTCGAGAGGAATTGATGAACAGGTGTAATGAGGGCGTGATCTCTGTCAAGGAGATGGACTGGTCCGGGCGCCTAAGTCTGTTCTCCTGAAGCGACACATTGTAGTTTTTTACTGCGCTAAGCCTAATACTCAAAATATCAGTATAATGTCAGCATGTGCACGTGAGTGGAAGAGAGGGGAATTAACTCTCAGCATCCAAGCAATGGGTGAGATTGTTTACTAGACTACTGAAGTCCTCAAGTAAGAGCATCTGCACGTGTGTCGTGCATCTTGACTGCTGCCAGGAGAAAAGCAGCAGGGTGTCTCAATGAATCAATTGCACTCATGGGGGAGGCAGTGATCCTTGATGATAATCTACTGCAGAGGCCTGTCCCTTAGTATATGGTCTCTGACGTCACTTACGGTTATGGCGTCACAGTCAATGACATCACTTCTGGTTTTCTGACGACACATACAACTTTGACTACAGTCCAGACTGGTAACAATTCTGCAGAGCTGTCGATCACTTCCAGATATTATAATGTTATTCAGCCATTAACCAATGATCTGTCTAACCTAGGCTGTGGTTGCTGGAATCTTTGGAATGGAGAAGTGTCTGTGTCCAAGTGGTCTAAGAGCCGAGGACTGACATTTGGCGATGAACTCCAAATGGATTGAAGGGATCTCAGAGCAACTGTGCTCCAATCCTGCACATGCTTCTGAATCTCTGGCTGCAGTAGCAAAAGGTGCTCCCATTAGACTCATTAATACAATGGATAGGTCCCATTGGGAAAGGTATGTGGTACCTTAATATCCTCTTGTTGTAATGATTTCATAAGACAATTAAGTACTGGGTGAGTTGTTGAAGTGAGCCTAAGGCTAACCTATCACCCTCAATAGTGCCATGTCTGAAGTTCTTATCTTGTGTCCTCAACCTTCCAAAGGCAAGGGAGTTAACCAACTGTAGAAGTCCAGTTTTCCATCCTTGCCGAACGAGGCTGGAATTCTGGAGTTGCACTTTCACAGGACTAACGAATCTATGCATAGTCAAGTCAACGTGCAACGAACTAGACATCTGGTTCGTGAACAACATGGAATTCAACGTTCAGATTTCCGTCGACTGCAGGATTTGCAGAGCATGTGTACTGTCAACTGGGCGTCGACAGATATGTTCTAAATCTTTTCACGTTATTAAATCAAGGTGTTCAAATGATTTGATCAAGTGGTAAACAGGTCGAGATAAGGACAGTCTCGTGTTATCCACTGAAACACATCGGGATGAAGGGACCATTCTGTTGGAATGACTTTGTTCCTCCAGGAAAGACAATCCTTCAAGATGCTGAACTTCCCTGGAAGGTTGGCGAGCATCTAATCTATAGCTTATCGAAAAGCGTAGTCTCTTTCAGTAAACTCTGCTCCCTTGCCTCTGTGTTTCCTCACTATTGCACCCTTCAATGTAGCACAAACTCAGTTATAGCGCATGGCAACGCATGGCTCCCAAAACTTACTTACATTTTTAATAAGCTCAGGTTTCACACTGACACAATGTTTTTCCCCATCTAAAAAAACATTATCAGCTTATCAACGCGAGCAGGTAACACCAAAATATCAGTCAACAATTCTGCACTGAAATACGCAATTCAATCCTATTTATTATCTGGTTATAAAAACCTGTTCATTGTATATCTGGAATATATTTTATCAATTATATTCATAATTTCATTCAATATTGTTTACATTAATTTCGGCGAAATCGTGTCTGAAGTGATTGGTAGATTGCACAACTCACCGTTCTTTACAGCAACCCCTGTCAGATTAATGCTATTGATGCCTTGAAACAAACTTTAATGGCTAGGGAATGGATACATATATTATAAATTCCATACTTAGACTTGTTAAAAGTCATATTTGTGGAATTGACAATATATGTCATCACAACGTTTTTGCAATCGAAATACATCTAGCGTGGGAAGTACCTTTGGTGGCTAGTCAAATTGTTCCATATGTAAAAATATCCTGCAATAGCAATCACATGTACCACAGTGCTCAGTTATGGTTCTTATAATTTTAAATATATAGTAAAAGCTGCAAACTAAAGTAACAAGATATTGAAACATATTATTCCTGAAAAAACACATTGCAGATACAATTTCTTCTGACCATTGCATCAAAACTCTTTGAAGTGGTATCATTGGGTGCTTTTTGACTGAATCACCGGTAGATTGGGAGAAAACGTGTACGCCGATTGTTATTTCTGGCTTAGTGAACGAGAAAATACAAATGGTATTCTTAATCTCTGCATATAAAAAATATGCCTATGAGAGCAGGAGATAACATTGGATGGTCAATCATCGTGTCTAGTGATGTTTAACATCAAATTTCATATTTTCATAGACCAAATTTGTTACACCTCCTCGTTTACCTGAATTCGCTAAAGGGATACTATGTGGGTTTTTTTAAAGCACATAACACTTGATAAATATTTTTTTACACTATGAATCACATACAACTACTATTCTAATCTTTTTACAAACTCTGAAACCTACATCATAGATTGTGTTAGGTAGGGAGAGCATGTACTGTTGTGTTGGTCATCTACCCCGTTTGACACCACATCCGTTTAGACTCTAAAGCAAGAGATAGTCAGTACCCAGAGGGTATCACTGTCCCCAGACAATGTTGACATTTTTAATTTTTCTGAAAAAGAACCTGAAGTTGAGCTATTCAGACAGTCAAGTACATTGATTATTTTCTGGTGTTAGAAATCTGAATTGTTTTGAAGGAAAGTTATAGAAAGTTCCAGTTTGAAGCTTAACAACTTTAGTAGTCTTGTTATTATAAAAATAATTTTGACTGTTCCAAAATCATGAAAGGTCCACACTTGACATGCTTGAAATATATATATCGAATTGTGACCTTCCTGTATCATTGCTGCCCTCGTCCAAACCCCTTGGACTGTTCCACCGTCCATGTGAGCACCTCAACATGAGTTTTTTTTATCGTTGCCTATCAAGACACATATCGAATCGTGACCTTCCTGTGTCGTTGCAGCCCTAGTCCAAACCCCTTGGACTGTTCCACTGTGGTGGCATCTGAATAGATTTTGTATGGCTTAGTTCGTAGCTCCCGACTTGGAGCTGTAACGTTATGCCCAAGGTAGTCAAGTTAATGCCAACTTCACTGACCTTATGCACTGCTGGGAATTGGTTGGTGATGACTGATTGGTTTGTGGAACCAATTACTGATCATGATATTCTAACCAATTGCCAACACTAGTGAACACTGTGTAAAAAACTTTGCAACAGTCAATTAATGTTTGTTTCTGTGTGATGAACAGAACATATGAACATGAGAATAACTTGTTTTATCAGTGCATGTTCAAGTTAGATTTTTAATAAAAGCACTAATTTTAAAATTATCCCATTTGTTTTGAACAGTTAGGATTCAATAATGGTATTGTTTAGCCAGTCGATGCTATGTGATTATCTGATCCTATCATTATGATAGGAACAGTTCAAATAGTAGATTGAATTTTGTTTCTTACATTTTCCAATTTCCCCCTTATAATATTTCAGGAGAGGAAAGATCATCAAAAATGTGAAACCTTGAATACAAGGTAACCATGGTAACTGTTTCATGAAAAAACTACTTATGACGATCAAAATATAAACTTTGTATCCCTCTGACATGTGTATTGTGGCAATTCTAAATGTAAATTTAAACATACGTCACATTTGATCACTTATTAAAAGGTATAGTCTCTTCATAGTTTCCGACCATGGGAGCCGTGCCAATATACACTTGTCAGTACAGCACACAAAGTATGTGATCTAATCTTCCAATTTGTGGAACCATCTGGGGCTGAATGGGTGAGTCGCTGACTTTGAGCACTGGCAATAGGTGCCTTACTCTCAGAATATGAGTTTGAATCCTGGATGGGACCCCAACCCAAAAGGATTAAAATGTATACTTTACTTGGCAAGTGTAATCCAAAATATAACATATGCGATTAGAATAGTCCAATACTGTTAAACATGGCAGTCCATGAAATGCAGCAAACTATATACAGAAAATGTTTCCTTTTTGTAGATCATGAGATCAAATTAATTCTCATTTATTGAGGATACAAATTAAATACACACCTGAGATACAGGTTGTTGATGACAAGCTTGTGGACTATTATTATGCTTAAAATTGCCAAAGCCTGAGAAGCTCTCTAGAAGCCGATGTATTTGTTTTTGACGATGGAAAGGCTATTTTCCTTTCAACTATCTGACACGCCATTAGCGAAGAGGCCCATTTTTCAGACCCCAACAATGATTGGGAAAGTCATGCGCCATCAACAATTCACGCATAAATTTATAAAATGGCACATTAGAAACTACAGTAAGGGTCATGCATGAACAATAGTTTTCTTAGCTGTGTCATCATGTTTACATTAGACTGACGGATCACAATTTAATTTCATCATAACGACCAATGAACATGTTGAGATAACTAACAGTCTCTTGAAACACTGAAACCATTAGCTCTCTTGACAGTGTGGAAAGCATTGTGCATTCTCACACAAACATGTTGGCTCTTAATCAAACAGGGTTTAAATGTAACCAAAGCTATTTACTTATTTAAATTTGCTAAACATCGCATTTCCATTTGAAGCAAAAAAATGCAAACTATTTACTCATAGGCCTAGTTCATATCATTTCAAAACGAAATAGATCACCCATGGATTAAATTCGTACAAAAACCTAATGTCAACTTGATTATAGACATAGCAAAGTGGAGATGTAGATATTTGCTGGCAAGTATTATTATGACAGCCACAGAAATTGTATGCGATACTTTGCTGCCTCTACACATCATGTGACATCAACAAGAAAAAGATTAGATTTGCGTAACCACTTACGTAATAGATGATTCAAGACCATCTTGTATATTACTGAAACGCGTCTCTGGTTGTTTACTTGAGTTTTGCAAATTATTGCCCGCAAAGTGTCTTTCGTTCGTATCTGTTCCACTGTAAACATTGGTACCCTCGCCTTTGTTTTCTTCCCCGATCAGGCCATTCCTCGGGAGGAATTTGTTCCATTCTGGTTGATTGTTGTTGGCTACATCATAATCAGTGTTGTACTGCTCAGCTAACTCCTGACTCATAGTAGATCAAGGTATTATGCTGAGTGTCAACCACACTACAAACAAAGCACATGTCGACATTTTGGTTTTAGATTTGGTATTTAGGTAAGAGCGCATGCGCGGATAGTTATGCGTAAGTGCTATTTTCCTGTTACGGTTTACCAAAATGTTCAGCCAATCTGATGATGTGTAAACGTGTTAGTTAAGTAAAACGTGTAATGCATAACATTGAATGAAACCATTAATATTACGTTGTAGTCTATGACTGTTTTCATTTAAAGAAGCATACTGTATTTAAATCGTAACAATAAAGATATGCTTGTTTTGGTAAGGTTGTAGTCAAAACAGCCTCATGCCAGAATGGCCTCAATACTCAAGTCAAGACGGCCACAACAAAAAGTCAAAATCTCCACAAACCTATTTATTTTCAAAACGACATTAAAATGTCATAACGGCCACAACAAATCATACCCGCTACAGTTCAAAAGTCAAAATGGACATTATAACAATGAATGAACATCCAATGTGAGCAGGAAAACATGTTGCAGAGAATTATTACGTTGAAGCACAGGACCATGTAACTAATAATAATAACAATAAAAGAACTCGCCAAAAAAATCATACACGAGGCCGAAGGCCTTTGGCCTCGTCTGCGAGTTTTTTTGTTGTTACTGCTATTGGTTACATGGTCCTGTGGTGGGAGGTTAAATTGTTATTACAATGTATAATCCTCATCAAATTACTTTGATCTCTGTACTGACCTGTGTACGAATCTGTTGTGAAAACATGAATAAAGTTTTATCCTAATGAGGAAACCATACATTTTTTGTATTTCAAACTAATCCGGGGCGGTCGGGGAGGTTAGTGGTCCAAGCGTTCGCTCGTCACACCGATTCCCGACATGGGTACAATGTGTGAAGCCAATTTCAAATGTTTTGACATTTTACTGAGGCCGTTTTGACATTTTACTGAGGCCGTTTTGACTTTAGCTTTTGAGGCCATTCTGACATGAGGCCGTTTTGTCCTGCTCCCCTTTTGGATTGTGGCCGGTTTGACGAAAGGTAATCGTGGAAAAGAAAACGAAAACAAATGATTACCCATAAATAATGATTTAATGTATTATTTCTACAAAATAAATAATAAGTGAAATTCTCGTTTTGAGAAAATCGCTGTCGCTAGATATGGCATCCCACGAGCATTCGTTTAACTTCTGGTTCTCCCACCTGCATGGGGATTCCACTGCTCGTCTCGGGGAACAAATGAATCGGATAAGTCATGTCTTGGTTGGGTCGCGTGTCATGGTACCCTGACGGCGTGGAGCGTCGCTCACTACATGAATCACTAGACTGTCCGTTATTTTCAGTCCGTAAGCATTATGGTTTCTCTGAATGTATAAAGGAGAACAATATATACTAGTTGACCCCACAGGCCTCGGCCTGAGACAAAAGTGGTCAAAGTTAAAGTGAAACAAATCACACTACTATAGGTGCAATATAAGGCGAGATATGAGTGAGTGAGTTGGGGTTAACGCCGCTTTAAACATTATTCCAGTTATATCATACATACGCAAAATTGATACATTTTAGTGTTTATGTACAGATTTAACAATTTTAATGATTAACAATTAGAAAACAATAATATACTAGCTACTGAATCTGTTAGTCGTTTCTATATATTTGTGTACAGACAAAAATATATTTGTATTCAGTAAAACATTTAGGTTTGGGTCATCAAAAAAAATACTACACTGTCCAAAAGAAGAAACGCATAACAGAATAATCAGTGTTTCATTACATTTTTAATGAAATAGGATTACACAATAAATAATGAAGATACAACAACCAAATTTTACACAGGATGAGGCACGTTTCTTACACTACAAACAGTCTTTTAATGTTCTAAGGGACGTCTGTGTCTGTGATGGCACTGTGCCAAAGTCAGTACCGGGTGTTACCACCTCGAGCATCGATCACAGCTCTGCACCGCCTGGGCATGGACTGTATGAGTCGTTGAATCTGGCGTTGTGGAATCCTTCTCCACTCATCCTGCAAGGCATGGTTCAGCTGTTGAAGCGTCTGTGGTTGAGGCTGTCGGCGTCGTACACGTCTGTCTAGCTGATCCCACAAATGTTCAATGGGGTTTAGATCTGTCGATTTGGAGGGCCATGGCAGCACAGTAACATTGTTGTGGGCAAGATAATCCATGGTAACACGTGCAGTATGCGGTCTTGCGTCGTCTTGCTGGAAAATCTCTCTTCTGACGTCAATGGCGGGAATAAGGTGACGTTGAAGGATTTCATCACGGTAGCGTACAGCAGTTAAATTTCCCTGCACGTGCACCAGATCTGTCCTACCATTCACGGATATGCCTGCCCACATCATGACACTTCCACCGCCGTATCGGTCGACTTCATGAATACAGTGTCGAGTGTAGCGTTCATTTCTCCGTCTGTAGACACGCATCCTACCATCATGGCGATACAGCATGAACCGCGACTCATCACAGAACCATATCCTTCTCCAGTGCACTAGGGTCCATGGTCGAACATTTCTGCTCCATTGCAGACGTGCACGACGATGATGTTGCCGCAGAACGGGCGCTGTATATGGTCTCAGCGCTGCCATAGACGAGAAATGGTACTCTGCCTCACGTTAAAGTGCCTGGCTACTGATGTCTGACTTTCTCCAGCTTCCAGACGTCCAATGGCTCTGTTTCTACAGTCTTCATTCAGTCTTGGCATCATGAGAGTCACGTATACAGAACATCGGAGAGTGATTCGTAGCAGGACTGCCAAATTTTTATACCCATCGGTATAAAGGTTAAGTAGCCGTATTTGCACGTGCAGCATACTTACAGCTTTTTCTCCATGCAATGTCTCCCAGTTTGGTTTCAAGATGCTGTATTTTGGCGACAAGTCACCAAATGTTGTGTTCGAGTGCTATAAATTAGTGTAAGGTCAATATTCACAGTTAGCAATGACATTTATATTGAGTTCAAGCCTTCATCTTTAATAACAGTCAAGTTTGAAAAACAGATTTCAGCTATGCGTTTCTTTTTTTGGCCAGCATAATATTATGTACTCCCCATTCACTGGAAATAGTATTAGATAAGTTAAAACGAAACAGGTTGGAATTTAGTATGTTACAATTGTGTCTCAATCTAGTGTGCAATATGTTTGTAGATCTCTTACCGCAATTATAGTACATACATGTAGGTGGTGATATAGGCTGCTGAGATGCTACAGATTTAAAAGAAGAAATTGACGAAATATTCCTTACTTCTGAGGGTAGATTATTCCATTTGCCTAATGTATCTATAACATAAGACCTTTTAGACGTAGATGTTCGTGCACATGGTAGTACAAAATCCTGGCGGTTTCTGAGATTATAATTGACGTTCTGTGACACAGATGGTGGTATAAGACAAGTTTCATATGAAGGGCATTGCTTATTTATTATTTTATACATAGTTACAAGATTCTTGACGTAAACTTTAGGTAATCCAGTCACTATTTCAGCTACCTCAAGCTGTAGTAATTCTGATTTATTAGCATTATAGGAAGAGTAACTGTCACAGACAACCGAGGCATATTCTAAAGTCGGTCTGCTAAAAACTAGATATATTCTAGCCAAGTTTGATCTACTAAACCCGATATTTAATTTTTTTCATTTTTGAAGCACTTGAAAGAATATTATTGATATGATCGTTGCATTTTGTGTCTTGTGATAATGTAGCACCAATGTACTTATGACAGTCTACTCTTCCTATACATGTGTTATTGAAAACTATTGATGGCATTTTATCTGGGGTTTTATGCGCGAAGAATATATACTTGGTTTCGCTAGGATTGAATTGTACTAACCACGTTTGTGCCCAGTTATGTAATTTGCATAGATCTTTATAAACTGAGTTTTCAATATGCTTAATATCTGGAGTTGATATGCCTATGCTGGTATCATCTGCGAACAAACGTATCAAATTTCTCATTTCATAGCATATGTCATTAATATAGATAAAAAAATATTAATGGACCAAGGACTGACGCCCGAGGGATGCCAGCGTGTAGGATTTGTTCTCTTAAAAACAAAACCGCATCCGTGGTCTAGTGGTAGAGCGTCTGCTGTTCTTCCCGGAGAGCGGAAGGTCCGGGGTTCGATGCCCGGTCGCGTCATACCAAAAGACGTTAAGAGATGGTACATGCTGTTGCCCTGTCTGGCGCTCGGCATTAAGGGGCTAACACAAGGACTGGTCGACTCGGAGTCAGTATACTGTGTCTGAGTGGGGTATTCATGTTAAACTGCGGCATGGTATCTCACTGAGTTATCACTGTAAAATCGGCATCAGTCCGGCCTAGTACAAGCAGTCACACACACGTATGCACGTCGCTATATAAGTGCAATAATAAGCGGTAGTACGTAGTTCATTGAACGCAGCCATTGTCGATTTACAATGTCCTAAACGCCATTGTTTTCACACTTGTTAAAAAATGTCATGGATGAAAACAGTAAAGCAAAATGCACGTGCAAGTTATGGCATTCGTAACTCGTGGTAGTGGCAATAAAAAGACAAGCATAAGCCAATAATTTGTCATTCAATTGTCAACATTTTTCAAGTTCGAAAATTCCGGGACTCAGTGCTGCCGATCGGAACATAGGACGTATTCAAAGAGGGGAATAGCAGTTTTCTGTTGCACGCCACTTCAACGTCTACCACAGCACCATTTGCCACTTTGGGGACCGATACACACTGTTCAATTCCACTGCAGACCGTCCGAGAACCGGCCGACCACGAGTTACCAACCCTGCACCGGATCGCTACATTCGACTGTTCCACCGACGTCATCGTAATGCCACAGCTACAGAGACTGCAGGACGCATCCCTGGTTAGAGGAGGATATCGGACCAGACTGTCTGGAACCATCTTCGCGAGGCTGGAAGCCAGAAGACCAGTTATCGTCCCTGTGTTGCAACAGATCCATCGACAGCAACGCTTGCGTTGGTTCGATACCTTACAGAATTTGGAATTTGAGAAACTGGAGACGAGTGTGGTTTAGCGATGAATCACGATACCCTACACCACGAGATCTGATTTGGTTGTGGTTCGGGGAAATTTGACAGCAAATTGCCACATGAATGAAATTCTTCAACCTCACCTTCATCCAATCATTGACCGCCAGAGGGAGCTGTTTCAATAGGACAACGCTCCACCTTGTGTCACGGTAGACTACCTTCATAACGCCAACACATCAACTTCTTGCCCTGGCCGTCGAGATCTCCAGATCTCAACCCAATCGAACAACTCCGGGATGAACTAGATCGACGTGTACGTCAACGCCAGAACGCGTTACAAGCAGAATGGCGTAGAATTCCGCAGGGCAGAATTCGTAAACTTATCCGAGGAGATGTAGAGCCGTGATTGCTGCCAAGGTGGTACTGAGTTCAGCGCCACCTTGTGGCCTTATGTGACATGACAATGAAAAGTTTTCGATGCCTTTGTACAACGACAACATGTGACTATCGAGCCCTAAAATTTCATACTTGTATCTATGATATTAAATAAGATATATCGACTTTATAAGGTACAATAAATTTACAGTTAAATGTGTTCAATCATTCTTTATAATACTGATAGTTCCGATGTGCTTTCAAAAGCATCTGGAATATATACGACAAATGGGGGAACTATTCCCCTGGATGCCTGAGGGATATGTCCCTCTTCTTCAACCCTCACTTTAAAGTCGAATATAATTCAACATACATCACGTGCACAAATACACTTCATAGTTTTGAATTCCGTGGGAAATTCCCTGTTCTGTGTTATCATCCACTGCCATTTTAGGCAAAGCAAATTACTGAAAATGACCTCTGAAAATTAGGTACATCGTAAATGTCGCCATTGTTCACACATTACTAAATCACCATTCACGGCGCTATTTCGGCGTAAATCTAAATTTCGGATATTTACTCTGAGAAATGAATTTCACAAATGGCATATTAGTGATCACGGGTATCTGTCTTATATCAAATCACCAAGGATCATTCCAAAACGTCGCTGATAACGCAAGAATCGTTTAGAATGTTTTGGAAAATATGCAAACACGAACGCCGAAGTGAACTTTCCGCCATATCGGAAAGTGTTTACATAATCACGTTTCACGTATGCAAGTAATGAGACGCCAAAAGATAACATCACGTATATACTCTTCAAAATGAGAAAAGCAAAACGGATATTTTGGGCCATAAAAGTAAAATTAGCAGATCAAGAGGTGCAAAATGAAGGTGTTGAATGTGTTATAGCCAGTGACAAATTTCCCGGATCAAAATGATCACAACAAGGACATGAAAACCATTAGTTGGGAAACACGTACGATTCGGAAAAAACGCTGCCAGTGCATTAACAAACGGGCCATGGAGCTTCTCGCACTGTACTATGAACGGTATTAAAGTGCAGGATCTTTTACTGTCTGGCATCTGCGTCAATCGAACAGTGACAGTCAAACAACATGCCAATAATAACAGAAGCGCATGGAAACAACGTCATGGGCCGCTTGCAAGAAGGAGAATCCCGATCAGCTGTAGCCAGGGTTTTCAATGTAGCGCCCAGCACCATCACAAGGCTATGGGATCGCTTTGAACAGCGTGGGTCAACACGTGATCGGCCAAGGTCGGGCCGACCAAGAGTAACCACCCCCGCCCAAGTTCGCTACATCCGACTGCGCTACATACGTGAAAGGACGACCACAACCACCCAAACCGCATCCCAAATACCTGGACTGTGCAGAATCTCCGACTAGACCGTTTAAGAGCAGCAGGTCTACGAGCAAGACGTCCTGTTCGAAGCGTCATATTGAGTCGATAACATCGTCAACAACGACTGCATTTGTGTCGTCAACACAGGGAATGGCCTCAATTGCAATGGAGAGATGTCTGGTTCAGCGACGAATCAAGATTTCTCCTCCGTCGGTGGGATGGTAGAGCACGGGTCTACATGCGTCGGGGAGAAGGTTACGCCGGAAACTGCATACAGGAAGTGGACAGGTTTGGTGGGGTAACGTTATGATGTAGGCCGCTATCTCTCATCATGTCAGGACAGGTTTAGTCCATATCCAGGGCAATCTTACTGATACATCAACGAAATTCACCAACCTCCCAATTACAGCCAACGGCTTATTCCAGCTGGACAACGTTCGACCGCATCACAAGAGCCTGTCTACACAACAACAACGTTGATGTTCTCCCCAGGCCCTCCAGATCCCAGGATTTGAACGCGAAAGAGCACATATGGGATGAATTGGATAGACGTCAACCACCACCCCAGACGTTGTAGCAGTTGGCTTTTGCGTTGCAGTCCGAGTGGGCTACCATTCCCCAGGATGTGATTCGCATACTCGTCCTTTCAATGGGCAGGAGATGTCAGGCCCCTATCGATTCCAACGGGGGACATACGCGTTATTGATGGTAGATGAGCCTCACCTTGGACTTTTCCTGACTGAGATGACTACAATCACCAAGTGTTCTCTCCACAACATTGTGGCTCAATGCCTTGTTCGGTTCCTCGTATAAATGTATTCTTACCTCACACAGTCTGGCTTTGCGTTTCTTTTTTTTAAGAGTATATTTTCAAACTAATACGTGATACATACATCCTTGAATTCCTCACACATCTTAGAATCAAATGACAAATGGTCTTTGTCACTTTAAAAAGTAGTCTAGATGAAACCATGCAATATAAATTAGGTGTGAAAACGAACGCTGCGGTCGGAAAAGTGCACTTGTTTGAAATGTAAACAAAGCAAAATTCATATTTTACACTGTGGCATTTTCTCCTATTTTGAGCTATCCGTCGTCTATTCGTTGCATACACTGGCTCAACATTTTCAGAATATGCATGGAGAGAGAGTCGTAGCAGGAATTAAGAAATTAAAAAAAGATACATTGCAATGATTTGGTAAATTCAACAAATTGTCAGAGATTCCGTCCAATGTGACGCCATGAATGACGCAAAACGGACTATTTCTCTTGGCTTCAGTGAAAAACATAAAACCAATTAACAGTACACAGATTGTCTGAATGTTTCTGATAACTTACATGTCACACACACATACATACATACATACATACATACATACATATATATATATATATATATATATATATATATATATATATATATATATATGGTTCCTGTATCAACGAAAGTCCCCTCGTAAATACTAGAAGACCAACCTGTGACCATATCATATCATAGATACTATGGGTCATTGCTATATAACCTGGGAAGCCTTAGGATGGCATTGGACAACAAGGTTTAACATTTTGGCGGCATAATCTCCCCATGTATAAGAACTTTCATCTTGCTTCTCCCTATCCTCGGCAGATTGGGTTGACAGCCTCCAAATGAATCCCATGTCTTGGTAAGTCCAGTTGAAGAAAGTTGAACTTCTCAGTCAATTTTGATTTTTACCCTTTCCGTTTTGTTCCATTTATATTGAAGATCGGGAGACACTCTTCTGTCATGCGGTACTCCATAATTTCAGATAGCACAAAACCATCATCTAACTCCTGTGCCAAAGTGATGATCTCGGCCATGGCTTTGTTTTCCAATGCATCCGTTTTTGTTACCCTCTGTTTTGATGCGTCTTTGGCAACTGGCGGTTTGCTGAAGCTGTGTCTGCTGTTTCTGTGAATGGTTGTATGAAACTGTTTGTCATCAGAGAACATTCGCTCTTTAAAGAATGATTGCACTGGAGTCTCCCAACCCTCGTGTGCTGTTTCAACATCTTTGACAAGTGCATCTGATGCTACCATTCCTGACTGGAGTGACCTCAAGATTGGCTTGGTAAGGTCGAACGGGTCTGTGATTCAATTGTCTAAGTCTTGTACCCCGCGCTCATCCAGCAACAACCTCGTTGTGGAGTTCTCCTTGTGACCTTCGGAAGATTCAGTGAGGTTTGCCAATGCATGTAGGGAACTTCTTACTCTATACACAGAGTTGACGGTTCTTGTGTGAGTCAACAACATCTTCTCATTTTTTAAGATGCGCTTTCTGCTTTCATCTTCGAACATTTGTTCATGGTCATTTTTATCCAGCACAAATTCACAAAGACATGGAGCAGTTTACGATCAAATATGTATATAAGGATAGAACAAGCAAGACACTCGCAGAAGCTAGGGCCAAAAGGTGGGAGGGGGTGAAGAGGAAATCAACTCTCAGGATTCCTCCTGATAGAGATTCGCATAATCTGAAAGTAACCAGAGCCAACTATCAGGCATTCATCATGTTGAACTTTATGAACCCAGCTGCCCCATCATCTCCAATACAGCATGGTTGGAGCTTAAGAGAGGGCAAATGTTTGCCAATACGGTATTCACAGCCAGCACTGCCTGAACATCTGAGTGATGCCAGAGCAAACTGCTCTGTAGAATCGGACACAGATTCAGATACTAGTGATTGTGACAGTGATTCTGACTCTGCATCTGATGGGTATGACACAGAGTAGGATGATGAACTGTGCACTAAAGTAAGGTTAGAAAAGCATTACTGGACAATGGATTCTGAAATATGCTGCGTTATTGGCCAAGGATCCTGTTTCCAATGACTTTGCTGAAGCATGACAATTCTTCGTGCAGCTCTTTTGGCAACCATTTTCAATTTTCAAGGTCTAGGTAACCCTTTTTACTTTTAAAAGTTGCTTGGTTGAATTTGTCATGTCAGAAAACATATTAATAGACACTACAATCATGAAAATCGGACAATGTTAACTGTGTTTGTGAATTTCACCGACTGCAAAAAGTGTGCTGACCTTTCAACGTTTTTGGCCATAGTTCCCCCATTTAAGGTCGGAAGTATAACAAACTATATATTTCTAGGTTCCTTATGACTGGACGAGTAATTTGATATGCATATCGACACAATTACATCATATTTAAATTTTGACCCCTGTTTGACCTTTGTTGACCCCTCCCCGAAATGCCCGGGATTTTCAAGGGGGCAGCCCAAGTCAAAATTGTTCAGTATACATCAGGAAACTCAAAAACACATTCAAACCTTTGTTTCCATGATTTGGTCACGGGACCTACAGGTTGGTCCTTGACTAAAAATCCCGCGTACTGTTTACACTGAATATACGCCATTTTGTAAATGTCGGTCACCGGTAGTGATGTTATACGTCAACTTTGTTGTACATATTTGGTAATTTCTTTGAGGTGAAGGTCCTTGTGCTGTAGATTTTGCATATATTTTATACATTGTAACACATAATTAATTTCACCATGGATATTATCAATGTTCAGTATGATATACGTAGATATAGGCCACAAAATGTATGAACATTTGATAATCTACTGTTTGTTTGAGCATTGTTTAGTGTCGTATTCGATATTTCTTTCCTTTAGGAGATGAAATGTAACTGTAACATGTACTTATTCCTTTGGAGTATCATAGTCAATATTGTTATTTCATATAAACAGGTTAATGAATAGCCGTTTCACTTTCTTTTAAAACTGAAACTTAATACATTAATTTAACAAGACGAGTAATACTTTTTTGTTAAAATATATGCACAGATTTTTAGAAGAATTGCCTTGGTTTTTTTTTTATATGTCGTTTGATAGACAGAACGGTTATGTCTAAAGATTCGCCAGGTGCGCGTTAGTCACAAACGATTTACGATTTATTCCTCTCGTGCTTTCAATTCTTTATTTTATTTTCTCAAAGAATTGTAAAAAGTATAAAACATATGAACCGTGACATATACCCCGATGGTCAAACCTAATACGATTATCCTGATAATTCTGTACCTTTTATTATTGAATCCTTTTATTGTATCATTCTGAGACGAGATAAAGAGAAATAGTCACACAATAATGAACAAAGACATGTCCAATATTGAAGATAATTTTGTTTGTTTCGAAATATTTTTTAGGGTATTTGATTACGTAAAATTTATGTCAAACAGGTGCGTGTCTTGTCCAATTAAGATACACAGTAACTATCTGAGCTAATGGTTTATCTCTATTCGGCTTGTCCCGGAATAACACGAGTTGTCACGAATGAAGTGCATCATTCTTCGCAGGAACGCACGGGAACCAGTCTAAGGGAGTTGGGAACCAGCTCATATTACACTAAGCTGGTTCCCGACACACTAAGCACGTCGTCAACTTGTATATTGTGATATCAGAGACGGGACCCAGCTTAATATTACACGAGCCGCGACATCGATATACACTGGGTTCCCGTCTATGGGTAAAAGCATAAGGTGTGCCGGGGCGAACCAATGGCACCAGTTTAACACAGATAGTATAATGTCCACAACTATCTATAGTTCCCTATTTATTTTACACATGTATCGATTTCAGTATTTGGTAATATGCGACTATTTCAATAAGGATAACACTGACATCAGGACCAGATATAGTTATACACAATCAACAACACTTACTACCAACAGTAATAGATGGATACAGTATGTCGAGTAACTGCGAACGTTTGGTATTGGGAAATAGTGTTTGCTCCCAAAATGGCGACGACCTTGGTGAAGTGAGTTCTGTTCTGATTATGTGTACTTTAGTTATTGTAGTTAGGTTTGCAGCACTGTTTGAGTCAGTTATTAAGAACAACTAATCAGGCAATGTATCATAAGCAAAACGTGCCTAACCACAACTTACAATCGTAAACAGCATAGAAACCATGCTGCTGCAGATGAGAGCCGGATCGCCTATGTTGTGTTTGATTGTGTGTGGAAATTTTTAATATTATGAGCTGTTAGGCAACAGATCTCAGAGGGAAAGTATATAAAAAGTGATATTTGCACATTTTTCCTTTGTTTACATTGGTTTACGGCTCCACGTCCGGTCATGGAAGCCCTACGGATCGGTCACTTGGATGTGTTGGTTGGTTGGTTGTTTTACGCCGCACTCGGCAATATTCGAGCTACAGTGCCGTGCCAGTTATATTCGTACGATCCAAAATGGCCGCCGTTTGTTTACATATCGACTCGCTTTAAAAGAGCGTCATTTATTATTGAAAAAATTATCTACATACCTTTATACTTGGTAAGATGCCCTTTCATAGTCAGAACTTTAGATATCCGGCGTGGAATAGATTCATAAAGGCCACGAATAAAGTCTAGCTCAATGTCCTGCCAAGTGATATGGATCGCTTTCAAAGCGATCTTAGCACTAAGGTGATCGTAAGTCCCATATTTTAACATAGGTTTACGATCATTGTAGCGCTAAGATCGCTTTGAGGAACGGGGACCTGATCTTGGTTAGTGATGTCGTTTGAGGTGTCCTGTAGTTTTTTCTTTAGTTTTAGCCAAACATTTTCTATAACATTTAAATCGTGTGATTGTGCTGGCCAATCCATCGTGTTTATGGCATTGTCGGCAATGAATTTTTTCACAATATTTGCCTTTGGAACTGGCACATTGTCATCTTGAAATATATAGTTATTGTCTGGAAAATGTCTACAAATTACTGGCCACAAATTATTGTCCACAATTTCTATGTATTTCTGGGCATTGATGTTACCATTTACACGCACCAAAGTCCCCACACCATGATAACCGATACTCCCCTACACCATCGAACTCAACTTCCTGGTTCGAGGGGGACACACGCACTCGGGTCGATCGGCTTCATTTTCCTTTCTCCAAATGTATACACGATTATTATTTCCAATAACCAACTGACTCTCATCAGTAAAGTTTACATTTTTCAAAAAATCATTAACAGTTTTTTTTCCTCATACTCCCGACACCACAAGACACGTTTTCTTTTGTTCACCCCCCTAACAACCATCTTTGTTTTCGTGATGTGCCTGTAAAATCCTTCTCGGTGTAATTCCCTTTGAATTGTTCTTTTCGAGACAGGTTGGTCTCTCACTGAATTGAAACTACCAGTGATGTCCTTCAAAGGTCTCTGTCTATTATTTTTAACGAGTCTGAACAGCGCGATGCGATCTCTGTCTGACAACTTCTTTTGTCTAGCTTGTCTCGGGATGTTTTCTACCGAACCCGTTCGCTGAACTTTAGCAAAAATACTACCCAAAGTAGACTTGGGAACCCCCAACAGGTCAGTAATCGCTTGATAACTTTTCCCTCTTCTTTTAACTTTAACACTATTCTTTTCACATCACCACTCAATTTCTTAGATTTTCTCCCCATGTTTGCACTGATTATCGTATGTTTTGATCAAAACAACAGACGACACTTTGAAGGACATCACATGACGGTCACGTGATCAAAGTGACGTCATGTCAAATTTAACATGGTTCCAAGCATTATTGATGCTATGCGAAACATTTTTGTGCTTGTAAAATATTTGACGGTTATAAACCGTTATGGATCATACGAATATAACTGGCACAGCACTGTATATGACAGCGGTCTATAAATAATCGAGTCTGGACCAGGCCATCCAGTGATTGATATCATGAGCATCGATCCACTCAATTGGGATCGATGACGTGCATGGATGTGTAAAGCTTTTTTGTCATGCACCTCACTGTCTAGTTGTATTAGCATATCTATGTCATTATGGATCATGATATGTAAAGCAGACTGACAGGCTATAATAATTTTGGCCTGTATGTTATTATTTTAGAATTGTTTTTGTTTGCAAACAAGAGAACTGTGTGGTCACGTGATAAGCCCACACTCCAGCTCTGGTCACTGGAACAGAAACATCTCTCGTGGAATAAGGGGACCAAAGCCAAATGAGATTGAGCTTATCGGCTATTGTTTGCAAACAAAGCTCCAGAACAGTCGGCAACCATTAAACATACAAAATGAAAGTAACACAATCATTATAATTTGATCCTGATTATTATTTTCCTGAGAAAAGATTAAATTTTATTAAAATTTAGTAATTAATGTATTGTTACAGGCTAGCCAGCAAGCTTGCAATTGGTGCTGGTGCTGTGTATGTGACCATTGACCAGGGTGTGTGGAGCAACAGCAGCAATGGCAGTCAGGCCCTGGAGAAGGTGAAGGGATCTGTCCTGCCTGCTGCCAGTGACTACGCTAAACAGGTAGGTGACATCACCATCATAAACATGCAACACTCATGCTTCCAAATGTTGATTCTCTTCAAGTATGGATGGTAACTATGATACAAAATTGAAAATTTATTTGAAACAGAAAGAATCAACAATATCTTCTGTGATAATTTATTATCTTCTCTACTTTCAGATTCCGTCTTTAGATGATGTCAACAACACAGTGTTAAGTGGCTGGAACTCAGGTAAGCTTGCCTCTCTTTGGTACGTATGGACAGTAGTGAGTTAATAATTAACGTCACATCAGCAATATTTCAGCCATATCGTGACGAGTATGGACAGTAATATACTTTAGACATATAATAACTTTTAGTTCGGTCGTCACCTGTGTATGTTATATATGTTCATGTAGGGTTCGAAGGGTGAAAGGTCTGCACAGTCTTTGTTTTGCATAACTGCCATCTGTGTATAAACAAGTACAGGAAAACCTGCAAACAAAAGAGCCATCACGCCATTGCTGGGGCCCTGGCCCACATGTGATGTCGCTATGCGGCAGGGTGGCTGATGGATTTCACGTCTATCTGTCCCTTGACCACAGACAGATAGATACACAGGTGTGTTCCATACCCATGGGATCATCTTCTCTCCTGTAAGTCCTGGTACTAGTAGAAAGGCCAGTCAAGCCCGATTTGTAGACGATTGTTGTCATGGTAGATGTTAATGTTTTGTGATGTAGTTGTATGCAACTAACTGTAAGTAGTGAATGAACCTTTTTAGAAAATAAATTCAATCACAGGTTCTGTTTGATATGAAAACTAAAAAGTTACAAATGCCCTTTTTTTGTCACTTTCTTCACATAACTTTAGAGAATCCAATCAAAATCATTTGTTTTTAATTATGGATAATTGTGTTGATTGTTTGGTTGTTTTGACCACCCGAATAATTATTAAGCTGGCCATCCATACAGATCTTAGTGACTGATAATAATCAATTATTATCAATTATTTATAAATATAGGAGAAGTAACTTTGAGCAAATATGCTAAAAGCTGAGAAAAAACAACATATTTCACATCACTAGTGAGTGGTGTCACATTTATGCATGGATTACTTTGTGGACATGTAAGATATAACAAAATCAGTTGCTTCCTGTCTTTGGCAATTTACAATTTACAAGTTGCTTTGGTAAATTTAAACTTTATTTCATCACACTAGTTTATGCAAGATATTATTGATGACATAATTTTCATATCGATAATCGTTTATATTTCTTCACATCAACGCCAGCCCTAGTATAACATGCAGTATATTAAGTTCAATATAGTGTATATCACATGCAGTATACTGTTTGATCTGTGCAGTGTGCGCTGAGTGAACTCGACTCAGTAACACAAATTTCATCCCCCCTCTCCCTAAGGCAAACACCGCAGAAGATACACTTGTACAGCGTTGTGGCAGGTGCAAATTGATAAACAGCATGTAACTAAACTTAATTAATGAAGTAGAGATAATGACTGGACACAATCAAAGGACAATGTACAATGAGAACCCTTTGCTGCTCCCTTGATCTGCAGTATTCAGGAATGAGCAAAACTCTTTGAAATTAATTTAAATGATTTAAACATTTCCTATTGGTTTTGATCTGAAAATATAGGCAACTAGTACTCTGGACTAATACAAACTAATACAAATATTATTCTTGCCATATGTCAGTAAACGTAAATAAATTTTACTGAAATGTTCCTATTATTTGAACATGAGCAATGTTTTTACCCAAGCTAATTTTCAAAGGAGATTTTGGTAAAGTTATTACAAATATACAGTTGAAAATTCAAAGTGGGTCACCAACTTGGTCAGCTACATTTGCGGTATTTCCTTTTTCACCCATTTAAGCCATTCATTTATACTAGATTATGTCATATGGCCAAATTGTGCAGGTAAGACAGGAGCTAGTTGTTAGTCATATGACTTCCATGAAAATATTTTGCAGTTTATGTATATATGTGGGTTCAGATAGGGCCCTTCTCTGTATAGTATCTCATCCTGTCGACACCAGTGCAGCTTAACTTGTCTGTATTAACAAGCAGACAGTTGCATAGGACTAAACAAGAATGTGTACTGTGTGACTTTGTTGGGGAGGTTGGGTTGGTTACCATTCCCTACATGGGTACAGTGTGTGAAGCGTATATCTGGTGTCCCCCGCCATGATGTTGCTTGAATATCGCTTAAAGTGGTGTAAAACCATACTCACTCACTATGACTTGTTATTGATTTACACTGTATATTGCAGGGGTGAAGACTGTGTTCTACTATGTGTCATCAGCCCCAGACACAGCCGGGGAGTACAGCAAGAAGGCCGTGTCATCATCTGTCAACTTTGTACGTGGAAACTGATGTGCACTTGTTATTTTTGTGTGGCAGATAGCTGAATGACTGTGAATAGATGCATGTTTTACAAAGGACAGTTCGAACAGTGTACATAGCACAGCATGTAATCCTTCAAAGAATACTAAAAATGATGAAAAATCCTTCAATCCCGGCTGTTCGGTTTGAGCTGTTTACCTGAACTGTTGAATGAAGTCTTGGACAGAATACACATCATCATATCCTGAGGTATAAAATCCTGTATATTTATGACAACTGTGATCTGGGGAAGAGTTTGTTGGTTTTCATTAAATATTCACGAAACCATCTAAATAGATTTTGTTTTAATTTTCTACTTTTTGAGGAAGGTTGTATGTACTTACTTTGTCGATCTTCCTGAGGTAAGGGAGTTAACGAACTATAAAAGTCCAGTTTCCATCCTTGCCGAACAAGGCTAGAATTTAGTGGCTCAATCGTAGAGCCACCAGTAGTTTTTACTAGATATGTCCCTCCTGTTGATCAATCCAACTCCAACTCACATATCACTTGCATTTCTTGAAACAAAATGGATGCACACAGTCAAACGATCTGATTGACAATCACGGCCTTACCTCACGAAGTGCATTAAATCACTTGAGCAAGTTGAGGTGCACACATGAAAAGATTTGGAAAATATCTGTCGATGACTAGTTGTAAAATACACATGCTTTGCAAATCCTGCTATAGACCAATATCTGTCATCATGTTGTTTACAAACCAGATGTTAATTCCGTTGCGCGATTTTGATTGGACTCTGCATAGCCTCATTGGGCCAGCTGAAATATAACTCAGAAATTCCAGCCTAGTTCAACTGAACTTTACCTTAGGAAGATGACCTTTGTCATGCCCTTCAACAGTGGTGACACAGACATATCACTCGGGACTGGGTTGACATCATCATATCACATAAAGGTAATTACTTAATTTTAATATACACATTTGTATTTGTACAAACTGTATTAATTATCCGGAGAGTAAATAACTGTCGTGTTTATTAAGCAAATGAGTAGAGAAAGTATGAAGAGGGGATGAATAGTTTTGAGCCTAACTATGAATGATGAATAGTACACCCTTAACAGTTTGCATATATTAAGTACAATACATTTGAACCAAATACACAACCAGGAAGCATATTTGTACAGGCATCAAATAAAAGTGATTAGGTATCGTTGCGGACAGTGTGTCAACTTGAGGGGATGATGTTCCATCCTGTGCCACTATTCAAGAGGTGAATAGAGAGCCGAGAAGATGATCCAAGATCAGGAAGACTAAGATCAACTTCAACCCCTAAGGAAACAGTTGATATAAAACATCAAATGCTTATGAATGATCGACGACACACCACATGTTACACAGCCCCAAACAGTAGGCATCTCTATGAGAGATTTGAGAACCTTTTCAAGGAATGAACTAGGCATGATACAGGTTTCAGCACACTGGACTTAAAACTGATCAGACAAATCAGAAACTCTCTGGATTCATCTCGTGAGGGGGGCGGTCGGGTAGCCTAGTGGTTAAAGCGTTCGCTCGTCACGCCGAAGACCCGGGTTCGATTCCCGACATGGGTACAATGTGTGAAGCCCATTTCTGGTGTCCCCCGCTGTGATATTGCTGGAATATTTCTAAAAGTGGCGTAAAACAATACTCTCTCTCTCTCTCTCTCTCTCTCTCTCTCGAGAGAGAGAGAGAGAGAGAGAGAGAGAATTTATGTCGGTTTGAAGCAGACCCAGCTGATGTTGTTTTGAGTCATTTGTAACCATGGATTATTCTTTGGCTGACCACTATCCATTTTCCCGAGGCAAGGGCATTAACTAACTATAAAAGTAAGGTTTCCACCCTTGCCGAACTAGGCTGGAACTTCCAGGCTCGATCGTAACACCACCAGTGGCTATTGTGAGTTATGTCCCTTCTAAGTCCCTCCTATTGACCAATCAGATTCCACCTCTCATATCACTTGCATTTGCTTCAAACAAAATGGCTGCGCTCAGTCAAGACGATCTGATGGATAATCAAGATCTACATTATGATAACACGGGTCTTACCTCATGAAGTGCATAACATTACTTGAACACCTTGATTAAAATAATGAAAAGATTTGCAAAGTAGATGCTGACACCCAGTATGCTTTGTAAAACCTGCATTTGACTGAAATCGGCACGTTGAAATCCCTGTTTTTTACAAACTGGATGTCTAGTTTATCACACGATTTTGAATGGATTATGCACAGACTCAATAGTCCATCAAAAATGTAACTCCGGCATTCCAGCGTAGTTCGGCAAGGGTGGAAACTGGACTTTTAAAAGCAGTTAACGACCGTGGCTAGGGAAGAAAACTGCTATCAGCCAGAGACTTAGCGACAGGGAAAGCAGTGGAAACATCTAATGTATATAACAAAAGTGGCAAGGTGATGGCTTTGGTTTTCTAGGATTCCAAAGGAATCCTACTAATGAACTTCCTCTCAAAAAGGTCAGACCATTACTGGGCAATATTTTGCAACTGTGTGAGAACATCAAGGCTAAATGTTGTAGAAAACTAACTAAAGATGTGTTATTCCACCAGGATAATGCACAGGGCACAAGTTGGTTGTCTTTGTTGACTGTGGCTTTGAACTCTTTGAACATCCTCTGTCTTTACTACCAGAACTCTCTGCCAAGCAATATCCAATATCCAATGCCTTTGAGTGGTGTAATCCTACATTATGAATCTGTTGTGCCATAGGTACTGTCTGTGCATCAACTCATCAATTCATAAAAAGCAGATGTATTTTGCATCTCCTCTTTTCTGAGGAGGCAATGAGATGTACAGTCTTCTTGACGAAGATGAAGATCAAATTCTGTGCTATCACACATCGACCAACTGGTGATGAATATTCCATGCTTGTTGAAAAGTAGCAGATGCAGCTGATTAGCTGTAGTCCTGGTAACTAGTGCAACCTCTGATGCAGCTGATTAGCTGTAGTCCTGGTAACTAGTGCAACCTCTGATGCAGCTAATTAGCTGTAGTCCTGGTAACAAGTACAACCTCTGATGCAGCTGACTAGCTGTAGTCCTGGTAACTAGTGCAACCTCTGATGCAGCTGATTAGCTGTAGTCCTGGTAACTAGTGCAACCTCTGATGCCGCTGATTAGCTGTAGTCCTGGTAACTAGTACAACCTCTGATGCAGCTGATTAGCTGAAGTCCTGGTAACTAGTGCAACCTCTGATGCAGTTGATTAGCTATAGCAAAAACAAGTCAAATCAATTCTGGCATTGCATAGATTGATAGATTTAATGAAGATACATCACATAAGATGAGGACACTTATCATACACTACATAGATTTAGCTATGCTGTTTAATGGAACGATGTTAATGAATTACACACAGTTTGACGTCGACCCTCCACCCTAGATGTGGACCTGCACCCTAACTATTATCATGATCAATATACAGTGGACTTATGTAGAACCAGACATAAGAAACTTCAATGTTGTGTTTGAAATACAATGATAAATGTTCACAACCTTTATCTATGGATTGATCAAGTGATGCCACACTGTGGAATGTAAGCCAGGATAAGCTGCAATGAATCATCTCTGAATGATCACTGTTCATGTTAGTCCCCTTCAGAGGTCTTTCTTGTGATTTCAAAAAACAGACAATCTGCTACTAAAGTGGCCATGGCTGCCACAGCTGCTGTGAAGAAGTCTAGTAGTCCGGTGATGGTGTTATTATAGCATCTACAAACTGCTGGTACTGCACCTCACCGCGTGGGTTCAAGCCATTCTCCTGGAAGAGGCTGTCCACTGCAAATACACACAATAAACCATTAATCTCTACATCCATCTCCAGACTGCAATGTGTTGTCCATTGTGTTTCGGGAGGCGCAATGATATTGTTGAATAGCCTACATAAGTTTGACCAAGATGTCTACCACAGCTAGGTCTCAAATCCCAACAGCGCAGTGACTGTGCAACAGCTGCTGCACCTCGTCTTGCCCATGCATCAGCCAGGTTAGGAGAGTACAGGGAAGCCATGTTGGTCTCCGCCTACAGTTAGTTACCATGGTCACAGTGCTTCTGTGCATTTCATAAATGTAAACTGTTAGGCAATATTTGTTTGCTTTTTGTTTAATGCTGCACTCAGCAATATTCCAGCTATATGATGGTGATCTATAAATAAACGACTCTGGACCTTCCAGTGAATGACATCATGAGCATTGATCCAGGCAATTAGGTTACAATGACATACAATCAACACATCACCGAGCCTGACCACCATTTAGATCCATTTAGTCACCCCTTTCCCCTTTATTCAAATCGTCACAAATATGGTAATGCTGTTCATAGATGAAGGAACCAAACTGCCCCCACCCCATCTTTTGAAGTAGTGTGAAGCATGATAAAATAATTTCCTTCTTATGCAAATATATCCAAGAAAAATAAAAGCGTATTTATTTATGAGAATCGACAATAATTTCATACATTACCTGTTCGATTTTTACCAATGCTGTGATAATGAACACTGACTGGAAGCGATAGTGCAGCGTCCTTAGAGACCAAAATTATGACTTTGAAGCTTTAGAGTCCATGATGTCACCAATGTGTGAATTTCATAACATACTTTTTATAAACTTACATCAGGTACAGTTTTAAACCAGTTGGTAGTGACAAATACTAAAATTTACTGAGGCATTGTTTGGGAGTTTGATCAAAAATCAGATTGCAAAATGAATAAGGAAGTGTGGCAACCAGCTGTGTGAAGTATACAAACAATGTCCGCCCTTAACCGAACGAAACATGCAGACCAAAGATTCAAAAAGTCTTACAATGTCATTTTAAAAAGAAATATCACATTGAAAAGGTATTTATTTTATGTATTCATATTAATTCACATACATTGCCTTGCTCATTGCCTTATCCTTGAAACGCAAGCATCAGGGCAGAACCTGCAAGCCTTTGAGGGATGCTCTTGATGTCATAATGGAGATTATAAAATTAATCAAATATTCCCCAAAGTGAGAGAGCACCTCTTTCAGAATCTCCAAAAAGGTCCTGCAAAAGAGAAACCTTGATCTTGAAAAGACCCACACTGCACTTGGTCTAAGGCCTCTTTATTGTACACGATGGACTGTCAGGACAGGGTCTTTCAACTCAGATGTTCTTCAGACATCCTTAGTGATATTAACAAGAGGGGCATGATGAATATGCAAGAACTGCAGGTGGTCTGATGGATCAGTTTGAACAGTTCAGTACATACTTTGGACTGAAAGTTGCCTCTCAGGTGTTTGCTGCATCTGAACAACTATCAGCCTCCATTCAGAGTGTGCACACAATTGCTCAGCATGCAAAACAAGCTGCTCAGCAAGTATTACAATACTATGCACAACTGAGGTCACACAATTTCACAGAGTACAGAATGGTTTAGATTAGATGATGGTTCAGAACTTCACAGAATTAATTCTGTTGAAGAACTCAAATATCAAGGGATTTCAGAGAGCTTTACAGAGAAGATTTTGACTTCCCCCATTTGGACACACAGCTCACGATGCTCCATGAAACTAAAATGTCTACCACGTATCGCTGTGTATAAAGTGACCCATGTATAAGATGACCCCCCTGTACACGCCTTCAAAATCGACCCAAAATCCAATACTCCGTGTTTAAGGTGACCTGGAATGAAGCACATCACAAGTGCTCACACAAACCTTATATTTGCAATATGTCAGCTGACAAAGGATACGTCATCAAGGAGGTGAGACTTATTGACTCAATCATCGTTACCCCGAACTCTTCACCATTCATCAAATGGATGCTCACAGAGATCAATAGAGATACTTTTCATCACTGATACATCCAAAGTCATATCTCAGATCTAACGACTCCGGAGCGACTGAACAACGTTTTGCTATTGCATCAGGCTCATTTCAGTTGAACTGTCTTTAAATGACATTGCAAGGAGTTTGTAACCCCAAATAACGGAAGGCAAAGAAGCTACTTTGGATCATTCTCCCAAAAATAACTTTCAAAGTGGAAAAAAAGTCTGATTGCTGAATGCTGACATCTCTCTCCTTATATGCAAAGAGATATTAACGTGTTGTCCAATCTAACCTTTCTGTTTGTCTTTACAAGTTATATGTTATAATGGTCCATATGGACTAAAAAATCATGTGTAATTTCTTTTTGATATTTGCAGTGTGCATTTAATGATTCTCTAAGCTGATTCTTGAGCTAATATAACTATTTGAACCGACAAACTTAATGAGGTTACTTTGTAATGTAATGATCTCAGAGGGAGACAAGTAAGGCATCTTACTGAAATGTATTAAGAGTTCATTTCTGTATGTTCAAAATAATGTGTTTAAAATGAAAATGAGTGATAATCAAAACCCTTTTCAGGTTTCTTTTGAGACACTTAAAAACATATTCATCTCATTTGAGGTAGTCTAACTGTAGATTATATTCCTCTTATGTTAATTTGGGACGGGTCACTTTAGCTTTATACCTACACATGAGCCAAGGTGCCGAAAAGAGATCACAGATAGTGAAAAAACACAAAATATTACTCAAGTTAAAGATTAAGTACGAGTTCATATTTTTGTTGAAAATGATGGTTACAAAATACAAAGTTTGTCAAACAGAATTGATAAAATAACCCTCCATGTTGCCTATTTTGACTCAACCAAGTCATTCTTTGGATATATCAATATGAGATCTTCCATTGTTTGAATGACATGTTTGGGAAATAGTGACAGAAGAAGCTGAACTAATTTGTTTCTCAAATAAATTGCATCACGGTGTCGTAGTTATTTTGTAGCTTTATACCAGATGGTATTAAATAACTCTCCAGCAACAATAACACATATTCAGAGTGACTTTATGAGCACCCCCACATGGCTGAACTTCCTATCTTTCGTTACTCTTCACTGTCCTTGGCTGCCAAAATAGTTGATTTTTTGCATTAACCCAGAGCCCATTCCAAGGTATAATCATGTTCACTTTTAATGTGATGATTTGCTCATGGAACTGAGCCTGCTGGCACAGCCTCAGCGCCAACAGAACCACCCCTGGCTGAATACTGCCTTTTAGATAACGACAAGATGGCATTGTATGACACGAGAGAGACTCAGATAGTCTGAGACACAGCTTATTTTCGTGAACCCAGATTGTGTGGCCCTGAACAGTAGTTTGGGTGAGTTTTACTTAATTATCTTTGTTCTGAAATTGATTCAACACATCTGATATCTGATCTGCAGCTATTGCCATATGTATTGATGCGTAGGCTATCAATAGATCAATGTTTTCATAAGCCAGATCTTTGTGTGAAAAGACATGATAATTTTGAGTTATCTAATTGAAATCAAGCAGAATCAAGAATTCTTCAGTGTCATGGAAGAATTAGCGATTTACAAACCTCCTTACCCTGGGCATACAGGGTTAGAATAGGTCCCCATAATCCTGTGTGGGTCATAAAAGGAGACCAAATGGATTGGTGGTCAGGCTCAAAGACTTGGTTGATTGCACATTATTTTACCCGGCACTGACAGAAACTAACATTTATATATATGTCATATACCAGGAATGTTGCTGAGTTACACAACAAGCAAATAAAAAACAACAAACCTTCATTCCTGCTCAGCTTTTCTCCCATGCTCATGAGGATATGCCTCATTTCTGTGGCAGACACGGTTCCCCTCTTGCCTTCATCCTGTGCTCGGAATCCCTGCAGCATCTCCTTCTCACAGTTCTCCACCTCACTGTGCTCATGCATCACGTCCAGGAAGGAGGCAAAGTCGATCCGGCCTTGAGCTGCAAACACAAAAATGGAGGTTCAGGAACTAACAACACAACAGGTCTCACTGCACACTCAGGAACTAACAACATCTTCAACAGTATCAACAGGTCTCACTGTACACTCAGGAACTAACAACACCTTCAACAGTATCAACAGGTCTCACTGTACACTCAGGAACTAACAACACCTTCAACAATATCAACAGGTCTCACTGTACACTCAGGAACTAACAACACCTTCAACAGTATCAACAGGTCTCACTGTACACTCAGGAACTTACAACACCTTCAACAGTATCAACAGGTCTCACTGTACACTCAGGAACTAACAACACCTTCAACAGTATCAACAGGTCTCACTGTACACTCAGGAACTAACAACACCTTCAACAGTATCAACAGGTCTCACTGTACACTCAGGAACTTACAACACCTTCAACAGTATCAACAGGTCTCACTGTACACTCAGGAACTAACAACACCTTCAACAGCATCAACAGGTCTCACTGTTCACTCAGGAACTGACAACACCTTCAACAGTATCAACAGGTCTCACTGTTCACTCAGGAACTAACAACACCTTCAACAGTATCAACAGGTCTCACTGTACACTCAGGAACTAACAACACCTTCAACAGTGTCAACAGGTCTCACTGTACACTCAGGAACTAACAACACCTTCAACAGTGTCAACAGGTCTCACAGTACACTCAGGAACTAACAACACCTTAAACAGTATCAACAGGTCTCACTGTACATTCAGGAACTAACAACACCTTCAACAGTATCAACAGGTCTCACTGTACACTCAGGAACTAACAACACCTTCAACAGTATCAACAGGTCTCTCTGTACATTCAGGAACTAACAACACCTTCAACAATATCAACAGGTCTCACTGTACACTCAGGAACTAACAACACCTTCAACAGTATCAACAGGTCTCACTGTACACTCAGGAACTAACAACACCTTCAACAGTGTCAACAGGTCTCACTGTACACTCAGGAACTAACAACACCTTCAACAGTATCAACAGGTCTCTCTGTACACTCAGGAACTGACAACACCTTCAACAGTATCAACAGGTCTCACTGTACACTCAGGAACTAACAACACCTTCAACTATGTCAACAGGTCTCTCTGTACACTCAGGAACTGACAACACCTTCAACTATGTCAACAGGTTTCACTGTACACTCAGGAACTAACGACACCTTCAACAGTATCAACAGGTCTCACTGTACACTCAGGAACTAACAACACCTTCAACTATGTCAACAGGTCTCTCTGTACACTCAGGAACTAACAACACCTTCAACAGGTCTCACTGTACACTCAGGAACTAACAACACCTTCAACAGTATCAACAGGTCTCACTGTACACTCAGGAACTTACAACACCTTCAACTATGTCAACAGGTCTCACTGTACACTCAGGAACTAACAACACCTTCAACTATGTCAACAGGTCTCTCTGTACACTCAGGAACTAACAACACCTTCAACAGTGTCAACAGGTCTCACTGTACACTCAGGAACTAACAACACCTTCAACAGTGTCAACAGGTCTCACTGTACACTCAGGAACTAACAACACCTTCAACTATGTCAACAGGTCTCTCTGTACACTCAGGAACTAACAACACCTTCAACAGTGTCAACAGGTCTCTCTGTACACTCAGGAACTAACAACACCTTCAACAGTGTCAACAGGTCTCTCTGTACACTCAGGAACTAACAACACCTTCAACAGTATCAACAGGTCTCTCTGTAAACTCAGGAACTGACAACACCTTCAACAGTATCAACAGGTCTCTCTGTACACTCAGGAACTAACAACATCTTCAACTGTGTCAACAGGTCTCACTGTACAACATTTAGGAACTAACAACACCTTCAACAGGTCTCACTGTACACTCAGGAACTAACAACACCTTCAACAGTATCAACAGGTCTCACTGTACACTCAGGAACTAACAACAACTTCAACAGTGTCAACAGGTCTCACTGTACACTCAGGAACTGACAACACCTTCAACAGTATCAACAGGTCTCACTGTACACTCAGGAACTAACAACACCTTCAACAGTATCAACAGGTCTCACTGTACACACAGGAACTAACAACACCTTCAACAGTATCAACAGGTCTCACTGTACACTCAGGAACTAACAACACCTTCAACAGTATCAACAGGTCTCTCTGTACACTCAGGAACTGACAACACCTTCAACAGTATCAACAGGTCTCACTGTACACTCAGTAACTAACAACACCTTCAACAGTATTAACAGGTCTCACTGTACACTCAGGAACTAACAACACCTTCAACAGTATCAACAGGTCTCACTGTACACTCAGGAACTAACAACACCTTCAACTATGTCAACAGGTCTCTCTGTACACTCAGGAACTGACAACACCTTCAACAGTACCAACAGGTCTCTCTGTACACTCAGGAACTAACAACACCTTCAACAGTGTCAACAGGTCTCACTGTCCACTCAGGAACTTACAACACCTTTAACTATGTCAACAGGTCTCACTGTACACTCAGGAACTGACAACACCTTCAACAGTATCAACAGGTCTCACTGTACACTCAGGAACTAACAACACCTTCAACAATATCAACAGGTCTCTCTGTACACTCAGGAACTAACAACATCTTCAATTGTGTCAACAGGTCTCACTGTACACTCAGGAACTAACAACACCTTCAACAGGTCTCACTGTACACTCAGGAACTAACAACACCTTCAACAGTATCAACAGGTCTCACTGTACACTCAGGAACTAACAACACCTTCAACAGTATCAACAGGTCTCTCTGTACACTCAGGAACTAACAACACCTTCAACAGTATCAACAGGTCTCACTGTACACTCAGGAACTAACAACACCTTCAACAGTAACAACAGGTCTCACTATACACTCAGGAACTAACAACACCTTCAACAGTGTCAACAGGTCTCTCTGTACACTCAGGAACTGACAACATCTTCAACAGTATCAACAGGTCTCACTGTACACTCAGGAACTAACAACACCTTCAACAGTATGAACAGGTCTCACTGTACACTCAGGAACTAACAACACCTTCAACAGTATCAACAGGTCTCACTGTACACACAGGAACTAACAACACCTTCAACAGTATCAACAGGTCTCACTGTACACTCAGGAACTAACAACACCTTCAACAGTATCAACAGGTCTCACTGTACACTCAGGAACTAACAACAACTTCAACAGTATCAACAGGTCTCACTGTACACTCAGGAACTAACAACACTTCAACAGTGTCAACAGGTCTCTCTGTACACTCAGGAACTGACAACACCTTCAACAGTATCAACAGGTCTCACTTTACACTCAGGAACTAACAACACCTTCAACAGTGTCAACAGGTCTCACTGTACACTCAGTAACTAACAACACCTTCAACAGTATCAATAGGTCTCTCTGTACACTCAGGAACTAACAACACCTTGAACAGTATCAACAGGTCTCTCTGTACACTCAGGAACTAACAACACCTTCAACAGTATCAACAGGTCTCACTGTACACTCAGGAACTGACAACACCTTCAACAGTATCAACAGGTCTCTCTGTACACTCAGGAACTAACAACATCTTCAACTGTGTTAACAGGTCTCACTGTACACTCAGGAACTAACAACACCTTCAACAGTATCAACAGGTCTCACTGTACACTCAGGAACTAACAACACCTTCAACAGTATCAACAGGTCTCACTGTACACTCAGGAACTAACAACACCTTCAACAGTATCAACACGTCTCTCTGTACACTCAGGAACTAACAACACCTTCAACAGTATCAACAGGTCTCACTGTACACTCAGGAACTAACAACACCTTCAACAGTATCAACAGGTCTCACTGTACACTCAGGAACTAACAACACCTTCAACAGTCTCAACAGGTCTCACTGTACACTCAGGAACTAACAACACCTTCAACAGTATCAACAGGTCTCTCTGTACATTCAGGAACTAACAACACCTTCAACAATATCAACAGGTCTCACTGTACACTCAGGAACTAACAACACCTTCAACAGTATCAACAGGTCTCACTGTACACTCAGGAACTAACAACACCTTCAACAGTGTCAACAGGTCTCACTGTACACTCAGGAACTAACAACACCTTCAACAGTATCAACAGGTCTCACTGTACACTCAGGAACTAACAACACCTTCAACAGTATCAACAGGTCTCACTGTACACTCAGGAACTAACAACACCTTCAACAGTGTCAACAGCTCTCACTGCACACTCAGAAACTAACACTTTCATAGCCAGATAGTATAACAACAGGACTAAGTCGTGTACTTCAGTACGGATTTGTTGACATGATCGTTCCGGCGTTTGTGTGGTCGCGATTACATCTTTGCATGTGAAATAAAATCAAAGCTCATTGTATGCATGCACTATGCACACACTGGAAGTCCAAGAGTAGTCAAATACTGTATTCCAGTATTATACTTATCAAGGAACATATTTATGTAAGGAGTCCATTTCCAAGGTTGATTGTACATAACTGTTTATTTGGTTACATACTATCAGCAGTTTGAACAACACCGGAACCCTAACAAAACACCACCCACCTGCACCATATTTTTAAAAGGCATAGCCTGAGAACCAATTCTTTTATGTTTCAAGCCTCACAGCATGACTTTTCTTCTTGTTGCACTGAGTGATCAGCATCACTCTCTTACTCCAGCTTTCCTACAATTTCTTTTGAAAGATGAAAAATTCAAAACCTCAATGTGCTTTATTAGCATTAGTTCAAAACCTCAATGTGCTGCTTTAGCATTAGTTCAAAACCTCAATGTGCTGTATTAGTTCAAAACCTCAATGTGCTGCATTAGCATTAGTTCAAATCCTCAATGTGCTGCATTAGTTCAAAACCTCAATGTGCTGCATTAGTTCAAAACCTCAATGTGCTGCATTAGCATTAGTTCAAATCCTCAATGTGCTGCATTAGTTCAAAACCTCAATGTGCTGCATTAGCAGTCCAACTATAAAAACAGACAATTCCTAGGGATACCTTACTTATATTCACTTATGGACTAGTTCAATCACTAGTTTGAAATTAACATGTGCCTAATGCTACAGAACTGCCCAGAGGAGGACTCCAGGTGAGAATAGGTCCCCTGTACCCCATGTTCGTCAAAAGAGATGACTAACCTTGGCATTAGGGCTCACTAACTGGGGGATGGTACTGCCTCAGAAAGATACCCCATGCTTGTTGTAGGATTTAATTAACATGAGGATGTGTTTTGCTTACAATGTATGTCTTAGCTTTTTGTGTAATTGTGTCCAAATGGCATGATTGCTGCTCATAGTATTAACCACTGGTTTCAATGGTCCTCACTTATGTTCAGTGCAACAGCCAATCAGTCCATCTTGTTGCAACAGAAAAAGAAAAACATAATTCTGGAAATAAATGAAAATATTAACTTGTACATAATAAACATGTAAACTGCAAATAGTACCCTGGCACAGGCTGAGTGTTGTACTTGCAGCAAGATCGATGAGAGTTCAGTGTATACATACTATTAGGATCTTTAGATGCACATTTCACATAATACTTGTGGACTTCCTGTCGGGTAGGACTATAGGCCAGGGATCGCATGATGATGTTCAAGTCTCCCTCCTGCTGGATGAAGCCTTTCCGTGCATGGAAGTAGAAACACTCCTTAAATTCTGCAAACAGAGACACTTACAATTATACTCCTATTGGAGCAACATGAGGTGAGATAGGAGACTACTACAGGTGCAATATAAGGTGAGATAGGGGACTCTACTACAGGTGCAACATGAGGTGAGATAGGGGACTACTATAGGTGCAATATAAGGTGAGATAGGGGACTCTACTATAGGTGCAACATAAGGTGAGATAGGGGACTACTATAGGTGCAATATAAGGTGAGATAGGGGACTCTACTATAGGTGCAACATAAGGTGAGATAGGAGACTCTACTATAGGTGCAATATAAGGTGAGATATTAGATTCTACTACAGGTGCAATATAAGGTGAGATAGGAGACTCTACTATAGGTGCAATATAAGGTGAGATAGGAGACTCTACTATAGGTGCAACATAAGGTGAGATAGGAGACTCTACTATAGGTGCAATATAAGGTGAGATATGAGACTCTACTACAGGTGCAATATAAGGTGAGATAGGAGACTCTACTATAGGTGCAACATAAGGTGAGATAGGAGACTCTACTATAGGTGCAACATAAGGTGAGATAGGAGACTCTACTATAGGTGCAATATAAGGTGAGATAGGAGACTCTACTATAGATGCAACATAAGGTGAGATAGGAGACTCTACTATAGGTGCAATATAAGGTGAGATATTAGATTCTACTGTAGGTGCAACATAAGGTGAGATAGGAGACTCTACTATAGGTGCAATATAAGGTGAGATAGGAGACTCTACTATAGGTGCAACATAAGGTGAGATAGGGGACTACTACAGGTGCAATATAAGGTGAGATATGAGACTCTACTACAGGTGCAATATAAGGTGAGATAGGAGACTCTACTATAGGTGCAATATAAGGTGAGATATTAGACTCTACTGTAGGTGCAATATAAGGTGAGATAGGAGACTCTACTATAGGTGCAATATAAGGTGAGATAGGAGACTACTATAGGTGCAATATAAGGTGAGATATGAGACTCTACTGTAGGTGCAATATAAGGTGAGATAGGACACTTTACTATAGGTGCAATATAAGGTGAGATAGGAGACTCTACTATAGGTGCAATATAAGGTGAGATATGAGACTCTACTATAGATGCAATATAAGGTGAGATAGGAGACTCTACTATAGGTTCAATATAAGGTGAGATAGGAGACTCTTCTATAGGTTCAATATAAGGTGAGATAGGAGACTCTACTATAGGTGCAATATAAGGTGAGATAGGAGACTCTACTATAGGTGCAATATAAGGTGAGATAGGAGACTCTACTATAGGTGCAATATAAGGTGAGATATTAGACTCTACTATAGGGTCAATATAAGGTGAGATAGGAGACTACTATAGATTCAATATAAGGTGAGATATGAGACTCTACTATAGGTGCAATATAAGGTGAGATAGGAGACTCTACTACAGGTGCAATATTAGGTGAGATATGAGACTCTACTATAGGTGCAATATAAGGTGAGATAGGAGACTCTACTGTAGGTGCAATATAAGGTGAAATACAGCATTTTCTTGAGTATAGTGCGGACCCAAATTATAATGTGCACCCTCCTCTAGCGGATTCAGTGTTTTGGAAAAAGAAAATTCAAATATTATGCGCAGAATTCCCCTTCAGCGAATTCCGGTAAACGAATGGGTGGTGAGAAACTTGGTCAGTACAAATTTGAATTTTGAGATAAAAAAATCACCAGAGATGTTAATTTACCGTTGAAATTGTATTTTTTGTTCGGCTAGGCATTGTTTTACTTCAGGGATTAAGATTACCTTGTGTATTTTATTGTAAACTAAGCCATAAACAGCAATCAGTTGTACGCCTGTTCTCTTGGAAACTACGATGATTCGGTCAAGACACACCCAATGATATAACTTCACAGGATTTTAATGCAAGGATTGGCAAAAATTGTATCTGAAACTATTTTTTTACCAGGAATAATATATTCCAATATCTTGTTAATTTAGTTGCAGCTTTTACTAAATATGTTTAAAATAATAACAAACCTAAGCGTAGCAGCTGATCGCTATTGCCGGGTATTATTTTTCACATGGAACCAGTTTGACCAGTCATTGTCGAGGTTCCCACGCACGTGATTGCGTGAACTACGTGTTGATATAGAATCGTCAAACTATAGCAAATATGACTTATATGAAGTATGGCATTTATGATATATGTATCCATTCTCTGTCAACTACAGTTTGTTTCAAGGCGTCAATAGCGGTAATCTGACCGTGGTTGCTGTTAATAATGATGAGTTGTGCAATCTTCTGATTGCTTCAGACACAATTTCGCAGAAATTAATTAAAACAATATTAAAAGGAATTTTGAATAAAATTAATGAAATAAGTTACAAACATAAGTCCAGATATACAAAGAACACTTTTTATAGCCAGACAGTGTAATTACATGATAAATTTGCATACTTCAGTATGGATTTGTTGATATGGTATTTCCGGTGTTACGTGCTCATGGTAATGAGGGAAAAAAACATCAAAACTAACTATGGTGTGTATAATGCGCACACCCTTCTACACTGCTGAGATTTTTTTTGGAAAAAAAGTGTGCACTATACTCAAGAAAATATGGTATGAGACTCTACTATAGGTGCAACATAAGGTGAGATATGAGGTGAGGTGAAATTGGGTTTACGTCGCGTCCAAGATTATTGCACTTACATAGCAATGTGCATGTACATTTGTGTGTTTGTGTGGCTGCTTGTACCAGTCCAGACTGATGCCGACTTATTGTGCTAGCCCACTGAGATACCATGCCGCAGTTTAACATGAATACCCCACTCAGATACAGTAAACTGACCCCGAGCCGACCAGTCCTTGTTTTAGCGCCTTAATGCCGAGTGCCAGACAGGGTAACAACAAGTACCATCTTTTAACGTCTTTTGACGCGGCCGGGGATCAAACCCCGGACATTCCCCTCTCCAGGCGGACGCTCCACCACTAGAACACGGAGGCGGTAGGTGAGATATGAGACTCTACCATTGGAGCAATATAAGGTGAGATAGGAGACTCTACTATAGGTGCAATATAAGGTGAGATATGAGTGAGTGAGTTGGGTTTAACGCCGCCTTAAACAGTATTCCAGTTATTTCACGGAGTGTGGGAGGCTTAATGTGGGAGGAAAGCCCGAAGTGATGCAGGTCATAGACGTTTACCACTTCAGTGAAACCCACAAGCACGGGTATGGTGCTGACAAACATAGAAACATAACCGGGGCGACCTGGGATTCGACCCACAATCAAAGGTTTCTGGCATGAACTTTCTATGCTTCTCACTTTGCTCAGTCAGATACCATAGAAAGTCTACTCGTTTCGTAAAAATGGTATCTAATGAGAATGAGTGTGGTATTCTCTATGCTCCTACTGATATATAAGGTGATATATAGCTATGCTCCTACTGATACATAAGGTGAGATAAAGCTATGCTCCTACTGATATATAAGGTGATATATAGCTATGATCCTAATGATATATAAGGTGAGATATAGCTATGCTCCTATTGATATATAAGGTGATATATAGCTATGCTCCTACTGATATATAAGGTGATATATAGCTATGCTCCAACTGATACATAAGGTGATATATAGCTATGCTCCTACTGATATATAAGGTGAGATATAGCTATGCTCCTACTGATATATAAGGTGAGATATAGCTATGCTCCAACTGATACATAAGGTGATATATAGCTATGCTCCTACTGATATATAAGGTGAGATATAGCTATGCTCCTACTGATATATAAGGTGATATATAGAGATTACTACACGAGTGTCTGTCAGATACCATTGATCTTACAACGAGTTGTTTCAAAACATATCTAACGAGCGAAAGCGAGTTAGATACGCTTTGTCACAACGAGTTGTAAGATCAATGGTATCTGAGAGGCACGAGTGCAGTAATCTGTTTCTTACACACCCTAAAATTGCACCTTTTTAGCATCGAACCGATGAATTTTGTCTATTCTCATGATTGAATGAGCGCATTAATACATAACACCACTGTCATAAGTGACGTCATCTTATGTGCTGCTTACTTCTCATAAATAATGTGACCCTACACAAAAAGGTTTCCGTCATATCTGTGGATTATCAAGGCGATGATGAAAATGCAAACTAGACAAAAACAAAGAACACGCCGGGAGCAAAGTTGAAAGTTTACACCTCAAAGAAATTACCAAATATGTACAACAATGTTTACTTCCGTATGACATCACTGCCGGTGACCGACTTTTACAAAATGGCGTGTTCACTGACAACAGTACGCGGGATTTCCAGAGGAGGATTTTCGTTGATTGAGGGATCGTATACACATAAATGTTTCATGTAAGTAATCTGAAACATTCTGACAATCAGCGTACTGTTATTTGTTTACCATGTTTTCCAATGTAACAAAGAGAATTAGTCAGAAATGCAGATAACTAACGTCATCGTTGTGCATGATTTAGCATCAGTCATGGCGTCACACAGGACGGAAACTTTTACGGCTTCTGTTGAATTTACCACATCATTGTAATGTGTATATGTGTATTCCCATGAATATTCTCAAACGCGTGATCGAGCCAATGTTTGCAACAATTAGACGAAAGTACCTCTAAAAATGCTACACAGTGTAAAATCTGAATTTTGCTTTGTTTACATTTCAGCAAGTACAGTTTTCCGAGCACAGTTTTCGTTTCCATACCTAGACTCTAATATATTTCGCATGATTTCATCTAGATAATTTGCGTTGGTGACAAAGACGATTTATCCATTGTTTCGAAAATGTATGAGGAATTCAGGGATGCATGTATAGCAGCTGAGTTTGAAATATACCTGATTGAATAGGTGTCTCATAACCGGCAATTTGTAAACACAATCCAATCCAATATGGCAGAACATATTTTCCAAAACATTTTAAACGATTCTAGGCTTAACAGCAACGTTTCAGAATTATCATTAGTGATTTGATACCCGTGATCGCTAATATGCTATTTTTCTTCTTTAATTATTCAAGTAAATATCCGCTATTTAGATTTCTAAACACACAATAAATATTTATATAACGCCGTGAATTGTGATTTGGCGAGGTTTACAATGTATCTAATTTTCAGAAGTCACTTTCAGTAATTTTGAATTGCCTAAAATGACAGTAAATGATAAACAGAAGGGGGAATTCAAAACTGTGCACATGAAGTGTATTAGTCTGCGTGATGTATTTTGAATTTTATTCCATTTCGAAGTGAGGGTTGAATAGGAGGGACATATGTGTCGCTGTGGCATCCAGGGGGTTTACACTCTGAAAAAACGATAATGTTGACATAACAACAGATAATGTAACTGATAATAATACCAAACAAACTCGCAGACAAGGACGAGTTTGTTTATTTTTATTATTAATTACACGGTCCTGTTGTTCACGACAGACGAAGGTGAACATTCGACTGAAGCACGAGCAACTTATGAATGACTTACACTCAGGAAAGTAGTCCGTCATCATCTGACCTCAGGTCATCACCATGGAGTAGCCAATCACGGGCCTGGAATTCGATCTCACACATATGTTTGATACCAGTTATCTCAAATGGGTTTTTCACCAACAGGTGTGTAAGAAATAGCTATGCTCCTACTGATATATAAGGTGATATATAGCTATGCTCCAACTGGTGCAACAGAACGTGAGATATAGCTATGCTCCTACTGATATATAAGGAGAGATATAGCAGTCAGCAGATAATATATGTATATGTATATGCATTCAGAGGTACAGCAGCGTCTGGAATTACAGAACATGCAGATATTGTCGAACAAAAGGATGTTTTTCTTATTATTACGCTTATTATGTTTAGATATATATGAGATGTTCCCTGTTACATAGATCTTGAAATATATGTCATCATATCTTGGATTCATGTTCAAGACAAGAAATGTACAAATATTGTGAAAATTTGTACAAAATGTACTATCCGAGATATGGATTGGGTTGAATGTAGCAGTTGCAAAGATCAATTCCTACTGAGGCTGTATAATTGCTGATTGCAAGGATTTTTCATTGAAATATGACACAACAGATGGCAGTACGATGTGAAATGCATCTCATAGTTAAAGGGCAATAACACTCCAACTTTGAAAGTATTGAAACACGGCTGGGCTTTTTCTGATACAAAATGTGCTTATTATGGACTATAATTTCGACTGGATTGACTTGTGTTCAGTGCTATCCTCGTTGCGCTGCGCAAAGCAACATCTATCGGAGGCTTGAACAATGACAAACCTGATATCATAACAAAGGTTTTACAACAAACTGACATGTGTTTTTGTTGTAGATTAGTGTATACATGACTTGCAAGGGTGACGCTATGGGTCAACATCATATTACACATAGTAAGAAACTACATCATATCCTTTCCGAGATTTCAGGTAAACGAACAGGTGCTTACCCAGCTAACACACGACGTTGTCACAACGTTGTGGAAAGGTTGTGGATTGGTAACGTCGTGAAATAACGTTGTCACAACGTTATTATAACGTCAACATGCAACGTTATTTCACAACGTTATAACAACGTTGCACATTCACGTTGTGAAAACGTTGTGCATCGGACATCGCACAACGTTTTGTAACTACGTTTCTGAAACGTCGGTTAAAAGTTATAAAGTTTGCTTCTTGATAGTCATAAAGGAATAGAACTGCTTTATCAAAATCAACATGAATTTGTCAGAATACCAAGGCAGTAATGCATTACCTTTCTGTATATTCGGCATTTGAATTTTCATCTCTTAATACTAAAATTCCCAGAACGTAATTGCGTATCTCTATTACAACGTTAGTATTACGTTACATTGTAACGTTATTCCACAACGTAACAGCAACGTTGCAAATTAACGTTGTGATAACGTTATGCTTTGGACATTACAACACTTTTTGTAAATGATGTTTAGGAAACCACTTGTAGATCTACCATCTCGTAGTTTTATTTATTTTAAACATATATATCTATGAACAAAGTTAAATGTTGTCTAAAGCAAAATTACAGTTAAAAACACATTGGCGCGCATTTTTTGCGGCGTGAGAGCGACTGCTGAAAAGTTTAGCCTGTTGCCTCGTGAAGTGACGTCAAAATGACGTCACATTGTCGCGGAAGATTTGTTGTCACCAGCCATCTTAGTTCAAACTCACTCTGGATATATTACAACCAAGGGATTGTGCAGCAACGGGAACTGGACAGATGATCTGTGAATTCGGATAAGGTAAGTTATTTTTCAAAAGCAGTCTCCGCTTGTTGATATGTTTCTGTACATGCAGATAGTCAAATGATTTAAATGTATCATATTATTCAGAAGTGGCGGGGTTTAGAATGTACTTTGCCGGTCACTTTCACTGAGCTGAGCGTCAGTGTTGATAGTAATATTTGATACACAGAACGTGATGTATATAGAGGTGAAGGAAGCCCATGACTTTTTACCATATTATTATTTTATGGATACCAAGGGTAGTTACCAAGGGCAAGCAGTAGGTATATGTTTGACCAGAATTCAGTCTGGCGGCGTTTTGTGGTCGTCATATTATGTTCGGGTTTCGATCGTAAGCGTATAAGGCCTGTATGCCTAAATAGGCCTAACGTATGCATCGCCTACTGACCACTGACAGTTATCGCCATTTCTTCCGTGTTATTGCTGAAATCTGAAAGTTTACATGTACTAATATTCTGACTTTGATTTTTGTGAAACAATGTGGCTCATTCAGGCCATGGGAAAGGTTGAGTAGATTTCTCTTATACAGCGAAGAGAGGGAATCAAAACAATGGAAGTATTTTCAGATCGACTCTCTGTAGGCTGCTAGTTATAGCCCTAGTCTAAAGGGCTCAATGATGTTATGAAAAATTGTATTTTCGGGAAGAGACAGAAACATACTTGTTGTTCCCGAAAAGGCCCTATTAGCACTGACTGAAGTGGCCTAAATGTGGATCATATGGTTGTTGGTGCTGTCTATAAAGTTTATTTGAGCAAGGCGCTTATCATGTGTATTTTTAATATTTCCCCAAAAAAGAATCAATTCATCATTTTCCGATAACTAGATCTATGTCCGACTCCCTTCTAATGAAAACGAGCAAAAGTAAAACGAGTCTCGTCGCGCGCTATAACGGGGTGTTTGCGGTATTGTTCTCGCTGGTGATGATAAGCTAGTCGATAATCAAAAGTTAAATATCACCATACATTGTCAGTGATTTGGTCATCGTTTGTTGATTATTAAGGTGAGATAGGTGTAGATCTAGTCAATGTGCACCAATGAAAAATACAATGGAATTGATAGCAACCATATTCGTTCGGTTTTCGATCTGTGTATGTTGCCAGGTAGGCTACCATACTACAGAATTATATTTAACGATATTGAACTGTATTATGTTAATAAACGTAGTAAGTATATGATACTTGGTTCTTGGTTCTCTGAAACGTTTTGGCAATGAGAGAGAATAAAATGGTGATCGCAAACTGAACGAGTAAGTTCCAGTGCTAGCTACAAAATCGTACTGTAGCTAGATCTATAAAAACAGCGCTGCGATGAAGATGTGAGTCGTAATTAGCTACAATGCCTGTCAAATATATCTGTTCCCGTTTGGATTCCGGTTTAGAAAAGGTCCCCAACAAACCATGTTTGTACTAACATGATTGTGTGTCATTGTACTCTGACAGAGGTTGTGAGACGTGGCTCACTATAACAATCACTGGTTTGTCAGACCGGTGTATATGTAAAACCAAATTACATTAGGTGTTTTTTTTATGATGGTACTCATAAATTTGTTACTTATATCTGTAGCCTGAGTTTATTTCCGATCGGACCTTATACATGAAGACTTTAGATTTACAGTTTTCCTAAATTTTAGGCAATTATACAATGTATGTTATCTTTTTGTTTAGACTACAGATCTAAATGTATGCTTATTGAATATAGTTTTAGTTTTGACTTTTTTTCTTGTTTTCGTTGCAGCAAGGGGGAAAATGTTACACGACCATTCCAGGAGATAATATCAAGAATGTTGAATCATTGAGGAACACACCAAATAAACCCTGGGCTGTGAATTATGTTAACGTAAGACAATTGTTTACGGTTACATTCCATTGTCTATATCCATGTTAATTGGTGGGTTTTTTTTTGCTTGAAATGAATGCTAAGAATGTAGATCTATTTATATAAATCTATGCTCGTACCACGTTTTGTATTCAACCTGATTCTTGATGTCTCTGAATGAATGTTAAAATTTGTTTCCATCAGTCACTTGAATTATACATTATAGTTTGAATATTGATAAAACCTTATCTCCAAATGAATGTTTCTCGTCATACGAAATCTTTCATATACCTGCTCGAGATTTATTAAGCTGTTTGTATTTCAGGGAAGTGGAAGTGAACACCAAAGAAAGAAGATTCTGGCATTCAATAATTTCGAAAAGTGTATACATTTTCTATAATCTAAAAATAATAAAATGTCAACGCAAATGTGTCTTGGAGTTCTTTGTTGAATGGTGACTTCGCATGACTGAAAGTTGAAGTATACTATATGGACTTGATTAGAGACCGACCATTTAATATTCAAGGAGGTGGGGACCTGGAACTTTTCTATGGAGATTACATATGTTTTCGGTCACAGCTACAAAAGCAGATATATGATTTTCTTTAACTCTATGAGCCTGAAGATAAGCACCTTGCATCTAGATCTATGTCATTTTTTTGTGGCAGGCATTTTTTTCACCAGTCTGAACCGTAATTATTTTTGTCAAGAATTTTCGGTGACAATATATTTATCGATAATATTCCAGGACCCGACCCGACCCAGAAAATATCACATGGTCAACCCCTTACAATGTCTGCCATTCTTTTTTTTTGTTTCTTTCAGTACAAGCCTAAAGGGTAATGGTGTCTGACTTTGTTATAGTCAAATCATGTATCTAGTTAACAGCTGAGGGGTGTTTTCACACGATCTAACTCACTGTTAACCGGGCTATTCGACGCCCTGGTTTTTAAATATTGGTAAAAGGTATCTCGTATCATACACATTCATGTGACTAAAGCATATCCTAAAACATTTCCGGAACAAGTTTTGGGGTTGTCTTTACATTTTAGTGTGGAGTGGTCACAACCGTATCATGATCATCCTTGTAACACAAAGTTATTTCACGTCGTTGTGACAACGTCCATGGTAGTACACAGAATAACGTTGTAGGGACGCATTATTATAACATTACCACAACGTAAAATACAACATAACCACAACGTCAAATACAACGTTCCCTCAACGTAAAAATACAACGTTCCCACAACGTAAAATACAACGTCATCACAACGTTGTGACGACGTGAATATGACGTAACACAACGTGAGGCGATGACGTTGTGACAACATAAATGGGAGTCCACAGAATAACGTTATATGGACGTAACATCCGCAACGTTACCACAACGTAAACACGACGTTATCACAACGTTCCCACAACGTAAAATACAACGTCATCACAACGTTGTGACGACGTGAATATGACGTAACACAACATTCGGCCATGACGTTGTGACAACATAAATGGGAGTCCACAGAATAACGTTATATGGACGTAACATCCGCAACGTTGCCATAACGTAAACACAACGTTGTCACGACGTTGTCACAACGTGAAATTGTTAGCTGGGTAGATACTTGGCCAATAAAAATGCAAAATTTGAATGATAAAGTATCACTAGACATGATGACTTACCATTTAAATTGTATTTTTATATGCAGAAATTAAGATTACCATCTGTATCTTCAGCCAGAAATAGCAATCAGCTGTACTCACATTTTCAACCAATTAACCGGTGACTCAGTCAAAAAAATACCCAATAATATATAAAAAATATATAAATAATATATGAATAATGTATAAACATGTACCTTTTTGATGCAATGATTGGATGAATTGTATCTGAAGCTATTAGTTTATCAGAAATAATATATTCCAATATCAAGTTATTTTAGTTGCAGCTTGTACCACAAATATCATCCATGCATTCAGGAATCTGGACAGGCTTTCACTGAGGGGATACTTTTTCTTATGGAACTCTTTCCATCGTGGGATTTCCAAATAACGACATCCGAGAAGTTTTCACCAGTTATTTTTGTTTGTATGTTTAGGTTGAAGAAATTAATGAACATGTGCCATTTGTAATATTTAAATCTTCATAGAATATGAAGATAGCTTTGACAGTGGTTAATAGTGAAATACGTGCACAGCAGCTATGGGAAACTCGGTCAAATACATTTCAATAACTTCAGCTGTATCCGTCAAAAGCCGATCATAGTTAATTGACAACACCTTTTCCGACAAACGTAGTATTTTCTTTGGTTAGTCTGACTTGAAGTCTTGTCTATCAAGCATAAAATCCAACATTGAACAACTATTATTCATATGCATCAGAATTTGTTATCTAAAGTGGGAGACATGTTTTCTGGTATCAGTTATCACAAATAAATGGGCAGTCGTCAGGTATGGTCTCCTAACATGCTGAATATGCCTGACATCTTGCCCATCCCCCCATCCGATCCCAGCAATCTTGGCAAGTGTGTGGTAGCCAAAACACACATATATTGCAGATCATAACTGTAATCAGAATTACAAATGCCTGTGGTATTAATAGGGCTTGGACAAGTCCAAATTTACTACCCGGGTACTCAACCCCCTGTTACCCAACCCTACCGGGAACCCACTGTATGTCTTAAGAGATAGGAACAACTGTCTGACTGGGAAAAGTTTGACTGTAGCCCTGGCAAAATGTATTTAGATACACAAATAAACGATCTGATCATGCATACACTGAAGTTGACTGAAGTTTGCGTGACTAACTACGGGTCCGGGTAGTCCTTTGGGTACCCGGGTCCCACTCAGTACACACCCAACCTGAGTACCCGAATTACCGATCCCAGCCCTAGGTTTTACACTCTTGGAACGGACTGTATTACATACATTTCAGTACTACAGGCTAGGTCAGAAATGTTTTGGTTACTTTTGTATTCTTATTGAACACATAGAATATGCTGAAAGTAAATCATATCATTGTATAGCAATGATACTCAGGGCCATACTCAGCCACAATGCTCCCCGAGTGATGTACAGCAATAGTGTTAAGAAAAATCCAACAAGAATGTTCAAAATAGACAGACACAGGTAAAATATTGATCTGTAACAAGTGTACTGCCCATCAGAACACAAGACTAGGATTCACATTGAAAGATTTGACATGATACAGAGCTGCAGATAAGCTTTTGGTGTTGTGGGTATTTTACCCATGCATTTTAAAATCATTGGGTATCAGTAATTCTATTTGGGTATTCAAATTTCTGTTACCCACTAGTTTTTACACATGTGGGTATTTAAGTTAAATATTTAAAAACACTATTCATCTAGTCCCTGCAAAGTGGTGTCGTGTGGGTTCGAGAGCTTTATAGGACGATACCACGATACTTCCACAAGAAAGTGTGATGGCAAATGATCATGATGTAACTGTCATCGTGGAGTTTGGAAAGGTTGTTCGGAAATACCCGGCACCACTCTAAGTGACTAAAGAACTTGAGACTTTGGTACTTATATATGTTATTTTTTCAGCTGTAGAAGTGCGCAGTAAATCCTACAGCATTCACTAAAGCATAATGCAGCCGAGCAAATCCACTATTTTACTTAGACTCCCTGCTTGGACTTTTAGTCACGGCGATCTAACCAGGATATTTTATCAAATGGGTTCAAACAGATGACAGGTCTTTGCACTGATTTTCATTTTTTCATACATCTAAACATTTTATCTAGCAGTCATACACCTATTACGTTCAAATGTAACAGTCAACAGTCCAAATAATTTCATTGCAAGCTATTTGGGGGCCTTAAAAAAACTATCACATGCGGTACTAAATGAGATTTAATCACACAATTTCGTTTGTTTCGATCTACACATATGCCCCACCCTAACACTGGTACGGCTAAAACAGTTTCCTGGAAGTTCCTACATATTACAATGTCAAATTCTCGTCAACAGGAAAGGTTCGATGCAGATGGGTGTGGTCACCTTGCTGTCACCTGTAAACTCACCGTCAATCTTCTGTTGATCAAAGAACCTTGCCTGAAAAAAAATGAAGAATATCTTAAAATACAACGTAATTCAAACAACGTCCCACATTATAAAAGATAGCTGGGATTCATACCATTGTTTTCTCTGTCAACAGACTCTCAGGTGAAAGTCTTAGTTTTCGTTCTTGTTTCTATTACCTCCCCTTAGACCTCGGTCTTTTTCGGAAAACACGATTATTCACGGCCACTTGGCTGGGCTCCTGTCTACGTATCCTTTAAGACTGGTCCACTGCCTCTGTTGCGATCTATGGTCTCAGGGTCACCGCTACAACAAATAAGAGATGAGATAATTTAAAAAGACTTAGTACCTTACCAGGACTATTTCATTGCATGATGTTAAATCAAACGACAAATGTTACTTTATTTCAGTTCAGCCGCTGTATTTGTAGCCTGGCGAGTAAGGCCTCAAAGGCGCTGATAAACACAATGCTTTTGAGGATCTATTTTTCAAGTACATCAAGAGTTATTTTATGTCCGTTTCATAAGATTCAGGAGAATTGTTTTGGAAACCTAAAATTGTTTATAAATGTTGTGTAAAATCTTCATTTCAGTTTACAAGTTGGAAAAAGCTCTTCTTTGATCTTGACTGAGACTGTAAGCACGGGGAATCGGGAAACTTGGTGGTCGTTTTTTATCCTTTACTTGCCATAAAAGATCATATTTCCTAGTCTTAAGCGTAGATTGAAGCAAGGAAATACACTTAGGAGTAAATTGTGCCGTGGCACTGTGCAATCAGAAATTGCATCAGGTAGATTTACTCATCCTAAAACTTCAGAGATCTGTAAATTTTGTAACGATAACGTGAAGAATGAATGACATTTTCCAGTGAGCTAGCTGTAGGCGTTTACTATATTTTGGGCATCAATTCCAGTAAATTAGTAACGTAATAAAGTTGCTGACCCCCTGTTACATGTGTACACAGTTGCTGACCCCCTGTTACACGTGTACACAGTTGCTGACCCCCTGTTACACGTGTGCACAGTTGCTGACCCCCTGTTACATGTGTACACGGTTGCTGACCCCCTGTTACACGTGTACACAGTTGCTGACCCCCTGTTACACGTGTACACAGTAACTGACCCCCTGTTACATGTGTACACAGTTGCTGACCCCGTTACATGTGTACACAGTTGCTGACCCCCTGTCACACGTGGACACAGTTGCTGACCCCCTTTTACACGTGTACACAGTTGCTGACCCCCTGTTACATAAGTACACAGTTGCTGACCCCTTTTACATGTGTACACAGTTGCTGACCCCTTTTACATGTGTACACAGTTGCTGACCCCCTGTTACATGTGTACACAGTTGTTGCCCCCCTGTTACACGTGTACACAGTTGCTGACCCCTTTTACATGTGTACACAGTTGCTGACCCCCTGTTACATGTGTACACAGTTGCTGACCCCTTTCACATGTGTACACAGTTGCTGACCCCCTGTTACACGTGTACACAGTTGCTGACCCCTGTTACATGTGTACACAGTTGCTGACCCCTTTTACATGTGTACACAGTTGCTGACCCCTGTCACATGTGTACACAGTTGCTGACCCCCTGTTACACGTGTACACAGTTGCTGACCCCTTTTACATGTGTACACAGTTGCTGACCCCCTGTTACATGTGTACACAGTTGCTGACCCCTGTTACATGTGTACACAGTTGCTGACCCCCTGTTACATGTGTACACAGTTGCTGACCCCTGTTACATGTGTACACCGTTGCTGACCCCCTGTTACATGTGTACACAGTTGCTGACCCCGTTACATGTGTACACAGTTGCTGACCCCCTGTCACACGTGTACACAGTTGCTGACCCCCTCTTACACGTGTACACAGTTACTGACCCCCTGTTACATGTGTACACAGTTGCTGGCCCCCTGTCACACGTGTACACACTTGTTGACCCCCTGTTACACGTGTACACAGTTGCTGACCCCTGTTACATAAGTACACAGTTGCTGACCCCCTGTTACATGTGTACAAGTTGCTGACCCCTTTTACATGTGTACACAGTTGCTGACCCCCTGTTACATGTCTTCACAGTTGCTGACCCCTGCTATATGTGTACAAATTACTGACCCCTGTTACATGTGTACAAGTTGCTGGCCCCTGTTACATGTGTAAAAGTTGCTTACCCCTGTTATATGTGTACATGTTGCTGACCCCCTGTTACACGTGTAGAAAGGTACTGACCCCTGTTACATGTGTACACAGTTGCTGACCCCCTGTCACACGTGTACACAGTTGCTTACCGCTGTTATATGTGTACAAGTTGCTGACCCCCTGTCACACGTGTACACAGTTGCTGACCCCATGTAACACGTGTACAAGTTGCTGACCCCCTGTTACATGTGTACACGGTTGCTGACCCCCTGTTACATGTGTACAGGTTGCTGACCCCATGTTACACGTGTACAAGTTGCTGACCCCTGTTACATGTGTACAAGTTGCTGACCCCTTTTACATGTGTACACAGTTGCTGACCCCCTGTTACATGTGTACACAGTTGCTGACCCCTGTTATATGTGTACAAATTACTGACCCCTGTTACATGTGTACAAGTTGCTGACCCCTGTTACATGTGTACAAGTTGCTGACCCCTGTTATATGTGTACAAGTTGCTGACCCCCTGTTACACGTGTAGAAAGGTACTGACCCCTGTTACATGTGTACACAGTTGCTGATCCCCTGTCACACGTGTACACAGTTGCTGACCCCATGTTACACGTGTGCACAGTTGCTGACCCCCTGTTACATAAGTACACAGTTGCTGACCCCCTGTTACATGTGTACAAGTTGCTGACCCCTTTAACATGTGTACACAGTTGCTGACCCCCTGTTACATGTGTACACGGTTGCTGACCCCTGTTATATGTGTACAAATTACTGACCCCTGTTACATGTGTACAAGTTGCTGACCCCTGTTACATGTGTACAAGTTGCTGACCCCTGTTATATGTGTACAAGTTGCTGACCCCTTGTTACACGTGTAGAAAGGTACTGACCCCTGTTACATGTGTACACAGTTGCTAACCCCCTGTCACACGTGTACACAGTTGCTGACCCCATGTTACACGTGTACAAGTTGCTGACCCCCTGTTACATATGTACACAGTTGCTGACCCCGTTACAAGTGTACACAGTTGCTGACCCCCTGTTACACGTGTACACAGTTGCTGGCCCCCTGTTACACGTGTACACAGTTTCTGACCCCTGTTACATAAGTACACAGTTGCTGACCCCCTGTTACATGTGTACAAGTTGCTGACCCCCTGTTACATGTGTACACAGTTGCTGACCCCGTTACATGTGTACACAGTTGCTGACCCCCAGTTACACGTGTACACAGTTGCTGGCCCCCTGTTACATGTGTACAACTTGCTGACCCCTGTTACATGTGTACAAGTTGCCGACCCCTGTTACATGTGTACAAGTTGCCGACCCCTGTTACATGTGTACAAGTTGCTGACCCCTGTTACATGTGTACAAGTTGCCGACCCCTGTTACATGTGTACAAGTTGCCGACCCCTGTAACATGTGTACAAGTTGCCGACCCCTGTTACATGTGTACAACTTGCTGACCCCTGTTACATGTGTACAAGTTGCCGACCCCTGTTACATGTGTACAAGTTGCTGACCCCTGTTACATGTGTGCATGTTCCTGACCCCCTGTTACACGTGTAGAAAGGTACTGACCCCTGTTACACGTGTAGAAGTTACTGACTCCTGTTACATGTGTACAAGTTGCTGACCCCCTGTATATGTGTACAAATGTGCTGACCCCCTGTTACACGTGTAGAAAGGTACTGACCCCTGTTAAATGTGTAGAAGTTACTGACTCCTGTTACATGTGTACAAGTTGCTGACCCCCTGTATATGTGTACAAATGTGCTGACCCCCTGTTACATGTGTACAAATGTGCTGACCCCCTGTTACATGGATACAAGTTGCTGACCCCCTGTTACATGTGTATAAATTGCTGACCCCCTGTTACATGTGTACGAATGTGCTGACCCGCGTTACATGTGTACAAATGTGCTTACCCCCTGTTATATGTGTACAAGTTGCTGACCCCCTGTTACATGTGTACAAATGTGCTGACCCCCTGTTACATGTGTACAAGTTGCTGACCCCCTGTTACAAGTGTACAAATGTGCTGACCCCTGTTACATGTGTACAAGTTGATGACCCCCTGTTACATGTGTACAAATGTGCTTACCCCCGTTACATGTGTACAAATGTGCTTACCCCCTGTTACATGTGTAGAAGTTGCTGACCCCCCTGTTACCTGTGTAGAAAGGTACTGACCCCTGTTACATGTGTAGAAAGGTACTGATCCCCTGTTACATGTGTACAAGTTGCTGACCCCCTGTTACATGTGTAGAAAGGTACTGATCCCTGTTACATGTGTAGAAAGGTACTGACCCCCTGTTACATGTGTACAAGTTGCTGACCCCTGTTACATGTGTACAAGTTGCTGACCCCCTGTTACATGTGTAGAAAGGTACTGATCCCTGTTACATGTGTAGAAAGGTACTGACCCCCTGTTACATGTGTACAAGTTGCTGACCCCTGTTACATGTGTACAAGATGCTGACCCCCGTTACATGTGTACACATGTGCTGACCCCTATTACATGTGTACAAGTTGCTGACCCCCTGTAACATGTGAACAAATGTGCTGACCCCCTGTTACATGTGTACAAGTTGCTGACCCCTGTTACATGTGTACAGAGTTACTGACCCCTGTTACATGTGTACAGATATGCTGACCCCTGTTACATGTGTACACAGTTACTGACCCCCCTTACATGTGTACAGATATGCTGACCCCTGTTACATGTGTACAAGTTGCTGACCCCCTGTTATATGTGTACAAATGTGATGACCCCCTGTTACATGTGTACACAGTTACTGACCCCCTGTTACATGTGTACACAGTTGCTGACCCCCTGTTACATGTGTACACAGTTGCTGACCCCCTACAACATGTGTACACAGTTACTGACCCCCTGTTACATGTGTACACAGTTACTGACCCTATGCATTGCGAGAACCTATGCATAGACGTAAAAAGTTTAGTTGGCAGACGGTGGTTCATCGGATGATTTGAACATTTTCGTATTAGCACCGACTTCACAAAAAAAATTTTCAATACTTCCTTACAGTGAACATTAGCAGGTTTTGACAGGTTTAGGGTATTTTGATATAATTTTTTAATTTGAAGTTTACACGATATACGGCTTTTCCATTGGACGAGAGGTCGGTCACCTGACCGCTACATTGACGTTCATAAGTGTATAATTCTTTAATTTGAAGTTTACACGATATACGGCTTTTCCATTGGACGAGAGATCGGTCACATGACCGCGAAATTGACGTTCATAAATGTATGAACGACAAAATTTGACGTTCATACGTTTTTCACGAGACCGTGTTCTTGAAATGACGTAAACACTGATGGACTACTTCCACATTCCTGGGGAAAACCCTGGGAATTCCCTAACACGAAAACATACATAAGCGTTCTTTCTGATCATTTAGAACCTTTATTTTTGGTCTCAGCGTTTCAGTATACATTGAGAAATGTCAGAGAGCGTGACTGCATGATTTTCACGAATATCCTCGCTTCGGCCTATCCTAATGAACAAACGAAGAAATGCACATCTAAACTATCGTAGTATCGACTCGATTCGTGTCTAGGCTGACACTGAACGTCTCCATTAATCTATGAATTTACCTTAGTGTCTGTTTGACGCATCGTTATTCACCGTTCAATGATCGGCCAGTTGATCAATGATGACTAACACATGTAACCGCCACAGGTTCATTAACAACTTCGGAAATCTCTCCCGTCACGTTTATCGTGTCGGCCATTTTGACGTCTTGTTCTTCATGTAAATGTATTACGACGCGCTGTCATTGTGACTGACTTTCTGAGGTAGTTCTTTACAGACCTTTCTCATCTAATGAGGATATGATTTGAACACACGTGCTGGTAAGATGTTTCTGAAGAGCAAGTTGTGCATCCATACGCCCATGTCACCTCTGTTTTTGACGAACTAAACTGACGTCCAAAAGAAACTTTACCAGAGTTTGAAATCACTCTTGCTCAAAAACAACAAAACATACATGCATGAAGTAAAGTGTATTTAGAAGATCAATATATCAACATAATCAACACTGAAAATGACAATCATACCGCGACCGAGAATGAATGACGTCAGAGCCCCCCAAAGTTGGGTGTGGTACAAAACTCGAGCTTTCAGAATCATGGACAATAGACAGAGTACATAAACAATCGCTCACGTTCAATAACAAGTCATTAGTAGCGTGTGTGACCACCAAATGCCTCAATACACGCAAAAACTCTTCGACGCGCAGAAAAAGTCAGTCGTCTGATGAGGTCACGTGGGATTTGACGCCATTCTTCTTGGAGGACCAAGATCAGATCTTGCTGGTTGGCTGGAGAGTGTGGTCGTTGTCGAACACGACGATCCATCAAGTCCAAGAGGTGTTCTATGGGGGCCATGTCGGGTGAGCGTGCAGGCCACGGCAGGACGTTGACGTTGTTGGCTGCGATGAAGTTAGTGACAATTCTGGCTGCATGGGCTCTAGCGTTGTCATGCTGATAAATGACTCCACGTGGCTGCTGTTGGAGAAATGGTAGGACAACTGGACGAAGAATGTTATCCATGTAACGCTGAGCTGTCAAGTTTCCGTCAACGATGACCAGCGGTGTCCTCTCCTGCTCTCAGATCCCTCCCCACGCCATGACACTCCCTCCACCATATGGTACGACCTCCTGCACGCAACACGCCGCCGTTCGTTCACCACTTCGGTGGTAAACACGTTGTCTTCCATCAGCCCTAAACATACAGAATCGACTTTCGTCAGTGAAGACAACCCTCTGCCAGTCACGTCGTTGCCAACGTCGTACAGTCCGGGCCCATCTCAATCGCAGACGACGATGTTGCGCTGTCAATAGCTGTCCTCTGTATGGTCTAAAAGCCCTGATTCCATGAGCCCTGAGTCTCCTTGCCACTGTCTGTCGACTAACCCTGTGACCTAAGGCATTTGTCGCCGATGACGTCACTGTCAGGAAGCGATTTCGGAGGTGCAATGTACGCAAGTACCGGTCATCATGGGGCGTGGTCACCCTGGGTCTGCCTGTTCTTGGCCTGTCCGCGGTCCGCCCTGTCTGTCTGTAACGTTGCATCAAGTTGGTAACGGCAACACGGGAGCAACCGAAGGTTCGTGCAATATGGGCGTGGGTGGCTCCTATCTGTACCATACCCAAGGCTCGTTCAAGGTTGTTCGACTGTCAGTCGTGGCATTTCTTTTGTGTTTTTTTATCACTGTGGATGTCTGACTTGGCGTTGCAATCGTTTTATACCCTTACCCGCACGTGCATTTGCAGTTGTCCGTGGTGCACGTGATTTTTCGCGTGTTATCTCGCAAACATGTAACAGACGATTAACATTTTCTGCATACACTATTGTTGTATTTAGGTTATGTGTTTTAGATAGACTTCATTGAAAAATCCTTTATACTTTGTCTGAAATTTATATTTTTAGTTCGTAAAGTTTCTTTTGGACGTCAGTTTATTTACTCCGCGATATAACTGGTTATTGTATGGCTGTTAGTGTAAACATGAAGTCACGTACTAAATAAAATTGTGTTTAGATCTTGGCCTACATCCTTTGAGGTAAGAAATTGTGATAAAAAATTATAAGAATTGACTTTTACTTTGTATGAGTTCATTGGAGTATGAACCTTCATAGAGTGAGGGCCAAACATTGTATGAACGTCGTCGCAAGCTCCGACGTTCATACAGCTTGGCCCTCACTCTATGAAGGTTCATACTCCAATGAACTCACACAAAGTGAAAGTCAATTCTTAAATATTTGCATTGGAAGTACAAAATGCGCAAGCCTTTCAAATAATGAAACCGACATTTAAGTTCAGGAACACAGATTGCAGTTTCTTTGCATCTATTTATCCTCTGAGAAAGTTCAGGTTCAGTCAATAACTTTTGTTATTATTAATTCTGATTGGTGTCATATTCAATACAACCATCAAATGAAGTTTACAGCCAATAATAATACACGTTATCACTTAATTAGCTATGGCAAAGACGTCTTTGGCCATGGTTGCGAATGGATCTTACAGCCTGGAGACAGTATTGCACTGGATGTCTGCACATTCGCTGATCAAACGCGTGCGGGGGGTCAAACGTGTGAGTCATGACTCACTTTTATTACTATTGGGATTCGTCCCAACCACAGCAAAAGTTAGCAAGGTCGATCCGTTATGGGGCTGACACGGTAACATAGATATACCACATGTAGCCACTTGCCCGCTCAAATTTCAGCAATCATCGATCCCCTCAGACACCTTGGTCACACACGCATGGCAAACCATAGAAAACAGTTCAAGGTATGACTTGTACAGAACGTTTAAGTGTCTTATTCAACCAGAGAAATACTTATCTACATTAATATCAAGAACCCTTCGACGTCCATTTATTCAATTTAGGCTCGGATTGTTAGATCTCATATTAAATGAAGGAAGAAAAATGTCCACTCAAAAGTCGAAGAGGCTGTGCCCATTGTCATTTAGCTATAGAAAATGAAAATAATTTTACTTTTGACTGGCCTTATTATTGTGACCTAAGAAGAAAGTTTATTCCAGAACGCTAACTGTCAAATTATCCTGTACCTGCTTTTATTTCTTAAAAAGATGATGCTGTCATATAAAAACTGGCTATATATATTAAAAATGCAATTTCCCTTATAAACAAACTGTTAAACATGAGTATATATCCAAATATGTAAACTACTTATACTTGCAACTCTCTTGTATATGGGCCGGAGGCCTTACATGCAATAAATATCTTTGAAGACAAGATTGAAAGCAAGTTCGCAGTTGCAACTTATAAAGAATATGTCACGGTTTAAATCTCGAGTCTCACCATGTATCATTGCACGTTCATTCAGCCCATTCGTTAATACCCTGTTGGAAAGGTGGCCCTGTCATTTACCTTGGTCCCAGGTGAAAGATGGGAGTGGGTTTGAAAGTTTGCCCTGGTAGACATCGAAATGAAAGCCTGTTGCGTCTAAACACACAGTGGACTAAGAAACTGCCCAGTTATTGCTCGTTCCATCTCCACGTCTTCACCAGATTCATCGCCAACATCTAGTCGAATATGAAGGTGCCAGGGGGAAATCTCTGCATCAATGTTAAGGGCGATAAAATAGATATACTTTCTATCATATTGCTGTAAGGCTGTAATGGCGTACCATGTGGGATCAACCATAAGACTTAAGTCGTACTGTAAGTAAGAATATAAAATGTTACATTCTGACTGGACAAGATATGCAATTAATGATATAAAATTAAGTTTGCATGAATATGAATTAATTTACTTTAACTGTATTTGACACTTATGCTTATTCAATATATAAAGACTCTAAGACTGGGAAAACTTGACAGGTGGCTTGCCGCTTGGGTCGTCAGTCAGCATTTTTATTAATCTCCCCGAGAAAAGGCAGTTAAGTGACTATATAAGTCTAGTTTCCACCCTTACCGAACTAGGCCTGGAATTATAGAGTTATATATTGGCTGGACTAACTGGCCATCCATAGTCCAATAAAAAATTGCGTTACGAAATCGACATCCGGTTCGTAAACTGCCGTGCAGATTTCGGTCGATTGCAGGATTTGCAAAGCATGTGTACCGCCAACTAGGCGTCAACAGATATTTTACAAATCTTTTCATGTTTTAAATGGATGTGCTCACGTGATGTGATGCACATTGCGATGTAAGACCTGTTTTATTACAACCTTGATCTTGATTATCGATCAGGGTGCCGTTATACAAAGCGATCTTAGCGCTAAGATGATCGTAACTCCCACACCTTAACATAGATTTACGACAGTCGTAGCGCTAAGGTTGTTTTGTACAGCGATACCCAGATCGTCTTGCCTGGGCGCCGCCATTTTTTTAAGCAAATGCAATTGACATGAGAAGTAGAATCAGATTGGTCAATAGGAGGGACATAGAAGGGACATAACTCGTAATAGCCACTGACGCTTCGATCAAGCCTAGAAATTCCAGCCAAGTTGGGCAAGGGTGGACACTGGACTTTCAGTTAAGTCCCTTGCCTCGAGAAGATGTCAGCAAACCAAAGGACGGATAAGTCAACCTCGGACCCTTAATCCTCCAGTAGTAATTTTAGTGTATGACGCCAGTGCGCCAACTATGCTTGATAAGGTTTTTCTTTGATGATTATACAGTAAACTTTATATTTCTTTATGCTTATAACTTATGTAAATCTGTAAGCACATTTTGTAAACGTATACATGAAAGTAGCTGTATGACAATATCCTCGAGGTGTTCAAGCTCCACGTGGTTTCAAAAAGTGATGCAGCACCGGCTGCCACGATAACATTTACATATCATCTTGAATTGAACTGTTTGTTCAAAACATTCACAAAAATACAATCACATCATTTCGAAACACAGATATCGGGCCATTTTCTTCATAGCGAGTTAATCCAGCTCTGGAGGGGGCGTAGCTTTAATGTTCCCCTTTGAGTCATGCCTTGGAGAGACGTTAGGTTGCTTAGGAGAGACGAGTATGTCGTGTATGTCGACAATGTAAACACTGTGCTTGACTGGTATGATCCCAGAGTTAGTCAGGTGCACCATAAATAATAGATACGTTATAAGTTTGTTAGGAACATCATGTTCTGATGAAGCTAGACCGCCTCTGTGCTCTAGTGGTAGTGCGTCCGCCCAGAGAGCGGATGGTCCGGGGTTTGATCCCAGGCCACATCATACCAAAAGACGTCAAAAGATGGTACTTGTTGTTACCTTGCCTGACTCTCGGTATTAAGGGCCTAAAACAAGGACAGGTCCGCTCGGATTCAGTATACTGTGTCTGAGTGGGATATTCATGTTGATGTTGAAGTCTCTCAATGGCATGCTTGTACACAAGGGCGTCCCATGGAGTCCGTGCGGGAACCGTGGGGTTGTTCAGGTGATCCCGTGGACGTCGGACTTCGTTTTTAGTTAACGGTACTGGCACCTGCTGGTCTTGGGTACTTGAGCGTGACGGATGGGTTCAGCTTCAGAGCTACTACTCAGCTGACTTGATGATCTCTCGTGCGCGCCGTCTGGAGGCCGCACGGTCGCAGAGCTTGCAGTAGCAGACTGGCGCGGCTCGCAAGAGACAGTTCCCTGTGTGGCCTCGATCTCGGTCGGTGGAGTCGTCTGCGCCAATTCCTAAAGCGATTTCTTCTGAAGAAGAAAGGGCGGACAAGCAGGAGTCGAACAAGGCATCCATGGCCGATTTCTGTTTGGAGAAAAGTTGCTCCAAGAGGCCCAGAGATGAACTGGGAGTAGGGTCGAGCTGAGTACGGTCTAGGAGACGAGAATTTGGACGGAGCTGGCTTGAGAGAAGACTTCAATGAACTCTAATGCGGCATCCTTCCTTCTATATTAAATCACGTACGAAACTTGGAGAGGTCGGAACACAGAGTGTGTATGCACAGGTACATTCTCTACACATTTCCAGGAGGGTCGGTTGCCAGTAACCATAAAACGTCCACACTTCTTACAAGTGGAGTACGTTAACGCCGTGGGAGACACGCACTCGCACTCAACTAGTAATACACACGTGAAAAGCACAGAAAATATAAATATACACATGCACAAAAGTTAAGCGCCACCCACCATATTTGTGTATTAATGATGACTATTATAACGAGATGTACGATTGTTATAAGCCGTATATGTAAACCTCATGTAATGCAAAAGTTGTCCCAAAGCAAGTTTATCTTGTGTTCCAAAAGAATATGAGCAGAATGGAATTTTATCGAAGACCAGAAATTGAAGGAATAGAAAACATTGAAAAACCTTTTTGGTCATGTAACTGTCATGATATCAGCAGACCATATCAGGTGTCACATAGACACCCTAGGGAGTGCAAAGTCTATTGCAAGACAGAAACGCCAGTAACGTGTGTATGGTCCAAGGACATTGACCACAGCTTCGACCCTAAGCCTCATACTCATTACAAGTCGTTGAATGCTTCTCTGAGGCAAACGGATCCATTCTTCATGAAGTGCGGCTTTAAGTCCAGCGAGATTTTGAACTGGGGGATCACGATGTTTGATTTTCCGGCCAAGAATGTCCCAGAGTTGCTCAATCGGATTAAGATCCGGACTACAGGCTGGCCAAGGAAGAGTGTCAATAGCTTCTTGACGCAAATAAGCCAAAACTGCCCGAGATCTGTGTGGTCTAGCATTGTCGTCCATGTAAATAGGTCTTGTCTGAAGAGGATGGTTGTCAAAATGAGGGACTACCACTGGACGAAGCACGGCATCTTGGTTTTGTTGGCCATTCAGGTTTCCACGAATTGTCACCAGCGGAAGTTTGCAGCCGAAGGAAACACAACCCCATATCATGACAGACCCCCCGCCACATGCTAAGGTCTTCTGGATGTTCCTTGGTGCAAAACGACTGTTACGTTGCCTCCAAACACGTATTCGACCATCAACAGTTCGTAGCAGCATTCGACACTCGTCAGACCAATGGATCCTTCTCCAGTTGGCCAAGTTCCATCGACTACGGGCACGACACCATATCAGACGATTCCGCATGTGCCTCTCAGTCAGTTGAGGACGTTTTACTGGTCTTCGTTTTACCGGTTATAACCAGCCGCTCTGAGGCGACGCCTTACGGTCATCGTCGAGAGTCTCTGATGGGTAATCCAATGCAGTCATAAATCTGTTGAAGTGGCAAATGGATTTCGTCTGACTATCCTGAAAAGACGTCTATCCTCTCTGTTAGAGGTCTTTCTTGGCCTACCAGACCTATGCCTGTCATTGACATCATTGGTTTGACCATGTTTGACAATGAAACGAGGGATATATAACACTGTGATGACGACCCATTTGTCTCGCAATGGCCCTGCATGACATGCCAGCATTTTTCATGCCTATCACTTGCCATCTTTCAGCGTTGTTAACTTTCTCCTCATCATGGCTGATTTTCAACCTCTACTGGAAGGGGAATCTCACACAGGAGCAAAATGCAACCACGTGTCTGAAACTTGAATTTCACTATTGATAGGGTAGGGGAACTGCAGCAACACGTAAAGCACGCTTTCCTTGTGGTATCTGGACAAATTTGGGCTCATGAAACTATGGAAGCCTAATTCAGAAAATTTGAAATATTAGCTATAGTGTAATTGCAGGCAAATTATAGGTTTTATGTATTAGCAGTAGGGGATTCTCACACCTTCTCCCCCTCCCCCCTCCCCCCTCCGTATATACCCATTCATCAACACAAGTGGGATACAATGACATGCATCAAACAAGTCAGCGTGCCTGATCACCCGATCCGATCCTGTCAGTCGCCTCCTACTAAAGGCATAGTCGCCTTTTACAGAAAGCATGCGTTGCTGAATACCTATTCTACCCAGGATCAAGGGATGAGTTTCAGGAGCATAATCTGCCCATCATGCTTACATGCAGTACCCAAAAACATCATGGTGATGTTCACCTAGGGTTGTGTACTTTATGTTTTGATGCTCTTTTTAATCATAAAATACCACTGGGTTATGTTAATCTGAGGTGATGGCAATGTTTGCCTTGGCTGCATAAGGCATAAGGCACCAACCAGTTGATATTCCAGTTAGGAACAAAACATTCTTGAAAAAAATAATAATGCTTCAGGCTGTACAAATGTAAAAAATATTGCCTGCCATAAATATTCCATTGTTACAAGGTGTTTTGTTCTTAAGAAAAGTACAGACTCATACTTTTTTAATAAAATAATTTTGGTATTGCAGCTGCAGCTGAAAAGAATATCTAATCTTGGTGTCTAACTTACAAAGGAAGGCACTACCACACACCACAGTACACAGTGGAGGTCATCGATGGCATTCATTCAATGACACATGCCAACGAGTAGATGAGGTAACACCCAATACTGACATGGTTGCTTACCAATGACTTTTTCAAAACTCTGCAAAGTTGTCTTCCACACTGTGTTCGTGATATCATGTCCATTTTCTGCTTTTAGAGGCTTACTAATTTATAAGTGTTTTGGTATCCATTTCACGTAAGTACTCCCACTGTACGATGGCTGCCTGGAACTGTAGCAAGCACCCTGTCTGTTATGATGATAAAAGAAGGCTGTGGACCTTTTCTAACCAGGGTCCTCACCCAGTCATACAATAAGAAGGCTCCATGTCAAGTGATATCACTGCAGCATCCATATCAGCATGGTGCATGATATTCTCCCAGTCCCAGTCCAGGCAACAGTCAATGGTACTGACAAAAACAAATAAATCATAAACAATCTTTGTGTAATAAATAATTTATTAATGATAAATTACAGTGAAGTCCCTGATAAAAGGTATCAAGTGACCAAGCTAATAACCTGAGAATACTGACAGGATGTTGTAAGGCATTCATAGATAGAGTGTATATTTAGGGCTATCCAGCAGACTGGGCCACTGGGAGCCACTCAAGTCTGCAGCACTGTCAAACATTCATCAAAGACAACTTTGGACTCATTACATATGATGGTGAAATGTATACTGTATGCAACTAATGTGACAACATGAATGTGATGCTAGCTACCTCATGATGTGTAATAATGTAGACATCGTGTGTGCCTGTGTGCACATATTGTGTGACAATGTAGACATCTTGTGTGTCTGTGTACACATATTGTGTGACAATGTAGACATCTAGTGTGCCTGTGTGCACATATTGTGTGACAATGTAGACATCTTGTGTGTCTGTGTACACATATTGTGTGACAATGTAGACAGCTTGTGTGTCTGTGTACACATATTGTGTGACAATGTAGACATCTTGTGTGCCTGTGTGCACATGTATGACAATGTAGACATCTTGTGTGCCTGTGTGTTCATATTGTGTGACAATGTAGACATCTCGTGTGCCTGTGTGCACATATTGTGTGACAATGTAGACATCTTGTGTGCCTGTGTGTTCATATTGTGTGACAATGTAGACATCGTGTGTGCCTGTGTGCACATATTGTGTGACAATGTAGACATCTTGTGTGTCTGTGTGCACATATTGTGTGACAATGTAGACATCTCGTGTGCCTGTGTGCACATATTGTGTGACAATGTAGACATCTGGTGTGCCTGTGTGCACATATTGTGTGACAATGTAGACATCTTGTGTGCCTGTGTGCACATATTGTGTGACACGAAAGACATCTTGTGTGCCTGTGTGCACATGTATGACAATGTAGACATCTTGTGTGCCTGTGTGTTCATATTGTGTGACAATGTAGACATCGTGTGTGCCTGTGTGCATATATTATGTGACAATGTAGACATCTCGTGTGCCTGTGTGCACATATTGTGTGACAATGTAGACATCTTGTGTGCCTGTGTGCATATATTGTGTGACAATGTAGACATCTCGTGTGCCTGTGTGCACATATTGTGTGACATGAAAAGACATCTTGTGTGCCTGTGTACACATATTGTGTGACAATGTAGACATCTTGTGTACCTGTGTGTTCATATTGTGTGACAATGTAGACATCTTGTGTGCCTGTGTGCACGTGTATGACAATGTAGACATCGTGTGTGCCTGTGTGCACATATTGTGTGACAATGTAGACATCTTGTGTGTCTGTGTGCACATATTGTGTGACAATGTAGACATCTCGTGTGCCTGTGTGCACATATTGTGTGACAATGTAGACATCTTGTGTGCCTGTGTGCACATATTGTGTGACAATGTAGACATCTTGTGTACCTGTGTGTTCATATTGTGTGACAATGTAGACATCTTGTGTGCTTGTGTGCACATATTGTGTGACAACACATACATTAGGTTGAGTGATAGTGTAGTCATGTTGTGTGATGGTGTAGACATATTGTGTGATGGTGTAGTCATGTTGTGTGATGGTGTAGACATGTTGTGTGATGGTGTAGACATGTTGTATGATGGTGTAGACATGTTGTGTGATGGTGTAGTCATGTTGTATGATGGTGTAGACATATTGTGTGATGGTGTAGACATATTGTGTGATGGTGTAGTCATGTTGTGTGATGGTGTATACATGTTGTGTGATGGAGTAGACATGTTGTATGATGGTGTAGACATGTTATGTGATGGTGTAGACAAATTGTGCAATGGTGTAGTCATGTTGTGTGATGGTGTATACATGTTGTGTGATGGTGTATACATGTTGTGTGATGGTGTATACATGTTGTGTGATGGTGTATACATTTTGTGTGATGGTGTATACATGTTGTGTGATGGTGTAGACATGTTGTGTGATAGTGTAGTCATCTTGTGTTTTGGTGTAGTCATGTTGTGTGATGGTGTAGACATGTTGTGTGATGGTATAGTCATGTTGTGTGATGGTATAGTCATGTTGTGTGATGGTGTATACATGTTGTGTGATGGTGTATACATGTTGTGTGATGGTGTAGACATGTTGTGTGATGGTGTAGACATGTTGTGCAATGGTGTAGTCATCTTGTGTTTTGGTGTAGTCATGTTGTGTGATGGTGTAGACATGTTGTGTGATGGAGTAGACATGTTGTATGATGGTGTAGACATGTTGTGTGATGGTGTAGACAAATTGTGCAATGGTGTAGTCATGTTGTGTGATGGTGTATACATGTTGTGTGATGGTGTATACATTTTGTGTGATGGTGTATACATGTTGTGTGATGGTGTAGACATGTTGTGTGATAGTGTAGTCATCTTGTGTTTTGGTGTAGTCATGTTGTGTGATGGTGTAGACATGTTGTGTGATGGTATAGTCATGTTGTGTGATGGTGTATACATGTTGTGTGATGGTGTATACATGTTGTGTGATGATATAGACATGTTGTGTGATGGTGTAGACATGTTGTGCAATGGTGTAGTCATGTTGTGTTTTGGTGTAGTCATGTTGTGTGATGGTGTAGACATGTTGTGTGATGGTGTAGACATGTTGTGTGATAGTGTAGTCATCTTGTGTTTTGGTGTAGTCATGTTGTGTGATGGTGTATACATGTTGTGTGATGGTGTATACATGTTGTATGATGGTGTATACATGTTGTGTGATGGAGTAGACATGCTGTGCAATGGTGTAGTCATGTTGTGTGATGGTGTAGACATATTGTATGATGGTGTATACATGTTGTGTGATGGTGTAGACATATTGTGTTTTGGTGTAGTCATGTTGTGTGATGGTGTAGACATGTTGTGTGATGGTGTAGTCATGTTGTGTGATGGTGTATACATGTTGTGTGATGGTGTAGACATATTGTGCAATGGTGTAGTCATGTTGTGTGATGGTGTAGTCATGTTGTGTGATGGTGTAGACATGTTGTGTGATGGTGTAGACATGTTGTGTGATGGTGTGTACATGTTGTGTGATGGTGTATACATGTTGTGTGATGGTGTATACATGTTGTGTGATGGTGTAGACATCTTGTGTTTTGGTGTAGTCATGTTGTGTGATGGTGTAGACATGTTGTGTGATGGTGTAGACATGTTGTGTGATGGTGTGTACATGTTGTGTGATGGTGTATACATGTTGTGTGATGGTGTAGACATGTTGTGTGATGGTGTATACATGTTGTGTGATGGTGTATACATGTTGTGTGATGGTGTATACATGTTGTGTGATGGTGTAGACATCTTGTGTTTTGGTGTAGTCATGTTGTGTGATGGTGTAGACATGTTGTGTGATGGTGTATACATGTTGTGTGATGGTGTATACATGTTGTGTGATGGTGTAGACATCTTGTGTTTTGGTGTAGTCATGTTGTGTGATGGTGTATACATGTTGTGTGATGGTGTGTACATGTTGTGTGATGGTGTATACATGTTGGGTGATGGTGTAGACATCTTGTGTTTTGGTGTAGTCATGTTGTGTGATGGTGTAGACATGTTGTGTGATGGTGTATACATGTTGTGTGATGGTGTATACATGTTGTGTGATGGTGTAGACATCTTGTGTTTTGGTGTAGTCATGTTGTGTGATGGTGTAGACATGTTGTGTGATGGTGTGTACATGTTGTGTGATGGTGTATACATGTTGGGTGATGGTGTAGACATCTTGTGTTTTGGTGTAGTCATGTTGTGTGATGGTGTAGACATGTTGTGTGATGGTGTATACATGTTGGGTGATGGTGTAGACATCTTGTGTTTTGGTGTAGTCATGTTGTGTGATGGTGTATACATGTTGTGTGATGGTGTATACATGTTGGGTGATGGTGTAGACATCTTGTGTTTTGGTGTAGTCATGTTGTGTGATGGTGTAGACATGTTGTGTGATGGTGTATACATGTTGTGTGATGGTGTATACATGTTGTGTGATGGTGTAGACATCTTGTGTTTTGGTGTAGTCATGTTGTGTGATGGTGTATACATGTTGTGTGATGGTGTAGACATGTTGTGTGATGGTGTATACATGTTGTGTGATGGTGTATACATGTTGTGTGATGGTGTAGACATGTTGTGTGATGGTGTAGACATGTTGTGTGATGGTGTAGACATGTTGTGTGATGGTGTATACATGTTGTGTGATGGTGTATACATGTTGTGTGATGGTGTATACATGTTGTGTGATGGTGTAGTCATGTTGTGTGATGGTGTAGACATGTTGTGTGATGGTGTAGTCATGTTGTGTGATGGTGTATACATGTTGTGTGATGGTGTGTACATGTTGTGTGATGGTGTATACATGTTGGGTGATGGTGTAGACATCTTGTGTTTTGGTGTAGTCATGTTGTGTGATGGTGTAGACATGTTGTGTGATGGTGTATACATGTTGTGTGATGGTGTATACATGTTGTGTGATGGTGTAGACATCTTGTGTTTTGGTGTAGTCATGTTGTGTGATGGTGTAGACATGTTGTGTGATGGTGTGTACATGTTGTGTGATGGTGTATACATGTTGGGTGATGGTGTAGACATCTTGTGTTTTGGTGTAGTCATGTTGTGTGATGGTGTAGACATGTTGTGTGATGGTGTATACATGTTGGGTGATGGTGTAGACATCTTGTGTTTTGGTGTAGTCATGTTGTGTGATGGTGTAGACATCTTGTGTTTTGGTGTAGTCATGTTGTGTGATGGTGTATACATGTTGTGTGATGGTGTAGTCATCTTGTGTTTTGGTGTAGTCATGTTGTGTGATGGTGTAGACATGTTGTGTGATGGTGTAGTCATGTTGTGTGATGGTGTAGTCATGTTGTGTGATGGTGTAGACATGTTGTGTGATGGTGTAGTCATGTTGTGTGATGGTGTAGACATATTGTGTTTTGGTGTAGTCATGTTGTGTGATGGTGTATACATGTTGTGTGATGGTGTAGTCATGTTGTGTGATGGTGTAGACATATTGTGTTTTGGTGTAGTCATGTTGTGTTTTGGTGTAGTCATGTTGTGTGATGGTGTAGTCATGTTGTGTGATGGTGTAGACATGTTGTGTGATGGTGTAGTCATGTTGTGTGATGGTGTAGACATATTGTGTTTTGGTGTAGTCATGTTGTGTTTTGGTGTAGTCATGTTGTGTGATGGTGTAGACATGTTGTGTGATGGTGTAGTCATGTTGTGTGATGGTGTAGACATCTTGTGTTTTGGTGTAGTCATGTTGTGTGATGGTGTATACATGTTGTGTGATGGTGTAGACATCTTGTGTTTTGGTGTAGTCATGTTGTGTGATGGTGTAGACATGTTGTGTGATGGTGTAGACATCTTGTGTTTTGGTGTAGTCATGTTGTGTGATGGTGTATACATGTTGTGTTTTGGTGTAGTCATGTTGTGTGATGGTGTGTACATGTTGTGTGATGGTGTATACATGTTGTGTGATGGTGTATACATGTTGTGTGATGGTGTAGACATCTTGTGTTTTGGTGTAGTCATGTTGTGTTTTGGTGTAGTCATGTTGTGTTTTGGTGTAGTCATGTTGTGTGATGGTGTAGACATCTTGTGTTTTGGTGTAGTCATGTTGTGTGATGGTGTATACATGTTGTGTGATGGTGTAGACATCTTGTGTTTTGGTGTAGTCATGTTGTGTGATGGTGTAGACATGTTGTGTGATGGTGTAGACATCTTGTGTTTTGGTGTAGTCATGTTGTGTGATGGTGTATACATGTTGTGTTTTGGTGTAGTCATGTTGTGTGATGGTGTGTACATGTTGTGTGATGGTGTATACATGTTGTGTGATGGTGTATACATGTTGTGTGATGGTGTAGACATCTTGTGTTTTGGTGTAGTCATGTTGTGTTTTGGTGTAGTCATGTTGTGTTTTGGTGTAGTCATGTTGTGTGATGGTGTAGACATCTTGTGTTTTGGTGTAGTCATGTTGTGTGATGGTGTATACATGTTGTGTGATGGTGTAGACATCTTGTGTTTTGGTGTAGTCATGTTGTGTGATGGTGTATACATGTTGTGTGATGGTGTAGACATCTTGTGTTTTGGTGTAGTCATGTTGTGTGATGGTGTAGACATGTTGTGTGATGGTGTAGACATCTTGTGTTTTGGTGTAGTCATGTTGTGTGATGGTGTATACATGTTGTGTTTTGGTGTAGTCATGTTGTGTGATGGTGTGTACATGTTGTGTGATGGTGTATACATGTTGTGTGATGGTGTATACATGTTGTGTGATGGTGTAGTCATGTTGTGTGATGGTGTATACATGTTGTGTGATGGTGTAGACATCTTGTGTTTTGGTGTAGTCATGTTGTGTGATGGTGTATACATGTTGTGTGATGGTGTAGACATCTTGTGTTTTGGTGTAGTCATGTTGTGTGATGGTGTAGACATCTTGTGTTTTGGTGTAGTCATGTTGTGTGATGGTGTATACATGTTGTGTGATGGTGTAGTCATGTTGTGTGATGGTGTAGTCATGTTGTGTGATGGTGTATACATGTTGTGTGATGGTGTAGTCATGTTGTGTGATGGTGTAGTCATGTTGTGTGATGGTGTATACATGTTGTGTGATGGTGTACACATGTTGTGTGATGGTGTAGTCATGTTGTGTGATGGTGTAGACATGTTGTGTTTTGGTGTAGTCATGTTGTGTGATGGTGTAGTCATGTTGTGTGATGGTGTATACATGTTGTGTGATGGTGTACACATGTTGTGTGATGGTGTAGTCATGTTGTGTGATGGTGTAGACATCTTGTGTTTTGGTGTAGTCATGTTGTGTGATGGTGTAGTCATGTTGTGTGATGGTGTATACATGTTGTGTGATGGTGTACACATGTTGTGTGATGGTGTAGTCATGTTGTGTGATGGTGTAGTCATGTTGTGTGATGGTGTATACATGATGTGTGATGGTGTACACATGTTGTGTGATGGTGTAGTCATGTTGTGTGATGGTGTATACATGTTGTGTGATGGTGTATACATGTTGTGTGATGGTGTATACATGTTGTGTGATGGTGTAGTCATGTTGTGTGATGGTGTATACATGTTGTGTGATGGTGTATACATGTTGTGTGATGGTGTATACATGTTGTGTGATGGTGTACACATGTTGTGTGATGGTGTAGTCATGTTGTGTGATGGTGTATACATGTTGTGTGATGGTGTATACATGTTGTGTGATGGTGTATACATGTTGTGTGATGGTGTACACATGTTGTGTGATGGTGTAGTCATGTTGTGTGATGGTGTATACATGTTGTGTGATGGTGTATACATGTTGTGTGATGGTGTAGTCATGTTGTGTGATGGTGTAGTCATGTTGTGTGATGGTGTAGTCATGTTGTGTGATGGTGTAGTCATGTTGTGTGATGGTGTATACATGTTGTGTGATGGTGTAGTCATGTTGTGTGATGGTGTAGTCATGTTGTGTGATGGTGTAGTCATGTTGTGTGATGGTGTAGACATGTTGTGTGATGGTGTATACATGTTGTGTGATGGTGTATACATGTTGTGTTTTGGTGTAGTCATGTTGTGTGATGGTGTAGACATGTTGTGTGATGGTGTAGACATGTTGTGTGATGGTGTAGACATGTTGTGTGATGGTGTAGACATGTTGTGTGATGGTGTAGACATGTTGTGTGATGGTGTAGACATGTTGTGTGATGGTGTAGACATGTTGTGTGATGGTGTATACATGTTGTGTGATGGTGTAGTCATGTTGTGTGATGGTGTAGTCATGTTGTGTGATGGTGTATACATGTTGTGTGATGGTGTAGTCATGTTGTGTGATGGTGTAGTCATGTTGTGTGATGGTGTAGTCATGTTGTGTGATGGTGTAGACATGTTGTGTGATGGTGTATACATGTTGTGTGATGGTGTATACATGTTGTGTTTTGGTGTAGTCATGTTGTGTGATGGTGTAGTCATGTTGTGTGATGGTGTAGACATGTTGTGTGATGGTGTAGACATGTTGTGTGATGGTGTATACATGTTGTGTGATGGTGTATACATGTTGTGTTTTGGTGTAGTCATGTTTTGTGATGGTGTAGACATGTTGTGTGATGGTGTAGTCATGTTGTGTGATGGTGTAGTCATGTTGTGTGATGGTGTAGACATGTTGTGTTTTGGTGTAGTCATGTTGTGTGATGGTGTAGACATGTTGTGTTTTGGTGTAGTCATGTTGTGTGATGGTGTAGACATGTTGTGTGATGGTGTAGACATGTTGTGTGATGGTGTAGACATATTGTGTGATGGTGTAGACATCTTGTGTTTTGGTGTAGTCATGTTGTGTGATGGTGTAGTCATGTTGTGTGATGGTGTAGTCATGTTGTCTGATGGTGTAGTCATGTTGTGTGATGGTGTAGTCATGTTGTGTGATGGTGTAGTCATGTTGTGTGATGGTGTAGTCATGTTGTGTGATGGTGTAGTCATGTTGTGTGATGGTGTAGTCATGTTGTGTGATGGTGTAGACATGTTGTGTTTTGGTGTAGTCATGTTGTGTGATGGTGTAGACATGTTGTGTGATGGTGTAGTCATGTTGTGTGATGGTGTATACATGTTGTGTTTTGGTGTAGTCATGTTGTGTGATGGTGTAGTCATGTTGTGTGATGGTGTAGTCATGTTGTGTGATGGTGTAGACATCTTGTGTTTTGGTGTAGTCATGTTGTGTGATGGTGTAGACATGTTGTGTGATGGTGTATACATGTTGTGTGATGGTGTAGACATGTTGTGTGATGGTGTATACATGTTGTGTGATGGTGTAGACATCTTGTGTTTTGGTGTAGTCATGTTGTGTGATGGTGTAGACATCTTGTGTGATGGTGTATACATGTTGTGTGATGGTGTATACATGTTGTGTTTTGGTGTAGTCATGTTGTGTGATGGTGTAGTCATGTTGTGTGATGGTGTAGACATGTTGTGTGATGGTGTAGACATGTTGTGTGATGGTGTATACATGTTGTGTGATGGTGTATACATGTTGTGTTTTGGTGTAGTCATGTTTTGTGATGGTGTAGACATGTTGTGTGATGGTGTAGTCATGTTGTGTGATGGTGTAGTCATGTTGTGTGATGGTGTAGACATGTTGTGTTTTGGTGTAGTCATGTTGTGTGATGGTGTAGACATGTTGTGTTTTGGTGTAGTCATGTTGTGTGATGGTGTAGACATGTTGTGTGATGGTGTAGACATGTTGTGTGATGGTGTAGACATATTGTGTGATGGTGTAGACATCTTGTGTTTTGGTGTAGTCATGTTGTGTGATGGTGTAGTCATGTTGTGTGATGGTGTAGTCATGTTGTGTGATGGTGTAGACATGTTGTGTGATGGTGTATACATGTTGTGTGATGGTGTATACATGTTGTGTTTTGGTGTAGTCATGTTTTGTGATGGTGTAGACATGTTGTGTGATGGTGTAGTCATGTTGTGTGATGGTGTAGTCATGTTGTGTGATGGTGTAGACATGTTGTGTTTTGGTGTAGTCATGTTGTGTGATGGTGTAGACATGTTGTGTTTTGGTGTAGTCATGTTGTGTGATGGTGTAGACATGTTGTGTGATGGTGTAGACATGTTGTGTGATGGTGTAGACATATTGTGTGATGGTGTAGACATCTTGTGTTTTGGTGTAGTCATGTTGTGTGATGGTGTAGTCATGTTGTCTGATGGTGTAGTCATGTTGTGTGATGGTGTAGTCATGTTGTGTGATGGTGTAGTCATGTTGTGTGATGGTGTAGTCATGTTGTGTGATGGTGTAGTCATGTTGTGTGATGGTGTAGTCATGTTGTGTGATGGTGTAGACATGTTGTGTTTTGGTGTAGTCATGTTGTGTGATGGTGTAGACATGTTGTGTGATGGTGTAGTCATGTTGTGTGATGGTGTATACATGTTGTGTTTTGGTGTAGTCATGTTGTGTGATGGTGTAGTCATGTTGTGTGATGGTGTAGTCATGTTGTGTGATGGTGTAGTCATGTTGTGTGATGGTGTAGTCATGTTGTGTGATGGTGTAGTCATGTTGTGTGATGGTGTAGTCATGTTGTGTGATGGTGTAGTCATGTTGTGTGATGGTGTAGACATGTTGTGTGATGGTGTAGACATATTGTGTTTTGGTGTAGTCATGTTGTGTGATGGTGTAGACATGTTGTGTGATGGTGTAGACATGTTGTGTGATGGTGTAGTCATGTTGTGTGATGGTGTAGACATGTTGTGTGATGGTGTAGTCATGTTGTGTGATGGTGTAGTCATGTTGTGTGATGGTGTAGTCATGTTGTGTGATGGTGTAGTCATGTTGTGTGATGGTGTAGTCATGTTGTGTGATGGTGTAGTCATGTTGTGTGATGGTGTAGTCATGTTGTGTGATGGTGTAGTCATGTTGTGTGATGGTGTAGACATGTTGTGTGATGGTGTAGTCATGTTGTGTGATGGTGTAGACATGTTGTGTGATGGTGTAGACATATTGTGTTTTGGTGTAGTCATGTTGTGTGATGGTGTAGACATGTTGTGTGATGGTGTAGACATGTTGTGTGATGGTGTAGACATATTGTGTTTTGGTGTAGTCATGTTGTGTGATGGTGTAGTCATGTTGTGTGATGGTGTAGACATGTTGTGTGATGGTGTAGTCATGTTGTGTTTTGGTGTAGTCATGTTGTGTGATGGTGTATACATGTTGTGTGATGGTGTAGACATCTTGTGTTTTGGTGTAGTCATGTTGTGTGATGGTGTAGACATGTTGTGTGATGGTGTAGACATCTTGTGTTTTGGTGTAGTCATGTTGTGTGATGGTGTATACATGTTGTGTGATGGTGTAGACATCTTGTGTTTTGGTGTAGTCATGTTGTGTGATGGTGTAGACATGTTGTGTGATGGTGTAGTCATGTTGTGTGATGGTGTAGTCATGTTGTGTGATGGTGTAGACATCTTGTGTTTTGGTGTAGTCATGTTGTGTGATGGTGTAGTCATGTTGTGTGATGGTGTATACATGTTGTGTGATGGTGTAGTCATGTTGTGTGATGGTGTAGACATCTTGTGTTTTGGTGTAGACATCTTGTGTTTTGGTGTAGTCATGTTGTGTGATGGTGTAGTCATGTTGTGTGATGGTGTAGACATGTTGTGTGATGGTGTAGTCATGTTGTGTGATGGTGTAGACATGTTGTGTGATGGTGTAGACATCTTGTGTTTTGGTGTAGTCATGTTGTGTGATGGTGTATACATGTTGTGTGATGGTGTAGACATCTTGTGTTTTGGTGTAGTCATGTTGTCTGATGGTGTAGACATGTTGTGTGATGGTGTAGACATCTTGTGTTTTGGTGTAGTCATGTTGTGTGATGGTGTATACATGTTGTGTGATGGTGTAGTCATGTTGTGTGATGGTGTAGACATCTTGTGTTTTTGTGTAGTCATGTTGTGTGATGGTGTAGACATGTTGTGTGATGGTGTAGTCATGTTGTGTGATGGTGTAGACATGTTGTGTGATGGTGTAGTCATGTTGTGTGATGGTGTAGTCATGTTGTGTGATGGTGTAGACATGTTGTGTGATGGTGTAGTCATGTTGTGTGATGGTGTATACATGTTGTGTGATGGTGTAGACATGTTGTGTGATGGTGTAGACATGTTGTGTGATGGTGTAGACATGTTGTGTGATGGTGTAGTCATGTTGTGTGATGGTGTAGTCATGTTGTGTGATGGTGTAGTCATGTTGTGTGATGGTGTAGTCATGTTGTGTGATGGTGTAGTCATGTTGTGTGATGGTGTAGACATGTTGTGTGATGGTGTATACATGTTGTGTGATGGTGTAGACATGTTGTGTGATGGTGTATACATGTTGTGTGATGGTGTAGACATGTTGTGTGATGGTGTAGACATGTTGTGTGATGGTGTATACATGTTGTGTGATGGTGTAGACATGTTGTGTGATGGTGTAGACATGTTGTGTGATGGTGTAGACATGTTGTGTGATGGTGTAGTCATGTTGTGTGATGGTGTAGTCATGTTGTGTGATGGTGTATACATGTTGTGTGATGGTGTAGACATGTTGTGTGATGGTGTAGACATGTTGTGTGATGGTGTAGACATGTTGTGTGATGGTGTAGACATGTTGTGTGATGGTGTAGACATGTTGTGTGATGGTGTAGACATGTTGTGTGATGGTGTAGACATGTTGTGTGATGGTGTATACATGTTGTGTGATGGTGTATACATGTTGTGTGATGGTATAGACATGTTGTGTGATGGTGTAGACATGTTGTGCAATGGTGTAGACATGTTGTGTGATGGTATAGACATGTTGTGTGATGGTGTAGACATGTTGTGTGATGGTGTATACATGTTGTGTGATGGTGTAGACATATTGTGTGATGGTGTAGACATGTTGTGTGATGGTGTATACATGTTGTGTGATGGTGTAGACATGTTGTGTGATGGTGTAGACATGTTGTGTGATGGTGTAGACATGTTGTGTGATGGTGTAGACATGTTGTGTGATGGTGTAGTCATGTTGTGTGATGGTGTAGACATGTTGTGTGATGGTGTAGACATGTTGTGTGATGGTGTAGTCATGTTGTGTGATGGTGTAGTCATGTTGTGTGATGGTGTAGTCATGTTGTGTGATGGTGTAGACATGTTGTGTGATGGTGTAGACATGTTGTGTTTTGGTGTAGTCATGTTGTGTTTTGGTGTAGACATGTTGTGTGATGGTGTATACATGTTGTGTGATGGTGTAGTCATGTTGTGTTTTGGTGTAGTCATGTTGTGTGATGGTGTATACATGTTGTGTGATGGTGTAGTCATGTTGTGTGATGGTGTATACATGTTGTGTGATGGTGTATACATGTTGTGTGATGGTGTATACATGTTGTGTGATGGTGTAGTCATGTTGTGTGATGGTGTAGTCATGTTGTGTGATGGTGTAGTCATGTTGTGTGATGGTGTAGTCATGTTGTGTGATGGTGTAGACATGTTGTGTGATGGTGTAGTCATGTTGTGTGATGGTGTAGTCATGTTGTGTGATGGTGTAGTCATGTTGTGTGATGGTGTAGTCATGTTGTGTGATGGTGTAGTCATGTTGTGTGATGGTGTAGTCATGTTGTGTGATGGTGTAGTCATGTTGTGTGATGGTGTAGTCATGTTGTGTGATGGTGTAGACATGTTGTGTGATGGTGTAGACATGTTGTGTGATGGTGTAGACATGTTGTGTGATGGTGTAGTCATGTTGTGTGATGGTGTAGTCATGTTGTGTGATGGTGTAGACATGTTGTGTGATGGTGTAGACATGTTGTGTGATGGTGTATACATGTTGTGTGATGGTGTAGTCATGTTGTGTGATGGTGTAGTCATGTTGTGTGATGGTGTAGTCATGTTGTGTGATGGTGTAGTCATGTTGTGTGATGGTGTAGTCATGTTGTGTGATGGTGTAGTCATGTTGTGTGATGGTGTAGTCATGTTGTGTGATGGTTGTGTTTGACGGACATGCTCTATTTTCTCTGAGGATGACCTGAGAAGCAAGTTGTACAATACCCACAATCTACATGTCTGAAGAAAAGCTGGTAGCAATCTTTTGTAGTGTGAGTGTGTAACAATGTAGCGTGTGACACACTTCACACTATCTCTTGTAGTGAGAGGGTGTAGAGATGTAGCGTGTGACAGACTCTATGGCATTGGGTAGCCAATCTCTCAGTAAGTATGGTATCCTGACATCCAGGTAGGGGTAGTAGATCTCCCTGACGCGCCTCTGCCCCCCCTTGACAATGGCCAGAGCTGTGTCTGTGGGTGTGGCGGGCTTCATCACACTCAGCAGGAAGTCCTGTCGAAACTCCATCAACTTTGACAAAGCATTGTCTGTACCTGGAAGGAGAGAGCTAGTAAATAGCATCACAGACTTCACCACTGATTCAAATATTTTTCAAGGCACAATTTGCTAGAATGTAAACACTCCGTTCAAATTCCAGATTTCCTATTATTTACAAAATATTGGTTGGATTTTCCCAAAAAAATTCTCGAGTCTTTCCAAAAATGAATCTGTGTATTTAACCATGCAATTCAATTGAACCTGCTTGTCAATTAGGAGATACACATAAGGTGTTCTCAATGTACAGTTAGGTTTCCTGTAGATTTAACCCTGCTAAATTGAATTTGGAACTAAACCGCAGCTGAGGTTAAAATGTTAAATTTAACGCAATTAAATCTACACGTAACCTAGCTGTACATTGAGAAAACATATGTTTATCTCCATTCTACCATGAGTAAATAAAATGTGAACTCTTTGGTGTCAGCAAATATATTGAGTGAAGTGGCACGGGTTGAGTCCAGTGTTTTGGATGGGTTGTCGATCAGAATTTACAGAATCACCGCACAACATCCTTCAAACAAAATATGGTGAGCTGTATGCTCAAGCAGTTTGTTTACAACATAATACTTCACTCAAGCTTATGACAGGCACTGAAAGCATGTAGCATGTCAACTTGGTAAGCTGACATGACATTGGCACACTAAAGAAAACTACACAAACCTCTCAAAGGTTTTGTTCTACACCGGATAGCACTATTATGACATCATATCGCTCATTGTGATGCAAAAGATATGACGTTACAGTCGTATATAGAAAAGCGCCAAATAGCAAGCTCTCCACAAATTTTAAAATACATTCTCTTTGCAGATTTCCATCATGTTTTTTGCACTAAATGTATTGCCACACATCCTTTGAATATTGTAGTGACCGCAACTTTGCATTTTGTTGCCTATAATTGTACATATAATTATTTATATATGCCTTCCGACAATGACTGTAAAAGAAGTACTATTTTAAGAATATTAGCTTCGGCGGTGATGCAGCCATCAAATCGTCTGTTTCAATCAGAGGGGTTTATTGTGATTTAATACCTCTGATTGACAAATCAAATTCATGTATTTTCCAAATTCATGGTAAATTGGTTTTGACCATCAATTCTTGACATTACAAGAGGTTGTTATCCATGAAACTGTCTCTCACCTTACCTAAAATAACGATGATTACAGAAACACAAAGAGCAAAGAGGTATCAAGTGATGGTAATGGATGGATAAGCAAAAGTAAGGACTAGGTGTAACATGACAATGAACACAACATGTTGGCGGTGTATTGTTAGGTCGCAAGTGAGTGAGTGAGTATGGTTTTACGCCGCTTTTAGCAATATTCCAGCAATATCACGGCGGGGGACACCAGAAATGGGCTTCACACATTGTACCCATGTCGGGAATCGAACCCAGGTCTTCGGCGTGACGAGCGAACGCTTTAACCACTAGGCTACCCGACCGCCCCTGTTAGGGTGCAAACAACCGAGACAACAGGGCTGTGTAACAAAATGAACGTTGATGACTTGTCCAACATCCACTCCTCTTGCAGGGCTTGGTCCAGTTTGGCTAATGTAGCAGCTCGACTCTGATGTCGGGAGTACAAGTCTCCGTATCATGTCCCAGATGTGCTCTATGAGGGAGTGGTCAGGGATCATGGCTGGCCATTGCTTCCTGATGATGTTTTGCTACTGGAAATAGTCAATTACCATAAGTCCATGGAGGGTACAAGTGTTATCACCCTGAAGACAAAACTTGGAGCAGCATGGCATGCAAATGGCACAACTATTGGTGCCGGTATGTAGTCTTGGTAGTTCTGTCCAGTGTCCCTTGCATGGACAATATGCAGTGGCATTCTGGCAGTCATTGTGATCCCGCCCCATATCACTACAGACCCCATCCCAAATGTCTCATGTTGCCTTATGTTCGTTGGGACACCTCCAGATATTTCCACATGTCTCCAAAAAGTCCAGAGTGTATCTTGACTCATCTGAAAACTTTACATGTGGCCATCAGTGATTGCCCCAGTTTCTACACTACAGTTTCTACACTACAGTTTCTACACTACAGTTTCTACACTACAGTTTCTACACTACAGTTTCTACACTACAGTTTCTACAATTAAAACATTGGCTTTTGGCTACAAAGTGTTGATGGTGGTACCAAATATGGTCACAGAGAAAAATGATCAGCTGCTTGGTTTCTAATCAGCAGTGGTCAGTATCGTGAACTTGGTGGGTGGCCTGGCGTAGGTAAATAGCAATTGGATTGGCTGTTTGGGCTTGATTTCTTAAAGCCTAGTTTCTGATTAATCTGGACTTGTCAAGTTGATCAAGGCTTCCCAAGTTGTAGATGATGTTTTCCCATATCTGATTACAAATGCTGCACGAAAGCAAGAGTAGAGAGCTTACTTCTTACTGAAAGTAAACAATACTAATGGCTCAGCAATTTGATGACCATTTAACTGAAGTGTCAAAATCAAGATTGACCCCCTATTCAAATGCACAGAGCAATTGCACATTCCACGTGCAATATTTCGGGTGAGCTGTGGCATTAGGTTTTGGTTCCAAAACTGTTCTATCTATGGCGGCCATTTTTCAAAGCTGATCATAACATCTATGTTTGATGCTCCCCTACCTATTGTGTAGAACCACTACAAGAAAACAGACAGTCACATATGGAGGAAACACGAACATTGCCTACGTCACTTTGCTGGTGATCCACCTTGCATATGAGATTGATCAGAACATTGTCTACATGCATTACTGAAACAATTAAACGTATATTGTCAAATATATTGTAAATATGAAAATATGACAAATAGTGGCATGTTACTGTATCTGATAGTTTACCAATCTTAAAAGAAGCAGAGGTCAGCACTGATATTTAAATACTTTCCTCATAAATACTGAGGCCTTTTTAAAATCACCAACACAAATTCTACGGATGTGTACAAAATATGATTTCCTCATAAGGAGAAACAAGGTTCAGCTTCGTCAGTCGGCAAATTACTGAGCATGGTCAAAAGAAGGTTCAAAATTTAAAATATCACAAAAAATGGAATACTGTATTAATGTTGAGTCCCACTTCTAACTAAACATAGACCAAATGTCATTACATTTTTAAAAATGGCTACTGAGGCAGCCTTAACAAAAACTGTATTTGAACCTCTTGAAGAAATTGTGGTGTCATTGTGGTCTTTCAGTGTCACTTGTCCTATTATGACATCACTTCCTGTTACTGATATTGAGGTCTTTAGCCTTCCTGCAACTTTGGCTTTCATGATGTCCTTGTCTGAAGCTGCCTTACAAGATAAGAAAAGTGGTTCTCTGTGCCCTTTATGTGATTCCATTGCTGCCAGATAAAACTTTAGTGCTCTAACTGGACATGGGCATTGATCAGGGTGATCCACAGTCTAACCTAACAGGTTTGGAGTGTTGTCCATGTCCCACATATGCTGACTGGATCTTGGCCACAAACTGTGGGAGAGAATGGATAAACATTGAGCTCTAATCCTCTGCGTGAATAAGTCCCAAATGATTCATGTATACTTCGATACTCAAGCTGCTGTAGTCATAGCTAGCGGAACAGATAACTGAAAAAGGAACTCCCCTGCTAATGGTTTATATGGTTTATCAATCAACGCAAATAAGATCCTATTCAGGAAAGTATGCGGAGTTCTGACATCCTCCAGGAAGAATGATATTATCAGTCTGTTAAGAACAGCTAGCTATGTACAGTCAAACAATCATTCCCTTACTGAGCTGGCAACATTGGTGCTCCGAGCATGACCATGCAGTCTGACCTTCTGTTTTCCACTTACAACTCTGTTTTAGAGAGAACAAGGAGGAAAAGGCACTATTCACTATAGATGATGTGTTTACTCAGAGAGCTTCGTGGTCCCATACTGGTCAATGTACAATGAAAACTTGTTGCTGAGACGTGACGACCATGACTACATGGAGTGTTTCCCAAACCCATGTTATCCAATGAAAACAACTCATTACTAATACCAAATCTAATGAATGGTGTTGTAATTCAAGTGACCAATCACTCAAAAAAACCTTGTAACGGCAACCGTCAACTGAAGTGTGAAGTTTCCATACTGATTCCATCTGGAATTTCAGGTCTACATAACCAATATTTCTTGTTGAGTAAATTTATGAAGATGTGAATATTTTGTTTCAGACATAACCACCCTCCTTGCTTAACAACCAACCAGCAAGGAGGGTGGTGGGGGAACCTGGGATAATGTACTGAGACCAGATATTTGTTCAACTACAGCTGCAAAACCACATATTTTTTTTATTTGAAACTACGAGCCATTGCAACATTGTGTTTTTGTGGTAGACAGTTTCTCTTTTTCCAACAAAATGAAGCATAGTTATTTGTTTCCAAGATTTGGGGGTACAATGTATTTTTTTACATTTTTTTTCTGTACTTGATGCTGATGATCTGACATAATGATGGAGTCTGAGCTTTTGATGATCGCCCTGACAGTACGCTTCTTATGTCCACAATGCTCGTAGCGTCAGTGGCTGGGAAACAGCCCCATGCTCCTGTTTTTCAAACTCAAACAAGGCAACATGGCAACCAAGGATTCATCAGGCTCTGAACATAATCTAATTCTTGATTACCTGATAATAGGCCTGACCCCCGAGCCAAGCTTAAAAACATGGTAATTACGAGGCGCAGCCTGTGGAAGATGATCTATTCAATCCAGCTAATGTGCGTTATCCATTGTAAGATAATGGTGTAAGATAACTGTGTCATCAACCGTGACATCCAACACATGTACAGAAGTGATGATGTAACACACATGTACAGAAGTGATGATGTAACACACATGTACAGAAGTGATGATGTAACACACATGTACAGAAGTGATGATGTAACACACATGTACAGAAGTGATGATGTAACACACATGTACAGAAGTGATGATGTAACACACATGTACAGAAGTGATGATGTACAAACCGATTAAAATTGAAATGATGTACAAATTGCAGCACCATCTGGCATTCTTTATTATCAATGTTGTCTTTAGCATTCGGTGTCCCTTTATGTGACACTCTTCAGTACACATTGTTTTTATTTTGACCTTTATTAGTGATTTATAATCTTTCCGTAACACTTGACTGTAATTACATACTCTTATTACTTCTTTATTTCAACTGAATGGCTGACCATAATTTCCCTAATAATCTTTTGAGGATGAAGTAGGTCTTTGAAAGATATATGCCACTGACCTGGTAGGCCTTGTTGAGAATCATGTAAATATTAAGTGTTATCAACAAGCAGTTTCAGAAGAAAAGATGTTAATGATCTCAAAAATATTTTGCGTGACTCTAAGGCCAGAAATTTTTTTTGTTTGTTTCACAGGCCTGCTGCCCCAACTGAATTCAGCTTAGAAATAAATAAATGAAACATAAAAATATATATTTTTATTATGTCTCCCGCTCTTAGTAATATAGACCCTCAATAAAAAAATGTTATAAATATATAAATTCCATGTCTACATCACTATCAGTGATTCAAGACGCCAACTGTACTTTGAACTCAAATGCAGAATGGTTTTCATAAAAATAAATGATTGACATAGCTGTTTATTTTATTTTTATTTAGACTGGCCTTGTGTGGAAAAGCTGGAATAAATCTGTGAAACATAAAAAATCAAAAAGTGTTGCCTTATAGTAAGGGTAGTGAGAGTGTCCCCATGGGAATGAAGGTGACAAACCTAGGAGGAGTTCACTTACCTACCAATCCAATGATGCATAATGTAATAGATATATCACAGTTTTTCATCCTTAGCTCCTGTCTCAAAGCACTGAAAAATCCATCCAGGGCAAACTTGGATGCAGAGTATGGAGCTACGAAAGGGATGGACACTTTCCCTGGAACACAGGGCACAATAATGTTATAGACAGCATCAGCTACCCTGGTATACAGGGCACAATAATGTTATAGACAGCATCAGCTACCCTGGAACACAGGGCACAATAATGTTATAGACAGCATCAGCTACCCTGGAACACAGGGCACAATAATGTTATAGACAGCATCAGCTACCCTGGAATACAGGGTAAAGTAATGTTATAGACAGCATCAGCTACCCTGGAATACAGAGCAGAGTAATGTGATGGACAGCATCAGCTACCCTGGTATACAGGGTAAAGTAATGTTATAGACAGCATCAGCTACCCTGGAATACAGAGCAGAGTAATGTGATGGACAGCATCAGCTACCCTGGAACACAGGGCACAATAATGTTATAGACAGCATCAGCTACCCTGGTATACAGGGTAAAGTAATGTTATAGACAGCATCAGCTACCCTGGAATACAGAGCAAAGTAATGTTATAGACAGCATCAGCTACCCTGGAATACAGAGCAAAGTTATGTCATAGACAGCATCAGCTACCCTGGAATACAGAGCAAAGTAATGTGATGGACAGCATCAGCTACCCTGGAATACATGGCAAAGTAATGTCATAGACAGCATCAGCTACCCTGAAATACAGAGGAAAGTAATGTCATGGGCAGCATCAGCTACCCTGGAATACATGGCAAAGTAATGTGATGGACAGCATCAGCTACCCTGGAATACAGGGCAAAGTTATGTCATAGACAGCATTAGCTACCCTGGGATACAGAGCAAAGTAATGTGATGGACAGCATCAGCTACCCTTGAATACAGAGCAAAGTAATGTCATGGACAGCATCAGCTACCCTGGAATACAGAGCAAAGTAATGTGATGGACAGCATCAGCTACCCTGGAATACATGGCAAAGTAATGTCATGGACAGCATCAGCTACCCTGGAATACAGAGCAAAGTAATGTCATAGACAGCATCAGCTACCCTGGAATACAGAGCAAAGTAATGTGATGGACAGCATCAGCTACCCTGGAATACAGAGCAAAGTTATGTCATAGACAGCATCAGCTACCCTGGGACACGGGGCAAAGTACTGTGATGGACAGCATCAGCTACCCTGGAATACAGAGCAAAGTAATGTCATGGACAGCATTAGCTACCTTGGGACACAGGGCAAAGTAATGTGATGGACAGCATCAGCTACCCTGGGATACAGAGCAAAGTAATGTCATGGACAGCATCAGCTACCCTGGAATACAGGGCAAAGTAATGTGATGGACAGCATCAGCTACCCTGGAATACAGAGCAAAGTAATGTCATGGACAGCATCAGCTACCTTGGGACACAGGGCAAAGTAATGTCATGGACAGCATCAGCTACCCTGGGACACGGGGCAAAGTAATGTGATGGACAGCATCAGCTACCCTGGAATACAGAGCAAAGTTATGTCATGGACAGCATCAGCTACCCTGGGACACGGGGCAAAGTAATGTGATGGACAGCATCAGCTACCCTGGAATACAGAGCAAAGTAATGTCATGGACAGCATCAGCTACCCTGGGACACGGGGCAAAGTAATGTGATGGACAGCATCAGCTACCCTGGGACACGGGGCAAAGTAATGTGATGGACAGCATCAGCTACCCTGGAATACAGAGCAAAGTAATGTCATGGACAGCATCAGCTACCCTGGGACACGGGGCAAAGTAATGTGATGGACAGCATCAGCTACCCTGGGACACGGGGCAAAGTAATGTGATGGACAGCATCAGCTACCCTGGGACACGGGGCAAAGTAATGTCATGGACAGCATCAGCTACCCTGGGACACGGGGCAAAGTAATGTGATGGACAGCATCAGCTACCCTGGGACACGGGGCAAAGTAATGTGATGGACAGCATCAGCTACCCTGGAATACAGAGCAAAGTAATGTGATGGACAGCATCAGCTACCCTGGGACACGGGGCAAAGTAATGTGATGGACAGCATCAGCTACCCTGGGATACAGAGCAAAGTAATGTGATGGACAGCATCAGCTACCCTGGAATACATGGCAAAGTAATGTCATGGACAGCATCAGCTACCCTGGAATACAGAGCAAAGTAATGTGATGGACAGCATCAGCTACCCTGGGACACGGGGCAAAGTAATGTGATGGACAGCATCAGCTACCCTGGGATACAGAGCAAAGTAATGTGATGGACAGCATCAGCTACCCTGGAATACAGAGCAAAGTAATGTGATGGACAGCATCAGCTACCCTGGAATACATGGCAAAGTAATGTCATGGACAGCATCAGCTACCCTGGAATACAGAGCAAAGTTATGTCATAGACAGCATCAGCTACCCTGGAATACAGAGCAAAGTAATGTGATGGACAGCATCAGCTACCCTGGAATACAGAGCAAAGTTATGTCATAGACAGCATCAGCTACCCTGGGACACGGGGCAAAGTACTGTGATGGACAGCATCAGCTACCCTGGAATACAGAGCAAAGTAATGTCATGGACAGCATTAGCTACCTTGGGACACAGGGCAAAGTAATGTGATGGACAGCATCAGCTACCCTGGGATACAGAGCAAAGTAATGTCATGGACAGCATCAGCTACCCTGGAATACAGGGCAAAGTAATGTGATGGACAGCATCAGCTACCCTGGAATACAGAGCAAAGTAATGTCATGGACAGCATCAGCTACCTTGGGACACAGGGCAAAGTAATGTCATGGACAGCATCAGCTACCCTGGGACACGGGGCAAAGTAATGTGATGGACAGCATCAGCTACCCTGGAATACAGAGCAAAGTTATGTTATGGACAGCATCAGCTACCCTGGGACACGGGGCAAAGTAATGTGATGGACAGCATCAGCTACCCTGGAATACAGAGCAAAGTTATGTCATGGACAGCATCAGCTACCCTGGCACACGGGGCAAAGTAATGTGATGGACAGCATCAGCTACCCTGGAATACAGAGCAAAGTAATGTCATGGACAGCATCAGCTACCCTGGGACACGGGGCAAAGTAATGTGATGGACAGCATCAGCTACCCTGGGACACGGGGCAAAGTAATGTGATGGACAGCATCAGCTACCCTGGAATACAGAGCAAAGTAATGTCATGGACAGCATCAGCTACCCTGGGACACGGGGCAAAGTAATGTGATGGACAGCATCAGCTACCCTGGAATACAGAGCAAAGTTATGTCATGGACAGCATCAGCTACCCTGGGACACGGGGCAAAGTAATGTGATGGACAGCATCAGCTACCCTGGGGTACAGAGCAAAGTTATGTCATAGACAGCATCAGCTACCCTGGGACACGGGGCAAAGTAATGTGATGGACAGCATCAGCTACCCTGGAATACAGAGCAAAGTTATGTCATAGACAGCATCAGCTACCCTGGGACACGGGGCAAAGTAATGTGATGGACAGCATCAGCTACCCTGGAACACGGGGCAAAGTAATGTCATGGACAGCATCAGCTACCCTGGAATACAGAGCAAAGTTATGTCATAGACAGCATCAGCTACCCTGGAATACAGAGCAAAGTAATGTCATGGACAGCATCAGCTACCCTGGGACACGGGGCAAAGTACTGTGATGGACAGCATCAGCTACCCTGGAATACAGAGCAAAGTTATGTCATAGACAGCATCAGCTACCCTGGGACACGGGGCAAAGTAATGTGATGGACAGCATCAGCTACCCTGGAATACAGAGCAAAGTTATGTCATAGACAGCATCAGCTACCCTGGGACACGGGGCAAAGTAATGTGATGGACAGCATCAGCTACCCTGGAACACGGGGCAAAGTAATGTCATGGACAGCATCAGCTACCCTGGAATACAGAGCAAAGTTATGTCATAGACAGCATCAGCTACCCTGGAATACAGAGCAAAGTAATGTGATGGACAGCATCAGCTACCCTGGGATACAGGGCAAAGTAATGTGATGGACAGCATCAGCTACCCTGGGACACGGGGCAAAGTAATGTCATGGACAGCATCAGCTACCCTGGGATACAGAGCAAAGTAATGTGATGGACAGCATCAGCTACCCTGGGACACGGGGCAAAGTAATGTGATGGACAGCATCAGCTACCCTGGGATACAGAGCAAAGTAATGTCATGGACAGCATCAGCTACCCTGGAATACAGAGCAAAGTAATGTGATGGACAGCATCAGCTACCCTGGGATACAGAGCAAAGTAATGTCATAGACAGCATTAGCTACCCTGGGATACAGAGCAAAGTAATGTGATGGACAGCATCAGCTACCCTGGGACACGGGGCAAAGTAATGTCATAGACAGCATCAGCTACCCTGGAATACAGGGCAAAGTAATGTCATAGACAGCATCAGCTACCCTGGAATACAGAGCAGAGTAATGTCATAGACAGCATCAGCTACCCTGGGATACAGGGCAAAGTAATGTCATGGACAGCATCAGCTACCCTGGAATACAGAGCAGAGTAATGTCATAGACAGCATCAGCTACCCTGGAATACAGAGCAAAGTAATGTGATGGACAGCATCAGCTACCCTGGGATACAGAGCAAAGTTATGTCATAGACAGCATCAGCTACCCTGGAATACAGGGCAAAGTAATGTCATGGACAGCATCAGCTACCCTGGGATACAGAGCAAAGTAATGTGATGGACAGCATCAGCTACCCTGGAATACAGGGCAAAGTAATGTCATGGACAGCATCAGCTACCCTGGAATACAGGGCAAAGTAATGTGATGGACAGCATCAGCTACCCTGGAATACAGGGCAAAGTAATGTCATGGACAGCATCAGCTACCCTGGAATACAGAGCAAAGTTATGTCATAGACAGCATCAGCTACCCTGGAATACAGAGCAAAGTAATGTGATGGACAGCATCAGCTACCCTGGAATACAGAGCAAAGTTATGTCATAGACAGCATCAGCTACCCTGGGACACGGGGCAAAGTACTGTGATGGACAGCATCAGCTACCCTGGAATACAGAGCAAAGTTATGTCATGGACAGCATCAGCTACCCTGGGACACGGGGCAAAGTACTGTGATGGACAGCATCAGCTACCCTGGGATTCAGAGCAGAGCAATGTCATAGACAGCATCAGCTACCCTGGAATACAGAGCAAAGTTATGTCATAGACAGCATCAGCTACCCTGGAATACAGAGCAAAGTAATGTCATAGACAGCATCAGCTACCCTGGGACACGGGGCAAAGTACTGTGATGGACAGCATCAGCTACCCTGGGATTCAGAGCAGAGCAATGTCATAGACAGCATCAGCTACCCTGGAATACAGAGCAAAGTTATGTCATAGACAGCATCAGCTACCCTGGAATACAGAGCAAAGTTATGTCATGGACAGCATCAGCTACCCTGGGACACGGGGCAAAGTACTGTGATGGACAGCATCAGCTACCCTGGGATTCAGAGCAGAGCAATGTCATAGACAGCATCAGCTACCCTGGAATACAGAGCAAAGTTATGTCATAGACAGCATCAGCTACCCTGGAATACAGAGCAAAGTTATGTCATAGACAGCATCAGCTACCCTGGGACACGGGGCAAAGTACTGTGATGGACAGCATCAGCTACCCTGGAATACATGGCAAAGTAATGTCATAGACAGCATCAGCTACCCTGGAATACAGAGCAAAGTAATGTCATGGACAGCATCAGCTACCCTGGGACACGGGGCAAAGTACTGTGATGGACAGCATCAGCTACCCTGGGACACAGAGCAAAGTTATGTCATAGACAGCATCAGCTACCCTGTAAAACAGAGCAAAGTTATGTCATAGACAGCATCAGCTACCCTGGGACACAGGGCAAAGTAATGTGATGGACAGCATCAGCTACCCTGGAATACAGAGCAAAGTAATGTCATGGACAGCATCAGCTACCCTGGAATACAGAGCAAAGTTATGTCATAGACAGCATCAGCTACCCTGGGACACAGGGCAAAGTAATGTGATGGACAGCATCAGCTACCCTGGAATACAGAGCAAAGTTATGTCATAGACAGCATCAGCTACCCTGGAATACAGAGCAAAGTAATGTCATGGACAGCATCAGCTACCCTGGAATACAGAGCAAAGTTATGTCATAGACAGCATCAGCTACCCTGGGACACAGGGCAAAGTAATGTGATGGACAGCATCAGCTACCCTGGAATACAGAGCAAAGTTATGTCATAGACAGCATCAGCTACCTTGGGACACAGGGCAAAGTAATGTCATGGACAGCATCAGCTACCCTGGAATACAGAGCAAAGTTATGTCATGGACAGCATCAGCTACCTTGGGACACAGGGCAAAGTAATGTGATGGACAGCATCAGCTACCTTGGGACACGGGGCAAAGTAATGTCATGGACAGCATCAGCTACCCTGGGATACAGGGCAAAGTAATGTCATGGACAGCATCAGCTACCCTGGGATACAGGGCAAAGTAATGTCATGGACAGCATCAGCTACCCTGGGATACAGGGCAAAGTAATGTCATGGACAGCATCAGCTACCCTGGGATACAGGGCAAAGTAATGTCATGGACAGCATCAGCTACCCTGGGATACAGGGCAAAGTAATGTCATGGACAGCATCAGCTACCCTGGGACACAGCCGCAGAGTCAGGTGATCTGGGGGACTGAGCTGTGTTACTACGAATTAAACCTGTAATAAAGTAATTAAACTGAGCGTCAAAAGGATGAAAAGAAATACACAGGTGTTGGGTTACACCATGAAGCATGGATGACAAAGGTTACTGTTATGAACTGAACTTCATTGATGACAAAATAATACATATATACTAAAGAGTTCTGTTTATACAACAGAATTTTATGCTTTTCAAACATAACAATGTTGTGTTTTTTTCAACATGAAAAATGTCAAAATAGACTTAAAAATCAGATAGGTAGTTAGCTTTATTATAAAAAGACAAACCTGTTAGAGATCAATCTTTGATAAATAAAATGTTCCGAAAGATTATTCAAAATAATTTTTCCTAATTTTTCATCATTTTAGTGTTACTGCATTTACAAAGAAAAGCCAGAATGATAATGAACTTTTATTACATAACAAGTAAGGTTTCAAACTTAGGATTTGAGGATCTATTTGATATTAGGATTGTATCGTTATATGTATCAGATGAAAGGAGTAAGATTGCATGTGTTGCCATGAATTGTTTGCCATGTACTCCCATGCTGGAATACACATCATGCTAACATCGAACAATAGTTATCATTGTTAATAATTCAAAGACACCACCTATATTACATCTTTGCCATAAATCCTGTATTTTGGCTTCAGAACTAACTAAAATTTTCAGATTTTCAACTGTCCTCTTCACTGTCCATCACACAGCTAGTTGTTCCCAAACAGCCTCGTAACCAATCAAGCTGTGATGTATGCAACGGCGGGAACTTCACTTCTTCCCACATCTAACCACTAGGGGTACATGAATTTCGGAGGTGGGTGGGAGTACTTCCGATGTTATAGAGGTTGTATTCTTAGAATTATTAACAGTGATAACTATTGTTCGATAATTCCTACGAAACTACTACCTCTTTTACATCTTTGACAGAATATATCAGAGGGACCCGGTGGGATCTGGCTCTAGTAACTTCCTGTGTAATTGACAGTATTCTCTTCTTGAACCCATTATTCTTTGATTCTAATCCTAACTCAAGATAACTTCCCTCTGAAATTCCCCCTGAGGACTTGTAAATCAGAAAAGTCACAAGAATTACCGTTATATTTGCTAATCCTGATGATAATAATAAAGTCATTTCTGGTCTATTTTCACCCAATGACCACTTGTTCTTCTGAGACTTTAGTCCATGAAGTGAGACTCGTGGCTAAGGCTCTTATCGAGTGAGTGAGGGAGTGAGTGAGTTGGGTTTAACGCCGCTTTTAACAGTAGTCCAGTTATATTGCGGCGTGTCAGCTTAATGTGGGAGGAAAGCCTGAAGTGATGCAGGTCTTAAATGTTTACCACTTCGTTGAAACCCACGAGCACCGGTATGGTGCTGACAAACCTAGAAACATAGGTTTCTGGTGTGCCCAAGGGACGCAACTCTGCACAGCGAATCACGGCGCCTTAGATGACTGGGCCACCTGTGCCCCCTCTTATCTCATGAGCTGAGCAGGATCCAAAATGTGGTGTGCTGTTCTGTGCTTGTGTATAACTCTCTGTTAAGGTAGTTTTAAGCCATACGGCTATTGTTGGTTATGTCTTTGTTGGATTGAGTCTTGCAAGATCTAAAAAGTCTCCTTCGATGGCACCTATGAACTTTAGAGCTCTGATGGAACATAAAAGTCTGTCTGGGTGATCCACTGTTGGTCCAAAGCGGGAATGGTACAGTGTCTATGACCTAACGGTCCCATTGTGGTAGATTGATTCTTGGCTACAAAGTCTGGGAGCGCTCTTAGGGTGATTGAGGCCCATTGTTGATCATGAGTGAGACTAGAATAGTCCAAGGCATGGAGTTCTGAAACTCTTGCTGCTGTCGCCATGGTTAGGAGGAGAGATGCTTTCCTGGAATTTTAGAGTAAGGTGGCCTCAGCCAGGGGCTCTTTAGGTTCCATTAAAAGTGCCGATAGTACTATGGAAAGATTCAACTTGGGGAAGATACGAGCTGAGCGAACATCTTCTAGTAGAAAGGATCTCATTAGTCTGTTTAGAATGGGATGGTTTCTGATTGAGAAACAGAATGAAGTACCGATCTGTAACCTTCTATTGTCCCATGTCAGAATTTATTGTCCTGACGTAGATGTATTAGAAAATCCGATACCATAGGGATAGATATAGCATTAGTTACAATCCCTTGTCATCTTATCCACTGAACAAACTTGTCCCATCTGTTGTCATACAAAAGGGAGGATGAAGATCCCCATGATCATGCAACAGCTTCCGAGGCAAGCTCAGAGTATCCGGATGTCTGCATCTTCTGCGTGATAATTTCCAGGCGGTTAGATGTAGGCTGGGCAGACTGTAGTGGAAAATGCTGGACTTGGGTTGTCATAGCAGATCTCGATGGAGAGGTAACTGGACAGGTTCTTCCATTAGTAATCTCAGAAGTCTGGGGAACCACGCCCTGCCAGGCAAGATTGGTGCTATCAGGATTATCAGTAAGCGGATCGACTAGACGGTCGGTGCATTAGCCGTGGAGTCCGTGCTGTAGCTGTAGCTGTAGTGGTGTCCTAACAGTCGGCTGGGTGGACGGCTGGTCAGCCGGCTGGGTTATCTTGGGGTCCGCACGTCGTAACGGTTGGCTGTGTGGACAGCTGGTCGGCCGGCTGCTTTATCTTGGGGTCTGCACGTCGTAGCGGTTGGCTGTGTGGACGGCTGGTCGGCCGGCTGGGTTATCTTGGAGTCCGCATGGTGTAACGGTTGGCTGTGTGGACGGCTGATCAGCCGGTGCCATGTGGTCTGTGCGGCAACCGTACGGTGTCTCGGCTGGCCGTAGCAGATGGCTGTCCCCAATGCGGTCTCTTGACCTGGGGACTCTTCTTAGCCAGAGCTGCCTGCTTACTCTTCTCCATTTCTACGTTGATTCAAGAGAACTTAGTCTCAAACATCGTCTTCATCATATCTTGTTGCTGTTTGAAGAGATCGTGTATGATGCTCATAGAAAGCATAGGAGATGGTTCTGCTGACGGTCTACTGGGGGTAGAGGGAGGAGGGTCAAGGGAAGTAGCTGGGGCATGAACAGTGTCAGTAGCTGTGATGACCTCTACTTTCTTCTTAGCCGCTTCACGTATGTGCGCACTGCTCAAACCTACCCCCTCAGTGCATACAGTACATCTGCACCTTGTGCAGTTAAGATGAGGATCTCCCATGATCATGAAATGACCACATTTCTTGCATCCAGGAGTAGAGGGAGACTCCATTACGACCTCACAGCAACACCTAACACCAGCTATACTCACGTGTGATCGTCACTCCAGTAAGCAGCCTTATTAATATCTACTTACTATGTCTGTTTTATAGAAGAATAATCTTAGATTAATGTGACTAAATACCAGGTGCTAGATCGTTACAACTATATAATAGGTGTTGACTCAAGCACAAACAAGGAAGAAGTGAAGTTCCCCCAATTGCATATGTCATAGCTTGATTGCTTACGATGCTATTTGGGGACAACTAATTGCTTCCCTGCTGCCTGCTGCCTCCCACTTTCTGACTCCCCACCCTGCTGCCTCCCCTTCCTGCTGCCTCCCCGTCCTGCTCCTCCCTGTCCTGCTGCCTCCCCATGCTTCTCCCCGTCCTGCTGCCTCCCCTTCCTGCTGCCTCCCCTCCTGCTCCTCCCTGTCCTGCTGCCTCCCCATGCTTCTCCCCGTCCTGCTGCCTCCCCTTCCTGCTGCCTCCCCTCCTGCTGCTCCCCCTCCTACTGCCTCCCCGTCCTCCTCCCCGTCCTGCTGCCTCCCCTTCCTGCTGCCTCCCCTCCTGCTGCTCCCCCTCCTACTGCCTCCCCGTCCTCCTCCCCGTCCTTCTGCCTCCCCTTCCTGCTGCCTCCCCTCCTGCTGCTCCCCCTCCTACTGCCTCCCCGTCCTCCTCCCCGTCCTGCTGCCTCCCCTTCCTGCTGCCTCCCCTCCTGCTGCTCCCCCTCCTACTGCCTCCCCGTCCTCCTCCCCGTCCTGCTGCCTCCCCTTCCTGCTGCCTCCCCTCCTGCTGCTCCCCCTCCTACTGCCTCCCCGTCCTCCTCCCCGTCCTGCTGCCTCCCCTTCCTGCTGCCTCCCCTCCTGCTGCTCCCCCTCCTACTGCCTCCCCGTCCTCCTCCCCGTCCTGCTGCCTCCCCTTCCTGCTGCCTCCCCTCCTGCTGCTCCCCCTCCTACTGCCTCCCCGTCCTCCTCCCCGTCCTGCTGCTCCCCCTCCTACTGCCTCCCCATCCTCCTCCCCGTCCTGCTGCCTCCCCATCCTCCTCCCCGTCCTGCTGCCTCCCGCTTTCTGCCTCCCAAACCCTGCTGCCTCCCCCTCCTGCTGCCTCCCCTTCCTGCTGCCTCCCTTCCTGCTGCCTCCCGCTTTCTGCCTCCCAAACCCTGCTGCCTCCCCCTCCTGCTGCCTCCCCTTCCTGCTGCCTCCTCTCCCTGCTGCCTCCCCATGCTTCTCCCCGTCCTGTTGCCTCCCCTTCCTGCTGCCTCCCCTCCTGCTCCTCCCCCTCCTCCTCCCAGTCCTGCTGCCTCCCCCTCCTGCTGCCCCTCCTGCTGCCTCCCCCTCCTGCTGCCTCTCGAGTTGGGTACAAAATGTTCGCTTGGGAATTGGTTTACCAGAGCCCTGGCAAGAAGTATTCAGATACACATAAGTATGAAATGATGTGATCAAACACACATTGAAGTTGACTGAAGCTTTATCGTTATCTTATCTTAAACATGTAAAAGTCAGAAGGAATGTGTGCATAGTCAGAAAGAAAAGCAAACATTAGTGACATTAGTGTCATTAAAGACCATATCACATGACTAACTATGGGTCCAGGTAGTCCTGTGGGTACTCAGGTCCTACTCAGTACCTGTCCGACCTAAGTACCCAAGTTACCCATCCCAACACTACTCACCACCCTGCCGGAACCCTGACTGAAACAATCCTCACAGTGACCACAAATATTACCTGCAAAAGATGACACAACAATAACGCTGCCACTGGTTTTCTCCAGCTCTGAGAATGCATGTGATGTGAGGTGGACATATGCACGGAAGTTGACATCAAAGATGTGCTGCAAAGAGGACAGGTTTTGAGGGGTGCCCTTCCACTCTCCCAGGGGCATAACAGTGATGTGATTCAGCACCAGGATGTCGATCCCCCCCAGACGCCGTGTCGCCTCCTGAAACATAGACCCACACATCACTCACAGCCTCCTGAAACATATACCCACACATCACTCAAAGCCTCCTGAAACATAGACCCACACATCACTCAAAGCGCCCTGTAACATAGACCCACACATCACTCAAAGCGTCCTGTAACATATACCCACACATCACTCACAGCCTCCTGAAACATATGCCCACACATCACTCAAAGCCTCCTGTAACATAGACCCACACATCACTCAAAGCGTCCTGTAACATAGACCCACACATCACTCAAAGCCTCCTGTAACATAGACCCACACATCACTCAAAGCGTCCTGTAACATATGCCCACACATCGCTCACAGCCTCCTGAAACATATACCCACACATCACTCACAGCTTCCTGAAACATAGACCCACACATCACTCAAAGCGTCCTGTAACATATACCCACACATCACTCAAAGCGTCCTGAAACATATACCCACACATCACTCACAGCTTCCTGAAACATAGACCCACACATCACTCAAAGCGTCCTGTAACATATGCCCACACATCACTCACAGCTTCCTGAAACATAGACCCACACATCACTCAAAGCGTCCTGTAACATATGCCCACACATCACTCACAGCCTCCTGAATCATATACCCAGGGGCATAACAGTGATGAGATTCAGCACCAGGATGTCCATCCCCCCCAGACGCCGTATCGCCTCCTGAAACATAGACCCACACATCACTCACAGCTTCCTGAAACATATGCCCACACATCACTAAAAACCTCCTGAAACATAGACCCACACATCACTCAAAGCGTCCTGTAACATATGCCCACACATCACTCACAGCCTCCTGAAACATATACCCACACATCACTCAAAGTGTCCTGAAACATATACCCACACATCACTCACAGCCTCCTGAATCATACACCCAGGGGCATAACAGTGATGAGATTCAGCACAAGGATGTCGATCCCCACCAGACACCGTGTCGCCTCCTGAAACATATACCCACACATCACTCACAGCTTCCTGAAACATATGCCCACACATCACTCACAGCCTCCTGAAACATATACCCACACATCACTCACAGCTTCCTGAAACATATGCCCACACATCACTCACAGCCTCCTGAAACATATACCCACACATTAGTCACAGCCTCCTGAAACATATACCCACACATCAGTCACAGCCTCCTGAAACATGTGCTCCTTGTGGCTCTGACATACCCGTATGACGTTCTGTGTGGCAGACATATCGCTCATGTCAGCTGTGATGTACTCATATTGGCCCTCTGTGCTGCCAACTTGTCTGCATCGATCTACTACCTGGATATATGGAGGATACTAGTGCTTATATATATGTATATTGCCCACAAACTCAAAATCATTAGAAATTATCTAGGCATCACATGTATTTTTCAGAAAATACAAAAGACTCCCTTGGTCAAGGTTGTTTGTTTGTTGTTTAATGCCGAACTCAGCAATATTCCAGCTATGTGACAGCGGTCTGTAAATATTTGAGTCTTGACCAGACAATTCAGTGATTGACATCATGAGCATCCATCTACGCGATTAGGATATGATGACATGCATCAACCAAGTCAGCGAGCCTGACCATCCAATTCCGTTAGTCGCCTCTTATGACTAGCACAGTCACCTTCTAAAGCAAGTATGGTTTGCTGAAGACCTATGCTATGTCTTCACAGGTCCTTGGTCAAGGTTATGAGTTAACAAAATAATATATTCATTGTATTTCAGTTTTTTTAGTGGAAATTGCATCTTTCATTTGGAAAAGATATCTAAAGAGCTACGATTCACTTAATTAAGAAGTATACACACCTGCTTCAGCACCTCCTCTCGTCGGGCAGTGATCAGAATCTTGGCACCAAACCTTGCATAGTGATATGCAATCTGTTCCCCTATCCCGGTAGATGCTCCAGTTATAACTACCCGTTTAGCGTTCAATGTTTCTGCAACAAACCATTTATAATGATAAGGCCAACACAGAAATTTTATAGCTTCTATTTATCAGGCACCAATGTCGAGGCAATATTATCTTGACATCTAGCAACTGGTCCATGTGAAAGAAAAAGAAAATTGTTGCTGAATGACCAAAAGAAGTTCCAGCTTTCAGTATGATCAAAGTGGCATGTCATTTGGAACAACAGTTAGTGATGCCCATAAATAGCCTTTTCAATATGGCTGCCACGTTTAACATTGGATTTGAATCTCTTAAACACTGGTTTCATCATTGGTGGACCAAGCATGTGAAGTTTCAGCTCCATTGGTCAAGTGGATTCTGATGAGAGGATGTCAACGCTGAGGGGAAATGAATTTTGAGATAATTTAGGAGCAAGATCAAAGGGTAAGGGTCAAGTAAAGGTCCAAATTTCAATCATCCTGAAAAATTGAACATAATAGCCCATCTATCTACACAAGTACCAAATTTCATTACATTTTGAAAGAAAATTTCAGCTTTCAGTATGGTTAAATGCAAAGGCCAAATTAAAGCTAGAATGAAAAATATTGTCAAAAAACAGAACATACCTTTTGAGCAAGTGTAACCAGAAATTCATGACATGTATTACAAGAATTCTCAAGGGCCATTTGGAAGATTTAAATGTTTGTTGTTAATGCTGCAGTCAGCAATATTCCAGCAATGAGAAGGTGGTCATCTTGATGAAGGCCAGTGTAGAATAATCACTAATGTCAATAATATGTGTATATAAGGATTAAAAATATCACCAGTGGTGGAATTCAAATTCAGACAACTTGGCCATGACCTCAGCATGACCTGGAAATGATTAATAGAAGGCTGCTGTTGGAATGACCTGGCTGTGTTTACTACAACACAGATGTCGGAATGACATGGTTGTAATAACCCAGCATCCTGTACAGCATGTTGTAATAACCCAGCATCCTGTACAGCATGTAGTAATAACCCAGCATCCTGTACAGCATGTTGTAATAACCCAGCATCCTGTACAGCATGTTGTAATAACCCAGCATCCTGTACAGCATGTTGTAATAACCCAGCATCCTGTACAGCATGTTGTAATAACCCAGCATCCTGTACAGCATGTTGTAATAACCCAGCATCCTGTACAGCATGTTGCAATAACCCAGCATCCTGTACAGCATGTTGTAATAACCCAGCATCCTGTACAGCATGTTGTAATAATCCAGCATCCTGTACAGCATGTTGTAATAACCCAGCATCCTGTACAGCATGTTGTAATAACCCAGCATCCTGTACAGCATGTAGTAATAACCCAGCATCCTGTACAGCATGTAGTAATAACCCAGCATCCTGTACAGCATGTTGTAATAACCCAGCATGTCGTACAGCATGTTGTAATAACCCAGCATCCTGTACAGCATGTAGTAATAACCCAGCATCCTGTACAGCATGTAGTAATAACCCAGCATCCTGTACAGCATGTTGTAATAACCCAGCATGTCGTACAGCATGTTGTAATAACCCAGCATCCTGTACAGCATGTTGTAATAACCCAGCATCCTGTACAGCATGTTGTAATAACCCAGCATCCTGTACAGCATGTTGTAATAACCCAGCATCCTGTACAGCATGTTGTAATAATCCAGCATCCTGTACAGCATGTTGTAATAACCCAGCATCCTGTACAGCATGTTGTAATAATCCAGCATCCTGTACAGCATGTTGTAATAATCCAGCATCCTGTACAGCATGTTGTAATAACCCAGCATCCTGTACAGCATGTTGTAATAATCCAGCATCCTGTACAGCATGTTGTAATAATCCAGCATCCTGTACAGCATGTTGTAATAACCCAGCATCCTGTACAGCATGTTGTAATAACCCAGCATCCTGTACAGCATGTTGTAATAATCCAGCATCCTGTACAGCATGTTGTAATAACCCAGCATCCTGTACAGCATGTTGTAATAACCCAGCATCCTGTACAGCATGTTGTAATAACCCAGCATCCTGTACAGCATGTTGTAATAACCCAGCATCCTGTACAGCATGTAGTAATAACCCAGCATCCTGTACAGCATGTTGTAATAACCCAGCATCCTGTACAGCATGTTGTAATAACCCAGCATCCTGTACAACATGTTGTAATAACCCAGCATCCTGTACAGCATGTTGTAATAACCTAGCATCCTGTACAGCATATTATAATAACCCAGCATCCTGTACAACATGTTGTAATAACCCAGCAGTGTATAATACAGCATGTTGTAATAACCCAGCATCCTGTACAGCATGTTGTTATAACCTAGCATCCTGTACAGCATATTATAATAACCCAGCATCCTGTACAGCATGTTGTTATAACTCAGCATGTTGTACAGCATGTTGTAATAACCCAGCATCCTGTACAGCATGTTGTTATAACTCAGCATGTTGTACAGCATGTTGTAATAACCCAGCATCCTGTACAGCATGTTGTAATAATCCAGCATCCTGTACAGCATGTTGTAATAACCCAGCAGTGTATAATACAGCATGTTGTTATAACCCAGCATCCTGTACAGCATGTTGTTATAACCTAGCATCCTGTACAGCATGTTGTAATAACCCAGCATCCTGTACAGCATGTTGTAATAACCCAGCATGTTGTACAGCATGTTGTAATAACCCAGCAGTGTATAATACAGCATGTTGTAATAACCCAGCATCCTGTACAGCATGTTGTTATAACCTAGCATCCTGTACAGCATGTTGTTATAACCTAGCATCCTGTACAGCATGTTGTTATAACCTAGCATCCTGTACAGCATATTATAATAACCAAGCATCCTGTACAGCATGTTGTTATAACCCAGCATGTTGTACAACATGTTGTAATAACCCAGCATCCTGTACAACATGTTGTAATAACCCAGCATCCTGTACAACATGTTGTAATAACCCAGCAGTGTATAATACAGCATGTTGTAATAACCCAGCATCCTGTACAGCATGTTGTTATAACCTAGCATCCTGTACAGCATATTATAATAACCCAGCATCCTGTACAGCATGTTGTTATAACTCAGCATGTTGTACAGCATGTTGTAATAACCCAGCATCCTGTACAGCATGTTGTAATAACCCAGCATGTTGTACAGCATGTTGTAATAACCCAGCAGTGTATAATACAGCATGTTGTAATAACTCAGCATCCTGTACAGCATGTTGTAATAACCCAGCAGTGTATAATACAGCATGTTGTAATAACCAAGCATGTCGTACAGCATGTTGTAATAACCCAGTATCCTGTACAGCATGTTGTAATAACCCAGTATCCTGTATAACATGCTGTAATAACCCAGCACCCTGTACAGCATGGTGTAATAACCCAGTATCCTGTACAGCATGTTGTAATAACCCAGCACCCTGTACAACATGCTGTAATAACCCAGCATCCTGTACAGCATGTTGTAATAACCAAGCATCCTGTACAACATGGTGTAATGACCCAGGATCCTGTAAAGCATGTTGTAATAACCCATCAGTGTATAATACAGCATGTTGTAATAACTCAGCATCCTGTACAGCATGTTGTAATAACCCAGCAGTGTATAATACAGCATGTTGTAATAACCAAGCATGTCGTACAGCATGTTGTAATAACCCAGTATCCTGTACAGCATGTTGTAATAACCCAGTATCCTGTACAACATGCTGTAATAACCCAGCACCCTGTACAGCATGGTGTAATAACCCAGTATCCTGTACAGCATGTTGTAATAACCCAGCACCCTGTACAACATGCTGTAATAACCCAGCATCCTGTACAGCATGTTGTAATAACCAAGCATCCTGTACAACATGGTGTAATGACCCAGGATCCTGTAAAGCATGTTGTAATAACCAAGCATCCTGTACAACATGGTGTAATAACCCAGCATCCTGTACAGCATGTTGTAATAACCCAGCATCCTGTATAGCATGGTGTAATAACCCAGCACCCTGTACAACATGTTGTAACAACCCAGCATCCTGTACAGCATGTTGTTATAACCTAGCATCCTGTACAGCATGTTGTTATAACCCAGTATCCTGTACAGCATGTTATAATAACCCAGCATCCTGTACAGCATGTTGTTATAACCCAGTATCCTGTACAGCATGTTATAATAACCCAGCATCCTGTACAACAAGGTGTAATAACCCAGCATCCTGTACAGCATGTTGTTATAACCCAGCATGTTGTACAACATGTTGTAATAACCCAGCATCCTGTACAACATGTTGTAATAACCCAGCATCCTGTACAACATGTTGTAATAACCCAGCAGTGTATAATACAGCATGTTGTAATAACCCAGCATCCTGTACAGCATGTTGTTATAACCTAGCATCCTGTACAGCATATTATAATAACCCAGCATCCTGTACAGCATGTTGTTATAACTCAGCATGTTGTACAGCATGTTGTAATAACCCAGCATCCTGTACAGCATGTTGTAATAACCCAGCATGTTGTACAGCATGTTGTAATAACCCAGCAGTGTATAATACAGCATGTTGTAATAACTCAGCATCCTGTACAGCATGTTGTAATAACCCAGCAGTGTATAATACAGCATGTTGTAATAACCAAGCATGTCGTACAGCATGTTGTAATAACCCAGTATCCTGTACAGCATGTTGTAATAACCCAGTATCCTGTACAACATGCTGTAATAACCCAGCACCCTGTACAGCATGGTGTAATAACCCAGTATCCTGTACAGCATGTTGTAATAACCCAGCACCCTGTACAACATGCTGTAATAACCCAGCATCCTGTACAGCATGTTGTAATAACCAAGCATCCTGTACAACATGGTGTAATGACCCAGGATCCTGTAAAGCATGTTGTAATAACCCAGCAGTGTATAATACAGCATGTTGTAATAACTCAGCATCCTGTACAGCATGTTGTAATAACCCAGCAGTGTATAATACAGCATGTTGTAATAACCAAGCATGTCGTACAGCATGTTGTAATAACCCAGTATCCTGTACAGCATGTTGTAATAACCCAGTATCCTGTACAACATGCTGTAATAACCCAGCACCCTGTACAGCATGGTGTAATAACCCAGTATCCTGTACAGCATGTTGTAATAACCCAGCACCCTGTACAACATGCTGTAATAACCCAGCATCCTGTACAGCATGTTGTAATAACCAAGCATCCTGTACAACATGGTGTAATGACCCAGGATCCTGTAAAGCATGTTGTAATAACCAAGCATCCTGTACAACATGGTGTAATAACCCAGCATCCTGTACAGCATGTTGTAATAACCCAGCATCCTGTATAGCATGGTGTAATAACCCAGCACCCTGTACAACATGTTGTAACAACCCAGCATCCTGTACAGCATGTTGTTATAACCTAGCATCCTGTACAGCATGTTGTTATAACCCAGTATCCTGTACAGCATGTTATAATAACCCAGCATCCTGTACAACATGGTGTAATAACCCAGCATCCTGTACAGCATGTTGTAATAACCCAGCACCCTGTACAGCATGTAGTAATAACCCAGCATCCTGTACAGCATGTAGTAATAACCCAGGATCCTGTACAGCATGGTGTAATAACCCAACATCCTGTACAGCATGTTGTAATAACCCAGCATCCTGTACAGCATGTTGTAATAACCCAGCACCCTGTACAACATGTTGTAATAACTCAGCATCCTGTACAACATGATGTAATAACCAAGCATCCTGTACAACATGATGTAATAACCCAGCATCCTGTACAGCATGTAGTAATAACCCAGGATCCTGTACAGCATTGTGAAATACTCACATCCCCCGCCAATATGACATGTCGGGTGTGTGCAATGCATTAGCTCCTGTGAACTATGTTCACTGGGCTTTTTTGTAAAGAAATATAGTACGGTTTTCAAGATCTGCTCCGGAAACGAGGACTACCTCCATTTTCAGTCTAAATCAAGTTGTTGCCATGGAAACTCGAAAAATAACTTTTAAAAAAAATCCAAAACTATCCAAAGGCACCAGTTCACCAGTAGACCTATCAATGTGCAAAATATGATGAAGAAAAATGGTACGGTTTTCAAGATCTGCTCCGGAAACGAGGACTACTGCCATTTTCAGTCTAAATCAAAGTCGGTGCCATGGAAACTCAAAAAATATTGATTTTTAAACATGCCAAACTATCAAAAGTCACCAGTTCACCACTAGACCTATCTATGTGCCAAGTTTGGTGAAGAAATATGGTACGGTTTTCAAGATCAGCTCCGGAAACGAGGACTACCGCCATTTTCAGTCTAAATCAAAGTCGTTGCCATGGAAACTCAAAAAATTTTTTTTTAAAAAATCCCAAACTATCAAAAGGCACCAGTTCACCACTAGACCTATCTATGTGCCAAGTTTGGTGAAGAAATATGGTACGGTTTTCAAGATCTGCTCCGGAAACCAGGACTACCTCCATTTTCAGTCTAAATCAAAGTCGTTGCCATGGAAACTCAAAAAATAACTTTTTTAAAAATCCCAAACTATCAAAAGGCACCAGTTCACCACTAGATCTATCTATGTGCCAAGTTTGGTGAAGAAATATGGTACGGTTTTCAAGATCTGCTCCGGAAACGAGGACTACTGCCATTTTCAGTCTAAATCAAAGTCGGTGCCATGGAAACTCAAAAAATATTGATTTTTAAACATGCCAAACTATCAAAAGTCACCAGTTCACCACTAGACCTATCTATGTGCCAATTTGGTGAAGAAATATGGTACGGTTTTCAAGATCTGCTCCGGAAACGAGGACTACCTCCATTTTCAGTCTAAATCAAAGTCGTTGCCATGGAAACTCAAAATTTTTTTTTTTAAAAAATCCCAAACTATCAAAAGGCACCAGTTCACCACTAGACCTATCTATGTGCCAAGTTTGGTGAAGAAATATGGTACGGTTTTCAAGATCTGCTCCGGAAACCAGGACTACCTCCATTTTCAGTCTAAATCAAAGTCGTTGCCATGGAAACTCAAAAAATAACTTTTTTAAAAACCCCAAACTATCAAAAGGCACCAGTTCACCACTAGATCTATCTATGTGCCAAGTTTGGTGAAGAAATATGGTACGGTTTTCAAGATCTGCTCCGGAAACGAGGACTACCTCCATTTTCAGTCTAAATCAAAGTCGTTGCCATGGAAACTCAAAAAATAACTTTTTTAAAAATCCCAAACTATCAAAAGGCACCAGTTCACCACTAGATCTATCTATGTGCCAAGTTTGGTGAAGAAATATGGTACGGTTTTCAAGATCTGCTCCGGAAGCGAGGACTACCTCCATTTTCAGTCTAAATCAAAGTCGTTGCCATGAAAATTCAAAAAATAACTTTTTTTAAAATCCCAAACTATCAAAAGTCACCAGTTCACCACTAGACCTATCTATGTGCCAAGTTTGGTGAAGAAATATGGTACGGTTTTCAAGATCTGCTCCGGAAACGAGGACTACCACCATTTTCAGTCTAAATCAAAGTCGTTGCCATGGAAACTCAAAATTTTTTTTTTTTAAAAATCCCAAACTATCAATAGGCACCAGTTCACCACTAGACCTATCTATGTGCCAAGTTTGGTGAAGAAATATGGTACGGTTTTCAAGATCTGCTCCGGAAACGAGGACTACCGCCATTTTCAGTCTAAATCAAAGTCGTTGCCATGGAAACTCAAAATTTTTTTTTTTTAAAAATCCCAAACTATCAAAAGGCACCAGTTCACCACTAGATCTATCTATGTGCCAAGTTTGGTGAAGAAATATGGTATGGTTTTCAAGATCTGCTCCGGAAACAAAATGTGCCGGCCGGTTGGCCGGCACCCATTCCTATATCCCCCTTCCACTTCGTGGCGGGGGATAATAACCCAGAATCCTGTACAGCATTGTGTAATAACCCAGAATCCTGTACAGCATTTTGTAATAACCAAGCAGTGTATAATACAGCATGTTGTAATAACCCAGCATCCCGTACAGCATGGTGTAATAACCCAGCATCCTGTACAGCATGTTGTAATAACCCAGCATCCTGTACAACATGTTGTAACGTGGCTATATCCCCCGCCCCTGTTTCAGGATTTATGACATTATTAAATCTAAACAAACCCTAATTTTTTTTAACTGAGGTGGAACTTGTCATGGAAATTGTAAAAAAAGAAGAGTTTGGAACCTAAGTCCATCTTGTTGCCATGTTGCCAAAAAATAAAAGTTTCTAAAATTTCTAAATAGCAAAAGGCACCAGTTCAGCATGCACCTGACAGACCTGCAAAGTTTGATGAAAAAATATTGAACGGTTTATGAGTTATGCTCCGGAAACGAACCCTACCCTCACAGAACCTAAGTCCACCTGGTTGCCATGGAAACGTAAAAAATATAAATTACTAAAATTTCTCAATAGCAAAAGGCACCAGTTCAGCATGTACCTGATAGACCTGCAAAGTTTGATGAAAAAATATTGAACGGCTTATGAGTTATGCTCCGGAAACGAAACCTACTCTCACAGAACCTAAGTCCATCTTGTTGCCATGGAAACGTAAAAAATAAAAATGTCTAAAATTTCTAAATAGCAAAAGGCACCAGTTCAGCATGGACTTGACAGACCTGCAAAGTTTCATGAAAAAATATTGAAAGGTTTCTGAGTTATGCTCCGGAAACGAAATGTGACGGACGGACGAACAGATCTTGCAACAAAATTCCACAAATTACGTCATCGGGTATTGTGACATTATTGTAAACTTTGAGGTGCAAGGCCCGTTCCACAAGGCGATCGCACTGTAGCACAATGACACTCCTTAGTGTAAGTTTAAGTATGTGAGTTGCGAAAAGTCTTAGCCCTACGATAATTTTGTGAATTCTAAAGGTGGACCGTTGTATGGTATTAAATTCATACATTTCAACTTTTGACGTGTTTGAAGTATTATTCTTTTAAATTCAAGGGGACTATGCCATGGATCGTGTAGGTGTCAGCCTATTCATACTCAACAGTATAATTCTAAAAACGTTATAAATGGCAAGTAATAAATAAAATACTAAACTCGCTCCCGTGTAAAACCAATTTTATGAAACTCGAGAAAAGTTGTGGTATCTGACTCGCTTTCTCTCGTCACATACCACAACTATTCACTCGTTTCATAAAATTGGTATTACACGGGAGCTTGTTTAGTATTCTATATGTAATAACCCAGCATCCTGTACAGCATGTTGTAATAACCCAGCAGTGTATAATACAGCATGTGGTAATAACCCAGCATCCTGTACAGCAGGTTGTAATAACCCGGCAGTGTATAATACAGCATGTTGTAATAACCAAGCATGTCGTACAGCAGGTTGTAATAACCCGGCAGTGTATAATACAGCATGTTGTAATAACCCAGTATCCTGTACAGCATGTTGTAATAACCCAGCACCCTGTACAACATGCTGTAATAACCCAGCATCCTGTACAACATGTTGTAATAACCCGGCAGTGTATAATACAGCATGTTGTAATAACCCAGCATCCTGTACAGCATGTTGTAATAACCCAGCATCCTGTACAGCAGGTTGTAATAACCCAGCATCCTGTACAGCATGTTGTAATAACCCAGCAGTGTATAATACAGCATGTAGTAATAACCACAGAGCTGAGATTCTAGGGTGCAATAGGGTCCACAGAGCTGAGATTCTAGCGTGCAATAGGGTCAACAGAGCTGAGATTCTAGGGTGCAATAGGGTCCACAAAGCTGAGATTCTAGGGTGCAATAGGGGGCACGGGTGGCCCAGTCATCTAAGGCGCCGCGATTCGCTGTGCAGAGTTGCGTCCCTTGGGCACGCCAGAAACCTATGATTGTGGGTTCGAATCCCGGTTCGCCCCAATTATGTTTCTAGGTTTGTCAGCACCATACCCGTGCTCGTGGGTTTCACCGAAGTGGTAAACGTCTGAGACCTGCATCACTTCGGGCTTTCCTCCCACATTAAGCTGACAGGCCGCGATATAACTGGAATACTGTTAAAAGCGGCGTTAAACCCAACTCACTCACTCACTCACTCTAGGGTGCAATAGGGTCCACAGAGCTGAGATTCTAGGGCGCAATAGGGTCCACAGAGCTGAGATTCTAGGGCGCAATAGGGTCCACAGAGCTGAGATTCTAGGGCGCAATAGGGTCCACAGAGCTGAGATTCTAGGGTGCAATAGGGTCCACAGAGCTGAGATTCTAGGGTGCAATAGGGTCCACAGAGCTGAGATTCTAGGGTGCAATCAGGGTCCACAGAGCTGAGATTCTAGGGTGCAATAGGGTCCACAAAGCTGAGATTCTAGGGTGCAATAGGGTCCACAGAGCTGAGATTCTAGGGTGCAATAGGGTCCACAAAGCTGAGATTCTAGGGTGCAATAGGGTCCACAGAGCTGCTATTCTAGGGCGCAAAAGGGTCCACAAAGCTGAGATTCTAGGGTGCAATAGGGTCCACAGAGCTGCTATTCTAGGGCGCAATAGGGTCCACAGAGCTGAGATTCTAGGGTGCAATAGGGTCCACAGAGCTGAGATTCTAGGGTGCAATAGGGTCCACAAAGCTGAGATTCTAGGGTGCAATAGGGTCCACAGAGCTGAGATTCTAGGGTGCAATAGGGTCCACAAAGCTGAGATTCTAGGGTGCAATAGGGTCCACAGAGCTGCTATTCTAGGGTGCAATAGGGTCCACAAAGCTGAGATTCTAGGGTGCAATAGGGTCACAGAGCTGAGACTCACCTGGATCAAAGTCATCGTACAGCCAGTACCCAATCACCAGGCCAACTAACACAGCCTACTCACCTGGATCAAAGTCATCGTACAGCCAGTACCCAATCACCAGGCCAACTGACACATCCTACTCACCTGGATCAAAGTCATTGTACAGCCTGTACCCAATCACCAGGCCAACTGACAAAGCCTACTCACCTGGATCAAAGTCATCGTACAGCCAGTACCCAATCACCAGGCCAACTGACACATCCTACTCACCTGGATCAAAGTCATCGTACAGCCAGTACCCAATCACCAGGCCAACTAACACATCCTACTCACCTGGATCAAAGTCATAGTACAGCCAGTACCCAATCACCAGGCCAACTGACACAGTCTACTCACCTGGATCAAAGTCATCGTACAGCCAGTACCCAATCACCAGGCCAACTAACACATCTTACTCACCTGGATCAAAGTCATCGTACAGCCAGTACCCAATCACCAGGCCAACTAACACATCCTACTCACCTTGATCAAAGTCATTGTACAGCCAGTACCCAATCACCAGGCCAACTGACACATCCTACTCACCTGGATCAAAGTCATCGTACAGCCAGTACCCAATCACCAGGCCAACTGACACAGTCTACTCACCTGGATCAAAGTCATCGTACAGCCAGTACCCAATCACCAGGCCAACTAACACATCTTACTCACCTGGATCAAAGTCATCATACAGCCAGTACCCAATCACCAGGCCAACTAACACATCCTACTCACCTGGATCAAAGTCATCGTACAGCCAGTACCCAATCACCAGGCCAACTGACACATCCTACTCACCTGGATCAAAGTCATCATACAGCCAGTACCCAATCACCAGGCCAACTGACACAGTCTACTCACCTGGATCAAAGTCATCGTACAGCCAGTACCCAATCACCAGGCCAACTGACACATCCTACTCACCTGGATCAAAGTCATCGTACAGCCAGTACCCAATCACCAGGCCAACTGACACATCCTACTCACCTTGATCAAAGTCATCGTACAGCCAGTACCCAATCACCAGGCCAACTGACACATCCTACTCACCTTGATCAAAGTCATCGTACAGCCAGTACCCAATCACCAGGCCAACTGACACAGTCTACTCACCTGGATCAAAGTCATTGTACAGCCAGTACCCAATCACCAGGCCAACTAACACATCCTACTCACCTGGATCAAAGTCATCGTACAGCTAGTACCCAATCACCAGGCCAACTGACACATCCTACTCACCTGGATCAAAGTCATCGTACAGCCAGTACCCAATCACCAGGCCAACTGACACATCCTACTCACCTGGATCAAAGTCATCGTACAGCCAGTACCCAATCACCAGGCCAACTAACACAGCCAGAATCTTCTTCCACATCTTGGATATCTGAAAGCAGAAACCACCACAAACTTGCACTCCACTAGCTGTAGATATCATGTGATCAACTTGAACATTAACACATATCATCTTGTACTTATAAGCTAGAGGGGCGGTAGCCTAGTGGTTAAAGCGTTCGCTCGTCATGCCGAAAACCCGGGTTCAATCCCCGACACGGGTACAATGTGTGAAGCACATTTCTGGTGTCCCCCGCCGTGATATTGCTTGAATATTGCTAAAAGCAGCATAAAACCATACTCACTCACTTACTCACTTATCAGCTAGATAGTTTTGTCATGTGATATAGAGCGTCTCTACTAATTACAGAGAGCTCACATCCGTCAATATGTGGTGTATATATACATATAATGTCTCTACTAATTACAGACAGCTCACATCAGTCACTATGTGTTGTATATATACATATAATGTCTCTACTAATTACAGAGAGCTCACATCCGTCAATATGTGGTGTATATATACATATAATGTCTCTACTAATTACAGACAGCTCACATCTGTCAATATGTGTTGTATATATACATATAATGTCTCTACTAATTACAGACAGCTCACATCAGTCACTATGTGTTGTATATATACATATAATGTCTCTACTAATTACAGACAGCTCACATCAGTCACTATGTGTTGTATATATACATATAATGTCTCTACTAATTACAGACAGCTCACATCAGTCACTATGTGTTGTATATATACATATAATGTCTCTACTAATTACAGACAGCTCACATCAGTCACTATGTGTTGTATATATACATATAATGTCTCTACTAATTACAGACAGCTCACATCAGTCACTATGTGTTGTATATATACATATAATGTCTCTACTAATTACAGACAGCTCACATCAGTCACTATGTGTTGTATATATACATATAATGTCTCTACTAATTACAGACAGCTCACATCAGTCACTATGTGTTGTATATATACATATAATGTCTCTACGAATTACAGACAGCTCACATCAGTCACTATGTGTTGTATATATACATATAATGTCTCTACTAATTACAGACAGCTCACATCAGTCACTATGTGTTGTATATATACATATAATGTCTCTACTAATTACAGACAGCTCACATCAGTCAATATGTGTTATATATATACATATAATGTCTCTACTAATTACAGAGAGCTCACATCCGTCAATATGTGGTGTATATATACATATAATGTCTCTACTAATTACAGACAGCTCACATCTGTCAATATGTGTTGTATATATACATATAATGTCTCTACTAATTACAGACAGCTCACATCAGTCACTATGTGTTGTATATATACATATAATGTCTCTACTAATTACAGACAGCTCACATCTGTCAATATGTGTTGTATATATACATATAATGTCTCTACTAATTACAGAGAGCTCACATCCGTCAATATGTGGTGTATATATACATATAATGTCTCTACTAATTACAGACAGCTCACATCTGTCAATATGTGTTGTATATATACATATAATGTCTCTACTAATTACAGACAGCTCACATCAGTCACTATGTGTTGTATATATACATATAATGTCTCTACTAATTACAGACAGCTCACATCAGTCACTATGTGTTGTATATATACATATAATGTCTCTACTAATTACAGACAGCTCACATCAGTCACTATGTGTTGTATATATACATATAATGTCTCTACTAATTACAGACAGCTCACATCAGTCAATATGTGTTATATATATACATATAATGTCTCTACTAATTACAGAGAGCTCACATCCGTCAATATGTGGTGTATATATACATATAATGTCTCTACTAATTACAGACAGCTCACATCTGTCAATATGTGTTGTATATATACATATAATGTCTCTACTAATTACAGACAGCTCACATCAGTCACTATGTGTTGTATATATACATATAATGTCTCTACTAATTACAGACAGCTCACATCTGTCAATATGTGTTGTATATATACATATAATGTCTCTACTAATTACAGAGAGCTCACATCCGTCAATATGTGGTGTATATATACATATAATGTCTCTACTAATTACAGACAGCTCACATCTGTCAATATGTGTTGTATATATACATATAATGTCTCTACTAATTACAGACAGCTCACATCAGTCACTATGTGTTGTATATATACATATAATGTCTCTACTAATTACAGACAGCTCACATCAGTCACTATGTGTTGTATATATACATATAATGTCTCTACTAATTACAGACAGCTCACATCAGTCACTATGTGTTGTATATATACATATAATGTCTCTACTAATTACAGACAGCTCACATCAGTCACTATGTGTTGTATATATACATATAATGTCTCTACTAATTACAGACAGCTCACATCAGTCACTATGTGTTGTATATATACATATAATGTCTCTACTAATTACAGACAGCTCACATCAGTCACTATGTGTTGTATATATACATATAATGTCTCTACTAATTACAGACAGCTCACATCAGTCACTATGTGTTGTATATATACATATAATGTCTCTACTAATTACAGACAGCTCACATCAGTCACTATGTGTTGTATATATACATATAATGTCTCTACTAATTACAGACAGCTCACATCAGTCACTATGTGTTGTATATATACATATAATGTCTCTACTAATTACAGACAGCTCACATCAGTCACTATGTGTTGTATATATACATATAATGTCTCTACTAATTACAGACAGCTCACATCAGTCACTATGTGTTGTATATATACATATAATGTCTCTACTAATTACAGACAGCTCACATCAGTCAATATGTGTTATATATATACATATAATGTCTCTACTAATTACAGAGAGCTCACATCGGTCAATATGTGGTGTATATATACATATAATGTCTCTACTAATTACAGACAGCTCACATCTGTCAATATGTGTTGTATATATACATATAATGTCTCTACTAATTACAGACAGCTCACATCAGTCACTATGTGTTGTATATATACATATAATGTCTCTACTAATTACAGACAGCTCACATCTGTCAATATGTGTTGTATATATACATATAATGTCTCTACTAATTACAGACAGCTCACATCTGTCAATATGTGTTGTATATATATACATATAATGTCTCTACTAATTACAGACAGCTCACATCAGTCAATATGTGTTGTATATATACATATAATGTCTCTACTAATTACAGACAGCTCACATCAGTCAATATGTGTTGTATATATACATATAATGTCTCTACTAATTACAGAGAGCTCACATCAGTCAATATGTGTTGTATATATACATATAATGTCTCTACTAATTACAGACAGCTCACATCTGTTACTTACTTACTTACTTATATTAGGAGATTTTACGTGCGCTTTCCGACTGGAGCGTATTTCGCACACGGGCCCGGCCGGGCCATTTAGTGGTATAAAAGTGGTAGCGAGAGGAGTGCAACCAAGGAGGGGGGTTTAGTGGTTGCTTATATAAAGTTTTGAAATTTTGAGATTTGGAATACATGCCTTGGGGGAGTGGTTGGGACTAAGGGAGTGTGTGGGGGTGAGTTGATGTTTTTTGGATGTTTAGTGTTGGTGGTTTAGTGAAGTTTTAAATACGGTTAATTAGTTCTGTTTTGGTTAGGTAAATGCCTAGGGCTTTGAAGTTTTCTATTTTATTTTGGGGGTTAAGGATTGCTTCTAAGGTAAGAGCGTTATTTGGATTTAGGTTGGTTTGTAATGTTGTACGTTGTGTGAGGTAGTGGGTGCAATGTAGTAGTACGTGGTCTATTGTTTCTGGGTGAGTGCAGTGTGGGCACTTCCCGTTTGCGTGTTTTTTTAGTTTTAGAAGGTGGTTATTTAGTTTGGTGTGTCCTGTTTGGAGTTTGGTGATTATTCTATCGATTTTTTTGGAGGGATGGAGGATTTTTGGTTTGGTGAGGGGTTTTTTGAGGGTTTTTAGGATTTGGGTTTTTGTGTTTTGATAGAGGTTATGCCATTTTTGGGTGATTTTACGTTTGTTTATACTTTTGATTTCTGCTTTAGATATTGGTAGCTTAAGGCTTATGTCTGGTATTTTTAGGGATTGTTTTGCGGCTCTGTCTGCGTTTTCATTCCCGTAAATTCCTACGTGAGCTGGTATCCAGATAAGTTGTATGTTTTTGCCTGCCTCTGTTAGTTTGTTTACGCTTTTGAGAATTTGGTTTATTAATTTGGGGCGGTTTTTGGTGTTTTTGTTTTGGAGGGCCTGAAGTCCGCTTAGTGAGTCTGAGAGTATTAAGATTTTTTTTTGGTTTTTGGTGTGATGGTTGTGGAGCGCCGTGGCGATACCCATGAGCTCTGCGGTGAATATAGATTGGTTGTTTGGGAGTCGGAAGGATTGAGTATTTTTGACTGGTTGGGCTGTATGGACTCCGAAACCTGTGTGATTTGTGATCGGATCAGCGGATCCGTCTGTGTATATGTGACACCAATTTGGCCATTTTTGATGGATGTAAGCTAGTGATGTGCTTTTAGCTAGGTTTGGGTCGGTTTGTTTGTTTATTGTGTTGGCTAGGGATGTGTCTATTTTGGGGATTTTAAGTTTTGGGGTGAATACGTTTGATTGTTTGCAGTTTTGTTGTTGGTTTCCTATTTGGTGTTCGTTATGGTAGTTTATTATTCGTTGGGATATTGGGGTGAGTAGAGGGTGTTTTCTAGTTAGTGCCTGGTTTTGGGGACGTATGTTTTGGTTTAGCATGTTTTGGAGAAGGGGGTTTGATTGAGATGCTGCCCAGAAGTTTAGTGTTAAGTGTTGTCTACGTAAATTTAGTGGCATTTCTCCTGTAAGGGCCTGAAGTGATGTGAGGGAGGTGCCATGTTGAGTACGTGTTACTAGTTTGAGGGCTTGATATTGTATTGAATCTAGTTTTTTGGTTAGGGTTTCGTTTAGGGTATCGTATATGGCACAGCCGTAGTCTAGTTTAGATCTGATTAGGGATGTGTAGAGGCTGAGGAGGGTATCTTTAGAGGCTCCCCAGTTGGAGCCGGTTAGGCATCTTAGTGTGTTTAGATCTTTGCTACATCTGGTGGTTAGGTTTTGGACGTGAGCATCCCAGGAGAGATGCTCGTCGAAGATTAGACCTAGGAATTTAGTTTGCTTTTGAAATATGATTGGTTTATTGTTTAGTTTGAGGAGAGGGGAGGCCCGTCTCATATTTTTGTGTTTGAATACTATTCCTGTCGTTTTTTCGGAGTTTAGGGAGAAGCCCCATTTGTCTGCCCAGTTTTGTATTTTGTTTAGGGATTTTTGTAGTAAGTCCTGAGATGTTAAGATACTTTTGGAGCGGATCCATAGGGCTCCGTCATCCGCAAATTTTGAGGTGTTTATTTTGGGGGATAAGCCATCAAATAGGTCGTTTATCATTATGTTAAAAAGTGTGGGGCTAAGAATGCTGCCTTGAGGGGTGCCGTTTTCCAGGGGACACTGCTCTGACAAGGCCTGGTCTATACCCACTGTAATTTTGCGGTTTTGGAGGAAGCTTTGGATGTAGTTTACGATTTGACCTTTAAGTCCTATTTTTTTAAGTTTTTGGATTAATCCGTTATGCCATACCATATCAAAGGCTTTAGAGAAGTCCAGAAAGATGCCTGTTGTGTATTGTTTGTTTAGTTGACCGGTTTTAATATCCTGTTCGAGACGAGCGAGGTTATCTAGGGTGGAGCGGCCAGGAGTGAAACCGCTTTGATCTGAGTTTATTATGTTATTTTGAGATAGATAGTGTTGAAGTCTATTTTTGGCCATGGATTCCATTACTTTGCAAAGGTTGGAAGTAAGAGAGATTGGTCTATAAGAGTTAGCTTGGTTGGTTGGTTTACCGGGTTTGGGAATAGGTATGATTAGCGCCTCTTTCCAGGGGGTTGGTACATGGCCTTTTATGTAGATTAGGTTATATAGTTTGAGTAGTGTCTGGAGTAATTTAGGGGGGAGTTTTTTTAATATTTGGAAGGAGGTTAGGTCTAGTCCTGGGGCTGTTCCCTTTTTCCTATTTTGGAGTACATAATTGAGTTCTTCTATTGTGTACGGCTGATTTATTTCTAGGGCGTCATTATTTGGGTCTTGGCTAGGTTTGGTTTCTGTTTTAAGTTTTAGTTGGAATTTGTCACTGAAATTGTTATTACTGCTTGTGGCCGAAAAGTGGTTTGCTAGGTTGTCTGCTTTTTCGCTAGGGGTTGTTGAGTTATTTATGTTAGGTGTCTTTTGGTGACGTTTTAGGCCTCTAACGGCGTGGATTTTACGCCAGACCGTTCTGGCGTCTGTACGGTTGTTTAATCCCTCACAGAATTTTTTCCAGTCTCTAGTTTTTGCTATTTTAACTAGGTTTTGTACCTGGTGGTTTAGTTGGTGAGCTACTGGTATGTGGTTATGGTCGCGTTTGGCTTTGTTGAAGGCTGTTTTACGTTTTTGTCTAGTTAGGTCTATTTCCTCGTTCCACCAGGGTACAGAGGGCCTACCCGATTTATTGGGTTTTTTAAAGGGGATTGCGCTTTTGGCTGCGTTTATTATGAAGTCCGTTAGGTTTTGGCAATATATTTCTGGGTCACTATTTTCTAGTTCTACTAGGTTAGCTTGGTTGCATATGTCTTGGAATTTATCCCAGTTAGCCTGGTTGTAGTTAAATTTAGGTTCTGAACTTTCGGATTGATTTGGGACGTTAGTGTTTCCTATGGTTATGTTTATGGGGAAGTGATCACTTCCTAGGGGGGCGTCGTGAACTTCCCATTGGGTACTTTGAGCTAAGTCTGCTGTACATATGGTTAGGTCGATAGCCGACATGTTTTTATTGTTTTTGTCGTATCTGGTAGGTTGGTTGTTATTTAGTAGTACTAAATTATTTGTTTCTATCCATTCTGATATTAGTTTGCCGTGATTATCTAGTTTATCTCCCGTGCCCCAGGAAGGGTGGTGGGCGTTGAAGTCTCCTAGAAAGATGGTAGATTTGTTGCCTATCTTTGTGAGTATGTTTAGATCCTCCGGTTGGATTTTCTGTTGTTGCCAGTGGTAGATGTTTATGATGTTTATTTTTTGGTTTTTAAGGGTGATTTGGATACCATTGGCTTCTAGGTTTGGGGTGTTTATTTTGATTTCCTCGTAGCTTATGTCTTCTCTAATTAGTATTAGTAGGCCACCTGATGCTCTTATTATTTTGGTTTTAGGTCGATCATGTCTGACTATGTTGTAGTTTGGTAGGTGAAATTTGGATTTATTGGAGAATTTAGTTTCCTGGATGCACGCTATGTGTGGTCCTTGTTTTAGTTTAAATCTAGCTTTTAATTCGTGGCTGTGGGAGTTAAGCCCGGCCGCATTCCACATCTGTCAATATGTGTTGTATATATACATATAATGTCTCTACTAATTACAGACAGCTCACATCTGTCAATATGTGTTGTATATATATACATATAATGTCTCTACTAATTACAGACAGCTCACATCAGTCACTATGTGTTGTATATATACATATAATGTCTCTACTAATTACAGACAGCTCACATCAGTCACTATGTGTTGTATATATACATATAATGTCTCTACTAATTACAGACAGCTCACATCAGTCAATATGTGTTGTATATATACATATAATGTCTCTACTAATTACAGACAGCTCACATCAGTCACTATGTGTTGTATATATACATATAATGTCTCTACTAATTACAGACAGCTCACATCAGTCACTATGTGTTGTATATATACATATAATGTCTCTACTAATTACAGACAGCTCACATGAGTCAATATGTGTTGTATATATACATATAATGTCTCTACTAATTACAGACAGCTCACATCAGTTAATAAACAAAGCATAATGCTGATGGCCTTTGACCTACTTAGTAGTAAGGCTGTACAACAATAATGGAATATCTTGCAAGACAGGTATGTTTGTTTGTTGTATAACACCGCACTCAGCAATATTCCAGCTATATGACGGCAATCTGTAAATACTTGAGTCTGGACCAGACAATAAAGTGATTGGCATCATGAGCATCGATCTATGCAATTGGGATACGATAACATGCATCAACCAAGTCAGCGAACCTGACCACATGATCTCATGAGTCGCCTCTTACGACAAACATAGTCGCCTTTTACGGTAAGCATGAGTTGCTGAATACCAATTCTAACCCAGACCTTCACGGGTCTCGATAGAGGTATCGGTATTGCGATTCATATTGTGAAATATCGGGAGCTAAAGTGTTTGGTACATGCAGAACCTATTTTCTTCATGATATAATATATATTATTCTGCATGGTCTGGCACCATTATTTTGAGTCAAGGATACAGGCAGGGGAGATAACAAATTTGATAACAATCACTTCTGCGTTTCGGTCATTTTGTCAATCAATTTCGAAAGGATACAATTACTAATGAAACTTGTTTTATTTTTTTTTCCCCAATATACTGGAACACAGAGAAGGAAAATTGCGATACATGCCGTTCGCAAAGCGTATTGCAGTACAGCCGTTTATACCGCGCAGTCCTACTTAGTACTGACCTACTTGACTAGGTATCTCAATAACATCAACGTCTGTCAAGTCAATTTGTCTCAAGTTATCACCTGAAAATAAACCTGGACTTCTTTTTTTCACTTTAACTTTAATGTGAACTTTGACCGATTTGATAATGGTCTTTAGTAGTGATAATCTCTACATAAAAGTTTGTTAGTATCCATTAGCATTTGTTCATATATGGCAGAAATGTAAACATGATGGACGACACATGTCACACCATTATAAAAGCTCTACTGGTCCATAACGTGTGGGGTAAATATATGATCAAGTGTCTCCCTGTGAATGTCTATGCATTGCTAAACACACATACCTAGACTGGGTAGTAGCCACACTGACCACCACACGCCCAGCCAGCTGAAGATCTGGGTAAGCAGGAGATTAGTGAAAATAACCTCATAGACAGCAAGAGCTTCTTACATTAATTTCCTGTCAGTGTTTAGACGAGGGGCTGCATGGCTGCGGCTACTTACATGATGCAGCCATGAAGTAGAGCAGCATCTGGCAGGTGTGGTCCTCCAGGCTAACTTCAGCCCCATGTGCTGGTGGTGGTGGAGGCTCACACACCAGTACAAGTCTGGAAGTTGGGGCCAGTAATACTGTCTCTACTTTATGTACAACTTGTGAAAACAAATAAATTGCCACTGTATAATAAACACGGAATAAATTGACACTGTATAAATTGCCTCCTTGTCTGATTTTGGATGTTGTAGAGTTGAGTTGTGAGGCAAAGTCAGCCCAGTTTCAGTTTCGGCCCTCTGCAAGCCTGATTTATGCATGCATGTCAGGAGATGACACACCAAATATATCCCTAACCAGCCCCCATGGGGACCAGGTTAGACTATGTGCTGGACTAATGTTGCCAGTGGTCAGACTGATTGAGTGACTGTCATCTTGCCCAACGTTGCTCATATTATCATCCGCTATTTGCCTGGTCTAGACAGGTCACCATTTTTTCGAGAGTATTGCAGACGATGGGATTATACAACATGATCCCTGAGCCAGTCCCTGCTGAATTCTGCAGCCACAAATAATAATATTTATAATCCTGTGCAACTATAATATATTGAGAACCAGTTTTCTATTCACATGGTACATTTCTGGAGTGGTTTTGACCAATTCCATGGCAGAATAATTCATCATTTGTGCATCAAGCGGAGAATTCTGTAAAATGTTCAGTGAGTGCGGAATTGAGTTATACATCAGGGACTGTTAACCGATCTTTGACCGCCCGATTCAAATGAAAGATGCCTGGGTTCTTGAGCCAATCAGTTAATATTTTTATGAAAATTTTGATCTATGCAAAATTAACCCAAACATATCCTCCACAGTACATCATTTGTCATATACCTGTAGATGCCACAGACATTTAATACCAATAATGTGTACCACCTATTGGGACATTTGATATCAATAATGCATATCACCTATTGGACAATTTGATATCAATAACGCAAACCATCTACTAGACAATTTGATATCAATAAAACATAGATCGACTGGACAATTTGATATCAATAATGCATAGAATCCACTGGACAATTTGATATCAATAATGCATACCATCTACTGAGACATTTGATATCAATAATGTATGCAACATGCTCACACTTTAATATGAATAGTGCACACCACAATCTGATATCAATAATGTGTACAATCTCCTTGACAATTTGATATCAATAATGCACACCAACTTCTGGACAATCTGATATCAATAATGCATACCATCTTCTGGACAATCTGATGTCAATTATGTTAAGTATCTATTGGACAATTTGATAATATGAATAGTGCATACCACCTACTGGACAATCTGATATCAATAATGTGTACAATCTACTGAACACTTTGATATCAATAATGCACACCAACTTCTGGACAATCAGCTATCAATAATGTGTACAATCTACTTGACACTTTGATATAAAAAATGCACACCATCTACTGGACAATCTGATATCAATAATGTGTACAACATACTGGACAATTTGATATCAATAATGCACACCATCTACTGGACAATCTGATAAAAAATGTGTACAACCTACCGGACAATTTGATATCAATAATCCACAACAACTTCTGGACAATCTGATATCAATATTGTGTACAATCTACTGCGCACTGTGATATCAATAATGCATACAATCTACTGGACAATTTGATATCAATAATGTGTACAAACTACTGGACACTTTGATATCAATAATGCAAACCAAATTCTGGACAATCTGATATCAATAATGTGTACAATTTACTGGACAAATTGATATCAATAATGCACACCAACTTCTGGACAATCTGATATCAATAATGTGTACAATCTACTGGACAATTTGATATCAATAATGCCTATCACCTACTGGACAATCTAATATCAATAATGCATACCATCTACAGGAAAATCTGATATCAATAATGTGTACAATCTACTGGAGACTTTGATGTCAATAATGTGTACAATCTACTCAACAATTTGATATCAATAATACATACTATCTACTGGACAATGTGATATCAATAATGTGTACAATCAACTGGACACTTTAATATCAATAATGCACACCAACTTCTGGACAATCTGATATAAATAATGTGTACAATCTACTCAACAATTTGATATCAATAATACATACTGCTACTTGACAATCTGATATCAATAATGTGTACAACCTACTGGACACTGTGATATCAATAATGCACACCAACTTCTGGACAATCTGATATCAATAATGTGTACAACCTACTTGACAATTTGATATCAATAATGCACACCAACTTCTGGACAATCTGATATCAATAATGTGTACAATCTACTGGACAATTTGATATCAATAATGCATACCATCTTCTGGACAACCTGATATCAATAATGCATACCACCTACTGGACAACTTGATATCAATAATGCACACCACCTACTGGACAATCTGATGTCAATTATGCGTAGTATCTACTGGACAATTTGATATCAGTAATGCACACCACCTACTGGACAATCTGATGTCAATTATGCGTAGTATCTACTGAAAATTTGATATCAGAAATGCACACCACCTACTGGACAATCTGATGTCAATTATGTGTAGTATCTACTGGACAATTTGATATCAGTAATGCACACCACCTACTGGACAATCTGATGTCAATTATGCATAATATCTACTGGAAAATTTGATATCAGTAATGCACACCACCTACTGGACAATCTGATATCAATAATGTGTACAATCTACTGGACAATCTGATATCAATAATGTTTGCAATCTACTCAATAATTTGATATAAAAAATGCATACCACCTACTGGACAATTTGATATCAATAATGCATACCATCTACTGTACAATTTGATACCAATAATGCATACCATCTACTGGACAATTTGATATCAATAATGCATACCATCTACTGTACAATTTGATACCAATAATGCATACCATCTACTGTACAATTTGATATCAATAATGCATACCCTCTACTGGACAATTTGATACCAATAATGCATACCACCTACTGGACAATTTGATATCAATAATGCATACCATCTACTGTACAATTTGATACCAATAATGCATACCATCTACTGGACAATTTGATACCAATAATGCATACCATCTACTGTACAATTTGATACCAATAATGCATACCATCTACTGGACAATTTGATACCAATAATGCATACCACCTACTGGACAATTTGATATCAATAATGCATACCATCTACTGTACAATTTGATATCAATAATGCATACCATCTACTGTACAATTTGGTACCAATAATGCATACCCTCTACTGGACAATTTGATATCAATAATGCATACCACCTACTGGACAATTTGATACCAATAATGCATACCACCTACTGGACAATTTGATATCAATAATGCATACCATCTACTGTACAATTTGATACCAATAATGCATACCATCTACTGGACAATTTGATACCAATAATGCATACCACCTACTGGACAATTTGATATCAATAATGCATACCATCTACTGTACAATTTGATACCAATAATGCATACCCTCTACTGGACAATTTGATATCAATAATGCATACCACCTACTGGACAATTTGATATCAATAATGCATACCACCTACTGGACAATTTGATACCAATAATGCATACCACCTACTGGACAATTTGATATCAATAATGCATACCATCTACTGTACAATTTGATACCAATAATGCATACCATCTACTGGACAATTTGATACCAATAATGCATACCACCTACTGGACAATTTGATATCAATAATGCATACCATCTACTGTACAATTTGATACCAATAATGCATACCCTCTACTGGACAATTTGATATCAATAATGCATACCACCTACTGGACAATTTGATATCAATAATGCATACCACCTACTGGACAATTTGATATCAATAATGCATACCACCTACTGGACAATTTGATATCAATAATGCATACCACCTACTGGACAATTTGATATCAATAACGCATAGAATAGTTGTTTCCCAATCTTATTAAAATCAGAGCTTAGTTCTCGCTACCGCGAACAAAGATCTCAGGACATCCTATTACGGGTCATGTCAGACCGACCTTGCGCAAACTTTGACCGACCAATGGAATGACCAATCAGAAGGCAGCTTTCTCATGCTTTATGGCACTAATTTCAAAATGGTGACTACGCTTAGAAACATATTTTGACAAATTCTCGATTACAAATTTGAAACCTAAACAAAAGAACATTCTGGAATGGCTAATAGATTGTCTAGATTGTATGGATTCAGTCATTAAACCCGTAACTATCGTTCGGAATACCCCCTGTTAAAATTTTGGGGTTGTATGATTAGAAATCACATTCCGACTGTCACTTTCATGATCTAGTAAGCGACGCTCTGATTGGTCGGATGAAAGGTCTTTCTGACGTGACCCCTAATGGGATGTCTTCAGATCTTTGTTTAGCAGTAGCGAGAACTAGGGTCTGATTTTAATGAGATTGAGTTGTTTCCAACCTCAAAGTGAAAAACAACCTCCCAAAATCAACTCAAGAAAACTTTGAAAACTTCATGTGCAAAAACACAAATATGTAGTACCTTCACTTGAACTACCTATATATTTGTTATAATGCATAAACATGACGTCATAGATGTTCTAAAACCATCTCTCTTATCATAATTTCCGGTTTTGTAATGTCACTTCCGGTCTATCATATTTTCGGTTATGATGTCACTTCTGATCACCATCCGATTGCGATGTCAATTCCAGTTTTAACTGTCATTTCCATTTTTTTGTGACGTCACTTTTGGTGCTTTCTGGTTATAATGACACTTCAAAAGGGACATCACTTCTGGTCACATCTTAATCTGCTTCAAAGTAGCTTGTGTTGAGTGGATAGACTGATCAAAAGGTGCATCTACCTTTTGAGACTGCAGATTCCGGAACCCTGCCACACACATCTACACCCCACTCCCTTTTTTTTCATAGGAGGGAAAACAACTGTGTTATGTGCTGCCACAATGGAACCTGGGGAATGTATCCCTTCCAGGTCTGTCTGAACATCACGCAAGTAAAAGTTGGTGAAGGTGTTGTGTGAGCCCCATTGACAGCCGGATACAAGTTGTTCTGAGGAAACTACTGTATTCCAGGATGCCATTTGATGCCAAAGCTAATATCACATGGGTAGAGAAGGATGCAAGTATAGGTGATGAGTCTGAAGCTTTCATAGCGTGGGCTTGTGTCATGAAGAACCTGTACAGGATCCGTGCAGTCAGTGACGGTCTGGTCATGAACACTGGCATGGGTTCTGCCAGGTCCGTGCAGGTACTGTACGGTGACCGTGGGTGATCTTGATTCTCATCTGATCTGTGCGGGAGTAGGTGGTTGACTGGATTGTTGGTTTTTGTTATGACAGTCTTGGCTACTGTACAGTGACAGTGTCAGCCGTGGTTCTCGAGTAGGTAAAGCTAGCTGGCTTCTACATCCACGGCTGGCAGATGACAGGCCGGGAGTTCCCTTGGACAGCGGTACAGTTTTGTCCCCTATATGGGCCCTTGGCCAGGGGATTCTTCTTAGCCTGGTCCAGTAAGTGTTGTTTTCAGCTAGAGCAGCAGTAGGGGGAGATAAAATGACATAAGCCATCTTTATTGCTACCTCCTTCCTTGACAAGGAGGCGCACAACTCACAACAAGTTCCTAGTGTGGGAGTCATCTCTGTATTTCCAGTAAGCTACATGAGGGTCTCCGGAAATCATGAACTTCAACAAGCTGGGTGAGATTGGTTACGCCGTCTTGGATTCGTACCAACACCACTGATACTTATGTGAGTATCAGGTATTATGACACTCTATTGAACAGACTACTTATTGTTGAATAAGTTGAATTATTAAGAAAAAAACAAGTAATAACTAAAAATTAGTTAACTTGTGTGACAACACAACCTAAGTGTTAAAGGTTAGACTCAGTTGAAAGCTTATGTTGACTCAAGCACACACAGGAAAGAAGTGAGGTTTTCCCCACCTGTGCAAGCTGAAGAGCTGGATGCTGATTTGTGGTTCTATTATCTTGACAACTAGTTGTGTGCAGTTGACAGTGAAGAGGACCTCTGTTGAAAACCCTGAAGATTAGTTGTGTGTGATTGAAGGCAAAATACAGGGTTTATGGCAATGATGTAAAAGAGGTAGAGGATTCGCAAGGATTATAGGTTTCTGGAGTGCCCTAGGGAAGCAACTCTGCTCAGCGAATTTTGTTGCCTTAGATGAAGGCAACACAGTCTTGCTGAAACATGCTGAAGTAGCTTGCATTACATGTGTTGTAGTTGGGAAACATGGGCAGCTGGAACAATTCTTATTTGGAACATTTAAGCTATTCATACCATAATGAATGTTTCGAAATGCCTGGTGTATTACGCTACACATCATTTGGAGATGGTGAGAGTTTCTTACAGAAGATGAATGGAAGTATAAGAGTTTAATTCAGCTTGGCACTCAGTAGTGCAGTTGTCATTTCACGGTAAGCAAGGGAGCAGGTAAGGAAGAGAAGAAACTCCCTGGCACATCCATCAATAATCACAATCACATCACTGACCTAAGAAATAACTTGAAACATTTTTTGCTCAGGCACAGTAATCCTGTTTATACTTTTCCACTTATGACTTAATTAAGCCATCAACTCTTAGTTGGAATTTTATACCTAATCAAGGTAAACCAACGGTAAATTATTGAAGAGAGTTATGGTTTGCTTTAATGCTAACTACTAGATAAATATCTAATTTGCAATAATAGCTCAATCCGTGTGTGTATTGTGTGCATGCATGTTTCATACCTATGTGTAGCAGGATATAAGGTCTGCCTATTTCACCTAGGTTTGGATTTTCATTTACATCTGATCCTCCAAGCTTCACCTGCCAGTCCCCTCTCACACCCTTCAGTTCACCGGAGAATAAAATGTACTACATATCAATGTATAGACAACATGCAAAATAACACAAATATAAATGAACATTTCTGCAGTAAAACATTAAATAATAATACATGCATACAGTAAAGAGTATACACACATAAGGCAGTGGATATACACACATAAGACAGTGAGTATACACACATAACGCAGTGAGTACACGCATAAGGCAGTGAGTATATATGCATAACGCAGTGAGTATACACGCATTAGGCAGTGAGTATACACGCATAAGGCAGTGAGTACACGCATAAGGCAGTGAGTATACACACATAAGGCAGTGAGTATACACACATAAGGCAGTGAGTATACACACATATCGCAGTGAGTACACGCATAAGGCAGTGAGTATACACACATAAGGCAGTGAGTATACATGCATAAGGCAGTGAGTACACGCATAAGGCAGTGAGTATACACACATAAGGCAGTGAGTATACACGCATAAGGCAGTGAGTATACACACATAACGCAGTTAGTACACACATAAGGCAGTGAGTATACACACATAACGCAGTGAGTACACGCATAAGGCAGTGAGTATACATGCATAACGCAGTGAGTATACACACATAAGGCAGTGAGTATACACGCATAAGGCAGTGAGTACACGCATAAGGCAGTGAGTATACACACATAAGGCAGTGAGTAAACACACATAAGGCAGTGAGTATACACACATAAGGCAGTGAATACACGCATAAGGCAGTGAGTATACACACATAAGGCAGTGAGTATACAAACATAAGGCAGTGAGTATACATGCATAAGGCAGTGAGTACACGCATAGGTCAGTGAGTATACATGCATAAGGCAGTGAGTATACACACATAAGGCAGTGAGTACACGCATAAGGCAGTGAGTATACTCATAAGGCAGTGAGTACACGCATAAGGCAGTAAGTATACACACATAAGGCAGTGAGTATACATGCATAACGCAGTGAGTATACACACATAAGGCAGTAAGCATACACACATAAGGCAGTGAGTATACACACATAAGGCAGTGAGTATACACACATAACGCAGTGAGTATACACACATAAGGCAGTGAGTATACACACATAAGGCAGTGAGTATACACGCATAAGGCAGTGAGTACACGCATAAGTCAGTGAGTATACATGCATAAGGCAGTGAGTATACACACATAAGGCAGTGAGTACACACATAAGGCAGTGAGTATACACACATAATGCAGTGAGTATACACACATAAGGCAGTAAGTATACACACATAAGGCAGTGAGTATACACACATAAGGCAGTGAGAATACACGCATAAGGCAGTGAGTATACACGCATAAGGCAGTAAGTATACACACATAAGGCAGTGAGAATACACACATAAGGCAGTGAGTATACACGCATAAGGCAGTGAGTATACACACATAAGGCAGTGAGTATACACACATAAGGCAGTGAGAATACACGCATAAGGCAGTGAGTATACACGCATAAGGCAGTAAGTATACACACATAAGGCAGTGAGAATACACACATAAGGCAGTGAGTATACACACATAAGGCAGTGAGAATACACACATAAGGCAGTGAGTATACACGCATAAGGCAGTGAGTATAAACGCATAAGGCAGTAAGTAAGCTACTGACTGTTCACCTGTTTGGATGGGAGGCAAATTATCACTCATCTGTCATGCTGAAGTGTTCAGGTAGAAAGGTCCGTCACACTATCAGTCAGCCAGCTAGAGGAGGAAGCACGCTGGAGGCCTGCAGTGTCCCTGCTGCCTGCACTGACCATCAGCACCCTGTGTTGACAGTCAATGTAGAGACTCCAGTGACGGACAGCTGACACACAGGGCACTGCAAACGTTGCTTCACTGAAAGAAGCACACGTGCCAGATGCCTATCAGTGGGTTGTCACACATCCTCCTCACATAGCTCAGGACACCCACAGCAGGCAGGAAGCCATCTGTGGCCCTCTCATGTCATAGGAGGGAGGAGGAACTGCAGGAGTCTGTTGGAGCTGTAATCAGTGGGTCCAGCTGGGGCTGTGACAGGGTGTTACACGGGTAGTGATGGAAGTTATGCATTATTCAGTAGTTGAACATGCAGTAATAATCACTCAATCAAATGGTAATAATCAACATATGTGCAACACACAGTCTCTTAGCACCTCAGCACATTAGATTGAAGGGGGGAGGGACATGAGTTGTTGGGAGCATTGTTGGGTAGTGTCATGGTTAGTGTAGTGGCAGGATCCAGGTCCAGGGCAGTGTTGGGTAGTGTCATGGTTAGTGTAGTGGCAGGGTCCAGGTCCAGGGCAGTGTTGGGTAGTGTCATGGTTAGTGTAGTGGCAGGATCCAGGTCCAGGGCAATGTTGGGTAGTGTCATGGTTAGTGTAGTGGCAGGATCCAGGTCCAGGGCAATGTTGGGTAGTGTCATGGTTAGTGTATCAGCAGGGTCCAGGTCCAGGGCAATGTTGGGTAGTTTAGTGGCAGGATCCAGGTCCAGGGCAGTGTTGGGTAGTGTAGTGGCAGGGTCCAGGTCCAGGGCAATGTTGGGTAGTGTCATGGTTAGTGTAGTGGCAGGATCCAGGTCCAGGGCAGTGTTGGGTAGTTTAGTGGCAGGATCCAGGTCCAGGGCAGTTTTGGGTAGTGTCATGGTTAGTGTAGTGGCAGGGTCCAGGTCCAGGGCAATGTTGGGTAGTGTCATGGTTAGTGTAGTGGCAGGATCCAGGTCCAGGGCAGTGTTGGGTAGTTTAGTGGCAGGATCCAGGTCCAGGGCAGTTTTGGGTAGTGTCATGGTTAGTGTAGTGGCAGGGTCCAGGTCAAGGGCATTGTTGGGTAGTGTCATGGTTAGTGTAGTGGCAGGGTCCAGGTCCAGGGCAGTGTTGGGTAGTTTCATGGTTTGTGTAGTGGCAGGATCAAGGTCCAGGGCAGTGTTAGGTAGTTTAGTGGCAGGATCCAGGTCCAGGGCAGTGTTGGGTAGTGTCATGGTTAGTGTAGTGGCAGGATCCAGGTCCAGGGCAATGTTGGGTAGTGTCATGGTTAGTGTAGTGGCAGGATCCAGGTCCAGGGAAGTGTTGGGTAGTGTCATGGTTAGTGTAGTGGCAGGATCCAGGTCCAGGGCAATGTTGGGTAGTTTCATGGTTTGTGTAGTGGCAGGATCCAGGTCCAGGTCAGTGTAGGCTAAGATCATTTTAAGTTACATTCTACCATGACATTGATGAATGCTTGATTCTGCTTGGTTAAAAAGAGGTTTCGTTTTAGCTATGGAAACCCCTTTTAAAATACATTAAGCCTTTTCACACACAAAAATGTGTGTATGAATACATTGATAGCCTACATATCAATTCATAAAAACCTGGCTGCCGATAGATCACCCCAATTTGAACTGTAAAACGTAGTTATATTCCCTCTATTACACACTGGGTCTCGGTTCCAAATTAAATTAAGAGGTATCTACTCTACAGTGGGACTACATCAAATTTCAAAACACAGTAGGTTTATCTCTTAAATCAAAACTTACAACTGGGCTGGACCAAGATCATTGAAGTTCCTGAATAATCTTGACAAAATGGCGTGCAAGAGAGGGTCTGTTTCACATATAAAATCTGCTTTACATTAAACATTGTCTCTTTTTATTCTTAAGCTGTATGATTTGAAACTGAAACTTCAACAACATGAAGAACAACCACAGATTTTACGTCAGAAATATTGTTAACTGCGAAAGTGAACCACACAAGTATCGAGTCTGTAGCTAAAAGTACTATTTCCACGCGACTCAATGCTGAAAGAAGTGTGAAACAACATACCTTTTCGCCTATCAAGGGAAGGATAAAAATGTCAGTTGTCTGCAAGCGACTAGTAACGACCGTGGCCTTTTGGATAACTCAAGGGCAGCTAGTGTCAGTTTATACTCTAGATGGGAGTGGTTTCCCTTCATAGAGTAGAATCTACCTTGCCCAGTGTATTAATGTTGTAAACTGGCTGAGCTATGCCTGTATTTCTTTTGGGTAATATTCATGTTAGTGATTTCATCTTCAGTTTATCATTAAAATAATCTACAATTAATACAAGTTGTAGTGAAAAATCAAACATATTTAAATCTAAAAAACGAGTGGGATGAGGGACGTATGGTTCTAATATATGAATTATAAAAAAATACTAGCATTCATCAAACAAGGAGTGAGTGAGTGAGTATGGTTTTACGCCGCTTTTAGCAATATTCCAGCAATATCACGGCGGGGGACACCAGAAATGGGCTTCACACATTGTACCCATGTCGGGAATCGAACCCGGGTCTTCAGCGTGACGAGCGAACGCTTTAACCACTAGGCTACCCGACCGCCCCCATCAAACAAAGAAATACAAAAGATGATACATTTGAAATTTGTGTAAAATATGATTTAAATAGCAAAAGTAAAATTCACACTTCTTAAATATACTTTAATATCAATGTAATTAATAAACAGTGAATATATATACTAGATAACTGCTTTCTCGAAATATTGTTTATTATTCTTAGTTTCCATCCATGAATTCATGAAATTCCCAGTCTTTCTGTGTTAAGCTTTCGTGTGAACACAGTTTAACAGGAAATCTAGACTAGTTCGCGACCTGTGCTGAGCCATTCGTAAGCGCATTAGTCACATTTATGGGTAGCAAAAAGCGCGTATGGTCACATTGATCAACAAAATGAAATACAGTTTTCGAGATTGACATGGAAATGTAGGTATCTTTGTGGGTACCATCGGTAATGGTGACGAAGTTTTGATAAGTCACTTGCTTGGTAATTTTGCGATTTTCATTTACACTATTTTGACTTGCAACACAAAGTAAATATTTCACCTGAGCATTGCTTTTTTTTATAGTGTGTAATATTTTTTTACTGTCAAAATGTGTAACATTTTCAAATCTATAAAACGCCTAAATATTCAGTTATTTTACAAACTGACTGAAAAACATTTCCATCTGTATTATTATGATAACAAATTCCAAACATTTTGATGTTTAATGTCATCACCAAGAGACTGAAAATGTTACGTTGAAAAGTACATTTCTATGTTGTCTGGCTTCTAATCCTACATAATAATCTGTTGTGATATTTTTAGGCCCTTTTGATTGTCTTAATCAATTTTAGTCAATCTAGACAGATTTTTCAGTCAAAATGACTGAAATATTTACACATTTTAAAAATTGCCTGAAAGAATCAGACGGTAATTGAAAATTAACGGTAATATATACATGTTTACAAAGGAAAAGACCTGTGAAAACAACGTCTATCGCGCATTGAAGAATTTCCCAACCAAGACGTAGAGGAACAAGAACGAATCGGTTCAATGCTACAGCAAATGAAGGAAAACAAAATGCAAATACCATAATTACAACCTACCAAATTTATGTGTATAATTTTAGGCAGCTTCCTTGTTTGAGGAATGTATCCGAGAACATCCACACAAAGGAACAATATCCCACTCGTCTGCTGCTGTACAAAGAAAATTTTTCGATGTCACGTGTCACATTTGTAACAATCAAATATTATATAAGATATATGTCATTTCGGGATATTATAACCCGTGTTCGTTTCTCAACTGATCACTTAGATTGTTTCAGGTGTTTCACATAGGTGTCAAGTCTCAAGGGTCGGCTGAGAAAGTCCGACGTGACAACTATACTAGCCACATAAAGAAACTGTGCACGGAGAAAATATATTCTGGATTGAAATACAACACAGCAAGAACAAAATGATGCAGACGCTGTAGCAGCTGAATGATCGGACCATAAGAAAATGTCAACGGGACCTGAACAACATCTGTTACGATGACGTCAGAAGATCAAAATGGAGTAGGGGGTCAAACGACAAAGTCACAAAGTCAATAACGGGTATGACCACCCTGTGCGTGAATCACAGCAGTGCATCGGCGACGCATGGAGTCCACCAAATGGGCATGGAAGGCCTGGGGAATGGCCTGCCATATCCTCCTCAAATCCTGTGCCAAGTCACGGACGTTATCTGGAGGATGTGGAGGATGACGCAGACGGCGCTCCATTTCATCCCACACATGCTCTATTGGGGAGAGATCTGGAGAAATTGCAGGCCATGGCAGTAACATGACATTGTTACGGTGAAGGAAATCCATTGCGACCCTAGCCGTGTGAGGACGAGCGTTGTCCTGTTGAAATGTCAATCCCGGGCCATGACGTTGCAGGAAAGGAATGACCACAGGCCTCAGAATCTGATCTCTGTAGCCAACACTGGTGAGATTGCCCTGAACAACCATCAAAGGGGTTCGGTGCCGTGCTGTTATCCCACCCCAAATCATCCCAGAGCCACCTCCAAAACGATTCCTCTCCACAATACAGTTGCGTGCATAACGTTCTCCCAAACGCCGGTAGACACGTTGGCGCCCATCACTGTGGGAAATGTTGAACCTCGATTCATCTGTAAAGACAACATTTCTCCACCATATTCGAGGTTGGCGAACATGATTTCGACACCATCTTAGACGGTTGACTCGATGACGGTGTGTCAGGATGGGACGTATGGCAGGGCGTCGTGGTCGAATCCCATGCTGACGTAAACGATTCCTGACAGTGTTGGGATGGATAAGGCGCAGTCCAGGAATTGTCTGGGACGTCGTTACTGCCGTTTGGAACCTGTGTCGGAGATGTGTAACTCGAATCCAACTGTCCTGTCTTGGCGTCGTTACTCGGGGACGTCCTGAACATGGGTGGTCGGCAACGTCATTTGTGTTCTGTCAACGCCTCACCAATGCTGATATCGTGTTACGATGGCATTGGAAATGTGTTGCCACCTGTTGTTGCCTCATTCCCGCTCGGATCATTCCAATGGCTTCATGACGCTGTGCAGCTGTCAATCTTGGCATGATTTGCTTGAGATATGCTTGTGTCTGCGCCTGAGAAGTTTTGAATTTTTGAATGACCACAGATAATGCTTTCCAAAGTGACAGCAATTTTGAGTTGCACATGCTGTGTACAGCTGCACAGGATGCACGTGCAGTAACACATTGCACGTCCATAGACCCCCATCAATGACGTCATATCGCATGGCACGTGCATGAGCGTTTGAATGTCTCTAATAATTGCTGGGTTCAAACCTATCTTTCATATATGGACCATGTGCCCTTATATCTTTATTTTCTCCGTGCACACTTTCTTTATGTGGCTAGTATATTTTCATAACGTCCACGGTGCCGAAAAAATCCATTGAGTGATAGATAACAATGAGCAATCAATCAACGTATTATCAGTTAACCCTTTGAACAAAGTATGTTGTTTTTACATTGGCACTTCACGCCATGATATGAGTGTATTCCCTTTGTTTTAGTAAACCTCGACATGTAAACACTCACTTTTGACATATCAACTGTGCAAGATAACAGTGATTAATCAATCAACGTATTTTCTGTTAATCCTTTGATGACTAGGAACGATCCGTTTATTTACAAAAAAAATAAATCAACTGATCATTCATCTCTTGATGGGCTGCCATGTGTATATTACATAACACACATTTCACGTCACTTCAAACCTGGATTTAGATTGAATAATTACCCCAGACACAATAAATGCCAACCTTTGTCAGGTAATCTAAGTGGTGCTACCACTAATTGTACCTGTAATAAATTCATTAACTGAGCATCAAGTGGATGACGACAAATACACAAGTGTAGGGTTATACCAGAAAACATGGATGACAACAAGGGAGTAGTAATCGCATTATCGACGCAATCCGAAATCCGAAAATGCTTTCACTGCATGGATACTTTTTACTTTTTACTTTTTAAACTATAACCATCTGGGGTATTTCCAAATGACAACATCCGCAGTTCTTTTTGTCTGTTTGTTTAGGCTGAAGAAATTAATTAACATGCACCCTTTGTCGAAATCTTTATAGGTCACAGTTAACCAATCAGTGTTCAAAAATGCGTAAAACAAATATTGCCTCTAAGTTTATTTAGCTGTCCTTGCAGACGTTAGCCCAGTCTCTTGTCACGCTCAGTTGCGTTGCGTATCATCCAGGTACTCACGGGGGAAAAAACAATAACAAAGGCAACAACCAGTCCCAGGGAATTGCTTTAGATCAGTGCCCCTTTAAATCGTTCACACTTCAATGAACCCATCCAAACTGAGGTTCAATCCTTAAATAAATAATCCTGCACTCCATGAACACACATATTATCAAATCATCTGAAGTGTATGGAACATTGTCAGCTTTTCATTTTCAAGTTAGCTTTTCTTGTTTGAAATGGAAAGTATATACCTATTTCAGTGAAGCCAATCTACCTGAGGAGTGGCCAGGTGAGCTAATGCTTCTGTAGATACAGATACAGTGAAGGCATTAGGTGCGGTGGACAGGGCTAGATGAGCTAAAACTACTGTAGATGGGGGATATTGTAAAGCAAATAGGTGCAGGTGCACTGGGCCAGGTGAGCTATGCTACTGTAGATGGAGGATATGGTAAAGCATGTAGGTGTTGATGTATGGGGCCAGGTGAGCTATGCTCCTGTAGATGAGGGATAAAGTGTGGCAAGTTGGTGTAGATGTATGAGGCCAGGTGAACTAATGACACTGTAGAAGGGGGATACAGTGAAAGAAATAGGTAGAGTGCATGGGGCCAGGTGAGCTTATCCTACCGTAGATGGTTGATACAGTGAGGCAAGTAATTGGAAATGCATCAGTCCAGTTGAGCAAAGCTGCTGTAGTTGGGGTTACGATGAGGCAAGTAGATGTTTTGGTACAGATGCATGAGGCCAGGTGAGCTAATGCTATAACTAGGTAGTATAACATCCCAGTCAGTCATTCATGCACTCACTGAAATTTACAAGATTTGAGACTTTGCTTCTGTAGGCAACAATATGAAACGCAACAAACAATTATGTTTTTCCCCCATTAATTTCCAAACTGATTGAACAAAACAGGATGAACATGTATATTACGATATAACCATGTTTAATTTGCAATGATAAGATATACATATCACTGATACCACCATTATGAAAGTTTACTGAGACCTGCGTATGAGCAGGAATCACAGATGACAGTGCACAATTTAGAGTATTTACTTTGCTCCCATCTTCACCACTAGCATAAACATTGGGGCATCAAGTGATTACTTATACCCTACAATAGCTACACCATGGTGAGGGACTAGGGTTTATTTGTATAGGTACATAATACTCCTCCCCGTGATGACTGACTTGTGTTGACAGTCACTGCTCACTCCTTCAGCTGGCAGCACTTCTTGAAGCTGGGGCCTTGGCCATGGGAGCTATCTTTAGACAAACTCTTTATACTCATCAACAACCAAGGCATGACAAATATTTACTAGCAACCACTTATTGCCAGCAAGCCCAGCCCTGTGTTTCATAAAAGTACTGTGTGAATACAGAAGGAATTACTCAAGCTAGACTGTTCTTGATCCCAGTAGGCTGTTTACATGCCCGCTGTCATGTGCTTACACACTGTTTGCAGACCACAGCTGCTGGATCAAATGGTCAGATGTGATTTGAACACTTACTGACACTCCTACAGGTTGTTGGGAGAATGACTAGCAGTCTAGTCACAATTGGGATTATGTCTCATCCTACTCTTAGTAGGGAATACATCTCAGAATTATATAAGTCTAAGTAGGGAATATGTCTCACACTGGTCTTAGTAGGGAATACATCTCACACTAGTCTTAGTGGGGAATACATCTCACTTTAGTCTTATGCCCCCATTTCACTACGACCACGAATATCCCAAATCACCCTGAATAGGAATTTTTTCATGTTCGTTGATAAATCTGAATCATTTCTTGAAGTTCTTAAATGAATCTTATTTGATTCCAAAACATTCATACAGTTCACGGGAGTTCGTCAATTCGGCGAGAAAGTTACTGTTTGTCAAAAACTTTCGTGGAAGGGTCCCCAAATTGTAATTTCGTGGCTGTATCATAATCCATTTGTAATTACTTCCATAACAGCTTCCTAATTGATTCTTTTGAATTCTTTGCTATTCTTAGCGATTTGTGGCTCCCAAAATTTCTTGTCCTCAACCCAAAAACATCCCGAAACCGCCACGAATGTCCTAAGTCAACTACGAATCATGTAAGAATTAAGTAAGTAAGAACAACATTCAGCATATTCGTAGGTGATTCTTACAATTTGTGCATGATCCGTAGATGAATCTTGTAATTTGTACATGTTTCTTAACCCATTCCTGGCATTCTTCATACTTTTCAATCTGAAACCACGAAGGTTTGCATTATTGGCCGAATCATCACGAATTTCCGATTTCCGTCTTAAACCAGTCTTAGGAGGGACTATATCTCACTCTAGTCTTAGTAGGGGATGCATCTCACTCTTGTTTGTCTTAGTAGGGAGTATGTCTCAATCCAGTCTTAGTAGGGAATATGACTCAGATTTATATAAATCTAAGTAGGAAATACGTCTTAATCCAGTTTTAGAAGGGAATACATCTCACTCTATAGTTTTAGTAGGGAATATATCTAACACTAATTTTAGGATATAAAGGAATACGTCTCAGACTAGCCGCAGTTGTTAAACACTTCACCCTGGTCGTAGTAAAAAATATGTATATCACTCTAGTCAAAGGAGGAAATATTTCACAGCCTTATAAGTCACAAGCATGTATATCCCTACATAAGTGCAATAATCTTGAAAGTGATGTTCATTTCCATTTCAGCTCACATCACCTCTTCTACCCTGTTACAGTGTAGATATATTCCCTCTTCTGCCCTGTTACAGTGTAGATATTTTCTCCCTTCTGCCCTGTTACACTGTAGATATATTCCCTCTTCTACCCTGTTACAGTGTAGATATATTCCCTCTTCTACACTGTTACAATGTAGATATTTTCCCTCTTCTACCCTGTTACAGTGTAGATATATTCCCTCTTCTACCCTGTTACAGAGTAGATATTTCCCCTCTCCTGCCCTGTTACAATGTAGATATTTTCCCTCTTCTACCCTGTCATAGTGTAGATATTTTCTCCCTTCTGCCCTGTTACACTGTAGATATTTTCCCTCTTCTACCCTGTGACAGAGTAGATATATTCCCTCTTCTACCCTGTTACAGAGTAGATATTTCCCCTCTCCTGCCCTGTTACAGTGTAGATATTTTCCCTCTTCTACAGTGTTACAGAGTAGATATATTCCCTCTTCTACCCTGTTACAGTGTAGATATTTTCTCCCTTCTGTCCTGTTACACTGTAGATATTTTCCCTCTCCTACCCTGTTACAGAGAAGATATTTCCCCTCTCCTGCCCTGTTACAGTGTAGATATTTTCCCTCTTCTACCCTGTTACAGTGTAGATATTTTCTGCCTTCTGTCCTGTTACACTGTAGATATTTTCCCTCTCCTACCCTGTTACAGTGTAGATATATTCCCTCTTCTACACTGTTACAATGTAGATATTTTCCCTCTTCTACCCTGTTACAGTGTAGATATTTTCTCCCTTCTGCCCTGTTACACTGTAGATATTTCCCCTCTCCTGCCCTGTTACAGTGTAGATATTTTCCCTCTTCTACCCTGTTACAGTGTAGATATTTTCTCCCTTCTGTCCTGTTACACTGTAGATATTTTCCCTCTCCTACACTGTTACAGAGTAGATATATTCCCTCTTCTACCCTGTTACAGTGTAGATATTTTCTGCCTTCTGCCCTGTTACACTGTAGATATTTCCCCTCTCCTGCCCTGTTACAATGTAGATATTTTCCCTCTTCTTCCCTGTTACAGTGTAGATATTTTCTTCCTTCTGCCCTGTTACACTGTAGATATTTCCCCTCTCCTGCCCTGTTACAGTGTAGATATTTTCCCTCTTCTACCCTGTTACAGTGTAGATATTTTCTCCCTTCTGCCCTGTTACACTGTAGATATATTCCCTCTTCTACCCTGTTACAGAGTAGATATATTCAATCTTCTACCCTGTTACAGAGTAGATATTTCCCCTCTCCTGCCCTGTTTCTATTTAGATATTTTCCCTCTTCTACCCTGTTACAGTGTAGATATATTCCCTCTTCTGCCCTGTTATAGTGTAGATATTTTCTCCCTTCTGCCCTGTTACAGTGTAGATATTTTCCCTCTTCTACCCTGTTACAGAGTATATATATTCCCTCTTCTACCCTGTTAAAATGTAGATATATTCCCTCTTCTGCCCTGTTACAGTGTAGATATATTCCCTCTTCTACCCTTTTGCAGTGTAGATATTTCCCCCCTTCTACCCTTTTGCAGTGTAGATATTTTCCCCCTTCTACCCTTTTACAGTGTAGATACATTCCCTCTTTGGTTAAGATTTTTGGATATGTAACAACTCACACTGGACTCCCTGGACACACTCAATGTGCCTCAACAAAAGTGGACGTTCTTAAACATTTACTAGTGAATGATAACAAAATACTGCTGTTAAAAGAAATATGCTATTATGACAGGTAAATATGGTAATGATCAATCATGAAAGCATTTACCCCCCACTGCTCAAACAAATTGCAACACCTGACAATAATACCTCTTCACATGCCAGTAGTTTCATGCTGAGCATGACTTGCAGCATTGCCGTCTAACTGTGCTGCGCTCATCACGTTCAGGCTTCACTAGCCAACACAAGCCTTGCTCACAGAAACACACTTACTGTTCAACACAGGCCGTGCACATAGTAACACACTCAATGTTCAACACAAGCCTTGCACACAGTTACACACTCAATGTTCAACACAAGCCTTGCACACAGTTACACAATCAATGTTCAACACAAGCCTTGCACACAGTTACACACTCAATGTTCAACACAAGCCTTGCACACAGTTACACAATCAATGTTCAACACAAGCCTTGCACACAGTTACACAATCAATGTTCAACACAGGCCTTGCACACAGTAACACACTCAATGTTCAACACAAGCCTTGCACACAGTTACACAATCAATGTTCAACACAAGCCTTGCACACAGTTACACACTCACTGTTCAACACAAGCCTTGCACACAGTTAAACACTCACTGTTCAACACAAGCCTTGCACACAGTTACACACTCACTGTTCAACACAAGCCTTGCACACAGTTACACAATCAATGTTCAACACAAGCCTTGCACACAGTTACACACTCACTGTTCAACACAAGCCTTGCACACAGTTACACACTCACTGTTCAACACAAGCCTTGCACACAGTAACACACTCACTTTCCAACACAGGTGTTGTACAAAGTAACACACTCACTGTTCAACACAAGCCTTGCACACAGTAACACACTCACTGTTCAACACAGGCATTGTAGACACTAACACACTCACTGTTCAAGACAGTAACACACTCACTGTTCAACACAATAACAAACTCACTGTTTAAGATAGTAACACACTCACTGTTCAACACAGTAACACACTCACTGTTCAACACAGTAACATGCTCACTGTTCAACACAGTAACACACTCACTGTTCAACACAATATCACACTCACTGTTCAACACAATATCACACTCACTGTTCAACACAGTAACACACTCACTGTTCAACACAGTACCACACTCACTGATCAACACAGTAATACCCTCACTGTTTAACACAGTAACACACTCACTGTTCAACACAATAACACACTCACTGTTCAACACAGTAACACACTCACTGTTCAACACAGTAACACACTCACTGATCAACGCAGTAACACGCTCACTGTTCAACACAGGCGTACACAGCCACAGTGGTCAACACTGTATGAATGGAAGATTTAAGCCGTCTTGTTTAACAATACATGTTGAGGATACCTTCAGCAAGTGACTGCACATTTAACAATAAATTGACAGTTGTGTGCCTGGTCAACAGTGACTGAGCAAGTGGGGGGGGGGGGGGGGGGGGGGGGGGTTGTTGGTTGGGTGGGTATCGGGTTACTCAGAGCTGGTAGTCAGGCTGGACTGAGACAGGTGTTTCTATGTGACCTGTGACCTTTATCCCTAACACACTGTCACAATACCACTACAACAACCCTGGAGGCAACTGTATACCTCAGATCAACATGTGGAGATATGGGTGGAGAAAGGCAATGTTCTTACCTGATACAAGAGCTTGTAATTAGATATTCATATATATATCTCCTTGTGTCAGTGGGAGCAACCAAGTGGGCCGGCATGTGACCTTAGATCTAACACAGCTAAATGTTCCCACTAAGTCACAGCATGCCTCTAGCGTATGCATGGCTCTTTATAATGTCCATTATTTATAACAATAGGGCCAATGGATTACTATAAAAAGACTTTGAGAAAGCAGGGACCATGTCAAAAGCCCATAACACATTACTACCTGGTGTCATTGAGTGCAACAGGACTAGGAGCAGCTGTCCATGGGGCCTTGCTGTCCCCACCCACACTTTACATGCCTGTACGTCAACTCCTATCTCCACCAACACTTTACACACCTGTACGTCAACTCCTGACCCTATCCACACTTTACACACCTGTACGTCAACTCCTGACCCTATCCACACTTTACATGCCTGTACGTCAACTCCTGTCTCCACCAACACTTTACACACCTGTACATCAACTCCTGACCCCATCCACACTTTACATGCCTGTACGTCAACTCCTGACACCATCCACACTTTACATGCCTGTACGTCAACTCCTGTCTCCACCAACACTTTACACATCTGTCCGTCAACTCCTGACCCCACCCACACTTTACATGCCTGTATGTCAACTCCTGACCCCACCCACACCTTACATGCCTGTATGTCAACTCCTTTCTCCACCCACACTTTACACACCTGTAAGTCATCTCCTGCCCCCACAGACACCTTACACACCTGTAAGTAAACTCCTGCACCCACCCACACTTTACATACCTGTAAGTCAACTCCTCCCCAACCCACACTTTACATACCTGTAAGTCAACTCCTCCCCAACCCACACTTTACATACCTGTAAGTCAACTCCTCCCCAACCCACACTTTACATGCCTGTAAGTCAACTCCGGCCCCCACCCACACTTTCCACACCTGTAAGTCAACTCCTCCCCCACCCACACTTTAAATGCCTGAGGTCAACTTCTGCCCCCACCAACACTTTACATGCCTGTACGTCAACTCCTCCCCCGCCCACACTTTACATGCCTGTACGTCCACTCCTGTCTCCACCCACACTTTACATGCCTGTATGTCAACTGCTGTCTCCACCAACACTTTACATACCTGTAAGTCAACTCCTCCCCCGCCCACACTTTACATGCCTGTATGTCAACTGCTGTCTCCACCCACACTTTACATGCCTGTATGTCAACTCCGGCCCCCACCCACACTTTACATGTCTGTATATCAACTGCTGTCTCCACCCACACTTTACATGCCTGTATGTCAACTGCTGTCTCCACCCGCACTTTACATGCCTGTACATCAACTCCGGCCCCCACCCACACTTTCCACACCTGTAAGTCAACTCCTCCCCCACCCACACTTTAAATGCCTGTACGTCAACTCCTGTCTCCACCCACACTTTACATGCCTGTATGTCAACTGCTGTCTCCATCCACACTGCTGTATGTCAACTCCTGTCTCCACCCACACTGGTGTATGTCAACTCCTGTCTCCACCCACACTGCTGTATGTCAACTACTGTCTCCACCCACACTGCTGTATGTCAACTGCTGTCTCCACCCACACTGCTGCATGTCAACTGCTGTCTCCACCCACACTGCTGCATGTCAACTGCTGTCTCAACCCACACTGTTGTATGTCAACTGCTGTCTCCACCCACACTGCTGTATGTCAACTGCTGTCTCAACCCACACTGCTGTTTGTCAACTGCTGTCTCCACCCACACTGCTGTTTGTCAACTCCTGTCTCCACCCACACTGCTGCATGTCAACTGCTGACTCCACCCACACTGCTGTATGTCAACTGCTGACTCAACCCACACTGCTGTATGTCAACTGCTGTCTCCACCCACACTGCTGTATGTCAAATCCTGTCTCCACCCACACTGCTGTATGTCAACTACTGTCTCCACCCACACTGTTGTATGTCAACTACTGTCTCCACCCACACTGCTGTATGTCAACTCCTGTCTCCACCCACACTGTTGTATGTCAACTGCTGACTCAACCCACACTGCTGTATGTCAACTGCTGTCTCCACCCACACTGCTGTTTGTCAACTGCTGTCTCCACCCACACTGCTGCATGTCAACTGCTGACTCCACCCACACTGCTGCATGTCAACTCCTGTCTCCACCCACACTGCTGTATGTCAACTCCTGTCTCCTCCCACACTGCTGTATGTCAACTCCTGTCTCCACCCACACAGCTGTATGTCAAATCCTGTCTCCACCCACACTGCTGTATGTCAACTCCTGTCTCCACCCACACAGCTGTATGTCAACTGCTGTCTCCACCCACACTGCTGTATGTCAACTCCTGTCTCCACCCACACTGCTGTATGTCAAATCCTGTCTCCACCCACACTGCTGTTTGTCAACTCCTGTCTCCACCCACACTGCTGTTTGTCAACTCCTGTCTCCACCCACACTGCTGTATGTCAACTACTGTCTCCACCAACACTGCTGTATGTCAACTCCTGTCTCCACCCACACTGCTGTTTGTCAACTCCTGTCTCCACCCACACTGCTGTATGTCAACTGCTGTCTCCACTGACACTGCTGTATGTCAACTGCTGTCTCCACCCACACTGCTGCATGTCAACTGCTGTCTCCACTGACACTGCTGTATGTCAACTGCTGTCTCCACTGACACTGCTGTATGTCAACTGCTGTCTCCACCCACACTGCTGCATGTCAACTGCTGTCTCCACCCACACTGCTGTATGTCAACTGCTGTCTCCACCCACACTGCTGTTTGTAAACTGCTGTCTCCACCCACATTGCTGTTTGTCAACTCCTGTCTCCACCCACACTGCTGTATGTCAACTGCTGTCTCCACCCACACTGCTGTATGTCAACTGCTGTCTCCACCCACACTGCTGTTTGTAAACTGCTGTCTCCACCCACATTGCTGTTTGTCAACTCCTGTCTCCTCCCACACTGCTGTATGTCAACTGCTGTCTCCAACCACAATGCTGTATGTCAAATCCTGTCTCCACCCACACTGCTGTATGTCAACTCCTGTCTCCATCCACACTGCTGTATGTCAACTGCTGTCTCCACCCACACTGCTGTATGTCAAATCCTGTCTCCACCCACACTGCTGTATGTCAACTCCTGTCTCCTCCCACACTGCTGTATGTCAACTCCTGTCTCCACCCTCACTGCTGTATGTCAACTCCTGTCTCCACCCACACTGCTGTATGTCAACTCCTGTCTCCACCCTCACTGCTTTATGTCAAGTGCTGTCTCCACCCACACTGCTGTATGTCAACTCCTGTCTCCACCCACACTGCTGTATGTCAACTCCTGTCTCCACCCACACTGCTGTATGTCAACTCCTGTCTCCACCCACACTGCTGTATGTCAACTGCTGTCTCCACCCACACTGCTGTATGTTTTTGATTGATTGATTTGTTGTTTAACCCCGCACTCAGCAATATTCCAGCTGTATGACGGCGGTCAATAAATAATCGAGTCTGGACTAGAAAATGTAGTGATTGACATCATGAGCATTGATTCACACAATTGTAATTATCATATGACATGCATCAACCAAGTCAATGAGTCTGCCCAACTATAGATGTTGTACTATGGGTGTTAGGGTTATAGATGTACTACAGGTGTTGTACAAAAAGGATACTGTACTATAGGTGTTGTACTATTGATGTACTATTGGTGTTGTACTATAGATGTACTACAGATTATTGTACCATGGATGTTGTACTTTTAGTGTTGTACTGTAGATGTACTATTGGTGTTGTACTATAGATGTACACTTAGTGCTGTCCTATAGATGCACTATGGGTGTTGTACTATTGGTGTTGTACTATAAACGTATGATGGGTGTTGTACTAAAGATCTTGTACTATTAGTGTTGTACTATATATGTACTATTGGTGTTGTACTATAGATGTAATATTAGTGTTGTACTATATATGTACTATTGGTGTTGTACTATAGATGTAATATTAGTGTAGTACTATAGATGTACTATTGGTGTTGTACTATAGATGTAATATTAGTGTTGTACTATATATGTACTATTGGTGTTGTACTATAGATGTAATATTAGTGTAGTACTATAGATGTACTATTGTTGTTGTACTTTAGATGTACTATGGGTGTTGTTCTATTGATTTACTATTGATGTTGTTCTGTAGATGTACTATTAGTGTTGTACTATAGACGTACTATTGGTGTTGCACTATAGATGTTGTACTATAGATGTTTTATTTTAGATGTTGAACTATTGATGTTGTAACATAGATTTTGTACTATGGGTGTGGTATTTGTGTTGTACTATAGATGTTTTACTTTTGGTGTTGTATTGTAGATGTTGTACTATTAGTGTTGTACCATAGATGTTTTACTTTAGATGTTGAACTATTGATGTTGTACTATAGATATTATACTAGGGGTGTTGTATTGGTGCTGTACTATGGATGTACTACAGGTGTTATACCATAGATACTGTACTATAGGTGTTGTAGTATAGATGTACTATTGGTGTTGTACTATGGATGTACTACAGATTATTGTACCCTAGATGTTGTACTTTTAGTGTTGTACTATAGATGTACTATTGTGTTGTACTATAGATGTACACTGAGTGCTGTACTATAGATGCACTATGGGTGTTGTACTAATGGTGTTGTACTATAGATGTGCGATGGGTGTTGTACTATAGATCTTGTACTATTAGTGTTGTACTATAGATGTACTATTGGTGTTGTACTATAGATGTAATATTAGTGTAGTACTATTGATGTACAATGGGTGTTGTACTATAGATGTACTATTGATGTTGTACTGTAGATGTACAATAAGTGTTGTAATGTAGATGTACTATTGGTGTTGTACTATAGATGTACTATTAGTGTTGTAATGTAGATGTACTATTGGTGTTGTACTATAGATGTACTATGGGTGTTGTTCTATAGAATTACTATTGATGTTGTATTGTAGATGTACTATTAGTGTTGTAATGTAGATGTACTATGTGCTGATGATCTCATTCTTGTAGCAGACACCCCTCTTAGATTGCAAAAGCGATTAGATCAGCTTGCTGTTTATTGTTTTAAGTGGGGAATGGAGTTAAATATGGATAAGTCAAAAATAATAGTTTTTAAGAATGGAGGTAAACTTTCTAGATATGAGAATTGGACATATAATGGTGTTAAAATGGAAACTGTAAGTTTTTATAAATATTTGGGGTTGATGGTAACACCAAAGCTTGTTTGGACTAAAGCATGTAAAGTATTATCAGAGCAAGCTAGTAAAGCATTAATCCCAATAAGGTCTTTGATAAGGAAATTTGATATTCCAGTGGAAAATTCATTTCAAGTTTTTGACAAGAAAACTATGCCAATTCTTACATATGGTAGTGAAATATGGGGTTTTATGGAGAGGGAGAGTATAGAAATTGTTCATAGAAAGTTTTGTAAATTTATTTTGAATATTTCTTATAAGTTACCAAATGCAGTAGCCTATGGAGAATGTGGCAGACGTCCACTTAAAGTTGTATATTATGTCAAATGTATAAAATATTGGTTACGGCTTATCGCCATGTCCAGAAGTAAGTACCCATATCAGTGTTATCAAATGCTAAGAAGTTGTTGTGATAGGAAACAACCTAATTGGGCCACTCATGTTAGAAATTTATTATGTTTTTATGGTTTTGGAGTAGTATGGGTATCGCATGAAGTGGGAGATGAGCAGTTATTTCTAAACATATTTAAGCAAAGAGTGTTGGATTGTGCAACACAGGATTGGCATTCAGATGTGGAACAATAGAAAGTGCTTGTTTTTTTTTCCTCATTTAAATCTTTGTTAGAATGTGAAAAATATGTGGTTTGTATAAATGTAACTAAATTTAGAAGAGCGTTGTTAAAATTCAGAAGTGGTTTTAATTCATTTGGAATCCAGAATGTTAGAAAAGGTAAATGTGTTAAAGAGGATACTGAAGCAATTTGTTTTTTTTGTAATGTTTTTGAGAATGAAAATCATATTATATTTCAATGTCCTAGGTATGAAGATAACCGAAAGGTTTTTCTAGAGGAGTTGAGAAAAAAGAATAAATCATTTGTTACTATAAATATGTTGTGTACATCAGATCAAAGTGAGATTTTATATTATTTCTCCAGATTTCTATATACCATTTTCAGTATCAGAGGGGATGTCTAGTATTTTTACAGTTATCACTATTTGAAATGTTTCAGGGTTCACTGTACTAAGAAAAGAAAACAACTAACTGAAGCATCTGGAAAATCTTAGTTTGTCAGATTTATATAACACTTTATATAATCCCATCACTGTCAGTATGCTATCTGTTTCTATATTTATATTGAGGTTTATTAGCTAATAGAGCGCATCCAAAATATATTGTAACTATGGGTCATGTGGCCTTCTTTACTGAATAAAATTCTGTCTGTCTATACTGTAGATGTACTATAAGTGTTGTAATGTAGATGTACTATTGGTGTTGTACTATAGATGTACTATGGGTGTTGTTCTATAGAATTACTATTGATGTTGTACTGTAGATGTACTATAAGCGTTGTAATGCAGATGTACTATTAGAGTTGTACTATAGATGTACTATTGGTGTTCTACTATAGATGTAAGATGGGTGTTGTTCTATAGAATTACTATTGATGTTGTACTGTACATGTACTATTAGCGTTGTAATGCAGATGTACTATTAGAGTTGTACTATAGATGTACTATTGGTGTTCTACTATAGATGTAAGATGGGTGTTGTTCTATAGAATTACTATTGATGTTGTACTGTAGTTGTACTATGTGTGTTGTACTATAGGTGAACTATGGGTGTTGTAATGTAGATGTACTATAAGAGTTGTACTATGAATGTACTATTGGTGTTGTACTATAGATGTACTATTAGTGTTGTACTATAGGTGTACTATCAGTGTTGTAATGTAGATGTACTATTAGAGTTGTACTATGGATGTACTATTGGTGTTGTACTATAGATGTACTATTAGTGTTGTACTATAGGTGTACTATCAGTGTTGTAATGTAGATGTACTATTAGTGTTGTACTATATATGAACTATCAGTGTTGTAATGTAGATGTACTATTAGTGTTGTACTATAGATGTACTATCAGTGTTGTAATGTAGATGTACTATTAGAGTTGTACTATAGATGTACTATGAGTGTTGTTCTATAGATACACTATGGGTGTTGTTCTATAGAATTACTATTGATGTTGTAATGTAGATGTACTATTAGTGTTGTACTATAGATGTACTATGGGTGTTGTACTATAGATGTACTATTAGTGTTGTACTATAGATGTACTATCAGTGTTGTAATGTAGATGTACTATTAGAGTTGTACTATATATGTACTATTGGTTTGTACTATAGATGTACTATTAGAGTTGTACTATAGATGTACTATTAGTGTTGTACTATAGATGTACTATCAGTGTTGTACTATAGATGTACTATCAGTGTTGTAATGTAGATGTACTGTTAGTGTTGTAATGTAGATGTACTATTAGTGTTGTACTATAGATGTACTATTAGTGTTGTACAATAGATGTACTATCAGTGTTGTAATGTAGATGTACTATTAGAGTTGTACTATATATGTACTATTGGTTTGTACTATAGATGTACTATTAGAGTTGTACTATATATGTACTATTGGTGTTGTACTATAGATGTTGTACTAAGGACATGTACTTAGGATGTTGTAATATATACGTTGTACTATAGATGTTGAACTCTAAATGTTATGCTAAAGATGTCCTACTACATGTTCTCCTACGATGCTATATATCTGTTTTGAGGCACTGGGGGATGCATGCGTTTTTTTGGTGATAAGGAACAGAGAAGCTGTGAAGAACTCAGTGTAGAACACATGGCATTCTCCCAATACTCATGTCCAATGTCACGTTAAAACCTTTGGCTTTCCCGGTGAGTTTTTGTTGAAAGAAAAGCAAACAACATGAGCAACCAGCCAAACTTTGGGCAGGCCACACATGCTAACAAAAGTTTTGTGCTTGTTTATCTTATTCAATTAGGCACAAACCCTTTAGGAAGCAATCCTCAGGAATTCCTCTGGTTTACAATGAGCTTGACAACAAACACAACAGATCTATGAAAATAGTCCAACAGCTTGAAGCTCACCTGAAGCACTACAATCGGTGACACATTCATAAAGAGTGGGAAGTTCTATGAAGTAGTATCTTCAACCATTGGTAAGACATATTGGACTGCTATGGAGATTTCAAATGCTTGAAATATACTGTTTCACATGGGAGAATTCCTGACATCGATGTAAACAGTCCTTTCAGAGCACTAAAACTTGAGCGCCCTGTGGAAGTTTCTATACATGTTGTGATGGATCACTTGCTGGCCAACTCTGACATCTGGTTAATTTCAGACCTCAGCCACGAATCACTTGATACAGACTTCACATTAAGTTTTAATACATAGTTACATGTTTGCAATATGAAAATAATGAAAAAACAATTTATTATTTTGTTTTACACGTATCTTAGTAAAAATACCAAGAGGTAAGATGCACAAAGAAGAAATGACAATGTCAAGGTTGATTTGAAGTTAAATATTTATTGACAAAATCAAGCAACATTAAATTGATTGTTTGTATATAAATAGGGTAGGCCCCATGGCCACACGAAAATAATTTTGTCTGATCTCAGGAATGAATGAGTGGAGTAGTACAGTGCACAACATCTACCTGCTGCCAAACAGATTATTGCGGGCACTCCCGATAGACATTGCTAATTTTCATGCAACACCAGATATAAATCGTCACAATGTGCATCAAGCTCAAAACAGTGTATGCTTTACTTGAAATTGTTGCTCAAATACACTTTTGATCTGTCGCAGAATGCAAACAAACATGTTTGAAAAGAGAATAAAGCATACGATCACTCTCATTTTTGTATTGTAGTAATACAAGCATTGTGGCATTACAAAGGTTCAGAGCATCAACAGCAAACAACACATTCTGCTGAAACATCATCAATTATGTGTTCACTGTGAGCATCATCACATTGTTGTCACTTACAACCTTGAAAATTGTCCTACAAATGAGAGTAGCCCCTCTTGGACCAAGTGGCCAGTTGTTTGAAATCAAACAATAGTTATCATTGTTTATAATTCTACCTCTATCACATCATAGCCATAAATTCCTGTTTGGCTGTCAATCACACTGTAAAATTATTTAAATTTTCAACATAAGTCCCCTTCACTTCCAACATATCTAATAGTGGTGAGGATAACCCTATCCTTTGCAGGAAGGGCAACTGTGCATGCACAAGGCAGGACAACATCACTTCTTTCAACCCTTTCAACCATAATTCTCATACACTAGATGCAGATTATAAGGGAGGTGGGAGGGACTAATTCCTGATGTAATAGAGGTAGTAGTCTTAGAATTATACACAATGATAGCTATTGTTTGATAATTCCTTCGAATACCCTACCTCTATTACATCATAGCCAAATACACCAGAGGGACCAGTGGGAACTGACATCTAGTATCCCTTGATAGTTGTCAGCAGTGAAATGGGAAAAGAGCTGAAGTATATTGCCTGATATTTGTTCTAGATTTACTAGATTGGCATACAGATTACGTCACTCCTTTTACTATGACATCAATGTTTCGAAACCATGCAGTGGTATATGTCATATCCTGACGTTACTTCCGGTTCTGACATCACTTCTTCTGAAGTCACTCTATGACATCACTTCCGGTTCTGTCGATACTTTCTGACATCACTGTCGGTTCCGAGTGAGTGAGAGAGTGAGTGAGTGAGTATGGTTTTACGCCACTTTTAGCAATATTCCAGCAGTATTACAGCGGGGGCACACCAGAAATGGGCCTTGCACATTGTACCCATGTCGGGAACTGAACCCAGGTCTTCGGCATGACAAGCAAACGCTTTAACCACTAGGCTACCCAACCGCCCCTATCGGTTCTGAAGTTCACTATGACGTCACTTCTGGTTTTATATCTCTTACGACCTCACTTCTTGTTTGTATTACGAGTGACTTCTTCTGTCCAACATAATATCGACCCTTACCACTTCTAGTTCTCATAGATAGGGAAAAGTGAAGCGGTGAAGAACTCAGTGTAGAACACATGGCATTCTCCCAATACTCATGCCCAATGCCACGTTAAAAGCTTTGGCTTTTCCGTTCAGTTTTTTGTTGAAAGAAAAGCAAACAACATGGGCAACTAGCCAAACTTTGGGCAGGCCACACATGCTAACAAAGGTTTTGTGCTTGTATATTTTATTTAATTAGGCACAAACCCTTTAGGAAGCAATCCTCAGGAATTCCTCTAGTTTACAATGAGCTTGACAATATAACACAAGTATATTGCCTGATATTTATCCTAGATTCACTAGATTGGCATATTATTACGTCACTCCTTTTTCTATGACATCAATGATTCTAAACCTTGCAGTGGCATATGTCGTATCCTGATGTACTTCCTCTTTTGACGTTACTTCATCTGAAATCACTCTATGACATCACTTCCGGTTTTGTCGATACTTTCTGACATCACTGTCGGTTCTGAAGTTCAACGTAACTTCTAGTTCTCAAAGATATGATGTCAGTCCCTACTTTTGACGTCAACTTCTTCTTCTCATCAGTTATATTTATCATATTTTGATGTTATGACGGTGTAAAGTCTGAAAGTATACCCCCCCCCTTCAAAGTATACCCGGGGGTTAATTCAGGGGGCTTGCAGAATCTACCCCCCTTTCCCAGAATCAACCCCCGGGGTATAATCTGGGAGCTCCCAGAATATACCCTGGGTTATAATTGAGATTGTTGTCAGAACCGGAGGTCAGTACAATGATATCATGTAGAAACCTTATATAACTTATATCCTAAACGATCTATGATTTCCATGTTAACCAATGATATGACTGTGCACTGGTAGGCTGTTTTAAAGGTCAACTTACCTTGATTTGGGTCTGTCCTAGAAAGATAGGAATCCCCTGAAAGATGAAGAAGGGGAGGCAGGGCTACTGGGTAACTATCACCAAAACAGGTCCCAGTGAGAATAGTCCCTCAAGATTGGTCTGACTGTTACTTGTTCCATGGAGTTCCTACTAGCAAGGCTTGTTGCTACAGCTCTGATCTCATGAGCTCTGCAGTTTCTCCATGTTGGTGTGAAAATTTGTGCCTGGCCATACCTGTCTGCTGTGGTGGTTTTCAGCCAGCCATATCCTTTTCTGATGAAGGGACTAATTCCTGATGTAATAGAGGTAGTAGTCTTAGAATTATACACAATGATAGCTATTGTTTGATAATTCCTTCGAATACCCTACCTCTATTACATCATAGCCAAATACACCAGAGGGACCAGTGGGAACTGACATCTAGTATCCCTTGATAGTTGTCAGCAGTGAAATGGGAAAAGAGCTGAAGTATATTGCCTGATATTTGTTCTAGATTTACTAGATTGGCATACAGATTACGTCACTCCTTTTACTATGACATCAATGTTTCGAAACCTTGCAGTGGTATATGTCATATCCTGACGTTACTTCCGGTTCTGACATCCCTTCTTCTGAAGTCACTCTATGACATCACTTCCGGTTCTGTCGATACTTTCTGACATCACTGTCGGTTCCGAGTGAGTGAGAGAGTGAGTGAGTGAGTATGGTTTTACGCCACTTTTAGCAATATTCCAGCAGTATTACAGCGGGGGCACACCAGAAATGGGCCTTGCACATTGTACCCATGTCGGGAACTGAACCCAGGTCTTCGGCATGACAAGCGAACGCTTTAACCACTAGGCTACCCAACCGCCCCTATCGGTTCTGAAGTTCACTATGACGTCACTTCTGGTTTTATATCTCTTACGACCTCACTTCTTGTTTGTATTACGAGTGACTTCTTCTGTCCAACATAATATCGACCCTTACCACTTCTAGTTCTCATAGATAGGGAAAAGTGAAGCGGTGAAGAACTCAGTGTAGAACACATGGCATTCTCCCAATACTCATGCCCAATGCCACGTTAAAAGCTTTGGCTTTTCCGTTCAGTTTTTTGTTGAAAGAAAAGCAAACAACATGGGCAACTAGCCAAACTTTGGGCAGGCCACACATGCTAACAAAGGTTTTGTGCTTGTATATTTTATTTAATTAGGCACAAACCCTTTAGGAAGCAATCCTCAGGAATTCCTCTAGTTTACAATGAGCTTGACAATATAACACAAGTATATTGCCTGATATTTATCCTAGATTCACTAGATTGGCATATTATTACGTCACTCCTTTTTCTATGACATCAATGATTCTAAACCTTGCAGTGGCATATGTCGTATCCTGATGTACTTCCGCTTTTGACGTTACTTCATCTGAAATCACTCTATGACATCACTTCCGGTTTTGTCGATACTTTCTGACATCACTGTCGGTTCTGAAGTTCAACGTAACTTCTAGTTCTCAAAGATATGATGTCAGTCCCTACTTTTGACGTCAACTTCTTCTCATCAGTTATATTTATCATATTTTGATGTTATGCCGGTGTAAAGTCTGAAAGTATACCCCCCCCCCCCCCTTCAAAGTATACCCGGGGGTTAATTCTGGGGCCTTGCAGAATCTACCCCCCTTTCCCAGAATCAACCCCCGGGGTATAATCTGGGAGCTCCCAGAATATACCCTGGGTTATAATTGAGATTGTTGTCAGAACCGGAGGTCAGTACAATGATATCATGTAGAAACCTTATATAACTTACATCCTAAACGATCTATGATTTCCATGTTAACCAATGATATGACTGTGCACTGGTAGGCTGTTTTAAAGGTCAACTTACCTTGATTTGGGTCTGTCCTAGAAAGATAGGAATCCCCTGAAAGATGAAGAAGGGGAGGCAGGGCTACTGGGTAACTATCACCAAAACAGGTCCCAGTGAGAATAGTCCCTCAAGATTGGTCTGACTGTTACTTGTTCCATGGAGTTCCTACTAGCAAGGCTTGTTGCTACAGCTCTGATCTCATGAGCTCTGCAGTTTCTCCATGTTGGTGTGAAAATTTGTGCCTGGCCATACCTGTCTGCTGTGGTGGTTTTCAGCCAGCCATATCCTTTTCTGATGAAGGCTTGCAGGAGATAAATAGGCATTTTCACTACTGTCTGTGGTCTTGAGTGGCTGGGATGTAATATCTCAAGGCTTTTATAGGACATAGTAGTCTGTCCGGATAGTCCACACTTTTACTTAATGCTGGTATCCTGTATTCCTGTGGCTAAAGAGACCAAATGCTGATGACTGATTGATATGAGTGTTATTGTGCTCCAGTCTTGTTTGTGCGTTATTGATGAAATATCAATGGCATGTACCCCTGATACACAAGCCACAGTGGACATAACAATGGAGAAAATCTGTTTTCTTTGAAGCTATCGGTAATATAGCATTGTTGATGGGTTCATAAGGAGGCTCCATCAATGCTGACAATATGATTGACAAATTCTGTTTTGGAAATGTATGTGTTATTTTAATATCTTCAAGTGCAAAAGACTTCATGAGTAGGGTGAGTACCTAAAGAGAAATCATCATGTTGTAAAACTGAGGCGAGAGCTGATCGGTAGCCTTCAGTGGGGCCATGTCTGAAATTCTTATCCTTTCTGAGATGGAGTAAGAAATCAACAACTTTAGGTACTGTTATGTCCATATCTAGAAAGCTTCTTCCCCTTCACGAATTGAGAAACTTGTTGTTATAGATGGCAGTAGATGATGGTCTCCATAACTTTGCCACTGTCTGTGCAGATGATTGTGAGTAACCGTCGGCTTGCATGTTTCTCGAGACAATTTCAGTAAAGTATGTCAGATCTCGGCTAGTGCAGTAGATTGCGAGTTTCACAGGTTCTTCCATTAGGAGGGGTAGGAATCTTGGAAACCATATCCTGTTTGGCCATGCCATGGCTGTTAGTATTTTCATGCAATCCGTCTCTTCTATTTTCCTCAAGACTCTGTCTAGGCGCATCTTCCCGAGGCAAGAGAGTTAACTGACTTTAAAAGTTCAGTTTCCACCCTTGCCGAACTAGGCTGGAATTCCTGGGCTCGATCGTAGCGCCACAAGTGGGTATTACGAGTTATGTCCTTTCTATGCCTCTCCTATTGACCAATCCAATTCCACCTCTCATATCACTTGCATTTGCTTCAAACAAAACGGTGGCACCCAGTCAAGACGATCTGATCGATAATCAAGATCTATATTGTGATAAAACGAGTCTTACATCGCGAAGTGCATCAAATCACGTGAGCACCTTGATTAAAAACATGAAAAGATTTAGAAAATATCTGTTGACAACGAGTTAGTGGTGCACATGCTTTGCAAATCCCGCAGTCGACCGAAATCTGCATGACACTTTACGTACCGGATTTCAGTTTCGGTGCACGATTTTGATTGGACTATGCATAGACTCGTTAGTCCAGCCAAAATGTAACTCCATAATACCAGCCTAGTTCGGCAAGGGTGGAAACTTGACTTTTATAGTCAGTTAACTCACTTGCCTCGGGAAGATGGTCTAGGCGAGACCAAAGGGGGAAATGCGTCGGTAAATAATCCCTTCCAGGTAATGGATAGAGCATCAATCTAAAGGGCTGGTGGGTCTGGCACTGGGATGACATAAACTGGTAGCTTGTGGTTGAGGCAGGTGGCAAATAGGTCGAGATGTGGAGTATTCCAGGTTGATGTTATCCACTTGAATATCTCTGGATGGAGGGGCCATTCCGTGGGTGCGATCTTCTTCTTCCAGGATAGTCAATCTGCCAGTATGGAAAATTTTCCTAGGATGTGACATGCTACCAGCCTGCAACTCACTGAGTCTGCCAAAGCATATAAACGTGTAACCTCCTTCAAGCAAGGCTGAGACCTCATGCCCTCTTGATGTAATTGCATTTGCCATGCAAGGATAACTTGATAAAATGCTCTCATTTCCAGGCAACTGATGTTTAATTCCTTGTCTTGGGTAGACCATTTCGCCTGTACTGTGACGTGGTCCATGTGGGCTGCCCATCCTTTGCCTGATGCATCTGTGTAGAAATGATGTGATGAATGGGAGGTGCCTGGCATGACATTGCAGCCACCATGCCCCTATGTAGACTATGTCTTGATTGGGAACTAACCAGGAAACCCAGATGCGCTAGCATTTGGATGAGGAAGAATGTATTTTGCTTGATCTGTGACTTGTCCTGATCGGCCAGTAGGAAGTCGGCGATGTAGCTTTGTAGTGTAAATAGGTTCAGATGAGCAAACCCGATGACAAGGGTGGTGATCCTGGTGAACAGCCATGGAGCAATGGAAATGAGCTCTTGATATCTGGGTCTCTGAACATTTGATTGATGCCTTATTTTGTACAGATTCCCACAATTCATTTTCTGAACTAATTACCTACCAGACCGACCTTGGTTCTTATACCTTCTCAGGTCATCAATCTGCTACAGTTTGTCTTGCAGTTGCTCTTGTATAAGAACATCTAGCAGCGATAGTGTGAAAAGTTACCAAAATCGTGTTCAGATGTGATAAAAAAAAATCTTTAGCTTGTTGACATCTGGACAAACATGAAAGAAGTGATGTTTTCCAGCCTTGTGTATGTGCAGTTGCACTTCCTGCGAAGGATAGGGTTATCATCACAACTATTAGATATGTTGGCAGTGAAGAAAAGTGTTGAAACTTTAAATAAATTTATAGTGTGATTGACAGCCAAACAGGAATTTATGACTATGATGTAATAGAGCTAGGGTATTCAAAGAATTATTTTATTCTCATTGAAGCCCTGTGTCATGAATCTTTGGTGCTTCATAATTGGTGTTGCCTCGGGTTAGTAGAAAACATTTCATAACATATAAATCATCTGCTGAATCTTCTGAAGTCCTTGCCAAAATGACTTAAATCGATGAGTCGGTTGTCTCTCTGGCTTTCCTCGCCTACACTGAGTTTTATATTATGACATTCGATGTTTCTGTTTCTAATTTGGTGATGTTTGTGTTTATGCTTTTATCATGTTCTGACTAAATGGAGTAGCTTAGCCAGGGAGAACAAGAGACGACTACTGGTAATCCTGGATAAGTTGAACCAACTCACAAAATGTGTTTGAAACAGATTTTGGGATTACATATTTGGTTTTTGACAGGTAGAGAGGGCGTATGCATGTTGTGCCTGTGCAGGTCATGACAGTGAAACAAACGGACTACTGTCCCGTGGACACGGGTTGCTCATAAGACTACGGAATTCTCTAAAAGGCGTTAAATAGAAGTCAATAACCAACAAATAATCATGTCAATGCGAGGTAAGCATGGACAAATCATACATTCTCAGGCTTGAGAATTGGCCTCTAACTTACATGTAGAAAGAATGTACCAAAAGATCTCAAGCCTTGTCAAAAGCTGGCATTGCCACTGGTCTGTCTTATCTATGCTAAAGCACACAAGAGCAGAAGGTATCACTCATGATAAAGGCAAGAGTAGTTGCATTATCCCATTTAAGTAGCGAAATCATCCAGTGATCAAGTCTCAACTTTACGATTTCGACCAGTGCACTGTTCCCAATTCGTAGAGTAATGAGAAAACAACTCCAGACAGTATCTATGACATGATGAAAACTGATTTGAATTATGAGGGTTCAAGAGAAAGCTTAGAGTTATCTCTTAAACACATGGTATTTAGATGGCATAACATGCAAGGTTTTAATGGAAGGAAAAGCTAATGTTGCAGAGCACATGCAGTACTTAAAAGCAATAAAAGAAATGAGATGAGAAACGACCGACCATCTCTATTGATGAAACGTGGTGGCATGTGAACCACAGTGTCAAAACATCTTGGCAGTTGGAGGCTGATATGGCCATAGACATCGGGTGATCACAGTTCATGTACAGTCCGAGAATGGATTTGTACCAAATAAGCTGCTCATATTTGATGCAAAACTCAAAACAGGTGATTTGATGAGTTGAATTTTGATAATTTCTCCAAATGGTTGCAGGAAAAACTGATTGCCAACATTCCATCCAAGTCCATCACTGTTACGAACAACACGCCATATCATAGCAGGGAAGTGGATAAAATTGCATTTGACGACATGGATGATCAAACCCAAAATGCAGTTTCTTTCAAAATTTAACAAATCAGGTTCTGTGTACCAAGTAGATACCATGATAAAACAAAATGGACATGCTATGTCTGCCTCCTTAACCATGCAAATTTTCTTCCCAAACGAAACTTGCACTTCACAAAAACATCGATTTGAGCTGCATGTGAAGAACGTATGTCTGCAATCAGTGCAAAACACGGTCAGGATGTTGTAAGCATGTGTCCTACTGACAAATGCAATGGCAATGCGGTGGCACTATTGTGTATTGTCAGATACAGCTAGATGGAACAATTTGACAAATCACTGTTAAAGTTAAGCATGAACTAGCAATTTTCATCGCAGAAACAATATGTTGACATTTAATCATCAAACTACAACAAATATTAATCTTAACGAGTCAAAGTATGGCAGTTATGATATTTGTATCCATTTTCTGTCAACTAAGGTTTGTTTCAAGGTGTCAATAGTGGTAATATGATCGTAGTTACTGTAAATAACGGTGAGTTGGTAAAGTGGACCTTATGGAATGGAGCAAACAGAAGTTGTAAGTACCGGATGGACACCGAAATTAATGTAAATATTATTGAATGAAAGTTTGATTAAAATTAATAAAATAGATTACGTAGATTACAAACATGAGTCCAGATATACAATTAAACACTTTTTATTACCGACGATGTAATGACAGGACTAACTGGCATAATTCAATACGGATTTGTTGATATGTTATTTCAGATGACAGTTCATGATGAGACATAGTTTTAGGTTACGGGTCCGGCTTATCTACCGCACATAACAAGTTAAAGTACTGTCAGAAATGCTAGAAAACTGCTTTCTGGCTTACGAGTCATAGGACTATAAAAAGAGCATATATCAAAATAACGCACATTGCCCTAATCTAGCCTGTCCTAACTGACACTGTGATTACCCTTAAAATGTACTTTTACAGGTAAAATGATGATCAAGTCAGAAAATATTTGTGTGTTGTTATGCATGTATGAAATGGCCGATAACCTGAGGTAATTACCTAACACCTGTCCTGTGCATTCTCCCAGGTGCAAATGTCACTGAGTTGGGGTTGGTCTCAAAATATTGCTGTTATTGTACTTAATTGACATGCGTTGATGAGGTAGCAATTTAGGATATGTACTGCATTATATTTGCTTGGAAACATGATGGAATAGTTAAGAGCTATGAAACGGGATGAGTATTGGAAGGTTGCGGTTTTGGAATCCAGAAGTATTTGTTGTTCTACAGATGGTTTCTTGAGGTAGCATTTATCTCTGCTGATGATGTATATGAATCTGTACTTTTGAATGTTGTGTTATGTCATGCCACAAACCCTTTACACTTAGCCAAGATGGGTACAACAGGGTTGAGCTCACAATGTCTGACTGGCGTCCGTGACCATGTTGTGCCGCCAGCACATATGTCTTGTACTTTACTGGGTTCTTATTTAGCCGAATTTTCTCCAGGAGTTGAACTTTCGCTTCATATGGTCTGAAGTCGACAATGTCATATATTCCTGTATGGTCGCCTTTGATAGTTATGAATGGTTTGGAGATAATGTGACCTCATAGACAGGATTGAATATTTTCCCCTGAAAAGTGCTCAGTCATCGCCACGGGCATTGTATCGAAACGCCATCTCTTGGAGGGCAATAGTTAGTGCAGTTAACATTAATTGTATCTTTTATTCCTTTCAAATTCTACTACAAGTCAGGGTTACCTTCTGCTCATAAAGCTTGTATACTATACGCCTAGTCACCCTGTATCAAAGCTGTCTAATATCCTTTTACGTCCCTGTTTTGTTTTTGAGACCACCCCTCTAGCTGTTTTGTTTTATTTATCCTACTGTAGACTTGATGGTATGAATTGAAAACCATATAGCTTGGGCAGTTTGGTAATTCACCCGATCTGAATTAATAAATATTTTCCCTCTATCTCTCTAAAGTGTAAAGAACTTGTATACATTTCCCAATACAGACTCCATATCATGTACCATGGTTTTGGCTATGCAAGTGTAATGTAACATCCATCATGGGAGCATGCAATGTTTACAAAACAAATACAGCATCATTTTGTCATTTTAGAAGATGCACATCTAGAATTTTCTCAAAATGATTTCTGTGTGTGGATTACATGTTTAAAGAAGACTACATTATTATCATAATAACGGAGTCACGTGCGCATATTGATGTTGTCCGTTTCAGACTGCCATCATTGGACTTAGAATAAATGTAAACTTCCTGTTTTCGTTCAAATTTGTCTCCTGTAAACTTGTCGAAAGGACTCCTTGTGACTGAAATACTTCAAACAACAGGTAGGTCGATTGGTAGTTACTCGATATTTCAATAACAACAATCTGTGAAAAATTATATCCTTTTTCAACAGGCAAAAAGCAGATTTCTAGCATTTCCAAGAGTACTGTAATACTTCGGCTTATGTATGAGATCAGCTTATCTACGGTCATATATGTTTAAACCTAATGTTTCAAATATTTCATTGAATTTCAGGTGAGCCACAGAGCTATGTTGATCTTTTCATAATATCTTTATCTATCTGTCAAGGAGTGTACATGTGATAGAATGAGTTGGAAAAAACTACAGTTGCCATTTGTTCAGCTATGACAATTTAACAAGTTCTGAGACACATTTGCTGTGATTTTGTTACCACTTATCTGATATCTAGTGTGTGAAGGAAGACTGGTAGATGACATGAATGTGATACAGGACAGTGAACAGGACATGTATCATCCTCTCATTATGATTAAGTTCTCCTCTCATTGTTGAAACAGAAGTATGCTCAAAGTATTAATGTTACCCATGTGAAATTGCATTTAATTTCCAATTATGAAACATGAGATGGTCCCCATCTGCCCCAACAAGTGTCCCAATGCACCTGGATGTGGGGTTGACTGGGACAAAACAAATACTTCCACTGGTAATATCTCAGGTTGTCTTGTGTTTGTTGCACAAATGTTAGTCATTAAAGGCTTTAAATATATGATCTGTTCTTTGGATTCTGTACCAACTGCAACGGAAGATATACAACAACCATTTGGTGTCCATATGTGCACCAGTACTCAAGCTGTATTTAGTTTATGAAATATGATGTTAATGCATCTGACAATTTCCATAATATTTGATTACAGATAATTTATTTGTACTGGATATTTATGTTGATAATGATCCATTTCCTGGCTGTTCCAGTTCCTGCTATCCAGTGTTTGTTACTGTCACGTGACATATGAACCCCAACACATCCTCCTGCAGCCTGACTGCCCCCTCACCGACTGCTCCCTCACCGACTGCCCCCTCACCGACTGCTCCCTCACCGACTGCCCCCTCACCGACTGCTCCCTCACCGACTGCCCCCTCACCGACTGCTCCCTCACCGACTGCTCCCTCACCGACTGCCCTCACCGACTGCTCCCGCACCGACTGCCCTCACCGACTGCTCCCTCACCGACTGCTCCCTCACCGACTGCTCCCTCACCGACTGCTCCCTCACCGACTGCTCCCTCACCGACTGCTCCCGCACCGACTGCCCTCACCGACTGCTCCCTCACCGACTGCTCCCTCACCGACTGCTCCCTCACCGACTGCCCTCACCGACTGCTCCCTCACCGACTGCCCTCACCGACTGCTCCCGCACCGACTGCCCTCACCGACTGCCCCCTCACCAACTGCTCCCTCACCGACTGCCCCCTCACCGACTGCTCCCTCCTCACCAACTGCTCCCTCACCGACTGCCCCCTCACCAACTGCCCTCACCGACTGCTCCCTCACCGACTGCTCCCTCACCGACTGCTCCCTCCTCACCAACTGCTCCCTCACCGACTGCCCCCTCACCGACTGCTCCCTCGCCGACTGCTCCCTCACCGACTGCTCCCTCGCCGACTGCCCCCTCACCGACTGCTCCCTCGCCAAATGCTCCCTCACCGACTGCCCTCACCGACTGCCCTCACCGACTGCTCCCTCTCTGGCTACAATGAGCAACAGGTGCAGATAATTTCCCCTGTGCTACCACATCCCGGGGTGAATATTCAGTACAACAATCACATTCAAACAGGACAGCTGCAATTAAATATACCATGTTGGATCTGTAATTACATGCAATGTCCAGATCCCACGACCTGCTTTCATTTGTTCATTGCTGACAGGTCAGTTGTCCTAAATTCTTGTAGGAAATCAGTCATTTGCTAATTATCGAGAAGGCTTTGAGAGCATCAGGCAACCATTTACCCACTACTATAGTAGTGATTTTTGTTTTTTTTCTATCACTTTTTATTTACAATATTATCAAATGATGGTAACATCATAACATTTATGTTTCTGCTGTTAGTAAGATACACTTTATGGTTGTAACAAATGTTATATTTGGGAAAACACTTTCTTAGTAAAGTACAGATTCTCGTAGTTTTTGGGGTTGAGCGATCTAACCCACTCAGCCACCGAGGCTTCCACAAAAATGAAAGTCCGACTACCAGTTGTCGATCGCTGTGGGTTAGATCGCTGACTTTGTGTGCTGGCGATTAGGTGCCTCACTCTGGCAAGTGTGGGTTCGAATCCCGGACGGGACTCAACCCCAAAAAGTACGAGAATCTGTACTTTACTAAGAAAGTGTTATCCCAAATATAACATTTGTTACATTTGTACACTTTCTAAATGGCATTGTGTATTCCCACTTTATACTTATTTACACAATGAGCATTATGCCTGTGTACTCGTACAAAGAGGTGAGGGGAAATGGGGTTTAATGTCACATTCAAGATTATTGCATGTATACAGTGATGTGCATGCACTTGTGTTTGTGTGTGTATGGCTGTTTGTACTTGTCTGTACTAATGACGATTTTATAGTGCTACCCCACTGAGATACCATTCCGTAGTTTAACATGAATACCCTACTCAGACCCAGTGTACTGACTTCGAGCCGACCAGCCCTTTAATGGCGAGTGTCAGGCAGGCTAACAACAGCTACCATCTTTTTATGTCTTTTGGTATGACATGCCCGGGCATCAAACCCCCAAACTTCTGCTCTCCTGTCACATGCTCTACCACTAAACAACAGAGGTGGTCTACTCGTACAAAGAAGATGGATGATGTTTTTTTAAAGAACACAAATAAAGGGTCACAATAAACTAGAAAGATGTTTGCAACATTTCCTAAATGCCAATAAAGTTTCTCATCACAAACATGTATCATGAACCATAGTGACTTTACCACATCAGGAGACAGTTTACCTCACACATGCCCAATGCAGTATAATGTTATAACATTTATACTAAGTTATCCTATAATAATTAGATCCACATCAAGTGCTTTTATGAGTTATCATGGTGTAATATTTATACATCATTTCATATAATTATAGTTTAGCAAGTAATATTTATATGAAATGATGTATAAATATTACACCATGATAACTCATAAAAGCACTTGATGTGGATCTAATTATTATAGGATAACTATACATCATTTCATATAAATATTACTTGCTAAACTATAATTATATGAAATGATGTATAAATATTACACCATGATAACTCATAAAAGCACTTGATGTGGATCTTATTATTATAGGATAACTTAGTATAAATGTTATACCATGATAAAACATTTATACTAATTTATCCTATAATAATTAGATCCACATCAAGTGCTTTTATGAGTTATCATGGTGTAATTTTTATACATCATTTGATATAATTATAGTTTAGCAAGTAATGTTTATCATCAGGTAAAATGTATATATAAAATATCAGTAGTTTCAGTTATAGCTTTTTAGATAGATGCTAGCCTAAGGTAATGGGAGCGCATCTATCTAAAAAGCTATAACTGAAACTACTGATATTTTATATATACATTTTACCTGATGATAAATATTACTTGCTAAACTATAATTATATGAAATGATGTATAAATATTACACCATGATAACTCATAAAAGCACTTGATGTGGATCTAATTATTATAGGATAACTTAGTATAAATGTTATACCATGATAGCAGTACAAATTGGGAACAGAAAAGCCTATGACTCCAGCTACCTTAATAACAAAGTTATTTTGGGTTTAATAACATCGATTTGGGTTTGGGAAACCACATGGTCAATGCAGTACATGTTTAAAAAGAGAAAAACGTATACCTATATCTACCTTAATAACATAGTTATAAGCACTTCTGGTTTTCTAACATCACTTGTGAACCTCTAGTGATGTCATCCTATTGTTTAAATAGAACAAGGGCACATCAGAAGTTTGTTTGTTCATACTCTACCCATTGCAACCACTATTTACAGCATTAATGTTCAAACTTTGTCTTGACAAGTATCTCTTAGAAAAGCTTGCAAACTTTAATTCATGTAACTTCAGTAGTTTCAAAGAAAACTTGTCCCCCTTTCAAGCAGTATGCACAAGGTTGAAAAGCATGGAGTGAGGGCCTTAACTCATATTTGAGATTGTGACCAGTAACATCAGTGTGTATAATTATATTTCTCCAACATATAAAGCTTTGGGGAAAATTGGTCCCCATTGAGAAGCAGGCAGATGAATGGAAGGACAGAAAGATGGATGGATGAACTCCGTTCCTATATCCCCCGCCCCACTTCTTTGTGGAGGATAAAAACCTTTCAGCAACCTATCTCAACTGTCCCAGGGTTATTCTACAGTTACTCCCCCTGTCCCAGGGATATTGTACAGTAACTCCCCCTGTCCCAGGGTTATTCTACAGTAACTCCCCCTGTCCAAGGGTTATTCTACAGTAACTTCCCCTGTCCCAGGGTTATTCTACAGTAACTCCCCCTGTCCCAGGGATATTGTACAGTTACTTCCCCTGTCCCAGGGTTATTCTACAGTAACTCCCCCTGTCCCAGGGATATTGTACAGTTACTCCCCCTGTCCCATGGATATTGTACAGTAACTCCCCCTGTCCCAGGGTTATTCTACAGTAACTTCCCCTGTCCCAGGGTTATTCTACAGTAACTCCCCCTGTCCCAGGGATATTGTACAGTTACTTCCCCTGTCCCAGGGTTATTCTACAGTAACTCCCCCTGTCCCAGGGATATTGTACAGTTACTCCCCCTGTCCAAGGGATATTCTACAGTAACTTCCCCTGTCCCAGGGATATTGTACAGTAACTCCCCCTGTCCCAGGGTTATTCTACAGTAACTCCCCCTGTCCAAGGGTTATTCTACAGTAACTTCCCCTGTCCCAGGGTTATTGTACAGTAACTCCCCCTGTCCCAGGGTTATTCTACAGTAACTCCCCCTGTCCAAGGGTTATTCTACAGTAACTTCCCCTGTCCCAGGGTTATTGTACAGTAACTCCCCCTGTCCCAGGGATATTGTACAGTAACTCCCCCTGTCCCAGGGATATTCTACAGTAACTCCCCCTGTCCCAGGGTTATTCTACAGTAACTCCCCCTGTCCAAGGGTTATTCTACAGTAACTCCCCCTGTCCCAGGGATATTGTACAGTTACTCCCCCTGTCCAAGGGATATTGTACAGTTACTCCCCCTGTCCCAGGGATATTGTACAGTTACTCCCCCTGTCCAAGGGATATTCTACAGTAACTCCCCCTGTCCCAGGGATATTGTACAGTTACTCCCCCTGTCCAAGGGGTATTGTACAGTTACTCCCCCTGTCCCAGGGATATTGTACAGTTACTCCCCCTGTCCAAGGGATATTGTACAGTTACTCCCCCTGTCCCAGGGATATTGTACAGTTACTCCCCCTGTCCAAGGGATATTCTACAGTAACTCCCCCTGTCCCAGGGATATTGTACAGTTACTCCCCCTGTCCAAGGGATATTGTACAGTTACTCCCCCTGTCCAAGGGATATTGTACAGTTACTCCCCCTGTCCAAGGGTTATTCTACAGTAACTTCCCCTGTCCCAGGGATATTGTACAGTAACTCCCCCTGTCCAAGGGATATTGTACAGTTACTCCCCCTGTCCCAGGCATATTGTACAGTAACTCCCACAGTCCCATGGATATTGTACAGTAATTCCCCCTGTCCCAGCAATATTCGCCAATCGCCAATCAAAATTTACAATCTCAAGAGCTGTTGTACACCCAACAGGGTAATATCCAGGCATCACAATTGTTATCAAAAGGTTTTGCTCAAGGTTTCAATCTGCAGTACAATTGTCCGTTAGCTCTATAGGGCTGCTAAAACACAAACATCGGCAGTGTAACAACTGCCCAAGGTTGTCAGCAGCAAAATGCAAAAAGAAATTCTCTTAGGTAGGGTTACTAAGCAGGTCCTTTTTCTGCACGTACTATAAGGAGTATCACACATTGTTTTAGTCCAGAGGAAAACAGGAACATCATGCCCCACTGGTAAGTTTTCTGAAGATTTCAGGCTTATTCATCACTTCTCTTATCCCCAAAGCTCCTCAGTCAATGATCACATTGATGATGCATTTTGTTCTGTTCAGTACACTCAGTTTGATCAAGCAGTCACTTTTGTCCGGAATCCCAGATAAGGAGCTCTTCTTGATGAAAAACCGGACATCAAATCTACATTTAGGTTACTTCCAGTCAAACCACAAGTTTTCATCTGCTGGGTATGTACTTCAGGGAAATGTCTTCCTATTGGCTGCTCTATTTCTTGTGCATTATTTGAGAAATTCAGTCCTTTCCTAGAATGGTATATCACAACCAAATCACAACCCAATCAGGTCATATACTATTTGGATAATCTTCTGCTCGGATGTAAGCGTGGCACTTAACAGTGCAGTGAACCCTTAATGCTAGTAAAAACCCTGTTTCATATATTTGGTGTCCCCATTGCATCTGAGACCCGTGGAATTCCAGGGCAGAATAGGTCATCAGCAAACTATGCTAGCCGTAAAAGGCAACTATGCTTGTCTAACGGGATCAGGTGGTCAGGCAGAATAGGTCATCAGCAAACCATGCTAGCCGTAAAAGGCAACTATGCTTGTCTAACGGGATCAGGTGGTCAGGCAGAATAGGTCATCAGCAAACCATGCTAGCCGTAAAAGGCAACTATGCTTGTCTAACGGGATCAGGTGGTCGGGCAGAATAGGTCATCAGCAAACCATGCTAGCCGTAAAAGGCAACTATGCTTGTCTAACGGGATCAGGTGGTCAGGCAGAATAGGTCATCAGCAAACCATGCTAGCCGTAAAAGGCAACTATGCTTGTCTAACGGGATCAGGTGGTCGGGCAGAATAGGTCATCAGCAAACCATGCTAGCCGTAAGATGCTTGTCTAACGGGATCAGGTGGTCGGGCTTGCTGACTTGGTTGATGCATGTCATCATATCCCAATTGTGTTAATCAATGCTCATGATGTCAATCACTGATTGTCTGCTCAAGACTTGATTTTTTACAGACCGCCAGCATATATAGCTCAAATATTGCTGAATGTGGCATTAAAGAATAATTGATACAGTTTCTATGGAGATACAGATTTTTAAGGACAAGATCGAGGCTTTGGTGCTATAAATCACAAACATACTGCAATCCCACAGAAACAAGGCAACAGTTTGTACAATGCAATCGCTACTTGGCAAGCTGCAGTTTGTCATGGGGTAAGACTTACACAAAGGAAGACTTGAAGGTATGGCCTACATTCTCTAATCATCTCAATGGTGTTTCAATGTTCCAGGATGCAGAAAGCGTTTCTGGTCAACAACCATAACTATACACAGATGCTTCAGGAAGGCTTCAGGCTTACTTTCAGGGCAGATGGACATATTTTAAGTGGCCACAATCTTTGGTACAAAAGGATTTTGACATTACTTGATTTTTTTTCCTATTATTGTGGTTTGTGACTCTGGGGGCACAAGATTGTCAACAAGAAAGTTATGTTTTTTTGTGACAACCAGGCAGTGGTATAAGTCATCATGCAGCATTAGAACAAGCGGGTAATGTCATTGGTCAGAACTATGGTGAGCATAAGCTTTTGTGCCTGGTACATCAGCACCCACTACAATGTCATAGCTGAGACAACTCAGTTGTCAGGGTGAGTAGTCATTTGTCCCCAATCAGGCCTAGAGGTGTCAGATGACATCTGCTACTCGTCATACGAAGCAACACTGTTCAGGGCTTTTTTTTACTGTGGCATTCTTTGGATTCTTTTGGGTGAGTGAAATAGTTTCATGTTCCATACGGTATGATCCAGCTTTAAAATTGACTGATATCTGATACTGGACCACAAGATGTTATTCACCTGCAGTATTTCAAGACCGATCAGTCAGGAAAAGGAACATATATACATCTATCATCAATACCAGTAAATGCAATGTCTCCCTACTTGTTGGTTTGGCCCGAAGGATGTGAGCAGCGATCTAACCAGATATGAATTTCAGTTCCTTCTCAGAAGCACCATCTCTATTCCAGGTTTTTACTCCTACCAGTATGCATCTCATTCCTTTTGAATTGGCACTGCTACATCAGCAGCAATGAATGAGGTTGATCAGCAACAAATCCAGCAATATGGTAGATGGCAATCCTCGTGATTCTAACTCAACTTCTTCTTGCTTCAGGGACATGGGTGATAGGTAACTGCTCCCTGGCACCAGTCATAAAGAAGCAGTCCACAGTGCTTGCAGATCATGGTCCTACTAGTTGGAAGGTGAAAGGGGGCTGACTTGGAGCAAATACCGACCTGCTCTTTATAGACTCCTCGACAGCACCAAGCAACATCCAAGAAGGCTAATCATACAACTGTGCTCCAACACCTTGTATGTTAAAGCTGGACACCGTCTGCATAATGATAATGTGAGGGACCTATTACACACTCGTCTTCGCCTCCCCCACTCAACACTGATCTGGTCCTGGACGCTTCCACGTAGGTTGTCGCGAGGGGTAAACAATGTGAGCCAGGTCCCAACAAGGAAGAAGCTTTATTGTTGGATTGCCACCTGTGACAGGAACTCAAAGTTGACAGGCATGACTACGGTCATCCACATGCAGGTAGTTTGTACCTCAGAGACAATGAGCATGGGAATTATCTCCCTTTATGCCTCGTCCATTCACACTTTGAAATTTCTCCCAACAAGTTTACCTACTGTTGTCATTCTCTGTAATTCAGTGTATGATTATTTCAACAGTCTTACCTCACACCAGTAATCTCTCAACAAAACAAATTTAATATATTCCTATCAAAACCACTGGTCTGTCAATAATCATGAACATTGTGAACACTGATGGCAGTCTTAGAGTAGAATATCTTTTCAATCCAGAAGTAGATCACCTGCCATAGTTGATCACCTGTTTTCATGGACTGATGCTGCTTCTTTTCACTACAAGAAGCTCCCGATGGACGCAAACTTGGAGTGTGGTTAAAACACAGATTTTATGTGCGCCTCAGTCAGATGAATGCTTGTCTTGTTGCCTAACAACACACTGTGATAGGCTGAAGAATGAAGCACCATGTTCCAGATAATTACTGGATGCAAAATACACTAATCCCCATTGGATGCAAAAATGCATGGCTGTACAATAAAAACTTCTGACTATGTCTAAATTTCCTCAGTGTATTTTAAATATTTAGTGTAGACTTGAGAGTATGGACACTTTGTGATGTCATTAGTGTCTTTGAGTCACAGGCAAGATGACATCAACTCCAACAGCACCAATGGATGAGATAATCAGGACTCACCATGCACCAATGGATCAAATAATCAGGATTCACCATGCATCAATGAATGAGATAATCAGGACTCACCATGCATCAGTGGATGAGATATCAGGACTCGCCAAGCACCAATGGATGAGATAATCAGGACTCGCCATGCACCAATGGATGAGATAATCAGGACTCACCATGTACCAATGGATGAGATAATCAGGACTCACCATGTATCAGTTGATGAGATAATCAGGATTCACCATGCACCAATGGATCAAATAATCAGGACTCACCATGAATCAACGAATGAGATAATCAGGACTCACCACGCACCAATGAATGAGATAATCAGAACTTACCATGTATCAGTGGATGAGATAATCAGGACTCACCATGCATCAATGAATGAGATAATCAGGACTCACCATGCATCAGTGGATGAGATGATCAGGACTCACCATGCACCAATGGATGAGATAATCAGGATTCACCATGCACCAATGGATGAGATAATCAGGACTCACCATGCATCAGTGGATGAGATAATCAGGACTCACCATGCATCAGTGGATGAGATAATCAGGACTCACCATGCATCAGTGGATGAGATAATCAGGACCTTCCATCAGGTGATGCTGTCTTCTCTGCAAATGCTTTTATACCTTCCATCAGGTGATGCCGTCTTCTCTGTAAATGCTTTTATACCTTCCATCAGGTGATGCCGTCTACTCTGTAAATGCTTTTATACCTTCCATCAGGTGATGCCGTCTTCTCTGTAATGCTTTTATACCTTCCATCAGGTGATGCCGTCTTCTCTGTAAATGCTTTTATACCTTCCATCAGGTGATGCCGTTCTCTGTAAATGCTTTTATACCTTCCATTAGGTGATGCCGTCTTCTCTGTAAATGCTTTTATACCTTCCATCAAGTGATGCCGTCTTCTCTGTAAATGCTTTTATACCTTCCATCAAGTGATGCCGTCTTCTCTGTAATGCTTTTATACCTTCCATCAAGTGATGCCGTCTTCTCTGTAATGCTTTTATACCTTCCATCAGGTGATGCCGTCTTCTCTGTAAATGCTTTTATACCTTCCATCAGTTGATGCCGCCTCTCTGTAAATGCTTTTATACCTTCCATCAGGTGATGCCATCTTCTCTGTAAATGCTTTTATACCTTCCATCAAGTGATGCCGTCTTCTCTGTAAATGCTTTTATACCTTCCATCAAGTGATGCCGTCCTCTCTGTAAATGCTTTTATACCTTCCATCAAGTGATCGAACTAGTGATGGTACTGCTCGGCAGACAGAAAATAATGAAACCAATTTTTGAATTGATGTATGATGTGTGTACATGAAGAAGACACTCTGCACATTCAAGCTATGTGACAGCAGTCAGTAAATATCCAGGTTTAAAGACCATATTGATGCAAGGTTTGAGATCCAGTATACGGGAATTGTAGTTGGTGCAGGTGATGAGGTTCTGGCCATAGACAGGAATTCCCCAATTTGTAGCCATCTTATCATAGCGACTGATTCAGGACAATCATATTCAACATCACATGTGTCTGTAACCAACGCAGTCAACACATTGGAGCTATCGGGTATGACAGGCTTCTAAGTCTGTCCTTTCCTGAACCTCGCTGCAGCAATGTGTATGACACAAACGTGTCAGTCTCTCATTAAAAGGATATGCTTCTATGCTGAAGTCCAGTCATCAACTCAAATCATGGAGAACATAGAACGGCCACGTCATGAGATTGAAGAAACAACAAGCACCTCTCTGAATAAGATCAAGTCCTCCCAAGCCTTTCCTGATCAAATATCTTTCAAAATTTCCCTCCTACACCGCACTAAATTAAGCAAGTACACATGTCTATCCAACAGAGATTACTGAGGACCAAGCAAGTACACATGTCTATCCAACAGAGATTACAGAGTACAAAGCAAGTACACATGTCTATCCCACAGAGATAACTGAGGACCAAGCAAGTACACATGTCTATCCAACAGAGATTACCGAGTACCAAGCAAGTACACATGTCTATCCAACTGAGATTACTGAGGACCAAGCAAGTACACATGTCTATCCAACAGAGATTACTGAGGACCAAGCAAGTACACATGTCTATCCAACAGAGATTACCGAGTACCAAGCAAGTACACATGTCTATCCAACAGAGATTACCGAGTACCAAGCAAGTACACATGTCTATCCCACAGAGATTACTGAGGACCAAGCAAGTACACATGTCTATCCAACAGAGATTACCGAATAACAAGCAAGTACACATGTCTATCCCACAGAGATTACTGAGTACCAAGCAAGTACACATGTCTAACCCACAGAGATTACCAAGTACCAAGCAAGTACACATGTCTATCCCACAGAGTTGACTGAGTATCATGCAAGTACACGTGTCTATCCAACAGAGATTACCGAGTTCCAAGCAAGTACACATGTCTATCCAACAGAGATTACTGAGGACCAAGAAAGTACACATGTCTATCCAACAGAGATTACTGAGGACCAAGCAAGTACACATGTCTATCCAACAGAGATTACTGTGTACCAAGCAAGTACACATGTCTATCCAACAGAGATTACTGATGACCAAGCAAGTACACATGTCTATCCCACAGAGATTACTGAGGACCAAGCAAGTACACATGTCTATCCCAAAGAGATTACTGAGGACCAAGCAAGTACACATGTCTATCCAACAGAGATTACTGAGGACCAAGCAAGTACACATGTCTATCCCACAGCGGTTACTGAGGACCAAGCAAGTACACATGTCTATCCATCAGAGATTACTGAGGACCAAGCAAGTACACGTGTCTATCCAACAGAGATTACTGAGGACCAAGCAAGTACACATGTCTATCCAACAGAGATTACTGAGGACCAAGCAAGTACACATGTCTATCCAACAGAGATTACTGAGGACCAAGCAAGTACACATGTCTATCCAACAGAGATTACTGAGGACCAAGCAAGTACACATCTCTATCCAACAGAGATTACTGAGGACCAAGCAAGTACACCTGTCTATCCCACAGCGGTTACTGAGGACCAAGCAAGTACACATGTCTATCCATCAGAGATTACTGAGGACCAAGCAAGTACACGTGTCTATCCAACAGAGATTACTGAGGACCAAGCAAGTACACGTGTCTATCCAACAGAGATTACTGAGGACCAAGCAAGTACACATGTGTATCCAACAGAGATTACTGAGGACCAAGCAAGTACACATGTCTATCCCACAGTGGTTACTGAGGACCAAGCAAGTACACATGCCTATCCCATTGCGGTTACTGAGGACCAAGCAAGTATGTGTGTCTATCCAACCGACTATCCTTCTGGACTTTGTTGGAGACAAAACCATAACAGTAGTTTTGTTTTCCTGTATAGGAGTCATAATGGAGATGTGTTGCTCCATCTGAAGTGTCTCAGCTGTTTGTAGACTCCTTGGGGGTGAGTGCTGATCAGCAGCTACATTAATAATATTTCAACTTTTAATTACCAATCTAGTCACTGTCCATTTTTTATTATCACCATTAAGTTGTTTTCAACAATAGCATTCTATTTCATCAACCTGTAATTTCATAAAACATTCCTTAGTTGTCACCATGTTGGTATGAACTATTCAGAGTAGGATATGTTGGGTTATCATGTAATTGAAATGTATTTTCATCCTGGTGACTGTAACATCCTGACAGGCGAAACATCTACATCTGATTATTGTTGTGTCAAGTTTATTGTGAATTTGAAATGAGTTGTAACCTCGTATGAGTCATCATTGTAAATTAATGGTCCCTTGCAATCTCATGCAATAAGACCTCAGCAATGCATGTTGGGTAAACAGAGTGAGATGCTTGCTATGGCGGATGTTGTATCGATGCTCTGAAGTAAACAACTATGTGGAACTACAAGATAAGTCTGTCTTATTTCTTATGAAACATATGGGATTACGATCCCAGGTTACCACAAAATGCTTATGTACACTGTTACCATATGGCCATGTTTTTAAGAAATGTTTTATGTATTTGTTTTAGGCTACATCATGGGTGGCTATAATACTGACTACCACAGCAAATAAAAGTGATTCAAGAGAGATATTGTACTTGGTCCTCTTTACCCTGCTACACATATTTGGCACATGCTTCTTGGTAATGGAATGACAGGCACTTGACAACATTTCTAGGAATTTGTAACATAAATAGATCTTGTGCCGACTTTTGAAGTTTTTTAGGCCTAGTTTTGCTGACATATTTTAGTTGAATATGTAAAACTGGACTCTTTAGCTTCCAAGAGATGGATGCAGAAATCATAAATGCCATAATTTGACTCACAAAACGTCATATTTGTTGTAGTGTGACTATCATATGTCAACATAACATTTTTGCGACCAAAATAGTTAGACCCCAGGAAGCCTACACGGTGACTGGAACAATTCCATACGAAAAATATATCCAGAAATAGCAATCAGCTGTAACAAAGTGCTAATTGATGGTTATTATTATTTTTAAAATAAACATATAAAAGCTGCAACTATTAAATAACACGATATTAGAATCTCTGATAAAATAATAGTTTCAGACACAATTTTCTCCGATCATTGCATCAAAATTCTGTGAAGTTATATCATCAGGTATTTTTTAACTGAATCGCCTGTAGATCTGGGAGAAAATGTGTGTACAACTGATTGCTCCTTCGGTTTACGAGAAAAGACAAACGGTAATCTTAATCTCTGCATAGAAAACCATAGGAAATACAAATCTAACATTTACTGATGCTTTACCACAAATTTTGCATTATTATTGACCATGTTTGTTATCACCTTTTCATTTACCTGAATTTGCTGAAGGGATTCAAAGTAGTTTTATACTACGCATTAAAAAAAGAAAATCGGTGTTCCCCAATGCTGCATCCCAAAGATGTGTGCACATTATGCTTACTCAAGAATATACAGTTAGCTATTGAAGATAGAGTAGCCTACCTTTGCTTCATTAGCGCAAGAACTAACATTTATCGCACATATTGCAGCAATCCTAAGTTTTATTTGCAGTTGGGGCACGCTTAAGGGAAAAGCAGATGGAGATTCTGATCATTAGAATACGGATTTCTTCAAGAAAAGCAAGACATCAAATCCAGTTTACTCATTAAATCATTACTTGTCCATGGACATGCTAGGCAATGTATATTACTCACCCAACTTCTAAATATTACTTGGCACGGGCATCGGGCAACAGTATTTTCTAACCCCTGTACTGACTCAAGACTTTTGGCTACAGATCATTTTCCCACACTTCCCCAGTTCTATGAGTGAGTGAGTGAGTGATTATGGTTTTACGCCGCTTTTAGCAATATTCCAGCAATATCACGCCAGGGGACACCAGAAATGGGCTTCACACAATGTACCCATGTCGGGAATCAAACCCGGGTCTTCGGCGTGACAAGCGAACGCTTGAACAACTAGGCTACCCGACCGCCCCCTCCCCAGTTCTATGGAAAACTCTGCCTGCAATCTTCTTGCTCAGTGTGCATATATATATACTCAACAACAAAAGTTCCTGTGACATCAATATTATAGTGTATTTTTCAAACAAGTAAAGTTTGGTTTTCAATATTGTAGTACATGTATGGAACAAGTCACAAAAACGCAACTGCTACAGAAAAGCATGCATTCCATGCAAAAGTTGACTTTTATGCAAGCCCCATGCATTTCACTACCCAAGAATGGGTATAAAAACATGTGCGTTAATGGGATTTCCATATGCATTGTTATCCTCGTGCTGACAACAACCACTCAGAAAAACAACAAAATTACGCAATTATTCAACATTACAAAATGCCATGCCTGTCCGAAAATGAGCGTCTGTGAGCTATTGGTATGCTTGAAGCCGGATCGAGTCAACGTGATGTTGCAAGACAATTTAACGTCCACAGAAACACCATTGGTGTTTATGGCAACGTTGGCAAAAGACGAATGCAGTCAGAGACCATCCTCGGAGTGGCAGGCCACGCGTAGCCAATAATCGACAAGACAACTGGCCCCAGGATCATGAAACTAACTTAAGACCATATTTTGTCTTAACTCTTAAGATTTAGACTTAAGACTAAATTTTGTCTTAAATCGGGGATCACGAAGCACAATCTATGAGAATATCTAGCCTAAGACAAAATTTGATCTTAAGTCCTAAGACTGCCCCTGAGTAGACTTAAGACAATATTTGTAGCAAGAAAGATGGCGGAGGCTGTTCGCCTCATGAGTCTCCTAAGGCCTAAAAAGGACAAAATAGCAATTCATCGGACATTTCGAGACCGATTCAACCCTCGTGATCTGTACAACAACGAAGAGCTCTTTGAGAGATATAGATTTCGTCGTTCTGCCATTTTTTTCATCGTTGGTCTAACCAGTGATGAACTGGCATAGATTCTACCCCACTCAGCATTCCCACAGTCTCCCACCTATCATTCAAGTTATGATATTCCTTCAGTTTGTTGCCACTGGGGCTTTTCACCTTTATTTGCTCAGTCGTTTTGTGTCAGCCATATTGGATAGTGTTTACAAAATCACGTTATACGTACACCGGTAATGAGACGCAAATACCATCACATATATTTCAAAATCAGCTGCGATACCTACATCCTTGAATTCCTCATACATTTTAGAATCAAATGCCAAATGGTCTTTGTCACCAATACAAATTTTCTAGATGTAATGAAGCAAAATAAATGAGGTGTGAAAACGAACGCTGAAAAAAGGGCACTTGTTTGAAATGTTTCCGTTGGTTTCAATGAAAAATATAACAACAAATAACAGCACACGGATTGTCAGAATGGGTCTGATTACTTACATGTCACATTTATGTATATACGAACCCTGAATCAAGGAAAGTCCCCTTGTAAAATCCCGCGTACTGTTGACAGTCAACATATTAAGTAATTTCTTTGAGGTGGAGGTCCTTGAATGAAAGTATACACATCTAGTTTTGCATTATATAATCAATGGGTTCGTCCTTTATCAAATATTGTGACCACAGGATATTAAACTGTTTACTATATTTCTCCAAGAATTGTAAAAAGTTTTAAAATATAACCTGTGCCATGTACCCCGTTGGTGGACGATTATCCTTATACGATTATCCTGATAATTCTATACCAAGAGAGCTTTCTTCGCATCTTTTATGGTATAATTCTGAGACAAGATGATGAGAAATAATTACATAATAAAGAACTAATACATGTCCAATATTGAATATTAATTTTGTTTGGTTTGAAATAATCTTTTGAGTACTTGATTACGTAAAATTGATGCCAAACAGGTGCGTGTCTTGTCCAATTAAGATACACTGTACATTATCGAATTGTTTATCTATTCAAGACATCATTTACATGGTAAACGCAGTCTTTTTATGTTGTGTCAAAAAAGCGTCAAATTCCATTGTACACATGGACTTTTTCCATACCATGAACGAAAATTAGGGGAGATATATATCAATCAAAATAAAAGGGTCATCTTTCTCCGATGTTATCAAAGACATACAAGCAGCCATGGCGTCAAATAGAATTGTGTCATTTTCTTAGTAATTCATTACATTTGATGATACTGCTAGTGATCCAATTATATAGGTGCAACATTAGTCAAATTACACTTGCACAATCAGGAGAATGTTGGAATCTAAGGACTAATTTATGTTTTACATAGGGCCATCCATTTCGCTATCACTCATTTTTTATGAAGTACAATTTCATCATGTCTGGTGGTTTTTTTAATTCCTAAACGTATACAGTTCCAATATCGATATTTGTGTTGGAATAGTTTGGTTCCTCATGAACAAAACACAACGAAAATACACTGTCTTTACCCACAGCTAATTCTCACCAAGTGACCTGAGTTACAATAAACTAGTGCTTAAGCATAGCGGAGTTATGCCCCCTTTCCTTTGAACGTGTGTAACCTCTCTGTCGCCTTTTGACGTCATAGCGGTAATCAGTTTTCGTCATTTACGGCAGGCTATTTTTTCCATTGAATCTATGTCGTTATACATACTCATATAACTCCCTTTGATATATATTTATGTCGTTCAAATATTGGGGAATGTATTTTGTTCGCTCACAGTTTCGGTAAAGCTGCTAAATGAAAAAAAATGTCGCACAGGACTTTTATTGGTGTATGCTAAAAAGCGGAGAAATTTCCTGTTTTTCAACACAGATTAAATTCTCGGACAAAACTTAGCAGCGTCTTCTTTTCAAACCAGTTTAATATAATAACAGTTAAATTTACACCATCAGATAGGAAATTTAAAATTCTACATTGCTGCGGTATTTTATAGCCGGAGGTAGACCCAGTGCCGAGTGAGCGCAATTCTCGCACAACCCTCACTTTTCCAATCTTAGGAAAATGTGCGTCAGAAAAATAACCTCGGCATCCAATGATTACCGTAGTGCGATATTACGTGCGCGTGTCCCTATGACGACGGTCTTAAACTTAGACTTAGCTAAGATTTTGCTGAGACCGTTTCAAGATCCAGTCTTAGACCGAATCTTAGCTAAGCAAAATCTTTAAAACTTAAGACAAAATTCGTGCTGAGCAAAATTTGAGCTAAGACCACTTTCATGATCCCGGGGCCTGGATTCGAACAACACACCTACAAAATCGATTCCAGCCAGCAACAGTGACTGCAAGAAGCATCCCTGGCCTTCTATAAATATCTTCACAAACCGAATGTCGTCGCCTCAGATGTGCAGGGATTGTCACCAAAAGACCCGCCAGATGTCCCATTTTGACAGGAAACCACCGCCAAGCACGTCTAAAGTGGTGCAGACAGCATCTACGCTGGCTGGCCATGTAATGGGGACAAGTTCTATTCACTGACGAGTCTTGTTTTCACCTCAGCAACAGCGATGGACAGATTTGAGTGTACTGAGATCGAGGTGAACGTTACGTCAATCATTTTGTCATGGAAGAAGATCGGTTCAGGGGCCGCAGCGTTATGGTATGGGTTGGGATTACAGCAAGACAGAGGACCCTTTTGATAGTGGTACCGCAACGAGATCATCGGCCCTGTTGTTCTACAAGTTTTGCATCATCATGGCCCAGACATTACCTTTCAACATGACAACGCCCGGGCTCATATTGCTCGATTCAGGATTCTCTTCAACAAAACAATGTGAATGTCATTCCCTGGCCGGCTCGCTCCCCTGATCTCTCACCAATCAAGCACATGTGGGATGAGATGGATCGGAGGCTTCGACGTCAACCACGTGTTCAACAGACACTCCAGGAACTTCAAAACATGCTCCAGCAGATATCGACAGATATCCCACAGGACTTTGTGCGACGTCTGGTCCATTCCATGAGACGAAGATGTGTAGCTTTCATCGCAACCAGAGGTGGACACACATGCTATTGATTTGTGAATTGACATTTTGGCATGTTCATGTTTTTTATGAAATCACACATTTTCTGAAGTCAGTATGGCAAATTAAACCATTTGAACACTTACAGGAGTCTTTTATCTGTTGCAAACCGAAATTGTTTCAGATTTGGTAAAAAACATAACTTTGCATTAAATCTTATTCAATGTCACAGGCACTTTTGTTGTTCAGTATATATGTAAGCAATCTGGTAATAAGTGAGTTTGTATTTACAGTTCACATTCAAATCTGTCTTGGACAGTTCCAACATTTCCTGTATCGTAAATTTGAGATCTTGAGAGTAGTGTAGTTTTACCAAAAAGCGAGCCCTGGAGCTATATATAGAGGATGGAATGGCACGAAATATGTCGTAATAGCCAGAGAGGCTGCCATTAACTTTGGCCCCTTTAAGAGAAAACAACATCCCTAGGGATAGAAGATCTGGATGATGATGAAAGTGGAGCTTGAATCCCCTCTCAACTACAGGTAGAATCCAGTGGGACATGATGTGGCTCCAATTCTCAGCGAATAACACCAACTGTTCCCCCAGTTTTGGCTAGGGTTCTTGGGGAGATTTAACGGTATGTCAGTTTTTCAGAATCAAAAGTGCGCTGACAATAAGTATCTGCAGCTGTTCACTGATGCAGCCAGCACTATCAGGTTCAGGACATACTTTAACAGGAACTGGGCAAACAGGCTCTGGCCCCGGGAGTGGATGGACCTCGGCTCAACTCACGACATGACACTGCTGGAGCTGTTTCCGATTGCTCTGTAAGTTTGTCTGTGGGGCACAGCCTTTGCTAACAGGAAAGTACTTTTGTTTTGTGATAACCAAGCTGTCGTGTCAGTCATCAATAAACAGTCTTCAAAGGCACCCATGAATCATGTCACTGATTAGGCATCTAGTCTGCCTCAAAAACAACATTTTGTTCAAGGCGAGATACATAACGACATATGACAATATTATTGCAGATGCACTGTTGAGATTTCAGTGGGAATGATTCTGCATACCTAACAGTGAGATCACAGGGTCTCAAGCTTTGATAAATCTCCTCTGACCAGGTATCAATTCCAGGCTGTGCTAAAAAGAGCACTGGCACATAGCGGCATCTGTACAGCAGCATACTCTTCGCATTCCTTCAGGATTGGTGCAGCAAAGACAGCACCTACAGGACAGTGACTTCGGTATGGTTGGGTTGGCAAGGGGCGGCATGAGGTGGGAGGAGCTGACGAAGTTGATAGATGCCCAGGTAAAGTCAATGCGGACACCACCGAAGGCGGTAGTGATTCACCTTGGTTCGAATGGTATTGTAACCACGTGCCAGCTATATTACCAGATCAATCTGGCACTCCTGAGGATACAACTCCTCCCTGGGGCTGTCATTCTGTGGTCAGACATGTTGCCACGGAGGTACTGGCATGTAGCCAGCTGTGCCCGGCACCTGGAAGTGGCCAGGCAGAAGCTAAACAGGGCCCGCGAGCTTGGGGAGATACGGGTTTCCCACACTGCCTTCAACCGACAAGACCAAGACAAGACTGTACCTGCATGACAGGGTTCATTTGTCACCAGTTGGACTTGACTTATTTGCACAAAACATTCGCAGCTGCCTGTCCGTAGTATGCTTGCAGGAAACATTTTCTGTATAGGATAGCACGGTGGGTGTACATGAGCGCAAATGGTCGTGGTTGTGTGGAAGCACCTTGGTGCTTGTGGCGGGGTACTGGTGTTACATTTCGCATCTTGGGATTCATCCCAAATCAAAAATTATATAGGATAGTGTTGCCCGCTTTACAGCAGGAACCAATTTATCCATTCTGCTTTACAGCAGATGGCTTAGTGTCAGCTTTACAGCGGATGGTCGCCTAGGCAGCCATAGTTGCCCTCGCTCGTTTTTTGACAATGATACTTGCCTTGCAGCACTAGCTGCATAGCAACATGGGTTGCTTGGCAACAATAGTTGCAGAGCAGCATTTGGAACATGGGTTGCTTGGCAACTGTTGTTGCAGCGCACATCAGCTACAGGAGGTGTGGCCAGTCCCGCTGGATCAGGTTGTAAACTTCCTGTTGGGGCAAGCTATTAACAGGCTTACACAAGTCGGCGGTCCGACCAGACAGCAGAAAACCCATCACGGCAGATCAGTTGCAGATAGTAACCAACAATCTGCCAAACGTATGTTTGTCAGCATATGTAAGCAAGACAAGTCTACTGTACAGCCTTCTTTGGTTTCTTTAGGGATAACGAGCTGGTCCAGACTGGACCCTCCAAACCAGGTTGCTCCATCCACAATTTAAGTTTCTTGGGCAACCCCAAACAGCTATCAATCCATCCAAGTGATCAGTACAATACATGGCCAACTGTTACAAAGTCATCTATACCAGGTCTTCACTATGTCCTGCAGTCACCACTAAGGACTATCTTGAGGCGCCTCCTACTGGCCAAAACATGAATTTGTTCATTTCGATCATTCCCCTGTTACTAGGTAACCAATTCCAAGCACTCTTTAAAAAGGCCTTAGCACACAGAAACATAAATACTGCTTGCTATTCTTCTCACTCCTTCTGCATTGGGGCAGCCACAAGACCGCGAGGTGCAATGAAGTGGACGGAGCTGAACACCATCTTAGATGCACAGGTCAAGGCCACAAGTCTCAGCCCCAGAGCCCTCATCATGTACCTTGGCTCCAATGACCTGAGCACAGTCAACACTACCTTGACATGGTGGCCTCAATCCCTCGGATTCTCCAACTTCCTGAGACCAGAATCATCATATCCTCAATGATGCCCAGGTGCTACTGGCATGAAGCCAGAGATCCAATAAAGATAGAGGGGATGCGGAAGAACATCAATAGCAGGCTAGCCAACCCTGTCAAAGAGCTTGGCGGAACTATCATGATATAACATTTATACTAAGTTTTCCTATAATGATTAGATCCACATCAAGTGCTTTTATGAGTTATCATGGTGTAATATTTATACATCATTTCATATATTTATAGTTTAGCAAGTAATACTTATCATCAGGTAAAATGCATATATAAAATATCAGTAGTTTCAGTTATAGCTTTTTAGATAGATGCTAGCCTAAGGTAATGGGAGCGCATCTCCTAGACATACTATTCAATAAGAGTTATGTCTACATAGTTTAATAGATCTGAAGCTTTTATGTAAATACTAGCCTAAAGTATCAAGATCCCATCTCCAAGACAAAAGATATGTCTACATAGTCTTATAGATTACCTTGAACTATTTTATTTAAGTAAATCTGTCATCACCTATATTAGAATAACATTCAGCAATTACTTCAATTTAGACTCATTTAAGATTAGCCCCCATACAAGCTCGTCTATAGTGCATTAAGGATTAGCCCCAATACAAGCTCGTCTATAGTGACACCATAATCTTTTTCAAAGCACCCAGTAAATATGTCAACAAGATTAGTGCCAGTCCAACAGGATTAACAGGATTAAGTATTCCCCTCTGTCTAGCCATTCATTAACCATAAGGCACAGCCCATCATGTATCAGCCAATCATATTCCGATTTATTGTTCTAATTTTTGTTAAATACATACAGAAACCAAATGTTAAGGCAGAAGGGGTTTGACGCTCATACCAAGCAGATCTCTCTCTCACAGACCAGAGGGTTGTACCAACTCTCTGTGGCACCCTCAGCTTTATTCTAAGATTTTGTAACTTGCTCATTGTTAATTGTTCTTGTAAATAAAATTGTGATTAGTCTCCTGTGACTCCGGCTCTTTGCTGACTAATTCCCCCAAGAAAACCAGCACACCATTTGGAAGGTTTTTGTTCATCCGAACATACCATAATAGAACAATAGTGCCAGATCCTGGCATCAGACAGGACATGGTATGGCTGGGAGGGCATCCATCTTAGTGACAAAGGACTGTGTGTTTTTACATACAGTTTATTGCATGCCCTGGCACTTGTTTTGCACTAATAGGAGGATGTTATCTCCAAAGGTCAGTGTTTCTTTTCAAAACATAGGCAAGCTGGGCCACAATGCTATCTCCACGCATAGTGGCCGTGGGTGTGGGGTAGCACTTTGGTGCATTGTTGCATGATTCTCGTGGGCTACCCTGCTAGTAACAAATTACTTGCTTCCAAACTAATATTGGCTAAGTGCTTCTCAGTTCAAACCTTGTCTTTCCCGACTTTTCAGCAGTGGAATCATAAAATAGTTTACATTGGGCAACCAATTGCCAAGTATATTGGCCCAGCGGAGGTAGTTGACATGTCAGCAGTAGTTGACATTTTACTAATTGGGCAGGGCTGCGGTAGTTGTTTTGGTTCAGCTACCTGGTGCCAGGCAGCAGTAGCTGACTTAGGCCAGCAGTGGTAGCTGCTTTTGGCAGTGTGGTAGTTCCCAAGCAATGGTAGCATTTAAATATGCTACCATGGGGGCTGGGCAGCAGTAGCTGCTGATTGCCATTGAGGATGCTTGTTGCCCTGGCAACAGTAGCTTTTTCGTATACCCAACTAGCAGCTTAGTAGCCCACTAGTACCTGCACATGCTTGGCCATTGAATCCACTCTCATCAAGTGTTTTTATTATAGGCACGGGCATCCACAGTTTGGCATATCATGCAATAATTGCATTTAGTACTAGCCACTAAATGGCTGCAAACCAGTCTTTACGGGACCACCTGCCTTCATCTCTATAATTTCTACTGTTTACAGGACCACCTGCATCCATCTCTACAATGTCTATTGTTTACGGGACCACCTGCATCCATCACTACAATGTCTACTGTTTACAGGACCACCTGCCTCCATCTCTACAGTGTCTATTGTTTATGGGACCACCTGCCTCCATCTCTACAATGTCTACTGTTTATGGGACCACCTGCATCCATCTCTACAATGTCTATTGTTTACGGGAACACCTGCCCCTCCATCTCTACAGTGTCTATTGTTTACAGGACCACCTGCCTCCATCTCTACAATGTCTACTGTTTACGGGACCACCTGCATCCATCTCTACAATGTCTACTGTTTACGGGACCACCTGCATCCATCTCTACAATGTCTACTGTTTATGGGACCACCTGCATCCATCTCTACAATGTCTACTGTTTGTGGGACCACCTGCATCCATCTCTACAATGTCTACTGCTTACGGGGCCACCTGCCTTCATCTCTACAATGTCTACTGTTTAAGGGACCACTAGCCTCCATCTCTACAATGTCTATTGTTTACAGGACCACCAGCCTCCATCTCTACAATGTCTATTGTTTACGGGGCCACCTGCCTCAATCTCTACAATGTCTACTGTTTACGGGGCCACCTGCCTCAATCTCTACAATGTCTACTGTTTACGGGGCCACCTGCCTCCGTCTCTACAATGTCTACTGTTTACAGTACCACCTGCATCCATCTCTACAATGTCAACTGTTTGTGGGACCACCTGCCTCCATCTCCACAATGTCTACTGTTTACGGGACCACCTGCCTCCATCCCTACATACTTGCTACAAATCACATTTTATTACGATACATGCAGAAATGTTATAACCATAAATGATATTTTCCATATGGTCACCGCGAGCACTTATCAGAGACACCATAGCTGGGATCATTCATACAAGTTTCAGCTCCATAGGCCTTGTAGATTCAGAAGAGGTGTTGATAATGCAAAAGTTAATGATGGACGGAAGACAGACAAGACGCTATGACAAAAGCTCACTTGACTGTCAGTCAGGTGTCATTATAACAAAGCGCAAACCTACTCTGTAGTGATGCTCAAAGCAATAGTGCTGCTGAAATTTCAGGTGTGAGTTAGTGGTGACAAAGTGTCGGCTGTGCCCAGAGACCCCAGCAGATATGCTTCATGTAAGCTCACCTGGTAAAACAGACAACAGAAACTCTCGTGTTCATTATCTAAGCAGCTCTTAAACTCATTTCCCCTGGTATTTTCTATCAAATAGGAAGCAAGAAACTAAATGTCAACATTTCTAAATCTGCAACAATACGGGTTCACTTGTTCACCAACCAGCGGATCTGTTTACATTAGTTAGCATTCTCAGTTCCCTTGGAAGCATACAGCCTGTATTCATGTTTCCACCATCCACATTATCAGCTGATCTCAGCCAGCACGTAAAACCGGAAATACCATATGCATTCAACAAATCTGAACTGAAGTTCCCAATATTATACTATCTGGTTATAAAATGTGTTCATTGTAAATCTGGACTTATGTTTGAAATCTATTTTATTTATTTTGTTCAACATTTCATTCAATATTTGTTTACACTCATTTCGGTGTGAAGTGATCAGCAGATCACACAACTTACCGTAACTTACAGCAACCACTGTCAGATTGATGCCTTGAGTTGCCAGAGAATAGATACATATATCATAAATGCCATACTTAAAAGTCATATTTGTTGTAGTTTGACTTATGTGTCAATAAAGTTTTCACTTGCTATTGCAAGATTACATTGTCGTGAAACTTGACCCAGTTCATTTTGTGCGCTCTACTTGTCCAAGGACATGATAAAAAACGTATATAACTTGTCCGACATCTAAACCTTACTTGGCACGGTAGTCAGGCAATTGCTTTCTTAACCCCTGTTAAGTGGGATATGATCAGAATACATGGTGCTTGCAAGCCTGGCGCTTTTGTGCACTCTGCCATCAACAGTTAGGTCAATTCCATATATACTTTGTCAAAATTTTACATCTTTTTTTGTCTGACTTGTCTTTTACAAATTTGTTTTCTTTAATACCTTCATCAAAATTAAGTTCTATGATGGTAACAAAACACCCATAAAAAAAACCCATTCAGTTTTCTGTTTCTGAGAAATAGTATTTTCTCCTTATGATCAGTGCATATACAGTCATGCAGACATGATCCAGCTTCATTATATATAGTCACTTTTCGTCTAAAGATATCACTTTCAGTTTTGGAAAAAATGTATTGTTAGTGCTGTTAAGGACTTTAAAGAATAAATTCTCCTGCCTCTCGTTTATCTAATAGAAAGTTATGAAGCACCACCAGTCAGATCATGTGACTTTAGGTTGAACATGAAGGCTAATATATGCAGCATCTATTTTTAAATTTTTATAGACATAGAGCACACTGTGAAAAGAATACTTGGATAAGTATTATAATGCTTGGATATTTTCTTGTGCGAGAAGAATAAAGTCATAACAGACTCGATCATATTGACCTGGGGGGATGACAGACTGAAATTGACCAGGAGAAGGTCATGACTCACGTTGTTAGGGGGATGACAGAATGAAATTGACCAGGAGAAGGTCATGACTCATGTTGTTAGGGGGATGACAGACTCATATTGACCAGGGGAAGGTCATGACTCACGTTGTTAGGGGGATGACAGACTGAAATTGACCAGGAGAAGGTCATGACTCACATTGTTAGGGGGATGACAGACTGAAATTGACCAGGAGAAGGTCATGTCTCACGTTGTTAGGAGGATGACAGATTGATATTGACCAGGAGAAGGTCGTGACGCATGTTGTTAGGGGGATTACAGACTCATATTGACCAAGAGGTCGTGACTCACATTGTAAGGATGATCACAGACTCATATTGGCCAGGAGAAGGTCATGACTCAGGTTGTTAGGGGGATGACAGAATGAAATTGACCAGGAGAAGGTCATGACTCAGGTTGTTAGGGGGATGACAGACTCATATTGACCAGGAGAAGGTCATGACTCACGTTGTAAGGGGGATGACAGACTGATATTGACCAGGGGAAGGTCGTGACTCAAGTTATTAGGGGGATGACAGACTGATATTGACCAGGAGAAGGTCATGACTCACGTTGTTAGGGGGATCACAGGCTGATATTGACCAGGAGAAGGTCATGACTCACGTTGTTAGGGGGATGACAGACTGATATTGACCAGGGGAAGGTCGTGACTCACGTTATTAGGGGGATGACAGACTGAAATTGACCAGGAGAAGGTCGTGACTCACGTTGTTAGGGGGATGACAGACTGATATTGACCAGGGGAAGGTCTTGACTCACGTTGTTAGGGGGATGACAGACTCCTATTGGCCAGGGGAAGGTCGTGACTCACATTGTTAGGGGGATGACAGACTGATATTGGCCAGGGGAAGGTCGTGACTCACATTGTTAGGGGGATGACAGACTCATATTGACCAGGGGAAGGTCGTGACTCATGTTGTTAGGGGGATGACAGACTAAAATTGACCAGGAGAAGGTCATGACTCACTTTGTTAGGGGGATGACAGAATGAAATTGACCAGGAGAAGGTCATGACTCATGTTGTTAGGGGGATGAAAGAATGAAATTGACCAGGAGAAGGTCATGACTCACGTTGTTAGGGGGATGACAGAATGAAATTGACCAGGAGAAGGTCATGACTCATGTTGTTAGGGGGATCACAGGCTGATATTGACCAGGAGAAGGTCATGACTCACGTTGTTAGGGGGATGACAGACTCATATTGACCAGGGGAAGGTCGTGACTCATGTTGTTAGGGGGATGACAGACTCATATTGGCCAGGGGAAGGTTGTGACTCACATTGTTAGGGGGATGACAGACTGATATTGACCAGGGGAAGGTCGTGACTCACGTTATTAGGGGGATGACAGAATGAAATTGACCAGGAGAAGGTCGTGACTCACGTTGTTAGGGGGATGACAGACTGATATTGACCAGGGGAAGGTCGTGACTCATGTTGTTAGGGGGATGACAGACTCATATTGGCCAGGGGAAGGTTGTGACTCACATTGTTAGGGGGATGACAGAATGAAATTGACCAGGAGAAGGTCATGACTCATGTTGTTAGGGGGATCACAGGCTGATATTGACCAGGAGAAGGTCATGACTCACGTTGTTAGGGGGATGACAGACTGATATTGACCAGGGGAAGGTCGTGACTCACGTTATTAGGGGGGATGACAGACTGAAATTGACCAGGAGAAGGTCGTGACTCACGTTGTTAGGGGGATGACAGACTGATATTGACCAGGGGAAGGTCGTGACTCATGTTGTTAGGGGGATGACAGACTCATATTGGCCAGGGGAAGGTTGTGACTCACATTATTAGGGGGATGACAGACTGATATTGACCAGGGGAAGGTCGTGACTGACATTGTTAGGGGGATAACAGACTCATATTGGCCAGGTGAAGGTCGTGACTCACATTGTTAGGGGGATGAGAGACTGATATTGACCAGGGGAAGGTCGTGACTCACGTTATTAGGGGGATGACAGACTGAAATTGACCAGGAGAAGGTCGTGACTCACGTTGTTAGGGGGATGACAGACTCATATTGACCAGGGGAAGGTCGTGACTCATGTTGTTAGGGGGATGACAGACTCATATTGGCCAGGGGAAGGTTGTGACTCACGTTGTTAGGGGGATGACAGACTGATATTGACCAGGGGAAGGTCGTGACTCACATTGTTAGGGGGATGACAGACTGATATTGGCCAGGTGAAGGTCGTGACTCACATTGTTAGGGGGATGACAGACTGATATTGACCAGGGGAAGGTCGTGACTCACGTTGTTAGGGGGATGACAGAATGAAATTGACCAGGAGAAGGTCATGACTCATGTTGTTAGGGGGATGACAGACTAAAATTGACCAGGAGAAGGTCATGACTCATGTTGTTAGGGGGATGACAGAATGAAATTGACCAGGAGAAGGTCATGACTCATGTTGTTAGGATGATCACAGGCTGATATTGACCAGGAGAAGGTCATGACTCACGTTGTTAGGGGGATGACAGACTCATATTGACCAGGGGAAGGTCGTGACTCATGTTGTTAGGGGGATGACAGACTAAAATTGACCAGGAGAAGGTCATGACTCACTTTGTTAGGGGGATGACAGAATGAAATTGACCAGGAGAAGGTCATGACTCACGTTGTTAGGGGGATGACAGACTGATATTGACCAGGAGAAGGTCATGACTCATGTTGTTAGGGGGATCACAGGCTGATATTGACCAGGAGAAGGTCATGACTCACGTTGTTAGGGGGATGACAGACTCATATTGACCAGGGGAAGGTCGTGACTCATGTTGTTAGGGGGATGACAGACTAAAATTGACCAGGAGAAGGTCATGACTCACGTTGTTAGGGGGATGACAGAATGAAATTGACCAGGAGAAGGTCATGACTCATGTTGTTAGGGGGATCACAGGCTGATATTGACCAGGAGAAGGTCATGACTCACGTTGTTAGGGGGATGACAGACTCATATTGACCAGGGGAAGGTCGTGACTGATATTGACCAGTTTTTGTTGATTCTCACTGCTCAGAACTCCTCAGAATCTTTTATGACAACAGCACTGACAGGCTAAACAACTGCTAAAGAGTCCATCAATAAAATGGGCTTGGTTAGATACAGAGTGAGTATTGATGAAGCTTCAGTCATACCACATATCTATTTTAGTTCCATCAAAAAGTAACCCTTACTATTGATAAGTTGCCATGAGTCAATATCTCAATATGTATCTAGGCTGTGGAAACACAGCATACACTGAGTGCTAATGGTCTTGATGGCAGCAAGACATGACATCAGGGAGAGACTATTTGAGAGACTATTCACTGCTACATTACAGCTGATCTCTCTACCTGAAACTCTGTAGTTTCCTCCAACTAACCTATAGTGGGTCTTCATGTTCATAGTGCCAGTGGCCAACTTCTTATCCTACGTTTTGTTTGAAGCAAAGCAATCTGTTATTGTCAACAGTTACAAAACATGAACAGTGGTTGTAAGTTCTCTCAGTTCAATTCAGTTTTGTGTTTATCATTATTTTCAAATCTTAAAGTTTTCAAATCTTGAAGTACATCTATGGCAAGTAATCAACTATCTGCACAGGATCACAGGAGAACAAGAGAAAATTGCCTTGTGATTAAAACATATGCTAAGCTGAGAGAACTGTCAAAGAAATTCTAGACAAATTCAAAGCATTTACTATTGGTGAAGTTAATGAGACATATGAGAGATAAGTCTTCAATCTCAGAAAACAGAAGGAAGGAGAGTCATTTGAAAATTTCTTAGGATCAATCCATTCTCTTGTGAAAACCTGCAACTATTGTCAGAATTGTATCTCTTCAATAATAAGAGATAGACTCATCCTTGGAGTAAGAGATCCCGACACTCAGCAAGCACTGCTCAAAGAGAGGGACCCCACCCTAGAAAGATGTATCGACATCTGTAAAGCCACTGAAAATGCGTCAGTTCAGTCAAAGTTGATCAGACCTGAACCTATCAATAGAGTTGCAATAGACTCTTTGAGATCAAGGCAAAAGAAGCCTCTTCGATCAAGTCAAAAGATGAATTCTCCATCGAGAAGTCAGAGACCCCAATCTCAGCATGAAAGAGACTGTAAATTCTGTGGTTATTCTCATATCATGGCTCGTAAAAGTTGTCCTGCATGGGGAAAAAAGTGCACAAAGTGTCACCAGCTGAATCATTTTGCACCAAAGTGTCCCAGTAAGAAGCAATACAGCAAAGTCAACAATGTTGAGCTTCCAGATGAAGATTGGATAAATTCTGTGCATGGAGATTCAAACACAGACAAGCCTGCTAAATGTAGAATGACCGTGGAGGGAAGAGATGTCGTCTTCACTATTGATCCTGGTGCTGCTGTTAATATCATTCCGTCTTCTATTGTCTAGGACAAGTTGAAAAGTCTGAAACCTACAACTAAAAAGTTGAAGATGTGGAATGAGACTGACGTCACTCCTCTTGGTTGCCTAGACATTCTTGTTCAGAATCCTGCTAACAAGAAAAAGTATTCTGTTGAATTTGTTGTTGTGAAAGAGAACTTTGCACCTCTCCTAGGTGTCAAAACTGTTACGCTCATGAACTTAGTCACAATTCATGAGAAAAATATTGAGCGTGTTGCCAATATTGAAGTTACTGATAGGTTCAGTGATGTGCTGGATGGTAAATTTGGTACTTTTAGTGGTGTTGTTCATCTGTCAGTTGATAGTGCGATGAGACCAGTTGTGATGCCAAACCGTCGTGTTCCTGTTGCACTGCGCTCAAAGTTGAACACTGAGTTAGACAGACTGGAGAAGTTAGGTGTGATTGCGCCCGTCAGTGAGCCAACCCCCTGGGTAAACCAAATCACAATTACGCAAAAGAAATCAGGTGAACTTAGAATTTGTTTGGATCTGCAAGAACTAAACAAAGCCCTTTGTAGAGAGCATTAGACCCTGCCTGTGCTTGAAGATACCTTACATGAGCTAGGGAAGTCTAGAGTTTCCTCCAAAGCTGACTTGTCATCTGGATACTGGCATGTCCAACTCGATGAGGAGTCAAGTCTTCTTACAACCTTTCAAACTTGTTTTGGTCGTTATCTATGGCTCAGGTTGCCATTTGGACTTTCTGTGTCGTCAGAAATCTTCCAAAAGAAGTTGATTTAAGCCCTTGATGGTCTGCCAGGTGTCGTCTGTATTGCTGACGATGTGCTGATTCATGGTCAGAACCTAGAAGAACATGATGCTCATCTTGAAGCATTTCTAGCAAGATGTCGCGAGAGCCATATCAAGCTGAACCCATCAAAACTTGAACTGCGATTGAGTGAAATCACCTTCATGGGACATTTGATAACCAAAGATGGTTTGAAGTCTGACCCCGAGAAGGTCAGAGCAATTCAAAACATGGTTCCACCAACAAATCTTGAAGAACTTTGACGTTACCTTGGTCTTGTGAACTACTTGTCCAAGTTCTTGCCAAACTTAACTGATGTGCTAGCTCCTCTGCGTAACCTTGTAAGAAAGGACGTTGCCTGGATATGGTCCAGTTCTCAACAGGAATCCTTCCAAAAGGTGAAGGACATGGTTACCAAGGCACATGTATTGTCATATTTTGATCCAGAGAAAGAGCTGACAGTTGAGAATGATGCATGTGAACATGGCATTGGCTCAGTACTGATGCAGGAGGGAAAGCCTGTCGCTTTTGCCAGTCGCTCGCTTACTGACACTGAGCAAAGATTTGCTCAGATAGAAAAGGAAATGCTCGCCGTGACCTTTGGTCTTGAGAAATTCCACCATTACACATATGGTAGAAGTGTAACTGTGATAACTGATCAGAAGCCACTAGTGTCTATTGTCAAGAAGCCCTTGTCTAGAGCTCCCAATAGACTGCAGTCATTACTACTGAGGACCCAGCGATATGTGTTTGATCTTCAGTATCGACCTGGAACAGCTATTCCTATTGCTGATACACTCTCCAGAGCGCCATTGCCTGACAAACCTTCCTCTGAAACTGTGTATGTGAATAATGTCTATCATCTGTCAATCAAGATTAGAGTTGCAGCTGCATCTGATGAAAGCCTCACCAAGTTGAAATCAACTATAATGGAAGGATGGCCAACACATAAGGAGAATCTGTCCTCTGAGCTTACTCCTTACTTCAGTTATAGAGACCAACTCACCATTCAAGATGGGATAATTCTTCATGGGCCTAGAGTTGTCATCCCACTTGCATTGAGAGATGAGATCAAGAGAAAACTTCATGTTGGTCACATGGGGATAAACTCTTGTCTTCGCCGTGCAAAGACACTTGTGTTCTGGCCCTTGATGTCAAGTGACAAAAGACAGTATATCGAGTCCTGTGATATTTGTGCTCGATTCAGTGATAAGCAATCACCAGAACCTCTGATTATGCATGAGATTCCTGATCATCCCTGGGAAAAGATGGGAACAGATATTTTCACCATTGAAGGTAGGAATTACCTTGTGACTACCGACTACTACAGCAATTTCTTTGAAATTGACTTTCTGCCTGAAACCACTTCTGATGTTGTGGTTACCAAGTTGAAGCACCACTTTGCTCGTCATGGTATACCTAAAGTCGTCATCAGTGACGGAGGACCTCAGTATACCAGTGAGAAGTTCAAGAAGTTCAGTCAGTCTTGGGGTTTCTCTCATGAAACTTCCAGCCCTGGTAACAGTAAAGCTAATGGTGCTGCCGAAGCTGCCGTTAAAGTAGCTAAAAGGATGATGAAGAAATGTCTAGCTGCTAAAGAGGATCCTTACCTGGGATTGTTGAATGTGAGAAATCAATGGACTGAAGGCGTACAAACAAGTCCAGCCCAAGACTATTTGGTCGCCGAACGCGTACTCAGGTTCCTTGTACGTTAAAGACTATTGAACATGATTCTGGTCCAGATGACAAGCAACAACTTGAAGACAAAAGGATGCTTGTAGTTGAGAGACATAACCGGAAGTACTCAGGAAGACCTCTCAAACCCTTACGGGTTGGTGATACTGTCAGAATGCAACCCATTCAAACCGGCAGGAAGGAATGGAATGAAGCTACTGTGACAGCTAAGATCAAGCCGAGAACCTACTCTGTGAGATCTGATAATGGTCACTGTTTCAAACGGAATAGACAACAACTTCGTCTTGCCAGAAAGTCTCGAGTTGAGGATGATGTTAATCTTGAGATTCCAACATTCCAAAACTGCCAGTCGCCAAGAAGATCTAGAGATGATGAACTTATCCAGGATAAGCAATGTGTTCAGTCTAGTGCTAACCTCTCTAATACTCAGACTGATTCTGTCATTCCAACTAGAGATGTTCCAAAGAATACCTCATCTCCAAAATCTGACATGTTCAAGACAAAGTCTGGGAGATTAGTTAAGCCAGTTAAACGTCTTGATTTGTAACTCTTGGATGTGTTCTTTAGAAGTTTTCCAAAGACTGGAATAATATGTTTCTGATGTTAAAACTAATAATTTTGTCATTTCAAGTTGACAGCAAACTTTAATTCAGGAATTATAGGAAAGTGTTTCAGTAAAGGAATGTTACAGTGAACTGCATACTGTATCCCAGTGTATTGACCGACTTGGTAATGACACTCATTTCTTGGATTAATGTACCTATAGTTAAAGGTTTAATTACTTTATTTGTTTTCCTCAAAGGAAGGGAGATGTTACGTGGTATGCAGTCTTGTGACAAGAGTTGCTTCCCTTGACATATGTCAGCCATGCAAGTTCTAATAAACGCTGATGCTTTAACCTGAGTTGGCTATGACTATCCAGACATGTGTACAGCATACACAGCACGTAACAAGTATTGTAACCAAAATGTGAAATCAGTCAATAACCACACAAGATCATTGAATATTAAAACACACAGCTTTAGGTTTACAAGTGAAAAGGCAATACAATGGGTCATGTTAATGGCAGCAGCAGTAGGTACATGAGGTGAGGTGAAATTGGGTTTAACGTCGCGCCCAAGATTATTGCACTTGTATCGTGATGTGCATGTACATGTGTGTGTGTGTGTGTGTGTGTGTGTGTGTGTGTGTGTGTGTGAGTGTGTGTGTGGCTGCTTGTACTAGTCCGGACTGATGCCGATTTATAGTGCTAGAGACTATGCTTCAGCTTAACATAAATACCCCCTTGCACCCAGTATACTGACTCTAAGCCAACCGGTCCTTGTTTTAGCCCCTTTAAGCCGAGCGCCAGACAGGGTAACAAGTACCATTTTTTAACGTCTTTTGGTATGGCGCAGCTGGGGATCGAACCCCAGACCTTCTGCTCTCCTTGCAGACGCTCTACCACTAGGTCACGGAGGTGGTCATTGGGTACATGAAGTAACCGGCCCTAGTATTAATGTAAGAGCACTCACAAATGTGGAGAATTTGGTCACTGTCGAATGTCTAGAAACAGGCAGAAATTCAGTGTTTTCAGATAGGTATCCTACACTTGGCAAGTAGATAAGATGCAAGTCAGGTCATATGATGCATTGGATCCCAACGTGTCACTCTCATATAGATACAGCCAGCCTTCTAGAAATTGTTCCATCCGGAAACTTCTCGAACAATCAAACCTCTCATGTTTGTTTACAACAACCAAGAGAGGTAACTCTAAATTCCACTCAGCACTTGACATTTTACCAGTGCTTCATCATTTGCTGCCACTGACAATCACTACAAATAAACTTACAACAATCTCTACAGCCACATATGAATAAATATTTTGAAAACTTTAGAAATCAAACATGTCACAAAAACAGTACATCAAGTTCATTTCTTTATTGATCATACTATAGTGCAGCCTGGTTCTTACCATCATTTCAGTTAGTGCCTTTCACAAAATCAGATTCACTAAAGACAGCCCTTGATTGCCAAGAATGAAATGTCGGAAAACAGAATTCTAATGTCTTCTCTGTTTGCAAAAAATGTGCAAGCTGTAATGGTTATGAATTAACTACATCCGAGTAACAGTTTCATAAGATTGATAATCCGGCATTTCATCAGTGACATGTAGGGCTTTTGATTATTTGGACAAGACAGTGTTTGTGAGAATAAACAGATCAAGTTGATGCTGACTATGAAAGTCACTCATTCGAAACATCACAATTTGAGTTTACTATATACAACAGCTTTAGATTCACAGAGGAACTAACACACACAACTGTTGTTTCATTACAGTAATGAATCATTCATATCATAGAAATCTATTCAACTGGTGACCTTGTCTAGGAGTTATGGATACTGAGGTCAGTGAATCACCTTGCATAAAATATCAAGTTACTGAGGTCATAGGATGGTAATGTAAGCTACAAACACAGTAAGTTTGAGGTTTCTATACTGTTCAATAAGATGCTGATGACACTTCTCTGTACAGTGACATAGATGATCCTGTTAACTGTGCCAACACTTCTCTCTACAGTGTCACAGATGATCCTGTTAACTGTGCCAACACTTCTCTCTACAGTGACATAGATGATCCTGTTAACTGTGCCAACACTTCTCTCTACAGTGTCACAGATGATCCTGTTAACTGTGCCAACACTTCTCTCTACAGTGTCACAGATGATCCTGTTAACTGTGCCAACACTTCTCTCTACAGTGTCACAGATGATGCTGTTAACTGTGCCAACACTTCTCTCTACAGTGACATAGATGATCCTGTTAACTGTGCCAACACTTCTCTCTACAGTGTCACAGATGATCCTGTTAACTGTGCCAACACTTCTCTCTACAGTGTCACAGATGATGCTGTTAACTGTGCCAACACTTCTCTCTACAGTGTCATAGATGATCCTGTTAACTGTGCCAACACTTCTCTCTACAGTGTCACAGATGATCCTGTTAACTGTGCCAACACTTCTCTCTACAGTGTCACAGATGATCCTGTTAACTGTGCCAACACTTCTCTCTACAGTGTCACAGATGATCCTGTTAACTGTGCCAACACTTCTCTCTACAGTGTCACAGATGATCCTGTTAACTGTGCCAACACTTCTCTCTACAGTGTCACAGATGATCCTGTTAACTGTGCCAACACTTCTCTCTACAGTGTCACAGATGATGCTGTTAACTGTGCCAACACTTCTCTCTAAAGTGTCACAGATGATGCTGTTAACTGTGCCAACACTTCTCTGTACAGTGACATAGATGATCCTGTTAACTGTGCCAACACTTCTCTCTAAAGTGTCACAGATGATCCTGTTAACTGTGCCAACACTTCTCTCTACAGTGTCACAGATGATCCTGTTAACTGTGCCAACACTTCTCTCTACAGTGTCACAGATGATCCTGTTAACTGTGCCAACACTTCTCTCTACAGTGTCACAGATGATCCTGTTAACTGTGCCAACACTTCTCTCTACAGTGTCACAGATGATCCTGTTAACTGTGCGAACACTTCTCTCTACAGTGTCACAGATGATCCTGTTAACTGTGCCAACACTTCTCTCTACAGTGTCACAGATGATCCTGTTAACTGTGCCAACACTTCTCTCTACAGTGTCACAGATGATCCTGTTATCTGTGCCAACACTTCTCTCTACAGTGTCACAGATGATCTTGTTAACTGTGCCAACACTTCTCTCTACAGTGTCACAGATGATCCTGTTAACTGTGCCAACACTTCTCTCTACGGTGTCACAGATGATCCTGTTAACTGTGCCAACACTTCTCTCTACGGTGTCACAGATGATCCTGTTAACTGTGCCAACACTTCTCTCTACAGTGTCACAGATGATGCTGTTAACTGTGCCAACACTTCTCTCTAAAGTGTCACAGATGATCCTGTTAACTGTGCCAACACTTCTCTCTACAGTGTCACAGATGATCCTGTTAACTGTGCGAACACTTCTCTCTACAGTGTCACAGATGATCCTGTTAACTGTGCCAACACTTCTCTCTACAGTGTCACAGATGATCCTGTTAACTGTGCCAACACTTCTCTCTACAGTGTCACAGATGATCCTGTTAACTGTGCCAACACTTCTCTCTACAGTGTCACAGATGATGCTGTTAACTGTGCCAACACTTCTCTCTACAGTGTCACAGATGATGCTGTTAACTGTGCCAACACTTCTCTGTACAGTGACATAGATGATCCTGTTAACTGTTCCAACACTTCTCTCTAAAGTGTCACAGATGATCCTGTTAACTGTGCCAACACTTCTCTCTACAGTGTCACAGATGATCCTGTTAACTGTGCCAACACTTCTCTCTACAGTGTCACAGATGATCCTGTTAACTGTGCCAACACTTCTCTCTACAGTGTCACAGATGATCCTGTTAACTGTGCCAACACTTCTCTCTACAGTGTCACAGATGATCCTGTTAACTGTGCCAACACTTCTCTCTACAGTGTCACAGATGATCCTGTTAACTGTGCCAACACTTCTCTCTACAGTGTCACAGATGATCCTGTTAACTGTGCCAACACTTCTCTCTACAGTGTCACAGATGATCCTGTTAACTGTGCCAACACTTCTCTCTACAGTGTCACAGATGATGCTGTTAACTGTGCCAACACTTCTCTCTAAAGTGTCACAGATGATGCTGTTAACTGTGCCAACACTTCTCTGTACAGTGACATAGATGATCCTGTTAACTGTGCCAACACTTCTCTCTAAAGTGTCACAGATGATCCTGTTAACTGTGCCAACACTTCTCTCTACAGTGTCACAGATGATCCTGTTAACTGTGCCAACACTTCTCTCTACAGTGTCACAGATGATCCTGTTAACTGTGCCAACACTTCTCTCTACAGTGTCACAGATGATCCTGTTAACTGTGCCAACACTTCTCTCTACAGTGTCACAGATGATCCTGTTAACTGTGCGAACACTTCTCTCTACAGTGTCACAGATGATCCTGTTAACTGTGCCAACACTTCTCTCTACAGTGTCACAGATGATCCTGTTAACTGTGCCAACACTTCTCTCTACAGTGTCACAGATGATCCTGTTATCTGTGCCAACACTTCTCTCTACAGTGTCACAGATGATCTTGTTAACTGTGCCAACACTTCTCTCTACAGTGTCACAGATGATCCTGTTAACTGTGCCAACACTTCTCTCTACGGTGTCACAGATGATCCTGTTAACTGTGCCAACACTTCTCTCTACGGTGTCACAGATGATCCTGTTAACTGTGCCAACACTTCTCTCTACAGTGTCACAGATGATGCTGTTAACTGTGCCAACACTTCTCTCTAAAGTGTCACAGATGATCCTGTTAACTGTGCCAACACTTCTCTCTACAGTGTCACAGATGATCCTGTTAACTGTGCGAACACTTCTCTCTACAGTGTCACAGATGATCCTGTTAACTGTGCCAACACTTCTCTCTACAGTGTCACAGATGATCCTGTTAACTGTGCCAACACTTCTCTCTACAGTGTCACAGATGATCCTGTTAACTGTGCCAACACTTCTCTCTACAGTGTCACAGATGATGCTGTTAACTGTGCCAACACTTCTCTCTACAGTGTCACAGATGATGCTGTTAACTGTGCCAACACTTCTCTGTACAGTGACATAGATGATCCTGTTAACTGTTCCAACACTTCTCTCTAAAGTGTCACAGATGATCCTGTTAACTGTGCCAACACTTCTCTCTACAGTGTCACAGATGATCCTGTTAACTGTGCCAACACTTCTCTCTACAGTGTCACAGATGATCCTGTTAACTGTGCCAACACTTCTCTCTACAGTGTCACAGATGATCCTGTTAACTGTGCCAACACTTCTCTCTACAGTGTCACAGATGATCCTGTTAACTGTGCCAACACTTCTCTCTACAGTGTCACAGATGATCCTGTTAACTGTGCCAACACTTCTCTCTACAGTGTCACAGATGATCCTGTTAACTGTGCCAACACTTCTCTCTACAGTGTCACAGATGATCCTGTCAGTGTGCCAACATTTTGAATAAAGATCCAACTGATATCAGACAACTGTAGACAAAAAAATATAACCCACAATACAGTATTCATCTGCACATTGATATGTGTATTTCTTCCACATTTGATAAATCACACTTATAACTCATCTGCTGTGTTGCTCTTGTCCCATCATTAGTTACATCATAGACTTTGCACTATTGCATAGTAACTATGATATTCATATACTTCTTATTCAGAAGTAACCCTGAAACTATGTCATATACTACACAATATGAGTCATTTTCAAAAGATGTCACTATTTCTGTCCGAACCCATTAACAAATTTAAAAATATATATATTGACATTGCAATTTGTACAGATTATCACCTGCAAAGTAATGCATCTAGTAAAATGGTTATTTTCAATCATTGTGTCATATTATGTGTTTTTGATGCGTTTTAAATGGGTAGAAAGTGCATTTTTGGCTGTCCCAGTGCATTTAGCTTCAAATTTGAGAAACTGTCATTTTATAAATATTGGCATATATATAATATTACTGTGGTTATCTTATAAAAACTAGATTCATTTAGGAATTTCAGTGTGTAATTTCAATATAACTGATATAATTCCTGAATAATAATTATATCAAGAACACCGTCCTTAGATTTTGTGTCTTTCCTGTAACACTTAATAAAACTTTGGAATAATCAATGATCCCCAATACAAGGATATCAGTACTTTCTGTCATGCCTAGTACCATTTCCTATACAATAGGAGTGTGGTGTGCCATGTGCACCAGGAGACAAATAAGCACCAAAAGTTAACCAAAAAGGTAAGGAAATGATGAGTATTTTCATTTCATGTCTTTCCCATAACGCTGTGATTCAATGGAACAGATGCAAAATAGTTATTTCAAGTTCCAAGTTTATGTGCCAATTCATGAACAGAAAATTGTGTGAACATTCAGCTTCATGAAGGGACCATTAATTAGTCAATATAATTTTTTATCTAATGATTTGTCTTTCCTGTAACAGTCTTTCCTGTAACGCTAAATTTTGTTACAGCTAAGACAGATTTTGTTATGGTAATGACTTTCTTCACTTAATAAGCTATAAAGTAAGAAAACTATTACTTTCTGTTCTTTTTCAACATTCCAACTGAATATTTTAATTCAGCAGTTTGAAAGACAAAGTTGTATTTTATTATTTTGAGCAACATTGTCAGAACACATGGTTTTTATAAGAAATGTGTTACAGTTAAGACATATTTTGTTATTGTAATGACATTTTGCAATTGAAAAGTTATAAAGAAACAAAGTAAATTACTCTCTGTTCTTTTTCAATATTCTAATTAATTATTTCAATCAAGCAGTTTGTAGGATAAATTTGCTCTTCATCATTTTATGCAAAATAATTGAAACACCTAATTGTTATAAGAAATGTGTTACGGCAAAGACAGTTTTGCTTCAGTAATGACATTCTACATTTCCATAAGACAATCAGAATCAAAGTAACTACTCTCTGTTATGTTTGATGATATATTGTACTATAGGGATCAATGAGATTTTAGTTACTTGTTCCTAAGCTTGCTAAAATAAGTGTTTATGATTTCGGAGTTAATATGGTACCATGGTTATAGAAAAGACAAACTTTACATTTAATATAGAATCATGGCAGTGATCATGAAGTACCTAATAGCTTATGGGTATTTTCTATTTTAAAAGGTCAAACAAGTTTTAGAATACGAGTTTGGGAGAAAAACATTTTTTCACTGCACTAAAATTCAACTCTCCACGCTTCTTTATTTTCTGAAAAGGTCTTTGTTGGCAAAGACAAACACTCAAGTATGATAATGTATAGATTTCATTACATCATCAAAATAATTTGAAATTCACTAATGCTGATTTCATGAAGGTTTACTGAATAGCAATGTGTGCTTGACTGGAATACAAAGCAATTCCAAAGTGGAATTTCTGAGTGGAACTATACAACTAAATAACCATGGCAATGACAAATGGTGAGCTGTATCCTTGTACTATGTTATCAAATGGTAACTGCTCACCATCATGTGGCAGTGTACTTGCTTTTGGGACAATTGACAGAGCAGCAGAAATGACAGTGAGAGTAGTCTTTGAACTTGTTGCCAATGAAGCCAAAGATCTTGATGGAAATTTCCCATCTCAAGGCATAAAGGAAGGATGTCAGTGTAAAGAGACATAACTTGCCACGTCATTATGCTCAGTATTTTGACATATATGTTCCAGGAACTTGTCTCACAGACAACATAGTCCAAAGCATATTTCGACTCAAAACCCTCAAAGTGAAGAGGGACAAGTCTTTATGGGAATCTGGCAAATTCACACTGGTTATTCCTCTTTCTTAAAAGCATCATTAAGACTTCCATTTGATGTTACTGACAGCTCCAGATATTTGTTACTCCATTTAAACCAAAAAAAGATATTATATCAACCATTGGATTTTGTAATTTTGGAAACTCAAAAAGTGACATCTTTTGAAAATGACTCATATAGTGGAAGTAACTTGTCTTACAGTCCTACAGTTATGTTCAGATCACTACTTTGAACTGTATTCCAGTTTATATCATGATGTGTCAGCTTACTGTGTGATGCAGGTCTCAGATGCTTTCCACTTCGGTAAAACCCATGATCAAGGGTATGGTGCTGACAAACCTAGAAACTTAATCAGGGCAAAGTGAGATTTGAACACACGATCATAGCTTTCTGGGGTGCCCCAAGGATGCAACTCTGTACAGTGACTTGCAGAGCCTTAGATGATTGGGCCACCCATGCCCCAGAGGTCACTGAACAACTTCTCGGTTTTTGGTCCCATCAGCATGTACCAAGTTTTAACTGCCTACAGTAATCCATCACCAGTTATATGGATAACAAACCTTGACCTTATAGGTGACCTTGACCCATAACATGAATGATCAAATTATCCACAGCTATCAAAGTGATACACTTGATATCACACAGATGTTGATGTTTCAAAAACAAAATTCTAGAAAGTTGTATTTACTTTTCCTAACAACTGTTCAGAGTGAGCTGAGAGCCTTGCAGTAATGTCTGTGTAGTCAACAATAAAACATGTCAGAGGGTTTTTAAGAGATTTAAACCCAAATCCTATTGACAAAACTTAGGGTAAGTATTTTATCTAACTTATAAACCCCCGTGAAAAACTTTTTAAAAATTTACCAACATTTTTATGCTTCAAACATGTTTTCCATGAACCTTAGGAAACGGGCATAAAATATCTGTTGCTTGAATACAGGGTACTTGAAAAAGATCTTCTCAAAAAGCATTGTGATTTATCAGCACCTCTGTAGCCTAGTGGTACACTCACTGGGCTACAGATACAAAGGTTGCATGTTCAATCCACGGGGATATGATTTTAGGCTAGTTGCATCTGCGTGGTCACTAGCACACAAAATATTCAAAATGCCTACCATTATTGTTGTGCAGGATCTACTAGCACACATACATTTATGACTGTTGAATGTTTCAGATCCTCTTAGCATGGTAGGGATGAATCAGCAGTATCTAATTGAATTGGAATCCTGGTACCTACAATTATTACTTAACAATTAGACAAATGGGATATATTCAAACAGAATGAGCACAAATTCATCTTCACATCTATCTAATGAGCTCAAATTCAACCTCACATCACATCAAAATGTTGTAGAAAGGTCATGGTCATCCTTTCTTGAAACAGTAAGAGTAAAGAGCTTATTTCTAAGAATGTTTTTCTTCTGAGAGACTTAAAATAAAACTTAATCTTTCTTTGTTTCTCCACTGACAGTTTGCAAATACAATGAATATGACTTGCAGCTGCACAGATCAAATGAACCTGTTTTCTTACACAACTAAAAATAATCTGCATCAATCTCAGATTTAGTTTTCCTTCCCACTTTGGGAGGAGTGTCTTTACAGAGGTCGCAACATGTCACTGTGGTAGAAACAGGTCCTGTCTCTCCTGCTCTGTGTTGAACTGGTCTTGCAAGTCTCACATTACTACATCACTATGTCAACAGCCTACACAAACTACATAGCTGGAACCGCAAGTTGGTCATGTCATAAAAGTAAAACATTTGACATAAAACAAGAAAAATAAATCCCTGTGAATGCTAAAGTAGTCTGACTGGGTCAACAGGAGAACACTATGAACATGGTGTCACTCATACACTTAGGAATGTCAGTGTTGTGGGCAGGAGACTGGCCAAGTCTGTAGAATACGAACATGGTGCCACTCATACACTTAGGAATGTCAGTGTTGTGGGCAGGAGACTGGCCGAGTCTGTAGAATACGAACATGGTGTTACTCATACACTTAGGAATGTCAATGTTGTGGGCAGGAGACTGGCCCTGTCTGTAGAATACGAACATGGTGCCACTCATACACTTAGGAATGTCAGTGTTGTGGGCAGGAGACTGGCCAAGTCTGTAGAATACGAACATGGTGTCACTCATACACTTAGGAATGTCAGTGTTGTGGGCAGGAGACTGGCCCAGTCTGTAGAATACGAACATGGTGTCACTCATTCACTTAGGAATGTCAGTGTTGTGGGCAGGAGACTGGCCCAGTCTGTAGAATACGGACATGGTGTCACTCATTTACTTAGGAATGTCAGTGTTGTGGGCAGGAGACTGGCCCCGTCTGTAGAATACGAACATGGTGTCATTCATTCACTTAGGAATGTCAATGTTGTGGGCAGGAGACTGGCCCAGTCTGTAGAATACGAACATGGTGTCACTCATTCACTTAGGAATGTCAGTGTTGTGGGCATGAGACTGGCCCAGCCTGTAGAATATGAGAATGGTGTCACTCATTCACTTAGGAATGTCAATGTTGTGGGCAGGAGACTGGCCCAGTCTGTAGAATACGAACATGGTGTCACTCATACACTTAGGAATGTCAGTGTTGTGGGCAGGAGACTGGCCCAGTCTGTAGAATACGAACATGGTGTCACTCATACACTTAGGAATGTCAGTGTTGTGGGCAGGAGACTGGCCCAGTCTGTAGAATACGAACATGGTCTCACTCATTTACTTAGGAATGTCAGTGTTGTGGGCAGGAGACTGGCCCAGTCTGTAGAATACGAACATGGTGTTACTCATACACTTAGGAATGTCAGTGTTGTGGGCAGGAGACTGGCCCAGTCTGTAGAATACGGACATGGTGTCACTCATTTACTTAGGAATGTCAGTGTTGTGGGCAGGAGACTGGCCCAGTCTGTAGAATATGAGAATGGTGTCACTCATTCACTTAGGAATGTCAATGTTGTGGGCAGGAGACTGGCCCAGTCTGTAGAATACGAACATGGTGTCACTCATACACTTAGGAATGTCAGTGTTGTGGGCAGGAGACTGGCCCAGTCTGTAGAATATGAGAATGGTGTCACTCATTCACTTAGGAATGTCAATGTTGTGGGCAGGAGACTGGCCCTGTCTGTAGAATATGAACATGGTGTCACTCATACACTTAGGAATGTCAATGTTGTGGGCAGGAGACTGGCCCAGTCTGTAGAATACGAACATGGTGTCACTCATACACTTAGGAATGTCAGTGTTGTGGGCAGGAGACTGGCCCAGTCTGTAGAATACGAACATGGTGTCACTCATTTACTTAGGAATGTCAGTGTTGTGGGCAGGAGACTGGCCCAGTCTGTAGAATACGAACATGGTGTCACTCATACACTTGGGAATGTCAGTGTTGTGGGCAGGAGACTGGCCCTGTCTGTAGAATACGAACATGGTGTCACTCATACACTTAGGAATGTCAATGTTGTGGGCAGGAGACTGGCCCAGTCTGTGAATATGAGAATGGTGTCACTCATTCACTTAGGAATGTCAATGTTGTGGGCAGGAGACTGGCCCAGTCTGTAGAATAAGAACATAGTGTCACACATACACTTAGGAATGTCAGTGTTGTGGGCAGGAGACTGGCCCAGTCTGTAGAATACGAACATGGTCTCACTCATTTACTTAGGAATGTCAGTGTTGTGGGCAGGAGACTGGCCAAGTCTGTAGAATACGAACATGGTGTCACTCATACACTTAGGAATGTCAGTGTTGTGGGCAGGAGACTGGCCCAGTCTGTAGAATACGGACATGGTGTCACTCATACACTTAGGAATGTCAGTGTTGTCGGCAGGAGACTGGCCCAGTCTGTAGAATATGAGAATGGTGTCACTCATTCACTTAGGAATGTCAATGTTGTGGGCAGGAGACTGGCCCAGTCTGTAGAATACGAACATGGTGTCACTCATACACTTAGGAATGTCAGTGTTGTGGGCAGGAGACTGGCCCAGTCTGTAGAATATGAGAATGGTGTCACTCATTCACTTAGGAATGTCAATGTTGTGGGCAGGAGACTGGCCAAGTCTGTAGAATACGAACATGGTGTCACTCATACAGTTAGGAATGTCAATGTTGTGGGCTGGAGACTGGCCCAGTCTGTAGAATACGAACATGGTGTCACTCATACACTTAGGAATGTCAGTGTTGTGGGCAGGAGACTGGCCCAGTCTGTAGAATACGAACATGGTGTCACTCATTTACTTAGGAATGTCAGTGTTGTGGGCAGGAGACTGGCCCAGTCTGTAGAATACAAACATGGTGTCACTCATACACTTGGGAATGTCAGTGTTGTGGGCAGGAGACTGGCCCTGTCTGTAGAATACGAACATGGTGTCACTCATACACTTAGGAATGTCAATGTTGTGGGCAGGAGACTGGCCCAGTCTGTAGAATATGAGAATGGTGTCACTCATTCACTTAGGAATGTCAATGTTGTGGGCAGGAGACTGGCCCAGTCTGTAGAAAAAGAACATGGTGTCACTCATACACTTAGGAATGTCAGTGTTGTGGGCAGGAGACTGGCCCAGTCTGTAGAATACGAACATGGTGTCACTCATACACTTAGGAATGTCAGTGTTGTGGGCAGGAGACTGGCCCAGTCTGTAGAATAAGAACATAGTGTCACTCATACACTTAGGAATGTCAGTGTTGTGGGCAGGAGACTGGCCCAGTCTGTAGAATACGAACATGGTGTCACTCATTCACTTAGGAATGTCAGTGTTGTGGGCAGGAGACTGGCCCAGTCTGTAGAATAAGAACATAGTGTCACTCATTCACTTAGGAATGTCAGTGTTGTGGGCAGGAGACTGGCCCAGTCTGTAGATTACGAACATGGTGTCACTCATTCACTTAGGAATGTCGGTGTTGTGGGCAGGAGACTGGCCAAGTCTGTAGAATACGAACATGGTGTCACTCATTTACTTAGGAATGTCAGTGTTGTGGGCAGGAGACTGATCCAGTCTGTAGAATACAAATATGGTGTCACTCATTCACTTAGGAATGTCAGTGTTGTGGGCAGGAGACTGGCCCGGTCTGTACAATACTAAAAGCCTGATGTCACAGTGGGCAAATCATCTGTGATGTCAGAGTCGGCAATTCATCTGTGATGTCACAGAGGGCAATTCATCTGTGATGTCACAGTGGGTAATTCATCTGTGATGTCACAGTGGGCTAATCATCTGTGATGTCACAGTGGACAATTCATCTGTGATGTCACAGTGGGCTTTTCATCTGTGATGTCACAGTGGGCTTTTCATCTGTGATGTCCCAGTGGGCTATTCATCAGACCTGTCAACCCTCCCACATTTTGCGGGAGACTCCCGCAATTTGATGAAATCTCCCAGTCTCCCGCAAGATGGACTATTTCTCCCGCAAAACAGAATTCTTCATTATTTAAAAAAATCGCCTCATTGTCCCGTGAGTGAAAACAATGAACGGGAAGTTTGCGTCCTGATCTGTCCGGTAGGCTCCCGGATTAGCGACCCTTATCACAGCCACCCGCAGGGGGACCCAGATGGGCCTTTGTCCAGTAATCAAATGGTAATTGATTTCATATGGTGAACGATTGAACAATGTAAACTGTTCAGAAAACTCGGATAGTCCTAACAGGTGCCTGAAGGGTTGAACTTGAAATGAAAAATCAGCCAAGTATTCATCACTTCATGAAATGAACTGTTGTCTTCATGTTCTTAGCGTGTTTATTCTTCCATAATTTAAGAACGTAGATACATATGGCCGGTCCAGTTATACATGACTTTATTGGTTATCAGATTTGTCAGAAACTTTGTTAAAACATCAACATACCTCAAAGTTACGTCATTGAACTCTTGGAAATGAAAACAAAATATGTCCTGCAAGCGCCGTCTTCAGAAACAACACTATGCGTGATTGGTTGATTCGGTAGTCGAAATAACAATGAGTTACACGATCAGGCTCCCTCACAGCAGGATTTCAAAGTCAAAGTTTAAAGTGAAACTTACAAATTTCCTTTTGACTGACATCGTGACTTGTGTGCACAGAAAATATCAAAACAGAACTTTATCAAATTTTGCGAGAATGTATCATGTGATTATTTTACACGATTTGATTGGCTAATAGTTTGCTTGCGTCCCAGATCTGCAATCTAATTTGCATACAACAGTACTAGTCAACCAATGAGATTAATACACGCCAAGGTCAGAAAGGTCAACAACGACAACGAGACTCATTTCATTCATAAATTGTAGTAAAACGTAATAGTACTTCCAAATATGGCATACATTTCTTGGAATGGAATAACGTGAACATTTCTAGGAAATTTAAGAAGCGAAGTAATGGGACTGTCAACAGACTACCGCAGACAGAAAAAAAACCCAGTATATCTTATTGAAATTAAGGGCGATGATGTTGCGTCAGGATAAATGCATTTGATATTTCTTTGGCGAATTTTGTAACCAACATCGCGCCAAATACTCAGAAAACCTGCATCGTAACGAAGCCTGACAACTGGTCGGATTGAACACGTCGTCAACTGGTCAAGCTACTGATTGTGAAATTTCAATATCTGTTTGCGTTTATCTGAGATGATCTTTGAACGAAAGTTATATGGGTAGATTGTGCTGGGTTTATTTTTGGAGGAGGAAAATGCAAACGGAAATTAAGCAAGCTGTACGTATAAGAAACTTATTGATTATTTATTGTTTCAAAATATTTGGTTTTCTTTGTAACATTATTAAAAATAATAGTTGGAAATTATCTTATCCACTATCTTAAAAATCTCCCCCTTTGGAGGCAAATCTCCCCCATTTTGAAGTCAAATCTCCCACATTGTCATGATGAGGGGTTGACAGGTCTGCTATTCATCTGTGATGTCACAGTGGGCAATTCATCTGTTTATTCCACAGTGGACTATTCATCTGTATAGATCTGTAGAATACTAAAAGAATACTCGAATACTAAAAGCCTGATGTCTCAGTGGGCAATTCATCTGTGATGTTAGAATCGGCAATTCATCTGTGATGTCACAGTGGGCAATTCATCTGTGATGTCACAGTGGGCTATTCATCTGCGATGTCACAGTGGGCAATTCATCTGTGATGTGCCAGTGGGCTATTCATCTGCGATGTCACAGTGGGCTATTCATCTGCGATGTCACAGTGGGCAATTCATCTCTGATGTCACAGTGGGCTATTCATCTGTGATCTCACAGTGGGCTATTCATCTGTGATGTCACAGTGGGTAATCGGTCATGTTTTGCTCCTGCTGCTGCTATGGTTTTCCGGAACAAACTAAATATGCTTTATTCAATAATTGTGAACATTTTTTCAGTTAATCTGAAGTAATATTTTTCATTACGTTTCTCATAAAATCTGAAATTATATAATTATGTATGTTGTAGCTTAAAATTTTATTTACAGTTTTAGGTTCATTTAGGGGAATGGGAGGATTCAATAAAGTTCATTTACTTTTTCTTATTCTTTCAATTTTGTAATTCCATCATCTTTTATTTCAGCTAATTAGAAAGACATGTACATGCCACAGGCATGCTGATGAATTATTTGAGTCGTTTTATTATGTGATGTTTTCAATATTGACGATGGTGGTAATTTGCTGCGGGCTGTGTGTTCTAGTAGAGTGAGTCTAGTACAAGAGTCTGCTGTAATATGCTAATGGCTGGACTCTTACTCAAAGCAGCGGCTGGTTGGCCACATGGGCGAAGCATCAATGTCTGTGTGCACTCGTAACACTCAGCAACTCCTAACACCAAGCCACTTATACTAATGCTGATAAATGGCAGGCTGATTCAATCAAAGTCTTCCACAAGTAGGTACAACCATGAACTTTCTAAGGCGATATTGTATTTCATTACTCATAAGTCAAAAAAGGATTACATGTATTTCTAATTTGAAACCTTATTGTGAAACACAGGTACCAACCATGGGTGTTATAGATTCTCCATTATAATGAGAGAAATACACTCTTGAATCAATCCCTACTTTCACTACTGCTGAGCAAAAGAGACATTCCAAAAGAAGGAGATTCCTCTATCACAAATGCTTTGAAAGTGATATCTTAATTATTCAACAGTTATCAGGAATTTCTCAATCAGTATTGACTGGCTGTAACTTCAAAATCAGTGTTGCAAGCTTCTACAAGGGAATGAGTCAGTTACTGCCCTTACTTTATTTAAGAAATACACAATGAGAGGGTGTTGATACACAATGCAGGGAGAAAAAAACATGGGGGGCGTAGCCCCCGAGTGATTTATTCTCCCTGCAGGGATTTATTGCACATCCATAAACATTTTATTTCTTATATGAGATATCATCATCATGTACAGCCTCTTTAATCATCATGTATAGCTTCTTTAAGGATGATAATTAAATGTACAAGCTTTAAAAATATTTACCTGTATTTAAATAATGATAACTCCCTCAATACAATCCGAACTAGGCAGGTGGGTATTTCCTACATATTCTCACAATCCTCACATCTATAAACTGTACCTTTTCTCCCAATACCGATTGTCATATCTCTCCTACTTTTGAATGCGAATGTTCGGCCATCTCGTTTATGTGCATTGCCCAGTTTCATCTATGCGGAACAAGTCCCCTCTCAAAATAATGTCATCTAATATACGACATCATCAAGTTTCAAACACATATTCGAATATCATGATAGAACAATGTTTTATCGTGACCACACTTCTTCATCGATCTTCTTCATAGTGCAACTATCTGATATTAGTACATATTGCAACACATCATACAATCAGTATCAGTATGTATGTTGGACAATGATGATCAGAATAAGTATTCATGGCAATATGATCAGCATATGGCATTGGTGGCAATGATCAGCATCAGTATATGGCATTGATGGCAATGATCAGCATCAGTATATGGCATTGATGGCAATGATCAGCATCAGTATATTGCATTGATGGCAATGATCAGCATCAGTATATGGCATTGATGGCATTGATGGCAATGGTCAGCATCAGTATATTGCAATGATGGCATTGATGGCAATGGTCAGCATCAGTATATGGCATTGATGGCAATGATCAGCATCTGTATATGGCATTGATGGCAATGATCAGCATCAGTATATGGCATTGATGGCATTGATGGCAATGATCAGCATCAGTATATGGTGTTGATGGCAATGATCAGCATCCATATATGGCATTGATGGCAATGGTCAGCATCAGTATATGGCATTGATGACATTGATGGCAATGATCAGCATCAGTATATGGCATTGATGGCAATATGATCAGCATCTGGATATGGTGTTGATGGCAACGGTTAGCATCAGTATATGGCATTGATGGCAATGATCAGTATCAGGATATGGCATTGATGGCAATGATCAGCATCCGTATATGGCATTGATGGCAATGATAAGCATCAGTACATGGCATTGATGGCAATATGATCAGCATCAGTATATGGCATTGATGGCAATGATCAGCATCAGTATATGGCATTGATGGCAATGGTCAGCATCAGTATATGGCATTGATGGCAATGATCAGTATCAGGATATGGCATTGATGGCAATGATCAGCATCCGTATATGGCATTGATGGCAATGATAAGCATCAGTACATGGCATTGATGGCAATATGATCAGCATCAGTATATGGCATTGATGGCAATGATCAGCATCAGTATATGGCATTGATGGCAATGATCAGCATCAGTATATGGCATTGATGACATTGATGGCAATGATCAGCATCAGTATATGGCATTGATGGCAATATGATCAGCATCTGGATATGGTGTTGATGGCAACGGTTAGCATCAGTATATGGCATTGATGGCAATGATCAGTATCAGGATATGGCATTGATGGCAATGATCAGCATCAGTATATGGCATTGATGGCAATGATAAGCATCAGTACATGGCATTGATGGCAACATGATCAGCATCAGTATATGGCATTGATGGCAATGATCAGCATCAGTATATGGCATTGATGGCAATGGTCAGCATCAGTATATGGCATTGATGGCAATGATCAGCATCAGTATATGGCATTGATGGCAATGATCAGCATCAGTATATGGTGTTGATGGCAATGATCAGCATCAGTATATGGCATTGATGGCAATGATCAGCATCAGTATATGGCATTGATGGCAATGATCAGCATCCGTATATGGCATTGATGGCAATGGTCAGCATCAGTATATGGCATTGATGGCAATGATCAGCATCAGTATATGGCATTGATGGCAATGATCAGCATCAGTATATGGTGTTGATGGCAATGATCAGCATCCATATATGGCATTGATGGCAATGATCAGCATCAGTATATGGTGTTGATGGCAATATGATCAGCATCAGTATATGGTGTTGATGGCAATATGATTAGCATCAGTATATGGTGTTGATGGCAATGATCAGTATCAGGATATGGCATTGATGGCAATGATCAGCATCAGTATATGGCATTGATGGCAATGATCAGCATCAGTATATGGTGTTGATGGCAATATGATCAGCATCAGTATATGGCATTGATGGCAATATATTCAGCATCAGGATAAGGCATTGATGGCAATGATCAGCATCAGTATATGGCATTGATGACATTGATGGCAATGATCAGCATCAGTATATGGCATTGATGGCAATATGATCAGCATCTGGATATGGTGTTGATGGCAACGGTTAGCATCAGTATATGGCATTGATGGCAATGATCAGTATCAGGATATGGCATTGATGGCAATGATCAGCATCCGTATATGGCATTGATGGCAATGATAAGCATCAGTACATGGCATTGATGGCAATATGATCAGCATCAGTATATGGCATTGATGGCAATGATCAGCATCAGTATATGGCATTGATGACATTGATGGCAATGATCAGCATCAGTATATGGCATTGATGGCAATGATCAGCATCAGTATATAGCATTGATGGCAATGATCAGCATCAGTATATGGCATTGATGACATTGATGGCAATGATCAGCATCAGTATATGGCATTGATGGCAATGATCAGCATCAGTATATGGCATTGATGGCAATGATCAGCATCAGTATATGGCATTGATGACATTGATGGTAATGATCAGCATCAGTATATGGCATTGATGACATTGATGGCAATGATCAGCATCAGTATATGGCATTGATGGCAATGATCAGCATCAGTATATGGCAATGATGGCAATAAACATCAAGGCCTCTCCCAGTCAGAACATCAAACCTCAATACTGCAGAAAGACTCTACCATCTCTGACCATGTTCAAGCCCATCTAGGCCATCAAGCAGAAATCATATCAACTACAAGATCAGGAAACTCCTAGAAGCCATCAACATCAAAAGACTCCAACCAGCCATGAACAAAGGAAATCAAGGTTACTACATCCCACAGTCTGCCATGAGCTCATCACTAAACAGTCTGTATGTCATTCCGATTGTCCATTACATACATATACATCTCAACCATTCTCATCTTCCTACTTGCTTCCAATCAACTTGTCCATATCAATCACTGTATTGTTTTATTCAATCATGACTTATTAATCCTATTTATTCTAACATGTAAATAAAGCAGGCTTTATACTTCAATCTTATCTGTTGTGTTAACATCAATCTACCATCATTCAACCTCGCATAAACATCAATTATCCACAAGTATATAACCTACTTACTTCTCATTCCCGTACATCACTTGATAACGGTGTTAGTATCAACATAGAAGCATTGCAGTCATTGTAATAAGGAAGTTGTATATTATCTCCCTTATTCATCATACCAACTTCTAAATGACACACAAAAATGTTACCAAGTTACAACTTGATCTTGAAGATATTTTTTTTTAAGTTAAAAAACAACAAAGCATAACTGTTAATCTAAATGACATCATTAAATCTGAATTCCATTGCAGTGTCACATCTCCTACTTCAGCTACTTCACCCTTTTGCTTTTCCAAACCACATTGAGATCGTACACATCTTCACTTTCTGCTCACTAGGTCTTAAAGATTTTCACCAATTTTATAATTATATTTTTCTCTCTCCATGTTCTAGAAATCTGAATAATATTGAGCTGATATACATCATATTAATGTTTTAGCTTCCTAGGATGTTTGAGGAGAAGATTCTTAAAGAGATGTGATTTCAGTGCCAATAGAGCCAGACATCTTCTTACACTTTCAGGCTGACAGAGAATGGATGACACACCATGCCAGGGTCTAAGTTGGACCTTTCATCTGGAGTGAGCTACCACCCAATATTGGTTCCCAGTACAGAGTTATTGCCATCAATATGACAGCACGCAGAATAAAGTGTCCATTCGTGTACACAATGTTAAACTCTTAAGGATTAACTATAGGCTGTAGGATCCAGTATGTCACTGAACAAAGACCACTCATTGGTGTGTTCAGTGTCCTGAAGCCAAAGAGCTGTCGGCTGTCATCAATGTTTAATGCTCATATTAACACCTCCAGGATAAACTCTCCAGTCCTGTGTTAAAGGTATCATCAGATTACAGTGCCAGGTTACTCTCTTACACAGTCAAACCTCACTACTACGGACCCTGCTACTACAGCCAGACACCACTAGTGTGGACCCTGCTACTACAGTCAGATACCACTAGTATGGACCCTGCTACTACAGTCAGATACCACTAGTGTGGACCCTGCTACTACAGCCAGACACCACTAGTGTGGACCCTGCTACTACAGCCAGACACCACCAGTATGTACCCTGCTACTACAGCCAGACACCACTAGTATGGACCCTGCTACTACAGTCAGATACCACTAGTATGGACCCTGCTACTACAGCCAGACACCACTAGTGTGGACCCTGCTACTACAGTCAGATACCACTAGTATGGACCCTGTCGCTACAGTCAAACCTCACTAGTATGGACCCTGCCACTACAGTCAAACCTTGCTAGAATGGACCCTGCCACTACAGCCAGACACCACTAGTATGGACCCTGCCACTAAAGCCAGACGCCACTAGTATGGACCCGGCTACTACAGTCAAACCTCACTAGTATGGACCCTGCCACTACAGTCCATCACCACTAGAATGAACCCTGCTACTACAGTCAGACACCTCCAGCATGGACCCTGCTACTACAGTCAGACACCACTAGTATGAACTCTGCTACTACAGTCAGACACCACTAGTATGAACTCTGCTACTACAGTCAGACACCACTAGTATGAACCCTGCTACTACAGTCAGACACCACCAGTATCGACCCTGCTACTACAGTCAGACACCACTAGTGTGGACCCTGCTACTACAGTCAAACCTTGCTAGAATGGACCCTGCCACTACAGCCAGACACCACTAGTATGGACCCTGCTACTACAGTCAGACACCACTAGTATGAACCCTGCTACTACAGCCAGACACCACTAGTATGAACTCTGCTACTACAGTCAGACACCACTAGTATGAACCCTGCTACTACAGTCAGACACCACTAGAGTGGACCCTGCTACTACAGTCAAACCTTGCTAGAATGGACCCTGCCACTACAGCCAGACACCACTAGTATGGACCCTGCCACTAAAGCCAGACGCCACTAGTATGGACCCGGCTACTACAGTCAAACCTCACTAGTATGGACCCTGCCACGTCAGTCCATCACCACTAGAATGAACCCTGTTACTACAGTCAGACACCACCAGTTTGGACATTGCTACTACAGTCAGACACCACCAGTATGGACCCTGCTACTACAGTCAGACACCACTAGTATGAACCCTGCTACTACAGCCAGACACCACCAGTATGGACCCTGCTACTACAGTCAGACACCACCAGTATGGACCCTGCCACTACAGCCAGACACCACTAGATTGAACCCTGCTACTACAGTCAGACACCACCAGTATGTACCCTGCTACTACAGCCAGACACTTCTAGTATGGACCCTGCTACTACAGCCAGACACCACTAGTATGAACCCTGCTACTACAGTCAGACACCACTAGTATGAACCCTGCTACTAGAGTCAGACACCACTAGTATGAACCCTGCTACTACAGTCAGACACCACCAGTATGTACCCTGCTACTACAGCCAGACACTTCTAGTATGGACCCTGCTACTACAGCCAGACACCACTAGTATGAACCCTGCTACTACAGTCAGACACCACTAGTATGAACCCTGCTACTACAGTCAGACACCACCAGTATGGACCCTGCCACTACAGCCAGACACCACTAGTATGGACCCTGCTACAACAGCCAGACACCACTAGTATGAACCCTGCTACTACAGTCAGACACCACTAGTATGAACCCTGCTACTACAGTCAGACACCACCAGTATGGACCCTGCTACTACAGTCAGACACCACTAGATTGAACCCTGCTACTACAGTCAGACACCACCAGTATGGACCCTGCTACTACAGTCAGACACCACTAGTATGAACCCTGCTACTACAGTCAGACACCACTAGAATGAACCCTGCTACTACAGCCAGACACCACTAGTATGAGCCCTGCTACTACAGTCAGACACCACTAGAATGAACCCTGCTACTACAGCCAGACACAACTAGTATGAACCCTGCTACTACAGTCAGACACCGATAGATTGAACCCTGCTACTACAGCCAGACACCACTAGTATGAACCCTGCTACTACAGTCAGACACCACCAGTATGAACCCTGCTACTACAGCCAGACACCACTACTACGGACCCTGCTACTACAGCCAGACACCACCAGTATGGACCCTGCCACTACAGTCAGACACCACCAGTATGAACCCTGCTACTACAGCCAGACACCACTAGTATGAACCCTGCTACTACAGTCAGACACCACCAGTATGGACCCTGCCACTACAGTCAGACACCACTTGTATGAACCCTGCTACTACAGTCAGACACCACTAGTATGGACCCTGCCACTAAAGCCAGACGCCACTAGTATGGACCCGGCTACTACAGTCAAACCTCACTAGTATGGACCCTGCCACGTCAGTCCATCACCACTAGTATGAGCCCTGCTACTACAGTCAGACACCACTAGAATGAACCCTGCTACTACAGCCAGACACAACTAGTATGAACCCTGCTACTACAGTCAGACACCGATAGATTGAACCCTGCTACTACAGCCAGACACCACCAGTATGGACATTGCTACTACAGTCAGACACCACCAGTATGGACCCTGCTACTACAGTCAGACACCACTAGTATGAACCCTGCTACTACAGTCAGACACCACCAGTATGGACCCTGCCACTACAGCCAGACACCACCAGTATGTACCCTGCTACTACAGCCAGACACTTCTAGTATGGACCCTGCTACTACAGCCAGACACCACTAGTATGGACCCTGCCACTACAGCCAGACACTTCTAGTATGGACCCTGCTACTACAGTCAGACACCACCAGTATGGACCCTGCCACTACAGCCAGACACTTCTAGTATGGACCCTGCTACTACAGTCAGACACCACCAGTATGTACCCTGCTACTACAGCCAGACACTTCTAGTATGGACCCTGCTACTACAGTCAGACACCACCAGTATGTACCCTGCTACTACAGCCAGACACTTCTAGTATGGACCCTGCTACTACAGCCAGACACCACTAGTATGGACCCTGCTACTACAGTCAGACACCACTAGATTGAACCCTGCTACTACAGCCAGACACCACTAGTATGAGCCCGGCTACTACAGTCAGACACCACCAGTATGGACGTTGCTACTACAATCAGACACCACCAGTATGGATGCTGATACTACAGTCAGACACTTCTAGTATGAACCCTGCTACTACAGTCAGACACCACCAGTATGGACGCTGCTACTACAGTCAGACACCACTAGAATGGACCCTGCCACTAGTCAAAACTCACTAGTATGGACCCTGCCACTACAGTCAGACACCACTAGTATGGATCCTGCTACTACAGTCAAACCTCACTAGTATGGACCCTGCCACTAGTCAAAACTCACTAGTATGGACCCTGCTGGTACAGTCAGACACCACCAGTATGGACCCTGCTACTGCAGGCAGACTACACCAGTATGGATGCTGATACTACAGTCAGACACCACCAGTATGGACCCTGCTACTACAATCAGACACTTCTAGTATGGACCCTGCCACTACATAGTATGGCCTCAGGCCAAAAAAGATCACTTGCTGCTTAAAATCGTACATTTTAAACTGATTCAGAGTATGTTTTGCCCTCTAAACCAAAAGTTTCAGATACACATTAATAATTTTTTTTTCTTTATTTCATTTGAAATGTTTGGTGTCTCAAGGGACTTGTGAGGGTCATGTCCTGCTGCTTCAAGCTCTGGATTCTTATTGTTGATTGGCAGCCCACCTCTCAGATTGTCTAGGTTGGTTGTGACACCTTTCTTTCTTCACTGCCAACACTTTATCCCCACATTAAATACACAGTTTTTTTAATTAATGTCACAGATCAATAGCTGTGCAGGAGGCCCTGTCCGGCTCCTCTCACTACGACTGTAAGCTGTATCATCTTCCAAGAGTCCCAAGCCTATCACAGCCCGGCACCAGCACTCTGGGATCAACAGTCATATTTCCTGGCCCTAATGACATGAGGATAAATGCTGCAGGATAAATTGTCCACAAAATTATTTTCTCCAAGGACATGAGAGAAGCAGATCTTTGTTTCCTGCATATATATTCATCTCTAAAGGTGATTTTCAACATCAAGACTATTATACCATTTTTAACATACTCAATAGCTAAGACAGTCACATTATCTGCCGAAATGTATTGTATTACGTACAAATTCTGACGTAATCAAGCTAAACTGAATGTGCTTTTAGAACCGTCACCTGAGTGAGGACATGGTCAATGTTACTGACAGTGGAGTCCCCTGGTGAGGGCTGATTCACACACTGCATCCATGCAGGGAATCAAACCCAAGCCAGTCATCAGGCTATCCCCCCGCCACCTGCATGTAATTAGGTATTTATTTGACAAAAAGACACATATTTTCAAAATTCTTACAGTAAATAGGCAAATGATTATGTTTTTTTATATTGGCTGAGAATAAATACTAATTGTCGAAGTCTCGTGGTAATAATAATTGTAACAAAATGTTTGTCCTTTCTGTGAATCATCATCTTTGTGATAGAAAGTTATTACATATTACCACAAGTCTGGTTTAATAAGCCAATCAAATAAAGTATATAAAATATGCAACAATTGTGACTATTTAAGTTTTGGTAAGGATGCTAATAATTCCAGCATCACTCTTGGTTTTCTGTCATTATCCGTGCAGTTGATGCCTGCCATGGATGCGGCCTGTCTGTCCTCGCCTGTACGTGTACAGGGAAGTGGGCAGGGCCGGTGTCCAAACATTGAATATCAAACAGACACCGAGAGCCGGGGTCAAAGTGCACTCACGATGACTATCTGCTCTGATTGTCAGCCGAAACATACCCAAAAATTATGTCACTTGCAAAATTACAAAGGATTTCCTTTGCAACTATCTTTCCATAACTGGTCATAAAACGGAACTTACCTCTTCTGACAAGGCTGCCGGGCGACTTTATAGCTGCTATGCCAAGACTCGCATGCATGTGTATGACTAGAACAGATAGCCTGTTAGCTCGAGCTGTGGGAAGGCTGACGGTCCGTCGGCGGTCATGTGATAACACTGTTGTGGTTATATCAGCACTCACCGGCCGGTCGCCCGCGCCACGGAGATTCCCTGCCATGACAGTCCGCGGGCAGGTGTCGGGGGGGGGGGGGGGGGGGGGGGGGGCGTAAACACTCCACTTTCTTGTTTTTATGTGGCAGCCGAACAGTTCCTCTCTAAGACGAATGTATTACAATGATGTTGAAACATTTTGCTTCCAAAAGTTGTTAAAGTTATCCGCAGCTGTGAAACAACGATTATGGATCCATGTATCTATATATTTACCTGGAAGATGCTAAGCCAACCCCTCCCCGAAACCACCAACAGGTTGTACGTAGAATACCTTACATCACATCTGTCACATATGCATAGGCCTAAAACATATTCAATACTGCATTTCATGTACAGAAGACGATGCAGCACTTGGATTATATTCGGTATATTTAATTGATCACCGTTCATCAATTTTTAACCCAAGCTAACAAAAAGGAATAATTTGTTGGGCAACGGCGCCCGTCAGTGATTTCTATTGCTAATAAAATGCATTTTCAAGTTTCTCACGACAAATAAATTCGACTCGGTTATCTATAAAATGAACATGTAAATCTTTTCCGTTTATATTGTCTGTTTGTTGTTTAACGCCGCACTCAGCAATATTCCAGCTCTGTGACGACTGTCTGTATGTAATCGAATCTTGACCAGGCAATTCAGTGATTGACATCATGAGCATCGATCTACGCAATTGAGTTACGATGACATGCATCAACCCAGTCAGCAAGCCTTATCACCCGAACCCGTTAGTCGCGTCTTACGACAAGCGTGGGTTGCTGAAGACCTATTATATAAAGAGCCGGGTTCAATGTGTGCTCATGCAGGTAATGGTTTTATACAACGCTCAACTGCTACAACCCAGCACACTGTTATATCGCAGTCAACAGCTCCAACCCGCCACTCTGTTATACACGAGTCAACAGCTACAACCAAGTACTCTGTTATACGGAAGTCAACAGCAACAGCTCACCACTCACTCTGTTATACACAAGTCAAAAGCTACAACCCACCACTCTGTTGTTATACAGAAGTCAACAGCTACAACCCGCCACTCTGTTATACACAAGTCAACAGCTACAACCAAGTACTCTGTTATACGGAAGTCAACAGCAACAGCGCACCACTCACTCTGTTATACACAAGTCAAAAGCTACAACCAAGTACTCTGTTATACGGAAGTCAACAGCTGCAACCAAGTACTCTGTTATACACAAGTCAACAGCTACAACCCACCACTCTGTTGTTATACACAAGTCAACAGCTACAACCAAGTATTCTGTAACACACAAGTCAACAGCTACAACCAAGTACTCTGTTATACGGAAGTCAACAGCAACAGCGCACCACTCACTCTGTTATACACAAGTCAAAAGCTACAACCAAGTACTCTGTTATACACAAGTCAACAGCTACAACCAAGTACTCTGTTATACGGAAGTCAACAGCAACAGCGCACCACTCACTCTGTTATACACAAGTCAACAGCTGCAACCAAGTACTCTGTTATACGGGAGTCAACAGCAACAGCGCACCACTCACTCTGTTATACACAAGTCAAAAGCTACAACCAAGTACTCTGTTATAAACAAGTCAACAGCTGCAACCAAGTTCTCTGTTATACGGAAGTCAACAGCAACAGCGCACCACTCACTCTGTTATACACAAGTCAAAAGCTACAACCAAGTACTCTGTTATACACAAGTCAACAGCTGCAACCAAGTACTCTGTTATACGGAAGTCAACAGCAACAGCGCACCACTCACTCTGTTATACACAAGTCAAAAGCTACAACCAAGTACTCTGTTATACGGAAGCCAACAGCTGCAACCAAGTACTCTGTTATACACAAGTCAACAGCTACAACCCACCACTCTGTTGTTATACACAAGTCAACAGCTACAACCAAGTATTCTGTAACACACAAGTCAACAGCTACAACCAAATACTCTGTTATACGGAAGTCAACAGCAACAGCGCACCACTCACTCTGTTATACACAAGTCAAAAGCTACAACCAAGTACTCTGTTATACACAAGTCAACAGCTACAACCAAGTACTCTGTTATACGGAAGTCAACAGCAACAGCGCACCACTCACTCTGTTATACACAAGTCAACAGCTGCAACCAAGTACTCTGTTATACGGGAGTCAACAGCAACAGCGCACCACTCACTCTGTTATACACAAGTCAAAAGCTACAACCAAGTACTCTGTTATAAACAAGTCAACAGCTGCAACCAAGTTCTCTGTTATACGGAAGTCAACAGCAACAGCGCACCACTCACTCTGTTATACACAAGTCAAAAGCTACAACCAAGTACTCTGTTATACACAAGTCAACAGCTGCAACCAAGTACTCTGTTATACGGAAGTCAACAGCAACAGCGCACCACTCACTCTGTTATACACAAGTCAAAAGCTACAACCAAGTACTCTGTTATACACAAGTCAACAGCTGCAACCAAGTACTCTGTTATACACAAGTCAAAAGCTACAACCAAGTACTCTGTTATACGGAAGTCAACAGTTGCAACCAAGTACTGTGTTATACACAAGTCAACAGCTGCAACCAAGTACTCTGTTATACGGAAGTCAACAGCAACAGCGCACCACTCACTCTGTTATAAAGAAGTTAACAGCAACAACGCACCACTCTGTTGTTATACAGAAGTCAACAGCTACAACCAAGTACTCTGTAACACACAAGTCAACAGCAACAACGCACCACTCTGTTATAAACAAGTTAACAGCAACAACCCACCACTCTGTTGTTATACAGAAGTCAACAGCTACAACCCACCACTCTGTTATAAACAAATTAACAGCTACAACCTACCACTCTGTTGTTATACACAAGTCAACAGCTACAACCCATCACTCTGTTATAAAGAAGTCAAGAGCTACAACCCACCCCTCTGTTATACAGAAGTCAACCGCTACAACCAAGTACTCTGTTATACACAAGTCAAAAGCTACAACCATGTACTCTGTTATAAACAGGTCAACAGGAATTCACACAGTGTAAATCTTCATAAAACAAAGATTGTTGTAAGAAAGAGAATGTATGGATGCTAACTTCTTTATTATGATGAACACAAGCACATGTTCCTCACAGCAACGAATTTGGCATCCATATATTATCTCCCTTATGTGTATCAGTTCTAAATGCATTTCAAAGACACAAATTGCTGTGTTAAAAAAAGCCGGAAACTTGTCAAAATATGAAAAATGTTATTATGGTGATTGTCCCTTGGCGATGTATTTCATACTGGTGTAAGATTGTAAATTTGCCTGAATCTCGTTACCCTAAAAATGTTTATAATATGCTATATCTTGAAGCTGCCAATGGTAAATGTAATTGGGCATCTAAAATTAAGCTACTTTTGAATAAGTTGTGGGAATATTTGGAAGAGTCAGGGTGCCGATTTACCTAAATGGTTTATTTATGAATCTGTTACACGTTTTAAATCGGTAAATGAACAGAACTGGCTCTCAGAAATTGTTGGTAGCTCGAAGATGCTCTTTTTAAATCAACCTTCACTGTGGAATAGTATTGATCAGTTGAAATTTTAGATAAATTTAGATCGGCAATGGCTCGCTTCCCCTGCAGCTCACATTCTTTACCTATGGAAACAGGTCGACACAATAATACTCCTAGAGGCCAGAGGTTATGTAAGACATGTAACATGGGCGATGTGGAGGACGAATATCATTTCTTGTTAATTTGTAACGCGTGTGGTTTATCTTCGCCAGCAGTATATTCCAGAAAAGTTTCAAGTCTATCCCACGTTATCTAAGTTCAAAATTCTAATGCCAGAGCGAGAATTTCTATTTTAGAAATAGAGCCATGTTTGTACATCACGCAATGAATCGCCGTTTGGTCCTGCTGTCTTCTGTCGACCCTGTACTGTGGGGCGAAGGCCTACACAAGTACTGAATCAAGAATTAGACTTAGACTTCAAAGAACGTGTCCTAAAAATCATGTTCACAAAATGAAAACTGTTACAACCCCTATCACTATCATTCAACGGTGAACAGCTACAACCCCGGCCAATCTCTGTAAAAGCGGTAATACAAAAGTCAACAATTACAACGCCTGCTATCCCTGCCATACAACAGCCAACGATTACAACGCCTACACTCCCTTGCAAACAACAGCCAACGATTACAACGCCTACACTCTCTGGCAAACAACAGTCAACAATTACAACACCTACACTCCCTGTTAAACAACAGTCAACAATTACAACGCCTACACTCCCTGGCAAACAACAGTCAACAATTACAACGCCTACACTCCCTGTCAAACAACAGTCAACAATTACTTCCCCTACGCTCTGTGTCATACAACAGCCAATAAATACAATCCCATCACATTTACTCTTAGTACAAACATTTCAAAATATACATTGTTCTGCTTCTTCGGCTTCGGTATTTTATGAGCGCCTCTTAAACGTCAGCCAGATGTTGGTTCTGTCTGTTTCACAGCCTTATCTGTGCTGCACAAATGTGTGCATTATTTATCCAAAGAAACAATAATGTGTAATATAAGGAGAAGTGAGCGAAAACACGACAAGGTGTAGATGATCAGAGCACAACAAAGGGTGGATGATAAGAACACCACAAGTGGTAGATGATGAGAACATGACAAGTGGTAGATGATGACAACATGACAAGGGGTAGATGATGACAACATGACAAGTGGTACATGATGAGAAAGCGACAATTGGTAGATGTTGAGAACATGACAAGTGGTAGATGATGACAACATGACAAGTGGTAGATGATGACAATATGACAAGTGGTAGATGATGACAACATGACAAGTGGTAGATGATGAGAACATGACAAGTGGTAGATGATGAGAACATGACAAGTGGTAGATGATGACAACATGACAAGTGGTAGATGATGACAACATGACAAGTGGTAGATGATGAGAACATGACAAGTGGTAGATGATGAGAAAATGACAAGTGGTAGATGATGACAACATGACAAGGGGTAGATGATGACAACATGAAAAGTGGTAGATGATGACAACATGACAAGTGGTAGATGATGAGAACAAGACAAGTGGTAGATGATGAGAACATGACAAGGGGTAGATGATGACAACATGACAAGGGGTATATGATGACAACAAGACAAGTGGTAGATGATGAGAACATGACAAGTGGTAGATGATGAGAAAATGACAAGTGGTAGATGATGACAACATGACAAGGGGTAGATGATGACAACATGAAAAGTGGTAGATGATGACAACATGACAAGTGGTAGATGATGAGAACAAGACAAGTGGTAGATGATGACAACATGACAAGTGGTAGATGATGACAACAAGACAAGTGGAAGATGATCAGAACATTAAAAGGAGTAGATGATGAGAACACGACAATGGGTAGATGATGAGAACATGACAAGGGGTACATTATGACAACAAGACAAGGGGTACATGATGACAACATGACAAGGGGTAGATGATGAGAACATGACAAGGGGTAGATGATGACAACAAGACAAGGGGTAGATGATGACAACATGACAAGTAGTAGATGATGAGAACATGACAAGGGGTAGATGATGACAACAAGACAAGGGGTAGATGATGACAACATGACAAGGGGTAGATGATGAGAACACGACAAGGGGTAGATGATGAGAACATGACAAGTGGTAGATGATGAGAACATGACAAGGGGTAGATGATGACAACATGACAAGTGGTAGATGATGACAACAAGACAAGTGGTAGATGATGACAACATGACAAGTGGTAGATGATGAGAACAAGACAAGTGGTAGATGATGAGAACATGACAAGGGGTAGATGATGACAACATGACAAGGGGTAGATGATGACAACAAGACAAGTGGTAGATGATGAGAACAAGACAAGGGCAGATGATGACAACATGACAAGGAGTAGATGATGAGAACATGACAAGGAGTAGATGATGACAACATGACAAGGAGTAGATGATGACAACATGACAAGGGGTAGATGATGAGAACAAGACAAGGGGTAGATGATGAGAACACGACAAGGAGTAGATGATGAGAACATGACAAGGAGTAGATGATGACAACATGACAAGGGGTAGATGATGAGAACACGACAAGGAGTAGATGATGACAACATGACAAGGGGTAGATGATGAGAACACGACAAGGGGTAGATGATGAGAACATGACAAGGGGTAGATGATGAGAACATGACAAGGGGTAGATGATGAGAACATTACAAGTGGTAGATGATGACAACATGACAAGGGGTAGATGATGAGAACATGACAAGTGGTAGATGATGAGAACACGACAAGTGGTAGATGATGACAACATGACAAGTGGTAGATGATGAGAACACGACAAGTGGTAGATGATGACAACATGACAAGTGGTAGATGATGAGAACATGACAAGGGGTAGATGATGAGAACATGACAAGGGGTAGATGATGACAACATGACAAGGGGTAGATGATGACAACAAGACAAGTGGTAGATGATGAGAACACGACAAGTGGTAGATGATGACAACATGACAAGTGGTAGATGATGAGAACAAGACAAGTGGTAGATCATGAGAACATGACAAGGGGTAGATGATGAGAACATGACAAGGGGTAGATGATGACAACATGACAAGGGGTAGATGATGACAACAAGACAAGTGGTAGATGATGAGAACACGACAAGTGGTAGATGATGACAACATGACAAGTGGTAGATGATGAGAACATGACAAGGGGTAGAAGATGAGAACACGACAAGGAGTAGATGATGAGAACATGACAAGGGGTAGATGATGACAACAAGACAAGTGGTAGATGATGACAACATGACAAGTGGTAGATGATGAGAACAAGACAAGTGGTAGATGATGAGAACATGACAAGGGGTAGATGATGACAACATGACAAGGGGTAGATGATGACAACAAGACAAGTGGTAGATGATGAGAACACGACAAGTGGTAGATAATGAGAACATGAGTAGGATTAGATGATGACAACACGACAAGGGGTAGATGATTACAACACGACAAGTGGTAGATGATGACAACATGACAAGGAGTAGATGATGAGAACATGACAAGGGGTAGATGATGAGAACATGACAAGGAGTAGATGATGAGAACACGACGAGGGGTAGATGATGAGAACATGACAAGGGGCAGATGATGAGAACATGACAAGGAGTAGATGATGACAACACGACAAGGGGTAGATGATTACAACACGACAAGTGGTAGATGATGACAACATGACAAGGAGTAGATGATGAGAACATGACAAGGGGGAGATGATGACAACATGACAAGGGGTAGATGATGACAACATGACAAGGAGTAGATGATGACAACATGACAAGGGGTAGATGATGAGAACATGACAAGGGGTAGATGATGAGAACACGACAAGGAGTAGATGATGAGAACATGACAAGGGGTAGATGATGAGAACACGACAAGGGGTATATGATGAGAACACGACAATGGGTAGATGATGAGAACATGACAAGGGGTACATTATGACAAAACGACAAGTAGTAGATGATGAGAACATGACAAGGGGTAGATGATGACAACAAGACAAGGGGTAGATGATGACAACATGACAAGGGGTAGATGATGAGAACACGACAAGGGGTAGATGATGACAACATGACAATGGGTAGATGATGAGAACATGACAAGTGGTAGATGATGACAACACGACAAGTGGTAGATGATGAGAACATGACAAGGGGTAGATGATGACAACAAGACAAAGGGTAGATGATGACAACATTACAAGGGGTAGATGATGAGAACACGACAAGGGGTAAATGATGAGAACACGACAAGAGGTAGATGATGAGAACATGACAAGTGGTAGATGATGAGAGAATGACAAGTGGTAGATGATGACAACAAGACAAGGGGCAGAATGAGAACACGACAAGTGGTAGATGATGACAACATGACAAGGAGTAGATGATGAGAACATGACAAGGGGTAGATGATGAGAACATGACAAGGAGTAGATGATGAGAACACGACGAGGGGTAGATGATGAGAACATGACAAGGGGCAGATGATGAGAACATGACAAGGAGTAGATGATGACAACACGACAAGGGGTAGATGATTACAACACGACAAGTGGTAGATGATGACAACATGACAAGGAGTAGATGATGAGAACATGACAAGGGGGAGATGATGACAACATGACAAGGGGTAGATGATGACAACATGACAAGGAGTAGATGATGACAACATGACAAGGGGTAGATGATGAGAACATGACAAGGGGTAGATGATGAGAACACGACAAGGAGTAGATGATGAGAACATGACAAGGGGTAGATGATGAGAACACGACAAGGGGTATATGATGAGAACACGACAATGGGTAGATGATGAGAACATGACAAGGGGTACATTATGACAAAACGACAAGTAGTAGATGATGAGAACATGACAAGGGGTAGATGATGACAACAAGACAAGGGGTAGATGATGACAACATGACAAGGGGTAGATGATGAGAACACGACAAGGGGTAGATGATGACAACATGACAATGGGTAGATGATGAGAACATGACAAGTGGTAGATGATGACAACACGACAAGTGGTAGATGATGAGAACATGACAAGGGGTAGATGATGACAACAAGACAAAGGGTAGATGATGACAACATTACAAGGGGTAGATGATGAGAACACGACAAGGGGTAGATGATGAGAACACGACAAGAGGTAGATGATGAGAACATGACAAGTGGTAGATGATGAGAGAATGACAAGTGGTAGATGATGACAACAAGACAAGGGGCAGAATGAGAACACGACAAGGGGTAGATGATGAGAACATGAGAAGGGGTAGATGATGAGAACATGACAAGGGGTAGATGATGAGAACACGACAAGGGGTAGATGATGACAACATGACAAGGGGACAGATGAGTGAGTGAGTGAGTGAGTGAGTTTAATTAAAGTCACGTCGGCAATATTTCAGCCATAATGTGACTTGAACAAGTTATACAATAGGTATAACAATTGTCGACGAGGGACAGTATAATAACTAGCAATATATCACAGATTGACTTAAAACTAGTTGTAGAACACTAAACATTTCTGATTATTAAGGTACGACACAATATAAAGATGGGGCTATAGATTGCCAGCAACAAGGTTAAGATCACCATACTCGGGACCAAGGGGACTAACGGAACCTCTGCTACCTGCATGGTTCCCCAGCAGGATTTACACTTCCCCAAGTTACTGCGAGTTTAGCCAGATATTAAAAGTTAACAAATATTCTGCAGTTAAAATAGAGGTAGATATAAATACACTTTGAAAGAGGTGGTCTTACAAGCGGTAGATGATGAGAACACGACAAGGGGTAGATGATGAGAACACGACAAGTGGTAGATGATGAGAACACGACAATGGGTAGATGATGAGAACATGACAAGGGGTACATTATGACAACACGACAAGTAGTAGATGATGAGAACATGACAAGGGGTAGATGATGACAACAAGACAAGGGGTAGATGATGACAACATGACAAGGGGTAGATGATGAGAACATGATAAGAGGTAGATGATGACAACATGACAAGGGGTAGATGATGACAAGATGACAAGGGGTAGATGATGACAACATGACAAGGGGTAGATGATGAGAACATGACAAGGGGTAGATGATGACAACAAGATAAGGGGTAGATGATGACAACATTACAAGGGGTAGATGATGAGAACACGACAAGGGGTAGATGATGAGAACACGACAAGAGGTAGATGATGCGAACATGACAAGTGGTAGATGATGAGAGAATGACAAGTGGTAGATGATGACAACATGACAAGGGGTAGATGATGAGAACATGACAAGGGGTAGATGATCAGAACATAAAAAGGAGTAGATGAGGAGAACACGACAAGGGGTAGATGATGACAACATGACAAGGGGTAGATGATGAGAACATGACAAGGGGTAGATGATGAGAACATGACAAGGGGTAGATGATGAGAACACGACAAGAGGTAGATGATGACAACATGACAAGGGGCAGATAAGTGAGTGAGTGAGTGAGTTGAAATTAAGTCACGTCGGCAATATTTCAGCCATAATGTGACTTGAACAAGTTATACAATAGGTATAAAAATTGTCGACGAGGGACAGTATAATAACTAGCAATATATCACAGATTGACTTAAAACTAGTTGTAGAACACTAAACATTTCTGATTATTAAGGTACGACACAATATAAAAATGGGGCTATAGATCGCCAGCAACAAGGTTAAGATCACCATACTCGGGACCAAGGGGACTTACGGTACCTCTGCTACCTGCATGGTTCCCCAGCAGGATTATCACTTCCCCAAGTTACTGGGGATTATTGCGAGTTTAGCCAGATATTAAAAGTTAACAAATATTCTGCAGTTAAAATAGAGGTAGATATAAATACACTTTGAAAGAGGTGGTCTTACAAGGGGTAGATGATGCGAACATGACAAGTGGTAGATGATGAGAGAATGACAAGTGGTAGATGATGACAACATGACAAGGGGTAGATGATGAGAACATGACAAGGGGTAGATGATCAGAACATAAAAAGGAGTAGATGAGGAGAACACGACAAGGGGTAGATGATGACAACATGACAAGGGGTAGATGATGAGAACATGACAAGGGGTAGATGATGAGAACATGACAAGGGGTAGATGATGAGAACACGACAAGAGGTAGATGATGACAACATGACAAGGGGCAGATAAGTGAGTGAGTGAGTGAGTTGAAATTAAGTCACGTCGGCAATATTTCAGCCATAATGTGACTTGAACAAGTTATACAATAGGTATAAAAATTGTCGACGAGGGACAGTATAATAACTAGCAATATATCACAGATTGACTTAAAACTAGTTGTAGAACACTAAACATTTCTGATTATTAAGGTACGACACAATATAAAAATGGGGCTATAGATCGCCAGCAACAAGGTTAAGATCACCATACTCGGGACCAAGGGGACTTACGGTACCTCTGCTACCTGCATGGTTCCCCAGCAGGATTATCACTTCCCCAAGTTACTGGGGATTATTGAGAGTTTAGCCAGATATTAAAAGTTAACAAATATTCTGCAGTTAAAATAGAGGTAGATATAAATACACTTTGAAAGAGGTGGTCTTACAAGGGGTAGATGATGAGAACACGACAAGGGGTAGATGATGAGAACATGACAAGTGGTAGATGATGACAACATGACAAGTGGTAGATGATGAGAACACGACAAGTTGTAGATGATGAAAACATGACTAGTGGTAGACGATCAGAACATAAAAAGGAGTAGATGATGAGAACACGACAAGGGGTAGATGATCAGAACATGACAAGGGGTAGATGATGAGAACATGAGAAGTGGTAGATGATCAGAACATAAAAAGGAGTAGATGATGAGAACACGAAAAGGGGTGGATGATGAGAACATGACAAGGGGTAGATGATGACAACAAGACAAGTGGTACATGATCAGAACATAAAAAGCAGTAGATGAGGAGAACACGACAAGGGGTAGATAATGAGAACATGACAAGGATTGGATGATGAGAACATGGCAAGGGGTAGATGATGAGAACATGACAAGTGGTAGATGATCAAAACATGACAAGTGGTAGATAATGAGAACACGACAAGTGGTAGATGATGAGAACACGACAAGGGGTAGATGATGAGAACATGACTAGGGGTGGATGATGAGAACATGACAAGGGGTAGATGATGACAACATGACAAGGAGTAGATGATGACAACATGACAAGTGGTAGATGATGAGAACATGACAAGTGGTAGATGATCAGAACATGACAAGGGGTAGATGATGACAACATGACAAGTGGTAGATGATCAAAACATGACAAGTGGTAGATGATCAAAACATGACAAGTGGTAGATGATGGGAACATGACAAGGGGTAGATGATGACAACATGACAAGTGGTAGATGATGAGAACACGACAAGTGGTAGATGATGAAAACATGACTAGTGGTAGATGATCAGAACATAAAAAGGAGTAGATCATGAGAACACGACAAGGGGTAGATGATCAGAACATGACAAGGGGTAGATGATGAGAACATGACAAGTGGTAGATGATCAGAACATAAAAAGGAGTAGATGATGAGAACACGACAAGTGGTAGATAATGAGAACATGACAAGGATTGGATGATGAGAACATCACAAGGGGTAGATGATGAGAACATGACAAGTTGTAGATGATCAAAACATGACAAGTGGTAGATAATGAGAACACGAGAAGTGGTAGATGATGAGAACACGACAAGGGGTAGATGATGAGAACACGACAAGTGGTAGATGATGAGAACACGATAATGGGTAGATGATGAGAACATGACAAGTGGTAGATGATGACAACACGACAAGTGGTAGATGATGAGAACATGACAAGGGGTAGATGATGACAACAAGACAAGGGGTAGATGATGACAACATGAAAAGGGGTAGATGATGAGAACACGACAAGGGGTAGATGATGTGGACACGACAAGAGGTAGATGATGCGAACATGACAAGTGGTAGATGATGACAAAATGAGAAGGGGGAGATGAGTGAGTGAGTGAGTGAGTTTAATTAAAGTCACGTCGGCAATGTTTCAGCCATAATGTGACTTGAACAAGTTATACAATAGGTATAAAAATTGTCGACGAGGGACAGTATAATAACTAGCAATATATCACAGATTGACTTAAAACTAGTTGTAGAACACTAAACATTTCTGATTATTAAGGTACGACACAATATAAAAATGGGGCTATAGATCGCCAGCAACAAGGTTAAGATCACCATACTCGGGACCAAGGGGACTTACGGTACCTCTGCTACCTGCATGGTTCCCCAGCAGGATTTACACTTCCCCAAGTTACTGGGGATTATTGCGAGTTTAGTCAGATATTAAAAGTTAACAAATATTCTGCAGTTAAAATAGAGGTAGATATAAATACACTTTGAAAGAGGTGGTCTTACAAGGGGTAGATGATGAGAACACGACAAAGGGAAGATGATGAGAACATGACAAGTGGTAGATGATCAAAACATGACAAGGGGTAGATGATGAGAACATGACAAGTGGTAGGTGATGACAACATGACAAGTGGTAGATGATGAGAACATGACAAGTGGTAGATGATGACAACATGAGAAGTGGTAGATGATCAGAACATAAAAAGGAGTAGATGATGAGAACACGACGAGGGGTAGATGATGAGAACATGACAAGGGGTAGATGATGAGAACATGACAAGTGGTAGATGATCAAAACATGACAAGTGGTAGATAATGAGAACACGACAAGGGGTAGATGATGAGAACACGACAAGGGGTAGATGATAAGAACATGACAAGTGGTAGATGATCAAAACATGACAAGTGGTAGATAATGAGAACACGACAAGGGGTAGATGATGAGAAGACGACAAGGGGTAGATGATGACTACACGACAAGGGGTAGATGATGACAACATGACAAGGGGTAGATGATGAGAACAAGACAAGGGGCAGATGATGACTACACGACAAGGGGTAGATGATGAGAACATGACAAGGGGTAGATGATGAGAACACGACAAGTGGTAGATGACGAGAACACGACAAGTGGTAGATGATGACAACATGACAAGGGGTAGATGATTAGAACATGACAAGGGGTAGATGATGAGAACATGACAAGGGGTAGATGATGAGAACAAGACAAGGGGTAGATGATTAGAACATGACAAGGGGTAGATGATGACAACACGACAAGGGGTAGATGATGAGAACAAGACAAGGAGTAGATGATGAGAACACGATAAGGAGTAGATGATGAGAACACGATAAGGGGTAGATGATGAGAACACGATAAGGGGTAGATGATGAGAACACGACAAGGGGTAGATGATGAGAACAAGACAAGGGGTAGATGATGAGAACAAGACAAGGAGTAGATGATGAGAACACGATAAGGGATAGATGATGACAACATGACAAGGAGTAGATGATGAGAACACGACAAGTGGTAGATGATGACAACATGACAAGGGGTAGATGATGAGAACATGACAAGGGGTAGATGATGAGAACAAGACAAGGAGTAGATGATGAGAACACGATAAGGGATAGATGATGACAATATGACAAGGATTAGATGATGACAACATGACAAGGGGTAGATGATGAGAACAAGACAAGGGGCAGATGATGAGAACACGACAAGGGGTAGATGATGACAACACGACAAAGGGTAGATGATGACAACATGACAAGGGGTAGATGATGACAACATGACAAGGGGTAGATGATGAGAACAAGACAAGGGCAGATGATGAGAACACGACAAGGGGTAGATGATGAGAACATTACAAGGGGTAGATGATGAGAACATGACAAGGGGTAGATGATGAGAACACGACAAGGGGTAGATGATGACAACACGACAAGGGGTAGATGATGAGAACAAGACAAGGGGCAGATGATGAGAACACGACAAGGGGTAGATGATGACAACACGACAAGGGGTAGATGATGACAACATGACAAGGGGTAGATGATGACAACATGACAAGGGGTAGATGATGAGAACAAGACAAGGGCAGATGATGAGAACACGACAAGGGGTAGATGATGAGAACATTACAAGGGGTAGATGATGAGAACATGACAAGGGGTAGATGATGAGAACACGACAAGGGGTAGATGATGACAACATGACAAGGATTAGATGATGACAACATGATAAGGGGTAGATAATGAAAACCTGACAAGGGGTCGATGATGACAACATGACAAGGGGTAGATGATGAGAACACGACAAGGGGTAGATGATGAGAACATTACAAGGGGTAGATGATGGAACATGACAAGGGGTAGATGATGAGTACAAGACAAGGGCCGATGATGAGAACACGACAAAGGGGTAGATGATGAGAACATGACAAGGGGTAGATGATGAGAACACGACAAGGGGTAGATGATTAAAACATGAGAAGGGGTAGATGATAAGAACATGACAAGGGGTAGATGATTAAAACACGACAAGGGGTAGATGATGGAACATGACAAGGGGTAGATGATGATAACATGACAAGTGGCAGATGATTAGAACACGACAAGGGGTAGATGATGATAACATGACAAGGATTAGATGATGACAACAAGACAAGGAGTAGATGATGACAACATGACAAGGGGTAGATGATGACAACATGACAATGAGTAGATGATGACAACATGACAAGGGGTAGATGATGACAACATGAGAAGGGGTAGATGATTAGAACATGACAAGGGGTAGATGATTAGAACATGACAAGGGGTAGATGATGGAACATGACAAGGAGTAGATGATGAGAACACGACAAGGGATAGATAATGACAATATGACAAGGATTAGATGATGACAACATGACAAGGGGTAGATAATGACAACATGACAAGGTGTAGATGATGACAACCTGACAAGGAGTAGATGATGACAACACAAGAAGTGGTAGATGATGACAACATGACAAGGGGTAGATTATGACAACATGACAGGGGGTAGATGATGACAACATGACAAGGGGTAGATGATGACAACACGACAAGTGGTAGATGATGACAACATGACAAGGGGTAGATGATGAGAACACGACAAGGAGTAGATGATGAGAACATGACAAGGGGTAGATGATCAGAACATGACAAGGGGTAGATGATCAGAACACGACAAGGGGTAGATGATGAGAACACGACAAGGGGTAGATGATGAGAACACGACAAGGGGTAGATGATGAAAACACGACAAGGGGTAGATGATGAGAACATGACATGGGATAGATGATGAGAACATGACAATGAGTAGATAATGACAACGGGACAAGGAGTAGATGATGACAACATGAGAAGGAGTGGATGATGAGAACATGAGAAGGATTAGATGATGACAACATGACAAGGGGTAGATGATTACAACATGACAAGTGGTAGATGATGAGAACATGACAAGGATTAGATGATGACAACATGACAAGGGGTAGATGATGAGAACACGACAAGGGGCAGACGATGAGAACAAGACAAGGGGCAGATGATGAGAACACGACAAGAGGTAGATGATGAGAACATGACAAGAGGTAGATGATGACAACATGATAAGGGGTAGATGATGAGAACATGTCAAGGGTCAGATGATGACAACATGACAAGGGGTAGATGATGACAACATGACAAGGAGTAGATGATGACAACATGACAAGGAGTAGATGATGACAACATGACAAGGGGTAGATGATGACAACATGACAAGGGGTAGATGATGACAACATGACAAGGAGTAGATGATGACAACATGACAAGGGGTAGATGATGACAACATGAGAAGGGGTAGATGATTAGAACATGACAAGGGGTAGATGATTAGAACATGACAAGGGGTAGATGATGGAACATGACAAGGAGTAGATGATGAGAACACGACAAGGGATAGATAATGACAATATGACAAGGATTAGATGATGACAACATGACAAGGGGTAGATAATGACAACATGACAAGGTGTAGATGATGACAACCTGACAAGGAGTAGATGATGACAACACAAGAAGTGGTAGATGATGACAACATGACAAGGGGTAGATTATGACAACATGACAGGGGGTAGATGATGACAACATGACAAGGGGTAGATGATGACAACACGACAAGTGGTAGATGATGACAACATGACAAGGGGTAGATGATGAGAACACGACAAGGAGTAGATGATGAGAACATGACAAGGGGTAGATGATCAGAACATGACAAGGGGTAGATGATCAGAACACGACAAGGGGTAGATGATGAGAACACGACAAGGGGTAGATGATGAGAACACGACAAGGGGTAGATGATGAAAACACGACAAGGGGTAGATGATGAGAACATGACATGGGATAGATGATGAGAACATGACAATGAGTAGATAATGACAACGGGACAAGGAGTAGATGATGACAACATGAGAAGGAGTGGATGATGAGAACATGAGAAGGATTAGATGATGACAACATGACAAGGGGTAGATGATTACAACATGACAAGTGGTAGATGATGAGAACATGACAAGGATTAGATGATGACAACATGACAAGGGGTAGATGATGAGAACACGACAAGGGGCAGACGATGAGAACAAGACAAGGGGCAGATGATGATAACACGACAAGAGGTAGATGATGAGAACATGACAAGAGGTAGATGATGACAACATGATAAGGGGTAGATGATGAGAACATGTCAAGGGTCAGATGATGACAACATGACAAGGATTAGATGATGAGAACATGACAAGGATTAGATGATCAGAATATAACAAGGGGTAGATGATGAGAACCTGACAAGGGGTAGATGATGAGAACACGACAAGGGGCAGACGATGAGAACACGACAAGGGGCAGACGATGAGAACACGACAAGGGGCAGACGATGAGAACACGACAAGGGGTAGATGATGAGAACATAACAAGGGGTAGATGATGAGGACACGACAAGGAGTAGATGATGACAGCATGACAAGGATTAGATGATGAGAACATGACAAGGGGCAGATGATGAGAACATGATGAGGGGTAGATGATGACAACATGACGAGGGGTAGATGATGACAACATGACGAGGGGTAGATGATGACAACATGACAAGGGGTAGATGATGAGAACACAACAAGGGGTTGATGATGAGAACACAATAAAGAGTAAATGATGACAACAAGACAAGGGGTAGATGATGACAACAAGACAAGGGGTAGATGATGACAACATGACGAGGGGTAGATGATGAGAACACGACAAGGAGTAGATGATGAGAACACGACAAGGGGTAGATGATCAGAACATGACAAGGGGTAGATGATCAGAACACGACAAGGGGTAGATGATGAGAACACGACAAGGGGTAGATGATGAGAACACGACAAGGGGTAGATGATGAAAACACGACAAGGGGTAGATGATGAGAACATGACATGGGATAGATGATGAGAACATGACAATGAGTAGATAATGACAACGGGACAAGGAGTAGATGATGACAACATGAGAAGGAGTGGATGATGAGAACATGAGAAGGATTAGATGATGACAACATGACAAGGGGTAGATGATTACAACATGACAAGTGGTAGATGATGAGAACATGACAAGGATTAGATGATGACAACATGACAAGGGGTAGATGATGAGAACACGACAAGGGGCAGACGATGAGAACAAGACAAGGGGCAGATGATGAGAACACGACAAGAGGTAGATGATGAGAACATGACAAGAGGTAGATGATGACAACATGATAAGGGGTAGATGATGAGAACATGTCAAGGGTCAGATGATGACAACATGACAAGGGGTAGATGATGACAACATGACAAGGAGTAGATGATGACAACATGACAAGGAGTAGATGATGACAACATGACAAGGGGTAGATGATGACAACATGACAAGGGGTAGATGATGACAACAAGACAAGGAGTAGATGATGACAACATGACAAGGGGTAGATGATGACAACATGAGAAGGGGTAGATGATTAGAACATGACAAGGGGTAGATGATTAGAACATGACAAGGGGTAGATGATGGAACATGACAAGGAGTAGATGATGAGAACACGACAAGGGATAGATAATGACAATATGACAAGGATTAGATGATGACAACATGACAAGGGGTAGATAATGACAACATGACAAGGTGTAGATGATGACAACCTGACAAGGAGTAGATGATGACAACACAAGAAGTGGTAGATGATGACAACATGACAAGGGGTAGATTATGACAACATGACAGGGGGTAGATGATGACAACATGACAAGGGGTAGATGATGACAACACGACAAGTGGTAGATGATGACAACATGACAAGGGGTAGATGATGAGAACACGACAAGGAGTAGATGATGAGAACATGACAAGGGGTAGATGATCAGAACATGACAAGGGGTAGATGATCAGAACACGACAAGGGGTAGATGATGAGAACACGACAAGGGGTAGATGATGAGAACACGACAAGGGGTAGATGATGAAAACACGACAAGGGGTAGATGATGAGAACATGACATGGGATAGATGATGAGAACATGACAATGAGTAGATAATGACAACGGGACAAGGAGTAGATGATGACAACATGAGAAGGAGTGGATGATGAGAACATGAGAAGGATTAGATGATGACAACATGACAAGGGGTAGATGATTACAACATGACAAGTGGTAGATGATGAGAACATGACAAGGATTAGATGATGACAACATGACAAGGGGTAGATGATGAGAACACGACAAGGGGCAGACGATGAGAACAAGACAAGGGGCAGATGATGATAACACGACAAGAGGTAGATGATGAGAACATGACAAGAGGTAGATGATGACAACATGATAAGGGGTAGATGATGAGAACATGTCAAGGGTCAGATGATGACAACATGACAAGGATTAGATGATGAGAACATGACAAGGATTAGATGATCAGAATATAACAAGGGGTAGATGATGAGAACCTGACAAGGGGTAGATGATGAGAACACGACAAGGGGCAGACGATGAGAACACGACAAGGGGCAGACGATGAGAACACGACAAGGGGCAGACGATGAGAACACGACAAGGGGTAGATGATGAGAACATAACAAGGGGTAGATGATGAGGACACGACAAGGAGTAGATGATGACAGCATGACAAGGATTAGATGATGAGAACATGACAAGGGGCAGATGATGAGAACATGATGAGGGGTAGATGATGACAACATGACGAGGGGTAGATGATGACAACATGACGAGGGGTAGATGATGACAACATGACAAGGGGTAGATGATGAGAACACAACAAGGGGTTGATGATGAGAACACAATAAAGAGTAAATGATGACAACAAGACAAGGGGTAGATGATGACAACAAGACAAGGGGTAGATGATGACAACATGACGAGGGGTAGATGATGAGAACACGACAAGGAGTAGATGATGAGAACACGACAAGGGGTAGATGATGACAACAAGACAAGGGGTAGATGATGAGAACATGACAAGGGGTAGATGATAAGAACATAACAAGGGGTAGATGATGAGAAGACAACAAGGAGTAAATGATGAGAACAAGACAAGGAGTAAATGATGAGAACAAGACAAGTGGCAGATGATGAGAACATGACAAGGTGTAGATGATGAGAACACGACAAGGGGTAGATGATCAAAACATAACAAGGGGTAGATGATGAGAAGACAACAAGGAGTAGGATTCAGTCTTATATAGAAATGCTTAAACATCAACTGATATTAACCTTACCATCATACAATCTATTCATTTGTTTATGGTAATGCAGCGTTACACGTATGTGTGTATCTATGTGTGACTTGTATATTGCATTATAATATATTATTTATTGCAGTAGGTACAAGTAACCTACACACATAATGTATACATGGTTATAAGAGTACACACATAATGTATACATGGAAATAAGAGTACACACATAATGTGTACATGGTAATAAGAGTGCACACATAATGTATACATGGTAATAAGAGTACACACATAATGTATACATGGTAATAAGAGTACACACATAATGTATACATGGTAATAAGAGTACACACATAATGTATACATTGTATTAAGAGTACACACACAATGTATACATGGAAATAAGAGTACACACATAATGTATACATGGTAATAAGAGTGCACACATAATGTATACATGGTAATAAGAGTACACACATAATGTATACATGGAAATAAGAGTACACACACAATGTATACATGGAAATAAGAGTACACACATAATGTATACATGGTAATAAGAGTACACACATAATGTGTACATGGAAATAAGAGTACACACATAATGTATACATGGAAATAAGAGTACACACATAATGTGTACATGGAAATAAGAGTACACACATAATGTGTACATGGAAATAAGAGTACACACATAATGTGTACATGGAAATAAGAGTACACACATAATGTATACATGGTAATAAGAGTACACACATAATGTGTACATGGAAATAAGAGTACACACATAATGTGTACATGGAAATAAGAGTACACACATAATGTGTACATGGAAATAAGAGTACACACATAATGTGTACATGGAAATAAGAGTACACACATAATGTGTACATGGTAATAAGAGTTCACATATTATGCATACATGGACGTAGTAGTACAGACATAATGAATATATACTTCTGAATTGTGTTATTGTGTTGTGTAGGTGTTCAGGTAATAATTGCAGCCAGTCCTTGGCGTCTGCATTTCATATCTCTTGAGGTGCAATCGAGCATGCTCTTTTTACAAAGATTTCAAAGAGCGTCATATGACTCTTGCTCAGAAATTGTTTGATTAAGGTTACCACATTCAAAGCCTCAGCAAGGCTTTCCAAGAGGTATATGGTAGACATGTATTTGTTTGTTTGTTTGTTTGTCAGTTGTTTAACGCCACACTCAGCAATATTCCAGCTGTGTGACGGCGGTCTGTAAATAGGCGAGCCTGGACCAGACAATCTAGCGACTGATATCACGAACATCGATCTACGCAATTGGGATACCATCTTCCCGAAGGCTTAGAAGGGACACAATTGGTAATAGCCACTGGTGGCGCTAAGATCGAGCCCAGTAATTCCAGCCTAGTTCGGCAAGGGTGGAAACTGGACTTTTAAAGTCAGTTAACTCTCTTGCCTCGGGAAGATGTTGGGATACATGCATCAACCAAGTCACCGAGCCTGATCACCTCTTACGTAAAACATAGTTGTCTTTTACGGTAAGCATGGGTTGCTGAAGACCTATTCTATCCCGGATCTTTACCGGTTGGTAGACATGTCGAGGACATATGTTGCCGTGTTGTTTCTGGTGAACAATTGACTTGCCTTTGTATGTGTTTGTGACAAGTGACACCGGCTGTGCAGGATACGCACAGCTCTGAACGAACGCCTAGCATCGTCACTATTTGATGGTGATTCATAAACAAAGTCATGCTCGTGAGAATGTCGGAATCGAACAATAGCTTCAGCTTTGGTAGAGAGTTCTAATGAAGATGGAAAGGGTTTTGTCGCTTTTTATTAACATGTATATAAGAGTACGCCAAGATATATGATGGCTTGGTATTTTAACTTAACAGAATCATTGGGATTTTTCTGTTATTTATTCAGCCACTGTTTAATGACATACAAGTTTTTTTCTCTGACAGTAGGAGCCAAATACTTTTATTGGACCCAACCCGCAAGAATATTGTCCCATAACTCAATTATGTACCAGAGGTCAGATTAACCCATGTGTATCTAGGCCATTGATGTTTAATTTGCCCCCAAATCAAATACTTTAGGCTGCATGAACAAAGTCATCCCATCGTTTTGCAGGTTTCGGCAGAGTCAGATGGTCATCATTGTTTGCGCTAGACTTAAATTTGGTGTTAAAGTTTTCCATGCTTTATTTCGTCTTGCCTTAATATGGTCCACCTTCCAAAATCTTCTCCTCTGATATAATCAATCCATATGCTTCACAATTACTTCGGTGTACGATGACGTATTTTTAGTTCTCAAGTGAAACACAAGCCAAATTAGCGAACAATCTTTGTGCGAAACCTACCATTGTCTGACTTTGAATCAATGTGTACATCATTTACAATCAAGCTTTGGCTCGAAACATTGCCGTTTGTCCGATATAAACTATATATACTCTCTGGTTTCCCTCTTCAGGAACAAGGACTTCGCTTGTGATATAAACTAGCTACACCACTGTACCGAACATCGGCCATGTGTATCCTGGGGTGGTAGAGGAGTGTAGAGTATACATACCCGTGAGTATCGATAATGACATTAAATGTCTTTTAACGTTTCAGACAATGTTAAATATCACATTCGATTCTACTTCTACTTCAGATCTAATTTTTTTCGCATTAAAAACTACTTAAGATTTTTCTTGTAATGAATGGAAAACTCCTGCATGGTGCATGCACATCCCATGTTAAACATATCTTGTTCTTGGTTGCATGGCAAATGTCATGTGGCTTGGCGGCAATATTCAGTTGAAGAGTTTGTCCTTTTTGAGCATGTGCGCCTTCCAAACTCTTGTACACTGAAGTTAGCCATCATAAAAAGCTTCCATACCTTGCACTAGTTGTCTCAAAATACCATACATTAAATATGTCTTCGCAGTTTTTGGAAATATCACTTTAATATTGGAGACATTGGCCTTTCATTTGGAGGAGCCATGACCCAACCTGAAACAGTAATGACTTTGTTACAAACCATTGAACCATTGGACTTTCTGTTTTAAAGTTTTAATGTAGTAAGAATGTGTTTAGTCCACTGAATAAATATGTCGCTTACAGCCCAACAATGTTGCTGAGAGCTATATTTCTCTTCGCTTCATGTTCTTCATAGCTGGGACATGTCCTTGAGAAGTTGCTACGTTTTGTGTAAATTCCATTTAGCACGGTTTTACTCAGCATGATACCTTGCTCTACATTTATAATACAGTATGTTTTCATGTCACTTGATTCTACTTACAGTCATTACAACCCCATCTTCCCGAGGCAAGAGAGTTAACTGACTATTAAAGGCCAGTTTCCACCCTTGCTGAACTAGGCTGGTATTATGGAGTTAAATTTTGGCTGGACTAAAGAGTTTTGGCATAGTCCAATCAAAATCGCGCAACGGAAACGAAATCCGGTTCGTTAACTGTCGTGCAGATTTCGGTCGATTGCAGGATTTGTAAGGCATGTGCACCGTCAACTCGTTGTCAGCAGATATTTTCCAAATCTTTTCATGTTTTTATTCAAGGTGCTCACGTGATTTGATGCACTTCGCGATGTGAGACCCGTTTTATCACAATATAGATACTGATTATCGATCAGATCGTATTGACTGGTCGCCGCCATTTTGTTTGAAGCAAATGCAAGTGATAAGAGAGGTAGCATCTAATTGGTCCATATGAGAGGAATAAAAGGGACATAACTCGTAATAGCCACTGGTGGCGCTACGATCGAGCCCAGAAATTTCAGCCTCTCTCTTGCCTCGGGAAGATGTTACAACCCACGCAAAATTAAACTTTTCTTTACATTGAAGATATTGAGATAACCGTTCAGGCCATTTGATTTTTTTAAATGTCTCCATTAGAACATTCGTAGCAAGTGTCATCTTCAGAACAGCAGTTCCATAGGAGAAGAAGGCGTTTACAGAGCCCAGAAAGTTTCAAGTGCACAGGCCAAATCAAGGTCAAAATTCAAAGTAACGCAAAAAAACAACCCCAGGACATATATGTTGACAAAGCCAACTACAAACTACGCATATGTCAAATTTCGTTAAAAGCTATAGCCGATTAATGGACAGTAATTGTTTTTTGCAATATTGTTGCTGAACAGTTTGAATACAAGGAATTGCAGAGCGCCCCTACTGCAGTTGATGGCGACCAATGTAGGCATCGGTGTGTTGGTGTTTGTTCATACAAACTAAGCGGCAAAAGAAAGTATAGGTTGGCAATTTGCAATTTTCCTAAAAGCAGCGATAACTAGTGGAAAGTGGGTATTGGGAATATGACTGCCCAGGAACAGGTACCAAAAAACACCTCACCCGAACGCGCCACCATTGACGGCGCTCGTGTGGTGAAAAATGGTGAAACAGGTTTCCCGCCTATCGCATAAACTGCACGTGCATGTAAGCTGTATAAATGCGTTTGTATGCATTGTATAACCACACGTGATGAAATCACACAAAAGAAATAAGACGACTGTCATAGGTGCAGAGAGAGAGATCCATCGGTATGGCCGAAATGGGGGCAACACTGGTCCAACTTGCCAGAAGTTTTGGTTGTAGCCTGCAACCTCGGGGTATCGCGGTACTTGTCATGTACGCTAACGGAACAAAATGCACTCACCAACCTTTATTATTATTCGTGTTCTCTATATCAGATATCATTTATTTTATCAAACTATGCATATTTTACTGATAAAAGTTCATTATTTACATTAGTAGCTCCGAGTAAAAGCCGGGCTTCGCGCTCTGTTTGACAAGGGAGAGAACTCCATCGTATCGCGGTACAGAGAAAGGTTGTGTATGGAGGTCCGAATTGGACAAAAAGAGGACATAATTCTACCAACCACTTGGTATGACCATGCCAGACATCAGTGATTTGTCCTGACAAGTGCAAAGACAGCACAAGTAAAATTCTAAATGTGTTATCAGCAATAGGTATTCAATGCATTTTTACCGAAAAGTAAGAGAAAAATATTTTTATAAAATCAACAACAAAATATCAGAAATGATATTTTAAAATTGTTTTTAAAAAAATTGGATGACAATAATTTGTCACAAAATGGGAAAATGTTAAAAGTCAACAATAAATATATAAAAAGCACTCCTAGTATGCCCAAAGTATGTATTTATCTTTTGGTTACTAGTGAAGAACGTATTTCTAAGTTTGGCATTATGGCCCTTAAGATCTCCCAATAGATTCTGGGCACAGAGCGGGGAGAAATGTACGGACTACGTAACTTCCGTTACCTCATTAGTCGCTATGAATATGCAGATGATCTAGTTCAGGTCGATAGAGAAAGTTTACTTGGGGAACTGCGGGTTATATCGTTGGCCATTGATAGATGGGGGTAAGGCAATATTACAACAGATGCCAGAAATATGTATCAACGGATTAATAACTCCTTACTTACAGCAGACGGAACATTCCGAGGAAATTGAAATTGTTTACGAAGTGAACACTTCCTGGTTACTGATTTGCATTAATAGATAGCCGCTAAGAGGCGTGTCCCGCGTGAACTATCGGAAATCACAAATGCCGCGATACGATGAATGCCACGGTACCACGGGGTCCGATTCAACGGTACAGGCAGACAGGGAGGACGCAGGACAGGCCTAGAACCGGACGACCCCGAGTGACAACACCACTGGAAGACGGTCAGATACGGCTCATTCACCTGCGAAACAGAGTCGTTACGGCGACGGCGACGGCAGCAACAGCGATGGGACATCCCATTAGCCAACGTCGTGCTGCTGGAATCTGAGCGTATCTTCCTTTCAGAGGAATGGTACTGACTGCTCAACATCGACGCCTGAGACTGCGATGGGCGAGGCAGGTTCAACGGTGGCTGGAAATTGGCGTCGAGTGCTGTTTACTGATGAAAGTCGGTTTAACTTGTTTCGAAATGACGGCAGAGAACGAGTTTATCGACGAAGAGGGGAACGCTTGGCTCCGGCGTGTATTCGAGAGGTCCATCCATTCGGCGAGGGCGGTATTTGTGGAGATCAGAAGACTGATTTGGTGATTATACAGGGAAACCTGAACGCTGTGCAGTACAGAGACCAAGTTTTGCAGCCAGTTGTCCTTCCGTTCTTACAAAACCAACAGCAGGGGACACGGCAACACGACAATGCCAGGCCCCATACTGCAAGACTGATTCTGTTTCTAAACCAGCAGAACGTTGACGTTTTGCCCTGGCCTACCCACTCACCCGATATGAATCCTATTGAACATCTGTGGGACCATCTTGACAGACAGATTAGAGCAGGCCATCAGCCTTCCGTCAACAGACAAGAATTGCAATAGGTCCTGAGAGACGAGTGGCAACGGATTCCAGTCCAAGTCATCAGATGACTGACGTCATTTATGAGGCGGCGTATCACAGCATGCATTGAGGCAGCTGGGGGTCATACACGCTATTGAAGGCAACTGTGTCGACAATGAACTGGTAGTGTGTCTGACAATTTTTTGGTGACATTTCAGACAACTTTTGAAAATGAAATATCTTACCCCACCTTTGTTTACCTTGAGCTTACATTACCTATTCATTCACACTGTGGTTGATCAATCATTTGTTACCCCTCCTTAGATTATATTATAATTCACAACAAAACCTCTTCTTGCTATTTTTTTTAACGATCATGGAACTCGACCTATACTTTCTTTTGCCGCCCAGTTTAGTAATGACTCATCGGTTACATTTAATTTATGTTTAACGGAAATAAAAATAACATTCGGAAAACATGGCAGAAACCCCTTAATGTTCAGGAACTCTACTCCGATGGAGCATAACGCTAAATAAAGACATGCAGCTAATATATATTAAGGCATAAAGAGGAGGGGAAAATTAGATGAGTGCAGCTACACATTTCCTTGTAAAAAAGACAAAACGACTTTTATCTTTGAATTGGGTGGACAAATTCGCAAATCTAATAACAGTATTTGAGTCAGATTGACTGGTTTTGGGTATTTTATACATACCCAAGAGCATATATATAAAAAAAATTCCACTTTCACTCCCTTCTGTGCTCTAGCTGCCCTTAAGCTCTGTGTAATGCTCGAGGATTTCAGCAGTTGTATCTGACCTCATACACAACCTTATTTCGGGAAGTACAGGTTTGTCTAGACGGCTTCATATGGGATTATATATCATCAATATACGAGGGAAGTAAGGTTATACAATGTACTCTTTTGCAAATTTAATCTTGTACTGTGAGGAAATCTTGGTCTAGGATGTGACAAGCAGCTGCTTTAACCAGTAAACCTTCATATCACTTCTAGGGACATGTCCGATAGTTTTTAAAACTAAATGTGATGATGTTTTCTTGTTTGAACTGAGGGCGGGTTTGTTGTTTTGAACGCTGCTACCATTTACACCGGATGCCTGGTATACGACTGCAGATACTTGCAACAGTTATCTTCAAAAAGCGTGTGCTTTGCTGACATTTTAGCTGTTGAATACAAACAACTCCAGGGTGAGCTACAGTGCGGTGCTCCTCGTGTTAAAAGTGTGGATAAACCATTGAGTATATAAGAATTTGTACATACGAGTGTCGAATTGAAGATGTCATTATTTACATACGTTATTTTGAGAAATGCGTTAATAACGCATCCTAAGGGTGAATGAATGTTGTTTATGAATTCGTAACTTTTTTTTAAAAATATATTTATTTTCAAAAAGAGATTGTAATATTATAACGTTCTAAATACACAGTGTTAGTATTATATATATATTGTGAAAGGAAACCTATGAAATTACAATGGTAAATGATACAATAATATTGGTTGTATATTTGGATAATATCGGTTTAGATATGAATGATGTTGTAATGAACATGAAATGTTCTGCATTAAAATGTATATTCGGGGTCGTATTATTATACGTTATAATCATCATGAAATATTTGTAATTTCATTATGTCATTAGTGCCTTTCACGGGTGCACGGTACATTGTACGGATTAATCTACACGGGGTCCAAGGGAAATAACTCTTTCGAAACTATTCATGAAAAAAAACATAACGGTAGAAATAATAACTGGTCCCTCAATCTTCATGTGCGCCATCTTCCGTGAAAATTCCCAGACAGGAGCACTATGTTAGGATTTCAAGAGAGGCGAACTTCAGACTTGTCAGGTAAGGAAGGCACTACCAGGACAATCTTGCGGCTCTTTCATGTTAAAACGAACCAGTTTAGTGGAGCATGGGAGTTGGTCATGATATATAACTGGCGTGAGCTGCGTGTCGAATGTCAGTCGCAAGACATGTGTCAGACTGGAGAACAAAGCAATCGTCTTTGTTTACTCTTATAGTCCTTCAGCCATTTGCAAAATTGATTCGGGTTATGAATCGTGTCATTTCACATGACCTTTCTTATCACTCAAACGACATCATGGTCGTTGGTGTCTTGGGTGCTGTTATGGACGATCATTTGTCTAACATTGTTTTGGTTGAAAGATCTCTGGACATGTGCTCGTGCTGCATGAGTTGAGCGCGCGGCTCGTGGCGAGATGGTGTTCGTCTCGGTGACAGGCTGACCCAGGCCGGCGCACGGGCTGGCTTCCCTGTCTTTCTAAGCGGTTTGTGATGTAAGACAGGTGCCCGCCGTACACTACAACGAAATCACTTACCTACATTCCTGGTTGGAATTTTAATAAAACTCCTTGCTGTGTGATTGCAAAACAGAGTTCTCATACATACAGATGAAAAAAAACCATCTGTAAGTTTGCAGTTACTGATATGATTTGATATCAGGCCCTGATAATATGTTATTAAGAACACTGCAGTTGAAAACAGTAAGAATGTTGGAGAATGGGCAAATTGAGATTGATTTGATCGACAGATGCATACAGTTAAGAACAAATTAAAGGATAGAACAACTTCTTAGTTGATGTTAAATTTCTGATATGAATGTAGAAAGATAAAAAAAATAAAGCCTGCTGTACAGTAGTCTTAAAAAATCCCATAAAGTCGGAACTATAAGTGCTTTTAGTTATCTGTTATCAAAATTATGAATGTCAGACGGGTAAGCAAGATGATAATCCTATGCCTTGAACAGTTGCAGTTATGCATATCAGCATCAGAAGAACTATGAAGCCTGATGCAAGGTGTAGTTTATTTTAGATACAACAATTCACTGAGGCAGGTGCAGCAGGAAAGGCTGCTTCCTAATTTTCCTAATGTCCAGTATTAAGCATCATGTATAGAGTTTTGTATACGAGCATGCGTGTCATACTGGTTTTATGAAATGAGTGTCAGAATCCTTGTATTCCTTGTATCCTTGTAATCCATGTGTGTGACATGTGAGTGTAATAATTTCTTTATTACCCATTCTTCTTTCTCCTTTGGAGCTGCCCTTACACTGATCACCACAGCTGTCCTAGAAAACCACAATTTTAATTGTTGAATGACGTCAACAATCTTCATCTATGTTGTCGTGTCTAGTGTGATATCATTCCGTCCTTACATCACGTTCAGGTGTAAGACCAAGTTTTATCCCCCGTCACAAAGTGGGGAAGGAGATATGGGAATGGAGTCCTTCCACTTCTCAATGAAAAGAAATGTTCTCAAAAACTATGTCAGTTAGAGAAGTGAAAGATGCACACTGATCTTAGTGGTCACTATCTCAAATGAGTTTGACAATTGGCGTCTTAAATTAAGTTTTTTAGAGTTATGTCCCTTGCTCAATGCTTTTTATAATGAAAGTTTGCATGCTTATCGAAGAGAATGCTTTTCAATACTGATTTTGGAAATAGGTGATTATTTTCACCGCCCCTGCATATAAAGCAGGGTCATACAGTTGTCGCCTCGTCTGTCTGCCCGCCCGTCGCTCGTAATCAATTCATTTCCGGAGCACAACTCAAATACCGTTCAATATCTTCAACAAAACTTGGCAGATTTATCATAAAGATTCTGGAGTAAATCCTTTTGCTATTTGTGGATTTTTTTCATTTCTATTTTCCCGATTTTCCATGGAAACAATTTGGACTTGTCTCAAAAGGGTGTGGTGGATTTTGTTTCCAGGGCACAACGTGAAAACCGTGAAAGAATTTTCATCCAAACATGGTAGATCTGTTAACCATGGACTGAATATTTAGGAACTTTTTCACAGTTTGTTTTTCACTGTTTCCATGGCAACAAGTTAGACTTGGCTGAAATGGAGTTAGGTGTTGTTTCCGGAGCAGAACTAAACAACTATTCAACATTTTTCATCCAAACTATGTACATGTATTAATCAAGGGCTTAAGGTGTGCCTTTTGCTATTTAGGAATTTTAATGAAAATAATTTTTCCGTTTCCATGGCAACATGTTTGACTCTATAGTGGTGTGTTTCTTCGGACCATTACTCTAGAAATAATAAGTATTCTTTCATAACACTTTGCACACACAAAGACCAGGTTATCAAATGATCCCTTTTGCTACTTTGGTGTTTCCATGGCAGCAAGTTTGACTTTTGACTCTGTTCATAGTGGTGTGTTTTTCCGGACCATATCTCTGAAACTAATAGGCACTCTTTTTTGAAACTGTGCACACACAAAGACCAGGTTGTCAACTGGTGCCTTTTGCTATTTAGGGATTTTTATAATTTATAATTTTCCTGTTTCCATGGCAAGAGGTTTGATGTTAACTCTGTTCATAGTTGTGTGTACCTGACATAGAAATGCAAAGTTCCAAATCCCAAAGTCCAAAAGTTGGACTTAAAGTAACAGTCAGATGATTTGTTCCTTAAACAATGTGGGGTGATGACCCTTGTCTCTGATGACATAAAGCGACCCTAGTGTCTGTCTCTTCTTACGGCTTTATAGGACTCTTTTTATCCCCCTGGCATATAATGTGGGGGGAAACAGTTGACACCTTGTCTGTCTGTCAATCCGTCTGTCCTTCCGTAGTCATTTTGTTTTCAGGAACTCGAAAACTGTTCAATATTAATTTTGTTTCCGGACCGTAATTCGAAAACCGTTTAATATCTTTCAACAAAACTTGGCAGATATATCAAACAGATCCTGAAGTGGTCCCTGTTGCTATTTACAGATTTTTGGCTCTTTTATTCAGTCAGATGAATCTTTCTTTCAAATTTGTTGGGGCCGGGGGAATTGTCATCTTCTGATGACTCTTCCATGGTTAACATAACTTCCATATTATTCACTACTATATGAGCAAACAAAATTCTTATGTGCCCCATGGTGAGAGATTGTGATAACTCTGTATTCTTGTTGATAATTAGATCATCCCACCTGATTCATATTTGAAATGAATCAGCATCATTTTGCTGTTTTTCAATGTTATGTTCAGAAAAAACTCGATCACAAAATCAAACAGAAGCTCTTACTTCATAACTTTATTTCTCAAAAGAGACATTGCACACACTCTTTCTGCCTTCTTGGTAGTATGCAGTGAAAAACAATTCCCAGGAAATAGGAAACAATACCATCTCAGGGTTTTGGTTAATCTACTTTTAGCTCAACTGACACATTTTCTCCTTAGAAACCACTGAACAAATAAAGCAGAAACTTCACATGTCCACCAATAATGGCACCCATATTGTTCAAGAGGTTCAAATATGATTTGCAATATGTCCGCCACAATGATCATATTGAATTTCGTATATATGTGTAGTTAGTGGTGGGGCTCAACACATATGATCTGTGTTTCACAATATTTCAGTTTTTAGCTCACTGGGTCCAAAGGACCAGGGTGAGCTTATGGTATACCATGTCGTCTGTTGTCCGTCCGTCGTCCGTACGTCAACAATTTCTTCAAACAACTTCTTTTGAACCACTAATTGGAAATTAATAAAATTTGACTGGAAGCATCCCTAGGTGGTGGGGATTCAAAATTGTACAAATGGAGGGGCTGACCTCCCCAGGGGCTGACGGGCAAGGCCAAATAGGGGTAATTTGGCTATATTGCTTGAAACAACTTCTTCTCTGGAAGTAAGAGACAGATATCAACCATATTTGGTTGGAAATAATCTCAGGTGATGGGAATTCAGGGGCAGAGGGGCGGGGCCAAAAAGCGTTTTTAACTTGAACACAGTTAAGATCCCCAATGTATAACCATATATACAATTGCTGAGTATAATGAGAGCAATGCACATATGCTCCCAGGACTGTCTCTTCTGTTCATCTGTCCGGCACTCCCAGAGGAGTTAGAACCTTGACCATAACATGCAAACCGATATTATCCCCACCCTATAATAAACAGATATATAATATACATTTGTTTGTTTTGAAGCGAATAATACCAGGGTCCAACCTTGCCTCTGGAAACTTAGATCCTTGATCATAACATGGAAACGGTTCAGATCTTTATGCTACATTTGTATCTAGAGAAGTAAACGTGCCATCCACCCATTTTAAATTCTGTCAGAGTCCAAATTACGAAATATTTGCAGTATTATATACATGTACAAAGCAAATGTATATTTTGTCATTATTGGTGAGCGATACAGGCCCTATGGGCCTCTTGTTTTAACTTGATTTGACCTTTACACTTTGATTATGCTTGAATCAAATTTTCTGTATGGTCGCTTGACAAGTCATATTGAAAAAAGCTACTTACTTTTCCATTACTTAGTCATTTTTATTCAAGATGGAATGAAATTTGGTACATGTGTACTTAGTAGTTTGTAGTGGGGCTCAATGTACATGTCCCTTTCTTTGTTATATTTTGAATCTTTTCCTTGTTTTCTCTCAAAGGCATTTTTTTAAACTTCCTCTGTTCTGATTTTGACAGACCAAGGTAGTTGAACTTTGGCATGTTTGTCTTATGATGATGTCATATTTAGTTCAAGTCATTAGATTTTAGTGTTAGTCCTTTAGGAATTATGCAGAACATTTTTGAATATCGATCCTGACAGGCAGCGATTTATTATAAGTGTCTCTCTTTGTTGACTACATATTCAGGTGAGCTGCAGTGCCTGTGTCACTATGCTTTTTTTCGACTTTGAAAGAGCGGTCAAAACCATTATGTATTTCATTACTGAAAATTACATTTGATTGCTTGGTCGTTTACATCGATCTTTGAAGATTACCCCAATAATCGGAACACGTCCTGATCATTGCTGGGATTCCTCATCATGGGACTTGTTTTGTGAACACCTCATGGAAGAGTCCTTTAATGTCTATCTACACAAGTCGGGAGTCTGACCGGCGCTCTCAGTCTCGAGACTCAGACATGCCTACACCGTCTTCTGCCAAGAAGCATAAGAAATCAACCAGGCTTCATCGGTCGCTCATGTGGATTGCCTCTCTCCGAGTCGCTCCCTATAGTCATCTCCACTTTCGGTTCATTTGCCTCCTACCTGTCCTGTTCTGACCTCTTTGGTGATGCTCCCTCCATCCACATATCCTCTCCCTACCTCATGGGACCATTGAGACTAAGCTCATGATCCGGCGCCGAACTCGGAATCACTCCTGTGCCTTGTGGCCTCTTCCCACCAGACTCTTTCTGGACTATTGATAGTACTTCCCCTGCATTCTTCGACTTCTCCACAGGAGGACCTTGTTTTATGGTTCCTGTTCCTCCAGTGGTTGATCCTGCGCCAGCTGGTTGCTACGTGAACCATCAACCATCTCTTGCCTGTTTTTGGGCAGTTATGAGAACAGATATCCTGCTGTTTTTCTTCATTGGATTGCGGATAAGTTACAGCTCAAAGACAAACACTGTACATCGACTGATGATCACGTGACTTGTTAGGCCATTCCCTCCACTGGTTCTTCAAACATCATGCTTCCTCCCAGGCCGATCTTGATGGATATTGCCACCCACCTCGAGCAGGCTTTTGAGTCCTTTCAGACACTTACGTGATTGCCTTCAGACCCCTCGCGTTCTAGTGGAAGAGCCCGGCACCCATGGACTGTCCAAACTTGATGGCAATTTGTTGACCCTTGGTTCCAAGCGAGCGGTGACTAACTACACAGTGGAGGACCGTGAACTGGGACATCTCGATACCACTGTTAGAGGGATGTTTCACTTAATATCAGCTATGCTCTCGGCATCTGAGGGCATTACAGTGAATGTCCCCATGCGTCTTCGAATGAGGAGTCTTTCGTTCATGCATCGGTTGTGCTTATTCAAATAAAAGTTCTTTTCTCCTACCACACAGGATTTATCACAGTTCTAAGGTGATGGGGCGTCCTTTAACATTGCCAATGGGATGACGCCTTCACGGCTCAGTCTCTTTGCGAACTGCATCCAAGGATGTCCAGGATGTTCTACGTGATACCCGTCCCCAGGTGTTGGTCGATCTTCTTTAGCTGTGTAGAGAACAAGGATGTCCACAGTTTGTGCCTGTCAAACGTGACCTTCGTGAAGTCGTCAGTGGGAAGTCCAGTTCTTTGTGGCCATGGGCGAGGCCGTCCGGGAAATAGCGGATCCAACTCCTCTTCTGGATGTTTCGTCTTAAAAGACACTGGCAAATCTTCAAAGTGACTTGCTTCAACTTCGGGACAACTGGGAACGTTCGCCTCCAGTCATGCCAGTTATAGACTCACCCGTAGGCGGAAGATTTGTTCACTTTGCATCTTGGAAGATCCCCTCATCTTGCTTTTTCTACAGACCAGTTTCTGACTTCCCATGACTGCAACTCCACCAACGACATTCATGGTGCTTCGCCGTGTGTATCCGGCCAGCCATCTTCTGGTTCTCGAGGAGTCGGAAGGTATGTTGCATGCAAAACTCGATGTAGAGTGTCTAGGTCCAGTGCTTGTTGATTTTTTTCTGGTCCTGGAGAATGACAGGCTGTAGCTGCGCCTCATTTCCATATGACGTCTATCGTGCTTCTCCGTATGTTCATTCGTACTGGCGATTTCATGGTCAGCCTCGACTTCCGGGACATGTACTTGCCATCGGGAGTGCCGCTATTTCCTTCGTTTGTTTTCCAAGGCTGCCACTACCTATGGAGGGTGCTCCCATTTGGAATATTTCCAGCTTTTTACCTGTATTACCAATCCTACTATGAAGTTCCTGCACATCTGAGGGACTGTGTTCGAGGTTTATATAGATGCTTGCATTCGGGCCAACTCAGACCCAGATGTCCTCATGCACCATCTCCAATTTACGCAAGATGTTCATTCCTCTGGACCGGTTTGTTGAAGATGTAGCGCCTCGTGCCGTTGGCAGTCAGCTGCTCCTTCTACGTCAATGGCAGCAGCTCCTCGGCCTTCTGATACGGCGCAAGCCCTCATTATGAGGGGTCAGTGCTTCCTCACACTCTACATCCACAACGACGAATGCCAGGTCCCGATCTCCTTGCTGATCCATTGCATCCATTGCAACATTGAGTGTTTGTGCCGGGGTCTCTTTGCAGCTGTGTGTCCTGACCCTACATCTCTTCATTGACTCATCAACCGTTGGTTCGACGGCGATCTACAAATTGGTCCAACTCTCAGAAAGAAGACCCTCTACCACTAAAAGTGGAATGCGTTGGAAGCCTTCTGTGATGCTCTTGACCACCTCTTCTCCGCAACAGATCACTGGTGATTACCTCCATCATTTACGATTAACTTGGAAGCTAAAAGAGTCTACTCTGGCTAAATACCTTGCTGTGTGTCGTTGCAAGTACAACTGGATCGCAGATATCTACAGTTGCTGTGCTTCAGTCCCTTATTCGGTCCTACACTTGGTTCTGGAAGAGCAGCTGACGATTGTACAACTGAGCAAATAGTAGGTGCATGTACACGCTCCGGTTTCCGTACTACGTATTGTGTATATACTGAATAAATCCTGGAACTTTAGATACTGTGTTTATTATAATTAATTTATCTTGTCCATTTTTGAGTACCGTATATTACCGCGTATAAGCCAATTTTGAGGACCAGAAAAAAGATTCTGTAGAAAGGGGTCGGCTTATCCACGGGATACACTTTCATGATTGTATTTTTCAGATCGTGATCCCTCAGAAACATCGCCTGAATGACGGTTCGATAGAATACAACTTCCCGAAAGTTTGGAAGTTGCCACGACTAGAGCCATTATTGTTATAAATTATCAATAAAGTTATTATTATACACCAATGTTGTTATTTAAAAAAATGTTTTGCATGTTAATACTTCCGATAATAAGTTTTCAATTGAATGTTCAAAGTTTATCGTTCTTCATAAACTCCACAATCTTTACATGTAACAATATATGTAATTCACAGCTATAATATATAAACCCAAGATGAAATCACCAATAGCTAATACGTACGTTTTGCAAAGTTCATAAATTGATAGTGAACAAGTATCTACCTTTATTGAAAGAGGCAAATAAACAACTGTTACGGCGAGTTATTCCGTTCGCCATGTGCAAAAACATGTGATCAGCTGTTTCCTGTGACGTCACAAACGGTGTCCACTGTGACCACTTGTTTAAAAAGCAACACGGTACACAAGGAAATGAGCACTGATAATAACGGGCCGATTGGTATTGTCATGTTGTTTACACAAACATTTTCAAGTTGTGGGTGCTTAGCGATCTTGTTGGGAGTAGGGGCTTAATATTCCTTTGTTTTTGAGAGATTAGTTTAATAAACTGGAGAAGCCTGTGAGTAAGTGATGGTCATTCAATGTGTTCATAGTTTATTTAATTCAATTGGTTTGTTTGTTTGTTTCTTGTTTACGCCACACTCAGCAATCAATTCAATTGGATTAACATACAATAGTGGTATAAAGGGGGGTATAAAACATGGTATATTTTTACTAACGGACATGCTTACGATGCTGAATTCAAACTGCGAGTCTTCGCTCTAGCTGATATTTTTTCTCACGGGTTCATAATTCTATATACACCGATTCACAAAATGGCGCTTCGTTGTTGATGGCAACATATAACGATCATTATGAGATTAAAAAAAGACAAGAGAAACAGCTTCCCACATTATGAAAGTGGATGACTGGTTTGTTAAATCTTTATTAGAAATAATAATGACTTTTTCAATATAATTCCAACGTTTTTCATCTATTTTTGGACATCTGCGAGTACCGTCACATGTCTTGCAGTCCGACTACGCAGTGTCCTGGTTCGGCTTATCTGCGGGTCATATCATTTTCTTTCGTATTTCAATGGTCAAGTTGACACCTCGGCTTATCTACGGGGTCGGCTTATCCGCGGTCATATACGGTACCCAATTGGAGGTGGCTTAGCTTGTCTGTAAAGACTTCGGTCTCAAGCAGTAAAAAGCCGCAATGCACATCCGTTTTGGAGATGTCCCAAATCCTTAACCCGTTCACCTATGCTTATGCATGTGTAGCCTGCTACTGACTTGAAGATCCCCTTGTGGATACAGGTTTGTGCCACATGAGCTTCCTCCCAGTTCCTTTCCACATTCCTCAGTGGTTCGTAAGAATCAACATGATATACCTCCTGTCCATCTCTTGGCTTTGGCCTGTCAAGTGCTGTATGTCTTTCCTGGGTCTGATCATTAGATGTTCACAAGATGATTGGAAATTTTCTTCATGGCCTCATGTTTTCAAGTTTTTTGGATAATTTTTGTTAAGTATGGGGCATGAATTTCACACTGTGGTCAACAATAATTGCAATGGGCCATATATTCAACATATCTTAAAAATATAAATCTTGATCTTACTTCAAACAATATCATATTATTTCATCAACAAATCTCGCTGTGCCAACTTACAAACGTAACTAGACTCATCCCTCGCGATACTGTGGATACGCTTCCTGCAACAGATCAGATTACTGCTATTGATGCTTTGGAATGAACCTCTCACATGGCAAGAAGAGACATGGTGACATCATGGTGACGTCACACTCGCATGGGGGGAACACAAGACATTGTGACGTCACACTCCAGGGTTCGAAATTATTAGTGCCATCATGTCGAGGGCACACTTGAAACTGTAATGGCACAGTGAACTGTTGTTATATCTATTGATAGTCTTGAACATGCTGAACCCAACACTTGTCCATGGTTACAAATTGCTAAACGAAATAAGCTGAGTCTGCTTCGAAACAACATAAATTTTCACGAGAGATGATGAACCTTGAGCATATCTGATCATGAGTCTGACATCTTTCAACTTTCTCATGAGAGATTCCTTCTGTAGTTGCTATATGGTAAGTTGTTGATCATCCATGATCATATCAGTTTTATGTCATATGAACATTTGGTATTTGAAGGTCTTCCTGATCTTGGATCATCTTCAAGGCTCTATGCGATCGCAAGTTGTTTGTAGCTGTCCAGGTCCAGACACAGGGAAGCAGTGGCAAATTAATATGTCATATATCCTGAATGCAACAATCTGTTTACGAAAAATGTCCCAAAAGAACATTTGCAGCAGTGAAATCCGTGTCATTATCAGTTTATATGGCACTGTGACAGGCATGAAACTTAATCTTTGCAAGTGTCTAATCGAGTCCTACCATATCACATATGGTATTCTGATACTTTGTGCATATTATTTCACCATTATGAGTTTTATGAAAGCAATCAAAATATATTTATACATTTCCAAGAAATTGGAAACAAAGTGTGTTTTTCAACAAAGTTAAAAAATTGCACATGTAACATTGAAGATTAAGAAACGTTTTTTGAAATTCAGTTAGTTATTTTATATATAGTTATTTTATATATCAAGTTGACCATACTATCTGTGAAGAAGTATTTCAATTTTTATGGCTATCAGCATGTCGGTCTGTCCATCCGCCTGTCCATTTTTTCCGTTTTGGGAGTAGAACTTGAAAACAATTAAATATGTCTTGTTGAAACTTGCAGATTAGTCTAGTAGTAAACTGGTGCCTTTGATGATTTTGGATGTTGAGAAATGCTGAATGTCATTTTAGTTTCTGGAGCACAATTTGTTAACTGTTCAATATTTTTCAATAAAACTTGACAGATATATCACACAGATCCTGAAGTGGTGCCTTTTGCTATTTGTGCATTTCTATTTTTCTCAATTTTTCATGGAAACAATTTGGACTTTGTCTCAAAAGTGGCCGGTGGATTTCATTTCTGGAGCACAACCCCAAAAACGTTCCATATCTTTCAATATAACATGGCAGACATATTAAATTTTATTCGATTTCCATGACTACAAAAGGGTATAGGGGGATGGGGTGGAGATAGTTGTTGTTTCCGGAGCACAACTTGAAAACTATTAAAGACTTAATGGTGCTTTTTGCTGTTTAGGAATATGTCAAAATTTGATTTTGTCCCTGTTACCAATGAAATCGAGGTAGGTGTCGTTTCACCAGGTGGGATGGGAGTAGTTGTTGTTTCCGGAGCAGAACTAAAAAACTATTCAACATTTTTCATCCAAACTTGGTGCAAAGATTAATCAAGGGCTGAAGGCTTTTTGCTGTTTAAGAATTTATAAAAAAAGAATTCTTTTCCTGTTTCCATGGCAACAGGTTTGACTTTGACTCTTTGTGGTGTGTTTGTCCAGACCACATCTCTAAAACTAATAGGTATTCTTTCATGACACTTTGTACACACCAAGACCAGGTTGTCCACAGGTGCCTTTTGCTACTTTGGGGTGTTTAGTATTTATATTATTTTTTTTGTTTCCATGGTAACAAGTTTGACTTTTACTCTGTTCATGGTGGTGTGTACGTGACATAGAAGTTCCAAATCCCAATTCCATGGTATAGTTTTGATAGCTCACAAACTACTCTAGTATACGGATAGACAGATTAGATAAGATTTCTCTGATCAAGTTGGACTTAAACTAAAGTGACAGTTAGATCATTTGTTCTTTCAAAATTGTGCGGGTCGGGGGGGATTTGTCATCTTCTGATAACTCTTGTTGTTTTCTTCTCTGAATTGAAGATATCCAATGGAAATGAACCAAAGCGGGGTATAAGTAGCCAAACTCCGCTACAGAGCTGTGGCCCTGTGTTATGAACTGTCTGCCTTCTGTTGTAGGTGTGGCGTGACCTGACGGAGTGGATGTGGCTCCCACACAGCACACCATGTCCGATGCTGACATCATGGCTGAGGCGTATGCTACCGACGGAAGCAGAACCCCAACACAGCCAGCTGTGGAAGAAAATGGGGAGGGTGGAGCATCAGAGAAAGAACAACAGTCAGATGCCTTGGATATGTCTCACACACCTGTCTCCCGCTTTGGCCGGAAGTTCTCCAGTCCAAACCTTGTATCAAGTGCCATGATGAACAGCCTTCGCTATGGCCATAGTAACAAGCTGGCATGTAGGTACTGTGGAAAGACTTTCTCACAGGCAGGCTACATAAAGGCGCACGAACGCTTACACACTGGAGAAAAACCTTTTGCGTGTTCGGTGTGCGGGAAGCGATTTAGTGACCCAAGCAATTGGAAGAAACATGAACGAGTCCACTCTAACCATAGCAACAACAATGTAGGAGGGGGTGGGGGCAGCAATTCTTCCAGTCCAAAGACCCCACCAGTTCCACAGCCACAGTCATTGGTCAAGTCTGAGAGTGAAAGGAGCCTTGTAATTCGGGCTGCCAGCTCAATGATCACCTCATCTTTGCAGCAAAGGATGCGCAATGGGACCGAGATGAATTCTCCTATTGTCTGCAAGCTATGTGGGAAGGTATTTTCTAGTCAAAGCAGCCTGAGCACTCACAAAAGAATCCATACGGGAGAGAGACCCTACACCTGCATATCCTGTGGCAAGAGCTTCACTCAGATTGGCACGCTACGGACTCATGAAAGGATTCACACAGGGGAAAAGCCCTATGTCTGCAAGGTCTGTGGGAGGACATTTGCTCAGAGTGGAAGCTACAGGATGCATGAGCGGAGGCACATGACGGACACAATCCAGAGATGCCACATCTGCTACGCTACATTCACAAAGTGGCAGGACTTGCAGCAGCACATGACAACCCACCCTCAGATGTCGGAAGCCATGATGGACTACTCTCCACCTGGGCTTGTGAGTCCAGGGCACCAGCCCACTGACCAGAAAGAAGATCTGAGGGGTCCTAGTCTTCCTGTGTCACATGCAGACACCATCCTGCTGGAGGGGGAGGGGCATTTCCAGGCACAGTCAGTGTTTCAGGTAGGCTGTCACTTACACCCATGTTCAGATGGTTCCACTTGCATCACATGTAGTGCTAGTTTCATTGGGAGTGACCTAAATGGAGACACTGATTCACAACTGTTACACGGTGTGACATTTCTCCTTATTGTTAAAATGCACATTTACTACAAAGTATGGAAAACCAAGTATGGAAAATAACACTTACTTGCAGTAGGGAAAATAACACTAAGGCTAAAAAAAAAGTATTCTTCGTTCTCAGGCACCGCCGCATCATCATAAAGTACACCACACGTTTCGTTTTTATTTCCATTTTCAAAAATAAAAATCCTTAAATGTTCCACTTCTCGAACACACGACCTCAACTGTGAAATGCTACAAAACTTAAAAGCAATGCGATCCAATAAAGCGTGCAGTTACTTCCCTTTTCATGCGCACTGCTTTACTGTGCATCGCATGTGTTATGGTCATGGTGGCAATAGGAGTTCTTGTGCTTGCTTTGCTGTTTGCAAATTAGGTCAATGAAAACATTAAATTTGTGATACAACATCACTAGACATGATAATGGTAATCAAATACAAATTTAATGGTATTTGTGTACTGTATGAGGGACAATGTTTCATACGCAGAGGTTATTTGTCTCGTAAAATAAGCGGGAAATCGATGCTAATTTATGTACCCCAAGTATGGAAAATAAGATAACCCACCAAGTATGGAAAATAACACCAGCTACCAAGTATGGAAAAAAACACTAGATTACAAGTATTGAAAATAGCACAAGCTACCAAGTATGGAAAAAAACAACAATAACGACCAAGTTTGGAAAATGATGCACTTACAACCAAATATGGAAAATGCGATAACGGTTGCTCATGAGATACATTTTGATATTAATACACTCATCGTATAAACATCTTCTATTGAGAAGTGGTTCAGTAATCTCAGTGTATCACAATAAGGATGGATGGGACTTTGTTATATAGGGGCATGGTTATCTATATATCACTATAGGGATGGATGGGACTCTCTTATATAGGGGCATGGCTATCTATGTATCACTGTAGGGATGGATGGGACTTTGTTATATAGGGGCATGGCAGTCTGTGTATCACTGTAGTGATGGATGGGACTTTGTTATATAGGGGCATGGCTATCTGTGTATCACTGTAGTGATGGATTGGACTTTGTTATATAGGGGCATGGCAGTCTGTGTATCACTGTAGTGATGGATGGGACTTTGTTATATAGGGGCATGGCAGTCTGTGTATCACTGTAGTGATGGATGGGACTTTGTTATATAGGGGCATGGCTATCTATGTATCACTATAGGGATGGATGGGACTTTGTTATATAGGGGCATGGCAGTCTGTGTATCACTGTAGTGATGGATGGGACTTTGTTATATAGGGGCATGGCAGTCTGTGTATCACTGTAGTGATGGATGGGACTTTGTTATATAGGGGCATGGCAGTCTGTGTATCACTGTAGGGATGGATGGGTCTTTGTTATATAGGGGCATGGCTATCTATGTATCACTATGGGGATGGATGGGACTTTGTTATATAGGGGCATTGCGATCTATGTATCACTATAGGGATGGATGGGACTTTGTTATATAGGGGCATTGCGATCTATGTATCACTATAGGGATGGATGGGACTTTGTTATATAGGGGCATTGCGATCTATATATCACTATAGGGATGGATGGGACTTTGTTATATAGGGGCATTGCGATCTATGTATCACTATAGGGATGGATGGGACTTTGTTATATAGGGGCATTGCGATCTATGTATCACTGTAGTGATGGATGGGACTTTGTTATATAGGGGCATTGCGATCTATGTATCACTGTAGTGATGGATGGGACTTTGTTATATAGGGGCATGGCAGTCTGTGTATCACTGTAGTGATGGATGGGACTTTGTTATATAGGGGCATGGCAGTCTGTGTATCACTGTAGTGATGGATGGGACTTTGTTATATAGGGGCATGGTGATCTATGTATCACTATAGGGATGGATGGGACTTTGTTATATAGGGGCATTGCGATCTATGTATCACTATAGGGATGGATGGGACTTTGTTATATAGGGGCATTGCGATCTATGTATCACTGTAGTGATGGATGGGACTTTGTTATATAGGGGCATGGCAGTCTGTGTATCACTGTAGTGATGGATGGGACTTTGTTATATAGGGGCATGGCAGTCTGTGTATCACTGTAGTGATGGATGGGACTTTGTTATATAGGGGCATGGTGATCTATGTATCACTATAGGGATGGATGGGACTTTGTTATATAGGGGCATGGTGATCTATGTATCACTGTAGGGATGGATGGGACTTTGTTATATAGGGGCATGGTGATCTATGTATCACTGTAGGGATGGATGGGACTTTGTTATATAGGGGCATGGTGATCTATGTATCACTGTAGTGATGGATGGGACTTTGTTATATAGGGGCATGGCAGTCTGTGTATCACTGTAGTGATGGATGGGACTTTGTTATATAGGGGCATGGCAGTCTGTGTATCACTGTAGTGATGGATGGGACTTTGTTATATAGGGGCATGTTGATCTATGTATCACTATAGGGATGGATGGGACTTTGTTATATAGGGGCATGGTGATCTATGTATCACTGTAGGGATGGATGGGACTTTGTTATATAGGGGCATGGTGATCTATGTATCACTGTAGTGATGGATGGGACTTTGTTATATAGGGGCATGGCGATCTATGTATCACTGTAGTGATGGATGGGACTTTGTTATATAGGGGCATGGTGATCTATGTATCACTGTAGTGATGGATGGGACTTTGTTATATAGGGGCATAGCAATCTATGTATCACTATGGGGATGGATGGAACAGAGATAGAGTTGAGAGCAGTCTCAACCCAAGGACATCTGCTGAGATAAGGGTCGGCATTCAGAGTCCTACAGAGATGTCGACATCGAACCTTTATCCACCCTCCAAGGGTTGACATTCCTCAGGTCGACATTTAGCGGATCGACATTCCTCAGATTGACATTCTTCGGATCGACATTCCAAGGGACGACATTTTTCTTATCGCCATTCTAAGGGTCGACATTCCGATGAACGCACTCCATCCAGTCGTAGATCTCGAGATCTACAGGTCAACTCTCTAAGGGTCGACATTCAGATCACTCTCCTGAGGGTCGATCGTCCCAGGGACACACTTCGACATAGTAATCGCAAGATTACTCTGATTCAGAGTGTCACCTCTCTACAGATCAATTGTATGGACACGAACCGAGACGTTCTCATTCTACAGATCGACATCGTCACCTCGACCGATCACGTTCATCGGACTCACAGTGTTATCTCTATGGACAGTCATCTTGACACTTTGGTTAGATAGAGATGTCGACTGGGATCAACATCGATGTCCATCTCACTGATGCCAACCTATGAGATACTATCCTTATCAGACAACTGATCGATATGGAGACTGCCATGAAGGACTCCGGAGACTCGCCTAAGCAGGCCAAACTCTCAAACAAATGACTCCTTCCATCCTCGGGACGACTGGGAACTGCTCCCAGTTGTAACCGTTACGTTCATTCCTGTAGGCGGAAGACTAAGTCATTTTGCCGGCAAATGGACCATCCTGGAGGACCCCTCCGTGTCCCAGATCCTCACAGCCACTAATGGGACTTCCAGTGCGATCCAGAGGCCATACCTGACCAACCAGCTGTAAAGACTACAAGCGACAATAGGAATGTTGATATCCAAGCATGCTCTAGAGTGTTTAGGCCCAAGTCCCAGTCCAAGTTCTACTCAGCTCTGCTTGCTAGTCAACACAGAAAAGTTGGAAACTACACCCACTCGACCACTGCAGTTCAGCGGAGCACTTTTCGACATCTCAGGGAGATGTTCATACCTCCTGACAGATGGACAAAGATACAACAACTTGTACCATTAGCACTCAGACAGTCACTACATCTATGACAAAGGCAGCAGTTGCTCTGTCTGTTGACATCGGCACAAGCCCTCACCCAGAAGGGTTGCCTCCAAATACGGCCAATTCAGCTTTCCTAACACCAGATCTTCAGATCGACGATTTTGGGGTCCTGATGCAGCTCCCATTGCACCTGTACAGCCATAAACAAAGGTGGTTATGCAAAACAAAACTCTTCTCAGGAGTTCCCCTGGTACCCATTCTACCAACACACCACTTGTTTGTGGATGCGTCGACAGTAGGGTGGGGAGCACATCTGCAGTATCAATAAACTTCATATCAACAATCTCAAATACAAGGCGGTCATTCTGTCGATCTCTCATTGGGCAGAAGTACTTCGACAATGCCTCAGTCGTATGGTATATCATCAAGATGGGGTCAACCCAGTCAGCTTCCCTGTTGGCTCTGACGATGGACTTTTATCGACAGATCGATGCATTGGGCATCAACGCCCGAGCTCGACACATTTTGGGAATAAGCAGTGTCACAGCAGACTCCCTGTCCCGTCCAGATCGACCATCCTTGACAGAATGGCATCTACACCCAAAGACCTTCGAGGGGATTTGCCACCTCTACCACTGCCTAGAGGTTGGCTTGTTCTTCACCAGGTTCAACTCACAACTCTCCAATTCCGGATCTAGAGGCATGGGAGTTTGACACTGGCCATATCATCGGAGAATCTCAACGCCTACATGTTTCCACCAACAGCCCTTCTACCACGGGTAATCATTGGATTTGAACGTAATATTACGAAACCTGATGTCAGCAGAATATGAACCCTTGGCGGAAAAAGATTTTGAACAGATTACACTCAAGACAGTCTTTCATCTAGTCCTGGCTACTGCTGCAAGGGTCAGTGAGGTACACACCTTGGATGTAAACAGGAATTGATTGACACGGAAAGGTCCATCTGGGTCTGCGATGAGATTTCATTGCTAAGAACCAGCTTCCTGGTTGACCTGACAGGCTATTCGCCAAACCGGCTTTGGCTTCGATTCTACATCTGAGGATCGCTAGGACATATTGCTATGTCCAGTTCGAGCTCTGCTCATATACTTGCAAGCCTCATCGACCCCGTGACGATACCAGAAGAGATTGTTTATCCCCATACCTCAGAGGTCTCCCGTACAGCGGTCTCCTTTTGGTTATGATCTGCATACTCCGTGCATACAACTTTGCGGGATTGCCTCCACCACAGACATCAAATCCTCACAAGACGAGAGCTGTCACATCTACCATGGCTCTACATAGCAACTGTTCCCCCAGTGCTATCATGAAAAGATGTCTTCGCCTCCTACTACTTATGAGATATTTCCGTAACTGATGTCCAAGGGCTATACTTATACCACTTCGGTCCGCTAGTCCTGGCTCAACAATTAATGATAGCCCGTCAACGCAGATAAATTGTGAGTACATTCACGGCAGTCGTGCAATCATATCATGTACAGCATGAATAAATAATTGAGAGCCACTCTCTTTTGTTTATTAATATTATTCGGGTTCCCAGAATGAGGCTTAAATGGAGAAGCACAAAAAACCTATCTGTAGAGACCATAAAAATGTCTATCATCACAAAGTCGCCGCAAGGCACAGCCGTTTCGACAGTGTCCCAATTCCATTATCGGCCCACCGCTGCAATGAACATGTGATGCAGTAATGCTTTGAAGATTCTCTTATGGATATTGTAGATTGTTTCCTCATTTTGTCTTAGCTATTCGATAAAAGAGCTTCGAAAAAGCGTAAAATGGGATGCCAAACAATAATACCTGCGTCAATTGAGAGTACGGACAACTTTGTTTGTGGAACGTATTGACTGATGACCCCTTCTGAATTGGTTAAAAGTCGTGGTTGAATAGCTTGCCTAATTTAAAACCATGCGGTTGTCATACTACGATGTCCTATGCGAAAACACACAAGCATTTGTTTCACCTAAAGACATATCGCTGTTCTCAAAATCACTCCACAGCAGTGATTCACCCATTGAAAACACAAGTAAAATCTCCTAACGCGGATGTGAGACAGTCCCAGGATTGAAGCACCGGCACCAGCTTCCTCGTGTACATCTTACGGCTACAGACGAATACAGACTAGGGTAATCTGCGACCCAACCGTGGGATAATGCATAGAATCAGTGTATGACAAGTTAAAAATTTTGTAAATTTTACAATTAAGTGTATATTTATAATACTTATCCTATCTCACATGATGTATTCCCGCTCATCTGATACCGCATCACACCAGCCTGTCAGCTCCAAGAAAGAGAATGATGAGGCAGTCAATGGATCATGCTGCATGAGATCCAAGTGCATGACCTAGATACTGGGGTGGTCGTCATGGTGATGCTTGGGCATCTGGGCAAATGAAGCTTAGAAGCTGGAAACTTTGATCAAGGGCGTTTCCATGCAAGGGATCGATAGAAGAAGGAAGAATGCATTGAGTGAGATAGGATAGGTATAATAAATATTCAGTTTATTGCAAAATATCCAATTATGTAATGCACAAAATTGATGTTTGTAATATATTTTATTAATTTTATTCAAAATTTTATTCAATATTGTTTACAGTAATTTCCTCGAAATTGTATGTGAAGTGATCAGTAGATCGCACAACTCACCGTTATTTACAGCAACCACGGTCAGATTGCAGGTTGCAACGAACTTTAGTTGCAAGTAAATGGATACATATATTATAAATGCCATACTTTGTCTTTTCAAAAAACATTTGTGGCAACTTCACTATTGTATGTCAACATAACATTTGCGCAATCAAAATACATGCAGTGCAGGAATTCTCTACGGTGACTGGTCAAATTGTACCATACGTAAAAATAGTCTGCAATAGCAATCACCTGTACCAAACTGCTACGCTTATGCTTCTTATAATTTTAAATATGTATAAAGTTGCATATAAAGTAACACATTATTGAAATATATTATTCCTGATAAAACAATAATTACAGATACAATTTCTTCCGACCATTGCATCCAAATTCTTTGAAGTTGTATCACTGGGTACTTTTTAACTGAATCACCGGTAGATCACCGGAGAAAACGTGTGTACAGCGGGTTGCTATTTCCGGCTTAGTTTACGAGACTATACACACGATAATCTTAATCTTTGCATATAAAACAATGCCTTGGAGAGCAGGAAATAGAATGTTAATGGTAAATCATTGTGTCTGCACGCCAGGAACCTATGGTTGTGGGTTCGAATCCCGGTTTGCCCCGTTTATGTTTCTAGGTTTGTCAGCACCATACCCATGCTCGTGGGTTTCACCGAAGTGGTAAACGTCTGAGACCTGCATCACTTCGGGCTTTCCTCCCACATTTAGCTGACACGCCGTGATATAACTGGAATACTGTTAAAAGTGGCGTTAAACCCAACTCACTCACTCACATTGTGTCTGGTGATGTTTTATATCGAATTTCATATTTTTAGCGATCTTAGCGCTAAGATGATCGTAACTCCCATACTTTAACATAGGCTTACAATAGTTGTAGCTCTAAGATCGCTTTGTGCAAGTGGGCCCTGGTTTGTAATACCTGTTTATTCACGTGAATTCGCTAAATATGTTTCTTACACTATGAAGCATAAACAACTATTATTCCAATCCTTTTTCAAACCCTGAAGTGTACATCGTAGATCATGTTAGGTAAGGCAGAGCATGTACTATTGTGTTGGTCATCTACCCACCTACGACTCCACCTCCTTTAAGAGAGGGTATCACTGCCCCCTGACAATGGTAACATTTTAATTTTTCTGAAAAAGAACCTGAAGTTGAACTGTTCACACTGCGAAGTGCACTGATTATTTTCTGGTGTTTGAACTTTTAAGATTCCTACTGTTTTGAAATTTGACATGTTTTGACGAAGGGTGAGAGAAAGTTCCACTTTGAAGCTTGACAAGTAGTGTTGTTATTATATACTCTTCAAAAATGAAACTTGACACTGACTTTCAAAATGTAATATAATGCGATTGTTTCAAAATAGAACACAGAAACCATAATTAAAACACTGTTTGAAGATCAATGTACACGATGTTCAAAACATTAATTGTGTCACCTAGACAGACACACATACACGATACAGTTAATGTCACAATCTGTTGTGCCCACCACGTGCATCAATCACCGCTTGACACCGACGACCCATAGATGCAATCAAGTTGTCAATAACACGCTGTTGGATGTGCTGCCATTCATGCTGAAGTGCATCAAGAAGCCCCGGAAGTGTTTTGGGCGGTGGATTCCTTCTGCAAACGCGTCGATCCAACTCGTCCCACAGATGCTCAATCGAGGACAAATCTGGTGACCGGGCTGGCCAAGGTAATGTCTGGATGTTGTTGTGCTGTAAGAAGTCCTGACAAACACGTGCAATATGCGGTCGAGCGTTGTCCTGCTGGAACTGTCCGCCATGAACGTTGACATGAGGAAGAACGTAAGGCTGTAGGATCAAGTCTCTGTAACACACACCTGTCAATGCACCTGCCACATGCACGAGAGGCGTCCTACCACCGTGATGAATTCAGGCCCATACCATGACACTCCCGCGGCCAAATGGGACAACCTGCTGCACACAGTTGGGGGCGTAACGTGCGCGCCCATCAGCATGTGTGAGTAGGAAACGAGACTAGTCAGTAAACAGTACATTTCTCCACCTTGCACGTGCCCATCTAACACTCTGTTGGCACCAAAGCAGACGGTCCGCCAGATGACGAGGGGTCAATACATGACGTCGAACAGGTCTTCGTGCAAAAAGTCCAGCCTCCCTCAGTCTGTTGCGTACCGTTTGATCTGATATTCTGCATACCCCAGGGATCTGTGGTTGTAGACGTGGCCGTGGTAGTGCGGTCTCACAGGTGTCGCAGCCGGATGTATCGATCTTGTGCTTGGGTTGTCACCCTTGGTCTTCCTGACCTTGGTCTGTCGTCAACTCTGTTGGTGTTGTTGTATCGGGTCCACAGTGCGGAGATTGTCAGTCTGGATACCCAAAAGTGCCTGGCCACTTCTTGCTGAGTTACTCCAGCTTTTAATCTACCAATGGCGTTGTTCCGTTGAGCTGCATTCAGTCTTGGCATTCTGTCACCGCCTCTACAGCCGTTATAAGGACTGTATGAACAGCCGTTGATGTGGATTTTTATACCCATTCAGCAGGGAGGCCTGCATGCCTAAATGCAGGATCCTGTGCTGCACGTTTTATACAGGCGGTTGCGTTTGGATGAAGCTGTAAAATTGATCCCCAAACGCTACGTTTATGTGCTTTGAATGTGTTTTCGCGAATTATATCGAGATACGTATTGTATCATGACCTTCCTGTATCGTTGCAGCCCTAGTTATTAATACAAAGCTTCGAAAATAGAGATATTTCCAAGTATGTTCTCATGTTACTGAGTGGAAATAGGTGATAGTAGATATATTTTAAAATTCTTTCCACTTTTGTAGTGAATGAAAATAAAAAATACGAAATAGGTTAATGGATATTATGAAATTTTACAATTGCCAAAAATTACCACAATTTTTGCTTCTCTGGACATGTGTAAGCTTACATTCTTTTGTTAAGAACAAACTTAATTAAGTTGTCAACGCATTATTTAAATAATTTAACAAACATAACTTTCATATTCTTTAAGACAAGGATGAGACCCTTCAGTGGTGTATGACATGTAGTAGCAGAGATGTTGTACAAGCTGGTATTTGCCTTGATACATGTAGGCTTCATCTATCACCCCCAGAGTCTCTGAGCTCAGTGTCATAGCAGTAAAAGCTACTAGTAGACTGATCTTGAAAGAGTCTACACACCATTAAGAACTTTAAAAGGTCTGGAATTTGCTTGACGTGGTTGTGTGATGATCCCTGGTTAACCTTCACTCATAGAGGTGTTTATTCCCCACATGGTGAAGATGCAGGTGGGGAAACACTAAGACTGTTGTGTGTCTTACAAGATGGACCTCGTTTTATTTGTTTTGATTGGATAACCTTGCCCTCAGTCACAACAAAAACTACTTTTTAATGGAACTATAGCGATCAACATGTCCATCTATCCAGAACTCATAAACCGTTGAGTATTACTTGATGAAACTTGCTGTACAGATCAGTCTAGTGGGGAACTGGTGCCTTTGAATTCCAAACCCTTTAAATATTTCTTGATGAAACTTCCTATGCAGATCAATCTAGTGGTGAACTGGTGCCTTTTGATGATTTGGGATTTTGAAAAATTACTTTTTCTTGACTGAACTGAAGTTATCCAATGGCAATATACCAAAAGTTGGGTCTAAGTAGAAAACTACATTTCTGAATTGCTCCAGAACGAGGGATATGTCATCTCCTGATGTTGCCACATTTGGTAAAGCCCCAATGGTTCATGGTACATGTAATTCTTGTGAAGACCAAACCTTCAGTACATCATTGACTTAATCCTGTTAACTATTGTTTGCTTTTTGGTGGGACAGTTTTGGGCATTCAGGCAATATTGGGGATCTATTAGGCTGCATATTTTTTCTCTTGTCATGCAAACACTTTTCTAGTTAAACTTTAAATTTGTGTTTCATGAAGCTTTCTCCATGTTTCGAGGAAGATGCCAAACTTTGAGTCCTGCTAAGGCACCATTATCTGTTGTCAAGGTCTCCCATTGTTGATTATGTTGATTACGAAAATAGGGAGTGCATCTTGGAAGATGCTGAACCAAAAGTGGAGATACATAGAAGCTTGTTGTAATAGCATTGTTCTTTAAGTTCCTTTGAATATCAATATGATGCCATGCTGTCTTCCCACATGAAACAGAAAACGTTAGGACAATCAGTATGATACTTAAGACCCTCACAACTCACCCCTTCCTTACTGGATGACTGAAAATATCACTGCTTATAAATTTCAGTTAAGAATATACTTGAGCAACAGCGCATTGACTGTATTTATTTTCATTTTTGGAGAGGGTGTTTGGTAGCAAGGGATAGAAATGTATTTTTGTTTAAAGTATGCCGCAAGGCACTCATTAAAACGGTTTATGCATGCCCTTTGGAATTAAACAGTGCCATCTACAATAATAATTTTGCTCCTTTGCTGAACTGTTTCCTTAGATGTTGTTTCACCAAGGCTAGATAGAAGCAGTTGTAATTTTGAAGGTTTGCCCCTTCTTTTCATTGAGTTTGATCATACCATTTTCCTTTTGTGTGTACCCACATTTAATTGTGGTTTCACTTGGTAAACATTGTCACAAGGTACTGTTGTTATGAAACCAAATTAATTAAATCAGTGTGAACTTTAGGCATGCCCATGGTTAAAAGAGTATGAATCCAGCTCCATGTCTGCTGTTTAACCTCTTCAATTTATTTGTTCCAGGGTCAACTGCCTCCCTTCTCCTCAATCATGCCATTTCGATCACCAGTAGGAACATCCTTTTCTCCCAGTTTCTCTGCTCCACTCAGCATGTACACATCTTCACCTGTCACATGCCTCCCAGACCAGCCTGAGATGGGTCTTCTACGGCCCCAGTACTTTCCCAGTATGAGCTTGGCAACACAACTTAAGCTTCCTGAGCAGACATCACCCGTGTCTACACCTACTGGCACCACAGAAAATAATGAAGTGGTAAGCACCACCAGCCATGGCCAGACTCGCAAATACAGCACTGAGTCCCATAACTCGCCCCCAATTTCCACTCTTGATGCCCAAGCAGATGCCAACAGCAAGATGGATCAAGACGCTGACACTTCTCAGAATGCAGGCGGACTGAGTGAGTCCAGTGACAGTGGCTCCCAGACACCCGATGGGGTGGAAAATGGAGGAACTGACGATGCCCAGCCATTGGCCATCGAGAGGCAGAATCTCAACACGCGCATGATGCCATCATCCTCTAGCGGGCGTAAACAGCGTCACCCCATGCGACGCTACAGCAGCAGCGCCAGCAGCGAGCAGGAGATGCCTCAGTCCACTTCCTGCCTTCCCACCAACATACACACCAATGGGATGAAGCTGCCTGCAGAGCCAAACGATGCAGAGGATGTGGCTCTGGTGTCTTATCTCCTGTGGAAAGGTAAGGTCTACAAGTGTGAACACTGCCACATCATTTTCGATGACTGCACCCTCTACCTTCTCCACAACGGCTTCCACTCTCATGACTCTGACCCCTTCAAATGTGTCATCTGCAAACTCTCATGTAAAGACCGCATCGACTTCAACTGCCACCTGACAAGTCACATCAAGTAAACAGAGGCACAGCATCACAGTAACATGAAAGATATTATAAATATTTTTGACTGCTAGTTTATTTCCAACTGTGTAAGGTGGTGGACAACACATCACCATGCTTATGTTCATCCAACAGTTTGATATATTAAGGTTTTGTTATTCTAAACTTGGACCACAGATTGCAAATAAGATTATTGGTATTTCACTCAATCATGACAATGATCTTCACTTTTTGTACTGATAGACAAATTGTTTTATTGTCTGTTCGACAGACTCTAAAAGATGCCATAGCCAAAACAATATTATTATTCCATTGGCCATGAAAGCTTTATTTATACAATTTTGAAGTGCTTTTATCATGTTTTCATGTTACATTTGTGTAAACATTTATTGTTTGTATTCATGAAGTATGATTCTCCAAATCTTCAGCAAGAAATGTATTTTTATTGGAAATCTGTGAATACAACCGTACTGTAATTTTCAGTGTGCAGGGTATTGTGTTTTACAACCGCAAGTCAGTGTAGATAAATATATAAATCTATATATATTCATGTAGAAACAGGACCAAGCATGAAGTATTTATTATTTGTTTAAATATTTGAACATAAAAAATTAAGTGCATTTGGTTATAATTTCAACATTTCAACATTGATAAATTTTAGCATAAATGAGAGCATTATATATTAAGTTGCATTCATAATGTTTCATAATACTCATTGACATATCTGCACCTCATCCCTTGTCCTGGTCAATTCCTGGACAGGACTTTATGTGACATCACTCTTGTCTGTTATCTGTATCAAGCATTTCACATTTTGATTAAGGTTTTGTGTCTTCTTTTGAATGTCTATAGAGAGCAAAAATCATACAAATTTTTAATATAAAACTTCAGAATCAGATTCACTGGCACATAGCAAGAATACTAGGTGTAAATGACTCATTGTGACATTCAGCCTTTTTCTATTGCATGTTCATGTGCAATGTGTAAGATAGGTCAGGTAAACTGGTGTACTGTGTTGTCATGCCAGCCAGCCTGACTCCTCACAGCCAATTCACTCCTAGTTCAGCCTGCCAGTACAGATGTAGTGTGTTGCCGTCACTCAGAATGTACTCATTGTTCCTTCTAGTCACACACCAACATTGGCAATCTCATCAATGTCACCATCTTACATTTTGTCAACAAATTGATATTTTGCATTTAGAAATTAAAGTTGGAAAGTAGGTGTTTGGTACCATTGGGTTCTGCTACGTGTTCTTTGAAATTCTCACTGTATTTGTTTAGTCAGCAGAGACCTGAGTATTCATTAGAAACTGTGCTCTAGAATCATTGTCTTTTGGTTTAAATCATGACACCAAGTTTTACATGCCTGTTGGGAAGAAAATAAATCATCATGATATTGTTCAATTTGTGCGTGGACCAAAGGCAGTTGTGCAGTGCAGTTGATCAGAATAGGCGGAATATATCAGTTCTAGAAGTAACAACATTAGGAAGTCATTTTAGGGATACCTTCAGACTTAACATTAATTTCTGGAATTTCCATAATTGTTTATGGTTAATTTTGCTGTCATTACAAAAGGGCTACAAATGCTGTGAGATGTTTATTACAGACCCCGTTTTGTCATTGTTTGTGTTCCTGGCCTATATAATGATATTACTCCTCTAAGGCTGCTGGCTGTATGTACAGTATTGTACACTTATATATATATATATATATATATATCTTACCGTCACAGGTACATTGTCCAGGAAATAGTTTCTTCAATATTCTTTATCAGTCTCTTGAGTTTGATGAAAGTGTTGACTACTTAGACCTTGATGTGATTGTGTTGTGGTGTATTCATGTATAGCTAGTGAGGCAATTCCTTCACAGGGGCTGTTGCAGGGGCACCTGCTGCCTGGGGGCTGCCTGCTTCAGAACCCTACTTATGTATATAGTGACCACAGATTAGGTGTGGGAAAACACACTCAACACACATCATGTAGTGGGGCTGCCATTACACATTGCAACAGATTCAAATGTCAAAAATTGTTATATGCCAAAGATTAAAAGAAAAGCTTTATACTGAGTGTACTTACTATTTCCCTCGCACAAATTCCAGTTGTCCATGTCAGTAAAACAGAGGACTAGTTACCTACTTACATTTAATACAGTTATGTTCCTGAAAGTCAAAGTGTTTGGACCAAGTCAGAAGACTGAGTGATAGTTTGATATTTTCATATACATTGTACATGTATAGATATGCATGCTTGCCAGTGTGAGGGCCGAGTGCCGACCAATAGATCTGACACTTTACAAAATATTTGGGCAATGATCAATATTGTTTGTCATTCTTTCGTCAGTCAGTCACCTCAAAGGTGAATTTTTATATATATAATCAAAGTTACATTTAATTTTCCTATATGATATTATGGGTTTAGTAACAATTTATGTTATTGCCCCATTTATTTGGGCATTGTGTGTCAAGAATATATTATATATTTTATGGATGTATTTAGCAGATACCATGTACATGTAGGTATGTTTTGTAATCTGCCTGCTTTTGATTATATTATCATGCAATAGATATATGTGATTACTCTGATTGTCCAGAATCAAAATTCTTGAATGTGATTGTGATGCCCCTGCTGCTGCTGCTGCTGGCACCAATGTTGTTGATGTTGCCGCATAAATGATATGATACGGACCAGCACCTAGCTGTTCAGGAGTACATGGCTAGAGCCAGGCTCCTCTGTACAGACTCCAGATGTTGGACTCTCCTGCATCTGACTCCTGGCCAGCAGGCAGGTGTGTTGTGCATGTCTGAATGAGTATTGGACGTGGCAGTGTTGGTCACTGACTGTGAATGTGTAACATGGAAGGATGAACGTCGGCAGCACCTGCAGCAGGAGGCTTCCTCCTCCTCCTCCTCCTCCTTTCCCAGTGTTCTCTCTGCCAAGCAGCAAACACAGGCCAGCTACACACCTTACACGTATTAGTGTACACATGCTTAAAGCAATTATGTGTAGTGGTGTTCTAGCAATATACAGTGAAGTTGTTGTGTGAGAAGGTCTGCACTGGTCAGGGTCACCATCCAGCAGTGTGTGTCACTATAAACCACAGCAGAAGGGCCACCACCTCACCCCCTACTGACTACTGGCAGTTGATACACCACTAATCTTAAAACTACCTTACGGTAGTACTCGCATCACTATGATGCATGCAGTACTCTCATGGCACATGTATTGAATGAAAGTTTGTGCCTAATTTTAAATCATACTTGGTTGTTAATCTCTGCATAGCTGTGTAGCTGCGGGTGAAGGCAACATCTTACTTCATGGCCAGCTTCATACTATGGAGGAAATGCATTCAACTGACAGAAAATCTGTCCTTTTGAAAACGTTTATCATATGCAAGTCATTTTCTCATTTTATATCATGTCTCTAAGTATATCAATACAAGATAAGCCAACAGTATTTTTAGTTGGAGGGTTTTTTAAAGTAACTTGGAGCGTAAAACCAACTTAGAGCCACTTTTCTAGCTGTCTGTACAAAGAAAGGTCATTGAGTGACCTTGTGTCTCTGTCCGTCCACTTCAGTTGATGCCAGGTCAGGTGAGCCTGGTGGCTGCTCCTCTAATTAGTGGCGGGTGACTCTGAACAGTGTGCCAGCCTGTCATTGTGATTAAAAAGATCATCATGCAACAAGCTAAGTCCATCATGATTTTTTATTAAAAGCAATATATTATATGGCCAGTCTTGTATAATGCCTTTTCATGACTCCTGTCATTCTTCTCCAAGCCATGCAGATGAAGCTTCAAGCTACAGCAATACTAAACAATGCCTACTTTTTCACTATTTTATCTGTGGTGCTGGATCAACAATTACATTTGTCTCATAGTTATATTATTTGTGTAACATACATACATACATACATATATATATATATATATATATATATATATATATATGTGTCTTTATTTTAAGTAAATGGTTACACCAATTAGCTGACTACTTAGTAGTAGTTTCCCATGTTGGTTCGTGTAAAGACTGCTACTGCTAGCTAGATGTGTTGTCTTGTGTAACAGCTGCTGTCTGTGGTGTCATACTTCCCCATGACCTATGCAGCTTTGCAATTCTGCACCTCTTGGGTGGACCTAGCCTCAGCCTATTTGTAGCTTGAATACTGTACCCCATTTGCTGTTGTAACCTGCCTCGGCCTATGCGCCCAGTGCTTACATGCTCTGTCTTCTGTCTTCATACCTGCCAAAGGCAGCCAGTCTTAACCCCATATGCAAGTTCACATTGAAGATGCAATTCCATGACATGTTACATATCAATGCACACCAGCCCAGAAGATGTGACACATCTCAGCACACTACCCCATAAGATCATATACATTACTGTTGTTTACTCCACCTAAACACTCTCAACAATATCACATTTACTTCACAGAAACAATACATCCTATTCTTCCCAAATCTCATACTATACACCTTACTCCACACAAACCCACGCAACATTTCACCTTACTCCACACAAACCCACACAACAACACTACACCTTACTCCACATTTCACCTTACTCCACACTTCACCTTACTCTGCACAAACCCACACAACAACACTACACCTTACTCCACACTTCACCTCACTCCACACTTCACCTTACTCCACACAAACCCACACAACAACACTACACCTTACTCCACATTTCACCTTACTCCACACTTTACCTTACTCCACACTACACCTTACTCCACACTTCACCTTACTCCACACTACACCTTACTCCACACAAACCCACACAACAACACTACACCTTACTCCACACTACACCTTACTCCACACTTCACCTTACTCCACACAAACCCATACAACAACACTACACCTTACTCCACACTTCACCTTACTCCACACAAACCCACACAACAACACTACACCTTACTCCACACTTCACCTTACTCCACACAAACCCACACAACAACACTACACCTTACTCCACACTTCACCTTACTCCACACAAACCCACACAACAACACTACACCTTACTCCACACTTCACCTTACTCCACACTACACCTTACTCCACACACTACACCTTACTCCACAATTCACCTTACTCCACACTTCACCTTACTCCACACTTCACCTTACTCCACACCACACCTTACTCCACACTACACCTTACTCCACACTACACCTTACTCCACACACTACACCTTACTCCACACTTCACCTTACTCCACACTACACCTTACTCCACACTTCACCTTACTCCACACTACACCTTACTCCACACTACACCTTACTCCACACTTCACCTTACTCCACACTTCACCTTACTCCACACTTCACCTTACTCCACACAAACCCACACAACAACACTACACCTTACTCCACACTACACCTTACTCCACACTTCACCTTACTCCACACTTCACCTTACTCCACACAAACCCACACAACAACACTACACCTTACTCCACACTACACCTTACTCCACACTTCACCTTACTACACCTTACTCCACACACTACACCTTACTCCACACTTCACCTTACTCCACACTACACCTTACTCCACACTTCACCTTACTCCACACTACACCTTACTCCACACTACACCTTACTCCACAATTCACCTTACTCCACACTTCACCTTACTCCACACTTCACCTTACTCCACACTTCACCTTTCTCCACACTACACCTTACTCCACACTACACCTTACTCCACACTTCACCTTACTCCACACTACACCTTACTCCACACTTTACCTTACTCCACACTACACCTTACTCCACACAAACCCACGCAACATTTCACCTTACTCAACACTACACCTTACTCCACACTTCACCTTACTCCACACTACACCTTACTCCACACTTCACCTTACTCCACACTACACCTTACTCCACACTACACCTTACTCCACAATTCACCTTACTCCACACTTCACCTTACTCCACACTTCACCTTACTCCACACTTCACCTTTCTCCACACTACACCTTACTCCACACTACACCTTACTCCACACTTCACCTTACTCCACACTACACCTTACTCCACACTTTACCTTACTCCACACTACACCTTACTCCACACAAACCCACGCAACATTTCACCTTACTCAACACTACACCTTACTCCACACTTCACCTTACTCCACACTTCACCTTACTCCACACTTCACCTTACTCCACACTTCACCTTACTCCACACTACACCTTACTCCACACAAACCCACACAGCAATGCTTCTTCCTACTATCCTGCACATCCTGTCCACTCCACAGTACAGGCAACTGCTCCGAGTCCAACACTGGCCACTGCATCCTTCCCTGGACTATGTAGTCCGGCATGTGTCCACTCAGTGATCCACATTGTTTATGTGCCCATGTTGAGTCATGAAGTTCCTCCTAGCCTTCGGTCACCACTACTAACAGTGCATGCTTCAAGACTTAACTTGATATGACATGCAGGCTGAGGTGGGATACACCAATGTTACCATACAGCTTTATGTAGTGTGGTGGTGCACATTTACCAAAGATATTCTTTGCCAGATATATCATATGTACCAGGGTACCCAAATTACCCAATGCAATGTGCATATTGAAAGGAGAAATCTGCAGCAGTATCTCCAGCAGAGACCTACCCGCAACTCTTACACTGTGGTGTTGTCTGTTTCCCATCCCTCCTCCTAGTGGTGATATGACTGTTGTAAGCTACTTGTACCACTGAGTCAATAACCCATGAGTGAATGTAATCAGGATGAAATTAGCTTCACACATAATGTTTTTAGTGTCCATACAGGCATCCAAATGTTTTCAGCTTTGAGCATATGTGTTCATGTGTACTTCATGTGGGTGTGGAGCATTTGTATTCAGGGTAAATAAGTACTATGAGCTGACAGTGAATATGTTTCCCAGACTGAAGATGTATGTCTTGAATATTTCTCAGTGTAGAAAAATACTCTGTTATCAAGTTATTGGATCCAAACAGAATAAGTTCATACATTCCAGATTACAAGAATATCTGTTCAGTATGTTAGACTGTTTTCAACATTGTTGGTCAATGAAAAAAATTCCATGTTAAAGAATATACCAATTAGATAATACCGATTTGCAGATTATTTTAGCATGTTTTGTTCTTTAACCATTTTGGCATGTTACATTGGGACATGAATTCATTGGTTGTAAACCAAGCAGCAGTGAATCTTTCAGAGGAACAGTGGTGTTTTATTGACTTCTGATATTGCATACAAAGACAGAATTCCTTTGGATATTAACATCTTTATATGTTTCATTTTTAGGCTCTGTATAAGACTTTTTTCCTTGGAAGTCTCTATATGCACAGAGAAATACAAAGAATGGGTATAACAGGGTTGCTTTTTTCAGTTAAATGAAGTACAAGTTTGAAAATGGGGACAATGTGGTCTGTATTATTGTGTAAATTCTTACAATTCTTGGAAATGGCCTTCAAACCTGCAGACCTACTCCTGAGGTCATGTTTGGAGCATACAACTTTCAACAATGATATGTGAACTAGCAATGTTCTTCAGGAAAAGGTTTCCAGATGCCTGTATATAATTTTTGTGTTGTAGTTGGACCAAATATTTTGCATGATTAAAAGTCAGTTAGGTTTTAGGTGTATGATGGGTCTAAATGTGTGTCATATTTCAAATGATGAAAACATTTGAGAAAAAGGCAACTTAGATTTGCAACTGATATTTTGGTGTCAGGCAGGTAGGCATGTCTGAGCAGGTAGAAAAATTAATCTTTTAACACACTGCATGTCCTTTTGTAACCCACAAACAAATACATTTGACAAAGTTGTAACTATGACAGTACTTCTTAACTCTATAGAATTGATGACTAATTTGGACCGCTTTTCAGTGGGAAGAATATGTGACAAGTTTGTGAGATGTATCCCTTAAGGAGGTTTAGATGTGCACTGATAATACTATGCAAGCGCAAGGCCATTCCATGTTTCAGTATAAGTGATGGGGGGTGGGAAAAATTAATAGGGAGCAATATTGCCAGTGCTTTTGTTGGATTTCTTAACAAATCCATGCTTGGCTTTCTTGAAAATGTAGAAATACCCTGACATTTATTTACAGCATACTGTTACTACTGATGTGTTATGAGCTTTTCTGTGCTCTTCATGTCCGAGAAAGATATGATGTGCAGGTCACTGTTGATTGAATTCTGTGCAGCTCACTGTTGATCTACGATGTCCTGTGCAGCTCACTGTTGATCTACGATGTTCTGTGCAGCTCACTGTTGATCTACGATGTTCTGTGCAGGTCACTGTTGATTGAATTCTGTGCAGGTCACTGTTAATCTATGATGTTCTGTGCAGGTCACTGTTGATCTATGATGTTCTGTGCAGGTCACTGTTGATCTACGATGTTCTGTGCAGCTCACTGTTGATCTACAATGTCCTGTGCAGGTCACTGTCGATCTATGATGTTCTGTGCAGCTCACTGTTGATCTATGATGTTCTGTGCAGGTCACTGTTGATCTACTATGTCCTTTGCAGGTCACTGTTGATTGAATTCTGTGCAGCTCACTGTTGATCTACTATGTCCTGTGCAGGTCACTGTTGATTGAATTCTGTGCAGCTCACTGTTGATCTACGATGTTCTGTGCAGGTCACTGTTGATTGAATTCTGTGCAGCTCACTGTTGATCTACGATGTCCTGTGCAGGTCACTGTTGATCTACGATGTCCTGTGCAGGTCACTATTGATTGAATTCTGTGCAGCTCACTGTTGATCTATGATGTCCTGTGCAGGTCACTGTTGATTGAATTCTGTGCAGGTCACTGTTGATCTATGATGTTCTGTGCAGGTCACTGTCGATCTATGATGTTCTGTGCAGGTCACTGTCGATCTATGATGTTCTGTGCAGGTCACTGTTGATCTACTATGTTCTGTGCAGGTCACTGTTGATCTATGATGTTCTGTGCAGCTCACTATTGATCTACGATGTCCTGTGCAGGTCACTATTGATTGAATTCTGTGCAGCTCACTGTTGATCTACGATGTCCTGTGCAGGTCACTGTTGATTGAATTCTGTGCAGGTCACTGTTGATCTATGATGTTCTGTGCAGGTCACTGTTGATCTACTATGTTCTGTGCAGCTCACTGTTGATCTACGATGTCCTGTGCAGGTCACTGTTGATTGAATTCTGTGCAGCTCACTGTTGATCTACGATGTCCTGTGCAGGTCACTGTTGATTGAATTCTGTGCAGCTCACTGTTGATCTATGATGTTCTGTGCAGGTCACTGTTGATCTACTATGTTCTGTGCAGGTCACTGATGATCTAGGTTGTTCCGTGCAGCTCACTGTTGATCTACGATGTCCTGTGCAGGTCACTGTTGATTGAATTCTGTGCAGCTCACCGTTGATCTACTATGTTCCGTGCAGGTCACTGTTGATATACCATGTTCTGTGCAGGTCACTGTTGATCTGCGATGTTCTGTGCAGGTCACTGTTGATCGACGATGTTCTGTGCAGGTTGATGTTGATCTACGATGCCCTGTGCAGTTCACTATTGATTGAATTCTGTGCAGCTCACTGTTGATCTGCAATGTTCTGTGCAGGTCACTGTTGATCTACTATGTTCTGTGCAGGTTGATGTTGACGGACAAATGGAGTGAAAGAGATTCATCATTCATGGAATGTAACTAACACTTGAAGTATCTGGTTCAACAGTGTTTTACTTCCGGCTTATAAGATAGGGAGTCCAGGGTAGGTTTGATGTGAAAACTAGACAGTGGATGTGAAAGCTGAAGGTAATATAAGTGAAGTATGGACTTGAGTATTTTAAATCAGTGTTGCATGCAGGATGAGTTGATGGTGGGGTACCTTTTGGAAATAGTTCCATCTTCAATATTGTTCGGCAGTCAGGCAGTATTTGCTTTGAATTGTTCATTTACTTTCTATAGTAACATTGGAAGATTTGACCTCAAATTCATTAATTTGATGTATTAAACGTCTCTACTGAGCATGCACCTAGTACTGCTACACAGACGGCTTTGCAAGTAAGTCCATCTGTTTCTTTTCTAACTGTAACCCACACTGAAGTTGAAACTGTAAATTTTACAGATGAGTATGGTGGCTGGAAAGTGAAAAGTATGAATTTCAAGAAATTGTCTTAAAAATCTTGATAAGCAGAGCATGTCTATTTTGCTGATAATACATCCATATCAAGTGCATATCCTTCTTCCTTATTCAGGACATGAGATCTCTGAATCCATTTTTTGTCCAAACATGATACAGCACTGTGTTATTGGTAGTTTGAATGGGGCTGCCAAAGAGTATTTTTTAGTAATGAACAAGTGGTTTGAAATCTTCCCATGTTGCTATAAGGTGAATTAGTTGCCATGGTGTTTGGGGGATCAGTGGTTGAGCTGTACTCATGTTTTTCTACAGTCAACTTTTACATGTTCGTATTGCTGCTTTTGTCTTGATGCATTTTGCAAACTGTTCATCTGTGTATTACAATATGTTGGTGCTACATTATCATGCCATTTATTATTCTACATTATATATCATAGTAGGGGAGGGTCTTTATATAGGGCTTGTAGGTCTATATCATATTTGTGAATTTTGTATTTAAAGTTGTGCCTTTAGTTGATAAATTCTACTTTTGTACACGTGTTAGTTTCAATGACTTGTTTGCGTGCAGACCTAGTCTGCATGCCACATATATGTAGAGGTTGTAGGTATTTTGTTCTGCTCTGGGACTTTTGGACTGTGAAGTATTTCCCAGGACTGCTGCTACTGGGACAATCAGTCCAGGGAGTGGAGTAACACAAACCAGTCAGTCTGTCTCAGACGTGTAGTTTCAGTGGTAGTCCTTATGTTTAAGGGTCTAACCCTGCAGCTTGTGAGTAGACAAGTTCTTGTTACAGATGCAACCTATATTTTGACAGGCTTTGAGTGCAACAATTGCACACTACTGTTGTCTCTCGGCATTTTGCCCACACATGTTAAGGGTTCAACCCTAGTTACGCCTTCCAGTGCTACCAATATTGTTGTCTTCTTTATAGATCTGAATCAAAATCATGTTTTGTCCAATTGTAATATTTCAGTGATAATAATTGTGCACGAGCTATTGTCAAAATTGAAATATGTTCCACATATGACTGTTTTAGTGCACATCGGTGACTGATAGTATTGTCTTGCAAGTATTCCCATGAGTCAGTGGCATGTTGGGCATGTCAGCGCATAGGCAGGATTCATTCAAACATCTCCATAGCATGCTTAACTAATTTAAAGATTGAAAAAAATATTGTTTCCTTTAATGAAACTGGTTATGGTATTTCTTATTCATGAAATGTTCCCTGATTTCAAATTGCTTATTAATGTAAACAAGTTGCATATAGCTGTCCCAACATGCCATCCTGTCTCCACTACCACAAGCCACCAGGCGCCTGGATACAATCAACATCAGGCACTGACACACTTGGAGATTTGAGGTCTATAATGTGACATAAGCACGCATTTTTCCCAAGTTGCTCACATCAGAAGCAGTTTAGAATTGAAGATCCGACATAGAATATAAAAAGCCTGACGATCTATTGAATCTATTTTACCTTTTGTTGGATTGTTTTTCAGTGTAGTGGAGAGTCCAAGTGTTCAGTGCTTGATGCAAGTGTATGGAGATGGTGAGGCAGGTGCCAACATGTGTTCCACATCCAGTACTTAGTTATTCATTTGTTGTTTTCTGAGCCTTACTGGCTGTATTAGGGTCCATGGTATTATGTATTGTTATCTATTTGTTTTTGTACAAAGCATATCAAGCTAGGTGAGATCGGTGGCTTTGTTAGTTGAGTATTTAGTTTGTTTGTGAAGCCCAAGCTTACAGGTGGGCAGGTCGCCTAGTTATACACATTTTGTTATACATTATACTTTAGATATTTTAGCAATTTATGTATTTGTCTACAGCATTTTTTCAATGTTAGTGGAGCATACCATGAGCTTCCGCATTAAAAGCTTTACAAAACTTTTACTACATGTCCTGTTGTTATCGAACAGTGGCATGTGTTTCCTCAGATTACTCACTAATTCTTGGGTGCAGTTCACATAAGTTGCACAAATCTCGTGCACCAATGTTATTAATGTAGTTTTGAGATGGATTGAATAAAACATTATTGGGGTGACATTCGGTAAGTATTTGTCACTGCAGGCAGCAAGGTTCCAGCAACATGAAGGAAACCTGTATGTATTGCCTGGCAAACTGTGATTTGTAGGTAGCATGACCAACAATTCATGCAACTGTTGTTAGATTACAAGAGATTCTCTTTAAGAAGATCCATGGAAAGCTAAGGAACAGACAGGTAATTCCTTCCTTGAGTTATCTCTTGGGGAAATCCTGCCCACAGGGCATGTCTAAATCCCTCTTGTTGTTGACTGCAAGCATGACATGCTTATAGTTGCATCTAGATAGCAAAATTTTCTAATTCATAAAGTATTTACTAGTATTTTGGTGATCTATTAGACATGTTTCTCTATTATATCTTGATACCAGTTCCTACTTAATGATATTATTATTATTTTTCTTGTTTTGGTGACTGTTTAAAGTGTCATGCATGTCTTGTCTAGCTCAAACTAAATGCACCAACTGCAAAACTTTTCAGAGATTTCAAATAATTATTTACGCATTGAAATAACCTTAAAGTGGACAAGCGGAAACGATGAAGTCGGACCTCTTCTGATTTATCTCTCAAGGCAAATCAGCAAAGACCAAATTTAAGAAACTTTATGTAGAAAAACAGCCAGATTTCAATGAATTTTCAAAAATTGTTATCTTTAATGTTGGAGAATTTTAAAAAGCAGGATATTGCTAATAGATGACCAAGTTGAGCAAGCAATCATTACTGAACTGAACTGAACTTTATTACACCCAGGCCGATCTCCGCAGCATTAGAGGTACAGCATTGATCTACATATACATCACTTTATACAAATATTCATATTATACGATATTACACAAGCTAAGCAAACTTAAGGCTTACAAAACAAAGGGATCGGTTACTCTATGAGGTTGCCTGCTGAAGAGCTCGGATATGTCTGACAGGCAGACAAGTGGCCATGTGTCGGTTCAACTAGATCTGTTCTGCTTATCCCAGGTGTTGAGAAGCTTGATGCCTGTTGTGGCAACAGAATTACCGGTAGACTGATCCGTCAGTTCATGGGGCCGTGACAGAAACACGGAATCTCGGCCGTTCACGGTGGGATCTGTGGCTTGTCAATCCACAGTTGCAAGTCAATGGCCGGTCGGGTATCACAGATGCCAAGGCAGTGATTCATATTGGGAACAGGGATCTCAACGGGGTGGTTTACGGACCCACGTGCAACTTTACCTCCGGATCAAGACTATGGTGACCGCCTCCGAAGACCAGAAATTGAAGGATTAGAAAACATTGAAAAACTTTTTTTGTCGTGTAACTGTCATGATATCAGCAGATCATATCAGGTCTCGCATAGACACCCTAGTTGCTACATAATTATTGCTTTTTTATGAAATGAAAACAAAAATTGAAAAAAAACAAGGAAAGGGAAACTCAATCTCATTAAAATCAGATCTAAGTTCTCGCTACCTCTATTCTGATATTCTGATCACCTTTTGTCCTAGAAATCTCGTAGAGGCTACTCCTTATGATAGGCGATGGGGTGTTGGACTATCTCCACATGACTCGAACATTGTATTTCAATCACCATATTCGTAGACTCTTGATTTCACGTGTGGGAATCAGAAATACGAAATATGATGATGTAATGACTGAATTAGGCTTCCATAGTTTCATTAACCCAAATTTGTCCAGTTGCCACAAGGAAAGCGTGCTTTACATGTTGCTTGCAGTTCCCCTACCCTATAAATAGTGAAATTCAAGTTTCAGACACGTGGTTGCATTTTGCTCCTGTGTGAGATTCCCCTTCCAATAGAGGTTGAAAATCAGCCATGGTGAGGAGAAAGTTAACGAACGCTGAAAGATGGCAAGTGATAGGCATGACAAATGCTGGCATGTCATGCAGGGCCATTGCGAGACAAATGGGTCGTCATCACAGTGTTATCACTCGTTTGATTGTCAAACATGGTCAAACCAATGATGTCAATGACAGGCATAGGTCTGGTAGGCCAAGAAAGACCTCTAACAGAGAGGATAGACATCTTTTCAGGATAGTCAGACGAAATCCATTTGCCACTTCAACAGATTTAAGACTGCAGTGGATTACCCATCAGAGACTCTCGACGATGAACGTAAGGCGTCACCTCAGAGCGGCTGGTTATAACACCAGAAGACCAGTAAAACGTCCTCAATTGACTGAGAGGCACAAGCGGAATCGTCTGATATGGTGTCGTGCCCGTAGTCTATGGAACTTGGCCAACTAGATAAGGATCCATTGCTCTGACGAGTGTCGAATGCTGCTACGAACTGTTGATGGTCAAATACGTGTTTGGAGGCAACATAACAGTCATTTTGCACCAAAGAACATCCAGAAGACCTTAGCATGTGGCGGGGGGTCTGTGATGATATGGGGTTGTGTTTCCTTCGGCTGCAAACTTCCGCTGGTTGTTGAAACCTGAATGGCCACCAATACCAAGATGCCGTTCTTCGTCCAGTGGTAGTGCCTCATTTTGACAACCATCCTTATCAGACAAGAGCTGTTTACATGGACGACAATGCTAGACAACACAGATCTTGGGCAGTTTTGGGTTATTTGCGTCAAGAAGCTATTGCCACTCTTCCTTGGCCAGCCTGTAGTCTGGATCTTAATCCTATTGAGCATCTCTGGGACATTCTTGACCGGAAAATCAGACCACGTGAGCCCCCAGTTCAAAATCTCGCTGGACTTGAAACCGCACTTCATGAAGAATGGATCCGTTTGCCTCAGAGAAGCATTCAACGACTTGTAATGAGTATGAGGCGTAGGGTTGAAGCTGTGGTCAATGTCCGTGGATCAGACACACGTTACTGACGTTTCTGTCTTGCAATAGACACTGCACGCCCTAGGGTGTCTATGTGACACCTGATATGGTCTGCTGATATCACAACAGTTACATGACAAAAAAAGGTTTTTCAATGTTTTCTAATCCTTCAATTTCTGGTCTTCGGTAAAATTCCTTTCTGCTCATATTCTTTTGGAACACAAGATAAACTTGCTTTGGGACAACTTTTGCATCACGTGAGGTTTACATATATGACTAATAACAATCGTACATCTCGTTATAATAGTTATCATTAAGTGACAAAAGTAACAGCTCACAAATATGGTGGGTGGCACTTAACTTTTGTGCATGTGTATATTAAATATTTGTAAATGTGTGGAATAGTATACCTCTAAACAGGGTACTGTAATTTAAACGTGTTACGGTTATTTCTTTGGGACCATTTACGGGGGTATATCACAGTATAGGGTGGAGGTGAGAAAATTGAAGACAGTAAACCTAAACATACTCTCAACGAGTCAGACAAGTTCTAAAGTCGTGTGGAATAAGGGATACATGCTAAATGGAAGGTATGTTTCGTGAATTTCATCAGGATTTAGAACAGACTATCGGTGAGATTATGACTTTATATAATATTTGCCAACTACTTGAATCATTTATGTTTTCATTGAAAACTATTTTAATGGTTAACCTTCATAAAGAATATGAAAACATTTTCTGTAACTGTTCATGTATCCTTGATAAGAACATGAGCTGAAAACAACCAGTATTTTAACATTTCATTTCAACCTACCTTTTACAACATACATACATTCATTTATCATATGTTCAATGAATAATATGTCATTTGAACTAGATATAGTTGAGAAGGAAGTGTAGGGTCGGGTTCAGGGTTTAGTTAGGAACTTTAGGGTACTAAATGAGCGAAGCAGATATTTTAAAAGCAAAGTTGGAAATTTAGTTTGAAAATACGACTGACTTTTCGCAATGAAATATAACACGGCGTGAATAAAGTAGAGATTTTATCAAATAAAATTATACTATTTCTTATTCATTTATTCGTGTGATTGATGGTATAGCTTGAATCAGATTTTTCCATCCAAAAATGAAAGGTTCCTATGTATTTTGTAAGCAAAAACAAAATATATATCCTAGCAGTCGGCTGTGATGATCAAATGGTGAATGAGTATATTCTCTCGATGACAACATTCTAAGAATTCATTGAATAGTTGTATCAAGAGATCGAGGACTGTTTCATTCTTTCCATTGGATGATTCGCCCCAATTATGTTTCTAGGTTTGTCAGCACCATACCCGTGCTCGTGGGTTTCACCGAAGTGGTAAACGTCTGAGACCTGCATCACTTCGGGCTTTCCTCCCACATTAAGCTGACACGCCGTGATATAACTGGAATACTGTTAAAAGCGACGTTAAACCCAACTCACTCACTCACTCACTCACTCCATTGGATGACGATCATTCTACTATGTATGAAGGTATCTACCCCACCATATTCCAATAGCTTCAATGGCATTCCTTAAGAATTCCAATTTTAACATCGCGTCCAAGATTATTGCACTTATTTACTGACGTGCATGCACGTGTATGTGGCTGTTTGTACTATTTCGGACTAATGCCGTATTATAGTGCTAGCACACTGAGATACCATGCCGCAGTTTAACATGAATACCCCACTCAGACACAGTATACTGACGCCGAGCCGACCAGTCCTTCTTTCAGCCCCTTAATGCCGAGTGCCAGACAGGGTAATAACAAGTACATACTTTTAACGTCTTTTGGTATGACACGGGCAGGGATCGAACCCCAGACCTTCCGCTCTCCGGACGGACGCGACCCGTGAAGTCCCAATTGTGTGGATCGATGCTCATGATATCAATCACTGGATTGTCTGGTTCAGACTCGATTATTTACAGACCGCCGTCATATAGCTGGAATATTGCTGAGTGCGGCGTTAAACAACAAACCAACCAACCAACTAACCAACTGGACGGACGCTCTACCACAAGACGTCGCTATATAAGTGCAATAATCTTGGACGCGACGTTAAACCCAATTTCACCTCACCTCACCTCTACCACAAGACCACTGAGGCAGTCCACATTTAAACAAATTCTTCACTTTCTTACCATTCATGCATAATGACCCCGTTCTCATTGTGCATGTTTATTGGCATAACACTAGGCTCATACATATTCATAGGGCACCTGTGGCAAGCGGGATAATTATCAATTTTATACTTCTCCCATCACAAGTCCTCCTAAAAGCCCAGATGCGCATGTTCCCCATCAGTCTGCACACTGCCATGTTCCCCATGAGTCTGCATCGTGCCATGTTTCCCCTCAGTCTGCATAGTGCCATGTTCCCCATCAGTCTGCACAGTGCCATGTTTCCCATCAGTCTGCATAGTGCCATGATCCCCATCAGTCTGCATAGTGTCATGTTCCCCATCAGTCTGCACAGTGCCATGTTTCCCATCAGTCTGCATAGTGCCATGTTCCCCATCGGTCTGCACAATGTCATGTTTCCCATCAGTCTGCACAGTGCCATGTTTCCTCATCAGTCTGCACAATGCCATGTTTTCCATCAGTCTGCATAGTGCCATGTTCCCCATCGGTCTGCACAATGCCATGTTTCCCATCAATCTGCACAGTGCCATGTTTCCTCATCAGTCTGCATAGTGCCATGTTTTCCATCAGTGTGCACAATGCCATGTTTCCTCATCAGTGTGCACAGTGCCATGTTTCCAATCAGTCTGCACAATGCCATGTTTCCCATCAGTCTGCATAGTGCCATGTTTCCTCATCAGTGTGCACAATGCCATGTTTTCCATCAGTCTGCATAGTGCCATGTTTCCCATCAGTCTGCATAGTGCCATGTTTCCCATCAGTCTGCATAGTGCCATGTTCCCCATCAGTCTGCATAGTGTCATGTTCCCCATCAGTCTGCACAGTGCCATGTTTCCCATCGGTCTGCACAGTGCCATGTTTCCTCATCAGTCTGCACAATGCCATGTTTTCCATCAGTCTGCATAGTGCCATGTTTCCCATCAGTCTGCATAGTGCCATGTTTCCTCATCAGTGTGCACAATGCCATGTTTCCCATCAGTCTGCACAGTGCCATGTTTCCCATCAGTCTGCATAGTGCCATGTTCCCCATCAGTCTGCATAGTGTCATGTTCCCCATCAGTCTGCACAGTGCCATGTTTCCCATCAGTCTGCATAGTGCCATGTTCCCCATCGGTCTGCACAATGCCATGTTTCCCATCAGTCTGCACAGTGCCATGTTTCCTCATCAGTCTGCATAGTGCCATGTTTCCTCATCAGTGTGCACAGTGCCATGTGCCCCATCAGTCTGCACAGTGCCATGTTTCCCATCAGTCTGCATAGTGCCATGTTTCCTCATCAGTCTGCACAATGCCATGTTTTCCATCAGTCTGCATAGTGCCATGTTTCCCATCAGTCTGCATAGTGCCATGTTTCCTCATCAGTCTGCACAATGCCATGTTTCCTCATCAGTGTGCACAATGCCATGTTTCCCCATCAGTCTGCACAATGCCATGTTTCCCATCAGTGTGCACAGTGCCATGTTTCCTCGTCAGTCTGCACAGTGCCATGTTTCCAATCAGTCTGCATAGTGCCATGTTTCCTCGTCAGTGTGCACAGTGCCATGTTCCCCATCAGTCTGCACAGTGCCATGTTTCCCATCAGTCTGCATAGTGCCATGTTTCCTCATCAGTGTGCACAGTGCCATGTTTCCCATCAGTCTGCATAGTGCCATGTTTCCCATCAGTCTGCATAGTGCCATGTTTCCTCGTCAGTGTGCACAGTGCCATGTTCCCCATCAGTCTGCATAGTGCCATGTTTCCCATCAGTCTGCATAGTGCCATGTTTCCTCATCAGTCTGCACAATGCCATGTTTTCCATCAGTCTGCATAGTGCCATGTTTCCCATCAGTCTGCACAGTGCCATGTTTCCCATCAGTCTGCATAGTGCCATGTTTCCTCAATAGTGTGCACAGTGCCATGTTTCCCATCAGTCTGCATAGTGCCATGTTTCCCATCAGTCTGCATAGTGCCATGTTTCCTCATCAGTGTGCACAGTGCCATGTTCCCCATCAGTCTGCACAGTGCCATGTTTCCCATCAGTCTGCATAGTGCCATGTTTCCTCATCAGTGTGCACAGTGCCATGTTTCCCATCAGTCTGCATAGTGCCATGTTTCCCATCAGTCTGCATAGTGCCATGTTTCCTCGTCAGTGTGCACAGTGCCATGTTCCCCATCAGTCTGCACAGTGCCATGTTTCCCATCAGTCTGCATAGTGCCATGTTTCCTCATCAGTCTGCACAATGCCATGTTTTCCATCAGTCTGCATAGTGCCATGTTTCCCATCAGTCTGCATAGTGCCATGTTTCCCATCAGTCTGCACAGTGCCATGTTTCCCATCAGTCTGCATAGTGCCATGTTTCCTCATCAGTGTGCACAATGCCATGTTTCCTCATCAGTGTGCACAGTGCCATGTTTCCCCATCAGTCTGCACAATGCCATGTTTCCCATCAGTCTGCACAGTGCCATGTTTCCCATCAGTCTGCATAGTGCCATGTTTCCTCATCAGTGTGCACAGTGCCATGTTTCCCATCAGTCTGCATAGTGCCATGTTTCCTCATCAGTGTGCACAATGCCATGTTTCCCCATCAGTCTGCACAATGCCATGTTTCCCATCAGTCTGCATAGTGCCATATTTCCCATCAGTCTGCACAGTGCCATGTTTCCCCATCAGTCTGCACAGTGCCATGTTCCCCATCAGTCTGCCTTAGTGCCATGTTCCCCCTAAGTCTGCATAGTGCCAGGTCCCCATCAGTCTGCATAGTGCCATGTTCCCCATCAGTCTGCATAGTGTCATGTTTCCTTATCAGTCTGCACAGTGCCATGTTTCCAATCAGTCTGCATAGTGCCATGTTTCCCATCAGTCTGCATAGTGCCATGTTTCCTCGTCAGTGTGCACAGTGCCATGTTCCCCATCAGTCTGCACAGTGCCATGTTTCCCATCAGTCTGCATAGTGCCATGTTTCCTCATCAGTCTGCACAATGCCATGTTTTCCATCAGTCTGCATAGTGCCATGTTTCCCATCAGTCTGCATAGTGCCATGTTTCCCATCAGTCTGCACAGTGCCATGTTTCCCATCAGTCTGCATAGTGCCATGTTTCCTCATCAGTGTGCACAATGCCATGTTTCCTCATCAGTGTGCACAGTGCCATGTTTCCCCATCAGTCTGCACAATGCCATGTTTCCCATCAGTGTGCACAGTGCCATGTTTCCCATCAGTCTGCATAGTGCCATGTTTCCTCATCAGTGTGCACAGTGCCATGTTTCCCATCAGTCTGCATAGTGCCATGTTTCCTCATCAGTGTGCACAATGCCATGTTTCCCCATCAGTCTGCACAATGCCATGTTTCCCATCAGTCTGCATAGTGCCATATTTCCCATCAGTCTGCACAGTGCCATGTTTCCCCATCAGTCTGCACAGTGCCATGTTCCCCATCAGTCTGCATAGTGCCATGTTTCCTCATCAGTCTGCACAATGCCATGTTTTCCATCAGTCTGCATAGTGCCATGTTTCCCATCAGTCTGCACAGTGCCATGTTTCCCATCAGTCTGCATAGTGCCATGTTTCCTCAATAGTGTGCACAGTGCCATGTTTCCCATCAGTCTGCATAATGCCATGTTTCCCATCAGTCTGCATAGTGCCATGTTTCCTCATCAGTGTGCACAGTGCCATGTTCCCCATCAGTCTGCACAGTGCCATGTTTCCCATCAGTCTGCATAGTGCCATGTTTCCTCATCAGTGTGCACAGTGCCATGTTTCCCATCAGTCTGCATAGTGCCATGTTTCCCATCAGTCTGCATAGTGCCATGTTTCCTCGTCAGTGTGCACAGTGCCATGTTCCCCATCAGTCTGCACAGTGCCATGTTTCCCATCAGTCTGCATAGTGCCATGTTTCCCATCAGTCTGCATAGTGCCATGTTTCCCATCAGTCTGCACAGTGCCATGTTTCCCATCAGTCTGCATAGTGCCATGTTTCCTCATCAGTGTGCACAATGCCATGTTTCCTCATCAGTGTGCACAGTGCCATGTTTCCAATCAGTCTGCACAATGCCATGTTTCCCATCAGTCTGCATAATGCCATGTTTCCCATCAGTCTGCATAGTGCCATGTTTCCTCATCAGTGTGCACAGTGCCATGTTCCCCATCAGTCTGCACAGTGCCATGTTTCCCATCAGTCTGCATAGTGCCATGTTTCCTCATCAGTGTGCACAGTGCCATGTTTCCCATCAGTCTGCATAGTGCCATGTTTCCCATCAGTCTGCATAGTGCCATGTTTCCTCGTCAGTGTGCACAGTGCCATGTTCCCCATCAGTCTGCACAGTGCCATGTTTCCCATCAGTCTGCATAGTGCCATGTTTCCTCATCAGTCTGCACAATGCCATGTTTTCCATCAGTCTGCATAGTGCCATGTTTCCCATCAGTCTGCATAGTGCCATGTTTCCCATCAGTCTGCACAGTGCCATGTTTCCCATCAGTCTGCATAGTGCCATGTTTCCTCATCAGTGTGCACAATGCCATGTTTCCTCATCAGTGTGCACAGTGCCATGTTTCCCCATCAGTCTGCACAATGCCATGTTTCCCATCAGTCTGCACAGTGCCATGTTTCCCATCAGTCTGCATAGTGCCATGTTTCCTCATCAGTGTGCACAGTGCCATGTTTCCCATCAGTCTGCATAGTGCCATGTTTCCTCATCAGTGTGCACAATGCCATGTTTCCCCATCAGTCTGCACAATGCCATGTTTCCCATCAGTCTGCATAGTGCCATATTTCCCATCAGTCTGCACAGTGCCATGTTTCCCCATCAGTCTGCACAGTGCCATGTTCCCCATCAGTCTGCATAGTGCCATGTTTCCTCATCAGTCTGCACAATGCCATGTTTTCCATCAGTCTGCATAGTGCCATGTTTCCCATCAGTCTGCACAGTGCCATGTTTCCCATCAGTCTGCATAGTGCCATGTTTCCTCAATAGTGTGCACAGTGCCATGTTTCCCATCAGTCTGCATAGTGCCATGTTTCCCATCAGTCTGCATAGTGCCATGTTTCCTCATCAGTGTGCACAGTGCCATGTTCCCCATCAGTCTGCACAGTGCCATGTTTCCCATCAGTCTGCATAGTGCCATGTTTCCTCATCAGTGTGCACAGTGCCATGTTTCCCATCAGTCTGCATAGTGCCATGTTTCCCATCAGTCTGCACAGTGCCATGTTTCCCATCAGTCTGCATAGTGCCATGTTTCCTCATCAGTGTGCACAGTGCCATGTTTCCCATCAGTCTGCATAGTGCCATGTTTCCTCATCAGTGTGCACAATGCCATGTTTCCCCATCAGTCTGCACAATGCCATGTTTCCCATCAGTCTGCATAGTGCCATATTTCCCATCAGTCTGCACAGTGCCATGTTTCCCCATCAGTCTGCACAGTGCCATGTTCCCCATCAGTCTGCCTTAGTGCCATGTTCCCCCTAAGTCTGCATAGTGCCAGGTCCCCATCAGTCTGCATAGTGCCATGTTCCCCATCAGTCTGCATAGTGTCATGTTTCCTTATCAGTCTGCACATGCCATGTTTCCAATCAGTCTGCATAGTGCCATGTTTCCTTATCAGTCTGCACAGTGCCATGTTCCCAATCAGTCTGCACAGTGCCATGTTTCCCATCAGTGTGCATAATGCCATGTTCCCCATCAGTCTGCACAGTGCCATGTTTTCCATCAGTCTGCATAGTGCCATGTCCCCTATCAGTCTGCACAGTGCCATATTCCCCATCAGTCTGCACAATGCCATATTCTCCATCAGTCTGCATAGTGCCATTTTCCCCCTAAGTCTGCAGACCGCCTCCGTGGTCTTGTGGTAGAGCGTCCGCCCGGAGAGCGGAAGGTCCAGGGTTGCATCCCGGGCCGCGTCATACAAAAAGACGTTAAAAGATTGTACTTGTTGTTATCCTGTCTGGCGCTTGGCATTAAGGGGCTATAACAAGGACTGGTCGGCTCGGAGTCAGTATACTGTGTCTGAGTGGGGTATTCATGTTAAACTGCGGCATGGTATCTCAGTGCGCTAGCACTATAAATCGGCATCAGTCCGGACTAGTACAAGCAGCCACACACACACATACACGTGCATGCACGTCGCTATATAAGTGCAATAATCTTGGACGCGACGTTAAACCCAATTTCACCTCACCTCACCACCTAATCTTCATAGTGCCATGTTTCCCCATCAGTCTGCACAGTGCCATGTTCCCCATCAGTCTGCATAGTGCCATTTTCCCCCTAAGTCTGCATAGTGCCATGTTCCCCATCAGTCTGCATAGTGCCATTTTCCCCCTAAGTCTGCATAGTGCCATGTTTCCCCATCAGTCTGCACAGTGCCATGTTTCCCCTCAGTCTGCATAATGCCATGTTTCCCCATCAGTCTGCACAGTGCCATATTCCCCATCAGTCTGCACAATGCCATATTCTCCATCAGTCTGCACAGTGCCATGCTCCCGATCAGTCTGCACAGTGCCATGCTCCCCATCAGTCTGCATAGTGCCATGTTTCCCCTCAGTCTGCACAGTGCCATATTCCCCATCAGTCTGCACAGTGCCATGTTCCCCATCAGTCTGCATAGTGCCATATTCTCCATCAGTCCGCACAGTGCCATGTTCCCCATCAGTCTCAAATCCCACACGATGACCATCCGCTGCACAGCGTGCACATCCTGTTCTCGGGACCTATATGCCTATATGACTTTGATTAGACTATAGAATTTATTGTCCAGAATACACTGTAACATCGGTTCTGTTGTCGTTCCTGGTTTCAGTTGTCTCAAAACTGGGTCAAGTCGGGTCATTCATTCATTCCAACAATCGTGCTTTTCAAAGTTTACCTACTTTTCTCCAACAAACATGACTTCTGTACATTCTTACTATGTTGTTTGTTACAGATTTTGACATTTCTTTCGAATGACACATGAAAAGAATTGGCAGATTTTCCGTGTTTCTCTTCTCTGTGCGAAGTGCATGTCTGTGTATTGCACGACGGCTGCTGTCAGTGACGAGATTTTGTATTGTCAAAACAAGTCCATAAAACAACCCAGCTGATTCCTGATCGGCAACAGTTTTTCTTCTGCTTGAAACATGTCTTCAACATGATTATGGGTAATAAATAGAATAACCCACGTGGTAAGAGAAATTACGGAAAATATGTAACGAGTGAAATTAAGGTCTTAAACCCAAGCCCCAAAATCAAACCCCATGACTTCTACTAATCAAACTAAGGCACACAACCAACAAATCAATCAGGCAAAGAAAACACCTGTTAATGGTGAAAAAAAGAAGTCACAGATCACGAAGTTGTCGAGTTCTTTGCCATGGCAGTGGTTCAAATTACTAGCAGGAAAATTAGTGTCGACGCCTGTAATACGAAGGAACAAAGAAACACTTCCAAAATAGGGTACCCCCTGAAACTCAACGAGTGCCCGTCTAACCAATCATAGACTTTAGTTCGTTCCAATGGAACGCAAACGGCCTTAAGAGCCACAACAATGAACTCAGTGCACTCGTTAGAAAACAGGTGATCACTATAATACAGGAGGCTAACCTCGGTGAAAAGGCCAAATTCACATCACCTGGGTACACCCAGACAAAAAGACATTCCTGGAACAAGGGGGGAGGACGTATCACCCTTATCCACGACAGCTGTACCTAAACAAACTATGGAAACAAATGTAGGGAGCCTAGAAACCCAAGTAATCGCCTTGAAATTGGCCAAAGGCAATTAATTACGCGTAGATAGCGCGGTTTCCACAGGGTACCCATGAAACAAACTCGGAAGAGCTTTACGGTAAGACATGAATGTTTTATGCAAATACCGCCAAAATGTACACGTACTAAGAGCGGAAAAGGATATGAAGAAAGCTCAGTTAAACAAAAATACCTATCTGCAGTATTTCCGAACTTCAGCACAGCCCTCGACATGGTATGGCATAACAGACTCCTCACAAAACAAGCCAAAAACGGAGTAGACGGGGACAGGGCAAACTCTACAAAAGATAACAATCAATTAGATCCTATGTCACTGGGCAATAGCACGCGGCAAGGCTGCATTATAAGCCCAACCCTCTTTAAAATCATGATCAACGATCGATTTGATCATGTCAACTCGCCTACCTTAACTTCTAACGTCGGTGATGGTGGAGAAATATGGCTAAAACATGAAATTCGAAAAACCCGCAACTCTTTCAGACGTGATCCTAGATCAACACTTCACTTGGCTCTATATGTTGAAAACTAGTATTTTAGATGATGGGGGTTCTGGCTCACTTCCACTGGAGCCAGATTATAATTCCTATACTGCCACTACAGAGGGAATTTTGTATGTCAAAATGATGATGTAATTCAATGATCGTCATGAGATTAAGCTAAATTGACTCTAGCTCACCACCACCTGGAGCCAATCAATGCTTCTATGATATAAATTTTATAGACAATGACAGTTTTACCGCAACCCCACTAGAGACAGATTTATATACCTATACCAAAACTACAGAATTTTTAATACAAAAATGATGATGCAATTCAACAATCGTCATGATTCGTATCAAAAGAATCATCAATATTAATTAATAATAGATAAACTTTTCTATAGCCCACGAGGATATTGGAAAGGTATGGGAGCAATACAAAAATTAGCCACCATGGCTAAGGTATCTAAAGATATGGCCAAGGAATGGCTTAAGAAACAACTGATGTGGCAAATGTACTTAGTACTTAAAAATGTTACTGGATAGAAACTTACCTGATCATCCACCTCTCCCTAACAAAATCAAACCAAAAATAGAATATATTATCTCAACTTCACATTTAGTGAACGTTTTTCTTGAAATTTCTCTCCCTTGTCCACGATCAGCTCACTATTGTTTACGATGAGCACACTAAAATGCAAATAAACCCATTTCTATCTCCTGTTAATTGTTAATAAACTTTCCACAAAGTGAAGGCCATACTCTAGTGTCATAAACAGTCCACTATTAGTGTCATGAATAGGCAACTATTTTCATGTTTCAACTAAAGTGGAATTTATACGTATGAATACCAGTTTACAAGACACCTGCTTGTGTTGAAGTGCCAGCTGAAATTAGTACTTAAAAATGTTAGTGGTTGTAAACTTAGATCATCATGCATCGGGTCTACTTCTGTGCAGTTCATGTGTGTCTGGGTCTGCGTTCCACCTCTACCCAGCAAAATCCAACAAAAAATAGAATATATTTTCTCAACTTCACATTTTGTGAACGTTTTCTTCAAAGTTGTCTCCCTTGTCCACGATAAGCTCAGTATTGTTTACGATGAGCACACTAAAATGCAAATTAATCCGTTTCTATCTCGTGTTAATTGTTAATAACCTTTCCACAAAGTGAAGGCCATACTCTAGTGTCATGAACAGTCAACTATTTTCATGTTTCAACTTAAGTGGAATTTATACGTATAAATTCAAGTTTACAAGACACCTGCTTCTCCTGAAGTGCCAGCTGATATCATTACTTAAAAATGTTACTGGTTGTAAACTTACCTGATCATCTATTGCGTGGACTGACGTGCACTTCATGTGTGTCTGGGTCTGCGTTACACCTGTCTTCAACAAAATCAAACCAAAAATAGAATATATTTTGTAAACCTCACATTTTGTGAATGTTTACTTGAAAGTTGTCTCCCTTGTCCTCGATGAGCTCACTATTGTTTTCGATGAGCACACTAAAATGCAAATTAATCCGTTTCTATCTCGTGTTAATTGTTAATAATCTTTCCACAAAGTGAAGGATATACTCTAGTGTCATGAACAGTCAACTATTTTCATGTTTCAACTAAAGTGGAATTTATACGGATGAATTCCAGTTTACAAGACACCTGCTTGTGTTGAAGTGTCAGCTGATATTAATACTTAAAAATGTTACTGGTTGTAAACTTACCTGATCATCTATTGTATTGTATTGTTCCACCTCTACCCAACATAATCAAACCAAAAATAGAATATATTTTCTCAACTTCACATTTTGTGAGTGTTTTCTTGAAAGTTGTCTCCCTTGTCCTCGATGAGCTCACTATTGTTAAACGATGAGCACACTAAAATGCAAATAAACCCATTTCTATCGCGTTTTAATTGTTAATAATTATTCCACAAAGTGAAGGCCATAGTCTAGTGTCATACACAGTCAACTATTTTCATGTTTCAACTAAAGTGGAATTTATACGTATGAATTCAAGTTTACATGACACCTGCTTGTGTTGAAGTGCCAGCTGATATTAGTACTTAAAAATATTAGTGGTTGTAAACTTACCTGATCATGCATCGTGTTGATTCATGTATGTCTGGGTCTGTGTTCCACCTCTCCCCAACAAAATCAAACCAAAAATAGAATATATTTTCTCAACTTCACATTTTGTGAGTGTTTTCTTGAAAGTCGTCTCCCTTGTCCTCGATGAGCTCACTATTGTTTACGATGAGCACACTAAAATGCAAATAATCCCATTTCTATCTCGTGTTAATAGTTAATAATTATTCCACAAAGTGAAGGCCATAGTCTAGTGTCATACACAGTCAACTATTTTCATGTTCAACTCAAGTGGAATTTATACGGATGAATTCAAGTTTACAAGACACCTGCTTGTGTTGAAGTGCCAGCTGATATTAGTACTTAAAATTATTAGTTGTTGTAAACTTACCTGATCATGCATCGTGTAGACTGGTGTGCACTTCATGTATGTCTGGGTCTGCGTTCCAGCTCTCGCCAACAAAAACAAACCAAAAATAGTATATATTTTCTCAACTTCACATTTTGTGAGTGTTTTCTTGAAAGTTGTCTCCCTTCTCCTCGATGAGCACACTAAAATGTAAATAATCCCATTTCTATCGCGTGTTAATTGTTAATAATTATTCCACAAAGTGAAGGCCATAGTCTAGTGTCATACACAGTCAACTATTTTCATGTTTCAACTAAAGTGGAATTTATACATATGAATTCAAGTTTATAAGACACCTGCTTGTGTTGAAGTGCCAGCTGATATTAGTACTTAAAAATATTAGTGGTTGTAAACTTACCTGATCATGCATCGTGTGGATTCATGTATGTCTGGGTCTGTGTTCCACCTCTCCCCAACAAAATCAAACCAAAAATAGAATATATTTTCTCAACTTCACATTTTGTGAGTGTTTTCTTGAAAGTTGTCTCTCTTGTCCTCGATGAGCACACTAAAATGTAAATAATCCCATTTCTATCGCGTTTTCATTGATAATAATTATTCCACAAAGTGAAGGCCATAGTCTAACTGACAGAGCTAAACCGAAAACAAGAAGAGCCGCAGGAGGACTAATCATATTTATCAGGGAAGATATAAATTACGAAGAAATAAAAATAGACACGCCAAACCTAGAAGCCAACGGCATTAAAATCACATTAAATAACCGAAACATAAACATCATAAATATTTACCACTGGGCGGAACAAAAAGTCCAACCTGAGGATCTAAACAAACTACTCCAAATAAGCGATAAATCTACTATATTCCTAGGAGACTTTAACGCTCACCATCCTACATGGAGCATAGATGATAAAATAGATAATCATGGCAAATTAATCTCCGAATGGATAGAAACAAACGACTTAGTACTCCTTAATAGCAACCAACCCACGAGGTACGATAAGATAAACCAAAAAGTGTCGGCTATCGACCTAACCATATGCACCGCAGATCTAGCCCAAAGTACTCAATGGGAAGTGCACGACGTCCCGCTAGGTAGTGACCACTTCCCCATAAACATAACCATAGGAAATACAAACGTACCAATCCAAACAGAAAACCAAGAACCAAAATTCCATTACAATAAAGCTAACTGGGACCAATTCCAAGATATCTGCAACGAAGCTAACTTAAACGAAATAGAAAATAATGATCCAGAAACCTATTGTAAAAACCTAACAGACTATATAATAAACGCAGCCAAAACCTCCATCCCCTTCAAAACATCTAAGACAGGCAAACCGACGGTACCATGGTGGAATGAGGAAATAGAACAGACTAGACGAAAACGTAAATCAGCCTTCAATAAAGCAAAACGCGACTACAAATATTTAAACATAGCCCACGAACTAAACCACCAGGTTCAAAAACTAGTCCAAATAGCCAAAAGTAGAGACTGGAAAAAATTCTGCGAAGGTATAAATAACCGTACAGATGCCAGAATGGTCTGGCGCAAAATCCACGCCATTAGAGGCTTAAAACGACATAAAAAAAACCCTAACATTGACAACTCAACCAACACCGCCCAAAAAGCAAATAATCTCGCCAACCACTTTTCGGCCGTTAGCAGTAACACCAACTTCAGTAAAAAATTCCAAGATAAACTTAAAACAGAAAACAAACCCACAAAAGAACCAAACAATAACAATCTAGAAATAAATCAACCCTACACAATGGAGGAGCTCCTCTACGTAATCCAAAACAGGAAAAAGGGCACAGCCCCAGGATTAGACCTAACTTCTTACCAAATAATTAAAAAACTCCCCCTAAAACTACTCCAGGCACTACTCAAACTATACAATCTCATCTACCTAAACGGACAGGTTCCTACTCCCTGGAAACAGGCCCTAGTCATACCAATCCCTAAACCTAATAAACCAGCTAATCAAGCTAACTCATATAGACCAATATCCCTAACTTCAAACTTATGTAAAGTAATGGAATCAATGGCTAAAAATAGATTACAACATTACTTAACCCAAAATAACATCATAAACCCAGATCAAAGCGGTTTCACTCCTGGCCGCTCAACCCTAGATAACCTTGCCCAACTAGAACAAGATATTAAGACAGGACAACTAAATAAACAATATACCACAGGCATCTTCTTAGACTTCTCTAAAGCTTTCGACATGGTATGGCACGATGGGCTAATACAAAAACTTAAAAAAATAGGACTCAAAGGTCAGATAATAAACTACATCCAGGACTTCCTAAACAATCGTAAAATAACCGTGGGTATAGACCAAACTCTATCGGACCAATGTCCCCTAGAAAATGGTACTCCACAGGGCAGTATCCTCAGCCCCACCCTCTTCAATATAATGATAAACGATCTATTCGAGGGCCTATCCCCTAAAGTAAACACATCAAAATTCGCGGATGATGGAGCCATCTGGATCCGCACTAAAAGCATGAACATGGTCCAAAATTTACTCCAAAAATCTCTTAATAAAATACAACAATGGGCTGACAAATGGGGCTTCTCCCTTAACTCAGAAAAAACAACAGGAATAGTATTCAAACATAAAAACATGAAACCCGCCTCCCCAATCCTCCAGCTAAACAATCAAACAATCAAATTTCAAAAACAAACCAAATTCTTAGGACTTATTTTCGATGAACATCTCACCTGGGATGCTCACATCCAAAACCTAACAACTAAATGCAGTAAAGACCTAAACACCCTAAGATGCCTAACTGGCTCTAACTGGGGAGCATCCAAAGATACCCTCCTCTCTCTCTACATATCACTAATTAGATCAAAACTAGACTACGGCTGCGCCATATACAACACCCTAAACAACTCTCTATCTAAAAAACTTGACTCAATACAATATCAGGCTCTCAAACTAATTACACGCACCCAACATGGCACCTCCTACACCTCACTTCAGGCCTTAACAGGAGAAATGCCACTAAGTCTACGCAGGGAACAGCTAAGCTTAAATTTCTGGGCCGCGTCCCAATCAAACCCTCTCATCCAAAACTTAATAAACCAAAACATCAGCCCCAAAAACCAAGCTCTAGCTCGTAAACACCCCTTACTTACCCCAATATCCCAAAGAATAACAAACTACCTAAATGAACACCAAATTAAAAATCTTAAACAAAACTGCAAACAATCAAATATCTTCACCCCTAAACTTAAAATACCCAAAATAGACACAACACTAGCTAGCCAAATAAATAAACAAACCGACCCAAACATAGCTAAAACTACCACACTAGCATACATACACGAAAATTGGCCAAATTGGTGTCACATTTACACGGACGGATCCTCAGATCCGACCTCCAAACACACAGGTTTCGGAGTCCATACCACACAACCAACTAAAACCACACAATCCTTCCGACTCCCTAACAACCAATCAATATTCACGGCAGAACTAATGGGCATGGCCTCAGCCCTCCATAATCAAGAATCCAAAAACCACAAAAAAATCCTAATACTTACCGACTCCCTAAGTGGACTGCAAGCCCTCCAAAACAAAAATACCAAAAACCGTCCTAAATTAATAAATCAAATACTTAAAAGCTCCAACGACCTAACTAAGGCAGGCAAACAAATAACCTTCTTGTGGATACCCGCCCACGTAGGAATATACGGTAATGAAAACGCCGATAAAGCAGCTAAACTATCCCTCAAAATCCCAGAAATAAGCTTAAACTTACCCATCTCAAAATCAGAAATTAAAAGTGTAAACAAGCAAAAAATCACAAAAAAATGGCATAACCTATATCTAAACTCAAATAGCCAAATCAAAAAAGTGCTAAGCAAACCACTAACCAAACCAAAAATTCTCCATCCATCCAAAAAAATCGACAGAGTAATCACTAAACTCCAAACAGGACACACCAACCTAAATAACCACCTAAATTTTTTAAAAAAACACACTACAGGTAACTGCCCACACTGCAAACAACCAGAAACCCCAGAACACGCACTCATCCACTGCACACACTACCTAACACATCGAACCGCATTACAAACCACCCTCAATCTAAACAAGGCTCTAACTCTAGAAGCAATACTACACCCACAAAATAAACTAGAAAACTTCAAGGCCTTAGGCGTATTCTTAATAAAAACGGAACTAATAAAACGCATCTAAAAACACAATAACCTACCAAATCAAAATCACATAAACAAACAAACATCCACCATACCCAGCTCCCTTAGTTCTCCTCCCCAATCCCATCGGCATCTATTCCAAATCTCAAAATTCCCAAATTCTATATAAGCAACCCCTAAAACCCCCCTCTTGGGTTGCACAGACCACCTTCGCCCCTTTCGGAAACACATTAAATGGCCTGGCCGGGCCCGTGTGCGAAATACGCATCAGTCGGAAAGCGCACGTTAAATCTCCAAAGTAAGTAAGTAAGTAAGCAGACATGACCGACACACGCATAATCACCCAGGCAGACATCCACTGCACAGACACACCCACACCATCGGAGGCCCACAACACCTCCGATCGGACACCTGAAACCCTCATCCCGCACGAATTCGGAAAGCCAACTACAGTCGCTTCTCCTACCAAAACTTCGGATTCGCCCGCAATCACAACAAACCCCCCAAAAAGGAAGTTGGACGCTTCAAACACAACACCCACATCACCTTCCATCCCTGCATCCATGGTCACGTTCGCCCTCTACTTCTGCGCGGCTGGCCCCATTAACACACTAAGTAAGGTACTCTCCGCTAATAAAGTAGGACTATGGTTTAAAAAACAAAAAATACACTTCGATAAAATCAGGGAAGCTCACAAAGGATTTCAAATCATCTTTCCGGATCAACACTCACTTAATGCAGCCAAAAAAATAACGGAAATTTTCCAATACACAGTAACCCACCAAACACCTAACTGGCAACTATACACTAGAGGAGTAATCAGAGTAAACCCTAGAGAGTCAGAGGAAGACCTAGAATTATACAGTAGCGAAGCAAATCTTAACACAGACACCCTCAAACCTAAAATAACCAGCACTAGGAGAATTACCTCAAATAGGAACGGTAGAATAACCAACACGCCAATAGTCATCATAAACTTCCAAAAATCAGATAAATATCCAGAAGCCCCTAAACACATCTCCTTCGGAGCGTCATCTAAATTAGAAGAAAAACCCTACATCAAACAAGTTAAACAGTGTACAAACTGCCTTCAATATAATCACACCGCTAACGATTGTAAATATCAAAAAACTAAATGTAGAACTTGCGCTCAACCTCAATGTCCAGGATCCTGCACTCCCTGGTGCATTCACTGCAAAACAACCAACCACTCCTCACTATCCAACAAATGCCCCCACAAACACACCCTCACCCAACAGGCCAACAGACACATAGACATCGACTCGGCCAAATTACAAACACGAAAACTGACACAGCATCCAAGAACACCCTTGCTACCCACACCACAACCAAACAACAAACCACACCTACAGAGCCTGTTTGACGGCATCCCCATGGAAATACCACAAGCAACAGCCACAAACACCCAAACCCCGCACTTCCCGCCAACATTCGCCACACCCAAACCAGTCACTGCATCTACTCCCGCACGCAAACCAAAACTCCCCATACCTGCCATATCCCACCCAAACACCATACAATCAGCAGCCACCAGGGCAACAACAACCAGACACGAGCAAGCAACACCCGAAAACGCAAACATAACTCAACCCATTGAAATACCCAGCACGACACAACAAAACACTCAAACAACCCCCATGGATAGTGAGGACACTAATCTTATTAACTTAGATGACTCCCAAACCGAAACTCAGCTTAACATAAATGATATAACACGGTCAGCCCCCAAAAATCTCAAAAACCGCAAACGCAGACCTCAAACTCAACCTGAACCCGAAACACCCTTAAATACCCAACTAAATAACTTTACACTCCTACTACTCTACCTGCTGAAAGAAATCAAACCAGACATTAAAGCCACTAACCTACACCAAGTAGCTCGTAGACTAAATCTTACAAACCAAACCTACCCAGAATTCTACGCAAGCTACTCCCTAGCAACCGCAGGACTATAAATTAAAAACAAAACCAAAATCATAATCTCCAAACACTAAAAGCCCAAATAATGACAGGCCTAAATATCTTCCAGTGGAATGCGGACGGGCTAAACTCCCACAGCCACGAACTTAAAGCTAGATTTAAACTTAAACAGGGACCACATGTAGCGTGTATCCAGGAAACCAAATTTTCAAGCAAATCAAAATTTAATCTTCCAAACTATAACACAGTCAGACTAGACCGACCTAAATCAAAAGTACTAAGAGCATCGGGAGGCCTAATTATACTAATCAGAGAGGACATAAACTACGAAGAAATCCTAGTCAATACCCCAAACCTAGAAGCCAATGGCGTCCAAATCACCTTAAATAACAAAAAAATAAACATCGTAAATATCTACCACTGGCTACAACAAATAATCCAACCGGAGGATCTAAATACTCTCAAACAAATAAGCACCAAATCATCCATCTTCCTAGGAGACTTTAACGCCCACCACCCCTCCTGGGGCACGGGGGATAAACTAGATAACGACGGCAAACTAATTTCAGAATGGATAGAGGCTAACGATCTAGTACTTCTAAATAATAACCAACCCACTAGATACGATAAAAGCAATAACAACATGTCGGCTATCGACCTAACAATCTGCACAGCAGATCTAGCTCAAAGCACACAATGTGAAGTTCACGACGCCCCCCTAGGAAGTGACCACTTCCCAATAAATATAACCATAGGCAATACTAACGTCCCCCACCAAACCGAAAGCTCAGAGCCCAAATTTAATTACAACAAAGCTAACTGGGACAAATTTTAAGATAATTGCAATCAAGTAAACCTACAAAACATAGAAAATGATGACCCAGAAATATACTGCCAAAACTTAACCAACTTCATAATTAACACAGCCAAAAGCGCAATCCCTTTCAAAAAACCAAATAAATCAGGTAGGCCCTCTGTACCTTGGTGGAACGAGGAAATAGAACAAACTAGACAAAAACGTAAATCAGCCTTCAATAAAGCCAAACGCGACCATAATCACATACCAGTAGCTCACCAACTAAACCACCAAGTCCAAACACTAGTCAAAATAGCAAAAACCAGAGATTGGAAAAAATTCTGCGAGGGACTAAATAATCGCACAGATGCCAGAACAGTCTTGCGCAAAATCCACGCCGTCAGAGGCTTAAAAAAAAAAAAAAACCGCCTAGCATAAACAACTCAAATACTCCCAGCGAAAAAGCAAATAACCTGGCAAACCACTTTTCGGCCACAAGTAGCAATAACAACTTCAGCCATAAATTCAAACAAAAACTCCAGGCAGAAACCAAACCTATCCAAGAACTAAACAATAACAACCTAGAAATAAACCAACCTTACACAATAGAAGAACTAAACCACGTACTTCAAAATAGGAAAAAAGGTACAGCCCCAGGTCTAGACTTAACTTCCCACCAAATAATCAAAAAACTCCCGCCCAAACTACTCCAGACACTACTAAAACTCTATAATCTAATTTATCTAAACGGCCAGGTTCCAAACCCTTGGAAAGAAGCTCTTATTATCCCCATTCCTAAACCCGGGAAGCCAGCCAACCAAGCAAATTCCTATAGGCCAATATCGCTCACCTCTAACCTATGCAAAGTAATGGAATCCATGGCAAAAAAAAGACTCCAACACTACTTAACCCAAAACAATATAATTAATTCAGACCAAAGCGGTTTTACTCCCGGCCGCTCAACCTTAGACAACCTAGCACGTCTAGAACAGGATATTAAAACAGGACAACTAAATAAACAATATACAACAGGCATCTTTCTGGACTTTTCCAAAGCCTTCGATATGGTATGGCACAACGGGCTAACCAAAAAACTTAAAAAAATAGGACTAAAAGGTCAAATCATAAACTACATCCAAAGCTTCCTTAAAAACCGTAAAATCACAGTGGGTATAGACCAGGCCTTGTCGGACCGGTGTCCACTAGAAAACGGCACGCCCCAAGGCAGCATTCTTAGCCCCACACTTTTCAACATAATGATAAACGATCTCTTTGATGGCTTATCCCCTAAAATAAATACTTCCAAATTTGCAGATGACGGAGCCCTCTGGATCCGCTCTAAAAGTATTTTAACATCCCAGGACTTACTACAGAAATCACTAAACAAAATACAACAATGGGCCGATAAATGGGTTTTCTCCCTAAACTCTGAAAAAACCACAGGAATAGTATTTAAACATAAAAATATGAGACGGGCCACCCCTACCCTTAAACTAAACAACAAACCAATCCAATTTCAGAAACAAACCAAATTCTTAGGACTAATATTCGACGAACATCTCTCCTGGGATGCCCACGTCCAAAACCTAACCACCAGATGTAGCAAAGATTTAAACACACTAAGATGTCTAACCGGCTCCAACTGGGGTGCCTCTAAAGATACCCTCCTCAGCCTCTATACATCCCTAATCAGATCCAAACTAGACTACGGCTGTGCCATATACGATACCTTAAACGAAACCTTAACCAAAAAACTAGATTCAATACAATACCAAGCCCTCAAATTAGTCACACGTACCCAACAAGGCACCTCCCTTACGTCACTTCAGGCCCTCACAGGAGAAATGCCACTAAACCTACGTAGGCAACACTTAACACTAAACTTCTGGGCAGCTTCTCAATCAAACCCTCTTCTCCAAAATCTCCTAAACCAAAACATACGTCCCCAAAACCAGGCACTAACTAGGAAACACCCTCTACTCACTCCAATCTCCCAACGTATTATAAACTACCGCAACGAACACCAAATAGGGAACCAACAACTAAACTGCAAAAAATCCAACGTATTCACCCCAAAACTTAAAATCCCCAAAATAGACACATCCTTAGCCAAAACAATAAACAAACAAACTGACCCTAACATAGCTAAATCCACCTCACTAGCTTACATTCATCAAAACTGGCCAAATTGGTGTCACATCTACACAGATGGATCTGCTGATCCGATCACAAATCACACAGGTTTCGGAGTCCACATAGCCCAACCAATAAGAAATACGCAATCCTTCCGACTCCCAAACAACCAATCCATCTTCACCGCAGAACTCATGGGTATCGCCACGGCCCTCCACAGCCAACACACTAAAAACCAAAATAAAATCCTAATACTCTCAGACTCACTAAGTGGACTACAGGCCCTCCAAAGCAAAAACACCAAAAACCGCCCCAAATTAATAAACCAAATTCTCAAAAGTATAGATAAATTAACAGAGGCAGGCAAAAACATAGTACTCACCTGGATACCAGCCCACGTAGGAATATACGGAAATAAAAAAAACGCCGACCAAGCCGCTAAACAGTCCCTAAAAATACCAGAGATAAGCCTTAAGCTACCAATAAGTAAATCAGAGATCAAAAGCATCAACAAACGCAAAATCACCCAAAAATGGCATAGCCTCTATCAAAACACAAACACCCAAATCACAAAAGTCCTCAAAAAAACCCTCACCAAACCAAAAATCCTCCATCCCTCCAAAAAAATCGATAGAATAATCACCAAACTCCAAACAGGACACACCAAACTAAATAACCACCTTCAAAAACTAAAAAAACACGCAAACGGGAAGTGTCCACACTGCACTCACCCAGAAACAATAGATCACGTACTCCTACATTGCACCCACTACCTCACCCACCGTACAACATTACAAACCAACCTAAATCCAAATAAAGCTCTTAAACTAGAAGCAATCCTAAACCCTCAAAATAAAATAGAAAACTTCAAAGCCCTAGGCATTTACCTAACCAAAACAGACCTAATTAATCGTATCTAAAACTTCATTAACCACCAACACTAACATCTAAAAACAACAACTCACCCCCACACACTCCCTTAGTCCCAACCACTCCCCCAAGGCATGTCTTCCAAATCTCAAAATTTCAAAATTTTATATAAGCAACCACTAAACCCCCCTCCTTGGTTGCACACATCTTGCTTCCCTTTTATCTCACTAAATGGCCCGGCCGGGCCCGTGTGCGAAAAACCGCTCCAGTCGGAAAGCGCACGTAAAATCTCCTAATATAAGTAAGAGAGTAAAGTGGTTGTAAACTTACCTGATCATGCATCGTGTGGACTGGTGTGCACTTCATGTATGTCTGGGTCTGCGTTCCAGCTCTCGCCAACAAAATCAAACCAAAAATAGTATATATTTTCTCAACTTCACATTTTGTGAGTGTTTTCTTGAAAGTTGTCTCCCTTCTCCTCGATGAGCACACTAAAATGTAAATAATCCCATTTCTATCGCGTGTTAATTGTTAATAATTATTCCATAAAGTGAAGGCCATAGTCTAGTGTCATACACAGTCAACTATTTTCATGTTTCAACTAAAGTGGAATTTATACGGATGAATTCAAGTTTACAAGACACCTGCTTGTGTTGAAGTGCCAGCTGATATTAGTACTTAAAATTATTAGTGGTTGTCAACTTACCTGATCATGCATTGTGTGGATTCATGTATGTCTTGGTCTGCGTTCCAGCTCTCGCCAACAAAATCAAACCAAAAATAGTATATATTTTCTCAACTTCACATTTTGTGAGTGTTTTCTTGAAAGTTGTCTCCCTTGTCCTCGATGAGCACACTAAAATGTAAATAATCTCATTTCTATCGCGTGTTAATTGTTAATAATTATTCCACAAAGTGAAGGCCATAGTCTAGTGTCATACACACAGTCAACTATTTTCATGTTTCAACTAAAGTGGAATTTATACGGATGAATTCAAGTTTACAAGACACCTGCTTGTGTTGAAGTGCCAGCTGATATTAGTACTTAAAATTATTAGTGGTTGTAAACTTACCTGATCATGCATTGTGTGGATTCATGTATGTCTGGGTCTGCGTTCCACATCTCCCCAACAAAATCAAACCAAAAATAGAATATATTTTTTCAACTTCACATTTTGTGAGTGTTTTCTTGAAAGCTGTCTCCCTTGTCCTCGATGAGCTCACTATTGTTTACGATGAGCACACTAAAATGCAAATAATCCAATTTCTATCGCGTGTTAATTGTTCATAATTATTCCACAAAGTGAAAGCCATAGTCTAGTGTCATACACAATCAACTATTTTCATGTTTCAACTAAAGTGGAATTTATACGGATGAATTCAAGTTTACAAGACACCTGCTTGTGTTGAAGTGCCAGCTGATATTAGTACTTAAAAATATTAGTGGTTGTAAACTTACCTGATCATGCATCGTGTGGATTCATGTATGTCTGGGTCTGTGTTCTACCTCTCCCCAACAAAATCAAACCAAAAATAGAATATATTTTCTCAACTTCACAATTTGTGAGTGTTTTCTTGAAAGTTGTCTCCCTTGTCCTCGATGAGCAAACTAAAATGTAAATAATCTCATTTCTATCGCGTGTTAATTATTAATAATTATTCCACAAAGTGAAGGCCATAGTCTAGTGTCATACACAGTCAACTATTTTCATGTTTCAACTAAAGTGGAATTTTTACGGATGAATTCAAGTTTACAAGACACCTGCTTGTGTTGAAGTGCCAGCTGATATTAGTACTTAAAATTATTAGTGGTTGTAAGCTTACCTGATCATGCATCGTGTGGACTGGTGTGCACTTCATGTGTGTCTGGGTCTGCGTTCCATCTCTCCCAAAGAAAATCAAACCAAAAATAGAATATATTTTCTCAACTTCACATTTTGTGAGTGTTTTCTTGAAAGTTGTCTCCCTTGTCCTCGATGAGCACACTAAAATGTAAATAATCCCATTTCTATCGCGTGTTAATTGTTAATAATTATTCCACAAAGTGAAGGCCATAGTCTAGTGTCATACACACAGTCAACTATTTTCATGTTTCAACTAAAGTGGAATTTATACGGATGAATTCAAGTTTACAAGACACCTGCTTGTGTTGAAGTGCCAGCTGATATTAGTACTTAAAATTATTAGTGGTTGTAAACTTACCTGATCATGCATCGTGTGGATTCATGTATGTCTGGGTCTGTGTTCCACCTCTCCCCAAAAAAATCAAACCAAAAATAGAATATATTTTTTCAACTTCACATTTTGTGAGTGTTTTCTTGAAAGTTGTCTCCCTTGTCCTCGATGAGCTGACTATTGTTTACGATGAGCACACTAAAATGTAAATAATCTCATTTCTATCGCGTGTTAATTGTTAATAATTATTCCACAAAGTGAAGGCCATAGTCTAGTGTCATACACACAGTCAACTATTTTCATGTTTCAACTAAAGTGGAATTTATACGGATGAATTCAAGTTTACAAGACACCTGCTTGTGTTGAAGTGCCAGCTGATATTAGTACTTAAAATTATTAGTGGTTGTAAACTTACCTGATCATGCATCGTGTGGATTCATGTATGTCTGGGTCTGTGTTCCACCTCTCCCCAAAAAAAATCAAACCAAAAATAGAATATATTTTTTCAACTTCACATTTTGTGAGTGTTTTCTTGAAAGTTGTCTCCCTTGTCCTCGATGAGCTGACTATTGTTTACGATGAGCACACTAAAATGTAAATAATCTCATTTCTATCGCGTGTTAATTGTTAATAATTATTCCACAAAGTGAAGGCCATAGTCTAGTGTCATACACACAGTCAACTATTTTCATGTTTCAACTAAAGTGGAATTTATACGGATGAATTCAAGTTTACAAGACACCTGCTTGTGTTGAAGTGCCAGCCGATATTAGTACTTAAAATTATTAGTGGTTGTAAACTTACCTGATCATGCATCGTGTGGACTGGTGTGCACTTCATGTGTGTCTGGGTCTGCGTTCCATCTCTCCCAAACAAAATCAAACCAAAAATACCATATATTTTCTCAACTTCACATTTTGTGAGTGTTTTCTTGAAAGTTGTCTCCCTTGTCCTCGATGAGCACACTAAAATGTAAATAATCTCATTTCCATCGCGTGTTAATTGTTAATAATTATTCCACAAAGTGAAGGCCATAGTCTAGTGTCATACACACAGTCAACTATTTTCATGTTTCAACTAAAGTGGAATTTATACGGATGAATTCAAGTTTACAAGACACCTGCTTGTGTTGAAGTGCCAGCTGATATTAGTACTTAAAATTATTAGTGGTTGTAAACTTACCTGATCATGCATTGTGTGGATTCATGTATGTCTGGGTCTGCGTTCCACCTCTCCCCAACAAAATCAAACCAAAAATAGAATATATTTTCTCAACTTCACATTTTGTGAGTGTTTTCTTGAAAGTTGTCTCCCTTGTCCTCGATGAGCACACTAAAATGTAAATAATCCCATTTCTATCGCGTGTTAATTGTTAATAATTATTCCACAAAGTGAAGGCCATAGTCTAGTGTCATACACAGTCAACTATTTTCATGTTTTAACTAAAGTGGAATTTATACGGATAAATTCAAGTTTACAAGACACCTGCTTGTGTTGAAGTGCCAGCTGAAATTAGTACTTAAAATTATTAGTGGTTGTAAACTTACCTGATCATGCATCGTGTGGACTGGTGTGCACTTCATGTATGTCTGGGTCTGCGTTCCAGCTCTCGCCAACAAAATCAAACCAAAAATAGTATATATTTTCTCAAATTCACATTTTGTGAGTGTTTTCTTGAAAGTTGTCTCCCTTGTCCTCGATGAGCACACTAAAATGTAAATAATCCCATTTCTATCGCGGGTTAATTGTTAATAATTATTCCATAAAGTGAAGGCCATAGTCTAGTGTCATACACACATTCAACTATTTTCATGTTTCAACTTAAGTGGAATTTATACGGATGAATTCAAGTTTACAAGACACCTGCTTGTGTTGAAGTGCCAGCTGATATTAGTACTTAAAATTATTAGTGGTTGTAAACTTACCTGATCATGCATCGTGTGGATTCATGTATGTCTGGGTCTGTGTTCCACCTCTCCCCAAAAAAATCAAACCAAAAATAGAATATATTTTTTCAACTTCACATTTTGTGAGTGTTTTCTTGAAAGTTGTCTCCCTTGTCCTCGTTGAGCTGACTATTGTTTACGGTGAGCAAACTAAAATGTAAATAATCCCATTTCTATCGCGTGTTAATTGTTAATAATTATTCCACAAAGTGAAGGCCATAGTCTAGTGTCATACACACAGTCAACTATTTTCATGTTTCAACTAAAGTGGAATATATACGGATGAATTCAAGTTTACAAGATACCTGCTTGTGTTGAAGTGCCAGCTGATATTAATACTTTAAATTATTAGTGGTTGTCAACTTACCTGATCATGCATCGTGTGGACTGGTGTGCACTTCATGTATGTCTTGGTCTGCGTTCCAGCTCTCCCAAACAAAATCAAACCAAAAATAGAATATATTTTCTCAAATTCACATTTTGTGAGTGTTTTCTTAAAAGTTGTCTCCCTTGTCCTCGATGAGCACACTAAAATGTAAATAATCTCATTTCTATCGCGTGTTAATTGTTAATAATTATTCCACAAAGTGAAGGCCATAGTCTAGTGTCATACACACAGTCAACTATTTTCATGTTTCAACTAAAGTGGAATTTATACGGATGAATTCAAGTTTACAAGACACCTGCTTGTGTTGAAGTGCCAGCTGATATTAGTACTTAAAATTATTAGTGGTTGTAAACTTACCTGATCATGCATTGTGTGGATTCATGTATGTCTGGGTCTGCGTTCCACATCTCCCCAACAAAATCAAACCAAAAATAGAATATATTTTTTCAACTTCACATTTTGTGAGTGTTTTCTTGAAAGCTGTCTCCCTTGTCCTCGATGAGCTCACTATTGTTTACGATGAGCACACTAAAATGCAAATAATCCAATTTCTATCGCGTGTTAATTGTTCATAATTATTCCACAAAGTGAAAGCCATAGTCTAGTGTCATACACAATCAACTATTTTCATGTTTCAACTAAAGTGGAATTTATACGGATGAATTCAAGTTTACAAGACACCTGCTTGTGTTGAAGTGCCAGCTGATATTAGTACTTAAAAATATTAGTGGTTGTAAACTTACCTGATCATGCATCGTGTGGATTCATGTATGTCTGGGTCTGTGTTCTACCTCTCCCCAACAAAATCAAACCAAAAATAGAATATATTTTCTCAACTTCACAATTTGTGAGTGTTTTCTTGAAAGTTGTCTCCCTTGTCCTCGATGAGCAAACTAAAATGTAAATTATCTCATTTCTATCGCGTGTTAATTATTAATAATTATTCCACAAAGTGAAGGCCATAGTCTAGTGTCATACACAGTCAACTATTTTCATGTTTCAACTAAAGGGGAATTTTTACGGATGAATTCAAGTTTACAAGACACCTGCTTGTGTTGAAGTGCCAGCTGATATTAGTACTTAAAATTATTAGTGGTTGTAAGCTTACCTGATCATGCATCGTGTGGACTGGTGTGCACTTCATGTGTGTCTGGGTCTGCGTTCCATCTCTCCCAAAGAAAATCAAACCAAAAATAGAATATATTTTCTCAACTTCACATTTTGTGAGTGTTTTCTTGAAAGTTGTCTCCCTTGTCCTCGATGAGCACACTAAAATGTAAATAATCCCATTTCTATCGCGTGTTAATTGTTAATAATTATTCCACAAAGTGAAGGCCATAGTCTAGTGTCATACACACAGTCAACTATTTTCATGTTTCAACTAAAGTGGAATTTATACGGATGAATTCAAGTTTACAAGACACCTGCTTGTGTTGAAGTGCCAGCTGATATTAGTACTTAAAATTATTAGTGGTTGTAAACTTACCTGATCATGCATCGTGTGGATTCATGTATGTCTGGGTCTGTGTTCCACCTCTCCCCAAAAAAATCAAACCAAAAATAGAATATATTTTTTCAACTTCACATTTTGTGAGTGTTTTCTTGAAAGTTGTCTCCCTTGTCCTCGATGAGCTGACTATTGTTTACGATGAGCACACTAAAATGTAAATAATCTCATTTCTATCGCGTGTTAATTGTTAATAATTATTCCACAAAGTGAAGGCCATAGTCTAGTGTCATACACACAGTCAACTATTTTCATGTTTCAACTAAAGTGGAATTTATACGGATGAATTCAAGTTTACAAGACACCTGCTTGTGTTGAAGTGCCAGCTGATATAAGTACTTAAAATTATTAGTGGTTGTAAACTTACCTGATCATGCATCGTGTGGATTCATGTATGTCTGGGTCTGTGTTCCACCTCTCCCCAAAAAAATCAAACCAAAAATAGAATATATTTTTTCAACTTCACATTTTGTGAGTGTTTTCTTGAAAGTTGTCTCCCTTGTCCTCGATGAGCTGACTATTGTTTACGATGAGCACACTAAAATGTAAATAATCTCATTTCTATCGCGTGTTAATTGTTAATAATTATTCCACAAAGTGAAGGCCATAGTCTAGTGTCATACACACAGTCAACTATTTTCATGTTTCAACTAAAGTGGAATTTATACGGATGAATTCAAGTTTACAAGACACCTGCTTGTGTTGAAGTGCCAGCCGATATTAGTACTTAAAATTATTAGTGGTTGTAAACTTACCTGATCATGCATCGTGTGGACTGGTGTGCACTTCATGTGTGTCTGGGTCTGCGTTCCATCTCTCCCAAACAAAATCAAACCAAAAATACCATATATTTTCTCAACTTCACATTTTGTGAGTGTTTTCTTGAAAGTTGTCTCCCTTGTCCTCGATGAGCACACTAAAATGTAAATAATCTCATTTCCATCGCGTGTTAATTGTTAATAATTATTCCACAAAGTGAAGGCCATAGTCTAGTGTCATACACACAGTCAACTATTTTCATGTTTCAACTAAAGTGGAATTTATACGGATGAATTCAAGTTTACAAGACACCTGCTTGTGTTGAAGTGCCAGCTGATATTAGTACTTAAAATTATTAGTGGTTGTAAACTTACCTGATCATGCATCGTGTGGATTCATGTATGTCTGGGTCTGTGTTCCACCTCTCCCCAAAAAAATCAAACCAAAAATAGAATATATTTTTTCAACTTCACATTTTGTGAGTGTTTTCTTGAAAGTTGTCTCCCTTGTCCTCGATGAGCTGACTATTGTTTACGATGAGCACACTAAAATGTAAATAATCTCATTTCTATCGCGTGTTAATTGTTAATAATTATTCCACAAAGTGAAGGCCATAGTCTAGTGTCATACACACAGTCAACTATTTTCATGTTTCAACTAAAGTGGAATTTATACGGATGAATTCAAGTTTACAAGACACCTGCTTGTGTTGAAGTGCCAGCCGATATTAGTACTTAAAATTATTAGTGGTTGTAAACTTACCTGATCATGCATCGTGTGGACTGGTGTGCACTTCATGTGTGTCTGGGTCTGCGTTCCACCTCTCCCAAACAAAATCAAACCAAAAATACCATATATTTTCTCAACTTCACATTTTGTGAGTGTTTTCTTGAAAGTTGTCTCCCTTGTCCTCGATGAGCACACTAAAATGTAAATAATCTCATTTCCATCGCGTGTTAATTGTTAATAATTATTCCACAAAGTGAAGGCCATAGTCTAGTGTCATACACACAGTCAACTATTTTCATGTTTCAACTAAAGTGGAATTTATACGGATGAATTCAAGTTTACAAGACACCTGCTTGTGTTGAAGTGCCAGCTGATATTAGTACTTAAAATTATTAGTGGTTGTAAACTTACCTGATCATGCATTGTGTGGATTCATGTATGTCTGGGTCTGTGTTCCACCTCTCCCAAACAAAATCAAACCAAAAATAGAATATATTTTCTCAACTTCACATTTTGTGAGTGTTTTCTTGAAAGCTGCCTCCCTTGTCCTCGATGAGCTCACTATTGTTTACGATGAGCACACTAAAATGCAAATAATCCAATTTCTATCGCGTGTTAATTGTTCATAATTATTCCACAAAGTGAAAGCCATAGTCTAGTGTCATACACAATCAACTATTTTCATGTTTCAACTAAAGTGGAATTTATACGGATGAATTCAAGTTTACAAGACACCTGCTTGTGTTGAAGTGCCAGCTGATATTAGTACTTAAAAATATTAGTGGTTGTAAACTTACCTGATCATGCATCGTGTGGATTCATGTATGTCTGGGTCTGTGTTCTACCTCTCCCCAACAAAATCAAACCAAAAATAGAATATATTTTCTCAACTTCACAATTTGTGAGTGTTTTCTTGAAAGTTGTCTCCCTTGTCCTCGATGAGCACACTAAAATGTAAATAATCCCATTTCTATCGCGTGTTAATTGTTAATAATTATTCCACAAAGTGAAGGCCATAGTCTAGTGTCATACACAGTCAACTATTTTCATGTTTCAACTAAAGTGGAATTTATACGGATGAATTCAAGTTTACAAGACACCTGCTTGTGTTGAAGTGCCAGCTGATATTAGTACTTAAAATTATTAGTGGTTGTAAACTTACCTGATCATGCATCGTGTGGACTGGTGTGCACTTCATGTGTGTCTGGGTCTATGTTCCATGTCTCCCCAACAAAATCAAACCCAAAATAGAATATATTTTCTCAAATTCACATTTTGTGAGTGTTTTCTTGAAAGTTGTCTCCCTTGTCCTCGATGAGCACACTAAAATGTAAATAATCCCATTTCTATCGCGTGTTAATTGTTAATAATTATTCCACAAAGTGAAGGCCATAGTCTAGTGTCATACACACAGTCAACTATTTTCATGTTTCAACTAAAGTGGAATTTATACGGATGAATTCAAGTTTACAAGACACCTGCTTGTGTTGAAGTGCCAGCTGTTATTAGTACTTAAAATTATTAGTGGTTGTAAACTTACCTGATCATGCATTGTGTGGATTCATGTATGTCTGGGTCTGCGTTCCACCTCTCCCAAACAAAATCAAACCAAAAATAGAATATATTTTCTCAACTTCACATTTTGTGAGTGTTTTCTTGAAAGCTGTCTCCCTTGTCCTCGATGAGCTCACTATTGTTTACGATGAGCACACTAAAATGCAAATAATCCAATTTCTATCGCGTGTTAATTGTTCATAATTATTCCACAAAGTGAAAGCCATAGTCTAGTGTCATACACAGTCAACTATTTTCATGTTTCAACTAAAGTGGAATTTATACGGATGAATTCAAGTTTACAAGACACCTGCTTGTGTTGAAGTGCCAGCTGATATTAGTACTTAAAAATATTAGTGGTTGTAAACTTACCTGATCATGCATCGTGTGGATTCATGTATGTCTGGGTCTGTGTTCTACCTCTCCCAAACAAAATCAAACCAAAAATAGAATATATTTTCTCAACTTCACAATTTGTGAGTGTTTTCTTGAAAGTTGTCTCCCTTGTCCTCGATGAGCAAACTAAAATGTAAATAATCTCATTTTTATCGCGTGTTAATTATTAATAATTATTCCACAAAGTGAAGGCCATAGTCTAGTGTCATACACAATCAACTATTTTCATGTTTCAACTAAAGTGGAATTTATACGGATGAATTCAAGTTTACAAGACACCTGCTTGTGTTGAAGTGCCAGCTGATATTAGTACTTAAAATTATTAGTGGTTGTCAACTTACCTGATCATGCATTGTGTGCACTTCATGTATGTCTGGGTCTGCGTTCCAGCTCTCGCCAACAAAATCAAACCAAAAATAGAATATATTTTCTCAAATTCACATTTTGTGAGTGTTTTCTTGAAAGTTGTCTCCCTTGTCCTCGATGAGCACACTAAAATGTAAATAATCCCATTTCTATCGCGTGTTAATTGTTAATAATTATTCCACAAAGTGAAGGCCATAGTCTAGTGTCATACACAGTCAACTATTTTCATGTTTTAACTAAAGTGGAATTTATACGGATAAATTCAAGTTTACAAGACACCTGCTTGTGTTGAAGTGCCAGCTGAAATTAGTACTTAAAATTATTAGTGGTTGTAAACTTACCTGATCATGCATCGTGTGGACTGGTGTGCACTTCATGTATGTCTGGGTCTGTGTTCTACCTCTCCCCAACAAAATCAAACCAAAAATAGAATATATTTTCTCAAATTCACATTTTGTGAGTGTTTTCTTGAAAGTTGTCTCCCTTGTCCTCGATGAGCACACTAAAATGTAAATAATCCCATTTCTATCGCGTTTTAATTATTAATAATTATTCCACAAAGTGAAGGCCATAGTCTAGTGTCATACACAGTCAACTATTTTCATGTTTTAACTAAAGTGGAATTTATACGGATGAATTCAAGTTTACAAGACACCTGCTTGTGTTGAAGTGCCAGCTGAAATTAATACTTAAAATTATTAGTGGTTGTAAACTTACCTGATCATGCATCGTGTGGATTCATGTATGTCTGGGTCTGTGTTCCACCTCTCCCCAAAAAAATCAAACCAAAAATAGAATATATTTTTTCAACTTCACATTTTGTGACTGTTTTCTTGAAAGCTGTCTCCCTTGTCCTCGATGAGCTGACTATTGTTTACGGTGAGCACACTAAAATGTAAATAATCCCATTTCTATCGCGTGTTAATTGTTAATAATTATTCCACAAAGTGAAGGCCATAGTCTAGTGTCATACACACAGTCAACTATTTTCATGTTTCAACTAAAGTGGAATTTATACGGATGAATTCAAGTTTACAAGATACCTGCTTGTGTTGAAGTGCCAGCTGATATTAATACTTTAAATTATTAGTGGTTGTAAATTTACCTGATCATGCATCGTGTGGACTGGTGTGCACTTCATGTATGTCTTGGTCTGCGTTCCAGCTCTCCCAAACAAAATCAAACCAAAAATAGAATATATTTTCTCAACTTCACATTTTGTGAGTGTTTTCTTGAAAGTTGTCTCCCTTGTCCTCGATGAGCACACTAAAATGTAAATAATCCCATTTCTATCGCGTGTTAATTGTTAATAATTATTCCACAAAGTGAAGGCCATAGTCTAGTGTCATACACAGTCAACTATTTTCATGTTTCAACTAAAGTGGAATTTATACGGATGAATTCAAGTTTACAAGACACCTGCTTGTGTTGAAGTGCCAGCTGATATTAGTACTTAAAATTATTAGTGGTTGTAAACTTACCTGATCATGCAACGTGTGGACTGGTGTTGCACTTCATGTATGTCTGGGTCTGCGTTCCAGCTCTTGCCAACAAAATCAAATTAAAAATAGTATATATTTTCTCAAATTCACATTTTGTGAGTGTTTTCTTGAAAGTTGTCTCCCTTGTCCTCGATGAGCACACTAAAATGTAAATAATCCCATTTCAATCGCGTGTTAATTGTTAATAATTATTCCATAAAGTGAAGGCCATAGTCTAGTGTCATACACACAGTCAACTATTTTCATGTTTCAACTAAAGTGGAATTTATACGGATGAATTCAAGTTTACAAGACACCTGCTTGTGTTGAAGTGCCAGCTGATATTAGTACTTAAAATTATTAGTGGTTGTAAACTTACCTGATCATGCATCGTGTGGATTCATGTATGTCTGGGTCTGTGTTCCACCTCTCCCCAAAAAAATCAAACCAAAAATAGAATATATTTTTTCAACTTCACATTTTGTGACTGTTTTCTTGAAAGTTGTCTCCCTTGTCCTCGATGAGCTGACTATTATTTACGATGAGCACACTAAAATGTAAATAATCCCATTTCTATCGCGTGTTAATTGTTAATAATTATTCCACAAAGTGAAGGCCATAGTCTAGTGTCATACACACAGTCAACTATTTTCATGTTTCAACTAAAGTGGAATTTATACGGATGAATTCAAGTTTACAAGATACCTGCTTGTGTTGAAGTGCCAGCTGATATTAATACTTTAAATTATTAGTGGTTGTAAATTTACCTGATCATGCATCGTGTGGACTGGTGTGCACTTCATGTATGTCTTGGTCTGCGTTCCAGCTCTCGCCAACAAAATCAAACCAAAAATAGAATATATTTTCTCAAATTCACATTTTGTGACTGTTTTCTTGAAAGTTGTCTCCCTTGTCCTCGATGAGCTGACTATTGTTTACGATGAGCACACTAAAATGTAAATAATCCCATTTCTATCGCGTGTTAATTATTAATAATTGTTCCACAAAGTGAAGGCCATAGCCTAGTGTCATACACACAGTCAACTATTTTCATGTTTCAACTAAAGTGGAATTTATACGGATGAATTCAAGTTTACAAGACACCTGCTTGTGTTGAAGTGCCAGCTGATATTAGTACTTAAAATTATTAGTGGTTGTAAACTTACCTGATCATGCATTGTGTGGATTCATGTATGTCTGGGTCTGCGTTCCACATCTCCCCAACAAAATCAAACCAAAAATAGAATATATTTTCTCAACTTCACATTTTGTGAGTGTTTTCTTGAAAGCTGTCTCCCTTGTCCTCGATGAGCTCACTATTGTTTACGATGAGCACACTAAAATGCAAATAATCCAATTTCTATCGCGTGTTAATTGTTCATAATTATTCCACAAAGTGAAAGCCATAGTCTAGTGTCATACACAATCAACTATTTTCATGTTTCAACTAAAGTGGAATTTATACGGATGAATTCAAGTTTACAAGACACCTGCTTGTGTTGAAGTGCCAGCTGCTATTAGTACTTAAAAATATTAGTGGTTGTAAACTTACCTGATCATGCATCGTGTGGATTCATGTATGTCTGGGTCTGTGTTCTACCTCTCCCCAACAAAATCAAACCAAAAATAGAATATATTTTCTCAACTTCACAATTTGTGAGTGTTTTCTTGAAAGTTGTCTCCCTTGTCCTCGATGAGCAAACTAAAATGTAAATAATCTCATTTCTATCGCGTGTTAATTATTAATAATTATTCCACAAAGTGAAGGCCATAGTCTAGTGTCATACACAGTCAACTATTTTCATGTTTCAACTAAAGTGGAATTTATACGGATGAATTCAAGTTTACAAGACACCTGCTTGTGTTGAAGTGCCAGCCGATATTAGTACTTAAAATTATTAGTGGTTGTAAGCTTACCTGATCATGCATCGTGTGGACTGGTGTGCACTTCATGTGTGTCTTGGTCTGCGTTCCATCTCTCCCAAAGAAAATCAAACCAAAAATACCATATATTTTCTCAAATTCACATTTTGTGAGTGTTTTCTTGAAAGTTGTCTCCCTTGTCCTCGATGAGCACACTAAAATGTAAATAATCTCATTTCTATCGCGTGTTAATTGTTAATAATTATTCCACAAAGTGAAGGCCATAGTTTAGTGTCATACACAGTCAACTATTTTCATGTTTCAACTAAAGTGGAATTTATACGGATGAATTCAAGTTTACAAGACACCTGCTTGTGTTGAAGTGCCAGCTGATATTAGTACTTAAAATTATTAGTGGTTGTAAACTTACCTGATCATGCATCGTGTGGATTCATGTATGTCTGGGTCTGTGTTCCACCTCTCCCCAAAAAAATCAAACCAAAAATAGAATATATTTTTTCAACTTCACATTTTGTGAGTGTTTTCTTGAAAGTTGTCTCCCTTGTCCTCGATAAGCTGACTATTGTTTACGATGAGCACACTAAAATGTAAATAATCTCATTTCTATCGCGTGTTAATTGTTAATAATTATTCCACAAAGTGAAGGCCATAGTCTAGTGTCATACACACAGTCAACTATTTTCATGTTTCAACTAAAGTGGAATTTATACGGATGAATTCAAGTTTACAAGACACCTGCTTGTGTTGAAGTGCCAGCTGATATTAGTACTTAAAATTATTAGTGGTTGTAAACTTACCTGATCATGCATCGTGTGGACTGGTGTGCACTTCATGTGTGTCTGGGTCTGCGTTCCATCTCTCCCAAACAAAATCAAACCAAAAATACCATATATTTTCTCAACTTCACATTTTGTGAGTGTTTTCTTGAAAGTTGTCTCCCTTGTCCTCGATGAGCACACTAAAATGTAAATAATCTCATTTCCATCGCGTGTTAATTGTAAATAATTATTCCACAAAGTGAAGGCCATAGTCTAGTGTCATACACAGTCAACTATTTTCATGTTTCAACTAAAGTGGAATTTATACGGATGAATTCAAGTTTACAAGACACCTGCTTGTGTTGAAGTGCCAGCTGATATTAGTACTTAAAATTATTAGTGGTTGTAAACTTACCTGATCAAGCATCGTGTGGACTGGTGTGCACTTCATGTATGTCTGGGTCTGTGTTCCACCTCTCCCCAAAAAAATCAAACCAAAAATAGAATATATTTTTTCAACTTCACATTTTGTGACTGTTTTCTTGAAAGTTGTCTCCCTTGTCCTCGATGAGCTGACTATTGTTTACGATGAGCACACTAAAATGTAAATAATCCCATTTCTATCGCGTGTTAATTGTTAATAATTATTCCACAAAGTGAAGGCCATAGTCTAGTGTCATACACACAGTCAACTATTTTCATGTTTCAACTAAAGTGGAATTTATACGGATGAATTCAAGGTTACAAGACACCTGCTTGTGTTGAAGTGCCAGCTGATATTAGTACTTAAAAATATTAGTGGTTGTAAACTTACCTGATCATGCATCGTGTGGATTCATGTATGTCTGGGTCTGTGTTCTACCTCTCCCCAACAAAATCAAACCAAAAAGAGAATATATTTTCTCAACTTCACATTTTGTGAGTGTTTTCTTGAAAGTTGTCTCCCTTGTCCTCGATGAGCAAACTAAAATGTAAATAATCTCATTTCTATCGCGTGTTAATTATTAATAATTATTCCACAAAGTGAAGGCCATAGTCTAGTGTCATACACAGTCAACTATTTTCATGTTTCAACTAAAGTGGAATTTATACGGATGAATTCAAGTTTACAAGACACCTGCTTGTGTTGAAGTGCCAGCCGATATTAGTACTTAAAATTATTAGTGGTTGTAAACTTACCTGATCATGCATCGTGTGGACTGATGTGCACTTCATGTATGTCTGGGTCTGCGTTCCAGCTCTCGCCAACAAAATCAAACTAAAAATAGTATATATTTTCTCAAATTCACATTTTGTGAGTGTTTTCTTGAAAGTTGTCTCCCTTGTCCTCGATGAGCACACTAAAATGTAAATAATCCCATTTCTATCGCGTGTTAATTGTTAATAATTATTCCACAAAGTGAAGGCCATAGTCTAGTGTCATACACAGTCAACTATTTTCATGTTTCAACTAAAGTGGAATTTATACGGATGAATTCAAGTTTACAAGACACCTGCTTGTGTTGAAGTGCCAGCTGATATTAGTACTTAAAATTATTAGTGGTTGTAAACTTACCTGATCATGCATCGTGTGGATTCATGTATGTCTGGGTCTGTGTTCCACCTCTCCCCAAAAAAATCAAACCAAAAATAGAATATATTTTTTCAACTACACATTTTGTGAGTGTTTTCTTGAAAGTTGTCTCCCTTGTCCTCGATGAGCTGACTATTGTTTACGATGAGCACACTAAAATGTAAATAATCTCATTTCTATCGCGTGTTAATTATTAATAATTATTCCACAAAGTGAAGGCCATAGTCTAGTGTCATACACACAGTCAACTATTTTCATGTTTCAACTTAAGTGGAATTTATATGGATGAATTCAAGTTTACAAGACACCTGCTTGTGTTGAAGTGCCAGCTGATATTAGTACTTTAAATTATTAGTGGTTGTAAATTTACCTGATCATGCATCGTGTTGACTGGTGTGCACTTCATGTATGTCTGGGTCTGCGTTCCACCTCTCCCAAACAAAATCAAACCAAAAATAGTATATATTTTTTGTGTTTTCTTGAAAGTTGTCTCCCTTGTCCTCGATGAGCACACTAAAATGTAAATAATCCCATTTCTATCGCGTGTTAATTGTTAATAATTATTCCACAAAGTGAAGGCCATAGTCTAGTGTCATACACAGTCAACTATTTTCATGTTTCAACTAAAGTGGAATTTATACGGATGAATTCAAGTTTACAAGACACTTGCTTGTGTTGAAGTGCCAGCTGATATTAGTACTTAAAATTATTAGTGGTTGTAAACTTACCTGATCATGCATCGTGTGGACTGGTGTGCACTTCATGTATGTCTGGGTCTGCGTTCCACCTCTCCCAAACAAAATCAAACCAAAAATAGTATATATATTCTCAACTTCACATTTTGTGAGTGTTTTCTTGAGTAGTATAGGTAATGGGGGTTCTGCCGCAAATCCACTGGAGCAGGATTTATAAACCTATACTGCTACTACAGAGGGAATTTTTTATGCCAAAATGATGATGCGATTTAATGATAGTCATGAGATTAAGTTAAATTGACTCCAGCTCACCACCACCTGGAGTCTATGATACAAATTTTTATAGGTAATGGGGGTTCTGCCGCAACTCCACTGGAGCAGGATTTGTATACCTATACTGCTACTACAGGAGGAATTTTTTATGCGTAAATGATGATGCGATTTAATGATAGTCATGAGTTGTATTAAACGAAACATCAATATTAATTAATAATGGATAAAATTTACTATAGCCCACGAGGATATTGGAAAGGTGTAGGAGCAATAAAAAAATTAGCCACCGCGGCTAAGGTATCTAAAGATGTGGCCAAGGATTGGTTAAAGAAACAAGCGATGTGGCAAATATATTTACCGGCACCGCGTTATATACCGAGGAAGAAGTTTGATATTTTTACAACGAATGAAGTTCATCAGGCTGACCTCTTGTTTCTTCCCCACGATAAGGTAAAACGCAAAACGTATAAATACGCTTTAACCGTTGTGGATGTGGCTAGTCGATACAAAGAGGCTGAGCCATTAACATCGAAAGAATCAACAGAGGTAGCTAATGCACTGAGTCGCATATATAAACGCGGACCGCTAAAATGGCCTAAGCTATTTCAAGTAGATCCCGGTCGCGAGTTTATGGGATCGGTAACTAAACTGTTAACAAAGAACGATGTCAAAATCGTCCGTGGTGAAAGAGAGGCCCACCGCAGTCAAGCTATCGTCGAAAGATTTAACAGGACATTAGCGGAACGTTTGTTTGGCTATCAGTATGGGATCGAAATGAAATCCAAGCGATTGAGATCAACCGAATGGGTGACACGATTATCAGCCGTTGTATCAGCGCTGAATAATGAAGTAACGAGATTAATAGGGAAGAAACCATCCGATGCTATTAAAATGAAATCAGTGACTTCCGAATCTTCAGCACCGAGGAGAGGCAAAGAACGAAAACTTCCGGATAGAGTAAGGGTAAGATATTTATACCAGGCAGGTGAACTCGAAGGAGGCCTACGTCGCGCAACCGATCCCATATGGTCCCTTAAGACGTATAACATTAGTCGATTGGTTACGAAAGAAGGAGAGCCTATTCTTTATTATCTTCAAGATGGACCGGGTAGGGCATTTGTACGAGAAGAGTTGTTCATAGTTCCCGATGGTACGGTATTACCACCATAACCATAAGCATAGGTATTTACACCATCATTATCAATCCATCTCTTTGTATCTAAGGGGGATAATGATGTCTTGTTCATTCTTAATCCATATATCCTATGATCGTAACTTCTTAAAGAGTTCATCTCGTGTTTGAACGTTCTACCGTTGAATAATGATTCTTTATACTGTTCGTGTTTGATATGCTTTTTTACAACATACTTCTTAACACCCTTAGCTTTTCTTATCTCTCCATTATCGGACTTCTTTATAGAATACATCTTAGGTCTTAATCCCACATACTCCGCTATAGGGGTCCCAGCACATTCATCCTTCATCTTACCTAACACCTTTTTATTTACAACGCTGTGCAGTGGATTATCTTTTGGGTAATCGCTCGTGTCGTACATATCTATTTTTTCTGCCATATCTTTATACACATCCTCGGTTTGTATTTCCATCAACAAAGAATCTGTGTCGGTATATAACACCTCGCATCTATCACCGTATTGCTTCTTAAGTTCGTTGTAATAAAAGTCATACATTAAGTGTTTTGACAAGTCGAGAATACTCATACCGACGTACACCGGTCTGTTGAATTTTATATTACTCTTCTGCATATGCAACGCGGCTAAGTCGTTATCAAATATCTTGCTTCTGTTAAAAGCCGGACTGGCTATAAGTTTCCTGAGTCTTTCTTCCTCATTAGATCTGACTAATTTAACATCAACACGCTTCCTTAGATTCTCCATAGTTTTACCAAATACCGAGTTATTCATGAGCTTATATAGATTCTTTTCGAAATCGCTGGTAGCTATCTTTCTTAAATCTGTGTTCAACCTTATATAGGGCTCCATCCAAGGGCTTTGATCAAACTTTAGAACTCTGTGTATTTTCTTAAGTTTCATACCTAACGATAGATACAACTGGAGATTTCTGTAGTGAACTATATATTTTGTTTTATCCATCAAATTTGGTACGAGTTTTTCTACGTTAGCTAACCTACTATTACCCATCAAGGAGCGTTGATATTCCGACATCCAATCTTTATTAACCATTAATCTTTCGGGAGCTAGCGGATAACTGTTATGATCTTTATGTAACGAACTTGGATATTCCAAGTCAACTTCTAGTATGTACCCTTTATTCACATCGATATTATTGATATCATTCACATTAATATCATCGACCCATTCAAAACCACCCGTGGGTAAAGGTTGACTCATAGCCCATCCGTACAAATTGTTAGCGTCGAGATATAATATATGCGTGTCCGGTTTACTCGGATCGTATCCTTCCACTAATTTATTATTAGCCTTAGAATACCTTTTAGCTGCCATCGATATACCACCTCTTAATCCTTTCTCAATAAACAAGTGCATATCGTAATCTGTGAGTAGTTTTAGTTCTACGCCGGTCTTCTTCAACAATGCATCCCACGATAGTCCGGGACTGGAATAGTACCATGCCGGGTCCAAGCCGTATTGTTTGAAACACGTCTTTCTAAATATCTCGAATATATCGGCGAGTAACAGTACATCGGTTTTTAAGTACAGATCGTGATAATCACCTAAATTCTTACAACCTAATTTATCCCACACCGTCAGAGCGTGTTCATAATCGGCATCTGTTATTCTAGATTCTGTTAAGTTACTATAGAATGATTCGAGGGTTGGTAATTCAGTTTCTTCGAATCTAGACCAATCATCCATATATTCGTAAGGATATACACCTTTTCTCAGCAACAAATGACGAGTTATCTTATCGGTATATTGATTTGTTATCGTGAAGTCATCGGGATTGTTCGCATTAGCTAAATTGTCCAGGGAAGATAACAGAAACTGTACGGAGTCTATGAATCTAAGCCCATTACTTTGCTTTGTTCTGGATTTCCCATCCTTGTCCCTATAATGTACAGGTTTAGTCAACGAGAACGATATGTATTTTTCCATATTATTAGGAATGCACGTTAAACCGCCGTCGGTCTTCGAGATAGCTTGCATAATGAGATGTGAATCGTATCCCCTAAGGTTATGAAACACAACGGGGATGGGTATTGTTTGAGAGTTCATTTTTAGTTTCAAGTTACACTCGTTATGAGCGGCTCCCCGATAATTACCCGTGACGTGACAATGATCTCTTACGGAATCCCCATCCAGGGGTTTATTACAAACGTGACAACTCGTTGACTTCTTATGGGCCCTCCAATCATCCCTCATCATACGCATGGGTATCTTACACGATAATTTTTCCCTGATTATTCTCTCTTCATTTTGTAGATATTCTAGGAACTTTCCCGCTGCATCGGGACCTCTGTAAATCACGGGCGGGTTTGTTTTCCCATCATACCTTACAACTATATATCCAAACCCACAAGGAATATGTTCTTGAGTTTTGTACGTAAAACTATTATCTTGATTATTATCTTGATTATTTTCTATGGGTTTGATAAGAGCTTCGAAGTCGGCGTAAATTACGTACGGTACTGGCATTTGATTACAATAATGTTCAAATTTTAATATATTTTTTCCTTCTTTAGGCATATCGATCCTGATAGCATTCTGTCCAACACCTCTACAGTCTTCTTTATGCGCTTCTAATAGACCTTGTCTGCTGTACCCATGCAGGCATCTTTCACAGAAATATTTCTTTCTAGCATGTTTTGTTTGATCGTATAGTAGCCTGTTTAAACTCTTTATCCACGTATAATGATATTTACCATCTTTTTCGATCAGAAATGAATTGATTCTGGGGATATTTTCCGGAGTGGAGCTTATCCTGTGTACAACAATTCCTTTAGAATGTCCGAAAACATTTATAGCTAAATTATTTTGCTTTTCTACCTTATCAATTTGTGATATTGGTGTAGGTTCGTCTATACCATCGAAGTTGAGTCCATCGTTTTGGGGATAGCTAGAAGGTCTATTTGCAATTTTAGAATCTACGGGGAACAATGCAGATCTTATCATCATTCTTCAACAGTCATCGGATTTATTTTTTACGTTAATTATGGCTTTTTTCTTCTTATAATACGGAGGTAAATCTATATAAGATCCACCTTTGAAAGGCATATAATTCGCTATATCTAAATATAAACTATCGATTTTATCAACACCCCAACCCGAACCTCTATTAGTCCAGCGTTCTAAAGTTTCCTGTATCCTCTGAATTGATGTATCTAATGATGAGTTTATAGTATCGGATTCGGTTATAACTTCTTGATTGCTACGGAAATATGGTTCGGTATATTCGGTGCTATCGTCTGTGTTACTTTTACTCAATGTCATTTTAATCGTCAGCTGGTATTTTATACTATGTAAATCATCTAATTCCTCGTTAATTTTACTCAATATGATGGGCTTAATATCGTTAACATCCATGTTGGAATTAATATCCATCTTCCAACCTCTTAGATATTTACCAACGCCGGCGGATGTAGGTACAAATATTAATTCTTGTTGTTGATTATCATTATCATCATTATTAGGTTGAATATCATTATCAATAGGTTGATTATTATCTAGTAAAGCGATCAATTCAGCTCTTCTCATTCGAGAATAACCTCTCAGCCCACTGTTTCTCGCTCGAACTTTGAGTTCTCTAACAGTCTGGGGTCTGTTGTATTCCAAACCGAGTAAATCCATCAATTCAGCTTTTCTCATACGAGAATATCCACGCAGTCCACTTTGCTTTGCCATAGCTTTTAATTCTCTGACAAAAACCATTGTGGTTGAATGGTATATGCAAAATGAGACAAATGTCTAATTGGTTGTTTTCATATATCTAAATACATATTCTCCCCAACCTATTCCTCTCATTGATGTAATCTCTCTTCCTAGCATAAATAATTTGGTTCCTGACCCTATCAGCACCGTGTTCCTTACATAAACAATAACGACCTTTGACCCCTATCCCGCATACAGAACACGTATAGTTGATGTTTCCGCGCCTGATGTAATAGTTGTGTATCCCGCAGTAAAAAAAATCAACACAGCGTCGGTTACAAAGGGTAGTCTTTCCCATGAGTGTAAACTTGCAGTTATTCATGGTATATACATCTATCATATCATTTGTCTAAATGCAAATCACAGCTACACTGCGAGATATTGATTATGCTATTTATAGATCGCTCTAAACTAGGTTATGGCTTATACATATCCACAGCTGTCACTCCGACTTATGCATGGTATAGCTGAAAATCAATAGAGAAGTCAATCCAATAATAATAAATGCGACCTCTCGGTTCTTTTGTTCCTCTGACGGTGTATAAAACTGACTCATTGTTGGTCTCGGTATTGGGTCTAGTTTTTTCCCATAAACGAGGAAGTATTCGTGCATGGCAGATTCGACATCCTTAAACGTTTGAATTGAATGTCCTTCCTTAATCAGTTGTTCATGAATAAAGTCTAATCTCTTCATTCTCTGCTGTGTATATTGTAACTGGGCTGCTTGGTATTGTTCTAAAGCTTCGTTATGTCGTTTACGCTCCTCTTCAACTTCTTTAGCGTTTGATTCCCTCATACTGGAAAATAAATAATTACTCCCCGAAAAAGCTAGAGCATTAACAACAGCTCCACCGACCATCATCGCAATTGTTGCCATATTTATATGAATATAAATATTCAAATGTTTAATTACTTCATTATGTCTTCCGGGATAAGTCCTTGTTTGATGAGCATATCCTTCGTTGCCATAGCTAATCCAATATCCAGAATGGCCATACCAATGTCATATCCATTAAAATCTAGCTTGGGAGGTGTGGCTTTAGTAATCATTTTAGCCATACGGGCATAGCCAACGGCCAAGCCGGTGACCACCGCTGAATGATACGTCGCGTTTACCAACATTTTACCGTCTGTAGCTGGAGTAGTCATGCTTCTTATAGCATTATATGAGGACTAACCTCTAATTGAACTTGTTGTTGCGGCGGGGGTGACGTTTTCTCTTCTCCGGTCTTATAAAAGAACCATACAACCACTATACCAGCAACTCCTACTAGTGCCCATGTTTTAATCGGATTTGAATTATTTATTAATTTCGCTTTGCGCGCCAGCCCTCCCTTTCTTCCTGCAGCTATTTTCAAAGGATTCTTAGTAACTCTGGGTTGTTTTTTTGTTTTCTCATTCACTGGTGGTGGTTCCTCATTCACTTGTTGTTCCGCAATCTGTTGCGTTTCCACAATCTGTGGTTCCTCGTTCACAATCTGTGGTGTCACCTGTTGTGATTGTGTTTCCGCAATCTGTTGTGTCTCCATTTATATTATTAAGTGGGCACGTATGTTTAAATTGACAATACCTAGCCGTTATTAAAGCTGTGGTGAACGGAGCTAAGAACATTCCGAATCTATGATAAAACTCACAGCTCACTGCGCTTATAGCATGTTCGATGAATGGGTCTTTCTCGAGAGATTCACATAAATACAAGCGATGTTCTGCCGGGATGGGGAGAAACGTACTAGCTACGGCTGTGTATAGTTGTAATATAGAAGACCCTATCGTTTTAGTCATGGTAGCTCCCAGTCTAGACTCGTAACGCGCGTACAGTTTTTTAATCTCTTCGTCGGTCATGTTATCAATTTTTTCGATGGTATAATTTTCCCCCAAATATTGGGAACATTTTCCACCGGCTACCAAAGCGGCAAGTCTTTCTCTATGTTTATCTAAAGATTTATCTGTAACATGTTGATCTGCATCAGATTCTTTGAGCATTTGTTCGATGAGTTCGTCGCATTCCATAATGTAATACCTAAGGAGATATTTAAGTCTAACATAATATAATATGACATATCCAATACAACCCGTAATAATGAACTGTTGCGAAAGAATGAGGATTTCGAACCACATTTTATGTAATATTAACCGCTAATGTTCAATTTGCTACATTTTTGCTACATTTTGCTACATTTTGCTACATTTTGCTATAATTTTGCTATAATTTGCTAAGCAATTGCATAAGCAGCTGGTTGATCGGTTTTTAATACGAGTTTACAGTGCTTCGTTGCCGCTAACACTTTTCTGACTTTATCTCGTTCCCCCTTGGTATAAATGACATCATTTTCGCGTAAACATTCCTCGAATGAATCTCGATCTTTGCAATGAAACAGTGCTACCCATTTGGTCTGCTCTCTGAGATCTTTCAGTACAGAGTTGTATTTTTGAGTAAGTACCCAAACGCTATGTTGAGTATGCCGACCGGAGAATGCTAAATACGAAAGCATATCTTTCTTTTTTGTGAGTTCTTTACTCGCGCTGCAGTCGTATATTACGAAAAGTGTCGATTCTCCTTTGTATTTCTCGTGACATACTCGGAGGCAGTCTTGTAAACGATCGCCCGGATCGACTCTGTGAACCCCGTCGTCATTCATTACCCAATCTCTCGATAAGTAGGTTTTATTAACGCTTATAGTCGGGCACAGAATAATGATATGATCGAAAACGTCCCGATATTGACTTTCTAAAATATCTAGAATAAAGGCTGTTTTTCCGCAGCCCGTTTGCCCGCATATGATAGCGCAGTGCGGATCTTTAGGTAAAAGATTATCAATAGATTGCTTGCACGAATCTCCCATTCTGTATATTAAGTTGCGCATCCATAATCACGTACAAATATATGTTTAATTTACCAGCCGCTTCCTGAAGCTTCGTTATCTGTATGGTGGCACCCTCGCTGGCATTTTCTATTCTCCTCCCACTGCCGTGTAATTGGTCATCGTCCGTTGTTCGCATGTCGAGCCATAGCGCGTACTTCGTGGTTAGGTATTCACCCATCGATACACTCCCGAGAGACAGATCTTTCACGACCGCGTTAACTTCCAGAGAACGTTTTATAGAAGGAAGTTTTTTAATCTCATCCCACTGGTGATACGCTAGCATTCCTTGGCTATATAGTTGATTAGGAACGCCCTCGATAGTCAATTCTACTTTTGTAATCTTGGGATTGTAAAACTTCTCGGTATTTCTTTTAAACGCATCGGAGGGGTCCTCGAACAACATTAAAATACCCTTCAGCGACCTCGTGGGGACGTTTAGATTGATATTCCACATCGTATCTTTTTTGTCCCTTGTGATCTTTCGGTGTCGCAGCACGCGATCGTACAAAATGGCTAAACTTCCCGAATACTGGTTACGAATTTGTCTGGCTAATTCGGGATCCGTTATCATATCGTACTCCAGAGAGATATTATCAATGGAATAGCTAGCATCATCATTAGCAGATCTGATTACTCTACCGTAGTCATTAAAAGTGAGTTCGTATTCTAACCTATCGCCTAGGGATGCTTGATAAAAGGGCATGTGGGAATCTAGTAATTCAAAGTCTAAGGGAACATAGAATCTGTTACCTAATGCGTCGGCAACGGCCTTATCTTTTTCGTTGGTATCAACACCATTTTCAGCACCCACGCGCAGTCTCAATGTGTTCTTATTACAAATACCTTGGTACTGTAAGTTTTCCCGCTCTTTATCCGTTCTCCAGAGATCCATGTAGCAATAGTATACATCGCTATCGTCGATACTCAAAACCTCATTACCACTAATTTTAATAGCGATTTTCTTAACGATAGCACGACCTATGTTCTGAACGGGCTCCCTGTTAACGTCTGTAGAAGTCAAACTAATCGTAAATGCTAGTCGGACAGTTCCCGGAACTAACACATCGTGTGCGCCGAGATTAGGAAAGCGAACCAGAAGCGTTTGATTCTGATCGATGGTACTAGGGTTATTAGTTATAGTTACAGACTGACGAATTGCTTTGACCCCTAATGGATCTCGAAGTCTACGTTGTGGGTTTAACTTGCGTCCGTATTGCGAAGACATTGTTATATTGAAAACATGTACCCTATGTTTAATATAAAAATGGATGATTTAGAACTAGATACCTTTGATGACTTTGATAACCAGAATCCAATCGAAGAGGGTACTGATGAAACCAGGTTTAGTAGTCTTAACGATGAACTTTTACAATCGTCCGTCAATGATTATTACGATGCATTAAAAGATGATAAAAATTATGTTATCCCAATAGGCCGTGACTATTCAAAGTTTATGCTAGATAGTAAAGGAATATTACGACTGCGTGACTCTCCGCATATTGATCTTATGCATTATAGTACTCGTAAGCCCCTAGCCTTGTCTACTATAGCTGGTAAACATAGCCGCGAGTTTGTTCGTGATAAATTAGGTTTTGTAGAATACGGACGACTTCCCGCGAAGACTACTAAGGTTCTTCAAACCGTGCGTACTGAACTTGTTAATACAGATAATTTGGAAGAAGCCTCTAACGTGGCCTCGAACGGACTCGGAGAAATCTTAGATACCTATTACGATAATTCCACGGTCAGTGTATCACCATATTCAGAGTTCAGTATTAGGGAATTACGAGGTCTTGACAAGGCAATGCGAACAGTGTGGGGAGAACTCATCAATAATACAGCCAAGATATCCGAAATCGACAAGCATATAGCTAAAGAGAAAACAAAACTCGAACAGGCGGGCGATGAGTTCAGTAGACGCCGCGTAGCGGAAAGATTGCGTAACTTAGAAGACGAAAGATCGGCCCGCCTCGAAGCTGCTTCCAGTAATAGAAAGGCACTTCGTTCGCAAATCAGTCGTATTCGAGAAACTATCGATCAAGTCCTCAACGATGACACTACACTGGCCGATAAAATTAAAACATTGTTCAGAGAACAGGGAATAACCATTGTCAGTATTTTAACCGCGTTGGGATTTATTATATCGACTTTGACTCTCTCGTTAACAGGTGGTAGTACAGGTGGAGGTACACCGCCTAGCGATAAAAATGGTATAAAAGAGTGGATAAAAAAGCATTTAAAAGCATTAGGTTCAGCACTTGGAAAGCTCGCTGAGAAAGCCGCGGCTGCACTTCCCGGTATAATAGGGAGTGTTGTTTCCTGGCTATTGAATTTATTAGCTAAGACCACCACTTGGCTTAGTCAAAACTTGTGGGGGTTGATCGTAGCAATTGCAGGGCTGTTGTACGTGTTCGCTAAGAACTATTTAACCAAATCATGAGTAAGCCAACCGAGACTCCACCCACTACGAGCGCTGTTTTTTCATCGATATGTTGTTGATTTTTAGCCTCAATATGCGGCGGTACTTGTGCGTTAGTAGATGTTTGATCGATAAAAGATGGTTGAGCGATAGTTGGTGTTTGCGGCTTGACTATTCCCTTTTCGCTTGTGATCGTTTGCGTTATTAATTCGACGTTAATATCTGAATTTATACCTGGTTTTTGTTGATCGGTAGCGATAACAATTTTATTATTATAGCCTATCACTTGACCGATCTTAAGTTCCATATTACTCGGAGACATGTATAGTCCCGGCGCATAAACGAAGTCCACTTTTGATTGAGCGTACTGTAATGCATCTTGAAAACGCTTTATAGACGATGGTATGTCAACTGGTGAATTAATGGCGTCCTCCACGTTTGCGACAAACTGTTTTTGTGCATCGAGCGCCGTCCCAGAACCGATAATGGATGTTCGTGTTTGCGATTGTGCACCGAGAATTGCCCATACGTAAGTTCTTATCGATTCATTAAATCTTACAAATCCTGGGTTAGTAAAATTATTTTCCGTTTTATCATTAAGAAATTCATTCCAAGCATCTGTTGTATCGTTTGAATGCACAAACTTTGTTACAATATAAGGTAGACCACTCTTAAAACTCATAATATCTTCCCTCCAATCATTATTAAAAAGTTGCCAGTTGTTATCCCAAATATGAGTTTTTAAGAAAATATTATGTAATCTTACATAAAGTTTGCTTCTATGCGACCACCTAAGTGGATCTACTGGTTTTTTTACCATTTCTTTAGCTAAAATATCACTTTCTTCTTTAACAGTTTTTTGTCCACTGTATGGAACACCTAGACCATGGCTAGCTCCTTTAATACGCCAATCTTTACTCGTAGAAACATTAAATTCATTACAAATACGTTCGAAGGCCTTCTTATTATACGGATTATTTGTGGAATTCCACGCTCCATCCTGCGGTAATGGAGCACTAATTTCTTTAAGTATACGTCTAATCTGATAATACACGTGAAATAATAAAACAGACTTATTTAGCATAAATCCTGGGGCATTAACAGATACGCCACATCCCGTTGTGGCACACCATATGGCAAAGTTTAACTGATTCTGCCAAAATTGCATCGGATTGTGAAACCAATCGTGCACCATTTTATCGCTAGTTGCCATGACCCTGTAATTTTCAAAGATATCGGGGAATTTAACGAAAAATTCAGCACCAGAGGCAGTTACTTTAATCGATTGATTAGTAATGTATCTCGATTTCATATTTAAGTTATGATATAGTATCATTGTATATTTAATATGTATGTTACACTACCTGGAATAACAAATGGTCAGTCTATTGAACTGCTTCATACTATCGATAACTCGGATGGACAACTCGAAGTAGCTATCTGTGATGTAACGTATTACCCACGGTGGACCAATATAAATGCTGCGAAAGATAATAATAAGATATTTATAAAAGATGGAATTAACCCCATTACTATACCTGATGGGTATTACAGTGTATGCTCACTCAATGATGAAATTTTAAGCCTAATGGAATGAGTCTCACACAAAATGAGGCGACTGGGACAGTGAAATTCTACACTGGAGAAAAAGGTCCAATTTATTTTTATGGTAACTTACCATTTACACTTGGATTTATTCTTAATACGGGAATTATGAGAACCAACGAAGCACGACAGGGAGATACATTACCTGATTTAGCTCCCTATAAAGAGTTGTGCATCCATCTTGATCAAATAAGCACGACAGATAATATTCAACAAGAAAGTCTTTCAACTCTGCTCAGAAGTGTTCCAGTGAAAAATGAAAAATACAATAGCGGTAGAACGGAATCTTTCTCATCATTACAATATAAAAAATTGAAGCGTGGTATTATTTCAGACCTCAAAATTTCTGTATTAGATGTAAAACATCAACCTGTACATATAGGATACTTAAGCGTAACACTCCATATTAAAAATAATGGTTGATGCATCAGGCCCTGGAACAGTAAGACAATGTAATACAATTGCGCTTTCCGATCTCGGAGACACAGAAGGATTTGATAAACCCGGTTACAATGGTAAGTTATACGCTTTACACTTACACGATAATGTATACAAGCGGAAAGAAGTTACATTCACGGGTAATCTAGGAGATTTAAGCGATGTCGATGTTAGTAGACTCCTTAAAAACACTTCGTACAATATTACTCGCAACGACGATAATAAATGGACTATGATCGAAGCAAACATCGAGTGGCTACTGAATATCGTCATTATCCCACCTCATGTGATGATGGGTAAGGGACATAATTTAACTAAGATAATAAATAGTGGCATCGTACTCGCGGCTTATATCCCATCAAAACGAAAAAGTGTGTTAGTTACCCCCCTGCCAGAAAACCCAGGTCATATGATATATAGTCGTCCGTCCTTAAAAAACATTAGTTTAAATTTGGTTACTGAATTCGAAGATATTAAAGTTAACCTGAGTGCAATACCTAATATTTCTACGCTTATTATTGAAGTCTTGTTCGGAGATGCACCGGTAGATGCCTTCGAAATATTACCAGGTCTATCGATTAAATGGTTCAAGAATCACGAGCGTCAACGTTGCAGTATTATTCATATCGGAGCATCACCCGTTGCAACCCTCGAGGGGGTCCAAATTATTAAAAGTGACAGTATTTCTCTTACTAAGATATTCTTGCCGTATAATATACATTTGATAAGGTTGATGTATAGTCTCAAAACATTTAAGCAAGACCAATTAAAGACTATTATATGATCGTTATATACACTATGAGTTTATATCCGACGCTCGGTGAAGCATTTGAAAAGATGGATACCGTTGATGGATTTCGATTACATCAAATAAGCGACATAAAACATCGAATAGGGAAGGATAGGGAGTTGAGACTTGGATTGTATAAAAAGTATCACAGAGCCGTGAATGCTCTGGACGGAGTTGACATCGCTCTAGTAGTATCTGGCATGGGACTCGGTGTAGCGGGTATCGGTTTACTATCAACTATAATCGCCGCGCCTATCGTGCTCGGCATAGAAATAACCGCTGGAGTCTCGGTACTGGCAGGAATAGCGATAAAATTCATTTCTCGTAGGTTACAAAAGAAAGCATTAAAACACGATAGTATTCGGATACTCGCCGAAGCAAAGTTGAACAGCATTGAGGATCATATTTCGACAGCAATGGCCGATTGTAAGATATCCGAGGATGAGTTTTGTTTAGTGCTGTCGGAGCTCAACAAATACAATAAAATGAAGCAGGAGATTCGATCAAAATCTCGTAAGACCAGTGGTATTAGCGAAGACGAGAAAAAAAAGTTCATAGAAGAGGGGAGGCAACAAGCGCGTCAATTATTCCGTGCCAAAACCAAAGAACTGGTTGGAGATTAAAAATAGATTGTTTACTATCGTGTGATTACATTTAGACAAATGCTAACATAAATATATAATAATGGAGAAAGCTATTCAATGGAAAGAATTACCACAAGGTTTTTATTATATCAGTGATGCCAAACCAACCAAATACGGTTATCAATTGTTTCTTATCAATTTACAAAAAGAGTGTAGTTATATAGTCTGGTCTCCTAGTAAAATGAACGAAGAACTTAATAAAAATGTTGAATATCGCTTTATCGATAAAAATAATAAAGAATATTTTTATTACCATTTAGACTCATCTAAAGCAATGATTGGCCCCAGGTATTGGTGAGCTAGAGCCAATTTAACTTAATCTCATGACTATCATTAAATCACATCATCATTTTGGCATAAAAAATTCCATCTGTAGTAGCAGTATAGGTATATAAATCCAGCTCCAGTGGAGTTGCGGCAGAACCATCATTACCTATACTACTTCTTGAAAGTTGTCTCCCTTGTCCTCGATGAGCACACTAAAATGTAAATAATCCCATTTCTACCGCGTGTTAATTATTAATAATTGTTCCACAAAGTGAAGGCCATAGCCTAGTGTCATACACACAGTCAACTATTTTCATGTTTCAACTAAAGTGGAATTTATACGGATGAATTCAAGTTTACAAGACACCTGCTTGTGTTGAAGTGCCAGCTGATATTAGTACTTAAAATTATTAGTGGTTGTAAACTTACCTGATCATGCATCGTGTGGACTGGTGTGCACTTCATGTATGTCTGGGTCTGCGTTCCAGCTCTCCCAAACAAAATCAAACCAAAAATAGAATATATTTTTTCAACTTCACATTTTGTGAGTGTTTTCTTGAAAGTTGTCTCCCTTGTCCTCGATGAGCACACTAAAATGTAAATAATCCCATTTCTATCGCGTTTTAATTGTTAATAATTATTCCACAAAGTGAAGGCCATAGTCAAGTGTCATACACAGTCAACTATTTTCATGTTTCAACTAAAGTGGAATTTATACGGATGAATTCAAGTTTATAAGACACCTGCTTGTGTTGAAGTGCCAGCTGATATTAGTACTTAAAATTATTAGTGGTTGTAAATTTACCTGATCATGCATCGTGTGGACTGGTGTTGCACTTCATGTGTGTCTGGGTCTGCGTTCCACCTCTCCCCAACAAAATCAAACCAAAAATAGAATATATTTTCTCAAATTCACATTTTGTGAGTGTTTTCTTGAAAGTTGTCTCCCTTGTCCTCGATGAGCACACTAAAATGTAAATAATCTCATTTCTATCGCGTTTTAATTATTAATAATTATTCCACAAAGTGAAGGCCATAGTCTAGTGTCATACACACAGTCAACTATTTTCATGTTTCAACTAAAGTGGAATTTATACGGATGAATTCAAGTTTACAAGACACCTGCTTGTGTTGAAGTGCCAGCTGATATTAGTACTTAAAATTATTAGTGGTTGTAAACTTACCTGATCATGCATCGTGTGGACTGGTGTGCACTTCATGTATGTCTGGGTCTGCGTTCCAGCTCTCGCCAACAAAATCAAACCAAAAATAGAATATATTTTCTCAAATTCACATTTTGTGAGTGTTTTCTTGAAAGTTGTCTCCCTTGTCCTCGATGAGCACACTAAAATGTAAATAATCCCATTTCTATCGCGTGTTAATTATTAATAATTATTCCACAAAGTGAAGGCCATGGCCTAGTGTCATACACACAGTCAACTATTTTCATGTTTTATGTGGAGAAAAAAAAATTCGTGTAATTTTGATGATTTTGACAACCCCGGGTTGGTGAAAATTTACAATTCTGGCATGAATTTGCACATTTGTCAAAATTGCAAATTTCAGGCTCAAAAAGGACTTTTGAACATCTTTGGACACTGCGTAAATGATATGTGGACTAAAACATTTTCGTGTAATTTTGATGATTTTGACCACCCCGGGGTGGTGAAAATTTAGAACTCTGGCATGAATTTGTACATTTATCAAAATTCCAAAATTTAGGCTCAAAATAGACTTTTGAGCATCTGTGGACACTGCGGAAATGATTTGTGGAGAAACAAAATTTCGTGTAGTTTTGATGATTTTCACCACCCCTGGGTGGTCAAAATCATCAAAATTATAAGAATTTTTTTTTTTCCACATATCATTTCCGCAGTGTGCATAGATGTTCAAAAGTCTTTTTTAGCCTAAAATTTGGAATTTTAAGAAGTGTGCAAATTCTTGCCAGAATTGTAAATTTTCACCACCCCGGGGTGGTTAAAATTATCAAAATAAAAGAAAAAAATTAAGTCCCCATATCATTTGTCCACAGATGCTCAAAAGTCTATTTTGAGCCTAAAATTTGGAATTTTGACAAATGTACAAATTCATGCCAGAATTGTAAATTTTCACCACCCCGGGGTGGTCAAAATCATCCAAATTAGACCAAAAAACATTAGTCCCCATATCATTTGTGCAGTGTCCACAGATGTTGAAAAGTCTATTTTGAGCCTAAATTTTAGAATTTTGACAAATGTGCAAATTCATGACAGAAGTGTAAATTTTCACCACCCCGTGGTGGTCAAAATCATCAAAATTACACGAATTTTTTTTAGTCCATATATCATTTGCGCAGTGTCCATAGATGTTCAAAAGTCTATTTTGAGGCTAAATTTGGGAATTTTGACAAATGTGCAAATTCATGCCAGAATTGTAAATTTTCACCACCCCACGGTGGTCAAAATCATCAAAATTAGACAAAAGTATTTACTCCCTATATCATTTGCTCAGTGTCCACAGAAGTTCAAAAGTCTATTTTGAGCCTAAATTTTGGAATTTTGAAAAATATGCAAATTCATGCCAGAATTGTAAATTTTCACCACACCGGGGTGGTCAAATTCATCAAAATTACACAAAAAAAATTATTCCACATATCATTTCCGCAGAGTCCATAGATGTTCAAAAGTCTTTTTTGAGGCTAAAATTTGGAATTTTAAGAAGTGTGCAAATTCATGCCAGAATTGTAAATTTTCACTACCCCGGAGTGGTCCAAATCATCAAAATTACAAGAAATTTTTTTAGTCCCAATATCATTTGCGCAGTGTCCACAGATGTTCAAAAGTCTATTTTGAGCCTAAATTTTGGAATTTTGACAAATGTGCAAATTGTTGCCAGAATTGTAAATTTTCACCACCCCGGGGTGGTCAAAATCATGAAAATTACACGAAATATTTTGAGTCCACATATCCTTTCCGCAGTGTCCATAGATGTTCAAAAGTCTTTTTTAGCCTAAAATTTAGAATTTTAAGAAGTGTGCAAATTGTTGCCAGAATTGTAAAATTTCACCACCCCGGAGTGGTCAAAATCATCAAAATCGAAAAAAAAAATTAAGTCCCCATATCATTTGTGCAGTGTCCACGGATGTTCAAAAGTCTATTTTGAGGCTAAATTTGGGAATTTTGACAAATGTGCAAATTCATGCCAGAATTGTAAATTTTCACCACCCCACGGTGGTCAAAATCATCAAAATTACACGAAATTTTTTTTAGTCCACATATCATTTCCGCAGTGTCCACAGATGTTCAAAAGCCTTTTTGAGCCTAAAATTTGGAATTTTAAGAAGTGTGCAAATTCTTGCCAGAATTGTAAAATTTCACCACCCCAGGGTGGTCAAAATCATCAAAATCGAAAAAAAAATTTAGGTCCCCATATCATTTGTGCAGTGTCCACAGATGTTCAAAAGTCTAATTTGAGCCTAAATTTTGGAATTTTGACAAATGTGCAAATTCTTGCCAGAATTGTAAATTTTCACCACCCCGGGGTGGTCAAAATCATCAAAATTACAACAATTTTTTTTAGTCCACATATCATTTCCGCAGTGTCCATAGATGTTCAAAAGTCTTTTTTTAGCCTAAAATTTGGAATTTTAAGAAGTGTGCAAATTCATGCCAGAATTGTAAATTCTCACCACCACCGGGGTGGTCAAAATCATCAAAATTACAAGAAATCTTTTTATTCCCCATATCATTTGCGCAGTGTCCACAGATGTTCAAAAGTCTATTTTGAGCCTAAAATTTGGGAATTTTGACAAATGTTCAAATTCATGCCAGAATTGTAAATTTTCACCACCCCGGGGTGGTCAAAATCAGAAAAATTAGACAAAAAGTATTTACTCCCCATATCATTTGCTCAGTGTCCACAGAAGTTCAAAAGTCTATTTTGAGCCTAAATTTTGGAATTTTGACAAATGTGCAAATTCATGCCAGAATTGTAAATTTTCACCACCCCGGGGTGGTCAAAATCATGAAAATTACACGAAATATTTTGAGTCCACATATCCTTTCCGCAGTGTCCATAGATGTTCAAAAGTCTTTTTTAGCCTAAAATTTGGAATTTTAAGAAGTGTGCAAATTCTTGCCAGAATTGTAAAATTTCACCACCCCGGAGTGGTCAAAATCATCAAAATCGAAAAAAAAAATTAAGTCCCCATATCATTTGTGCAGTGTCCACGGATGTTCAAAAGTCTAATTTGAGCCTAAATTGGGGAATTTTGACAAATGTGCAAATCTTGCCGAGAATTGTAAATTTTCACGACCACAGGGTGGTCAAAATCATCAAAATTACACGAAATGTTTTTAGTCCACATATCATTTGCGCAGTGTCCATAGATGTTCAAAAGCCTTTTTTTAGCCTAAAATTTGGAATTTTAAGAAGTGTGCAAATTCTTGCCAGAATTGTCAAATTTCACCACCACAGGGTGGTTAAAATCATCAAAATTACAAGAACATTTTTTAGTCCACATATCATTTGCGCAGTGTCCACAGATGTTCAAAAGTCTATTTGGAGCCTAAATTTTGGAATTTTGACAAATGTGCAAATTCTTGCCAGAATTGTAAATTTTCACTACCCCGGGGTGGTCAAAATCATGAAAATTACACGAAATTTTTTTAGTCCCAATATCATTTGCGCAGTGTCCACAGATGTTCAAAAGTCTATTTGGAGCCTAAATTTTGGAATTTTGACAAATGTGCAAATTCTTGCCAGAATTGTAAAATTTCACCACCCCGGGGTGGTCAAAATCATGAAAATTACACGAAATTTTTTTAGTCCACATATCATTTGCGCAGTTTCCATAGATGTTCAAAAGTCCTTTTTGAGGCTAAAATTTGGAATTTTAAAAAGTGGGCAAATTCTTGCCAGAATTGTAAAATTTCACCACCCCGGGGTGGTTAAAATCATGAAAATTACAAGAAATTTTTTTAGTCCCCATATCATTTGCGCAGTGTCCACAGATGTTCAAAAGTCTATTTGGAGCCTAAATTTTGGAATTTTGACAAATGTGCAAATTCTTGCCAGAATTGTAAATTTTCACCACCACAGGGAGGTCAAAATCATCAAAATTACACGAAATATTTTTAGTCCACATATCATTTCCGCAGTCCATAGATGTTCAAAAGTCTTTTTTAGCCTAAAATTTGGAATTTTAAGAAGTGTGCAAATTCTTGCCAGAATTGTAAAATTTTACCACCCCGGGGTGGTCAAAATCATCAAAATCGAAAAAAAGATTTAAGTCCCAATATCATTTGCGCAGTGTCCACAGATGTTCAAAAGTCTATTTTGAGCCTAAATTTTGGAATTTTGACAAATGTGCAAATTCTTGCCAGAATTGTAAATTTTCACCACCCCGGGGTGGTCAAAATCATCAAAATTACACGAATATTTTCTAGTCCACATATCATTTGCGCAGTGTCCATAGATGTTCAAAAGTCTTTTTTAGCCTGAAATTTGGAATTTTAAGAAATGTGCAAATTCTTGCCAGAATTGTAAATTTTCACCAAACCCAGTGTCGTCAAAATCATTAAAATTACACGAATTTTTTTTTCTCCACATATCATTTGCGCAGTGTCCATAGATGTTCAAAAGTCTTTTTTGAGCCTAAAATTTGGAATTTTGACAAATGTGCAAATTCATGCCGAATTGTAAATTTTCATCACCCCGGGGTGGTCAAAATCATCAAAATCGAAAAAAAAAAATTAAGTCCCCATATCATTTGCGCAGTGTCCATAGATGTTCAAAAGTCTATTTTGAGCCTAAATTTTGGAATTTTGACAAATATGCAAATTCTTGCCAGAATTGTAAAATTTCCCCACCCCAGGGTGGTCAAAATCATCAAAATTAGACCAAAAAACATTAGTCCCCATATCATTTGTGCATTGTCCTCAGATGATCAAAAGTCTATTTTTAGCCTAAATTTGGGAATTTTGACAAATGTCCAAATTCTTGCCAGAATTGTAAATTTTCACCACCCCGGGGTGGTCAAAATCATCAAAATTACACGAATATTTTTTTGTCCACATATCCTTTCCGCAGTGTCCATAGATGTTCAAAAGTCTTTTTTAGCCTAAAATTTGGAATTTTAAGAAGTGTGCAAATTCTTGCCAGAATTGTAAAATTTCACCACCCCAGGGTGGTCAAAATCATCAAAATTACAATAATTTTTTTTAGTCCACATCATTTCCGCAGTGTCCATAGATGTTCAAAAGTCTTTTTTGAGCCTAAAATTTGGAATTTTAAAAAGTGTGCAAATTCATGCCAGAATTGTAAATTTTCACCACCCCGGGGTGGTCAAAATCTTCAAAATTAGAGAAAAAATATTTAGTCCCCATATCATTTGCGCAGTGTCCATAGATGTTCAAAAGTCTATTTTGAGCCTAAATTTGGGAATTTTGACAAATGTGCAAATTGTTGCCAGAATTGTAAATTTTCACCACCCCAGGGTGGTCAAATTCATTAAAATTACAAAAAAAAATGTATTCCACATATCATTTCCGCAGAGTCCATAGATGTTCAAAAGTCTTTTTTGAGCCTAAATTTGGAATTTTAAGAAGTGTGCAAATTCATGCCAGAATTGTAAATTTTCACTGCCCCAGGGTGGTCAAAATCATCAAAATTACACAAAAAAATTTTAGTCCACATATCATTTGCGCAGTGTCCACAGATGTTCAAAAGTCTATTTGGAACCTAAATTTTGGAATTTGGACAAATGTGCAAATTCTTGCCAGAATTGTAAAATTTCACCACCCCGGGGTGGTCAAAATCATCAAAACCGAAAAAAAAATTTAGGTCCCCATATCATTTGTGCAGTGTCCACAGATGTTCAAAAGTTTAATTTGAGCCTAAATTTGGGAATTTTGACAAATGTGCAAATTCTGCCCAGAATTGTAAATTTTCACCACCCCGGGGTGGTCAAAATCATGAAAATTACACGAAATATTTTTAGTCCACATATGATTTGCGCAGTGTCCATAGATGTTCAAAAGTCTTTTTTGAGGCTAAAATTTGGAATTTTAAGAAGTGTGCAAATTCTTGACAGAATTGTAAAATTTCACCACCCCGGGGTGGTTAAAATCATCAAAATTACAAGAACATTTTTTAGTCCCCATATCATTTGCGCAGTGTCCATAGATGTTCAAAAGTCTTTTTTGAGCCTAAAATTTGGAATTTTAAGAAGTGTGGAAATTCTTGCCAGAATTGTAAAATTTCACCACCCCGGGGTGGTCAAAATCATCAAAATTACAAGAACATTTTTTAGTCCCCATATCATTTGCGCAGTGTCCATAGATGTTCAAAAGTCTTTTCTACCCTAAAATTTGGAATTTTAAGAAGTGTGCAAATTCTTGCCAGAATTGTAAATTTTCACCACCACAGGGTGGTCAAAATCATCAAAATTACACGAAATGTTTTTAGTCCACATATCATTTGCGCAGTGTCCATAGATGTTCAAAAGTCTTTTTTGAGCCTAAAATTTGGAATTTTAAGAAGTGTGCAAATTCTTGCCAGAATTGTAAAATTTCACCACCCCGGGGTGGTTAAAATCATCAAAATTACAAGAACATTTTTTAGTCCCCAAATCATTTGTGCAGTGTCCACAGATGTTGAAAAGTTTAATTTGAGCCTAAATTTTGGAATTTTGACAAATGTGCAAATTCTGCCGAGAATTGTAAATTTTCACCACCACAGGGTGGTCAAAATCATCAAAATTACAGGAATATTTTCTAGTCCACATATCATTTGCGCAGTGTCCATAGATGTTGTTGAAAAGTCTTTTTTAGCCTTAAATTTGGGAATTTTAACAAGTGTGCAAATTCTTGCCAGAATTGTAAATTTTCACCACCCCAGTGTCGTCAAAATCTTCAAAATTACACGAAAATTTTGTTCTCCACATATCATTTGCGCAGTGTCCATAGATGTTCAAAAGTCTATTTTGAGCCTAAACTTTGGAATTTTAGGAAGTGTGCAAATTCTTGCCAGAATTGTAAAATTTCACCACCCCGGGGTGGTTAAAATCATCAAAATTACAAGAACATTTTTTAGTCCCCATATCATTTGCGCAGTGTCCATAGATGTTCAAAAGTCTTTTTTACCCTAAAATTTGGAATTTTAAGAAGTGTGCAAATTCTTGCCAGAATTGTAAAATTTCACCACCCCGGGGTGGTCAAAATCATTAAAATCGCAAAAAAAATGTAGGTCCCCAAATCATTTGTGCAGTGTCCACAGATGTTGAAAAGTTTAATTTGAGCCTAAATTTTGGAATTTTGACAAATGTGCAAATTCTGCCCAGAATTGTAAATTTTCACCACCACAGGGTGGTCAAAATCATCAAAATTACAGGAATATTTTCTAGTCCACATATCATTTGCGCAGTGTCCATAGATGTTGTTCAAAAGTCTTTTTTAGCCTGAAATTTGGAATTTTAACAAGTGTGCAAATTCTTGCCAGAATTGTAAATTTTCACCACCCCAGTGTCGTCAAAATCTTCAAAATTACACGAAAATTTTGTTCTCCACATATCATTTGCGCAGTGTCCATAGATGTTCAAAAGTCTTTTTTGAGGCTAAAATTTGGAATTTTAAGAAGTGTGCAAATTCTTGCCAGAATTGTAAAATTTCACGACCCCGGGGTGGTTAAAATCATCAAAATTACAAGAACATTTTTTAGTCCCCATATCATTTGCGCAGTGTCCACAGATGTTCAAAAGTCTATTTTGAACCTAAATTTGGGAATTTTAACAAATGTGCAAATTCTTGCCAGAATTGTAAATTTTCACCACCCCACGGTGGTCAAAATCATGAAAATTACACGAAATATTTTTAATCCACATATCATTTGCGCAGTGTCCATAGATGTTCAAAAGTCTTTTTTAGCCTAAAATTTGGAATTTTAAGAAGTGTGCAAATTCTTGCCAGAATTGTAAGATTTCACCACCCCGGGGTGGTCAAAATCATCAAAATTACAAGAAAATTTTTTAGTCCCCATATCATTTGCGCAGTGTCCACAGATGTTCAAAAGTCTATTTTGAGCCTAAATTTGGGAATTTTCACAAATGTGAAAATTCTTGCCAGAATTGTAACATTTCACCACCCCGGGATGGTCAAAATGAGAAAAATCTAAAAAAAAAATTTAAGTCCCCATATCATTTGCGCAGTGTCCACAGATGTTCAAAAGTCTATTTTGAGCCTAAATTTGGGAATTTTGACAAATGTGAAAATTCATGCCAGAATTGTTAATTTTCACCACCCTGGGGTGGTCAAATTCATCAAAATTACACGAATCTTTTTATTCCACATATCATTTCCGCAGTATCCATAGATGTTCAAAAGTCTTTTTTGAGCCTAAAATTTGGAATTTTAAGAAGTGTGTGCAAATTCATGCCAGAATTGTAAATTTTCACTACCCCGGGGTGGGCGAAATCGTCAAAATTAAACGAAATATTTTTAGTCCACATATCATTTCCGCAGTGTCCATGGATGTTCAAAAGTCTTTTTTGAGCCTAAAATTTGGAATTTTAAGAAGTGTGCAAATTCATGCCAGAATTGTAAATTTTCACCACCCCGGGATGGTCAAAATCTTCAAAATTAGACAAAAAATATTTAGTCCCCATATCATTTGCGCAGTGTCCATAGTTGTTCAAAAGTCTATTTTGAGCCTAAATTTGGGAATTTTGACAAATGTGCAAATTGTTGCCAGAATTGTAAATTTTCACCACCCCGGGGTGGTCAAATTCATCAAAATTACACAAAAAAATGTGTTCCACATATCATTTCCGCAGAATCCATAGATGTTCAAAAGTCTTTTTTGAGCCTAAAATTTGGAATTTTAAGAAGTGTGCAAATTCATGCCAGAATTGTAAATTTTCACCACCCCAGGGTGGTCAAAATCATCAAAATTACACGAAATTTTTTTAGTCCCCATATCATTTGCGCAGTGTCCATAGATGTTCAAAAGTATATTTTGAGCCTTAATTTTGGAATTTTGACCAATGTGCAAATTCTTGCCAGAATTGTAACATTTCACCACCCCGGGGTGGTCAAAATCATCAAAATTACACGAAATTTTTTTATTCCCCATATCATTTGCGCAGTGTCCACAGATGTTCAAAAGTCTATTTTGAGCCTTAATTTTGGAATTTTGACAAATGTGCAAATTCTTGCCAGAATTGTAAATTTTCACCACCAAGGGGTGGTCAAAATCATGAAAATTACACGAAATATTTTTAGTCCACATATCATTTGCGCAGTGTCCATAGATGTTCAAAAGTCTTTTTTAGCCTAAAATTTGGAATTGGTGGTCAAAATCATGAAAATTACACGAAATGTTTTTAGTCCACATATCATTTGCGCAGTGTCCATAGATGTTCAAAAGTCTTTTTTAGCCTCAAATTTGGAATTTTAAGAAGTGTGCAAATTCTTGCCAGAATTGTAAAATTTCACCACCCCGGGGTGGTCAAAATCATCAAAATTAGAAGAAAATTTTTTAGTCCCCATATCATTTGCACAGTGTCCACAGATGTTCAAAAGTCTATTTTGAGCCTAAATTTGGGAATTTTGACAAATGTGAAAATTCTTGCCAGAATTGTAAATTTTCACTACTCCGGGGTGGTCAAAATCATCAAAATTACACGAAATTTTTTTAGTCCCAATATCATTGGCGCAGTGTCCACAGATGTTCAAAAGTCTATTTGGAGCCTAATTTTGGAATTTTGACAAATGTGCAAATTCTTGCCAGAATTGTAAAAGTTCAACCTCCCGAGGTGGTCAAAATCATCAAAATTACAAAAAAATTTTTTAGTCCACATATCATTTGCGCAGTGTCCATAGATGTTCAAAAGTCTTTTTTAGCCTCAAATTTGGAATTTTAAGAAGTGTGCAAATTGTTGCCAGAATTGTAAAATTTCACAACCCCGGGGTGGTCAAAATCATCAAAATTATAAGAAATTTTTTTAGTCCCCATATCATTTGCGCAGTGTCCACAGATGTTCAAAAGTCTATTTTGAGCCTAAATTTGGGAATTTTGACAAATGTGCAAATTCTTGCCAGAATTGTAAATTTTCACCACCCCGGGTGGTCAAAATCATCAAAATTACAGGAATATTTTCTAGTCCACATATCATTTGCACAGTGTCCATAGATGTTCAAAAGTCTTTTTTAGCCTGAAATTTGGAATTTTAAGAAGTGTGCAAATTCTTGCCAGAATTGTAAATTTTCACCACCCCGGGGTGGTCAAAATCATCAAAATTACAAGAAATTTTTTTAGTCCCCATATCATTTGCGCAGTGTCCACAGATGTTCAAAAGTCTATTTTGAGCCTAAATTTTGGAATTTTGACAAATGTGCAAATTCTTGCCAGAATTGTAACATTTCACCACCCCGGGGTGGTCAAAATCATCAAAATTACAAGAAAATTTTTTAGTCCCCATATCATTTCCGCAGTGTCCACAGATGTTCAAAAGTCTATTTTGAGCCTAAATTTTGGAATTTTGACAAATGTGCAAATTGTTGCCAGAATTGTAAATTTTCACCACCCCGGGGTGGTCAAAATCATGAAAATAACACGAAATATTTTTAGTCCACATATCATTTGCGCAGTGTCCATAGATGTTCAAAAGTCTTTTTTAGCCTAAAATTTGGAATTTTAAGAAGTGTGCAAATTCTTGCCAGAATTGTAAAATTTCACCACCCTGGGGTGGTCAAAATCATCAAAATTAGAAGAAAATTTTTTAGTCCCCATATCATTTGCACAGTGTCCACAGATGTTCAAAAGTCTATTTTGAGCCTAAATTTGGGAATTTTCACAAATGTGCAAATTGTTGCCAGAATTGTAAATTTTCACCACCCAAGGGTGGTCAAATTCATTAAAATTACAAAAAAAAATATATTCCACATATCATTTCCGCAGAGTCCATAGATGTTCAAAAGTCTTTTTTAGCCTAAAATTTGGAAGTTTAAGAAGTGTGCAAATTCTTGCCAGAATTGTAAAATTTCACCACCCCAGGGTGGTCAAAATCATCAAAATCGAAAAAAAAATTTAGGTCCCCATATCATTTGTGCAGTGTCCACAGATGTTCAAAAGTTTAATTTGAGCCTAAATTTTGGAATTTTGACAAATGTGAAAATTCTGCCCAGAATTGTAAATTTTCACCACCACAGGGTGGTCAAAATCATCAAAATTACACGAAATGTTTTTAGTCCACATATCATTTGCGCAGTGTCCATAGATGTTCAAAAGTCTTTATTGAGCCTAAAATTTGGAATTTTAAGAAGTGTGCAAATTGTTGCCAGAATTGTAAAATTTCACCACCCCGGGGTGGTTAAAATCATCAAAATTACAAGAACATTTTTTAGTCCACATATCATTTGCGCAGTGTCCATAGATGTTCAAAAGTCTTTTTTACCCTAAAATTTGGAATTTTAAGAAGTGTGCAAATTCTTGCCAGAATTGTAAAATTTCACCACCCCAGGGTGGTCAAAATCATTAAAATCGAAAAAAAAATGTAGGTCCCCATATCATTTGTGCAGTGTCCACAGATGTTCAAAAGTTTAATTTGAGCCTAATTTTGGAATTTTGACAAATGGGCAAATTCTGCCCAGAATTGTAAATTTTCACCACCACAGGGTGGTCAAAATCATCAAAATTACACGAATTTTTTTTAATCCACATATCATTTGCGCAGTGTCCATAGATGTTCAAAAGTCTTTTTTGAGCCTAAAATTTGGAATTTTAAGAATTGTGCAAATTCTTGCCAGAATTGTAAAATTTCACCACCCCGGGGTGGTTAAAATCATCAAAATTACACGAACATTTTTTAGTCCCCATATCATTTGCGCAGTGTCCATAGATTTTCAAAAGTCTTTTTTACCCTAAAATTTGGAATTTTAAGAAGTGTGCAAATTCTTGCCAGAATTGTAAAATTTCACCACCCCGGGGTGGTCAAAATCATTAAAATCGAAAAAAAAATGTAGGTCCCCAAATCATTTGTGCAGTGTCCACAGATGTTCAAAAGTTTAATTTGAGCCTAAATTTTGGAATTTTGACAAATGTGCAAATTCTGCCCAGAATTGTAAATTTTCACCACCACAGGGTGGTCAAAATCATCAAAATTACAGGAATATTTTCTAGTCCACATATCATTTGCGCAGTGTCCATAGATGTTGTTCAAAAGTCTTTTTTAGCCTTAAATTTGGAATTTTAACAAGTGTGCAAATTCTTGCCAGAATTCTAAAATTTCACGACCCCGGGGTGGTTAAAATCATCAAAATTACAAGAACATTTTTTAGTCCCCATATCATTTGCGCAGTGTCCACAGATGTTCAAAAGTCTATTTTGAGCCTAAATTTTGGAATTTTGACAAATGTGCAAATTCTTGCCAGAATTGTAAATTTTCACCACCCCGGGGTGGTCAAAATCATGAAAATGACACGAAATATTTTTAATCCACATATCATTTCCGCAGAGTCCATAGATGTTCAAAAGTCTTTTTTGAGCCTAAATTTGGGAATTTTGACAAATGTGAAAATTCTTGCCAGAATTGTAAATTTTCAACACCCCGGGGTGGTCAAAATCATCAAAATTACACGAATTTTTTTTAGTCCACATCATTTGCGCAGTGTCCATAGATGTTCAAAAGTCTTTTTTGAGCTTAAAATTTGGAATTTTAAAAAGTGTGCAAATTGTTGCGAGAATTGTAAATTTTCACGACCACAGGGTGGTCAAAATCTTCAAAATTAGACAAAAAATATTTAGTCCCCATATCATTCGCGGAGTGTCCATAGATGTTCAAAAGTCTATTTTTAGCCTAAATTTGGGAATTTTGACAAATGTGCAAATTGTTGCCAGAATTGTAAATTTTCACCACCCCGGGGTGGTCAAATTCATCAAAATTACACAAAAAAAATTATTCCACATATAATTTCCGCAGAGTCCATAGATGTTCAAAAGTCTTTTTTGAGCCTAAAATTTGGAATTTTAAGAAGTGTGTGCAAATTCATGCCAGAATTGTAAATTTTCACTACCCCGGGGTGGGCGAAATCGTCAAAATTAAACGAAATATTTTTAGTCCACATATCATTTCCGCAGTGTCCATAGATGTTCAAAAGTCTTTTTTGAGCCTAAAATTTGGAATTTTAAAAAGTGTGAAAATTCTTCCCAGAATTGTAAATTTTCACCACCCCGGGGTGGTCAAAATCTTCAAAATTAGACAAAAAATATTTAGTCCCCATATCATTTGCGCAGTGTCCATTAGATGTTCAAAAGTCTATTTTGAGCCTAAATTTGGGAATTTTGACAAATGTGCAAATTGTTGCCAGAATTGTAAATTTTCACCACCCCGGGGTGGTCAAATTCATCAAAATTACACAAAAAAATGTGTTCCACATATCATTTCCGCAGAATCCATAGATATTCAAAAGTCTTTTTTGAGCCTAAAATTTGGAATTTTAAGAAGTGTGCAAATTCATGCCAGAATTGTAAATTTTCACCACCCCGGGGTGGTCAAAATCATCAAAATTACACGAAATTTTTTTAGTCCCCATATCATTTGCGCAGTGTCCACAGATGTTCAAAAGGCTATTTTAAGCCTAAATTATGGAATTTTGACAAATGTGCAAATTCTTGCCAGAATTGTAACATTTCACCACCCCGGGGTGGTCAAAATCATCAAAATTACAAGAAATTTTTTTATTCCCCATATCATTTGCGCAGTGTCCACAGATGTTCAAAAGTCTATTTTGAGCCTAAATTTGGGAATTTTGACAAATGTGCAAATTGTTGCCAGAATTGTAAATTTTCACCAACCCGGGGTGGTCAAAATCATCAAAATTACACGAAATATTTTTAGTCCACATATCATTTGCGCAGTGTCCATAGATGTTAAAAAGTCTTTTTTAGCCTAAAATTTGGAATTGGTGGTCAAAATCATGAAAATTACACGAATTATTTTTAGTCCACATATCATTTCCGCAGTGTCCATAGATGTTCAAAAGTCTTTTTTAGCCTCAAATTTGGAATTTTAAGAAGTGTGCAAATTCTTGCCAGAATTGTAAAATTTCACCACCCCGGGGTGGTCAAAATCATCAAAATTAGAAGAAAATTTTTTAGTCCCCATATCATTTGCACAGTGTCCACAGATGTTCAAAAGTCTATTTTGAGCCTAAATTTTGGAATTTTGACAAATGTGAAAATTCTTGCCAGAATTGTAAATTTTCACTACTCCGGGGTGGTCAAAATCATGAAAATTACAAGAAATTTTTTTAGTCCCAATATCATTTGCGCAGTGTCCACAGATGTTCAAAAGTCTATTTGGAGCCTAAATTTTGGAATTTTGACAAATGTGCAAATTCCTGCCAGAATTGTAAAAGTTCAACCTCCCGAGGTGGTCAAAATCATCAAAATTACACAAAAATTTTTTAGTCCACATATCATTTGCGCAGTGTCCATAGATGTTCAAAAGTCTTTTTTAGCCTCAAATTTGGAATTTTAAGAAGTGTGCAAATTCTTGCCAGAATTGTAAAATTTCACCACCCCAGGGTGGTCAAAATCATCAAAATTATAAGAAATTTTTTTAGTCCCCATATCATTTGCGCAGTGTCCACAGATGTTCAAAAGTCTATTTTGAGCCTAAATTTGGGAATTTTGACAAATGTGCAAATTGTTGCCAGACTTGTAAATTTTCACCACCCCGGGGTGGTCAAATTCATCAAAATTACAAAAAAAAAATTATTCCACATATAATTTCCGCAGAGTCCATAGATGTTCAAAAGTCTTTTTTGAGCCTAAAATTTGGAATTTTAAGAAGTGTGTGCAAATTCATGCCAGAATTGTAAATTTTCACTACCCCCGGGGTGGGCGAAATCGTCAAAATTAAACGAAATATTTTTAGTCCACATATCATTTCCGCAGTGTCCATAGATGTTCAAAAGTCTTTTTTGAGCCTAAAATTTGGAATTTTAAAAAGTGTGAAAATTCATGCCAGAATTGTAAATTTTCACCACCCCGGGGTGGTCAAAATCTTCAAAATTAGACAAAAAATATTTAGTCCCCATATCATTTGCGCAGTGTCCATTAGATGTTCAAAAGTCTATTTTGAGCCTAAATTTGGGAATTTTGACAAATGTGCAAATTGTTGCCAGAATTGTAAATTTTCACCACCCCGGGGTGGTCAAATTCATCAAAATTACACAAAAAAATGTGTTCCACATATCATTTCCGCAGAATCCATAGATGTTCAAAAGTCTTTTTTGAGCCTAAAATTTGGAATTTTAAGAAGTGTGCAAATTCATGCCAGAATTGTAAATTTTCACCACCCCGGGGTGGTCAAAATCATCAAAATTACACGAAATTTTTTTAGTCCCCATATCATTTGCGCAGTGTCCACAGATGTTCAAAAGTCTATTTTAAGCCTAAATTATGGAATTTTGACAAATGTGCAAATTCTTGCCAGAATTGTAACATTTCACCACCCCGGGGTGGTCAAAATCATGAAAATTACAAGAAATTTTTTTATTCCCCATATCATTTGCGCAGTGTCCACAGATGTTCAAAAGTCTATTTTGAGCCTAAATTTGGGAATTTTGACAAATGTGCAAATTGTTGCCAGAATTGTAAATTTTCACCACCCCGGTGTGGTCAAAATCATCAAAATTACACGAAATATTTTTAGTCCATATATCATTTGCGCAGTGTCCATAGATGTTAAAAAGTCTTTTTTAGCCTAAAATTTGGAATTGGTGGTCAAAATCATGAAAATTACACGAATTATTTTTAGTCCACATATCATTTCCGCAGTGTCCATAGATGTTCAAAAGTCTTTTTTAGCCTCAAATTTGGAATTTTAAGAAGTGTGCAAATTCTTGCCAGAATTGTAAAATTTCACCACCCCGGGGTGGTCAAAATCATCAAAATTAGAAGAAAATTTTTTAGTCCCCATATCATTTGCACAGTGTCCACAGATGTTCAAAAGTCTATTTTGAGCCTAAATTTTGGAATTTTGACAAATGTGAAAATTCTTGCCAGAATTGTAAATTTTCACTACTCCGGGGTGGTCAAAATCATGAAAATTACAAGAAATTTTTTTAGTCCCAATATCATTTGCGCAGTGTCCACAGATGTTCAAAAGTCTATTTGGAGCCTAAATTTTGGAATTTTGACAAATGTGCAAATTCCTGCCAGAATTGTAAAAGTTCAACCTCCCGAGGTGGTCAAAATCATCAAAATTACACAAAAATTTTTTAGTCCACATATCATTTGCGCAGTGTCCATAGATGTTCAAAAGTCTTTTTTAGCCTCAAATTTGGAATTTTAAGAAGTGTGCAAATTCTTGCCAGAATTGTAAAATTTCACCACCCCAGGGTGGTCAAAATCATCAAAATTATAAGAAATTTTTTTAGTCCCCATATCATTTGCGCAGTGTCCACAGATGTTCAAAAGTCTATTTTGAGCCTAAATTTGGGAATTTTGACAAATGTGCAAATTGTTGCCAGACTTGTAAATTTTCACCACCCCGGGGTGGTCAAATTCATCAAAATTACAAAAAAAAAATTATTCCACATATAATTTCCGCAGAGTCCATAGATGTTCAAAAGTCTTTTTTGAGCCTAAAATTTGGAATTTTAAGAAGTGTGTGCAAATTCATGCCAGAATTGTAAATTTTCACTACCCCCGGGGTGGGCGAAATCGTCAAAATTAAACGAAATATTTTTAGTCCACATATCATTTCCGCAGTGTCCATAGATGTTCAAAAGTCTTTTTTGAGCCTAAAATTTGGAATTTTAAAAAGTGTGAAAATTCATGCCAGAATTGTAAATTTTCACCACCCCGGGGTGGTCAAAATCTTCAAAATTAGACAAAAAATATTTAGTCCCCATATCATTTGCGCAGTGTCCATTAGATGTTCAAAAGTCTATTTTGAGCCTAAATTTGGGAATTTTGACAAATGTGCAAATTGTTGCCAGAATTGTAAATTTTCACCACCCCGGGGTGGTCAAATTCATCAAAATTACACAAAAAAATGTGTTCCACATATCATTTCCGCAGAATCCATAGATGTTCAAAAGTCTTTTTTGAGCCTAAAATTTGGAATTTTAAGAAGTGTGCAAATTCATGCCAGAATTGTAAATTTTCACCACCCCGGGGTGGTCAAAATCATCAAAATTACACGAAATTTTTTTAGTCCCCATATCATTTGCGCAGTGTCCACAGATGTTCAAAAGTCTATTTTAAGCCTAAATTATGGAATTTTGACAAATGTGCAAATTCTTGCCAGAATTGTAACATTTCACCACCCCGGGGTGGTCAAAATCATGAAAATTACAAGAAATTTTTTTATTCCCCATATCATTTGCGCAGTGTCCACAGATGTTCAAAAGTCTATTTTGAGCCTAAATTTGGGAATTTTGACAAATGTGCAAATTGTTGCCAGAATTGTAAATTTTCACCACCCCGGTGTGGTCAAAATCATCAAAATTACACGAAATATTTTTAGTCCATATATCATTTGCGCAGTGTCCATAGATGTTAAAAAGTCTTTTTTAGCCTAAAATTTGGAATTGGTGGTCAAAATCATGAAAATTACACGAATTATTTTTAGTCCACATATCATTTCCGCAGTGTCCATAGATGTTCAAAAGTCTTTTTTAGCCTCAAATTTGGAATTTTAAGAAGTGTGCAAATTCTTGCCAGAATTGTAAAATTTCACCACCCCGGGGTGGTCAAAATCATCAAAATTAGAAGAAAATTTTTTAGTCCCCATATGATTTGCACAGTGTCCACAGATGTTCAAAAGTCTATTTTGAGCCTAAATTTGGGAATTTTGACAAATGTGAAAATTCTTGCCAGAATTGTAAATTTTCACTACTCCGGGGTGGTCAAAATCATGAAAATTACAAGAAATTTTTTTAGTCCCAATATCATTTGCGCAGTGTCCACAGATGTTCAAAAGTCTATTTGGAGCCTAAATTTTGGAATTTTGACAAATGTGCAAATTCCTGCCAGAATTGTAGAAGTTCAACCTCCCGAGGTGGTCAAAATCATCAAAATTACACAAAATTTTTTTAGTCCACATATCATTTGCGCAGTGTCCATAGATGTTCAAAAGTCTTTTTTAGCCTCAAATTTGGAATTTTAAGAAGTGTGCAAATTCTTGCCAGAATTGTAAAATTTCACCACCCCAGGGTGGTCAAAATCATCAAAATTATAAGAAATTTTTTTAGTCCCCATATCATTTGCGCAGTGTCCACAGATGTTCAAAAGTCTATTTTGAGCCTAAATTTGGGAATTTTGACAAATGTGCAAATTGTTGCCAGACTTGTAAATTTTCACCACCCCGGGGTGGTCAAATTCATCAAAATTACACAAAAAAAATTATTCCACATATAATTTCCGCAGAGTCCATAGATGTTCAAAAGTCTTTTTTGAGCCTAAAATTTGGAATTTTAAGAAGTGTGTGCAAATTCATGCCAGAATTGTAAATTTTCACTACCCCCGGGGTGGGCGAAATCGTCAAAATTAAACGAAATATTTTTAGTCCACATATCATTTCCGCAGTGTCCATAGATGTTCAAAAGTCTTTTTTGAGCCTAAAATTTGGAATTTTAAAAAGTGTGCAAATTCATGCCAGAATTGTAAATTTTCACCACCCCGGGGTGGTCAAAATCTTCAAAATTAGACAAAAAATATTTAGTCCCCATATCATTTGCGCAGTGTCCATAGATGTTCAAAAGTCTATTTTGAGCCTAAATTTGGGAATTTTGACAAATGTGCAAATTGTTGCCAGAATTGTAAATTTTCACCACCCCGGGGTGGTCAAATTCATCAAAATTACACAAAAAAATGTGTTCCACATATCATTTCCGCAGAATCCATAGATGTTCAAAAGTCTTTTTTGAGCCTAAAATTTGGAATTTTAAGAAGTGTGCAAATTCATGCCAGAATTGTAAATTTTCACCACCCCAGGGTGGTCAAAATCATCAAAATTACACGAAATTTTTTTAGTCCCCATATCATTTGCGCAGTGTCCACAGATGTTCAAAAGTCTATTTTGAGCCTAAATTTGGGAATTTTGACAAATGTGCAAATTCATGCCAGAATTGTAACATTTCACCACCCCAGTGTCGTCAAAATCTTCAAAATTACACGAAAATTTTGTTCTCCACATATCATTTGCGCAGTGTCCATAGATGTTCAAAAGACTTTTTTAGCCTAAAATTTGGAATTTTAAGAAGTGTGCAAATTCTTGCCAGGATTGTAAAATTTCACCACCCCTGGGTGGTCAAAATCAGAAAAATCTAAAAAAAAAATTTAGGTCCCCATATCATTTGCGCAGTGTCCACAGATGTTCAAAAGTCTATTTTGAGACTAAATTTTGGAATTTTGACAAATGTGCAAATTCTTGCCAGAATTGTAAAATTTCACCACCCCGGGGTGGTCAAAATCATCAAAATTAGAAGAAAATTTTTTAGTCCCCATATCATTTGCGCAGTGTCCACAGATGTTCAAAAGTCTATTTTGAGCCTAAATTTGGGAATTTTGACAAATGTGAAAATTGTAGCCAGAATTGTAAATTTTCACCACCCCGGGGTGGTCAAATTCATCAAAATTACACGAATTTTTTTTAGTCCACATCATTTGCGCAGTGTCCTTAGATGTTAAAAAGTCTTTTTTAGCCTAAAATTTGGAATTGGTGGTCAAAATCATGAAAATTACACGAATTATTTTTAGTCCACATATCATTTCCGCAGTGTCCATAGATGTTCAAAAGTCTTTTTTAGCCTCAAATTTGGAATTTTAAGAAGTGTGCAAATTCTTGCCAGAATTGTAAAATTTCACCACCCCGGGGTGGTCAAAATCATCAAAATTAGAAGAAAATTTTTTATTCCACATATCATTTGCACAGTGTCCACAGATGTTCAAAAGTCTATTTTGAGCCTAAATTTGGGAATTTTGACAAATGTGAAAATTCTTGCCAGAATTGTAAATTTTCACTACTCCGGGGTGGTCAAAATCATGAAAATTACAAGAAATTTTTTTAGTCCCAATATCATTTGCGCAGTGTCCACAGATGTTCAAAAGTCTATTTGGAGCCTAAATTTTGGAATTTTGACAAATGTGCAAATTCTTGCCAGAATTGTAAAAGTTCAACCTCCCGAGGTGGTCAAAATCATCAAAATTACAGAAAAATTTTTTAGTCCACATATCATTTGCGCAGTGTCCATAGATGTTCAAAAGTCTTTTTTAGCCTCAAATTTGGAATTTTAAGAAGTGTGCAAATTCTTGCCAGAATTGTAAAATTTCACCACCCCGGGGTGGTCAAAATCATCAAAATTACACGAAATTTTTTTAGTCCCCATATCATTTGCGCAGTGTCCACAGATGTTCAAAAGTCTATTTTGAGCCTAAATTTGGGAATTTTGATAAATATGAAAATTGTTGCCAGAATTGTAAATTTTCACCACCCCAGTGTCGTCAAAATCTTCAAAATTACACGAAAATTTTGTTCTCCACATATCATTTGCGCAGTGTCCATAGATGTTCAAAAGTCTTTTTTGAGCCTAAAATTTGGAATTTTAAGAAGTGTGCAAATTCTTGCCAGAATTGTAAAAGTTCACGACCCCGGGGTGGTCAAATTCATCAAAATTACACGAATTTTTTTTAGTCCCAATATCATTTGCGCAGTGTCCATAGATGTTCAAAAGTCTATTTTGAGCCTAAATTTGGGAATTTTGACAAATGTGCAAATTGTTGCCAGAATTGTAAATTTTCACCACCCCGGGGTGGTCAAATTCATCAAAATTACACAAAAAGATGTATTCCACATATCATTTACGCAGAGTCCATAGATGTTCAAAAGTCTTTTTTGAGCCTAAAATTTGGAATTTTAAGAAGTGTGCAAATTCTTGCCAGAATTGTAAATTTTCACTACCCCGGGGTGGTCAAAATCATCAAAATTAGAAGAATTTTTTTTAGTCCACATATCATTTCCGCAGTGTCCATAGATGTTCAAAAGTCTTTTTTGAGCCTAAAATTTGGAATTTTAAGAAGTGTGCAAATTCATGCCAGAATTGTAAATTTTCACTACCCCGGGGTGGTCAAATTCATCAAAATTACACAAAAATTTTTTAGTCCCCATATCATTTGCGCAGTGTCCACAGATGTTCAAAAGTCTATTTTGAGCCTAAATTTGGGAATTTTGACAAATGTGCAAATTCTTGCCAGAATTGTAACATTTCACCACCCCCCGGGGTGGTCAAAATCATCAAAATTACACGAAAATTTTTTATTCCCCATATCATTTGCGCAGTGTCCACAGATGTTCAAAAGTCTATTTTGAGCCTAAATTTTGGAATTTTGACAAATGTGCAAATTGTTGCCAGAATTGTAAATTTTCACCACCCCGGTGTGGTCAAAATCATGAAAATTACACGAAATATTTTTAGTCCACATATCATTTGCGCAGTGTCCATAGATGTTCAAAAGTCTTTTTTAGCCTAAAATTTGGAATTGTTGGTCAAAATCATGAAAATTACACGAAATATTTTTAGTCCACATATCATTTGCGCAGTGTCCATAGATGTTCAAAAGTCTTTTTTAGCCTCAAATTTGGAATTGGTGGTCAAAATCATGAAAATTACACGAATTATTTTTAGTCCCCATATCATTTGCACAGTGTCCACAGATGTTCAAAAGTCTATTTTGAGCCTAAATTTGGGAATTTTGACAAATGTGAAAATTGTAGCCAGAATTGTAAATTTTCACCACCCCAGTGTCGTCAAAATCTTCAAAATTACACGAAAATTTTGTTCTCCACATATCATTTGCGCAGTGTCCATAGATGTTCAAAAGTCTTTTTTGAGCCTAAAATTTGGAATTTTAAGAAGTGTGCAAATTCTTGCCAGAATTGTAAAATTTCACGACCCCGGGGTGGTCAAATTCATCAAAATTACACGAATTTTTTTTAGTCCCAATATCATTTGCGCAGTGTCCACAGATGTTCAAAAGTCTATTTTGAGCCTAAATTTGGGAATTTTGACAAATGTGCAAATTGTTGCCAGAATTGTAAATTTTCACCACCCCGGGGTGGTCAAATTCATCAAAATTACACAAAAAGATTTATTCCACATATCATTTACGCAGAGTCCATAGATGTTCAAAAGTCTTTTTTGAGCCTAAAATTTGGAATTTTAAGAAGTGTGCAAATTCTTGCCAGAATTGTAAATTTTCACCACCACGGTGTGGTCAAAATCATGAAAATTACACGAAATATTTTTAGTCCACATATCATTTGCGCAGTGTCCATAGATGTTCAAAAGTCTTTTTTAGCCTAAAATTTGGAATTGGTGGTCAAAATCATGAAAATTACACGAAATATTTTTAGTCCACATATCATTTGCGCAGTGTCCATAGATGTTCAAAAGTCTTTTTTAGCCTCAAATTTGGAATTGGTGGTCAAAATCATGAAAATTACACGAATTATTTTTAGTCCCCATATCATTTGCACAGTGTCCACAGATGTTCAAAAGTCTATTTTGAGCCTAAATTTGGGAATTTTGACAAATGTGAAAATTGTTGCCAGAATTGTAAATTTTCACCACCCCGGGGTGGTCAAAATCTTCAAAATTACACGAAATATTTTTAGTCCACATATCATTTCCGCAGTGTGCATAGATGTTCAAAAGTCTTTTTTAGCCTAAAATTTGGAATTTTAAGAAGTGTGCAAATTCTTGCCAGAATTGTAAAATTTCACTACCCCGGGGTGGTCAAAATCATCAAAATTACACGAAATTTTTTTAGTCCCCATATCATTTGCGCAGTGTCCACAGATGTTCAAAAGTCTATTTTGAGCCTAAATTTTGGAATTTTGACAAATGTGCAAATTCTTGCCAGAATTGTAAATTTTCACCACCCCGGGTGGTCAAAATCATCAAAATTACAGGAATATTTTCTAGTCCACATATCATTTGCGCAGTGTCCATAGATGTTCAAAAGTCTTTTTTAGCCTGAAATTTGGAATTTTAAGAAGTGTGCAAATTCATGCCAGAATTGTAAATTTTCACCACCCCAGTGTCGTCAAAATCTTCGAAATTAGAAGAAAATTTTGTTCTCCACATATCATTTGCGCAGTGTCCATAGATGTTCAAAAGACTTTTTTAGCCTAAAATTTGGAATTTTAAGAAGTGTGCAAATTCTTGCCAGGATTGTAAAATTTCACCACCCCGGGGTGGTCAAAATCAGAAAAATCTAAAAAAAAATTTTAGGTCCCCATATCACTCGCGCAGTGTCCATAGATGTTCAAAAGTCTATTTTGAGCCTAAATTTTGGAATTTTGACAAATGTGCAAATTCATGCCAGAATTGTAAAATTTCACCACCCCGCGGGTGGTCAAAATCATCAAAATTACAAGAAAATTTTTTAGTCCCCATATCATTTGTGGAGTGTCCACAGATGTTCAAAAGTCTATGTTGAGCCTAAATTTGGGAATTTTGACAAATGTGAAAATTGTTGCCAGAATTGTAAATTTTCACCACCCCGGGGTGGTCAAAATCATCAAAATTACACAAAATTTTTTTAGTCCACATATCATTTGCACAGTGTCCATAGATGTTCAAAAGTCTTTTTTACCCTCAAATTTGGAATTTTAAGAAGTGTGCAAATTCATGCCAGAATTGTAAAATTTCACCACCCCGGGGTGGTCAAAATCATCAAAATTACAAGAAAATTTTTTAGTCCCCATATCATTTGTGGAGTGTCCACAGATGTTCAAAAGTCTATGTTGAGCCTAAATTTGGGAATTTTGACAAATGTGCAAATTCTTGCCAGAATTGTAAATTTTCACCACCCCAGGGGTGGTCAAAATCTTCAAAATTACACGAAATATTTTTAGTCCCCATATCATTTGCGCAGTGTCGACAGATTTTCAAAAGTCTATTTTGAGCCTAAAATTTGGAATTTTGACAAATGTGCAAATTCATGCCAGAATTGTAAATTTTCACCACCCCAGGGGTGGTCAAAATCATCAAAATTACAGGAATATTTTCTAGTCCACATATCATTTGCACAGTTTCCATAGATGTTCAAAAGTCTTTTTTAGCCTGAAATTTGGAATTTTAAGAAGTGTGCAAATTCTTGCCAGAATTGTAAATTTTCACCACCCCAGTGTCGTCAAAATCTTCAAAATTACACGAAAATTTTGTTCTCCACATATCATTTGCGCAGTGTCCACAGATGTTGAAAAGTCTATTTTGAGCCTAAAATTTGGAATTTTGACAAATGTGCAAATTCATGCCAGGATTGTAAAATTTCACCACCCCGGGGTGGTCAAAATCAGAAAAATCTATAAAAAAAATTTAAGTCCCCATATCATTTGCGCAGTGTCCACAGATGTTCAAAAGTCTATTTTGAGCCTAAATTGGGGAATTTTGACAAATGTGCAAATTCTTGCCAGAATTGTAAATTTTCACCACCCCAGGGGTGGTCAAATTCATCAAAATTACAAGAAATTTTTTATTCCACATATCATTTCCGCAGTGTCCATAGATGTTCAAAAGTCTTTTTTGAGCCTAAAATTTGGAATTTTAAGAAGTGTGCAAATTCATGCCAGAATTGTAAATTTTCACCACCCCGGGGTGGTCAAAATCATCAAAATTAGACAAAAAATATTTACTCCCCGTATCATTTGCGCAGTGTCCACAGATGTTCAAAAGTCTATTTTGAGCCTAAATTTGGGAATTTTGACAAATGTGTAAATTATTCCCAGAATTGTAAATTTTCACCACCCCAGGGGTGGTCAAATTCATCAAAATTACAAAAAAAATTTTATTCCACATATCATTTGCGCAGTATCCATAGATGTTCAAAAGTCCTTTTTGAGCCTAAAATTTGGAATTTTCAGAAGTGTGCAAATTCATGCCAGAATTGTAAATTTTCACCACCCCAGGGGTGGTCAAATTCATCAAAATTACAAGAAATTTTTTATTCCACATATCATTTCCGCAGTATCCATAGATGTTCAAAAGTCTTTTTTGAGCCTAAAATTTGGAATTTTCAGAAGTGTGCAAATTCATGCCAGAATTGTAAATTTTCACCACCCCGGGGTGGTCAAAATCATAAAAATTACAAGAAATTTTTTTAGTCCACATATCATTTGCGCAGTGTCCATAGATGTTCCAAAGTCTTTTTTGAGCCTAAAATTTGGAATTTTAAGAAGTGTGCAAATTCATGCCAGAATTGTAAATTTTCACTACCCCGGGGTGGTCAAAATCATCAAAATTACACGAAATATTTTTAGTCCCCATATCATTTCCGCAGTGTGCATAGATGTTCAAAAGTCTTTTTTAGCCTAAAATTTGGAATTTTAAGAAGTGTGCAAATTCTTGCCAGAATTGTAAAATTTCACCACCCCGGGGTGGTCAAAATCTTCAAAATTTGACAACAAATGTTTAGTCCCCATATCATTTGCGCAGTGTCCACAGATGTTCAAAAGTCTATTTTGAGCCTAAATTTGGGAATTTTGACAAATGTGAAAATTGTTGCCAGAATTGTAAATTTTCACCACCCCAGGGGTGGTCAAAATCATCAAAATTACAAGAAATTTTTTTAGTCCACATCATTTGCGCAGTGTCCATAGATGTTCAAAAGTCTTTTTTGAGCCTAAAATTTGGAATTTTAAGAAGTGTGCAAATTCATGCCAGAATTGTAAATTTTCACCACCCCGGGGTGCTCAAAATCTTCAAAATTAGACAAAAAATATTTAGTCCCCATATCATTCGCGCAGTGTCCTTAGATGTTCAAAAGTCTATTTTGAGCCTAAATTTGGGAATTTTGACAAATGTGCAAATTGTTGCCAGAATTGTAAATTTTCACCACCCCGGGGTGGTCAAATTCATCAAAATTACACACAAAAAATTATTGCACATATAATTTCCGCAGAGTCCATAGATGTTCAAAAGTCTTTTTTTAGCCTAAAATTTGGATTTTAAGAAGTGTGCAAATTCCTGCCAGAATTGTAAATTTTCACTACCCCGGGGTGGTCAAAATCATCAAAATTACACGAAATATTTTTAGTCCACATATCATTTCCGCAGTGTGCATAGATGTTCAAAAGTCTTTTTTAGCCTGAAATTTGGAAGTTTAAGAAGTGTGCAAATTCTTGCCAGAATTGTAAAATTTCACTACCCCGGGGTGGTCAAAATCAGAAAAATTTGACAACAAATGTTTAGTCCCCATATCATTTGCGCAGTGTCCACAGATGTTCAAAAGTCTATTTTGAGCCTAAATTTGTGAATTTTGACAAATGTGCAAATTATTCCCAGAATTGTAAATTTTCACCACCCCAGGGGTGGTCAAATTCATCAAAATTACAAGAATTTTTTTATTCCACATATCATTTGCGCAGTGTCCATAGATGTTCAAAAGTCTTTTTTGAGCCTAAAATTTGGAATTTTAAGAAGTGTGCAAATTCATGCCAGAATTGTAAATTTTCACCACCCCGGGGTGGTCAAAATCATCAAAATTAGACAAAAAATATTTAGTCCCCATATCATTTGCGCAGTGTCCACAGATGTTCAAAAGTCTATTTTGAGCCTAAATTTGGGAATTTTGACAAATGTGTAAATTCTTGCCAGAATTGTAAATTTTCACCACCCCAGGGTGGTCAAAATCATCAAAATTACACGAATTTTTTTAGTCCACATATCATTTCCGCAGTGTCCATAGATGTTCCAAAGTCATTTTTGAGCCTAAAATTTGGAATTTTAAGAAGTGTGCAAATTCATGCCAGAATTGTAAATTTTCACCACCTCGGGGTGGTCAAAATCATCAAAATTAGACAAAAAATATTTAGTCCCCATATCATTTGCACAGTGTGCATAGATGTTCAAAAGTCTATTTTGAGCCTAAATTTTGGAATTTTGACAAATGTGCAAATTATTCCCAGAATTGTAAATTTTCACCACACCGGGGTGGTCAAATTCATCAAAATTACAAGAAATTTTTTATTCCACATATCATTTTTTCGCAGTATCCATAGATGTTCAAAAGTCCTTTTTGAGCCTAAAATTTGGAATTTTAAGAAGTGTGCAAATTCATGCTAGAATTGTAAATTTTCACCACCCCGGGGTGGTCAAAATCATCCAAATTAGACAAAAAATATTTAGTCCCCATATCATTTGCGCAGTGTCCACAGATGTTCAAAAGTCTATTTTGAGCCTAAATTTTGGAATTTTGACAAATGTGCAAATTCTTGCCAGAATTCTAAATTTTCACCACCCCGGGGTGGTCAAATTCATCAAAATTACAAGAAATTTTTTATTCCACATATCATTTCCGCAGTATCCATAGATGTTCAAAAGTCTTTTTTGAGCCTAAAATTTGGAATTTTAAGAAGTGTGCAAATTCTTGCCAGAATTGTAAATTTTCACCACCCCGGGAATGGTCAAAATCAGAAAAATTAGACAAAAAATATTTAGTCCCCATATCATTTGCGCAGTGTCCATAGATGTTGAAAAGTCTTTTTTGAGCCTAAAATTTGAAATTTTAAGAAGTATGCAAATTTATGCCAGAATTATAAATTTTCACCACCCCGGGGTGGTCAAAATCAGAAAAATTTGACAAAAAATATTTAGTCCCCGTATCATTTGCGCAGTGTCCACAGATGTTCAAAAGTCTATTTTGAGCCTAAATTTGGGAATTTTGACAAATGTGCAAATTATTCCCAGAATTGTAAATTTTCACCACACCGGGGTGGTCAAATTCATCAAAATTACAAGAAATTTTTTATTCCACATATCATTTGCGCAGTGTCCATAGATGTTCAAAAGTCTTTTTTGAGCCTAAAATTTGGAATTTTAAGAAGTGTGCAAATTCATGCCAGAATTGTAAATTTTCACCACCCCGGGGTGGTCAAAATCATCAAAATTAGACAAAAAATATTTAGTCCCCGTATCATTTGCGCAGTGTCCACAGATGTTCAAAAGTCTATTTTGAGCCTAAATTTTGGAATTTTGACAAATGTGCAAATTATTCCCAGAATTGTAAATTTTCACCACCCCGGGGTGGTCAAATTCATCAAAATTACACGAATTTTTTTATTCCACATATCATTTGCGCAGTATCCATAGATGTTCAAAAGTCTATTTTGAGCCTAAAATTTGGAATTTTAAGAAGTGTGCAAATTCTTGCCAGAATTGTAAATTTTCACCACCCCGGGAATGGTCAAAATCAGAAAAATTAGACAAAAAATGTTTAGTCCCCATATCATTTGCGCAGTGTCCATAGATGTTCAAAAGTCTTTTTTGAGCCTAAAATTTGGAATTTTAAGAAGTATGCAAATTTATGCCAGAATTATAAATTTTCACCATCCCGGGGTGGTCAAAATCTTCAAAATTTGACAACAAATATTTAGTCCCCGTATCATTTGCGCAGTGTCCACAGATGTTCAAAAGTCTATTTTGAGCCTAAATTTTGGAATTTTGACAAATGTGCAAATTATTCCCAGAATTGTAAATTTTCACCACCCCGGGGTGGTCAAATTCATCAAAATTACAAGAAATTTTTTATTCCACATATCATTTGCGCAATGTCCATAGATGTTCAAAAGTCTTTCTTGAGCCTAAAATTTGGAATTTTAAGAAGTGTGCAAATTCATGCCAGAATTGTAAATTTTCACCACCCCGGGGTGGTCAAAATCAGAAAAATTTGACAACAAATATTTAGTCCCCGTATCATTTGCGCAGTGTCCACAGATGTTCAAAAGTCTATTTTGAGCCTTAATTTGGGAATTTTGACAAATGTGCAAATTATTCCCAGAATTGTAAATTTTCACCACACCGGGGTGGTCAAATTCATCAAAATTACAAGAAAATTTTTATTCCACATATCATTTGCGCAGTGTCCATAGATGTTCCAAAGTCTTTTTTGAGCCTAAAATTTGGAATTTTCAGAAGTGTGCAAATTCATGCCAGAATTGTAAATTTTCACCACCCCGGGGTGGTCAAAATCATCAAAATTAGACAAAAAATATTTAGTCCCCATATCATTTGCGCAGTGTCTACAGATGTTCAAAAGTCTATTTTGAGCCTAAATTTTGGAATTTTGACAAATGTGCAAATTCTTGCCAGAATTGTAAATTTTCACCACCCTGGGGTGGTCAAATTCATCAAAATTACACGAATTTTTTTATTCCACATATCATTTCCGCAGTATCCATAGATGTTCAAAAGTCTATTTTGAGCCTAAAATTTGGAATTTTAAGAAGTGTGCAAATTCTTGCCAGAATTGTAAATTTTCACCACCCCGGGAATGGTCAAAATCAGAAAAATTTGACAACAAATATTTAGTCCCCGTATCATTTGCGCAGTGTCCACAGATGTTCAAAAGTCTATTTTGAGCCTAAATTTGGGAATTTTGACAAATGTGCAAATTCTTGCCAGAATTGTAAATTTTCACCACACCGGGGTGGTCAAATTCATCAAAATTACAAGAAATTTTTTATTCCACATATCATTTGCGCAGTGTCCATAGATGTTCAAAAGTCTTTTTTGAGCCTAAAATTTGGAATTTTAAGAAGTGTGCAAATTCATGCCAGAATTGTAAATTTTCACCACCCCTGGGTGGTCAAAATCATCAAAATTAGACAACAAATATTTAGTCCCCGTATCATTTGCGCAGTGTCCACAGATGTTCAAAAGTCTATTTTGAGCCTAAATTTGGGAATTTTGACAAATGTGTAAATTCATGCCAGAATTGTAAATTTTCACCACCCCGGGGTGCTCAAAATCATCAAAATTACATGACATTTTTTTATTCCACATATCATTTGCGCAGTGTCCATAGATGTTCCAAAGTCTTTTTTGAGCCTAAAATTTGGAATTTTAAGAAGTGTGCAAATTCATGCCAGAATTGTAAATTTTCACCACCCCGGGGTGGTCAAAATCAGAAAAATTAGATAAAAAATATTTAGTCCCCATATCATTTGCGCAGTGTGCATAGATGTTCAAAAGTCTATTTTGAGCCTAAATTTTGGAATTCTGACAAATGTGCAAATTATTCCCAGAATTGTAAATTTTCACCACCCCAGGGGTGGTCAAATTCATCAAAATTACACGAAATTTTGTATTCCACATATCATTTCCGCAGTATCCATAGATGTTCAAAAGTCCTTTTTGAGCCTAAAATTTGGAATTTTCAGAAGTGTGCAAATTCATGCCAGAATTGTAAATTTTCACCACCCCGGGGTGGTCAAAATCATCAAAATTAGACAAAAAATATTTAGTCCCCATATCATTTCCGCAGTGTCCACAGATGTTCAAAAGTCTATTTTGAGCCTAAATTTGGGAGTTTTGACAAATGTGCAAATTATTCCCAGAATTGTAAATTTTCACCACACCGGGGTGGTCAAAATCATCAAAATTACAAGAATTTTTTTTAGTCCACATATGATTTGCGCAGTGTCCATAGATGTTCAAAAGTCTTTTTTGAGCCTAAAATTTGGAATTTTAAGAAGTATGCAAATTTATGCCAGAATTATAAATTTTCACCACCCCGGGGTGGTCAAAATCAGAAAAATTTGACAACAAATATTTAGTCCCCGTATCATTTGCGCAGTGTCCACAGATGTTCAAAAGTCTATTTTGAGCCTTAATTTGGGAATTTTGACAAATGTGCAAATTATTCCCAGAATTGTAAATTTTCACCACCCCGGGGTGGTCAAATTCATCAAAATTACAAGAAAATCTTTATTCCACATATCATTTGCGCAGTGTCCATAGATGTTCCAAAGTCTTTTTTGAGCCTAAAATTTGGAATTTTAAGAAGTGTGCAAATTCATGCCAGAATTGTAAATTTTCACCACCCCGGGGTGGTCAAAATCATCAAAATTAGACAAAAAATATTTAGTCCCCATATCATTTGCGCAGTGTCCACAGATGTTCAAAAGTCTATTTTGAGCCTAAATTTGGGAATTTTGACAAATGTGCAAATTATTCCCAGAATTGAAAATTTTTACCACCCCGGGGTGGTCAAATTCATCAAAATTACAAGAAATTTTTTATTCCACATATCATTTCCGTAGTATCCATAGATGTTCAAAAGTCCTTTTTGAGCCTAAAATTTGGAATTTTCAGAAGTGTGCAAATTCATGCCAGAATTGTAAATTTTCACCACCCCGGGGTGGTCAAAATCATCAAAATTAGACAAAAAATATTTAGTCCCCATATCATTTGCGCAGTGTCCACAGATGTTCAAAAGTCTATTTTGAGCCTAAATTTTGGAATTTTGACAAATGTGCAAATTCTTGCCAGAATTGTAAATTTTCACCACCCTGGGGTGGTCAAATTCATCAAAATTACACGAATTTTTTTATTCCACATATCATTTCCGCAGTATCCATAGATGTTCAAAAGTCTATTTTGAGCCTAAAATTTGGAATTTTAAGAAGTGTGCAAATTCTTGCCAGAATTGTAAATTTTCACTACCCCGGGAATGGTCAAAATCAGAAAAATTAGACAAAAAATGTTTAGTCCCCATATCATTTGCGCAGTGTCCATAGATGTTCAAAAGTCTTTTTTGAGCCTAAAATTTGGAATTTTAAGAAGTATGCAAATTTATGCCAGAATTATAAATTTTCACCACCCCGGGGTGGTCAAAATCAGAAAAATTTGACAACAAATATTTAGTCCCCGTATCATTTGCGCAGTGTCCACAGATGTTCAAAAGTCTATTTTGAGCCTAAATTTGGGAATTTTGACAAATGTGCAAATTATTCCCAGAATTGTAAATTTTCACCACCCCGGGGTGGTCAAATTCATCAAAATTACAAGAAATTTTTTATTCCACATATCATTTGCGCAGTGTCCATAGATGTTCAAAAGTCTTTTTTGAGCCTAAAATTTGGAATTTTAAGAAGTGTGCAAATTCATGCCAGAATTGTAAATTTTCACCACCCCGGGGTGCTCAAAATCATCAAAATTACAAGAAATTTTTTTAGTCCACATATCATTTGCGCAGTGTCCATAGATGTTCCAAAGTCTTTTTTGAGCCTAAAATTTGGAATTTTAAGAAGTGTGCAAATTCATGCCAGAATTGTAAATTTTCACCACCCCGGGGTGGTCAAAATCAGAAAAATTAGACAAAAAATATTTAGTCCCCATATCATTTGCGCAGTGTGCATAGATGTTCAAAAGTCTATTTTGAGCCTAAATTTGGGAATTCTGACAAATGTGCAAATTATTCCCAGAATTGTAAATTTTCACCACCCCAGGGGTGGTCAAATTCATCAAAATTACAAGAAATTTTGTATTCCACATATCATTTCCGCAGTATCCATAGATGTTCAAAAGTCCTTTTTGAGCCTAAAATTTGGAATTTTCAGAAGTGTGCAAATTCATGCCAGAATTGTAAATTTTCACTACCCCGGGGTGGTCAAAATCATCAAAATTATACGAAATATTTTTAGTCCACATATCATTTCCGTAGTGTGCATAGATGTTCAAAAGTCTTTTTTAGCCTCAAATTTGGAATTTTAAGAAGTGTGGAAATTCTTGCCAGAATTGTAAAATTTCACCACCCCTGGGTGGTCAAAATCTTCAAAATTTGACAACAAATGTTTAGTCCCCGTATCATTTGCGCAGTGTCCACAGATGTTCAAAAGTCTATTTTGAGCCTAAATTGGGGAATTTTGACAAATGTGCAAATTATTCCCAGAATTGTAAATTTTCACCACCCCAGGGGTGGTCAAATTCATCAAAATTACAAGAATTTTTTTATTCCACATATCATTTGCGCAGTGTCCATAGATGTTCAAAAGTCTTTTTTGAGCCTAAAATTTGGAATTTTAAGAAGTGTGCAAATTCATGCCAGAATTGTAAATTTTCACCACCCCGGGGTGGTCAAAATCAGAAAAATTAGACAAAAAATATTTAGTCCCCGTATCATTTGCGCAGTGTCCACAGATGTTCAAAAGTCTATTTTGAGCCTAAATTTGGGAATTTTGACAAATGTGTAAATTCATGCCAGAATTGTAAATTTTCACCACCCCGGGGTGCTCAAAATCATCAAAATTACACGAATTTTTTTTAGTCTACATATCATTTGCGCAGTATCCATAGATGTTCAAAAGTCTTTTTTGAGCCTAAAATTTGGAATTTTAAGAAGTGTGCAAATTCATGCCAGAATTGTAAATTTTCACCACCCCGGGGTGGTCAAAATCAGAAAAATTAGACAAAAAATATTTAGTCCCCATATCATTTGCGCAGTGTGCATAGATGTTCAAAAGTCTATTTTGAGCCTAAATTTTGGAATTCTGACAAATGTGCAAATTATTCCCAGAATTGTAAATTTTCACCACCCCAGGGGTGGTCAAATTCATCAAAATTACAAGAAATTTTGTATTCCACATATCATTTCCGCAGTGTCCATAGATGTTCAAAAGTCTTTTTTGAGCCTAAAATTTGGAATTTTAAGAAGTGTGCAAATTCATGCCAGAATTGTAAATTTTCACCACCCCTGGGTGGTCAAAATCATCAAAATTAGACAACAAATATTTAGTCCCCGTATCATTTGCGCAGTGTCCACAGATGTTCAAAAGTCTATTTTGAGCCTAAATTTGGGAATTTTGACAAATGTGTAAATTCATGCCAGAATTGTAAATTTTCACCACCCCGGGGTGCTCAAAATCATCAAAATTACATGACATTTTTTTATTCCACATATCATTTGCGCAGTGTCCATAGATGTTCCAAAGTCTTTTTTGAGCCTAAAATTTGGAATTTTAAGAAGTGTGCAAATTCATGCCAGAATTGTAAATTTTCACCACCCCGGGGTGGTCAAAATCAGAAAAATTAGATAAAAAATATTTAGTCCCCATATCATTTGCGCAGTGTGCATAGATGTTCAAAAGTCTATTTTGAGCCTAAATTTTGGAATTCTGACAAATGTGCAAATTATTCCCAGAATTGTAAATTTTCACCACCCCAGGGGTGGTCAAATTCATCAAAATTACACGAAATTTTGTATTCCACATATCATTTCCGCAGTATCCATAGATGTTCAAAAGTCCTTTTTGAGCCTAAAATTTGGAATTTTCAGAAGTGTGCAAATTCATGCCAGAATTGTAAATTTTCACCACCCCGGGGTGGTCAAAATCATCAAAATTAGACAAAAAATATTTAGTCCCCATATCATTTCCGCAGTGTCCACAGATGTTCAAAAGTCTATTTTGAGCCTAAATTTGGGAGTTTTGACAAATGTGCAAATTATTCCCAGAATTGTAAATTTTCACCACACCGGGGTGGTCAAAATCATCAAAATTACAAGAATTTTTTTTAGTCCACATATGATTTGCGCAGTGTCCATAGATGTTCAAAAGTCTTTTTTGAGCCTAAAATTTGGAATTTTAAGAAGTATGCAAATTTATGCCAGAATTATAAATTTTCACCACCCCGGGGTGGTCAAAATCAGAAAAATTTGACAACAAATATTTAGTCCCCGTATCATTTGCGCAGTGTCCACAGATGTTCAAAAGTCTATTTTGAGCCTTAATTTGGGAATTTTGACAAATGTGCAAATTATTCCCAGAATTGTAAATTTTCACCACCCCGGGGTGGTCAAATTCATCAAAATTACAAGAAAATCTTTATTCCACATATCATTTGCGCAGTGTCCATAGATGTTCCAAAGTCTTTTTTGAGCCTAAAATTTGGAATTTTAAGAAGTGTGCAAATTCATGCCAGAATTGTAAATTTTCACCACCCCGGGGTGGTCAAAATCATCAAAATTAGACAAAAAATATTTAGTCCCCATATCATTTGCGCAGTGTCCACAGATGTTCAAAAGTCTATTTTGAGCCTAAATTTGGGAATTTTGACAAATGTGCAAATTATTCCCAGAATTGAAAATTTTTACCACCCCGGGGTGGTCAAATTCATCAAAATTACAAGAAATTTTTTATTCCACATATCATTTCCGTAGTATCCATAGATGTTCAAAAGTCCTTTTTGAGCCTAAAATTTGGAATTTTCAGAAGTGTGCAAATTCATGCCAGAATTGTAAATTTTCACCACCCCGGGGTGGTCAAAATCATCAAAATTAGACAAAAAATATTTAGTCCCCATATCATTTGCGCAGTGTCCACAGATGTTCAAAAGTCTATTTTGAGCCTAAATTTTGGAATTTTGACAAATGTGCAAATTCTTGCCAGAATTGTAAATTTTCACCACCCTGGGGTGGTCAAATTCATCAAAATTACACGAATTTTTTTATTCCACATATCATTTCCGCAGTATCCATAGATGTTCAAAAGTCTATTTTGAGCCTAAAATTTGGAATTTTAAGAAGTGTGCAAATTCTTGCCAGAATTGTAAATTTTCACTACCCCGGGAATGGTCAAAATCAGAAAAATTAGACAAAAAATGTTTAGTCCCCATATCATTTGCGCAGTGTCCATAGATGTTCAAAAGTCTTTTTTGAGCCTAAAATTTGGAATTTTAAGAAGTATGCAAATTTATGCCAGAATTATAAATTTTCACCACCCCGGGGTGGTCAAAATCAGAAAAATTTGACAACAAATATTTAGTCCCCGTATCATTTGCGCAGTGTCCACAGATGTTCAAAAGTCTATTTTGAGCCTAAATTTGGGAATTTTGACAAATGTGCAAATTATTCCCAGAATTGTAAATTTTCACCACCCCGGGGTGGTCAAATTCATCAAAATTACAAGAAATTTTTTATTCCACATATCATTTGCGCAGTGTCCATAGATGTTCAAAAGTCTTTTTTGAGCCTAAAATTTGGAATTTTAAGAAGTGTGCAAATTCATGCCAGAATTGTAAATTTTCACCACCCCGGGGTGCTCAAAATCATCAAAATTACAAGAAATTTTTTTAGTCCACATATCATTTGCGCAGTGTCCATAGATGTTCCAAAGTCTTTTTTGAGCCTAAAATTTGGAATTTTAAGAAGTGTGCAAATTCATGCCAGAATTGTAAATTTTCACCACCCCGGGGTGGTCAAAATCAGAAAAATTAGACAAAAAATATTTAGTCCCCATATCATTTGCGCAGTGTGCATAGATGTTCAAAAGTCTATTTTGAGCCTAAATTTGGGAATTCTGACAAATGTGCAAATTATTCCCAGAATTGTAAATTTTCACCACCCCAGGGGTGGTCAAATTCATCAAAATTACAAGAAATTTTGTATTCCACATATCATTTCCGCAGTATCCATAGATGTTCAAAAGTCCTTTTTGAGCCTAAAATTTGGAATTTTCAGAAGTGTGCAAATTCATGCCAGAATTGTAAATTTTCACTACCCCGGGGTGGTCAAAATCATCAAAATTATACGAAATATTTTTAGTCCACATATCATTTCCGTAGTGTGCATAGATGTTCAAAAGTCTTTTTTAGCCTCAAATTTGGAATTTTAAGAAGTGTGGAAATTCTTGCCAGAATTGTAAAATTTCACCACCCCTGGGTGGTCAAAATCTTCAAAATTTGACAACAAATGTTTAGTCCCCGTATCATTTGCGCAGTGTCCACAGATGTTCAAAAGTCTATTTTGAGCCTAAATTGGGGAATTTTGACAAATGTGCAAATTATTCCCAGAATTGTAAATTTTCACCACCCCAGGGGTGGTCAAATTCATCAAAATTACAAGAATTTTTTTATTCCACATATCATTTGCGCAGTGTCCATAGATGTTCAAAAGTCTTTTTTGAGCCTAAAATTTGGAATTTTAAGAAGTGTGCAAATTCATGCCAGAATTGTAAATTTTCACCACCCCGGGGTGGTCAAAATCAGAAAAATTAGACAAAAAATATTTAGTCCCCGTATCATTTGCGCAGTGTCCACAGATGTTCAAAAGTCTATTTTGAGCCTAAATTTGGGAATTTTGACAAATGTGTAAATTCATGCCAGAATTGTAAATTTTCACCACCCCGGGGTGCTCAAAATCATCAAAATTACACGAATTTTTTTTAGTCTACATATCATTTGCGCAGTATCCATAGATGTTCAAAAGTCTTTTTTGAGCCTAAAATTTGGAATTTTAAGAAGTGTGCAAATTCATGCCAGAATTGTAAATTTTCACCACCCCGGGGTGGTCAAAATCAGAAAAATTAGACAAAAAATATTTAGTCCCCATATCATTTGCGCAGTGTGCATAGATGTTCAAAAGTCTATTTTGAGCCTAAATTTTGGAATTCTGACAAATGTGCAAATTATTCCCAGAATTGTAAATTTTCACCACCCCAGGGGTGGTCAAATTCATCAAAATTACAAGAAATTTTGTATTCCACATATCATTTCCGCAGTATCCATAGATGTTCAAAAGTCCTTTTTGAGCCTAAAATTTGGAATTTTCAGAAGTGTGCAAATTCATGCCAGAATTGTAAATTTTCACCACCCCGGGGTGGTCAAAATCAGAAAAATTAGACAAAAAATATTTAGTCCCCATATCATTTGCGCAGTGTCCACAGATGTTCAAAAGTCTATTTTGAGCCTAAATTTTGGAATTTTGACAAATGTGCAAATTCTTGCCAGAATTGTAAATTTTCACCACACCGGGGTGGTCAAATTCATCAAAATTACACGAATTTTTTTATTCCACATATCATTTCCGCAGTATCCATAGATGTTCAAAAGTCTATTTTGAGCCTAAAATTTGGAATTTTCAGAAGTGTGCAAATTCATGCCAGAATTGTAAATTTTCACCACCCCGGGGTGGTCAAAATCATCAAAATTAGACAAAAAATATTTAGTCCCCATATCATTTGCGCAGTGTCCACAGATGTTCAAAAGTCTATTTTGAGCCTAAATTTGGGAATTTTGACAAATGTGCAAATTATTCCCAGAATTGTAAATTTTCACCACCCCGGGGTGGTCAAATTCATCAAAATTACAAGAATTTTTTTTAGTCCACATATGATTTGCGCAGTGTCCATAGATGTTCAAAAGTCTTTTTTGAGCCTAAAATTTGGAATTTTAAGAAGTATGCAAATTTATGCCAGAATTATAAATTTTCACCACCCCGGGGTGGTCAAAATCAGAAAAATTAGACAAAAAATATTTAGTCCCCGTATCATTTGCGCAGTGTCCACAGATGTTCAAAAGTCTATTTTGAGCCTAAATTTGGGAATTTTGACAAATGTGTAAATTCATGCCAGAATTGTAAATTTTCACCACCCAGGGGTGCTCAAAATCATCAAAATTACAAGAAATTTTTTTAGTCCACATATCATTTGCGCAGTGTCCATAGATGTTCCAAAGTCTTTTTTGAGCCTAAAATTTGGAATTTTAAGAAGTGTGCAAATTCATGCCAGAATTATAAATTTTCACCACCCCGGGGTGGTCAAAATCAGAAAAATTTGACAACAAATATTTAGTCCCCGTATCATTTGCGCAGTGTCCACAGATGTTCAAAAGTCTATTTTGAGCCTAAATTTGGGAATTTTGACAAATGTGTAAATTATTCCCAGAATTGTAAATTTTCACCACCCTGGGGTGGTCAAATTCATCAAATTTACAAGAAATTTTTTATTCCACATATCATTTGCGCAGTGTCCATAGATGTTCAAAAGTCTTTTTTGAGCCTAAAATTTGGAATTTTAAGAAGTGTGCAAATTCATGCCAGAATTGTAAATTTTCACCACCCCGGGGTGGTCAAAATCATCAAAATTAGACAAAAAATATTTAGTCCCCGTATCATTTGCGCAGTGTCCACAGATGTTCAAAAGTCTATTTTGAGCCTAAATTTGGGAATTTTGACAAATGTGTAAATTCATGCCAGAATTGTAAATTTTCACCACCCCGGGGTGCTCAAAATCATCAAAATTACATGACATTTTTTTAGTCCACATATCATTTGCACAGTGTCCATAGATGTTCCAAAGTCTTTTTTGAGCCTAAAATTTGGAATTTTAAGAAGTGTGCAAATTCATGCCAGAATTGTAAATTTTCACCACCCCAGGGTGGTCAAATTCATCAAAATTACAAGAAATTTTTTATTCCACATATCATTTCCGCAGTATCCGTAGATGTTCAAAAGTCCTTTTTGAGGCTAAAATTTGGAATTTTCAGAAGTGTGCAAATTCATGCCAGAATTGTAAATTTTCACCACCCCGGGGTGGTCAAAATCATCAAAATTAGACAACAAATATTTAGTCCCCATATCATTTGCGCAGTGTCCACAGATGTTCAAAAGTCTATTTTGAGCCTAAATTTTGGAATTTTGACAAATGTGCAAATTCTTGCCAGAATTGTAAATTTTCACCACCCTGGGGTGGTCAAATTCATCAAAATTACAAGAATTTTTTTTAATCCACATATCATTTCCGCAGTATCCATAGATGTTCAAAAGTCTATTTTGAGCCTAAAATTTGGAATTTTAAGAAGTGTGCAAATTCTTGCCAGAATTGTAAATTTTCACCACCCCGGGAATGGTCAAAATCAGAAAAATTAGACAAAAAATATTTAGTCCCCATATCATTTGCGCAGTGTCCATAGATGTTCAAAAGTCTTTTTTGAGCCTAAAATTTGGAATTTTAAGAAGTGTGCAAATTCTTGCCAGAATTGTAAATTTTCACCACCCCGGGAATGGTCAAAATCAGAAAAATTAGACAAAAAATATTTAGTCCCCATATCATTTGCGCAGTGTCCATAGATGTTCAAAAGTCTTTTTTGAGCCTAAAATTTGGAATTTTAAGAAGTGTGCAAATTTATGCCAGAATTGTAAATTTTCACCACCCCGGGGTGGTCAAAATCAGAAAAATTTGACAACAAATATTTAGTCCCCGTATCATTTGCGCAGTGTCCACAGATGTTCAAAAGTCTATTTGGAGCCTAAATTTGGGAATTTTGACAAATGTGCAAATTATTCCCAGAATTGTAAATTTTCACCACACCGGGGTGCTCAAATTCATCAAAATTACAAGAAATTTTTTATTCCACATATCATTTGCGCAGTGTCCATAGATGTTCAAAAGTCTTTTTTGAGCCTAAAATTTGGAATTTTAAGAAGTGTGCAAATTCATGCCAGAATTGTAAATTTTCACCACCCCGGGGTGGTCAAAATCATCAAAATTAGACAAAAAATATTTAGTCCCCGTATCATTTGCGCAGTGTCCACAGATGTTCAAAAGTCTATTTTGAGCCTAAATTTGGGAATTTTGACAAATGTGCAAATTATTCCCAGAATTGTAAATTTTCACCACCCCGGGGTGGTCAAATTCATCAAAATTACAAGAATTTTTTTATTCCACATATCATTTCCGTAGTATCCATAGATGTTCAAAAGTCCTTTTTGAGCCTAAAATTTGGAATTTTAAGAAGTGTGCAAATTCATGCCAGAATTGTAAATTTTCACCACCCCGGGGTGGTCAAAATCAGAAAAATTAGACAAAAAATATTTAGTCCCCATATCATTTGCGCAGTGTCCACAGATGTTCAAAAGTCTATTTTGAGCCTAAATTTGGGAATTTTGACAAATGTGCAAATTCTTGCCAGAATTGTAAATTTTCACCACCCTGGGGTGGTCAAATTCATCAAAATTACACGAATGTTTTTATTCCACATATCATTTCCGCAGTATCCATAGATGTTCAAAAGTCTATTTTGAGCCTAAAATTTGGAATTTTAAGAAGTGTGCAAATTCTTGCCAGAATTGTAAATTTTCACTACCCCGGGAATGGTCAAAATCAGAAAAATTAGACAAAAAATGTTTAGTCCCCATATCATTTGCGCAGTGTCCATAGATGTTCAAAAGTCTTTTTTGAGCCTAAAATTTGGAATTTTAAGAAGTATGCAAATTTATGCCAGAATTATAAATTTTCACCACCCCGGGGTGGTCAAAATCAGAAAAATTTGACAACAAATATTTAGTCCCCGTATCATTTGCGCAGTGTCCACAGATGTTCAAAAGTCTATTTTGAGCCTAAATTTGGGAATTTTGACAAATGTGCAAATTCTTGCCAGAATTGTAAATTTTCACCACCCCAGGGGTGGTCAAATTCATCAAAATTACAAGAAATTTTTTATTCCACATATCATTTGCGCAGTGTCCATAGATGTTCAAAAGTCTTTTTTGAGCCTAAAATTTGGAATTTTAAGAAGTGTGCAAATTCATGCCAGAATTGTAAATTTTCACCACCCCGGGGTGGTCAAAATCAGAAAAATTAGACAAAAAATATTTAGTCCCTGTATCATTTGCACAGTGTCCACAGATGTTCAAAAGTCTATTTTGAGCCTAAATTTGGGAATTTTGACAAATGTGTAAATTCATGCCAGAATTGTAAATTTTCACCACCCAGGGGTGCTCAAAATCATCAAAATTACAAGAAATTTTTTTAGTCCACATATCATTTGCGCAGTGTCCATAGATGTTCCAAAGTCTTTTTTGAGCCTAAAATTTGGAATTTTAAGAAGTGTGCAAATTCATGCCAGAATTGTAAATTTTCACCACCCCGGGGTGGTCAAAATCAGAAAAATTAGACAAAAAATATTTAGTCCCCATATCATTTGCGCAGTGTGCATAGATGTTCAAAAGTCTATTTTGAGCCTAAATTTTGGAATTCTGACAAATGTGCAAATTATTCCCAGAATTGTAAATTTTCACCACCCCGGGGTGGTCAAATTCATCAAAATTACAAGAAATTTTGTATTCCACATATCATTTCCGCAATATCCATAGATGTTCAAAAGTCCTTTTTGAGCCTAAAATTTGGAATTTTCAGAAGTGTGCAAATTCATGCCAGAATTGTAAATTTTCACCACCCCGGGGTGGTCAAAATCAGAAAAATTAGACAACAAATATTTAGTCCCCATATCATTTACGCAGTGTCCACAGATGTTCAAAAGTCTATTTTGAGCCTAAATTTTGGAATTTTGACAAATGTGCAAATTATTCCCAGAATTGTAAATTTTCACCACCCCGGGGTGGTCAAAATCATCAAAATTACAACAATTTTTTTTAGTCCACATATGATTTGCGCAGTGTCCATAGATGTTCAAAAGTCTTTTTTGAGCCTAAAATTTGGAATTTTAAGAAGTATGCAAATTTATGCCAGAATTATAAATTTTCACCACCCCGGGGTGGTCAAAATCATCAAAATTTGACAACAAATATTTAGTCCCCGTATCATTTGCGCAGTGTCCACAGATGTTCAAAAGTCTATTTTGAGCCTAAATTTGGGAATTTTGACAAATGTGCAAATTATTCCCAGAATTGTAAATTTTCACCACCCCGGGGTGGTCAAATTCATCAAAATTACAAGAAAATTTTTATTCCACATATCATTTGCGCAGTGTCCATAGATGTTCCAAAGTCTTTTTTGAGCCTAAAATTTGGAATTTTAAGAAGTGTGCAAATTCATGCCAGAATTGTAAATTTTCACCACCCCGGGGTGGTCAAAATCATCAAAATTAGACAAAAAATATTTAGTCCCCGTATCATTTGTGCAGTGTCCACAGATGTTCAAAAGTCTATTTTGAGCCTAAATTTTGGAATTCTGACAAATGTGCAAATTATTCCCAGAATTGTAAATTCATGCCAGAATTGTAAATTTTCACCACCCCGGGGTGGTCAAAATCATCAAAATTAGACAAAAAATATTTAGTCCCTGTATCATTTGCACAGTGTCCACAGATGTTCAAAAGTCTATTTTGAGCCTAAATTTGGGAATTTTGACAAATGTGTAAATTCATGCCAGAATTGTAAATTTTCACCACCCAGGGGTGCTCAAAATCATCAAAATTACAAGAAATTTTTTTAGTCCACATATCATTTGCGCAGTGTCCATAGATGTTCCAAAGTCTTTTTTGAGCCTAAAATTTGGAATTTTAAGAAGTGTGCAAATTCATGCCAGAATTATAAATTTTCACCACCCCGGGGTGGTCAAAATCAGAAAAATTTGACAACAAATATTTAGTCCCCGTATCATTTGCGCAGTGTCCACAGATGTTCAAAAGTCTATTTTGAGCCTAAATTTGGGAATTTTGACAAATGTGCAAATTATTCCCAGAATTGTAAATTTTCACCACCCCAGGGGTGGTCAAATTCATCAAAATTACAAGAAATTTTTTATTCCACATATCATTTGCGCAGTGTCCATAGATGTTCAAAAGTCTTTTTTGAGCCTAAAATTTGGAATTTTAAGAAGTGTGCAAATTCATGCCAGAATTGTAAATTTTCACCACCCCGGGGTGGTCAAAATCAGAAAAATTAGACAAAAAATATTTAGTCCCCGTATCATTTGTGCAGTGTCCACAGATGTTCAAAAGTCTATTTTGAGCCTAAATTTGGGAATTTTGACAAATGTGTAAATTCATGCCAGAATTGTAAATTTTCACCACCCAGGGGTGCTCAAAATCATCAAAATTACACGAAATTTTTTTATTCCACATATCATTTGCGCAGTGTCCATAGATGTTCCAAAGTCTTTTTTGAGCCTAAAATTTGGAATTTTAAGAAGTGTGCAAATTCATGCCAGAATTGTAAATTTTCACCACCCCGGGGTGGTCAAAATCATCAAAATTAGACAAAAAATATTTAGTCCCCGTATCATTTGCGCAGTGTCCACAGATGTTCAAAAGTCTATTTTGAGCCTAAATTTGGGAATTTTGACAAATGTGCAAATTATTCCCAGAATTGTAAATTTTCACCACACCGGGGTGGTCAAATTCATCAAAATTACAAGAAATTTTTTATTCCACATATCATTTCCGTAGTATCCATAGATGTTCAAAAGTCCTTTTTGAGCCTAAAATTTGGAATTTTAAGAAGTGTGCAAATTCATGCCAGAATTGTAAATTTTCACCACCCCGGGGTGGTCAAAATCAGAAAAATTAGACAAAAAATATTTAGTCCCCATATCATTTGCGCAGTGTCCACAGATGTTCAAAAGTCTATTTTGAGCCTAAATTTGGGAATTTTGACAAATGTGCAAATTCTTGCCAGAATTGTAAATTTTCACCACCCTGGGGTGGTCAAATTCATCAAAATTACACGAATTTTTTTAGTCCACATATCATTTCCGCAGTATCCATAGATGTTCAAAAGTCTATTTTGAGCCTAAAATTTGGAATTTTAAGAAGTGTGCAAATTCTTGCCAGAATTGTAAATTTTCACTACCCCAGGAATGGTCAAAATCAGAAAAATTAGACAAAAAATGTTTAGTCCCCATATCATTTGCGCAGTGTCCATAGATGTTCAAAAGTCTTTTTTGAGCCTAAAATTTGGAATTTTAAGAAGTATGCAAATTTATGCCAGAATTATAAATTTTCACCATCCCGGGGTGGTCAAAATCAGAAAAATTTGACAACAAATATTTAGTCCCCGTATCATTTGCGCAGTGTCCACAGATGTTCAAAAGTCTATTTTGAGCCTAAATTTGGGAATTTTGACAAATGTGCAAATTATTCCCAGAATTGTAAATTTTCACCACACCGGGGTGGTCAAATTCATCAAAATTACAAGAAATTTTTTATTCCACATATCATTTGCGCAGTGTCCATAGATGTTCAAAAGTCTTTTTTGAGCCTAAAATTTGGAATTTTAAGAAGTGTGCAAATTCATGCCAGAATTGTAAATTTTCACCACCCCGGGGTGGTCAAAATCAGAAAAATTAGACAAAAAATATTTAGTCCCCGTATCATTTGTGCAGTGTCCACAGATGTTCAAAAGTCTATTTTGAGCCTAAATTTTGGAATTTTGACAAATGTGTAAATTCATGCCAGAATTGTAAATTCATGCCAGAATTGTAAATTTTCACCACCCCGGGGTGGTCAAAATCATCAAAATTAGACAAAAAATATTTAGTCCCTGTATCATTTGCACAGTGTCCACAGATGTTCAAAAGTCTATTTTGAGCCTAAATTTGGGAATTTTGACAAATGTGTAAATTCATGCCAGAATTGTAAATTTTCACCACCCAGGGGTGCTCAAAATCATCAAAATTACAAGAAATTTTTTTAGTCCACATATCATTTGCGCAGTGTCCATAGATGTTCCAAAGTCTTTTTTGAGCCTAAAATTTGGAATTTTAAGAAGTGTGCAAATTCATGCCAGAATTGTAAATTTTCACCACCCCGGGGTGGTCAAAATCAGAAAAATTAGACAAAAAATATTTAGTCCCCATATCATTTGCGCAGTGTGCATAGATGTTCAAAAGTCTATTTTGAGCCTAAATTTTGGAATTCTGACAAATGTGCAAATTATTCCCAGAATTGTAAATTTTCACCACCCCGGGGTGGTCAAATTCATCAAAATTACAAGAAATTTTGTATTCCACATATCATTTCCGCAATATCCATAGATGTTCAAAAGTCCTTTTTGAGCCTAAAATTTGGAATTTTCAGAAGTGTGCAAATTCATGCCAGAATTGTAAATTTTCACCACCCCGGGGTGGTCAAAATCATCAAAATTAGACAACAAATATTTAGTCCCCATATCATTTACGCAGTGTCCACAGATGTTCAAAAGTCTATTTTGAGCCTAAATTTTGGAATTTTGACAAATGTGCAAATTATTCCCAGAATTGTAAATTTTCACCACCCCGGGGTGGTCAAAATCATCAAAATTACAAGAATTTTTTTTAGTCCACATATCATTTGCGCAGTGTCCATAGATGTTCAAAAGTCTTTTTTGAGCCTAAAATTTGGAATTTTAAGAAGTATGCAAATTTATGCCAGAATTATAAATTTTCACCACCCCGGGGTGGTCAAAATCTTCAAAATTTGACAACAAATATTTAGTCCCCGTATCATTTGCGCAGTGTCCACAGATGTTCAAAAGTCTATTTTGAGCCTAAATTTGGGAATTTTGACAAATGTGCAAATTATTCCCAGAATTGTAAATTTTCACCACCCCGGGGTGGTCAAATTCATCAAAATTACAAGAAAATTTTTATTCCACATATCATTTGCGCAGTGTCCATAGATGTTCCAAAGTCTTTTTTGAGCCTAAAATTTGGAATTTTAAGAAGTGTGCAAATTCATGCCAGAATTGTAAATTTTCACCACCCCGGGGTGGTCAAAATCATCAAAATTAGACAAAAAATATTTAGTCCCCGTATCATTTGTGCAGTGTCCACAGATGTTCAAAAGTCTATTTTGAGCCTAAATTTTGGAATTCTGACAAATGTGCAAATTATTCCCAGAATTGTAAATTCATGCCAGAATTGTAAATTTTCACCACCCCGGGGTGGTCAAAATCATCAAAATTAGACAAAAAATATTTAGTCCCTGTATCATTTGCACAGTGTCCACAGATGTTCAAAAGTCTATTTTGAGCCTAAATTTGGGAATTTTGACAAATGTGTAAATTCATGCCAGAATTGTAAATTTTCACCACCCAGGGGTGCTCAAAATCATCAAAATTACAAGAAATTTTTTTAGTCCACATATCATTTGCGCAGTGTCCATAGATGTTCCAAAGTCTTTTTTGAGCCTAAAATTTGGAATTTTAAGAAGTGTGCAAATTCATGCCAGAATTGTAAATTTTCACCACCCCGGGGTGGTCAAAATCAGAAAAATTAGACAAAAAATATTTAGTCCCCATATCATTTGCGCAGTGTGCATAGATGTTCAAAAGTCTATTTTGAGCCTAAATTTTGGAATTCTGACAAATGTGCAAATTATTCCCAGAATTGTAAATTTTCACCACCCCGGGGTGGTCAAATTCATCAAAATTACAAGAAATTTTGTATTCCACATATCATTTCCGCAATATCCATAGATGTTCAAAAGTCCTTTTTGAGCCTAAAATTTGGAATTTTCAGAAGTGTGCAAATTCATGCCAGAATTGTAAATTTTCACCACCCCGGGGTGGTCAAAATCATCAAAATTAGACAACAAATATTTAGTCCCCATATCATTTACGCAGTGTCCACAGATGTTCAAAAGTCTATTTTGAGCCTAAATTTTGGAATTTTGACAAATGTGCAAATTATTCCCAGAATTGTAAATTTTCACCACCCCGGGGTGGTCAAAATCATCAAAATTACAAGAATTTTTTTTAGTCCACATATGATTTGCGCAGTGTCCATAGATGTTCAAAAGTCTTTTTTGAGCCTAAAATTTGGAATTTTAAGAAGTATGCAAATTTATGCCAGAATTATAAATTTTCACCACCCCGGGGTGGTCAAAATCTTCAAAATTTGACAACAAATATTTAGTCCCCGTATCATTTGCGCAGTGTCCACAGATGTTCAAAAGTCTATTTTGAGCCTAAATTTGGGAATTTTGACAAATGTGCAAATTCTTGCCAGAATTGTAAATTTTCACCACCCCGGGGTGGTCAAATTCATCAAAATTACAAGAATTTTTTTATTCCACATATCATTTCCGCAGTATCCATAGATGTTCAAAAGTCTATTTTGAGCCTAAAATTTGGAATTTTAAGAAGTGTGCAAATTCTTGCCAGAATTGTAAATTTTCACCACCCCGGGAATGGTCAAAATCAGAAAAATTAGACAAAAAATATTTAGTCCCCATATCATTTGCGCAGTGTCCATAGATGTTCAAAAGTCTTTTTTGAGCCTAAAATTTGGAATTTTAAGAAGTGTGCAAATTCTTGCCAGAATTGTAAATTTTCACCACCCCGTGAATGGTCAAAATCAGAAAAATTAGACAAAAAATATTTAGTCCCCATATCATTTGCGCAGTGTCCATAGATGTTCAAAAGTCTTTTTTGAGCCTAAAATTTGGAATTTTAAGAAGTATGCAAATTTATGCCAGAATTATAAATTTTCACCACCCCGGGGTGGTCAAAATCTTCAAAATTTGACAACAAATATTAAGTCCCCGTATCATTTGCGCAGTGTCCACAGATGTTCAAAAGTCTATTTTGAGCCTAAATTTGGGAATTTTGACAAATGTGCAAATTATTCCCAGAATTGTAAATTTTCACCACACCGGGGTGGTCAAATTCATCAAAATTACAAGAAATTTTTTATTCCACATATCATTTGCGCAGTGTCCATAGATGTTCAAAAGTCTTTTTTGAGCCTAAAATTTGGAATTTTAAGAAGTGTGCAAATTCATGCCAGAATTGTAAATTTTCACCACCCCGGGGTGGTCAAAATCAGAAAAATTAGACAACAAATATTTAGTCCCCGTATCATTTGCGCAGTGTCCACAGATGTTCAAAAGTCTATTTTGTGCCTAAATTTGGGAATTTTGACAAATGTGCAAATTATTCCCAGAATTGTAAATTTTCACCACACCGGGGTGGTCAAATTCATCAAAATTACAAGAACTTTTTTATTCCACATATCATTTCCGTAGTATCCATAGATGTTCAAAAGTCCTTTTTGAGCCTAAAATTTGGAATTTTCAGAAGTGTGCAAATTCATGCCAGAATTGTAAATTTTCACCACCCCGGGGTGGTCAAAATCATCAAAATTAGACAACAAATATTTAGTCCCCATATCATTTGCGCAGTGTCCACAGATGTTCAAAAGTCTATTTTGAGCCTAAATTTGGGAATTTTGACAAATGTGCAAATTCTTGCCAGACCTGGGGTGGTCAAAATCATCAAAATTACACGAATTTTTTTATTCCACATATCATTTCCGCAGTATCCATAGATGTTCAAAAGTCTATTTTGAGCCTAAAATTTGGAATTTTAAGAAGTGTGCAAATTCTTGCCAGAATTGTAAATTTTCACTACCCCGGGAATGGTCAAAATCAGAAAAATTAGACCAAAAATGTTTAGTCCCCATATCATTTGCGCAGTGTCCATAGATGTTCAAAAGTCTTTTTTGAGCCTAAAATTTGGAATTTTAAGAAGTATGCAAATTTATGCCAGAATTATAAATTTTCACCACCCCGGGGTGGTCAAAATCTTCAAAATTTGACAACAAATATTTAGTCCCCGTATCATTTGTGCAGTGTCCACAGATGTTCAAAAGTCTATTTTGAGCCTAAATTTTGGAATTCTGACAAATGTGCAAATTATTCCCAGAATTGTAAATTCATGCCAGAATTGTAAATTTTCACCACCCCGGGGTGGTCAAAATCAGAAAAATTAGACAAAAAATATTTAGTCCCTGTATCATTTGCACAGTGTCCACAGATGTTCAAAAGTCTATTTTGAGCCTAAATTTGGGAATTTTGACAAATGTGTAAATTCATGCCAGAATTGTAAATTTTCACCACCCAGGGGTGCTCAAAATCATCAAAATTACAAGAAATTTTTTTAGTCCACATATCATTTGCGCAGTGTCCATAGATGTTCCAAAGTCTTTTTTGAGCCTAAAATTTGGAATTTTAAGAAGTGTGCAAATTCATGCCAGAATTGTAAATTTTCACCACCCCGGGGTGGTCAAAATCAGAAAAATTAGACAAAAAATATTTAGTCCCCATATCATTTGCGCAGTGTGCATAGATGTTCAAAAGTCTATTTTGAGCCTAAATTTTGGAATTCTGACAAATGTGCAAATTATTCCCAGAATTGTAAATTTTCACCACCCCGGGGTGGTCAAATTCATCAAAATTACAAGAAATTTTGTATTCCACATATCATTTCCGCAATATCCATAGATGTTCAAAAGTCCTTTTTGAGCCTAAAATTTGGAATTTTCAGAAGTGTGCAAATTCATGCCAGAATTGTAAATTTTCACCACCCCGGGGTGGTCAAAATCATCAAAATTAGACAACAAATATTTAGTCCCCATATCATTTACGCAGTGTCCACAGATGTTCAAAAGTCTATTTTGAGCCTAAATTTGGGAATTTTGACAAATGTGCAAATTATTCCCAGAATTGTAAATTTTCACCACCCCGGGGTGGTCAAAATCATCAAAATTACAACAATTTTTTTTATTCCACATATGATTTGCGCAGTGTCCATAGATGTTCAAAAGTCTTTTTTGAGCCTAAAATTTGGAATTTTAAGAAGTATGCAAATTTATGCCAGAATTATAAATTTTCACCACCCCGGGGTGGTCAAAATCTTCAAAATTTGACAACAAATATTTAGTCCCCGTATCATTTGCGCAGTGTCCACAGATGTTCAAAAGTCTATTTTGAGCCTAAATTTGGGAATTTTGACAAATGTGCAAATTCTTGCCAGAATTGTAAATTTTCACCACCCCGGGGTGGTCAAATTCATCAAAATTACAAGAATTTTTTTATTCCACATATCATTTCCGCAGTATCCATAGATGTTCAAAAGTCTATTTTGAGCCTAAAATTTGGAATTTTAAGAAGTGTGCAAATTCTTGCCAGAATTGTAAATTTTCACCACCCCGGGAATGGTCAAAATCAGAAAAATTAGACAAAAAATATTTAGTCCCCATATCATTTGCGCAGTGTCCATAGATGTTCAAAAGTCTTTTTTGAGCCTAAAATTTGGAATTTTAAGAAGTGTGCAAATTCTTGCCAGAATTGTAAATTTTCACCACCCCGTGAATGGTCAAAATCAGAAAAATTAGACAAAAAATATTTAGTCCCCATATCATTTGCGCAGTGTCCATAGATGTTCAAAAGTCTTTTTTGAGCCTAAAATTTGGAATTTTAAGAAGTATGCAAATTTATGCCAGAATTATAAATTTTCACCACCCCGGGGTGGTCAAAATCTTCAAAATTTGACAACAAATATTAAGTCCCCGTATCATTTGCGCAGTGTCCACAGATGTTCAAAAGTCTATTTTGAGCCTAAATTTGGGAATTTTGACAAATGTGCAAATTATTCCCAGAATTGTAAATTTTCACCACACCGGGGTGGTCAAATTCATCAAAATTACAAGAAATTTTTTATTCCACATATCATTTGCGCAGTGTCCATAGATGTTCAAAAGTCTTTTTTGAGCCTAAAATTTGGAATTTTAAGAAGTGTGCAAATTCATGCCAGAATTGTAAATTTTCACCACCCCGGGGTGGTCAAAATCAGAAAAATTAGACAACAAATATTTAGTCCCCGTATCATTTGCGCAGTGTCCACAGATGTTCAAAAGTCTATTTTGTGCCTAAATTTGGGAATTTTGACAAATGTGCAAATTATTCCTAGAATTGTAAATTTTCACCACACCGGGGTGGTCAAATTCATCAAAATTACAAGAACTTTTTTATTCCACATATCATTTCCGTAGTATCCATAGATGTTCAAAAGTCCTTTTTGAGCCTAAAATTTGGAATTTTCAGAAGTGTGCAAATTCATGCCAGAATTGTAAATTTTCACCACCCCGGGGTGGTCAAAATCATCAAAATTAGACAACAAATATTTAGTCCCCATATCATTTGCGCAGTGTCCACAGATGTTCAAAAGTCTATTTTGAGCCTAAATTTGGGAATTTTGACAAATGTGCAAATTCTTGCCAGACCTGGGGTGGTCAAAATCATCAAAATTACACGAATTTTTTTATTCCACATATCATTTCCGCAGTATCCATAGATGTTCAAAAGTCTATTTTGAGCCTAAAATTTGGAATTTTAAGAAGTGTGCAAATTCTTGCCAGAATTGTAAATTTTCACTACCCCGGGAATGGTCAAAATCAGAAAAATTAGACAAAAAATGTTTAGTCCCCATATCATTTGCGCAGTGTCCATAGATGTTCAAAAGTCTTTTTTGAGCCTAAAATTTGGAATTTTAAGAAGTATGCAAATTTATGCCAGAATTATAAATTTTCACCACCCCGGGGTGGTCAAAATCTTCAAAATTTGACAACAAATATTTAGTCCCCGTATCATTTGCGCAGTGTCCACAGATGTTCAAAAGTCTATTTTGAGCCTAAATTTGGGAATTTTGACAAATGTGCAAATTATTCCCAGAATTGTAAATTTTCACCACCCCGGGGTGGTCAAATTCATCAAAATTACAAGAATTTTTTTATTCCACATATCATTTCCGCAGTATCCATAGATGTTCAAAAGTCTTTTTTGAGCCGAAAATTTGGAATTTTAAGAAGTGTGCAAATTCTTGCCAGAATTGTAAATTTTCACCACCCCGGGAATGGTCAAAATCAGAAAAATTAGACAAAAAATATTTAGTCCCCATATCATTTGCGCAGTGTCCATAGATGTTCAAAAGTCTTTTTTGAGCCTAAAATTTGGAATTTTAAGAAGTGTGCAAATTCTTGCCAGAATTGTAAATTTTCACCACCCCGTGAATGGTCAAAATCAGAAAAATTAGACAAAAAATATTTAGTCCCCATATCATTTGCGCAGTGTCCATAGATGTTCAAAAGTCTTTTTTGAGCCTAAAATTTGGAATTTTAAGAAGTATGCAAATTTATGCCAGAATTATAAATTTTCACCACCCCGGGGTGGTCAAAATCTTCAAAATTTGACAACAAATATTAAGTCCCCGTATCATTTGCGCAGTGTCCACAGATGTTCAAAAGTCTATTTTGAGCCTAAATTTGGGAATTTTGACAAATGTGCAAATTATTCCCAGAATTGTAAATTTTCACCACACCGGGGTGGTCAAATTCATCAAAATTACAAGAAATTTTTTTTTCCACATATCATTTGCGCAGTGTCCATAGATGTTCAAAAGTCTTTTTTGAGCCTAAAATTTGGAATTTTAAGAAGTGTGCAAATTCATGCCAGAATTGTAAATTTTCACCACCCCGGGGTGGTCAAAATCAGAAAAATTAGACAACAAATATTTAGTCCCCGTATCATTTGCGCAGTGTCCACAGATGTTCAAAAGTCTATTTTGAGCCTAAATTTGGGAATTTTGACAAATGTGCAAATTATTCCCAGAATTGTAAATTTTCACCACACCGGGGTGGTCAAATTCATCAAAATTACAAGAACTTTTTTATTCCACATATCATTTCCGTAGTATCCATAGATGTTCAAAAGTCCTTTTTGAGCCTAAAATTTGGAATTTTCAGAAGTGTGCAAATTCATGCCAGAATTGTAAATTTTCACCACCCCGGGGTGGTCAAAATCATCAAAATTAGACAACAAATATTTAGTCCCCATATCATTTGCGCAGTGTCCACAGATGTTCAAAAGTCTATTTTGAGCCTAAATTTTGGAATTTTGACAAATGTGCAAATTCTTGCCAGACCTGGGGTGGTCAAAATCATCAAAATTACACGAATTTTTTTATTCCACATATCATTTCCGCAGTATCCATAGATGTTCAAAAGTCTATTTTGAGCCTAAAATTTGGAATTTTAAGAAGTGTGCAAATTCTTGCCAGAATTGTAAATTTTCACTACCCCGGGAATGGTCAAAATCAGAAAAATTAGACAAAAAATGTTTAGTCCCCATATCATTTGCGCAGTGTCCATAGATGTTCAAAAGTCTTTTTTGAGCCTAAAATTTGGAATTTTAAGAAGTATGCAAATTTATGCCAGAATTATAAATTTTCACCACCCCGGGGTGGTCAAAATCAGAAAAATTTGACAACAAATATTTAGTCCCCGTATCATTTGCGCAGTGTCCACAGATGTTCAAAAGTCTATTTTGAGCCTAAATTTGGGAATTTTGACAAATGTGCAAATTATTCCCAGAATTGTAAATTTTCACCACACCGGGGTGGTCAAATTCATCAAAATTACAAGAAATTTTTTATTCCACATATGATTTGCGCAGTGTCCATAGATGTTCAAAAGTCTTTTTTGAGCCTAAAATTTGGAATTTTAAGAAGTGTGCAAATTCATGCCAGAATTGTAAATTTTCACCACCCCGGGGTGGTCAAAATCAGAAAAATTAGACAAAAAATATTTAGTCCCCGTATCATTTGCGCAGTGTCCACAGATGTTCAAAAGTCTATTTTGAGCCTAAATTTGGGAATTTTGACAAATGTGTAAATTCATGCCAGAATTGTAAATTTTCACCACCCAGGGGTGCTCAAAATCATCAAAATTACAAGAAATTTTTTTAGTCCACATATGATTTGCGCAGTGTCCATAGATGTTCCAAAGTCTTTTTTGAGCCTAAAATTTGGAATTTTAAGAAGTGTGCAAATTCATGCCAGAATTGTAAATTTTCACCACCCCGGGGTGGTCAAAATCATCAAACTTACAAGAATTTTTTTTAGTCCACATATGATTTGCGCAGTGTCCATAGATGTTCAAAAGTCTTTTTTGAGCCTAAAATTTGGAATTTTAAGAAGTATGCAAATTTATGCCAGAATTATAAATTTTCACCACCCCGGGGTGGTCAAAATCTTCAAAATTTGACAACAAATATTTAGTCCCCGTATCATTTGCGCAGTGTCCACAGATGTTCAAAAGTCTATTTTGAGCCTAAATTTGGGAATTTTGACAAATGTGCAAATTATTCCCAGAATTGTAAATTTTCACCACACCAGGGTGGTCAAATTCATCAAAATTACAAGAAAATTTTTATTCCAAATATCATTTGCGCAGTGTCCATAGATGTTCCAAAGTCTTTTTTGAGCCTAAAATTTGGAATTTTAAGAAGTGTGCAAATTCATGCCAGAATTGTAAATTTTCACCACCCCGGGGTGGTCAAAATCATCAAAATTAGACAAAAAATATTTAGTCCCCATATCATTTGCGCAGTGTGCATAGATGTTCAAAAGTCTATTTTGAGCCTAAATTTTGGAATTTTGACAAATGTGCAAATTATTCCCAGAATTGTAAATTTTCACCACCCCAGGGGTGGTCAAATTCATCAAAATTACAAGAATTTTTGTATTCCACATATCATTTCCGCAGTATCCATAGATGTTCAAAAGTCCTTTTTGAGCCTAAAATTTGGAATTTTCAGAAGTGTGCAAATTCATGCCAGAATTGTAAATTTTCACCACCCCGGGGTGGTCAAAATCATCAAAATTAGACAAAAAATATTTAGTCCCCATATCATTTGCGCAGTGTCCACAGATGTTCAAAAGTCTATTTTGAGCCTAAATTTGGGAATTTTGACAAATGTGTAAATTCATGCCAGAATTGTAAATTTTCACCACCCCGGGGTGCTCAAAATCATCAAAATTACAAGAATTTTTTTTATTCCACATATCATTTGCACAGTGTCCATAGATGTTCCAAAGTCTTTTTTGAGCCTAAAATTTGGAATTTTAAGAAGTGTGCAAATTCATGCCAGAATTGTAAATTTTCACCACCCCGGGGTGGTCAAAATCATCAAAATTAGACAAAAAATATTTAGTCCCCATATCATTTGCGCAGTGTGCATAGATGTTCAAAAGTCTATTTTGAGCCTAAATTTTGGAATTTTGACAAATGTGCAAATTATTCCCAGAATTGTAAATTTTCACCACCCCGGGGTGGTCAAATTCATCAAAATTACACGAAATTTTGTATTCCACATATCATTTCCGCAGTATCCATAGATGTTCAAAAGTCCTTTTTGAGCCTAAAATTTGGAATTTTCAGAAGTGTGCAAATTCATGCCAGAATTGTAAATTTTCACCACCCCGGGGTGGTCAAAATCATCAAAATTAGACAAAAAATATTTAGTCCCCATATCATTTGCGCAGTGTCCACAGATATCCCGGGGTGGTCAAATTCATCAAAATTACAAGAAATTTTTTATTCCACATATCATTTCCTTAGTATCCATAGATGTTCAAAAGTCCTTTTTGAGCCTAAAATTTGGAATTTTCAGAAGTGTGCAAATTCATGCCAGAATTGTAAATTTTCACCACCCCGGGGTGGTCAAAATCATCAAAATTAGACAAAAAATATTTAGTCCCCATATCATTTGCGCAGTGTCCACAGATGTTCAAAAGTCTATTTTGAGCCTAAAATTTGGGAATTTTGACAAATGTGCAAATTCTTGCCAGAATTGTAAATTTTCACCACCCTGGGGTGGTCAAATTCATCAAAATTACACGAATTTTTTTATTCCACATATCATTTCCGCAGTATCCATAGATGTTCAAAAGTCTATTTTGAGCCTAAAATTTGGAATTTTAAGAAGTGTGCAAATTCTTGCCAGAATTGTAAATTTTCACTACCCCGGGAATGGTCAAAATCAGAAAAATTAGACAAAAAATATTTAGTCCCCATATCATTTGCGCAGTGTCCATAGATGTTCAAAAGTCTTTTTTGAGCCTAAAATTTGGAATTTTAAGAAGTATGCAAATTTATGCCAGAATTATAAATTTTCACCACCCCGGGGTGGTCAAAATCAGAAAAATTTGACAACAAATATTTAGTCCCCGTATCATTTGCGCAGTGTCCACAGATGTTCAAAAGTCTATTTTGAGCCTAAATTTGGGAATTTTGACAAATGTGCAAATTATTCCCAGAATTGTAAATTTTCACCACCCCGGGGTGGTCAAATTCATCAAAATTACAAGAAATTTTTTATTCCACATATCATTTCCGTAGTATCCATAGATGTTCAAAAGTCCTTTTTGAGCCTAAAATTTGGAATTTTCAGAAGTGTGCAAATTCATGCCAGAATTGTAAATTTTCACCACCCCGGGGTGGTCAAAATCATCAAAATTAGACAAAAAATATTTAGTCCCCATATCATTTGCGCAGTGTCCACAGATGTTCAAAAGTCTATTTTGAGCCTAAATTTGGGAATTTTGACAAATGTGCAAATTCTTGCCAGAATTGTAAATTTTCACCACCCTGGGGTGGTCAAATTCATCAAAATTACACGAATTTTTTTATTCCACATATCATTTCCGCAGTATCCATAGATGTTCAAAAGTCTATTTTGAGCCTAAAATTTGGAATTTTAAGAAGTGTGCAAATTCTTGCCAGAATTGTAAATTTTCACTACCCCGGGAATGGTCAAAATCAGAAAAATTAGACAAAAAATGTTTAGTCCCCATATCATTTGCGCAGTGTCCATAGATGTTCAAAAGTCTTTTTTCAGCCTAAAATTTGGAATTTTAAGAAGTATGCAAATTTATGCCAGAATTATAAATTTTCACCACCCCGGGGTGGTCAAAATCTTCAAAATTTGACAACAAATATTTAGTCCCCGTATCATTTGCGCAGTGTCCACAGATGTTCAAAAGTCTATTTTGAGCCTAAATTTGGGAATTTTGACAAATGTGCAAATTCTTGCCAGAATTGTAAATTTTCACCACCCCGGGGTGGTCAAATTCATCAAAATTACAAGAATTTTTTTATTCCACATATCATTTCCGCAGTATCCATAGATGTTCAAAAGTCTATTTTGAGCCTAAAATTTGGAATTTTAAGAAGTGTGCAAATTCTTGCCAGAATTGTAAATTTTCACCACCCCGGGAATGGTCAAAATCAGAAAAATTAGACAAAAAATATTTAGTCCCCATATCATTTGCGCAGTGTCCATAGATGTTCAAAAGTCTTTTTTGAGCCTAAAATTTGGAATTTTAAGAAGTGTGCAAATTCTTGCCAGAATTGTAAATTTTCACCACCCCGTGAATGGTCAAAATCAGAAAAATTAGACAAAAAATATTTAGTCCCCATATCATTTGCGCAGTGTCCATAGATGTTCAAAAGTCTTTTTTGAGCCTAAAATTTGGAATTTTAAGAAGTATGCAAATTTATGCCAGAATTATAAATTTTCACCACCCCGGGGTGGTCAAAATCTTCAAAATTTGACAACAAATATTAAGTCCCCGTATCATTTGCGCAGTGTCCACAGATGTTCAAAAGTCTATTTTGAGCCTAAATTTGGGAATTTTGACAAATGTGCAAATTATTCCCAGAATTGTAAATTTTCACCACACCGGGGTGGTCAAATTCATCAAAATTACAAGAAATTTTTTATTCCACATATCATTTGCGCAGTGTCCATAGATGTTCAAAAGTCTTTTTTGAGCCTAAAATTTGGAATTTTAAGAAGTGTGCAAATTCATGCCAGAATTGTAAATTTTCACCACCCCGGGGTGGTCAAAATCTTCAAAAATTAGACAAAAAATATTTAGTCCCCGTATCATTTGCGCAGTGTCCACAGATGTTCAAAAGTCTATTTTGAGCCTAAATTTTGGAATTTTGACAAATGTGTAAATTCATGCCAGAATTGTAAATTTTCACCACCCCGGGGTGCTCAAAATCATCAAAATTACAAGAAATTTTTTTAGTCCACATATCATTTGCGCAGTGTCCATAGATGTTCCAAAGTCTTTTTTGAGCCTAAAATTTGGAATTTTAAGAAGTGTGCAAATTCATGCCAGAATTGTAAATTTTCACCACCCCAGGGTGGTCAAAATCAGAAAAATTAGACAAAAAATATTTAGTCCCCATATCATTTGCGCAGTGTGCATAGATGTTCAAAAGTCTATTTTGAGCCTAAATTTTGGAATTCTGACAAATGTGCAAATTATTCCCAGAATTGTAAATTTTCACCACCCCAGGGGTGGTCAAATTCATCAAAATTACAAGAAATTTTGTATTCCACATATCATTTCCGCAGTATCCATAGATGTTCAAAAGTCCTTTTTGAGCCTAAAATTTGGAATTTTCAGAAGTGTGCAAATTCATGCCAGAATTGTAAATTTTCACCACCCCGGGGTGGTCAAAATCAGAAAAATTAGACAAAAAATATTTAGTCCCCATATCATTTGCGCAGTGTCCACAGATGTTCAAAAGTCTATTTTGAGCCTAAATTTGGGAATTTTGACAAATGTGCAAATTATTCCCAGAATTGTAAATTTTCACCACACCGGGGTGGTCAAATTCATCAAAATTACAAGAAAACTTTTATTCCACATATCATTTGCGCAGTGTCCATAGATGTTCCAAAGTCTTTTTTGAGCCTAAAATTTGGAATTTTAAGAAGTGTGCAAATTCATGCCAGAATTGTAAATTTTCACCACCCCGGGGTGGTCAAAATCAGAAAAATTAGACAAAAAATATTTAGTCCCCATATCATTTGCGCAGTGTGCATAGATGTTCAAAAGTCTATTTTGAGCCTAAATTTTGGAATTTTGACAAATGTGCAAATTATTCCCAGAATTGTAAATTTTCACCACACCGGGGTGGTCAAATTCATCAAAATTACACGAAATTTGTTATTCCACATATCATTTCCGCAGTATCCATAGATGTTCAAAAGTCCTTTTTGAGCCTAAAATTTGGAATTTTCAGAAGTGTGCAAATTCATGCCAGAATTGAAAATTTTCACCACCCCGGGGTGGTCAAAATCATCAAAATTAGACAAAAAATATTTAGTCCCCATATCATTTGCGCAGTGTCCACAGATATCCCGGGGTGGTCAAATTCATCAAAATTACAAGAATTTTTTTATTCCACATATCATTTCCGCAGTATCCATAGATGTTCAAAAGTCCTTTTTGAGCCTAAAATTTGGAATTTTCAGAAGTGTGCAAATTCATGCCAGAATTGTAAATTTTCACCACCCCGGGGTGGTCAAAATCAGAAAAATTAGACAAAAAATATTTAGTCCCCGTATCATTTGCGCAGTGTCCACAGATGTTCAAAAGTCTATTTTGAGCCTAAATTTGGGAATTTTGACAAATGTGTAAATTCATGCCAGAATTGTAAATTTTCACCACCCCGGGGTGCTCAAAATCATCAAAATTACAAGAATTTTTTTTAGTCCACATATCATTTGCACAGTGTCCATAGATGTTCCAAAGTCTTTTTTGAGCCTAAAATTTGGAATTTTAAGAAGTGTGCAAATTCATGCCAGAATTGTAAATTTTCACCACCCCGGGGTGCTCAAAATCATCAAAATTAGACAAAAAATATTTAGTCCCCATATCATTTGCGCAGTGTGCATAGATGTTCAAAAGTCTATTTTGAGCCTAAATTTTGGAATTTTGACAAATGTGCAAATTATTCCCAGAATTGTAAATTTTCACCACACCGGGGTGGTCAAATTCATCAAAATTACACGAAATTTTTTATTCCACATATCATTTCCGCAGTATCCATAGATGTTCAAAAGTCCTTTTTGAGCCTAAAATTTGGAATTTTCAGAAGTGTGCAAATTCATGCCAGAATTGTAAATTTTCACCACCCCGGGGTGGTCAAAATCATCAAAATTAGACAAAAAATATTTAGTCCCCATATCATTTGCGCAGTGTCCACAGATATCCCGGGGTGGTCAATTCATCAAAATTACAAGAATTTTTTTATTCCACATATCATTTCCGCAGTATCCATAGATGTTCAAAAGTCCTTTTTGAGCCTAAAATTTGGAATTTTCAGAAGTGTGCAAATTCATGCCAGAATTGTAAATTTTCACCACCCCGGGGTGGTCAAAATCATCAAAATTAGACAAAAAATATTTAGTCCCCATATCATTTGCGCAGTGTCCACAGATGTTCAAAAGTCTATTTTGAGCCTAAATTTTGGAATTTTGACAAATGTGCAAATTCTTGCCAGAATTGAAAATTTTCACCACCCCGGGGTGGTCAAATTCATCAAAATTACAAGAATTTTTTTATTCCACATATCATTTCCGCAGTATCCATAGATGTTCAAAAGTCTATTTTGAGCCTAAAATTTGGAATTTTAAGAAGTGTGCAAATTCTTGCCAGAATTGTAAATTTTCACCACCCCGGGAATGGTCAAAATCATCAAAATTAGACAAAAAATATTTATCCCCCTATCATTTGCGCAGTGTCCACAGATGTTCAAAAGTCTATTTTGAGCCTAAATTTGGGAATTTTGACAAATGTGCAAAATCTTGCCAGAATTGTAAATTTTCACCACCCCGGGGTGCTCAAAATCATCAAAATTACAAGAATTTTTTTTAGTCCACATATGATTTGCGCAGTGTCCATAGATGTTCAAAAGTCTTTTTTGAGCCTAAAATTTGGAATTTTAAGAAGTATGCAAATTTATGCCAGAATAATAAATTTTCACCACCCCGGGGTGGTCAAAATCTTCAAAATTTGACAACAAATATTTAGTCCCCGTATCATTTGCGCAGTGTCCACAGATGTTCAAAAGTCTATTTTGAGCCTAAATTTGGGAATTTTGACAAATGTGCAAATTATTCCCAGAATTGTAAATTTTCACCACACCGGCGTGGTCAAATTCATCAAAATTACAAGAAATTTTTTATTCCACATATCATTTGCGCAGTGTCCATAGATGTTCAAAAGTCTTTTTTGAGCCTAAAATTTGGAATTTTAAGAATTGTGCAAATTCATGCCAGAATTGTAAATTTTCACCACCCCGGGGTGGTCAAAATCAGAAAAATTAGACAACAAATATTTAGTCCCCGTATCATTTGCGCAGTGTCCACAGATGTTCAAAAGTCTATTTTGAGCCTAAATTTGGGAATTTTGACAAATGTGCAAATTATTCCCAGAATTGTAAATTTTCACCACCCGGGGTGGTCAAATTCATCAAAATTACAAGAAATTTTTTATTCCACATATCATTTCCGTAGTATCCATAGATGTTCAAAAGTCTTTTTTGAGCCTAAAATTTGGAATTTTCAGAAGTGTGCAAATTCATGCCAGAATTGTAAATTTTCACCACCCCGGGGTGGTCAAAATCATCAAAATTAGACAAAAAATATTTAGTCCCCATATCATTTGCGCAGTGTCCACAGATGTTCAAAAGTCTATTTTGAGCCTAAATTTTGGAATTTTGACAAATGTGCAAATTCTTGCCAGAATTGTAAATTTTCACCACACCGGGGGTGGTCAAATTCATCAAAATTACACGAATTTTTTTATTCCACATATCATTTCCGCAGTATCCATAGATGTTCAAAAGTCTATTTTGAGCCTAAAATTTGGAATTTTCAGAAGTGTGCAAATTCATGCCAGAATTGTAAATTTTCACCACCCCGGGGTGGTCAAAATCATCAAAATTAGACAAAAAATATTTAGTCCCCGTATCATTTGCGCAGTGTCCACAGATGTTCAAAAGTCTATTTTGAGCCTAAATTTGGGAATTTTGACAAATGTGCAAATTATTCCCAGAATTGTAAATTTTCACCACCCCAGGGGTGGTCAAATTCATCAAAATTACAAGAAATTTTTTATTCCACATATCATTTCCGTAGTATCCATAGATGTTCAAAAGTCTTTTTTGAGCCTAAAATTTGGAATTTTCAGAAGTGTGCAAATTCATGCCAGAATTGTAAATTTTCACCACCCCGGGGTGGTCAAAATCATCAAAATTAGACAAAAAATATTTAGTCCCCATATCATTTGCGCAGTGTCCACAGATGTTCAAAAGTCTATTTTGAGCCTAAATTTTGGAATTTTGACAAATGTGCAAATTCTTGCCAGAATTGTAAATTTTCACCACACCGGGGGTGGTCAAATTCATCAAAATTACACGAATTTTTTTATTCCACATATCATTTCCGCAGTATCCATAGATGTTCAAAAGTCTATTTTGAGCCTAAAATTTGGAATTTTCAGAAGTGTGCAAATTCATGCCAGAATTGTAAATTTTCACCACCCCGGGGTGGTCAAAATCATCAAAATTAGACAAAAAATATTTAGTCCCCGTATCATTTGCGCAGTGTCCACAGATGTTCAAAAGTCTATTTTGAGCCTAAATTTTGGAATTTTGACAAATGTGCAAATTCTTGCCAGAATTGTAAATTTTCACCACCCCGGGGTGGTCAAATTCATCAAAATTACACGAATTTTTTTATTCCACATATCATTTCCGCAGTATCCATAGATGTTCAAAAGTCTATTTTGAGCCTAAAATTTGGAATTTTAAGAAGTGTGCAAATTCATGCCAGAATTATAAATTTTCACTACCCCGGGAATGGTCAAAATCAGAAAAATTAGACAAAAAATGTTTAGTCCCCATATCATTTGCGCAGTGTCCATAGATGTTCAAAAGTCTATTTTGAGCCTAAAATTTGGAATTTTAAGAAGTATGCAAATTTATGCCAGAATTATAAATTTTCACCACCCCGGGGTGGTCAAAATCTTCAAAATTTGACAACAAATATTTAGTCCCCGTATCATTTGCGCAGTGTCCACAGATGTTCAAAAGTCTATTTTGAGCCTAAATTTGGGAATTTTGACAAATGTGCAAATTATTCCCAGAATTGTAAATTTTCACCACACCGGGGTGGTCAAATTCATCAAAATTACAAGAAATTTTTTATTCCACATATGATTTGCGCAGTGTCCATAGATGTTCAAAAGTCCTTTTTGAGCCTAAAATTTGGAATTTTAAGAAGTGTGCAAATTCATGCCAGAATTGTAAATTTTCACCACCCCGGGGTGGTCAAAATCTTCAAAAATTAGACAAAAAATATTTAGTCCCCGTATCATTTGCGCAGTGTCCACAGATGTTCAAAAGTCTATTTTGAGCCTAAATTTTGGAATTTTGACAAATGTGTAAATTCATGCCAGAATTGTAAATTTTCACCACCCCGGGGTGCTCAAAATCATCAAAATTACAAGAAATTTTTTTAGTCCACATATCATTTGCGCAGTGTCCATAGATGTTCAAAAGTCTTTTTTGAGCCTAAAATTTGGAATTTTAAGAAGTGTGCAAATTCATGCCAGAATTGTAAATTTTCACCACCCCAGGGTGGTCAAAATCAGAAAAATTAGACAAAAAATATTTAGTCCCCATATCATTTGCGCAGTGTGCATAGATGTTCAAAAGTCTATTTTGAGCCTAAATTTTGGAATTCTGACAAATGTGCAAATTATTCCCAGAATTGTAAATTTTCACCACCCCAGGGGTGGTCAAATTCATCAAAATTACAAGAAATTTTGTATTCCACATATCATTTCCGCAGTATCCATAGATGTTCAAAAGTCCTTTTTGAGCCTAAAATTTGGAATTTTCAGAAGTGTGCAAATTCATGCCAGAATTGTAAATTTTCACCACCCCGGGGTGGTCAAAATCATCAAAATTAGACAACAAATATTTAGTCCCCATATCATTTGCGCAGTGTCCACAGATGTTCAAAAGTCTATTTTGAGCCTAAATTTTGGAATTTTGACAAATGTGCAAATTCTTGCCAGAATTGTAAATTTTCACCACCCCGGGGTGGTCAAAATCATCAAAATTACAAGAATTTTTTTTAGTCCACATATGATTTGCGCAGTGTCCATAGATGTTCAAAAGTCTATTTTGAGCCTAAAATTTGGAATTTTAAGAAGTATGCAAATTTATGCCAGAATTATAAATTTTCACCACCCCGGGGTGGTCAAAATCTTCAAAATTTGACAACAAATATTTAGTCCCCGTATCATTTGCGCAGTGTCCACAGATGTTCAAAAGTCTATTTTGAGCCTAAATTTTGGAATTTTGACAAATGTGCAAATTATTCCCAGAATTGTAAATTTTCACCACACCGGGGTGGTCAAATTCATCAAAATTACAAGAAAATTTTTATTCCACATATCATTTGCGCAGTGTCCATAGATGTTCCAAAGTCTTTTTTGAGCCTAAAATTTGGAATTTTAAGAAGTGTGCAAATTCATGCCAGAATTGTAAATTTTCACCACCCCGGGGTGGTCAAAATCATCAAAATTAGACAAAAAATATTTAGTCCCCATATCATTTGCGCAGTGTGCATAGATGTTCAAAAGTCTATTTTGAGCCTAAATTTTGGAATTTTGACAAATGTGCAAATTATTCCCAGAATTGTAAATTTTCACCACCCCAGGGGTGGTCAAATTCATCAAAATTACAAGAAATTTTGTATTCCACATATCATTTCCGCAGTATCCATAGATGTTCAAAAGTCCTTTTTGAGCCTAAAATTTGGAATTTTCAGAAGTGTGCAAATTCATGCCAGAATTGTAAATTTTCACCACCCCGGGGTGGTCAAAATCATCAAAATTAGACAAAAAATATTTAGTCCCCATATCATTTGCGCAGTGTCCACAGATGTTCAAAAGTCTATTTTGAGCCTAAATTTGGGAATTTTGACAAATGTGCAAATTCTTGCCAGAATTGTAAATTTTCACCACCCCGGGGTGGTCAAATTCATCAAAATTACACGAATTTTTTTATTCCACATATCATTTCCGCAGTATCCATAGATGTTCAAAAGTCTTTTTTGAGCCTAAAATTTGGAATTTTAAGAAGTGTGCAAATTCTTGCCAGAATTGTAAATTTTCACCGTCCCGGGTGGTCAAAATCAGAAAAATTAGACAAAAAATATTTAGTCCCCATATCATTTGCGCAGTGTCCATAGATGTTCAAAAGTCTTTTTTGAGCCTAAAATTTGGAATTTTAAGAAGTATGCAAATTTATGCCAGAATTATAAATTTTCACCACCCCGGGGTGGTCAAAATCTTCAAAATTTGACAACAAATATTTAGTCCCCGTATCATTTGCGCAGTGTCCACAGATGTTCAAAAGTCTATTTTGAGCCTAAATTTTGGAATTTTGACAAATGTGCAAATTATTCCCAGAATTGTAAATTTTCACCACACCGGGTGGTCAAAATCAGCAAAAATTAGACAAAAAATATTTAGTCCCCATATCATTTGCGCAGTGTGCATAGATGTTCAAAAGTCTTTTTTGAGCCTAAAATTTGGAATTTTAAGAAGTGTGCAAATTTATGCCAGAATTGTAAATTTTCACCACACCGGGGTGGTCAAATTCATCAAAATTACAAGAAATTTTTTATTCCACATATCATTTCCGCAGTATCCATAGATGTTCAAAAGTCCTTTTTGAGCCTAAAATTTGGAATTTTCAGAAGTGTGCAAATTCATGCCAGAATTGTAAATTTTCACCACCCCGGGGTGGTCAAAATCATCAAAATTAGACAAAAAATATTTAGTCCCCATATGATTTGCGCAGTGTCCATAGATGTTCAAAAGTCTATTTTGAGCCTAAATTTGGGAATTTTGACAAATGTGTAAATTCCTGCCAGAATTGTAAATTTTCACCACCCCAGGCGTGCTCACAATCATCAAAATTACACGAAATTTTTTTAGTCCACATATCATTTGCGCAGTGTCCATAGATGTTCCAAAGTCTTTTTTGAGCCTAAAATTTGGAATTTTAAGAAGTGTGCAAATTCATGCCAGAATTGTAAATTTTCACCACCCCAGGGTGGTCAAAATCATCAAAATTAGACAAAAAATATTTAGTCCCCATATCATTTGCGCACTGTGCATAGATGTTCAAAAGTCTATTTTGAGCCTAAATTTGGGAATTTTGACAAATGTGCAAATTATTCCCAGAATTGTAAATTTTCACCACCCCCGGAGTGGTCAAATTCATCAAAATTACAAGAAAATTTTTTATTCCCCATATCATTTGCGCAGTATCCATAGATGTTCAAAAGTCCTTTTTGAGCCTAAAATTTGGAATTTTCAGAAGTGTGCAAATTCATGCCAGAATTGTAAATTTTCACCACCCCGGGGTGGTCAAAATCATCAAAATTAGACAAAAAATATTTAGCCCACATATCATTTGCGCAGTGTCCACAGATGTTCAAAAGTCTATTTTGAGCCTAAATTTTGGAATTTTGACAAATGTGCAAATTCTTGCCAGAATTGTAAATTTTCACCACACCGGGGGTGGTCAAAATCATCAAAATTAGACAAAAAATATTTAGTCCCCATATCATTTGCGCAGTGTCCACAGATGTTCAAAAGTCTATTTTGAGCCTAAATTGGGGAATTTTGACAAATGTTGAAATTCATGCCAGAATTGTAAATTTTCACCACCCCGGGGTGCTCAAAATCATCAAAATTACACGAAATTTTTTTAATCCACATATCATTTGCGCAGTGTCCATAGATGTTCAAAAGTCTTTTTTGAGCCTAAAATTTGGAATTTTAAGAAGTGTGCAAATTCCTGCCAGAATTGTAAATTTTCACCACCCCGGGGTGGTCAAAATCATCAAAATTACAAGAAATGTTTTTAGTCCACATATGATTTGCGCAGTGTCCATAGATGTTCAAATGTCTTTTTTGAGCCTAAAATTTGGAATTTTAAGAAGTATGCAAATTTATGCCAGAATTATAAATTTTTACCACACCGGGGTGCTCAAAACCTTCAAAATTTGACAACAAATATTTAGTCCCCGTATCATTTGCGCAGTGTCCACAGATGTTCAAAAGTCTATTTTGAGCCTAAATTTGGGAATTTTGACAAATGTGCAAATTCTTGCCAGAATTGTAAATTTTCACCACCCCGGGGTGGTCAAATTCATCAAAATTACAAGAATTTTTTTATTCCACATATCATTTCCGCAGTATCCATAGATGTTCAAAAGTCTTTTTTGAGCCTAAAATTTGGAATTTTAAGAAGTGTGCAAATTCTTGCCAGAATTGTAAATTTTCACCGTCCCGGGTGGTCAAAATCAGAAAAATTAGACAAAAAATATTTAGTCCCCATATCATTTGCGCAGTGTCCATAGATGTTCAAAAGTCTTTTTTGAGCCTAAAATTTGGAATTTTAAGAAGTATGCAAATTTATGCCAGAATTATAAATTTTCACCACCCCGGGGTGGTCAAAATCTTCAAAATTTGACAACAAATATTTAGTCCCCGTATCATTTGCGCAGTGTCCACAGATGTTCAAAAGTCTATTTTGAGCCTAAATTTGGGAATTTTGACAAATGTGCAAATTACTCCCAGAATTGTAAATTTTCACCACCCCGGGGTGCTCAAAATCATCAAAATTAGACAAAAAATATTTAGTCCCCATATCATTTGCGCAGTGTGCATAGATGTTCAAAAGTCTATTTTGAGCCTAAATTTTGGAATTTTGACAAATGTGCAAATTATTCCCAGAATTGTAAATTTTCACCACCCCCGGAGTGGTCAAATTCATCAAAATTACAAGAAAATTTTGTATTCCCCATATCATTTGCGCAGTATCCATAGATGTTCAAAAGTCCTTTTTGAGCCTAAAATTTGGAATTTTCAGAAGTGTGCAAATTCATGCCAGAATTGTAAATTTTCACCACCCCGGGGTGGTCAAAATCATCAAAATTAGACAAAAAATATTTAGCCCACATATCATTTGCGCAGTGTCCACAGATGTTCAAAAGTCTATTTTGAGCCTAAATTTGGGAATTTTGACAAATGTGCAAATTCTTGCCAGAATTGTAAATTTTCACCACACCGGGGGTGGTCAAAATCATCAAAATTAGACAAAAAATATTTAGTCCCCATATCATTTGCGCAGTGTCCACAGATGTTCAAAAGTCTATTTTGAGCCTAAATTTGGGAATTTTGACAAATGTTGAAATTCATGCCAGAATTGTAAATTTTCACCCCCCCGGGGTGGTCAAAATCATGAAAATTACACGAAATTTTTTTAATCCACATATCATTTGCGCAGTGTCCATAGATGTTCAAAAGTCCTTTTTGAGCCTAAAATTTGGAATTTTAAGAAGTGTGCAAATTCCTGCCAGAATTGTAAATTTTCACCACCCCGGGGTGGTCAAAATCATCAAAATTACAAGAAATGTTTTTAGTCCACATATGATTTGCGCAGTGTCCATAGATGTTCAAATGTCTTTTTTGAGCCTAAAATTTGGAATTTTAAGAAGTATGCAAATTTATGCCAGAATTATAAATTTTTACCACACCGGGGTGCTCAAAACCTTCAAAATTTGACAACAAATATTTAGTCCCCGTATCATTTGCGCAGTGTCCACAGATGTTCAAAAGTCTATTTTGAGCCTAACTTTGGGAATTTTGACAAATGTGTAAATTCATGCCAGAATTGTAAATTTTCACCACCCCGGGGTGCTCAAAATCATCAAAATTACAAGAAATTTTTTTAGTCCACATATCATTTGCGCAGTGTCCATAGATGTTCAAAAGTCTTTTTTGAGCCTAAAATTTGGAATTTTAAGAAGTGTGCAAATTCATGCCAGAATTGTAAATTTTCACCACCCCAGGGTTGTCAAAATCAGAAAAATTAGACAAAAAATATTTAGTCCCCATATCATTTGCGCAGTGTGCATAGATGTTCAAAAGTCTATTTTGAGCCTAAATTTGGGAATTTTGACAAATGTGCAAATTATTCCCAGAATTGTAAATTTTCACCACCCCGGGGTGGTCAAATTCATCAAAATTACAAGAATTTTTTTATTCCACATATCATTTCCGCAGTATCCATAGATGTTCAAAAGTCCTTTTTGAGCCTAAAATTTGGAATTTTCAGAAGTGTGCAAATTCATGCCAGAATTGTAAATTTTCACCACCCCGGGGTTGTCAAAATCATCAAAATTAGACAAAAAATATTTAGTCCCCATATCATTTGCGCAGTGTCCACAGATGTTCAAAAGTCTATTTTGAGCCTAAATTTTGGAATTTTGACAAATGTGCAAATTCTTGCCAGAATTGTAAATTTTCACGACACCGGGGTGGTCAAATTCATCAAAATTACAAGAAATTTTTTATTCCACATATCATTTCCGCAGTATCCATAGATGTTCAAAAGTCCTTTTTGAGCCTAAAATTTGGAATTTTAAGAAGTGTGCAAATTCATGCCAGAATTGTAAATTTTCACCACCCCGGGGTGGTCAAAATCATCAAAATTAGACAAAAAATATTTAGTCCCCATATCATTTGCACAGTGTCCACAGATGTTCAAAAGTCCTTTTTGAGCCTAAATTTGGGAATTTCGACAAATGTTGAAATTCATGCCAGAATTGTAAATTTTCACCACCCCGGGGTGCTCAAAATCATCAAAATTACACGAAATGTTTTTAGTCCACATATGATTTGCGCAGTGTCCATAGATGTTCAAATGTCTTTTTTGAGCCTAAAATTTGGAATTTTAAGAAGTATGCAATTTTATGCCAGAATTATAAATTTTTACCATCAGGGGTGGTCAAAATCTTCAAAATTTGACAACAAATATTTAGTCCCCGTATCATTTGCGCAGTGTCCACAGATGTTCAAAAGTATATTTTGAGCCTAAATTTGGGAATTTTGACAAATGTGCAAATTATTCCCAGAATTGTAAATTTTCACCACCCCGGGGTGGTCAAATTCATCAAAATTACAAGAAATTTTTTATTCCACATATCATTTCCTTAGTATCCATAGATGTTCAAAAGTCCTTTTTGAGCCTAAAATTTGGAATTTTCAGAAGTGTGCAAATTCATGCCAGAATTGTAAATTTTCACCACCCCGGGGTGGTCAAAATCAGAAAAATTAGACAAAAAATATTTATCCCCCTATCATTTGCGCAGTGTCCACAGATGTTCAAAAGTCTATTTTGAGCCTAAATTTTGGAATTTTGACAAATGTGCAAATTCTTGCCAGAATTATAAATTTTCACCACCCCGGGGTGGTCAAAATCATCAAAATTACAAGAAATTTTTTTAGTCCACATATGATTTGCGCAGTGTCCATAGATGTTCAAATGCCTTTTTTGAGCCTAAAATTTTGGAATTTTAATAAGTATGCAAATTTATGCCAGAATTATAAATTTTCACCACCCCGGGGTGGTCAAAATCTTCAAAATTTGACAACAAATATTTAGTCCCCATATCATTTGCGCAGTGTCCATAGATGTTCAAAAGTCTATTTTGAGCCTAAATTTGGGAATTTTGACAAATGTGTAAATTAATGCCAGAATTGTAAATTTTCACCACCCCGGGGTGGTCAAAATCAGAAAAATTAGACAAAAAATATTTAGTCCCCGTATCATTTGCGCAGTGTCCACAGATGTTCAAAAGTCTATTTTTAGCCTTAATTTGGGAATTTTGACAAATGTGTAAATTCATGCCAGAATTGTAAATTTTCACCACCCCGGGGTGCTCAAAATCATCAAAATTACAAGAAATTTTTTTAGTCCACATATCATTTGCACAGTGTCCATAGATGTTCCAAATTCTTTTTTGAGCCTAAAATTTGGAATTTTAAGAAGTGTGCAAATTCATGCCAGAATTGTAAATTTTCACCACCCCGGGGTGGTCAAAATCAGAAAAATTAGACAAAAAATATTTAGTCCCCATATCATTTGCGCAGTGTGCATAGATGTTCAAAAGTCTATTTTGAGCCTAAATTTTGGAATTTTGACAAATGTGCAAATTATTCCCAGAATTGTAAATTTTCACCACACCGGGGTGGTCAAATTCATCAAAATTACAAGAAATTTTTTATTCCACATATCATTTCCGCAGTATCCATAGATGTTCAAAAGTCCTTTTTGAGCCTAAAATTTGGAATTTTCAGAAGTGTGCAAATTCATGCCAGAATTGTAAATTTTCACCACCCCGGGGTTGTCAAAATCATCAAAATTAGACAAAAAATATTTAGTCCCCCTATCATTTGCGCAGTGTCCACAGATGTCCCGGGGTGGTCAAATTCATCAAAATTACACGAATTTTTTTATTCCACATATCATTTCCGCAGTATCCATAGATGTTCAAAAGTCTTTTTTGAGCCTAAAATTTGGAATTTTAAGAAGTGTGCAAATTCTTGCCAGAATTGTAAATTTTCACCACCCCGGGAATGGTCAAAATCATCAAAATTAGACAAAAAATATTTAGTCCCCATATCATTTGCGCAGTGTCCACAGATGTTCAAAAGTCTATTTTGAGCCTAAATTTGGGAATTTTGACAAATGTTGAAATTCATGCCAGAATTGTAAATTTTCACCACCCCGGGGTGGTCAAAATCATGAAAATTACACGAAATTTTTTTAATCCACATATCATTTGCGCAGTGTCCATAGATGTTCAAAAGTCCTTTTTGAGCCTAAAATTTGGAATTTTAAGAAGTGTGCAAATTCCTGCCAGAATTGTAAATTTTCACCACCCCGGGGTGGTCAAAATCATCAAAATTACAAGAAATGTTTTTAGTCCACATATGATTTGCGCAGTGTCCATAGATGTTCAAATGTCTTTTTTGAGCCTAAAATTTGGAATTTTAAGAAGTATGCAAATTTATGCCAGAATTATAAATTTTTACCACACCGGGGTGCTCAAAACCTTCAAAATTTGACAACAAATATTTAGTCCCCGTATCATTTGCGCAGTGTCCACAGATGTTCAAAAGTCTATTTTGAGCCTAACTTTGGGAATTTTGACAAATGTGTAAATTCATGCCAGAATTGTAAATTTTCACCACCCCGGGGTGCTCAAAATCATCAAAATTACAAGAAATTTTTTTAGTCCACATATCATTTGCGCAGTGTCCATAGATGTTCAAAAGTCTTTTTTGAGCCTAAAATTTGGAATTTTAAGAAGTGTGCAAATTCATGCCAGAATTGTAAATTTTCACCACCCCAGGGTTGTCAAAATCAGAAAAATTAGACAAAAAATATTTAGTCCCCATATCATTTGCGCAGTGTGCATAGATGTTCAAAAGTCTATTTTGAGCCTAAATTTGGGAATTTTGACAAATGTGCAAATTATTCCCAGAATTGTAAATTTTCACCACCCCGGGGTGGTCAAATTCATCAAAATTACAAGAATTTTTTTATTCCACATATCATTTCCGCAGTATCCATAGATGTTCAAAAGTCCTTTTTGAGCCTAAAATTTGGAATTTTCAGAAGTGTGCAAATTCATGCCAGAATTGTAAATTTTCACCACCCCGGGGTTGTCAAAATCATCAAAATTAGACAAAAAATATTTAGTCCCCATATCATTTGCGCAGTGTCCACAGATGTTCAAAAGTCTATTTTGAGCCTAAATTTTGGAATTTTGACAAATGTGCAAATTCTTGCCAGAATTGTAAATTTTCACGACACCGGGGTGGTCAAATTCATCAAAATTACAAGAAATTTTTTATTCCACATATCATTTCCGCAGTATCCATAGATGTTCAAAAGTCCTTTTTGAGCCTAAAATTTGGAATTTTAAGAAGTGTGCAAATTCATGCCAGAATTGTAAATTTTCACCACCCCGGGGTGGTCAAAATCATCAAAATTAGACAAAAAATATTTAGTCCCCATATCATTTGCACAGTGTCCACAGATGTTCAAAAGTCCTTTTTGAGCCTAAATTTGGGAATTTCGACAAATGTTGAAATTCATGCCAGAATTGTAAATTTTCACCACCCCGGGGTGCTCAAAATCATCAAAATTACACGAAATGTTTTTAGTCCACATATGATTTGCGCAGTGTCCATAGATGTTCAAATGTCTTTTTTGAGCCTAAAATTTGGAATTTTAAGAAGTATGCAATTTTATGCCAGAATTATAAATTTTTACCATCAGGGGTGGTCAAAATCTTCAAAATTTGACAACAAATATTTAGTCCCCGTATCATTTGCGCAGTGTCCACAGATGTTCAAAAGTATATTTTGAGCCTAAATTTGGGAATTTTGACAAATGTGCAAATTATTCCCAGAATTGTAAATTTTCACCACCCCGGGGTGGTCAAATTCATCAAAATTACAAGAAATTTTTTATTCCACATATCATTTCCTTAGTATCCATAGATGTTCAAAAGTCCTTTTTGAGCCTAAAATTTGGAATTTTCAGAAGTGTGCAAATTCATGCCAGAATTGTAAATTTTCACCACCCCGGGGTGGTCAAAATCAGAAAAATTAGACAAAAAATATTTATCCCCCTATCATTTGCGCAGTGTCCACAGATGTTCAAAAGTCTATTTTGAGCCTAAATTTTGGAATTTTGACAAATGTGCAAATTCTTGCCAGAATTGTAAATTTTCACCACCCCGGGGTGGTCAAAATCATCAAAATTACAAGAAATTTTTTTAGTCCACATATGATTTGCGCAGTGTCCATAGATGTTCAAATGCCTTTTTTGAGCCTAAAATTTTGGAATTTTAATAAGTATGCAAATTTATGCCAGAATTATAAATTTTCACCACCCCGGGGTGGTCAAAATCTTCAAAATTTGACAACAAATATTTAGTCCCCATATCATTTGCGCAGTGTCCATAGATGTTCAAAAGTCTATTTTGAGCCTAAATTTGGGAATTTTGACAAATGTGTAAATTAATGCCAGAATTGTAAATTTTCACCACCCCGGGGTGGTCAAAATCAGAAAAATTAGACAAAAAATATTTAGTCCCCGTATCATTTGCGCAGTGTCCACAGATGTTCAAAAGTCTATTTTTAGCCTTAATTTGGGAATTTTGACAAATGTGTAAATTCATGCCAGAATTGTAAATTTTCACCACCCCGGGGTGCTCAAAATCATCAAAATTACAAGAAATTTTTTTAGTCCACATATCATTTGCACAGTGTCCATAGATGTTCCAAATTCTTTTTTGAGCCTAAAATTTGGAATTTTAAGAAGTGTGCAAATTCATGCCAGAATTGTAAATTTTCACCACCCCGGGGTGGTCAAAATCAGAAAAATTAGACAAAAAATATTTAGTCCCCATATCATTTGCGCAGTGTGCATAGATGTTCAAAAGTCTATTTTGAGCCTAAATTTTGGAATTTTGACAAATGTGCAAATTATTCCCAGAATTGTAAATTTTCACCACACCGGGGTGGTCAAATTCATCAAAATTACAAGAAATTTTTTATTCCACATATCATTTCCGCAGTATCCATAGATGTTCAAAAGTCCTTTTTGAGCCTAAAATTTGGAATTTTCAGAAGTGTGCAAATTCATGCCAGAATTGTAAATTTTCACCACCCCGGGGTTGTCAAAATCATCAAAATTAGACAAAAAATATTTAGTCCCCCTATCATTTGCGCAGTGTCCACAGATGTCCCGGGGTGGTCAAATTCATCAAAATTACACGAATTTTTTTATTCCACATATCATTTCCGCAGTATCCATAGATGTTCAAAAGTCTTTTTTGAGCCTAAAATTTGGAATTTTAAGAAGTGTGCAAATTCTTGCCAGAATTGTAAATTTTCACCACCCCGGGAATGGTCAAAATCAGAAAAATTAGACAAAAAATGTTTAGTCCCCATATCATTTGCGCAGTGTCCATAGATGTTCAAAAGTCTTTTTTGAGCCTAAAATTTGGAATTTTAAGAAGTATGCAAGTTTATGCCAGAATTATAAATTTTCACCACCCCGGGGTGGTCAAAATCTTCAAAATTTGACAACAAATATTTAGTCCCCGTATCATTTGCGCAGTGTCCACAGATGTTCAAAAGTCTATTTTGAGCCTAAATTTTGGAATTTTGACAAATGTGCAAATTATTCCCAGAATTGTAAATTTTCACCACACCGGGGTGGTCAAATTCATCAAAATTACACGAAATTTTTTATTCCACATATCATTTGCGCAGTGTCCATAGACGTTCAAAAGTCTTTTTTGAGCCTAAAATTTGGAATTTAAGAAGTGTGCAAATTCATGCCAGAATTGTAAATTTTCACCACCCCGGGGTGGTCAAAATCATCAAAATTAGACAAAAAATATTTAGTCCCCATATCATTTGCGCAGTGTCCACAGATGTTCAAAAGTCTATTTAGAGCCTAAATTTGGGAATTTTGACAAATGTGTAAATTCATGCCAGAATTGTAAATTTTCACCACCCCGGGGTGGTCAAAATCATCAAAATTACAAGAAATTTTTTTAGTCGACATATCATTTGCGCAGTGTCCATAGATGTTCCAAAGTCTTTTTTGAGCCTAAAATTTGGAATTTTAAGAAGTGTGCAAATTCATGCCAGAATTGTAAATTTTCACCACCCCGGGGTGGTCAAAATCAGAAAAATTAGACAAAAAATATTTAGTCCCCATATCATTTGCGCAGTGTGCATAGATGTTCAAAAGTCTTTTTTGAGCCTAAAATTTGGAATTTTAAGAAGTGTGCAAATTATTCCCAGAATTGTAAATTTTCACCACACCGGGGTGGTCAAATTCATCAAAATTACAAGAAATTTTTTATTCCACATATCATTTCCGCAGTATCCATAGATGTTCAAAAGTCCTTTTTGAGCCTAAAATTTGGAATTTTCAGAAGTGTGCAAATTCATGCCAGAATTGTAAATTTTCACCACCCCGGGGTGGTCAAAATCATCAAAATTAGACAAAAAATATTTAGTCCCCATATCATTTGCGCAGTGTCCACAGATGTTCAAAAGTCTATTTTGAGCCTAAATTTGGGAATTTTGACAAATGTGTAAATTCCTGCCAGAATTGTAAATTTTCACCACCCCGGGGTGCTCAAATTCATCAAAATTACAAGAAATTTTTTATTCCACATATCATTTCCGCAGTATCCATAGATGTTCAAAAGTCCTTTTTGAGCCTAAAATTTGGAATTTTAAGAAGTGTGCAAATTCATGCCAGAATTGTAAATTTTCACCACCCCGGGGTGGTCAAAATCATCAAAATTAGACAAAAAATATTTAGTCCCCATATCATTTGCGCAGTGTCCACAGATGTTCAAAAGTCTATTTTGAGCCTAAATTTGGGAATTTTGACAAATGTGTAAATTCCTGCCAGAATCGTAAATTTTCACCACCCCGGGGTGCTCAAAATCATCAAAATTACACGAAATTTTTTTAGTCCACATATCATTTGCGCAGTGTCCATAGATGTTCAAAAGTCTTTTTTGAGCCTAAAATTTGGAATTTTAAGAAGTGTGCAATTTCATGCCAGAATTGTAAATTTTCACCACCCCGGGGTGCTCAAAATCATCAAAATTACACGAAATGTTTTTAGTCCACATATGATTTGCGCAGTGTCCATAGATGTTCAAAAGTCTTTTTTGAGCCTAAAATTTGGAATTTTAAGAAGTATGCAAATTTATGCCAGAATTATAAATTTTTACCACCCCGGGGTGCTCAAAACCTTCAAAATTTGACAACAAATATTTAGTCCCCATATCATTTGCGCAGTGTCCACATATGTTCAAAAGTCTTTTTTGAGCCTAACTTTGGGAATTTTGACAAATGTGTAAATTCATGCCAGAATTGTAAATTTTCACCACCCCGGGGTGCTCAAAATCATCAAAATTACAAGAAATTTTTTTAGTCCACATATCATTTGCGCAGTGTCCATAGATGTTCAAAAGTCTTTTTTGAGCCTAAAATTTGGAATTTTAAGAAGTGTGCAAATTCATGCCAGAATTGTAAATTTTCACCACCCCAGGGTTGTCAAAATCAGAAAAATTAGACAAAAAATATTTAGTCCCCATATCATTTGCGCAGTGTGCATAGATGTTCAAAAGTCTATTTTGAGCCTAAATTTGGGAATTTTGACAAATGTGTAAATTCCTGCCAGAATTGTAAATTTTCACCACCCCGGGGTGCTCAAAATCATCAAAATTACACGAAATTTTTTTAGTCCACATATCATTTGCGCAGTGTCCATAGATGTTCAAAAGTCTTTTTTGAGCCTAAAATTTGGAATTTTAAGAAGTGTGCAAATTCATGCCAGAATTGTAAATTTTCACCACCCCAGGGTGGTCAAAATCATCAAAATTACACGAAATGTTTTTAGTCCACATATGATTTGCGCAGTGTCCATAGATGTTCAAATGTCTTTTTTGAGCCTAAAATTTGGAATTTTAAGAAGTATGCAAATTTATGCCAGAATTATAAATTTTTACCACCCCGGGGTGCTCAAAACCTTCAAAATTTGACAACAAATATTTAGTCCCCATATCATTTGCGCAGTGTCCACATATGTTCAAATGTCTTTTTTGAGCCTAGCTTTGGGAATTTTGACAAATGTGTAAATTCATGCCAGAATTGTAAATTTTCACCACCCCGGGGTGCTCAAAATCATCAAAATTACAAGAAATTTTTTTAGTCCACATATCATTTGCGCAGTGTCCATAGATGTTCAAAAGTCTTTTTTGAGCCTAAAATTTGGAATTTTAAGAAGTGTGCAAATTCATGCCAGAATTGTAAATTTTCACCACCCCAGGGTTGTCAAAATCAGAAAAATTAGACAAAAAATATTTAGTCCCCATATCATTTGCGCAGTGTGCATAGATGTTCAAAAGTCTATTTTGAGCCTAAATTTTGGAATTTTGACAAATGTGCAAATTATTCCCAGAATTGTAAATTTTCACCACACCGGGGTGGTCAAATTCATCAAAATTACAAGAAATTTTTTATTCCACATATCATTTCCTTAGTATCCATAGATGTTCAAAAGTCCTTTTTGAGCCTAAAATTTGGAATTTTCAGAAGTGTGCAAATTCATGCCAGAATTGTAAATTTTCACCACCCCGGGGTTGTCAAAATCATCAAAATTAGACAAAAAATATTTAGTCCCCCTATCATTTGCGCAGTGTCCACAGATGTCCCGGGGTGGTCAAATTCATCAAAATTACACGAATTTTTTTATTCCACATATCATTTCCGCAGTATCCATAGATGTTCAAAAGTCTTTTTTGAGCCTAAAATTTGGAATTTTAAGAAGTGTGCAAATTCTTGCCAGAATTGTAAATTTTCACCACCCCGGGAATGGTCAAAATCAGAAAAATTAGACAAAAAATGTTTAGTCCCCATATCATTTGCGCAGTGTCCATAGATGTTCAAAAGTCTTTTTTGAGCCTAAAATTTGGAATTTTAAGAAGTATGCAAGTTTATGCCAGAATTATAAATTTTCACCACCCCGGGGTGGTCAAAATCTTCAAAATTTGACAACAAATATTTAGTCCCCGTATCATTTGCGCAGTGTCCACAGATGTTCAAAAGTCTATTTTGAGCCTAAATTTTGGAATTTTGACAAATGTGCAAATTATTCCCAGAATTGTAAATTTTCACCACCCCGGGGTGGTCAAATTCATCAAAATTACAAGAAATTTTTTATTCCACATATCATTTGCGCAGTGTCCATAGACGTTCAAAAGTCTTTTTTGAGCCTAAAATTTGGAATTTAAGAAGTGTGCAAATTCATGCCAGAATTGTAAATTTTCACCACCCCGGGGTGGTCAAAATCATCAAAATTAGACAAAAAATATTTAGTCCCCATATCATTTGCGCAGTGTCCACAGATGTTCAAAAGTCTATTTAGAGCCTAAATTTGGGAATTTTGACAAATGTGTAAATTCATGCCAGAATTGTAAATTTTCACCACCCCGGGGTGGTCAAAATCATCAAAATTACAAGAAATTTTTTTAGTCGACATATCATTTGCGCAGTGTCCATAGATGTTCCAAAGTCTTTTTTGAGCCTAAAATTTGGAATTTTAAGAAGTGTGCAAATTCATGCCAGAATTGTAAATTTTCACCACCCCGGGGTGGTCAAAATCAGAAAAATTAGACAAAAAATATTTAGTCCCCATATCATTTGCGCAGTGTGCATAGATGTTCAAAAGTCTTTTTTGAGCCTAAAATTTGGAATTTTAAGAAGTGTGCAAATTATTCCCAGAATTGTAAATTTTCACCACACCGGGGTGGTCAAATTCATCAAAATTACAAGAAATTTTTTATTCCACATATCATTTCCGCAGTATCCATAGATGTTCAAAAGTCCTTTTTGAGCCTAAAATTTGGAATTTTCAGAAGTGTGCAAATTCATGCCAGAATTGTAAATTTTCACCACCCCGGGGTGGTCAAAATCATCAAAATTAGACAAAAAATATTTAGTCCCCATATCATTTGCGCAGTGTCCACAGATGTTCAAAAGTCTATTTTGAGCCTAAATTTGGGAATTTTGACAAATGTGTAAATTCCTGCCAGAATTGTAAATTTTCACCACCCCGGGGTGCTCAAATTCATCAAAATTACAAGAAATTTTTTATTCCACATATCATTTCCGCAGTATCCATAGATGTTCAAAAGTCCTTTTTGAGCCTAAAATTTGGAATTTTAAGAAGTGTGCAAATTCATGCCAGAATTGTAAATTTTCACCACCCCGGGGTGGTCAAAATCATCAAAATTAGACAAAAAATATTTAGTCCCCATATCATTTGCGCAGTGTCCACAGATGTTCAAAAGTCTATTTTGAGCCTAAATTTGGGAATTTTGACAAATGTGTAAATTCCTGCCAGAATCGTAAATTTTCACCACCCCGGGGTGCTCAAAATCATCAAAATTACACGAAATTTTTTTAGTCCACATATCATTTGCGCAGTGTCCATAGATGTTCAAAAGTCTTTTTTGAGCCTAAAATTTGGAATTTTAAGAAGTGTGCAAATTCCTGCCAGAATTGTAAATTTTCACCACCCCGGGGTGCTCAAAATCATCAAAATTACACGAAATGTTTTTAGTCCACATATGATTTGCGCAGTGTCCATAGATGTTCAAAAGTCTTTTTTGAGCCTAAAATTTGGAATTTTAAGAAGTATGCAAATTTATGCCAGAATTATAAATTTTTACCACCCCGGGGTGCTCAAAACCTTCAAAATTTGACAACAAATATTTAGTCCCCATATCATTTGCGCAGTGTCCACATATGTTCAAAAGTCTTTTTTGAGCCTAACTTTGGGAATTTTGACAAATGTGTAAATTCATGCCAGAATTGTAAATTTTCACCACCCCGGGGTGCTCAAAATCATCAAAATTACAAGAAGTTTTTTTAGTCCACATATCATTTGCGCAGTGTCCATAGATGTTCAAAAGTCTTTTTTGAGCCTAAAATTTGGAATTTTAAGAAGTGTGCAAATTCATGCCAGAATTGTAAATTTTCACCACCCCAGGGTTGTCAAAATCAGAAAAATTAGACAAAAAATATTTAGTCCCCATATCATTTGCGCAGTGTGCATAGATGTTCAAAAGTCTATTTTGAGCCTAAATTTGGGAATTTTGACAAATGTGTAAATTCCTGCCAGAATTGTAAATTTTCACCACCCCGGGGTGCTCAAAATCATCAAAATTACACGAAATTTTTTTAGTCCACATATCATTTGCGCAGTGTCCATAGATGTTCAAAAGTCTTTTTTGAGCCTAAAATTTGGAATTTTAAGAAGTGTGCAAATTCATGCCAGAATTGTAAATTTTCACCACCCCAGGGTGGTCAAAATCATCAAAATTACAAGAAATGTTTTTAGTCCACATATGATTTGCGCAGTGTCCATAGATGTTCAAATGTCTTTTTTGAGCCTAAAATTTGGAATTTTAAAAAGTATGCAAATTTATGCCAGAATTATAAATTTTTACCACCCCGGGGTGCTCAAAACCTTCAAAATTTGACAACAAATATTTAGTCCCCATATCATTTGCGCAGTGTCCACATATGTTCAAATGTCTTTTTTGAGCCTAGCTTTGGGAATTTTGACAAATGTGTAAATTCATGCCAGAATTGTAAATTTTCACCACCCCGGGGTGCTCAAAATCATCAAAATTACAAGAAGTTTTTTTAGTCCACATATCATTTGCGCAGTGTCCATAGATGTTCAAAAGTCTTTTTTGAGCCTAAAATTTGGAATTTTAAGAAGTGTGCAAATTCATGCCAGAATTGTAAATTTTCACCACCCCAGGGTTGTCAAAATCAGAAAAATTAGACAAAAAATATTTAGTCCCCATATCATTTGCGCAGTGTGCATAGATGTTCAAAAGTCTATTTTGAGCCTAAATTTGGGAATTTTGACAAATGTGCAAATTATTCCCAGAATTGTAAATTTTCACCACACCGGGGTGGTCAAAATCATCAAAATTACAAGAATTTTTTTATTCCACATATCATTTCCGCAGTATCCATAGATGTTCAAAAGTCCTTTTTGAGCCTAAAATTTGGAATTTTCAGAAGTGTGCAAATTCATGCCAGAATTGTAAATTTTCACCACCCCGGGGTTGTCAAAATCATCAAAATTAGACAAAAAATATTTAGTCCCCATATCATTTGCGCAGTGTCCACAGATGTTCAAAAGTCTATTTTGAGCCTAAATTTTGGAATTTTGACAAATGTGCAAATTATTCCCAGAATTGTAAATTTTCACGACACCGGGGTGGTCAAATTCATCAAAATTACAAGAATTTTTTTATTCCACATATCATTTCCGCAGTATCCATAGATGTTCAAAAGTCTTTTTTGAGCCTAAAATTTGGAATTTTAAGAAGTGTGCAAATTCATGCCAGAATTGTAAATTTTCACCACCCCAGGGTTGTCAAAATCAGAAAAATTAGACAAAAAATATTTAGTCCCCATATCATTTGCGCAGTGTGCATAGATGTTCAAAAGTCTATTTTGAGCCTAAATTTGGGAATTTTGACAAATGTGTAAATTCCTGCCAGAATTGTAAATTTTCACCACCCCAGGGTGCTCAAAATCATCAAAATTACACGAAATTTTTTTAGTCCACATATCATTTGCGCAGTGTCCATAGATGTTCAAAAGTCTTTTTTGAGCCTAAAATTTGGAATTTTAAGAAGTGTGCAAATTCATGCCAGAATTGTAAATTTTCACCACCCCAGGGTGGTCAAAATCATCAAAATTACAAGAAATGTTTTTAGTCCACATATGATTTGCGCAGTGTCCATAGATGTTCAAATGTCTTTTTTGAGCCTAAAATTTGGAATTTTAAAAAGTATGCAAATTTATGCCAGAATTATAAATTTTTACCACCCCGGGGTGCTCAAAACCTTCAAAATTTGACAACAAATATTTAGTCCCCATATCATTTGCGCAGTGTCCACATATGTTCAAATGTCTTTTTTGAGCCTAGCTTTGGGAATTTTGACAAATGTGTAAATTCATGCCAGAATTGTAAATTTTCACCACCCCGGGGTGCTCAAAATCATCAAAATTACAAGAAGTTTTTTTAGTCCACATATCATTTGCGCAGTGTCCATAGATGTTCAAAAGTCTTTTTTGAGCCTAAAATTTGGAATTTTAAGAAGTGTGCAAATTCATGCCAGAATTGTAAATTTTCACCACCCCAGGGTTGTCAAAATCAGAAAAATTAGACAAAAAATATTTAGTCCCCATATCATTTGCGCAGTGTGCATAGATGTTCAAAAGTCTATTTTGAGCCTAAATTTGGGAATTTTGACAAATGTGCAAATTATTCCCAGAATTGTAAATTTTCACCACACCGGGGTGGTCAAAATCATCAAAATTACAAGAATTTTTTTATTCCACATATCATTTCCGCAGTATCCATAGATGTTCAAAAGTCCTTTTTGAGCCTAAAATTTGGAATTTTCAGAAGTGTGCAAATTCATGCCAGAATTGTAAATTTTCACCACCCCGGGGTTGTCAAAATCATCAAAATTAGACAAAAAATATTTAGTCCCCATATCATTTGCGCAGTGTCCACAGATGTTCAAAAGTCTATTTTGAGCCTAAATTTTGGAATTTTGACAAATGTGCAAATTATTCCCAGAATTGTAAATTTTCACGACACCGGGGTGGTCAAATTCATCAAAATTACAAGAATTTTTTTATTCCACATATCATTTCCGCAGTATCCATAGATGTTCAAAAGTCTTTTTTGAGCCTAAAATTTGGAATTTTAAGAAGTGTGCAAATTCATGCCAGAATTGTAAATTTTCACCACCCCGGGGTGGTCAAAATCATCAAAATTAGACAAAAAATATTTAGTCCCCATATCATTTGCACAGTGTCCACAGATGTTCAAAAGTCCTTTTTGAGCCTAAATTTGGGAATTTCGACAAATGTTGAAATTCATGCCAGAATTGTAAATTTTCACCACCCCGGGGTGGTCAAAATCATCAAAATTACACGAAACTTTTTTGGTCCATATATCATTTGCGCAGTGTCCACAGATGTTCAAAAGTCTTTTTTGAGCCTAAAATTTCGAATTTTAAGAAGTGTGCAAATTCATGCCGGAATTGTAAATTTTCACCACCCCGGGGTGCTCAAAATCATCAAAATTACACGAAATGTTTTTAGTCCACATATGATTTGCGCAGTGTCCATAGATGTTCAAATGTCTTTTTTGAGCCTAAAATTTGGAATTTTAAGAAGTATGCAATTTTATGCCAGAATTATAAATTTTTACCATCCCGGGGTGGTCAAAATCTTCAAAATTTGACAACAAATATTTAGTCCCCGTATCATTTGCGCAGTGTCCACAGATGTTCAAAAGTCTATTTTGAGCCTAAATTTGGGAATTTTGACAAATGTGCAAATTCTTGCCAGAATTGTAAATTTTCACCACCCCGGGGTGGTCAAATTCATCAAAATTACAAGAAATTTTTTATTCCACATATCATTTCCTTAGTATCCATAGATGTTCAAAAGTCCTTTTTGAGCCTAAAATTTGGAATTTTCAGAAGTGTGCAAATTCATGCCAGAATTGTAAATTTTCACCACCCCGGGGTGGTCAAAATCAGAAAAATTAGACAAAAAATATTTATCCCCCTATCATTTGCGCAGTGTCCACAGATGTTCAAAAGTCTATTTTGAGCCTAAATTTTGGAATTTTGACAAATGTGCAAATTATTCCCAGAATTGTAAATTTTCACCACCCCGGGGTGGTCAAATTCATCAAAATTACAAGAATTTTTTTTAGTCCACATATGATTTGCGCAGTGTCCATAGATGTTCAAATGCCTTTTTTGAGCCTAAAATTTGGAATTTTAAGAAGTATGCAAATTTATGCCAGAATTATAAATTTTCACCACCCCGGGGTGGTCAAAATCTTCAAAATTTGACAACAAATATTTAGTCCCCATATCATTTGCGCAGTGTCCACAGATGTTCAAAAGTCTATTTTGAGCCTAAATTTGGGAATTTTGACAAATGTGTAAATTAATGCCAGAATTGTAAATTTTCACCACCCCGGGGTGGTCAAAATCAGAAAAATTAGACAAAAAATATTTAGTCCCCGTATCATTTGCGCAGTGTCCACAGATGTTCAAAAGTCTATTTTTAGCCTAAATTTGGGAATTTTGACAAATGTGTAAATTCATGCCAGAATTGTAAATTTTCACCACCCCGGGGTGCTCAAAATCATCAAAATTACAAGAAATTTTTTTAGTCCACATATCATTTGCACAGTGTCCATAGATGTTCCAAAGTCTTTTTTGAGCCTAAAATTTGGAATTTTAAGAAGTGTGCAAATTCATGCCAGAATTGTAAATTTTCACCACCCCGGGGTGGTCAAAATCAGAAAAATTAGACAAAAAATATTTAGTCCCCATATCATTTGCGCAGTGTGCATAGATGTTCAAAAGTCTATTTTGAGCCTAAATTTTGGAATTTTGACAAATGTGCAAATTATTCCCAGAATTGTAAATTTTCACCACACCGGGGTGGTCAAATTCATCAAAATTACAAGAAATTTTTTATTCCACATATCATTTCCGCAGTATCCATAGATGTTCAAAAGTCCTTTTTGAGCCTAAAATTTTGAATTTTCAGAAGTGTGCAAATTCATGCCAGAATTGTAAATTTTCACCACCCCGGGGTGGTCAAAATCATCAAAATTAGACAAAAAATATTTAGTCCCCATATCATTTGCGCAGTGTCCACAGATGTCCCGGGGTGCTCAAATTCATCAAAATTACACGAATTTTTTTATTCCACATATCATTTCCGCAGTATCCATAGATGTTCAAAAGTCTTTTTTGAGCCTAAAATTTGGAATTTTAAGAAGTGTGCAAATTCTTGCCAGAATTGTAAATTTTCACCACCCCGGGAATGGGCAAAATCAGAAAAATTAGACAAAAAATGTTTAGTCCCCATATCATTTGCGCAGTGTCCATAGATGTTCAAAAGTCTTTTTTGAGCCTAAAATTTGGAATTTTAAGAAGTATGCAAGTTTATGCCAGAATTATAAATTTTCACCACCCCGGGGTGGTCAAAATCTTCAAAATTTGACAACAAATATTTAGTCCCCGTATCATTTGCGCAGTGTCCACAGATGTTCAAAAGTCTATTTTGAGCCTAAATTTTGGAATTTTGACAAATGTGCAAATTATTCCCAGAATTGTAAATTTTCACCACACCGGGGTGGTCAAATTCATCAAAATTACACGAAATTTTTTATTCCACATATCATTTGCGCAGTGTCCATAGACGTTCAAAAGTCTTTTTTGAGCCTAAAATTTGGAATTTTAAGAAGTGTGCAAATTCATGCCAGAATTGTAAATTTTCACCACCCCGGGGTGGTCAAAATCAGAAAAATTAGACAAAAAATATTTAGTCCCCGTATCATTTGCGCAGTGTCCACAGATGTTCAAAAGTCTATTTTGAGCCTAAATTTGGGAATTTTGACAAATGTGTAAATTCATGCCAGAATTGTAAATTTTCACCACCCCGGGGTGCTCAAAATCATCAAAATTACAAGAAAGTTTTTTAGTCCACATATCATTTGCGCAGTGTCCATAGATGTTCCAAAGTCTTTTTTGAGCCTAAAATTTGGAATTTTAAGAAGTGTGCAAATTCATGCCAGAATTGTAAATTTTCACCACCCCGGGGTGGTCAAAATCAGAAAAATTAGACAAAAAATATTTAGTCCCCATATCATTTGCGCAGTGTGCATAGATGTTCAAAAGTCTTTTTTGAGCCTAAAATTTGGAATTTTAAGAAGTGTGCAAATTATTCCCAGAATTGTAAATTTTCACCACACCGGGGTGGTCAAATTCATCAAAATTACAAGAAATTTTTTATTCCACATATCATTTCCGCAGTATCCATAGATGTTCAAAAGTCCTTTTTGAGCCTAAAATTTTGAATTTTCAGAAGTGTGCAAATTCATGCCAGAATTGTAAATTTTCACCACCCCGGGGTGGTCAAAATCATCAAAATTAGACAAAAAATATTTAGTCCCCATATCATTTGCGCAGTGTCCACAGATGTTCAAAAGTCTTTTTTGAGCCTAAAATTTGGAATTTTAAGAAGTGTGCAAATTCATGCCAGAATTGTAAATTTTCACCACCCCGGGGTGGTCAAAATCATCAAAATTAGACAAAAAATATTTAGTCCCCATATCATTTGCACAGTGTCCACAGATGTTCAAAAGTCCTTTTTGAGCCTAAATTTGGGAATTTCGACAAATGTTGAAATTCATGCCAGAATTGTAAATTTTCACCACCCCGGGGTGGTCAAAATCATCAAAATTACACGAAACTTTTTTGGTCCATATATCATTTGCGCAGTGTCCACAGATGTTCAAAAGTCTTTTTTGAGCCTAAAATTTGGAATTTTAAGAAGTGTGCAAATTCATGCCGGAATTGTAAATTTTCACCACCCCGGGGTGCTCAAAATCATCAAAATTACACGAAATGTTTTTAGTCCACATATGATTTGCGCAGTGTCCATAGATGTTCAAATGTCTTTTTTGAGCCTAAAATTTGGAATTTTAAGAAGTATGCAAATTCATGCCAGAATTGTAAATTTTCACCACCCCGGGGTGGTCAAAATCAGAAAAATTAGACAAAAAATATTTATCCCCCTATCATTTGCGCAGTGTCCACAGATGTTCAAAAGTCTATTTTGAGCCTAAATTTTGGAATTTTGACAAATGTGCAAATTATTCCCAGAATTGTAAATTTTCACCACACCGGGGTGGTCAAATTCATCAAAATTACAAGAATTTTTTTTAGTCCACATATGATTTGCGCAGTGTCCATAGATGTTCAAATGCCTTTTTTGAGCCTAAAATTTGGAATTTTAAGAAGTATGCAAATTTATGCCAGAATTATAAATTTTCACCACCCCGGGGTGGTCAAAATCTTCAAAATTTGACAACAAATATTTAGTCCCCATATCATTTGCGCAGTGTCCACAGATGTTCAAAAGTCTATTTTGAGCCTAAATTTGGGAATTTTGACAAATGTGTAAATTAATGCCAGAATTGTAAATTTTCACCACCCCGGGGTGGTCAAAATCAGAAAAATTAGACAAAAAATATTTAGTCCCCGTATCATTTGCGCAGTGTCCACAGATGTTCAAAAGTCTATTTTTAGCCTAAATTTGGGAATTTTGACAAATGTGTAAATTCATGCCAGAATTGTAAATTTTCACCACCCCGGGGTGCTCAAAATCATCAAAATTACAAGAAAGTTTTTTAGTCCACATATCATTTGCACAGTGTCCATAGATGTTCCAAAGTCTTTTTTGAGCCTAAAATTTGGAATTTTAAGAAGTGTGCAAATTCATGCCAGAATTGTAAATTTTCACCACCCCGGGGTGGTCAAAATCAGAAAAATTAGACAAAAAATATTTAGTCCCCATATCATTTGCGCAGTGTGCATAGATGTTCAAAAGTCTATTTTGAGCCTAAATTTTGGAATTTTGACAAATGTGCAAATTATTCCCAGAATTGTAAATTTTCACCACACCGGGGTGGTCAAATTCATCAAAATTACAAGAAATTTTTTATTCCACATATCATTTCCGCAGTATCCATAGATGTTCAAAAGTCCTTTTTGAGCCTAAAATTTGGAATTTTCAGAAGTGTGCAAATTCATGCCAGAATTGTAAATTTTCACCACCCCGGGGTGGTCAAAATCATCAAAATTAGACAAAAAATATTTAGTCCCCATATCATTTGCGCAGTGTCCACAGATGTCCCGGGGTGCTCAAATTCATCAAAATTACACGAATTTTTTTATTCCACATATCATTTCCGCAGTATCCATAGATGTTCAAAAGTCTTTTTTGAGCCTAAAATTTGGAATTTTAAGAAGTGTGCAAATTCTTGCCAGAATTGTAAATTTTCACCACCCCGGGAATGGGCAAAATCAGAAAAATTAGACAAAAAATGTTTAGTCCCCATATCATTTGCGCAGTGTCCATAGATGTTCAAAAGTCTTTTTTGAGCCTAAAATTTGGAATTTTAAGAAGTATGCAAGTTTATGCCAGAATTATAAATTTTCACCACCCCGGGGTGGTCAAAATCTTCAAAATTTGACAACAAATATTTAGTCCCCGTATCATTTGCGCAGTGTCCACAGATGTTCAAAAGTCTATTTTGAGCCTAAATTTTGGAATTTTGACAAATGTGCAAATTATTCCCAGAATTGTAAATTTTCACCACACCGGGGTGGTCAAATTCATCAAAATTACAAGAAATTTTTTATTCCACATATCATTTGCGCAGTGTCCATAGACGTTCAAAAGTCTTTTTTGAGCCTAAAATTTGGAATTTTAAGAAGTGTGCAAATTCATGCCAGAATTGTAAATTTTCACCACCCCGGGGTGGTCAAAATCATCAAAATTAGACAAAAAATATTTAGTCCCCGTATCATTTGCGCAGTGTCCACAGATGTTCAAAAGTCTATTTTGAGCCTAAATTTGGGAATTTTGACAAATGTGTAAATTCATGCCAGAATTGTAAATTTTCACCACCCCGGGGTGCTCAAAATCATCAAAATTACAAGAAAGTTTTTTAGTCCACATATCATTTGCGCAGTGTCCATAGATGTTCCAAAGTCTTTTTTGAGCCTAAAATTTGGAATTTTAAGAAGTGTGCAAATTCATGCCAGAATTGTAAATTTTCACCACCCCGGGGTGGTCAAAATCAGAAAAATTAGACAAAAAATATTTAGTCCCCATATCATTTGCGCAGTGTGCATAGATGTTCAAAAGTCTTTTTTGAGCCTAAAATTTGGAATTTTAAGAAGTGTGCAAATTATTCCCAGAATTGTAAATTTTCACCACACCGGGGTGGTCAAATTCATCAAAATTACAAGAAATTTTTTATTCCACATATCATTTCCGCAGTATCCATAGATGTTCAAAAGTCCTTTTTGAGCCTAAAATTTTGAATTTTCAGAAGTGTGCAAATTCATGCCAGAATTGTAAATTTTCACCACCCCGGGGTGGTCAAAATCATCAAAATTAGACAAAAAATATTTAGTCCCCATATCATTTGCGCAGTGTCCACAGATGTTCAAAAGTCTATTTTGAGCCTAAATTTGGGAATTTTGACAAATGTGTAAATTCCTGCCAGAATTGTAAATTTTCACCACCCCGGGGTGCTCAAAATCATCAAAATTACACGAAATTTTTTTAGTCCACATATCATTTGTGCAGTGTCCATAGATGTTCCAAAGTCTTTTTTGAGCCTAAAATTTGGAATTTTAAGAAGTGTGCAAATTCATGCCAGAATTGTAAATTTTCACCACCCCGGGGTGCTCAAAATCATCAAAATTAGACAAAAAATATTTAGTCCCCATATCATTTGCGCAGTGTGCATAGATGTTCAAAAGTCTATTTTGAGCCTAAATTTTGGAATTTTGACAAATGTGCAAATTATTCCCAGAATTGTAAATTTTCACCACACCGGGGTGGTCAAATTCATCAAAATTACAAGAAATTTTTTATTCCACATATCATTTGCGCAGTGTCCATAGACGTTCAAAAGTCTTTTTTGAGCCTAAAATTTGGAATTTTAAGAAGTGTGCAAATTCATGCCAGAATTGTAAATTTTCACCACCCCGGGGTGGTCAAAATCATCAAAATTAGACAAAAAATATTTAGTCCCCGTATCATTTGCGCAGTGTCCACAGATGTTCAAAAGTCTATTTTGAGCCTAAATTTGGGAATTTTGACAAATGTGTAAATTCATGCCAGAATTGTAAATTTTCACCACCCCGGGGTGCTCAAAATCATCAAAATTACAAGAAATTTTTTTAGTCCACATATCATTTGCGCAGTGTCCATAGATGTTCCAAAGTCTTTTTTGAGCCTAAAATTTGGAATTTTAAGAAGTGTGCAAATTCATGCCAGAATTGTAAATTTTCACCACCCCGGGGTGGTCAAAATCAGAAAAATTAGACAAAAAATATTTAGTCCCCATATCATTTGCGCAGTGTGCATAGATGTTCAAAAGTCTTTTTTGAGCCTAAAATTTGGAATTTTAAGAAGTGTGCAAATTATTCCCAGAATTGTAAATTTTCACCACACCGGGGTGGTCAAATTCATCAAAATTACAAGAAATTTTTTATTCCACATATCATTTCCGCAGTATCCATAGATGTTCAAAAGTCCTTTTTGAGCCTAAAATTTGGAATTTTCAGAAGTGTGCAAATTCATGCCAGAATTGTAAATTTTCACCACCCCGGGGTGGTCAAAATCATCAAAATTAGACAAAAAATATTTAGTCCCCATATCATTTGCGCAGTGTCCACAGATGTTCAAAAGTCTATTTTGAGCCTAAATTTGGGAATTTTGACAAATGTGTAAATTCCTGCCAGAATTGTAAATTTTCACCACCCCGGGGTGCTCAAAATCATCAAAATTACACGAAATTTTTTTAGTCCACATATCATTTGTGCAGTGTCCATAGATGTTCCAAAGTCTTTTTTGAGCCTAAAATTTGGAATTTTAAGAAGTGTGCAAATTCATGCCAGAATTGTAAATTTTCACCACCCCGGGGTGCTCAAAATCATCAAAATTAGACAAAAAATATTTAGTCCCCATATCATTTGCGCAGTGTGCATAGATGTTCAAAAGTCTATTTTGAGCCTAAATTTTGGAATTTTGACAAATGTGCAAATTATTCCCAGAATTGTAAATTTTCACCACCCCCGGAGTGGTCAAATTCATCAAAATTACAAGAAATTTTTTATTCCCCATATCATTTGCGCAGTATCCATAGATGTTCAAAAGTCCTTTTTGAGCCTAAAATTTGGAATTTTCAGAAGTGTGCAAATTCATGCCAGAATTGTAAATTTTCACCACCCTGGGGTGGTCAAAATCATCAAAATTAGACAAAAAATATTTAGCCCACATATCATTTGCGCAGTGTCCACAGATGTTCAAAAGTCTATTTTGAGCCTAAATTTTGGAATTTTGACAAATGTGCAAATTCTTGCCAGAATTGTAAATTTTCACCACACCGGGGGTGGTCAAAATCATCAAAATTAGACAAAAAATATTTAGTCCCCATATCATTTGCGCAGTGTCCACAGATGTTCAAAAGTCTATTTTGAGCCTAAATTTGGGAATTTTGACAAATGTTGAAATTCATGCCAGAATTGTAAATTTTCACCACCCCGGGGTGCTCAAAATCATCCAAATTACAAGAAATTTTTTTAGTCCACATATCATTTGCGCAGTGTCCATAGATGTTCAAAAGTCTTTTTTGAGCCTAAAATTTGGAATTTTCAGAAGTGTGCAAATTCATGCCAGAATTGTAAATTTTCACCAGCCCGGGGTGCTCAAAATCATCAAAATTACAAGAAATGTTTTTAGTCCACATATGATTTGCGCAGTGTCCATAGATGTTCAAATGTCTTTTTTGAGCCTAAAATTTGGAATTTTAAGAAGTATGCAAATTTATGCCAGAATTATAAATTTTTACCACCCCGGGGTGCTCAAAACCTTCAAAATTTGACAACAAATATTTAGTCCCCGTATCATTTGCGCAGTGTCCACATATGTTCAAAAGTCTTTTTTGAGCCTAACTTTGGGAATTTTGACAAATGTGTAAATTCATGCCAGAATTGTAAATTTTCACCACCCCGGGGTGCTCAAAATCATCAAAATTACAAGAAATTTTTTTTAGTCCACATATCATTTGCGCAGTGTCCATAGATGTTCAAAAGTCTTTTTTGAGCCTAAAATTTGGAATTTTAAGAAGTGTGCAAATTCATGCCAGAATTGTAAATTTTCACCACCCCGGGGTGGTCAAAATCATCAAAATTAGACAAAAAATATTTAGTCCCCATATCATTTGCGCAGTGTCCACAGATGTTCAAAAGTCTAATTTGAGCCTAAATTTTGGAATTTTGACAAATGTGCAAATTCTTGCCAGAATTGTAAATTTTCACCACACCGGGGTGGTCAAATTCATCAAAATTACAAGAAATTTTTTATTCCACATATCATTTCCGCAGTATCCATAGATGTTCAAAAGTCTTTTTTGAGCCTAAAATTTGGAATTTTCAGAAGTGTGCAAATTCATGCCAGAATTGTAAATTTTCACCACCCCGGGGTGCTCAAAATCATCAAAATTAGACAAAAAATATTTAGTCCCCATATCATTTGCACAGTGTCCACAGATGTTCAAAAGTCCTTTTAGAGCCTAAATTTGGGAATTTCGACAAATGTTGAAATTCATGCCAGAATTATAAATTTTCACCACCCCGGGGTGCTCAAAATCATCAAAATTACACGAAATTTTTTTGGTCCACATATCATTTGCGCAGTGTCCACAGATGTTCAAAAGTCTTTTTTGAGCCTAAAATTTGGAATTTTAAGAAGTGTGCAAATTCATGCCGGAATTGTAAATTTTCACCACCCCGGGGTGCTCAAAATCATCAAAATTACACGAAATGTTTTTAGTCCACATATGATTTGCGCAGTGTCCATAGATGTTCAAATGTCTTTTTTGAGCCTAAAATTTGGAATTTTAAGAAGTATGCAATTTTATGCCAGAATTATAAATTTTTACCATCCCGGGGTGGTCAAAATCTTCAAAATTTGACAACAAATATTTAGTCCCCGTATCATTTGCGCAGTGTCCACAGATGTTCAAAAGTCTATTTTGAGCCTAAATTTTGGAATTTTGACAAATGTGCAAATTATTCCCAGAATTGTAAATTTTCACCACCCCCGGAGTGGTCAAATTCATCAAAATTACAAGAAATTTTTTATTCCCCATATCATTTGCGCAGTATCCATAGATGTTCAAAAGTCCTTTTTGAGCCTAAAATTTGGAATTTTCAGAAGTGTGCAAATTCATGCCAGAATTGTAAATTTTCACCACCCTGGGGTGGTCAAAATCATCAAAATTAGACAAAAAATATTTAGCCCACATATCATTTGCGCAGTGTCCACAGATGTTCAAAAGTCTATTTTGAGCCTAAATTTGGGAATTTTGACAAATGTGTAAATTCATGCCAGAATTGTAAATTTTCACCACCCCGGGGTGCTCAAAATCATCAAAATTACAAGAAAGTTTTTTAGTCCACATATCATTTGCGCAGTGTCCATAGATGTTCCAAAGTCTTTTTTGAGCCTAAAATTTGGAATTTTAAGAAGTGTGCAAATTCATGCCAGAATTGTAAATTTTCACCACCCCGGGGTGGTCAAAATCAGAAAAATTAGACAAAAAATATTTAGTCCCCATATCATTTGCGCAGTGTGCATAGATGTTCAAAAGTCTTTTTTGAGCCTAAAATTTGGAATTTTAAGAAGTGTGCAAATTATTCCCAGAATTGTAAATTTTCACCACACCGGGGTGGTCAAATTCATCAAAATTACAAGAAATTTTTTATTCCACATATCATTTCCGCAGTATCCATAGATGTTCAAAAGTCCTTTTTGAGCCTAAAATTTTGAATTTTCAGAAGTGTGCAAATTCATGCCAGAATTGTAAATTTTCACCACCCCGGGGTGGTCAAAATCATCAAAATTAGACAAAAAATATTTAGTCCCCATATCATTTGCGCAGTGTCCACAGATGTTCAAAAGTCTATTTTGAGCCTAAATTTGGGAATTTTGACAAATGTGTAAATTCCTGCCAGAATTGTAAATTTTCACCACCCCGGGGTGCTCAAAATCATCAAAATTACACGAAATTTTTTTAGTCCACATATCATTTGTGCAGTGTCCATAGATGTTCCAAAGTCTTTTTTGAGCCTAAAATTTGGAATTTTAAGAAGTGTGCAAATTCATGCCAGAATTGTAAATTTTCACCACCCCGGGGTGCTCAAAATCATCAAAATTAGACAAAAAATATTTAGTCCCCATATCATTTGCGCAGTGTGCATAGATGTTCAAAAGTCTATTTTGAGCCTAAATTTTGGAATTTTGACAAATGTGCAAATTATTCCCAGAATTGTAAATTTTCACCACACCGGGGTGGTCAAATTCATCAAAATTACAAGAAATTTTTTATTCCACATATCATTTGCGCAGTGTCCATAGACGTTCAAAAGTCTTTTTTGAGCCTAAAATTTGGAATTTTAAGAAGTGTGCAAATTCATGCCAGAATTGTAAATTTTCACCACCCCGGGGTGGTCAAAATCATCAAAATTAGACAAAAAATATTTAGTCCCCGTATCATTTGCGCAGTGTCCACAGATGTTCAAAAGTCTATTTTGAGCCTAAATTTGGGAATTTTGACAAATGTGTAAATTCATGCCAGAATTGTAAATTTTCACCACCCCGGGGTGGTCAAAATCATCAAAATTAGACAAAAAATATTTAGTCCCCGTATCATTTGCGCAGTGTCCACAGATGTTCAAAAGTCTATTTTGAGCCTAAATTTTGGAATTTTGACAAATGTGCAAATTATTCCCAGAATTGTAAATTTTCACCACCCCCGGAGTGGTCAAATTCATCAAAATTACAAGAAATTTTTTATTCCCCATATCATTTGCGCAGTATCCATAGATGTTCAAAAGTCCTTTTTGAGCCTAAAATTTGGAATTTTCAGAAGTGTGCAAATTCATGCCAGAATTGTAAATTTTCACCACCCTGGGGTGGTCAAAATCATCAAAATTAGACAAAAAATATTTAGCCCACATATCATTTGCGCAGTGTCCACAGATGTTCAAAAGTCTATTTTGAGCCTAAATTTGGGAATTTTGACAAATGTGTAAATTCATGCCAGAATTGTAAATTTTCACCACCCCGGGGTGCTCAAAATCATCAAAATTACAAGAAAGTTTTTTAGTCCACATATCATTTGCGCAGTGTCCATAGATGTTCCAAAGTCTTTTTTGAGCCTAAAATTTGGAATTTTAAGAAGTGTGCAAATTCATGCCAGAATTGTAAATTTTCACCACCCCGGGGTGGTCAAAATCAGAAAAATTAGACAAAAAATATTTAGTCCCCATATCATTTGCGCAGTGTGCATAGATGTTCAAAAGTCTTTTTTGAGCCTAAAATTTGGAATTTTAAGAAGTGTGCAAATTATTCCCAGAATTGTAAATTTTCACCACACCGGGGTGGTCAAATTCATCAAAATTACAAGAAATTTTTTATTCCACATATCATTTCCGCAGTATCCATAGATGTTCAAAAGTCCTTTTTGAGCCTAAAATTTTGAATTTTCAGAAGTGTGCAAATTCATGCCAGAATTGTAAATTTTCACCACCCCGGGGTGGTCAAAATCATCAAAATTAGACAAAAAATATTTAGTCCCCATATCATTTGCGCAGTGTCCACAGATGTTCAAAAGTCTATTTTGAGCCTAAATTTGGGAATTTTGACAAATGTGTAAATTCCTGCCAGAATTGTAAATTTTCACCACCCCGGGGTGCTCAAAATCATCAAAATTACACGAAATTTTTTTAGTCCACATATCATTTGTGCAGTGTCCATAGATGTTCCAAAGTCTTTTTTGAGCCTAAAATTTGGAATTTTAAGAAGTGTGCAAATTCATGCCAGAATTGTAAATTTTCACCACCCCGGGGTGCTCAAAATCATCAAAATTAGACAAAAAATATTTAGTCCCCATATCATTTGCGCAGTGTGCATAGATGTTCAAAAGTCTATTTTGAGCCTAAATTTTGGAATTTTGACAAATGTGCAAATTATTCCCAGAATTGTAAATTTTCACCACACCGGGGTGGTCAAATTCATCAAAATTACAAGAAATTTTTTATTCCACATATCATTTGCGCAGTGTCCATAGACGTTCAAAAGTCTTTTTTGAGCCTAAAATTTGGAATTTTAAGAAGTGTGCAAATTCATGCCAGAATTGTAAATTTTCACCACCCCGGGGTGGTCAAAATCATCAAAATTAGACAAAAAATATTTAGTCCCCGTATCATTTGCGCAGTGTCCACAGATGTTCAAAAGTCTATTTTGAGCCTAAATTTGGGAATTTTGACAAATGTGTAAATTCATGCCAGAATTGTAAATTTTCACCACCCCGGGGTGCTCAAAATCATCAAAATTACAAGAAATTTTTTTAGTCCACATATCATTTGCGCAGTGTCCATAGATGTTCCAAAGTCTTTTTTGAGCCTAAAATTTGGAATTTTAAGAAGTGTGCAAATTCATGCCAGAATTGTAAATTTTCACCACCCCGGGGTGGTCAAAATCAGAAAAATTAGACAAAAAATATTTAGTCCCCATATCATTTGCGCAGTGTGCATAGATGTTCAAAAGTCTTTTTTGAGCCTAAAATTTGGAATTTTAAGAAGTGTGCAAATTATTCCCAGAATTGTAAATTTTCACCACACCGGGGTGGTCAAATTCATCAAAATTACAAGAAATTTTTTATTCCACATATCATTTCCGCAGTATCCATAGATGTTCAAAAGTCCTTTTTGAGCCTAAAATTTGGAATTTTCAGAAGTGTGCAAATTCATGCCAGAATTGTAAATTTTCACCACCCCGGGGTGGTCAAAATCATCAAAATTAGACAAAAAATATTTAGTCCCCATATCATTTGCGCAGTGTCCACAGATGTTCAAAAGTCTATTTTGAGCCTAAATTTGGGAATTTTGACAAATGTGTAAATTCCTGCCAGAATTGTAAATTTTCACCACCCCGGGGTGCTCAAAATCATCAAAATTACACGAAATTTTTTTAGTCCACATATCATTTGTGCAGTGTCCATAGATGTTCCAAAGTCTTTTTTGAGCCTAAAATTTGGAATTTTAAGAAGTGTGCAAATTCATGCCAGAATTGTAAATTTTCACCACCCCGGGGTGCTCAAAATCATCAAAATTAGACAAAAAATATTTAGTCCCCATATCATTTGCGCAGTGTGCATAGATGTTCAAAAGTCTATTTTGAGCCTAAATTTTGGAATTTTGACAAATGTGCAAATTATTCCCAGAATTGTAAATTTTCACCACCCCCGGAGTGGTCAAATTCATCAAAATTACAAGAAATTTTTTATTCCCCATATCATTTGCGCAGTATCCATAGATGTTCAAAAGTCCTTTTTGAGCCTAAAATTTGGAATTTTCAGAAGTGTGCAAATTCATGCCAGAATTGTAAATTTTCACCACCCTGGGGTGGTCAAAATCATCAAAATTAGACAAAAAATATTTAGCCCACATATCATTTGCGCAGTGTCCACAGATGTTCAAAAGTCTATTTTGAGCCTAAATTTTGGAATTTTGACAAATGTGCAAATTCTTGCCAGAATTGTAAATTTTCACCACACCGGGGGTGGTCAAAATCATCAAAATTAGACAAAAAATATTTAGTCCCCATATCATTTGCGCAGTGTCCACAGATGTTCAAAAGTCTATTTTGAGCCTAAATTTGGGAATTTTGACAAATGTTGAAATTCATGCCAGAATTGTAAATTTTCACCACCCCGGGGTGCTCAAAATCATCCAAATTACAAGAAATTTTTTTAGTCCACATATCATTTGCGCAGTGTCCATAGATGTTCAAAAGTCTTTTTTGAGCCTAAAATTTGGAATTTTCAGAAGTGTGCAAATTCATGCCAGAATTGTAAATTTTCACCAGCCCGGGGTGCTCAAAATCATCAAAATTACAAGAAATGTTTTTAGTCCACATATGATTTGCGCAGTGTCCATAGATGTTCAAATGTCTTTTTTGAGCCTAAAATTTGGAATTTTAAGAAGTATGCAAATTTATGCCAGAATTATAAATTTTTACCACCCCGGGGTGCTCAAAACCTTCAAAATTTGACAACAAATATTTAGTCCCCGTATCATTTGCGCAGTGTCCACATATGTTCAAAAGTCTTTTTTGAGCCTAACTTTGGGAATTTTGACAAATGTGTAAATTCATGCCAGAATTGTAAATTTTCACCACCCCGGGGTGCTCAAAATCATCAAAATTACAAGAAATTTTTTTTAGTCCACATATCATTTGCGCAGTGTCCATAGATGTTCAAAAGTCTTTTTTGAGCCTAAAATTTGGAATTTTAAGAAGTGTGCAAATTCATGCCAGAATTGTAAATTTTCACCACCCCGGGGTGGTCAAAATCATCAAAATTAGACAAAAAATATTTAGTCCCCATATCATTTGCGCAGTGTCCACAGATGTTCAAAAGTCTAATTTGAGCCTAAATTTTGGAATTTTGACAAATGTGCAAATTCTTGCCAGAATTGTAAATTTTCACCACACCGGGGTGGTCAAATTCATCAAAATTACAAGAAATTTTTTATTCCACATATCATTTCCGCAGTATCCATAGATGTTCAAAAGTCTTTTTTGAGCCTAAAATTTGGAATTTTCAGAAGTGTGCAAATTCATGCCAGAATTGTAAATTTTCACCACCCCGGGGTGCTCAAAATCATCAAAATTAGACAAAAAATATTTAGTCCCCATATCATTTGCACAGTGTCCACAGATGTTCAAAAGTCCTTTTAGAGCCTAAATTTGGGAATTTCGACAAATGTTGAAATTCATGCCAGAATTATAAATTTTCACCACCCCGGGGTGCTCAAAATCATCAAAATTACACGAAATTTTTTTGGTCCACATATCATTTGCGCAGTGTCCACAGATGTTCAAAAGTCTTTTTTGAGCCTAAAATTTGGAATTTTAAGAAGTGTGCAAATTCATGCCGGAATTGTAAATTTTCACCACCCCGGGGTGCTCAAAATCATCAAAATTACACGAAATGTTTTTAGTCCACATATGATTTGCGCAGTGTCCATAGATGTTCAAATGTCTTTTTTGAGCCTAAAATTTGGAATTTTAAGAAGTATGCAATTTTATGCCAGAATTATAAATTTTTACCATCCCGGGGTGGTCAAAATCTTCAAAATTTGACAACAAATATTTAGTCCCCGTATCATTTGCGCAGTGTCCACAGATGTTCAAAAGTCTATTTTGAGCCTAAATTTTGGAATTTTGACAAATGTGCAAATTATTCCCAGAATTGTAAATTTTCACCACCCCCGGAGTGGTCAAATTCATCAAAATTACAAGAAATTTTTTATTCCCCATATCATTTGCGCAGTATCCATAGATGTTCAAAAGTCCTTTTTGAGCCTAAAATTTGGAATTTTCAGAAGTGTGCAAATTCATGCCAGAATTGTAAATTTTCACCACCCTGGGGTGGTCAAAATCATCAAAATTAGACAAAAAATATTTAGCCCACATATCATTTGCGCAGTGTCCACAGATGTTCAAAAGTCTATTTTGAGCCTAAATTTTGGAATTTTGACAAATGTGCAAATTCTTGCCAGAATTGTAAATTTTCACCACACCGGGGGTGGTCAAAATCATCAAAATTAGACAAAAAATATTTAGTCCCCATATCATTTGCGCAGTGTCCACAGATGTTCAAAAGTCTATTTTGAGCCTAAATTTGGGAATTTTGACAAATGTTGAAATTCATGCCAGAATTGTAAATTTTCACCACCCCGGGGTGCTCAAAATCATCCAAATTACAAGAAATTTTTTTAGTCCACATATCATTTGCGCAGTGTCCATAGATGTTCAAAAGTCTTTTTTGAGCCTAAAATTTGGAATTTTCAGAAGTGTGCAAATTCATGCCAGAATTGTAAATTTTCACCAGCCCGGGTTGCTCAAAATCATCAAAATTACAAGAAATGTTTTTAGTCCACATATGATTTGCGCAGTGTCCATAGATGTTCAAATGTCTTTTTTGAGCCTAAAATTTGGAATTTTAAGAAGTATGCAAATTTATGCCAGAATTATAAATTTTTACCACCCCGGGGTGCTCAAAACCTTCAAAATTTGACAACAAATATTTAGTCCCCGTATCATTTGCGCAGTGTCCACATATGTTCAAAAGTCTTTTTTGAGCCTAACTTTGGGAATTTTGACAAATGTGTAAATTCATGCCAGAATTGTAAATTTTCACCACCCCGGGGTGCTCAAAATCATCAAAATTACAAGAAATTTTTTTTAGTCCACATATCATTTGCGCAGTGTCCATAGATGTTCAAAAGTCTTTTTTGAGCCTAAAATTTGGAATTTTAAGAAGTGTGCAAATTCATGCCAGAATTGTAAATTTTCACCACCCCGGGGTGGTCAAAATCATCAAAATTAGACAAAAAATATTTAGTCCCCATATCATTTGCGCAGTGTCCACAGATGTTCAAAAGTCTAATTTGAGCCTAAATTTTGGAATTTTGACAAATGTGCAAATTCTTGCCAGAATTGTAAATTTTCACCACACCGGGGTGGTCAAATTCATCAAAATTACAAGAAATTTTTTATTCCACATATCATTTCCGCAGTATCCATAGATGTTCAAAAGTCTTTTTTGAGCCTAAAATTTGGAATTTTCAGAAGTGTGCAAATTCATGCCAGAATTGTAAATTTTCACCACCCCGGGGTGCTCAAAATCATCAAAATTAGACAAAAAATATTTAGTCCCCATATCATTTGCACAGTGTCCACAGATGTTCAAAAGTCCTTTTAGAGCCTAAATTTGGGAATTTCGACAAATGTTGAAATTCTTGCCAGAATTATAAATTTTCACCACCCCGGGGTGCTCAAAATCATCAAAATTACACGAAATTTTTTTGGTCCACATATCATTTGCGCAGTGTCCACAGATGTTCAAAAGTCTTTTTTGAGCCTAAAATTTGGAATTTTAAGAAGTGTGCAAATTCATGCCGGAATTGTAAATTTTCACCACCCCGGGGTGCTCAAAATCATCAAAATTACACGAAATGTTTTTAGTCCACATATGATTTGCGCAGTGTCCATAGATGTTCAAATGTCTTTTTTGAGCCTAAAATTTGGAATTTTAAGAAGTATGCAATTTTATGCCAGAATTATAAATTTTTACCATCCCGGGGTGGTCAAAATCTTCAAAATTTGACAACAAATATTTAGTCCCCGTATCATTTGCGCAGTGTCCACAGATGTTCAAAAGTCTATTTTGAGCCTAAATTTGGGAATTTTGACAAATGTGCAAATTATTCCCAGAATTGTAAATTTTCACCACCCAGGGGTGGTCAAATTCATCAAAATTACAAAAAAAAATTTATTCCACATATCATTTCCTTAGTATCCATAGATGTTCAAAAGTCCTTTTTGAGCCTAAAATTTGGAATTTTCAGAAGTGTGCAAATTCATGCCAGAATTGTAAATTTTCACCACCCCGGGGTGGTCAAAATCAGAAAAATTAGACAAAAAATATTTATCCCCCTATCATTTGCGCAGTGTCCACAGATGTTCAAAAGTCTATTTTGAGCCTAAATTTGGGAATTTTGACAAATGTGCAAATTCTTGCCAGAATTGTAAATTTTCACCACCCCGGGGTGCTCAAAATCATCAAAATTACAAGAATTTTTTTTAGTCCACATATGATTTGCGCAGTGTCCATAGATGTTCAAAAGTCTTTTTTGAGCCTAAAATTTGGAATTTTAAGAAGTATGCAAATTTATGCCAGAATTATAAATTTTCACCACCCCGGGGTGGTCAAAATCTTCAAAATTTGACACCAAATATTTAGTCCCCATATCATTTGCGCAGTGTCCACAGATGTTCAAAAGTCTATTTTGAGCCTAAATTTTGGAATTTTGACAAATGTGCAAATTCTTGCCAGAATTGTAAATTTTCACCACCCCGGGGTGGTCAAATTCATCAAAATTACACGAAATTTTTTATTCCACATATCATTTCCGCAGTATCAATAGATGTTCAAAAGTCTATTTTTAGCCTAAAATTTGGAATTTTAAGAAGTGTGCAAATTCATGCCAGAATTGTAAATTTTCACCACCCCGGGAATGGTCAAAATCATCAAAATAAGACAAAAAATGTTTAGTCCCCATATCATTTGCGCAGTGTCCACAGATGTCCAAAAGCCTATTTTGAGCCTAAATTTGGGAATATTGACAAATGTGCAAATTCTAGAGAGAATTGTAAATTTTCACCACCCCGGGAATGGTCAAAATCATCAAAATTAGACAAAAAATGTTTAGTCCCCATATCATTTGCGCAGTGTCCACAGATGTTCAAAAGTCTATTTTGAACCTAAATTTGGGAATTTTGAGAAATGTGCAAATTCCTGCCAGAATTGTAAATTTTCACCACCCCGGGGTGCTCAAAATCATCAAAATTACAAGAAATTTTTTTAATCCCCATATCATTTGCGCAGTGTCCACAGATGTTCAAAAGTCTATTTTGAGCCTAAATTTGGGAATTTTGACAAATGTGTAAATTCATGCCAGAATTGTAAATTTTCACCACCCCGGGGTGCTCAAAATCATCAAAATTACAAGAAATTTTTTTAGTCCCCATATCATTTGCGCAGTGTGCATAGATGTTCAAAAGTCTTTTTTGAGCCTAAAATTTGGAATTTTAAGAAGTGTGCAAATTATTCCCAGAATTGTAAATTTTCACCACACCGGGGAGGTCAAATTCATCAAAATTACAAGAAATTTTTTATTCCACATATCATTTCCGCAGTATCCATAGATGTTCAAAAGTCCTTTTTGAGCCTAAAATTTGGAATTTTCAGAAGTGTGCAAATTCATGCCAGAATTGTAAATTTTCACCACCCCGGGGTGCTCAAAATCATCAAAATTAGACAAAAAATATTTAGTCCCCATATCATTTGCGCAGTGTCCACAGATGTTCAAAAGTCTATTTTGAGCCTAAATTTGGGAATTTTGACAAATGTGTAAATTCCTGCCAGAATTGTAAATTTTCACCACCCCGGGGTGCTCAAAATCATCAAAATTACACGAAATTTTTTTAGTCCACATATCATTTGTGCAGTGTCCATAGATGTTCCAAAGTCTTTTTTGAGCCTAAAATTTGGAATTTTAAGAAGTGTGCAAATTCATGCCAGAATTGTAAATTTTCACCACCCCGGGGTGCTCAAAATCATCAAAATTAGACAAAAAATATTTAGTCCCCATATCATTTGCGCAGTGTGCATAGATGTTCAAAAGTCTATTTTGAGCCTAAATTTTGGAATTTTGACAAATGTGCAAATTATTCCCAGAATTGTAAATTTTCACCACCCCCGGAGTGGTCAAATTCATCAAAATTACAAGAAATTTTTTATTCCCCATATCATTTGCGCAGTATCCATAGATGTTCAAAAGTCCTTTTTGAGCCTAAAATTTGGAATTTTCAGAAGTGTGCAAATTCATGCCAGAATTGTAAATTTTCACCACCCCGGGGTGGTCAAAATCATCAAAATTAGACAAAAAATATTTAGTCCCCATATCATTTGCGCAGTGTCCACAGATGTTCAAAAGTCTAATTTGAGCCTAAATTTTGGAATTTTGACAAATGTGCAAATTCTTGCCAGAATTGTAAATTTTCACCACACCGGGGTGGTCAAATTCATCAAAATTACAAGAAATTTTTTATTCCACATATCATTTCCGCAGTATCCATAGATGTTCAAAAGTCTTTTTTGAGCCTAAAATTTGGAATTTTCAGAAGTGTGCAAATTCATGCCAGAATTGTAAATTTTCACCACCCCGGGGTGGTCAAAATCATCAAAATTAGACAAAAAATATTTAGTCCCCATATCATTTGCACAGTGTCCACAGATGTTCAAAAGTCCTTTTTGAGCCTAAATTTGGGAATTTCGACAAATGTTGAAATTCATGCCAGAATTATAAATTTTCACCACCCCGGGGTGCTCAAAATCATCAAAATTACACGAAATTTTTTTGGTCCACATATCATTTGCGCAGTGTCCACAGATGTTCAAAAGTCTTTTTTGAGCCTAAAATTTGGAATTTTAAGAAGTGTGCAAATTCATGCCGGAATTGTAAATTTTCACCACCCCGGGGTGCTCAAAATCAGAAAAATTAGACAAAAAATATTTATCCCCCTATCATTTGCGCAGTGTCCACAGATGTTCAAAAGTCTATTTTGAGCCTAAATTTGGGAATTTTGACAAATGTGCAAATTCTTGCCAGAATTGTAAATTTTCACCACCCCGGGGTGCTCAAAATCATCAAAATTACAAGAATTTTTTTTAGTCCACATATGATTTGCGCAGTGTCCATAGATGTTCAAAAGTCTTTTTTGAGCCTAAAATTTGGAATTTTAAGAAGTATGCAAATTTATGCCAGAATTATAAATTTTCACCACCCCGGGGTGGTCAAAATCTTCAAAATTTGACACCAAATATTTAGTCCCCATATCATTTGCGCAGTGTCCACAGATGTTCAAAAGTCTATTTTGAGCCTAAATTTTGGAATTTTGACAAATGTGCAAATTCTTGCCAGAATTGTAAATTTTCACCACACCGGGGTGGTCAAATTCATCAAAATTACAAGAAATTTTTTATTCCACATATCATTTCCGCAGTATCAATAGATGTTCAAAAGTCTATTTTTAGCCTAAAATTTGGAATTTTAAGAAGTGTGCAAATTCATGCCAGAATTGTAAATTTTCACCACCCCGGGAATGGTCAAAATCATCAAAATAAGACAAAAAATGTTTAGTCCCCATATCATTTGCGCAGTGTCCACAGATGTCCAAAAGCCTATTTTGAGCCTAAATTTGGGAATATTGACAAATGTGCAAATTCTAGAGAGAATTGTAAATTTTCACCACACCGGGAATGGTCAAAATCATCAAAATTAGACAAAAAATGTTTAGTCCCCATATCATTTGCGCAGTGTCCACAGATGTTCAAAAGTCTATTTTGAGCCTAAATTTGGGAATTTTGACAAATGTGCAAATTCCTGCCAGAATTGTAAATTTTCACCACCCCAGGGGTGCTCAAAATCATCAAAATTACAAGAAATTTTTTTAATCCCCATATCATTTGCGCAGTGTCCACAGATGTTCAAAAGTCTATTTTGAGCCTAAATTTGGGAATTTTGACAAATGTGCAAATTCTTGCCAGAATTGTAAATTTTCACCACCCCGGGGTGGTCAAATTCATCAAAATTACAAGAAATTTTTTATTCCACATATCATTTCCGCAGTATCCATAGATGTTCAAAAGTCTTTTTTGAGCCTAAAATTTGGAATTTTAAGAAGTGTGCAAATTCATGCCAGAATTGTAAATTTTCACCACCCCGGGGTGCTCAAAATCATCAAAATTACACGAAATGTTTTTAGTCCACATATGATTTGCGCAGTGTCCATAGATGTTCAAATGTCTTTTTTGAGCCTAAAATTTGGAATTTTAAGAAGTATGCAAATTTATGCCAGAATTATAAATTTTTACCACCCCGGGGTGCTCAAAATCTTCAAAATTTGACAACAAATATTTAGTCCCCATATCATTTGCGCAGTGTCCACAGATGTTCAAAAGTCTATTTTGAGCCTAACTTTGGGAATTTTGACAAATGTGTAAATTCATGCCAGAATTGTAAATTTTCACCACCCCGGGGTGCTCAAAATCATCAAAATTACAAGAAATTTTTTTAGTCCACATATCATTTGCGCAGTGTCCATAGATGTTCAAAAGTCTTTTTTGAGCCTAAAATTTGGAATTTTAAGAAGTGTGCAAATTCATGCCAGAATTGTAAATTTTCACCACCCCGGGGTGGTCAAAATCATCAAAATTAGACAAAAAATATTTAGTCCCCATATCATTTGCGCAGTGTCCACAGATGTTCAAAAGTCTAATTTGAGCCTAAATTTTGGATTTTTGACAAATGTGCAAATTCTTGCCAGAATTGTAAATTTTCACCACACCGGGGTGGTCAAATTCATCAAAATTACAAGAAATTTTTTATTCCACATATCATTTCCGCAGTATCCATAGATGTTCAAAAGTCTTTTTTGAGCCTAAAATTTGGAATTTTAAGAAGTGTGCAAATTCATGCCAGAATTGTAAATTTTCACCACACCAGGGTGGTCAAAATCATCAAAATTAGACAAAACATATTTAGTCCCCATATCATTTGCGCAGTGTCCACAGATGTTCAAAAGTCTATTTTGAGCCTAAATTTGGGAATTTTGACAAATGTGCAAATTCATGCCAGAATTGTAAATTTTCACCACCCCGGGGTGCTCAAAATCATCAAAATTACACGAAATTTTTTTCGTCCCCATATCATTTGCGCAGTGTCCACAGATGTTCAAAAGTCTAATTTGAGCCTAAATTTTGGAATTTTGACAAATGTGCAAATTCTTGCCAGAATTGTAAATTTTCACCACCCCGGGGTGCTCAAAATCATCAAAATTACAAGAAATTTTTTTAGTCCACATATGATTTGCGCAGTGTCCATAGATGTTCAAAAGTCTTTTTTGAGCCTAAAATTTGGAATTTTAAGAAGTATGCAAATTTATGCCAGAATTATAAATTTTCACCACCCCGGGGTGGTCAAAATCTTCAAAATTTGACAACAAATATTTAGTCCCCGTATCATTTGCGCAGTGTCCACAGATGTTCAAAAGTCTATTTTGAGCCTAACTTTGGGAATTTTGACAAATGTGTAAATTCATGCCAGAATTGTAAATTTTCACCACCCCGGGGTGCTCAAAATCATCAAAATTACAAGAAATTTTTTTAGTCCACATATCATTTGCGCAGTGTCCATAGATGTTCAAAAGTCTTTTTTGAGCCTAAAATTTGGAATTTTAAGAAGTGTGCAAATTCATGCCAGAATTGTAAATTTTCACCACCCCGGGGTGGTCAAAATCATCAAAATTAGACAAAAAATATTTAGTCCCCATATCATTTGCGCAGTGTCCACAGATGTTCAAAAGTCTAATTTGAGCCTAAATTTTGGATTTTTGACAAATGTGCAAATTCTTGCCAGAATTGTAAATTTTCACCACACCGGGGTGGTCAAATTCATCAAAATTACAAGAAATTTTTTATTCCACATATCATTTGCGCAGTATCCATAGATGTTCAAAAGTCTTTTTTGAGCCTAAAATTTTGAATTTTAAGAAGTGTGCAAATTCATGCCAGAATTGTAAATTTTCACCACACCGGGGTGGTCAAAATCATCAAAATTAGACAAAACATATTTAGTCCCCATATCATTTGCGCAGTGTCCACAGATGTTCAAAAGTCTATTTTGAGCCTAAATTTGGGAATTTTGACAAATGTTGAAATTCATGCCAGAATTGTAAAGTTTCACCACCCCGGGGTGCTCAAAATCATCAAAATTACACGAAATTTTTTTCGTCCCCATATCATTTGCGCAGTGTCCACAGATGTTCAAAAGTCTAATTTGAGCCTAAATTTTGGAATTTTGACAAATGTGCAAATTCTTGCCAGAATTGTAAATTTTCACCACCCCGGGGTGCTCAAAATCATCAAAATTACAAGAAATTTTTTTAGTCCACATATGATTTGCGCAGTGTCCATAGATGTTCAAAAGTCTTTTTTGAGCCTAAAATTTGGAATTTTAAGAAGTATGCAAATTTATGCCAGAATTATAAATTTTCACCACCCCGGGGTGGTCAAAATCAGAAAAATTTGACAACAAATATTTAGTCCCCGTATCATTTGCGCAGTGTCCACAGATGTTCAAAAGTCTATTTTGAGCCTAAATTTGGGAATTTTGACAAATGTTGAAATTCATGCCAGAATTGTAAATTTTCACCACCCCGGGGTGCTCAAAATCATCAAAATTACACGAAATTTTTTTCGTCCCCATATCATTTGCGCAGTGTCCACAGATGTTCAAAAGTCTAATTTGAGCCTAAATTTTGGAATTTTGACAAATGTGCAAATTCTTGCCAGAATTGTAAATTTTCACCACCCCGGGGTGCTCAAAATCATCAAAATTACAAGAAATTTTTTTAGTCCACATATGATTTGCGCAGTGTCCATAGATGTTCAAAAGTCTTTTTTGAGCCTAAAATTTGGAATTTTAAGAAGTATGCAAATTTATGCCAGAATTATAAATTTTCACCACCCCGGGGTGGTCAAAATCAGAAAAATTTGACAACAAATATTTAGTCCCCGTATCATTTGCGCAGTGTCCACAGATGTTCAAAAGTCTATTTTGAGCCTAAATTGGGGAATTTTGACAAATGTGCAAATTATTCCCAGAATTGTAAATTGTCACCACCCCCGGGGTGGTCAAATTCATCAAAATTATACGAAATTTTTTATTCCACATATCATTTCCGCAGTATCCATAGATGTTCAAAAGTCCTTTTTGAGCCTAAAATTTGGAATTTTCAGAAGTGTGCAAATTCATGCCAGAATTGTAAATTTTCACCACCCAGGGGTGCTCAAAATCATCAAAATTACAAGAAATTTTTTTAGTCCACATATCATTTGCGCAGTGTCCATAGATGTTCCAAAGTCTTTTTTGAGCCTAAAATTTGGAATTTTCAGAAGTGTGCAAATTCATGCCAGAATTGTAAATTTTCACCACCCCGGGGTGGTCAAAATCATCAAAATTAGACAAAAAATTTTTAGTCCCCATATCATTTGCGCAGTGTGCATAGATGTTCAAAAGTCTATTTTGAGCCTAAATTTTGGAATTTTGACAAATGTGCAAATTATTCCCAGAATTGTAAATTTTCACCACACCAGGGTGGTCAAATTCATCAAAATTACAAGAAATTTTGTATTCCACATATCATTTCCGCAGTATCCATAGATGTTCAAAAGTCCTTTTTGAGCCTAAAATTTGGAATTTTCAGAAGTGTGCAAATTCATGCCAGAATTGTAAATTTTCACCACCCCGGGGTGGTCAAAATCAGAAAAATTAGACAAAAAATATTTAGTCCCCATATCATTTGCGCAGTGTCCACAGATGTTCAAAAGTCTATTTTGAGCCTAAATTTGGGAATTTTGATAAATGTGTAAATTCCTGCCAGAATTGTAAATTTTCACCACCCCGGGGTGCTCAAAATCATCAAAATTACAAGAAATTTTTTTAGTCCACATATCATTTGCGCAGTGTCCATAGATGTTCCAAAGTCTTTTTTGAGCCTAAAATTTGGAATTTTAAGAAGTGTGCAAATTCATGCCAGAATTGTAAATTTTCACCACCCCGGGGTGGTCAAAATCATCAAAATTAGACAAAAAATATTTAGTCCCCATATCATTTGCGCAGTGTGCATAGATGTTCAAAAGTCTATTTTGAGCCTAAATTTTGGAATTTTGACAAATGTGCAAATTATTCCCAGAATTGTAAATTTTCACCACCCCCGGAGTGGTCAAATTCATCAAAATTACAAGAAATTTTTTATTCCACATATCATTTGCGCAGTATCCATAGATGTTCAAAAGTCCTTTTTGAGCCTAAAATTTGGAATTTTCAGAAGTGTGCAAATTCATGCCAGAATTGTAAATTTTCACCACCCCGGGGTGGTCAAAATCATCAAAATTAGACAAAAAATATTTAGCCCACATATCACTTGCGCAGTGTCCACAGATGTTCAAAAGTCTATTTTGAGCCTAAATTTGGGAATTTTGACAAATGTTGAAATTCATGCCAGAATTGTAAATTTTCACCACCCCGGGGTGCTCAAAATCATGAAAATTACACGAAATTTTTTTAGTCCACATATCATTTGCACAGTGTCCATAGATGTTCAAAAGTCTTTTTTGAGCCTAAAATTTGGAATTTTAAGAAGTGTGCAAATTCATGCCAGAATTGTAAATTTTCACCACCCCGGGGTGGTCAAAATCATCAAAATTACAAGAAATGTTTTAAGTCCACATATGATTTGCGCAGTGTGCATAGATGTTCAAATGTCTTTTTTGAGCCTAAAATTTGGAATTTTAAGAAGTATGCAAATTTATGCCAGAATTATAAATTTTTACCACCCCGGGGTGGTCAAAATCTTCAAAATTTGACAACAAATATTTAGTCCCCGTATCATTTGCGCAGTGTCCACAGATGTTCAAAAGTCTATTTTGAGCCTAACTTTGGGAATTTTGACAAATGTGCAAATTATTCCCAGAATTGTAAATTTTCACCACACCGGGGTGGTCAAAATCATCAAAATTACAAGAAATTTTTTATTCCCCATATCATTTGCGCAGTATCCATAGATGTTCAAAAGTCCTTTTTGAGCCTAAAATTTGGAATTTCAGAAGTGTGCAAATTCATGCCAGAATTGTAAATTTTCACCACCCCGGGGTGGTCAAAATCAGAAAAATTAGACAAAAAATATTTAGTCCCCATATCATTTGCGCAGTGTCCACAGATGTTCAAAAGTCTAATTTGAGCCTAAATTTTGGAATTTTGACAAATGTGCAAATTCTTGCCAGAATTGTAAATTTTCACCACACCAGGGTGGTCAAATTCATCAAAATTACAAGAAATTTTTTATTCCACATATCATTTCCGCAGTATCCATAGATGTTCAAAAGTCTTTTTTGAGCCTAAAATTTGGAATTTTAAGAAGTGTGCAAATTCATGCCAGAATTGTAAATTTTCACCACCCCGGGGTGGTCAAAATCATCAAAATTAGACAAAAAATATTTAGTCCCCATATCATTTGCACAGTGTCCACAGATGTTCAAAAGTCCTTTTTGAGCCTAAATTTGGGAATTTTGACAAATGTTGAAATTCATGCCAGAATTGTAAATTTTCACCACCCCGGGGTGCTCAAAATCATCAAAATTACACGAAATTTTTTTGGTCCACATAGCATTTGCGCAGTGTCCACAGATGTTCAAAAGTCTTTTTTGAGCCTAAAATTTGGAATTTTAAGAAGTGTGCAAATTCATGCCGGAATTGTAAATTTTCACCACCCCGGGGTGCTCAAAATCATCAAAATTACAAGAAATTTTTTTAGTCCACATATGATTTGCGCAGTGTTCATAGATGTTCAAATGTCTTTTTTGAGCCTAAAATTTGGAATTTTAAGAAGTATGCAATTTTATGCCAGAATTATAAATTTTTACCATCCCGGGGTGGTCAAAATCTTCAAAATTTGACAACAAATATTTAGTCCCCATATCATTTGTGCAGTGTCCACAGATGTTCAAAAGTCAATTTTGAGCCTAAATTTTGGAATTTTGACAAATGTGCAAATTATTCCCAGAATTGTAAATTTTCACCACCCCGGGGTGGTCAAATTCATCAAAATTACAAGAAATTTTTTATTCCACATATCATTTCCTTAGTATCCATAGATGTTCAAAAGTCCTTTTTGAGCCTAAAATTTGGAAATTTCAGAAGTGTGCAAATTCATGCCAGAATTGTAAATTTTCACCACCCCGGGGTGGTCAAAATCATCAAAATTAGACAAAAAATATTTAGTCCCCATATCATTTGCGCAGTGTCCACAGATGTTCAAAAGTCTATTTTGAGCCTAAATTTGGGAATTTTGACAAATGTTGAAATTCATGCCAGAATTGTAAATTTTCACCACCCCGGGGTGCTCAAAATCATCAAAATTACAAGAAATTTTTTTGGTCCACATATCATTTGCGCAGTGTCCACAGATGTTCAAAGGTCTTTTTTGAGCCTAAAATTTGGAATTTTAAGAAGTGTGCAAATTCATGCCGGAATTGTAAATTTTCACCACCCCGGGGTGCTCAAAATCATCAAAATTACACGAAATTTTTTTAGTCCACATATGATTTGCGCAGTGTCCATAGATGTTCAAATGTCTTTTTTGAGCCTAAAATTTGGAATTTTAAGAAGTATGCAATTTTATGCCAGAATTATAAATTTTTACCATCCCGGGGTGGTCAAAATCTTCAAAATTTGACAACAAATATTTAGTCCCGGATCATTTGCGCAGTGTCCACAGATGTTCAAAAGTCTATTTTGAGCCTAAATTTGGGAATTTTGACAAATGTGGAAATTATTCCCAGAATTGTAAATTTTCACCATCCCAGGGGTGGTCAAATTCATCAAAATTACACGAAATTTTTTATTCCACATATCATTTCCGTAGTATCCATAGATGTTCAAAAGTCCTTTTTGAGCCTAAAATTTGGAATTTTCAGAAGTGTGCAAATTCATGCCAGAATTGTAAATTTTCACCACCCCGGGGTGGTCAAAATCATCAAAATTAGACAAAAAATATTTAGTCCCCATATCATTTGCGCAGTGTCCACAGATGTTCAAAAGTCTATTTTGAGCCTAAATTTGGGAATTTTGACAAATGTTGAAATTCATGCCAGAATTGTAAATTTTCACCACCCCGGGGTGCTCAAAATCATCAAAATTACAAGAAATTTTTTTGGTCCACATATCATTTGCGCAGTGTCCACAGATGTTCAAAAGTCTTTTTTGAGCCTAAAATTTGGAATTTTAAGAAGTGTGCAAATTCATGCCGGAATTGTAAATTTTCACCACCCCGGGGTGCTCAAAATCATCAAAATTACACGAAATTTTTTTAGTCCACATATGATTTGCGCAGTGTCCATAGATGTTCAAATGTCTTTTTTGAGCCTAAAATTTGGAATTTTAAGAAGTATGCAATTTTATGCCAGAATTATAAATTTTTACCATCCCGGGGTGGTCAAAATCTTCAAAATTTGACAACAAATATTTAGTCCCGGATCATTTGCGCAGTGTCCACAGATGTTCAAAAGTCTATTTTGAGCCTAAATTTGGGAATTTTGACAAATGTGGAAATTATTCCCAGAATTGTAAATTTTCACCATCCCAGGGGTGGTCAAATTCATCAAAATTACACGAAATTTTTTATTCCACATATCATTTCCGTAGTATCCATAGATGTTCAAAAGTCCTTTTTGAGCCTAAAATTTGGAATTTTCAGAATTGTGCAAATTCATGCCAGAATTGTAAATTTTCACCACCCCGGGGTGGTCAAAATCATCAAAATTAGACAAAAAATATTTAGTCCCCATATCATTTGCGCAGTGTCCACAGATGTTCAAAAGTCTATTTTGAGCCTAAATTTGGGAATTTTGACAAATGTTGAAATTCATGCCAGAATTGTAAATTTTCACCACCCCGGGGTGCTCAAAATCATCAAAATTACTAGAAATTTTTTTGGTCCACATATCATTTGCGCAGTGTCCACAGATGTTCAAAAGTCTTTTTTGAGCCTAAAATTTGGAATTTTAAGAAGTGTGCAAATTCATGCCGGAATTGTAAATTTTCACCACCCCGGGGTGCTCAAAATCATCAAAATTACACGAAATTTTTTTAGTCCACATATTATTTGCGCAGTGTCCATAGATGTTCAAATGTCTTTTTTGAGCCTAAAATTTTGAATTTTAAGAAGTATGCAATTTTATGCCAGAATTATAAATTTTTACCATCCCGGGGTGGTCAAAATCTTCAAAATTTGACAACAAATATTTAGTCCCCGTATCATTTGCGCAGTGTCCACAGATGTTCAAAAGTCTATTTTGAGCCTAAATTTGGGAATTTTGACAAATGTGGAAATTATTCCCAGAATTGTAAATTTTCACCACCCCAGGGGTGGTCAAATTCATCAAATTTACAAGAAATTTTTTATTGAACATATCATTTCCGTAGTATCCATAGATGTTCAAAAGTCCTTTTTGAGCCTAAAATTTGGAATTTTCAGAAGTGTGCAAATTCATGCCAGAATTGTAAATTTTCACCACACCGGGGTGGTCAAAATCATCAAAATTAGACAAAAAATATTTATCCCCATATCATTTGCGCAGTGTCCACAGATGTTCAAAAGTCTATTTTGAGCCTAAATTTTGGAATTTTGACAAATGTGCAAATTATTCCCAGAATTGTAAATTTTCACCACCCCGGGGTGGTCAAAATCATGAAAATTAAAAGAAATTTTTTTATTCCACATATGATTTGCGCAGTGTCCATAGAAGTTCAAAAGTCTTTTTTGAGCCTAAAATTTGGAATTTTAAGAAGTGTGCAAATTCATGCCAGAATTGTAAATTTTCACCACCCCGGGGTGCTCAAAATCATCAAAATTAGACAAAAAATATTTAGTCCCCATATCATTTGCGCAGTGTGCATAGATGTTCAAAAGTCTTTTTTGAGCCTAAAATTTGGAATTTTAAGAAGTGTGCAAATTATTCCCAGAATTGTAAATTTTCACCACCCCGGGGTGGTCAAATTCATCAAAATTACAAGAAATTTTTTATTCCACATATCATTTCCGCAGTATCCATAGATGTTCAAAAGTCCCATTTGAGCCTAAAATTTGGAATTTTCAGAAGTGTGCAAATTCATGCCAGAATTGTAAATTTTCACCACCCCGGGGTGGTCAAAATCATCAAAATTAGACAAAAAATATTTAGTCCCCATATCATTTGCGCAGTGTCCACAGATGTTCAAAAGTCTATTTTGAGCCTAAATTTGGGAATTTTGACAAATGTGTAAATTCCTGCCAGAATTGTAAATTTTCACCACACCGGGGTGCTCAAAATCATCAAAATTACACGAAATTTTTTTACTCCACATATCATTTGCACAGTGTCCATAGATGTTCCAAAGTCTTTTTTGAGCCTAAAATTTGGAATTTTAAGAAGTGTGCAAATTCATGCCAGAATTGTAAATTTTCACCACCCCGGGGTGGTCAAAATCATCAAAATTAGACAAAAAATATTTAGTCCCCATATCATTTGCGCAGTGTGCATAGATGTTCAAAAGTCTATTTTGAGCCTAAATTTTGGAATTTTGACAAATGTGCAAATTATTCCCAGAATTGTAAATTTTCACCACCCCCGGAGTGGTCAAATTCATCAAAATTACAAGAAATTTTTTATTCCACACATCATTTGCGCAGTGTCCACAGATGTTCAAAAGTCTATTTTGAGCCTAAATTTTGGAATTTTGACAAATGTGCAAATTCTTGCCAGAATTGTAAATTTTCACCACACCGGGGGTGGTCAAAATCATCAAAATTAGACAAAAAATATTTAGTCCCCATATCATTTGCGCAGTGTCCACAGATGTTCAAAAGTCTATTTTGAGCCTAAATTTGGGAATTTTGACAAATGTTGAAATTCATGCCAGAATTGTAAATTTTCACCACCCCGGGGTGCTCAAAATCATCAAAATTACACGAAATTTTTTTAGTCCACATATCATTTGCGCAGTGTCCATAGATGTTCAAAAGTCTTTTTTGAGCCTAAAATTTGGAATTTTAAGAAGTGTGCAAATTCATGCCAGATTTGTAAATTTTCACCACCCCGGGGTGGTCAAAATCATCAAAATTACAAGAAATGTTTTTAGTCCACATATGATTTGCGCAGTGTCCATAGATGTTCAAACGTCTTTTTTGAGCCTAAAATTTGGAATTTTAAGAAGTGTGCAAATTATTCCCAGAATTGTAAATTTTCACCACCCCGGGGTGGTCAAATTCATCAAAATTACAAGAAATTTTTTATTCCACATATCATTTCCGCAGTATCCATAGATGTTCAAAAGTCCCATTTGAGCCTAAAATTTGGAATTTTCAGAAGTGTGCAAATTCATGCCAGAATTGTAAATTTTCACCACCCCGGGGTGGTCAAAATCATCAAAATTAGACAAAAAATATTTAGTCCCCATATCATTTCCGTAGTATCCATAGATGTTCAAAAGTCCTTTTTGAGCCTAAAATTTGGAATTTTCAGAAGTGTGCAAATTCATGCCAGAATTGTAAATTTTCACCACACCGGGGTGCTCAAAATCATCAAAATTACACGAAATTTTTTTAGTCCCCATATCATTTGCACAGTGTCCATAGATGTTCCAAAGTCTTTTTTGAGCCTAAAATTTGGAATTTTAAGAAGTGTGCAAATTCATGCCAGAATTGTAAATTTTCACCACCCCGGGGTGGTCAAAATCATCAAAATTAGACAAAAAATATTTAGTCCCCATATCATTTGCGCAGTGTGCATAGATGTTCAAAAGTCTATTTTGAGCCTAAATTTTGGAATTTTGACAAATGTGCAAATTATTCCCAGAATTGTAAATTTTCACCACCCCCGGAGTGGTCAAATTCATCAAAATTACAAGAAATTTTTTATTCCACACATCATTTGCGCAGTGTCCACAGATGTTCAAAAGTCTATTTTGAGCCTAAATTTTGGAATTTTGACAAATGTGCAAATTCTTGCCAGAATTGTAAATTTTCACCACACCGGGGGTGGTCAAAATCATCAAAATTAGACAAAAAATATTTAGTCCCCATATCATTTGCGCAGTGTCCACAGATGTTCAAAAGTCTATTTTGAGCCTAAATTTGGGAATTTTGACAAATGTTGAAATTCATGCCAGAATTGTAAATTTTCACCACCCCGGGGTGCTCAAAATCATCAAAATTACACGAAATTTTTTTAGTCCACATATCATTTGCGCAGTGTCCATAGATGTTCAAAAGTCTTTTTTGAGCCTAAAATTTGGAATTTTAAGAAGTGTGCAAATTCATGCCAGATTTGTAAATTTTCACCACCCCGGGGTGGTCAAAATCATCAAAATTACAAGAAATGTTTTTAGTCCACATATGATTTGCGCAGTGTCCATAGATGTTCAAACGTCTTTTTTGAGCCTAAAATTTGGAATTTTAAGAAGTATGCAAATTTATGCCAGAATTATAAATTTTTACCACCCCGGGGTGCTCAAAACCTTCAAAATTTGACAACAAATATTTAGTCCCCGTATCATTTGCGCAGTGTCCACATATCTTCAAAAGTCTTTTTTGAGCCTAACTTTGGGAATTTTGACAAATGTGTAAATTCATGCCAGAATTGTAAATTTTCACCACCCCGGGGTGCTCAAAATCATCAAAATTACAAGAAATTTTTTTAGTCCACATATCATTTGTGCAGTGTCCATAGATGTTCAAAAGTCTTTTTTGAGCCTAAAATTTGGAATTTTCAGAAGTGTGCAAATTCATGCCAGAATTGTAAATTTTCACCACCCCGGGGTGGTCAAAATCATCAAAATTAGACAAAAAATATTTAGTCCCCATATCATTTGCGCAGTGTCCACAGATGTTCAAAAGTCTAATTTGAGCCTAAATTTTGGATTTTTGACAAATGTGCAAATTCTTGCCAGAATTGTAAATTTTCACCACACCGGGGTGGTCAAATTCATCAAAATTACAAGAAATTTTTTATTCCACATATCATTTCCGCAGTATCCATAGATGTTCAAAAGTCTTTTTTGAGCCTAAAATTTGGAATTTTAAGAAGTGTGCAAATTCATGCCAGAATTGTAAATTTTCACCACCCCGGGGTGGTCAAAATCATCAAAATTAGACAAAAAATATTTAGTCCCCATATCATTTGCACAGTGTCCACAGATGTTCAAAAGTCCTTTTTGAGCCTAAATTTGGGAATTTCGACAAATGTTGAAATTCATGCCAGAATTGTAAATTTTCACCACCCCAGGGGTGCTCAAAATCATCAAAATTACTCGAAATTTTTTTGGTCCACATATCATTTGCGCAGTGTCCACAGATGTTCAAAAGTCTTTTTTGAGCCTAAAATTTGGAATTTTAAGAAGTGTGCAAATTCATGCCGGAATTGTAAATTTTCACCACCCCGGGGTGCTCAAAATCATCAAAATTACAAGAAATGTTTTTAGTCCACATATGATTTGCGCAGTGTCCATAGATGTTCAAATGTCTTTTTTGAGCCTAAAATTTGGAATTTTAAGAAGTATGCAATTTTATGCCAGAATTATAAATTTTTACCATCCCGGGGTGGTCAAAATCTTCAAAATTTGACAACAAATATTTAGTCCCCGTATCATTTGCGCAGTGTCCACAGATGTTCAAAAGTCTATTTTGAGCCTAAATTTGGGAATTTTGACAAATGTGCAAATTATTCCCAGAATTGTAAATTTTCACCACCCCGGGGTGGTCAAATTCATCAAAATTACAAGAAATTTTTTATTCCACATATCATTTCCTTAGTATCCATAGATGTTCAAAAGTCCTTTTTGAGCCTAAAATTTGGAATTTTCAGAAGTGTGCAAATTCATGCCAGAATTGTAAATTTTCACCACCCCGGGGTGCTCAAAATCATCAAAATAAGACAAAAAATGTTTAGTCCCCATATCATTTGCGCAGTGTCCACAGATGTCCAAAAGCCTATTTTGAGCCTAAATTTGGGAATATTGACAAATGTGCAAATTCTAGAGAGAATTGTAAATTTTCACCACCCCGGGAATGGTCAAAATCATCAAAATTAGACAAAAAATGTTTAGTCCCCATATCATTTGCGCAGTGTCCACAGATGTTCAAAAGTCTATTTTGAGCCTAAATTTGGGAATTTTGACAAATGTTGAAATTCATGCCAGAATTGTAAATTTTCACCACCCCGGGGTGCTCAAAATCATCAAAATTACAAGAAATTTTTTTGGTCCACATATCATTTGCGCAGTGTCCACAGATGTTCAAAAGTCTTTTTTGAGCCTAAAATTTGGAATTTTAAGAAGTGTGCAAATTCATGCCGGAATTGTAAATTTTCACCACCCCGGGGTGCTCAAAATCATCAAAATTACACGAAATTTTTTTAGTCCACATATGATTTGCGCAGTGTCCATAGATGTTCAAATGTCTTTTTTGAGCCTAAAATTTGGAATTTTAAGAAGTATGCAATTTTATGCCAGAATTATAAATTTTTACCATCCCGGGGTGGTCAAAATCTTCAAAATTTGACAACAAATATTTAGTCCCCGTATCATTTGCACAGTGTCCACAGATGTTCAAAAGTCTATTTTGAGCCTAAATTTGGGAATTTTGACAAATGTGGAAATTATTCCCAGAATTTTAAATTTTCACCACCCCAGGGGTGGTCAAATTCATCAAATTTACAAGAAATTTTTTATTGAACATATCATTTCCGTAGTATCCATAGATGTTCAAAAGTCCTTTTTGAGCCTAAAATTTGGAATTTTCAGAAGTGTGCAAATTCATGCCAGAATTGTAAATTTTCACCACACCGGGGTGGTCAAAATCATCAAAATTAGACAAAAAATATTTATCCCCATATCATTTGCGCAGTGTCCACAGATGTTCAAAAGTCTATTTTGAGCCTAAATTTTGGAATTTTGACAAATGTGCAAATTCATGCCAGAATTGTAAATTTTCACCACCCCGGGGTGGTCAAAATCATGAAAATTAAAAGAAATTTTTTTATTCCACATATGATTTGCGCAGTGTCCATAGAAGTTCAAAAGTCTTTTTTGAGCCTAAAATTTGGAATTTTAAGAAGTGTGCAAATTCATGCCAGAATTGTAAATTTTCACCACCCCGGGGTGGTCAAAATCAGAAAAATTAGACAAAAAATATTTAGTCCCCATATCATTTGCGCAGTGTGCATAGATGTTCAAAAGTCTTTTTTGAGCCTAAAATTTGGAATTTTAAGAAGTGTGCAAATTATTCCCAGAATTGTAAATTTTCACCACCCCGGGGTGGTCAAATTCATCAAAATTACAAGAAATTTTTTATTCCACATATCATTTCCGCAGTATCCATAGATGTTCAAAAGTCCCATTTGAGCCTAAAATTTGGAATTTTCAGAAGTGTGCAAATTCATGCCAGAATTGTAAATTTTCACCACCCCGGGGTGGTCAAAATCATCAAAATTAGACAAAAAATATTTAGTCCCCATATCATTTGCGCAGTGTCCACAGATGTTCAAAAGTCTATTTTGAGCCTAAATTTGGGAATTTTGACAAATGTGTAAATTCCTGCCAGAATTGTAAATTTTCACCACACCGGGGTGCTCAAAATCATCAAAATTACACGAAATTTTTTTAGTCCACATATCATTTGCACAGTGTCCATAGATGTTCCAAAGTCTTTTTTGAGCCTAAAATTTGGAATTTTAAGAAGTGTGCAAATTCATGCCAGAATTGTAAATTTTCACCACCCCGGGGTGGTCAAAATCATCAAAATTAGACAAAAAATATTTAGTCCCCATATCATTTGCGCAGTGTGCATATATGTTCAAAAGTCTATTTTGAGCCTAAATTTTGGAATTTTGACAAATGTGCAAATTATTCCCAGAATTGTAAATTTTCACCACCCCCGGAGTGGTCAAATTCATCAAAATTACAAGAAATTTTTTATTCCACACATCATTTGCGCAGTGTCCACAGATGTTCAAAAGTCTATTTTGAGCCTAAATTTTGGAATTTTGACAAATGTGCAAATTCTTGCCAGAATTGTAAATTTTCACCACACCGGGGGTGGTCAAAATCATCAAAATTAGACAAAAAATATTTAGTCCCCATATCATTTGCGCAGTGTCCACAGATGTTCAAAAGTCTATTTTGAGCCTAAATTTGGGAATTTTGACAAATGTTGAAATTCATGCCAGAATTGTAAATTTTCACCACCCCGGGGTGCTCAAAATCATCAAAATTACACGAAATTTTTTTAGTCCACATATCATTTGCGCAGTGTCCATAGATGTTCAAAAGTCTTTTTTGAGCCTAAAATTTGGAATTTTAAGAAGTGTTCAAATTCATGCCAGAATTGTAAATTTTCACCACCCCGGGGTGGTCAAAATCATCAAAATTACAAGAAATGTTTTTAGTCCACATATGATTTGCGCAGTGTCCATAGATGTTCAAAAGTCTTTTTTGAGCCTAAAATTTGGAATTTTAAGAAGTATGCAAATTTATGCCAGAATTATAAATTTTTACCACCCCGGGGTGCTCAAAACCTTCAAAATTTGACAACAAATATTTAGTCCCCGTATCATTTGCGCAGTGTCCACATATGTTCAAAAGTCTTTTTTGAGCCTAACTTTGGGAATTTTGACAAATGTGTAAATTCATGCCAGAATTGTAAATTTTCACCACCCCGGGGTGCTCAAAATCATCAAAATTACAAGAAATTTTTTTAGTCCACATATCATTTGCGCAGTGTCCATAGATGTTCAAAAGTCTTTTTTGAGCCTAAAATTTGGAATTTTCAGAAGTGTGCAAATTCATGCCAGAATTGTAAATTTTCACCACCCCGGGGTGGTCAAAATCATCAAAATTAGACAAAAAATATTTAGTCCCCATATCATTTGCGCAGTGTCCACAGATGTTCAAAAGTCTAATTTGAGCCTAAATTTTGGATTTTTGACAAATGTGCAAATTCTTGCCAGAATTGTAAATTTTCACCACACCGGGGTGGTCAAATTCATCAAAATTACAAGAAATTTTTTATTCCACATATCATTTCCGCAGTATCCATAGATGTTCCAAAGTCTTTTTTGAGCCTAAAATTTGGAATTTTAAGAAGTGTGCAAATTCATGCCAGAATTGTAAATTTTCACCACCCCGGGGTGGTCAAAATCATCAAAATTAGACAAAAAATATTTAGTCCCCATATCATTTGCACAGTGTCCACAGATGTTCAAAAGTCCTTTTTGAGCCTAAATTTGGGAATTTCGACAAATGTTGAAATTCATGCCAGAATTGTAAATTTTCACCACCCCGGGGTGCTCAAAATCATCAAAATTACTCGAAATTTTTTTGGTCCACATATCATTTGCGCAGTGTCCACAGATGTTCAAAAGTCTTTTTTGAGCCTAAAATTTGGAATTTTAAGAAGTGTGCAAATTCATGCCGGAATTGTAAATTTTCACCACCCCGGGGTGCTCAAAATCATCAAAATTACAAGAAATGTTTTTAGTCCACATATGATTTGCGCAGTGTCCATAGATGTTCAAATGTCTTTTTTGAGCCTAAAATTTGGAATTTTAAGAAGTATGCAATTTTATGCCAGAATTATAAATTTTTACCATCCCGGGGTGGTCAAAATCTTCAAAATTTGACAACAAATATTTAGTCCCCGTATCATTTGCGCAGTGTCCACAGATGTTCAAAAGTCTATTTTGAGCCTAAATTTGGGAATTTTGACAAATGTGCAAATTATTCCCAGAATTGTAAATTTTCACCACCCCGGGGTGGTCAAATTCATCAAAATTACAAGAAATTTTTTATTCCACATATCATTTCCTTAGTATCCATAGATGTTCAAAAGTCCTTTTTGAGCCTAAAATTTGGAATTTTCAGAAGTGTGCAAATTCATGCCAGAATTGTAAATTTTCACCACCCCGGGGTGCTCAAAATCATCAAAATAAGACAAAAAATGTTTAGTCCCCATATCATTTGCGCAGTGTCCACAGATGTCCAAAAGCCTATTTTGAGCCTAAATTTTGGAATATTGACAAATGTGCAAATTCTAGAGAGAATTGTAAATTTTCACCACCCCGGGAATGGTCAAAATCATCAAAATTAGACAAAAAATGTTTAGTCCCCATATCATTTGCGCAGTGTCCACAGATGTTCAAAAGTCTATTTTGAGCCTAAATTTGGGAATTTTGAGAAATGTGCAAATTCCTGCCAGAATTGTAAATTTTCACCACCCCAGGGGTGCTCAAAATTATCAAAATTACAAGAAATTTTTTTAATCCCCATATCATTTGCGCAGTGTGCATAGATGTTCAAAAGTCTTTTTTGAGCCTAAAAATTTGGAATTTTAAGAAGTGTGCAAATTCATGCCAGAATTGTAAATTTTCACCACCCCGGGGTGGTCAAAATCATCAAAATTTGACAACAAATATTTAGTCCCCATATCATTTGCTCAGTGTCCATAGATGTTCAAAAGTCTATTTTGAGCCTAAATTTGGGAATTTTGACAAATGTGCAAATTCTTGCCAGAATTGTAAATTTTTACCACCCCGGGGTGGTCAAATTCATCAAAATTACAAGAAATTTTTTATTCCACATATCATTTCCGCAGTATCCATAGATGTTCAAAAGTCTTTTTTGGGCCTAAAATTTGGAATTTTAAGAAGTGTGCAAATTCATGCCAGAATTGTAAATTTTCACCACCCCGGGGTGGTCAAAATCATCAAAATTACACGAAATGTTTTTAGTCCACATATGATTTGCGCAGTATCCATAGATGTTCAAAAGTCCTTTTTGAGCCTAAAATTTGGAATTTTAAGAAGTGTGCAAATTCATGCCAGAATTGTAAATTTTCACCACCCCGGGGTGGTCAAAATCATCAAAATTAGACAAAAAATATTTAGTCCCCATATCATTTGCGCAGTGTCCACAGATGTTCAAAAGTCTATTTTGAGCCTAAATTTGGGAATTTTGACAAATGTGTAAATTCCTGCCAGAATTGTAAATTTTCACCACCCCGGGGTGCTCAAAATCATCAAAATTACACGAAATTTTTTTAGTCCACATATCATTTGCGCAGTGTCCACAGATGTTCAAAAGTCTATTTTGAGCCTAAATTTGGGAATTTTGAGAAATGTGCAAATTCCTGCCAGAATTGTAAATTTTCACCACCCCAGGGGTGCTCAAAATTATCAAAATTACAAGAAATTTTTTTAATCCCCATATCATTTGCGCAGTGTGCATAGATGTTCAAAAGTCTTTTTTGAGCCTAAAAATTTGGAATTTTAAGAAGTGTGCAAATTCATGCCAGAATTGTAAATTTTCACCACCCCGGGGTGGTCAAAATCATCAAAATTTGACAACAAATATTTAGTCCCCATATCATTTGCTCAGTGTCCATAGATGTTCAAAAGTCTATTTTGAGCCTAAATTTGGGAATTTTGACAAATGTGCAAATTCTTGCCAGAATTGTAAATTTTTACCACCCCGGAGTGGTCAAATTCATCAAAATTACAAGAAATTTTTTATTCCACATATCATTTCCGCAGTATCCATAGATGTTCAAAAGTCTTTTTTGGGCCTAAAATTTGGAATTTTAAGAAGTGTGCAAATTCATGCCAGAATTGTAAATTTTCACCACCCCGGGGTGGTCAAAATCATCAAAATTACACGAAATGTTTTTAGTCCACATATGATTTGCGCAGTATCCATAGATGTTCAAAAGTCCTTTTTGAGCCTAAAATTTGGAATTTTAAGAAGTGTGCAAATTCATGCCAGAATTGTAAATTTTCACCACCCCGGGGTGGTCAAAATCATCAAAATTAGACAAAAAATATTTAGTCCCCATATCATTTGCGCAGTGTCCACAGATGTTCAAAAGTCTATTTTGAGCCTAAATTTGGGAATTTTGACAAATGTGTAAATTCCTGCCAGAATTGTAAATTTTCACCACCCCGGGGTGCTCAAAATCATCAAAATTACACGAAATTTTTTTAGTCCACATATCATTTGCGCAGTGTCCATAGATGTTCAAAAGTCTTTTTTGAGCCTAAAATTTGGAATTTTAAGAAGTGTGCAAATTCATGCCAGAATTGTAAATTTTCACCACCCCGGGGTGCTCAAAATCATCAAAATTAGACAAAAAATATTTAGTCCCCATATCATTTGCGCAGTGTGCATAGATGTTCAAAAGTCTATTTTGAGCCTAAATTTTGGAATTTTGACAAATGTGCAAATTATTCCCAGAATTGTAAATTTTCACCACCCCCGGAGTGGTCAAATTCATCAAAATTACAAGAAATTTTTTATTCCACACATCATTTGCGCAGTGTCCACAGATGTTCAAAAGTCTATTTTGAGCCTAAATTTGGGAATTTTGACAAATGTGCAAATTCTTGCCAGAATTGTAAATTTTCACCACACCGGGGGTGGTCAAAATCATCCAAATTAGACAAAAAATATTTAGTCCCCATATCATTTGCGCAGTGTCCACAGATGTTCAAAAGTCTATTTTGAGCCTAAATTGGGGAATTTTGACAAATGTTGAAATTCATGCCAGAATTGTAAATTTTCACCACCCCGGGGTGCTCAAAATCATCAAAATTACAAGAAATTTTTTTAGTCCACATATCATTTGCGCAGTGTCCATAGATGTTCAAAAGTCTTTTTTGAGCCTAAAATTTGGAATTTTAAGAAGTGTGCAAATTCATGCCAGAATTGTAAATTTTCACCACCCCGGGGTGGTCAAAATCATCAAAATTAGACAAAAAATACTTAGTCCCCATATCATTTGCACAGTGTCCACAGATGTTCAAAAGTCCTTTTTGAGCCTAAATTTGGGAATTTCGACAAATGTTGAAATTCATGCCAGAATTGTAAATTTTCACCACCCCGGGGTGCTCAAAATCATCAAAATTACTCGAAATTTTTTTGGTCCACATATCATTTGCGCAGTGTCCACAGATGTTCAAAAGTCTTTTTTGAGCCTAAAATTTGGAATTTTAAGAAGTGTGCAAATTCATGCCAGAATTGTAAATTTTCACCACCCCGGGGTGCTCAAAATCATCAAAATTACAAGAAATGTTTTTAGTCCACATATGATTTGCGCAGTGTCCATAGATGTTCAAATGTCTTTTTTGAGCCTAAAATTTGGAATTTTAAGAAGTATGCAATTTTATGCCAGAATTATAAATTTTTACCATCCCGGGGTGGTCAAAATCTTCAAAATTTGACAACAAATATTTAGTCCCCGTATCATTTGCGCAGTGTCCACAGATGTTCAAAAGTCTATTTTGAGCCTAAATTTGGGAATTTTGACAAATGTGCAAATTATTCCCAGAATTGTAAATTTTCACCACCCCGGGGTGGTCAAATTCATCAAAATTACAAGAAATTTTTTATTCCACATATCATTTCCTTAGTATCCATAGATGTTCAAAAGTCCTTTTTGAGCCTAAAATTTGGAATTTTCAGAAGTGTGCAAATTCATGCCAGAATTGTAAATTTTCACCACCCCGGGGTGCTCAAAATCATCAAAATAAGACAAAAAATGTTTAGTCCCCATATCATTTGCGCAGTGTCCACAGATGTCCAAAAGCCTATTTTGAGCCTAAATTTTGGAATATTGACAAATGTGCAAATTCTAGAGAGAATTGTAAATTTTCACCACCCCGGGAATGGTCAAAATCATCAAAATTAGACAAAAAATGTTTAGTCCCCATATCATTTGCGCAGTGTCCACAGATGTTCAAAAGTCTATTTTGAGCCTAAATTTGGGAATTTTGAGAAATGTGCAAATTCCTGCCAGAATTGTAAATTTTCACCACCCCAGGGGTGCTCAAAATTATCAAAATTACAAGAAATTTTTTTAATCCCCATATCATTTGCGCAGTGTGCATAGATGTTCAAAAGTCTTTTTTGAGCCTAAAAATTTGGAATTTTAAGAAGTGTGCAAATTCATGCCAGAATTGTAAATTTTCACCACCCCGGGGTGGTCAAAATCATCAAAATTTGACAACAAATATTTAGTCCCCATATCATTTGCGCAGTGTCCATAGATGTTCAAAAGTCTATTTTGAGCCTAAATTTGGGAATTTTGACAAATGTGCAAATTCTTGCCAGAATTGTAAATTTTTACCACCCCGGAGTGGTCAAATTCATCAAAATTACAAGAAATTTTTTATTCCACATATCATTTCCGCAGTATCCATAGATGTTCAAAAGTCTTTTTTGGGCCTAAAATTTGGAATTTTAAGAAGTGTGCAAATTCATGCCAGAATTGTAAATTTTCACCACCCCGGGGTGGTCAAAATCATCAAAATTACACGAAATGTTTTTAGTCCACATATGATTTGCGCAGTATCCATAGATGTTCAAAAGTCCTTTTTGAGCCTAAAATTTGGAATTTTAAGAAGTGTGCAAATTCATGCCAGAATTGTAAATTTTCACCACCCCGGGGTGGTCAAAATCATCAAAATTAGACAAAAAATATTTAGTCCCCATATCATTTGCGCAGTGTCCACAGATGTTCAAAAGTCTATTTTGAGCCTAAATTTGGGAATTTTGACAAATGTGTAAATTCCTGCCAGAATTGTAAATTTTCACCACCCCGGGGTGCTCAAAATCATCAAAATTACACGAAATTTTTTTAGTCCACATATCATTTGCGCAGTGTCCATAGATGTTCAAAAGTCTTTTTTGAGCCTAAAATTTGGAATTTTAAGAAGTGTGCAAATTCATGCCAGAATTGTAAATTTTCACCACCCCGGGGGTGCTCAAAATCATCAAAATTAGACAAAAAATATTTAGTCCCCATATCATTTGCGCAGTGTGCATAGATGTTCAAAAGTCTATTTTGAGCCTAAATTTTGGAATTTTGACAAATGTGCAAATTATTCCCAGAATTGTAAATTTTCACCACCCCCGGAGTGGTCAAATTCATCAAAATTACAAGAAATTTTTTATTCCACACATCATTTGCGCAGTGTCCACAGATGTTCAAAAGTCTATTTTGAGCCTAAATTTTGGAATTTTGACAAATGTGCAAATTCTTGCCAGAATTGTAAATTTTCACCACACCGGGGGTGGTCAAAATCATCCAAATTAGACAAAAAATATTTAGTCCCCATATCATTTGCGCAGTGTCCACAGATGTTCAAAAGTCTATTTTGAGCCTAAATTGGGGAATTTTGACAAATGTTGAAATTCATGCCAGAATTGTAAATTTTCACCACCCCGGGGTGTTCAAAATCATCAAAATTACACGAAATTTTTTTGGTCCACATATCATTTGCGCAGTGTCCATAGATGTTCAAAAGTCTTTTTTGAGCCTAAAATTTGGAATTTTAAGAAGTGTGCAAATTCATGCCAGAATTGTAAATTTTCACCACCCCGGGGTGGTCAAAATCATCAAAATTACAAGAAATGTTTTTAGTCCACATATGATTTGCGCAGTGTCCATAGATGTTCAAAAGTCTTTTTTGAGCCTAAAATTTGGAATTTTAAGAAGTATGCAAATTTATGCCAGAATTATAAATTTTTACCACCCCGGGGTGCTCAAAACCTTCAAAATTTGACAACAAATATTTAGTCCCCGTATCATTTGCACAGTGTCCACATATGTTCAAAAGTCTTTTTTGAGCCTAACTTTGGGAATTTTGACAAATGTGTAAATTCATGCCAGAATTGTAAATTTTCACCACCCCGGGGTGCTCAAAATCATCAACATTAGAAGAAATTTTTTTAGTCCACATATCATTTGCGCAGTGTCCATAGATGTTCAAAAGTCTTTTTTGAGCCTAAAATTTGGAATTTTAAGAAGTGTGCAAATTCATGCCAGAATTGTAAATTTTCACCACCCCGGGGTGGTCAAAATCATCAAAATTAGACAAAAAATATTTAGTCCCCATATCATTTGCGCAGTGTGCATAGATGTTCAAAAGTCTTTTTTGAACCTAAATTTTGGAATTTTGACAAATGTGCAAATTATTCCCAGAATTGTAAATTTTCACCACACCGGGGTGGTCAAATTCATCAAAATTACAAGAATTTTTTTATTCCACATATCATTTCCGCAGTATCCATAGATGTTCAAAAGTCCTTTTTGAGCCTAAAATTTGGAATTTTCAGAAGTGTGCAAATTCATGCCAGAATTGTAAATTTTCACCACCCCGGGGTGGTCAAAATCATCAAAATTAGACAAAAAATATTTAGTCCCCATATCATTTGCGCAGTGTCCACAGATGTTCAAAAGTCTAATTTGAGCCTAAATTTTGGATTTTTGACAAATGTGCAAATTCTTGCCAGAATTGTAAATTTTCACCACACCGGGGTGGTCAAATTCATCAAAATTACAAGAATTTTTTTATTCCACATATCATTTCCGCAGTATCCATAGATGTTCCAAAGTCTTTTTTGAGCCTAAAATTTGGAATTTTAAGAAGCGTGCAAATTCATGCCAGAATTGTAAATTTTCACCACCCCGGGGTGGTCAAAATCATCAAAATTAGACAAAAAATATTTAGTCCCCATATCATTTGCACAGTGTCCACAGATGTTCAAAAGTCCTTTTTCAGCCTAAATTTGGGAATTTCGACAAATGTTGAAATTCATGCCAGAATTGTAAATTTTCACCACCCCGGGGTGCTCAAAATCATCAAAATTACACGAAATTTTTTTGGTCCACATATCATTTGCGCAGTGTCCACAGATGTTCAAAAGTCTTTTTTGAGCCTAAAATTTGGAATTTTAAGAAGTGTGCAAATTCATGCCGGAATTGTAAATTTTCACCACCCCGGGGTGCTCAAAATCATCAAAATTACAAGAAATCTTTTTAGTCCACATATGATTTGCGCAGTGTCCATAGATGTTCAAATGTCTTTTTTGAGCCTAAAATTTGGAATTTTAAGAAGTATGCAATTTTATGCCAGAATTATAAATTTTTACCATCCCGGGGTGGTCAAAATCTTCAAAATTTGACAACAAATATTTAGTCCCCGTATCATTTGCGCAGTGTCCACAGATGTTCAAAAGTCTATTTTGAGCCTAAATTTGGGAATTTTGACAAATGTGCAAATTATTCCCAGAATTGTAAATTTTCACCACCCCGGGGTGGTCAAATTCATCAAAATTACAAGAAATTTTTTATTCCACATATCATTTCCTTAGTATCCATAGATGTTCAAAAGTCCTTTTTGAGCCTAAAATTTGGAATTTTCAGAAGTGTGCAAATTCATGCCAGAATTGTAAATTTTCACCACCCCGGGGTGCTCAAAATCAGAAAAATTAGACAAAAAATATTTATCCCCCTATCATTTGCGCAGTGTCCACAGATGTTCAAAAGTCTATTTTGAGCCTAAATTTTGGAATTTTGACAAATGTGCAAATTCTTGCCAGAATTGTAAATTTTCACCACCCCGGGGTGCTCAAAATCATCAAAATTACAAGAAATTTTTTTAGTCCACATATGATTTGCGCAGTGTCCATAGATGTTCAAAAGTCTTTTTTGAGCCTAAAATTTGGAATTTTAAGAAGTATGCAAATTTATGCCAGAATTATAAATTTTCACCACCCCGGGGTGGTCAAAATCTTCAAAATTTGACAAAAAATATTTAGTCCCCATATCATTTGCGCAGTGTCCACAGATGTTCAAAAGTCTATTTTGAGCCTAAATTTGGGAATTTTGACAAATGTGCAAATTCTTGCCAGAATTGTAAATTTTCACCACCCCGGGGTGGTCAAATTCATCAAAATTACACGAAATTTTTTATTCCACATATCATTTCCGCAGTATCAATAGATGTTCAAAAGTCTATTTTTAGCCTAAAATTTGGAATTTTAAGAAGTGTGCAAATTCATGCCAGAATTGTAAATTTTCACCACCCCGGGAATGGTCAAAATCATCAAAATAAGACAAAAAATGTTTAGTCCCCATATCATTTGCGCAGTGTCCACAGATGTCCAAAAGCCTATTTTGAGCCTAAATTTGGGAATATTGACAAATGTGCAAATTCTAGAGAGAATTGTAAATTTTCACCACCCCGGGAATGGTCAAAATCATCAAAATTAGACAAAAAATGTTTAGTCCCCATATCATTTGCGCAGTGTCCACAGATGTTCAAAAGTCTATTTTGAGCCTAAATTTGGGAATTTTGAGAAATGTGCAAATTCCTGCCAGAATTGTAAATTTTGACCACCCCAGGGGTGCTCAAAATTATCAAAATTACAAGAAATTTTTGTACTCCCCATATCATTTGCGCAGTGTGCATAGATGTTCAAAAGTCTTTTTTGAGCCTAAAAATTTGGAATTTTAAGAAGTGTGCAAATTCATGCCAGAATTGTAAATTTTCACCACCCTGGGGTGGTCAAAATCATCAAAATTTGACAACAAATATTTAGTCCCCATATCATTTGCTCAGTGTCCATAGATGTTCAAAAGTCTATTTTGAGCCTAAATTTGGGAATTTTGACAAATGTGCAAATTCTTGCCAGAATTGTAAATTTTTACCACCCCGGAGTGGTCAAATTCATCAAAATTACAAGAAATTTTTTATTCCACATATCATTTCCGCAGTATCCATAGATGTTCAAAAGTCTTTTTTGAGCCTAAAATTTGGAATTTTAAGAAGTGTGCAAATTCATGCCAGAATTGTAAATTTTCACCACCCCGGGGTGGTCAAAATCATCAAAATTACACGAAATGTTTTTAGTCCACATATGATTTGCGCAGTATCCATAGATGTTCAAAAGTCCTTTTTGAGCCTAAAATTTGGAATTTTCAGAAGTGTGCAAATTCATGCCAGAATTGTAAATTTTCACCACCCCGGGGTGGTCAAAATCATCAAAATTAGACAAAAAATATTTAGTCCCCATATCATTTGCGCAGTGTCCACAGATGTTCAAAAGTCTATTTTGAGCCTAAATTTGGGAATTTTGACAAATGTGTAAATTCCTGCCAGAATTGTAAATTTTCACCACCCCGGGGTGGTCAAAATCATCAAAATTAGACAAAAAATATTTAGTCCCCATATCATTTGCACAGTGTCCACAGATGTTCAAAAGTCCTTTTTGAGCCTAAATTTGGGAATTTCGACAAATGTTGAAATTCATGCCAGAATTGTAAATTTTCACCACCCCAGGGGTGCTCAAAATCATCAAAATTACACGAAATTTTTTTGGTCCACATATCATTTGCGCAGTGTCCACAGATGTTCAAAAGTCTTTTTTGAGCCTAAAATTTGGAATTTTAAGAAGTGTGCAAATTCATGCCGGAATTGTAAATTTTCACCACCCCGGGGTGCTCAAAATCATCAAAATTACAAGAAATGTTTTTAGTCCACATATGATTTGCGCAGTGTCCATAGATGTTCAAATGTCTTTTTTGAGCCTAAAATTTGGAATTTTAAGAAGTATGCAATTTTATGCCAGAATTATAAATTTTTACCATCCCGGGGTGGTCAAAATCTTCAAAATTTGACAACAAATATTTAGTCCCCGTATCATTTGCGCAGTGTCCACAGATGTTCAAAAGTCTATTTTGAGCCTAAATTTGGGAATTTTGACAAATGTGCAAATTATTCCCAGAATTGTAAATTTTCACCACCCCGGGGTGGTCAAATTCATCAAAATTACAAGAAATTTTTTATTCCACATATCATTTCCTTAGTATCCATAGATGTTCAAAAGTCCTTTTTGAGCCTAAAATTTGGAATTTTCAGAAGTGTGCAAATTCATGCCAGAATTGTAAATTTTCACCACCCCGGGGTGGTCAAAATCAGAAAAATTAGACAAAAAATATTTATCCCCCTATCATTTGCGCAGTGTCCACAGATGTTCAAAAGTCTATTTTGAGCCTAAATTTTGGAATTTTGACAAATGTGCAAATTCTTGCCAGAATTGTAAATTTTCACCACCCCGGGGTGCTCAAAATCATCAAAATTACAAGAAATTTTTTTAGTCCACATATGATTTGCGCAGTGTCCATAGATGTTCAAAAGTCTTTTTTGAGCCTAAAATTTGGAATTTTAAGAAGTATGCAAATTTATGCCAGAATTATAAATTTTCACCACCCCGGGGTGGTCAAAATCTTCAAAATTTGACACCAAATATTTAGTCCCCATATCATTTGCGCAGTGTCCACAGATGTTCAAAAGTCTATTTTGAGCCTAAATTTGGGAATTTTGACAAATGTGCAAATTCTTGCCAGAATTGTAAATTTTTACCACCCCGGAGTGGTCAAATTCATCAAAATTACAAGAAATTTTTTATTCCACATATCATTTCCGCAGTATCCATAGATGTTCAAAAGTCTTTTTTGAGCCTAAAATTTGGAATTTTAAGAAGTGTGCAAATTCATGCCAGAATTGTAAATTTTCACCACCCCGGGGTGGTCAAAATCATCAAAATTACACGAAATGTTTTTAGTCCACATATGATTTGCGCAGTATCCATAGATGTTCAAAAGTCCTTTTTGAGCCTAAAATTTGGAATTTTCAGAAGTGTGCAAATTCATGCCAGAATTGTAAATTTTCACCACCCCGGGGTGGTCAAAATCATCAAAATTAGACAAAAAATATTTAGTCCCCATATCATTTGTGCAGTGTCCACAGATGTTCAAAAGTCTATTTTGAGGCTAAATTTGGGAATTTTGACAAATGTGTAAATTCCTGCCAGAATTGTAAATTTTCACCACCCCGGGGTGCTCAAAATCATCAAAATTACACGAAATTTTTTTAGTCCACATATCATTTGCGCAGTGTCCATAGATGTTCAAAAGTCTTTTTTGAGCCTAAAATTTGGAATTTTAAGAAGTGTGCAAATTCATGCCAGAATTGTAAATTTTCACCACCCCGGGGTGCTCAAAATCATCAAAATTAGACAAGAAATATTTAGTCCCCATATCATTTGCGCAGTGTGCATAGATGTTCAAAAGTCTATTTTGAGCCTAAATTTTGGAATTTTGACAAATGTGCAAATTATTCCCAGAATTGTAAATTTTCACCACCCCCGGAGTGGTCAAATTCATCAAAATTACAAGAATTTTTTTATTCCACACATCATTTGCGCAGTGTCCACAGATGTTCAAAAGTCTATTTTGAGCCTAAATTGGGGAATTTTGACAAATGTGCAAATTCTTGCCAGAATTGTAAATTTTCACCACACCGGGGGTGGTCAAAATCATCCAAATTAGACAAAAAATATTTAGTCCCCATATCATTTGCGCAGTGTCCACAGATGTTCAAAAGTCTATTTTGAGCCTAAATTGGGGAATTTTGACAAATGTTGAAATTCATGCCAGAATTGTAAATTTTCACCACCCCGGGGTGCTCAAAATCATCAAAATTACACGAAATTTTTTTAGTCCACATATCATTTGCGCAGTGTCCATAGATGTTCAAAAGTCTTTTTTGAGCCTAAAATTTGGAATTTTAAGAAGTATGCAAATTCATGCCAGAATTGTAAATTTTCACCACCCCGGGGTGGTCAAAATCATCAAAATTACAAGAAATGTTTTTAGTCCACATATGATTTGCGCAGTGTCCATAGATGTTCAAAAGACTTTTTTGAGCCTAAAATTTGGAATTTTAAGAAGTATGCAAATTTATGCCAGAATTATAAATTATTACCACCCCGGGGTGCTCAAAACCTTCAAAATTTGACAACAAATATTTAGTCCCCGTATCATTTGCACAGTGTCCACATATGTTCAAAGGTCTTTTTTGAGCCTAACTTTGGGAATTTTGACAAATGTGTAAATTCATGCCAGAATTGTAAATTTTCACCACCCCGGGGTGCTCAAAATCATCAACATTACAAGAAATTTTTTTAGTCCACATATCATTTGCGCAGTGTCCATAGATGTTCAAAAGTCTTTTTTGAGCCTAAAATTTGGAATTTTAAGAAGTGTGCAAATTCATGCCAGAATTGTAAATTTTCACCACCCCGGGGTGGTCAAAATCATCAAATTTAGACAAAAAATATTTAGTCCCCATATCATTTGCACAGTGTGCATAGATGTTCAAAAGTCTTTTTTGAACCTAAATTTTGGAATTTTGACAAATGTGCAAATTATTCCCAGAATTGTAAATTTTCACCACACCGGGGTGGTCAAATTCATCAAAATTACAAGAATTTTTTTATTCCACATATCATTTCCGCAGTATCCATAGATGTTCAAAAGTCCTTTTTGAGCCTAAAATTTGGAATTTTCAGAAGTGTGCAAATTCATGCCAGAATTGTAAATTTTCACCACCCCGGGGTGGTCAAAATCATCAAAATTAGACAAAAAATATTTAGTCCCCATATCATTTGCGCAGTGTCCACAGATGTTCAAAAGTCTAATTTGAGCCTAAATTTTGGATTTTTGACAAATGTGCAAATTCTTGCCAGAATTGTAAATTTTCACCACACCGGGGTGGTCAAATTCATCAAAATTACAAGAATTTTTTTATTCCACATATCATTTCCGCAGTATCCATAGATGTTCAAAAGTCTTTTTTGAGCCTAAAATTTGGAATTTTAAGAAGCGTGCAAATTCATGCCAGAATTGTAAATTTTCACCACCCCGGGGTGGTCAAAATCATCAAAATTAGACAAAAAATATTTAGTCCCCATATCATTTGCACAGTGTCCACAGATGTTCAAAAGTCCTTTTTGAGCCTAAATTTGGGAATTTCGACAAATGTTGAAATTCATGCCAGAATTGTAAATTTTCACCACCCCGGGGTGCTCAAAATCATCAAAATTACACGAATTTTTTTGGTCCACATATCATTTGCGCAGTGTCCACAGATGTTCAAAAGTCTTTTTTGAGCCTAAAATTTGGAATTTTAAGAAGTGTGCAAATTCATGCCGGAATTGTAAATTTTCACCACCCCGGGGTGCTCAAAATCATCAAAATTACAAGAAATGTTTTTAGTCCACATATGATTTGCGCAGTGTCCATAGATGTTCAAATGTCTTTTTTGAGCCTAAAATTTGGAATTTTAAGAAGTATGCAATTTTATGCCAGAATTATAAATTTTTACCATCCCGGGGTGGTCAAAATCTTCAAAATTTGACAACAAATATTTAGTCCCCGTATCATTTGCGCAGTGTCCACAGATGTTCAAAAGTCTATTTTGAGCCTAAATTTGGGAATTTTGACAAATGTGCAAATTATTCCCAGAATTGTAAATTTTCACCACCCCGGGGTGGTCAAATTCATCAAAATTACAAGAAATTTTTTATTCCACATATCATTTCCTTAGTATCCATAGATGTTCAAAAGTCCTTTTTGAGCCTAAAATTTGGAATTTTCAGAAGTGTGCAAATTCATGCCAGAATTGTAAATTTTCACCACCCCGGGGTGGTCAAAATCAGAAAAATTAGACAAAAAATATTTATCCCCCTATCATTTGCGCAGTGTCCACAGATGTTCAAAAGTCTATTTTGAGCCTAAATTTTGGAATTTTGACAAATGTGCAAATTCTTGCCAGAATTGTAAATTTTCACCACCCCGGGGTGCTCAAAATCATCAAAATTACAAGAAATTTTTTTAGTCCACATATGATTTGCGCAGTGTCCATAGATGTTCAAAAGTCTTTTTTGAGCCTAAAATTTGGAATTTTAAGAAGTATGCAAATTTATGCCAGAATTATAAATTTTCACCACCCCGGGGTGCTCAAAATCTTCAAAATTTGACACCAAATATTTAGTCCCCATATCATTTGCGCAGTGTCCACAGATGTTCAAAAGTCTATTTTGAGCCTAAATTTGGGAATTTTGACAAATGTGCAAATTCTTGCCAGAATTGTAAATTTTCACCACCCCGGGGTGGTCAAATTCATCAAAATTACACGAAATTTTTTATTCCACATATCATTTCCGCAGTATCAATAGATGTTCAAAAGTCTATTTTTACCCTAAATTTTGGAATTTTGACAAATGTGCAAATTCTTGCCAGAATTGTAAATTTTCACCACCCCGGGGTGCTCAAAATCATCAAAATTACAAGAAATTTTTTTAGTCCACATATGATTTGCGCAGTGTCCATAGATGTTCAAAAGTCTTTTTTGAGCCTAAAATTTGGAATTTTAAGAAGTATGCAAATTTATGCCAGAATTATAAATTTTCACCACCCCGGGGTGCTCAAAATCTTCAAAATTTGACAACAAATATTTAGTCCCCATATCATTTGCGCAGTGTCCACAGATGTTCAAAAGTCTATTTTGAGCCTAAATTTGGGAATTTTGACAAATGTGCAAATTCATGCCAGAATTGTAAATTTTCACCACCCCGGGAATGGTCAAAATCATCAAAATAAGACAAAAAATGTTTAGTCCCCATATCATTTGCGCAGTGTCCACAGATGTCCAAAAGCCTATTTTGAGCCTAAATTTTGGAATATTGACAAATGTGCAAATTCTAGAGAGAATTGTAAATTTTCACCACACCGGGGTGGTCAAATTCATCAAAATTACAAGAATTTTTTTATTCCACATATCATTTCCGCAGTATCCATAGATGTTCCAAAGTCTTTTTTGAGCCTAAAATTTGGAATTTTAAGAAGTGTGCAAATTCATGCCGGAATTGTAAATTTTCACCACCCCGGGGTGCTCAAAATCATCAAAATTACAAGAAATGTTTTTAGTCCACATATGATTTGCGCAGTGTCCATAGATGTTCAAATGTCTTTTTTGAGCCTAAAATTTGGAATTTTAAGAAGTATGCAATTTTATGCCAGAATTATAAATTTTTACCATCCCGGGGTGGTCAAAATCTTCAAAATTTGACAACAAATATTTAGTCCCCGTATCATTTGCGCAGTGTCCACAGATGTTCAAAAGTCTATTTTGAGCCTAAATTTGGGAATTTTGACAAATGTGCAAATTATTCCCAGAATTGTAAATTTTCACCACACCGGGGTGGTCAAATTCATCAAAATTACAAGAAATTTTTTATTCCACATATCATTTCCTTAGTATCCATAGATGTTCAAAAGTCCTTTTTGAGCCTAAAATTTGGAATTTTCAGAAGTGTGCAAATTCATGCCAGAATTGTAAATTTTCACCACCCCGGGGTGGTCAAAATCAGAAAAATTAGACAAAAAATATTTATCCCCCTATCATTTGCGCAGTGTCCACAGATGTTCAAAAGTCTATTTTGAGCCTAAATTTTGGAATTTTGACAAATGTGCAAATTCTTGCCAGAATTGTAAATTTTCACCACCCCGGGGTGCTCAAAATCATCAAAATTACACGAAATTTTTTTAGTCCACATATGATTTGCGCAGTGTCCATAGATGTTCAAAAGTCTTTTTTGAGCCTAAAATTTGGAATTTTAAGAAGTATGCAAATTTATGCCAGAATTATAAATTTTCACCACCCCGGGGTGGTCAAAATCTTCAAAATTTGACAAAAAATATTTAGTCCCCATATCATTTGCGCAGTGTCCACAGATGTTCAAAAGTCTATTTTGAGCCTAAATTTGGGAATTTTGACAAATGTGCAAATTCTTGCCAGAATTGTAAATTTTCACCACCCCGGGGTGGTCAAATTCATCAAAATTACACGAAATTTTTTATTCCACATATCATTTCCGCAGTATCAATAGATGTTCAAAAGTCTATTTTTAGCCTAAAATTTGGAATTTTAAGAAGTGTGAAAATTCATGCCAGAATTGTAAATTTTCACCACCCCGGGAATGGTCAAAATCATCAAAATAAGACAAAAAATGTTTAGTCCCCATATCATTTGCGCAGTGTCCACAGATGTCCAAAAGCCTATTTTGAGCCTAAATTTTGGAATATTGACAAATGTGCAAATTCTAGAGAGAATTGTAAATTTTCACCACCCCGGGAATGGTCAAAATCATCAAAATTAGACAAAAAATGTTTAGTCCCCATATCATTTGCGCAGTGTCCACAGATGTTCAAAAGTCTATTTTGAGCCTAAATTTGGGAATTTTGAGAAATGTGCAAATTCCTGCCAGAATTGTAAATTTTCACCACCCCAGGGGTGCTCAAAATTATCAAAATTACAAGAAATTTTTTTAATCCCCATATCATTTGCGCAGTGTGCATAGATGTTCAAAAGTCTTTTTTGAGCCTAAAAATTTGGAATTTTAAGAAGTGTGCAAATTCATGCCAGAATTGTAAATTTTCACCACCCCGGGGTGGTCAAAATCAGAAAAATTTGACAACAAATATTTAGTCCCCATATCATTAGCTCAGTGTCCATAGATGTTCAAAAGTCTATTTTGAGCCTAAATTTGGGAATTTTGACAAATGTGCAAATTCTTGCCAGAATTGTAAATTTTTACCACCCCGGGTGGTCAAATTCATCAAAATTACAAGAAATTTTTTATTCCACATATCATTTCCGCAGTATCCATAGATGTTCAAAAGTCTTTTTTGAGCCTAAAACTTGGAATTTTAAGAAGTGTGCAAATTCATGCCAGAATTGTAAATTTTCACCACCCCGGGGTGGTCAAAATCATCAAAATTACACGAAATGTTTTTAGTCCACATATGATTTGCGCAGTGTCCATAGATGTTCAAATGTCTTTTTTGAGCCTAAAATTTGGAATTTTAAGAAGTATGCAAATTTATGCCAGAATTATAAATTTTTACCACCCCGGGGTGCTCAAAATCTTCAAAATTTGACAACAAATATTTAGTCCCCATATCATTTGCGCAGTGTCCACAGATGTTCAAAAGTCTATTTTGAGCCTAACTTTGGGAATTTTGACAAATGTGTAAATTCATGCCAGAATTGTAAATTTTCACCACCCCGGGGTGCTCAAAATCATCAAAATTACAAGAAATTTTTTTAGTCCACATATCATTTGCGCAGTGTCCATAGATGTTCAAAAGTCTTTTTTGAGCCTAAAATTTGGAATTTTAAGAAGTGTGCAAATTCATGCCAGAATTGTAAATTTTCACCACACCGGGGTGGTCAAAATCATCAAAATTAGACAAAAAATATTTAGTCCCCATATCATTTGCGCAGTGTGCATAGATGTTCAAAAGTCTATTTTGAGCCTAAATTTTGGAATTTTGACAAATGTGCAAATTATTCCCAGAATTGTAAATTTTCACCACCCCGGGGTGCTCAAATTCATCAAAATTACACGAAATTTTTTATTCCACATATCATTTCCGCAGTATCCATAGATGTTCAAAAGTCCTTTTTGAGCCTAAAATTTTGAATTTTCAGAAGTGTGCAAATTCATGCCAGAATTGTAAATTTTCACCACCCCAGGGGTGGTCAAAATCATCAAAATTAGACAAAACATATTTAGTCCCCATATCATTTGCACAGTGTCCACAGATGTTCAAAAGTCTATTTTGAGCCTAAATTTGGGAATTTTGACAAATGTGTAAATTCATGCCAGAATTGTAAATTTTCACCACCCCGGGGTGCTCAAAATCATCAAAATTACACGAAATTTTTTTGGTCCCCATATCATTTGCGCAGTGTCCACAGATGTTCAAAAGTCTAATTTGAGCCTAAATTTTGGAATTTTGACAAATGTGCAAATTCTTGCCAGAATTGTAAATTTTCACCACACCGGGGTGGTCAAAATCATCAAAATTACACGAAATTTTTTTAATCCACATATCATTTGCGCAGTGTCCATAGATGTTCAAATGTCTTTTTTGAGCCTAAAATTTGGAATTTTAAGAAGTATGCAATTTTATGCCAGAATTATAATTTTTTACCATCCCGGGGTGGTCAAAATCTTCAAAATTTGAAAACAAATATTTCTTCCCCATATCATTTGCGCAGTGTCCACAGATGTTCAAAAGTCTATTTTGAGCCTAAATTTGGGAATTTTGACAAATGTGCAAATTATTCCCAGAATTGTAAATTTTCACCACACCGGGGTGATCAAATTCATCAAAATTACAAGAATTTTTTTATTCCACATATCATTTCCGTAGTATCCATAGATGTTCAAAAGTCCTTTTTGAGCCTAAAATTTCGGAATTTTCAGAAGTGTGCAAATTCATGCCAGAATTGTAAATTTTCACCACCCCGGGGTGGTCAAAATCAGAAAAATTAGACAAAAAATATTTATCCCCCTATCATTTGCGCAGTGTCCACAGATGTTCAAAAGTCTATTTTGAGCCTAAATTTTGGAATTTTGACAAATGTGCAAATTCTTGCCAGAATTGTAAATTTTCACCACCCCGGGGTGGTCAAAATCATCAAAATTACAAGAAATTTTTTTAGTCCACATATGATTTGCGCAGTGTCCATAGATGTTCAAAAGTCCTTTTTGAGCCTAAAATTTGGAATTTTAAGAAGTATGCAAATTTATGCCAGAATTATAAATTTTCACCACCCCGGGGTGGTCAAAATCTTCAAAATTTGACAACAAATATTTAGTCCCCGTATCATTTGCGCAGTGTCCACAGATGTTCAAAAGTCTATTTTGAGCCTAAATTGGGGAATTTTGACAAATGTGCAAATTATTCCCAGAATTGTAAATTTTCACCACCCCCGGGGTGGTCAAATTCATCAAAATTACAAGAATTTTTTTATTCCACATATCATTTCCGCAGTATCCATAGATGTTCAAAAGTCCTTTTTGAGCCTAAAATTTGGAATTTTCAGAAGTGTGCAAATTCATGCCAGAATTGTAAATTTTCACCACCCCGGGGTGCTCAAAATCATCAAAATTACACGAATTTTTTTTGGTCCCCATATCATTTGCGCAGTGTCCACAGATGTTCAAAAGTCTAATTTGAGCCTAAATTTTGGAATTTTGACAAATGTGCAAATTCTTGCCAGAATTGTAAATTTTCACCACACCGGGGTGGTCAAAATCATCAAAATTACACGAAATTTTTTTAATCCACATATGATTTGCGCAGTGTCCATAGATGTTCAAATGTCTTTTTTGAGCCTAAAATTTGGAATTTTAAGAAGTATGCAATTTTATGCCAGAATTATAAATTTTTACCATCCCGGGGTGGTCAAAATCTTCAAAATTTGACAACAAATATTTCTTCCCCATATCATTTGCGCAGTGTCCACAGATGTTCAAAAGTCTATTTTGAGCCTAAATTTGGGAATTTTGACAAATGTGCAAATTATTCCCAGAATTGTAAATTTTCACCACACCGGGGTGGTCAAATTCATCAAAATTACAAGAATTTTTTTATTCCACATATCATTTCCGTAGTATCCATAGATGTTCAAAAGTCCTTTTTGAGCCTAAAATTTGGAATTTTCAGAAGTGTGCAAATTCATGCCAGAATTGTAAATTTTCACCACCCCGGGGTGGTCAAAATCATCAAAATTAGACAAAAAATATTTATCCCCCTATCATTTGCGCAGTGTCCACAGATGTTCAAAAGTCTATTTTGAGCCTAAATTTTGGAATTTTGACAAATGTGCAAATTCTTGCCAGAATTGTAAATTTTCACCACCCCGGGGTGGTCAAAATCATCAAAATTACAAGAAATTTTTTTAGTCCACATATGATTTGCGCAGTGTCCATAGATGTTCAAAAGTCTTTTTTGAGCCTAAAATTTGGAATTTTAAGAAGTATGCAAATTTATGCCAGAATTATAAATTTTCACCACCCCGGGGTGGTCAAAATCTTCAAAATTTGACAACAAATATTTAGTCCCCGTATCATTTGCGCAGTGTCCACAGATGTTCAAAAGTCTATTTTGAGCCTAAATTGGGGAATTTTGACAAATGTGCAAATTATTCCCAGAATTGTAAATTTTCACCACCCCCGGGGTGGTCAAATTCATCAAAATTACAAGAATTTTTTTATTCCACATATCATTTCCGCAGTATCCATAGATGTTCAAAAGTCCTTTTTGAGCCTAAAATTTGGAATTTTCAGAAGTGTGCAAATTCATGCCAGAATTGTAAATTTTCACCACCCCGGGGTGCTCAAAATCATCAAAATTACAAGAAATTTTTTTAGTCCACATATCATTTGCGCAGTGTCCATAGATGTTCCAAACTCTTTTTTGAGCCTAAAATTTGGAATTTTCAGAAGTGTGCAAATTCATGCCAGAATTGTAAATTTTCACCACCCCGGGGTGGTCAAAATCAGAAAAATTAGACAAAAAATATTTAGTCCCCATATCATTTGCGCAGTGTGCATAGATGTTCAAAAGTCTATTTTGAGCCTAAATTTTGGAATTTTGACAAATGTGCAAATTATTCCCAGAATTGTAAATTTTCACCACACCAGGGTGGTCAAATTCATCAAAATTACAAGAAATTTTGTATTCCACATATCATTTCCGCAGTATCCATAGATGTTCAAAAGTCCTTTTTGAGCCTAAAATTTGGAATTTTCAGAAGTGTGCAAATTCATGCCAGAATTGTAAATTTTCACCACCCCGGGGTGGTCAAAATCATCAAAATTAGACAAAAAATATTTAGTCCCCATATCATTTGCGCAGTGTCCACAGATGTTCAAAAGTCTCTTTTGAGCCTAAATTTGGGAATTTTGACAAATGTGTAAATTCCTGCCAGAATTGTAAATTTTCACCACCCCGGGGTGCTCAAAATCATCAAAATTACACGAAATATTTTTAGTCCACATATCATTTGCGCAGTGTCCATAGATGTTCCAAAGTCTTTTTTGAGCCTAAAATTTGGAATTTTAAGAAGTGTGCAAATTCATGCCAGAATTGTAAATTTTCACCACCCCGGGGTGCTCAAAATCATCAAAATTAGACAAAAAATATTTAGTCCCCATATCATTTGCGCAGTGTGCATAGATGTTCAAAAGTCTATTTTGAGCCTAAATTTTGGAATTTTGACAAATGTGCAAATTATTCCCAGAATTGTAAATTTTCACCACCCCCGGAGTGGTCAAATTCATCAAAATTACAAGAATTTTTTTATTCCCCATATCATTTGCGCAGTATCCATAGATGTTCAAAAGTCCTTTTTGAGCCTAAAATTTGGAATTTTCAGAAGTGTGCAAATTCATGCCAGAATTGTAAATTTTCACCACCCCGGGGTGGTCAAAATCATCAAAATTAGACAAAAAATATTTTGCCCACATATCACTTGCGCAGTGTCCACAGATGTTCAAAAGTCTATTTTGAGCCTAAATTTGGGAATTTTGACAAATGTTGAAATTCATGCCAGAATTGTAAATTTTCACCACCCCGGGGTGGTCAAAATCATGAAAATTACACGAAATTTTTTTAGTCCACATATCATTTGCGCAGTGTCCATAGATGTTCAAAAGTCTTTTTTGAGCCTAAAATTTGGAATTTTAAGAAGTGTGCAAATTCATGCCAGAATTGTAAATTTTCACCACCCCGGGGTGCTCAAAATCATCAAAATTACAAGAAATTTTTTTAGTCCACATATCATTTGCGCAGTGTCCATAGATGTTCAAAAGTCTTTTTTGAGCCTAAAATTTGGAATTTTAAGAAGTGTGCAAATTCATGCCAGAATTGTAAATTTTCACCACCCCGGGGTGGTCAAAATCATCAAAATTAGACAAAAAATATTTAGTCCCCATATCATTTGCGCAGTGTGCATAGATGTTCAAAAGTCTAATTTGAGCCTAAATTTTGAAATTTTGACAAATGTGCAAATTCTTGCCAGAATTGTAAATTTTCACCACACCGGGGTGGTCAAATTCATCCAAATTACAAGAAATTTTTTATTCCACATATCATTTCCGCAGTATCCATAGATGTTCAAAAGTCTAATTTGAGCCTAAATTTTGGAATTTTGACAAATGTGCAAATTCTTGCCAGAATTGTAAACTTTCACCACCCCGGGGTTGTCAAAATCATCAAATTTTACACGAAATTTTTTTAGTCCATATATCATTTGCGCAGTGTCCACAGATATTCAAAAGTCTATTTTGAGCCTAAATTTGGGAATTTTGACAAATGTGCAATTTCTTGCCAGAATTGTAAATTTTCACCACCCCGGGGTGGTCAAAATCATCAAATTTTACACGAAATTTTTTTAGTCCATATATCATTTGCGCAGTGTCCACAGATGTTCAAAAGTCTATTTTGAGGCTAAATTTGGGAATTTTGACAAATGTGCAATTTCTTGCCAGAATTGTAAATTTTCACCACCCCGGGGTGGTCAAAATCATCAAAATTACACGAATTTTTTTTAGTCCCCATATCATTTGCGCAGTGTCCACAGATGTTCAAAAGTCTATTTTGAGCCTAAATTTGGGAATTTTCACAAATGTGCAAATTCTTGCCAGAATTGTAAATTTTCACCACCCCGGGGTGGTCAAAATCATCAAAATTACAAGAAATTTGTTTAGTCCACATATCATTTGCGCAGTGTCCACAGATGTTCAAAAGTCTATTTTGAGCCTAAATTTGGGAATTTTGACAAATGTGCAAATTCTTGACAGAATTCTAAATTTTCACCACCCCGGGGTGGTCAAAATCATCAAAATTACACGAATTTTTTTTAGTCCACATATCATTTCCGCAGTATCCATACATGTTCAAAAGTCTTTTTTGAGTCTAAAATTTGGAATTTTAAGAAGTGTGCAAATTCATGCCAGAATTGTAAATTTTCACCACCCCGGGATGGTCAAAATCATCAAAATTACAAGAAATTTTTTTAGTCCACATATCATTTGCGCAGTGTCCACAGATGTTCAAAAGTCTATTTTGAGGCTAAATTTGGGAATTTTGACAAATGTGCAATTTCTTGCCAGAATTGTAAATTTTCACCACCCCGGGGTGGTCAAAATCATCCAAATTACACGAAATTTTTTTAGTCCCCATATCATTTGCGCAGTGTCCACAGATGTTCAAAAGTCTTTTTTGAGCCTAAATTTGGGAATTTTGACAAATGTGCAAATTCATGCCAGAATTGTAAATTTTCACCACCCCGGGGTGGTCAAAATCATCAAAATTACACGAATTTTTTTTAGTCCACATATCATTTCCGCAGTATCCATACATGTTCAAAAGTCCTTTTTGAGTCTAAAATTTGGAATTTTAAGAAGTGTGCAAATTCATGCCAGAATTGTAAATTTTCACCACCCCGGGGTGGTCAAAATCAGAATAATTAGACAAAAAATATTTAATCCCCCATATCATTTGCGCAGTGTCCACAGATGTTCAAAAGTCTATTTTGAGCCTAAATTTGGGAATTTTGACAAATGTGCAAATTCATGCCAGAATTGTAAATTTTCACCACCCCAGGGTGGTCAAAATCATCAAATTTTACACGAAATTTTTTTAGTCCATATATCATTTGCGCAGTGTCCACATATGTTCAAAAGTCTGTTTTGAGGCTAAATTTGGGAATTTTGACAAATGTGCAATTTCTTGCAAGAATTGTAAATTTTCACCACCCCGGGGTGGTCAAAATCATCAAAATTACACGAATTTTTTTTAGTCCCCATATCATTTGCGCAGTGTCCACAGATGTTCAAAAGTCTATTTTGAGCCTAAATTTGGGAATTTTGACAAATGTGCAAATTCATGCCAGAATTGTAAATTTTCACCACCCCGGGGTGGTCAAAATCATCAAAATTACAAGAATTTTTTTTAGTCCACATATCATTTCCGCAGTATCCATACATGTTCAAAAGTCCTTTTTGAGTCTAAAATTTGGAATTTTAAGAAGTGTGCAAATTCATGCCAGAATTGTAAATTTTCACCACCCCGGGGTGGTCAAAATCAGAATAATTAGACAAAAAATATTTAATCCCCCATATCATTTGCGCAGTGTCCACAGATGTTCAAAAGTCTATTTTGAGCCTAAATTTGGGAATTTTGACAAATGTGCAAATTCATGCCAGAATTGTAAATTTTCACCACCCCGGGGTGGTCAAAATCATCAAAATCGAAAAAAAAAATTAAGTCCCCATATCATTTGCGCAGTGTCCACAGATCTTCTAAAGTCTATTTTGAGCCTAAATTTTGGAATTTTGAAAAAAATGTGCAAATTCTTGCCAGAATTGTAAATTTTGACCACCCCGGGGTGGTCAAAATCATCAAATTTTACACGAAATTTTTTTAGTCCATATATCATTTGCGCAGTGTCCACAGATGTTCAAAAGTCTATTTTGAGCCTAAATTTGGGAATTTTGACAAATGTGCAATTTCTTGCCAGAATTGTAAATTTTCACCACCCCGGGGTGGTCAAAATCATCAAAATTACACGAATTTTTTTTAGTCCCCATATCATTTGCGCAGTGTCCACAGATGTTCAAAAGTCTATTTTGAGCCTAAATTTGGGAATTTTGACAAATGTGCAAATTCTTGCCAGAATTGTAAATTTTCACCACCCCGGGTTGGTCAAAATCATCAAAATTAGACAAAAAATATTTAGTCCCCATATCATTTGCGCAGTGTCCACAGATGTTCAAAAGTCTATTTTGAGCCTAAATTTTGGAATTTTGACAAATGTTGAAATTCTTGCCAGAATTGTAAATTTTCACCACCCCGGGGTGGTCAAAATCATCAAAATTACAAGAAATTTGTTTAGTCCACATATCATTTGCGCAGTGTCCACAGATGTTCAAAAGTCTATTTTGAGCCTAAATTTGGGAATTTTGACAATTGTGCAAATTCTTGACAGAATTCTAAATTTTCACCACCCCGGGGTGGTCAAAATCATCAAAATTACACGAATTTTTTTTAGTCCACATATCATTTCCGCAGTATCCATACATGTTCAAAAGTCTTTTTTGAGTCTAAAATTTGGAATTTTAAGAAGTGTGCAAATTCATGCCAGAATTGTAAATTTTCACCACCCCGGGGTGCTCAAAATCATCAAAATTACAAGAAATTTTTTTAGTCCACATATCATTTGCGCAGTGTCCACAGATGTTCAAAAGTCTATTTTGAGCCTAAATTTGGGAATTTTGACAAATGTGCAAATTCTTCACAGAATTGTAAATTTTTACCACCCAGGGGTGGTCAAAATCATCAAAATTACAAGAAATTTTTTTAGTCCACATATCATTTCCGCAGTATCCATACATGTTCAAAAGTCCTTTTTGAGCCTAAAATTTGGAATTTTAAGAAGTGTACAAATTCATTCCAGAATTGTAAATTTTCACCACCCCGGGGTGGTCAAAATCAGAATAATTAGACAAAAAATATTTAGTCCTCATATCATTTGCGCAGTGTCCACAGATGTCCAAAAGTCTATTTTGAGCCTAAATTTGGGAATTTTGACAAATGTGCAAATTCATGCCAGAATTGTAAATTTTCACCACCCCAGGGTGGTCAAAATCATCAAATTTTACACGAAATTTTTTTAGTCCATATATCATTTGCGCAGTGTCCACATATGTTCAAAAGTCTGTTTTGAGGCTAAATTTGGGAATTTTGACAAATGTGCAATTTCTTGCAAGAATTGTAAATTTTCACCACCCCGGGGTGGTCAAAATCATCAAAATTACACGAATTTTTTTTAGTCCCCATATCATTTGCGCAGTGTCCACAGATGTTCAAAAGTCTATTTTGAGCCTAAATTTGGGAATTTTGACAAATGTGCAAATTCATGCCAGAATTGTAAATTTTCACCACCCCGGGGTGGTCAAAATCATCAAAATTACAAGAATTTTTTTTAGTCCACATATCATTTCCGCAGTATCCATACATGTTCAAAAGTCCTTTTTGAGTCTAAAATTTGGAATTTTAAGAAGTGTGCAAATTCATGCCAGAATTGTAAATTTTCACCACCCCGGGGTGGTCAAAATCAGAATAATTAGACAAAAAATATTTAATCCCCCATATCATTTGCGCAGTGTCCACAGATGTTCAAAAGTCTATTTTGAGCCTAAATTTGGGAATTTTGACAAATGTGCAAATTCATGCCAGAATTGTAAATTTTCACCACCCCGGGGTGGTCAAAATCATCAAAATCGAAAAAAAAAATTAAGTCCCCATATCATTTGCGCAGTGTCCACAGATGTTCAAAAGTCTATTTTGAGCCTAAATTTTGGAATTTTGAAAAAAATGTGCAAATTCTTGCCAGAATTGTAAATTTTGACCACCCCGGGGTGGTCAAAATCATCAAATTTTACACGAAATTTTTTTAGTCCATATATCATTTGCGCAGTGTCCACAGATGTTCAAAAGTCTATTTTGAGCCTAAATTTGGGAATTTTGACAAATGTGCAATTTCTTGCCAGAATTGTAAATTTTCACCACCCCGGGGTGGTCAAAATCATCAAAATTACACGAATTTTTTTTAGTCCCCATATCATTTGCGCAGTGTCCACAGATGTTCAAAAGTCTATTTTGAGCCTAAATTTGGCAATTTTGACAAATGTGCAAATTCATGCCAGAATTGTAAATTTTCACCACCCCGGGTTGGTCAAAATCATCAAAATTAGACAAAAAATATTTAGTCCCCATATCATTTGCGCAGTGTCCACAGATGTTCAAAAGTCTATTTTGAGCCTAAATTTTGGAATTTTGACAAATGTTGAAATTCTTGCCAGAATTGTAAATTTTCACCACCCCGGGGTGGTCAAAATCATCAAAATTACAAGAAATTTGTTTAGTCCACATATCATTTGCGCAGTGTCCACAGATGTTCAAAAGTCTATTTTGAGCCTAAATTTGGGAATTTTGACAAATGTGCAAATTCTTGACAGAATTCTAAATTTTCACCACCCCGGGGTGGTCAAAATCATCAAAATTACACGAATTTTTTTTAGTCCACATATCATTTGCGCAGTATCCATACATGTTCAAAAGTCTTTTTTGAGTCTAAAATTTGGAATTTTAAGAAGTGTGCAAATTCATGCCAGAATTGTAAATTTTCACCACCCCAGGGTGGTCAAAATCATCAAAATTACAAGAAATTTTTTTAGTCCACATATCATTTGCGCAGTGTCCACAGATGTTCAAAAGTCTATTTTGAGCCTAAATTTGGGAATTTTGACAAATGTGCAAATTCTTGACAGAATTGTAATTTTTTACCACCCAGGGGTGGTCAAAATCATCAAAATTACAAGAAATTTTTTTAGTCCACATATCATTTCCGCAGTATCCATACATGTTCAAAAGTCCTTTTTGAGCCTAAAATTTGGAATTTTAAGAAGTGTACAAATTCATTCCAGAATTGTAAATTTTCACCACCCCGGGGTGGTCAAAATCAGAATAATTAGACAAAAAATATTTAGTCCTCATATCATTTGCGCAGTGTCCACAGATGTCCAAAAGTCTATTTTGAGCCTAAATTTGGGAATTTTGACAAATGTGCAAATTCATGCCAGAATTGTAAATTTTCACCACCCCAGGGTGGTCAAAATCATCAAATTTTACACGAAATTTTTTTAGTCCATATATCATTTGCGCAGTGTCCACAGATGTTCAAAAGTCTATTTTGAGGCTAAATTTGGGAATTTTGACAAATGTGCAATTTCTTGCCAGAATTGTAAATTTTCACCACCCCGGGGTGGTCAAAATCATCAAAATTACACGAATTTTTTTTAGTCCCCATATCATTTGCGCAGTGTCCACAGATGTTCAAAAGTCTATTTTGAGCCTAAATTTGGGAATTTTGACAAATGTGCAAATTCATGCCAGAATTGTAAATTTTCACCACCCCGGGGTGGTCAAAATCATCAAAATTACAAGAATTTTTTTTAGTCCACATATCATTTCCGCAGTATCCATACATGTTCAAAAGTCCTTTTTGAGTCTAAAATTTGGAATTTTAAGAAGTGTGCAAATTCATGCCAGAATTGTAAATTTTCACCACCCCGGGGTGGTCAAAATCAGAATAATTAGACAAAAAATATTTAATCCCCCATATCATTTGCGCAGTGTCCACAGATGTTCAAAAGTCTATTTTGAGCCTAAATTTGGGAATTTTGACAAATGTGCAAATTCATGCCAGAATTGTAAATTTTCACCACCCCGGGGTGGTCAAAATCATCAAAATCGAAAAAAAAAATTAAGTCCCCATATCATTTGCGCAGTGTCCACAGATCTTCTAAAGTCTATTTTGAGCCTAAATTTTGGAATTTTGACAAATGTGCAAATTCTTGCCAGAATTGTAAATTTTCACCACCCCGGGGTTGTCAAAATCATCAAATTTTACACGAAATTTTTTTAGTCCATATATCATTTGCGCAGTGTCCACAGATGTTCAAAAGTCTATTTTGAGCCTAAATTTGGAAATTTTGACAAATGTGCAATTTCTTGCCAGAATTGTAAATTTTCACCACCCCGGGGTGGTCAAAATCATCAAAATTACACGAATTTTTTTTAGTCCCCATATCATTTGCGCAGTGTCCACAGATGTTCAAAAGTCTATTTTGAGCCTAAATTTGGGAATTTTGACAAATGTGCAAATTCATGCCAGAATTGTAAATTTTCACCACCCCGGGGTGGTCAAAATCATCAAAATTAGACAAAAAATATTTAGTCCCCATATCATTTGCGCAGTGTCCACAGATGTTCAAAAGTCTATTTTGAGCCTAAATTTTGGAATTTTGACAAATGTTGAAATTCTTGCCAGAATTGTAAATTTTCACCACCCCGGGGTGGTCAAAATCATCAAAATTACAAGAAATTTGTTTAGTCCACATATCATTTGCGCAGTGTCCACAGATGTTCAAAAGTCTATTTTGAGCCTAAATTTGGGAATTTTGACAATTGTGCAAATTCTTGACAGAATTCTAAATTTTCACCACCCCGGGGTGGTCAAAATCATCAAAATTACACGAATTTTTTTTAGTCCACATATCATTTCCGCAGTATCCATACATGTTCAAAAGTCTTTTTTGAGTCTAAAATTTGGAATTTTAAGAAGTGTGCAAATTCATGCCAGAATTGTAAATTTTCACCACCCCGGGGTGCTCAAAATCATCAAAATTACAAGAAATTTTTTTAGTCCACATATCATTTGCGCAGTGTCCACAGATGTTCAAAAGTCTATTTTGAGCCTAAATTTGGGAATTTTGACAAATGTGCAAATTCTTCACAGAATTGTAAATTTTTACCACCCAGGGGTGGTCAAAATCATCAAAATTACACGAAATTTTTTTAGTCCACATATCATTTCCGCAGTGTCCATACATGTTCAAAAGTCCTTTTTGAGCCTAAAATTTGGAATTTTAAGAAGTGTACAAATTCATTCCAGAATTGTAAATTTTCACCACCCCGGGGTGGTCAAAATCAGAATAATTAGACAAAAAATATTTAGTCCTCATATCATTTGCGCAGTGTCCACAGATGTCCAAAAGTCTATTTTGAGCCTAAATTTGGGAATTTTGACAAATGTGCAAATTCATGCCAGAATTGTAAATTTTCACCACCCCAGGGTGGTCAAAATCATCAAATTTTACACGAAATTTTTTTAGTCCATATATCATTTGCGCAGTGTCCACATATGTTCAAAAGTCTGTTTTGAGGCTAAATTTGGGAATTTTGACAAATGTGCAATTTCTTGCAAGAATTGTAAATTTTCACCACCCCGGGGTGGTCAAAATCATCAAAATTACACGAATTTTTTTTAGTCCCCATATCATTTGCGCAGTGTCCACAGATGTTCAAAAGTCTATTTTGAGCCTAAATTTGGGAATTTTGACAAATGTGCAAATTCATGCCAGAATTGTAAATTTTCACCACCCCGGGGTGGTCAAAATCATCAAAATTACAAGAATTTTTTTTAGTCCACATATCATTTCCGCAGTATCCATACATGTTCAAAAGTCCTTTTTGAGTCTAAAATTTGGAATTTTAAGAAGTGTGCAAATTCATGCCAGAATTGTAAATTTTCACCACCCCGGGGTGGTCAAAATCAGAATAATTAGACAAAAAATATTTAATCCCCCATATCATTTGCGCAGTGTCCACAGATGTTCAAAAGTCTATTTTGAGCCTAAATTTGGGAATTTTGACAAATGTGCAAATTCATGCCAGAATTGTAAATTTTCACCACCCCGGGGTGGTCAAAATCATCAAAATCGAAAAAAAAAATTAAGTCCCCATATCATTTGCGCAGTGTCCACAGATGTTCAAAAGTCTATTTTGAGCCTAAATTTTGGAATTTTGAAAAAAATGTGCAAATTCTTGCCAGAATTGTAAATTTTGACCACCCCGGGGTGGTCAAAATCATCAAATTTTACACGAAATTTTTTTAGTCCATATATCATTTGCGCAGTGTCCACAGATGTTCAAAAGTCTATTTTGAGCCTAAATTTGGGAATTTTGACAAATGTGCAATTTCTTGCCAGAATTGTAAATTTTCACCACCCCGGGGTGGTCAAAATCATCAAAATTACACGAATTTTTTTTAGTCCCCATATCATTTGCGCAGTGTCCACAGATGTTCAAAAGTCTATTTTGAGCCTAAATTTGGCAATTTTGACAAATGTGCAAATTCATGCCAGAATTGTAAATTTTCACCACCCCGGGTTGGTCAAAATCATCAAAATTAGACAAAAAATATTTAGTCCCCATATCATTTGCGCAGTGTCCACAGATGTTCAAAAGTCTATTTTGAGCCTAAATTTTGGAATTTTGACAAATGTTGAAATTCTTGCCAGAATTGTAAATTTTCACCACCCCGGGGTGGTCAAAATCATCAAAATTACAAGAAATTTGTTTAGTCCACATATCATTTGCGCAGTGTCCACAGATGTTCAAAAGTCTATTTTGAGCCTAAATTTGGGAATTTTGACAAATGTGCAAATTCTTGACAGAATTCTAAATTTTCACCACCCCGGGGTGGTCAAAATCATCAAAATTACACGAATTTTTTTTAGTCCACATATCATTTGCGCAGTATCCATACATGTTCAAAAGTCTTTTTTGAGTCTAAAATTTGGAATTTTAAGAAGTGTGCAAATTCATGCCAGAATTGTAAATTTTCACCACCCCAGGGTGGTCAAAATCATCAAAATTACAAGAAATTTTTTTAGTCCACATATCATTTGCGCAGTGTCCACAGATGTTCAAAAGTCTATTTTGAGCCTAAATTTGGGAATTTTGACAAATGTGCAAATTCTTGACAGAATTGTAATTTTTTACCACCCAGGGGTGGTCAAAATCATCAAAATTACAAGAAATTTTTTTAGTCCACATATCATTTCCGCAGTATCCATACATGTTCAAAAGTCCTTTTTGAGCCTAAAATTTGGAATTTTAAGAAGTGTACAAATTCATTCCAGAATTGTAAATTTTCACCACCCCGGGGTGGTCAAAATCAGAATAATTAGACAAAAAATATTTAGTCCTCATATCATTTGCGCAGTGTCCACAGATGTCCAAAAGTCTATTTTGAGCCTAAATTTGGGAATTTTGACAAATGTGCAAATTCATGCCAGAATTGTAAATTTTCACCACCCCAGGGTGGTCAAAATCATCAAATTTTACACGAAATTTTTTTAGTCCATATATCATTTGCGCAGTGTCCACAGATGTTCAAAAGTCTATTTTGAGGCTAAATTTGGGAATTTTGACAAATGTGCAATTTCTTGCCAGAATTGTAAATTTTCACCACCCCGGGGTGGTCAAAATCATCAAAATTACACGAATTTTTTTTAGTCCCCATATCATTTGCGCAGTGTCCACAGATGTTCAAAAGTCTATTTTGAGCCTAAATTTGGGAATTTTGACAAATGTGCAAATTCATGCCAGAATTGTAAATTTTCACCACCCCGGGGTGGTCAAAATCATCAAAATTACAAGAATTTTTTTTAGTCCACATATCATTTCCGCAGTATCCATACATGTTCAAAAGTCCTTTTTGAGTCTAAAATTTGGAATTTTAAGAAGTGTGCAAATTCATGCCAGAATTGTAAATTTTCACCACCCCGGGGTGGTCAAAATCAGAATAATTAGACAAAAAATATTTAATCCCCCATATCATTTGCGCAGTGTCCACAGATGTTCAAAAGTCTATTTTGAGCCTAAATTTGGGAATTTTGACAAATGTGCAAATTCATGCCAGAATTGTAAATTTTCACCACCCCGGGGTGGTCAAAATCATCAAAATCGAAAAAAAAAATTAAGTCCCCATATCATTTGCGCAGTGTCCACAGATCTTCTAAAGTCTATTTTGAGCCTAAATTTTGGAATTTTGACAAATGTGCAAATTCTTGCCAGAATTGTAAATTTTCACCACCCCGGGGTGGTCAAAATCATCAAAATTACACGAATTTTTTTTAGTCCCCATATCATTTGCGCAGTGTCCACAGATGTTCAAAAGTCTATTTTGAGCCTAAATTTGGGAATTTTGACAAATGTGCAAATTCATGCCAGAATTGTAAATTTTCACCACCCCGGGGTGGTCAAAATCATCAAAATTAGACAAAAAATATTTAGTCCCCATATCATTTGCGCAGTGTCCACAGATGTTCAAAAGTCTATTTTGAGCCTAAATTTGGGAATTTTGACAAATGTGCAATTTCTTGCCAGAATTGTAAATTTTCACCACCCCGGGGTGGTCAAAATCATCAAAATTACACGAATTTTTTTTAGTCCCCATATCATTTGCGCAGTGTCCACAGATGTTCAAAAGTCTATTTTGAGCCTAAATTTGGGAATTTTGACAAATGTGCAAATTCATGCCAGAATTGTAAATTTTCACCACCCCGGGGTGGTCAAAATCATCAAAATTAGACAAAAAATATTTAGTCCCCATATCATTTGCGCAGTGTCCACAGATGTTCAAAAGTCTATTTTGAGCCTAAATTTGGGAATTTTGACAAATGTTGAAATTCTTTCCAGAATTGTAAATTTTCACCACCCCGGGGTGGTCAAAATCATCAAAATTACAAGACATTTTTTTAGTCCACATATCATTTGCGCAGTGTCCACAGATGTTCAAAAGTCTATTTTGAGCCTAAATTTTGGAATGTTGACAAATGTGCAAATTCTTAACAGAATTCTAAATTTTCACCATCCCGGGGTGGTCAAAATCATCAAAATTACAACAATTTTTTTTAGTCCACATATCATTTCCGCAGTATCCATACATGTTCAAAAGTCTTTTTTGAGCCTAAAATTTGGAATTTTAAGAAGTGTGCAAATTCATGCCAGAATTGTAAATTTTCACCACCCCGGGGTGGTCAAAATCATCAAAATTACACGAAATTTTTTTAGTCCTCATATCATTTGCGCAGTGTCCACAGATGTTCAAAAGTCTATTTTGAGCCTAAATTTGGGAATTTTGACAAATGTGCAAATTCATGCCAGAATTGTAAATTTTCACCACCCCGGGGTGGTCAAAATCATCAAAATTAGACAAAAAATATTTAGTCCCCATATCATTTGCGCAGTGTCCACAGATGTTCAAAAGTCTATTTTGAGCCTAAATTTGGGAATTTTGACAAATGTTGAAATTCTTGCCAGAATTGTAAATTTTCACCACCCCGGGGTTGTCAAAATCATCAAAATTACAAGAAATTTGTTTACTCCACATATCATTTGCGCAGTGTCCACAGATGTTCAAAAGTCTATTTTGAGCCTAAATTTGGGAATTTTGACAAATGTGCAATTTCTTGCCAGAATTGTAAATTTTCACCACCCCGGGGTGGTCAAAATCATCAAAATTACACGAATTTTTTTTAGTCCCCATATCATTTGCGCAGTGTCCACAGATGTTCAAAAGTCTATTTTGAGCCTAAATTTGGGAATTTTGACAAATGTGCAAATTCATGCCAGAATTGTAAATTTTCACCACCCCGGGGTGGTCAAAATCATCAAAATTAGACAAAAAATATTTAGTCCACATATCATTTCCGCAGTATCCATACATGTTCAAAAGTCTTTTTTGAGTCTAAAATTTGGAATTTTAAGAAGTGTGCAAATTCTTGCCAGAATTGTAAATTTTCACCACCCCGGGGTGGTCAAAATCATCAAAATTACAAGAAATTTTTTTAGTCTACATATCATTTGCGCAGTGTCCACAGATGTTCAAAAGTCTATTTTGAGCCTAAATTTGGGAATTTTGACAAATGTGCAAATTCTTGACAGAATTGTAAATTTTTACCACCCCGGGGTGGTCAAAATCATCAAAATTACAAGAAATTTTTTTAGTCCACATATCATTTCCGCAGTATCCATACATGTTCAAAAGTCCTTTTTGAGCCTAAAATTTGGAATTTTAAGAAGTGTACAAATTCATGCCAGAATTGTAAATTTTCACCACCCCGGGGTGGTCAAAATCAGAATAATTAGACAAAAAATATTTAGTCCTCATATCATTTGCGCAGTGTCCACAGATGTTCAAAAGTCTATTTTGAGCCTAAATTTTGGAATTTTGACAAACGTGCAAATTCATGCCAGAATTGTAAATTTTCACCACCCCGGGGTGGTCAAAATCATCAAATTTTACACGAAATTTTTTTAGTCCCCATATCATTTGCGCAGTGTCCACAGCTGTTCAAAAGTCTATTTTGAGGCTAAATTTTGGGAATTTTGACAAATGTGCAATTTCTTGCCAGAATTGTAAATTTTCACCACCCCGGGGTGGTCAAAATCATCAAAATTACACGAATTTTTTTTAGTCCCCATATCATTTGCGCAGTGTCCACAGATGTTCAAAAGTCTATTTTGAGCCTAAATTTGGGAATTTTGACAAATGTGCAATTTCTTGCCAGAATTGTAAATTTTCACCACCCCGGGGTGGTCAAAATCATCAAAATTACACGAATTTTTTTTAGTCCCCATATCATTTGCGCAGTGTCCACAGATGTTCAAAAGTCTATTTTGAGCCTAAATTTTGGAATTTTGACAAATGTGCAAATTCATGCCAGAATTGTAAATTTTCACCACCCCGGGGTGGTCAAAATCATCAAAATTAGACAAAAAATATTTAGTCCCCATATCATTTGCGCAGTGTCCACAGATGTTCAAAAGTCTATTTTGAGCCTAAATTTGGGAATTTTGACAAATGTTGAAATTCTTTCCAGAATTGTAAATTTTCACCACCCCGGGGTGGTCAAAATCATCAAAATTACAAGACATTTTTTTAGTCCACATATCATTTGCGCAGTGTCCACAGATGTTCAAAAGTCTATTTTGAGCCTAAATTTTGGAATGTTGACAAATGTGCAAATTCTTAACAGAATTCTAAATTTTCACCATCCCGGGGTGGTCAAAATCATCAAAATTACAACAATTTTTTTTAGTCCACATATCATTTCCGCAGTATCCATACATGTTCAAAAGTCTTTTTTGAGCCTAAAATTTGGGAATTTTGACAAATGTGCAAATTCATGCCAGAATTGTAAATTTTCACCACCCCGGGGTGGTCAAAATCATCAAAATTAGACAAAAAATATTTAGTCCCCATATCATTTGCGCAGTGTCCACAGATGTTCAAAAGTCTATTTTGAGCCTAAATTTGGGAATTTTGACAAATGTTGAAATTCTTGCCAGAATTGTAAATTTTCACCACCCCGGGGTGGTCAAAATCATCAAAATTACAAGAAATTTGTTTACTCCACATATCATTTGCGCAGTGTCCACAGATGTTCAAAAGTCTATTTTGAGCCTAAATTTGGGAATTTTGACAAATGTGCAATTTCTTGCCAGAATTGTAAATTTTCACCACCCCGGGGTGGTCAAAATCATCAAAATTACACGAATTTTTTTTAGTCCCCATATCATTTGCGCAGTGTCCACAGATGTTCAAAAGTCTATTTTGAGCCTAAATTTGGGAATTTTGACAAATGTGCAAATTCATGCCAGAATTGTAAATTTTCACCACCCCGGGGTGGTCAAAATCATCAAAATTAGACAAAAAATATTTAGTCCCCATATCATTTCCGCAGTATCCATACATGTTCAAAAGTCTTTTTTGAGTCTAAAATTTGGAATTTTAAGAAGTGTGCAAATTCTTGCCAGAATTGTAAATTTTCACCACCCCGGGGTGGTCAAAATCATCAAAATTACAAGAAATTTTTTTAGTCCACATATCATTTGCGCAGTGTCCACAGATGTTCAAAAGTCTATTTTGAGCCTAAATTTGGGAATTTTGACAAATGTGCAAATTCTTGACAGAATTGTAAATTTTTACCACCCAGGGGTGGTCAAAATCATCAAAATTACAAGAAATTTTTTTAGTCCACATATCATTTCCGCAGTATCCATACATGTTCAAAAGTCCTTTTTGAGCCTAAAATTTGGAATTTTAAGAAGTGTACAAATTCATGCCAGAATTGTAAATTTTCACCACCCCGGGGTGGTCAAAATCAGAATAATTAGACAAAAAATATTTAGTCCTCATATCATTTGCGCAGTGTCCACAGATGTTCAAAAGTCTATTTTGAGCCTCAATTTGGGAATTTTGACAAATGTGCAAATTCATGCCAGAATTGTAAATTTTCACCACCCCGGGGTGGTCAAAATCATCAAATTTTACACGAAATTTTTTTAGTCCATATATCATTTGCGCAGTGTCCACAGATGTTCAAAAGTCTATTTTGAGGCTAAATTTTGGGAATTTTGACAAATGTGCAATTTCTTGCCAGAATTGTAAATTTTCACCACCCCGGGGTGGTCAAAATCATCAAAATTACACGAATTTTTTTTAGTCCCCATATCATTTGCGCAGTGTCCACAGATGTTCAAAAGTCTATTTTGAGCCTAAATTTGGGAATTTTGACAAATGTGCAAATTCATGCCAGAATTGTAAATTTTCACCACCCCGGGGTGGTCAAAATCATCAAAATTACAACAATTTTTTTTAGTCCACATATCATTTCCGCAGTATCCATACATGTTCAAAAGTCTTTTTTGAGTCTAAAATTTGGAATTTTAAGAAGTGTGCAAATTCATGACAGAATTGTAAATTTTCACCACCCCGGGGTGGTCAAAATCAGAATAATTAGACATAAAATATTTAATCCCCCATATCATTTGCGCAGTGTCCACAGATGTTCAAAAGTCTATTTTGAGCCTAAATTTTGGAATTTTGACAAATGTTGAAATTTTTGCCAGAATTGTAAATTTTCACCACCCCGGGGTGGTCAAAATCATCAAAATTACAAGAAATTTGTTTAGTCCACATATCATTTGCGCAGTGTCCACAGATGTTCAAAAGTCTATTTTGAGCCTAAATTTGGGAATTTTGACAAATGTGCAAATTCTTGACAGAATTCTAAATTTTCACCACCCTGGGGTGGTCAAAATCATCAAAATTACAACAATTTTTTTTAGTCCACATATCATTTCCGCAGTATCCATACATGTTCAAAAGTCTTTTTTGAGTCTAAAATTTGGAATTTTAAGAAGTGTGCAAATTCATGCCAGAATTGTAAATTTTCACCACCCCGGGGTGGTCAAAATCATCAAAATTACAAGAAATTTTTTTAGTCCACATATCATTTGCGCAGTGTCCACAGATGTTCAAAAGTCTATTTTGAGCCTAAATTTGGGAATTTTGACAAATGTGCAAATTCTTGACAGAATTGTAAATTTTTACCACCCAGGGGTGGTCAAAATCATCAAAATTACAAGAAATTTTTTTACTCCACATATCATTTCCGCAGTATCCATACATGTTCAAAAGTCCTTTTTGAGCCTAAAATTTGGAATTTTAAGAAGTGTACAAATTCATGCCAGAATTGTAAATTTTCACCACCCCGGGGTGGTCAAAATCAGAATAATTAGACAAAAAATATTTAGTCCTCATATCATTTGCGCAGTGTCCACAGATGTCCAAAAGTCCTTTTTGAGCCTAAATTTGGGAATTTTGACAAATGTGCAATTTCTTGCCAGAATTGTAAATTTTCACCACCCGGGGGTGGTCAAAATCATCAAAATTACACGAATTTTTTTTAGTCCCCATATCATTTGCGCAGTGTCCACAGATGTTCAAAAGTCTATTTTGAGCCTAAATTTGGGAATTTTGACAAATGTGCAAATTCATGCCAGAATTGTAAATTTTCACCACCCCGGGGTGGTCAAAATCATCAAAATTACACGAAATTTTTTTTAGTCCCCATATCATTTGCGCAGTATCCATACATGTTCAAAAGTCCTTTTTGAGTCTAAAATTTGGAATTTTAAGAAGTGTGCAAATTCATGCCAGAATTGTAAATTTTCACCACCCCGGGGTGGTCAAAATCAGAATAATTAGACAAAAAATATTTAGTCCTCATATCATTTGCGCAGTGTCCACAGATGTCCAAAAGTCTATTTTGAGCCTAAATTTGGGAATTTTGACAAATGTGCAAATTCATGCCAGAATTGTAAATTTTCACCACCCCGGGGTGGTCAAAATCATCAAAATTACACGAATTTTTTTTAGTCCCCATATCATTTGCGCAGTGTCCACAGATGTTCAAAAGTCTATTTTGAGCCTAAATTTGGGAATTTTGACAAATGTGCAAATTCATGCCAGAATTGTAAATTTTCACCACCCCGGGGTGGTCAAAATCATCAAAATTAGACAAAAAATATTTAGTCCCCATATCATTTGCGCAGTGTCCACAGATGTTCAAAAGTCTATTTTGAGCCTAAATTTGGGAATTTTGACAAATGTGCAATTTCTTGCCAGAATTGTAAATTTTCACCACCCCGGGGTGGTCAAAATCATCAAAATTACACGAATTTTTTTTAGTCCCCATATCATTTGCGCAGTGTCCACAGATGTTCAAAAGTCTATTTTGAGCCTAAATTTTGGAATTTTGACAAATGTGCAAATTCATGCCAGAATTGTAAATTTTCACCACCCCGGGGTGGTCAAAATCATCAAAATTAGACAAAAAATATTTAGTCCCCATATCATTTGCGCAGTGTCCACAGATGTTCAAAAGTCTATTTTGAGCCTAAATTTGGGAATTTTGACAAATGTTGAAATTCTTTCCAGAATTGTAAATTTTCACCACCCCGGGGTGGTCAAAATCATCAAAATTACAAGACATTTTTTTAGTCCACATATCATTTGCGCAGTGTCCACAGATGTTCAAAAGTCTATTTTGAGCCTAAATTTTGGAATGTTGACAAATGTGCAAATTCTTGACAGAATTCTAAATTTTCACCATCCCGGGGTGGTCAAAATCATCAAAATTACAAGAATTTTTTTTAGTCCACATATCATTTGCGCAGTATCCATACATGTTCAAAAGTCTTTTTTGAGCCTAAATTTTGGAATTTTAAGAAGTGTGCAAATTCATGCCAGAATTGTAAATTTTCACCACCCCGGGGTGGTCAAAATCATCAAAATTACACGAAATTTTTTTAGTCCTCATATCATTTGCGCAGTGTCCACAGATGTTCAAAAGTCTATTTTGAGCCTAAATTTGGGAATTTTGACAAATGTGCAAATTCATGCCAGAATTGTAAATTTTCACCACCCCGGGGTGGTCAAAATCATCAAAATTAGACAAAAAATATTTAGTCCCCATATCATTTGCGCAGTGTCCACAGATGTTCAAAAGTCTATTTTGAGCCTAAATTTGGGAATTTTGACAAATGTTGAAATTCTTGCCAGAATTGTAAATTTTCACCACCCCGGGGTGGTCAAAATCATCAAAATTACAAGAAATTTGTTTAGTCCACATATCATTTGCACAGTGTCCACAGATGTTCAAAAGTCTATTTTGAGCCTAAATTTGGGAATTTTGACAAATGTGCAATTTCTTGCCAGAATTGTAAATTTTCACCACCCCGGGGTGGTCAAAATCATCAAAATTACACGAATTTTTTTTAGTCCCCATATCATTTGCGCAGTGTCCACAGATGTTCAAAAGTCTATTTTGAGCCTAAATTTGGGAATTTTGACAAATGTGCAAATTCATGCCAGAATTGTAAATTTTCACCACCCCGGGGTGGTCAAAATCATCAAAATTAGACAAAAAATATTTAGTCCCCATATCATTTCCGCAGTATCCATACATGTTCAAAAGTCTTTTTTGAGTCTAAAATTTGGAATTTTAAGAAGTGTGCAAATTCTTGCCAGAATTGTAAATTTTCACCACCCCGGGGTGGTCAAAATCATCAAAATTACAAGAAATTTTTTTAGTCCACATATCATTTGCGCAGTGTCCACAGATGTTCAAAAGTCTATTTTGAGCCTAAATTTGGGAATTTTGACAAATGTGCAAATTCTTGACAGAATTGTAAATTTTTACCACCCCGGGGTGGTCAAAATCATCAAAATTACAAGAAATTTTTTTAGTCCACATATCATTTCCGCAGTATCCATACATGTTCAAAAGTCCTTTTTGAGCCTAAAATTTGGAATTTTAAGAAGTGTACAAATTCATGCCAGAATTGTAAATTTTCACCACCCCGGGGTGGTCAAAATCAGAATAATTAGACAAAAAATATTTAGTCCTCATATCATTTGCGCAGTGTCCACAGATGTTCAAAAGTCTATTTTGAGCCTAAATTTGGGAATTTTGACAAATGTGCAAATTCATGCCAGAATTGTAAATTTTCACCACCCCGGGGTGGTCAAAATCATCAAATTTTACACGAAATTTTTTTAGTCCATATATCATTTGCGCAGTGTCCACAGATGTTCAAAAGTCTATTTTGAGGCTAAATTTTGGGAATTTTGACAAATGTGCAATTTCTTGCCAGAATTGTAAATTTTCACCACCCCGGGGTGGTCAAAATCATCAAAATTACACAAATTTTTTTTAGTCCCCATATCATTTGCGCAGTGTCCACAGATGTTCAAAAGTCTATTTTGAGCCTAAATTTGGGAATTTTGACAAATGTGCAAATTCATGCCAGAATTGTAAATTTTCACCACCCCGGGGTGGTCAAAATCATCAAAATTACAAGAATTTTTTTTAGTCCACATATCATTTCCGCAGTATCCATACATGTTCAAAAGTCTTTTTTGAGTCTAAAATTTGGAATTTTAAGAAGTGTGCAAATTCATGACAGAATTGTAAATTTTCACCACCCCGGGGTGGTCAAAATCAGAATAATTAGACATAAAATATTTAATCCCCCATATCATTTGCGCAGTGTCCACAGATGTTCAAAAGTCTATTTTGAGCCTAAATTTTGGAATTTTGACAAATGTTGAAATTTTTGCCAGAATTGTAAATTTTCACCACCCCGGGGTGGTCAAAATCATCAAAATTACAAGAAATTTGTTTCGTCCACATATCATTTGCGCAGTGTCCACAGATGTTCAAAAGTCTATTTTGAGCCTAAATTTGGGAATTTTGACAAATGTGCAAATTCTTGACAGAATTCTAAATTTTCACCACCCTAGGGTGGTCAAAATCATCAAAATTACAACAATTTTTTTTAGTCCACATATCATTTCCGCAGTATCCATACATGTTCAAAAGTCTTTTTTGAGTCTAAAATTTGGAATTTTAAGAAGTGTGCAAATTCATGCCAGAATTGTAAATTTTCACCACCCCAGGGTGGTCAAAATCATCAAAATTACAAGAAATTTTTTTAGTCCACATATCATTTGCGCAGTGTCCACAGATGTTCAAAAGTCTATTTTGAGCCTAAATTTGGGAATTTTGACAAATGTGCAAATTCTTGACAGAATTGTAAATTTTTACCACCCAGGGGTGGTCAAAATCATCAAAATTACAAGAAATTTTTTTAGTCCACATATCATTTCCGCAGTATCCATACATGTTCAAAAGTCCTTTTTGAGCCTAAAATTTGGAATTTTAAGAAGTGTACAAATTCATGCCAGAATTGTAAATTTTCACCACCCCGGGGTGGTCAAAATCAGAATAATTAGACAAAAAATATTTAGTCCTCATATCATTTGCGCAGTGTCCACAGATGTCCAAAAGTCTATTTTGAGCCTAAATTTGGGAATGTTGACAAATGTGCAAATTCATGCCAGAATTGTAAATTTTCACCACCCCGGGGTGGTCAAAATCATCAAATTTTACACGAAATTTTTTTAGTCCATATATCATTTGCACAGTGTCCACAGATGTTCAAAAGTCTATTTTGAGCCTAAATTTGGGAATTTTGACAAATGTGCAATTTCTTGCCAGAATTGTAAATTTTCACCACCCCGGGGTGGTCAAAATCATCAAAATTACACGAATTTTTTTTAGTCCCCATATCATTTGCGCAGTGTCCACAGATGTTCAAAAGTCTATTTTGAGCCTAAATTTGGGAATTTTGACAAATGTGCAAATTCATGCCAGAATTGTAAATTTTCACCACCCCGGGGTGGTCAAAATCATCAAAATTACAAGAATTTTTTTTAGTCCACATATCATTTCCGCAGTATCCATACATGTTCAAAAGTCCTTTTTGAGTCTAAAATTTGGAATTTTAAGAAGTGTGCAAATTCATGCCAGAATTGTAAATTTTCACCACCCCGGTGTGGTCAAAATCAGAATAATTAGACAAAAAATATTTAGTCCTCATATCATTTGCGCAGTGTCCACAGATGTCCAAAAGTCTATTTTGAGCCTAAATTTGGGAATTTTGACAAATGTGCAAATTCATGCCAGAATTGTAAATTTTCACCACCCCGGGGTGGTCAAAATCATCAAATTTTACACGAAATTTTTTTAGTCCATATATCATTTGCGCAGTGTCCACAGATGTTCAAAAGTCTATTTTGAGGCTAAATTTGGGAATTTTGACAAATGTGCAATTTCTTGCCAGAATTGTAAATTTTCACCACCCCGGGGTGGTCAAAATCATCAAAATTACACGAATTTTTTTTAGTCCCCATATCATTTGCGCAGTGTCCACAGATGTTCAAAAGTCTATTTTGAGCCTAAATTTGGGAATTTTGACAAATGTGCAAATTCATGCCAGAATTGTAAATTTTCACCACCCCGGGGTGGTCAAAATCATCAAAATTACAAGAATTTTTTTTAGTCCACATATCATTTCCGCAGTATCCATACATGTTCAAAAGTCCTTTTTGAGTCTAAAATTTGGAATTTTAAGAAGTGTGCAAATTCATGCCAGAATTGTAAATTTTCACCACCCCGGGGTGGTCAAAATCAGAATAATTAGACAAAAAATATTTAATCCCCCATATCATTTGCGCAGTGTCCACAGATGTTCAAAAGTCTATTTTGAGCCTAAATTTGGGAATTTTGACAAATGTGCAAATTCATGCCACAATTGTAAATTTTCACCACCCCGGGGTGGTCAAAATCATCAAAATCGAAAAAAAAAATTAAGTCCCCATATCATTTGCGCAGTGTCCACAGATCTTCTAAAGTCTATTTTGAGCCTAAATTTGGGAATTTTGACAAATGTGCAAATTCTTGCCAGAATTGTAAATTTTCACCACCCCAGGGGTTGTCAAAATCATCAAATTTTACACGAAATTTTTTTAGTCCATATATCATTTGCGCAGTGTCCACAGATGTTCAAAAGTCTATTTTGAGCCTAAATTTGGGAATTTTGACAAATGTGCAATTTCTTGCCAGAATTGTAAATTTTCACCACCCCGGGGTGGTCAAAATCATCAAAATTACACGAATTTTTTTTAGTCCCCATATCATTTGCGCAGTGTCCACAGATGTTCAAAAGTCTATTTTGAGCCTAAATTTGGGAATTTTGACAAATGTGCAAATTCATGCCAGAATTGTAAATTTTCACCACCCCGGGGTGGTCAAAATCATCAAAATTAGACAAAAAATATTTAGTCCCCATATCATTTGCGCAGTGTCCACAGATGTTCAAAAGTCTATTTTGAGCCTAAATTTGGGAATTTTGACAAATGTGCAATTTCTTGCCAGAATTGTAAATTTTCACCACCCCGGGGTGGTCAAAATCATCAAAATTACAACAATTTTTTTTAGTCCCCATATCATTTGCGCAGTGTCCACAGATGTTCAAAAGTCTATTTGAGCCTAAATTTGGGAATTTTGACAAATGTGCAAATTCATGCCAGAATTGTAAATTTTCACCACCCCGGGGTGGTCAAAATCATCAAAATTACAAGAATTTTTTTTAGTCCACATATCATTTCCGCAGTATCCATACATGTTCAAAAGTCTTTTTTGAGTCTAAAATTTGGAATTTTAAGAAGTGTGCAAATTCATGACAGAATTGTAAATTTTCACCACCCCGGGGTGGTCAAAATAAGAATAATTAGACATAAAATATTTAATCCCCCATATCATTTGCGCAGTGTCCACAGATGTTCAAAAGTCTATTTTGAGCCTAAATTTTGGAATTTTGACAAATGTTGAAATTCTTGACAGAATTCTAAATTTTCACCACCCCGGGGTGGTCAAAATCATCAAAATTACAAGACATTTTTTTAGTCCACATATCATTTGCGCAGTGTCCACAGATGTTCAAAAGTCTATTTTGAGCCTAAATTTTGGAATGTTGACAAATGTGCAAATTCTTGACAGAATTCTAAATTTTCACCATCCCGGGGTGGTCAAAATCATCAAAATTACAAGAATTTTTTTTAGTCCACATATCATTTGCGCAGTATCCATACATGTTCAAAAGTCTTTTTTGAGCCTAAATTTTGGAATTTTAAGAAGTGTGCAAATTCATGCCAGAATTGTAAATTTTCACCACCCCGGGGTGGTCAAAATCATCAAAATTACACGAAATTTTTTTAGTCCTCATATCATTTGCGCAGTGTCCACAGATGTTCAAAAGTCTATTTTGAGCCTAAATTTGGGAATTTTGACAAATGTGCAAATTCATGCCAGAATTGTAAATTTTCACCACCCCGGGGTGGTCAAAATCATCAAAATTAGACAAAAAATATTTAGTCCCCATATCATTTGCGCAGTGTCCACAGATGTTCAAAAGTCTATTTTGAGCCTAAATTTGGGAATTTTGACAAATGTTGAAATTCTTGCCAGAATTGTAAATTTTCACCACCCCGGGGTGGTCAAAATCATCAAAATTACAAGAAATTTGTTTAGTCCACATATCATTTGCACAGTGTCCACAGATGTTCAAAAGTCTATTTTGAGCCTAAATTTGGGAATTTTGACAAATGTGCAATTTCTTGCCAGAATTGTAAATTTTCACCACCCCGGGGTGGTCAAAATCATCAAAATTACACGAATTTTTTTTAGTCCCCATATCATTTGCGCAGTGTCCACAGATGTTCAAAAGTCTATTTTGAGCCTAAATTTGGGAATTTTGACAAATGTGCAAATTCATGCCAGAATTGTAAATTTTCACCACCCCGGGGTGGTCAAAATCATCAAAATTAGACAAAAAATATTTAGTCCCCATATCATTTCCGCAGTATCCATACATGTTCAAAAGTCTTTTTTGAGTCTAAAATTTGGAATTTTAAGAAGTGTGCAAATTCTTGCCAGAATTGTAAATTTTCACCACCCCGGGGTGGTCAAAATCATCAAAATTACAAGAAATTTTTTTAGTCCACATATCATTTGCGCAGTGTCCACAGATGTTCAAAAGTCTATTTTGAGCCTAAATTTGGGAATTTTGACAAATGTGCAAATTCTTGACAGAATTGTAAATTTTTACCACCCCGGGGTGGTCAAAATCATCAAAATTACAAGAAATTTTTTTAGTCCACATATCATTTCCGCAGTATCCATACATGTTCAAAAGTCCTTTTTGAGCCTAAAATTTGGAATTTTAAGAAGTGTACAAATTCATGCCAGAATTGTAAATTTTCACCACCCCGGGGTGGTCAAAATCAGAATAATTAGACAAAAAATATTTAGTCCTCATATCATTTGCGCAGTGTCCACAGATGTTCAAAAGTCTATTTTGAGCCTAAATTTGGGAATTTTGACAAATGTGCAAATTCATGCCAGAATTGTAAATTTTCACCACCCCGGGGTGGTCAAAATCATCAAATTTTACACGAAATTTTTTTAGTCCATATATCATTTGCGCAGTGTCCACAGATGTTCAAAAGTCTATTTTGAGGCTAAATTTTGGGAATTTTGACAAATGTGCAATTTCTTGCCAGAATTGTAAATTTTCACCACCCCGGGGTGGTCAAAATCATCAAAATTACACAAATTTTTTTTAGTCCCCATATCATTTGCGCAGTGTCCACAGATGTTCAAAAGTCTATTTTGAGCCTAAATTTGGGAATTTTGACAAATGTGCAAATTCATGCCAGAATTGTAAATTTTCACCACCCCGGGGTGGTCAAAATCATCAAAATTACAAGAATTTTTTTTAGTCCACATATCATTTCCGCAGTATCCATACATGTTCAAAAGTCTTTTTTGAGTCTAAAATTTGGAATTTTAAGAAGTGTGCAAATTCATGACAGAATTGTAAATTTTCACCACCCCGGGGTGGTCAAAATCAGAATAATTAGACATAAAATATTTAATCCCCCATATCATTTGCGCAGTGTCCACAGATGTTCAAAAGTCTATTTTGAGCCTAAATTTTGGAATTTTGACAAATGTTGAAATTTTTGCCAGAATTGTAAATTTTCACCACCCCGGGGTGGTCAAAATCATCAAAATTACAAGAAATTTGTTTCGTCCACATATCATTTGCGCAGTGTCCACAGATGTTCAAAAGTCTATTTTGAGCCTAAATTTGGGAATTTTGACAAATGTGCAAATTCTTGACAGAATTCTAAATTTTCACCACCCTAGGGTGGTCAAAATCATCAAAATTACAACAATTTTTTTTAGTCCACATATCATTTCCGCAGTATCCATACATGTTCAAAAGTCTTTTTTGAGTCTAAAATTTGGAATTTTAAGAAGTGTGCAAATTCATGCCAGAATTGTAAATTTTCACCACCCCAGGGTGGTCAAAATCATCAAAATTACAAGAAATTTTTTTAGTCCACATATCATTTGCGCAGTGTCCACAGATGTTCAAAAGTCTATTTTGAGCCTAAATTTGGGAATTTTGACAAATGTGCAAATTCTTGACAGAATTGTAAATTTTTACCACCCAGGGGTGGTCAAAATCATCAAAATTACAAGAAATTTTTTTAGTCCACATATCATTTCCGCAGTATCCATACATGTTCAAAAGTCCTTTTTGAGCCTAAAATTTGGAATTTTAAGAAGTGTACAAATTCATGCCAGAATTGTAAATTTTCACCACCCCGGGGTGGTCAAAATCAGAATAATTAGACAAAAAATATTTAGTCCTCATATCATTTGCGCAGTGTCCACAGATGTCCAAAAGTCTATTTTGAGCCTAAATTTGGGAATGTTGACAAATGTGCAAATTCATGCCAGAATTGTAAATTTTCACCACCCCGGGGTGGTCAAAATCATCAAATTTTACACGAAATTTTTTTAGTCCATATATCATTTGCACAGTGTCCACAGATGTTCAAAAGTCTATTTTGAGCCTAAATTTGGGAATTTTGACAAATGTGCAATTTCTTGCCAGAATTGTAAATTTTCACCACCCCGGGGTGGTCAAAATCATCAAAATTACACGAATTTTTTTTAGTCCCCATATCATTTGCGCAGTGTCCACAGATGTTCAAAAGTCTATTTTGAGCCTAAATTTGGGAATTTTGACAAATGTGCAAATTCATGCCAGAATTGTAAATTTTCACCACCCCGGGGTGGTCAAAATCATCAAAATTACAAGAATTTTTTTTAGTCCACATATCATTTCCGCAGTATCCATACATGTTCAAAAGTCCTTTTTGAGTCTAAAATTTGGAATTTTAAGAAGTGTGCAAATTCATGCCAGAATTGTAAATTTTCACCACCCCGGTGTGGTCAAAATCAGAATAATTAGACAAAAAATATTTAGTCCTCATATCATTTGCGCAGTGTCCACAGATGTCCAAAAGTCTATTTTGAGCCTAAATTTGGGAATTTTGACAAATGTGCAAATTCATGCCAGAATTGTAAATTTTCACCACCCCGGGGTGGTCAAAATCATCAAATTTTACACGAAATTTTTTTAGTCCATATATCATTTGCGCAGTGTCCACAGATGTTCAAAAGTCTATTTTGAGGCTAAATTTGGGAATTTTGACAAATGTGCAATTTCTTGCCAGAATTGTAAATTTTCACCACCCCGGGGTGGTCAAAATCATCAAAATTACACGAATTTTTTTTAGTCCCCATATCATTTGCGCAGTGTCCACAGATGTTCAAAAGTCTATTTTGAGCCTAAATTTGGGAATTTTGACAAATGTGCAAATTCATGCCAGAATTGTAAATTTTCACCACCCCGGGGTGGTCAAAATCATCAAAATTACAAGAATTTTTTTTAGTCCACATATCATTTCCGCAGTATCCATACATGTTCAAAAGTCCTTTTTGAGTCTAAAATTTGGAATTTTAAGAAGTGTGCAAATTCATGCCAGAATTGTAAATTTTCACCACCCCGGGGTGGTCAAAATCAGAATAATTAGACAAAAAATATTTAATCCCCCATATCATTTGCGCAGTGTCCACAGATGTTCAAAAGTCTATTTTGAGCCTAAATTTGGGAATTTTGACAAATGTGCAAATTCATGCCACAATTGTAAATTTTCACCACCCCGGGGTGGTCAAAATCATCAAAATCGAAAAAAAAAATTAAGTCCCCATATCATTTGCGCAGTGTCCACAGATCTTCTAAAGTCTATTTTGAGCCTAAATTTGGGAATTTTGACAAATGTGCAAATTCTTGCCAGAATTGTAAATTTTCACCACCCCAGGGGTTGTCAAAATCATCAAATTTTACACGAAATTTTTTTAGTCCATATATCATTTGCGCAGTGTCCACAGATGTTCAAAAGTCTATTTTGAGCCTAAATTTGGGAATTTTGACAAATGTGCAATTTCTTGCCAGAATTGTAAATTTTCACCACCCCGGGGTGGTCAAAATCATCAAAATTACACGAATTTTTTTTAGTCCCCATATCATTTGCGCAGTGTCCACAGATGTTCAAAAGTCTATTTTGAGCCTAAATTTGGGAATTTTGACAAATGTGCAAATTCATGCCAGAATTGTAAATTTTCACCACCCCGGGGTGGTCAAAATCATCAAAATTAGACAAAAAATATTTAGTCCCCATATCATTTGCGCAGTGTCCACAGATGTTCAAAAGTCTATTTTGAGCCTAAATTTGGGAATTTTGACAAATGTGCAATTTCTTGCCAGAATTGTAAATTTTCACCACCCCGGGGTGGTCAAAATCATCAAAATTACAACAATTTTTTTTAGTCCCCATATCATTTGCGCAGTGTCCACAGATGTTCAAAAGTCTATTTGAGCCTAAATTTGGGAATTTTGACAAATGTGCAAATTCATGCCAGAATTGTAAATTTTCACCACCCCGGGGTGGTCAAAATCATCAAAATTACAAGAATTTTTTTTAGTCCACATATCATTTCCGCAGTATCCATACATGTTCAAAAGTCTTTTTTGAGTCTAAAATTTGGAATTTTAAGAAGTGTGCAAATTCATGACAGAATTGTAAATTTTCACCACCCCGGGGTGGTCAAAATAAGAATAATTAGACATAAAATATTTAATCCCCCATATCATTTGCGCAGTGTCCACAGATGTTCAAAAGTCTATTTTGAGCCTAAATTTTGGAATTTTGACAAATGTTGAAATTCTTGCCAGAATTGTAAATTTTCACCACCCCGGGGTGGTCAAAATCATCAAAATTACAAGAATTTTTTTTAGTCCATATATCATTTCCGCAGTATCCATACATGTTCAAAAGTCCTTTTTGAGTCTAAAATTTGGAATTTTAAGAAGTGTGCAAATTCATGCCAGAATTGTAAATTTTCACCACCCCGGGGTGGTCAAAATCAGAATAATTAGACAAAAATATTTAATCCCCCATATCATTTGCGCAGTGTCCACAGATGTTCAAAAGTCTATTTTGAGCCTAAATTTGGGAATTTTGACAAATGTGCAAATTCATGCCACAATTGTAAATTTTCACCACCCCGGGGTGGTCAAAATCATCAAAATCGAAAAAAAAAATTAAGTCCCCATATCATTTGCGCAGTGTCCACAGATCTTCTAAAGTCTATTTTGAGCCTAAATTTGGGAATTTTGACAAATGTGCAAATTCTTGCCAGAATTGTAAATTTTCACCACCCCGGGGTTGTCAAAATCATCAAATTTTACACGAAATTTTTTTAGTCCATATATCATTTGCGCAGTGTCCACAGATGTTCAAAAGTCTATTTTGAGCCTAAATTTGGGAATTTTGACAAATGTGCAATTTCTTGCCAGAATTGTAAATTTTCACCACCCCGGGGTGGTCAAAATCATCAAAATTACACGAATTTTTTTTAGTCCCCATATCATTTGCGCAGTGTCCACAGATGTTCAAAAGTCTATTTTGAGCCTAAATTTGGGAATTTTGACAAATGTGCAAATTCATGCCAGAATTGTAAATTTTCACCACCCCGGGGTGGTCAAAATCATCAAAATTAGACAAAAAATATTTAGTCCCCATATCATTTGCGCAGTGTCCACAGATGTTCAAAAGTCTATTTTGAGGCTAAATTTGGGAATTTTGACAAATGTGCAATTTCTTGCCAGAATTGTAAATTTTCACCACCCCGGGGTGGTCAAAATCATCAAAATTACACGAATTTTTTTTAGTCCCCATATCATTTGCACAGTGTCCACAGATGTTCAAAAGTCTATTTTGAGCCTAAATTTGGGAATTTTGACAAATGTGCAAATTCATGCCAGAATTGTAAATTTTCACCACCCCGGGGTGGTCAAAATCATCAAAATTACAAGAATTTTTTTTAGTCCACATATCATTTCCGCAGTATCCATACATGTTCAAAAGTCCTTTTTGAGTCTAAAATTTGGAATTTTAAGAAGTGTGCAAATTCATGCCAGAATTGTAAATTTTCACCACCCCGGGGTGGTCAAAATCAGAATAATTAGACAAAAAATATTTAATCCCCCATATCATTTGCGCAGTGTCCACAGATGTTCAAAAGTCTATTTTGAGCCTAAATTTGGGAATTTTGACAAATGTGCAAATTCATGCCACAATTGTAAATTTTCACCACCCCGGGGTGGTCAAAATCATCAAAATCGAAAAAAAAAATTAAGTCCCCATATCATTTGCGCAGTGTCCACAGATCTTCTAAAGTCTATTTTGAGCCTAAATTTGGGAATTTTGACAAATGTGCAAATTCTTGCCAGAATTGTAAATTTTCACCACCCCAGGGGTTGTCAAAATCATCAAATTTTACACGAAATTTTTTTAGTCCATATATCATTTGCGCAGTGTCCACAGATGTTCAAAAGTCTATTTTGAGCCTAAATTTGGGAATTTTGACAAATGTGCAATTTCTTGCCAGAATTGTAAATTTTCACCACCCCGGGGTGGTCAAAATCATCAAAATTACACGAATTTTTTTTAGTCCCCATATCATTTGCGCAGTGTCCACAGATGTTCAAAAGTCTATTTTGAGCCTAAATTTGGGAATTTTGACAAATGTGCAAATTCATGCCAGAATTGTAAATTTTCACCACCCCGGGGTGGTCAAAATCATCAAAATTAGACAAAAAATATTTAGTCCCCATATCATTTGCGCAGTGTCCACAGATGTTCAAAAGTCTATTTTGAGCCTAAATTTGGGAATTTTGACAAATGTGCAATTTCTTGCCAGAATTGTAAATTTTCACCACCCCGGGGTGGTCAAAATCATCAAAATTACAACAATTTTTTTTAGTCCCCATATCATTTGCGCAGTGTCCACAGATGTTCAAAAGTCTATTTGAGCCTAAATTTGGGAATTTTGACAAATGTGCAAATTCATGCCAGAATTGTAAATTTTCACCACCCCGGGGTGGTCAAAATCATCAAAATTACAAGAATTTTTTTTAGTCCACATATCATTTCCGCAGTATCCATACATGTTCAAAAGTCTTTTTTGAGTCTAAAATTTGGAATTTTAAGAAGTGTGCAAATTCATGACAGAATTGTAAATTTTCACCACCCCGGGGTGGTCAAAATAAGAATAATTAGACATAAAATATTTAATCCCCCATATCATTTGCGCAGTGTCCACAGATGTTCAAAAGTCTATTTTGAGCCTAAATTTTGGAATTTTGACAAATGTTGAAATTCTTGCCAGAATTGTAAATTTTCACCACCCCGGGGTGGTCAAAATCATCAAAATTACAAGAATTTTTTTTAGTCCATATATCATTTCCGCAGTATCCATACATGTTCAAAAGTCCTTTTTGAGTCTAAAATTTGGAATTTTAAGAAGTGTGCAAATTCATGCCAGAATTGTAAATTTTCACCACCCCGGGGTGGTCAAAATCAGAATAATTAGACAAAAATATTTAATCCCCCATATCATTTGCGCAGTGTCCACAGATGTTCAAAAGTCTATTTTGAGCCTAAATTTGGGAATTTTGACAAATGTGCAAATTCATGCCACAATGGTAAATTTTCACCACCCCGGGGTGGTCAAAATCATCAAAATCGAAAAAAAAAATTAAGTCCCCATATCATTTGCGCAGTGTCCACAGATCTTCTAAAGTCTATTTTGAGCCTAAATTTGGGAATTTTGACAAATGTGCAAATTCTTGCCAGAATTGTAAATTTTCACCACCCCGGGGTTGTCAAAATCATCAAATTTTACACGAAATTTTTTTAGTCCATATATCATTTGCGCAGTGTCCACAGATGTTCAAAAGTCTATTTTGAGCCTAAATTTGGGAATTTTGACAAATGTGCAATTTCTTGCCAGAATTGTAAATTTTCACCACCCCGGGGTGGTCAAAATCATCAAAATTACACGAATTTTTTTTAGTCCCCATATCATTTGCGCAGTGTCCACAGATGTTCAAAAGTCTATTTTGAGCCTAAATTTGGGAATTTTGACAAATGTGCAAATTCATGCCAGAATTGTAAATTTTCACCACCCCGGGGTGGTCAAAATCATCAAAATTAGACAAAAAATATTTAGTCCCCATATCATTTGCGCAGTGTCCACAGATGTTCAAAAGTCTATTTTGAGCCTAAATTTGGGAATTTTGACAAATGTGCAATTTCTTGCCAGAATTGTAAATTTTCACCACCCCGGGGTGGTCAAAATCATCAAAATTACAACAATTTTTTTTAGTCCCCATATCATTTGCGCAGTGTCCACAGATGTTCAAAAGTCTATTTGAGCCTAAATTTGGGAATTTTGACAAATGTGCAAATTCATGCCAGAATTGTAAATTTTCACCACCCCGGGGTGGTCAAAATCATCAAAATTACAAGAATTTTTTTTAGTCCACATATCATTTCCGCAGTATCCATACATGTTCAAAAGTCTTTTTTGAGTCTAAAATTTGGAATTTTAAGAAGTGTGCAAATTCATGACAGAATTGTAAATTTTCACCACCCCGGGGTGGTCAAAATAAGAATAATTAGACATAAAATATTTAATCCCCCATATCATTTGCGCAGTGTCCACAGATGTTCAAAAGTCTATTTTGAGCCTAAATTTTGGAATTTTGACAAATGTTGAAATTCTTGCCAGAATTGTAAATTTTCACCACCCCGGGGTGGTCAAAATCATCAAAATTACAAGAATTTTTTTTAGTCCATATATCATTTCCGCAGTATCCATACATGTTCAAAAGTCCTTTTTGAGTCTAAAATTTGGAATTTTAAGAAGTGTGCAAATTCATGCCAGAATTGTAAATTTTCACCACCCCGGGGTGGTCAAAATCAGAATAATTAGACAAAAAATATTTAATCCCCCATATCATTTGCGCAGTGTCCACAGATGTTCAAAAGTCTATTTTGAGCCTAAATTTGGGAATTTTGACAAATGTGCAAATTCATGCCAGAATTGTAAATTTTCACCACCCCGGGGTGGTCAAAATCATCAAAATCGAAAAAAAAAATTAAGTCCCCATATCATTTGCGCAGTGTCCACAGATCTTCTAAAGTCTATTTTGAGCCTAAATTTTGGAATTTTGACAAATGTGCAAATTCTTGCCAGAATTGTAAATTTTCACCACCCCGGGGTTGTCAAAATCATCAAAATTACAAGAAATTTTTTTAGTCCACATATCATTTGCGCAGTGTCCACAGATGTTCAAAAGTCTATTTTGAGCCTAAATTTGGGAATTTTGACAAATGTGCAATTTCTTGCCAGAATTGTAAATTTTCACCACCCCGGGGTGGTCAAAATCATCAAAATTACACGAATTTTTTTTAGTCCCCATATCATTTGCGCAGTGTCCACAGATGTTCAAAAGTCTATTTTGAGCCTAAATTTGGGAATTTTGACAAATGTGCAAATTCATGCCAGAATTGTAAATTTTCACCACCCCGGGGTGGTCAAAATCATCAAAATTAGACAAAAAATATTTAGTCCCCATATCATTTGCGCAGTGTCCACAGATGTTCAAAAGTCTATTTTGAGCCTAAATTTGGGAATTTTGACAAATGTGCAATTTCTTGCCAGAATTGTAAATTTTCACCACCCCGGGGTGGTCAAAATCATCAAAATTACAACAATTTTTTTTAGTCCCCATATCATTTGCGCAGTGTCCACAGATGTTCAAAAGTCTATTTGAGCCTAAATTTGGGAATTTTGACAAATGTGCAAATTCATGCCAGAATTGTAAATTTTCACCACCCCGGGGTGGTCAAAATCATCAAAATTACAAGAATTTTTTTTAGTCCACATATCATTTCCGCAGTATCCATACATGTTCAAAAGTCTTTTTTGAGTCTAAAATTTGGAATTTTAAGAAGTGTGCAAATTCATGACAGAATTGTAAATTTTCACCACCCCGGGGTGGTCAAAATAAGAATAATTAGACATAAAATATTTAATCCCCCATATCATTTGCGCAGTGTCCACAGATGTTCAAAAGTCTATTTTGAGCCTAAATTTTGGAATTTTGACAAATGTTGAAATTCTTGCCAGAATTGTAAATTTTCACCACCCCGGGGTGGTCAAAATCATCAAAATTACAAGAATTTTTTTTAGTCCATATATCATTTCCGCAGTATCCATACATGTTCAAAAGTCCTTTTTGAGTCTAAAATTTGGAATTTTAAGAAGTGTGCAAATTCATGCCAGAATTGTAAATTTTCACCACCCCGGGGTGGTCAAAATCAGAATAATTAGACAAAAAATATTTAATCCCCCATATCATTTGCGCAGTGTCCACAGATGTTCAAAAGTCTATTTTGAGCCTAAATTTGGGAATTTTGACAAATGTGCAAATTCATGCCAGAATTGTAAATTTTCACCACCCCGGGGTGCTCAAAATCATCAAAATCGAAAAAAAAAATTAAGTCCCCATATCATTTGCGCAGTGTCCACAGATCTTCTAAAGTCTATTTTGAGCCTAAATTTTGGAATTTTGACAAATGTGCAAATTCTTGCCAGAATTGTAAATTTTCACCACCCCGGGGTTGTCAAAATCATCAAAATTACAAGAAATTTTTTTAGTCCACATATCATTTGCGCAGTGTCCACAGATGTTCAAAAGTCTATTTTGAGCCTAAATTTGGGAATTTTGACAAATGTGCAATTTCTTGCCAGAATTGTAAATTTTCACCACCCCGGGGTGGTCAAAATCATCAAAATTACACGAATTTTTTTTAGTCCCCATATCATTTGCGCAGTGTCCACAGATGTTCAAAAGTCTATTTTGAGCCTAAATTTGGGAATTTTGACAAATGTGCAAATTCATGCCAGAATTGTAAATTTTCACCACCCCGGGGTGGTCAAAATCATCAAAATTACAAGAATTTTTTTTAGTCCACATATCATTTCCGCAGTATCCATACATGTTCAAAAGTCCTTTTTGAGTCTAAAATTTGGAATTTTAAGAAGTGTGCAAATTCATGCCAGAATTGTAAATTTTCACCACCCCGGTGTGGTCAAAATCAGAATAATTAGACAAAAAATATTTAGTCCTCATATCATTTGCGCAGTGTCCACAGATGTCCAAAAGACTATTTTGAGCCTAAATTTGGGAATTTTGACAAATGTGCAAATTCATGCCAGAATTGTAAATTTTCACCACCCCGGGGTGGTCAAAATCATCAAATTTTACACGAAATTTTTTTAGTCCATATATCATTTGCGCAGTGTCCACAGATGTTCAAAAGTCTATTTTGAGGCTAAATTTGGGAATTTTGACAAATGTGCAATTTCTTGCCAGAATTGTAAATTTTCACCACCCCGGGGTGGTCAAAATCATCAAAATTACACGAATTTTTTTTAGTCCCCATATCATTTGCGCAGTGTCCACAGATGTTCAAAAGTCTATTTTGAGCCTAAATTTGGGAATTTTGACAAATGTGCAAATTCATGCCAGAATTGTAAATTTTCACCACCCCGGGGTGGTCAAAATCATCAAAATTACAAGAATTTTTTTTAGTCCACATATCATTTCCGCAGTATCCATACATGTTCAAAAGTCCTTTTTGAGTCTAAAATTTGGAATTTTAAGAAGTGTGCAAATTCATGCCAGAATTGTAAATTTTCACCACCCCGGGGTGGTCAAAATCAGAATAATTAGACAAAAAATATTTAATCCCCCATATCATTTGCGCAGTGTCCACAGATGTTCAAAAGTCTATTTTGAGCCTAAATTTGGGAATTTTGACAAATGTGCAAATTCATGCCAGAATTGTAAATTTTCACCACCCCGGGGTGGTCAAAATCATCAAAATCGAAAAAAAAAATTAAGTCCCCATATCATTTGCGCAGTGTCCACAGATCTTCTAAAGTCTATTTTGAGCCTAAATTTTGGAATTTTGACAAATGTGCAAATTCTTGCCAGAATTGTAAATTTTCACCACCCCGGGGTTGTCAAAATCATCAAATTTTACACTAAATTTTTTTAGTCCATATATCATTTGCGCAGTGTCCACAGATGTTCAAAAGTCTATTTTGAGCCTAAATTTGGGAATTTTGACAAATGTGCAATTTCTTGCCAGAATTGTAAATTTTCACCACCCCGGGGTGGTCAAAATCATCAAAATTACACGAATTTTTTTTAGTCCCCATATCATTTGCGCAGTGTCCACAGATGTTCAAAAGTCTATTTTGAGCCTAAATTTGGGAATTTTGACAAATGTGCAAATTCATGCCAGAATTGTAAATTTTCACCACCCCGGGGTGGTCAAAATCATAAAAATTAGACAAAAAATATTTAGTCCCCATATCATTTGCGCAGTGTCCACAGATGTTCAAAAGTCTATTTTGAGCCTAAATTTGGGAATTTTGACAAATGTGCAATTTCTTGCCAGAATTGTAAATTTTCACCACCCCGGGGTGGTCAAAATCATCAAAATTACAACAATTTTTTTTAGTCCCCATATCATTTGCGCAGTGTCCACAGATGTTCAAAAGTCTATTTGAGCCTAAATTTGGGAATTTTGACAAATGTGCAAATTCATGCCAGAATTGTAAATTTTCACCACCCCGGGGTGGTCAAAATCATCAAAATTACAAGAATTTTTTTTAGTCCACATATCATTTCCGCAGTATCCATACATGTTCAAAAGTCTTTTTTGAGTCTAAAATTTGGAATTTTAAGAAGTGTGCAAATTCATGACAGAATTGTAAATTTTCACCACCCCGGGGTGGTCAAAATAAGAATAATTAGACATAAAATATTTAATCCCCCATATCATTTGCGCAGTGTCCACAGATGTTCAAAAGTCTATTTTGAGCCTAAATTTTGGAATTTTGACAAATGTTGAAATTCTTGCCAGAATTGTAAATTTTCACCACCCCGGGGTGGTCAAAATCATCAAAATTACAAGAACTTTTTTAAGTCCATATATCATTTCCGCAGTATCCATACATGTTCAAAAGTCCTTTTTGAGTCTAAAATTTGGAATTTTAAGAAGTGTGCAAATTCATGCCAGAATTGTAAATTTTCACCACCCCGGGGTGGTCAAAATCAGAATAATTAGACAAAAAATATTTAATCCCCCATATCATTTGCGCAGTGTCCACAGATGTTCAAAAGTCTATTTTGAGCCTAAATTTGGGAATGTTGACAAATGTGCAAATTCATGCCAGAATTGTAAATTTTCACCACCCCGGGGTGGTCAAAATCATCAAATTTTACACGAAATTTTTTTAGTCCATATATCATTTGCGCAGTGTCCACAGATGTTCAAAAGTCTATTTTGAGCCTAAATTTGGGAATTTTGACAAATGTGCAATTTCTTGCCAGAATTGTAAATTTTCACCACCCCGGGGTGGTCAAAATCATCAAAATTACACGAATTTTTTTTAGTCCCCATATCATTTGCGCAGTGTCCACAGATGTTCAAAAGTCTATTTTGAGCCTAAATTTGGGAATTTTGACAAATGTGCAAATTCATGCCAGAATTGTAAATTTTCACCACCCCGGGGTGGTCAAAATCATCAAAATTACAAGAATTTTTTTTAGTCCACATATCATTTCCGCAGTATCCATACATGTTCAAAAGTCCTTTTTGAGTCTAAAATTTGGAATTTTAAGAAGTGTGCAAATTCATGCCAGAATTGTAAATTTTCACCACCCCGGTGTGGTCAAAATCAGAATAATTAGACAAAAAATATTTAGTCCTCATATCATTTGCGCAGTGTCCACAGATGTCCAAAAGTCTATTTTGAGCCTAAATTTGGGAATTTTGACAAATGTGCAAATTCATGCCAGAATTGTAAATTTTCACCACCCCGGGGTGGTCAAAATCATCAAATTTTACACGAAATTTTTTTAGTCCATATATCATTTGCGCAGTGTCCACAGATGTTTAAAAGTCTATTTTGAGGCTAAATTTGGGAATTTTGACAAATGTGCAATTTCTTGCCAGAATTGTAAATTTTCACCACCCCGGGGTGGTCAAAATCATCAAAATTACACGAATTTTTTTTAGTCCCCATATCATTTGCGCAGTGTCCACAGATGTTCAAAAGTCTATTTTGAGCCTAAATTTGGGAATTTTGACAAATGTGCAATTTCTTGCCAGAATTGTAAATTTTCACCACCCCGGGGTGGTCAAAATCATCAAAATTACAACAATTTTTTTTAGTCCCCATATCATTTGCGCAGTGTCCACAGATGTTCAAAAGTCTATTTTGAGCCTAAATTTGGGAATTTTGACAAATGTGCAAATTCATGCCAGAATTGTAAATTTTCACCACCCCGGGGTGGTCAAAATCATCAAAATTACAAGAATTTTTTTTAGTCCACATATCATTTCCGCAGTATCCATACATGTTCAAAAGTCTTTTTTGAGTCTAAAATTTGGAATTTTAAGAAGTGTGCAAATTCATGACAGAATTGTAAATTTTCACCACCCCGGGGTGGTCAAAATCAGAATAATTAGACATAAAATATTTAATCCCCCATATCATTTGCGCAGTGTCCACAGATGTTCAAAAGTCTATTTTGAGCCTAAATTTTGGAATTTTGACAAATGTTGAAATTCTTGCCAGAATTGTAAATTTTCACCACCCCGGGGTGGTCAAAATCATCAAAATTACAAGAATTTTTTTTAGTCCATATATCATTTCCGCAGTATCCATACATGTTCAAAAGTCCTTTTTGAGTCTAAAATTTGGAATTTTAAGAAGTGTGCAAATTCATGCCAGAATTGTAAATTTTCACCACCCCGGGGTGGTCAAAATCAGAATAATTAGACAAAATATATTTAATCCCCCATATCATTTGCGCAGTGTCCACAGATGTTCAAAAGTCTATTTTGAGCCTAAATTTGGGAATTTTGACAAATGTGCAAATTCATGCCAGAATTGTAAATTTTCACCACCCCGGGGTGGTCAAAATCATCAAAATCGAAAAAAAAATTAAGTCCCCATATCATTTGCGCAGTGTCCACAGATCTTCTAAAGTCTATTTTGAGCCTAAATTTTGGAATTTTGACAAATGTGCAAATTCTTGCCAGAATTGTAAATTTTCACCACCCCGGGGTTGTCAAAATCATCAAATTTTACACGAAATTTTTTTAGTCCATATATCATTTGCGCAGTGTCCACAGATGTTCAAAAGTCTATTTTGAGGCTAAATTTGGGAATTTTGACAAATGTGCAATTTCTTGCCAGAATTGTAAATTTTCACCACCCCGGGGTGGTCAAAATCATCAAAATTACAAGAATTTTTTTTAGTCCCCATATCATTTGCGCAGTGTCCACAGATGTTCAAAAGTCTATTTTGAGCCTAAATTTGGGAATTTTGACAAATGTGCAAATTCATGCCAGAATTGTAAATTTTCACCACCCCGGGGTGGTCAAAATCATCAAAATTAGACAAAAAATATTTAGTCCCCATATCATTTGCGCAGTGTCCACAGATGTTCAAAAGTCTATTTTGAGCCTAAATTTGGGAATGTTGACAAATGTGCAATTTCTTGCCAGAATTGTAAATGTTCACCACCCCGGGGTGGTCAAAATCATCAAAATTACACGAATTTTTTTTAGTCCCCATATCATTTGCGCAGTGTCCACAGATGTTCAAAAGTCTATTTTGAGCCTAAATTTGGGAATTTTGACAAATGTGCAAATTCATGCCAGAATTGTAAATTTTCACCACCCCGGGGTGGTCAAAATCATCAAAATTAGACAAAAAATATTTAGTCCCCATATCATTTGCGCAGTGTCCACAGATGTTCAAAAGTCTATTTTGAGCCTAAATTTTGGAATGTTGACAAATGTTGAAATTCTTTCCAGAATTGTAAATTTTCACCACCCCGGGGTGGTCAAAATCATCAAAATTACAAGACATTTTTTTAGTCCACATATCATTTGCGCAGTGTCCACAGATGTTCAAAAGTCTATTTTGAGCCTAAATTTTGGAATGTTGACAAATGTGCAAATTCTTGACAGAATTCTAAATTTTCACCATCCCGGGGTGGTCAAAATCATCAAAATTACAACAATTTTTTTTAGTCCACATATCATTTCCGCAGTATCCATACATGTTCAAAAGTCTTTTTTGAGCCTAAAATTTGGAATTTTAAGAAGTGTGCAAATTCATGCCAGAATTGTAAATTTTCACCACCCCGGGGTGGTCAAAATCATCAAAATTACACGAAATTTTTTTAGTCCCCATATCATTTCCGCAGTGTCCACAGATGTTCAAAAGTCTATTTTGAGCCTAAATTTGGGAATTTTGACAAATGTGCAAATTCATGCCAGAATTGTAAATTTTCACCACCCCGGGGTGGTCAAAATCATCAAAATTAGACAAAAAATATTTAGTCCCCATATCATTTGCGCAGTGTCCACAGATGTTCAAAAGTCTATTTTGAGCCTAAATTTGGGAATTTTGACAAATGTGCAATTTCTTGCCAGAATTGTAAATTTTCACCACCCCGGGGTGGTCAAAATCATCAAAATTACACGAATTTTTTTTAGTCCCCATATCATTTGCGCAGTGTCCACAGATGTTCAAAAGTCTATTTTGAGCCTAAATTTGGGAATTTTGACAAATGTGCAAATTCATGCCAGAATTGTAAATTTTCACCACCCCGGGGTGGTCAAAATCATCAAAATTAGACAAAAAATATTTAGTCCCCATATCATTTGCGCAGTGTCCACAGATGTTCAAAAGTCTATTTTGAGCCTAAATTTGGGAATTTTGACAAATGTGCAAATTCATGCCAGAATTGTAAATTTTCACCACCCCGGGGTGGTCAAAATCATCAAAATTAGACAAGAAATATTTAGTCCCCATATCATTTGCGCAGTGTCCACAGATGTTCAAAAGTCTATTTTGAGCCTAAATTTGGGAATTTTGACAAATGTGCAAATTCATGCCAGAATTGTAAATTTTCACCACCCCGGGGTGGTCAAAATCATCAAAATTAGACATAAAATATTTAGTCCCCATATCATTTGCGCAGTGTCCACAGATGTTCAAAAGTCTATTTTGAGCCTAAATTTTGGAATTTTGACAAATGTGCAAATTCTTGACAGAATTCTAAATTTTCACCACCCCGGGGTGGTCAAAATCATCAAAATTACAACAATTTTTTTTAGTCCACATATCATTTCCGCAGTATCCATACATGTTCAAAAGTCTTTTTTGAGTCTAAAATTTGGAATTTTAAGAAGTGTGCAAATTCTTGCCAGAATTGTAAATTTTCACCACCCCGGGGTGGTCAAAATCATCAAAATTACAAGAAATTTTTTTAGTCCACATATCATTTGCGCAGTGTCCACAGATGTTCAAAAGTCTATTTTGAGCCTAAATTTGGGAATTTTGACAAATGTGCAAATTCTTGACAGAATTGTAAATTTTTACCACCAAGGGGTGGTCAAAATCATCAAAATTACAAGAATTTTTTTAGTCCACATATCATTTCCGCAGTATCCATACATGTTCAAAAGTCCTTTTTGAGCCTAAAATTTGGAATTTTAAGAAGTGTACAAATTCATGCCAGATTTGTAAATTTTCACCACCCCGGGGTGGTCAAAATCAGAATAATTAGACAAAAAATATTTAGTCCTCATATCATTTGCGCAGTGTCCACAGATGTTCAAAAGTCTATTTTGAGCCTAAATTTGGGAATTTTGACAAATGTGCAAATTCATGCCAGAATTGTAAATTTTCACCACCCCGGGGTGGTCAAAATCATCAAATTTTACACGAAATTTTTTTAGTCCATATATCATTTGCGCAGTGTCCACAGATGTTCAAAAGTCTATTTTGAGGCTAAATTTGGGAATTTTGACAAATGTGCAATTTCTTGCCAGAATTGTAAATTTTCACCACCCCGGGGTGGTCAAAATCATCAAAATTACACGAATTTTTTTTAGTCCCCATATCATTTGCGCAGTGTCCACAGATGTTCAAAAGTCTATTTTGAGCCTAAATTTTGGAATTTTGACAAATGTGCAAATTCATGCCAGAATTGTAAATTTTCACCACCCCGGGGTGGTCAAAATCATCAAAATCGAAAAAAAAAATTAAGTCCCCATATCATTTGCGCAGTGTCCACAGATCTTCTAAAGTCTATTTTGAGCCTAAATTTTGGAATTTTGACAAATGTACAAATTCATGCCAGATTTGTAAATTTTCACCACCCCGGGGTGGTCAAAATCAGAATAATTAGACAAAAAATATTTAGTCCTCATATCATTTGCGCAGTGTCCACAGATGTTCAAAAGTCTATTTTGAGCCTAAATTTGGGAATTTTGACAAATGTGCAAATTCATGCCAGAATTGTAAATTTTCACCACCCCGGGGTGGTCAAAATCATCAAATTTTACACGAAATTTTTTTAGTCCATATATCATTTGCGCAGTGTCCACAGATGTTCAAAAGTCTATTTTGAGGCTAAATTTGGGAATTTTGACAAATGTGCAATTTCTTGCCAGAATTGTAAATTTTCACCACCCCGGGGTGGTCAAAATCATCAAAATTACAAGAATTTTTTTTAGTCCATATATCATTTGCGCAGTGTCCACAGATGTTCAAAAGTCTATTTTGAGCCTAAATTTTGGAATTTTGACAAATGTGCAAATTCATGCCAGAATTGTAAATTTTCACCACCCCGGGGTGGTCAAAATCATCAAAATCGAAAAAAAAAATTAAGTCCCCATATCATTTGCGCAGTGTCCACAGATCTTCTAAAGTCTATTTTGAGCCTAAATTTTGGAATTTTGACAAATGTGCAAATTCTTGCCAGAATTGTAAATTTTCACCACCCCGGGGTTGTCAAAATCATCAAATTTTACACGAAATTTTTTTAGTCCATATATCATTTGCGCAGTGTCCACAGATGTTCAAAAGTCTATTTTGAGCCTAAATTTGGGAATTTTGACAAATGTGCAATTTCTTGCCAGAATTGTAAATTTTCACCACCCCGGGGTGGTCAAAATCATCAAATTTTACACGAAATTTTTTTAGTCCATATATCATTTGCGCAGTGTCCACAGATGTTCAAAAGTCTATTTTGAGGCTAAATTTGGGAATTTTGACAAATGTGCAATTTCTTGCCAGAATTGTAAATTTTCACCACCCCGGGGTGGTCAAAATCATCAAAATTACAAGAATTTTTTTTAGTCCCCATATCATTTGCGCAGTGTCCACAGATGTTCAAAAGTCTATTTTGAGCCTAAATTTGGGAATTTTGACAAATGTGCAAATTCTTGACAGAATTGTAAATTTTCACCACCCCGGGGTGGTCAAAATCATCAAAATTACAAGAATTTTTTTTAGTCCACATATCATTTGCGCAGTATCCATACATGTTCAAAAGTCCTTTTTGAGTCTAAAATTTGGAATTTTAAGAAGTGTGCAAATTCATGCCAGAATTGTAAATTTTCACCACCCCGGGGTGGTCAAAATCAGAATAATTAGACAAAAAATATTTAATCCCCATATCATTTGCGCAGTGTCCACAGATGTTCAAAAGTCTATTTTGAGCCTAAATTTGGGAATTTTGACAAATGTGCAAATTCATGCCAGAATTGTAAATTTTCACCACCCCGGGGTGGTCAAAATCATCAAAATCGAAAAAAAAAATTAAGTCCCCATATCATTTGCGCAGTGTCCACAGATCTTCTAAAGTCTATTTTGAGCCTAAATTTTGGAATTTTGACAAATGTGCAAATTCTTGCCAGAATTGTAAATTTTCACCACCCCGGGGTTGTCAAAATCATCAAATTTTACACGAAATTTTTTTAGTCCATATATCATTTGCGCAGTGTCCACAGATGTTCAAAAGTCTATTTTGAGGCTAAATTTGGGAATTTTGACAAATGTGCAATTTCTTGCCAGAATTGTAAATTTTCACCACCCCGGGGTGGTCAAAATCATCAAAATTACAAGAATTTTTTTTAGTCCCCATATCATTTGCGCAGTGTCCACAGATGTTCAAAAGTCTATTTTGAGCCTAAATTTGGGAATTTTGACAAATGTGCAAATTCATGCCAGAATTGTAAATTTTCACCACCCCGGGGTGGTCAAAATCATCAAAATTAGACAAAAAATATTTAGTCCCCATATCATTTGCGCAGTGTCCACAGATGTTCAAAAGTCTATTTTGAGCCTAAATTTGGGAATTTTGACAAATGTGCAATTTCTTGCCAGAATTGTAAATGTTCACCACCCCGGGGTGGTCAAAATCATCAAAATTACACGAATTTTTTTTACTCCATATATCATTTGCGCAGTGTCCACAGATGTTCAAAAGTCTATTTTGAGCCTAAATTTGGGAATTTTGACAAATGTGCAATTTCTTGCCAGAATTGTAAATTCTCACCACCCCGGGGTGGTCAAAATCATCAAAATTACACGAATTTTTTATAGTCCCCATATCATTTGCGCAGTGTCCACAGATGTTCAAAAGTCTATTTTGAGCCTAAATTTGGGAATTTTGACAAATGTGCAAATTCATGCCAGAATTGTAAATTTTCACCACCCCGGGGTGGTCAAAATCATCAAAATTAGACAAAAAATATTTAGTCCCCATATCATTTGCGCAGTGTCCACAGATGTTCAAAAGTCTATTTTGAGCCTAAATTTGGGAATTTTGACAAATGTTGAAATTCTTGCCAGAATTGTAAATTTTCACCACCCCGGGGTGGTCAAAATCATCAAAATTACAAGAAATTTGTTTAGTCCACATATCATTTGCGCAGTGTCCACAGATGTTCAAAAGTCTATTTTGAGCCTAAATTTGGGAATGTTGACAAATGTGCAAATTCTTGACAGAATTCTAAATTTTCACCACCCCGGGGTGGTCAAAATCATCAAAATTACAACAATTTTTTTTAGTCCACATATCATTTCCGCAGTATCCATACATGTTCAAAAGTCTTTTTTGAGTCTAAAATTTGGAATTTTAAGAAGTGTGCAAATTCATGCCAGAATTGTAAATTTTCACCACCCCGGGGTGGTCAAAATCATCAAAATTACAAGAAATTTTTTTAGTCCACATATCATTTGCGCAGTGTCCACAGATGTTCAAAAGTCTATTTTGAGCCTAAATTTGGGAATTTTGACAAATGTGCAAATTCTTGACAGAATTGTAAATTTTTACCACCCCGGGGTGGTCAAAATCATCAAAATTACAAGAAATTTTTTTAGTCCACATATCATTTCCGCAGTATCCATACATGTTCAAAAGTCCTTTTTGAGCCTAAAATTTGGAATTTTAAGAAGTGTACAAATTCATGCCAGAATTGTAAATTTTCACCACCCCGGGGTGGTCAAAATCAGAATAATTAGACAAAAAATATTTAGTCCTCATATCATTTGCGCAGTGTCCACAGATGTCCAAAAGTCTATTTTGAGCCTAAATTTTGGAATTTTGACAAATGTGCAAATTCATGCCAGAATTGTAAATTTTCACCACCCCGGGGTGGTCAAAATCATCAAATTTTACACGAAATTTTTTTAGTCCATATATCATTTGCGCAGTGTCCACAGATGTTCAAAAGTCTATTTTGAGCCTAAATTTGGGAATTTTGACAAATGTGCAATTTCTTGCCAGAATTGTAAATTTTCACCACCCCGGGGTGGTCAAAATCATCAAAATTACACGAATTTTTTTTAGTCCCCATATCATTTGCGCAGTGTCCACAGATGTTCAAAAGTCTATTTTGAGCCTAAATTTGTGAATTTTGACAAATGTGCAAATTCATGCCAGAATTGTAAATTTTCACCACCCCGGGGTTGTCAAAATCATCAAAATTACAAGAATTTTTTTTAGTCCACATATCATTTCCGCAGTATCCATACATGTTCAAAAGTCCTTTTTGAGTCTAAAATTTGGAATTTTAAGAAGTGTGCAAATTCATGCCAGAATTGTAAATTTTCACCACCCCGGGGTGGTCAAAATCAGAATAATTAGACAAAAAATATTTAATCCCCATATCATTTGCGCAGTGTCCACAGATGTTCAAAAGTCTATTTTGAGCCTAAATTTGGGAATTTTGACAAATGTGCAAATTCATGCCAGAATTGTAAATTTTCACCACCCCGGGGTGGTCAAAATCATCAAAATCGAAAAAAAAAATTAAGTCCCCATATCATTTGCGCAGTGTCCACAGATCTTCTAAAGTCTATTTTGAGCCTAAATTTTGGAATTTTGACAAATGTGCAAATTCTTGCCAGAATTGTAAATTTTCACCACCCCGGGGTTGTCAAAATCATCAAATTTTACACGAAATTTTTTTAGTCCATATATCATTTGCGCAGTGTCCACAGATGTTCAAAAGTCTATTTTGAGGCTAAATTTGGGAATTTTGACAAATGTGCAATTTCTTGCCAGAATTGTAAATTTTCACCACCCCGGGGTGTTCAAAATCATCAAAATTACAAGAATTTTCTTTAGTCCCCATATCATTTGCGCAGTGTCCACAGATGTTCAAAAGTCTATTTTGAGCCTAAATTTGGGAATTTTGACAAATGTGCAAATTCATGCCAGAATTGTAAATTTTCACCACCCCGGGGTGGTCAAAATCATCAAAATTAGACAAAAAATATTTAGTCCCCATATCATTTGCGCAGTGTCCACAGATGTTCAAAAGTCTATTTTGAGCCTAAATTTGGGAATTTTGACAAATGTGCAATTTCTTGCCAGAATTGTAAATGTTCACCACCCCGGGGTGGTCAAAATCATCAAAATTACACGAATTTTTTTTACTCCATATATCATTTGCGCAGTGTCCACAGATGTTCAAAAGTCTATTTTGAGCCTAAATTTGGGAATTTTGACAAATGTGCAATTTCTTGCCAGAATTGTAAATTTTCACCACCCCGGGGTGGTCAAAATCATCAAAATTACACGAATTTTTTATAGTCCCCATATCATTTGCGCAGTGTCCACAGATGTTCAAAAGTCTATTTTGAGCCTAAATTTGGGAATTTTGACAAATGTGCAAATTCATGCCAGAATTGTAAATTTTCACCACCCCGGGGTTGTCAAAATCATCAAAATTACAAGAATTTTTTTTAGTCCACATATCATTTCCGCAGTATCCATACATGTTCAAAAGTCCTTTTTGAGTCTAAAATTTGGAATTTTAAGAAGTGTGCAAATTCATGCCAGAATTGTAAATTTTCACCACCCCGGGGTGGTCAAAATCAGAATAATTAGACAAAAAATATTTAATCCCCATATCATTTGCGCAGTGTCCACAGATGTTCAAAAGTCTATTTTGAGCCTAAATTTGGGAATTTTGACAAATGTGCAAATTCATGCCAGAATTGTAAATTTTCACCACCCCGGGGTGGTCAAAATCATCAAAATCGAAAAAAAAAATTAAGTCCCCATATCATTTGCGCAGTGTCCACAGATCTTCTAAAGTCTATTTTGAGCCTAAATTTTGGAATTTTGACAAATGTGCAAATTCTTGCCAGAATTGTAAATTTTCACCACCCCGGGGTTGTCAAAATCATCAAATTTTACACGAAATTTTTTTAGTCCATATATCATTTGCGCAGTGTCCACAGATGTTCAAAAGTCTATTTTGAGGCTAAATTTGGGAATTTTGACAAATGTGCAATTTCTTGCCAGAATTGTAAATTTTCACCACCCCGGGGTGGTCAAAATCATCAAAATTACAAGAATTTTCTTTAGTCCCCATATCATTTGCGCAGTGTCCACAGATGTTCAAAAGTCTATTTTGAGCCTAAATTTGGGAATTTTGACAAATGTGCAAATTCATGCCAGAATTGTAAATTTTCACCACCCCGGGGTGGTCAAAATCATCAAAATTAGACAAAAAATATTTAGTCCCCATATCATTTGCGCAGTGTCCACAGATGTTCAAAAGTCTATTTTGAGCCTAAATTTGGGAATTTTGACAAATGTGCAATTTCTTGCCAGAATTGTAAATGTTCACCACCCCGGGGTGGTCAAAATCATCAAAATTACACGAATTTTTTTTACTCCATATATCATTTGCGCAGTGTCCACAGATGTTCAAAAGTCTATTTTGAGCCTAAATTTGGGAATTTTGACAAATGTGCAATTTCTTGCCAGAATTGTAAATTTTCACCACCCCGGGGTGGTCAAAATCATCAAAATTACACGAATTTTTTATAGTCCCCATATCATTTGCGCAGTGTCCACAGATGTTCAAAAGTCTATTTTGAGCCTAAATTTGGGAATTTTGACAAATGTGCAAATTCATGCCAGAATTGTAAATTTTCACCACCCCGGGGTGGTCAAAATCATCAAAATTAGACAAAAAATATTTAGTCCCCATATCATTTGCGCAGTGTCCACAGATGTTCAAAAGTCTATTTTGAGCCTAAATTTGGGAATTTTGACAAATGTTGAAATTCTTGCCAGAATTGTAAATTTTCACCACCCCGGGGTGGTCAAAATCATCAAAATTACAAGAAATTTGTTTAGTCCACATATCATTTGCGCAGTGTCCACAGATGTTCAAAAGTCTATTTTGAGCCTAAATTTTGGAATGTTGACAAATGTGCAAATTCTTGACAGAATTCTAAATTTTCACCACCCCGGGGTGGTCAAAATCATCAAAATTACAACAATTTTTTTTAGTCCACATATCATTTCCGCAGTATCCATACATGTTCAAAAGTCTTTTTTGAGTCTAAAATTTGGAATTTTAAGAAGTGTGCAAATTCATGCCAGAATTGTAAATTTTCACCACCCCGGGGTGGTCAAAATCATCAAAATTACAAGAAATTTTTTTAGTCCACATATCATTTGCGCAGTGTCCACAGATGTTCAAAAGTCTATTTTGAGCCTAAATTTGGGAATTTTGACAAATGTGCAAATTCTTGACAGAATTGTAAATTTTTACCACCCCGGGGTGGTCAAAATCATCAAAATTACAAGAAATTTTTTTAGTCCACATATCATTTCCGCAGTATCCATACATGTTCAAAAGTCCTTTTTGAGCCTAAAATTTGGAATTTTAAGAAGTGTACAAATTCATGCCAGAATTGTAAATTTTCACCACCCCGGGGTGGTCAAAATCAGAATAATTAGACAAAAAATATTTAGTCCTCATATCATTTGCGCAGTGTCCACAGATGTCCAAAAGTCTATTTTGAGCCTAAATTTGGGAATTTTGACAAATGTGCAAATTCATGCCAGAATTGTAAATTTTCACCACCCCGGGGTGGTCAAAATCATCAAATTTTACACGAAATTTTTTTAGTCCATATATCATTTGCGCAGTGTCCACAGATGTTCAAAAGTCTATTTTGAGCCTAAATTTTGGAATTTTGACAAATGTGCAATTTCTTGCCAGAATTGTAAATTTTCACCACCCCGGGGTGGTCAAAATCATCAAAATTACACGAATTTTTTTTAGTCCCCATATCATTTGCGCAGTGTCCACAGATGTTCAAAAGTCTATTTTGAGCCTAAATTTGGGAATTTTGACAAATGTGCAAATTCATGCCAGAATTGTAAATTTTCACCACCCCGGGGTTGTCAAAATCATCAAAATTACAAGAATTTTTTTTAGTCCACATATCATTTCCGCAGTATCCATACATGTTCAAAAGTCCTTTTTGAGTCTAAAATTTGGAATTTTAAGAAGTGTGCAAATTCATGCCAGAATTGTAAATTTTCACCACCCCGGGGTGGTCAAAATCAGAATAATTAGACAAAAAATATTTAATCCCCCATATCATTTGCGCAGTGTCCACAGATGTTCAAAAGTCTATTTTGAGCCTAAATTTTGGAATTTTGACAAATGTGCAAATTCATGCCAGAATTGTAAATTTTCACCACCCCGGGGTGGTCAAAATCATCAAAATCGAAAAAAAAAATTAAGTCCCCATATCATTTGCGCAGTGTCCACAGATCTTCTAAAGTCTATTTTGAGCCTAAATTTTGGAATTTTGACAAATGTGCAAATTCTTGCCAGAATTGTAAATTTTCACCACCCCGGGGTTGTCAAAATCATCAAATTTTACACGAAATTTTTTTAGTCCATATATCATTTGCGCAGTGTCCACAGATGTTCAAAAGTCTATTTTGAGCCTAAATTTGGGAATTTTGACAAATGTGCAATTTCTTGCCAGAATTGTAAATTTTCACCACCCCGGGGTGGTCAAAATCAGAATAATTACACGAATTTTTTTTAGTCCCCATATCATTTGCGCAGTGTCCACAGATGTTCAAAAGTCTATTTTGAGCCTAAATTTGGGAATTTTGACAAATGTGCAAATTCATGCCAGAATTGTAAATTTTCACCACCCCGGGGTGGTCAAAATCATCAAAATTAGACAAAAAATATTTAGTCCCCATATCATTTGCGCAGTGTCCACAGATGTTCAAAAGTCTATTTTGAGCCTAAATTTGGGAATTTTGACAAATGTGCAATTTCTTGCCAGAATTGTAAATTTTCACCACCCAGGGGTGCTCAAAATCATCAAAATTACAACAATTTTTTTTAGTCCCCATATCATTTGCGCAGTGTCCACAGATGTTCAAAAGTCTATTTTGAGCCTAAATTTGGGAATTTTGACAAATGTGCAAATTCATGCCAGAATTGTAAATTTTCACCACCCCGGGGTGGTCAAAATCATCAAATTTTACACGAAATTTTTTTAGTCCATATATCATTTGCGCAGTGTCCACAGATGTTCAAAAGTCTATTTTGAGCCTAAATTTGGGAATTTTGACAAATGTGCAATTTCTTGCCAGAATTGTAAATTTTCACCACCCCGGGGTGGTCAAAATCATCAAAATTACACGAATTTTTTTTAGTCCCCATATCATTTGCGCAGTGTCCACAGATGTTCAAAAGTCTATTTTGAGCCTAAATTTGGGAATTTTGACAAATGTGCAAATTCATGCCAGAATTGTAAATTTTCACCACCCCGGGGTTGTCAAAATCATCAAAATTACAAGAATTTTTTTTAGTCCACATATCATTTCCGCAGTATCCATACATGTTCAAAAGTCCTTTTTGAGTCTAAAATTTGGAATTTTAAGAAGTGTGCAAATTCATGCCAGAATTGTAAATTTTCACCACCCCGGGGTGGTCAAAATCAGAATAATTAGACAAAAAATATTTAATCCCCCATATCATTTGCGCAGTGTCCACAGATGTTCAAAAGTCTATTTTGAGCCTAAATTTTGGAATTTTGACAAATGTGCAAATTCATGCCAGAATTGTAAATTTTCACCACCCCGGGGTGGTCAAAATCATCAAAATCGAAAAAAAAAATTAAGTCCCCATATCATTTGCGCAGTGTCCACAGATCTTCTAAAGTCTATTTTGAGCCTAAATTTTGGAATTTTGACAAATGTGCAAATTCTTGCCAGAATTGTAAATTTTCACCACCCCGGGGTTGTCAAAATCATCAAATTTTACACGAAATTTTTTTAGTCCATATATCATTTGCGCAGTGTCCACAGATGTTCAAAAGTCTATTTTGAGCCTAAATTTGGGAATTTTGACAAATGTGCAATTTCTTGCCAGAATTGTAAATTTTCACCACCCCGGGGTGGTCAAAATCAGAATAATTACACGAATTTTTTTTAGTCCCCATATCATTTGCGCAGTGTCCACAGATGTTCAAAAGTCTATTTTGAGCCTAAATTTGGGAATTTTGACAAATGTGCAAATTCATGCCAGAATTGTAAATTTTCACCACCCCGGGGTGGTCAAAATCATCAAAATTAGACAAAAAATATTTAGTCCCCATATCATTTGCGCAGTGTCCACAGATGTTCAAAAGTCTATTTTGAGCCTAAATTTGGGAATTTTGACAAATGTGCAATTTCTTGCCAGAATTGTAAATTTTCACCACCCAGGGGTGCTCAAAATCATCAAAATTACACGAATTTTTTTTAGTCCCCATATCATTTGCGCAGTGTCCACAGATGTTCAAAAGTCTATTTTGAGCCTAAATTTGGGAATTTTGACAAATGTGCAAATTCATGCCAGAATTGTAAATTTTCACCACCCCGGGGTGGTCAAAATCATCAAAATTAGACAAAAAATATTTAGTCCCCATATCATTTGCGCAGTGTCCACAGATGTTCAAAAGTCTATTTTGAGCCTAAATTTGGGAATTTTGACAAATGTTGAAATTCTTTCCAGAATTGTAAATTTTCACCACCCCGGGGTGGTCAAAATCATCAAAATTACAAGACATTTTTTTAGTCCACATATCATTTGCGCAGTGTCCACAGATGTTCAAAAGTCTATTTTGAGGCTAAATTTGGGAATTTTGACAAATGTGCAATTTCTTGCCAGAATTGTAAATTTTCACCACCCCGGGGTGGTCAAAATCATCAAAATTACAAGAATTTTTTTTAGTCCCCATATCATTTGCGCAGTGTCCACAGATGTTCAAAAGTCTATTTTGAGCCTAAATTTGGGAATTTTGACAAATGTGCAAATTCATGCCAGAATTGTAAATTTTCACCACCCCGGGGTGGTCAAAATCATCAAAATTACAAGAATTTTTTTTAGTCCACATATCATTTCCGCAGTATCCATACATGTTCAAAAGTCCTTTTTGAGTCTAAAATTTGGAATTTTAAGAAGTGTGCAAATTCATGCCAGAATTGTAAATTTTCACCACCCTGGGGTTGTCAAAATCAGAATAATTAGACAAAAAATATTTAATCCCCCATATCATTTGCGCAGTGTCCACAGATGTTCAAAAGTCTATTTTGAGCCTAAATTTGGGAATTTTGACAAATGTGCAAATTCATGCCAGAATTGTAAATTTTCACCACCCCGGGTGGTCAAAATCATCAAAATCGAAAAAAAAAATTAAGTCCCCATATCATTTGCGCAGTGTCCACAGATCTTCTAAAGTCTATTTTGAGCCTAAATTTTGGAATTTTGACAAATGTGCAAATTCTTGCCAGAATTGTAAATTTTCACCACCCCGGGGTGGTCAAAATCATCAAATTTTACACGAAATTTTTTTAGTCCCCATATCATTTGCGCAGTGTCCACAGATGTTCAAAAGTCTATTTTGAGCCTAAATTTGGGAATTTTGACAAATGTGCAATTTCTTGCCAGAATTGTAAATTTTCACCACCCCGGGGTGGTCAAAATCATCAAAATTACAAGAATTTTTTTTAGTCCCCATATCATTTGCGCAGTGTCCACAGATGTCCAAAAGTCTATTTTGAGCCTAAATTTGGGAATTTTGACAAATGTGCAAATTCATGCCAGAATTGTAAATTTTCACCACCCCGGGGTGGTCAAAATCATCAAATTTTACACGAAATTTTTTTAGTCCATATATCATTTGCGCAGTGTCCACAGATGTTCAAAAGTCTATTTTGAGCCTAAATTTTGGAATTTTGACAAATGTGCAATTTCTTGCCAGAATTGTAAATTTTCACCACCCCGGGGTGGTCAAAATCATCAAAATTACACGAATTTTTTTTAGTCCCCATATCATTTGCGCAGTGTCCACAGATGTTCAAAAGTCTATTTTGAGCCTAAATTTGGGAATTTTGACAAATGTGCAAATTCATGCCAGAATTGTAAATTTTCACCACCCCGGGGTTGTCAAAATCATCAAAATTACAAGAATTTTTTTTAGTCCACATATCATTTCCGCAGTATCCATACATGTTCAAAAGTCCTTTTTGAGTCTAAAATTTGGAATTTTAAGAAGTGTGCAAATTCATGCCAGAATTGTAAATTTTCACCACCCCGGGGTGGTCAAAATCAGAATAATTAGACAAAAAATATTTAATCCCCCATATCATTTGCGCAGTGTCCACAGATGTTCAAAAGTCTATTTTGAGCCTAAATTTTGGAATTTTGACAAATGTGCAAATTCATGCCAGAATTGTAAATTTTCACCACCCCGGGGTGGTCAAAATCATCAAAATCGAAAAAAAAAATTAAGTCCCCATATCATTTGCGCAGTGTCCACAGATCTTCTAAAGTCTATTTTGAGCCTAAATTTTGGAATTTTGACAAATGTGCAAATTCTTGCCAGAATTGTAAATTTTCACCACCCCGGGGTTGTCAAAATCATCAAATTTTACACGAAATTTTTTTAGTCCATATATCATTTGCGCAGTGTCCACAGATGTTCAAAAGTCTATTTTGAGCCTAAATTTGGGAATTTTGACAAATGTGCAATTTCTTGCCAGAATTGTAAATTTTCACCACCCCGGGGTGGTCAAAATCAGAATAATTACACGAATTTTTTTTAGTCCCCATATCATTTGCGCAGTGTCCACAGATGTTCAAAAGTCTATTTTGAGCCTAAATTTGGGAATTTTGACAAATGTGCAAATTCATGCCAGAATTGTAAATTTTCACCACCCCGGGGTGGTCAAAATCATCAAAATTAGACAAAAAATATTTAGTCCCCATATCATTTGCGCAGTGTCCACAGATGTTCAAAAGTCTATTTTGAGCCTAAATTTGGGAATTTTGACAAATGTGCAATTTCTTGCCAGAATTGTAAATTTTCACCACCCAGGGGTGCTCAAAATCATCAAAATTACAACAATTTTTTTTAGTCCCCATATCATTTGCGCAGTGTCCACAGATGTTCAAAAGTCTATTTTGAGCCTAAATTTGGGAATTTTGACAAATGTGCAAATTCATGCCAGAATTGTAAATTTTCACCACCCCGGGGTGGTCAAAATCATCAAATTTTACACGAAATTTTTTTAGTCCATATATCATTTGCGCAGTGTCCACAGATGTTCAAAAGTCTATTTTGAGCCTAAATTTGGGAATTTTGACAAATGTGCAATTTCTTGCCAGAATTGTAAATTTTCACCACCCCGGGGTGGTCAAAATCATCAAAATTACACGAATTTTTTTTAGTCCCCATATCATTTGCGCAGTGTCCACAGATGTTCAAAAGTCTATTTTGAGCCTAAATTTGGGAATTTTGACAAATGTGCAAATTCATGCCAGAATTGTAAATTTTCACCACCCCGGGGTTGTCAAAATCATCAAAATTACAAGAATTTTTTTTAGTCCACATATCATTTCCGCAGTATCCATACATGTTCAAAAGTCCTTTTTGAGTCTAAAATTTGGAATTTTAAGAAGTGTGCAAATTCATGCCAGAATTGTAAATTTTCACCACCCCGGGGTGGTCAAAATCAGAATAATTAGACAAAAAATATTTAATCCCCCATATCATTTGCGCAGTGTCCACAGATGTTCAAAAGTCTATTTTGAGCCTAAATTTTGGAATTTTGACAAATGTGCAAATTCATGCCAGAATTGTAAATTTTCACCACCCCGGGGTGGTCAAAATCATCAAAATCGAAAAAAAAAATTAAGTCCCCATATCATTTGCGCAGTGTCCACAGATCTTCTAAAGTCTATTTTGAGCCTAAATTTTGGAATTTTGACAAATGTGCAAATTCTTGCCAGAATTGTAAATTTTCACCACCCCGGGGTTGTCAAAATCATCAAATTTTACACGAAATTTTTTTAGTCCATATATCATTTGCGCAGTGTCCACAGATGTTCAAAAGTCTATTTTGAGCCTAAATTTGGGAATTTTGACAAATGTGCAATTTCTTGCCAGAATTGTAAATTTTCACCACCCCGGGGTGGTCAAAATCAGAATAATTACACGAATTTTTTTTAGTCCCCATATCATTTGCGCAGTGTCCACAGATGTTCAAAAGTCTATTTTGAGCCTAAATTTGGGAATTTTGACAAATGTGCAAATTCATGCCAGAATTGTAAATTTTCACCACCCCGGGGTGGTCAAAATCATCAAAATTAGACAAAAAATATTTAGTCCCCATATCATTTGCGCAGTGTCCACAGATGTTCAAAAGTCTATTTTGAGCCTAAATTTGGGAATTTTGACAAATGTGCAATTTCTTGCCAGAATTGTAAATTTTCACCACCCAGGGGTGCTCAAAATCATCAAAATTACACGAATTTTTTTTAGTCCCCATATCATTTGCGCAGTGTCCACAGATGTTCAAAAGTCTATTTTGAGCCTAAATTTGGGAATTTTGACAAATGTGCAAATTCATGCCAGAATTGTAAATTTTCACCACCCCGGGGTGGTCAAAATCATCAAAATTAGACAAAAAATATTTAGTCCCCATATCATTTGCGCAGTGTCCACAGATGTTCAAAAGTCTATTTTGAGCCTAAATTTGGGAATTTTGACAAATGTTGAAATTCTTTCCAGAATTGTAAATTTTCACCACCCCGGGGTGGTCAAAATCATCAAAATTACAAGACATTTTTTTAGTCCACATATCATTTGCGCAGTGTCCACAGATGTTCAAAAGTCTATTTTGAGGCTAAATTTGGGAATTTTGACAAATGTGCAATTTCTTGCCAGAATTGTAAATTTTCACCACCCCGGGGTGGTCAAAATCATCAAAATTACAAGAATTTTTTTTAGTCCCCATATCATTTGCGCAGTGTCCACAGATGTTCAAAAGTCTATTTTGAGCCTAAATTTGGGAATTTTGACAAATGTGCAAATTCATGCCAGAATTGTAAATTTTCACCACCCCGGGGTGGTCAAAATCATCAAAATTACAAGAATTTTTTTTAGTCCACATATCATTTCCGCAGTATCCATACATGTTCAAAAGTCCTTTTTGAGTCTAAAATTTGGAATTTTAAGAAGTGTGCAAATTCATGCCAGAATTGTAAATTTTCACCACCCTGGGGTTGTCAAAATCAGAATAATTAGACAAAAAATATTTAATCCCCCATATCATTTGCGCAGTGTCCACAGATGTTCAAAAGTCTATTTTGAGCCTAAATTTGGGAATTTTGACAAATGTGCAAATTCATGCCAGAATTGTAAATTTTCACCACCCCGGGTGGTCAAAATCATCAAAATCGAAAAAAAAAATTAAGTCCCCATATCATTTGCGCAGTGTCCACAGATCTTCTAAAGTCTATTTTGAGCCTAAATTTTGGAATTTTGACAAATGTGCAAATTCTTGCCAGAATTGTAAATTTTCACCACCCCGGGGTGGTCAAAATCATCAAATTTTACACGAAATTTTTTTAGTCCCCATATCATTTGCGCAGTGTCCACAGATGTTCAAAAGTCTATTTTGAGCCTAAATTTGGGAATTTTGACAAATGTGCAATTTCTTGCCAGAATTGTAAATTTTCACCACCCCGGGGTGGTCAAAATCATCAAAATTACAAGAATTTTTTTTAGTCCCCATATCATTTGCGCAGTGTCCACAGATGTCCAAAAGTCTATTTTGAGCCTAAATTTGGGAATTTTGACAAATGTGCAAATTCATGCCAGAATTGTAAATTTTCACCACCCCGGGGTGGTCAAAATCATCAAATTTTACACGAAATTTTTTTAGTCCATATATCATTTGCGCAGTGTCCACAGATGTTCAAAAGTCTATTTTGAGCCTAAATTTGGGAATTTTGACAAATGTGCAATTTCTTGCCAGAATTGTAAATTTTCACCACCCCGGGGTGGTCAAAATCATCAAAATTACACGAATTTTTTTTAGTCCCCATATCATTTGCGCAGTGTCCACAGATGTTCAAAAGTCTATTTTGAGCCTAAATTTGGGAATTTTGACAAATGTGCAAATTCATGCCAGAATTGTAAATTTTCACCACCCCGGGGTTGTCAAAATCATCAAAATTACAAGAATTTTTTTTAGTCCACATATCATTTCCGCAGTATCCATACATGTTCAAAAGTCCTTTTTGAGTCTAAAATTTGGAATTTTAAGAAGTGTGCAAATTCATGCCAGAATTGTAAATTTTCACCACCCCGGGGTGGTCAAAATCAGAATAATTAGACAAAAAATATTTAATCCCCCATATCATTTGCGCAGTGTCCACAGATGTTCAAAAGTCTATTTTGAGCCTAAATTTTGGAATTTTGACAAATGTGCAAATTCATGCCAGAATTGTAAATTTTCACCACCCCGGGGTGGTCAAAATCATCAAAATCGAAAAAAAAAATTAAGTCCCCATATCATTTGCGCAGTGTCCACAGATCTTCTAAAGTCTATTTTGAGCCTAAATTTTGGAATTTTGACAAATGTGCAAATTCTTGCCAGAATTGTAAATTTTCACCACCCCGGGGTTGTCAAAATCATCAAATTTTACACGAAATTTTTTTAGTCCATATATCATTTGCGCAGTGTCCACAGATGTTCAAAAGTCTATTTTGAGCCTAAATTTGGGAATTTTGACAAATGTGCAATTTCTTGCCAGAATTGTAAATTTTCACCACCCCGGGTGGTCAAAATCATCAAAATCGAAAAAAAAAATTAAGTCCCCATATCATTTGCGCAGTGTCCACAGATGTTCAAAAGTCTATTTTGAGCCTAAATTTGGGAATTTTGACAAATGTGCAATTTCTTGCCAGAATTGTAAATTTTCACCACCCCGGGGTGGTCAAAATCATCAAAATTACACGAATTTTTTTTAGTCCCCATATCATTTGCGCAGTGTCCACAGATGTCCAAAAGTCTATTTTGAGCCTAAATTTGGGAATTTTGACAAATGTGCAAATTCATGCCAGAATTGTAAATTTTCACCACCCCGGGGTGGTCAAAATCATCAAATTTTACACGAAATTTTTTTAGTCCATATATCATTTGCGCAGTGTCCACAGATGTTCAAAAGTCTATTTTGAGCCTAAATTTGGGAATTTTGACAAATGTGCAATTTCTTGCCAGAATTGTAAATTTTCACCACCCCGGGGTGGTCAAAATCATCAAAATTACACGAATTTTTTTTAGTCCCCATATCATTTGCGCAGTGTCCACAGATGTTCAAAAGTCTATTTTGAGCCTAAATTTGGGAATTTTGACAAATGTGCAAATTCTTGACAGAATTGTAAATTTTCACCACCCCGGGGTTGTCAAAATCATCAAAATTACAAGAATTTTTTTTAGTCCACATATCATTTCCGCAGTATCCATACATGTTCAAAAGTCCTTTTTGAGTCTAAAATTTGGAATTTTAAGAAGTGTGCAAATTCATGCCAGAATTGTAAATTTTCACCACCCCGGGGTTGTCAAAATCATCAAATTTTACACGAAATTTTTTTAGTCCATATATCATTTGCGCAGTGTCCACAGATGTTCAAAAGTCTATTTTGAGCCTAAATTTGGGAATTTTGACAAATGTGCAATTTCTTGCCAGAATTGTAAATTTTCACCACCCCGGGTGGTCAAAATCATCAAAATCGAAAAAAAAAATTAAGTCCCCATATCATTTGCGCAGTGTCCACAGATGTTCAAAAGTCTATTTTGAGCCTAAATTTGGGAATTTTGACAAATGTGCAATTTCTTGCCAGAATTGTAAATTTTCACCACCCCGGGGTGGTCAAAATCATCAAAATTACACGAATTTTTTTTAGTCCCCATATCATTTGCGCAGTGTCCACAGATGTCCAAAAGTCTATTTTGAGCCTAAATTTGGGAATTTTGACAAATGTGCAAATTCATGCCAGAATTGTAAATTTTCACCACCCCGGGGTGGTCAAAATCATCAAATTTTACACGAAATTTTTTTAGTCCATATATCATTTGCGCAGTGTCCACAGATGTTCAAAAGTCTATTTTGAGCCTAAATTTGGGAATTTTGACAAATGTGCAATTTCTTGCCAGAATTGTAAATTTTCACCACCCCGGGGTGGTCAAAATCATCAAAATTACACGAATTTTTTTTAGTCCCCATATCATTTGCGCAGTGTCCACAGATGTTCAAAAGTCTATTTTGAGCCTAAATTTGGGAATTTTGACAAATGTGCAAATTCATGCCAGAATTGTAAATTTTCACCACCCCGGGGTTGTCAAAATCATCAAAATTACAAGAATTTTTTTTAGTCCACATATCATTTCCGCAGTATCCATACATGTTCAAAAGTCCTTTTTGAGTCTAAAATTTGGAATTTTAAGAAGTGTGCAAATTCATGCCAGAATTGTAAATTTTCACCACCCCGGGGTGGTCAAAATCAGAATAATTAGACAAAAAATATTTAATCCCCCATATCATTTGCGCAGTGTCCACAGATGTTCAAAAGTCTATTTTGAGCCTAAATTTTGGAATTTTGACAAATGTGCAAATTCATGCCAGAATTGTAAATTTTCACCACCCCGGGGTGGTCAAAATCATCAAAATCGAAAAAAAAAATTAAGTCCCCATATCATTTGCGCAGTGTCCACAGATCTTCTAAAGTCTATTTTGAGCCTAAATTTTGGAATTTTCACAAATGTGCAAATTCTTGCCAGAATTGTAAATTTTCACCACCCCGGGGTTGTCAAAATCATCAAATTTTACACGAAATGTTTTTAGTCCATATATCATTTGCGCAGTGTCCACAGATGTTCAAAAGTCTATTTTGAGCCTAAATTTGGGAATTTTGACAAATGTGCAATTTCTTGCCAGAATTGTAAATTTTCACCACCCCGGGGTGGTCAAAATCATCAAAATTACACGAATTTTTTTTAGTCCCCATATCATTTGCGCAGTGTCAACAGATGTTCAAAAGTCTATTTTGAGCCTAAATTTGGGAATTTTGACAAATGTGCAAATTCATGCCAGAATTGTAAATTTTCACCACCCCGGGGTGGTCAAAATCATCAAAATTAGACAAAAAATATTTAGTCCCCATATCATTTGCGCAGTGTCCACAGATGTTCAAAAGTCTATTTTGAGCCTAAATTTGGGAATTTTGACAAATGTGCAATTTCTTGCCAGAATTGTAAATTTTCACCACCCCGGGGTGGTCAAAATCATCAAAATTACACGAATTTTTTTTAGTCCCCATATCATTTGCGCAGTGTCCACAGATGTTCAAAAGTCTATTTTGAGGCTAAATTTGGGAATTTTGACAAATGTGCAAATTCATGCCAGAATTGTAAATTTTCACCACCCCGGGGTGGTCAAAATCATCAAAATTAGACAAAAAATATTTAGTCCCCATATCATTTGCGCAGTGTCCACAGATGTTCAAAAGTCTATTTTGAGCCTAAATTTGGGAATTTTGACAAATGTTGAAATTCTTTCCAGAATTGTAAATTTTCACCACCCCGGGGTGGTCAAAATCATCAAAATTAGAAGACATTTTTTCAGTCCACATATCATTTGTGCAGTGTCCACAGATGTTCAAAAGTCTATTTTGAGCCTAAATTTTGGAATGTTGACAAATGTGCAAATTCTTGACAGAATTCTAAATTTTCACCACCCCGGGGTGGTCAAAATCATCAAAATTACAAGAATTTTTTTTAGTCCACATATCATTTCCGCAGTATCCATACATGTTCAAAAGTCTTTTTTGAGTCTAAAATTTGGAATTTTAAGAAGTGTGCAAATTCATGCCAGAATTGTAAATTTTCACCACCCCGGGGTGGTCAAAATCATCAAAATTACAAGAAATTTTTTTAGTCCACATATCATTTGCGCAGTGTCCACAGATGTTCAAAAGTCTATTTTGAGCCTAAATTTGGGAATTTTGACAAATGTGCAAATTCTTGACAGAATTGTAAATTTTTACCACCCAGGGGTGGTCAAAATCATCAAAATTACAAGAAATTTTTTTAGTCCACATATCATTTCCGCAGTATCCATACATGTTCAAAAGTCCTTTTTGAGCCTAAAATTTGGAATTTTAAGAAGTGTACAAATTCATGCCAGAATTGTAAATTTTCACCACCCTGGGGTGGTCAAAATCAGAATAATTAGACAAAAAATATTTAGTCCTCATATCATTTGCGCAGTGTCCACAGATGTCCAAAAGTCTATTTTGAGCCTAAATTTGGGAATTTTGACAAATGTGCAAATTCATGCCAGAATTGTAAATTTTCACCACCCCGGGGTGGTCAAAATCATCAAATTTTACACGAAATTTTTTTAGTCCATATATCATTTGCGCAGTGTCCACAGATGTTCAAAAGTCTATTTTGAGCCTAAATTTGGGAATTTTGACAAATGTGCAATTTCTTGCCAGAATTGTAAATTTTCACCACCCCGGGGTGGTCAAAATCATCAAAATTACACGAATTTTTTTTAGTCCCCATATCATTTGCGCAGTGTCCACAGATGTTCAAAAGTCTATTTTGAGCCTAAATTTGGGAATTTTGACAAATGTGCAAATTCATGCCAGAATTCTAAATTTTCACCACCCCGGGGTGGTCAAAATCATCAAAATTACAAGAATTTTTTTTAGTCCACATATCATTTCCGCAGTATCCATACATGTTCAAAAGTCCTTTTTGAGTCTAAAATTTGGAATTTTAAGAAGTGTGCAAATTCATGCCAGAATTGTAAATTTTCACCACCCCGGGGTGGTCAAAATCAGAATAATTAGACAAAAAATATTTAATCCCCCATATCATTTGCGCAGTGTCCACAGATGTTCAAAAGTCTATTTTGAGCCTAAATGTGGGAATTTTGACAAATGTGCAAATTCATGCCAGAATTGTAAATTTTCACCACCCCGGGTGGTCAAAATCATCAAAATCAAAAAAAAAAATTAAGTCCCCATATCATTTGCGCAGTGTCCACAGATCTTCTAAAGTCTATTTTGAGCCTAAATTTTGGAATTTTCACAAATGTGCAAATTCTTGCCAGAATTGTAAATTTTCACCACCCCGGGGTTGTCAAAATCATCAAATTTTACACGAAATGTTTTTAGTCCATATATCATTTGCGCAGTGTCCACAGATGTTCAAAAGTCTATTTTGAGCCTAAATTTGGGAATTTTGACAAATGTGCAATTTCTTGCCAGAATTGTAAATTTTCACCACCCCGGGGTGGTCAAAATCATCAAAATTACACGAATTTTTTTTAGTCCCCATATCATTTGCGCAGTGTCAACAGATGTTCAAAAGTCTATTTTGAGCCTAAATTTGGGAATTTTGACAAATGTGCAAATTCATGCCAGAATTGTAAATTTTCACCACCCCGGGGTGGTCAAAATCATCAAAATTAGACAAAAAATATTTAGTCCCCATATCATTTGCGCAGTGTCCACAGATGTTCAAAAGTCTATTTTGAGCCTAAATTTGGGAATTTTGACAAATGTGCAATTTCTTGCCAGAATTGTAAATTTTCACCACCCCGGGGTGGTCAAAATCATCAAAATTACACGAATTTTTTTTAGTCCCCATATCATTTGCGCAGTGTCCACAGATGTTCAAAAGTCTATTTTGAGGCTAAATTTGGGAATTTTGACAAATGTGCAAATTCATGCCAGAATTGTAAATTTTCACCACCCCGGGGTGGTCAAAATCATCAAAATTAGACAAAAAATATTTAGTCCCCATATCATTTGCGCAGTGTCCACAGATGTTCAAAAGTCTATTTTGAGCCTAAATTTGGGAATTTTGACAAATGTTGAAATTCTTTCCAGAATTGTAAATTTTCACCACCCCGGGGTGGTCAAAATCATCAAAATTAGAAGACATTTTTTCAGTCCACATATCATTTGTGCAGTGTCCACAGATGTTCAAAAGTCTATTTTGAGCCTAAATTTTGGAATGTTGACAAATGTGCAAATTCTTGACAGAATTCTAAATTTTCACCACCCCGGGGTGGTCAAAATCATCAAAATTACAAGAATTTTTTTTAGTCCACATATCATTTCCGCAGTATCCATACATGTTCAAAAGTCTTTTTTGAGTCTAAAATTTGGAATTTTAAGAAGTGTGCAAATTCATGCCAGAATTGTAAATTTTCACCACCCCGGGGTGGTCAAAATCATCAAAATTACAAGAAATTTTTTTAGTCCACATATCATTTGCGCAGTGTCCACAGATGTTCAAAAGTCTATTTTGAGCCTAAATTTGGGAATTTTGACAAATGTGCAAATTCTTGACAGAATTGTAAATTTTTACCACCCAGGGGTGGTCAAAATCATCAAAATTACAAGAAATGTTTTTAGTCCACATATCATTTCCGCAGTATCCATACATGTTCAAAAGTCCTTTTTGAGCCTAAAATTTGGAATTTTAAGAAGTGTACAAATTCATGCCAGAATTGTAAATTTTCACCACCCTGGGGTGGTCAAAATCAGAATAATTAGACAAAAAATATTTAGTCCTCATATCATTTGCGCAGTGTCCACAGATGTCCAAAAGTCTATTTTGAGCCTAAATTTGGGAATTTTGACAAATGTGCAAATTCATGCCAGAATTGTAAATTTTCACCACCCCGGGGTGGTCAAAATCATCAAATTTTACACGAAATTTTTTTAGTCCATATATCATTTGCGCAGTGTCCACAGATGTTCAAAAGTCTATTTTGAGCCTAAATTTGGGAATTTTGACAAATGTGCAATTTCTTGCCAGAATTGTAAATTTTCACCACCCCGGGGTGGTCAAAATCATCAAAATTACACGAATTTTTTTTAGTCCCCATATCATTTGCGCAGTGTCCACAGATGTTCAAAAGTCTATTTTGAGCCTAAATTTGGGAATTTTGACAAATGTGCAAATTCATGCCAGAATTCTAAATTTTCACCACCCCGGGGTGGTCAAAATCATCAAAATTACAAGAATTTTTTTTAGTCCACATATCATTTCCGCAGTATCCATACATGTTCAAAAGTCCTTTTTGAGTCTAAAATTTGGAATTTTAAGAAGTGTGCAAATTCATGCCAGAATTGTAAATTTTCACCACCCCGGGGTGGTCAAAATCAGAATAATTAGACAAAAAATATTTAATCCCCCATATCATTTGCGCAGTGTCCACAGATGTTCAAAAGTCTATTTTGAGCCTAAATGTGGGAATTTTGACAAATGTGCAAATTCATGCCAGAATTGTAAATTTTCACCACCCCGGGTGGTCAAAATCATCAAAATCAAAAAAAAAAATTAAGTCCCCATATCATTTGCGCAGTGTCCACAGATCTTCTAAAGTCTATTTTGAGCCTAAATTTTGGAATTTTGACAAATGTGCAAATTCTTGCCAGAATTGTAAATTTTCACCAACCCGGGGTGGTCAAAATCATCAAATTTTACACGAAATTTTTTTAGTCCATATATCATTTGCGCAGTGTCCACAGATGTTCAAAAGTCTATTTTGAGCCTAAATTTGGGAATTTTGACAAATGTGCAATTTCTTGCCAGAATTGTAAATTTTCACCACCCCGGGGTGGTCAAAATCATCAAAATTACACGAATTTTTTTTAGTCCCCATATCATTTGCGCAGTGTCCACAGATGTTCAAAAGTCTATTTTGAGCCTAAATTTGGGAATTTTGACAAATGTGCAAATTCATGCCAGAATTGTAAATTTTCACCACCCCGGGGTGGTCAAAATCATCAAAATTAGACAAAAAATATTTAGTCCCCATATCATTTGCGCAGTGTCCACAGATGTTCAAAAGTCTATTTTGAGCCTAAATTTGGGAATTTTGACAAATGTGCAATTTCTTGCCAGAATTGTAAATTTTCACCACCCCGGGGTGGTCAAAATCATCAAAATTACACGAATTTTTTTTAGTCCCCATATCATTTGCGCAGTGTCCACAGATGTTCAAAAGTCTATTTTGAGCCTAAATTTGGGAATTTTGACAAATGTGCAAATTCATGCCAGAATTGTAAATTTTCACCACCCCGGGGTGGTCAAAATCATCAAAATTAGACAAAAAATATTTAGTCCCCATATCATTTGCGCAGTGTCCACAGATGTTCAAAAGTCTATTTTGAGCCTAAATTTTGGAATTTTGACAAATGTGCAAATTCTTGCCAGAATTGTAAATTTTCACCACCCCGGGGTGGTCAAAATCATCAAATTTTACACGAAATTTTTTTAGTCCATATATCATTTGCGCAGTGTCCACAGATGTTCAAAAGTCTATTTTGAGCCTAAATTTGGGAATTTTGACAAATGTGCAATTTCTTGCCAGAATTGTAAATTTTCACCACCCCGGGGTGGTCAAAATCATCAAAATTACACGAATTTTTTTTAGTCCCCATATCATTTGCGCAGTGTCCACAGATGTTCAAAAGTCTATTTTGAGGCTAAATTTGGGAATTTTGACAAATGTGCAAATTCATGCCAGAATTGTAAATTTTCACCACCCCGGGGTGGTCAAAATCATCAAAATTAGACAAAAAATATTTAGTCCCCATATCATTTGCGCAGTGTCCACAGATGTTCAAAAGTCTATTTTGAGCCTAAATTTGGGAATTTTGACAAATGTGCAATTTCTTGCCAGAATTGTAAATTTTCACCACCCCGGGGTGGTCAAAATCATCAAAATTACACGAATTTTTTTTAGTCCCCATATCATTTGCGCAGTGTCCACAGATGTTCAAAAGTCTATTTTGAGGCTAAATTTGGGAATTTTGACAAATGTGCAAATTCATGCCAGAATTGTAAATTTTCACCACCCCGGGGTGGTCAAAATCATCAAAATTAGACAAAAAATATTTAGTCCCCATATCATTTGCGCAGTGTCCACAGATGTTCAAAAGTCTATTTTGAGCCTAAATTTGGGAATTTTGACAAATGTTGAAATTCTTGCCAGAATTGTAAATTTTCACCACCCCGGGGTGGTCAAAATCATCAAAATTACACGAAATTTTTTTAGTCCCCATATCATTTGCGCAGTGTCCACAGATGTTCAAAAGTCTATTTTGAGCCTAAATTTGGGAATTTTGACAAATGTGCAAATTCTTGACAGAATTGTAAATTTTTACCACCCAGGGGTGGTCAAAATCATCAAAATTACAAGAAATTTTTTTAGTCCACATATCATTTCCGCAGTATCCATACATGTTCAAAAGTCCTTTTTGAGCCTAAAATTTGGAATTTTAAGAAGTGTACAAATTCATGCCAGAATTGTAAATTTTCACCACCCTGGGGTGGTCAAAATCAGAATAATTAGACAAAAAATATTTAGTCCACATATGATTTGCGCAGTGTCCACAGATGTCCAAAAGTCTATTTTGAGCCTAAATTTGGGAATTTTGACAAATGTGCAAATTCATGCCAGAATTGTAAATTTTCACCACCCCGGGGTGGTCAAAATCATCAAATTTTACACGAAATTTTTTTAGTCCATATATCATTTGCGCAGTGTCCACAGATGTTCAAAAGTCTATTTTGAGCCTAAATTTGGGAATTTTGACAAATGTGCAATTTCTTGCCAGAATTGTAAATTTTCACCACCCCGGGGTGGTCAAAATCATCAAAATTACACGAATTTTTTTTAGTCCCCATATCATTTGCGCAGTGTCCACAGATGTTCAAAAGTCTATTTTGAGCCTAAATTTGGGAATTTTGACAAATGTGCAAATTCATGCCAGAATTGTAAATTTTCACCACCCCGGGGTGGTCAAAATCATCAAAATTACAAGAATTTTTTTTAGTCCACATATCATTTCCGCAGTATCCATACATGTTCAAAAGTCCTTTTTGAGCCTAAAATTTGGAATTTTAAGAAGTGTACAAATTCATGCCAGAATTGTAAATTTTCACCACCCTGGGGTGGTCAAAATCAGAATAATTAGACAAAAAATATTTAGTCCACATATGATTTGCGCAGTGTCCACAGATGTCCAAAAGTCTATTTTGAGCCTAAATTTGGGAATTTTGACAAATGTGCAAATTCATGCCAGAATTGTAAATTTTCACCACCCCGGGTGGTCAAAATCATCAAAATCGAAAAAAAAAATTAAGTCCCCATATCATTTGCGCAGTGTCCACAGATCTTCTAAAGTCTATTTTGAGCCTAAATTTTGGAATTTTGACAAATGTGCAAATTCTTGCCAGAATTGTAAATTTTCACCACCCCGGGGTTGTCAAAATCATCAAATTTTACACGAAATTTTTTTAGTCCATATATCATTTGCGCAGTGTCCACAGATGTTCAAAAGTCTATTTTGAGCCTAAATTTGGGAATTTTGACAAATGTGCAATTTCTTGCCAGAATTGTAAATTTTCACCACCCCGGGGTGGTCAAAATCATCAAAATTACACGAATTTTTTTTAGTCCCCATATCATTTGCGCAGTGTCCACAGATGTTCAAAAGTCTATTTTGAGCCTAAATTTGGGAATTTTGACAAATGTGCAAATTCATGCCAGAATTGTAAATTTTCACCACCCCGGGGTGGTCAAAATCATCAAAATTAGACAAAAAATATTTAGTCCCCATATCATTTGCGCAGTGTCCACAGATGTTCAAAAGTCTATTTTGAGCCTAAATTTGGGAATTTTGACAAATGTGCAATTTCTTGCCAGAATTGTAAATTTTCACCACCCCGGGGTGGTCAAAATCATCAAAATTACACGAATTTTTTTTAGTCCCCATATCATTTGCGCAGTGTCCACAGATGTTCAAAAGTCTATTTTGAGCCTAAATTTGGGAATTTTGACAAATGTGCAAATTCATGCCAGAATTGTAAATTTTCACCACCCCGGGGTGGTCAAAATCATCAAAATTAGACAAAAAATATTTAGTCCCCATATCATTTGCGCAGTGTCCACAGATGTTCAAAAGTCTATTTTGAGCCTAAATTTGGGAATTTTGACAAATGTTGAAATTCTTGCCAGAATTGTAAATTTTCACCACCCCGGGGTGGTCAAAATCATCAAAATTACACGAAATTTTTTTAGTCCCCATATCATTTGCGCAGTGTCCACAGATGTTCAAAAGTCTATTTTGAGGCTAAATTTGGGAATTTTGACAAATGTGCAAATTCATGCCAGAATTGTAAATTTTCACCACCCCGGGGTGGTCAAAATCATCAAAATTAGACAAAAAATATTTAGTCCCCATATCATTTGCGCAGTGTCCACAGATGTTCAAAAGTCTATTTTGAGCCTAAATTTGGGAATTTTGACAAATGTTGAAATTCTTGCCAGAATTGTAAATTTTCACCACCCCGGGGTGGTCAAAATCATCAAAATTACAAGAAATTTGTTTAGTCCACATATCATTTGCGCAGTGTCCACAGATGTTCAAAAGTCTATTTAGAGCCTAAATTTTGGAATGTTGACAAATGTGCAAATTCTTGACAGAATTCTAAATTTTCACCACCCCGGGGTGGTCAAAATCATCAAAATTACAACAATTTTTTTTAGTCCACATATCATTTCCGCAGTATCCATACATGTTCAAAAGTCTTTTTTGAGTCTAAAATTTGGAATTTTAAGAAGTGTGCAAATTCATGCCAGAATTGTAAATTTTCACCACCCCGGGGTGGTCAAAATCATCAAAATTACAAGAAATTTTTTTAGTCCACATATCATTTGCGCAGTGTCCACAGATGTTCAAAAGTCTATTTTGAGCCTAAATTTGGGAATTTTGACAAATGTGCAAATTCATGCCAGAATTGTAAATTTTCACCACCCCGGGGTGGTCAAAATCATCAAAATTACAAGAATTTTTTTTAGTCCACATATCATTTCCGCAGTATCCATACATGTTCAAAAGTCCTTTTTGAGCCTAAAATTTGGAATTTTAAGAAGTGTACAAATTCATGCCAGAATTGTAAATTTTCACCACCCTGGGGTGGTCAAAATCAGAATAATTAGACAAAAAATATTTAGTCCACATATGATTTGCGCAGTGTCCACAGATGTCCAAAAGTCTATTTTGAGCCTAAATTTGGGAATTTTGACAAATGTGCAAATTCATGCCAGAATTGTAAATTTTCACCACCCCGGGGTGGTCAAAATCATCAAAATCGAACAAAAAAATTAAGTCCCCATATCATTTGCGCAGTGTCCACAGATCTTCTAAAGTCTATTTTGAGCCTAAATTTTGGAATTTTGACAAATGTGCAAATTCTTGCCAGAATTGTAAATTTTCACCACCCCGGGGTTGTCAAAATCATCAAATTTTACACGAAATTTTTTTAGTCCATATATCATTTGCGCAGTGTCCACAGATGTTCAAAAGTCTATTTTGAGCCTAAATTTGGGAATTTTGACAAATGTGCAATTTCTTGCCAGAATTGTAAATTTTCACCACCCCGGGGTGGTCAAAATCATCAAAATTAGACAAAAAATATTTAGTCCCCATATCATTTGCGCAGTGTCCACAGATGTTCAAAAGTCTATTTTGAGCCTAAATTTGGGAATTTTGACAAATGTGCAAATTCATGCCAGAATTGTAAATTTTCACCACCCCGGGGTGGTCAAAATCATCAAAATTAGACAAAAAATATTTAGTCCCCATATCATTTGCGCAGTGTCCACAGATGTTCAAAAGTCTATTTTGAGCCTAAATTTGGGAATTTTGACAAATGTGCAATTTCTTGCCAGAATTGTAAATTTTCACCACCCCGGGGTGGTCAAAATCATCAAAATTACACGAATTTTTTTTAGTCCCCATATCATTTGCGCAGTGTCCACAGATGTTCAAAAGTCTATTTTGAGCCTAAATTTGGGAATTTTGACAAATGTGCAAATTCATGCCAGAATTGTAAATTTTCACCACCCCGGGGTGGTCAAAATCATCAAAATTAGACAAAAAATATTTAGTCCCCATATCATTTGCGCAGTGTCCACAGATGTTCAAAAGTCTATTTTGAGCCTAAATTTGGGAATTTTGACAAATGTTGAAATTCTTGCCAGAATTGTAAATTTTCACCACCCCGGGGTGGTCAAAATCATCAAAATTACACGAAATTTTTTTAGTCCCCATATCATTTGCGCAGTGTCCACAGATGTTCAAAAGTCTATTTTGAGGCTAAATTTGGGAATTTTGACAAATGTGCAAATTCATGCCAGAATTGTAAATTTTCACCACCCCGGGGTGGTCAAAATCATCAAAATTAGACAAAAAATATTTAGTCCCCATATCATTTGCGCAGTGTCCACAGATGTTCAAAAGTCTATTTTGAGCCTAAATTTGGGAATTTTGACAAATGTTGAAATTCTTGCCAGAATTGTAAATTTTCACCACCCCGGGGTGGTCAAAATCATCAAAATTACAAGAAATTTGTTTAGTCCACATATCATTTGCGCAGTGTCCACAGATGTTCAAAAGTCTATTTAGAGCCTAAATTTTGGAATGTTGACAAATGTGCAAATTCTTGACAGAATTCTAAATTTTCACCACCCCGGGGTGGTCAAAATCATCAAAATTACAACAATTTTTTTTAGTCCACATATCATTTCCGCAGTATCCATACATGTTCAAAAGTCTTTTTTGAGTCTAAAATTTGGAATTTTAAGAAGTGTGCAAATTCATGCCAGAATTGTAAATTTTCACCACCCCGGGGTGGTCAAAATCATCAAAATTACAAGAAATTTTTTTAGTCCACATATCATTTGCGCAGTGTCCACAGATGTTCAAAAGTCTATTTTGAGCCTAAATTTGGGAATTTTGACAAATGTGCAAATTCTTGACAGAATTGTAAATTTTTACCACCCAGGGGTGGTCAAAATCATCAAAATTACAAGAAATTTTTTTAGTCCACATATCATTTCCGCAGTATCCATACATGTTCAAAAGTCCTTTTTGAGCCTAAAATTTGGAATTTTAAGAAGTGTACAAATTCATGCCAGAATTGTAAATTTTCACCACCCCGGTGTGGTCAAAATCAGAATAATTAGACAAAAAATATTTAGTCCTCATATCATTTGCGCAGTGTCCACAGATGTCCAAAAGTCTATTTTGAGCCTAAATTTTGGAATTTTGACAAATGTGCAAATTCATGCCAGAATTGTAAATTTTCACCAACCCGGGGTGGTCAAAATCATCAAATTTTACACGAAATTTTTTTAGTCCATATATCATTTGCGCAGTGTCCACAGATGTTCAAAAGTCTATTTTGAGGCTAAATTTGGGAATTTTGACAAATGTGCAATTTCTTGCCAGAATTGTAAATTTTCACCACCCCGGGGTGGTCAAAATCATCAAAATTACACGAATTTTTTTTAGTCCCCATATCATTTGCGCAGTGTCCACAGATGTTCAAAAGTCTATTTTGAGCCTAAATTTGGGAATTTTGACAAATGTGCAAATTCATGCCAGAATTGTAAATTTTCACCACCCCGGGGTGGTCAAAATCATCAAAATTAGACAAAAAATATTTAGTCCCCATATCATTTGCGCAGTGTCCACAGATGTTCAAAAGTCTATTTTGAGCCTAAATTTGGGAATTTTGACAAATGTGCAATTTCTTGCCAGAATTGTAAATTTTCACCACCCCGGGGTTGTCAAAATCATCAAAATTACACGAATTTTTTTTAGTCCCCATATCATTTGCTCAGTGTCCACAGATGTTCAAAATTCTATTTTGAGCCTAAATTTGGGAATTTTGACAAATGTGCAAATTCATGCCAGAATTGTAAATTTTCACCACCCCGGGTGGTCAAAATCATCAAAATCGAAAAAAAAAATTAAGTCCCCATATCATTTGCGCAGTGTCCACAGATCTTCTAAAGTCTATTTTGAGCCTAAATTTTGGAATTTTGACAAATGTGCAAATTCTTGCCAGAATTGTAAATTTTCACCACCCCGGGGTTGTCAAAATCATCAAATTTTACACGAAATTTTTTTAGTCCATATATCATTTGCGCAGTGTCCACAGATGTTCAAAAGTCTATTTTGAGCCTAAATTTGGGAATTTTGACAAATGTGCAATTTCTTGCCAGAATTGTAAATTTTCACCACCCCGGGGTGGTCAAAATCATCAAAATTACACGAATTTTTTTTAGTCCCCATATCATTTGCGCAGTGTCCACAGATGTTCAAAAGTCTATTTTGAGGCTAAATTTGGGAATTTTGACAAATGTGCAAATTCATGCCAGAATTGTAAATTTTCACCACCCCGGGGTGGTCAAAATCATCAAAATTAGACAAAAAATATTTAGTCCCCATATCATTTGCGCAGTGTCCACAGATGTTCAAAAGTCTATTTTGAGCCTAAATTTGGGAATTTTGACAAATGTGCAATTTCTTGCCAGAATTGTAAATTTTCACCACCCCGGGGTGGTCAAAATCATCAAAATTACACGAATTTTTTTTAGTCCCCATATGATTTGCGCAGTGTCCACAGATGTTCAAAAGTCTATTTTGAGCCTAAATTTGGGAATTTTGACAAATGTGCAAATTCATGCCAGAATTGTAAATTTTCACCACCCCGGGGTGGTCAAAATCATCAAAATTAGACAAAAAATATTTAGTCCCCATATCATTTGCGCAGTGTCCACAGATGTTCAAAAGTCTATTTTGAGCCTAAATTTGGGAATTTTGACAAATGTTGAAATTCTTGCCAGAATTGTAAATTTTCACCACCCCGGGGTGGTCAAAATCATCAAAATTACACGAAATTTTTTTAGTCCCCATATCATTTGCGCAGTGTCCACAGATGTTCAAAAGTCTATTTTGAGGCTAAATTTGGGAATTTTGACAAATGTGCAAATTCATGCCAGAATTGTAAATTTTCACCACCCCGGGGTGGTCAAAATCATCAAAATTAGACAAAAAATATTTAGTCCCCATATCATTTGCGCAGTGTCCACAGATGTTCAAAAGTCTATTTTGAGCCTAAATTTGGGAATTTTGACAAATGTTGAAATTCTTGCCAGAATTGTAAATTTTCACCACCCCGGGGTGGTCAAAATCATCAAAATTACAAGAAATTTGTTTAGTCCACATATCATTTGCGCAGTGTCCACAGATGTTCAAAAGTCTATTTAGAGCCTAAATTTTGGAATGTTGACAAATGTGCAAATTCTTGACAGAATTCTAAATTTTCACCACCCCGGGGTGGTCAAAATCATCAAAATTACAACAATTTTTTTTAGTCCACATATCATTTCCGCAGTATCCATACATGTTCAAAAGTCTTTTTTGAGTCTAAAATTTGGAATTTTAAGAAGTGTGCAAATTCATGCCAGAATTGTAAATTTTCACCACCCCGGGGTGGTCAAAATCATCAAAATTACAAGAAATTTTTTTAGTCCACATATCATTTGCGCAGTGTCCACAGATGTTCAAAAGTCTATTTTGAGCCTAAATTTGGGAATTTTGACAAATGTGCAAATTCTTGACAGAATTGTAAATTTTTACCACCCAGGGGTGGTCAAAATCATCAAAATTACAAGAAATTTTTTTAGTCCACATATCATTTCCGCAGTATCCATAGATGTTCAAAAGTCCTTTTTGAGCCTAAAATTTGGAATTTTAAGAAGTGTACAAATTCATGCCAGAATTGTAAATTTTCACCACCCCAGTGTGGTCAAAATCAGAATAATTAGACAAAAAATATTTAGTCCTCATATCATTTGCGCAGTGTCCACAGATGTCCAAAAGTCTATTTTGAGCCTAAATTTGGGAATTTTGACAAATGTGCAAATTCATGCCAGAATTGTAAATTTTCACCACCCCGGGGTGGTCAAAATCATCAAATTTTACACGAAATTTTTTTAGTCCATATATCATTTGCGCAGTGTCCACAGATGTTCAAAAGTCTATTTTGAGGCTAAATTTGGGAATTTTGACAAATGTGCAAATTCATGCCAGAATTGTAAATTTTCACCACCCCGGGGTGGTCAAAATCATCAAAATTAGACAAAAAATATTTAGTCCCCATATCATTTGCGCAGTGTCCACAGATGTTCAAAAGTCTATTTTGAGCCTAAATTTGGGAATTTTGACAAATGTGCAATTTCTTGCCAGAATTGTAAATTTTCACCACCCCGGGGTGGTCAAAATCATCAAAATTACACGAAATTTTTTTTAGTCCCCATATCATTTGCGCAGTGTCCACAGATGTTCAAAATTCTATTTTGAGCCTAAATTTGGGAATTTTGACAAATGTGCAAATTCATGCCAGAATTGTAAATTTTCACCACCCCGGGGTGGTCAAAATCATCAAAATTACACGAATTTTTTTTAGTCCCCATATCATTTGCGCAGTGTCCACAGATGTTCAAAAGTCTATTTTGAGCCTAAATTTGGGAATTTTGACAAATGTGCAAATTCATGCCAGAATTGTAAATTTTCACCACCCCGGGGTGGTCAAAATCATCAAAATTAGACAAAAAATATTTAGTCCCCATATCATTTGCGCAGTGTCCACAGATGTTCAAAAGTCTATTTTGAGGCTAAATTTGGGAATTTTGACAAATGTGCAAATTCTTGACAGAATTGTAAATTTTTACCACCCAGGGGTGGTCAAAATCATCAAAATTACAAGAAATTTTTTTATTCCACATATCATTTCCGCAGTATCCATAGATGTTCAAAAGTCCTTTTTGAGCCTAAAATTTGGAATTTTAAGAAGTGTACAAATTCATGCCAGAATTGTAAATTTTCACCACCCCGGTGTGGTCAAAATCAGAATAATTAGACAAAAAATATTTAGTCCTCATATCATTTGCGCAGTGTCCACAGATGTCCAAAAGTCTATTTTGAGCCTAAATTTGGGAATTTTGACAAATGTGCAAATTCATGCCAGAATTGTAAATTTTCACCACCCCGGGGTGGTCAAAATCATCAAATTTTACACGAAATTTTTTTAGTCCATATATCATTTGCGCAGTGTCCACAGATGTTCAAAAGTCTATTTTGAGGCTAAATTTGGGAATTTTGACAAATGTGCAATTTCTTGCCAGAATTGTAAATTTTCACCACCCCGGGGTGGTCAAAATCATCAAAATTACACGAATTGTTTTTTAGTCCCCATATCATTTGCGCAGTGTCCACAGATGTTCAAAAGTCTATTTTGAGCCTAAATTTGGGAATTTTGACAAATGTGCAAATTCATGCCAGAATTGTAAATTTTCACCACCCCGGGGTGGTCAAAATCATCAAAATTACAAGAATTTTTTTTAGTCCACATATCATTTCCGCAGTATCCATACATGTTCAAAAGTCCTTTTTGAGTCTAAAATTTGGAATTTTAAGAAGTGTGCAAATTCATGCCAGAATTGTAAATTTTCACCACCCCGGGGTGGTCAAAATCAGAATAATTAGACAAAAAATATTTAATCCCCCATATCATTTGCGCAGTGTCCACAGATGTTCAAAAGTCTATTTTGAGCCTAAATTTGGGAATTTTGACAAATGTGCAAATTCATGCCAGAATTGTAAATTTTCACCACCCCGGGTGGTCAAAATCATCAAAATCGAAAAAAAAAATTAAGTCCCCATATCATTTGCGCAGTGTCCACAGATCTTCTAAATTCTATTTTGAGCCTAAATTTGGGAATTTTGACAAATGTGCAAATTCTTGCCAGAATTGTAAATTTTCACCACCCCGGGGTTGTCAAAATCATCAAATTTTACACGAAATTTTTTTAGTCCATATATCATTTGCGCAGTGTCCACAGATGTTCAAAAGTCTATTTTGAGCCTAAATTTGGGAATTTTGACAAATGTGCAATTTCTTGCCAGAATTGTAAATTTTCACCACCCCGGGGTGGTCAAAATCATCAAAATTACACGAATTTTTTTTAGTCCCCATATCATTTGCGCAGTGTCCACAGATGTTCAAAAGTCTATTTTGAGCCTAAATTTGGGAATTTTGACAAATGTGCAAATTCATGCCAGAATTGTAAATTTTCACCACCCCGGGGTGGTCAAAATCATCAAAATTAGACAAAAAATATTTAGTCCCCATATCATTTGCGCAGTGTCCACAGATGTTCAAAAGTCTATTTTGAGCCTAAATTTGGGAATTTTGACAAATGTGCAATTTCTTGCCAGAATTGTAAATTTTCACCACCCCGGGGTGGTCAAAATCATCAAAATTACACGAATTTTTTTTAGTCCCCATATGATTTGCGCAGTGTCCACAGATGTTCAAAAGTCTATTTTGAGCCTAAATTTGGGAATTTTGACAAATGTGCAAATTCATGCCAGAATTGTAAATTTTCACCACCCCGGGGTGGTCAAAATCATCAAAATTAGACAAAAAATATTTAGTCCCCATATCATTTGCGCAGTGTCCACAGATGTTCAAAAGTCTATTTTGAGCCTAAATTTGGGAATTTTGACAAATGTTGAAATTCTTGCCAGAATTGTAAATTTTCACCACCCCGGGGTGGTCAAAATCATCAAAATTACACGAAATTTTTTTAGTCCCCATATCATTTGCGCAGTGTCCACAGATGTTCAAAAGTCTATTTTGAGGCTAAATTTGGGAATTTTGACAAATGTGCAAATTCATGCCAGAATTGTAAATTTTTACCACCCCGGGGTGGTCAAAATCATCAAAATTAGACAAAAAATATTTAGTCCCCATATCATTTGCGCAGTGTCCACAGATGTTCAAAAGTCTATTTTGAGCCTAAATTTGGGAATTTTGACAAATGTTGAAATTCTTGCCAGAATTGTAAATTTTCACCACCCCGGGGTGGTCAAAATCATCAAAATTACAAGAAATTTTTTTAGTCCACATATCATTTGCGCAGTGTCCACAGATGTTCAAAAGTCTATTTAGAGCCTAAATTTTGGAATGTTGACAAATGTGCAAATTCTTGACAGAATTCTAAATTTTCACCACCCCGGGGTGGTCAAAATCATCAAAATTACAACAATTTTTTTTAGTCCACATATCATTTCCGCAGTATCCATACATGTTCAAAAGTCTTTTTTGAGTCTAAAATTTGGAATTTTAAGAAGTGTGCAAATTCATGCCAGAATTGTAAATTTTCACCACCCCGGGGTGGTCAAAATCATCAAAATTACAAGAAATTTTTTTAGTCCACATATCATTTGCGCAGTGTCCACAGATGTTCAAAAGTCTATTTTGAGCCTAAATTTGGGAATTTTGACAAATGTGCAAATTCATGCCAGAATTGTAAATTTTCACCACCCCGGGGTGGTCAAAATCATCAAATTTTACACGAAATTTTTTTAGTCCATATATCATTTGCGCAGTGTCCACAGATGTTCAAAAGTCTATTTTGAGCCTAAATTTGGGAATTTTGACAAATGTGCAAATTCTTGACAGAATTGTAAATTTTTACCACCCAGGGGTGGTCAAAATCAGAATAATTAGACAAAAAATATTTAGTCCTCATATCATTTGCGCAGTGTCCACAGATGTCCAAAAGTCTATTTTGAGCCTAAATTTGGGAATTTTGACAAATGTGCAAATTCATGCCAGAATTGTAAATTTTCACCACCCCGGGGTGGTCAAAATCATCAAATTTTACACGAAATTTTTTTAGTCCATATATCATTTGCGCAGTGTCCACAGATGTTCAAAAGTCTATTTTGAGGCTAAATTTGGGAATTTTGACAAATGTGCAATTTCTTGCCAGAATTGTAAATTTTCACCACCCCGGGGTGGTCAAAATCATCAAAATTACACGAATTTTTTTTAGTCCCCATATCATTTGCGCAGTGTCCACAGATGTTCAAAAGTCTATTTTGAGGCTAAATTTGGGAATTTTGACAAATGTGCAAATTCATGCCAGAATTGTAAATTTTCACCACCCCGGGGTGGTCAAAATCATCAAAATTAGACAAAAAAAAATTTAGTCCCCATATCATTTGCGCAGTGTCCACAGATGTTCAAAAGTCTATTTTGAGCCTAAATTTGGGAATTTTGACAAATGTGCAATTTCTTGCCAGAATTGTAAATTTTCACCACCCCGGGGTGGTCAAAATCATCAAAATTACACGAATTTTTTTTAGTCCCCATATCATTTGCGCAGTGTCCACAGATGTTCAAAATTCTATTTTGAGCCTAAATTTGGGAATTTTGACAAATGTGCAAATTCATGCCAGAATTGTAAATTTTCACCACCCCGGGGTGGTCAAAATCATCAAAATTAGACAAAAAATATTTAGTCCCCATATCATTTGCGCAGTGTCCACAGATGTTCAAAAGTCTATTTTGAGCCTAAATTTGGGAATTTTGACAAATGTTGAAATTCTTTCCAGAATTGTAAATTTTCACCACCCCGGGCTGGTCAAAATCATCAAAATTACAAGAAATTTGTTTAGTCCACATATCATTTGCGCAGTGTCCACAGATGTTCAAAAGTCTATTTTGAGCCTAAATTTTGGAATGTTGACAAATGTGCAAATTCTTGACAGAATTGTGAATTTTCACCACCCCGGGGTGGTCAAAATCATCAAAATTACAACAATTTTTTTTAGTCCACATATCATTTCCGCAATATCCATACATGTTCAAAAGTCTTTTTTGAGCCTAAAATTTGGAATTGAAAGAAGTGTGCAAATTCATGCCAGAATTGTAAATTTTCACCACCCCGGGGTGGTCAAAATCATCAAAATTACACGAAATTTTTTTAGTCCACATATCATTTGCGCAGTGTTCACAGATGTTCAAAAGTCTATTTTGAGCCTAAATTTGGGAATTTTGACAAATGTGCAAATTCTTGACAGAATTGTAAATTTTTACCACCCCGGGGTGGTCAAAATCATCAAAATTACAAGAAATTTTTTTAGTCCACATATCATTTCCGCAGTATCCATACATGTTCAAAAGTCCTTTTTGAGCCTAAAATTTGGAATTTTAAGAAGTGTACAAATTCATGCCAGAATTGTAAATTTTCACCACCTCGGGGTGGTCAAAATCATCAAAATCGAAAAAAAAAATTAAGTCCCCATATCATTTGCGCAGTGTCCACAGATCTTCTAAAGTCTATTTTGAGCCTAAATTTTGGAATTTTGACAAATGTGCAAATTCTTGACAGAACTGTAAATTTTCACCACCCCGGGGTTGTCAAAATCATCAAATTTTACACGAAATTTTTTTAGTCCATATATCATTTGGGCAGTGTCCACAGATGTTCAAAAGTCTATTTTGAGCCTAAATTTTGGAATTTTGACTAATGTGCAATTTCTTGCCAGAATTGTAAATTTTCACCACCCCGGGGTGGTCAAAATCATCAAAATTACACGAATTTTTTTTAGTCCCCATATCATTTGCGCAGTGTCCACAGATGTTCAAAAGTCTATTTTGAGCCTAAATTTGGGAATTTTGACAAATGTGCAAATTCATGCCAGAATTGTAAATTTTCACCACCCCGGGGTGGTCAAAATCATCAAAATTAGACAAAAAATATTTAGTCCCCATATCATTTGCGCAGTGTCCACAGATGTTCAAAAGTCTATTTTGAGCCTAAATTTGGGAATTTTGACAAATGTGCAAATTCTTGACAGAATTGTAAATTTTCACCACCCCGGGGTGGTCAAAATCATCAAAATTACACGAATTTTTTTTAGTCCCCATATCATTTGCGCAGTGTCCACAGATGTTCAAAAGTCTATTTTGAGCCTAAATTTGGGAATTTTGACAAATGTGCAAATTCATGCCAGAATTGTAAATTTTCACCACCCCGGGGTGGTCAAAATCATCAAAATTAGACAAAAAATATTTAGTCCCCATATCATTTGCGCAGTGTCCACAGATGTTCAAAAGTCTATTTTGAGCCTAAATTTGGGAATTTTGACAAATGTTGAAATTCTTGCCAGAATTGTAAATTTTCACCACCCCGGGGTGGTCAAAATCATCAAAATTACACGAAATTTTTTTAGTCCCCATATCATTTGCGCAGTGTCCACAGATGTTCAAAAGTCTATTTTGAGGCTAAATTTGGGAATTTTGACAAATGTGCAAATTCATGCCAGAATTGTAAATTTTTACCACCCCGGGGTGGTCAAAATCATCAAAATTAGACAAAAAATATTTAGTCCCCATATCATTTGCGCAGTGTCCACAGATGTTCAAAAGTCTATTTTGAGCCTAAATTTGGGAATTTTGACAAATGTTGAAATTCTTGCCAGAATTGTAAATTTTCACCACCCCGGGGTGGTCAAAATCATCAAATTTACAAGAAATTTGTTTAGTCCACATATCATTTGCGCAGTGTCCACAGATGTTCAAAAGTCTATTTAGAGCCTAAATTTTGGAATGTTGACAAATGTGCAAATTCTTGACAGAATTCTAAATTTTCACCACCCCGGGGTGGTCAAAATCATCAAAATTACAACAATTTTTTTTAGTCCACATATCATTTCCGCAGTATCCATACATGTTCAAAAGTCTTTTTTGAGTCTAAAATTTGGAATTTTAAGAAGTGTGCAAATTCATGCCAGAATTGTAAATTTTCACCACCCCGGGGTGGTCAAAATCATCAAAATTACAAGAAATTTTTTTAGTCCACATATCATTTACGCAGTGTCCACAGATGTTCAAAAGTCTATTTTGAGCCTAAATTTGGGAATTTTGACAAATGTGCAAATTCATGCCAGAATTGTAAATTTTCACCACCCCGGGGTGGTCAAAATCATCAAATTTTACACGAAATTTTTTTAGTCCATATATCATTTGCGCAGTGTCCACAGATGTTCAAAAGTCTATTTTGAGGCTAAATTTGGGAATTTTGACAAATGTGCAATTTCTTGCCAGAATTGTAAATTTTCACCACCCCGGGGTGGTCAAAATCATCAAAATTACACGAATTTTTTTTAGTCCCCATATCATTTGCGCAGTGTCCACAGATGTTCAAAAGTCTATTTTGAGCCTAAATTTGGGAATTTTGACAAATGTGCAAATTCATGCCAGAATTGTAAATTTTCACCACCCCGGGGTGGTCAAAATCATCAAAATTACAACAATTTTTTTTAGTCCACATATCATTTCCGCAGTATCCATACATGTTCAAAAGTCCTTTTTGAGTCTAAAATTTGGAATTTTAAGAAGTGTGCAAATTCATGCCAGAATTGTAAATTTTCACCACCCCGGGGTGGTCAAAATCAGAATAATTAGACAAAAAATATTTAATCCCCCATATCATTTGCGCAGTGTCCACAGATGTTCAAAAGTCTATTTTGAGGCTAAATTTTGGAATTTTGACAAATGTGCAAATTCATGCCAGAATTGGTGGTCAAAATCATCAAAATTAGACAAAAAATATTTAGTCCCCATATCATTTGCGCAGTGTCCACAGATGTTCAAAAGTCTATTTTGAGCCTAAATTTGGGAATTTTGACAAATGTTGAAATTCTTGCCAGAATTGTAAATTTTCACCACCCCGGGGTGGTCAAAATCATCAAAATTACAAGAAATTTGTTTAGTCCACATATCATTTGCGCAGTGTCCACAGATGTTCAAAAGTCTATTTAGAGCCTAAATTTTGGAATGTTGACAAATGTGCAAATTCTTGACAGAATTCTAAATTTTCACCACCCCGGGGTGGTCAAAATCATCAAAATTACAACAATTTTTTTTAGTCCACATATCATTTCCGCAGTATCCATACATGTTCAAAAGTCTTTTTTGAGTCTAAAATTTGGAATTTTAAGAAGTGTGCAAATTCATGCCAGAATTGTAAATTTTCACCACCCCGGGGTGGTCAAAATCATCAAAATTACAAGAAATTTTTTTAGTCCACATATCATTTGCGCAGTGTCCACAGATGTTCAAAAGTCTATTTTGAGCCTAAATTTGGGAATTTTGACAAATGTGCAAATTCTTGACAGAATTGTAAATTTTTACCACCCAGGGGTGGTCAAAATCATCAAAATTACAAGAAATTTTTTTAGTCCACATATCATTTCCGCAGTATCCATACATGTTCAAAAGTCCTTTTTGAGTCTAAAATTTGGAATTTTAAGAAGTGTGCAAATTCATGCCAGAATTGTAAATTTTCACCACCCCGGGGTGGTCAAAATCAGAATAATTAGACAAAAAATATTTAATCCCCCATATCATTTGCGCAGTGTCCACAGATGTTCAAAAGTCTATTTTGAGCCTAAATTTGGGAATTTTGACAAATGTGCAAATTCATGCCAGAATTGTAAATTTTCACCACCCCGGGTGGTCAAAATCATCAAAATCGAAAAAAAAAATTAAGTCCCCATATCATTTGCGCAGTGTCCACAGATCTTCTAAAGTCTATTTTGAGCCTAAATTTTGGAATTTTGACAAATGTGCAAATTCTTGCCAGAATTGTAAATTTTCACCACCCCGGGGTTGTCAAAATCATCAAATTTTACACGAAATTTTTTTAGTCCATATATCATTTGCGCAGTGTCCACAGATGTTCAAAAGTCTATTTTGAGCCTAAATTTGGGAATTTTGACAAATGTGCAATTTCTTGCCAGAATTGTACATTTTCACCACCCCGGGGTGGTCAAAATCATCAAAATTACAAGAAATTTGTTTAGTCCACATATCATTTGCGCAGTGTCCACAGATGTTCAAAAGTCTATTTAGAGCCTAAATTTTGGAATGTTGACAAATGTGCAAATTCTTGACAGAATTCTAAATTTTCACCACCCCGGGGTGGTCAAAATCATCAAAATTACAACAATTTTTTTTAGTCCACATATCATTTCCGCAGTATCCATACATGTTCAAAAGTCTTTTTTGAGTCTAAAATTTGGAATTTTAAGAAGTGTGCAAATTCATGCCAGAATTGTAAATTTTCACCACCCCGGGGTGGTCAAAATCATCAAAATTACAAGAAATTTTTTTAGTCCACATATCATTTGCGCAGTGTCCACAGATGTTCAAAAGTCTATTTTGAGCCTAAATTTGGGAATTTTGACAAATGTGCAAATTCTTGACAGAATTGTAAATTTTTACCACCCAGGGGTGGTCAAAATCATCAAAATTACAAGAAATTTTTTTAGTCCACATATCATTTCCGCAGTATCCATACATGTTCAAAAGTCCTTTTTGAGTCTAAAATTTGGAATTTTAAGAAGTGTGCAAATTCATGCCAGAATTGTAAATTTTCACCACCCCGGGGTGGTCAAAATCAGAATAATTAGACAAAAAATATTTAATCCCCATATCATTTGCGCAGTGTCCACAGATGTTCAAAAGTCTATTTTGAGCCTAAATTTGGGAATTTTGACAAATGTGCAAATTCATGCCAGAATTGTAAATTTTCACCACCCCGGGTGGTCAAAATCATCAAAATCGAAAAAAAAAATTAAGTCCCCATATCATTTGCGCAGTGTCCACAGATCTTCTAAAGTCTATTTTGAGCCTAAATTTTGGAATTTTGACAAATGTGCAAATTCTTGCCAGAATTGTAAATTTTCACCACCCCGGGGTTGTCAAAATCATCAAATTTTACACGAAATTTTTTTAGTCCCCATATCATTTGCGCAGTGTCCACAGATGTTCAAAAGTCTATTTTGAGCCTAAATTTGGGAATTTTGACAAATGTGCAAATTCATGCCAGAATTGTAAATTTTCACCACCCCGGGGTGGTCAAAATCATCAAAATTAGACAAAAAATATTTAGTCCCCATATCATTTGCGCAGTGTCCACAGATGTTCAAAAGTCTATTTTGAGCCTAAATTTGGGAATTTTGACAAATGTGCAATTTCTTGCCAGAATTGTAAATTTTCACCACCCCGGGGTGGTCAAAATCATCAAAATTACACGAATTTTTTTTAGTCCCCATATCATTTGCGCAGTGTCCACAGATGTTCAAAAGTCTATTTTGAGCCTAAATTTGGGAATTTTGACAAATGTGCAAATTCATGCCAGAATTGTAAATTTTCACCACCCCGGGGTGGTCAAAATCATCAAAATTAGACAAAAAATATTTAGTCCCCATATCATTTGCGCAGTGTCCACAGATGTTCAAAAGTCTATTTTGAGCCTAAATTTGGGAATTTTGACAAATGTTGAAATTCTTGCCAGAATTGTAAATTTTCACCACCCCGGGGTGGTCAAAATCATCAAAATTACACGAAATTTTTTTAGTCCCCATATCATTTGCGCAGTGTCCACAGATGTTCAAAAGTCTATTTTGAGGCTAAATTTGGGAATTTTGACAAATGTGCAAATTCATGCCAGAATTGGTGGTCAAAATCATCAAAATTAGACAAAAAATATTTAGTCCCCATATCATTTGCGCAGTAACCACAGATGTTCAAAAGTCTATTTTGAGCCTAAATTTGGGAATTTTGACAAATGTTGAAATTCTTGCCAGAATTGTAAATTTTCACCACCCCGGGGTGGTCAAAATCATCAAAATTACAAGAAATTTGTTTAGTCCACATATCATTTACGCAGTGTTCACAGATGTTCAAAAGTCTATTTAGAGCCTAAATTTTGGAATGTTGACAAATGTGCAAATTCTTGACAGAATTCTAAATTTTCACCACCCCGGGGTGGTCAAAATCATCAAAATTACAACAATTTTTTTTAGTCCACATATCATTTCCGCAGTATCCATAGATGTTCAAAAGTCCTTTTTGAGCCTAAAATTTGGAATTTTAAGAAGTGTACAAATTCATGCCAGAATTGTAAATTTTCACCACCCCGGTGTGGTCAAAATCAGAATAATTAGACAAAAAATATTTAGTCCTCATATCATTTGCGCAGTGTCCACAGATGTCCAGAAGTCTATTTTGAGCCTAAATTTGGGAATTTTGACAAATGTGCAAATTCATGCCAGAATTGTAAATTTTCACCACCCCGGGGTGGTCAAAATCATCAAATTTTACACGAAATTTTTTTAGTCCATATATCATTTGCGCAGTGTCCACAGATGTTCAAAAGTCTATTTTGAGCCTAAATTTGGGAATTTTGACAAATGTGCAATTTCTTGCCAGAATTGTAAATTTTCACCACCCCGGGGTGGTCAAAATCATCAAAATTACACGAATTTTTTTTAGTCCCCATATCATTTGCGCAGTGTCCACAGATGTTCAAAAGTCTATTTTGAGCCTAAATTTGGGAATTTTGACAAATGTGCAAATTCATGCCAGAATTGTAAATTTTCACCACCCCGGGGTGGTCAAAATCATCAAAATTAGACAAAAAATATTTAGTCCCCATATCATTTGCGCAGTGTCCACAGATGTTCAAAAGTCTATTTTGAGCCTAAATTTGGGAATTTTGACAAATGTGCAATTTCTTGCCAGAATTGTAAATTTTCACCACCCCGGGGTGGTCAAAATCATCAAGATTACACGAATTTTTTTTAGTCCATATATCATTTGCGCAGTGTCCACAGATGTTCAAAAGTCTATTTTGAGGCTAAATTTGGGAATTTTGACAAATGTGCAAATTCATGCCAGAATTGTAAATTTTCACCACCCCGGGGTGGTCAAAATCATCAAAATTAGACAAAAAATATTTAGTCCCCATATCATTTGCGCAGTGTCCACAGATGTTCAAAAGTCTATTTTGAGCCTAAATTTGGGAATTTTGACAAATGTTGAAATTCTTTCCAGAATTGTAAATTTTCACCACCCCGGGGTGGTCAAAATCATCAAAATTACACGAAATTTCTTTAGTCCACATATCATTTGCGCAGTGTCCACAGATGTTCAAAAGTCTATTTTGAGCCTAAATTTTGGAATTTTGACAAATGTGCAAATTCTTGACAGAATTGTAAATTTTCACCACCCCGGGGTGGTCAAAATCATCAAAATTACAACAATTTTTTTTAGTCCACATATCATTTCCACAGTATCCATACATGTTCAAAAGTCTTTTTTGAGCCTAAAATTTGGAATTTTAAGAAGTGTGCAAATTCATGCCAGAATTGTAAATTTTCACCACCCCGGGGTGGTCAAAATCATCAAAATTACAAGAAATTTTTTTAGTCCACATATCATTTGCGCAGTGTTCACAGATGTTCAAAAGTGTATTTTGAGCCTAAATTTTGGAATTTTGACAAATGTGCAAATTCTTGACAGAATTGTAAATTTTTACCACCCCGGGGTGGTCAAAATCATCAAAATTACAAGAAATTTTTTTAGTCCACATATCATTTCCGCAGTATCCATACATGTTCAAAAGTCCTTTTTGAGCCTAAAATTTGGAATTTTAAGAAGTGTACAAATTCATGCCAGAATTGTAAATTTTCACCACCCCGGGGTGGTCAAAATCATCAAAATCGAAAAAAAAAATTAAGTCCCCATATCATTTGCGCAGTGTCCACAGATCTTCTAAAGTCTATTTTGAGCCTAAATTTTGGAATTTTGACAAATGTGCAAATTCTTGACAGAACTGTAAATTTTCACCACCCCGGGGTGGTCAAAATCATCAAATTTTACACGAAATTTTTTTAGTCCATATATCATTTGGGCAGTGTCCACAGATGTTCAAAAGTCTATTTTGAGCCTAAATTTGGGAATGTTGACAAATGTGCAAATTCTTGACAGATTTCTAAATTTTCACCACCCTGGGGTGGTCAAAATCATCAAAATTACAACAATTTTTTTTAGTCCACATATCATTTCCGCAGTATCCATACATGTTCAAAAGTCTTTTTTGAGTCTAAAATTTGGAATTTTAAGAAGTGTGCAAATTCATGCCAGAATTGTAAATTTTCACCACCCCGGGGTGGTCAAAATCATCAAAATTACACGAAATTTTTTTAGTCCACATATCATTTGCGCAGTGTTCACAGATGTTCAAAAGTCTATTTTGAGCCTAAATTTGGGAATTTTGACAAATGTGCAAATTCTTGACAGAATTGTAAATTTTTACCACCCAGGGGTGGTCAAAATCATCAAAATTACAAGAAATTTTTTTAGTCCACATATCATTTCCGCAGTATCCATAGATGTTCAAAAGTCTTTTTTCAGTCTAAAATTTGGAATTTTAAGAAGTGTGCAAATTCATGCCAGAATTGTAAATTTTCACCACCCCGGGGTGGTCAAAATCATCAAAATTACACGAAATATTTTATATTGACAGAATAATTAGACAAAAAATATTTAATCCCCCATATCATTTGCGCAGTGTCCACAGATGTTCAAAAGTCTATTTTGAGCCTAAATTTTGGAATTTTAAGAAGTGTACAAATTCATGCCAGAATTGTAAATTTTCACCACCCCGGGGTGGTCAAAATCATCAAAATCGAAAAAAAAAATTAAGTCCCCATATCATTTGCGCAGTGTCCACAGATCTTCTAAAGTCTATTTTGAGCCTAAATTTTGGAATTTTGACAAATGTGCAAATTCATGCCAGAATTGTAAATTTTCACCACCCCGGGGTTGTCAAAATCATCAAATTTTACACGAAATTTTTTTAGTCCATATATCATTTGCGCAGTGTCCACAGATGTTCAAAAGTCTATTTTGAGCCTAAATTTGGGAATTTTGACAAATGTGCAATTTCTTGCCAGAATTGTACATTTTCACCACCCCGGGGTGGTCAAAATCATCAAAATTACACGAATTTTTTTTAGTCCCCATATCATTTGCGCAGTGTCCACAGATGTTCAAAAGTCTATTTTGAGCCTAAATTTGGGAATTTTGACAAATGTGCAAATTCATGCCAGAATTGTAAATTTTCACCACCCCGGGGTGGTCAAAATCATCAAAATTAGACAAAAAATATTTAGTCCCCATATCATTTGCGCAGTGTCCACAGATGTTCAAAAGTCTATTTTGAGCCTAAATTTGGGAATTTTGACAAATGTGCAATTTCTTGCCAGAATTGTAAATTTTCACTTCCCAGGGGTGGTCAAAATCATCAAAATTAGACAAAAAATATTTAGTCCCCATATCATTTGCGCAGTGTCCACAGATGTTCAAAAGTCTATTTTGAGCCTAAATTTGGGAATTTTGACAAATGTGCAATTTCTTGCCAGAATTGTAAATTTTCACCACCCCGGGGTGGTCAAAATCATCAAAATTACACGAAATTTTTTTAGTCCACATATCATTTGCGCAGTGTTCACAGATGTTCAAAAGTCTATTTTGAGCCTAAATTTGGGAATTTTGACAAATGTGCAAATTCTTGACAGAATTGTAAATTTTCACCACCCAGGGGTGGTCAAAATCATCAAAATTACAAGAAATTTTTTTAGTCCACATATCATTTGCGCAGTGTTCACAGATGTTCAAAAGTCTATTTTGAGGCTAAATTTGGGAATTTTGACAAATGTGCAAATTCTTGACAGAATTGTAAATTTTTACCACCCAGGGGTGGTCAAAATCATCAAAATTACAAGAAATTTTTTTAGTCCACATATCATTTCCGCAGTATCCATACATGTTCAAAAGTCTTTTTTGAGCCTAAAATTTGGAATTTTAAGAAGTGTACAAATTCATGCCAGAATTGTAAATTTTCACCACCCCGGGGTGGTCAAAATCATCAAAATCGAAAAAAAAAATTAAGTCCCCATATCATTTGCGCAGTGTCCACAGATCTTCTAAAGTCGATTTTGAGCCTAAATTTGGGAATTTTGACAAATGTGCAAATTCATGCCAGAATTGTAAATTTTCACCACCCCGGGGTGGTCAAAATCATCAAATTTTACACGAAATTTTTTTAGTCCATATATCATTTGCGCAGTGTCCACAGATGTTCAAAAGTCTATTTTGAGCCTAAATTTGGGAATTTTGACAAATGTGCAATTTCTTGCCAGAATTGTAAATTTTCACCACCCCGGGGTGGTCAAAATCATCAAAATTAGACAAAAAATATTTAGTCCCCATATCATTTGCGCAGTGTCCACAGATGTTCAAAAGTCTATTTTGAGCCTAAATTTTGGAATTTTGACAAATGTGCAAATTCTTGCCAGAATTGTACATTTTCACCACCCCGGGGTGGTCAAAATCATCAAAATTACAAGAAATTTTTTTAGTCCACATATCATTTGCGCAGTGTCCACAGATGTTCAAAAGTCTATTTTGAGCCTAAATTTTGGAATTTTGACAAATGTGCAAATTCTTGACAGAATTGTAAATTTTCACCACCCCGGGGTGGTCAAAATCATCAAAATTACAACAATTTTTTTTAGTCCACATATCATTTCCGCAGTATCCATACATGTTCAAAAGTCCTTTTTGAGTCTAAAATTTGGAATTTTAAGAAGTGTGCAAATTCATGCCAGAATTGTAAATTTTCACCACCCCGGGGTGGTCAAAATCAGAATAATTAGACAAAAAATATTTAATCCCCCATATCATTTGCGCAGTCTCCACAGATCTTCTAAAGTCTATTTTGAGCCTAAATTTGGGAATTTTGACAAATGTGCAAATTCATGCCAGAATTGTACATTTTCACCACCCCGGGTTGGTCAAAATCATTAAAATTACACGAAATTTTTTTAGTCCATATATCATTTGCGCAGTGTCCACAGATGTTCAAAAGTCTATTTTGAGCCTAAATTTGGGAATTTTGACAAATGTGCAAATTCTTGCCAGAATTGTAAATTTTCACCACCCAGGGATGGTCAAAATCATCAAAATTACACGAAATTTTTTTAGTCCACATATCATTTCCGCAGTGTCCACAGATGTTCAAAAGTCTATTTTGAGCCTAAATTTTTTTTTTTTTTAAATTTGCAAATTCATGCCAGAATTGTAAATTTTCACCACCCCCGGGTGGTCAAAATCATCAAAATTAGACAAAAAATATTTAGTCCCCATATCATTTGCGCAGTGTCCACTGATGTTCAAAAGTCTATTTTGAGGCTAAATTTGGGAATTTTGACAAATGTGCAATTTCTTGCCAGAATTGTAAATTTTCACCACCCCGGGGTGGTCAAAATCATCAAAATTACACGAATTTTTTTTAGTCCCCATATCATTTGCGCAGTGTCCACAGATGTTCAAAAGTCTATTTTGAGCCTAAATTTGGGAATTTTGACAAATGTGCAAATTCATGCCAGAATTGTAAATTTTCACCACCCCGGGGTGGTCAAAATCATCAAAAATTACACGAATTTTTTTTAGTCCCCATATCATTTGCGCAGTGTCCACAGATGTTCAAAAGTCTATTTTGAGCCTAAATTTGGGAATTTTGACAAATGTGCAAATTCTTGACAGAATTGTAAATTTTTACCACCCCGGGGTGGTCAAAATCATCAAAATTACAAGAAATTTTTTTAGTCCACATATCATTTCCGCAGTATCCATACATGTTCAAAGTCCTTTTTGAGCCTAAAATTTGGAATTTTAAGAAGTGTACAAATTCATGCCAGAATTGTAAATTTTCACCACCCCGGGGTGGTCAAAATCATCAAAATCGAAAAAAAAAATTAAGTCCCCATATCATTTGCGCAGTGTCCACAGATCTTCTAAAGTCTATTTTGAGCCTAAATTTTGGAATTTTGACAAATGTGCAAATTCTTGCCAGAATTGTAAATTTTCACCACCCCGGGGTGGTCAAAATCATCAAATTTTACACGAAATTTTTTTAGTCCATATATCATTTGCGCAGTGTCCACAGATGTTCAAAAGTCTATTTTGAGCCTAAATTTTGGAATTTTGACTAATGTGCAATTTCTTGCCAGAATTGTAAATTTTCACCACCCCGGGGTGGTCAAAATCATCAAAATTACACGAATTTTTTTTAGTCCCCATATCATTTGCGCAGTGTCCACAGATGTTCAAAAGTCTATTTTGAGCCTAAATTTTGGAATTTTGACAAATGTGCAAATTCATGCCAGAATTGTAAATTTTCACCACCCCGGGGTGGTCAAAATCATCAAAATTAGACAAAAAATATTTAGTCCATATATCATTTGCGCAGTGTCCACAGATGTTCAAAAGTCTATTTTGAGCCTAAATTTGGGAATTTTGACAAATGTGCAAATTCTTGCCAGAATTGTAAATTTTCACCACCCCGGGGTGGTCAAAATCATCAAAATTACAAGAAATTTTTTTAGTCCACATATCATTTGCGCAGTGTCCACAGATGTTCAAAAGTCTATTTTGAGCCTAAATTTTGGAATGTTGACAAATGTGCAAATTCTTGACAGATTTCTAAATTTTCACCACCCCGGGGTGGTCAAAATCATCAAAATTACAACAATTTTTTTTAGTCCACATATCATTTCCGCAGTATCCATACATGTTCAAAAGTCTTTTTTGAGTCTAAAATTTGGAATTTTAAGAAGTGTGCAAATTCATGCCAGAATTGTAAATTTTCACCACCCCGGGGTGCTCAAAATCATCAAAATTACACGAAATTTTTTTAGTCCACATATCATTTGCGCAGTGTTCACAGATGTTCAAAAGTCTATTTTGAGCCTAAATTTGGGAATTTTGACAAATGTGCAAATTCTTGACAGAATTGTAAATTTTCACCACCCAGGGGTGGTCAAAATCATCAAAATTACAAGAAATTTTTTTAGTCCACATATCATTTGCGCAGTGTTCACAGATGTTCAAAAGTCTATTTTGAGCCTAAATTTGGGAATTTTGACAAATGTGCAAATTCTTGACAGAATTGTAAATTTTTACCACCCCGGGGTGGTCAAAATCATCAAAATTACAAGAAATTTTTTTAGTCCACATATCATTTCCGCAGTATCCATACATGTTCAAAAGTCTTTTTTGAGCCTAAAATTTGGAATTTTAAGAAGTGTACAAATTCATGCCAGAATTGTAAATTTTCACCACCCCGGGGTGGTCAAAATCATCAAAATCGAAAAAAAAAATTAAGTCCCCATATCATTTGCGCAGTGTCCACAGATCTTCTAAAGTCGATTTTGAGCCTAAATTTGGGAATTTTGACAAATGTGCAAATTCATGCCAGAATTGTAAATTTTCACCACCCCGGGGTGGTCAAAATCATCAAATTTTACACGAAATTTTTTTAGTCCATATATCATTTGCGCAGTGTCCACAGATGTTCAAAAGTCTATTTTGAGCCTAAATTTGGGAATTTTGACAAATGTGCAATTTCTTGCCAGAATTGTAAATTTTCACCACCCCGGGGTTGTCAAAATCATCAAAATTAGACAAAAAATATTTAGTCCCCATATCATTTGCGCAGTGTCCACAGATGTTCAAAAGTCTATTTTGAGCCTAAATTTGGGAATTTTGACAAATGTGCAAATTCTTGCCAGAATTGTACATTTTCACCACCCCGGGGTGGTCAAAATCATCAAAATTACACGAAATTTTTTTAGTCCACATATCATTTGCGCAGTGTCCACAGATGTTCAAAAGTCTATTTTGAGCCTAAATTTTGGAATTTTGACAAATGTGCAAATTCTTGACAGAATTGTAAATTTTCACCACCCCGGGGTGGTCAAAATCATCAAAATTACAACAATTTTTTTTAGTCCACATATCATTTCCGCAGTATCCATACATGTTCAAAAGTCCTTTTTGAGTCTAAAATTTGGAATTTTAAGAAGTGTGCAAATTCATGCCAGAATTGTAAATTTTCACCACCCCGGGGTGGTCAAAATCATCAAAATTAGACAAAAAATATTTAATCCCCCATATCATTTGCGCAGTCTCCACAGATCTTCTAAAGTCTATTTTGAGCCTAAATTTTGGAATTTTGACAAATGTGCAAATTCATGCCAGAATTGTACATTTTCACCACCCCGGGTTGGTCAAAATCATTAAAATTACACGAAATTTTTTTAGTCCATATATCATTTGCGCAGTGTCCACAGATGTTCAAAAGTCTATTTTGAGCCTAAATTTGGGAATTTTGACAAATGTGCAAATTCTTGCCAGAATTGTAAATTTTCACCACCCAGGGATGGTCAAAATCATCAAAATTACACGAAATTTTTTTAGTCCACATATCATTTCCGCAGTGTCCACAGATGTTCAAAAGTCTATTTTGAGCCTAAATTATTTTTTTTTTAAAATTTGCAAATTCATGCCAGAATTGTAAATTTTCACCACCCCCGGGTGGTCAAAATCATCAAAATTAGACAAAAAATATTTAGTCCCCATATCATTTGCGCAGTGTCCACAGATGTTCAAAAGTCTATTTTGAGTCTAAATTTGGGAATTTTGACAAATGTGCAATTTCTTGCCAGAATTGTAAATTTTCACCACCCCGGGGTGGTCAAAATCATCAAAATTACACGAATTTTTTTTAGTCCCCATATCATTTGCGCAGTGTCCACAGATGTTCAAAAGTCTATTTTGAGCCTAAATTTGGGAATTTTGACAAATGTGCAAATTCATGCCAGAATTGTAAATTTTCACCACCCCGGGGTGGTCAAAATCATCAAAATTACAAGAATTTTTTTTAGTCCACATATCATTTCCGCAGTATCCATAGATGTTCAAAAGTCCTTTTTGAGTCTAAAATTTGGAATTTTAAGAAGTGTGCAAATTCATGCCAGAATTGTAAATTTTCACCACCCCGGGGTGGTCAAAATCATCAAAATTACACGAATTTTTTTAGTCCCCATATCATTTGCGCAGTGTCCACAGATGTTCAAAAGTCTATTTTGAGCCTAAATTTGGGAATTTTGACAAATGTTGAAATTCTTGACAGAATTGTAAATTTTCACCACCCCGGGGTGGTCAAAATCATCAAAATTACAAGAAATTTTTTTAGTCCACATATCATTTGCGCAGTGTCAACAGATGTTCAAAAGTCTATTTTGAGCCTAAATTTTGGAATGTTGACAAATGTGCAAATTCTTGACAGAATTGTAAATTTTCACCACCCCGGGGTGGTCAAAATCATCAAAATTACAACAATTTTTTTTAGTCCACATATCATTTCCGCAGTATCCATACATGTTCAAAAGTCTTTTTTGAGCCTAAAATTTGGAATTTTAAGAAGTGTGCAAATTCATGCCAGAATTGTAAATTTTCACCACCCCGGGGTGGTCAAAATCATCAAAATTACACGAAATTTTTTTAGTCCACATATCATTTGCGCAGTGTTCACAGATGTTCGAAAGTCTATTTTGAGCCTAAATTTGGGAATTTTGACAAATGTGCAAATTCTTGACAGAATTGTAAATTTTTACCACCCAGGGGTGGTCAAAATCATCAAAATTACAAAAATTTTTTTAGTCCACATATCATTTCCGTAGTATCCATACATGTTCAAAAGTCCTTTTTGAGCCTAAAATTTGGAATTTTAAGAAGTGTACAAATTCATGCCAGAATTGTAAATTTTCACCACCCCGGGGTGGTCAAAATCATCAAAATCGAAAAAAAAAATTAAGTCCCCATATCATTTGCGCAGTGTCCACAGATCTTCTAAAGTCTATTTTGAGCCTAAATTTTGGAATTTTGACAAATGTGCAAATTTTTGACAGAATTGTAAATTTTCACCACCCCGGGGTGGTCAAAATCATCAAATTTTACACGAAATTTTTTTAGTCCATATATCATTTGCGCAGTGTCCACAGATGTTCAAAAGTCTATTTTAAGCCTAAATTTTGGAATTTTGACTAATGTGCAATTTCTTGCCAGAATTGTAAATTTTCACCACCCCGGGGTGGTCAAAATCATCAAAATTACACGAATTTTTTTTAGTCCACATATCATTTGCGCAGTGTCCACAGATGTTCAAAAGTCTATTTTGAGCCTAAATTTGGGAATTTTGACAAATGTGGAAATTCATGCCAAAATTGTAAATTTTCACCACCCTGGGGTGGTCAAAATCATCAAAATTAGACAAAAAATATTTAGTCCCCATATCATTTGCGCAGTGTCCACAGATGTTCAAAAGTCTATTTTGAGCCTAAATTTGGGAATTTTGACAAATGTTGAAATTCTTTCCAGAATTGTAAATTTTCACCACCCCGGGGTGGTCAAAATCATCAAAATTACAAGAAATTTTTTTAGTCCACATATCATTTGCGCAGTGTCAACAGATGTTCAAAAGTCTATTTTGAGCCTAAATTTTGGAATGTTGACAAATGTGCAAATTCTTGACAGAATTGTAAATTTTCACCACCCCGGGGTTGTCAAAATCATCAAAATTACAACAATTTTTTTTAGTCCACATATCATTTCTGCAGTATCCATACATGTTCAAAAGTCTTTTTTGAGCCTAAAATTTGGAATTTTAAGAAGTGTGCAAATTCATGCCAGAATTGTAAATTTTCACCACCCCGGGGTGGTCAAAATCATCAAAATTACACGAAATTTTTTTAGTCCACATATCATTTGCGCAGTGTTCACAGATGTTCAAAAGTCTATTTTGAGCCTAAATTTGGGAATTTTGACAAATGTGCAAATTCTTGACAGAATTGTAAATTTTTACCACCCCGGGGTGGTCAAAATCATCAAAATTACAAGAAATTTTTTTAGTCCACATATCATTTCCGCAGTATCCATACATGTTCAAAAGTCCTTTTTGAGCCTAAAATTTGGAATTTTAAGAAGTGTACAAATTCATGCCAGAATTGTAAATTTTCACCACCCCGGGGTGGTCAAAATCATCAAAATCGAAAAAAAAAATTAAGTCCCCATATCATTTGCGCAGTGTCCACAGATCTTCTAAAGTCTATTTTGAGCCTAAATTTTGGAATTTTGACAAATGTGCAAATTCTTGACAGAATTGTAAATTTTCACCACCCCGGGGTGGTCAAAATCATCAAATTTTACACGAAATTTGTTTAGTCCATATATCATTTGCGCAGTGTCCACAGATGTTCAAAAGTCTATTTTGAGCCTAAATTTTGGAATTTTGACAAATGTGCAATTTCTTGCCAGAATTGTAAATTTTCACCACCCCGGGGTGGTCAAAATCATCAAAATTACACGAATTTTTTTTAGTCCACATATCATTTGCGCAGTGTCCACAGATGTTCAAAAGTCTATTTTGAGCCTAAATTTGGGAATTTTGACAAATGTGCAAATTCATGCCAAAATTGTAATTTTTCACCACCCCGGGGTGGTCAAAATCATCAAAATTAGACAAAAAATATTTAGTCCCCATATCATTTGCGCAGTGTCCACAGATGTTCAAAAGTCTATTTTGAGCCTAAATTTTGGAATTTTGACAAATGTGCAAATTCTTGCCAGAATTGTAAATTTTCACCACCCCGGGGTGGTCAAAATCATCAAAATTACAAGAAATTTTTTTAGTCCCCATATCATTTGCGCAGTGTCCACAGATGTTCAAAAGTCTATTTTGAGCCTAAATTTTGGAATGTTGACAAATGTGCAAATTCTTGACAGATTTCTAAATTTTCACCACCCTGTGGTGGTCAAAATCATCAAAATTACAACAATTTTTTTTAGTCCACATATCATTTCCGCAGTATCCATACATGTTCAAAAGTCTTTTTTGAGTCTAAAATTTGGAATTTTAAGAAGTGTGCAAATTCATGCCAGAATTGTAAATTTTCACCACCCCGGGGTGGTCAAAATCATCAAAATCGAACAAAAAAATTAAGTCCCCATATCATTTGCGCAGTGTCCACAGATCTTCTAAAGTCTATTTTGAGCCTAAATTTTGGAATTTTGACAAATGTGCAAATTCATGCCAGAATTGTAAATTTTCACCACCCCGGGGTGGTCAAAATCATCAAATTTTACACGAAATTTTTTTAGTCCATATATCATTTGCGCAGTGTCCACAGATGTTCAAAAGTCTCTTTTGAGCCTAAATTTGGGAATTTTGACAAATGTGCAATTTCTTGCCAGAATTGTAAATTTTCACCACCCCGGGGTGGTCAAAATCATCAAAATTAGACAAAAAATATTTAGTCCCCATATCATTTGCGCAGTGTCCACAGATGTTCAAAAGTCTATTTTGAGCCTAAATTTTGGAATTTTGACAAATGTGCAAATTCATGCCAGAATTGTAAATTTTCACCACCCCGGGGTGGTCAAAATCATCAAAATTACAAGAAATTTTTTCAGTCCCCATATCATTTGCGCAGTGTCCACAGATGTTCAAAAGTCTATTTTGAGCCTAAATTTGGGAATTTTGACAAATGTGCAAATTCTTGACAGAATTGTAAATTTTTACCACCCCGGGGTGGTCAAAATCATCAAAATTACAAGAAATTTTTTTAGTCCACATATCATTTCCGCAGTATCCATACATGTTCAAAAGTCTTTTTTGAGTCTAAAATTTGGAATTTTAAGAAGTGTGCAAATTCATGCCAGAATTGTAAATTTTCACCACCCCGGGGTGGTCAAAATCATCAAAATCGAAACAAAAAAATTAAGTCCCCATATCATTTGCGCAGTGTCCACAGATCTTCTAAAGTCTATTTTGAGCCTAAATTTTGGAATTTTGACAAATGTGCAAATTCATGCCAGAATTGTAAATTTTCACCACCCCGGGGTGGTCAAAATCATCAAATTTTACACGAAATTTTTTTAGTCCATATATCATTTGCGCAGTGTCCACAGATGTTCAAAAGTCTCTTTTGAGCCTAAATTTGGGAATTTTGACAAATGTGCAATTTCTTCCCAGAATTGTAAATTTTCACCACCCCGGGGTGGTCAAAATCATCAAAATTAGACAAAAAATATTTAGTCCCCATATCATTTGCGCAGTGTCCACAGATGTTCAAAAGTCTATTTTGAGCCTAAATTTTGGAATTTTGACAAATGTGCAAATTCTTGCCAGAATTGTAAATTTTCACCACCCCGGGGTGGTCAAAATCATCAAAATTACAAGAAATTTTTTTAGTCCCCATATCATTTGCGCAGTGTCCACAGATGTTCAAAAGTCTATTTTGAGCCTAAATTTGGGAATTTTGACAAATGTGCAAATTCATGCCAGAATTGTAAATTTTCACCACCCCGGGGTGGTCAAAATCATCAAAATTACAACAATTTTTTTTAGTCCACATATCATTTCCGCAGTATCCATAGATGTTCAAAAGTCCTTTTTGAGTCTAAAATTTGGAATTTTAAGAAGTGTGCAAATTCATGCCAGAATTGTAAATTTTCACCACCCCGGGGTGGTCAAAATCAGAATAATTAGACAAAAAATATTTAATCCCCCATATCATTTGCGCAGTGTCCACAGATGTTCAAAAGTCTATTTTGAGCCTAAATTTTGGAATTTTAAGAAGTGTACAAATTCATGCCAGAATTGTAAATTTTCACCACCCCGGGGTGCTCAAAATCATCAAAATCGAAAAAAAAAATTAAGTCCCCATATCATTTGCGCAGTGTCCACAGATCTTCTAAAGTCTATTTTGAGCCTAAATTTTGGAATTTTGACAAATGTGCAAATTCTTGCCAGAATTGTAAATTTTCACCACCCCGGGGTTGTCAAAATCATCAAATTTTACACGAAATTTTTTTAGTCCATATATCATTTCCGCAGTATCCATAGATGTTCAAAAGTCCTTTTTGAGTCTAAAATTTGGAATTTTAAGAAGTGTGCAAATTCATGCCAGAATTGTAAATTTTCACCACCCCGGGGTGGTCAAAATCATCAAAATTACAAGAAATTTTTTTAGTCCACATATCATTTCCGCAGTATCCATACATGTTCAAAAGTCCTTTTTGAGCCTAAAATTTGGAATTTTAAGAAGTGTACAAATTCATGCCAGAATTGTAAATTTTCACCACCCCGGGGTGGTCAAAATCATCAAAATCGAAAAAAAAAATTAAGTCCCCATATCATTTGCGCAGTGTCCACAGATCTTCTAAAGTCTATTTTGAGCCTAAATTTTGGAATTTTGACAAATGTGCAAATTCTTGACAGAATTGTAAATTTTCACCACCCCGGGGTGGTCAAAATCATCAAATTTTACACGAAATTTGTTTAGTCCATATATCATTTGCGCAGTGTCCACAGATGTTCAAAAGTCTATTTTGAGCCTAAATTTTGGAATATTGACTAATGTGCAATTTCTTGCCAGAATTGTAAATTTTCACCACCCCGGGGTGGTCAAAATCATCAAAATTACACGAATTTTTTTTAGTCCCCATATCATTTGCGCAGTGTCCACAGATGTTCAAAAGTCTATTTTGAGCCTAAATTTGGGAATTTTGACAAATGTGCAAATTCATGCCAAAATTGTAAATTTTCACCACCCTGGGGTGGTCAAAATCATCAAAATTAGACAAAAAATATTTAGTCCCCATATCATTTGCGCAGTGTCCACAGATGTTCAAAAGTCTATTTTGAGCCTAAATTTTGGAATTTTGACAAATGTGCAAATTCTTGCCAGAATTGTAAATTTTGACCACCCCGGGGTGGTCAAAATCATCAAAATTACAAGAAATTTTTTTAGTCCCCATATCATTTGCGCAGTGTCCACAGATGTTCAAAAGTCTATTTTGAGCCTAAATTTTGGAATGTTGACAAATGTGCAAATTCTTGACAGATTTCTAAATTTTCACCACCCTGGGGTGGTCAAAATCATCAAAATTACAACAATTTTTTTTAGTCCACATATCATTTCCGCAGTATCCATACATGTTCAAAAGTCTTTTTTGAGTCTAAAATTTGGAATTTTAAGAAGTGTGCAAATTCATGCCAGAATTGTAAATTTTCACCACCCCGGGGTGGTCAAAATCATCAAAATCGAAACAAAAAAATTAAGTCCCCATATCATTTGCGCAGTGTCCACAGATCTTCTAAAGTCGATTTTGAGCCTAAATTTGGGAATTTTGACAAATGTGCAAATTCATGCCAGAATTGTAAATTTTCACCACCCCGGGGTGGTCAAAATCATCAAATTTTACACGAAATTTTTTTAGTCCATATATCATTTGCGCAGGGTCCACAGATGTTCAAAAGTCTCTTTTGAGCCTAAATTTGGGAATTTTGACAAATGTGCAATTTCTTCCCAGAATTGTACATTTTCACCACCCCGGGGTGGTCAAAATCATCAAAATTAGACAAAAAATATTTAGTCCCCCATATCATTTGCGCAGTGTCCACAGATGTTCAAAAGTCTATTTTGAGCCTAAATTTGGGAATTTTGACAAATGTGCAAATTCATGCCAGAATTGTAAATTTTCACCACCCCGGGGTGGTCAAAATCATCAAAATTACAAGAATTTTTTTTAGTCCACATATCATTTCCGCAGTATCCATAGATGTTCAAAAGTCCTTTTTGAGTCTAAAATTTGGAATTTTAAGAAGTGAGCAAATTCTTGACAGAATTGTAAATTTTCACCACCCCAGGGTGGTCAAAATCAGAATAATTAGACAAAAAATATTTAATCCCCCATATCATTTGCGCAGTGTCCACAGATGTTCAAAAGTCTATTTTGAGCCTAAATTTTGGAATTTTAAGAAGTGTACAAATTCATGCCAGAATTGTAAATTTTCACCACCCCGGGGTGGTCAAAATCATCAAAATCGAAGAAAAAAATTAAGTCCCCATATCATTTGCGCAGTGTCCACAGATCTTCTAAAGTCTATTTTGAGCCTAAATTTTGGAATTTTGACAAATGTGCAAATTCTTGCCAGAATTGTAAATTTTCACCACCCCGGGGTTGTCAAAATCATCAAATTTTACACGAAATTTTTTTAGTCCATATATCATTTGCGCAGTGTCCACACATGTTCAAAAGTCTATTTTGAGCCTAAATTTGGGAATTTTGACAAATGTGCAATTTCTTGCCAGAATTGTAAATTTTCACCACCCCGGGGTGGTCAAAATCATCAAAATTACACGAATTTTTTTTAGTCCCCATATCATTTGTGCAGTGTCCACAGATGTTCAAAAGTCTATTTTGAGCCTAAATTTGGGAATTTTGACAAATGTGCAAATTCATGCCAGAATTGTAAATTTTCACCACCCCGGGGTGGTCAAAATCATCAAAATTAGACAAAAAATATTTAGTCCCCATATCATTTGCGCAGTGTCCACAGATGTTCAAAAGTCTATTTTGAGCCTAAATTTGGGAATTTTGACAAATGTGCAATTTCTTGCCAGAATTGTAAATTTTCACCACCCCGGGGTGGTCAAAATCATCAAAATTACACGAATTTTTTTAGTCCCCATATCATTTGCGCAGTGTCCACAGATGTTCAAAAGTCTATTTTGAGCCTAAATTTGGGAATTTTGACAAATGTGCAAATTCTTGCCAGAATTGTAAATTTTCACCACCCCGGGGTGGTCAAAATCATCAAAATTACAAGAAATTTTTTTAGTCCACATATCATTTGCGCAGTGTCAACAGATGTTCAAAAGTCTATTTTGAGCCTAAATTTTGGAATGTTGACAAATGTGCAAATTCTTGACAGAATTGTAAATTTTCACCACCCCGGGGTGGTCAAAATCATCAAAATTACAACAATTTTTTTTAGTCCACATATCATTTCTGCAGTATCCATACATGTTCAAAAGTCTTTTTTGAGCCTAAAATTTGGAATTTTAAGAAGTGTGCAAATTCATGCCAGAATTGTAAATTTTCACCACCCCGGGGTGGTCAAAATCATCAAAATTACACGAAATTTTTTTAGTCCACATATCATTTGCGCAGTGTTCACAGATGTTCAAAAGTCTATTTTGAGCCTAAATTTGGGAATTTTGACAAATGTGCAAATTCTTGACAGAATTGTAAATTTTTACCACCCCGGGGTGGTCAAAATCATCAAAATTACAAGAAATTTTTTTAGTCCACATATCATTTCCGCAGTATCCATACATGTTCAAAAGTCCTTTTTGAGCCTAAAATTTGGAATTTTAAGAAGTGTACAAATTCATGCCAGAATTGTAAATTTTCACCACCCCGGGGTGGTCAAAATCATCAAAATCGAAACAAAAAAATTAAGTCCCCATATCATTTGCGCAGTGTCCACAGATCTTCTAAAGTCTATTTTGAGCCTAAATTTTGGAATTTTGACAAATGTGCAAATTCATGCCAGAATTGTAAATTTTCACCACCCCGGGGTGGTCAAAATCATCAAATTTTACACGAAATTTTTTTAGTCCATATATCATTTGCGCAGTGTCCACAGATGTTCAAAAGTCTCTTTTGAGCCTAAATTTGGGAATTTTGACAAATGTGCAATTTCTTCCCAGAATTGTAAATTTTCACCACCCCGGGGTGGTCAAAATCATCAAAATTAGACAAAAAATATTTAGTCCCCCATATCATTTGCGCAGTGTCCACAGATGTTCAAAAGTCTATTTTGAGCCTAAATTTTGGAATTTTGACACATGTGCAAATTCTTGCCAGAATTGTAAATTTTCACCACCCCGGGGTGGTCAAAATCATCAAAATTACAAGAAATTTTTTTAGTCCCCATATCATTTGCGCAGTGTCCACAGATGTTCAAAAGTCTATTTTGAGCCTAAATTTGGGAATTTTGACAAATGTGCAAATTCATGCCAGAATTGTAAATTTTCACCACCCCGGGGTGGTCAAAATCATCAAAATTACAAGAATTTTTTTTAGTCCACATATCATTTCCGCAGTATCCATAGATGTTCAAAAGTCCTTTTTGAGTCTAAAATTTGGAATTTTAAGAAGTGAGCAAATTCATGCCAGAATTGTAAATTTTCACCACCCCGGGGTGGTCAAAATCAGAATAATTAGACAAAAAATATTTAATCCCCCATATCATTTGCGCAGTGTCCACAGATGTTCAAAAGTCTATTTTGAGCCTAAATTTTGGAATTTTAAGAAGTGTACAAATTCATGCCAGAATTGTAAATTTTCACCACCCCGGGGTGGTCAAAATCATCAAAATCGAAGAAAAAAATTAAGTCCCCATATCATTTGCGCAGTGTCCACAGATCTTCTAAAGTCTATTTTGAGCCTAAATTTTGGAATTTTGACAAATGTGCAAATTCTTGCCAGAATTGTAAATTTTCACCACCCCGGGGTTGTCAAAATCATCAAATTTTACACGAAATTTTTTTAGTCCATATATCATTTGCGCAGTGTCCACACATGTTCAAAAGTCTATTTTGAGCCTAAATTTGGGAATTTTGACAAATGTGCAATTTCTTGCCAGAATTGTAAATTTTCACCACCCCGGGGTGGTCAAAATCATCAAAATTACACGAATTTTTTTTAGTCCCCATATCATTTGTGCAGTGTCCACAGATGTTCAAAAGTCTATTTTGAGCCTAAATTTGGGAATTTTGACAAATGTGCAAATTCATGCCAGAATTGTAAATTTTCACCACCCCGGGGTGGTCAAAATCATCAAAATTAGACAAAAAATATTTAGTCCCCATATCATTTGCGCAGTGTCCACAGATGTTCAAAAGTCTATTTTGAGCCTAAATTTGGGAATTTTGACAAATGTGCAATTTCTTGCCAGAATTGTAAATTTTCACCACCCCGGGGTGGTCAAAATCATCAAAATTACACGAATTTTTTTAGTCCCCATATCATTTGCGCAGTGTCCACAGATGTTCAAAAGTCTATTTTGAGCCTAAATTTGGGAATTTTGACAAATGTTGAAATTCTTTCCAGAATTGTAAATTTTCACCACCCCGGGGTGGTCAAAATCATCAAAATTACAAGAAATTTTTTTAATCCACATATCATTTGCGCAGTGTCAACAGATGTTCAAAAGTCTATTTTGAGCCTAAATTTTGGAATGTTGACAAATGTGCAAATTCTTGACAGAATTGTAAATTTTCACCACCCCGGGGTGGTCAAAATCATCAAAATTACAACAATTTTTTTTAGTCCACATATCATTTCTGCAGTATCCATACATGTTCAAAAGTCTTTTTTGAGCCTAAAATTTGGAATTTTAAGAAGTGTGCAAATTCATGCCAGAATTGTAAATTTTCACCACCTCGGGGTGGTCAAAATCATCAAAATTACACGAAATTTTTTTAGTCCACATATCATTTGCGCAGTGTTCACAGATGTTCAAAAGTCTATTTTGAGCCTAAATTTGGGAATTTTGACAAATGTGCAAATTCTTGACAGAATTGTAAATTTTTACCACCCCGGGGTGGTCAAAATCATCAAAATTACAAGAAATTTTTTTAGTCCACATATCATTTCCGCAGTATCCATACATGTTCAAAAGTCCTTTTTGAGCCTAAAATTTGGAATTTTAAGAAGTGTACAAATTCATGCCAGAATTGTAAATTTTCACCACCCCGGGGTGGTCAAAATCATCAAAATCGAACAAAAAAATTAAGTCCCCATATCATTTGCGCAGTGTCCACAGATCTTCTAAAGTCTATTTTGAGCCTAAATTTTGGAATTTTGACAAATGTGCAAATTCTTGACAGAATTGTAAATTTTCACCACCCCGGGGTGGTCAAAATCATCAAATTTTACACGAAATTTGTTTAGTCCATATATCATTTGCGCAGTGTCCACAGATGTTCAAAAGTCTATTTTGAGCCTAAATTTTGGAATTTTGACTAATGTGCAATTTCTTGCCAGAATTGTAAATTTTCACCACCCCGGGGTGGTCAAAATCATCAAAATTACACGAATTTTTTTTAGTCCACATATCATTTGCGCAGTGTCCACAGATGTTCAAAAGTCTATTTTGAGCCTAAATTTGGGAATTTTGACAAATGTGCAAATTCATGCCAAAATTGTAAATTTTCACCACCCTGGGGTGGTCAAAATCATCAAAATTAGACAAAAAATATTTAGTCCCCATATCATTTGCGCAGTGTCCACAGATGTTCAAAAGTCTATTTTGAGCCTAAATTTTGGAATTTTGACAAATGTGCAAATTCTTGCCAGAATTGTAAATTTTCACCACCCCGGGGTTGGTCAAAATCATCAAAATTACAACAATTTTTTTTAGTCCACATATCATTTCTGCAGTATCCATACATGTTCAAAAGTCTTTTTTGAGCCTAAAATTTGGAATTTTAAGAAGTGTGCAAATTCATGCCAGAATTGTAAATTTTCACCACCCCGGGGTGGTCAAAATCATCAAAATTACACGAAATTTTTTTAGTCCACATATCATTTGCGCAGTGTTCACAGATGTTCAAAAGTCTATTTTGAGCCTAAATTTGGGAATTTTGACAAATGTGCAAATTCTTGACAGAATTGTAAATTTTTACCACCCCGGGGTGGTCAAAATCATCAAAATTACAAGAAATTTTTTTAGTCCACATATCATTTCCGCAGTATCCATACATGTTCAAAAGTCCTTTTTGAGCCTAAAATTTGGAATTTTAAGAAGTGTACAAATTCATGCCAGAATTGTAAATTTTCACCACCCCGGGGTGGTCAAAATCATCAAAATCGAAACAAAAAAATTAAGTCCCCATATCATTTGCGCAGTGTCCACAGATCTTCTAAAGTCTATTTTGAGCCTAAATTTTGGAATTTTGACAAATGTGCAAATTCATGCCAGAATTGTAAATTTTCACCACCCCGGGGTGGTCAAAATCATCAAATTTTACACGAAATTTTTTTAGTCCATATATCATTTGCGCAGTGTCCACAGATGTTCAAAAGTCTCTTTTGAGCCTAAATTTGGGAATTTTGACAAATGTGCAATTTCTTCCCAGAATTGTAAATTTTCACCACCCCGGGGTGGTCAAAATCATCAAAATTAGACAAAAAATATTTAGTCCCCCATATCATTTGCGCAGTGTCCACAGATGTTCAAAAGTCTATTTTGAGCCTAAATTTTGGAATTTTGACACATGTGCAAATTCTTGCCAGAATTGTAAATTTTCACCACCCCGGGGTGGTCAAAATCATCAAAATTACAAGAAATTTTTTTAGTCCCCATATCATTTGCGCAGTGTCCACAGATGTTCAAAAGTCTATTTTGAGCCTAAATTTGGGAATTTTGACAAATGTGCAAATTCATGCCAGAATTGTAAATTTTCACCACCCCGGGGTGGTCAAAATCATCAAAATTACAAGAATTTTTTTTAGTCCACATATCATTTCCGCAGTATCCATAGATGTTCAAAAGTCCTTTTTGAGTCTAAAATTTGGAATTTTAAGAAGTGAGCAAATTCATGCCAGAATTGTAAATTTTCACCACCCCAGGGTGGTCAAAATCAGAATAATTAGACAAAAAATATTTAATCCCCCATATCATTTGCGCAGTGTCCACAGATGTTCAAAAGTCTTTTTTGAGCCTAAAATTTGGAATTTTAAGAAGTGTGCAAATTCATGCCAGAATTGTAAATTTTCACCACCCCGGGGTGGTCAAAATCATCAAAATTACACGAAATTTTTTTAGTCCACATATCATTTGCGCAGTGTTCACAGATGTTCAAAAGTCTATTTTGAGCCTAAATTTGGGAATTTTGACAAATGTGCAAATTCTTGACAGAATTGTAAATTTTTACCACCCCGGGGTGGTCAAAATCATCAAAATTACAAGAAATTTTTTTAGTCCACATATCATTTCCGCAGTATCCATACATGTTCAAAAGTCCTTTTTGAGCCTAAAATTTGGAATTTTAAGAAGTGTACAAATTCATGCCAGAATTGTAAATTTTCACCACCCCGGGGTGGTCAAAATCATCAAAATCGAAACAAAAAAATTAAGTCCCCATATCATTTGCGCAGTGTCCACAGATCTTCTAAAGTCTATTTTGAGCCTAAATTTTGGAATTTTGACAAATGTGCAAATTCATGCCAGAATTGTAAATTTTCACCACCCCGGGGTGGTCAAAATCATCAAATTTTACACGAAATTTTTTTAGTCCATATATCATTTGCGCAGTGTCCACAGATGTTCAAAAGTCTCTTTTGAGCCTAAATTTGGGAATTTTGACAAATGTGCAATTTCTTCCCAGAATTGTAAATTTTCACCACCCCGGGGTGGTCAAAATCATCAAAATTAGACAAAAAATATTTAGTCCCCCATATCATTTGCGCAGTGTCCACAGATGTTCAAAAGTCTATTTTGAGCCTAAATTTTGGAATTTTGACACATGTGCAAATTCTTGACAGAATTGTAAATTTTCACCACCCCGGGGTGGTCAAAATCATCAAAATTACAAGAAATTTTTTTAGTCCCCATATCATTTGCGCAGTGTCCACAGATGTTCAAAAGTCTATTTTGAGCCTAAATTTGGGAATTTTGACAAATGTGCAAATTCATGCCAGAATTGTAAATTTTCACCACCCCGGGGTGGTCAAAATCATCAAAATTACAAGAATTTTTTTTAGTCCACATATCATTTCCGCAGTATCCATAGATGTTCAAAAGTCCTTTTTGAGTCTAAAATTTGGAATTTTAAGAAGTGAGCAAATTCATGCCAGAATTGTAAATTTTCACCACCCCAGGGTGGTCAAAATCAGAATAATTAGACAAAAAATATTTAATCCCCCATATCATTTGCGCAGTGTCCACAGATGTTCAAAAGTCTATTTTGAGCCTAAATTTTGGAATTTTAAGAAGTGTACAAATTCATGCCAGAATTGTAAATTTTCACCACCCCGGGGTGGTCAAAATCATCAAAATCGAAGAAAAAAATTAAGTCCCCATATCATTTGCGCAGTGTCCACAGATCTTCTAAAGTCTATTTTGAGCCTAAATTTTGGAATTTTGACAAATGTGCAAATTCTTGCCAGAATTGTAAATTTTCACCACCCCGGGGTTGTCAAAATCATCAAATTTTACACGAAATTTTTTTAGTCCATATATCATTTGCGCAGTGTCCACACATGTTCAAAAGTCTATTTTGAGCCTAAATTTGGGAATTTTGACAAATGTGCAATTTCTTGCCAGAATTGTAAATTTTCACCACCCCGGGGTGGTCAAAATCATCAAAATTACACGAATTTTTTTTAGTCCCCATATCATTTGTGCAGTGTCCACAGATGTTCAAAAGTCTATTTTGAGCCTAAATTTGGGAATTTTGACAAATGTGCAAATTCATGCCAGAATTGTAAATTTTCACCACCCCGGGGTGGTCAAAATCATCAAAATTAGTCAAAAAATATTTAGTCCCCATATCATTTGCGCAGTGTCCACAGATGTTCAAAAGTCTATTTTGAGCCTAAATTTGGGAATTTTGACAAATGTGCAATTTCTTGCCAGAATTGTAAATTTTCACCACCCCGGGGTGGTCAAAATCATCAAAATTACACGAATTTTTTTAGTCCCCATATCATTTGCGCAGTGTCCACAGATGTTCAAAAGTCTATTTTGAGCCTAAATTTGGGAATTTTGACAAATGTTGAAATTCTTTCCAGAATTGTAAATTTTCACCACCCCGGGGTGGTCAAAATCATCAAAATTACAAGAAATTTTTTTAATCCACATATCATTTGCGCAGTGTCAACAGATGTTCAAAAGTCTATTTTGAGCCTAAATTTTGGAATGTTGACAAATGTGCAAATTCTTGACAGAATTGTAAATTTTCACCACCCCGGGGTGGTCAAAATCATCAAAATTACAACAATTTTTTTTAGTCCACATATCATTTCTGCAGTATCCATACATGTTCAAAAGTCTTTTTTGAGCCTAAAATTTGGAATTTTAAGAAGTGTGCAAATTCATGCCAGAATTGTAAATTTTCACCACCCCGGGGTGGTCAAAATCATCAAAATTACACGAAATTTTTTTAGTCCACATATCATTTGCGCAGTGTTCACAGATGTTCAAAAGTCTATTTTGAGCCTAAATTTGGGAATTTTGACAAATGTGCAAATTCTTGACAGAATTGTAAATTTTTACCACCCCGGGGTGGTCAAAATCATCAAAATTACAAGAAATTTTTTTAGTCCACATATCATTTCCGCAGTATCCATACATGTTCAAAAGTCCTTTTTGAGCCTAAAATTTGGAATTTTAAGAAGTGTACAAATTCATGCCAGAATTGTAAATTTTCACCACCCCGGGGTGGTCAAAATCATCAAAATCGAAAAAAAAAATTAAGTCCCCATATCATTTGCGCAGTGTCCACAGATCTTCTAAAGTCTATTTTGAGCCTAAATTTTGGAATTTTGACAAATGTGCAAATTCTTGACAGAATTGTAAATTTTCACCACCCCGGGGTGGTCAAAATCATCAAATTTTACACGAAATTTGTTTAGTCCATATATCATTTGCGCAGTGTCCACAGATGTTCAAAAGTCTATTTTGAGCCTAAATTTTGGAATTTTGACTAATGTGCAATTTCTTGCCAGAATTGTAAATTTTCACCACCCCGGGGTGGTCAAAATCATCAAAATTACACGAATTTTTTTTAGTCCACATATCATTTGCGCAGTGTCCACAGATGTTCAAAAGTCTATTTTGAGCCTAAATTTGGGAATTTTGACAAATGTGCAAATTCATGCCAAAATTGTAAATTTTCACCACCCTGGGGTGGTCAAAATCATCAAAATTAGACAAAAAATATTTAGTCCCCATATCATTTGCGCAGTGTCCACAGATGTTCAAAAGTCTATTTTGAGCCTAAATTTTGGAATTTTGACAAATGTGCAAATTCTTGCCAGAATTGTAAATTTTCACCACCCCGGGGTTGGTCAAAATCATCAAAATTACAAGAAATTTTTTTAGTCCCCATATCATTTGCGCAGTGTCCACAGATGTTCAAAAGTCTATTTTGAGCCTAAATTTTGGAATGTTGACAAATGTGCAAATTCTTGACAGATTTCTAAATTTTCACCACCCTGGGGTGGTCAAAATCATCAAAATTACAACAATTTTTTTTAGTCCACATATCATTTCCGCAGTATCCATACATGTTCAAAAGTCTTTTTTGAGTCTAAAATTTGGAATTTTAAGAAGTGTGCAAATTCATGCCAGAATTGTAAATTTTCACCACCCCGGGGTGGTCAAAATCATCAAAATCGAACAAAAAAATTAAGTCCCCATATCATTTGCGCAGTGTCCACAGATCTTCTAAAGTCTATTTTGAGCCTAAATTTTGGAATTTTGACAAATGTGCAAATTCATGCCAGAATTGTAAATTTTCACCACCCCGGGGTGGTCAAAATCATCAAATTTTACACGAAATTTTTTTAGTCCATATATCATTTGCGCAGTGTCCACAGATGTTCAAAAGTCTCTTTTGAGCCTAAATTTTGGAATTTTGACAAATGTGCAATTTCTTGCCAGAATTGTAAATTTTCACCACCCCGGGGTGGTCAAAATCATCAAAATTAGACAAAAAATATTTAGTCCCCATATCATTTGCGCAGTGTCCACAGATGTTCAAAAGTCTATTTTGAGCCTAAATTTCGGAATTTTGACAAATGTGCAAATTCTTGCCAGAATTGTAAATTTTCACCACCCCGGGGTGGTCAAAATCATCAAAATTACAAGAAATTTTTTTAGTCCACATATCATTTGCGCAGTGTCCACAGATGTTCAAAAGTCTATTTTGAGCCTAAATTTGGGAATTTTGACAAATGTGCAAATTCTTGACAGAATTGTAAATTTTCACCACCCCGGGGTGGTCAAAATCATCAAAATTACAACAATTTTTTTTAGTCCACATATCATTTCCGCAGTATCCATACATGTTCAAAAGTCCTTTTTGAGTCTAAAATTTGGAATTTTAAGAAGTGTGCAAATTCATGCCAGAATTGTAAATTTTCACCACCCCGGGGTGGTCAAAATCAGAATAATTAGACAAAAAATATTTAATCCCCCATATCATTTGCGCAGTCTCCACAGATGTTCAAAAGTCTATTTTGAGCCTAAATTTGGGAATTTTGACAAATGTGCAAATTCTTGCCAGAATTGTAAATTTTCACCACCCAGGGATGGTCAAAATCATCAAAATTACACGAAATTTTTTTAGTCCACATATCATTTCCGCAGTGTCCACAGATGTTCAAAAGTCTATTTTGAGCCTAAATTTATTTTTTTTTAAAATGTGCAAATTCATGCCAGAATTGTAAATTTTCACCACCCCGGGGTGGTCAAAATCATCAAAATTACAAGAATTTTTTTTAGTCCACATATCATTTCCGCAGTATCCATAGATGTTCAAAAGTCCTTTTTGAGTCTAAAATTTGGAATTTTAAGAAGTGTGCAAATTCATGCCAGAATTGTAAATTTTCACCACCCCGGGGTGGTCAAAATCAGAATAATTAGACAAAAAATATTTAATCCCCCATATCATTTGCGCAGTGTCCACAGATGTTCAAAAGTCTATTTTGAGCCTAAATTTTGGAATTTTAAGAAGTGTACAAATTCATGCCAGAATTGTAAATTTTCACCACCCCGGGGTGGTCAAAATCATCAAAATCGAAAAAAAAAATTAAGTCCCCATATCATTTGCGCAGTGTCCACAGATCTTCTAAAGTCTATTTTGAGCCTAAATTTTGGAATTTTGACAAATGTGCAAATTCTTGCCAGAATTGTAAATTTTCACCACCCCGGGGTGGTCAAAATCATCAAATTTTACACGAAATTTTTTTAGTCCATATATCATTTGCGCAGTGTCCACAGATGTTCAAAAGTCTATTTTGAGCCTAAATTTGGGAATTTTGACAAATGTGCAATTTCATGCCAGAATTGTAAATTTTCACCACCCCGGGGTGGTCAAAATCATCAAAATTAGACAAAAAATATTTAGTCCCCATATCATTTGCGCAGTGTCCACAGATGTTCAAAAGTCTATTTTGAGCCTAAATTTGGGAATTTTGACAAATGTGCAATTTCTTGCCAGAATTGTAAATTTTCACCACCCCGGGGTGGTCAAAATCATCAAAATTACACGAATTTTTTTAGTCCCCATATCATTTGCGCAGTGTCCACAGATGTTCAAAAGTCTATTTTGAGCCTAAATTTGGGAATGTTGACAAATGTTGAAATTCTTTCCAGAATTGTAAATTTTCACCACCCCGGGGTGGTCAAAATCATCAAAATTACAAGAAATTTTTTTAGTCCACATATCATTTGCGCAGTGTCAACAGATGTTCAAAAGTCTATTTTGAGCCTAAATTTTGGAATGTTGACAAATGTGCAAATTCTTGACAGAATTGTAAATTTTCACCACCCCGGGGTGGTCAAAATCATCAAAATTACAACAATTTTTTTTAGTCCACATATCATTTCTGCAGTATCCATACATGTTCAAAAGTCTTTTTTGAGCCTAAAATTTGGAATTTTAAGAAGTGTGCAAATTCATGCCAGAATTGTAAATTTTCACCACCCCGGGGTGGTCAAAATCATCAAAATTACACGAAATTTTTTTAGTCCACATATCATTTGCGCAGTGTTCACAGATGTTCAAAAGTCTATTTTGAGCCTAAATTTGGGAATTTTGACAAATGTGCAAATTCTTGACAGAATTGTAAATTTTTACCACCCCGGGGTGGTCAAAATCATCAAAATTACAAGAAATTTTTTTAGTCCACATATCATTTCCGCAGTATCCATACATGTTCAAAAGTCCTTTTTGAGCCTAAAATTTGGAATTTTAAGAAGTGTACAAATTCATGCCAGAATTGTAAATTTTCACCACCCCGGGGTGGTCAAAATCATCAAAATCGAAAAAAAAAATTAAGTCCCCATATCATTTGCGCAGTGTCCACAGATCTTCTAAAGTCTATTTTGAGCCTAAATTTTGGAATTTTGACAAATGTGCAAATTCTTGACAGAATTGTAAATTTTCACCACCCCGGGGTGGTCAAAATCATCAAATTTTACACGAAATTTGTTTAGTCCATATATCATTTGCGCAGTGTCCACAGATGTTCAAAAGTCTATTTTGAGCCTAAATTTTGGAATTTTGACTAATGTGCAATTTCTTGCCAGAATTGTAAATTTTCACCACCCCGGGGTGGTCAAAATCATCAAAATTACACGAATTTTTTTTAGTCCACATATCATTTGCGCAGTGTCCACAGATGTTCAAAAGTCTATTTTGAGCCTAAATTTGGGAATTTTGACAAATGTGCAAATTCATGCCAAAATTGTAAATTTTCACCACCCTGGGGTGGTCAAAATCATCAAAATTAGACAAAAAATATTTAGTCCCCATATCATTTGCGCAGTGTCCACAGATGTTCAAAAGTCTATTTTGAGCCTAAATTTTGGAATTTTGACAAATGTGCAAATTCTTGCCAGAATTGTAAATTTTCACCACCCCGGGGTTGGTCAAAATCATCAAAATTACAAGAAATTTTTTTAGTCCCCATATCATTTGCGCAGTGTCCACAGATGTTCAAAAGTCTATTTTGAGCCTAAATTTTGGAATGTTGACAAATGTGCAAATTCTTGACAGATTTCTAAATTTTCACCACCCTGGGGTGGTCAAAATCATCAAAATTACAACAATTTTTTTTAGTCCACATATCATTTCCGCAGTATCCATACATGTTCAAAAGTCTTTTTTGAGTCTAAAATTTGGAATTTTAAGAAGTGTGCAAATTCATGCCAGAATTGTAAATTTTCACCACCCCGGGGTGGTCAAAATCATCAAAATCGAACAAAAAAATTAAGTCCCCATATCATTTGCGCAGTGTCCACAGATCTTCTAAAGTCTATTTTGAGCCTAAATTTTGGAATGTTGACAAATGTGCAAATTCATGCCAGAATTGTAAATTTTCACCACCCCGGGGTGGTCAAAATCATCAAATTTTACACGAAATTTTTTTAGTCCATATATCATTTGCGCAGTGTCCACAGATGTTCAAAAGTCTCTTTTGAGCCTAAATTTTGGAATTTTGACAAATGTGCAATTTCTTGCCAGAATTGTAAATTTTCACCACCCCGGGGTGGTCAAAATCATCAAAATTAGACAAAAAATATTTAGTCCCCATATCATTTGCGCAGTGTCCACAGATGTTCAAAAGTCTATTTTGAGCCTAAATTTCGGAATTTTGAAATGTGGAAATTCTTGCCAGAATTGTAAATTTTCACCACCCCGGGGTGGTCAAAATCATCAAAATTACAAGAAATTTTTTTAGTCCACATATCATTTGCGCAGTGTCCACAGATGTTCAAAAGTCTATTTTGAGCCTAAATTTGGGAATTTTGACAAATGTGCAAATTCTTGACAGAATTGTAAATTTTCACCACCCCGGGGTGGTCAAAATCATCAAAATTACAACAATTTTTTTTAGTCCACATATCATTTCCGCAGTATCCATACATGTTCAAAAGTCCTTTTTGAGTCTAAAATTTGGAATTTTAAGAAGTGTGCAAATTCATGCCAGAATTGTAAATTTTCACCACCCCGGGGTGGTCAAAATCAGAATAATTAGACAAAAAATATTTAATCCCCCATATCATTTGCGCAGTCTCCACAGATCTTCTAAAGTCTATTTTGAGCCTAAATTTTGGAATTTTGACAAATGTGCAAATTCATGCCAGAATTGTACATTTTCACCACCCCGGGTTGGTCAAAATCATTAAAATTACACGAAATTTTTTTAGTCCATATATCATTTGCGCAGTGTCCACAGATGTTCAAAAGTCTATTTTGAGCCTAAATTTGGGAATTTTGACAAATGTGCAAATTCTTGCCAGAATTGTAAATTTTCACCACCCAGGGATGGTCAAAATCATCAAAATTACACGAAATTTTTTTAGTCCACATATCATTTCCGCAGTGTCCACAGATGTTCAAAAGTCTATTTTGAGCCTAAATTTATTTTTTTTTAAAATGTGCAAATTCATGCCAGAATTGTAAATTTTCACCACCCCGGGGTGGTCAAAATCATCAAAATTACAAGAATTTTTTTTAGTCCACATATCATTTCCGCAGTATCCATAGATGTTCAAAAGTCCTTTTTGAGCCTAAAATTTGGAATTTTAAGAAGTGTGCAAATTCATGCCAGAATTGTAAATTTTCACCACCCCGGGGTGGTCAAAATCAGAATAATTAGACAAAAAATATTTAATCCCCCATATCATTTGCGCAGTGTCCACAGATGTTCAAAAGTCTATTTTGAGCCTAAATTTTGGAATTTTAAGAAGTGTACAAATTCATGCCAGAATTGTAAATTTTCACCACCCCGGGGTGGTCAAAATCATCAAAATCGAAAAAAAAAATTAAGTCCCCATATCATTTGCGCAGTGTCCACAGATCTTCTAAAGTCTATTTTGAGCCTAAATTTTGGAATTTTGACAAATGTGCAAATTCTTGCCAGAATTGTAAATTTTCACCACCCCGGGGTTGTCAAAATCATCAAATTTTACACGAAATTTTTTTAGTCCATATATCATTTGCGCAGTGTCCACAGATGTTCAAAAGTCTATTTTGAGCCTAAATTTGGGAATTTTGACAAATGTGCAATTTCTTGCCAGAATTGTAAATTTTCACCACCCCGGGGTGGTCAAAATCATCAAAATTACACGAATTTTTTTTAGTCCCCATATCATTTGCGCAGTGTCCACAGATGTTCAAAAGTCTATTTTGAGCCTAAATTTGGGAATTTTGACAAATGTGCAAATTCATGCCAGAATTGTAAATTTTCACCACCCCGGGGTGGTCAAAATCATCAAAATTAGACAAAAAATATTTAGTCCCCATATCATTTGCGCAGTGTCCACAGATGTTCAAAAGTCTATTTTGAGCCTAAATTTGGGAATTTTGACAAATGTGCAATTTCTTGCCAGAATTGTAAATTTTCACCACCCCGGGGTGGTCAAAATCATCAAAATTACACGAATTTTTTTAGTCCCCATATCATTTGCGCAGTATCCACAGATGTTCAAAAGTCTATTTTGAGCCTAAATTTGGGAATTTTGACAAATGTTGAAATTCTTTCCAGAATTGTAAATTTTCACCACCCCGGGGTGGTCAAAATCATCAAAATTACAAGAAATTTTTTTAGTCCACATATCATTTGCGCAGTGTCAACAGATGTTCAAAAGTCTATTTTGAGCCTAAATTTTGGAATGTTGACAAATGTGCAAATTCTTGACAGAATTGTAAATTTTCACCACCCCGGGGTTGTCAAAATCATCAAATTTTACACGAAATTTTTTTAGTCCATATATCATTTGCGCAGTGTCCACAGATGTTCAAAAGTCTATTTTGAGCCTAAATTTGGGAATTTTGACAAATGTGCAATTTCTTGCCAGAATTGTAAATTTTCACCACCCCGGGGTGGTCAAAATCATCAAAATTACACGAATTTTTTTTAGTCCCCATATCATTTGCGCAGTGTCCACAGATGTTCAAAAGTCTATTTTGAGCCTAAATTTGGGAATTTTGACAAATGTGCAAATTCATGCCAGAATTGTAAATTTTCACCACCCCGGGGTGGTCAAAATCATCAAAATTAGACAAAAAATATTTAGTCCCCATATCATTTGCGCAGTGTCCACAGATGTTCAAAAGTCTATTTTGAGCCTAAATTTTGGAATTTTGACAAATGTGCAAATTCATGCCAGAATTGTACATTTTCACCACCCCGGGTTGGTCAAAATCATTAAAATTACACGAAATTTTTTTAGTCCATATATCATTTGCGCAGTGTCCACAGATGTTCAAAAGTCTATTTTGAGCCTAAATTTGGGAATTTTGACAAATGTGCAAATTCTTGACAGAATTGTAAATTTTCACCACCCAGGGATGGTCAAAATCATCAAAATTACACGAAATTTTTTTAGTCCACATATCATTTCCGCAGTGTCCACAGATGTTCAAAAGTCTATTTTGAGCCTAAATTTATTTTTTTTTAAAATGTGCAAATTCATGCCAGAATTGTAAATTTTCACCACCCCGGGGTGGTCAAAATCATCAAAATTACAAGAATTTTTTTTAGTCCACATATCATTTCCGCAGTATCCATAGATGTTCAAAAGTCCTTTTTGAGTCTAAAATTTGGAATTTTAAGAAGTGTGCAAATTCATGCCAGAATTGTAAATTTTCACCACCCCGGGGTGGTCAAAATCAGAATAATTAGACAAAAAATATTTAATCCCCCATATCATTTGCGCAGTGTCCACAGATGTTCAAAAGTCTATTTTGAGCCTAAATTTTGGAATTTTAAGAAGTGTACAAATTCATGCCAGAATTGTAAATTTTCACCACCCCGGGGTGGTCAAAATCATCAAAATCGAAAAAAAAAATTAAGTCCCCATATCATTTGCGCAGTGTCCACAGATCTTCTAAAGTCTATTTTGAGCCTAAATTTTGGAATTTTGACAAATGTGCAAATTCTTGCCAGAATTGTAAATTTTCACCACCCCGGGGTTGTCAAAATCATCAAATTTTACACGAAATTTTTTTAGTCCATATATCATTTGCGCAGTGTCCACAGATGTTCAAAAGTCTATTTTGAGCCTAAATTTGGGAATTTTGACAAATGTGCAATTTCTTGCCAGAATTGTAAATTTTCACCACCCCGGGGTGGTCAAAATCATCAAAATTACACGAATTTTTTTTAGTCCCCATATCATTTGCGCAGTGTCCACAGATGTTCAAAAGTCTTTTTTGAGCCTAAATTTGGGAATTTTGACAAATGTGCAAATTCATGCCAGAATTGTAAATTTTCACCACCCCGGGGTGGTCAAAATCATCAAAATTAGACAAAAAATATTTAGTCCCCATATCATTTGCGCAGTGTCCACAGATGTTCAAAAGTCTATTTTGAGCCTAAATTTGGGAATTTTGACAAATGTGCAATTTCTTGCCAGAATTGTAAATTTTCACCACCCCGGGGTGGTCAAAATCATCAAAATTACACGAATTTTTTTAGTCCCCATATCATTTGCGCAGTGTCCACAGATGTTCAAAAGTCTATTTTGAGCCTAAATTTGGGAATTTTGACAAATGTTGAAATTCTTTCCAGAATTGTAAATTTTCACCACCCCAGGGTGGTCAAAATCATCAAAATTACAAGAAATTTTTTTAGTCCACATATCATTTGCGCAGTGTCAACAGATGTTCAAAAGTCTATTTTGAGCCTAAATTTTGGAATGTTGACAAATGTGCAAATTCTTGACAGAATTGTAAATTTTCACCACCCCGGGGTTGTCAAAATCATCAAAATTACAACAATTTTTTTTAGTCCACATATCATTTCTGCAGTATCCATACATGTTCAAAAGTCTTTTTTGAGCCTAAAATTTGGAATTTTAAGAAGTGTGCAAATTCATGCCAGAATTGTAAATTTTCACCACCCCGGGGTGGTCAAAATCATCAAAATTACACGAAATTTTTTTAGTCCACATATCATTTGCGCAGTGTTCACAGATGTTCAAAAGTCTATTTTGAGCCTAAATTTGGGAATTTTGACAAATGTGCAAATTCTTGACAGAATTGTAACTTTTTACCACCCCGGGGTGGTCAAAATCATCAAAATTACAAGAAATTTTTTTAGTCCACATATCATTTCCGCAGTATCCATACATGTTCAAAAGTCCTTTTTGAGCCTAAAATTTGGAATTTTAAGAAGTGTACAAATTCATGCCAGAATTGTAAATTTTCACCACCCCGGGGTGGTCAAAATCATCAAAATCGAAAAAAAAAATTAAGTCCCCATATCATTTGCGCAGTGTCCACAGATCTTCTAAAGTCTATTTTGAGCCTAAATTTTGGAATTTTGACAAATGTGCAAATTCTTGACAGAATTGTAAATTTTCACCACCCCGGGGTGGTCAAAATCATCAAATTTTACACGAAATTTGTTTAGTCCATATATCATTTGCGCAGTGTCCACAGATGTTCAAAAGTCTATTTTGAGCCTAAATTTTGGAATTTTGACTAATGTGCAATTTCTTGCCAGAATTGTAAATTTTCACCACCCCGGGGTGGTCAAAATCATCAAAATTACACGAATTTTTTTTAGTCCACATATCATTTGCGCAGTGTCCACAGATGTTCAAAAGTCTATTTTGAGCCTAAATTTGGGAATTTTGACAAATGTGCAAATTCATGCCAAAATTGTAAATTTTCACCACCCTGGGGTGGTCAAAATCATCAAAATTAGACAAAAAATATTTAGTCCCCATATCATTTGCGCAGTGTCCACAGATGTTCAAAAGTCTATTTTGAGCCTAAATTTTGGAATTTTGACAAATGTGCAAATTCTTGCCAGAATTGTAAATTTTCACCACCCCGGGGTGGTCAAAATCATCAAAATTACAAGAAATTTTTTTAGTCCCCATATCATTTGCGCAGTGTCCACAGATGTTCAAAAGTCTATTTTGAGCCTAAATTTTGGAATGTTGACAAATGTGCAAATTCTTGACGGATTTCTAAATTTTCACCACCCCGGGGTGGTCAAAATCATCAAAATTACAACAATTTTTTTTAGTCCACATATCATTTCCGCAGTATCCATACATGTTCAAAAGTCTTTTTTGAGTCTAAAATTTGGAATTTTAAGAAGTGTGCAAATTCATGCCAGAATTGTAAATTTTCACCACCCCGGGGTGGTCAAAATCATCAAAATCGAACAAAAAAATTAAGTCCCCATATCATTTGCGCAGTGTCCACAGATCTTCTAAAGTCTATTTTGAGCCTAAATTTTGGAATTTTGACAAATGTGCAAATTCATGCCAGAATTGTAAATTTTCACCACCCCGGGGTGGTCAAAATCATCAAATTTTACACGAAATTTTTTTAGTCCATATATCATTTGCGCAGTGTCCACAGATGTTCAAAAGTCTCTTTTGAGCCTAAATTTGGGAATTTTGACAAATGTGCAAATTCATGCCAGAATTGTAAATTTTCACCACCCCGGGGTGGTCAAAATCATCAAAATTAGACAAAAAATATTTAGTCCCCATATCATTTGCGCAGTGTCCACAGATGTTCAAAAGTCTATTTTGAGCCTAAATTTGGGAATTTTGACAAATGTGCAAATTCTTGCCAGAATTGTAAATTTTCACCACCCCGGGGTGGTCAAAATCATCAAAATTACAAGAATTTTTTTTAGTCCACATATCATTTGCGCAGTGTCCACAGATGTTCAAAAGTCTATTTTGAGCCTAAATTTGGGAATTTTGACAAATGTGCAAATTCTTGACAGAATTGTAAATTTTCACCACCCCGGGGTGGTCAAAATCATCAAAATTACAACAATTTTTTTTAGTCCACATATCATTTCCGCAGTATCCATACATGTTCAAAAGTCCTTTTTGAGTCTAAAATTTGGAATTTTAAGAAGTGTGCAAATTCATGCCAGAATTGTAAATTTTCACCACCCTGGGGTGGTCAAAATCAGAATAATTAGACAAAAAATATTTAATCCCCCATATCATTTGCGCAGTCTCCACAGATCTTCTAAAGTCTATTTTGAGCCTAAATTTTGGAATTTTGACAAATGTGCAAATTCATGCCAGAATTGTACATTTTCACCACCCCGGGTTGGTCAAAATCATTAAAATTACACGAAATTTTTTTAGTCCATATATCATTTGCGCAGTGTCCACAGATGTTCAAAAGTCTATTTTGAGCCTAAATTTGGGAATTTTGACAAATGTGCAAATTCTTGCCAGAATTGTAAATTTTCACCACCCCGGGGTGGTCAAAATCATCAAAATTACACGAATTTTTTTTAGTCCACATATCATTTGCGCAGTGTCCACAGATGTTCAAAAGTCTATTTTGAGCCTAAATTTTGGAATTTTGACAAATGTGCAAATTCTTGCCAGAATTGTAAATTTTCACCACCCCGGGGTGGTCAAAATCATCAAAATTACAAGAAATTTTTTTAGTCCCCATATCATTTGCGCAGTGTCCACAGATGTTCAAAAGTCTATTTTGAGCCTAAATTTTGGAATGTTGACAAATGTGCAAATTCTTGACAGATTTCTAAATTTTCACCACCCTGGGGTGGTCAAAATCATCAAAATTACAACAATTTTTTTTAGTCCACATATCATTTCCGCAGTATCCATACATGTTCAAAAGTCTTTTTTGAGTCTAAAATTTGGAATTTTAAGAAGTGTGCAAATTCATGCCAGAATTGTAAATTTTCACCACCCCGGGGTGGTCAAAATCATCAAAATCGAACAAAAAAATTAAGTCCCCATATCATTTGCGCAGTGTCCACAGATCTTCTAAAGTCTATTTTGAGCCAAAATTTTGGAATTTTGACAAATGTGCAAATTCATGCCAGAATTGTAAATTTTCACCACCCCGGGGTGGTCAAAATCATCAAATTTTACACTAAATTTTTTTAGTCCATATATCATTTGCGCAGTGTCCACAGATGTTCAAAAGTCTCTTTTGAGCCTAAATTTTGGAATTTTGACAAATGTGCAATTTCTTGCCAGAATTGTAAATTTTCACCACCCCGGGGTGGTCAAAATCATCAAAATTAGACAAAAAATATTTAGTCCCCATATCATTTGCGCAGTGTCCACAGATGTTCAAAAGTCTATTTTGAGCCTAAATTTGGGAATTTTGACAAATGTGCAAATTCTTGCCAGAATTGTAAATTTTCACCACCCAGGGATGGTCAAAATCATCAAAATTACACGAAATTTTTTTAGTCCACATATGATTTGCGCAGTGTCCACAGATGTTCAAAAGTCTATTTTGAGCCTAAATTTATTTTTTTTTAAAATGTGCAAATTCATGCCAGAATTGTAAATTTTCACCACCCCCGGGTGGTCAAAATCATCAAAATTAGACAAAAAATATTTAGTCCCCATATCATTTGCGCAGTGTCCACAGATGTTCAAAAGTCTATTTTGAGCCTAAATTTGGGAATTTTGACAAATGTGCAATTTCTTGCCAGAATTGTAAATTTTCACCACCCCGGGGTGGTCAAAATCATCAAAATTACACGAATTTTTTTTAGTCCCCATATCATTTGCGCAGTGTCCACAGATGTTCAAAAGTCTATTTTGAGCCTAAATTTGGGAATTTTGACAAATGTGCAAATTCATGCCAGAATTGTAAATTTTCACCACCCTGGGGTGGTCAAAATCATCAAAATTACAAGAATTTTTTTTAGTCCACATATCATTTCCGCAGTATCCATACATGTTCAAAAGTCTATTTTGAGTCTAAAATTTGGAATTTTAAGAAGTGTGCAAATTCATGCCAGAATTGTAAATTTTCACCACCCCGGGGTGGTCAAAATCAGAATAATTAGACAAAAAATATTTAATCCCCCATATCATTTGCGCAGTGTCCACAGATGTTCAAAAGTCTATTTTGAGCCTAAATTTTGGAATTTTAAGAAGTGTACAAATTCATGCCAGAATTGTAAATTTTCACCACCCCGGGGTGGTCAAAATCATCAAAATCGAAAAAAAAAATTAAGTCCCCATATCATTTGCGCAGTGTCCACAGATCTTCTAAAGTCTATTTTGAGCCTAAATTTTGGAATTTTGACAAATGTGCAAATTCTTGCCAGAATTGTAAATTTTCACCACCCCGGGGAGGTCAAAATCATCAAAATTACACGAAATTTTTTTAGTCCCCATATCATTTGCGCAGTGTCCACAGATGTTCAAAAGTCTATTTTGAGCCTAAATTTGGGAATTTTGACAAATGTGCAAATTCATGCCAGAATTGTAAATTTTGACCACCCCGGGGTGGTCAAAATCATCAAAATTAGACAAAAAATATTTGGTCCCCATATCATTTGCGCAGTGTCCACAGATGTTCAAAAGTCTATTTTGAGCCTAAATTTGGGAATTTTGACAAATGTGCAAATTCTAGCCAGAATTGTAAATTTTCACCACCCCGGGGTGGTCAAAATCATCAAAATTACACGAATTTTTTTTAGTCCCCATATCATTTGCGCAGTGTCCACAGATGTTCAAAAGTCTATTTTGAGCCTAAATTTTGGAATGTTGACAAATGTGCAAATTCATGCCAGAATTGTAAATTTTCACCACCCCGGGGTGGTCAAAATCATCAAAATTAGACAAAAAATATTTAGTCCCCATATCATTTGCGCAGTGTCCACAGATGTTCAAAAGTCTATTTTGAGCCTAAATTTGGGAATTTTGACAAATGTTGAAATTCTTTCCAGAATTGTAAATTTTCACCACCCCGGGGTGGTCAAAATCATCAAAATTACAAGAAATTTTTTTAGTCCACATATCATTTGCGCAGTGTCCACAGATGTTCAAAAGTCTATTTTGAGCCTAAATTTTGGAATTTTGACAAATGTGCAAATTCTTGACAGAATTGTAAATTTTCACCACCCCGGGGTTGTCAAAATCATCAAAATTACACGAATTTTTTTTAGTCCACATATCATTTCCGCAGTATCCATACATGTTCAAAAGTCTTTTTTGAGCCTAAAATTTGGAATTTTAAGAAGTGTGCAAATTCATGCCAGAATTGTAAATTTTCACCACCCCGGGGTGGTCAAAATCATCAAAATTACACGAAATTTTTTTAGTCCACATATCATTTGCGCAGTGTTCACAGATGTTCAAAAGTCTATTTTGAGCCTAAATTTGGGAATTTTGACAAATGTGCAAATTCTTGACAGAATTGTAAATTTTTACCACCCTGGGGTGGTCAAAATCATCAAAATTACAAGAAATTTTTTTAGTCCACATATCATTTCCGCAGTATCCATACATGTTCAAAAGTCCTTTTTGAGCCTAAAATTTGGAATTTTAAGAAGTGTACAAATTCATGCCAGAATTGTAAATTTTCACCACCCCGGGGTGGTCAAAATCATCAAAATCGAACAAAAAAATTAAGTCCCCATATCATTTGCGCAGTGTCCACAGATCTTCTAAAGTCTATTTTGAGCCTAAATTTTGGAATTTTGACAAATGTGCAAATTCTTGCCAGAATTGTAAATTTTCACCACCCCGGGGTGGTCAAAATCATCAAAATTACACGAATTTTTTTTAGTCCACATATCATTTGCGCAGTGTCCACAGATGTTCAAAAGTCTATTTTGAGCCTAAATTTGGGAATTTTGACAAATGTGCAAATTCATGCCAAAATTGTAAATTTTCACCACCCTGGGGTGGTCAAAATCATCAAAATTAGACAAAAAATATTTAGTCCCCATATCATTTCCGCAGTGTCCACAGATGTTCAAAAGTCTATTTTGAGCCTAAATTTTGGAATTTTGACAAATGTGCAAATTCTTGCCAGAATTGTAAATTTTCACCACCCCGGGGTGGTCAAAATCATCAAAATTACAAGAAATTTTTTTAGTCCCCATATCATTTGCGCAGTGTCCACAGATGTTCAAAAGTCTATTTTGAGCCTAAATTTTGGAATGTTGACAAATGTGCAAATTCTTGACAGATTTCTAAATTTTCACCACCCTGGGGTGGTCAAAATCATCAAAATTACAACAATTTTTTTTAGTCCACATATCATTTCCGCAGTATCCATACATGTTCAAAAGTCTTTTTTGAGTCTAAAATTTGGAATTTTAAGAAGTGTGCAAATTCATGCCAGAATTGTAAATTTTCACCACCCCGGGGTGGTCAAAATCATCAAAATCGAACAAAAAAATTAAGTCCCCATATCATTTGCGCAGTGTCCACAGATCTTCTAAAGTCTATTTTGAGCCTAAATTTTGGAATTTTGACAAATGTGCAATTTCTTGCCAGAATTGTAAATTTTCACCACCCCGGGGTGGTCAAAATCATCAAAATTAGACAAAAAATATTTAGTCCCCATATCATTTGCGCAGTGTCCACAGATGTTCAAAAGTCTATTTTGAGCCTAAATTTGGGAATTTTGACAAATGTGCAAATTCTTGCCAGAATTGTAAATTTTCACCACCCCGGGGTGGTCAAAATCATCAAAATTACAAGAAATTTTTTTAGTCCACATATCATTTGCGCAGTGTCCACAGATGTTCAAAAGTCTATTTTGAGCCTAAATTTGGGAATTTTGACAAATGTGCAAATTCTTGACAGAATTGTAAATTTTCACCACCCCGGGGTGGTCAAAATCATCAAAATTACAACAATTTTTTTTAGTCCACATATCATTTCCGCAGTATCCATACATGTTCAAAAGTCCTTTTTGAGTCTAAATTTTGGAATTTTAAGAAGTGTGCAAATTCATGCCAGAATTGTAAATTTTCACCACCCCGGGTTGGTCAAAATCATTAAAATTACACGAAATTTTTTTAGTCCATATATCATTTGCGCAGTGTCCACAGATGTTCAAAAGTCTATTTTGAGCCTAAATTGGGGAATTTTGACAAATGTGCAAATTCTTGCCAGAATTGTAAATTTTCACCACCCAGGGATGGTCAAAATCATCAAAATTACACGAAATTTTTTTAGTCCACATATCATTTCCGCAGTGTCCACAGATGTTCAAAAGTCTATTTTGAGCCTAAATTTATATTTTTTTAAAATGTGCAAATTCATGCCAGAATTGTAAATTTTCACCACCCCCGGGGTGGTCAAAATCATCAAAATTAGACAAAAAATATTTAGTCCCCATATCATTTGCGCAGTGTCCACAGATGTTCAAAAGTCTATTTTGAGCCTAAATTTGGGAATTTTGACAAATGTGCAATTTCTTGCCAGAATTGTAAATTTTCACCACCCCGGGGTGGTCAAAATCATCAAAATTACACGAATTTTTTTTAGTCCCCATATCATTTGCGCAGTGTCCACAGATGTTCAAAAGTCTATTTTGAGCCTAAATTTGGGAATTTTGATAAATGTGCAAATTCATGCCAGAATTGTAAATTTTCACCACCCCGGGGTGGTCAAAATCATCAAAATTACAACAATTTTTTTTAGTCCACATATCATTTCCGCAGTATCCATACATGTTCAAAAGTCCTTTTTGAGTCTAAAATTTGGAATTTTAAGAAGTGTGCAAATTCATGCCAGAATTGTAAATTTTCACCACCCCGGGGTGGTCAAAATCAGAATAATTAGACAAAAAATATTTAATCCCCCATATCATTTGCGCAGTGTCCACAGATGTTCAAAAGTCTATTTTGAGCCTAAATTTTGGAATTTTAAGAAGTGTACAAATTCATGCCAGAATTGTAAATTTTCACCACCCCGGGGTGGTCAAAATCATCAAAATGGAAAAAAAAAATTAAGTCCCCATATCATTTGCGCAGTGTCCACAGATCTTCTAAAGTCTATTTTGAGCCTAAATTTTGGAATTTTGACAAATGTGCAAATTCTTGCCAGAATTGTAAATTTTCACCACCCCGGGGTGGTCAAAATCATCAAATTTTACACGAAATTTTTTTAGTCCATATATCATTTGCGCAGTGTCCACAGATGTTCAAAAGTCTATTTTGAGCCTAAATTTGGGAATTTTGACAAATGTGCAATTTCTTGCCAGAATTGTAAATTTTCACCACCCCGGGGAGGTCAAAATCATCAAAATTACACGAATTTTTTTTAGTCCCCATATCATTTGCGCAGTGTCCACAGATGTTCAAAAGTCTATTTTGAGCCTAAATTTGGGAATTTTGACAAATGTGCAAATTCATGCCAGAATTGTAAATTTTCACCACCCCGGGGTGGTCAAAATCATCAAAATTAGACAAAAAATATTTGGTCCCCATATCATTTGCGCAGTGTCCACAGATGTTCAAAAGTCTATTTTGAGCCTAAATTTGGGAATTTTGACAAATGTGCAAATTCTAGCCAGAATTGTAAATTTTCACCACCCCGGGGTGGTCAAAATCATCAAAATTACACGAATTTTTTTTACTCCCCATATCATTTGCGCAGTGTCCACAGATGTTCAAAAGTCTATTTTGAGCCTAAATTTGGGAATTTTGACAAATGTGCAAATTCATGCCAGAATTGTAAATTTTCACCACCCCGGGGTGGTCAAAATCATCAAAATTAGACAAAAAATATTTAGTCCCCATATCATTTGCGCAGTGTCCACAGATGTTCAAAAGTCTATTTTGAGCCTAAATTTGGGAATTTTGACAAATGTGCAAATTCTTGCCAGAATTGTAAATTTTCACCACCCCGGGGTGGTCAAAATCATCAAAATTACAAGAATTTTTTTTAGTCCACATATCATTTGCGCAGTGTCCACAGATGTTCAAAAGTCTATTTTGAGCCTAAATTTTGGAATTTTGACAAATGTGCAAATTCTTGACAGAATTGTAAATTTTCACCACCCCGGGGTGGTCAAAATCATCAAAATTACACGAATTTTTTTTAGTCCACATATCATTTCCGCAGTATCCATACATGTTCAAAAGTCTTTTTTGAGCCTAAAATTTGGAATTTTAAGAAGTGTGCAAATTCATGCCAGAATTGTAAATTTTCACCACCCTGAGGTGGTCAAAATCATCAAAATTACACGAAATTTTTTTAGTCCACATATCATTTGCGCAGTGTTCACAGATGTTCAAAAGTCTATTTTGAGCCTAAATTTGGGAATTTTGACAAATGTGCAAATTCTTGACAGAATTGTAAATTTTTACCACCCCGGGGTGGTCAAAATCATCAAAATTACAAGAAATTTTTTTAGTCCACATATCATTTCCGCAGTATCCATACATGTTCAAAAGTCCTTTTTGAGCCTAAAATTTGGAATTTTAAGAAGTGTACAAATTCATGCCAGAATTGTAAATTTTCACCACCCCGGGGTGGTCAAAATCATCAAAATCGAAAAAAAAAATTAAGTCCCCATATCATTTGCGCAGTGTCCACAGATCTTCTAAAGTCTATTTTGAGCCTAAATTTTGGAATTTTGACAAATGTGCAAATTCTTGCCAGAATTGTAAATTTTCACCACCCCGGGGTGGTCAAAATCATCAAATTTTACACGAAATTTTTTTAGTCCATATATCATTTGCGCAGTCTCCACAGATGTTCAAAAGTCTATTTTGAGCCTAAATTTTGGAATTTTGACTAATGTGCAATTTCTTGCCAGAATTGTAAATTTTCACCACCCTGGGGTGGTCAAAATCATCAAAATTACACGAATTTTTTTTAGTCCCCATATCATTTGCGCAGTGTCCACAGATGTTCAAAAGTCTATTTTGAGCCTAAATTTGGGAATTTTGACAAATGTGCAAATTCATGCCAGAATTGTAAATTTTCACCACCCTGAGGTGGTCAAAATCATCAAAATTAGACAAAAAATATTTAGTCCACATATCATTTGCGCAGTGTCCACAGATGTTCAAAAGTCTATTTTGAGCCTAAATTTTGGAATTTTGACTAATGTGCAATTTCTTGCCAGAATTGTAAATTTTCACCACCCCGGGGTGGTCAAAATCATCAAAATTACACGAATTTTTTTTACTCCCCATATCATTTGCGCAGTGTCCACAGATGTTCAAAAGTCTATTTTGAGCCTAAATTTGGGAATTTTGACAAATGTGCAAATTCATGCCAGAATTGTAAATTTTCACCACCCCGGGGTGGTCAAAATCATCAAAATTAGACAAAAAATATTTAGTCCCCATATCATTTGCGCAGTGTCCACAGATGTTCAAAAGTCTATTTTGAGCCTAAATTTGGGAATTTTGACAAATGTTGAAATTCTTTCCAGAATTGTAAATTTTCACCACCCCGGGGTGGTCAAAATCATCAAAATTACAAGAATTTTTTTTAGTCCACATATCATTTGCGCAGTGTCCACAGATGTTCAAAAGTCTATTTTGAGCCTAAATTTTGGAATGTTGACAAATGTGCAAATTCTTGACAGAATTGTAAATTTTCACCACCCCGGGGTGGTCAAAATCATCAAAATTACACGAATTTTTTTTAGTCCACATATCATTTCCGCAGTATCCATACATGTTCAAAAGTCTTTTTTGAGCCTAAAATTTGGAATTTTAAGAAGTGTGCAAATTCATGCCAGAATTGTAAATTTTCACCACCCTGAGGTGGTCAAAATCATCAAAATTACACGAAATTTTTTTAGTCCACATATCATTTGCGCAGTGTTCACAGATGTTCAAAAGTCTATTTTGAGCCTAAATTTGGGAATTTTGACAAATGTGCAAATTCTTGACAGAATTGTAAATTTTTACCACCCCGGGGTGGTCAAAATCATCAAAATTACAAGAAATTTTTTTAGTCCACATATCATTTCCGCAGTATCCATACATGTTCAAAAGTCCTTTTTGAGCCTAAAATTTGGAATTTTAAGAAGTGTACAAATTCATGCCAGAATTGTAAATTTTCACCACCCCGGGGTGGTCAAAATCATCAAAATCGAAAAAAAAAATTAAGTCCCCATATCATTTGCGCAGTGTCCACAGATCTTCTAAAGTCTATTTTGAGCCTAAATTTGGGAATTTTGACAAATGTGCAAATTCTTGCCAGAATTGTAAATTTTCACCACCCCGGGGTGGTCAAAATCATCAAATTTTACACGAAATTTTTTTAGTCCATATATCATTTGCGCAGTGTCCACAGATGTTCAAAAGTCTATTTTGAGCCTAAATTTGGGAATTTTGACTAATGTGCAATTTCTTGCCAGAATTGTAAATTTTCACCACCCCGGGGTGGTCAAAATCATCAAAATTACACGAATTTTTTTTAGTCCCCATATCATTTGCGCAGTGTCCACAGATGTTCAAAAGTCTATTTTGAGCCTAAATTTGGGAATTTTGACAAATGTGCAAATTCATGCCAGAATTGTAAATTTTCACCACCCTGGGGTGGTCAAAATCATCAAAATTAGACAAAAAATATTTAGTCCACATATCATTTGCGCAGTGTCCACAGATGTTCAAAAGTCTATTTTGAGCCTAAATTTTGGAATTTTGACTAATGTGCAATTTCTTGCCAGAATTGTAAATTTTCACCACCCCGGGGTGGTCAAAATCATCAAAATCGAACAAAAAAATTAAGTCCCCATATCATTTGCGCAGTGTCCACAGATGTTCAAAAGTCTATTTTGAGCCTAAATTTGGGAATTTTGACAAATGTGCAAATTCTTGCCAGAATTGTAAATTTTCACCACCCAGGGATGGTCAAAATCATCAAAATTACACGAAATTTTTTTAGTCCACATATCATTTCCGCAGTGTCCACAGATGTTCAAAAGTCTATTTTGAGCCTAAATTTATTTTTTTTTAAAATGTGCAAATTCATGCCAGAATTGTAAATTTTCACCACCCCCGGGGTGGTCAAAATCATCAAAATTAGACAAAAAATATTTAGTCCCCATATCATTTGCGCAGTGTCCACAGATGTTCAAAAGTCTATTTTGAGCCTAAATTTGGGAATTTTGACAAATGTGCAAATTCTTGCCAGAATTGTAAATTTTCACCACCCCGGGGTGGTCAAAATCATCAAAATTACAAGAAATTTTTTTAGTCCACATATCATTTGCGCAGTGTCCACAGATGTTCAAAAGTCTATTTTGAGCCTAAATTTTGGAATGTTGACAAATGTGCAAATTCTTGACGGATTTCTAAATTTTCACCACCCTGGGGTGGTCAAAATCATCAAAATTAGACAAAAAATATTTAGTCCACATATCATTTGCGCAGTGTCCACAGATGTTCAAAAGTCTATTTTGAGCCTAAATTTGGGAATTTTGACAAATGTGCAAATTCTTGCCAGAATTGTAAATTTTCACCACCCCGGGGTGGTCAAAATCATCAAAATTACAAGAAATTTTTTTAGTCCACATATCATTTGCGCAGTGTCCACAGATGTTCAAAAGTCTATTTTGAGCCTAAATTTTGGAATGTTGACAAATGTGCAAATTCTTGACAGATTTCTAAATTTTCACCACCCTGGGGTGGTCAAAATCATCAAAATTACAACAATTTTTTTTAGTCCACATATCATTTCCGCAGTATCCATACATGTTCAAAAGTCTTTTTTGAGTCTAAAATTTGGAATTTTAAGAAGTGTGCAAATTCATGCCAGAATTGTAAATTTTCACCACCCCGGGGTGGTCAAAATCATCAAAATCGAACAAAAAAATTAAGTCCCCATATCATTTGCGCAGTGTCCACAGATCTTCTAAAGTCTATTTTGAGCCTAAATTTTGGAATTTTGACAAATGTGCAAATTCATGCCAGAATTGTAAATTTTCACCACCCCGGGGTGGTCAAAATCATCAAATTTTACACGAAATTTTTTTAGTCCATATATCATTTGCGCAGTGTCCACAGATGTTCAAAAGTCTATTTTGAGCCTAAATTTGGGAATTTTGACAAATGTGCAATTTCTTGCCAGAATTGTAAATTTTCACCACCCCGGAGTGGTCAAAATCATCAAAATTAGACAAAAAATATTTAGTCCTCATATCATTTGCGCAGTGTCCACAGATGTCCAAAACTCTATTTTGAGCCTAAATTTTGGAATTTTGACAAATGTGCAAATTCTTGACAGAATTCTAAATTTTCACCACCCCGGGGTGGTCAAAATCATCAAAATTACAACAATTTTTTTTAGTCCACATATCATTTCCGCAGTATCCATACATGTTCAAAAGTCCTTTTTGAGTCTAAAATTTGGAATTTTAAGAAGTGTGCAAATTCATGCCAGAATTGTAAATTTTCACCACCCCGGGGTGGTCAAAATCAGAATAATTAGACAAAAAATATTTAATCCCCCATATCATTTGCGCAGTCTCCACAGATCTTCTAAAGTCTATTTTGAGCCTAAATTTTGGAATTTTGACAAATGTGCAAATTCTTGCCAGAATTGTACATTTTCACCACCCCGGGGTGGTCAAAATCATTAAAATTACACGAAATTTTTTTAGTCCATATATCATTTGCGCAGTGTCCACAGATGTTCAAAAGTCTATTTTGAGCCTAAATTTGGGAATTTTGACAAATGTGCAAATTCTTGCCAGAATTGTAAATTTTCACCACCCAGGGATGGTCAAAATCATCAAAATTACACGAAATTTTTTTAGTCCACATATCATTTCCGCAGTGTCCACAGATGTTCAAAAGTCTATTTTGAGCCTAAATTTATTTTTTTTTAAAATGTGCAAATTCATGCCAGAATTGTAAATTTTCACCACCCCCGGGTGGTCAAAATCATCAAAATTAGACAAAAAATATTTAGTCCCCATATCATTTGCGCAGTGTCCACAGATGTTCAAAAGTCTATTTTGAGCCTAAATTTGGGAATTTTTACAAATATTGAAATTCTTTCCAGAATTGTAAATTTTCACCATCCCGGGGTGGTCAAAATCATCAAAATTACAACAAAATTTTTTAGTCCACATATCATTTGCGCAGTGTCCACAGATGTTCAAAAGTCTATTTTGAGCCTAAATTTTGGAATGTTGAGAAATGTGCAAATTCTTGACAGAATTCTAAATTTTCACCACCCCGGGGTGGTCAAAATCATCAAAATTACAACAATTTTTTTTAGTCCACATATCATTTCCGCAGTATCCATACATGTTCAAAGTCTTTTTTGAGCCTAAAATTTGGAATTTTAAGAAGTGTGCAAATTCATGCCAGAATTGTAAATTTTCACCACCCCGGGGTGGTCAAAATCATCAAAATTACACGAAATTTTTTTGAGTCCACATATCATTTACGCAGTGTTCACAGATGTTCAAAAGTCTATTTTGAGCCTAAATTTGGGAATTTTGACAAATGTGCAAATTCTTCACAGAATTGTAAATTTTCACCACCCCGGGGTGGTCAAAATCATCAAAATTACAAGAAATTTTTTTAGTCCACATATCATTTCCGCAGTATCCATACATGTTCAAAAGTCCTTTTTGAGCCTAAAATTTGGAATTTTAAGAAGTGTACAAATTCATGCCAGAATTGTAAATTTTCACCACCCCGGGGTGGTCAAAATCATCAAAATCGAAAAAAAAAATTAAGTCCCCATATCATTTGCGCAGTGTCCACAGATCTTCTAAAGTCTATTTTGAGCCTAAATTTTGGAATTTTGACAAATGTGCAAATTCTTGCCAGAATTGTAAATTTTCACCACCCCGGGGTTGTCAAAATCATCAAATTTTACACGAAATTTTTTTAGTCCATATATCATTTGCGCAGTGTCCACAGATGTTCAAAAGTCTATTTTGAGCCTAAATTTGGGAATTTTGACAAATGTGCAAATTCTTGACAGAATTGTAAATTTTCACCACCCTGGGGTGGTCAAAATCATCAAAATTAGACAAAAAATATTTAGTCCCCATATCATTTGCGCAGTGTCCACAGATGTTCAAAAGTCTATTTTGAGCCTAAATTTGGGAATTTTGACAAATGTGCAAATTCATCCCAGAATTGTAAATTTTCACCACCCCGGGGTGGTCAAAATCATCAAAATTACAAGAAATTTTTTTAGTCCACATATCATTTGCGCAGTGTCCACAGATGTTCAAAAGTCTATTTTGAGCCTAAATTTTGGAATTTTGACAAATGTGCAAATTCTTGCCAGAATTGTACATTTTCACCACCCCGGGTTGGTCAAAATCATTAAAATTACAACAAATTTTTTTAGTCCATATATCATTTGCGCAGTGTCCACAGATGTTCAAAAGTCTATTTTGAGCCTAAATTTGGGAATTTTGACAAATGTGCAAATTCTTGCCAGAATTGTAAATTTTCACCACCCAGGGATGGTCAAAATCATCAAAATTACACGAAATTTTTTTAGTCCACATATCATTTCCGCAGTGTCCACAGATGTTCAAAAGTCTATTTTGAGCCTAAATTTTTTTTTTTTTTAAATGTGCAAATTCATGCCAGAATTGTAAATTTTCACCACCCCCGGGTGGTCAAAATCATCAAAATTAGACAAAAAATATTTAGTCCCCATATCATTTGCGCAGTGTCCACAGATGTTCAAAAGTCTATTTTGAGCCTAAATTTGGGAATTTTGACAAATGTGCAAATTCTTGACAGAATTGTAAATTTTCACCACCCTGGGGTGGTCAAAATCATCAAAATTAGACAAAAAATATTTAGTCCCCATATCATTTGCGCAGTGTCCACAGATGTTCAAAAGTCTATTTTGAGCCTAAATTTGGGAATTTTGACAAATGTGCAAATTCTTGACAGAATTGTAAATTTTCACCACCCCGGGGTGGTCAAAATCATCAAAATTACAAGAAATTTTTTTAGTCCACATATCATTTGCGCAGTGTCCACAGATGTTCAAAAGTCTATTTTGAGCCTAAATTTTGGAATGTTGACAAATGTGCAAATTCTTGACAGATTTCTAAATTTTCACCACCCCGGGGTGGTCAAAATCATCAAAATTACAAGAATTTTTTTTAGTCCACATATCATTTCCGCAGTATCCATACATGTTCAAAAGTCCTTTTTGAGTCTAAAATTTGGAATTTTAAGAAGTGTGCAAATTCATGCCAGAATTGTAAATTTTCACCACCCCGGGGTGGTCAAAATCAGAATAATTAGACAAAAAATATTTAATCCCCCATATCATTTGCGCAGTGTCCACAGATGTTCAAAAGTCTATTTTGAGCCTAAATTTGGGAATTTTGACAAATGTGCAAATTCATGCCAGAATTGTAAATTTTCACCACCCTGGGGTGGTCAAAATCATCAAAATTAGACAAAAAATATTTAGTCCACATATCATTTGCGCAGTGTCCACAGATGTTCAAAAGTCTATTTTGAGCCTAAATTTTGGAATTTTGACTAATGTGCAATTTCTTGCCAGAATTGTAAATTTTCACCACCCCGGGGTGGTCAAAATCATCAAAATCGAACAAAAAAATTAAGTCCCCATATCATTTGCGCAGTGTCCACAGATGTTCAAAAGTCTATTTTGAGCCTAAATTTGGGAATTTTGACAAATGTGCAAATTCTTGCCAGAATTGTAAATTTTCACCACCCAGGGATGGTCAAAATCATCAAAATTACACGAAATTTTTTTAGTCCACATATCATTTCCGCAGTGTCCACAGATGTTCAAAAGTCTATTTTGAGCCTAAATTTATTTTTTTTTAAAATGTGCAAATTCATGCCAGAATTGTAAATTTTCACCACCCCCGGGGTGGTCAAAATCATCAAAATTAGACAAAAAATATTTAGTCCCCATATCATTTGCGCAGTGTCCACAGATGTTCAAAAGTCTATTTTGAGCCTAAATTTGGGAATTTTGACAAATGTGCAAATTCTTGCCAGAATTGTAAATTTTCACCACCCCGGGGTGGTCAAAATCATCAAAATTACAAGAAATTTTTTTAGTCCACATATCATTTGCGCAGTGTCCACAGATGTTCAAAAGTCTATTTTGAGCCTAAATTTTGGAATGTTGACAAATGTGCAAATTCTTGACGGATTTCTAAATTTTCACCACCCTGGGGTGGTCAAAATCATCAAAATTAGACAAAAAATATTTAGTCCACATATCATTTGCGCAGTGTCCACAGATGTTCAAAAGTCTATTTTGAGCCTAAATTTGGGAATTTTGACAAATGTGCAAATTCTTGCCAGAATTGTAAATTTTCACCACCCCGGGGTGGTCAAAATCATCAAAATTACAAGAAATTTTTTTAGTCCACATATCATTTGCGCAGTGTCCACAGATGTTCAAAAGTCTATTTTGAGCCTAAATTTTGGAATGTTGACAAATGTGCAAATTCTTGACAGATTTCTAAATTTTCACCACCCTGGGGTGGTCAAAATCATCAAAATTACAACAATTTTTTTTAGTCCACATATCATTTCCGCAGTATCCATACATGTTCAAAAGTCTTTTTTGAGTCTAAAATTTTGAATTTTAAGAAGTGTGCAAATTCATGCCAGAATTGTAAATTTTCACCACCCCGGGGTGGTCAAAATCATCAAAATTACACAAAATTTTTTTAGTCCACATATCATTTGCGCAGTGTTCACAGATGTTCAAAAGTCTATTTTGAGCCTAAATTTGGGAATTTTGACAAATGTGCAAATTCTTGACAGAATTGTAAATTTTTACCACCCAGGGGTGGTCAAAATCATCAAAATTACAAGAAATTTTTTTAGTCCACATATCATTTCCGCAGTATCCATACATGTTCAAAAGTCTTTTTTGAGCCTAAAATTTGGAATTTTAAGAAGTGTACAAATTGATGCCAGAATTGTAAATTTTCACCACCCCGGGGTGGTCAAAATCATCAAAATCGAACAAAAAAATTAAGTCCCCATATCATTTGCGCAGTGTCCACAGATCTTCTAAAGTCTATTTTGAGCCTAAATTTTGGAATTTTGACAAATGTGCAAATTCATGCCAGAATTGTAAATTTTCACCACCCCGGGGTGGTCAAAATCATCAAATTTTACACGAAATTTTTTTAGTCCATATATCATTTGCGCAGTGTCCACAGATGTTCAAAAGTCTATTTTGAGCCTAAATTTGGGAATTTTGACAAATGTGCAATTTCTTGCCAGAATTGTAAATTTTCACCACCCCGGAGTGGTCAAAATCATCAAAATTAGACAAAAAATATTTAGTCCTCATATCATTTGCGCAGTGTCCACAGATGTCCAAAACTCTATTTTGAGCCTAAATTTTGGAATTTTGACAAATGTGCAAATTCTTGACAGAATTCTAAATTTTCACCACCCCGGGGTGGTCAAAATCATCAAAATTACAACAATTTTTTTTAGTCCACATATCATTTCCGCAGTATCCATACATGTTCAAAAGTCCTTTTTGAGTCTAAAATTTGGAATTTTAAGAAGTGTGCAAATTCATGCCAGAATTGTAAATTTTCACCACCCCGGGGTGGTCAAAATCAGAATAATTAGACAAAAAATATTTAATCCCCCATATCATTTGCGCAGTCTCCACAGATCTTCTAAAGTCTATTTTGAGCCTAAATTTTGGAATTTTGACAAATGTGCAAATTCTTGCCAGAATTGTACATTTTCACCACCCCGGGTTGGTCAAAATCATTAAAATTACACGAAATTTTTTTAGTCCATATATCATTTGCGCAGTGTCCACAGATGTTCAAAAGTCTATTTTGAGCCTAAATTTGGGAATTTTGACAAATGTGCAAATTCTTGCCAGAATTGTAAATTTTCACCACCCAGGGATGGTCAAAATCATCAAAATTACACGAAATTTTTTAGTCCACATATCATTTCCGCAGTGTCCACAGATGTTCAAAAGTCTATTTTGAGCCTAAATTTATTTTTTTTTAAAATGTGCAAATTCATGCCAGAATTGTAAATTTTCACCACCCCCGGGTGGTCAAAATCATCAAAATTAGACAAAAAATATTTAGTCCCCATATCATTTGCGCAGTGTCCACAGATGTTCAAAAGTCTATTTTGAGCCTAAATTTGGGAATTTTTACAAATATTGAAATTCTTTCCAGAATTGTAAATTTTCACCATCCCGGGGTGGTCAAAATCATCAAAATTACAACAAAATTTTTTAGTCCACATATCATTTGCGCAGTGTCCACAGATGTTCAAAAGTCTATTTTGAGCCTAAATTTTGGAATGTTGAGAAATGTGCAAATTCTTGACAGAATTCTAAATTTTCACCACCCCGGGGTGGTCAAAATCATCAAAATTACAACAATTTTTTTTAGTCCACATATCATTTCCGCAGTATCCATACATGTTCAAAGTCTTTTTTGAGCCTAAAATTTGGAATTTTAAGAAGTGTGCAAATTCATGCCAGAATTGTAAATTTTCACCACCCTGGGGTGGTCAAAATCATCAAAATTAGACAAAAAATATTTAGTCCCCATATCATTTGCGCAGTGTCCACAGATGTTCAAAAGTCTATTTTGAGCCTAAATTTGGGAATTTTGACAAATGTGCAAATTCATCCCAGAATTGTAAATTTTCACCACCCCGGGGTGGTCAAAATCATCAAAATTACAAGAAATTTTTTTAGTCCACATATCATTTGCGCAGTGTCCACAGATGTTCAAAAGTCTATTTTGAGCCTAAATTTTGGAATTTTGACAAATGTGCAAATTCTTGCCAGAATTGTACATTTTCACCACCCCGGGTTGGTCAAAATCATTAAAATTACAACAAATTTTTTTAGTCCATATATCATTTGCGCAGTGTCCACAGATGTTCAAAAGTCTATTTTGAGCCTAAATTTGGGAATTTTGACAAATGTGCAAATTCTTGCCAGAATTGTAAATTTTCACCACCCAGGGATGGTCAAAATCATCAAAATTACACGAAATTTTTTTAGTCCACATATCATTTCCGCAGTGTCCACAGATGTTCAAAAGTCTATTTTGAGCCTAAATTTTTTTTTTTTTTAAATGTGCAAATTCATGCCAGAATTGTAAATTTTCACCACCCCCGGGTGGTCAAAATCATCAAAATTAGACAAAAAATATTTAGTCCCCATATCATTTGCGCAGTGTCCACAGATGTTCAAAAGTCTATTTTGAGCCTAAATTTGGGAATTTTGACAAATGTGCAAATTCTTGACAGAATTGTAAATTTTCACCACCCTGGGGTGGTCAAAATCATCAAAATTAGACAAAAAATATTTAGTCCCCATATCATTTGCGCAGTGTCCACAGATGTTCAAAAGTCTATTTTGAGCCTAAATTTGGGAATTTTGACAAATGTGCAAATTCTTGACAGAATTGTAAATTTTCACCACCCCGGGGTGGTCAAAATCATCAAAATTACAAGAAATTTTTTTAGTCCACATATCATTTGCGCAGTGTCCACAGATGTTCAAAAGTCTATTTTGAGCCTAAATTTTGGAATGTTGACAAATGTGCAAATTCTTGACAGATTTCTAAATTTTCACCACCCCGGGGTGGTCAAAATCATCAAAATTACAACAATTTTTTTTAGTCCACATATCATTTCCGCAGTATCCATACATGTTCAAAAGTCCTTTTTGAGTCTAAAATTTGGAATTTTAAGAAGTGTGCAAATTCATGCCAGAATTGTAAATTTTCACCACCCCGGGGTGGTCAAAATCAGAATAATTAGACAAAAAATATTTAATCCCCCATATCATTTGCGCAGTCTCCACAGATCTTCTAAAGTCTATTTTGAGCCTAAATTTTGGAATTTTGACAAATGTGCAAATTCATGCCAGAATTGTAAATTTTCACCACCCCGGGGTGGTCAAAATCATTAAAATTACACGAAATTTTTTTAGTCCATATATCATTTGCGCAGTGTCCACAGATGTTCAAAAGTCTATTTTGAGCCTAAATTTGGGAATTTTGACAAATGTGCAAATTCTTGCCAGAATTGTAAATTTTCACCACCCAGGGATGGTCAAAATCATCAAAATTACACGAAATTTTTTTAGTCCACATATCATTTCCGCAGTGTCCACAGATGTTCAAAAGTCTATTTTGAGCCTAAATTTATTTTTTTTTAAAATGTGCAAATTCATGCCAGAATTGTAAATTTTCACCACCCCCGGGGTGGTCAAAATCATCAAAATTAGACAAAAAATATTTAGTCCCCATATCATTTGCGCAGTGTCCACAGATGTTCAAAAGTCTATTTTGAGCCTAAATTTGGGAATTTTGACAAATGTGCAATTTCTTGCCAGAATTGTAAATTTTCACCACCCCGGGGAGGTCAAAATCATCAAAATTACACGAATTTTTTTTAGTCCCCATATCATTTGCGCAGTGTCCACAGATGTTCAAAAGTCTATTTTGAGCCTAAATTTGGGAATTTTGACAAATGTGCAAATTCATGCCAGAATTGTAAATTTTCACCACACCGGGGTGGTCAAAATCATCAAAATTAGACAAAAAATATTTGGTCCCCATATCATTTGCGCAGTGTCCACAGATGTTCAAAAGTCTATTTTGAGCCTAAATTTGGGAATTTTGACAAATGTGCAAATTCTAGCCAGAATTGTAAATTTTCACCACCCCGGGGTGGTCAAAATCATCAAAATTACACGAATTTTTTTTACTCCCCATATCATTTGCGCAGTGTCCACAGATGTTCAAAAGTCTATTTTGAGCCTAAATTTGGGAATTTTGACAAATGTGCAAATTCATGCCAGAATTGTAAATTTTCACCACCCCGGGGTGGTCAAAATCATCAAAATTAGACAAAAAATATTTAGTCCCCATATCATTTGCGCAGTGTCCACAGATGTTCAAAAGTCTATTTTGAGCCTAAATTTGGGAATTTTGACAAATGTTGAAATTCTTTCCAGAATTGTAAATTTTCACCACCCCGGGGTGGTCAAAATCATCAAAATTACAAGAATTTTTTTCAGTCCACATATCATTTGCGCAGTGTTCACAGATGTTCAAAAGTCTATTTTGAGCCTAAATTTGGGAATTTTGACAAATGTGCAAATTCTTGACAGAATTGTAAATTTTTACCACCCCGGGGTGGTCAAAATCATCAAAATTACAAGAAATTTTTTTAGTCCACATATCATTTCCGCAGTATCCATACATGTTCAAAAGTCCTTTTTGAGCCTAAAATTTGGAATTTTAAGAAGTGTACAAATTCATGCCAGAATTGTAAATTTTCACCACCCCGGGGTGGTCAAAATCATCAAATTTTACACGAAATTTTTTTAGTCCATATATCATTTGCGCAGTGTCCACAGATGTTCAAAAGTCTATTTTGAGCCTAAATTTTGGAATTTTGACTAATGTGCAATTTCTTGCCAGAATTGTAAATTTTCACCACCCCCGGGTGGTCAAAATCATCAAAATTACACGAATTTTTTTTACTCCCCATATCATTTGCGCAGTGTCCACAGATGTTCAAAAGTCTATTTTGAGCCTAAATTTGGGAATTTTGACAAATGTGCAAATTCATGCCAGAATTGTAAATTTTCACCACCCTGGGGTGGTCAAAATCATCAAAATTAGACAAAAAATATTTAGTCCCCATATCATTTGCGCAGTGTCCACAGATGTTCAAAAGTCTATTTTGAGCCTAAATTTGGGAATTTTGACAAATGTGCAAATTCTTGCCAGAATTGTAAATTTTCACCACCCCGGGGTGGTCAAAATCATCAAAATTACAAGAAATTTTTTTAGTCCACATATCATTTGCGCAGTGTCCACAGATGTTCAAAAGTCTATTTTGAGCCTAAATTTTGGAATGTTGACAAATATGCAAATTCTTGACAGATTTCTAAATTTTCACCACCCTGGGGTGGTCAAAATCATCAAAATTACAACAATTTTTTTTAGTCCACATATCATTTCCGCAGTATCCATACATGTTCAAAAGTCTTTTTTGAGTCTAAAATTTGGAATTTTAAGAAGTGTGCAAATTCATGCCAGAATTGTAAATTTTCACCACCCCGGGGTGGTCAAAATCATCAAAATTACACAAAAATTTTTTAGTCCACATATCATTTGCGCAGTGTTCACAGATGTTCAAAAGTCTATTTTGAGCCTAAATTTGGGAATTTTGACAAATGTGCAAATTCATGCCAGAATTGTAAATTTTCACCACCCCGGGGTGGTCAAAATCAGAATAATTAGACAAAAAATATTTAATCCCCCATATCATTTGCGCAGTCTCCACAGATCTTCTAAAGTCTATTTTGAGCCTAAATTTTGGAATTTTGACAAATGTGCAAATTCTTGCCAGAATTGTACATTTTCACCACCCCGGGTTGGTCAAAATCATTAAAATTACACGAAAATTTTTTAGTCCATATATCATTTGCGCAGTGTCCACAGATGTTCAAAAGTCTATTTTGAGCCTAAATTTGGGAATTTTGACAAATGTGCAAATTCTTGCCAGAATTGTAAATTTTCACCACCCAGGGATGGTCAAAATCATCAAAATTACACGAAATTTTTTTAGTCCACATATCATTTCCGCAGTGTCCACAGATGTTCAAAAGTCTATTTTGAGCCTAAATTTATTTTTTTTTAAAATGTGCAAATTCATGCCAGAATTGTAAATTTTCACCACCCCCGGGTGGTCAAAATCATCAAAATTAGACAAAAAATATTTAGTCCCCATATCATTTGCGCAGTGTCCACAGATGTTCAAAAGTCTATTTTGAGCCTAAATTTGGGAATTTTTACAAATATTGAAGTTCTTTCCAGAATTGTAAATTTTCACCATCCCGGGGTGGTCAAAATCATCAAAATTACAACAAAATTTTTTAGTCCACATATCATTTGCGCAGTGTCCACAGATGTTCAAAAGTCTATTTTGAGCCTAAATTTTGGAATGTTGAGAAATGTGCAAATTCTTGACAGAATTCTAAATTTTCACCACCCCGGGGTGGTCAAAATCATCAAAATTACAACAATTTTTTTTAGTCCACATATCATTTCCGCAGTATCCATACATGTTCAAAGTCTTTTTTGAGCCTAAAATTTGGAATTTTAAGAAGTGTGCAAATTCATGCCAGAATTGTAAATTTTCACCACCCCGGCGTGGTCAAAATCATCAAAATTACACGAAATTTTTTTGAGTCCACATATCATTTACGCAGTGTTCACAGATGTTCAAAAGTCTATTTTGAGCCTAAATTTGGGAATTTTGACAAATGTGCAAATTCATGCCAGAATTGTAAATTTTCACCACACCGGGGTGGTCAAAATCATCAAAATTAGACAAAAAATATTTGGTCCCCATATCATTTGCGCAGTGTCCACAGATGTTCAAAAGTCTATTTTGAGCCTAAATTTGGGAATTTTGACAAATGTGCAAATTCTAGCCAGAATTGTAAATTTTCACCACCCCGGGGTGGTCAAAATCATCAAAATTACACGAATTTTTTTTACTCCCCATATCATTTGCGCAGTGTCCACAGATGTTCAAAAGTCTATTTTGAGCCTAAATTTGGGAATTTTGACAAATGTGCAAATTCATGCCAGAATTGTAAATTTTCACCACCCCGGGGTGGTCAAAATCATCAAAATTAGACAAAAAATATTTAGTCCCCATATCATTTGCGCAGTGTCCACAGATGTTCAAAAGTCTATTTTGAGCCTAAATTTGGGAATTTTGACAAATGTTGAAATTCTTTCCAGAATTGTAAATTTTCACCACCCCGGGGTGGTCAAAATCATCAAAATTACAAGAATTTTTTTCAGTCCACATATCATTTGCGCAGTGTTCACAGATGTTCAAAAGTCTATTTTGAGCCTAAATTTGGGAATTTTGACAAATGTGCAAATTCTTGACAGAATTGTAAATTTTTACCACCCCGGGGTGGTCAAAATCATCAAAATTACAAGAAATTTTTTTAGTCCACATATCATTTCCGCAGTATCCATACATGTTCAAAAGTCTATTTTGAGCCTAAAATTTGGAATTTTAAGAAGTGTACAAATTCATGCCAGAATTGTAAATTTTCACCACCCCGGGGTGGTCAAAATCATCAAAATCGAAAAAAAAAATTAAGTCCCCATATCGTTTGCGCAGTGTCCACAGATCTTCTAAAGTCTATTTTGAGCCTAAATTTTGGAATTTTGACAAATGTGCAAATTCTTGCCAGAATTGTAAATTTTCACCACCCCGGGGTGGTCAAAATCATCAAATTTTACACGAAATTTTTTTAGTCCATATATCATTTCCGCAGTGTCCACAGATGTTCAAAAGTCTATTTTGAGCCTAAATTTTGGAATTTTGACTAATGTGCAATTTCTTGCCAGAATTGTAAATTTTCACCACCCTGGGGTGGTCAAAATCATCAAAATTACACGAATTTTTTTTACTCCCCATATCATTTGCGCAGTGTCCACAGATGTTCAAAAGTCTATTTTGAGCCTAAATTTGGGAATTTTGACAAATGTGCAAATTCATGCCAGAATTGTAAATTTTCACCACCCTGGGGTGGTCAAAATCATCAAAATTAGACAAAAAATATTTAGTCCCCATATCATTTGCGCAGTGTCCACAGATGTTCAAAAGTCTATTTTGAGCCTAAATTTGGGAATTTTGACAAATGTGCAAATTCTTGCCAGAATTGTAAATTTTCACCACCCCGGGGTGGTCAAAATCATCAAAATTACAAGAAATTTTTTTAGTCCACATATCATTTGCGCAGTGTCCACAGATGTTCAAAAGTCTATTTTGAGCCTAAATTTTGGAATGTTGACAAATATGCAAATTCTTGACAGATTTCTAAATTTTCACCACCCTGGGGTGGTCAAAATCATCAAAATTACAACAATTTTTTTTAGTCCACATATCATTTCCGCAGTATCCATACATGTTCAAAAGTCTTTTTTGAGTCTAAAATTTGGAATTTTAAGAAGTGTGCAAATTCATGCCAGAATTGTAAATTTTCACCACCCCGGGGTGGTCAAAATCATCAAAATTACACAAAATTTTTTTAGTCCACATATCATTTGCGCAGTGTTCACAGATGTTCAAAAGTCTATTTTGAGCCTAAATTTGGGAATTTTGACAAATGTGCAAATTCATGCCAGAATTGTAAATTTTCACCACCCCGGGGTGGTCAAAATCAGAATAATTAGACAAAAAATATTTAATCCCCCATATCATTTGCGCAGTCTCCACAGATCTTCTAAAGTCTATTTTGAGCCTAAATTTTGGAATTTTGACAAATGTGCAAATTCTTGCCAGAATTGTACATTTTCACCACCCCGGGTTGGTCAAAATCATTAAAATTACACGAAAATTTTTTAGTCCATATATCATTTGCGCAGTGTCCACAGATGTTCAAAAGTCTATTTTGAGCCTAAATTTGGGAATTTTGACAAATGTGCAAATTCTTGCCAGAATTGTAAATTTTCACCACCCAGGGATGGTCAAAATCATCAAAATTACACGAAATTTTTTTAGTCCACATATCATTTCCGCAGTGTCCACAGATGTTCAAAAGTCTATTTTGAGCCTAAATTTATTTTTTTTTAAAATGTGCAAATTCATGCCAGAATTGTAAATTTTCACCACCCCCGGGTGGTCAAAATCATCAAAATTAGACAAAAAATATTTAGTCCCCATATCATTTGCGCAGTGTCCACAGATGTTCAAAAGTCTATTTTGAGCCTAAATTTGGGAATTTTTACAAATATTGAAATTCTTTCCAGAATTGTAAATTTTCACCATCCCGGGGTGGTCAAAATCATCAAAATTACAACAAAATTTTTTAGTCCACATATCATTTGCGCAGTGTCCACAGATGTTCAAAAGTCTATTTTGAGCCTAAATTTTGGAATGTTGAGAAATGTGCAAATTCTTGACAGAATTCTAAATTTTCACCACCCCGGGGTGGTCAAAATCATCAAAATTACAACAATTTTTTTTAGTCCACATATCATTTCCGCAGTATCCATACATGTTCAAAGTCTTTTTTGAGCTTAAAATTTGGAATTTTAAGAAGTGTGCAAATTCATGCCAGAATTGTAAATTTTCACCACCCCAGGGTGGTCAAAATCATCAAAATTACACGAAATTTTTTTGAGTCCACATATCATTTACGCAGTGTTCACAGATGTTCAAAAGTCTATTTTGAGCCTAAATTTGGGAATTTTGACAAATGTGCAAATTCTTGACAGAATTGTAAATTTTCACCACCCCGGGGTGGTCAAAATCATCAAAATTACAAGAAATTTTTTTAGTCCACATATCATTTCCGCAGTATCCATACATGTTCAAAAGTCCTTTTTGAGCCTAAAATTTGGAATTTTAAGAAGTGTACAAATTCATGCCAGAATTGTAAATTTTCACCACCCCGGGGTGGTCAAAATCATCAAAATCGAAAAAAAAAATTAAGTCCCCATATCATTTGCGCAGTGTCCACAGATCTTCTAAAGTCTATTTTGAGCCTAAATTTTGGAATTTTGACAAATGTGCAAATTCATGCCAGAATTGTAAATTTTCACCACCCCGGGGTTGTCAAAATCATCAAATTTTACACGAAATTTTTTTAGTCCATATATCATTTGCGCAGTGTCCACAGATGTTCAAAAGTCTATTTTGAGCCTAAATTTGGGAATTTTGACAAATGTGCAAATTCTTGACAGAATTGTAAATTTTCACCACCCTGGGGTGGTCAAAATCATCAAAATTAGACAAAAAATATTTAGTCCCCATATCATTTGCGCAGTGTCCACAGATGTTCAAAAGTCTATTTTGAGCCTAAATTTGGGAATTTTGACAAATGTGCAAATTCTAGCCAGAATTGTAAATTTTCACCACCCCGGGGTGGTCAAAATCATCAAAATTACACGAATTTTTTTTACTCCCCATATCATTTGCGCAGTGTCCACAGATGTTCAAAAGTCTATTTTGAGCCTAAATTTGGGAATTTTGACAAATGTGCAAATTCATGCCAGAATTGTAAATTTTCACCACCCCGGGGTGGTCAAAATCATCAAAATTAGACAAAAAATATTTAGTCCCCATATCATTTGCGCAGTGTCCACAGATGTTCAAAAGTCTATTTTGAGCCTAAATTTGGGAATTTTGACAAATGTTGAAATTCTTTCCAGAATTGTAAATTTTCACCACCCCGGGGTGGTCAAAATCATCAAAATTACAAGAATTTTTTTCAGTCCACATATCATTTGCGCAGTGTTCACAGATGTTCAAAAGTCTATTTTGAGCCTAAATTTGGGAATTTTGACAAATGTGCAAATTCTTGACAGAATTGTAAATTTTTACCACCCCGGGGTGGTCAAAATCATCAAAATTACAAGAAATTTTTTTAGTCCACATATCATTTCCGCAGTATCCATACATGTTCAAAAGTCTATTTTGAGCCTAAAATTTGGAATTTTAAGAAGTGTACAAATTCATGCCAGAATTGTAAATTTTCACCACCCCGGGGTGGTCAAAATCATCAAAATCGAAAAAAAAAATTAAGTCCCCATATCATTTGCGCAGTGTCCACAGATCTTCTAAAGTCTATTTTGAGCCTAAATTTTGGAATTTTGACAAATGTGCAAATTCTTGACAGAATTGTAAATTTTCACCACCCCGGGGTGGTCAAAATCATCAAATTTTACACGAAATTTTTTTAGTCCATATATCATTTGCGCAGTGTCCACAGATGTTCAAAAGTCTATTTTGAGCCTAAATTTTGGAATTTTGACTAATGTGCAATTTCTTGCCAGAATTGTAAATTTTCACCACCCTGGGGTGGTCAAAATCATCAAAATTACACGAATTTTTTTTACTCCCCATATCATTTGCGCAGTGTCCACAGATGTTCAAAAGTCTATTTTGAGCCTAAATTTGGGAATTTTGACAAATGTGCAAATTCATGCCAGAATTGTAAATTTTCACCACCCTGGGGTGGTCAAAATCATCAAAATTAGACAAAAAATATTTAGTCCCCATATCATTTGCGCAGTGTCCACAGATGTTCAAAAGTCTATTTTGAGCCTAAATTTGGGAATTTTGACAAATGTGCAAATTCTTGCCAGAATTGTAAATTTTCACCACCCCGGGGTGGTCAAAATCATCAAAATTACAAGAAATTTTTTTAGTCCACATATCATTTGCGCAGTGTCCACAGATGTTCAAAAGTCTATTTTGAGCCTAAATTTTGGAATGTTGACAAATATGCAAATTCTTGACAGATTTCTAAATTTTCACCACCCTGGGGTGGTCAAAATCATCAAAATTACAACAATTTTTTTTAGTCCACATATCATTTCCGCAGTATCCATACATGTTCAAAAGTCTTTTTTGAGTCTAAAATTTGGAATTTTAAGAAGTGTGCAAATTCATGCCAGAATTGTAAATTTTCACCACCCCGGGGTGGTCAAAATCATCAAAATTACACAAAATTTTTTTAGTCCACATATCATTTGCGCAGTGTTCACAGATGTTCAAAAGTCTATTTTGAGCCTAAATTTGGGAATTTTGACAAATGTGCAAATTCATGCCAGAATTGTAAATTTTCACCACCCCGGGGTGGTCAAAATCAGAATAATTAGACAAAAAATATTTAATCCCCCATATCATTTGCGCAGTCTCCACAGATCTTCTAAAGTCTATTTTGAGCCTAAATTTTGGAATTTTGACAAATGTGCAAATTCTTGCCAGAATTGTACATTTTCACCACCCCGGGTTGGTCAAAATCATTAAAATTACACGAAAATTTTTTAGTCCATATATCATTTGCGCAGTGTCCACAGATGTTCAAAAGTCTATTTTGAGCCTAAATTTGGGAATTTTGACAAATGTGCAAATTCTTGCCAGAATTGTAAATTTTCACCACCCAGGGATGGTCAAAATCATCAAAATTACACGAAATTTTTTTAGTCCACATATCATTTCCGCAGTGTCCACAGATGTTCAAAAGTCTATTTTGAGCCTAAATTTATTTTTTTTTAAAATGTGCAAATTCATGCCAGAATTGTAAATTTTCACCACCCCCGGGTGGTCAAAATCATCAAAATTAGACAAAAAATATTTAGTCCCCATATCATTTGCGCAGTGTCCACAGATGTTCAAAAGTCTATTTTGAGCCTAAATTTGGGAATTTTTACAAATATTGAAATTCTTTCCAGAATTGTAAATTTTCACCATCCCGGGGTGGTCAAAATCATCAAAATTACAACAAAATTTTTTAGTCCACATATCATTTGCGCAGTGTCCACAGATGTTCAAAAGTCTATTTTGAGCCTAAATTTTGGAATGTTGAGAAATGTGCAAATTCTTGACAGAATTCTAAATTTTCACCACCCCGGGGTGGTCAAAATCATCAAAATTACAACAATTTTTTTTAGTCCACATATCATTTCCGCAGTATCCATACATGTTCAAAGTCTTTTTTGAGCTTAAAATTTGGAATTTTAAGAAGTGTGCAAATTCATGCCAGAATTGTAAATTTTCACCACCCCAGGGTGGTCAAAATCATCAAAATTACACGAAATTTTTTTGAGTCCACATATCATTTACGCAGTGTTCACAGATGTTCAAAAGTCTATTTTGAGCCTAAATTTGGGAATTTTGACAAATGTGCAAATTCTTGACAGAATTGTAAATTTTCACCACCCCGGGGTGGTCAAAATCATCAAAATTACAAGAAATTTTTTTAGTCCACATATCATTTCCGCAGTATCCATACATGTTCAAAAGTCCTTTTTGAGCCTAAAATTTGGAATTTTAAGAAGTGTACAAATTCATGCCAGAATTGTAAATTTTCACCACCCCGGGGTGGTCAAAATCATCAAAATCGAAAAAAAAAATTAAGTCCCCATATCATTTGCGCAGTGTCCACAGATCTTCTAAAGTCTATTTTGAGCCTAAATTTTGGAATTTTGACAAATGTGCAAATTCATGCCAGAATTGTAAATTTTCACCACCCCGGGGTTGTCAAAATCATCAAATTTTACACGAAATTTTTTTAGTCCATATATCATTTGCGCAGTGTCCACAGATGTTCAAAAGTCTATTTTGAGCCTAAATTTTGGAATTTTGACTAATGTGCAATTTCTTGCCAGAATTGTAAATTTTCACCACCCTGGGGTGGTCAAAATCATCAAAATTACACGAATTTTTTTTACTCCCCATATCATTTGCGCAGTGTCCACAGATGTTCAAAAGTCTATTTTGAGCCTAAATTTGGGAATTTTGACAAATGTGCAAATTCATGCCAGAATTGTAAATTTTCACCACCCTGGGGTGGTCAAAATCATCAAAATTAGACAAAAAATATTTAGTCCCCATATCATTTGCGCAGTGTCCACAGATGTTCAAAAGTCTATTTTGAGCCTAAATTTGGGAATTTTGACAAATGTGCAAATTCTTGCCAGAATTGTAAATTTTCACCACCCCGGGGTGGTCAAAATCATCAAAATTACAAGAAATTTTTTTAGTCCACATATCATTTGCGCAGTGTCCACAGATGTTCAAAAGTCTATTTTGAGCCTAAATTTTGGAATGTTGACAAATATGCAAATTCTTGACAGATTTCTAAATTTTCACCACCCTGGGGTGGTCAAAATCATCAAAATTACAACAATTTTTTTTAGTCCACATATCATTTCCGCAGTATCCATACATGTTCAAAAGTCTTTTTTGAGTCTAAAATTTGGAATTTTAAGAAGTGTGCAAATTCATGCCAGAATTGTAAATTTTCACCACCCCGGGGTGGTCAAAATCATCAAAATTACACAAAATTTTTTTAGTCCACATATCATTTGCGCAGTGTTCACAGATGTTCAAAAGTCTATTTTGAGCCTAAATTTGGGAATTTTGACAAATGTGCAAATTCATGCCAGAATTGTAAATTTTCACCACCCCGGGGTGGTCAAAATCAGAATAATTAGACAAAAAATATTTAATCCCCCATATCATTTGCGCAGTCTCCACAGATCTTCTAAAGTCTATTTTGAGCCTAAATTTTGGAATTTTGACAAATGTGCAAATTCTTGCCAGAATTGTACATTTTCACCACCCCGGGTTGGTCAAAATCATTAAAATTACACGAAAATTTTTTAGTCCATATATCATTTGCGCAGTGTCCACAGATGTTCAAAAGTCTATTTTGAGCCTAAATTTGGGAATTTTGACAAATGTGCAAATTCTTGCCAGAATTGTAAATTTTCACCACCCAGGGATGGTCAAAATCATCAAAATTACACGAAATTTTTTTAGTCCACATATCATTTCCGCAGTGTCCACAGATGTTCAAAAGTCTATTTTGAGCCTAAATTTATTTTTTTTTAAAATGTGCAAATTCATGCCAGAATTGTAAATTTTCACCACCCCCGGGTGGTCAAAATCATCAAAATTAGACAAAAAATATTTAGTCCCCATATCATTTGCGCAGTGTCCACAGATGTTCAAAAGTCTATTTTGAGCCTAAATTTGGGAATTTTTACAAATATTGAAATTCTTTCCAGAATTGTAAATTTTCACCATCCCGGGGTGGTCAAAATCATCAAAATTACAACAAAATTTTTTAGTCCACATATCATTTGCGCAGTGTCCACAGATGTTCAAAAGTCTATTTTGAGCCTAAATTTTGGAATGTTGAGAAATGTGCAAATTCTTGACAGAATTCTAAATTTTCACCACCCCGGGGTGGTCAAAATCATCAAAATTACAACAATTTTTTTTAGTCCACATATCATTTCCGCAGTATCCATACATGTTCAAAGTCTTTTTTGAGCTTAAAATTTGGAATTTTAAGAAGTGTGCAAATTCATGCCAGAATTGTAAATTTTCACCACCCCAGGGTGGTCAAAATCATCAAAATTACACGAAATTTTTTTGAGTCCACATATCATTTACGCAGTGTTCACAGATGTTCAAAAGTCTATTTTGAGCCTAAATTTGGGAATTTTGACAAATGTGCAAATTCTTGACAGAATTGTAAATTTTCACCACCCCGGGGTGGTCAAAATCATCAAAATTACAAGAAATTTTTTTAGTCCACATATCATTTCCGCAGTATCCATACATGTTCAAAAGTCCTTTTTGAGCCTAAAATTTGGAATTTTAAGAAGTGTACAAATTCATGCCAGAATTGTAAATTTTCACCACCCCGGGGTGGTCAAAATCATCAAAATCGAAAAAAAAAATTAAGTCCCCATATCATTTGCGCAGTGTCCACAGATCTTCTAAAGTCTATTTTGAGCCTAAATTTTGGAATTTTGACAAATGTGCAAATTCATGCCAGAATTGTAAATTTTCACCACCCCGGGGTTGTCAAAATCATCAAATTTTACACGAAATTTTTTTAGTCCATATATCATTTGCGCAGTGTCCACAGATGTTCAAAAGTCTATTTTGAGCCTAAATTTGGGAATTTTGACAAATGTGCAAATTCTTGACAGAATTGTAAATTTTCACCACCCTGGGGTGGTCAAAATCATCAAAATTAGACAAAAAATATTTAGTCCCCATATCATTTGCGCAGTGTCCACAGATGTTCAAAAGTCTATTTTGAGCCTAAATTTGGGAATTTTGACAAATGTGCAAATTCTTGCCAGAATTGTAAATTTTCACCACCCCGGGGTGGTCAAAATCATCAAAATTACAAGAAATTTTTTTAGTCCACATATCATTTGCGCAGTGTCCACAGATGTTCAAAAGTCTATTTTGAGCCTAAATTTTGGAATGTTGACAAATATGCAAATTCTTGACAGATTTCTAAATTTTCACCACCCCGGGGTGGTCAAAATCATCAAAATTACAACAATTTTTTTTAGTCCACATATCATTTCCGCAGTATCCATACATGTTCAAAAGTCTTTTTTGAGTCTAAAATTTGGAATTTTAAGAAGTGTGCAAATTCATGCCAGAATTGTAAATTTTCACCACCCCGGGGTGGTCAAAATCATCAAAATTACACAAAATTTTTTTAGTCCACATATCATTTGCGCAGTGTTCACAGATGTTCAAAAGTCTATTTTGAGCCTAAATTTGGGAATTTTGACAAATGTGCAAATTCATGCCAGAATTGTAAATTTTCACCACCCCGGGGTGGTCAAAATCAGAATAATTAGACAAAAAATATTTAATCCCCCATATCATTTGCGCAGTCTCCACAGATCTTCTAAAGTCTATTTTGAGCCTAAATTTTGGAATTTTGACAAATGTGCAAATTCTTGCCAGAATTGTACATTTTCACCACCCCGGGTTGGTCAAAATCATTAAAATTACACGAAAATTTTTTAGTCCATATATCATTTGCGCAGTGTCCACAGATGTTCAAAAGTCTATTTTGAGCCTAAATTTGGGAATTTTGACAAATGTGCAAATTCTTGCCAGAATTGTAAATTTTCACCACCCAGGGATGGTCAAAATCATCAAAATTACACGAAATTTTTTTAGTCCACATATCATTTCCGCAGTGTCCACAGATGTTCAAAAGTCTATTTTGAGCCTAAATTTATTTTTTTTTAAAATGTGCAAATTCATGCCAGAATTGTAAATTTTCACCACCCCCGGGTGGTCAAAATCATCAAAATTAGACAAAAAATATTTAGTCCCCATATCATTTGCGCAGTGTCCACAGATGTTCAAAAGTCTATTTTGAGCCTAAATTTGGGAATTTTTACAAATATTGAAATTCTTTCCAGAATTGTAAATTTTCACCATCCCGGGGTGGTCAAAATCATCAAAATTACAACAAAATTTTTTAGTCCACATATCATTTGCGCAGTGTCCACAGATGTTCAAAAGTCTATTTTGAGCCTAAATTTTGGAATGTTGAGAAATGTGCAAATTCTTGACAGAATTCTAAATTTTCACCACCCCGGGGTGGTCAAAATCATCAAAATTACAACAATTTTTTTTAGTCCACATATCATTTCCGCAGTATCCATACATGTTCAAAGTCTTTTTTGAGCCTAAAATTTGGAATTTTAAGAAGTGTGCAAATTCATGCCAGAATTGTAAATTTTCACCACCCCGGGGTGGTCAAAATCATCAAAATTACACGAAATTTTTTTGAGTCCACATATCATTTACGCAGTGTTCACAGATGTTCAAAAGTCTATTTTGAGCCTAAATTTGGGAATTTTGACAAATGTGCAAATTCTTGACAGAATTGTAAATTTTCACCACCCCGGGGTGGTCAAAATCATCAAAATTACAAGAAATTTTTTTAGTCCACATATCATTTCCGCAGTATCCATACATGTTCAAAAGTCCTTTTTGAGCCTAAAATTTGGAATTTTAAGAAGTGTACAAATTCATGCCAGAATTGTAAATTTTCACCACCCCGGGGTGGTCAAAATCATCAAAATCGAAAAAAAAAATTAAGTCCCCATATCATTTGCGCAGTGTCCACAGATCTTCTAAAGTCTATTTTGAGCCTAAATTTGGGAATTTTGACAAATGTGCAAATTCATGCCAGAATTGTAAATTTTCACCACCCCGGGGTTGTCAAAATCATCAAATTTTACACGAAATTTTTTTAGTCCATATATCATTTGCGCAGTGTCCACAGATGTTCAAAAGTCTATTTTGAGCCTAAATTTGGGAATTTTGACAAATGTGCAAATTCTTGACAGAATTGTAAATTTTCACCACCCTGGGGTGGTCAAAATCATCAAAATTAGACAAAAAATATTTAGTCCCCATATCATTTGCGCAGTGTCCACAGATGTTCAAAAGTCTATTTTGAGCCTAAATTTTGGAATTTTGACAAATGTGCAAATTCATCCCAGAATTGTAAATTTTCACCACCCCGGGGTGGTCAAAATCATCAAAATTACAAGAAATTTTTTTAGTCCACATATCATTTGCGCAGTGTCCACAGATGTTCAAAAGTCTATTTTGAGCCTAAATTTTGGAATTTTGACAAATGTGCAAATTCTTGCCAGAATTGTACATTTTCACCACCCCGGGTTGGTCAAAATCATTAAAATTACACGAAAATTTTTTAGTCCATATATCATTTGCGCAGTGTCCACAGATGTTCAAAAGTCTATTTTGAGCCTAAATTTGGGAATTTTGACAAATGTGCAAATTCTTGCCAGAATTGTAAATTTTCACCACCCAGGGATGGTCAAAATCATCAAAATTACACGAAATTTTTTTAGTCCACATATCATTTCCGCAGTGTCCACAGATGTTCAAAAGTCTATTTTGAGCCTAAATTTTATTTTTTTTTAAATGTGCAAATTCATGCCAGAATTGTAAATTTTCACCACCCCCGGGTGGTCAAAATCATCAAAATTAGACAAAAAATATTTAGTCCCCATATCATTTGCGCAGTGTCCACAGATGTTCAAAAGTCTATTTTGAGCCTAAATTTGGGAATTTTTACAAATATTGAAATTCTTTCCAGAATTGTAAATTTTCACCATCCCGGGGTGGTCAAAATCATCAAAATTACAACAAAATTTTTTAGTCCACATATCATTTGCGCAGTGTCCACAGATGTTCAAAAGTCTATTTTGAGCCTAAATTTTGGAATGTTGAGAAATGTGCAAATTCTTGACAGAATTCTAAATTTTCACCACCCCGGGGTGGTCAAAATCATCAAAATTACAACAATTTTTTTTAGTCCACATATCATTTCCGCAGTATCCATACATGTTCAAAGTCTTTTTTGAGCCTAAAATTTGGAATTTTAAGAAGTGTGCAAATTCATGCCAGAATTGTAAATTTTCACCACCCCGGGGTGGTCAAAATCATCAAAATTACACGAAATTTTTTTAATCCACATATCATTTACGCAGTGTTCACAGATGTTCAAAAGTCTATTTTGAGCCTAAATTTGGGAATTTTGACAAATGTGCAAATTCTTGACAGAATTGTAAATTTTCACCACCCCGGGGTGGTCAAAATCATCAAAATTACAAGAAATTTTTTTAGTCCACATATCATTTCCGCAGTATCCATACATGTTCAAAAGTCCTTTTTGAGCCTAAAATTTGGAATTTTAAGAAGTGTACAAATTCATGCCAGAATTGTAAATTTTCACCACCCCGGGGTGGTCAAAATCATCAAAATCGAAAAAAAAAATTAAGTCCCCATATCATTTGCGCAGTGTCCACAGATCTTCTAAAGTCTATTTTGAGCCTAAATTTTGGAATTTTGACAAATGTGCAAATTCTTGCCAGAATTGTAAATTTTCACCACCCCGGGGTTGTCAAAATCATCAAATTTTACACGAAATTTTTTTAGTCCATATATCATTTGCGCAGTGTCCACAGATGTTCAAAAGTCTATTTTGAGCCTAAATTTGGGAATTTTGACAAATGTGCAAATTCTTGACAGAATTGTAAATTTTCACCACCCTGGGGTGGTCAAAATCATCAAAATTAGACAAAAAATATTTAGTCCCCATATCATTTGCGCAGTGTCCACAGATGTTCAAAAGTCTATTTTGAGCCTAAATTTGGGAATTTTGACAAATGTGCAAATTCTTGACAGAATTGTAAATTTTCACCACCCCGGGGTGGTCAAAATCATCAAAATTACAAGAAATTTTTTTAGTCCACATATCATTTGCGCAGTGTCCACAGATGTTCAAAAGTCTATTTTGAGCCTAAATTTTGGAATGTTGACAAATGTGCAAATTCTTGACAGATTTCTAAATTTTCACCACCCCGGGGTGGTCAAAATCATCAAAATTACAACAATTTTTTTTAGTCCACATATCATTTCCGCAGTATCCATACATGTTCAAAGTCTTTTTTGAGCCTAAAATTTGGAATTTTAAGAAGTGTGCAAATTCATGCCAGAATTGTAAATTTTCACCACCCCGGGGTGGTCAAAATCATCAAAATTACACGAAATTTTTTTAATCCACATATCATTTACGCAGTGTTCACAGATGTTCAAAAGTCTATTTTGAGCCTAAATTTGGGAATTTTGACAAATGTGCAAATTCTTGACAGAATTGTAAATTTTCACCACCCCGGGGTGGTCAAAATCATCAAAATTACAAGAAATTTTTTTAGTCCACATATCATTTCCGCAGTATCCATACATGTTCAAAAGTCCTTTTTGAGCCTAAAATTTGGAATTTTAAGAAGTGTACAAATTCATGCCAGAATTGTAAATTTTCACCACCCCGGGGTGGTCAAAATCATCAAAATCGAAAAAAAAAATTAAGTCCCCATATCATTTGCGCAGTGTCCACAGATCTTCTAAAGTCTATTTTGAGCCTAAATTTTGGAATTTTGACAAATGTGCAAATTCTTGCCAGAATTGTAAATTTTCACCACCCCGGGGTTGTCAAAATCATCAAATTTTACACGAAATTTTTTTAGTCCATATATCATTTGCGCAGTGTCCACAGATGTTCAAAAGTCTATTTTGAGCCTAAATTTGGGAATTTTGACAAATGTGCAAATTCTTGACAGAATTGTAAATTTTCACCACCCTGGGGTGGTCAAAATCATCAAAATTAGACAAAAAATATTTAGTCCCCATATCATTTGCGCAGTGTCCACAGATGTTCAAAAGTCTATTTTGAGCCTAAATTTGGGAATTTTGACAAATGTGCAAATTCTTGACAGAATTGTAAATTTTCACCACCCCGGGGTGGTCAAAATCATCAAAATTACAAGAAATTTTTTTAGTCCACATATCATTTGCGCAGTGTCCACAGATGTTCAAAAGTCTATTTTGAGCCTAAATTTTGGAATGTTGACAAATGTGCAAATTCTTGACAGATTTCTAAATTTACACCACCCCGGGGTGGTCAAAATCATCAAAATTACAACAATTTTTTTTAGTCCACATATCATTTCCGCAGTATCCATACATGTTCAAAAGTCTTTTTTAAGTCTAAAATTTGGAATTTTAAGAAGTGTGCAAATTCATGCCAGAATTGTAAATTTTCACCAATTGTAAATTTTGACAAATGTGCAAATTCTTGACAGAATTGTAAATTTTTACCACCCAGGGGTGGTCAAAATCATCAAAATTACAAGAAATTTTTTTAGTGTCTATTTTGAGCCTAAATTTGGGAATTTTGACAAATGTGCAAATTCTTGCCAGAATTGTAAATTTTCACCACCCCGGGGTGGTCAAAATCATCAAAATCGAAAAAAAAAATTAAGTCCCCATATCATTTGCGCAGTGTCCACAGATCTTCTAAAGTCTATTTTGAGCCTAAATTTTGGAATTTTGACAAATGTGCAAATTCTTGCCAGAATTGTAAATTTTCACCACCCCGGGGTGGTCAAAATCATCAAAATTACACGAAATTTTTTTAGTCCACATATCATTTGCGCAGTGTTCACAGATGTTCAAAAGTCTATTTTGAGCCTAAATTTGGGAATTTTGACAAATGTGCAAATTCTTGACAGAATTGTCAATTTTTACCACCCCGGGGTGGTCAAAATCATCAAAATTACAAGAAATTTTTTTAGTCCACATATCATTTCCGCAGTATCCATACATGTTCAAAAGTCCTTTTTGAGCCTAAAATTTGGAATTTTAAGAAGTGTACAAATTCATGCCAGAATTGTAAATTTTCACCACCCCCGGGTGGTCAAAATCATCAAAATCGAACAAAAAAATTAAGTCCCCATATCATTTGCGCAGTGTCCACAGATCTTCTAAAGTCTATTTTGAGCCTAAATTTGGGAATTTTGACAAATGTGCAAATTCTTGCCAGAATTGTAAATTTTCACCACCCCGGGGTGGTCAAAATCATCAAATTTTACACGAAATTTTTTTAGTCCATATATCATTTGCGCAGTGTCCACAGATGTTCAAAAGTCTATTTTGAGCCTAAATTTGGGAATTTTGACAAATGTGCAATTTCTTGCCAGAATTGTAAATTTTCACCACCCCGGGGTGGTCAAAATCATCAAAATTAGACAAAAAATATTTAGTCCCCATATCATTTGCGCAGTGTCCACAGATATTCAAAAGTCTATTTTGAGCCTAAATTTTGGAATTTTGACAAATGTGCAAATTCTAGACAGAATTGTAAATTTTCACCACCCCGGGGTGGTCAAAATCATCAAAATTACAAGAAATTTTTTTAGTCCACATATCATTTGCGCAGTGTCCACAGATGTTCAAAAGTCTATTTTGAGCCTAAATTTTGGAATGTTGACAAATGTGCAAATTCTTGACAGAATTCTAAATTTTCACCACCCTGGGGTGGTCAAAATCATCAAAATTACAACAATTTTTTTTAGTCCACATATCATTTCCGCAGTATCCATAGATGTTCAAAAGTCTTTTTTTAGTCTAAAATTTGGAATTTTAAGAAGTGTGCAAATTCATGCCAGAATTGTAAATTTTCACCACCCCGGGGTGGTCAAAATCATCAAAATTACACGAAATTTTTTTAGTCCACATATCATTTGCGCAGTGTCCACAGATGTTCAAAAGTCTATTTTCAGCCTAGATTTGGGAATTTTGACAAATGTGCAAATTCTTGCCAGAATTGTAAATTTTCACCAACCCGGGATGGTCAAAATCATCAAAATTACACGAATTTTTTTTAGTCCACATATCATTTGCGCATTGTCCACAGATGTTCAAAACTCTATTTTGAGCCTAAATTTGGGAATTTTGACAAATGTGCAAATTCTTGACAGAATTGTAAATTTTCACCACCCCGGGGTGGTCAAAATCATCAAAATTACAACAATTTTTTTTAGTCCACATATCATTTCCGCAGTATCCATACATGTTCAAAAGTCCTTTTTGAGTCTAAAATTTGGAATTTTAAGAAGTGTGCAAATTCATGCCAGAATTGTAAATTTTCACCACCCCGGGGTGGTCAAAATCAGAATATTAGACAAAAAAAATTTAATCCCCCATATCATTTGCGCAGTCTCCACAGATCTTCTAAAGTCTATTTTGAGCCTAAATTTGGGAATTTTGACAAATGTGCAAATTCTTGCCAGAATTGTACATTTTCACCACCCCGGGTTGGTCAAAATCATTAAAATTACACGAAATTTTTTTAGTCCATATATCATTTGCGCAGTGTCCACAGATGTTCAAAAGTCTATTTTGAGCCTAAATTTGGGAATTTTGACAAATGTGCAAATTCTTGCCAGAATTGTAAATTTTCACCACCCAGGGATGGTCAAAATCATCAAAATTACACGAAATTTTTTTAGTCCACATATGATTTGCGCATTGTCCACAGATGTTCAAAACTCTATTTTGAGCCTAAATTTGGGAATTTTGACAAATGTGCAAATTCTTGACAGAATTGTAAATTTTCACCACCCTGGGGTGGTCAAAATCATCAAAATTAGACCCAAAATAGTTAGTCCCCATATCATTTGTGCAGTGTCCACAGATGTTCAAAAGTCTTTTTTTAGTCTAAAATTTGGAATTTTAAGAAGTGTGCAAATTCATGCCAGAATTGTAAATTTTCACCACCCCGGGGTGGTCAAAATCATCAAAATTACACGAAATTTTTTTAGTCCACATATCATTTGCGCAGTGTCCACAGATGTTCAAAAGTCTATTTTCAGCCTAGATTTGGGAATTTTGACAAATGTGCAAATTCTTGACAGAATTGTAAATTTTCACCACCCCGGGGTGGTCAAAATCATCAAAATCGAAAAAAAAAATTAAGTCCCCATATCATTTGCGCAGTGTCCACAGATCTTCTAAAGTCTATTTTGAGCCTAAATTTGGGAATTTTGACAAATGTGCAAATTCTTGCCAGAATTGTAAATTTTCACCACCCCGGGGTGGTCAAAATCATCAAAATTACAAGAAATTTTTTTAGTGTCTATTTTGAGCCTAAATTTGGGAATTTTGACAAATGTGCAAATTCTTGCCAGAATTGTAAATTTTCACCACCCCGGGGTGGTCAAAATCATCAAAATCGAAAAAAAAAATTAAGTCCCCATATCATTTGCGCAGTGTCCACAGATCTTCTAAAGTCTATTTTGAGCCTAAATTTGGGAATTTTGACAAATGTGCAAATTCTTGCCAGAATTGTAAATTTTCACCACCCCGGGGTGGTCAAAATCATCAAAATTACACGAAATTTTTTTAGTCCACATATCATTTGCGCAGTGTTCACAGATGTTCAAAAGTCTATTTTGAGCCTAAATTTGGGAATTTTGACAAATGTGCAAATTCTTGACAGAATTGTCAATTTTTACCACCCCGGGGTGGTCAAAATCATCAAAATTACAAGAAATTTTTTTAGTCCACATATCATTTCCGCAGTATCCATACATGTTCAAAAGTCCTTTTTGAGCCTAAAATTTGGAATTTTAAGAAGTGTACAAATTCATGCCAGAATTGTAAATTTTCACCACCCCCGGGTGGTCAAAATCATCAAAATCGAACAAAAAAATTAAGTCCCCATATCATTTGCGCAGTGTCCACAGATCTTCTAAAGTCTATTTTGAGCCTAAATTTGGGAATTTTGACAAATGTGCAAATTCTTGCCAGAATTGTAAATTTTCACCACCCCGGGGTGGTCAAAATCATCAAATTTTACACGAAATTTTTTTAGTCCATATATCATTTGCGCAGTGTCCACAGATGTTCAAAAGTCTATTTTGAGCCTAAATTTGGGAATTTTGACAAATGTGCAATTTCTTGCCAGAATTGTAAATTTTCACCACCCCGGGGTGGTCAAAATCATCAAAATTAGACAAAAAATATTTAGTCCCCATATCATTTGCGCAGTGTCCACAGATATTCAAAAGTCTATTTTGAGCCTAAATTTTGGAATTTTGACAAATGTGCAAATTCTAGACAGAATTGTAAATTTTCACCACCCCGGGGTGGTCAAAATCATCAAAATTACAAGAAATTTTTTTAGTCCACATATCATTTGCGCAGTGTCCACAGATGTTCAAAAGTCTATTTTGAGCCTAAATTTTGGAATGTTGACAAATGTGCAAATTCTTGACAGAATTCTAAATTTTCACCACCCTGGGGTGGTCAAAATCATCAAAATTACAACAATTTTTTTTAGTCCACATATCATTTCCGCAGTATCCATAGATGTTCAAAAGTCTTTTTTTAGTCTAAAATTTGGAATTTTAAGAAGTGTGCAAATTCATGCCAGAATTGTAAATTTTCACCACCCCGGGGTGGTCAAAATCATCAAAATTACACGAAATTTTTTTAGTCCACATATCATTTGCGCAGTGTCCACAGATGTTCAAAAGTCTATTTTCAGCCTAGATTTGGGAATTTTGACAAATGTGCAAATTCTTGCCAGAATTGTAAATTTTCACCAACCCGGGATGGTCAAAATCATCAAAATTACACGAATTTTTTTTAGTCCACATATCATTTGCGCATTGTCCACAGATGTTCAAAACTCTATTTTGAGCCTAAATTTGGGAATTTTGACAAATGTGCAAATTCTTGACAGAATTGTAAATTTTCACCACCCCGGGGTGGTCAAAATCATCAAAATTACAACAATTTTTTTTAGTCCACATATCATTTCCGCAGTATCCATACATGTTCAAAAGTCCTTTTTGAGTCTAAAATTTGGAATTTTAAGAAGTGTGCAAATTCATGCCAGAATTGTAAATTTTCACCACCCCGGGGTGGTCAAAATCAGAATATTAGACAAAAAAAATTTAATCCCCCATATCATTTGCGCAGTCTCCACAGATCTTCTAAAGTCTATTTTGAGCCTAAATTTGGGAATTTTGACAAATGTGCAAATTCTTGCCAGAATTGTACATTTTCACCACCCCGGGTTGGTCAAAATCATTAAAATTACACGAAATTTTTTTAGTCCATATATCATTTGCGCAGTGTCCACAGATGTTCAAAAGTCTATTTTGAGCCTAAATTTGGGAATTTTGACAAATGTGCAAATTCTTGCCAGAATTGTAAATTTTCACCACCCAGGGATGGTCAAAATCATCAAAATTACACGAAATTTTTTTAGTCCACATATGATTTGCGCATTGTCCACAGATGTTCAAAACTCTATTTTGAGCCTAAATTTGGGAATTTTGACAAATGTGCAAATTCTTGACAGAATTGTAAATTTTCACCACCCTGGGGTGGTCAAAATCATCAAAATTAGACCCAAAATAGTTAGTCCCCATATCATTTGTGCAGTGTCCACAGATGTTCAAAAGTCTTTTTTTAGTCTAAAATTTGGAATTTTAAGAAGTGTGCAAATTCATGCCAGAATTGTAAATTTTCACCACCCCGGGGTGGTCAAAATCATCAAAATTACACGAAATTTTTTTAGTCCACATATCATTTGCGCAGTGTCCACAGATGTTCAAAAGTCTATTTTCAGCCTAGATTTGGGAATTTTGACAAATGTGCAAATTCTTGACAGAATTGTAAATTTTCACCACCCCGGGGTGGTCAAAATCATCAAAATTAGACAAAAAATATTTAGTCCCCATATCATTTGCGCAGTGTCCACAGATGTTCAAAAGTCTATTTTGAGCCTAAATTTGGGAATTTTGACAAATGTGCAAATTCTTGACAGAATTGTAAATTTTCACCACCCCGGGGTGGTCAAAATCATCAAAATTACAACAATTTTTTTTAGTCCACATATCATTTCCGCAGTATCCATACATGTTCAAAAGTCTTTTTTAAGTCTAAAATTTGGAATTTTAAGAAGTGTGCAAATTCATGCCAGAATTGTAAATTTTCACCAATTGTAAATTTTGACAAATGTGCAAATTCTTGACAGAATTGTAAATTTTTACCACCCAGGGGTGGTCAAAATCATCAAAATTACAAGAAATTTTTTTTAGTCCACATATCATTTCCGCAGTATCCATACATGTTCAAAGTCTTTTTTGAGCCTAAAATTTGGAATTTTAAGAAGTGTGCAAATTCATGCCAGAATTGTAAATTTTCACCACCCCGGGGTGGTCAAAATCATCAAAATTACACGAAATTTTTTTAATCCACATATCATTTACGCAGTGTTCACAGATGTTCAAAAGTCTATTTTGAGCCTAAATTTGGGAATTTTGACAAATGTGCAAATTCTTGACAGAATTGTAAATTTTCACCACCCCGGGGTGGTCAAAATCATCAAAATTACAAGAAATTTTTTTAGTCCACATATCATTTCCGCAGTATCCATACATGTTCAAAAGTCCTTTTTGAGCCTAAAATTTGGAATTTTAAGAAGTGTACAAATTCATGCCAGAATTGTAAATTTTCACCACCCCGGGGTGGTCAAAATCATCAAAATCGAAAAAAAAAATTAAGTCCCCATATCATTTGCGCAGTGTCCACAGATCTTCTAAAGTCTATTTTGAGCCTAAATTTTGGAATTTTGACAAATGTGCAAATTCTTGCCAGAATTGTAAATTTTCACCACCCCGGGGTTGTCAAAATCATCAAATTTTACACGAAATTTTTTTAGTCCATATATCATTTGCGCAGTGTCCACAGATGTTCAAAAGTCTATTTTGAGCCTAAATTTGGGAATTTTGACAAATGTGCAAATTCTTGACAGAATTGTAAATTTTCACCACCCTGGGGTGGTCAAAATCATCAAAATTAGACAAAAAATTACACGAATGTCCACAGATGTCCACAGATGTTCAAAACTCTATTTTGAGCCTAAATTTGGGAATTTTGACAAATGTGCAAATTCTTGCCAGAATTGTAAATTTTCACCACCCCGGGGTGGTCAAAATCATCAAAATTACAAGAAATTTTTTTAGTCCACATATCATTTGCGCAGTGTCCACAGATGTTCAAAAGTCTATTTTGAGCCTAAATTTTGGAATGTTGACAAATGTGCAAATTCTTGACAGATTTCTAAATTTTCACCACCCCGGGGTGGTCAAAATCATCAAAATTACAACAATTTTTTTTAGTCCACATATCATTTCCGCAGTATCCATACATGTTCAAAAGTCTTTTTTAAGTCTAAAATTTGGAATTTTAAGAAGTGTGCAAATTCATGCCAGAATTGTAAATTTTCACCAATTGTAAATTTTGACAAATGTGCAAATTCTTGACAGAATTGTAAATTTTTACCACCCAGGGGTGGTCAAAATCATCAAAATTACAAGAAATTTTTTTAGTGTCTATTTTGAGCCTAAATTTGGGAATTTTGACAAATGTGCAAATTCTTGCCAGAATTGTAAATTTTCACCACCCCGGGGTGGTCAAAATCATCAAAATTACAAGAAATTTTTTTAGTCCACATATCATTTCCGCAGTATCCATACATGTTCAAAAGTCCTTTTTGAGCCTAAAATTTGGAATTTTAAGAAGTGTACAAATTCATGCCAGAATTGTAAATTTTCACCACCCCCGGGTGGTCAAAATCATCAAAATCGAACAAAAAAATTAAGTCCCCATATCATTTGCGCAGTGTCCACAGATCTTCTAAAGTCTATTTTGAGCCTAAATTTGGGAATTTTGACAAATGTGCAAATTCTTGCCAGAATTGTAAATTTTCACCACCCCGGGGTGGTCAAAATCATCAAATTTTACACGAAATTTTTTTAGTCCATATATCATTTGCGCAGTGTCCACAGATGTTCAAAAGTCTATTTTGAGCCTAAATTTGGGAATTTTGACAAATGTGCAATTTCTTGCCAGAATTGTAAATTTTCACCACCCCGGGGTGGTCAAAATCATCAAAATTAGACAAAAAATATTTAGTCCCCATATCATTTGCGCAGTGTCCACAGATATTCAAAAGTCTATTTTGAGCCTAAATTTGGGAATTTTGACAAATGTGCAAATTCTAGACAGAATTGTAAATTTTCACCACCCCGGGGTGGTCAAAATCATCAAAATTACAAGAAATTTTTTTAGTCCACATATCATTTGCGCAGTGTCCACAGATGTTCAAAAGTCTATTTTGAGCCTAAATTTTGGAATGTTGACAAATGTGCAAATTCTAGACAGAATTCTAAATTTTCACCACCCTGGGGTGGTCAAAATCATCAAAATTACAACAATTTTTTTTAGTCCACATATCATTTCCGCAGTATCCATAGATGTTCAAAAGTCTTTTTTTAGTCTAAAATTTGGAATTTTAAGAAGTGTGCAAATTCATGCCAGAATTGTAAATTTTCACCACCCCGGGGTGGTCAAAATCATCAAAATTACACGAAATTTTTTTAGTCCACATATCATTTGCGCAGTGTCCACAGATGTTCAAAAGTCTATTTTCAGCCTAGATTTGGGAATTTTGACAAATGTGCAAATTCTTGCCAGAATTGTAAATTTTCACCAACCCGGGATGGTCAAAATCATCAAAATTACACGAAATTTTTTTAGTCCACATATCATTTGCGCATTGTCCACAGATGTTCAAAACTCTATTTTGAGCCTAAATTTGGGAATTTTGACAAATGTGCAAATTCTTGACAGAATTGTAAATTTTCACCACCCCGGGGTGGTCAAAATCATCAAAATTACAACAATTTTTTTTAGTCCACATATCATTTCCGCAGTATCCATACATGTTCAAAAGTCCTTTTTGAGTCTAAAATTTGGAATTTTAAGAAGTGTGCAAATTCATGCCAGAATTGTAAATTTTCACCACCCCGGGGTGGTCAAAATCAGAATATTAGACAAAAAAAATTTAATCCCCCATATCATTTGCGCAGTCTCCACAGATCTTCTAAAGTCTATTTTGAGCCTAAATTTGGGAATTTTGACAAATGTGCAAATTCTTGCCAGAATTGTACATTTTCACCACCCCGGGGTGGTCAAAATCATCAAAATTACAAGAAATTTTTTTAGTCCACATATCATTTGCGCAGTGTCCACAGATGTTCAAAAGTCTATTTTGAGCCTAAATTTTGGAATGTTGACAAATGTGCAAATTCTTGACAGATTTCTAAATTTTCACCACCCCGGGGTGGTCAAAATCATCAAAATTACAACAATTTTTTTTAGTCCACATATCATTTCCGCAGTATCCATACATGTTCAAAAGTCTTTTTTAAGTCTAAAATTTGGAATTTTAAGAAGTGTGCAAATTCATGCCAGAATTGTAAATTTTCACCAATTGTAAATTTTGACAAATGTGCAAATTCTTGACAGAATTGTAAATTTTTACCACCCAGGGGTGGTCAAAATCATCAAAATTACAAGAAATTTTTTTAGTGTCTATTTTGAGCCTAAATTTGGGAATTTTGACAAATGTGCAAATTCTTGCCAGAATTGTAAATTTTCACCACCCCGGGGTGGTCAAAATCATCAAAATTACAAGAAATTTTTTTAGTCCACATATCATTTCCGCAGTATCCATACATGTTCAAAAGTCCTTTTTGAGCCTAAAATTTGGAATTTTAAGAAGTGTACAAATTCATGCCAGAATTGTAAATTTTCACCACCCCCGGGTGGTCAAAATCATCAAAATCGAACAAAAAAATTAAGTCCCCATATCATTTGCGCAGTGTCCACAGATCTTCTAAAGTCTATTTTGAGCCTAAATTTGGGAATTTTGACAAATGTGCAAATTCTTGCCAGAATTGTAAATTTTCACCACCCCGGGGTGGTCAAAATCATCAAATTTTACACGAAATTTTTTTAGTCCATATATCATTTGCGCAGTGTCCACAGATGTTCAAAAGTCTATTTTGAGCCTAAATTTGGGAATTTTGACAAATGTGCAATTTCTTGCCAGAATTGTAAATTTTCACCACCCCGGGGTGGTCAAAATCATCAAAATTAGACAAAAAATATTTAGTCCCCATATCATTTGCGCAGTGTCCACAGATATTCAAAAGTCTATTTTGAGCCTAAATTTTGGAATTTTGACAAATGTGCAAATTCTAGACAGAATTGTAAATTTTCACCACCCCGGGGTGGTCAAAATCATCAAAATTACAAGAAATTTTTTTAGTCCACATATCATTTGCGCAGTGTCCACAGATGTTCAAAAGTCTATTTTGAGCCTAAATTTTGGAATGTTGACAAATGTGCAAATTCTAGACAGAATTCTAAATTTTCACCACCCTGGGGTGGTCAAAATCATCAAAATTACAACAATTTTTTTTAGTCCACATATCATTTCCGCAGTATCCATAGATGTTCAAAAGTCTTTTTTTAGTCTAAAATTTGGAATTTTAAGAAGTGTGCAAATTCATGCCAGAATTGTAAATTTTCACCACCCCGGGGTGGTCAAAATCATCAAAATTACACGAAATTTTTTTAGTCCACATATCATTTGCGCAGTGTCCACAGATGTTCAAAAGTCTATTTTCAGCCTAGATTTGGGAATTTTGACAAATGTGCAAATTCTTGCCAGAATTGTAAATTTTCACCAACCCGGGATGGTCAAAATCATCAAAATTACACGAAATTTTTTTAGTCCACATATCATTTGCGCATTGTCCACAGATGTTCAAAACTCTATTTTGAGCCTAAATTTGGGAATTTTGACAAATGTGCAAATTCTTGACAGAATTGTAAATTTTCACCACCCCGGGGTGGTCAAAATCATCAAAATTACAACAATTTTTTTTAGTCCACATATCATTTCCGCAGTATCCATACATGTTCAAAAGTCCTTTTTGAGTCTAAAATTTGGAATTTTAAGAAGTGTGCAAATTCATGCCAGAATTGTAAATTTTCACCACCCCGGGGTGGTCAAAATCAGAATATTAGACAAAAAAAATTTAATCCCCCATATCATTTGCGCAGTCTCCACAGATCTTCTAAAGTCTATTTTGAGCCTAAATTTGGGAATTTTGACAAATGTGCAAATTCTTGCCAGAATTGTACATTTTCACCACCCCGGGTTGGTCAAAATCATTAAAATTACACGAAATTTTTTTAGTCCATATATCATTTGCGCAGTGTCCACAGATGTTCAAAAGTCTATTTTGAGCCTAAATTTGGGAATTTTGACAAATGTGCAAATTCTTGCCAGAATTGTAAATTTTCACCACCCAGGGATGGTCAAAATCATCAAAATTACACGAAATTTTTTTAGTCCACATATGATTTGCGCATTGTCCACAGATGTTCAAAACTCTATTTTGAGCCTAAATTTGGGAATTTTGACAAATGTGCAAATTCTTGACAGAATTGTAAATTTTCACCACCCTGGGGTGGTCAAAATCATCAAAATTAGACCCAAAATAGTTAGTCCCCATATCATTTGTGCAGTGTCCACAGATGTTCAAAAGTCTTTTTTTAGTCTAAAATTTGGAATTTTAAGAAGTGTGCAAATTCATGCCAGAATTGTAAATTTTCACCACCCCGGGGTGGTCAAAATCATCAAAATTACACGAAATTTTTTTAGTCCACATATCATTTGCGCAGTGTCCACAGATGTTCAAAAGTCTATTTTCAGCCTAGATTTGGGAATTTTGACAAATGTGCAAATTCTAGACAGAATTGTAAATTTTCACCACCCCGGGGTGGTCAAAATCATCAAAATTAGACAAAAAATATTTAGTCCCCATATCATTTGCGCAGTGTCCACAGATGTTCAAAAGTCTATTTTGAGCCTAAATTTGGGAATTTTGACAAATGTGCAAATTCTTGACAGAATTGTAAATTTTCACCACCCCGGGGTGGTCAAAATCATCAAAATTACACGAAATTTTTTTAGTCCACATATCATTTGCGCAGTGTCCACAGATGTTCAAAAGTCTATTTTGAGCCTAAATTTTGGAATGTTGACAAATGTGCAAATTCTTGACAGATTTCTAAATTTTCACCACCCCGGGGTGGTCAAAATCATCAAAATTACAACAATTTTTTTTAGTCCACATATCATTTCCGCAGTATCCATACATGTTCAAAAGTCTTTTTTAAGTCTAAAATTTGGAATTTTAAGAAGTGTGCAAATTCATGCCAGAATTGTAAATTTTCACCAATTGTAAATTTTGACAAATGTGCAAATTCTTGACAGAATTGTAAATTTTTACCACCCAGGGGTGGTCAAAATCATCAAAATTACAAGAAATTTTTTTAGTGTCTATTTTGAGCCTAAATTTGGGAATTTTGACAAATGTGCAAATTCTTGCCAGAATTGTAAATTTTCACCACCCCGGGGTGGTCAAAATCATCAAAATTACAAGAAATTTTTTTAGTCCACATATCATTTGCGCAGTGTTCACAGATGTTCAAAAGTCTATTTTGAGCCTAAATTTGGGAATTTTGACAAATGTGCAAATTCTTGACAGAATTGTCAATTTTTACCACCCCGGGGTGGTCAAAATCATCAAAATTACAAGAAATTTTTTTAGTCCACATATCATTTCCGCAGTATCCATACATGTTCAAAAGTCCTTTTTGAGCCTAAAATTTGGAATTTTAAGAAGTGTACAAATTCATGCCAGAATTGTAAATTTTCACCACCCCCGGGTGGTCAAAATCATCAAAATCGAACAAAAAAATTAAGTCCCCATATCATTTGCGCAGTGTCCACAGATCTTCTAAAGTCTATTTTGAGCCTAAATTTGGGAATTTTGACAAATGTGCAAATTCTTGCCAGAATTGTAAATTTTCACCACCCCGGGGTGGTCAAAATCATCAAATTTTACACGAAATTTTTTTAGTCCATATATCATTTGCGCAGTGTCCACAGATGTTCAAAAGTCTATTTTGAGCCTAAATTTGGGAATTTTGACAAATGTGCAATTTCTTGCCAGAATTGTAAATTTTCACCACCCCGGGGTGGTCAAAATCATCAAAATTAGACAAAAAATATTTAGTCCCCATATCATTTGCGCAGTGTCCACAGATATTCAGAAGTCTATTTTGAGCCTAAATTTTGGAATTTTGACAAATGTGCAAATTCTAGACAGAATTGTAAATTTTCACCACCCCGGGGTGGTCAAAATCATCAAAATTACACGAAATTTTTTTAGTCCACATATCATTTGCGCAGTGTCCACAGATGTTCAAAAGTCTATTTTGAGCCTAAATTTTGGAATGTTGACAAATGTGCAAATTCTTGACAGATTTCTAAATTTTCACCACCCCGGGGTGGTCAAAATCATCAAAATTACAACAATTTTTTTTAGTCCACATATCATTTCCGCAGTATCCATACATGTTCAAAAGTCTTTTTTAAGTCTAAAATTTGGAATTTTAAGAAGTGTGCAAATTCATGCCAGAATTGTAAATTTTCACCAATTGTAAATTTTGACAAATGTGCAAATTCTTGACAGAATTGTAAATTTTTACCACCCAGGGGTGGTCAAAATCATCAAAATTACAAGAAATTTTTTTAGTGTCTATTTTGAGCCTAAATTTGGGAATTTTGACAAATGTGCAAATTCTTGCCAGAATTGTAAATTTTCACCACCCCGGGGTGGTCAAAATCATCAAAATCGAAAAAAAAAATTAAGTCCCCATATCATTTGCGCAGTGTCCACAGATCTTCTAAAGTCTATTTTGAGCCTAAATTTTGGAATTTTGACAAATGTGCAAATTCTTGCCAGAATTGTAAATTTTCACCACCCCGGGGTGGTCAAAATCATCAAAATTACACGAAATTTTTTTAGTCCACATATCATTTGCGCAGTGTTCACAGATGTTCAAAAGTCTATTTTGAGCCTAAATTTGGGAATTTTGACAAATGTGCAAATTCTTGACAGAATTGTCAATTTTTACCACCCCGGGGTGGTCAAAATCATCAAAATTACAAGAAATTTTTTTAGTCCACATATCATTTCCGCAGTATCCATACATGTTCAAAAGTCCTTTTTGAGCCTAAAATTTGGAATTTTAAGAAGTGTACAAATTCATGCCAGAATTGTAAATTTTCACCACCCCCGGGTGGTCAAAATCATCAAAATCGAACAAAAAAATTAAGTCCCCATATCATTTGCGCAGTGTCCACAGATCTTCTAAAGTCTATTTTGAGCCTAAATTTGGGAATTTTGACAAATGTGCAAATTCTTGCCAGAATTGTAAATTTTCACCACCCCGGGGTGGTCAAAATCATCAAATTTTACACGAAATTTTTTTAGTCCATATATCATTTGCGCAGTGTCCACAGATGTTCAAAAGTCTATTTTGAGCCTAAATTTGGGAATTTTGACAAATGTGCAATTTCTTGCCAGAATTGTAAATTTTCACCACCCCGGGGTGGTCAAAATCATCAAAATTAGACAAAAAATATTTAGTCCCCATATCATTTGCGCAGTGTCCACAGATATTCAAAAGTCTATTTTGAGCCTAAATTTTGGAATTTTGACAAATGTGCAAATTCTAGACAGAATTGTAAATTTTCACCACCCCGGGGTGGTCAAAATCATCAAAATTACACGAAATTTTTTTAGTCCACATATCATTTGCGCAGTGTCCACAGATGTTCAAAAGTCTATTTTGAGCCTAAATTTTGGAATGTTGACAAATGTGCAAATTCTTGACAGAATTCTAAATTTTCACCACCCTGGGGTGGTCAAAATCATCAAAATTACAACAATTTTTTTTAGTCCACATATCATTTCCGCAGTATCCATAGATGTTCAAAAGTCTTTTTTTAGTCTAAAATTTGGAATTTTAAGAAGTGTGCAAATTCATGCCAGAATTGTAAATTTTCACCACCCCGGGGTGGTCAAAATCATCAAAATTACACGAAATTTTTTTAGTCCACATATCATTTGCGCAGTGTCCACAGATGTTCAAAAGTCTATTTTCAGCCTAGATTTGGGAATTTTGACAAATGTGCAAATTCTTGCCAGAATTGTAAATTTTCACCAACCCGGGATGGTCAAAATCATCAAAATTACACGAAATTTTTTTAGTCCACATATCATTTGCGCATTGTCCACAGATGTTCAAAACTCTATTTTGAGCCTAAATTTGGGAATTTTGACAAATGTGCAAATTCTTGACAGAATTGTCAATTTTCACCACCCCGGGGTGGTCAAAATCATCAAAATTACAACAATTTTTTTTAGTCCACATATCATTTCCGCAGTATCCATACATGTTCAAAAGTCCTTTTTGAGTCTAAAATTTGGAATTTTAAGAAGTGTGCAAATTCATGCCAGAATTGTAAATTTTCACCACCCCGGGGTGGTCAAAATCAGAATATTAGACAAAAAATATTTAATCCCCCATATCATTTGCGCAGTCTCCACAGATCTTCTAAAGTCTATTTTGAGCCTAAATTTGGGAATTTTGACAAATGTGCAAATTCTTGCCAGAATTGTACATTTTCACCACCCCGGGTTGGTCAAAATCATTAAAATTACACGAAATTTTTTTAGTCCATATATCATTTGCGCAGTGTCCACAGATGTTCAAAAGTCTATTTTGGTCCTAAATTTGGGAATTTTGACAAATGTGCAAATTCTTGCCAGAATTGTAAATTTTCACCACCCAGGGATGGTCAAAATCATCAAAATTACACGAAATTTTTTTAGTCCACATATGATTTGCGCATTGTCCACAGATGTTCAAAACTCTATTTTGAGCCTAAATTTGGGAATTTTGACAAATGTGCAAATTCTTGACAGAATTGTAAATTTTCACCACCCTGGGGTGGTCAAAATCATCAAAATTAGACCCAAAATAGTTAGTCCCCATATCATTTGTGCAGTGTCCACAGATGTTCAAAAGTCTTTTTTTAGTCTAAAATTTGGAATTTTAAGAAGTGTGCAAATTCATGCCAGAATTGTAAATTTTCACCACCCCGGGGTGGTCAAAATCATCAAAATTACACGAAATTTTTTTAGTCCACATATCATTTGCGCAGTGTCCACAGATGTTCAAAAGTCTATTTTCAGCCTAGATTTGGGAATTTTGACAAATGTGCAAATTCTAGACAGAATTGTAAATTTTCACCACCCCGGGGTGGTCAAAATCATCAAAATTAGACAAAAAATATTTAGTCCCCATATCATTTGCGCAGTGTCCACAGATGTTCAAAAGTCTATTTTGAGCCTAAATTTGGGAATTTTGACAAATGTGCAAATTCTTGACAGAATTGTAAATTTTCACCACCCCGGGGTGGTCAAAATCATCAAAATTACAAGAAATTTTTTTAGTCCACATATCATTTGCGCAGTGTCCACAGATGTTCAAAAGTCTATTTTGAGCCTAAATTTTGGAATGTTGACAAATGTGCAAATTCTTGACAGATTTCTAAATTTTCACCACCCCGGGGTGGTCAAAATCATCAAAATTACAACAATTTTTTTTAGTCCACATATCATTTCCGCAGTATCCATACATGTTCAAAAGTCTTTTTTAAGTCTAAAATTTGGAATTTTAAGAAGTGTGCAAATTCATGCCAGAATTGTAAATTTTCACCAATTGTAAATTTTGACAAATGTGCAAATTCTTGACAGAATTGTAAATTTTTACCACCCAGGGGTGGTCAAAATCATCAAAATTACAAGAAATTTTTTTAGTGTCTATTTTGAGCCTAAATTTGGGAATTTTGACAAATGTGCAAATTCTTGCCAGAATTGTAAATTTTCACCACCCCGGGGTGGTCAAAATCATCAAAATTACACGAAATTTTTTTAGTCCACATATCATTTGCGCAGTGTTCACAGATGTTCAAAAGTCTATTTTGAGCCTAAATTTGGGAATTTTGACAAATGTGCAAATTCTTGACAGAATTGTCAATTTTTACCACCCCGGGGTGGTCAAAATCATCAAAATTACAAGAAATTTTTTTAGTCCACATATCATTTCCGCAGTATCCATACATGTTCAAAAGTCCTTTTTGAGCCTAAAATTTGGAATTTTAAGAAGTGTACAAATTCATGCCAGAATTGTAAATTTTCACCACCCCCGGGTGGTCAAAATCATCAAAATCGAACAAAAAAATTAAGTCCCCATATCATTTGCGCAGTGTCCACAGATCTTCTAAAGTCTATTTTGAGCCTAAATTTGGGAATTTTCACAAATGTGCAAATTCTTGCCAGAATTGTAAATTTTCACCACCCCGGGGTGGTCAAAATCATCAAATTTTACACGAAATTTTTTTAGTCCATATATCATTTGCGCAGTGTCCACAGATGTTCAAAAGTCTATTTTGAGCCTAAATTTGGGAATTTTGACAAATGTGCAATTTCTTGCCAGAATTGTAAATTTTCACCACCCCGGGGTGGTCAAAATCATCAAAATTAGACAAAAAATATTTAGTCCCCATATCATTTGCGCAGTGTCCACAGATATTCAAAAGTCTATTTTGAGCCTAAATTTTGGAATTTTGACAAATGTGCAAATTCTAGACAGAATTGTAAATTTTCACCACCCCGGGGTGGTCAAAATCATCAAAATTACAAGAAATTTTTTTAGTCCACATATCATTTGCGCAGTGTCCACAGATGTTCAAAAGTCTATTTTGAGCCTAAATTTTGGAATGTTGACAAATGTGCAAATTCTTGCCAGAATTGTAAATTTTCACCACCCTGGGGTGGTCAAAATCATCAAAATTACACGAAATTTTTTTAGTCCACATATCATTTGCGCATTGTCCACAGATGTTCAAAACTCTATTTTGAGCCTAAATTTGGGAATTTTGACAAATGTGCAAATTCTTGACAGAATTGTAAATTTTCACCACCCCGGGGTGGTCAAAATCATCAAAATTACAACAATTTTTTTTAGTCCACATATCATTTCCGCAGTATCCATACATGTTCAAAAGTCCTTTTTGAGTCTAAAATTTGGAATTTTAAGAAGTGTGCAAATTCATGCCAGAATTGTAAATTTTCACCACCCCGGGGTGGTCAAAATCAGAATATTAGACAAAAAATATTTAATCCCCCATATCATTTGCGCAGTCTCCACAGATCTTCTAAAGTCTATTTTGAGCCTAAATTTGGGAATTTTGACAAATGTGCAAATTCTTGCCAGAATTGTACATTTTCACCACCCCGGGTTGGTCAAAATCATTAAAATTACACGAAATTTTTTTAGTCCATATATCATTTGCGCAGTGTCCACAGATGTTCAAAAGTCTATTTTGAGCCTAAATTTGGGAATTTTGACAAATGTGCAAATTCTTGCCAGAATTGTAAATTTTCACCACCCAGGGATGGTCAAAATCATCAAAATTACACGAAATTTTTTTAGTCCACATATGATTTGCGCAGTGTCCACAGATGTTCAAAACTCTATTTTGAGCCTAAATTTGGGAATTTTGACAAATGTGCAAATTCTTGACAGAATTGTAAATTTTCACCACCCTGGGGTGGTCAAAATCATCAAAATTAGACCCAAAATAGTTAGTCCCCATATCATTTGTGCAGTGTCCACAGATGTTCAAAAGTCTTTTTTTAGTCTAAAATTTGGAATTTTAAGAAGTGTGCAAATTCATGCCAGAATTGTAAATTTTCACCACCCCGGGGTGGTCAAAATCATCAAAATTACACGAAATTTTTTTAGTCCACATATCATTTGCGCAGTGTCCACAGATGTTCAAAAGTCTATTTTCAGCCTAGATTTGGGAATTTCGACAAATGTGCAAATTCTTGCCAGAATTGTAAATTTTCACCAACCCGGGATGGTCAAAATCATCAAAATTACACGAAATTTTTTTAGTCCACATATCATTTGCGCATTGTCCACAGATGTTCAAAACTCTATTTTGAGCCTAAATTTGGGAATTTTGACAAATGTGCAAATTCTTGACAGAATTGTAAATTTTCACCACCCCGGGGTGGTCAAAATCATCAAAATTACAACAATTTTTTTTAGTCCACATATCATTTCCGCAGTATCCATACATGTTCAAAAGTCCTTTTTGAGTCTAAAATTTGGAATTTTAAGAAGTGTGTAAATTCATGCCAGAATTGTAAATTTTCACCACCCCGGGGTGGTCAAAATCAGAATATTAGACAAAAAATATTTAATCCCCCATATCATTTGCGCAGTCTCCACAGATCTTCTAAAGTCTATTTTGAGCCTAAATTTGGGAATTTTGACAAATGTGCAAATTCTTGCCAGAATTGTACATTTTCACCACCCCTGGTTGGTCAAAATCATTAAAAATTACACGAAATTTTTTTAGTCCATATATCATTTGCGCAGTGTCCACAGATGTTCAAAAGTCTATTTTGAGCCTAAATTTGGGAATTTTGACAAATGTGCAAATTCTTGCCAGAATTGTAAATTTTCACCACCCAGGGATGGTCAAAATCATCAAAATTACACGAAATTTTTTTAGTCCACATATGATTTGCGCATTGTCCACAGATGTTCAAAACTCTATTTTGAGCCTAAATTTGGGAATTTTGACAAATGTGCAAATTCTTGACAGAATTGTAAATTTTCACCACCCTGGGGTGGTCAAAATCATCAAAATTAGACCCAAAATAGTTAGTCCCCATATCATTTGTGCAGTGTCCACAGATGTTCAAAAGTCTTTTTTAGCCTAAAATTTGGAATTTTAAGAAGTGTGCAAATTCTTGCCAGAATTGTAAAATTTCACCACCCCGGGGTGGTCAAAATCATCAAAATTACAAGAAATTTTTTTAGTCCACATATGATTTGCGCAGTGTCCACAGATGTTCAAAAGTCTATTTTGAGCCTAAATTTGGGAATTTTGACAAATGTGCAAATTCTTGACAGAATTGTAAATTTTCACCACCCCGGGGTTGTCAAAATCATCAAAATTACGCGAAATTTTGTTTTCCCCATGTCAATTTCGTAGTCTCCACAGATGTTCAAAATTCTTTTTTGAGCCTAAATTTTGGAATTTTGACAAATGTGCAAATTCATGCCAGAATTGTAAATTTTCACCACCCCGGGGTGGTTAAAATCATCAAAATCGCAAAAAAAAATTAAGTCCCCATATCATTTGCGCAGTGTCCACAGATCTTCTAAAGTCTATTTTGAGCCTAAATTTTGGAATTTTGACAAATGTGCAAATTCATGCCAGAATTGTAAATTTTCATAACCCCTGGGTGGTCAACATCATCAAAATCTGACATGATTTTTTTTAGTGCACATATCTTTGCGCAGTGTCCACAGATCGTCACCGGAAAGCCAAAGTGTTCTATGTCCACTTTTAGTGGAAAATAAGCTGGAACAGTCTCTGAAGGTTTTATTCTATGTCTCCGTGAAGTTTCATGTCACTCTAAGACTGTTTTTTTATGTTGTTGTATCTCCGTGTTTTTCATACAGTATTGAGACCCAATTTGTTCTAAGTACATCTTGAAAATCCCTTTTCTAATCTCATGACTTGGAGATAAAAAATTTTGGATATGAACTCTGAACTTTTGACATTGTGGTTATGGTGAGTACCCTTTGATTAATTTTCACCTCTCATTCATGTCTTCCTAATGAACATATACTTCTAAGAACGTTTGATAACAAATGGAACATGTTATTTTGTCATTTTACACAATTAAACTACTGAATTGATAACACGGGTCATTTAAAGTTTCTGTTAGAGATAAAACATTATGGTACTAAAATGTTTCAGTAATTTAGATATGTATGGTAATGGAGATAGAAAAATGTAAATGAACTGAATGTGACATTTTGAAATTATTTTTTCAGAGTCAAAGCCCATGTCCGGGTGTGCTTTGTCTACCTGATGAATTACTAATCAAAATCCTTTCGTATTTGCCACTTAAGGATTCGATATGTCGTACAGGCAAGGTTTGCAAGAGGTTTCATGACATAACAACATGCACATGAAATCTGTGGAAATATATCTTATTTCCATCAATCACTGAATTGTCATTCATACAGCTTCAACAGCTAATGTTGCAGATCAGATGATTTTGTTCACCTTCATCTAGAAATACTACATGTAATTTTGTTGCCGAGCCATTATTAACTATACACACACGATCGGATTTCTGCATGCTGATCACTTTGGTGTGGCTAGACATCACTGGCATCCAGGTTTCAATAAGCCTTCCTAAATTTAGAGCTTCTCTGCTTAGCGAATTGCAAACAGCTGATTTGATCAAGATTTTGTGGTCGTAAAGGCATGTTAAAAAGTAGAACATTTGAATGGGAATTACACAAATATAACATCAGCTACTGCCATGAACGTTTTCAAAACACTCAAAGTTTCAACTTTGAGGTTGCTGATGTAAAGTTTTCATTGATTCAAGTGATACAGAAGAATCAATTTCTGAATCTGCATCAGATGTGAGCAAAACACCCCTGATACTGATGATGCAGATTTTGAGATTCCCCCTCCACCTGCTGAAACTCAAGTGATTGTAGGTCCACCAAATGCCACTCTGGATGATAGTGGAAAGGTCGGTAGTGACCTACAGCCTCGTCCATCAACAGCTGAGGAAGCCGAAGACCAGGACGATGTTATGGATGATGCTGTTAAAGATTTAGTTCAATTGCAAGCCCAGTACTACAACACAAAAACTACGGGTGAACAAAAGGAGATCAACAGAAGGAATAGATATCCTCAAAACTGGAAAAAAACAACACAAGAAAACGACGTAGACAGGCCGGACAGAGCTAGCTGATAGAAGAATAGAATAGAAGAAAAATCAATCAAAACAACGAAGGACTCTCAGGGAAAATATAAATATAAATGTTGAAAAAAGTAATATTTGTGTCCTTTTGGGCAATGACATGTTCCTTTTCTACAGCAAAACAGTAGATAGGACTCACAAACAAAGAAAGTCGAACCCATGGTAACGAGAACAGCAACAGAAAGTTTTCCTATTCATATTACGTGTTTATAGGAAGTGAAAGAGTGAGAGTGTGCAAAGAGTTCTTTCTACCTGACTTAACTCTAGGCATTTTGCAAAGGCGAGTTTTCTATTTCTTGGAGAAGAAATAGAACCATGCTACTGACGTACCTTTAGCAGAAGACATGAGAGGGACGCGTACAAAGTGAAATTCTATATATACCTGTTACATACCATTATACTTACTTATTCGTCCAATATCACAGTCTGAGAGACAATCCCTGAGTTCAAGAGATACACTGTCTCACTTCTTGCATGCTCAGGATATACGCATCCGCTTGATGTCGCAGTTTCAGCTGTTCCATGAACCTCTGGTCTTCGGCCATGTGAAGAACTGACAGGGCCTCCCTGCCAGAATTGATGAAGATGTCCAGAGATCGTCGTGACGCGGGATGTCAGGCTGCAGTAGGCCATGAGGGCGTTCCTTTGGCCAGACGTCGTTGCAAATGCTCACTTCCTTGCCTGAGCATCTGAATATCCAGTTGGGCCCTGTCAGAAGCCACCTCCCACTGCGTGGACTTGTCCGCCATCTGGTTGGATTTTGGCTCTGTGGCCGGAACTGCCTCTCCAGTGCTGAACTGATGCTCAGCTTTGGGTATATGGTCTCCAGGTTTCACGGTTGCAGGTACCCGGGTAACCTGTGATCGTATCTTCTTCCCAGTTACGTTCTTCGTTGCGCTCTTCTTTGCTGAGAAAAAAACAAGATTGCCTGGGTCGACAAAGCATCTATTCACCATCACCTTTGTCCGAGCTCTTCTGCAGACCTGCATGGGGTTGGCCGGATTTCCTTTACGTCCGGCGTGCACCACACCATATAGTGACGGGTCAGGTCAGCGAGCCTGTTATAAACTGATCGGTACTCCCTTACGGGGCAGAAGAATGTAGTCAGGTGTTGTGTATGGCGCATTAACCAGTGCCTTGTCAAAAGCCTGTACATTTACAAACATCTCCTTATCAGGGCTAAACCGGACATTCCATTCCCCCAAATGAAAGTAACAACTTCCAAGGGATGTTGGCAACTGAGACGGAGTATTTTGATCAAAGCTCATATCCTCATCACCAAGGTCAAGAATATCCTTGTCTGGAACATTGGTAGCCCTAGGAGAATTTATAAGTTTGAATTGATTAAGTTAATTATGAATGTTTACATTTTGATATAATTAACATAGCTGCAAATCAGAGATATGTTTCTTATGTTATTACAACAATAATATGTCTTATAAGTCTCGTTAATACTAACGGTTGATCCAACATCTACCATTTGGTAAAATAAGACATTTAGAAGGTCATTCTCTGGAATATCTACTGGAAAGCGTCCAACACACCCAAATTTTAAATCCACATAGTATCCAGGCTAAATAATTCAATAAAGATCCAATTAACAGAAGATACCATATCTCATCAATGTTTACACCTTGGCATAGGCTATTGTTCTCATCTCTGAATGTTTCATGATGGCTCACCGGACTCCACCTTGTTGGTGGTCATTAGAATGTCTGAGATTTCTCCGAGCAGACTCAAAAGCATGTTCAAAATGCTGTTTGACTTCGTCGACATGTTACCAGGTGGTAAGGCACTCGCATTACTTAGCACGAACCTGTTTGGTGTATATAACTTTTCGACTCAGGCTTTGAGCTTCGATAAGCAGCCATAACGAAGGGGAGATGTTTCTCCCAGGACCTTGGCTGCTAATTTTTGGTGGTCTTGGCTATTGGCCTGTAGTCGGAGAGAAGTTGTCCTAATTTTAAAAAATCCCAGCAATTTACGTAGTTCCTGAAACATGTTAGCCTCATACTGCCACTGGCGGTACTGTCAAGTGGGCCCATGATGTCGGTGGTGAGTCTCTCGAAATCATTAGTTGCCTAGCTCTTCTTGGTTGACAGGCATCTGGTTGACAGGCATCTTAATTCTTTTTGCCCTGACCACTGCAGAGTTGTCAGTTCTGATAGTGACAAGGCCTACCAAAGACATATGGATGCCAATTGCGACATGCCAGCAATTCATGACGGTTCACACGGTAATTCTTTTTTGACGGTTGCTGTAGTAGCCAAGAACGACTTCTCTGCCATGTTGATTTTGTGACAGGACTTGCCCCTATACCTTCACCGGAAGTATCTGTGTCAACAGTTATCTCGCCTTCACGCCTTGGAAACCCGATAACTAGTGCTGAGGTAAGATGAAAGCTCGTTCAGTCTCCTGTCCAAAGAAAATCAACCAATGGACTGGTAAATTTGGTCAGTGGCCTGGCAATTTTAGATAAATCTTTTATGATTTTCAGATAGTACCCAAAAACTGTAGTATCTCCTATATCGAGACTTTGGGATAGGCCAACATCTTACTGCCTCTATTTTCTCTGGCTGGGTTTGAACACTATCAGCCGAAAAAACATGACCTAAGAAATCGATATTTTCGGCTTTAATTTCAGGCCAGCTGAGGTCAGACGATCGGAAACGGATTGAAGCAGGAACATTGTTTCTTCGAAAGTAGTTTCGAAGACAATGATGTCATCAAGGAAACACAGAAGCTCATTCCACTTGGAGACTTCTAAGCACCATTTCCATAAGTCCCTCGAACACACTTGGGGCGTTACATAGGTCGAAGGGCATGATATTCCACTCAAACAGTCCGTAACGTGTGACAAAAGGCTGTTTTCTCTCGATCACGAGGATCCATTTCTAACTGCCAGTAACCTGCTTGCAAGTCCATTGTGCAGAACATTTTGGCACCACCCAGACTGTCAAATAAAGTCTGCAATGCCAGGTAGCGGGGTAGGAATCTTTCCGAGAAACCTCATTTACGAGCCTAAAATCACAACAATATCTCCAACAAGAACTTGTCGAGGAAGCCCAAGGACTATTCGAGGGACTGATTACACCTTGCTCTAACATTCCAGCCACTTCTTTCTCCTCCGCCTCTTGCTTCGCCAGCGTCTGACGACGTGGAGCCTGTTTAATAGGTCTCGCATTACCAGTATTGGTAAGTTCGACCAAGATGATCAGGCACCTTCTTTTGCGAATGTATCCCTGTATGAGTATAGGAGATCTCTCAGCTCATCCTGCTGCTTAGAACTGAGGTTTGTTTTACTTGCAATCCAATAAATCTGTTAAATGATCAGGCACCTTCGAGTTTTTAACATTAACTCGTGATGCTTTATTTATTTGCCTATTTGCCACTCAAACAGTCCGTAGCGGGTGACAAAGGCTATTTTCTCTCGATCACGAGGATCCATTTCTACCTGCCAGTATCCTGCTTGCAAATCCATTGTGCAGAACATTTTGGCACCACCCAGACTGTCAATACAGTCTGCAATGCGAGGAAGGGCTAGGAATCTTTCTGAGAAACCTCATTTACGAGCCTAAAATCACAACAATATCCCCAACGGCCATCCTTGCGTTGCACAAGAACTGTCGGGGAAGCCCAACGAACTATTCGAGGGATTGATTACACCTTGCTCTAACATTCGAGCCACTTCTTTCTCCTCCGCCTCTTGCCTCGCCAGCGTCTGACGGCGTGGAGCCTGTTTGATAGGTCTCGCATCACCAGTATTGATGCGGTTTTTAAACAAGGTTAGTTCGACCAAGATCATCATCATCTTTTGCGAATGTATCTCTGTATGAGTACTGGAGATCTCTCAGCTCATCCTGCTACTCAGAGCTGAGGTTTGTTTTACTGCGTTCAAATAAATCTGTTAAATGATCAGGCACCTTGATAGTTTCTTGATTTGCCTATCTGGTACTACATTGACACACTGACCAATAATTCTTCCCTTAGCTAAAGTGTATTTGGTATCAAGAACATTGATAACCTTAACTGTAGCTGCCTTATTATTATTTGTGACTACTGAATTGCCCATGATTATACCATGTGTGAATAAAATCTCCATGCAGGGTTCTATCAGAATCGAGGACCGTTCCCGATGAAATTGAGGCAAGCTCACTTGGATAAAAGATACAGACACTGGCGGCAAAAAGACATCTGCAACGATGACAGTGGTTTCAGCTCTCACAGTTGGTAACCACCTGCCCATCAAGCCGGATCCTTGACCCAGGGATGTCGATCAGACACCCTCCAGTCTATCCAGTACATCTATACCAAGAATGCCATCACAATCATGGGAATTATCAACCTCTGTGATGTCAACAGGGGCTTTGAATATTCCATGTGCTTGGAATAAGCTCCCATTAACAGCCTCCGGAACCATGTCAATTGAGTTGACAGCTACTGAAGATGGCAAGCGCTTGCTTGCGGCTGGGGAAAGTTAGGTCACCTGACAACAAGCAAAGTGAAGTAAATGTTGCCAACCTTGACATTCACTAATTGGCCCTTATCTCCTACTTTAAAACAAGCCTGGAAATTTGCCTTCACCTTGACTTGGGAGGAATCAGGTGTTATCTCCCCTTCACCAGAAACCACAAAACTTTCCCCCTCCATCTGACCACTTGTTTTATTAGCTCTCAATTTCTTAGGATTTGTGGTTTCTGTTTCAGAACTCTCCACAGAAGCCCGACCTAAGTCCGGGTCGGTGGGGTACCGTTTCCCTGACAAATATTTGTCTTGGAATTCTCAGGGCACTCGGAAGACCAAAGACCGTTCTCACCGCATGGTGAAACAGGCTAGAAGCAGTAGGGAATCGCGAATAACTACTCCCATTGGAATGCTATCTCCTATTTTGATTTGGCAACGTGATAGTTCGTGTGACGTCACCTATATTCGTGAGTCTGTTCCACGAAACTACTTCTTGTAGCATAAATGGCTTAAATCAGTCTTGTAATGGCTACAAAAGTGCATCTAGTCCATCTAAATGCATTGTATATTACTACACAGCCGTGACTCGAAGTAAAATAACTTCTTTCACTGGTGGAGTGCAATTTCCCCACGTTTCACCCACCGTATCCTCGTGAGAGAGACTACTTCCTGTATGACGTCACTTTGTTGACAGTTTGATAGGTTGTAGATTTTCCGATAAGAGAGCGAAAGCCGGTTCGAGCCGAGATATGTGAGTTGACATTCAATTATTTTATATTTATTGTAAATCTTCCAAACTGAATGAAACACTGAAAAGAATAATTATATTCTTGTAAATTAATAAATCTTATTGTTCAATTCTTAATTGTGAAATTATTCTTTAAAAATTAAATAATTAAAACTGTGTTGTTGGTGGTATTGGGAGTGATCCACAATTCGCTACCAGAGCTGTACCTCAATACCCACCCCCTGAACCGTTACAGTTTTATTTATCGTGCTTTCGAAGCATAGTTGAAGAATCTGGTTCCACAGTGATGCTGGGATAATACCAAGGCAGCCCAAATGTTGGGATGTGCTCTGGAGGGTGTAGCCCAGCGGTTTTATGCAGGCCTTCCTGAGCATGAGCGACTAGATTTCTAATGGCTTTCACACACTCTGCGCAGGCGGTATGGAACCAGTCTTCCAGATGTTAAACGTGAAGTTGATGAGGCCGGTGAGAAAATTGCCAACTTACGAGATGATCTCTGGCATCTTGCTCAAGGTGCATACCCTGATCTTCATTATGAACTTCAGGAGAGGTCGTCTCTGGATGCATTGAAGAGGGCTGTGGATCAAGACTTGAGACTCCGGTTCATGGACCGAGGTGTACGTACCTTACAGGAGGCGGTGGATGAAGCTGAGCTGTAAGAGTCAGTTGTAGGCAAACATGGTCAATAGAGGTCGGTGCAGGCACTGAGTCCTTACCCTTCAGAAGGAAGGAGAGTTCCTTTTGACTCAGTTGGATGAGAAATCTGTCAACCAGAGGCTTACTACTCTGACCAATCAGCTGGCTGATCTTCAAAGACAGTAGAGAAGCTTGCATCAATGCAGGTACAGCCATCTCGCTCACAAAGTCGCAATGCTAGAGGAAGACCTGTTAGAGCAACAATAAGAGCAACACTTTTCAGAAAAATCAGGGGCGACCTCAATCCTCTCAAAATAGGAGAGAGCATTCTAATGGGAGTAGTTATTCGCGATCCCCTAGTGCTTCTAGGAGAGGAACCACTGCCTGTTTCACATGCGGTGAGAACAGTCATTGGGCTTCTGAGTACCCTGAGAATTCCAAGACAAATAGTTGTCAGGAAAACGGTACCCCACCGACCCGGACTTAGGGCGGGCTTCGGTGGAGAGTTCTAAAATAGAACCCACAAATCCTAAGGAAGTGAGAGCTAATAAAGCAAGTGGTCAGATGGAGGGAGAGATTTGTCTGGTTTCTTGTCAAGGGGAGATAACCCCTGATTTCTCCCTTAATCCATCTGACCCAGTCAAGGTGAAGGGAAATTTCCAGGCTTGTTTTAAAGTAGGAGATAATGGCCAATTAGTGAATGTCAAGGTTGGCAACATTTACTTCACTTTGCTTGTTGACACAGGTACTTTCTCCAGCCGCAAGCAAGCGCTTGCCATCTTCAGTAGCTGTCAACTCAATTGACATGGTTCTGGAGGCTGTTAATGGGAGCTTATGTATTCCAAGCACATGGATTATTCAAAGCACCTGTTCACATTAGTGATGACATGAACCCAACTGTGGAGGAATTATGATTATGATGGCATTCTTGGTATAGATGTACTGGATAGACTGGAGGGTCTGATCGACATCCCTGATAAAGGAGATGATGGGCAGGTGGTTACCAACTGTGAGAGCTGAAACCACTGTCATCGTTGCAGATGATGTCTTTTTGTCGCCACAGTCTGTATCTTTTATCCAAGTGAGCTTGCCTCAACTTCATCGGGAACGGTCCTCGATTCTGATAAGAACCCTGCATGGAGCAAATAGTAATAAGGCAGCTACAGTTAAGGGTATTAATGTTCTTGATACCAAATACACTTTAGCTAAGGGAAGAATTATTGGTCAGTGTCAGTGTGTCAATGTAGTACCAGATAGGCAAATCAAGAAAGTATCACGAGTTATCGTAAAAAGTCGAAGGTGCCTGATCATTTAACAGATTTATTTAAACGCAGTAAAACAAACCCCAGCTCTGAGCAGCAGGATGAGCTGAGAGATCTCCAGTACTCATACAGAGATACATTCGCAAAAGATGATGATGATCTTGGTCGAACTAACCTTGTTAAAAACCGCATCAATACTGGTGATGCGAGACCTATCAAACAGGCTCCACGTCGTCAGACGCTAGCGAGGCAAGAGCCGATGGAGAAAGAAGTGGCTCGAATGTTAGAGCAAGGTGTAATCAGTCCCTCGAATAGTCCTTTGGGCTTCCCCGACAGTTCTTGTGCAACGCAAGGATTGCCGGTTGGAGATATTGTTGTGATTTTAGGCTCGTAAATGAGATTCCTACCCCGCTACCTCGCATTGCAGACTGTATTGACAGTCTGGGTGGTGCCAAAATGTTCTGCACAATGGATTTGCAAGCAGGATACTGGCAGGTAGAAATGGATCATCGTGATCGAGAGAAAAACAGCCTTTGTCACCCGTTACGGACTGTTTGAGTGGAATGTCATGCCCTTCGGCCTATGTTAACGCCCCAAGTGTGTTCGAGAGACTTATTAAGGAAAATGGTGCTTAGAGGTCTCCAGTGGAATGAGTGTCTGTGTTTCCTGGAACTACTTTCGAAGAAACAATGTTCCGGCTTCAATCAGTTTTCAACCGTCTGACCTCAGCTAGCCTGAAATTAAAGCCTAAAAATGTCACCTTTTTAAAGAGAGAGTCGATTTCTTAGGCCATGTTATTTCGGCTGATGGTGTTCACACCCAGCCAGAGAAAATAGAGGCAGTAAGATGTTGGCCTACCCCAAAGTCTCGAAAGGAGATACTACAGTTTTTGGGTCTGGCTAACTACTATTGCTGGCAGTAGTAACTGCATGTCGCCATTGGCATCCATATGTCTTTGGTAGGCCTGTCACTATCAGAACTGACAACTCTGCAGTGGTCTGGGCAAAAAGAATTAAGAGGCCTGTCAACCAGATGGTGCTCGCTGGCTTACAAGAACTAGGCAACTATGATTTGACCCAGGTACACCGGCCAGGCCGAGTGCATTGGAATGCTTCTAAGTCGCAGACCTGAGACACCCTAACCCCAATGTAAGGGGGAGAGTGGACCTTGCAGCATAGGGTTGGTAGAGTCGAATCCTAGTTGTTATGGCATCACCAGATCACAAACTGCCAAACAGGATAGGATACCTCCTGTTCCAGCTAAGACCAATTGGGTAGAGTTGAGGAAAATTCCTTCAGTCCTGAGGAGATTCACTACCTGCAGCTTCAAGATCCCGATATCAGCCTAATATACAAGGCTAGAGATCAAAATACACCCGACCTGAATGAGAAACTGTTTCAGGATATTCGGAGGCATGCAAAGCGCTGTGGGGTCAGTTTCATCAACTGTCGATAAGGCAGGGTGTCTTACACAGAAGATGGGAGAGTCAGGATGGAAAGGATTGGCATTGGCAGATAGTTGTACCATCCATTAAGCGGCGAATTATCCTCAAAGCGTGTCATGACTCACCTTTGGAGGCCATCTTGGGGTTTCCAAGAGTTTTGCCAAGCTTGAACAGTCTTACTTCTGAATAGGTATGAAAACTGATGTTGCGTCGGCACTACATCATTTGTGATAAGTGTGTTGCCAGGAAGAGTCCTAGGAAACAGAAAGCACCCATGAAAGAGTATACAACAAGGCTCACCCCATGGAGAGACTCACAACCGACATCATGGGCCCACTGGACCGTACCGCCAGTGGCAACAAGTACATACTTGTTGTCACTGAATCGTTCCCTAAGCGGACTGAGGCCTATGCGATTTCAAATATCGAGGCAAAAACAGTGGCAAAGAAGATTGTCGAGGAGTGGGTCTGTCGCTATGGTACCCCAGCTCTTATACATAGTGATCAAGGTAGACAGTATGAGGTTAACCTGTTCCAGGAACTATGTAAATTGCTGGGAGTTGTTAAAACTAGGACAACTTCTCTCCCACCACAGGCCAATGGCCAGGTCGAGCGTTTTAACCGAACATTAGCAGCCATGCTTAGCATTTATACTGAAGGGAGACCAAGGTCCTGGGACAAACATCTCCCCTTCGTAATGGCTGCTTATCGAAGCTCAAAGCATGAGTCGACAAGTTTATACACCAAACAGGTTGGTGCTCGGTAGGCAAGTGCGAATGCCTTACCACCTGGTCACAGGAAATCCTAACGAACATCCTGTGACGAGAAATGACTTTGTCGACGAGGTCAAACAACATTTTGAACATGCTTTTGCGTCTGCTCGGAGAAATCTCAGACATTCTTCCGAACTGCGTAAGAAACGATATGACCTGGGGAGCAAGGAAACACGACTTAAAGTCGGACAGCCAGTATGGTTGTTTAACCCCCACAAAGGCTCAAAACTGAGTTACAAATTCATTTCCAAGTGGTGTAAAGTTTGTGTTGTCACTAAAGCACATTGATGACATCACATATCGTATTCAAAATGGTCCAAATAGAACCTCCATGGTTGTTCATGTTGACCGTTTGTTACCGTACGAGGGTAATGACACACCAACATGGTGGACTCCGGAGTATAAAGATTGAGTGGAATACCTCCCAGTGAGCCATCCTGAAACATTCAGAGATAAGAATTAGTTGTGTAAAAATAAATCAATTTAATGCAGTTACAATAGCCTATGCCAAGGTGTAAACATTGATGAGATATGGTATGTTCTGTTGGTTCGTATTGATTATTTATCCTGGATCCTATGTGGATTTAAAATTTCGGCGTGTTGGACGCTTTCTCGTAGATATTCCAGATAATGACCATTTAGAACGCATGAGAATTAATGTCTTATTTTATCAAATCGTAGATGTTGGATCAACCGTTAGTATTAACGAGACTTATATGACATGTTATTGTTGTAATAACATAGGAAACGGATATCATTGATTTACACCTATGCCAATTATATTGAAATTTAAACATTCATAATCATCTTAATCAATTCAAACTTATTAATTCTCCCAGGGCTACCAATGTTCCAGACAAGGATATTCTTGACCTTGGTGACGAAGATATGAGTTTCGATCAAGATGCTCCATCTCAGTTGCCAACATCCCTGGAAGATGTCACTTTCATGCCCTGACAAGGAGATGTTTGTAAATGTACAAAGCTTTTGACAAGGCACTGGTTAATGCGCCATACACAGCAACATTCTTCTGCCCCGTAAAGGAGTGCCGATTTGTTTACAACAGGTTCGCTGACCTGACCCGTCACTATATGGTGTGGTGCACGCCGGACGTAAAGGGAATCCGGCCAACCCCATGCAGGTCTGCAGGTCAACGCTCGGACAATGGTGATGGTGAATAGATGCTTTGTCGACCCAGGCAATCTTGTCTTTAAAAATAACTCAGCAAAGAAGAGCACAACGAAGAACGTAACTGGGAAGAAGATACGATCACAGGTTTCCCAGGTACCTGCAACCGTGAAACCTGGAGATCATATACCCAAAGCTGAGCATTGGAGAGGCAGTTTCGGTTACAGTGCCGAAATCCAACCAGATGGCGGAACAGTCCACGCAGTGGGAGGTGGCTTATGATAGGGCCCAACTGGAAATTCAGATGCTCAGGCAGGGAGTCGAGCATCTGCAACGACGTCTAGCCAAGGCAACGCCCTCATGGCCTACTGCAGCTGACATCCCGCGATCACGACCAGCTCTGGACATCTTCATCAATTCTGCAGGGAGGCCCTGTCAGTTCTTCACATGGCCGACCAGAGGTTCATGGAACAGCTGAACCAGCGCCATCAAGCTGATGCGTAAATCCTCAACATGCAGAAGTGAGGACAGTGTATCTCTTGAACTCAGGGATTGTCTCTCAGACTGTGATATTGGACTTATAAAATGTTTTATTATTCTGTATTTTAATTCATGAATGTTCTTGTGGAAATGTAAGTGAATAAGTAAGTATACTGGTACGTAACAGGTATATACTAAAATATATGTTTCACTATGTCAAATAGGAAAGGTAATATTCCGTGATATTATATTGTTGAATAATATCAATTGTATTGACACATATCCACTATCATTAGATTGTTGTTTAACTCGCGGTCGAATTACATTTTAAAACGGGGAATATTGTAATGTACAAGCCTTTTGTCAGTAGACAGTGAGATGAATCATATTGTATATGTTGTATGTGATACAGCATACCGTAAAGATATACGTTATTGCTACCTGAATTAATGTGTATCACCACTGATCTTACTGACAAAAACAAAATGTGACTATTTGGCAACGTGATAGTTCGTGTGACGTCACCTATATTCGTGAGTCTGTTCCACGAAACTACTTCTTGTAGCATTATGGCTGAAATCAGCCTTGGTATGGCTACAAAAGTGCATCTAGTCCATCTAAGTGCATTGTATATTACTACACAGCCGTGACTCGAAGTAAAATAACTTCTGTCACTGGTGGAGTGCAATTTCCCCACGTTCCACCGACCTTATCCTCGTGCGAGAGACTTACTTCCGGTATGACGTCAATTTGTTGACAGTTTGACATTCAAGTATTTTATATTTATTGTACATCTTCCTATCTGAATGAAATACCGAAAAGAATAATTATATTCTTGTAAATTAATAAATCTTATTGCGCAATTCTTAAAAAAATTAAATAATTAAAACTGTGTGGTTGGTGGTATTGGGAGTGATCCACAATTCGCTACCAGAGCTGTACCCCAATACCCACCCCCTGAACAGTTACAAGGAAGATCTTGAACCAAGTACCTTCGCCAACTCTTGCAAACTTTCCAGTGTCGTCAGCACCTGCTATGCTCTGCAGGTAACGCTTTCCGCCTTTTCTGGACCTAGAACATCCCAGAATGGTTTGGTCTGCAGAACATCCGTTGTCATTGAGATGAAGGTGCTCTTTGGCAGCAAATCATAGTTGGCTGTCGCCTTGCTGCAGATTCTGCAGGACATCTGATCAAGGTGTCAGCACCTGCTTGTGGTTGTTTTGATCAAAATTCCCGAGATTTTTGTTGCTTTTTGTTGTACCAGATTCTGAAGTGATGGACAAGCTTGGAGGAACTTCTGCTGTAGTCCAGAGTCCTTTTCGCCAAGTACTCAGTCAAATCTGCTTTGGTCTTGTCATGTGTTTGGAATCTACCCATCGTTATGTGCTTTATACTCGTTTCCTCTCTGACCTGGTACTGAACTGGGTCCTGACCATGGCGTCTCTTTCCCGGAAACAGCGCCCTTGGTGTCAATGTAAATTCATAGTTCCCAATAGCTTCCTTCTGGCTTGATCTGGCCAGCACCATCAGTCTGCCATAAAGATCTTTGGTCTCCTTCATGTCAATCATTGGGTCACGAATCATGACTGCATGTTTTGTGTTTCCAGATGTGAGCATCTTGTTGTTTTGTCTCTTTACAGGTGACCAAAGACTGATAGTTTCATTGATTCGTTCAGCAACATATTCTTCATACAGATTTTGACAGTGTCATCTATGTTCAGGATCTGGGGCACATTTCTCGTCTGGGATATAGGCATGGGTGATCAGGTTGTAGAGTGCATGGCCTTCAACTGAAAATGGATTGCCATGCGTCAATATTGCAGACTTGATTTTGCTAATTGCTCCACGCTCTTGCTTCATTGCAGCTGGGGAAAGGTTGTGGTGTTCAATGGTGTTCCTTCTTTCAATGCTGAACTGGCTCTTGAATTCCTTTTGCCAGGCAAGACAGTTCAAGAGCAACCAATGAAGAAGCGTTGTGCATTTGAATTATTGGAAATTCCAATAGCATCGACGTGGACCTTTATAAGTTGGTTTGAACATTTGTTCACAGGCATGGTCTACCCCGATGGATACAAAAGGTATGTTACTTTTGATGACAGCTATGTTGCCTTCTTGAAGTTCACAGTGCCATGTATGAGTATATGTGTGCACGTAGCGAACGCATTTGAGAATCTGTCGGGTGACAGATCGGCTTCCAATCCAGGCATCGTCTTTACCCGAATTTTTAATTGAAGAGCTAAGTACTCTTAAAAGCGGCCGTGACAGGTTGCAGGTCACCAAGTCTAGGCATAACTTTCAAATCTAGCCTAGAATCAACTAACTGAAATGCTTTCTCATACAGTGCTATGTCAAAGGTGATGACAGTGAGAAACTTATCACCTGCTGCAAACTCCTTCAACGTGCGAGCCGGCATCATAACTGCCAGCAATGTTGGCCATTCATGTGCTACTTCAGGGAGTAGTCGTAGCGTTTGCTGGTAGAGAGTAGTGAGTTGTAGCCGGCCCACCCTGGAAATGGACAAGAGCCTCCATCTCTCAGCCGAGATATAACTGAAGGAGCGACCCATCCCAGATGAGTGCGATGGTAGACACCATCAACGCCTTCCTTGTTGACAGTGAGCTCACTAATCTCTCGTTTGTTGATATATCTTTCTGCCTTGGCTTCTCAACATGTGTTGTGGGATCACTGAAAAGCTCTGTGCATCAGTAATATGTAAGGGTGATGCGAACGGTTCTCCAACTTTCTGTGTGGTACCTTTGCTATCTGCCGTATCATCGGTAAAATCAGCATTATCAGCTGTAAAAAAGACAAACGTGCCCCTTTTCAAGAACTGTGGCACATTACAACCCTTGGAACTGTTCCATGTTCCTCACAATTGCATTGGCAAGGGTTGTTTCCATCATCAAGTAAGGCCATATTATACACAGTAATCTTGGGCATGGAGGAGATATACCAGCTTCTTACATTGGTTTTCAAGTTCAGCAGGTCCTAACCTTTCAAAAAATGTATAGTTTATGATATTATTGTTTGTTGCTTTTGTTTTCAACGAAAAACTCCAGTCAATTTCCAAATATATCTTCGCTTTTTACCAGATTGACCAAACTGATAATGATTTAAACACATAAAAATAGAAGTTACATTGAGATGGTTATGACAATTTCACTTATTTATTGACTCAAATTGTCCCATGTCAAAATAAAAATCGGCTTCTTGTGATATTTTATTAGTTATTACTGAAAATTAAACATATTGTAAGTTACTTTTTAAAACCAGACAATAGTTTTTATAATCAAAAAGCAAAATATAAGTAATAAGATATCGATATGACAAATGGCAATATCTGGAAACTGAGTTTTGAGGACTTAGGACACTCTGGTTTTCAGGTGACGTGTTTGCCTTAATCTCAAACACTGATGACGATGTTACATCTGATAACGTGTATGAGGTGGAGCCAGTAATTGACTTTGATTCCCCTAATTAGGCAAAAGTTTCATTATGCCACTGATGCTGATCTTCCTTCTCAAATACTGATTTAACTACATTACAAAGTCCCAATGACACAGAAGAATCAATTTCTGATTCTCCATTAGATTAACAATACACCCCTGATACTGATGATGCAGATTTTGAGATTCCACATCCACGTGTTGAAACCTAAGTGATAGTGGAAAGGTCGGTAGTGACCTACAGCCTCGTCCATCAACAGCTGAACAGGCCAAAGACCAGGACGTTGTTATGGATGATGCTGATGAAGATTAAGTTGAATTGCAGCCCAGTACCACAAACACAAGATTCAACCATGGGTGAACAAAAGGAGATGAACAGAAGGAAAAGACATCCTCAAAACTGTAAAAACAACACTCTAAACGACGTAGACAGGCTGGACAGAGTTACTTGACTTTCTACAGGAAGAAGAATACAAGAAAAATCAATCAAAACAACGAAGGACTGTCAAGGAAAATGTAAATATAAATGTTGCCAGAAAAAGAGAGTACATTTATGACAGACAATGAAAAGTTCCTTTTCTACAGCAAAACAGTAGATAGGACCCGTGGTAAAAAAGGACAACAACAGAAAGTCTCCTATGCATATTACGTGTTCGTAGGAAGTGAAAGAGTCAGAGTGTGCAAATAATTCTACCTGCCTTACTCTAGGCATATCGCAAAGGCGAGTTTCCTATTTCTTGGAGAAGAAATACGACCATGCTACTGACGTCCCTTTAGGGGAAGACATGAGAGGGACGCATACACGTAAACAATATGCCCGCGATCACATTACTGTAGATCAAAGACACAAAAAGAGTATCTGGATCAAAATTTAACCATGGCAACAATATGTAGGCTGTATATTGTGAGAGGTGTTGATGCTGATGGACGAGATCCTGTCAAAGAGCACATGTACCGAAAATTTTTCAATTCGGACTTTTCAAATCGAATTTCACAAACCAAAGAAAGCCCGCTGCGACCAGATGTGAGGAATATAGAATTAAAGAAAAACATGACTGTATTGATGAGAGGCTTCGGGAAGAATATCAGTATCATTTCCAAACGAAGATGGCAACGCAGGAGGAAAGGAACAGGGACAGGCAGGACAAGATAAAAGCGGTTATATGTTTTGATTTGGAAAAGGTGTTGTCCACAGGCAAATATTTCCTTTTTTTTATAACAAGCCCATTGTTCTCTGGATTCAAAAGGATACAATTATTGTGCTGTATGGAATGGAACCAAAGCAGGAAGAGGTGCCAATGAAATTTGCCAGTGCACTCATTTTAATCCTTCAGAAAGTAGTAGAAAAGCACAATCCAGGTCACATCATACTTTGGTCAGACTCATGCGTTGGCACAAAACCGGAATTCAGGAATGTCATTTGCTCTAAAGGATTTCATTAAAGAACAAATTTCAATCATCGAGCAGAAGTTTTGTGAACCTGGCCACTCAAGTATGCAAGAGTGTTACAAGATTCACAGCCAGATTGAACGAGAACTGAGAAAGTCTGATGTTTTTAGTCCTCTTGGAATTATGCGATGTATGAAAAGGGCCATGCAAAGCAAACCGCTTTCGATGATCCAAATATGCGAGATGATAACTTTCATAGATAAAAAGGATAAAAAAAAAAGCTAATTTTACGACAGTGACATACACCAAGGTCAAAAACTTGGTATGCTACAGAAAGGATCCATACTCAATTTAGTTAAAGGAAAGTGATGTCCTCTCAATTCTAAGGAAATCGAGAGACGCTTACGTTAATGACTTTTCACTTTCTAAATGGGCGTTTTTACCAGCGATGCACATGGATCAGTTACGTGTTTTGCAAACACTGGGGCCAGCGTTGTCCTGCTTCAACTGATTGATTTTATTCATTATCAGACACCTACTGAATCAGACCATTTCCCAGTAACTTGTAGTCTTAAGTATAGAGCTAATGTGATAAAACCTGCAGATCAAAGAAGTGTTTCAATACTGAAATATATTTGGCGCTCTCAGAACATTGAACTTTTTTTGTGTATCTTTGAAAGACAGATTACTTGAGATGTCAGTTGGAGATATATCTCAGTGTTCTACATCTTCTCGAAAAGCTAAACATTTGACATCTATAATTCAAGAGTGTGCTGAGGACACTGGTAATGGCTGTAAGCAACAGTCATAACACTTAACATTAGCAGGTTTGCTTCTTCGCTGTGGTTTGATGTAGAATGTGAAAATATGAAACGCCTACAAATACAAACAGTTAGACATGTTTAGAATTAGTGAAGGTATACTGACTTCAACGAACTTTCATGTAGTCCGCAATTTCAGAGAAATATGCCGGCAAAAGTAGGATGAATTTGAAGAATCTCCTTACTGTAAATATTCTTAACTCCTGTAATGATAAGAGAAATTCAAAAACATTTTGGTCGGAACTAAAATTTCACCTACGGAAGACACCCTTAACAGCACCCAGTATTGGTGTTTCTCAATGGATTGATTACTTTAAAACTGTTTGAATATTACTGATGTGGATTTTGTTGTGTAACGATAGGGGGGGGGGGGGGGGGGTGACAGTTTGTAAAATCAAGATATAACGGCTAAAGAGGTTCCAGAAGACATAGATACCCTCAAATATCCACATCTTCTAATTCTTTTTAACAACATTCTATGCAGAGGTAGTTTTTTACCTCCATCAGAAAGATAATGTTCATGTTGTTCACAATCATAGAGACATTTCCTTGATGGATGTTTGTGGTAAGGTTTTTTACCCAGGTTTTGTTCAGTTATATGATAAGCTCAAGGAATGTCAGGGTGGCTTCCGAAAAGGATATTCCACAGTGGATAACATGTTTATTCTTCCATCATTAGTGCAGAAATATTTGTCTAAGTCAAAACGAAGATTTTACTATATAGTCTATCAGCCCGGCAAAATATCGATACCAAACAGGGGGCAAATTGTGACCGGTTTAAAATTGAAGGTAATGCTATCTATATGTAGAATAAATATGATAGCATTTGAAATCGAGTAGCTTTGCATGTTTTTTTTTAAGTTCTTTTGAAGGTCTCCAAAGTTGGCACAGAAGAATGGCCAGTACAATATGTTGTCCGGTGAGTAGTATATAATTCACTTCTTTGTTTACTTCCTGTCTTGGTGATTTGACCATAGCAACAGTAATTAATGAACATAAGTGATCATATTTCAACCTATCAGGGGTAAGTTGCTGTTTTGGCTGTTGCATATACTACTATACATCTTACCAATAAAAAAGGGAGCCAAAAACTGCTTTGTAGACACAGTATATAAGTATATGGCACCAAGTGGTGCCAAACGGTTTTTTTTTTATCAATGACTGTCAGTCAACATGTCATAAAATTGTAATTTTTATTTCATCAAAGTTGTAGGGTACACTGTAGAAGTGTTGACTCTTAACTAATGTTATGAAACAATTCAATAAAAAAGTTAATGGCATCAATAGCATCTCTGAATTTGGTAATGATGATGTAATATGATGATGTAATGATGATGTAATGGAACATAGCACTTACTTACAACTAATTATCATTACTATCTTATTTTAACCTTTATTTGAACTATTGTTGGAAAATTATTTTTTTTCTGCATAATTATTACATTTTCCAATAAAATTGTTAAAACACATATTAATTTGAATGTAATTGATTACATTTTTATATGACATGGTGATAAAATTCCCAAAATGAGAAAAATAAATTTTCTCATTCTCATACCTAATAATGAAAGATGCCTACTTTTGAATTTAGAAATTGATAAATAGAAAATCTACAAATAACAACTGCAATTAATGAAGGTTGTTTCAATTCACATACAAGTATCCTTAGATGTAAAATATTAAAACACATGTTAATTTGAATGTAATTGATTATTTCTTTTATGATATTATAAAATTCCCAAAATGAGAAAATTAAAATTTCTTATTCTCATACCTAAAAATGAATGATGCCTACTTTTGAATAAAGAAACAGAAAATCTACAAAAAAACAACTGCAAATAATAAAGATTGTTTCAGTTCACATACTAGTATCCTTACATGTTAAATTTATTTAAAATTATTAGTCATTCATACTAAACACATGATGTATTCACAATTATACAGTATACATTAAACATATTTTGTAATGTTTTGTTTCATTTTCTTACAGATTACAAATTCATTCTTCAACCATGAATTAAACACCAAGTTGCCATTTGTATTACTACTACTTCTAATGGACAAATATGAAGATGGGACAAGTGCTGATAGCTGTAGTGACTGCAATATGGAAGACATTGTCACCGATGAACGGCCATACAAAAAGCCCAGGAAGATATGGAAAGCCACTTGGTTCAACCTAATAGCTTTGAATCGTGGGAAGCTCTGCTGAAAGCAGCACAAATACGAAATCACAAACCACTTCTGGAGTTTGCAAAGAGTACATCTGAGATACCAAACATTTTCTATCATCGGAAATGTCGTTGTACAGTCACTACAGTCAAGCAAAACAGAAGAAGGTAGCCATGCTTGTGTTGAAAACCGGAGATCGAACAGGCAATCACCAACTTCATCAAGGGTTTATGAAAAGCAATGCTTATTTTGCCGGAAGGTTAAGTATAAGAAGGGCCAGAAAAGTCGAGAACTCCTTATACAGTGTGTTGATCTCCGTGCAGATAGGAGAGTACGGGACATGGCCATAAAAAAAACAAGATGTAGCAGTACTAAGTTTTGTAGCACGTGATATTGTTGCAGCAGAGGCTCACTACCATCGCTCATGTTATAAAAAGTACACAAGGGCACCTGACTGCACTCCCTGTTCTATTCCAGAAGTTGATGAACATGACATCCAGTACCAGGAAGCAGAAACTGATGCATATTTTCATCTGTTTAGCTATATCAGAAACACCCTGTTTTCAAACCCAAAGACTGTTAAAATGGTAGACCTCAGAACAGTCCTGGTGGATCACATGAAGATGGCTGGAATAAGTAACATCAGGGAATCTACAAAGAAGCACTTTGGAGAAAACTTGAAGCTGAGTTCTGTCAAGCAATTCACATATTTCCAGGCAAACTTCTTGTTATACCAGACAACCTGAGTATCTATGAACTTGCCAAGGAGAATATAAAACTTACAGATGATATTCATTCCAAGCAGAGTCAGTCAACAGAAGACAAGGGGGTTATAACCTCTGCTGCCATATTGCTGCGCTCAAGGATCAAGGAGCAAGATGATGTTTTGGAATGGCCGCACTTACCAGAATCACTTAACAAGGCTGCAATAAAACTGCCTTTGTCACTGAAACAATTTCTTTTTGGGCTACTAACTGGTGACATTTCACCAAAGCAACCGTCAGAGAGGTAACCTGGCTTGTCAACTCATTTGGACAGGACCTCCTCTATGCTGTGAGCTGTGGCAAGCAGAAACCACCAAAACACATCCTTTTGCCAGCTGTTGTCAAGAATCTCACTGGAAATGCTGAACTGATTCAAGCACTAAATAGACTCGGCCATGGGGTATCTTACTCACAGCTTGAGGAAAACGAGACTGCACTCTGCCTACAGAAAATGGCATCTTCTGTAGATGGTGATGTTGTGCTTCCAAGTACTGCTCAGCCCCATGTATTCACAACCATGGCGTGGGATAATATTGACATCCTAGAAGAGACATTGACAGGGGAAGGCACAAGTCATAGGGTTAATGGCATTATCGTTCAGCCAAGAATGCACGGACCACATGAAGAGAAACCTCAGCTACCAATAGTAGAAAAAAAGAAACAGAGAAGCATTCCTGATGGAGAGTTTGCACTGCCAGTATATAATACCGGCGAAAGATGTGGACCTGGGCAGCTGACCACTACTGACAGTAACAGAGATGACACATTGCATCAGGCATTGAGAAAAGATGTCTTATGGTTCCTCACTCGGCAAACAGATTCACCACAGCAAACCATTGGTAGCTGGACAGGGTTTAACATTTCAGTCCGCCAAGATCTTGATGTCTGCCAAGACAACATAGGCTACCTTCCAACAATCAACGCTCCTGCAACAAGCCTAGCAACATGCTTTGAAATCTTAAACCAGGCGAAGAATATCATGGGGAACTTACATCTGAAAAAGGTGGTAATAGTCTTTGACCAAGCAATGTTTGCAAAAGTTGCTGAAGTTATCTGGAAGCGCAAGGACCATTATCCTGGTATCATCCTTCGACTTAGCACATTTCACACCATTTGCAATGTACTGAGCATTTTAGGGAAACGTTTTCAGGATGCAGGCTTGAGAGATCTTTGCATATAGTCAGGTATTGTTGCAGAAGGTTCTCTTGGGGCTGTAATGGAAGGACGACAGTACAACCGAGCAGTTCGTGTTCACAAGTATGTGCTTGAAGCAATGATGAGGATTGCTTGGAAAGGTTTTGTACCCTGGCTCAGAGAAACTCAAGCTGGAGAAGTATGTAACCTTGAAGAAACACAGGAACTTATAACTGAACTTCAAGACAATATCTGCCAGAAACAGTTTGATGAAGTCTTGGAAAACACTTCCTTCATAGCTACAGTCAAAGCCTTCCAATCTTACCTGGATTTTCTGAGGAATGACAATGGACCGCTCTCTTCTTACTGGATGTCTTACATTGACATGGTACAGAAAATACTGCTGGGACTGATAAAGGCGTCACGTGAAGGAAACTGGGAAATTCACTTGGCAGCAGTGCGTGCTATGATTCCCTGGTGTTTTACCTATGACAAAGTGAACTATGCAAGATATTTGCCTGTCTACTTTGCGAAAATGACAATGCTACCAACACAACATCCTGACGTATATGAACAATTTCAGCATGGGAGGTTCTCTGTGCAACTCAGTCAAGATAATCCTTTTGGCAAAATTCCAGTCGACCAAGCCACTGAAGAGACCGTGAACAAGGACACCAAAGTGCCAGGAGGAATCAGGAAATACAGTTTGAAAGCAGGGGCTGTAACAAGAATCTACTTAACTACTGAATACCGGAGTGCATTCCTTCGTCAGTTCAGAGACATGTTGGGACTAAACAGATGTGATCTGCATCATGCAGAACTCCAGTCACCAAGAATGCTGAAAGATGAACAAGCAGTGAAAACAGTTGTTGATACCATTGAGAATTGGATTAATTTTTTTGATGGACATCAGGAAATAGTGAGCCAATCCACTGCAACAGCTGCTACTACAGACATTGCCAATGACCTCCTTAGGGCAGAGAAAGTGGGTGAGAATGCCTATAAAAGATTTAGAGAAGAACGATTGGACAATGAATCACCAACAATCAAATTTCATGACAAATTGCCACAAGACAAGCTACAAACCTTCACAAATATGTCAAAGAAGAAAACCAAAGTAAACTCATGTGGGAAAGATATCATCCTCGTGGCAGAAAGAAATCTTTTTGCACAGATGATTCTGATTGCACAGGCCAGAAAAGAGCTGCAGATGAAAACTGTTCTTTGCTATCCCCTTGGACCACTGCCATGGTCGCTCTCAACACCGATGGTAAACCAAGGAAAACCAACAAAGCAGTACTGGCACGAGATTTGCAGAAGAGAGCATCTGGAGCTTAAAACATTCCACAGCCATCTACAACAATAATTGATGGCATGGCCCTTGTTCAAAAAATGAAGGGAGATCAGAAAAAGTTTGGTCAAGTCGCAACTTTGATTCTGTCATCAGCCCTCAGAGAAGGAGCCCATAGTTCACCGGATTGACATAGTATTTGATGTTTATCAGCATCACAGTATCAAGGAGGCAGAGAGACTGAATCGCTGTCAAGACAATGGTGTCCAGTACAAGAACATAGCATCAGCACACGTTGATCGCCAATGGAGAAACTTCTTGTCAAGTACTGACAATAAGACCTCACTGATTGAGTTCCTCGTCACTGAATGGAAACATCCAACCTCACGTGAACTATTAGCAGAGAAGGAATTGTTTGTGACAAATGAAGAAAAATGCTATAGAATCACAAAAGACGACACACAAGAGGTACTAGAGCTGGAGTCCAGTCATGAGGAGGCTGATACCAGACTACTAACTCCACGCTGCCCATGCTGCTGACAATCGTACTTCTGCAGTTGTTATTGCCTCAGAAGACACTGATGTATTTCTTCTGTGGCTTGCCTTCAGTGACTCCATACATGTTCCACTTTACCAGAAATGTGGCAATATCACCAGAACAAGGTTTATTGATGTTGGAAAAGTTGCAAGAGCTGTTGGTATGGATGTGTGTAAAGGAATACTTGGACTTCATGCCTTCACAGGTTGTGATTTGGTCAGTGCTTTTCCTGGTCGTGGGAAGATTCGTGCACTAAGAACATTAGAGAATGACAAAGCTGCACAGGATGTATTTAAAGAACTTGGTCAGGAATGGACACAATCATCAACACTATTTTCCAAGTTGGAAACGTACACCTGCCAGCTATATGGATCTCGAATGCCACCAATGAGAGTTAACGACTTACGTTATCACCTATTCTACAGCAAGAAAGGTGCAATTGAGTCACACCAGATGCCACCATGTAAGGATGCTCTTCACAAACATGCAGAGAGGGCAAACTACCAAGCAGCAGTTTGGAAGAGGAGCCTGCAGCAGAAACCAGAGGTGCCTAGTCCTGATGGCTTTGGCTGGAGAATTGAGTGTGCACCTGAGGGAGGAGAAAAGCTTGTCATTGATTGGATGGACGGTGCACCAGCACCAGAAGCAGTACTTGAATTTCTTGCATGCAAATGCTCACGATCATGCAAGCTGCCATCATGTCCATGCATGGTCAACAGAATGAAGTGCTCTAGCATGTGTAAACTGAAAATGTGTGAAAATCAAGAGGATGAGGTTGACACAGGAACTGATGTTTCATCTGAGAATGAATTTGATGAAGTCGACTTTTAGGGTGGTTAGAGGTTATCAACCACAAGAGGACATTTCAATGTCCAATAACATTGTGAGTGCAAAGAATGAATCAATTGTGTAATATTATGCAATGAAAAGATATTACAGATATTTCTTTTCACAAGTTAAACTGTCCTTGAATTGTTTATTGAAAGAGAGCATCGTTTCATGGAATGACAAGATTTTAGTTTGTCACAAAATGGTGGACGTATTCGTGGACATATTCTATATATAAAGCTACCAGTTACAGACTGCTATCATGCATTTTTATGAAGCAGGGATATTTCCCTTTTGAAAAAACAAGGTTAGAATTTGCCCCCTTGAATGGTACCGATTAGTCAAACATGGGTGCCCGGTTGACAGACTAATATGTTCATAGACTTTTAGAAAGCTTTCGAATGATTAATACAGGGATCTTATTTGTTTTTTTCTGCATTCAAAAGGAATTAAAAAGAGATTCATGGGAAACTATACTAGCCACATAAAGAAACTGTGCACGGAGAAAATATATTCTGGATTGAAATGCAACACAGCAAGAACAAAATAATGCCGACGCTGTAGCAGCTGAATGATCGGACCATAAGCAAGAAAATGTCAATGGGACCTGAACAACATCTGTTACGATGACGTCAGAAGATCAAAATGGATTAAGGGTCAAACGACAAAGTCACAAAGTCAATAACGGGTATGACCACCCTGTGCGTGAATCACAGCAGTGCATCGGCGACGCATGGAGTCCACCAAATGGGCATGGAAGGCCAGGGGAATGGCCTGCCATATCCTCCTCAAATCCTGTGCCAATTCACGGACATTATCTGGAGGATGTGGAAGACGACGCAGACGGCGCTCCATTTCATCCCACACATGCTCTATTGGGGAGAGATCTGGAGAAATTGCAGGCCATGGCAGTAACATGACATTGTTACGGTGAAGGAAATCCATTGCGACCCTAGGCGTGTGAGGACGAGCGTTGTCCTGTTGAAATGTCAATCCCGGGCCATGACGTTGCAGGAAAGGAATGACCACAGAATCTGATCTCTGTAGCCAACACTTGTGAGATTGCCCTGAACAACCACCAAAGGGGTTCGGTGCGGTGCCTGTTATCCCACCCCAAATCATCCCAGAGCCACCTCCAAAACGATTCCTCTCAACAATACAGTTGCGTGCATAACGTTCTCCCAAACGCCGGTAGACACGTTGGCGCCCGTCACTGTGGGAAATGTTGAACCTCGATTCATCTGTAAAGACAACATTTCTCCACCATATTCGAGGTTGGCGAACATGATTTCGACACCATCTTAGACAGTTGAGTTGATGACGGGACGGGACGTATGGCAGGGCGTCGTGGTCGAATCCTGTACTTAACCTAAACCATTCCTGACAGTGTTTGGATGGATACGTCGCAGTCCAGGAATTGTCTGGGACGTCGTTACTACCTTTTGGAACCTTTGGAACCATCTGTCTTGGCGTCGTTTCTCGGGGACCACCTGAACGTGGGTGGTCGGCAACGTCAATCGTGTTCTGCTAACGCCTCAACCAATGCCGATATCTTGTTACGATGGCATTTGAAATGTGTTGCCACCTGTTGTTGCCTCATTCCCGTTCGGAGCATTCTAATGGCTTTCAGACGCTGTGCAGCTGTCAATCTTGGCAATGACCACAGATCAGTGACAGCGAATTTTGAGTTGTACATGCTGTGTACAGCTGCACAGGATGAACGTGCAGTAACTCATTTCACGTCCATAGGCCCCCCATCAATGACGTCATATCGCATGGCACGTGCATGAGCTTTTGAATGTCTCCAATAATTGCAGTTTTCAAACCCATATTTCATATATGGACGGTGTGCCCTTATAATCTATATTTTATCCGTGCACAGTTTCTTTATGTGGCTAGTATATTTACTATCATAGAGGACATTTATTCTAAAACTCTCCCTTGTGTTAAAATTTCAGAGTAGCATCTCAGATTATTTTAACACTTTCAGTGGTGCATGAGTGAGTTTTAATTCCTCTTTTGTTTTCGTTATTCATAAACTATTTGGAAGAGGACATCCACCAGTTTGTTGGTAGAGGGATATTTGTACACGAGGATTCATTGGAATTGGTTCTTCTCTTATATGCGGATGACTTGTGTATTTTGCAGATTCAGTTCTTGAACTACAGAAGATATATATGTTTTACACAAATTTTGTAACAAATAGGGTTCTAAAAGTTAACATGGATAAAACTGATATCTTAGTTTTTCGTAATGGTGGTAAGTTAAGGAACTACGAGAAATGGAATCTGGGGCGTATGCCTGGCAAGGTTTTTTACATATTACAGTTATTTGGATATTATATTTTCAAACATGCTGTGTTGGTCGAAAACAGTTCAGTGATTAGTTTTGAAAGCAAGTAAATCTTTAATGCTTACCCTTTTACTTATTGGAGAACTGGGAATTACGCATAACACAGGAAGGAGGGATGGCATTGATAAGACGGCCTCAGACCACAGTTATCCCCCCTAAGTTTTACCATGAACCGGAAGGAAAATAGGAAAATATAGTACCGTGTTGAAATGGGCTGTTCAGCCTGTGGCAATTTTTTTGGAGTGACTTCTGATAGCTTAAATGCTCAATTTTTTGTTAGCCCCAATCTGTGAAGGTATTGATTCCAGCTTCCCATGATTTGACCCCAAGTTGAAGGCCGCTGTGTGTGTTTCGGCTCAAAACTTCCGGTGAGCATTGTTGACAGTGGTTACTGCGAAAGCAAGGTGGTGGATGCTGGACGTAACTTTGCGTTTTAAGTGACAAGTGGCAGGTTGGTCAGCATGCAACAGGAGAACAGCCTACGACTGATAATAATTATGGTGGGCTGTCATGTCACTGTAGATAGCAAAGAAGGAAATTAATTGTGGTCTGAGGCCAGACACTCCGGTTTTGTCAATTGTGCAAGGTCAGGGCAGTTAAAAATGAAATTCATTTCATTCTTATTTGCCCTATTTATGAAGATATTCGCTCAAAATATTTCCCATATTTAGACTTCATTACTGGTAATAATCGTAAAGAGACACTGGTTAGAATGTTTAACTCTTCTGATGTAAACCGCATTGAGAACTTAGCCAATTATGTTAAAAATGCTATCTGTCTTCGTTCTTCTTACCTGTAAATATTATTTCATGCAACACTTGATGTGAAGCTAATTTGTATATATATTTTATGTGGGCCTGAGGCCTTATCACCGAATAAACTGATTGATTGATTGAGTTCAAGGACTCCTTTGCTGATGCAGTTATGACCAAGGAATCAGTTCGTACACGGCAGAACTTCCGGCGGATGTCATCACCCCCGCGTAGGCCAACTGTTATTGAATGGCCTTAAGCCGTTAATCTCATCAAAGAAACCTGAACAGTCAAAAGAAATATCAAGGCCATCTTAAAATTCATGACACCTACAGTGAGTGGACTAATCGACTAAGAAATTTAGTTGCATGTGCAACTTGATGGTCTGTTATGAAATGTTATGGCAATAATGTAAAGAAATAAAACTGATATTATGGCCTGTACGTCAACATCTGGACACTAAACTTTCAATTAATAGTCTATTGTCCTTAAAACTGTTTTATGAACTCATGACCAGAAAGGTGTTTCTTAAAAATCGGACAAGAAATCTTTAGTCCTCATATCATAGCAGTTCTCACTTCTTAAAATTCCAAAATTTAGACTCAAAACAGACTTTGGAACATCTGTGGACACTGCGCAAATCATATGTGGACTAAACATTTTCGTTTAATTTTGAGGATTTTGACCACCCCTGGGTGGTGAAAATTTACAATTTTGGCAAGAATTTGCACATTTGTCAAAATTCCCAAATTTAGGCTCAAAATAGACTTTTGAACATCTGTGGACACTGCGCAAATGATATGTGGACTAAAAAAATTTCTTGTAATTTTGATGATTTTGACCACCCCGGGGTGGTGAAAATTTACAATTCTGGCATGAATTTGCACACTTCTTAAAATTCCAAATTTTAGGCTCAAAAAAGACTTTTGAACATCTATGGACACTGCGCAAATCATATGTGGACTAAAAAAATTTCTTGTAATTTTGATGATTTTGACCACCCCGGGGTGGTGAAAATTTACAATTCTGTCATGAATTTGCACATTTGTCAAAATTCCGAAATTTAGGCTCAAAATAGACTTTTGAACATCTGTGGACACTGGGCAAATGATATGGGGACTAAAAAAATTTCTTGTAATTTTGATGATTTTGACCACCCCGGGGTGGTGAAAATTTACAATTGTGGCATGAATTTGCACACTTCTTAAAATTCCAAATTTTAGGCTCAAAAAAGACTTTTGAACATCTATGGACACTGGGCAAATCATATGTGGACTAAAAAAATTTCTTGTAATTTTGATGATTTTGACCACCCCGGGGTGGTGAAAATTTACAATTCTGTCATGAATTTGCACATTTGTCAAAATTCCGAAATTTAGGCTCAAAATAGACTTTTGAACATCTGTGGACACTGGGCAAATGATATGGGGACTAAAAAAATTTCTTGTAATTTTGATGATTTTGACCACCCCGGGGTGGTGAAAATTTACAATTCTGTCTAGAATTTGCACATTTGTCAAAATTCCGAAATTTAGGCCCAAAATAGACTTTTGAACATCTGTGGACACTGCGCAAATCATATGTGGACTAAAAAAACTTCGTGTAATTTTGATGATTTTGACCACCCCGGGGTGGTGAAAATTTACAATTCTGTCAAGAATTTGCACATTTGTCAAAATTCCGAAATTTAGGCTCAAAATAGACTTTTGAACATCTGTGGACACTGCGCAAATGATATGTGGACTAAAAAAATTTCTTGTAATTTTGATGATTTTGACCACCCCGGGGTGGTGAAAATTTACAATTCTGGCATGAATTTGCACATTTCTTAAAATTCCAAATTTTAGGCTCAAAAAAGACTTTTGAACATCTATGGACACTGTGCAAATGATATGGGGACTAAAAAAATTTCTTGTAATTTTGATGATTTTGACCACCCCGGGGTGGTGAAAATTTACAATTCTGTCAAGAATTTGCACATTTGTCAAAATTCCCAAATTTAGGCTCAAAATAGACTTTTGAACATCTGTGGACACTGCGCAAATGATATGTGGACTAAAAAAATTTCGTGTAATTTTGATGATTTTGACCACCCCGGGGTGTTGAAAATTTACAATTCTGTCTAGAATTTGCACATTTGTCAAAATTCCCAAATTTAGGCTCAAAATAGACTTTTGAACATCTATGGACACTGCGCAAATGATATGGGGACTAAAAAAATTTCTTGTAATTTTGATGATTTTGACCATCCCGGGGTGGTGAAAATTTACAGTTCTGGCATGAATTTGCACACTTCTTAAAATTCCAAATTTTAGGCTCAAAAAAGACTTGTGAACATCTATGGACACTGCGCAAATCATGTGTGGACTAAACAAATTTCTTGTAATTTTGATGATTTTGACCACCCCGGGGTGGTGAAAATTTACAATTCTGTCAAGAATTTGCACATTTGTCAAAATTCCCAAATTTAGGCTCAAAATAGACTTTTGAACATGTGTGGACACTGCGCAAATGATATGTGGACTAAAAAAATTTCTTGTAATTTTGATGATTTTGACCACCCCGGGGTGGTGAAAATTTACAATTCTGGCATGAATTTGCACATTTCTTAAAATTCCAAATTTTGGCTCAAAAAAGACTTTTGAACATCTATGGACACTGTGCAAATGATATGGGGACTAAAAAAATTTCTTGTAATTTTGATGATTTTGACCACCCCGGGGTGGTGAAAATTTACAATTCTGTCAAGAATTTGCACATTTGTCAAAATTCCCAAATTTAGGCTCAAAATAGACTTTTGAACATCTGTGGACACTGCGCAAATCATATGTGGACTAAAAAAATTTGTTGTAATTTTGATGATTTTGACCACCCCGGGGTGTTGAAAATTTACAATTCTGTCTAGAATTTGCACATTTGTCAAAATTCCCAAATTTAGGCTCAAAATAGACTTTTGAACATCTATGGACACTGCACAAATGATATGGGGACTAAAAAAATTTCTTGTAATTTTGATGATTTTGACCATCCCGGGGTGGTGAAAATTTACAGTTCTGGCATGAATTTGCACACTTCTTAAAATTCCAAATTTTAGGCTCAAAAAAGACTTTTGAACATCTATGGACACTGCGCAAATCATATGTGGACTAAACAAATTTCTTGTAATTTTGATGATTTTGACCACCCCGGGGTGGTGAAAATTTACAATTCTGTCAAGAATTTGCACATTTGTCAAAATTCCAAAATTTAGGCTCAAAATAGACTTTTGAACATCTGTGGACACTGCGCAAATGATATGGGGGACTAAAAAAATTCCTTGTAATTTTGATGATTTTGACCACCCCTGGGTGATGTAAATTTACAATTCTGTCATGAATTTGCACATTTGTCAAAATTCCCAAATTTAGGCTCAAAATAGACTTTTGAACATCTGTGGACACTGCGCAAATCATATGTGGACTAAAAAACTTTCTTGTAATTTTGATGATTTTGACCACCCCGGGGTGGTGAAAATTTACAATTCTGTCTAGAATTTGCACATTTGTCAAAATTCCCAAATTTAGGCTCAAAATAGACTTTTGAACATCTATGGACACTGCGCAAATGATATGGGGACTAAAAAAATTTCTTGTAATTTTGATGATTTTGACCATCCCGGGGTGGTGAAAATTTACAGTTCTGGCATGAATTTGCACACTTCTTAAAATTCCAAATTTTAGGCTCAAAAAAGACTTTTGAACATCTATGGACACTGCGCAAATCATATGTGGACTAAACAAATTTCTTGTAATTTTGATGATTTTGACCACCCCGGGGTGGTGAAAATTTACAATTCTGTCAAGAATTTGCACATTTGTCAAAATTCCAAAATTTAGGCTCAAAATAGACTTTTGAACATCTGTGGACACTGCGCAAATGATATGGGGGACTAAAAAAATTCCTTGTAATTTTGATGATTTTGACCACCCCTGGGTGATGTAAATTTACAATTCTGTCATGAATTTGCACATTTGTCAAAATTCCCAAATTTAGGCTCAAAATAGACTTTTGAACATCTGTGGACACTGCGCAAATCATATGTGGACTAAAAAAATTTCTTGTAATTTTGATGATTTTGACCACCCCGGGGTGGTGAAAATTTACAATTGTGTGAAGAATTTGCACATTTGTCAAAATTCCCAAATTTAGGCTCAAAATAGACTTTTGAACATCTATGGACACTGCGCAAATGATATGGGGACTAAAAAAATTTCTTGTAATTTTGATGATTTTGACCACCTCGGGGTGGTGAAAATTTACAATTCTGGCATGAATTTGCACTCTTCTTAAAATTCCAAATTTTAGGCTCAAAAAAGACTTTTGAACATCTGTGGACACTGCGCAAATGATATGTGGACTAAAAAAATTTCTTGTAATTTTGATGATTTTGACCACCCCGGGGTGGTGAAAATTTACAATTCTGGCAAGAATTTGCACATTTGTCAAAATTCCCAAATTTAGGCTCAAAATAGACTTTTGAACATCTGTGGACACTGCGCAAATGATATGTGGACTAAACAAATTTCTTGTAATTTTGATGATTTTGACCACCCCGGGGTGGTGAAAATTTAGAATTCTGTCTAGAATTTGCACATTTGTCAAAATTCCAAAATTTAGGCTCAAAATAGACTTTTGAACATCTATGGACACTGCGCAAATGATATGGGGACTAAAAAAATTTCTTGTAATTTTGATGATTTTGACCATCCCGGGGTGGTGAAAATTTACAGTTCTGGCATGAATTTGCACACTTCTTAAAATTCCAAATTTTAGGCTCAAAAAAGACTTGTGACCATCTATGGACACTGCGCAAATCATGTGTGGACTAAACAAATTTCTTGTAATTTTGATGATTTTGACCACCCCGGGGTGGTGAAAATTTACAATTCTGTCAAGAATTTGCACATTTGTCAAAATTCCCAAATTTAGGCTCAAAATAGACTTTTGAACATCTGTGGACACTGCGCAAATGATATGTGGACTAAAAAAATTTCTTGTAATTTTGATGATTTTGACCACCCCGGGGTGGTGAAAATTTACAATTCTGGCATGAATTTGCACATTTCTTAAAATTCCAAATTTTAGGCTCAAAAAAGACTTTTGAACATCTATGGACACTGTGCAAATGATATGGGGACTAAAAAAATTTCTTGTAATTTTGATGATTTTGACCACCCCGGGGTGGTGAAAATTTACAATTCTGTCAAGAATTTGCACATTTGTCAAAATTCCCAAATTTAGGCTCAAAATAGACTTTTGAACATCTGTGGACACTGCGCAAATCATATGTGGACTAAAAAAATTTGTTGTAATTTTGATGATTTTGACCACCCCGGGGTGTTGAAAATTTACAATTCTGTCTAGAATTTGCACATTTGTCAAAATTCCCAAATTTAGGCTCAAAATAGACTTTTGAACATCTGTGGACACTGCGCAAATGATATGTGGACTAAAAAAATTTCTTGTAATTTTGATGATTTTGACCACCCCGGGGTGGTGAAAATTTACAATTCTGGCATGAATTTGCACATTTCTTAAAATTCCAAATTTTAGGCTCAAAAAAGACTTTTGAACATCTATGGACACTGTGCAAATGATATGGGGACTAAAAAAATTTCTTGTAATTTTGATGATTTTGACCACCCCGGGGTGGTGAAAATTTACAATTCTGTCAAGAATTTGCACATTTGTCAAAATTCCCAAATTTAGGCTCAAAATAGACTTTTGAACATCTGTGGACACTGCGCAAATCATATGTGGACTAAAAAAATTTGTTGTAATTTTGATGATTTTGACCACCCCGGGGTGTTGAAAATTTACAATTCTGTCTAGAATTTGCACATTTGTCAAAATTCCCAAATTTAGGCTCAAAAAAGACTTTTGAACATCTATGGACACTGCGCAAATGATATGTGGACTAAAAAAATTTCTTGTAATTTTGATGATTTTGACCATCCCGGGGTGGTGAAAATTTACAGTTCTGGCATGAATTTGCACACTTCTTAAAATTCCAAATTTTAGGCTCAAAAAAGACTTTTGAACATCTATGGACACTGCGCAAATCATATGTGGACTAAACAAATTTCTTGTAATTTTGATGATTTTGACCACCCCGGGGTGGTGAAAATTTACAATTCTGTCAAGAATTTGCACATTTGTCAAAATTCCAAAATTTAGGCTCAAAATAGACTTTTGAACATCTGTGGACACTGCGCAAATGATATGGGGGACTAAAAAAATTCCTTGTAATTTTGATGATTTTGACCACCCCTGGGTGATGTAAATTTACAATTCTGTCATGAATTTGCACATTTGTCAAAATTCCCAAATTTAGGCTCAAAATAGACTTTTGAACATCTGTGGACACTGCGCAAATCATATGTGGACTAAAAAAATTTCTTGTAATTTTGATGATTTTGACCACCCCGGGGTGGTGAAAATTTACAATTCTGTCTAGAATTTGCACATTTGTCAAAATTCCCAAATTTAGGCTCAAAATAGACTTTTGAACATCTATGGACACTGCGCAAATGATATGGGGACTAAAAAAATTTCTTGTAATTTTGATGATTTTGACCATCCCGGGGTGGTGAAAATTTACAGTTCTGGCATGAATTTGCACACTTCTTAAAATTCCAAATTTTAGGCTCAAAAAAGACTTTTGAACATCTATGGACACTGCGCAAATCATATGTGGACTAAACAAATTTCTTGTAATTTTGATGATTTTGACCACCCCGGGGTGGTGAAAATTTACAATTCTGTCAAGAATTTGCACATTTGTCAAAATTCCAAAATTTAGGCTCAAAATAGACTTTTGAACATCTGTGGACACTGCGCAAATGATATGGGGGACTAAAAAAATTCCTTGTAATTTTGATGATTTTGACCACCCCTGGGTGATGTAAATTTACAATTCTGTCATGAATTTGCACATTTGTCAAAATTCCCAAATTTAGGCTCAAAATAGACTTTTGAACATCTGTGGACACTGCGCAAATCATATGTGGACTAAAAAAATTTCTTGTAATTTTGATGATTTTGACAACCCCGGGGTGGTGAAAATTTACAATTGTGTGAAGAATTTGCACATTTGTCAAAATTCCCAAATTTAGGCTCAAAATAGACTTTTGAACATCTATGGACACTGCGCAAATGATATGTGGACTAAAAAAATTTCTTGTAATTTTGATGATTTTGACCACCTCGGGGTGGTGAAAATTTACAATTCTGGCATGAATTTGCACTCTTCTTAAAATTCCAAATTTTAGGCTCAAAAAAGACTTTTGAACATCTGTGGACACTGCGCAAATGATATGTGGACTAAAAAAATTTCTTGTAATTTTGATGATTTTGACCACCCCGGGGTGGTGAAAATTTACAATTCTGGCAAGAATTTGCACATTTGTCAAAATTCCCAAATTTAGGCTCAAAATAGACTTTTGAACATCTGTGGACACTGCGCAAATGATATGGGGACTAAACAAATTTCTTGTAATTTTGATGATTTTGACCACCCCGGGGTGGTGAAAATTTAGAATTCTGTCTAGAATTTGCACATTTGTCAAAATTCCAAAATTTAGGCTCAAAATAGACTTTTGAACATCTATGGACACTGCGCAAATGATATGGGGACTAAAAAAATTTCTTGTAATTTTGATGATTTTGACCACCCCTGGGTGATGTAAATTTACAATTCTGTCATGAATTTGCACATTTGTCAAAATTCCCAAATTTAGGCTCAAAATAGACTTTTGAACATCTGTGGACACTGCGCAAATCATATGTGGACTAAAAAAATTTCTTGTAATTTTGATGATTTTGACCACCCCGGGGTGGTGAAAATTTACAATTCTGTCAAGAATTTGCACATTTGTCAAAATTCCCAAATTTAGGCTCAAAATAGACTTTTGAACATCTATGGACACTGCGCAAATGATATGTGGACTAAACAAATTTCGTGTAATTTTGATGATTTTGACCACCCCGGGGTGGTGAAAATTTACAATTCTGTCTAGAATTTGCACATTTGTCAAAATTCCAAAATTTAGGCTCAAAATAGACTTTTGAACATCTATGGACACTGCGCAAATGATATGGGGACTAAAAAGATTTCTTGTAATTTTGATGATTTTGACCATCCCGGGGTGGTGAAAATTTACAATTCTGGCATGAATTTGCACACTTCTTAAAATTCCAAATTTTAGGCTCAAAAAAGACTTTTGAACATCTGTGGACACTGCGCAAATGATATGTGGACTAAAAAAATTTCGTGTAATTTTGATGATTTTGACCACCCCGGGGTGGTGAAAATTTACAATTCTGTCAAGAATTTGCACATTTGTCAAAATTCCCAAATTTAGGCTCAAAATAGACTTTTGAACATCTATGGACACTGCGCAAATGATATGGGGACTAAAAAAATTTCTTGTAATTTTGATGATTTTGACGATCCCGGGGTGGTGAAAATTTACAATTCTGGCATGAATTTGCACACTTCTTAAAATTCCAAATTTTAAGCTCAAAAAAGACTTTTGAACATGTGTGGACACTGCGCAAATGATATGGGGACTAAAAAAATTCCTTGTAATTTTGATGATTTTGACCACCCCGGGGTGGTGAAAATTTACAATTCTGGCATGAATTTGCACACTTTTTAAAATTCCAAATTTTAGGCTCAAAAAAGACTTTTGAACATCTATGGACACTGGGCAAATGATATGGGGACTTAAAAAATTTCGTGTAATTTTGATGATTTTGACCACCCCGGGGTGGTGAAAATTTACAATTCTGTCTAGAATTTGCACATTTGTCAAAATTCCCAAATTTAGGCTCAAAATAGACTTTTGAACATCTGTGGACACTGCGCAAATCATATGTGGACTAAAAAAATTTCTTGTAATTTTGATGATTTTGACCACCCCGGGGTGGTCAAAATTTACAATCCTGGCATGAATTTGCACACTTTTTAAAATTCCAAATTTTAGGCTAAAAAAAGACTTTTGAACATCTATGGACACTGCGCAAATGATATGGGGACTTAAAAAATTTCTTGTAATTTTGATGATTTTGACCACCCCGGGGTGGTGAAAATTTACAATTCTGGCAAGAATTTCAACATTTGTCAAAATTCCAAAATTTAGGCTCAAAATAGACTTTTGAACATCTGTGGACACTGCGCAAATGATATGGGGACTAACAAAAATTCTTGTAATTTTGATGATTTTGACCACCCATGGGTGGTGAAAATTTACAATTCTGGCATGAATTTGCACACTTCTTAAAATTCCAAATTTTAGGCTAAAAAAAAGACTTTTGAACATCTATGGACACTGCGCAAATGATATGTGGACTAAAAAAATTTCGTGTAATTTTGATGATTTTGACCACCCCGGGGTGGTGAAAATTTACAATTCTGGCAAGAATTTGCACATTTGTCAAAATTCAAAAATTTAGGCTCAAAATAGACTTTTGAACATCTATGGACACTGCGCAAATGATATGGGGACTAAAAAAATTTCTTGTAATTTTGATGATTTTGACCACCCCGGGGTGCTGAAAATTTACAATTCTGGCATGAATTTGCACACTTTTTAAAATTCCAAATTTTAGGCTCAAAAAAGACTTTTGAACATCTGTGGACACTGCGCAAATGATATGGGGACTTAAAAAATTTCTTGTAATTTTGATGATTTTGACCACCCCGGGGTGGTGAAAATTTACAATTCTGGCAAGAATTTCAACATTTGTCAAAATTCCAAAATTTAGGCTCAAAATAGACTTTTGAACATCTATGGACACTGCGCAAATGATATGGGGACTAAAAAAAAGTCTTGTAATTTTGATGATTTTGACCACCCCGGGGTGGTGAAAATTTACAATTCTGGCATGAATTTGCACACTTCTTAAAATTCCAAATTTTAGGCTAAAAAAAAGACTTTTGAACATCTATGGACACTGCGCAAATGATATGTGGACTAAAAAAATTTCGTGTAATTTTGATGATTTTGACCACCCCGGGGTGGTGAAAATTTACAATTCTGGCAAGAATTTGCACATTTGTCAAAATTCAAAAATTTAGGCTCAAAATAGACTTTTGAACATCTATGGACACTGCGCAAATGATATGGGGACTAAAAAAATTTCTTGTAATTTTGATGATTTTGAACACCCCGGAGTGGTGAAAACTTACAATTCTGGCATGAATTTGCACACTTTTTAAAATTCCAAATTTTAGGCTCAAAAAAGACTTTTGAACATCTATGGACACTGCGCAAATGATATGGGGACTTAAAAAATTTCGTGTAACTTTGATGATTTTGACCACCCCGGGGTGGTGAAAATTTACAATTCTGGCATGAATTTGCACACTTCTTAAAATTCCAAATTTTAGGCTCAAAAAAGACTTTTGAACATCTATGGACACTGCGCAAATGATATGGGGACTAAAAAAATTTCTTGTAATTTTGATGATTTTGACCACCCCGGGGTGGTCAAAATTTACAATTCTGTCTAGAATTTGCACATTTGTCAAATTTCCAAAATTTAGGCTCAAAATAGACTTTTGAACATCTATGGACACTGCGCAAATGATATGGGGACTAAACAAATTTCTTGTAATTTTGATGATTTTGACCACCCCGGGGTGGTCAAAATTTACAATTCTGGCATGAATTTGCACACTTTTTAAAATTCCAAATTTTAGGCTCAAAAAAGACTTTTGAACATCTATGGACACTGCGCAAATGATATGGGGACTTAAAAAATTTCTTGTAATTTTGATGATTTTGACCACCCCGGGGTGGTGAAAATTTACAATTCTGGCAAGAATTTCAACATTTGTCAAAATTCCAAAATTTAGGCTCAAAATAGACTTTTGAACATCTATGGACACTGCGCAAATGATATGGGGACTAAAAAAATTTCTTGTAATTTTGATGATTTTGACCACCCCGGGGTGGTGAAAATTTACAATTCTGGCATGAATTTGCACACTTTTTAAAATTCCAAATTTTAGGCTCAAAAAAGACTTTTGAACATCTGTGGACACTGCGCAAATGATATGGGGACTTAAAAAATTTCTTGTAATTTTGATGATTTTGACCACCCCGGGGTGGTGAAAATTTACAATTCTGGCAAGAATTTCAACATTTGTCAAAATTCCAAAATTTAGGCTCAAAATAGACTTTTGAACATCTATGGACACTGCGCAAATGATATGGGGACTAAAAAAAAGTCTTGTAATTTTGATGATTTTGACCACCCCGGGGTGGTGAAAATTTACAATTCTGGCATGAATTTGCACACTTCTTAAAATTCCAAATTTTAGGCTAAAAAAAAGACTTTTGAACATCTATGGACACTGCGCAAATGATATGTGGACTAAAAAAATTTCGTGTAATTTTGATGATTTTGACCACCCCGGGGTGGTGAAAATTTACAATTCTGGCAAGAATTTGCACATTTGTCAAAATTCAAAAATTTAGGCTCAAAATAGACTTTTGAACATCTATGGACACTGCGCAAATGATATGGGGACTAAAAAAATTTCTTGTAATTTTGATGATTTTGAACACCCCGGAGTGGTGAAAACTTACAATTCTGGCATGAATTTGCACACTTTTTAAAATTCCAAATTTTAGGCTCAAAAAAGACTTTTGAACATCTATGGACACTGCGCAAATGATATGGGGACTTAAAAAATTTCGTGTAACTTTGATGATTTTGACCACCCCGGGGTGGTGAAAATTTACAATTCTGGCATGAATTTGCACACTTCTTAAAATTCCAAATTTTAGGCTCAAAAAAGACTTTTGAACATCTATGGACACTGCGCAAATGATATGGGGACTAAAAAAATTTCTTGTAATTTTGATGATTTTGACCACCCCGGGGTGGTCAAAATTTACAATTCTGTCTAGAATTTGCACATTTGTCAAATTTCCAAAATTTAGGCTCAAAATAGACTTTTGAACATCTATGGACACTGCGCAAATGATATGGGGACTAAACAAATTTCTTGTAATTTTGATGATTTTGACCACCCCGGGGTGGTCAAAATTTACAATTCTGGCATGAATTTGCACACTTTTTAAAATTCCAAATTTTAAGCTCAAAAAAGACTTTTGAACATCTATGGACACTGCGCAAATGATATGGGGACTTAAAAAATTTCTTGTAATTTTGATGATTTTGACCACCCCGGGGTGGTGAAAATTTACAATTCTGGCAAGAATTTCAACATTTGTCAAAATTCCAAAATTTAGGCTCAAAATAGACTTTTGAACATCTATGGACACTGCGCAAATGATATGGGGACTAAAAAAATTTCTTGTAATTTTGATGATTTTGACCACCCCGGGGTGGTGAAAATTTACAATTCTGGCATGAATTTGCACACTTTTTAAAATTCCAAATTTTAGGCTCAAAAAAGACTTTTGAACATCTGTGGACACTGCGCAAATGATATGGGGACTTAAAAAATTTCTTGTAATTTTGATGATTTTGACCACCCCGGGGTGGTGAAAATTTACAATTCTGGCAAGAATTTCAACATTTGTCAAAATTCCAAAATTTAGGCTCAAAATAGACTTTTGAACATCTATGGACACTGCGCAAATGATATGTGGACTAAAAAAAATTCTTGTAATTTTGATGATTTTGACCACCCCGGGGTGGTGAAAATTTACAATTCTGGCATGAATTTGCACACTTCTTAAAATTCCAAATTTTAGGCTAAAAAAAAGACTTTTGAACATCTATGGACACTGCGCAAATGATATGTGGACTAAAAAAATTTCGTGTAATTTTGATGATTTTGACCACCCCGGGGTGGTGAAAATTTACAATTCTGGCAAGAATTTGCACATTTGTCAAAATTCCCAAATTTAGGCTCAAAATAGACTTTTGAACATCTATGGACACTGCGCAAATGATATGGGGACTAAAAAAATTTCTTGTAATTTTGATGATTTTGACCACCCCGGGGTGGTGAAAATTTACAATTCTGGCATGAATTTGCACACTTTTTAAAATTCCAAATTTTAGGCTCAAAAAAGACTTTTGAACATCTATGGACTCTGCCCAAATGATATGTGGACTAAAAAAATTTCTTGTAATTTTGATGATTTTGACCACCCCGGGGTGGTGAAAATTTACAATTCTGTCAAGAATTTGCACATTTGTCAAAATTCCAAATTTTAGGCTCAAAAAAGACTTTTGAACATCTATGGACACTGCGCAAATGATATGGGGACTAAAAAAATTTCTTGTAATTTTGATGATTTTGACCACCCCGGGGTGGTGAAAATTTACAATTCTGTCAAGAATTTGCACATTTGTCAAAATTCCAAAATTTAGGCTCAAAATAGACTTTTGAACATCTATGGACACTGCGCAAATGATATGGGGACTAAAAAAATTTCTTGTAATTTTGATGATTTTGACGATCCCGGGGTGGTGAAAATTTACAATTCTGGCATGAATTTGCACACTTCTTAAAATTCCAAATTTTAAGCTCAAAAAAGACTTTTGAACATGTGTGGACACTGCGCAAATGATATGGGGACTAAAAAAAATTCTTGTAATTTTGATGATTTTGACCACCCCGGGGTGGTGAAAATTTACAATTCTGGCATGAATTTGCACACTTTTTAAAATTCCAAATTTTAGGCTCAAAAAAGACTTTTGAACATCTATGGACTCTGCCCAAATGATATGTGGACTAAAAAAATTTCTTGTAATTTTGATGATTTTGACCACCCCGGGGTGGTGAAAATTTACAATTCTGTCAAGAATTTGCACATTTGTCAAAATTCCAAATTTTAGGCTCAAAAAAGACTTTTGAACATCTATGGACACTGCGCAAATGATATGGGGACTAAAAAAATTTCTTGTAATTTTGATGATTTTGACCACCCCGGGGTGGTGAAAATTTACAATTCTGGCATGAATTTGCACACTTTTTAAAATTCCAAATTTTAGGCTCAAAAAAGACTTTTGAACATCTATGGACACTGCGCAAATGATATGGGGACTTAAAAAATTTCGTGTAACTTTGATGATTTTGACCACCCCGGGGTGGTGAAAATTTACAATTCTGGCATGAATTTGCACACTTCTTAAAATTCCAAATTTTAGGCTCAAAAAAGACTTTTGAACATCTATGGACACTGCGCAAATGATATGGGGACTAAAAAAATTTCTTGTAATTTTGATGATTTTGACCACCCCGGGGTGGTCAAAATTTACAATTCTGTCTAGAATTTGCACATTTGTCAAATTTCCAAAATTTAGGCTCAAAATAGACTTTTGAACATCTATGGACACTGCGCAAATGATATGGGGACTAAACAAATTTCTTGTAATTTTGATGATTTTGACCACCCCGGGGTGGTCAAAATTTACAATTCTGGCATGAATTTGCACACTTTTTAAAATTCCAAATTTTAGGCTCAAAAAAGACTTTTGAACATCTATGGACACTGCGCAAATGATATGGGGACTTAAAAAATTTCTTGTAATTTTGATGATTTTGACCACCCCGGGGTGGTGAAAATTTACAATTCTGGCAAGAATTTCAACATTTGTCAAAATTCCAAAATTTAGGCTCAAAATAGACTTTTGAACATCTATGGACACTGCGCAAATGATATGGGGACTAAAAAAATTTCTTGTAATTTTGATGATTTTGACCACCCCGGGGTGGTGAAAATTTACAATTCTGGCATGAATTTGCACACTTTTTAAAATTCCAAATTTTAGGCTCAAAAAAGACTTTTGAACATCTGTGGACACTGCGCAAATGATATGGGGACTTAAAAAATTTCTTGTAATTTTGATGATTTTGACCACCCCGGGGTGGTGAAAATTTACAATTCTGGCAAGAATTTCAACATTTGTCAAAATTCCAAAATTTAGGCTCAAAATAGACTTTTGAACATCTATGGACACTGCGCAAATGATATGTGGACTAAAAAAAATTCTTGTAATTTTGATGATTTTGACCACCCCGGGGTGGTGAAAATTTACAATTCTGGCATGAATTTGCACACTTCTTAAAATTCCAAATTTTAGGCTAAAAAAAAGACTTTTGAACATCTATGGACACTGCGCAAATGATATGTGGACTAAAAAAATTTCGTGTAATTTTGATGATTTTGACCACCCCGGGGTGGTGAAAATTTACAATTCTGGCAAGAATTTGCACATTTGTCAAAATTCCCAAATTTAGGCTCAAAATAGACTTTTGAACATCTATGGACACTGCGCAAATGATATGGGGACTAAAAAAATTTCTTGTAATTTTGATGATTTTGACCACCCCGGGGTGGTGAAAATTTACAATTCTGGCATGAATTTGCACACTTTTTAAAATTCCAAATTTTAGGCTCAAAAAAGACTTTTGAACATCTATGGACTCTGCCCAAATGATATGTGGACTAAAAAAATTTCTTGTAATTTTGATGATTTTGACCACCCCGGGGTGGTGAAAATTTACAATTCTGTCAAGAATTTGCACATTTGTCAAAATTCCAAATTTTAGGCTCAAAAAAGACTTTTGAACATCTATGGACACTGCGCAAATGATATGGGGACTAAAAAAATTTCTTGTAATTTTGATGATTTTGACCACCCCGGGGTGGTGAAAATTTACAATTCTGTCAAGAATTTGCACATTTGTCAAAATTCCAAAATTTAGGCTCAAAATAGACTTTTGAACGTCTATGGACACTGCGCAAATGATATGGGGACTAAAAAAATTTCTTGTAATTTTGATGATTTTGACGATCCCGGGGTGGTGAAAATTTACAATTCTGGCATGAATTTGCACACTTCTTAAAATTCCAAATTTTAAGCTCAAAAAAGACTTTTGAACATGTGTGGACACTGCGCAAATGATATGGGGACTAAAAAAATTCCTTGTAATTTTGATGATTTTGACCACCCCGGGGTGGTGAAAATTTACAATTCTGGCATGAATTTGCACACTTTTTAAAATTCCAAATTTTAGGCTCAAAAAAGACTTTTGAACATCTATGGACTCTGCCCAAATGATATGTGGACTAAAAAAATTTCTTGTAATTTTGATGATTTTGACCACCCCGGGGTGGTGAAAATTTACAATTCTGTCAAGAATTTGCACATTTGTCAAAATTCCAAATTTTAGGCTCAAAAAAGACTTTTGAACATCTATGGACACTGCGCAAATGATATGGGGACTAAAAAAATTTCTTGTAATTTTGATGATTTTGACCACCCCGGGGTGGTGAAAATTTACAATTCTGGCATGAATTTGCACACTTTTTAAAATTCCAAATTTTAGGCTCAAAAAAGACTTTTGAACATCTATGGACTCTGCCCAAATGATATGTGGACTAAAAAAATTTCTTGTAATTTTGATGATTTTGACCACCCCGGGGTGGTGAAAATTTACAATTCTGTCAAGAATTTGCACATTTGTCAAAATTCCAAATTTTAGGCTCAAAAAAGACTTTTGAACATCTATGGACACTGCGCAAATGATATGGGGACTAAAAAAATTTCTTGTAATTTTGATGATTTTGACCACCCCGGGGTGGTGAAAATTTACAATTCTGTCAAGAATTTGCACATTTGTCAAAATTCCAAAATTTAGGCTCAAAATAGACTTTTGAACATCTATGGACACTGCGCAAATGATATGGGGACTAAAAAAATTTCTTGTAATTTTGATGATTTTGACGATCCCGGGGTGGTGAAAATTTACAATTCTGGCATGAATTTGCACACTTCTTAAAATTCCAAATTTTAGGCTCAAAAAAGACTTTTGAACATCTATGGACACTGGGCAAATGATATGGGGACTTAAAAAATTTCGTGTAATTTTGATGATTTTGACCACCCCGGGGTGGTGAAAATTTACAATTCTGTCTAGAATTTGCACATTTGTCAAAATTCCCAAATTTAGGCTCAAAATAGACTTTTGAACATCTGTGGACACTGCGCAAATCATATGTGGACTAAAAAAATTTCTTGTAATTTTGATGATTTTGACCACCCCGGGGTGGTGAAAATTTACAATCCTGGCATGAATTTGCACACTTTTTAAAATTCCAAATTTTAGGCTAAAAAAAGACTTTTGAACATCTATGGACACTGCGCAAATGATATGGGGACTTAAAAAATTTCTTGTAATTTTGATGATTTTGACCACCCCGGGGTGGTGAAAATTTACAATTCTGGCAAGAATTTCAACATTTGTCAAAATTCCAAAATTTAGGCTCAAAATAGACTTTTGAACATCTATGGACACTGCGCAAATGATATGGGGACTAACAAAAATTCTTGTAATTTTGATGATTTTGACCACCCATGGGTGGTGAAAATTTACAATTCTGGCATGAATTTGCACACTTCTTAAAATTCCAAATTTTAGGCTAAAAAAAAGACTTTTGAACATCTATGGACACTGCGCAAATGATATGTGGACTAAAAAAATTTCGTGTAATTTTGATGATTTTGACCACCCCGGGGTGGTGAAAATTTACAATTCTGGCAAGAATTTGCACATTTGTCAAAATTCAAAAATTTAGGCTCAAAATAGACTTTTGAACATCTATGGACACTGCGCAAATGATATGGGGACTAAAAAAATTTCTTGTAATTTTGATGATTTTGACCACCCCGGGGTGGTGAAAATTTACAATTCTGGCATGAATTTGCACACTTTTTAAAATTCCAAATTTTAGGCTCAAAAAAGACTTTTGAACATCTGTGGACACTGCGCAAATGATATGGGGACTTAAAAAATTTCTTGTAATTTTGATGATTTTGACCACCCCGGGGTGGTGAAAATTTACAATTCTGGCAAGAATTTCAACATTTGTCAAAATTCCAAAATTTAGGCTCAAAATAGACTTTTGAACATCTATGGACACTGCGCAAATGATATGGGGACTAAAAAAATTTCTTGTAATTTTGATGATTTTGACGATCCCGGGGTGGTGAAAATTTACAATTCTGGCATGAATTTGCACACTTCTTAAAATTCCAAATTTTAGGCTCAAAAAAGACTTTTGAACATCTATGGACACTGGGCAAATGATATGGGGACTTAAAAAATTTCGTGTAATTTTGATGATTTTGACCACCCCGGGGTGGTGAAAATTTACAATTCTGTCTAGAATTTGCACATTTGTCAAAATTCCCAAATTTAGGCTCAAAATAGACTTTTGAACATCTGTGGACACTGCGCAAATCATATGTGGACTAAAAAAATTTCTTGTAATTTTGATGATTTTGACCACCCCGGGGTGGTGAAAATTTACAATCCTGGCATGAATTTGCACACTTTTTAAAATTCCAAATTTTAGGCTAAAAAAAGACTTTTGAACATCTATGGACACTGCGCAAATGATATGGGGACTTAAAAAATTTCTTGTAATTTTGATGATTTTGACCACCCCGGGGTGGTGAAAATTTACAATTCTGGCAAGAATTTCAACATTTGTCAAAATTCCAAAATTTAGGCTCAAAATAGACTTTTGAACATCTATGGACACTGCGCAAATGATATGGGGACTAACAAAAATTCTTGTAATTTTGATGATTTTGACCACCCATGGGTGGTGAAAATTTACAATTCTGGCATGAATTTGCACACTTCTTAAAATTCCAAATTTTAGGCTAAAAAAAAGACTTTTGAACATCTATGGACACTGCGCAAATGATATGTGGACTAAAAAAATTTCGTGTAATTTTGATGATTTTGACCACCCCGGGGTGGTGAAAATTTACAATTCTGGCAAGAATTTGCACATTTGTCAAAATTCAAAAATTTAGGCTCAAAATAGACTTTTGAACATCTATGGACACTGCGCAAATGATATGGGGACTAAAAAAATTTCTTGTAATTTTGATGATTTTGACCACCCCGGGGTGGTGAAAATTTACAATTCTGGCATGAATTTGCACACTTTTTAAAATTCCAAATTTTAGGCTCAAAAAAGACTTTTGAACATCTGTGGACACTGCGCAAATGATATGGGGACTTAAAAAATTTCTTGTAATTTTGATGATTTTGACCACCCCGGGGTGGTGAAAATTTACAATTCTGGCAAGAATTTCAACATTTGTCAAAATTCCAAAATTTAGGCTCAAAATAGACTTTTGAACATCTATGGACACTGCGCAAATGATATGGGGACTAAAAAAAAGTCTTGTAATTTTGATGATTTTGACCACCCCGGGGTGGTGAAAATTTACAATTCTGGCATGAATTTGCACACTTCTTAAAATTCCAAATTTTAGGCTAAAAAAAAGACTTTTGAACATCTATGGACACTGCGCAAATGATATGTGGACTAAAAAAATTTCGTGTAATTTTGATGATTTTGACCACCCCGGGGTGGTGAAAATTTACAATTCTGGCAAGAATTTGCACATTTGTCAAAATTCAAAAATTTAGGCTCAAAATAGACTTTTGAACATCTATGGACACTGCGCAAATGATATGGGGACTAAAAAAATTTCTTGTAATTTTGATGATTTTGACCACCCCTGGTTGGTGAAAATTTACAATTCTGGCATGAATTTGCACACTTTTTAAAATTCCAAATTTTAGGCTCAAAAAAGACTTTTGAACATCTATGGACTCTGCCCAAATGATATGTGGACTAAAAAAATTTCTTGTAATTTTGATGATTTTGACCACCCCGGGGTGGTGAAAATTTACAATTCTGTCAAGAATTTGCACATTTGTCAAAATTCCAAATTTTAGGCTCAAAAAAGACTTTTGAACATCTATGGACACTGCGCAAATGATATGGGGACTAAAAAAATTTCTTGTAATTTTGATGATTTTGACCACCCCGGAGTGGTGAAAACTTACAATTCTGGCATGAATTTGCACACTTTTTAAAATTCCAAATTTTAGGCTCAAAAAAGACTTTTGAACATCTATGGACACTGCGCAAATGATATGGGGACTTAAAAAATTTCGTGTAACTTTGATGATTTTGACCACCCCGGGGTGGTGAAAATTTACAATTCTGGCATGAATTTGCACACTTCTTAAAATTCCAAATTTTAGGCTCAAAAAAGACTTTTGAACATCTATGGACACTGCGCAAATGATATGGGGACTAAAAAAATTTCTTGTAATTTTGATGATTTTGACCACCCCGGGGTGGTCAAAATTTACAATTCTGTCTAGAATTTGCACATTTGTCAAATTTCCAAAATTTAGGCTCAAAATAGACTTTTGAACATCTATGGACACTGCGCAAATGATATGGGGACTAAACAAATTTCTTGTAATTTTGATGATTTTGACCACCCCGGGGTGGTCAAAATTTACAATTCTGGCATGAATTTGCACACTTTTTAAAATTCCAAATTTTAGGCTCAAAAAAGACTTTTGAACATCTATGGACACTGCGCAAATGATATGGGGACTTAAAAAATTTCTTGTAATTTTGATGATTTTGACCACCCCGGGGTGGTGAAAATTTACAATTCTGGCAAGAATTTCAACATTTGTCAAAATTCCAAAATTTAGGCTCAAAATAGACTTTTGAACATCTATGGACACTGCGTAAATGATATGGGGACTAAAAAAAATTCTTGTAATTTTGATGATTTTGACCACCCCGGGGTGGTGAAAATTTACAATTCTGGCATGAATTTGCACACTTTTTAAAATTCCAAATTTTAGGCTCAAAAAAGACTTTTGAACATCTATGGACACTGCGCAAATGATATGGGGACTAAAAAAAATTCTTGTAATTTTGATGATTTTGACCACCCATGGGTGGTGAAAATTTACAATTCTGGCATGAATTTGCACACTTCTTAAAATTCCAAATTTTAGGCTAAAAAAAAGACTTTTGAACATCTATGGACACTGCGCAAATGATATGTGGACTAAAAAAATTTCGTGTAATTTTGATGATTTTGACCACCCCGGGGTGGTGAAAATTTACAATTCTGGCAAGAATTTGCACATTTGTCAAAATTCAAAAATTTAGGCTCAAAATAGACTTTTGAACATCTATGGACACTGCGCAAATGATATGGGGACTAAAAAAATTTCTTGTAATTTTGATGATTTTGACCACCCCGGGGTGGTGAAAATTTACAATTCTGGCATGAATTTGCACACTTTTTAAAATTCCAAATTTTAGGCTCAAAAAAGACTTTTGAACATCTGTGGACACTGCGCAAATGATATGGGGACTTAAAAAATTTCTTGTAATTTTGATGATTTTGACCACCCCGGGGTGGTGAAAATTTACAATTCTGGCAAGAATTTCAACATTTGTCAAAATTCCAAAATTAGGCTCAAAATAGACTTTTGAACATCTATGGACACTGCGCAAATGATATGAGGAATAAAAAAAATTCTTGTAATTTTGATGATTTTGACCACCCCAGGGTGGTGAAAATTTAGAATTCTGGCATGAATTTGCACATTTGTCAAAATTCCAAAATTTAGGCTCAAAATAGACTTTTGAACATCTATGGACACTGTGCAAATGAAATGGGGACTAAAAAAATTTCTTGTAATTTTGATGATTTTGACCAACCCGGGGTGGTGAAAATTTACAATTCTGGCATGAATATGCACACTTCTTAAAATTCCAAATTTTAGGCTCAAAAAAGACTTTTGAACATCTATGAACACTGCGCAAATGATATGTGGACTAAAAAAATTTCTTGTAATTTTGATGATTTTGACCACCCCGGGGTGGTGAAAATTTACAATTCTGTCTAGAATTTGCACATTTGTCAAAATTCCAAAATTTAGGCTCAAAATAGACTTTTGAACATCTGTGGACACTGCGCAAATGATATGGGGACTCAAAAAATTTCGTGTAATTTTGATGATTTTGACCACCCCGGGGTGGTGAAAATTTACAATTCTGTCTAGAATTTGCACATTTGTCAAAATTCCAAAATTTAGGCTCAAAATAGACTTTTGAACATCTGTGGACACTGCGCAAATCATATGTGGACTAAAAAATTTTCGTGTAATTTTGATGATTTTGACCACTCGGGGTGATGAAAATTTACAATTCTGGCAAGAATTTGCACATTTGTCAAAATTCCGAAATTTAGGCTCAAAATAGACTTTTGAACATCTGTGGACACTGCGCAAATGTTATGTGGACTAAAAAAAATTGTGGTAATTTTGATGATTTTGACCACCCTGGGGTGGTGAAAATGTACAATTCTGGCATGAATTTGCACATTTGTCAAAATTCCAAAATTTAGGCTCAAAATAGACTTTTGAACATCTATGGACACTGCGCAAATGATATGGGGACTAAAAAAATTTCTTGTAATTTCATGATTTTGACCACCCCGGGGTGGTGAAAATTTACAATTCTGGCAAGAATTTGCACACTTCTTAAAATTCCAAATTTTAGACTCAAAAAAGACTTTTGAACAACTATGGACACCGCGCAAATGATATGGGGACTCAAAAAATTTCTTGTAATTTTGATGATTTTGACCACCCCGGGGTGGTGAAAATTTACAATTCTGGCATGAATTTGCACATTTGTCAAAATTCCAAAATTTAGGCTCAAAATAGACTTTTGAACATCTATGGACACTGCGCAAATGATATGGGGACTAAAAAAAATTCTTGTAATTTTGATGATTTTGACCACCCCGGGGTGGTGAAAATTTACAATTCTGGCATGAATTTGCACACTTCTTAAAATTCCAAATTTTAGGCTCAAAAAAGACTTTTGAACATCTATGGACACTGCGCAAATGATAAGGGGACTTTAAAAAATTCTTGTAATTTTGATGATTTTGACAACCCCGGGGTGGTGAAAATTTACAATTCTGGCAAGAATTTGCACATTTGTCAAAATTCCAAAATTTAGGCTCAAAATAGACTTTTGAACATCTATGGACACTGCGCAAATGATATGTGGACTAAAAAAATTTCGTGTAATTTTGATGATTTTGACCACCCCAGGGTGGTGAAAATTTACAATTCTGGCATGAATTTGCACATTTGTCAAAATTCCCAAATTTAGGCTCAAAATAGACTTTTGAACATCTATGGACACTGCGCAAATGAAATGGGGACTAACAAAATTTCTTGTAATTTTGATGATTTTGACCACCCCGGGGTGGTGAAAATTTACAATTCTGTCAAGAATATGCACACTTTTTAAAATTCCAAATTTTAGGCTCAAAAAAGACTTTTGAACATCTATGAACACTGTGCAAATGATATGTGGACTAAAAAAATTTCTTGTAATTTTGATGATTTTGACCACCCCAGGGTGGTGAAAATTTACAATTCTGTCTAGAATTTGCACATTTGTCAAAATTCCCAAATTTAGGCTCAAAATAGACTTTTGAACATCTGTGGACACTGCGCAAATGATATGTGGACTAAAAAAATTTCGTGTAATTTTGATGATTTTGACCACCCCGGGGTGGTGAAAATTTACAATTCTGGCATGAATTTGCACACTTCTTAAAATTCCAAATTTTAGACTCAAAAAAGACTTTTGAACATCTATGGACACTGCGCAAATGATATGGGGACTCAAAAAATTTCTTGTAATTTTGATGATTTTGACCACCCCGGGGTGGTGAAAATTTACAATTCTTGCAAGAATTTCAACATTTGTCAAAATTCCAAAATTTAGGCTCAAAAAAGACTTTTGAACATCTATGGACACTGCGCAAATGATATGTGGACTAAAAAAATTTCTTGTAATTTTGATGATTTTGACCACCCCGGGGTGGTGAAAATTTACAATTCTGGCATGAATTTGCACATTTGTCAAAATTCCAAAATTTAGGCTCAAAATAGACTTTTGAACATCTGTGGACACTGCGCAAAGATTATGTGGACTAAAAAAAATTCTTGTAATTTTGATGATTTTGACCACCCTGGGGTGGTGAAAATGTACAATTCTGGCATGAATTTGCACATTTGTCAAAATTCCAAAATTTAGGCTCAAAATAGACTTTTGAACATCTATGGACACTGCGCAAATGATATGGGGACTTAAAAAAATTCTTGTAATTTTGATGATTTTGACCACCCCGGGGTGGTGAAAATTTACAATTCTGGCATGAATTTGCACATTTGTCAAAATTCCAAAATTTAGGCTCAAAATAGACTTTTGAACATCTATGGACACTGCGCAAATGATATGGGGACTAAAAAAATTTCTTGTAATTTTGATGATTTTGACCACCCCGGGGTGGTGAAAATTTACAATTCTGGCATGAATTTGCACACTTCTTAAAATTCCAAATTTTAGGCTCAAAAAAGACTTTTGAACATCTATGGACACTGCGCAAATGATATGGGGACTTAAAAAATTTCTTGTAATTTTGATGATTTTGACCACCCCGGGGTGGTGAAAATTTACAATTCTGGCATGAATTTGCACATTTGTCAAAATTCCAAATTTTAGGCTCAAAATAGACTTTTGAACATCTATGGACACTGCGCAAATGATATGTGGACTAAAAAAATTTCTTGTAATTTTGATGATTTTGACCACCCCAGGGTGGTGAAAATTTACAATTCTGGCATGAATTTGCACATTTGTCAAAATTCCCAAATTTAGGCTCAAAATAAACTTTTGAACATCTATGAACACTGCGCAAATGATATGTGGACTAAAAAAATTTCTTGTAATTTTGATGATTTTGACCACCCCGGGGTGGTGAAAGTTTACAATTCTGGCATGAATTTGCACATTTGTCAAAATTCCAAATTTAGGCTCAAAATAGACTTTTGAACATCTGTGGACACTGCGCAAATATTATGTGGACTAAAAAAAATTCTTGTAATTTTGATGATTTTGACCACCCTGGGGTGGTGAAAATGTACAATTCTGGCATGAATTTGCACATTTGTCAAAATTCCAAAATTTAGGCTCAAAATAGACTTTTGAACATCTATGGACACTGCGCAAATGATATGGGGACTTAAAAAAATTCTTGTAATTTTGATGATTTTGACCACCCGGGGTGGTGAAAATTTACAATTCTGGCATGAATTTGCACATTTGTCAAAATTCCAAAATTTAGGCTCAAAATAGACTTTTGAACATCTATGGACACTGCGCAAATGATATGAGGAATAAATAAATTCTTGTAATTTTGATGATTTTGACCACCCCAGGGTGGTGAAAATTTAGAATTCTGGCATGAATTTGCACATTTGTCAAAATTCCCAAATTTAGGCTCAAAGTAGACTTTTGAACATCTATGAACACTGCGAAAATGATATGGGGACTAAAAAAATTTCTTGTAATTTTGATGATTTTGACCACCCTGGGGTGGTGAAAATTTACAATTCTGTCTAGAATTTGCACATTTGTCAAAATTCCAAAATTTAGGCTCAAAATAGACTTTTGAACATCTGTGGACACTGCGCAAATGTTATGTGGACAAAAAAAAATTCGTGTAATTTTGATGATTTTGACCACCCCGGGGTGGTGAAAATTTACAATTCTGGCAAGAATTTGCACATTTGTCAAAATTCCCAAATTTAGGCTCAAAATAGACTTTTGAACATCTATGGACACTGCGCAAATGATATGTGAACTAAAAAAATTTCTTGTAATTTTGATGATTTTGACCACCCCGGGGTGGTGAAAATTTACAATTCTGGCATGAATTTGCACACTTCTTAAAATTCCAAATTTTAGGCTCAAAAAAGACTTTTGAACATCTATGGACACTGCGCAAATGATATGGGGACTTAAAAAAATTCTTGTAATTTTGATGATTTTGACCATCCCGGGGTTGTGAAAATTTACAATTCTGGCATGAATTTGCACATTTGTCAAAATTCCAAAATTTAGGCTCAAAATAGACTTTTGAACATCTATGGACTCTGCGCAAATGATATGGGGACTAAAAAAATTTCTTGTAATTTTGATGATTTTGACCACCCCGGGGTGGTGAAAATTTACAATTCTGGCATGAATTTGCACACTTCTTAAAATTCCAAATTTTAGGCTCAAAAAAGACTTTTGAACATCTATGGACACTGCGCAAATGATATGGGGACTTAAAAAAATTCTTGTAATTTTGATGATTTTGACAACCCCGGGGTGGTGAAAATTTACAATTCTGGCATGAATTTGCACACTTCTTAAAATTCCAAATTTTAGGCTCAAAAAAGACTTTTGAACATCTATGGACACTGCGCAAATGATATGGGGACTTAAAAAATTTCTTGTAATTTTGATGATTTTGACCACCCCGGGGTGGTGAAAATTTACAATTCTGGCATGAATTTGCACATTTGTCAAAATTCCAAATTTTAGGCTCAAAATAGACTTTTGAACATCTATGGACACTGCGCAAATGATATGTGGACTAAAAAAATTTCTTGTAATTTTGATGATTTTGACCACCCCAGGGTGGTGAAAATTTACAATTCTGGCATGAATTTGCACATTTGTCAAAATTCCCAAATTTAGGCTCAAAATAGACTTTTGAACATCTATGAACACTGCGCAAATGATATGTGGACTAAAAAAATTTCTTGTAATTTTGATGATTTTGACCACCCCGGGGTGGTGAAAGTTTACAATTCTGGCATGAATTTGCACATTTGTCAAAATTCCAAATTTAGGCTCAAAATAGACTTTTGAACATCTGTGGACACTGCGCAAATATTATGTGGACTAAAAAAAATTCTTGTAATTTTGATGATTTTGACCACCCTGGGGTGGTGAAAATGTACAATTCTGGCATGAATTTGCACATTTGTCAAAATTCCAAAATTTAGGCTCAAAATAGACTTTTGAACATCTATGGACACTGCGCAAATGATATGGGGACTTAAAAAAATTCTTGTAATTTTGATGATTTTGACCACCCCGGGGTGGTGAAAATTTACAATTCTGGCATGAATTTGCACATTTGTCAAAATTCCAAAATTTAGGCTCAAAATAGACTTTTGAACATCTATGGACACTGCGCAAATGATATGAGGAATAAATAAATTCTTGTAATTTTGATGATTTTGACCACCCCAGGGTGGTGAAAATTTAGAATTCTGGCATGAATTTGCACATTTGTCAAAATTCCCAAATTTAGGCTCAAAGTAGACTTTTGAACATCTATGAACACTGCGAAAATGATATGGGGACTAAAAAAATTTCTTGTAATTTTGATGATTTTGACCACCCTGGGGTGGTGAAAATTTACAATTCTGTCTAGAATTTGCACATTTGTCAAAATTCCAAAATTTAGGCTCAAAATAGACTTTTGAACATCTGTGGACACTGCGCAAATGTTATGTGGACAAAAAAAAATTCGTGTAATTTTGATGATTTTGACCACCCCGGGGTGGTGAAAATTTACAATTCTGGCAAGAATTTGCACATTTGTCAAAATTCCCAAATTTAGGCTCAAAATAGACTTTTGAACATCTATGGACACTGCGCAAATGATATGTGAACTAAAAAAATTTCTTGTAATTTTGATGATTTTGACCACCCCGGGGTGGTGAAAATTTACAATTCTGGCATGAATTTGCACACTTCTTAAAATTCCAAATTTTAGGCTCAAAAAAGACTTTTGAACATCTATGGACACTGCGCAAATGATATGGGGACTTAAAAAAATTCTTGTAATTTTGATGATTTTGACCATCCCGGGGTTGTGAAAATTTACAATTCTGGCATGAATTTGCACATTTGTCAAAATTCCAAAATTTAGGCTCAAAATAGACTTTTGAACATCTATGGACTCTGCGCAAATGATATGGGGACTAAAAAAATTTCTTGTAATTTTGATGATTTTGACCACCCCGGGGTGGTGAAAATTTACAATTCTGGCATGAATTTGCACACTTCTTAAAATTCCAAATTTTAGGCTCAAAAAAGACTTTTGAACATCTATGGACACTGCGCAAATGATATGGGGACTTAAAAAAATTCTTGTAATTTTGATGATTTTGACAACCCCGGGGTGGTGAAAATTTACAATTCTGGCATGAATTTGCACACTTCTTAAAATTCCAAATTTTAGGCTCAAAAAAGACTTTTGAACATCTATGGACACTGCGCAAATGATATGGGGACTTAAAAAATTTCTTGTAATTTTGATGATTTTGACCACCCCGGGGTGGTGAAAATTTACAATTCTGGCATGAATTTGCACATTTGTCAAAATTCCAAATTTTAGGCTCAAAATAGACTTTTGAACATCTATGGACACTGCGCAAATGATATGTGGACTAAAAAAATTTCTTGTAATTTTGATGATTTTGACCACCCCAGGGTGGTGAAAATTTACAATTCTGGCATGAATTTGCACATTTGTCAAAATTCCCAAATTTAGGCTCAAAATAGACTTTTGAACATCTATGAACACTGCGCAAATGATATGTGGACTAAAAAAATTTCTTGTAATTTTGATGATTTTGACCACCCCGGGGTGGTGAAAGTTTACAATTCTGGCATGAATTTGCACATTTGTCAAAATTCCAAATTTAGGCTCAAAATAGACTTTTGAACATCTGTGGACACTGCGCAAATATTATGTGGACTAAAAAAAATTCTTGTAATTTTGATGATTTTGACCACCCTGGGGTGGTGAAAATGTACAATTCTGGCATGAATTTGCACATTTGTCAAAATTCCAAAATTTAGGCTCAAAATAGACTTTTGAACATCTATGGACACTGCGCAAATGATATGGGGACTTAAAAAAATTCTTGTAATTTTGATGATTTTGACCACCCCGGGGTGGTGAAAATTTACAATTCTGGCATGAATTTGCACATTTGTCAAAATTCCAAAATTTAGGCTCAAAATAGACTTTTGAACATCTATGGACACTGCGCAAATGATATGAGGAATAAATAAATTCTTGTAATTTTGATGATTTTGACCACCCCAGGGTGGTGAAAATTTAGAATTCTGGCATGAATTTGCACATTTGTCAAAATTCCCAAATTTAGGCTCAAAGTAGACTTTTGAACATCTATGAACACTGCGAAAATGATATGGGGACTAAAAAAATTTCTTGTAATTTTGATGATTTTGACCACCCTGGGGTGGTGAAAATTTACAATTCTGTCTAGAATTTGCACATTTGTCAAAATTCCAAAATTTAGGCTCAAAATAGACTTTTGAACATCTGTGGACACTGCGCAAATGTTATGTGGACAAAAAAAAATTCGTGTAATTTTGATGATTTTGACCACCCCGGGGTGGTGAAAATTTACAATTCTGGCAAGAATTTGCACATTTGTCAAAATTCCCAAATTTAGGCTCAAAATAGACTTTTGAACATCTATGGACACTGCGCAAATGATATGTGAACTAAAAAAATTTCTTGTAATTTTGATGATTTTGACCACCCCGGGGTGGTGAAAATTTACAATTCTGGCATGAATTTGCACACTTCTTAAAATTCCAAATTTTAGGCTCAAAAAAGACTTTTGAACATCTATGGACACTGCGCAAATGATATGGGGACTTAAAAAAATTCTTGTAATTTTGATGATTTTGACCATCCCGGGGTTGTGAAAATTTACAATTCTGGCATGAATTTGCACATTTGTCAAAATTCCAAAATTTAGGCTCAAAATAGACTTTTGAACATCTATGGACTCTGCGCAAATGATATGGGGACTAAAAAAATTTCTTGTAATTTTGATGATTTTGACCACCCCGGGGTGGTGAAAATTTACAATTCTGGCATGAATTTGCACACTTCTTAAAATTCCAAATTTTAGGCTCAAAAAAGACTTTTGAACATCTATGGACACTGCGCAAATGATATGGGGACTTAAAAAAATTCTTGTAATTTTGATGATTTTGACAACCCCGGGGTGGTGAAAATTTACAATTCTGGCAAGAATTTCAACATTTGTCAAAATTCCAAAATTAGGCTCAAAATAGACTTTTGAACATCTATGGACACTGCGCAAATGATATGAGGAATAAAAAAAATTCTTGTAATTTTGATGATTTTGACCACCCCAGGGTGGTGAAAATTTAGAATTCTGGCATGAATTTGCACATTTGTCAAAATTCCCAAATTTAGGCTCAAAATAGACTTTTGAACATCTATGGACACTGTGCAAATGAAATGGGGACTAAAAAAATTTCTTGTAATTTTGATGATTTTGACCAACCCGGGGTGGTGAAAATTTACAATTCTGGCATGAATATGCACACTTCTTAAAATTCCAAATTTTAGGCTCAAAAAAGACTTTTGAACATCTGTGGACACTGCGCAAATCATATGTGGACTAAAATATTTTCGTGTAATTTTGATGATTTTGACCACTCGGGGTGATGAAAATTTACAATTCTGGCAAGAATTTGCACATTTGTCAAAATTCCCAAATTTAGGCTCAAAATAGACTTTTGAACATCTATGGACACTGCGCAAATCATATGTGGACTAAAATATTTTCGTGTAATTTTGATGATTTTGACCACTCGGGGTGATGAAAATTTACAATTCTGGCAAGAATTTGCACATTTGTCAAAATTCCGAAATTTAGGCTCAAAATAGACTTTTGAACATCTGTGGACACTGCGCAAATGTTATGTGGACTAAAAAAAATTGTTGTAATTTTGATGATTTTGACCACCCTGGGGTGGTGAAAATGTACAATTCTGGCATGAATTTGCACATTTGTCAAAATTCCAAAATTTAGGCTCAAAATAGACTTTTGAACATCTATGGACACTGCGCAAATGATATGGGGGACTAAAAAAATTTCTTGTAATTTTGATGATTTTGACCACCCCGGGGTGGTGAAAATTTACAATTCTGGCAAGAATTTGCACACTTCTTAAAATTCCAAATTTTAGACTCAAAAAAGACTTTTGAACAACTATGGACACCGCGCAAATGATATGGGGACTCAAAAAATTTCTTGTAATTTTGATGATTTTGACCACCCCGGGGTGGTGAAAATTTACAATTCTGGCATGAATTTGCACATTTGTCAAAATTCCCAAATTTAGGCTCAAAATAGACTTTTGAACATCTATGGACACTGCGCAAATGATATGGGGACTAAAAAAAATTCTTGTAATTTTGATGATTTTGAGCACCCCGGGGTGGTGAAAATTTACAATTCTGGCATGAATTTGCACACTTCTTAAAATTCCAAATTTTAGGCTCAAAAAAGACTTTTGAACATCTATGGACACTGCGCAAATGATATGGGGACTTAAAAAAATTCTTGTAATTTTGATGATTTTGACCATCCCGGGGTTGTGAAAATTTACAATTCTGGCATGAATTTGCACATTTGTCAAAATTCCAAAATTTAGGCTCAAAATAGACTTTTGAACATCTATGGACTCTGCGCAAATGATATGGGGACTAAAAAAATTTCTTGTAATTTTGATGATTTTGACCACCCCGGGGTGGTGAAAATTTACAATTCTGGCATGAATTTGCACACTTCTTAAAATTCCAAATTTTAGGCTCAAAAAAGACTTTTGAACATCTATGGACACTGCGCAAATGATATGGGGACTTAAAAAAATTCTTGTAATTTTGATGATTTTGACAACCCCGGGGTGGTGAAAATTTACAATTCTGGCAAGAATTTCAACATTTGTCAAAATTCCAAAATTAGGCTCAAAATAGACTTTTGAACATCTATGGACACTGCGCAAATGATATGAGGAATAAAAAAAATTCTTGTAATTTTGATGATTTTGACCACCCCAGGGTGGTGAAAATTTAGAATTCTGGCATGAATTTGCACATTTGTCAAAATTCCCAAATTTAGGCTCAAAATAGACTTTTGAACATCTATGGACACTGTGCAAATGAAATGGGGACTAAAAAAATTTCTTGTAATTTTGATGATTTTGACCAACCCGGGGTGGTGAAAATTTACAATTCTGGCATGAATATGCACACTTCTTAAAATTCCAAATTTTAGGCTCAAAAAAGACTTTTGAACATCTGTGGACACTGCGGAAATCATATGTGGACTAAAATATTTTCGTGTAATTTTGATGATTTTGACCACTCGGGGTGATGAAAATTTACAATTCTGGCAAGAATTTGCACATTTGTCAAAATTCCCAAATTTAGGCTCAAAATAGACTTTTGAACATCTATGGACACTGCGCAAATCATATGTGGACTAAAATATTTTCGTGTAATTTTGATGATTTTGACCACTCGGGGTGATGAAAATTTACAATTCTGGCAAGAATTTGCACATTTGTCAAAATTCCGAAATTTAGGCTCAAAATAGACTTTTGAACATCTGTGGACACTGCGCAAATGTTATGTGGACTAAAAAAAATTGTTGTAATTTTGATGATTTTGACCACCCTGGGGTGGTGAAAATGTACAATTCTGGCATGAATTTGCACATTTGTCAAAATTCCAAAATTTAGGCTCAAAATAGACTTTTGAACATCTATGGACACTGCGCAAATGATATGGGGACTAAAAAAATTTCTTGTAATTTTGATGATTTTGACCACCCCGGGGTGGTGAAAATTTACAATTCTGGCAAGAATTTGCACACTTCTTAAAATTCCAAATTTTAGACTCAAAAAAGACTTTTGAACAACTATGGACACCGCGCAAATGATATGGGGACTCAAAAAATTTCTTGTAATTTTGATGATTTTGACCACCCCGGGGTGGTGAAAATTTACAATTCTGGCATGAATTTGCACATTTGTCAAAATTCCCAAATTTAGGCTCAAAATAGACTTTTGAACATCTATGGACACTGCGCAAATGATATGGGGACTAAAAAAAATTCTTGTAATTTTGATGATTTTGACCACCCCGGGGTGGTGAAAATTTACAATTCTGGCATGAATTTGCACACTTCTTAAAATTCCAAATTTTAGGCTCAAAAAAGACTTTTGAACATCTATGGACACTGCGCAAATGATAAGGGGACTTAAAAAAATTCTTGTAATTTTGATGATTTTGACAACCCCGGGGTGGTGAAAATTTACAATTCTGGCAAGAATTTGCACATTTGTCAAAATTCCAAAATTTAGGCTCAAAATAGACTTTTGAACATCTATGGACACTGCGCAAATGATATGTGGACTAAAAAAATTTCTTGTAATTTTGATGATTTTGACCACCCCGGGGTGGTGAAAATTTAGAATTCTGGCATGAATTTGCACATTTGTCAAAATTGCCAAATTTAGGCTCAAAATAGACTTTTGAACATCTATGGACACTGCGCAAATGAAATGGGGACTAACAAAATTTCTTGTAATTTTGATGATTTTGACCACCCCGGGGTGGTGAAAATTTACAATTCTGGCAAGAATTTGCACATTTGTCAAAATTCCAAAATTTAGGCTCAAAATAGACTTTTGAACATCTATGGACACTGCGCAAATGATATGTGGACTAAAAAAATTTCTTGTAATTTTGATGATTTTGACCACCCCGGGGTGGTGAAAATGTACAATTCTGGCATGAATTTGCACATTTGTCAAAATTGCCAAATTTAGGCTCAAAATAGACTTTTGAACATCTATGGACACTGCGCAAATGAAATGGGGACTAACAAAATTTCTTGTAATTTTGATGATTTTGACCACCCCGGGGTGGTGAAAATTTACAATTCTGGCATGAATATGCACACTTTTTAAAATTCCAAATTTTAGGCTCAAAAAAGACTTTTGAACATCTATGAACACTGTGCAAATGATATGTGGACTAAAAAAATTTCTTGTAATTTTGATGATTTTGACCACCCCGGGGTGGTGAAAATTTACAATTCTGTCTAGAATTTGCACATTTGTCAAAATTCCCAAATTTAGGCTCAAAATAGACTTTTGAACATCTGTGGACACTGCGCAAATGATATGTGGACTAAAAAAATTTCTTGTAATTTTGATGATTTTGACCACCCCGGGGTGGTGAAAATTTACAATTCTGGCATGAATTTGCACACTTCTTAAAATTCCAAATTTTAGACTCAAAAAAGACTTTTGAACATCTATGGACACTGCGCAAATGATATGTGGACTAAAAAAATTTCTTGTAATTTTGATGATTTTGACCACCCCGGGGTGGTGAAAATTTACAATTCTGGCAAGAATTTCAACATTTGTCAAAATTCCAAAATTTAGGCTCAAAAAAGACTTTTGAACATCTATGGACACTGCGCAAATGATATGTGGACTAAAAAAATTTCTTGTAATTTTGATGATTTTGACCACCCCGGGGTGGTGAAAATTTACAATTCTGGCATGAATTTGCACATTTGTCAAAATTCCAAAATTTAGGCTCAAAATAGACTTTTCAACATCTATGGACTCTGCGCAAATGATATGGGGACTAAAAAAATTTCTTGTAATTTTGATGATTTTGACCACCCCGGGGTGGTGAAAATTTACAATTCTGGCATGAATTTGCACACTTCTTAAAATTCCAAATTTTAGGCTCAAAAAAGACTTTTGAACATCTATGGACACTGCGCAAATGATAAGGGGACTTAAAAAAATTCTTGTAATTTTGATGATTTTGACAACCCCGGGTGGTGAAAATTTACAATTCTGGCAAGAATTTCAACATTTGTCAAAATTCCAAAATTTAGGCTCAAAATAGACTTTTGAACATCTATGGACACTGCGCAAATGATATGAGAAATAAAAAAAATTCGTGTAATTTTGATGATTTTGACCACCCCGGGGTGGTGAAAATTTAGAATTCTGGCATGAATTTGCACATTTGTCAAAATTCCAAATTTTAGGCTCAAAATAGACTTTTGAACATCTATGGACACTGCGCAAATGAAATGGGGACTAAAAAAATTTCTTGTAATTTTGATGATTTTGACCACCCTGGGGTGGTGAAAATTTACAATTCTGTCTAGAATTTGGACATTTGTCAAAATTCCAAAATTTAGGCTCAAAATAGACTTTTGAACATCTGTGGACACTGCGCAAATGATATGTGGACTTAAAAAATTTCGTGTAATTTTGATGAATTTGACCACCCCGGGGTGGTGAAAATTTACAATTCTGGCAAGAATTTGCACATTTGTCAAAATTCCCAAATTTAGGCTCAAAATAGACTTTTGAACATCTGTGGACACTGCGCAAATCATATGTGGACTAAAAAAATTTCGTGTAATTTTGATGATTTTGACCACCCCAGGGTGGTGAAAATTTACAATTCTGGCAAGAATTTGCACATTTGTCAAAATTCCGAAATTTACGCTCAAAATAGACTTTTGAACATCTGTGGACACTGCGCAAATGTTATGTGGACTAAAAAAAATTCTTGTAATTTTGATGATTTTGACCACCCTGGGGTGGTGAAAATGTACAATTCTGGCATGAATTTGCACATTTGTCAAAATTCCGAAATTTACGCTCAAAATAGACTTTTGAACATCTGTGGACACTGCGCAAATGTTATGTGGACTAAAAAAAATTCTTGTAATTTTGATGATTTTGACCACCCTGGGGTGGTGAAAATGTACAATTCTGGCATGAATTTGCACATTTGTCAAAATTCCAAAATTTAGGCTCAAAATAGACTTTTGAACATCTATGGACACTGCGCAAATGATATGGGGACTAAAAAAATTTCTTGTAATTTTGATGATTTTGACCACCCTGGGGTGGTGAAAATTTACAATTCTGGCATGAATTTGCACACTTCTTAAAATTCCAAATTTTAGGCTCAAAAAAGACTTTTGAACATCTATGGACACTGCGCAAATGATAAGGGGACTTAAAAAATTTCTTGTAATTTTGATGATTTTGACAACCCCGGGGTGGTGAAAATTTACAATTCTGGCAAGAATTTGCACATTTGTCAAAATTCCAAAATTTAGGCTCAAAATAGACTTTTGAACATCTATGGACACTGCGCAAATGATATGTGGACTAAAAAAATTTCGTGTAATTTTGATGATTTTGACCACCCCGGGGTGGTGAAAATTTAGAATTCTGGCATGAATTTGCACATTTGTCAAAATTGCCAAATTTAGGCTCAAAATAGACTTTTGAACATCTATGGACACTGCGCAAATGAAATGGGGACTAACAAAATTTCTTGTAATTTTGATGATTTTGACCACCCCGGGGTGGTGAAAATTTACAATTCTGGCATGAATATGCACACTTTTTAAAATTCCAAATTTTAGGCTCAAAAAAGACTTTTGAACATCTATGAACACTGTGCAAATGATATGTGGACTAAAAAAATTTCTTGTAATTTTGATGATTTTGACCACCCCGGGGTGGTGAAAATTTACAATTCTGTCTAGAATTTGCACATTTGTCAAAATTCCCAAATTTAGGCTCAAAATAGACTTTTGAACATCTGTGGACACTGCGCAAATGATATGTGGACTAAAAAAATTTCGTGTAATTTTGATGATTTTGACCACCCCGGGGTGGTGAAAATTTACAATTCTGGCATGAATTTGCACACTTCTTAAAATTCCAAATTTTAGACTCAAAAAAGACTTTTGAACATCTATGGACACTGCGCAAATGATATGGGGACTCAAAAAATTTCTTGTAATTTTGATGATTTTGACAACCCCGGGGTGGTGAAAATTTACAATTCTGGCAAGAATTTCAACATTTGTCAAAATTCCAAAATTTAGGCTCAAAAAAGACTTTTGAACATCTATGGACACTGCGCAAATGATATGTGGACTAAAAAAATTTCTTGTAATTTTGATGATTTTGACCACCCCGGGGTGGTGAAAATTTACAATTCTGGCATGAATTTGCACATTTGTCAAAATTCCAAAATTTAGGCTCAAAATAGACTTTTGAACATCTATGGACTCTGCGCAAATGATATGGGGACTAAAAAAATTTCTTGTAATTTTGATGATTTTGACCACCCCGGGGTGGTGAAAATTTACAATTCTGGCATGAATTTGCACACTTCTTAAAATTCCAAATTTTAGGCTCAAAAAAGACTTTTGAACATCTATGGACACTGCGCAAATGATAAGGGGACTTAAAAAAATTCTTGTAATTTTGATGATTTTGACCACCCCGGGGTGGTGAAAATTTACAATTCTGGCAAGAATTTCAACATTTGTCAAAATTCCAAAATTTAGGCTCAAAATAGACTTTTGAACATCTATGGACACTGCGCAAATGATATGAGGAATAAAAAAAATTCGTGTAATTTTGATGATTTTGACCACCCCGGGGTGGTGAAAATTTAGAATTCTGGCATGAATTTGCACATTTGTCAAAATTCCAAATTTTAGGCTCAAAATAGACTTTTGAACATCTATGGACACTGCGCAAATGAAATGGGGACTAAAAAAATTTCTTGTAATTTTGATGATTTTGACCACCCCGGGGTGGTGAAAATTTACAATTCTGTCTAGAATTTGGACATTTGTCAAAATTCCAAAATTTAGGCTCAAAATAGACTTTTGAACATCTGTGGACACTGCGCAAATGATATGTGGACTAAAAAAATTTCGTGTAATTTTGATGAATTTGACCACCCCGGGGTGGTGAAAATTTACAATTCTGGCAAGAATTTGCACATTTGTCAAAATTCCCAAATTTAGGCTCAAAATAGACTTTTGAACATCTGTGGACACTGCGCAAATCATATGTGGACTAAAAAAATTTCTTGTAATTTTGATGATTTTGACCACCCCGGGGTGGTGAAAATTTACAATTCTGGCAAGAATTTGCACATTTGTCAAAATTCCGAAATTTAGGCTCAAAATAGACTTTTGAACATCTGTGGACACTGCGCAAATGTTATGTGGACTAAAAAAAATTCTTGTAATTTTGATGATTTTGACCACCCTGGGGTGGTGAAAATGTACAATTCTGGCATGAATTTGCACATTTGTCAAAATTCCAAAATTTAGGCTCAAAATAGACTTTTGAACATCTATGGACACTGCGCAAATGATATGGGGACTAAAAAAATTTCTTGTAATTTTGATGATTTTGACCACCCCGGGGTGGTGAAAATTTAGAATTCTGGCATGAATTTGCACACTTCTTAAAATTCCAAATTTTAGGCTCAAAAAAGACTTTTGAACATCTATGGACACTGCGCAAATGATAAGGGGACTTAAAAAAATTCTTGTAATTTTGATGATTTTGACAACCCCGGGTGGTGAAAATTTACAATTCTGGCAAGAATTTCAACATTTGTCAAAATTCCAAAATTTAGGCTCAAAATAGACTTTTGAACATCTATGGACACTGCGCAAATGATATGTGGACCAAAAAAATTTCGTGTAATTTTGATGATTTTGACCACCCCTAGGTGGTGAAAATTTAGAATTCTGGCAAGAATTTGCACATTTGTCAAAATTCCAAAATTTAGGCTCAAAATAGACTTTTGAACATCTAAGGACACTGCGCAAATGAAATGGGGACTAAAAAAATTTCTTGTAATTTTGATGATTTTGACCACCCCGGGGTGGTGAAAATTTACAATTCTGGCATGAATATGCACACTTCTTAAAATTCCCAAATTTTAGACTCAAAAAAGACTTTTGAACATCTATGGACACTGCGCAAATGATATGTGGACTAAAAAAATTTCGTGTAATTTTGATGATTTTGACCACCCCGGGGTGGTGAAAATTTAGAATTCTGGCAAGAATTTGCACATTTGTCAAAATTCCAAAATTTAGGCTCAAAATAGACTTTTGAACATCTAAGGACACTGCGCAAATGAAATGGGGACTAAAAAAAATTCTTGTAATTTTGATGATTTTGACCACCCCGGGGTGGTGAAAATTTACAATTCTGGCAAGAATTTGCACACTTCTTAAAATTCCAAATTTTAGACTCAAAAAAGACTTTTGAACAACTATGGACACCGCGCAAATGATAAGGGGACTTAAAAAAATTCTTGTAATTTTGATGATTTTGACAACCCCGGGTGGTGAAAATTTACAATTCTGGCAAGAATTTCAACATTTGTCAAAATTCCAAAATTTAGGCTCAAAATAGACTTTTGAACATCTATGGACACTGCGCAAATGATATGAGGAATAAAAAAAATTCGTGTAATTTTGATGATTTTGACCACCCCGGGGTGGTGAAAATTTAGAATTCTGGCATGAATTTGCACATTTGTCAAAATTCCAAATTTTAGGCTCAAAATAGACTTTTGAACATCTATGGACACTGCGCAAATGAAATGGGGACTAAAAAAATTTCTTGTAATTTTGATGATTTTGACCACCCCGGGGTGGTGAAAATTTACAATTCTGTCTAGAATTTGGACATTTGTCAAAATTCCAAAATTTAGGCTCAAAATAGACTTTTGAACATCTGTGGACACTGCGCAAATGATATGTGGACTAAAAAAATTTCGTGTAATTTTGATGAATTTGACCACCCCGGGGTGGTGAAAATTTACAATTCTGGCAAGAATTTGCACATTTGTCAAAATTCCCAAATTTAGGCTCAAAATAGACTTTTGAACATCTGTGGACACTGCGCAAATCATATGTGGACTAAAAAAATTTCTTGTAATTTTGATGATTTTGACCACCCCGGGGTGGTGAAAATTTACAATTCTGGCAAGAATTTGCACATTTGTCAAAATTCCGAAATTTAGGCTCAAAATAGACTTTTGAACATCTGTGGACACTGCGCAAATGTTATGTGGACTAAAAAAAATTCTTGTAATTTTGATGATTTTGACCACCCTGGGGTGGTGAAAATGTACAATTCTGGCATGAATTTGCACATTTGTCAAAATTCCAAAATTTAGGCTCAAAATAGACTTTTGAACATCTATGGACACTGCGCAAATGATATGGGGACTAAAAAAATTTCTTGTAATTTTGATGATTTTGACCACCCCGGGGTGGTGAAAATTTAGAATTCTGGCATGAATTTGCACACTTCTTAAAATTCCAAATTTTAGGCTCAAAAAAGACTTTTGAACATCTATGGACACTGCGCAAATGATAAGGGGACTTAAAAAAATTCTTGTAATTTTGATGATTTTGACAACCCCGGGTGGTGAAAATTTACAATTCTGGCAAGAATTTCAACATTTGTCAAAATTCCAAAATTTAGGCTCAAAATAGACTTTTGAACATCTATGGACACTGCGCAAATGATATGTGGACCAAAAAAATTTCGTGTAATTTTGATGATTTTGACCACCCCTAGGTGGTGAAAATTTAGAATTCTGGCAAGAATTTGCACATTTGTCAAAATTCCAAAATTTAGGCTCAAAATAGACTTTTGAACATCTAAGGACACTGCGCAAATGAAATGGGGACTAAAAAAATTTCTTGTAATTTTGATGATTTTGACCACCCCGGGGTGGTGAAAATTTACAATTCTGGCATGAATATGCACACTTCTTAAAATTCCCAAATTTTAGACTCAAAAAAGACTTTTGAACATCTATGGACACTGCGCAAATGATATGTGGACTAAAAAAATTTCGTGTAATTTTGATGATTTTGACCACCCCGGGGTGGTGAAAATTTAGAATTCTGGCAAGAATTTGCACATTTGTCAAAATTCCAAAATTTAGGCTCAAAATAGACTTTTGAACATCTAAGGACACTGCGCAAATGAAATGGGGACTAAAAAAAATTCTTGTAATTTTGATGATTTTGACCACCCCGGGGTGGTGAAAATTTACAATTCTGGCAAGAATTTGCACACTTCTTAAAATTCCAAATTTTAGACTCAAAAAAGACTTTTGAACAACTATGGACACCGCGCAAATGATAAGGGGACTTAAAAAAATTCTTGTAATTTTGATGATTTTGACAACCCCGGGTGGTGAAAATTTACAATTCTGGCAAGAATTTCAACATTTGTCAAAATTCCAAAATTTAGGCTCAAAATAGACTTTTGAACATCTATGGACACTGCGCAAATGATATGAGGAATAAAAAAAATTCGTGTAATTTTGATGATTTTGACCACCCCGGGGTGGTGAAAATTTAGAATTCTGGCATGAATTTGCACATTTGTCAAAATTCCAAATTTTAGGCTCAAAATAGACTTTTGAACATCTATGGACACTGCGCAAATGAAATGGGGACTAAAAAAATTTCTTGTAATTTTGATGATTTTGACCACCCTGGGGTGGTGAAAATTTACAATTCTGTCTAGAATTTGGACATTTGTCAAAATTCCAAAATTTAGGCTCAAAATAGACTTTTGAACATCTGTGGACACTGCGCAAATGATATGTGGACTAAAAAAATTTCGTGTAATTTTGATGAATTTGACCACCCCGGGGTGGTGAAAATTTACAATTCTGGCAAGAATTTGCACATTTGTCAAAATTCCCAAATTTAGGCTCAAAATAGACTTTTGAACATCTGTGGACACTGCGCAAATCATATGTGGACTAAAAAAATTTCTTGTAATTTTGATGATTTTGACCACCCCGGGGTGGTGAAAATTTACAATTCTGGCAAGAATTTGCACATTTGTCAAAATTCCGAAATTTAGGCTCAAAATAGACTTTTGAACATCTGTGGACACTGCGCAAATGTTATGTGGACTAAAAAAAATTCTTGTAATTTTGATGATTTTGACCACCCTGGGGTGGTGAAAATGTACAATTCTGGCATGAATTTGCACATTTGTCAAAATTCCAAAATTTAGGCTCAAAATAGACTTTTGAACATCTATGGACACTGCGCAAATGATATGGGGACTAAAAAAATTTCTTGTAATTTTGATGATTTTGACCACCCCGGGGTGGTGAAAATTTACAATTCTGGCATGAATTTGCACACTTCTTAAAATTCCAAATTTTAGGCTCAAAAAAGACTTTTGAACATCTATGGACACTGCGCAAATGATAAGGGGACTTAAAAAAATTCTTGTAATTTTGATGATTTTGACAACCCCGGGTGGTGAAAATTTACAATTCTGGCAAGAATTTCAACATTTGTCAAAATTCCAAAATTTAGGCTCAAAATAGACTTTTGAACATCTATGGACACTGCGCAAATGATATGTGGACTAAAAAAATTTCGTGTAATTTTGATGATTTTGACCACCCGGGGTGGTGAAAATTTAGAATTCTGGCAAGAATTTGCACATTTGTCAAAATTCCAAAATTTAGGCTCAAAATAGACTTTTGAACATCTATGGACACTGCGCAAATGAAATGGGGACTAAAAAAATTTCTTGTAATTTTGATGATTTTGACCACCCCGGGTTGGTGAAAATTTACAATTCTGGCATGAATATGCACACTTCTTAAAATTCCCAAATTTTAGACTCAAAAAAGACTTTTGAACATCTATGGACACTGCGCAAATGATATGTGGACTAAAAAAATTTCGTGTAATTTTGATGATTTTGACCACCCCGGGGTGGTGAAAATTTAGAATTCTGGCAAGAATTTGCACATTTGTCAAAATTCCAAAATTTAGGCTCAAAATAGACTTTTGAACATCTGTGGACACTGCGCAAATGATATGTGGACTAAAAAAATTTCGTGTAATTTTGATGATTTTGACCACCCCGGGGTGGTGAAAATTTACAATTCTGGCAAGAATTTGCACATTTGTCAAAATTCCGAAATTTAGGCTCAAAATAGACTTTTGAACATCTGTGGACACTGCGCAAATGTTATGTGGACTAAAAAAAATTCTTGTAATTTTGATGATTTTGACCACCCTGGGGTGGTGAAAATGTACAATTCTGGCATGAATTTGCACATTTGTCAAAATTCCAAAATTTAGGCTCAAAATAGACTTTTGAACATCTATGGACACTGCGCAAATGATATGGGGACTTAAAAAAATTTCTTGTAATTTTGATGATTTTGACAACCCCGGGTGGTGAAAATTTACAATTCTGGCATGAATTTGCACACTTCTTAAAATTCCAAATTTTAGGCTCAAAAAAGACTTTTGAACATCTATGGACACTGCGCAAATGATAAGGGGACTTAAAAAAATTCTTGTAATTTTGATGATTTTGACAACCCCGGGTGGTGAAAATTTACAATTCTGGCAAGAATTTCAACATTTGTCAAAATTCCAAAATTTAGGCTCAAAATAGACTTTTGAACATCTATGGACACTGCGCAAATGATATGTGGACTAAAAAAATTTCGTGTAATTTTGATGATTTTGACCACCCGGGGTGGTGAAAATTTAGAATTCTGGCAAGAATTTGCACATTTGTCAAAATTCCAAAATTTAGGCTCAAAATAGACTTTTGAACATCTAAGGACACTGCGCAAATGAAATGGGGACTAAAAAAATTTCTTGTAATTTTGATGATTTTGACCACCCCGGGTTGGTGAAAATTTACAATTCTGGCATGAATATGCACACTTCTTAAAATTCCCAAATTTTAGACTCAAAAAAGACTTTTGAACATCTATGGACACTGCGCAAATGATATGTGGACTAAAAAAATTTCGTGTAATTTTGATGATTTTGACCACCCCGGGGTGGTGAAAATTTAGAATTCTGGCAAGAATTTGCACATTTGTCAAAATTCCAAAATTTAGGCTCAAAATAGACTTTTGAACATCTGTGGACACTGCGCAAATGATATGTGGACTAAAAAAATTTCGTGTAATTTTGATGATTTTGACCACCCCGGGGTGGTGAAAATTTACAATTCTGGCAAGAATTTGCACATTTGTCAAAATTCCGAAATTTAGGCTCAAAATAGACTTTTGAACATCTGTGGACACTGCGCAAATGTTATGTGGACTAAAAAAAATTCTTGTAATTTTGATGATTTTGACCACCCTGGGGTGGTGAAAATGTACAATTCTGGCATGAATTTGCACATTTGTCAAAATTCCAAAATTTAGGCTCAAAATAGACTTTTGAACATCTATGGACACTGCGCAAATGATATGGGGACTTAAAAAAATTTCTTGTAATTTTGATGATTTTGACCACCCCGGGGTGGTGAAAATTTACAATTCTGGCATGAATTTGCACACTTGTTAAAATTCCAAATTTTAGACTCAAAAAAGACTTTTGAACATCTATGGACACTGCGCAAATGATATGTGGACTAAACAAATTTCGTGTAATTTTGATGATTTTGACCACCCGGGGTGGTGAAAATTTAGAATTCTGGCAAGAATTTGCACATTTGTCAAAATTCCAAAATTTAGGCTCAAAATAGACTTTTGAACATCTAAGGACACTGCGCAAATGAAATGGGGACTAAAAAAATTTCTTGTAATTTTGATGATTTTGACCACCCCGGGGTGGTGAAAATTTACAATTCTGGCATGAATATGCACACTTCTTAAAATTCCCAAATTTAGGCTCAAAATAGACTTTTGAACATCTATGGACACTGCGCAAATGATATGTGGACTAAAAAAATTTCTTGTAATTTTGATGATTTTGACCACCCCGGGGTGGTGAAAATTTACAATTCTGGCAAGAATTTGCACATTTGTCAAAATTCCCAAATTTAGGCTCAAAATAGACTTTTGAACATCTGTGGACACTGCGCAAATGATATGGGGACTAAAAAAAATTCTTGTAATTTTGATGATTTTGACCACCCCGGGGTGGTGAAAATTTACAATTCTGGGATGAATATGCACACTTCTTAAAATTCCAAATTTTAGACTCAAAAAAGACTTTTGAACATCTATGGACACTGCGCAAATGATATGGGGACTCAAAAAATTTCTTGTAATTTTGATGATTTTGACCACCCCGGGGTGGTGAAAATTTACAATTCTGGCATGAATTTGCACATTTGTGAAAATTCCAAAATTTAGGCTCAAAATAGACTTTTGAACATCTATGGACACTGCGCAAATGATATGTGGACTAAAAAAATTTCTTGTAATTTTGATGATTTTGACCACCCGGGGTGGTGAAAATTTACAATTCTGTCTAGAATTTGCACATTTGTCAAAATTCCAAAATTTAGGCTCAAAATAGACTTTTGAACATCTGTGGACACTGCGCAAATCATATGTGGACTAAAAAAATTTCGTGTAATATTTGATGATTTTGACCACCCCGGGGTGGTGAAAATTTAGAATTCTGGCAAGAATTTGCACATTTGTCAAAATTCCCAAATTTAGGCTCAAAATAGACTTTTGAACATCTGTGGACACTGCGCAAATCATATGTGGACTAAAAAAATTTCGTGTAATTTTGATGATTTTGACCACCCCGGGGTGGTGAAAATTTACAATTCTGGCAAGAATTTGCACATTTGTCAAAATTCCCAAATTTAGGCTCAAAATAGACTTTTGAACATCTGTGGACACTGCGCAAATGATATGGGGACTAAAAAAAATTCTTGTAATTTTGATGATTTTGACCACCCCGGGGTGGTGAAAATGTACAATTCTGGCATGAATTTGCACATTTGTCAAAATTCCAAAATTTAGGCTCAAAATAGACTTTTGAACATCTATGGACACTGCGCAAATGATATGGGGACTAAAAAAATTCTTGTAATTTTGATGATTTTGACCACCCCGGGGTGGTGAAAATTTACAATTCTGGAAGAATATGCACACTTCTTAAAATTCCAAATTTTAGACTCAAAAAAGACTTTTGAACATCTATGGACACTGCGCAAATGATATGGGGACTCAAAAAATTTCTTGTAATTTTGATGATTTTGACCACCCCGGGGTGGTGAAAATTTACAATTCTGGCATGAATTTGCACATTTGTGAAAATTCCAAAATTTAGGCTCAAAATAGACTTTTGAACATCTATGGACACTGCGCAAATGATATGTGGACTAAAAAAATTTCTTGTAATTTTGATGATTTTGACCACCCGGGGTGGTGAAAATTTACAATTCTGTCTAGAATTTGCACATTTGTCAAAATTCCAAAATTTAGGCTCAAAATAGACTTTTGAACATCTGTGGACACTGCGCAAATCATATGTGGACTAAAAAAATTTCGTGTAATTTTGATGATTTTGACCACCCCGGGGTGGTGAAAATTTACAATTCTGGCAAGAATTTGCACATTTGTCAAAATTCCGAAATTTAGGCTCAAAATAGACTTTTGAACATCTGTGGACACTGCGCAAATGATATGGGGACTAAAAAAATTTCGTGTAATTTTGATGATTTTGACCACCCCGGGGTGGTGAAAATTTACAATTCTGGCATGAATTTGCACATTTGTCAAAATTCCGAAATTTAGGCTCAAAATAGACTTTTGAACATCTGTGGACACTGCGCAAATGTTATGTGGACTAAAAAAAATTCTTGTAATTTTGATGATTTTGACCACCCTGGGGTGGTGAAAATGTACAATTCTGGCATGAATTTGCACATTTGTCAAAATTCCAAAATTTAGGCTCAAAATAGACTTTTGAACATCTATGGACACTGCGCAAATGATATGGGGACTTAAAAAAATTTCTTGTAATTTTGATGATTTTGACCACCCCGGGGTGGTGAAAATTTACAATTCTGGCATGAATTTGCACACTTGTTAAAATTCCAAATTTTAGACTCAAAAAAGACTTTTGAACATCTATGGACACTGCGCAAATGATATGTGGACTAAACAAATTTCGTGTAATTTTGATGATTTTGACCACCCGGGGTGGTGAAAATTTAGAATTCTGGCAAGAATTTGCACATTTGTCAAAATTCCAAAATTTAGGCTCAAAATAGACTTTTGAACATCTAAGGACACTGCGCAAATGAAATGGGGACTAAACAAATTTCTTGTAATTTTGATGATTTTGACCACCCCGGGGTGGTGAAAATTTACAATTCTGGCATGAATATGCACACTTCTTAAAATTCCAAATTTTAGGCTCAAAAAAGACTTTTGAACATCTATGAACACTGCGCAAATGATATGTGGACTAAAAAAATTTCTTGTAATTTTGATGATTTTGACCACCCGGGGTGGTGAAAATTTACAATTCTGGCAAGAATTTGCACATTTGTCAAAATTCCCAAATTTAGGCTCAAAATAGACTTTTGAACATCTGTGGACACTGCGCAAATGATATGGGGACTAAAAAAAATTCTTGTAATTTTGATGATTTTGACCACCCCGGGGTGGTGAAAATGTACAATTCTGGCATGAATTTGCACATTTGTCAAAATTCCAAAATTTAGGCTCAAAATAGACTTTTGAACATCTATGGACACTGCGCAAATGATATGGGGACTAAAAAAATTCTTGTAATTTTGATGATTTTGACCACCCCGGGGTGGTGAAAATTTACAATTCTGGAAGAATATGCACACTTCTTAAAATTCCAAATTTTAGACTCAAAAAAGACTTTTGAACATCTATGGACACTGCGCAAATGATATGGGGACTCAAAAAATTTCTTGTAATTTTGATGATTTTGACCACCCCGGGGTGGTGAAAATTTACAATTCTGGCATGAATTTGCACATTTGTGAAAATTCCAAAATTTAGGCTCAAAATAGACTTTTGAACATCTATGGACACTGCGCAAATGATATGTGGACTAAAAAAATTTCTTGTAATTTTGATGATTTTGACCACCCGGGGTGGTGAAAATTTACAATTCTGTCTAGAATTTGCACATTTGTCAAAATTCCAAAATTTAGGCTCAAAATAGACTTTTGAACATCTGTGGACACTGCGCAAATCATATGTGGACTAAAAAAATTTCGTGTAATTTTGATGATTTTGACCACCCCGGGGTGGTGAAAATTTACAATTCTGGCAAGAATTTGCACATTTGTCAAAATTCCGAAATTTAGGCTCAAAATAGACTTTTGAACATCTGTGGACACTGCGCAAATGATATGGGGACTAAAAAAATTTCGTGTAATTTTGATGATTTTGACCACCCCGGGGTGGTGAAAATTTACAATTCTGGCATGAATTTGCACATTTGTCAAAATTCCGAAATTTAGGCTCAAAATAGACTTTTGAACATCTGTGGACACTGCGCAAATGTTATGTGGACTAAAAAAAATTCTTGTAATTTTGATGATTTTGACCACCCTGGGGTGGTGAAAATGTACAATTCTGGCATGAATTTGCACATTTGTCAAAATTCCAAAATTTAGGCTCAAAATAGACTTTTGAACATCTATGGACACTGCGCAAATGATATGGGGACTTAAAAAAATTTCTTGTAATTTTGATGATTTTGACCACCCCGGGGTGGTGAAAATTTACAATTCTGGCATGAATTTGCACACTTGTTAAAATTCCAAATTTTAGACTCAAAAAAGACTTTTGAACATCTATGGACACTGCGCAAATGATATGTGGACTAAACAAATTTCGTGTAATTTTGATGATTTTGACCACCCGGGGTGGTGAAAATTTAGAATTCTGGCAAGAATTTGCACATTTGTCAAAATTCCAAAATTTAGGCTCAAAATAGACTTTTGAACATCTAAGGACACTGCGCAAATGAAATGGGGACTAAACAAATTTCTTGTAATTTTGATGATTTTGACCACCCCGGGGTGGTGAAAATTTACAATTCTGGCATGAATATGCACACTTCTTAAAATTCCAAATTTTAGGCTCAAAAAAGACTTTTGAACATCTATGAACACTGCGCAAATGATATGTGGACTAAAAAAATTTCTTGTAATTTTGATGATTTTGACCACCCGGGGTGGTGAAAATTTACAATTCTGTCTAGAATTTGCACATTTGTCAAAATTCCAAAATTTAGGCTCAAAATAGACTTTTGAACATCTGTGGACACTGCGCAAATGATATGTGGACTAAAAAAATTTCGTGTAATTTTGATGATTTTGACCACCCCGGGTTGGTGAAAATTTACAATTCTGGCAAGAATTTGCACATTTGTCAAAATTCCCAAATTTAGGCTCAAAATAGACTTTTGAACATCTGTGGACACTGCGCAAATGATATGTGGACTAAAAAAATTTCTTGTAATTTTGATGATTTTGACCACCCCGGGGTGGTGAAAATTTACAATTCTGGCAAGAATTTGCATATTTGTCAAAATTCCCAAATTTAGGCTCAAAATAGACTTTTGAACATCTGTGGACACTGCGCAAATGATATGGGGACTAAAAAAAATTCTTGTAATTTTGATGATTTTGACCACCCCGGGGTGGTGAAAATGTACAATTCTGGCATGAATTTGCACATTTGTCAAAATTCCAAAATTTAGGCTCAAAATAGACTTTTGAACATCTATGGACACTGCGCAAATGATATGGGGACTAAAAAAATTCTTGTAATTTTGATGATTTTGACCACCCCGGGGTGGTGAAAATTTACAATTCTGGGATGAATATGCACACTTCTTAAAATTCCAAATTTTAGACTCAAAAAAGACTTTTGAACATCTATGGACACTGCGCAAATGATATGGGGACTCAAAAAATTTCTTGTAATTTTGATGATTTTGACCACCCCGGGGTGGTGAAAATTTACAATTCTGGCATGAATTTGCACATTTGTGAAAATTCCAAAATTTAGGCTCAAAATAGACTTTTGAACATCTATGGACACTGCGCAAATGATATGTGGACTAAAAAAATTTCTTGTAATTTTGATGATTTTGACCACCCGGGGTGGTGAAAATTTACAATTCTGTCTAGAATTTGCACATTTGTCAAAATTCCAAAATTTAGGCTCAAAATAGACTTTTGAACATCTGTGGACACTGCGCAAATCATATGTGGACTAAAAAAATTTCGTGTAATATTTGATGATTTTGACCACCCCGGGGTGGTGAAAATTTAGAATTCTGGCAAGAATTTGCACATTTGTCAAAATTCCCAAATTTAGGCTCAAAATAGACTTTTGAACATCTGTGGACACTGCGCAAACCATATGTGGACTAAAAAAATTTCGTGTAATTTTGATGATTTTGACCACCCCGGGGTGGTGAAAATGTACAATTCTGGCAAGAATTTGCACATTTGTCAAAATTCCCAAATTTAGGCTCAAAATAGACTTTTGAACATCTATGGACACTGCGCAAATGATATGGGGACTAAAAAAATTCTTGTAATTTTGATGATTTTGACCACCCCGGGGTGGTGAAAATTTACAATTCTGGAAGAATATGCACACTTCTTAAAATTCCAAATTTTAGACTCAAAAAAGACTTTTGAACATCTATGGACACTGCGCAAATGATATGGGGACTCAAAAAATTTCTTGTAATTTTGATGATTTTGACCACCCCGGGGTGGTGAAAATTTACAATTCTGGCATGAATTTGCACATTTGTGAAAATTCCAAAATTTAGGCTCAAAATAGACTTTTGAACATCTATGGACACTGCGCAAATGATATGTGGACTAAAAAAATTTCTTGTAATTTTGATGATTTTGACCACCCGGGGTGGTGAAAATTTACAATTCTGTCTAGAATTTGCACATTTGTCAAAATTCCAAAATTTAGGCTCAAAATAGACTTTTGAACATCTGTGGACACTGCGCAAATCATATGTGGACTAAAAAAATTTCGTGTAATATTTGATGATTTTGACCACCCCGGGGTGGTGAAAATTTAGAATTCTGGCAAGAATTTGCACATTTGTCAAAATTCCCAAATTTAGGCTCAAAATAGACTTTTGAACATCTGTGGACACTGCGCAAATCATATGTGGACTAAAAAAATTTCGTGTAATTTTGATGATTTTGACCACCCCGGGGTGGTGAAAATTTACAATTCTGGCAAGAATTTGCACATTTGTCAAAATTCCGAAATTTAGGCTCAAAATAGACTTTTGAACATCTGTGGACACTGCGCAAATGATATGGGGACTAAAAAAATTTCGTGTAATTTTGATGATTTTGACCACCCCGGGGTGGTGAAAATTTACAATTCTGGCATGAATTTGCACATTTGTCAAAATTCCAAAATTTAGGCTCAAAATAGACTTTTGAACATCTATGGACACTGCGCAAATGATATGTGGACTAAAAAAATTTCTTGTAATTTTGATGATTTTGACCACCCGGGGTGGTGAAAATTTACAATTCTGTCTAGAATTTGCACATTTGTCAAAATTCCAAAATTTAGGCTCAAAATAGACTTTTGAACATCTGTGGACACTGCGCAAATCATATGTGGACTAAAAAAATTTCGTGTAATTTTGATGATTTTGACCACCCCGGGGTGGTGAAAATTTACAATTCTGGCAAGAATTTGCACATTTGTCAAAATTCCAAAATTTAGGCTCAAAATAGACTTTTGAACATCTGTGGACACTGCGCAAATCATATGTGGACTAAAAAAATTTCGTGTAATTTTGATGATTTTGACCACCCCGGGGTGGTGAAAATTTACAATTCTGGCAAGAATTTGCACATTTGTCAAAATTCCCAAATTTAGGCTCAAAATAGACTTTTGAACATCTGTGGACACTGCGCAAATGATATGTGGACTAAAAAAAATTCTTGTAATTTTGATGATTTTGACCACCCCGGGGTGGTGAAAATGTACAATTCTGGCATGAATTTGCACATTTGTCAAAATTCCAAAATTTAGGCTCAAAATAGACTTTTGAACATCTATGGACACTGCGCAAATGATATGGGGACTAAAAAAATTTCTTGTAATTTTGATGATTTTGACCACCCCGGGGTGGTGAAAATTTACAATTCTGGCATGAATATGCACACTTCTTAAAATTCCAAATTTTAGACTCAAAAAAGACTTTTGAACATCTATGGACACTGCGCAAATGATATGGGGACTAAAAAAATTTCTTGTAATTTTGATGATTTTGACCACCCCGGGGTGGTGAAAATTTACAATTCTGGCATGAATTTGCACATTTGTGAAAATTCCAAAATTTAGGCTCAAAATAGACTTTTGAACATCTATGGACACTGCGCAAATGATATGGGGACTAAAAAAAATTCGTGTAATTTTGATGATTTTGACAACCCCGGGGTGGTGAAAATTTACAATTCTGGCAAGAATTTCAACATTTGTCAAAATTCCAAAATTTAGGCTCAAAATAGACTTTTGAACATCTATGGACACTGCGCAAATGATATGTGGACTAAAAAAATTTCGTGTAATTTTGATGATTTTGACCACCCCGGGGTGGTGAAAATTTAGAATTCTGGCAAGAATTTGCACATTTGTCAAAATTCCAAAATTTAGGCTCAAAATAGACTTTTGAACATCTATGGACACTGCGCAAATGAAATGGGGACTAAAAAATTTCTTGTAATTTTGATGATTTTGACCACCCCGGGGTGGTGAAAATTTACAATTCTGGCATGAATATGCACACTTCTTAAAATTCAAAATTTTAGGCTCAAAATAGACTTTTGAACATCTATGAACACTGCACAAATGATATGGGGACTAAAAAAAATTCTTGTAATTTTGATGATTTTGACCATCCCGGGGTGGTGAAAATTTACAATTCTGGCAAGAATTTGCACATTTGTCAAAATTCCGAAATTTAGGCTCAAAATAGACTTTTGAACATCTGTGGACACTGCGCAAATGATATGTGGACTAAAAAAAATTCTTGTAATTTTGATGATTTTGACCACCCCGGGGTGGTGAAAATGTACAATTGTGGCATGAATTTGCACATTTGTCAAAATTCCCAAATTTAGGCTCAAAATAGACTTTTGAACATCTATGGACACTGCGCAAATGTTATGGGGACTAAAAAAATTTCTTGTAATTTTGATGATTTTGACCACCCCGGGGTGGTGAAAATTTACAATTCTGGCATGAATTTGCACACTTCTTAAAATTCCAAATTTTAGGCTCAAAAAAGACTTTTGAACATCTATGGACACTGCGCAAATGATATGGGGACTTAAAAAATTTCTTGTAATTTTGATGATTTTGACAACCCCGGGGTGGTCAAAATTTACAATTCTGGGAAGAATTTGCACATTTGTCAAAATTCCAAAATCTAGGCTCAAAATAGACTTTTGAACATCTGTGGACACTGCGCAAATGATATGTGGACTAAAAAAATTTCGTGTAATTTTGATGATTTTGACCACCCCGGGGTGGTGAAAATGTACAATTCTGGCAAGAATTTGCACATTTGTCAAAATTCCAAAATTTAGGCTCAAAATAGACTTTTGAACATCTATGGACACTGCGCAAATGATATGGGGACTAAAAAAATTTCTTGTAATTTTGATTATTTTGACCACCCCGGGGTGGTGAAAATTTACAATTCTGGCATGAATTTGCACACTTCTTAAAATTCCAAATTTTAGGCTCAAAAAAGACTTTTGAACATCTATGGACACTGCGCAAATGATATTGGGACTTAAAAAATTTCTTGTAATTTTGATGATTTTGACAACCCCGGGGTGGTCAAAATTTACAATTCTGGCAAGAATTTGCACATTTGTCAAAATTCCAAAATCTAGGCTCAAAATAGACTTTCGAACATCTGTGGACACTGCGCAAATGATATGTGGACTAAAAAAATTTCGTGTAATTTTGATGATTTTGACCACCCCGGGGTGGTGAAAATTTACAATTCTGGCAAGAATTTGCACATTTGTCAAAATTCCAAAATTTAGGCTCAAAATAGACTTTTGAACATCTATGGACACTGCGCAAATCATATGTGGACTAAAAAAATTTCGTGTAATTTTGGTGATTTTGACCACCCCGGGGTGGTGAAAATTTACAATTCTGCAATGAATTTGCACATTTGTCAAAATTCCAAAATTTAGGCTCAAAATAGACTTTTGAACATCTATGGACACTGCGCAAATGATATGGGGACTTAAAAAATTTCTTGTAATTTTGATGATTTTGACAACCCCGGGGTGGTCAAAATTTACAATTCTGGCAAGAATTTGCACATTTGTCAAAATTCCAAAATCTAGGCTCAAAATAGACTTTTGAACATCTGTGGACACTGCGCAAATGATATGTGGACTAAAAAAATTTCGTGTAATTTTGATGATTTTGACCACCCCGGGGTGGTGAAAATGTACAATTCTGGCAAGAATTTGCACATTTGTCAAAATTCCAAAATTTAGGCTCAAAATAGACTTTTGAACATCTATGGACACTGCGCAAATGATATGGGGACTAAAAATATTTCTTGTAATTTTGATGATTTTGACCACCCCGGGGTGGTGAAAATTTACATTTCTGGCATGAATTTGCACACTTCTTAAAATTCCAAATTTTAGGCTCAAAAAAGACTTTTGAACATCTATGGATACTGCGCAAATGATATGGGGACTCAAAAAATTTCTTGTAATTTTGATGATTTTGACCACCCCGGGGTGGTGAAAATTTACAATTCTGGCATGAATTTGCACATTTGTGAAAATTCCAAAATTTAGGCTCAAAATAGACTTTTGAACATCTGTGGACACTGCGCAAATGATATGGGGACTAAAAAAAATTCTTGTAATTTTGATGATTTTGACAACCCCGGGGTGGTGAAAATTTACAATTCTGGCATGAATTTGCACACTTCTTAAAATTCCAAATTTTAGACTCAAAAAAGACTTTTGAACATCTATGGACACTGCGCAAATGATATGGGGACTCAAAAAATTTCTTGTAATTTTGATGATTTTGACCACCCCGGGGTGGTGAAAATTTACAATTCTGGCATGAATTTGCACATTTGTCAAAATTCCAAAATTTAGGCTCAAAATAGACTTTTGAACATCTATGGACACTGCGCAAATGATATGGGGACTAAAAAAATTTCTTGTAATTTTGATGATTTTGACCACCCCGGGGTGGTGAAAATTTACAATTCTGGCAAGAATTTCAACATTTGTCAAAATTCCAAAATTTAGGCTCAAAATAGACTTTTGAACATCTATGGACACTGCGCAAATGATATGTGGACTAAAAAAATTTCTTGTAATTTTGATGATTTTGACCACCCCGGGGTGGTGAAAATTTACAATTCTGGCATGAATTTGCACATTTGTCAAAATTCCAAAATTTAGGCTCAAAATAGACTTTTGAACATCTATGGACACTGCGCAAATGAAATGGGGACTAAAAAATTTCTTGTAATTTTGATGATTTTGACCACCCCGGGGTGGTGAAAATTTACAATTCTGGCATGAATATGCACACTTCTTAAAATTCCAAATTTTAGGCTCAAAAAAGACTTTTGAACATCTATGAACACTGCACAAATGATATGGGGACTAAAAAAATTTCTTGTAATTTTGATGATTTTGACCACCCCGGGGTGGTGAAAATTTACAATTCTGGCAAGAATTTGCACATTTGTCAAAATTCCGAAATTTAGGCTCAAAATAGACTTTTGAACATCTGTGGACACTGCGCAAATGATATGGGGACTAAAAAAAATTCTTGTAATTTTGATGATTTTGACCACCCCGGGGTGGTGAAAATGTACAATTCTGGCATGAATTTGCACATTTGTCAAAATTCCAAAATTTAGGCTCAAAATAGACTTTTGAACATCTATGGACACTGCGCAAATGATATGGGGACTAAAAAAATTTCTTGTAATTTTGATGATTTTGACCACCCCGGGGTGGTGAAAATTTACAATTCTGGCATGAATTTGCACACTTCTTAAAATTCCAAATTTTAGGCTCAAAAAAGACTTTTGAACATCTATTGACACTGCGCAAATGATATGTGGACTAAAAAAAATTCTTGTAATTTTGATGATTTTGACCACCCCGGGGTGGTGAAAATTTACAATTGTGGCATGAATTTGCACATTTGTCAAAATTCCCAAATTTAGGCTCAAAATAGACTTTTGAACATCTATGGACACTGCGCAAATGATATGGGGACTAAAAAAAATTCGTGTAATTTTGATGATTTTGACAACCCCGGGGTGGTGAAAATTTACAATTCTGGCAAGAATTTGCACATTTGTCAAAATTCCGAAATTTAGGCTCAAAATAGACTTTTGAACATCTGTGGACACTGCGCAAATGATATGTGGACTAAAAAAAATTCTTGTAATTTTGATGATTTTGACCACCCCGGGGTGGTGAAAATGTACAATTCTGGCATGAATTTGCACATTTGTCAAAATTCCAAAATTTAGGCTCAAAATAGACTTTTGAACATCTATGGACACTGCGCAAATGATATGGGGACTAAAAAAATTTCTTGTAATTTTGATGATTTTGACCACCCCGGGGTGGTGAAAATTTACAATTCTGGCATGAATATGCACACTTCTTAAAATTCCAAATTTTAGACTCAAAAAAGACTTTTGAACATCTATGGACACTGCGCAAATGATATGGGGACTAAAAAAATTTCTTGTAATTTTGATGATTTTGACCACCCCGGGGTGGTGAAAATTTACAATTCTGGCATGAATTTGCACATTTGTCAAAATTCCCAAATTTAGGCTCAAAATAGACTTTTGAACATCTATGGACACTGCGCAAATGATATGGGGACTAAAAAAAATTCGTGTAATTTTGATGATTTTGACCACCCCGGGGTGGTGAAAATTTACAATTCTGGCAAGAATTTCAACATTTGTCAAAATTCCAAAATTTAGGCTCAAAATAGACTTTTGAACATCTATGGACACTGCGCAAATGATATGTGGACTAAAAAAATTTCGTGTAATTTTGATGATTTTGACCACCCCGGGGTGGTGAAAATTTAGAATTCTGGCATGAATTTGCACATTTGTCAAAATTCCAAAATTTAGGCTCAAAATAGACTTTTGAACATCTATGGACACTGCGCAAATGAAATGGGGACTAAAAAATTTCTTGTAATTTTGATGATTTTGACCACCCCGGGGTGGTGAAAATTTACAATTCTGGCATGAATATGCACACTTCTTAAAATTCCAAATTTTAGGCTCAAAATAGACTTTTGAACATCTATGAACACTGCACAAATGATATGGGGACTAAAAAAATTTCTTGTAATTTTGATGATTTTGACCACCCCGGGGTGGTGAAAATTTACAATTCTGGCAAGAATTTGCACATTTGTCAAAATTCCGAAATTTAGGCTCAAAATAGACTTTTGAACATCTGTGGACACTGCGCAAATGATATGTGGACTAAAAAAAATTCTTGTAATTTTGATGATTTTGACCACCCCAGGGTGGTGAAAATGTACAATTCTGGCATGAATTTGCACATTTGTCAAAATTCCAAAATTTAGGCTCAAAATAGACTTTTGAACATCTATGGACACTGCGCAAATGATATGGGGACTAAAAAAATTTCGTGTAATTTTGATGATTTTGACCACCCCGGGGTGGTGAAAATTTACAATTCTGGCATGAATTTGCACACTTCTTAAAATTCCAAATTTTAGGCTCAAAAAAGACTTTTGAACATCTATGGACACTGCGCAAATGATATGTGGACTAAAAACAATTCTTGTAATTTTGATGATTTTGACCACCCCGGGGTGGTGAAAATTTACAATTGTGGCATGAATTTGCACATTTGTCAAAATTCCAAAATTTAGGCTCAAAATAGACTTTTGAACATCTATGGACACTGCGCAAATGATATGGGGACTAAAAAAATTTCGTGTAATTTTGATGATTTTGACCACCCCGGGGTGGTGAAAATTTACAATTCTGGCATGAATTTGCACACTTCTTAAAATTCCAAATTTTAGGCTCAAAAAAGACTTTTGAACATCTATGGACACTGCGCAAATGATATGGGGACTTAAAAAATTTCTTGTAATTTTGATGATTTTGACAACCCCGGGGTGGTCAAAATTTACAATTCTGGCAAGAATTTCAACATTTGTCAAAATTCCAAAATCTAGGCTCAAAATAGACTTTTGAACATCTGTGGACACTGCGCAAATGATATGTGGACTAAAAAAATTTCGTGTAATTTTGATGATTTTGACCACCCCGGGGTGGTGAAAATTTACAATTCTGGCAAGAATTTGCACATTTGTCAAAATTCCAAAATTTAGGCTCAAAATAGACTTTTGAACATCTATGGACACTGCGCAAATGATATGGGGACTAAAAAAATTTCTTGTAATTTTGATGATTTTGACCACCCCGGGGTGGTGAAAATTTACAATTCTGGCATGAATTTGCACACTTCTTAAAATTCCAAATTTTAGGCTAAAAAAAGACTTTTGAACATCTATGGACACTGCGCAAATGATATGTGGACTAAAAAAAATTCTTGTAATTTTGATGATTTTGACCACCCCGGGGTGGTGAAAATTTACAATTGTGGCATGAATTTGCACATTTGTCAAAATTCCCAAATTTAGGCTCAAAATAGACTTTTGAACATCTATGGACACTGCGCAAATGATATGGGGACTAAAAAAATTTCTTGTAATTTTGATGATTTTGACCACCCCGGGGTGGTGAAAATTTACAATTCTGGCATGAATTTGCACACTTCTTAAAATTCCAAATTTTAGGCTCAAAAAAGACTTTTGAACATCTATGGACACTGCGCAAATGATATTGGGACTTAAAAAATTTCTTGTAATTTTGATGATTTTGACAACCCCGGGGTGGTCAAAATTTACAATTCTGGCAAGAATTTGCACATTTGTCAAAATTCCAAAATCTAGGCTCAAAATAGACTTTCGAACATCTGTGGACACTGCGCAAATGATATGTGGACTAAAAAAATTTCGTGTAATTTTGATGATTTTGACCACCCCGGGGTGGTGAAAATTTACAATTCTGGCAAGAATTTGCACATTTGTCAAAATTCCAAAATTTAGGCTCAAAATAGACTTTTGAACATCTATGGACACTGCGCAAATCATATGTGGACTAAAAAAAATTCGTGTAATTTTGGTGATTTTGACCACCCCGGGGTGGTGAAAATTTACAATTCTGGCATGAATTTGCACATTTGTCAAAATTCCAAAATTTAGGCTCAAAATAGACTTTTGAACATCTATGGACACTGCGCAAATGATATGGGGACTTAAAAATATTTCTTGTAATTTTGATGATTTTGACCACCCCGGGGTGGTGAAAATTTACATTTCTGGCATGAATTTGCACACTTCTTAAAATTCCAAATTTTAGGCTCAAAAAAGACTTTTGAACATCTATGGATACTGCGCAAATGATATGGGGACTCAAAAAATTTCTTGTAATTTTGATGATTTTGACAACCCCGGGGTGGTGAAAATTTACAATTCTGGCATGAATTTGCACATTTGTGAAAATTCCAAAATTTAGGCTCAAAATAGACTTTTGAACATCTGTGGACACTGCGCAAATGATATGGGGACTAAAAAAAATTTGTGTAATTTTGATGATTTTGACAACCCCGGGGTGGTGAAAATTTACAATTCTGGCATGAATTTGCACACTTCTTAAAATTCCAAATTTTAGACTCAAAAAAGACTTTTGAACATCTATGGACACTGCGCAAATGATATGGGGACTCAAAAAATTTCTTGTAATTTTGATGATTTTGACCACCCCGGGGTGGTGAAAATTTACAATTCTGGCATGAATTTGCACATTTGTCAAAATTCCAAAATTTAGGCTCAAAATAGACTTTTGAACATCTATGGACACTGCGCAAATGATATGGGGACTAAAAAAATTTCTTGTAATTTTGATGATTTTGACCACCCCGGGGTGGTGAAAATTTACAATTCTGGCAAGAATTTCAACATTTGTCAAAATTCCAAAATTTAGGCTCAAAATAGACTTTTGAACATCTATGGACACTGCGCAAATGATATGTGGACTAAAAAAATTTCTTGTAATTTTGATGATTTTGACCACCCCGGGGTGGTGAAAATTTACAATTCTGGCATGAATTTGCACATTTGTCAAAATTCCAAAATTTAGGCTCAAAATAGACTTTTGAACATCTATGGACACTGCGCAAATGAAATGGGGACTAAAAAATTTCTTGTAATTTTGATGATTTTGACCACCCCGGGGTGGTGAAAATTTACAATTCTGGCATGAATATGCACACTTCTTAAAATTCCAAATTTTAGGCTCAAAAAAGACTTTTGAACATCTATGAACACTGCACAAATGATATGGGGACTAAAAAAATTTCTTGTAATTTTGATGATTTTCACCACCCCGGGGTGGTGAAAATTTACAATTCTGGCAAGAATTTGCACATTTATCAAAATTCCGAAATTTAGGCTCAAAATAGACTTTTGAACATCTGTGGACACTGCGCAAATGATATGTGGACTAAAAAAAATTCTTGTAATTTTGATGATTTTGACCACCCCGGGGTGGTGAAAATGTACAATTCTGGCATGAATTTGCACATTTGTCAAAATTCCAAAATTTAGGCTCAAAATAGACTTTTGAACATCTATGGACACTGCGCAAATGATATGGGGACTAAAAAAATTTCTTGTAATTTTGATGATTTTGACCACCCCGGGGTGGTGAAAATTTACAATTCTGGCATGAATTTGCACACTTCTTAAAATTCCAAATTTTAGGCTCAAAAAAGACTTTTGAACATCTATGGACACTGCGCAAATGATATGTGGACTAAAAAAAATTCTTGTAATTTTGATGATTTTGACCACCCCGGGGTGGTGAAAATTTACAATTGTGGCATGAATTTGCACATTTGTCAAAATTCCCAAATTTAGGCTCAAAATAGACTTTTGAACATCTATGGACACTGCGCAAATGATATGGGGACTAAAAAAAATTCGTGTAATTTTGATGATTTTGACAACCCCGGGGTGGTGAAAATTTACAATTCTGGCAAGAATTTCAACATTTGTCAAAATTCCAAAATTTAGGCTCAAAATAGACTTTTGAACATCTATGGACACTGCGCAAATGATATGTGGACTAAAAAAATTTCGTGTAATTTTGATGATTTTGACCACCCCGGGGTGGTGAAAATTTACAATTCTGGCATGAATTTGCACATTTGTCAAAATTCCAAAATTTAGGCTCAAAATAGACTTTTGAACATCTATGGACACTGCGTAAATGATATGGGGACTAAAAAAATTTCTTGTAATTTTGATGATTTTGACCACCCCGGGGTGGTGAAAATTTACAATTCTGGCATGAATTTGCACACTTCTTAAAATTCCAAATTTTAGGCTCAAAAAAGACTTTTGAACATCTATGGACACTGCGCAAATGATATGTGGACTAAAAAAAATTCTTGTAATTTTGATGATTTTGACCACCCCGGGGTGGTGAAAATTTACAATTGTGGCATGAATTTGCACATTTGTCAAAATTCCCAAATTTAGGCTCAAAATAGACTTTTGAACATCTATGGACACTGCGCAAATGATATGGGGACTAAAAAAATTTCGTGTAATTTTGATGATTTTGACCACCCCGGGGTGGTGAAAATTTACAATTCTGGCATGAATTTGCACACTTCTTAAAATTCCAAATTTTAGGCTCAAAAAAGACTTTTGAACATCTATGGACACTGCGCAAATGATATGGGGACTTAAAAAATTTCTTGTAATTTTGATGATTTTGACAACCCCGGGGTGGTGAAAATGTACAATTCTGGCAAGAATTTCAACATTTGTCAAAATTCCAAAATCTAGGCTCAAAATAGACTTTTGAACATCTGTGGACACTGCGCAAATGATATGTGGACTAAAAAAATTTCGTGTAATTTTGATGATTTTGACCACCCCGGGGTGGTGAAAATTTACAATTCTGGCAAGAATTTGCACATTTGTCAAAATTCCAAAATTTAGGCTCAAAATAGACTTTTGAACATCTATGGACACTGCGCAAATGATATGGGGACTAAAAAAATTTCTTGTAATTTTGATGATTTTGACCACCCCGGGGTGGTGAAAATTTACAATTCTGGCATGAATTTGCACACTTCTTAAAATTCCAAATTTTAGGCTCAAAAAAGACTTTTGAACATCTATGGACACTGCGCAAATGATATGTGGACTAAAAAAAATTCTTGTAATTTTGATGATTTTGACCACCCCGGGGTGGTGAAAATTTACAATTGTGGCATGAATTTGCACATTTGTCAAAATTCCCAAATTTAGGCTCAAAATAGACTTTTGAACATCTATGGACACTGCGCAAATGATATGGGGACTAAAAAAATTTCTTGTAATTTTGATGATTTTGACCACCCCGGGGTGGTGAAAATTTACAATTCTGGCATGAATTTGCACACTTCTTAAAATTCCAAATTTTAGGCTCAAAAAAGACTTTTGAACATCTATGGACACTGCGCAAATGATATTGGGACTTAAAAAATTTCTTGTAATTTTGATGATTTTGACAAACCGGGGTGGTCAAAATTTACAATTCTGGCAAGAATTTCAACATTTGTCAAAATTCCAAAATCTAGGCTCAAAATAGACTTTTGAACATCTGTGGACACTGCGCAAATGATATGTGGACTAAAAAAATTTCGTGTAATTTTGATGATTTTGACCACCCCGGGTTGGTGAAAATTTACAATTCTGGCAAGAATTTGCACATTTGTCAAAATTCCAAAATTTAGGCTCAAAATAGACTTTTGAACATCTGTGGACACTGCGCAAATGATATGTGGACTAAAAAAAATTCGTGTAATTTTGGTGATTTTGACCACCCCGGGGTGGTGAAAATTTACAATTCTGGCAAGAATTTGCACATTTGTCAAAATTCCCAAATTTAGGCTCAAAATAGACTTTTGAACATCTATGGACACTGCGCAAATGATATGGGGACTAAAAGAAATTCGTGTAATTTTGATGATTTTGACAACCCCGGGGTGGTGAAAATTTACAATTCTGGCAAGAATTTCAACATTTGTCAAAATTCCAAAATTTAGGCTCAAAATAGACTTTTGAACATCTATGGACACTGCGCAAATGATATGTGGACTAAAAAAATTTCGTGTAATTTTGATGATTTTGACCACCCCGGGGTGGTGAAAATTTACAATTCTGGCATGAATTTGCACATTTGTCAAAATTCCAAAATTTAGGCTCAAAATAGACTTTTGAACATCTATGGACACTGCACAAATGAAATGGGGACTAAAAAATTTCGTGTAATTTTGATGATTTTGACCACCCCGGGGTGGTGAAAATTTACAATTCTGGCATGAATATGCACACTTCTTAAAATTCCAAATTTTAGGCTCAAAAAAGACTTTTGAACATCTATGAACACTGCACAAATGATATGGGGACTAAAAAAATTTCTTGTAATTTTGATGATTTTGACCACCCCGGGGTGGTGAAAATTTACAATTCTGGCAAGAATTTGCACATTTGTCAAAATTCCGAAATTTAGGCTCAAAATAGACTTTTGAACATCTGTGGACACTGCGCAAATGATATGTGGACTAAAAAAAATTCTTGTAATTTTGATGATTTTGACCACCCCGGGGTGGTGAAAATGTACAATTCTGGCATGAATTTGCACATTTGTCAAAATTCCAAAATTTAGGCTCAAAATAGACTTTTGAACATCTATGGACACTGCGCAAATGATATGGGGACTAAAAAAATTTCTTGTAATTTTGATGATTTTGACCACCCCGGGGTGGTGAAAATTTACAATTCTGGCATGAATTTGCACACTTCTTTAAATTCCAAATTTTAGGCTCAAAATAGACTTTTGAACATCTATGGACACTGCGCAAATGATATGTGGACTAAAAAAAATTCGTGTAATTTTGATGATTTTGACAACCCCGGGGTGGTGAAAATTTACAATTCTGGCAAGAATTTCAACATTTGTCAAAATTCCAAAATTTAGGCTCAAAATAGACTTTTGAACATCTATGGACACTGCGCAAATGATATGTGGACTAAAAAAATTTCGTGTAATTTTGATGATTTTGACCACCCCGGGGTGGTGAAAATTTACAATTCTGGCATGAATTTGCACATTTGTCAAAATTCCAAAATTTAGGCTCAAAATAGACTTTTGAACATCTATGGACACTGCACAAATGAAATGGGGACTAAAAAATTTCTTGTAATTTTGATGATTTTGACCACCCTGGGGTGGTGAAAATTTACAATTCTGGCATGAATATGCACACTTCTTAAAATTCCATATTTTAGGCTCAAAAAAGACTTTTGAACATCTATGAACACTGCACAAATGATATGGGGACTAAAAAAATTTCTTGTAATTTTGATGATTTTGACCACCCCGGGGTGGTGAAAATTTACAATTCTGGCAAGAATTTGCACATTTGTCAAAATTCCAAAATTTAGGCTCAAAATAGACTTTTGAACATCTGTGGACACTGCGCAAATGATATGTGGACTAAAAAAAATTCTTGTAATTTTGATGATTTTGACCACCCCGGGGTGGTGAAAATGTACAATTCTGGCATGAATTTGCACATTTGTCAAAATTCCAAAATTTAGGCTCAAAATAGACTTTTGAACATCTATGGACACTGCGCAAATGATATGGGGACTAAAAAAATTTCTTGTAATTTTGATGATTTTGACCACCCCGGGGTGGTGAAAATTTACAATTCTGGCATGAATTTGCACACTTCTTAAAATTCCAAATTTTAGGCTCAAAAAAGACTTTTGAACATCTATGGACACTGCGCAAATGATATGTGGACTAAAAAAAATTCTTGTAATTTTGATGATTTTGACCACCCCGGGGTGGTGAAAATTTACAATTGTGGCATGAATTTGCACATTTGTCAAAATTCCCAAATTTAGGCTCAAAATAGACTTTTGAACATCTATGGACACTGCGCAAATGATATGGGGACTAAAAAAATTTCGTGTAATTTTGATGATTTTGACCACCCCGGGGTGGTGAAAATTTACAATTCTGGCATGAATTTGCACACTTCTTAAAATTCCAAATTTTAGGCTCAAAAAAGACTTTTGAACATCTATGGACACTGCGCAAATGATATGGGGACTTAAAAAATTTCTTGTAATTTTGATGATTTTGACAACCCCGGGGTGGTCAAAATTTACAATTCTGGCAAGAATTTCAACATTTGTCAAAATTCCAAAATCTAGGCTCAAAATAGACTTTTGAACATCTGTGGACACTGCGCAAATGATATGTGGACTAAAAAAATTTCGTGTAATTTTGATGATTTTGACCACCCCGGGGTGGTGAAAATTTACAATTCTGGCAAGAATTTGCACATTTGTCAAAATTCCAAAATTTAGGCTCAAAATAGACTTTTGAACATCTATGGACACTGCGCAAATGATATGGGGACTAAAAAAATTTCTTGTAATTTTGATGATTTTGACCACCCCGGGGTGGTGAAAATTTACAATTCTGGCATGAATTTGCACACTTCTTAAAATTCCAAATTTTAGGCTCAAAAAAGACTTTTGAACATCTATGGACACTGCGCAAATGATATGTGGACTAAAAAAAATTCTTGTAATTTTGATGATTTTGACCACCCCGGGGTGGTGAAAATTTACAATTGTGGCATGAATTTGCACATTTGTCAAAATTCCCAAATTTAGGCTCAAAATAGACTTTTGAACATCTATGGACACTGCGCAAATGATATGTGGACTAAAAAAATTTCGTGTAATTTTGATGATTTTGACCACCCCGGGGTGGTGAAAATTTACAATTCTGGCAAGAATTTGCACATTTGTCAAAATTCCAAAATTTAGGCTCAAAATAGACTTTTGAACATCTGTGGACACTGCGCAAATGATATGTGGACTAAAAAAATTTCGTGTAATTTTGATGATTTTGACCACCCCGGGGTGGTGAAAATTTACAATTCTGGCATGAATTTGCACATTTGTCAAAATTCCCAAATTTAGGCTCAAAATAGACTTTTGAACATCTATGGACACTGCGCAAATGAAATGGGGACTAAAAAATTTCTTGTAATTTTGATGATTTTGACCACCCCGGGGTGGTGAAAATTTACAATTCTGGCATGAATATGCACACTTCTTAAAATTCCAAATTTTAGGCTCAAAATAGACTTTTGAACATCTATGAACACTGCACAAATGATATGGGGACTAAAAAAATTTCTTGTAATTTTGATGATTTTGACCACCCCGGGGTGGTGAAAATTTACAATTCTGGCAAGAATTTGCACATTTGTCAAAATTCCGAAATTTAGGCTCAAAATAGACTTTTGAACATCTGTGGACACTGCGCAAATGATATGTGGACTAAAAAAAATTCTTGTAATTTTGATGATTTTGACCACCCCAGGTTGGTGAAAATGTACAATTCTGGCATGAATTTGCACATTTGTCAAAATTCCAAAATTTAGGCTCAAAATAGACTTTTGAACATCTATGGACACTGCGCAAATGATATGTGGACTAAAAAAATTTCGTGTAATTTTGATGATTTTGACCACCCCGGGGTGGTGAAAATTTACAATTCTGGCATGAATTTGCACATTTGTCAAAATTCCAAAATTTAGGCTCAAAATAGACTTTTGAACATCTATGGACACTGCACAAATGAAATGGGGACTAAAAAATTTCTTGTAATTTTGATGATTTTGACCACCCTGGGGTGGTGAAAATTTACAATTCTGGCATGAATATGCACACTTCTTAAAATTCCATATTTTAGGCTCAAAAAAGACTTTTGAACATCTATGAACACTGCACAAATGATATGGGGACTAAAAAAATTTCTTGTAATTTTGATGATTTTGACCACCCCGGGGTGGTGAAAATTTACAATTCTGGCAAGAATTTGCACATTTGTCAAAATTCCAAAATTTAGGCTCAAAATAGACTTTTGAACATCTGTGGACACTGCGCAAATGATATGTGGACTAAAAAAAATTCTTGTAATTTTGATGATTTTGACCACCCCGGGGTGGTGAAAATGTACAATTCTGGCATGAATTTGCACATTTGTCAAAATTCCAAAATTTAGGCTCAAAATAGACTTTTGAACATCTATGGACACTGCGCAAATGATATGGGGACTAAAAAAATTTCTTGTAATTTTGATGATTTTGACCACCCCGGGGTGGTGAAAATTTACAATTCTGGCATGAATTTGCACACTTCTTAAAATTCCAAATTTTAGGCTCAAAAAAGACTTTTGAACATCTATGGACACTGCGCAAATGATATGTGGACTAAAAAAAATTCTTGTAATTTTGATGATTTTGACCACCCCGGGGTGGTGAAAATTTACAATTGTGGCATGAATTTGCACATTTGTCAAAATTCCCAAATTTAGGCTCAAAATAGACTTTTGAACATCTATGGACACTGCGCAAATGATATGGGGACTAAAAAAATTTCGTGTAATTTTGATGATTTTGACCACCCCGGGGTGGTGAAAATTTACAATTCTGGCATGAATTTGCACACTTCTTAAAATTCCAAATTTTAGGCTCAAAAAAGACTTTTGAACATCTATGGACACTGCGCAAATGATATGGGGACTTAAAAAATTTCTTGTAATTTTGATGATTTTGACAACCCCGGGGTGGTCAAAATTTACAATTCTGGCAAGAATTTCAACATTTGTCAAAATTCCAAAATCTAGGCTCAAAATAGACTTTTGAACATCTGTGGACACTGCGCAAATGATATGTGGACTAAAAAAATTTCGTGTAATTTTGATGATTTTGACCACCCCGGGGTGGTGAAAATTTACAATTCTGGCAAGAATTTGCACATTTGTCAAAATTCCAAAATTTAGGCTCAAAATAGACTTTTGAACATCTATGGACACTGCGCAAATGATATGGGGACTAAAAAAATTTCTTGTAATTTTGATGATTTTGACCACCCCGGGGTGGTGAAAATTTACAATTCTGGCATGAATTTGCACACTTCTTAAAATTCCAAATTTTAGGCTCAAAAAAGACTTTTGAACATCTATGGACACTGCGCAAATGATATGTGGACTAAAAAAAATTCTTGTAATTTTGATGATTTTGACCACCCCGGGGTGGTGAAAATTTACAATTGTGGCATGAATTTGCACATTTGTCAAAATTCCCAAATTTAGGCTCAAAATAGACTTTTGAACATCTATGGACACTGCGCAAATGATATGTGGACTAAAAAAATTTCGTGTAATTTTGATGATTTTGACCACCCCGGGGTGGTGAAAATTTACAATTCTGGCAAGAATTTGCACATTTGTCAAAATTCCAAAATTTAGGCTCAAAATAGACTTTTGAACATCTGTGGACACTGCGCAAATGATATGTGGACTAAAAAAATTTCGTGTAATTTTGATGATTTTGACCACCCCGGGGTGGTGAAAATTTACAATTCTGGCATGAATTTGCACATTTGTCAAAATTCCCAAATTTAGGCTCAAAATAGACTTTTGAACATCTATGGACACTGCGCAAATGAAATGGGGACTAAAAAATTTCTTGTAATTTTGATGATTTTGACCACCCCGGGGTGGTGAAAATTTACAATTCTGGCATGAATATGCACACTTCTTAAAATTCCAAATTTTAGGCTCAAAATAGACTTTTGAACATCTATGAACACTGCACAAATGATATGGGGACTAAAAAAATTTCTTGTAATTTTGATGATTTTGACCACCCCGGGGTGGTGAAAATTTACAATTCTGGCAAGAATTTGCACATTTGTCAAAATTCCGAAATTTAGGCTCAAAATAGACTTTTGAACATCTGTGGACACTGCGCAAATGATATGTGGACTAAAAAAAATTCTTGTAATTTTGATGATTTTGACCACCCCAGGTTGGTGAAAATGTACAATTCTGGCATGAATTTGCACATTTGTCAAAATTCCAAAATTTAGGCTCAAAATAGACTTTTGAACATCTATGGACACTGCGCAAATGATATGGGGACTAAAAAAATTTCGTGTAATTTTGATGATTTTGACCACCCCGGGGTGGTGAAAATTTACAATTCTGGCATGAATTTGCACACTTCTTAAAATTCCAAATTTTAGGCTCAAAAAAGACTTTTGAACATCTATGGACACTGCGCAAATGATATGGGGACTTAAAAAATTTCTTGTAATTTTGATGATTTTGACAACCCCGGGGTGGTCAAAATTTACAATTCTGGCAAGAATTTCAACATTTGTCAAAATTCCAAAATCTAGGCTCAAAATAGACTTTTGAACATCTGTGGACACTGCGCAAATGATATGTGGACTAAAAAAATTTCGTGTAATTTTGATGATTTTGACCACCCCGGGGTGGTGAAAATTTACAATTCTGGCAAGAATTTGCACATTTGTCAAAATTCCAAAATTTAGGCTCAAAATAGACTTTTGAACATCTATGGACACTGCGCAAATGATATGGGGACTAAAAAAATTTCTTGTAATTTTGATGATTTTGACCACCCCGGGGTGGTGAAAATTTACAATTCTGGCATGAATTTGCACACTTCTTAAAATTCCAAATTTTAGGCTCAAAAAAGACTTTTGAACATCTATGGACACTGCGCAAATGATATGTGGACTAAAAAAAATTCTTGTAATTTTGATGATTTTGACCACCCCGGGGTGGTGAAAATTTACAATTCTGGCATGAATTTGCACATTTGTCAAAATTCCCAAATTTAGGCTCAAAATAGACTTTTGAACATCTATGGACACTGCGCAAATGATATGTGGACTAAAAAAATTTCGTGTAATTTTGATGATTTTGACCACCCCGGGGTGGTGAAAATTTACAATTCTGGCAAGAATTTGCACATTTGTCAAAATTCCAAAATTTAGGCTCAAAATAGACTTTTGAACATCTGTGGACACTGCGCAAATGATATGTGGACTAAAAAAATTTCGTGTAATTTTGGTGATTTTGACCACCCCGGGGTGGTGAAAATTTACAATTCTGGCATGAATTTGCACATTTGTCAAAATTCCCAAATTTAGGCTCAAAATAGACTTTTGAACATCTATGGACACTGCGCAAATGAAATGGGGACTAAAAAATTTCTTGTAATTTTGATGATTTTGACCACCCCGGGGTGGTGAAAATTTACAATTCTGGCATGAATATGCACACTTCTTAAAATTCCAAATTTTAGGCTCAAAATAGACTTTTGAACATCTATGAACACTGCACAAATGATATGGGGACTAAAAAAATTTCTTGTAATTTTGATGATTTTGACCACCCCGGGGTGGTGAAAATTTACAATTCTGGCAAGAATTTGCACATTTGTCAAAATTCCGAAATTTAGGCTCAAAATAGACTTTTGAACATCTGTGGACACTGCGCAAATGATATGTGGACTAAAAAAAATTCTTGTAATTTTGATGATTTTGACCACCCCAGGGTGGTGAAAATGTACAATTCTGGCATGAATTTGCACATTTGTCAAAATTCCAAAATTTAGGCTCAAAATAGACTTTTGAACATCTATGGACACTGCGCAAATGATATGGGGACTAAAAAAATTTCTTGTAATTTTGATGATTTTGACCACCCCGGGGTGGTGAAAATTTACATTCTGGCATGAATTTGCACACTTCTTAAAATTCCAAATTTTAGGCTCAAAAAAGACTTTTGAACATCTATGGACACTGCGCAAATGATATGTGGACTAAAAAAAATTCTTGTAATTTTGATGATTTTGACCACCCCGGGGTGGTGAAAATTTACAATTGTGGCATGAATTTGCACATTTGTCAAAATTCCCAAATTTAGGCTCAAAATAGACTTTTGAACATCTATGGACACTGCGCAAATGATATGGGGACTAAAAAAATTTCGTGTAATTTTGATGATTTTGACCACCCCGGGGTGGTGAAAATTTACAATTCTGGCATGAATTTGCACACTTCTTAAAATTCCAAATTTTAGGCTAAAAAAAGACTTTTGAACATCTATGGACACTGCGCAAATGATATGGGGACTTAAAAAATTTCTTGTAATTTTGATGATTTTGACAACCCCGGGGTGGTCAAAATTTACAATTCTGGCAAGAATTTCAACATTTGTCAAAATTCCAAAATCTAGGCTCAAAATAGACTTTTGAACATCTGTGGACACTGCGCAAATGATATGTGGACTAAAAAAATTTCGTGTAATTTTGATGATTTTGACCACCCCGGGGTGGTGAAAATTTACAATTCTGGCAAGAATTTGCACATTTGTCAAAATTCCAAAATTTAGGCTCAAAATAGACTTTTGAACATCTATGGACACTGCGCGAATGATATGGGGACTAAAAAAATTTCTTGTAATTTTGATGATTTTGACCACCCCGGGGTGGTGAAAATTTACAATTCTGGCATGAATTTGCACACTTCTTAAAATTCCAAATTTTAGGCTCAAAAAAGACTTTTGAACATCTATGGACACTGCGCAAATGATATGTGGACTAAAAAAAATTCTTGTAATTTTGATGATTTTGACCACCCCGGGGTGGTGAAAATTTACAATTGTGGCATGAATTTGCACATTTGTCAAAATTCCCAAATTTAGGCTCAAAATAGACTTTTGAACATCTATGGACACTGCGCAAATGATATGGGGACTAAAAAAATTTCTTGTAATTTTGATGATTTTGACCACCCCGGGGTGGTGAAAATTTACAATTCTGGCATGAATTTGCACACTTCTTAAAATTCCAAATTTTAGGCTCAAAAAAGACTTTTGAACATCTATGGACACTGCGCAAATGATATTGGGACTTAAAAAATTTCTTGTAATTTTGATGATTTTGACAACCCCGGGGTGGTCAAAATTTACAATTCTGGCAAGAATTTGCACATTTGTCAAAATTCCAAAATCTAGGCTCAAAATAGACTTTCGAACATCTGTGGACACTGCGCAAATGATATGTGGACTAAAAAAATTTCGTGTAATTTTGATGATTTTGACCACCCCGGGGTGGTGAAAATTTACAATTCTGGCAAGAATTTGCACATTTGTCAAAATTCCAAAATTTAGGCTCAAAATAGACTTTTGAACATCTATGGACACTGCGCAAATCATATGTGGACTAAAAAAATTTCGTGTAATTTTGGTGATTTTGACCACCCCGGGGTGGTGAAAATTTACAATTCTGGCATGAATTTGCACATTTGTCAAAATTCCAAAATTTAGGCTCAAAATAGACTTTTGAACATCTATGGACACTGCGCAAATGATATGGGGACTTAAAAATATTTCTTGTAATTTTGATGATTTTGACCACCCCGGTGTGGTGAAAATTTACATTTCTGGCATGAATTTGCACACTTCTTAAAATTCCAAATTTTAGGCTCAAAAAAGACTTTTGAACATCTATGGATACTGCGCAAATGATATGGGGACTCAAAAAATTTCTTGTAATTTTGATGATTTTGACAACCCCGGGGTGGTGAAAATTTACAATTCTGGCATGAATTTGCACATTTGTGAAAATTCCAAAATTTAGGCTCAAAATAGACTTTTGAACATCTGTGGACACTGCGCAAATGATATGGGGACTAAAAAAAATTTGTGTAATTTTGATGATTTTGACAACCCCGGGGTGGTGAAAATTTACAATTCTGGCATGAATTTGCACACTTCTTAAAATTCCAAATTTTAGACTCAAAAAAGACTTTTGAACATCTATGGACACTGCGCAAATGATATGGGGACTCAAAAAATTTCTTGTAATTTTGATGATTTTGACCACCCCGGGGTGGTGAAAATTTACAATTCTGGCATGAATTTGCACATTTGTCAAAATTCCAAAATTTAGGCTCAAAATAGACTTTTGAACATCTATGGACACTGCGCAAATGATATGGGGACTAAAAAAATTTCTTGTAATTTTGATGATTTTGACCACCCCGGGGTGGTGAAAATTTACAATTCTGGCAAGAATTTCAACATTTGTCAAAATTCCAAAATTTAGGCTCAAAATAGACTTTTGAACATCTATGGACACTGCGCAAATGATATGTGGACTAAAAAAATTTCTTGTAATTTTGATGATTTTGACCACCCCGGGGTGGTGAAAATTTACAATTCTGGCATGAATTTGCACATTTGTCAAAATTCCCAAATTTAGGCTCAAAATAGACTTTTGAACATCTATGGACACTGCGCAAATGAAATGGGGACTAAAAAATTTCTTGTAATTTTGATGATTTTGACCACCCCGGGGTGGTGAAAATTTACAATTCTGGCATGAATATGCACACTTCTTAAAATTCCAAATTTTAGGCTCAAAATAGACTTTTGAACATCTATGAACACTGCACAAATGATATGGGGACTAAAAAAATTTCTTGTAATTTTGATGATTTTGACCACCCCGGGGTGGTGAAAATTTACAATTCTGGCAAGAATTTGCACATTTGTCAAAATTCCGAAATTTAGGCTCAAAATAGACTTTTGAACATCTGTGGACACTGCGCAAATGATATGTGGACTAAAAAAAATTCTTGTAATTTTGATGATTTTGACCACCCCAGGGTGGTGAAAATGTACAATTCTGGCATGAATTTGCACATTTGTCAAAATTCCAAAATTTAGGCTCAAAATAGACTTTTGAACATCTATGGACACTGCGCAAATGATATGGGGACTAAAAAAATTTCTTGTAATTTTGATGATTTTGACCACCCCGGGGTGGTGAAAATTTACATTCTGGCATGAATTTGCACACTTCTTAAAATTCCAAATTTTAGGCTCAAAAAAGACTTTTGAACATCTATGGACACTGCGCAAATGATATGTGGACTAAAAAAAATTCTTGTAATTTTGATGATTTTGACCACCCCGGGGTGGTGAAAATTTACAATTGTGGCATGAATTTGCACATTTGTCAAAATTCCAAAATTTAGGCTCAAAATAGACTTTTGAACATCTATGGACACTGCGCAAATGATATGGGGACTAAAAAAATTTCGTGTAATTTTGATGATTTTGACCACCCCGGGGTGGTGAAAATTTACAATTCTGGCATGAATTTGCACACTTCTTAAAATTCCAAATTTTAGGCTAAAAAAAGACTTTTGAACATCTATGGACACTGCGCAAATGATATGGGGACTTAAAAAATTTCTTGTAATTTTGATGATTTTGACAACCCCGGGGTGGTCAAAATTTACAATTCTGGCAAGAATTTCAACATTTGTCAAAATTCCAAAATCTAGGCTCAAAATAGACTTTTGAACATCTGTGGACACTGCGCAAATGATATGTGGACTAAAAAAATTTCGTGTAATTTTGATGATTTTGACCACCCCGGGGTGGTGAAAATTTACAATTCTGGCAAGAATTTGCACATTTGTCAAAATTCCAAAATTTAGGCTCAAAATAGACTTTTGAACATCTATGGACACTGCGCAAATGATATGGGGACTTAAAAATATTTCTTGTAATTTTGATGATTTTGACCACCCCGGTGTGGTGAAAATTTACATTTCTGGCATGAATTTGCACACTTCTTAAAATTCCAAATTTTAGGCTCAAAAAAGACTTTTGAACATCTATGGATACTGCGCAAATGATATGGGGACTCAAAAAATTTCTTGTAATTTTGATGATTTTGACAACCCCGGGGTGGTGAAAATTTACAATTCTGGCATGAATTTGCACATTTGTGAAAATTCCAAAATTTAGGCTCAAAATAGACTTTTGAACATCTGTGGACACTGCGCAAATGATATGGGGACTAAAAAAAATTTGTGTAATTTTGATGATTTTGACAACCCCGGGGTGGTGAAAATTTACAATTCTGGCATGAATTTGCACACTTCTTAAAATTCCAAATTTTAGACTCAAAAAAGACTTTTGAACATCTATGGACACTGCGCAAATGATATGGGGACTCAAAAAATTTCTTGTAATTTTGATGATTTTGACCACCCCGGGGTGGTGAAAATTTACAATTCTGGCATGAATTTGCACATTTGTCAAAATTCCAAAATTTAGGCTCAAAATAGACTTTTGAACATCTATGGACACTGCGCAAATGATATGGGGACTAAAAAAATTTCTTGTAATTTTGATGATTTTGACCACCCCGGGGTGGTGAAAATTTACAATTCTGGCAAGAATTTCAACATTTGTCAAAATTCCAAAATTTAGGCTCAAAATAGACTTTTGAACATCTATGGACACTGCGCAAATGATATGTGGACTAAAAAAATTTCTTGTAATTTTGATGATTTTGACCACCCCGGGGTGGTGAAAATTTACAATTCTGGCATGAATTTGCACATTTGTCAAAATTCCCAAATTTAGGCTCAAAATAGACTTTTGAACATCTATGGACACTGCGCAAATGAAATGGGGACTAAAAAATTTCTTGTAATTTTGATGATTTTGACCACCCCGGGGTGGTGAAAATTTACAATTCTGGCATGAATATGCACACTTCTTAAAATTCCAAATTTTAGGCTCAAAATAGACTTTTGAACATCTATGAACACTGCACAAATGATATGGGGACTAAAAAAATTTCTTGTAATTTTGATGATTTTGACCACCCCGGGGTGGTGAAAATTTACAATTCTGGCAAGAATTTGCACATTTGTCAAAATTCCGAAATTTAGGCTCAAAATAGACTTTTGAACATCTGTGGACACTGCGCAAATGATATGTGGACTAAAAAAAATTCTTGTAATTTTGATGATTTTGACCACCCCAGGGTGGTGAAAATGTACAATTCTGGCATGAATTTGCACATTTGTCAAAATTCCAAAATTTAGGCTCAAAATAGACTTTTGAACATCTATGGACACTGCGCAAATGATATGGGGACTAAAAAAATTTCTTGTAATTTTGATGATTTTGACCACCCCGGGGTGGTGAAAATTTACATTCTGGCATGAATTTGCACACTTCTTAAAATTCCAAATTTTAGGCTCAAAAAAGACTTTTGAACATCTATGGACACTGCGCAAATGATATGTGGACTAAAAAAAATTCTTGTAATTTTGATGATTTTGACCACCCCGGGGTGGTGAAAATTTACAATTGTGGCATGAATTTGCACATTTGTCAAAATTCCAAAATTTAGGCTCAAAATAGACTTTTGAACATCTATGGACACTGCGCAAATGATATGGGGACTAAAAAAATTTCGTGTAATTTTGATGATTTTGACCACCCCGGGGTGGTGAAAATTTACAATTCTGGCATGAATTTGCACACTTCTTAAAATTCCAAATTTTAGGCTAAAAAAAGACTTTTGAACATCTATGGACACTGCGCAAATGATATGGGGACTTAAAAAATTTCTTGTAATTTTGATGATTTTGACAACCCCGGGGTGGTCAAAATTTACAATTCTGGCAAGAATTTCAACATTTGTCAAAATTCCAAAATCTAGGCTCAAAATAGACTTTTGAACATCTGTGGACACTGCGCAAATGATATGTGGACTAAAAAAAATTCTTGTAATTTTGATGATTTTGACCACCCCAGGGTGGTGAAAATGTACAATTCTGGCATGAATTTGCACATTTGTCAAAATTCCAAAATTTAGGCTCAAAATAGACTTTTGAACATCTATGGACACTGCGCAAATGATATGGGGACTAAAAAAATTTCTTGTAATTTTGATGATTTTGACCACCCCGGGGTGGTGAAAATTTACATTCTGGCATGAATTTGCACACTTCTTAAAATTCCAAATTTTAGGCTCAAAAAAGACTTTTGAACATCTATGGACACTGCGCAAATGATATGTGGACTAAAAAAAATTCTTGTAATTTTGATGATTTTGACCACCCCGGGGTGGTGAAAATTTACAATTGTGGCATGAATTTGCACATTTGTCAAAATTCCAAAATTTAGGCTCAAAATAGACTTTTGAACATCTATGGACACTGCGCAAATGATATGGGGACTAAAAAAATTTCGTGTAATTTTGATGATTTTGACCACCCCGGGGTGGTGAAAATTTACAATTCTGGCATGAATTTGCACACTTCTTAAAATTCCAAATTTTAGGCTAAAAAAAGACTTTTGAACATCTATGGACACTGCGCAAATGATATGGGGACTTAAAAAATTTCTTGTAATTTTGATGATTTTGACAACCCCGGGGTGGTCAAAATTTACAATTCTGGCAAGAATTTCAACATTTGTCAAAATTCCAAAATCTAGGCTCAAAATAGACTTTTGAACATCTGTGGACACTGCGCAAATGATATGTGGACTAAAAAAATTTCGTGTAATTTTGATGATTTTGACCACCCCGGGGTGGTGAAAATTTACAATTCTGGCAAGAATTTGCACATTTGTCAAAATTCCAAAATTTAGGCTCAAAATAGACTTTTGAACATCTATGGACACTGCGCAAATGATATGGGGACTTAAAAATATTTCTTGTAATTTTGATGATTTTGACCACCCCGGTGTGGTGAAAATTTACATTTCTGGCATGAATTTGCACACTTCTTAAAATTCCAAATTTTAGGCTCAAAAAAGACTTTTGAACATCTATGGATACTGCGCAAATGATATGGGGACTCAAAAAATTTCTTGTAATTTTGATGATTTTGACAACCCCGGGGTGGTGAAAATTTACAATTCTGGCATGAATTTGCACATTTGTGAAAATTCCAAAATTTAGGCTCAAAATAGACTTTTGAACATCTGTGGACACTGCGCAAATGATATGGGGACTAAAAAAAATTTGTGTAATTTTGATGATTTTGACAACCCCGGGGTGGTGAAAATTTACAATTCTGGCATGAATTTGCACACTTCTTAAAATTCCAAATTTTAGACTCAAAAAAGACTTTTGAACATCTATGGACACTGCGCAAATGATATGGGGACTCAAAAAATTTCTTGTAATTTTGATGATTTTGACCACCCCGGGGTGGTGAAAATTTACAATTCTGGCATGAATTTGCACATTTGTCAAAATTCCAAAATTTAGGCTCAAAATAGACTTTTGAACATCTATGGACACTGCGCAAATGATATGGGGACTAAAAAAATTTCTTGTAATTTTGATGATTTTGACCACCCCGGGGTGGTGAAAATTTACAATTCTGGCAAGAATTTCAACATTTGTCAAAATTCCAAAATTTAGGCTCAAAATAGACTTTTGAACATCTATGGACACTGCGCAAATGATATGTGGACTAAAAAAATTTCTTGTAATTTTGATGATTTTGACCACCCCGGGGTGGTGAAAATTTACAATTCTGGCATGAATTTGCACATTTGTCAAAATTCCCAAATTTAGGCTCAAAATAGACTTTTGAACATCTATGGACACTGCGCAAATGAAATGGGGACTAAAAAATTTCTTGTAATTTTGATGATTTTGACCACCCCGGGGTGGTGAAAATTTACAATTCTGGCATGAATATGCACACTTCTTAAAATTCCAAATTTTAGGCTCAAAATAGACTTTTGAACATCTATGAACACTGCACAAATGATATGGGGACTAAAAAAATTTCTTGTAATTTTGATGATTTTGACCACCCCGGGGTGGTGAAAATTTACAATTCTGGCAAGAATTTGCACATTTGTCAAAATTCCGAAATTTAGGCTCAAAATAGACTTTTGAACATCTGTGGACACTGCGCAAATGATATGTGGACTAAAAAAAATTCTTGTAATTTTGATGATTTTGACCACCCCAGGGTGGTGAAAATGTACAATTCTGGCATGAATTTGCACATTTGTCAAAATTCCAAAATTTAGGCTCAAAATAGACTTTTGAACATCTATGGACACTGCGCAAATGATATGGGGACTAAAAAAATTTCTTGTAATTTTGATGATTTTGACCACCCCGGGGTGGTGAAAATTTACATTCTGGCATGAATTTGCACACTTCTTAAAATTCCAAATTTTAGGCTCAAAAAAGACTTTTGAACATCTATGGACACTGCGCAAATGATATGTGGACTAAAAAAAATTCTTGTAATTTTGATGATTTTGACCACCCCGGGGTGGTGAAAATTTACAATTGTGGCATGAATTTGCACATTTGTCAAAATTCCAAAATTTAGGCTCAAAATAGACTTTTGAACATCTATGGACACTGCGCAAATGATATGGGGACTAAAAAAATTTCGTGTAATTTTGATGATTTTGACCACCCCGGGGTGGTGAAAATTTACAATTCTGGCATGAATTTGCACACTTCTTAAAATTCCAAATTTTAGGCTAAAAAAAGACTTTTGAACATCTATGGACACTGCGCAAATGATATGGGGACTTAAAAAATTTCTTGTAATTTTGATGATTTTGACAACCCCGGGGTGGTCAAAATTTACAATTCTGGCAAGAATTTCAACATTTGTCAAAATTCCAAAATCTAGGCTCAAAATAGACTTTTGAACATCTGTGGACACTGCGCAAATGATATGTGGACTAAAAAAATTTCGTGTAATTTTGATGATTTTGACCACCCCGGGGTGGTGAAAATTTACAATTCTGGCAAGAATTTGCACATTTGTCAAAATTCCAAAATTTAGGCTCAAAATAGACTTTTGAACATCTATGGACACTGCGCAAATGATATGGGGACTAAAAAAATTTCTTGTAATTTTGATGATTTTGACCACCCCAGGGTGGTGAAAATTTACAATTCTGGCATGAATTTGCACACTTCTTAAAATTCCAAATTTTAGGCTCAAAAAAGACTTTTGAACATCTATGGACACTGCGCAAATGATATGTGGACTAAAAAAAATTCTTGTAATTTTGATGATTTTGACCACCCCGGGGTGGTGAAAATTTACAATTGTGGCATGAATTTGCACATTTGTCAAAATTCCCAAATTTAGGCTCAAAATAGACTTTTGAACATCTATGGACACTGCGCAAATGATATGGGGACTAAAAAAATTTCTTGTAATTTTGATGATTTTGACCACCCCGGGGTGGTGAAAATTTACAATTCTGGCATGAATTTGCACACTTCTTAAAATTCCAAATTTTAGGCTCAAAAAAGACTTTTGAACATCTATGGACACTGCGCAAATGATATTGGGACTTAAAAAATTTCTTGTAATTTTGATGATTTTGACAACCCCGGGGTGGTCAAAATTTACAATTCTGGCAAGAATTTGCACATTTGTCAAAATTCCAAAATCTAGGCTCAAAATAGACTTTCGAACATCTGTGGACACTGCGCAAATGATATGTGGACTAAAAAAATTTCGTGTAATTTTGATGATTTTGACCACCCCGGGGTGGTGAAAATTTACAATTCTGGCAAGAATTTGCACATTTGTCAAAATTCCAAAATTTAGGCTCAAAATAGACTTTTGAACATCTATGGACACTGCGCAAATCATATGTGGACTAAAAAAATTTCGTGTAATTTTGGTGATTTTGACCACCCCGGGGTGGTGAAAATTTACAATTCTGGCATGAATTTGCACATTTGTCAAAATTCCAAAATTTAGGCTCAAAATAGACTTTTGAACATCTATGGACACTGCGCAAATGATATGGGGACTTAAAAATATTTCTTGTAATTTTGATGATTTTGACCACCCCGGTGTGGTGAAAATTTACATTTCTGGCATGAATTTGCACACTTCTTAAAATTCCAAATTTTAGGCTCAAAAAAGACTTTTGAACATCTATGGATACTGCGCAAATGATATGGGGACTCAAAAAATTTCTTGTAATTTTGATGATTTTGACAACCCCGGGGTGGTGAAAATTTACAATTCTGGCATGAATTTGCACATTTGTGAAAATTCCAAAATTTAGGCTCAAAATAGACTTTTGAACATCTGTGGACACTGCGCAAATGATATGGGGACTAAAAAAAATTTGTGTAATTTTGATGATTTTGACAACCCCGGGGTGGTGAAAATTTACAATTCTGGCATGAATTTGCACACTTCTTAAAATTCCAAATTTTAGACTCAAAAAAGACTTTTGAACATCTATGGACACTGCGCAAATGATATGGGGACTCAAAAAATTTCTTGTAATTTTGATGATTTTGACCACCCCGGGGTGGTGAAAATTTACAATTCTGGCATGAATTTGCACATTTGTCAAAATTCCAAAATTTAGGCTCAAAATAGACTTTTGAACATCTATGGACACTGCGCAAATGATATGGGGACTAAAAAAATTTCTTGTAATTTTGATGATTTTGACCACCCCGGGGTGGTGAAAATTTACAATTCTGGCAAGAATTTCAACATTTGTCAAAATTCCAAAATTTAGGCTCAAAATAGACTTTTGAACATCTATGGACACTGCGCAAATGATATGTGGACTAAAAAAATTTCTTGTAATTTTGATGATTTTGACCACCCCGGGGTGGTGAAAATTTACAATTCTGGCATGAATTTGCACATTTGTCAAAATTCCAAAATTTAGGCTCAAAATAGACTTTTGAACATCTATGGACACTGCGCAAATGAAATGGGGACTAAAAAATTTCTTGTAATTTTGATGATTTTGACCACCCCGGGGTGGTGAAAATTTACAATTCTGGCATGAATATGCACACTTCTTAAAATTCCAAATTTTAGGCTCAAAAAAGACTTTTGAACATCTATGGACACTGCGCAAATGATATGTGGACTAAAAAAATTTCTTGTAATTTTGATGATTTTGACCACCCCGGGGTGGTGAAAATTTACAATTGTGGCATGAATTTGCACATTTGTCAAAATTCCCAAATTTAGGCTCAAAATAGACTTTTGAACATCTATGGACACTGCGCAAATGATATGGGGACTAAAAAAATTTCTTGTAATTTTGATGATTTTGACCACCCCGGGGTGGTGAAAATTTACAATTCTGGCATGAATTTGCACACTTCTTAAAATTCCAAATTTTAGGCTCAAAAAAGACTTTTGAACATCTATGGACACTGCGCAAATGATATTGGGACTTAAAAAATTTCTTGTAATTTTGATGATTTTGACAAACCGGGGTGGTCAAAATTTACAATTCTGGCAAGAATTTCAACATTTGTCAAAATTCCAAAATCTAGGCTCAAAATAGACTTTTGAACATCTGTGGACACTGCGCAAATGATATGTGGACTAAAAAAATTTCGTGTAATTTTGATGATTTTGACCACCCCGGGGTGGTGAAAATTTACAATTCTGGCAAGAATTTGCACATTTGTCAAAATTCCAAAATTTAGGCTCAAAATAGACTTTTGAACATCTGTGGACACTGCGCAAATGATATGTGGACTAAAAAAAATTCGTGTAATTTTGGTGATTTTGACCACCCCGGGGTGGTGAAAATTTACAATTCTGGCATGAATTTGCACATTTGTCAAAATTCCCAAATTTAGGCTCAAAATAGACTTTTGAACATCTATGGACACTGCGCAAATGATATGGGGACTAAAAAAAATTCGTGTAATTTTGATGATTTTGACAACCCCGGGGTGGTGAAAATTTACAATTCTGGCAAGAATTTCAACATTTGTCAAAATTCCAAAATTTAGGCTCAAAATAGACTTTTGAACATCTATGGACACTGCGCAAATGATATGTGGACTAAAAAAATTTCGTGTAATTTTGATGATTTTGACCACCCCGGGGTGGTGAAAATTTACAATTCTGGCATGAATTTGCACATTTGTCAAAATTCCAAAATTTAGGCTCAAAATAGACTTTTGAACATCTATGGACACTGCGCAAATGAAATGGGGACTAAAAAATTTCTTGTAATTTTGATGATTTTGACCACCCCGGGGTGGTGAAAATTTACAATTCTGGCATGAATATGCACACTTCTTAAAATTCCAAATTTTAGGCTCAAAAAAGACTTTTGAACATCTATGAACACTGCACAAATGATATGGGGACTAAAAAAATTTCTTGTAATTTTGATGATTTTGACCACCCCGGGGTGGTGAAAATTTACAATTCTGGCAAGAATTTGCACATTTGTCAAAATTCCGAAATTTAGGCTCAAAATAGACTTTTGAACATCTGTGGACACTGCGCAAATGATATGTGGACTAAAAAAAATTCTTGTAATTTTGATGATTTTGACCACCCCGGGGTGGTGAAAATGTACAATTCTGGCATGAATTTGCACATTTGTCAAAATTCCAAAATTTAGGCTCAAAATAGACTTTTGAACATCTATGGACACTGCGCAAATGATATGGGGACTAAAAAAATTTCTTGTAATTTTGATGATTTTGACCACCCCGGGGTGGTGAAAATTTACAATTCTGGCATGAATTTGCACACTTCTTAAAATTCCAAATTTTAGGCTCAAAATAGACTTTTGAACATCTATGGACACTGCGCAAATGATATGGGGACTAAAAAAAATTCGTGTAATTTTGATGATTTTGACAACCCCGGGGTGGTGAAAATTTACAATTCTGGCAAGAATTTCAACATTTGTCAAAATTCCAAAATTTAGGCTCAAAATAGACTTTTGAACATCTATGGACACTGCGCAAATGATATGTGGACTAAAAAAATTTCGTGTAATTTTGATGATTTTGACCACCCCGGGGTGGTGAAAATTTACAATTCTGGCATGAATTTGCACATTTGTCAAAATTCCAAAATTTAGGCTCAAAATAGACTTTTGAACATCTATGGACACTGCACAAATGAAATGGGGACTAAAAAATTTCTTGTAATTTTGATGATTTTGACCACCCCGGGGTGGTGAAAATTTACAATTCTGGCATGAATATGCACACTTCTTAAAATTCCAAATTTTAGGCTCAAAAAAGACTTTTGAACATCTATGAACACTGCACAAATGATATGGGGACTAAAAAAATTTCTTGTAATTTTGATGATTTTGACCACCCCGGGGTGGTGAAAATTTACAATTCTGGCAAGAATTTGCACATTTGTCAAAATTCCAAAATTTAGGCTCAAAATAGACTTTTGAACATCTGTGGACACTGCGCAAATGATATGTGGACTAAAAAAAATTCTTGTAATTTTGATGATTTTGACCACCCCGGGGTGGTGAAAATGTACAATTCTGGCATGAATTTGCACATTTGTCAAAATTCCAAAATTTAGGCTCAAAATAGACTTTTGAACATCTATGGACACTGCGCAAATGATATGGGGACTAAAAAAATTTCGTGTAATTTTGATGATTTTGACCACCCCGGGGTGGTGAAAATTTACAATTCTGGCATGAATTTGCACACTTCTTAAAATTCCAAATTTTAGGCTCAAAAAAGACTTTTGAACATCTATGGACACTGCGCAAATGATATGTGGACTAAAAAAAATTCTTGTAATTTTGATGATTTTGACCACCCCGGGGTGGTGAAAATTTACAATTGTGGCATGAATTTGCACATTTGTCAAAATTCCCAAATTTAGGCTCAAAATAGACTTTTGAACATCTATGGACACTGCGCAAATGATATGGGGACTAAAAAAATTTCGTGTAATTTTGATGATTTTGACCACCCCGGGGTGGTGAAAATTTACAATTCTGGCATGAATTTGCACACTTCTTAAAATTCCAAATTTTAGGCTCAAAAAAGACTTTTGAACATCTATGGACACTGCGCAAATGATATGGGGACTTAAAAAATTTCTTGTAATTTTGATGATTTTGACAACCCCGGGGTGGTCAAAATTTACAATTCTGGCAAGAATTTCAACATTTGTCAAAATTCCAAAATCTAGGCTCAAAATAGACTTTTGAACATCTGTGGACACTGCGCAAATGATATGTGGACTAAAAAAATTTCGTGTAATTTTGATGATTTTGACCACCCCGGGGTGGTGAAAATTTACAATTCTGGCAAGAATTTGCACATTTGTCAAAATTCCAAAATTTAGGCTCAAAATAGACTTTTGAACATCTATGGACACTGCGCAAATGATATGGGGACTAAAAAAATTTCTTGTAATTTTGATGATTTTGACCACCCCGGGGTGGTGAAAATTTACAATTCTGGCATGAATTTGCACACTTCTTAAAATTCCAAATTTTAGGCTCAAAAAAGACTTTTGAACATCTATGGACACTGCGCAAATGATATGTGGACTAAAAAAAATTCTTGTAATTTTGATGATTTTGACCACCCCGGGGTGGTGAAAATTTACAATTCTGGCAAGAATTTGCACATTTGTCAAAATTCCAAAATTTAGGCTCAAAATAGACTTTTGAACATCTGTGGACACTGCGCAAATGATATGTGGACTAAAAAAATTTCGTGTAATTTTGGTGATTTTGACCACCCCGGGGTGGTGAAAATTTACAATTCTGGCATGAATTTGCACATTTGTCAAAATTCCCAAATTTAGGCTCAAAATAGACTTTTGAACATCTATGGACACTGCGCAAATGATATGGGGACTTAAAAAAATTTCTTGTAATTTTGATGATTTTGACCACCCCGGGGTGGTGAAAATTTACATTTCTGGCATGAATTTGCACACTTCTTAAAATTCCAAATTTTAGGCTCAAAAAAGACTTTTGAACATCTATGGATACTGCGCAAATGATATGGGGACTAAAAAAATTTCGTGTAATTTTGATGATTTTGACCACCCCGGGGTGGTAAGAATTTAGAATTCTGTCAAGAATTTGCACATTTGTCAAAATTCCAAAATTTAGGCTCAAAATAGACTTTTGAACATCTGTGGACACTGCGCAAATGATATGGGGACTAAAAAAATTTCTTGTAAATTTGATGATTTTGACCACCCCGGGGTGGTGAAAATTTACAATTCTGGCATGAATATGCACACTTCTTAAAATTCCAAATTTTAGGCTCAAAAAAGACTTTTGAACATCTATGGACACAGCGCAAATGATATGGGGACTCAAAAATTTTCTTGTAATTTTGATGATTTTGACCACCCCGGGGTGGTGAAAATTTACAATTGTGGCATGAATTTGCACACTTCTTAAAATTCCAAAATTTAGGCTCAAAATAGACTTTTGAACATCTATGGACACTGCGCAAATGATATGGGGACTAAAAAAAATTCGTGTAATTTTGATGATTTTGACAACCCCGGGGTGGTGAAAATTTACAATTCTGGCAAGAATTTCAACATTTGTCAAAATTCCAAAATTTAGGCTCAAAATAGACTTTTGAACATCTATGGACACTGCGCAAATCATATGTGGACTAAAAAAATTTCGTGTAATTTTGATGATTTTGACCACCCCGGGGTGGTGAAAATTTAGAATTCTGGCATGAATTTGCACATTTGTCAAAATTCCAAAATTTAGGCTCAAAATAGACTTTTGAACATCTATGGACACTGCACAAATGATATGGGGACTAAAAAAATTTCTTGTAATTTTGATGATTTTGACCACCCCGGGGTGGTGAAAATTTACAATTCTGGCATGAATATGCACACTTCTTAAAATTCCAAATTTTAGACTCAAAAAAGACTTTTGAACATCTATGGACACTGCGCAAATGATATGGGGACTCAAAAAATTTCTTGTAATTTTGATGATTTTGACCACCCGGGGTGGTGAAAATTTACAATTCTGTCTAGAATTTGCACATTTGTCAAAATTCCAAAATTTAGGCTCAAAATAGACTTTTGAACATCTGTGGACACTGCGCAAATCATATGTGGACTAAAAAAATTTCGTGTAATTTTGATGATTTTGACCACCCCGGGGTGGTGAAAATTTACAATTCTGGCAAGAATTTGCACATTTGTCAAAATTCCAAAATTTAGGCTCAAAATAGACTTTTGAACATCTGTGGACACTGCGCAAATCATATGTGGACTCAAAAAATTTCTTGTAATTTTGATGATTTTGACCACCCCGGGGTGGTGAAAATTTACAATTCTGTCAAGAATTTGCACATTTGTCAAAATTCCGAAATTTAGGCTCAAAATAGACTTTTGAACATCTGTGGACACTGCGCAAATGATATGTGGACTAAAAAAAATTCTTGTAATTTGGATGATTTTGACCACCCTGGGGTGGTGAAAATGTACAATTCTGGCATGAATTTGCACATTTGTCAAAATTCCAAAATTTAGGCTCAAAATAGACTTTTGAACATCTATGGACACTGCGCAAATGATATGGGGACTAAAAAAATTTCTTGCAATTTTGATGATTTTGACCACCCCGGGGTGGTGAAAATTTACAATTCTGGCATGAATTTGCACACTTCTTAAAATTCCAAATTTTAGGCTCAAAAAAGACTTTTGAACATCTATGGACACTGCGCAAATGATATGTGGACTAAAAACAATTCTTGTAATTTTGATGATTTTGACCACCCCGGGGTGGTGAAAATTTACAATTGTGGCATGAATTTGCACATTTGTCAAAATTCCAAAATTTAGGCTCAAAATAGACTTTTGAACATCTATGGACACTGCGCAAATGATATGGGGACTAAAAAAATTTCGTGTAATTTTGATGATTTTGACCACCCCGGGGTGGTGAAAATTTACAATTCTGGCATGAATTTGCACACTTCTTAAAATTCCAAATTTTAGGCTAAAAAAAGACTTTTGAACATCTATGGACACTGCGCAAATGATATGGGGACTTAAAAAATTTCTTGTAATTTTGATGATTTTGACAACCCCGGGGTGGTCAAAATTTACAATTCTGGCAAGAATTTCAACATTTGTCAAAATTCCAAAATCTAGGCTCAAAATAGACTTTTGAACATCTGTGGACACTGCGCAAATGATATGTGGACTAAAAAAATTTCGTGTAATTTTGATGATTTTGACCACCCCGGGGTGGTGAAAATTTACAATTCTGGCAAGAATTTGCACATTTGTCAAAATTCCAAAATTTAGGCTCAAAATAGACTTTTGAACATCTATGGACACTGCGCAAATGATATGGGGACTAAAAAAATTTCTTGTAATTTTGATGATTTTGACCACCCCGGGGTGGTGAAAATTTACAATTCTGGCATGAATTTGCACACTTCTTAAAATTCCAAATTTTAGGCTAAAAAAAGACTTTTGAACATCTATGGACACTGCGCAAATGATATGTGGACTAAAAAAAATTCTTGTAATTTTGATGATTTTGACCACCCCGGGGTGGTGAAAATTTACAATTGTGGCATGAATTTGCACATTTGTCAAAATTCCCAAATTTAGGCTCAAAATAGACTTTTGAACATCTATGGACACTGCGCAAATGATATGGGGACTAAAAAAATTTCTTGTAATTTTGATGATTTTGACCACCCCGGGGTGGTGAAAATTTACAATTCTGGCATGAATTTGCACACTTCTTAAAATTCCAAATTTTAGGCTCAAAAAAGACTTTTGAACATCTATGGACACTGCGCAAATGATATTGGGACTTAAAAAATTTCTTGTAATTTTGATGATTTTGACAACCCCGGGGTGGTCAAAATTTACAATTCTGGCAAGAATTTGCACATTTGTCAAAATTCCAAAATCTAGGCTCAAAATAGACTTTCGAACATCTGTGGACACTGCGCAAATGATATGTGGACTAAAAAAATTTCGTGTAATTTTGATGATTTTGACCACCCCGGGGTGGTGAAAATTTACAATTCTGGCAAGAATTTGCACATTTGTCAAAATTCCAAAATTTAGGCTCAAAATAGACTTTTGAACATCTATGGACACTGCGCAAATCATATGTGGACTAAAAAAAATTCGTGTAATTTTGGTGATTTTGACCACCCCGGGGTGGTGAAAATTTACAATTCTGGCATGAATTTGCACATTTGTCAAAATTCCAAAATTTAGGCTCAAAATAGACTTTTGAACATCTATGGACACTGCGCAAATGATATGGGGACTTAAAAATATTTCTTGTAATTTTGATGATTTTGACCACCCCGGGGTGGTGAAAATTTACATTTCTGGCATGAATTTGCACACTTCTTAAAATTCCAAATTTTAGGCTCAAAAAAGACTTTTGAACATCTATGGATACTGCGCAAATGATATGGGGACTCAAAAAAATTCTTGTAATTTTGATGATTTTGACAACCCCGGGGTGGTGAAAATTTACAATTCTGGCATGAATTTGCACATTTGTGAAAATTCCAAAATTTAGGCTCAAAATAGACTTTTGAACATCTGTGGACACTGCGCAAATGATATGGGGACTAAAAAAAATTTGTGTAATTTTGATGATTTTGACAACCCCGGGGTGGTGAAAATTTACAATTCTGGCATGAATTTGCACACTTCTTAAAATTCCAAATTTTAGACTCAAAAAAGACTTTTGAACATCTATGGACACTGCGCAAATGATATGGGGACTCAAAAAATTTCTTGTAATTTTGATGATTTTGACCACCCCGGGGTGGTGAAAATTTACAATTCTGGCATGAATTTGCACATTTGTCAAAATTCCAAAATTTAGGCTCAAAATAGACTTTTGAACATCTATGGACACTGCGCAAATGATATGGGGACTAAAAAAATTTCTTGTAATTTTGATGATTTTGACCACCCCGGGGTGGTGAAAATTTACAATTCTGGCAAGAATTTCAACATTTGTCAAAATTCCAAAATTTAGGCTCAAAATAGACTTTTGAACATCTATGGACACTGCGCAAATGATATGTGGACTAAAAAAATTTCTTGTAATTTTGATGATTTTGACCACCCCGGGGTGGTGAAAATTTACAATTCTGGCATGAATTTGCACATTTGTCAAAATTCCAAAATTTAGGCTCAAAATAGACTTTTGAACATCTATGGACACTGCGCAAATGAAATGGGGACTAAAAAATTTCTTGTAATTTTGATGATTTTGACCACCCCGGGGTGGTGAAAATTTACAATTCTGGCATGAATATGCACACTTCTTAAAATTCCAAATTTTAGGCTCAAAAAAGACTTTTGAACATCTATGAACACTGCACAAATGATATGGGGACTAAAAAAATTTCTTGTAATTTTGATGATTTTCACCACCCCGGGGTGGTGAAAATTTACAATTCTGGCAAGAATTTGCACATTTATCAAAATTCCGAAATTTAGGCTCAAAATAGACTTTTGAACATCTGTGGACACTGCGCAAATGATATGTGGACTAAAAAAAATTCTTGTAATTTTGATGATTTTGACCACCCCGGGGTGGTGAAAATGTACAATTCTGGCATGAATTTGCACATTTGTCAAAATTCCAAAATTTAGGCTCAAAATAGACTTTTGAACATCTATGGACACTGCGCAAATGATATGGGGACTAAAAAAATTTCTTGTAATTTTGATGATTTTGACCACCCCGGGGTGGTGAAAATTTACAATTCTGGCATGAATTTGCACACTTCTTAAAATTCCAAATTTTAGGCTCAAAAAAGACTTTTGAACATCTATGGACACTGCGCAAATGATATGTGGACTAAAAAAAATTCTTGTAATTTTGATGATTTTGACCACCCCGGGGTGGTGAAAATTTACAATTGTGGCATGAATTTGCACATTTGTCAAAATTCCCAAATTTAGGCTCAAAATAGACTTTTGAACATCTATGGACACTGCGCAAATGATATGGGGACTAAAAAAAATTCGTGTAATTTTGATGATTTTGACAACCCCGGGGTGGTGAAAATTTACAATTCTGGCAAGAATTTCAACATTTGTCAAAATTCCAAAATTTAGGCTCAAAATAGACTTTTGAACATCTATGGACACTGCGCAAATGATATGTGGACTAAAAAAATTTCGTGTAATTTTGATGATTTTGACCACCCCGGGGTGGTGAAAATTTACAATTCTGGCATGAATTTGCACATTTGTCAAAATTCCAAAATTTAGGCTCAAAATAGACTTTTGAACATCTATGGACACTGCGTAAATGATATGGGGACTAAAAAAATTTCTTGTAATTTTGATGATTTTGACCACCCCGGGGTGGTGAAAATTTACAATTCTGGCATGAATTTGCACACTTCTTAAAATTCCAAATTTTAGGCTCAAAAAAGACTTTTGAACATCTATGGACACTGCGCAAATGATATGTGGACTAAAAAAAATTCTTGTAATTTTGATGATTTTGACCACCCCGGGGTGGTGAAAATTTACAATTGTGGCATGAATTTGCACATTTGTCAAAATTCCCAAATTTAGGCTCAAAATAGACTTTTGAACATCTATGGACACTGCGCAAATGATATGGGGACTAAAAAAATTTCGTGTAATTTTGATGATTTTGACCACCCCGGGGTGGTGAAAATTTACAATTCTGGCATGAATTTGCACACTTCTTAAAATTCCAAATTTTAGGCTCAAAAAAGACTTTTGAACATCTATGGACACTGCGCAAATGATATGGGGACTTAAAAAATTTCTTGTAATTTTGATGATTTTGACAACCCCGGGGTGGTGAAAATGTACAATTCTGGCAAGAATTTCAACATTTGTCAAAATTCCAAAATCTAGGCTCAAAATAGACTTTTGAACATCTGTGGACACTGCGCAAATGATATGTGGACTAAAAAAATTTCGTGTAATTTTGATGATTTTGACCACCCCGGGGTGGTGAAAATTTACAATTCTGGCAAGAATTTGCACATTTGTCAAAATTCCAAAATTTAGGCTCAAAATAGACTTTTGAACATCTATGGACACTGCGCAAATGATATGGGGACTAAAAAAATTTCTTGTAATTTTGATGATTTTGACCACCCCGGGGTGGTGAAAATTTACAATTCTGGCATGAATTTGCACACTTCTTAAAATTCCAAATTTTAGGCTCAAAAAAGACTTTTGAACATCTATGGACACTGCGCAAATGATATGTGGACTAAAAAAAATTCTTGTAATTTTGATGATTTTGACCACCCCGGGGTGGTGAAAATTTACAATTGTGGCATGAATTTGCACATTTGTCAAAATTCCCAAATTTAGGCTCAAAATAGACTTTTGAACATCTATGGACACTGCGCAAATGATATGGGGACTAAAAAAATTTCTTGTAATTTTGATGATTTTGACCACCCCGGGGTGGTGAAAATTTACAATTCTGGCATGAATTTGCACACTTCTTAAAATTCCAAATTTTAGGCTCAAAAAAGACTTTTGAACATCTATGGACACTGCGCAAATGATATTGGGACTTAAAAAATTTCTTGTAATTTTGATGATTTTGACAAACCGGGGTGGTCAAAATTTACAATTCTGGCAAGAATTTCAACATTTGTCAAAATTCCAAAATCTAGGCTCAAAATAGACTTTTGAACATCTGTGGACACTGCGCAAATGATATGTGGACTAAAAAAATTTCGTGTAATTTTGATGATTTTGACCACCCCGGGTTGGTGAAAATTTACAATTCTGGCAAGAATTTGCACATTTGTCAAAATTCCAAAATTTAGGCTCAAAATAGACTTTTGAACATCTGTGGACACTGCGCAAATGATATGTGGACTAAAAAAAATTCGTGTAATTTTGGTGATTTTGACCACCCCGGGGTGGTGAAAATTTACAATTCTGGCAAGAATTTGCACATTTGTCAAAATTCCCAAATTTAGGCTCAAAATAGACTTTTGAACATCTATGGACACTGCGCAAATGATATGGGGACTAAAAGAAATTCGTGTAATTTTGATGATTTTGACAACCCCGGGGTGGTGAAAATTTACAATTCTGGCAAGAATTTCAACATTTGTCAAAATTCCAAAATTTAGGCTCAAAATAGACTTTTGAACATCTATGGACACTGCGCAAATGATATGTGGACTAAAAAAATTTCGTGTAATTTTGATGATTTTGACCACCCCGGGGTGGTGAAAATTTACAATTCTGGCATGAATTTGCACATTTGTCAAAATTCCAAAATTTAGGCTCAAAATAGACTTTTGAACATCTATGGACACTGCACAAATGAAATGGGGACTAAAAAATTTCGTGTAATTTTGATGATTTTGACCACCCCGGGGTGGTGAAAATTTACAATTCTGGCATGAATATGCACACTTCTTAAAATTCCAAATTTTAGGCTCAAAAAAGACTTTTGAACATCTATGAACACTGCACAAATGATATGGGGACTAAAAAAATTTCTTGTAATTTTGATGATTTTGACCACCCCGGGGTGGTGAAAATTTACAATTCTGGCAAGAATTTGCACATTTGTCAAAATTCCGAAATTTAGGCTCAAAATAGACTTTTGAACATCTGTGGACACTGCGCAAATGATATGTGGACTAAAAAAAATTCTTGTAATTTTGATGATTTTGACCACCCCGGGGTGGTGAAAATGTACAATTCTGGCATGAATTTGCACATTTGTCAAAATTCCAAAATTTAGGCTCAAAATAGACTTTTGAACATCTATGGACACTGCGCAAATGATATGGGGACTAAAAAAATTTCTTGTAATTTTGATGATTTTGACCACCCCGGGGTGGTGAAAATTTACAATTCTGGCATGAATTTGCACACTTCTTTAAATTCCAAATTTTAGGCTCAAAATAGACTTTTGAACATCTATGGACACTGCGCAAATGATATGTGGACTAAAAAAAATTCGTGTAATTTTGATGATTTTGACAACCCCGGGGTGGTGAAAATTTACAATTCTGGCAAGAATTTCAACATTTGTCAAAATTCCAAAATTTAGGCTCAAAATAGACTTTTGAACATCTATGGACACTGCGCAAATGATATGTGGACTAAAAAAATTTCGTGTAATTTTGATGATTTTGACCACCCCGGGGTGGTGAAAATTTACAATTCTGGCATGAATTTGCACATTTGTCAAAATTCCAAAATTTAGGCTCAAAATAGACTTTTGAACATCTATGGACACTGCACAAATGAAATGGGGACTAAAAAATTTCTTGTAATTTTGATGATTTTGACCACCCTGGGGTGGTGAAAATTTACAATTCTGGCATGAATATGCACACTTCTTAAAATTCCATATTTTAGGCTCAAAAAAGACTTTTGAACATCTATGAACACTGCACAAATGATATGGGGACTAAAAAAATTTCTTGTAATTTTGATGATTTTGACCACCCCGGGGTGGTGAAAATTTACAATTCTGGCAAGAATTTGCACATTTGTCAAAATTCCAAAATTTAGGCTCAAAATAGACTTTTGAACATCTGTGGACACTGCGCAAATGATATGTGGACTAAAAAAAATTCTTGTAATTTTGATGATTTTGACCACCCCGGGGTGGTGAAAATGTACAATTCTGGCATGAATTTGCACATTTGTCAAAATTCCAAAATTTAGGCTCAAAATAGACTTTTGAACATCTATGGACACTGCGCAAATGATATGGGGACTAAAAAAATTTCTTGTAATTTTGATGATTTTGACCACCCCGGGGTGGTGAAAATTTACAATTCTGGCATGAATTTGCACACTTCTTAAAATTCCAAATTTTAGGCTCAAAAAAGACTTTTGAACATCTATGGACACTGCGCAAATGATATGTGGACTAAAAAAAATTCTTGTAATTTTGATGATTTTGACCACCCCGGGGTGGTGAAAATTTACAATTGTGGCATGAATTTGCACATTTGTCAAAATTCCCAAATTTAGGCTCAAAATAGACTTTTGAACATCTATGGACACTGCGCAAATGATATGGGGACTAAAAAAATTTCGTGTAATTTTGATGATTTTGACCACCCCGGGGTGGTGAAAATTTACAATTCTGGCATGAATTTGCACACTTCTTAAAATTCCAAATTTTAGGCTCAAAAAAGACTTTTGAACATCTATGGACACTGCGCAAATGATATGGGGACTTAAAAAATTTCTTGTAATTTTGATGATTTTGACAACCCCGGGGTGGTCAAAATTTACAATTCTGGCAAGAATTTCAACATTTGTCAAAATTCCAAAATCTAGGCTCAAAATAGACTTTTGAACATCTGTGGACACTGCGCAAATGATATGTGGACTAAAAAAATTTCGTGTAATTTTGATGATTTTGACCACCCCGGGGTGGTGAAAATTTACAATTCTGGCAAGAATTTGCACATTTGTCAAAATTCCAAAATTTAGGCTCAAAATAGACTTTTGAACATCTATGGACACTGCGCAAATGATATGGGGACTAAAAAAATTTCTTGTAATTTTGATGATTTTGACCACCCCGGGGTGGTGAAAATTTACAATTCTGGCATGAATTTGCACACTTCTTAAAATTCCAAATTTTAGGCTCAAAAAAGACTTTTGAACATCTATGGACACTGCGCAAATGATATGTGGACTAAAAAAAATTCTTGTAATTTTGATGATTTTGACCACCCCGGGGTGGTGAAAATTTACAATTGTGGCATGAATTTGCACATTTGTCAAAATTCCCAAATTTAGGCTCAAAATAGACTTTTGAACATCTATGGACACTGCGCAAATGATATGTGGACTAAAAAAATTTCGTGTAATTTTGATGATTTTGACCACCCCGGGGTGGTGAAAATTTACAATTCTGGCAAGAATTTGCACATTTGTCAAAATTCCAAAATTTAGGCTCAAAATAGACTTTTGAACATCTGTGGACACTGCGCAAATGATATGTGGACTAAAAAAATTTCGTGTAATTTTGATGATTTTGACCACCCCGGGGTGGTGAAAATTTACAATTCTGGCATGAATTTGCACATTTGTCAAAATTCCCAAATTTAGGCTCAAAATAGACTTTTGAACATCTATGGACACTGCGCAAATGAAATGGGGACTAAAAAATTTCTTGTAATTTTGATGATTTTGACCACCCCGGGGTGGTGAAAATTTACAATTCTGGCATGAATATGCACACTTCTTAAAATTCCAAATTTTAGGCTCAAAATAGACTTTTGAACATCTATGAACACTGCACAAATGATATGGGGACTAAAAAAATTTCTTGTAATTTTGATGATTTTGACCACCCCGGGGTGGTGAAAATTTACAATTCTGGCAAGAATTTGCACATTTGTCAAAATTCCGAAATTTAGGCTCAAAATAGACTTTTGAACATCTGTGGACACTGCGCAAATGATATGTGGACTAAAAAAAATTCTTGTAATTTTGATGATTTTGACCACCCCAGGTTGGTGAAAATGTACAATTCTGGCATGAATTTGCACATTTGTCAAAATTCCAAAATTTAGGCTCAAAATAGACTTTTGAACATCTATGGACACTGCGCAAATGATATGGGGACTAAAAAAATTTCGTGTAATTTTGATGATTTTGACCACCCCGGGGTGGTGAAAATTTACAATTCTGGCATGAATTTGCACACTTCTTAAAATTCCAAATTTTAGGCTCAAAAAAGACTTTTGAACATCTATGGACACTGCGCAAATGATATGGGGACTTAAAAAATTTCTTGTAATTTTGATGATTTTGACAACCCCGGGGTGGTCAAAATTTACAATTCTGGCAAGAATTTCAACATTTGTCAAAATTCCAAAATCTAGGCTCAAAATAGACTTTTGAACATCTGTGGACACTGCGCAAATGATATGTGGACTAAAAAAATTTCGTGTAATTTTGATGATTTTGACCACCCCGGGGTGGTGAAAATTTACAATTCTGGCAAGAATTTGCACATTTGTCAAAATTCCAAAATTTAGGCTCAAAATAGACTTTTGAACATCTATGGACACTGCGCAAATGATATGGGGACTAAAAAAATTTCTTGTAATTTTGATGATTTTGACCACCCCGGGGTGGTGAAAATTTACAATTCTGGCATGAATTTGCACACTTCTTAAAATTCCAAATTTTAGGCTCAAAAAAGACTTTTGAACATCTATGGACACTGCGCAAATGATATGTGGACTAAAAAAAATTCTTGTAATTTTGATGATTTTGACCACCCCGGGGTGGTGAAAATTTACAATTCTGGCATGAATTTGCACATTTGTCAAAATTCCCAAATTTAGGCTCAAAATAGACTTTTGAACATCTATGGACACTGCGCAAATGATATGTGGACTAAAAAAATTTCGTGTAATTTTGATGATTTTGACCACCCCGGGGTGGTGAAAATTTACAATTCTGGCAAGAATTTGCACATTTGTCAAAATTCCAAAATTTAGGCTCAAAATAGACTTTTGAACATCTGTGGACACTGCGCAAATGATATGTGGACTAAAAAAATTTCGTGTAATTTTGGTGATTTTGACCACCCCGGGGTGGTGAAAATTTACAATTCTGGCATGAATTTGCACATTTGTCAAAATTCCCAAATTTAGGCTCAAAATAGACTTTTGAACATCTATGGACACTGCGCAAATGAAATGGGGACTAAAAAATTTCTTGTAATTTTGATGATTTTGACCACCCCGGGGTGGTGAAAATTTACAATTCTGGCATGAATATGCACACTTCTTAAAATTCCAAATTTTAGGCTCAAAATAGACTTTTGAACATCTATGAACACTGCACAAATGATATGGGGACTAAAAAAATTTCTTGTAATTTTGATGATTTTGACCACCCCGGGGTGGTGAAAATTTACAATTCTGGCAAGAATTTGCACATTTGTCAAAATTCCGAAATTTAGGCTCAAAATAGACTTTTGAACATCTGTGGACACTGCGCAAATGATATGTGGACTAAAAAAAATTCTTGTAATTTTGATGATTTTGACCACCCCAGGGTGGTGAAAATGTACAATTCTGGCATGAATTTGCACATTTGTCAAAATTCCAAAATTTAGGCTCAAAATAGACTTTTGAACATCTATGGACACTGCGCAAATGATATGGGGACTAAAAAAATTTCTTGTAATTTTGATGATTTTGACCACCCCGGGGTGGTGAAAATTTACATTCTGGCATGAATTTGCACACTTCTTAAAATTCCAAATTTTAGGCTCAAAAAAGACTTTTGAACATCTATGGACACTGCGCAAATGATATGTGGACTAAAAAAAATTCTTGTAATTTTGATGATTTTGACCACCCCGGGGTGGTGAAAATTTACAATTGTGGCATGAATTTGCACATTTGTCAAAATTCCCAAATTTAGGCTCAAAATAGACTTTTGAACATCTATGGACACTGCGCAAATGATATGGGGACTAAAAAAATTTCGTGTAATTTTGATGATTTTGACCACCCCGGGGTGGTGAAAATTTACAATTCTGGCATGAATTTGCACACTTCTTAAAATTCCAAATTTTAGGCTAAAAAAAGACTTTTGAACATCTATGGACACTGCGCAAATGATATGGGGACTTAAAAAATTTCTTGTAATTTTGATGATTTTGACAACCCCGGGGTGGTCAAAATTTACAATTCTGGCAAGAATTTCAACATTTGTCAAAATTCCAAAATCTAGGCTCAAAATAGACTTTTGAACATCTGTGGACACTGCGCAAATGATATGTGGACTAAAAAAATTTCGTGTAATTTTGATGATTTTGACCACCCCGGGGTGGTGAAAATTTACAATTCTGGCAAGAATTTGCACATTTGTCAAAATTCCAAAATTTAGGCTCAAAATAGACTTTTGAACATCTATGGACACTGCGCGAATGATATGGGGACTAAAAAAATTTCTTGTAATTTTGATGATTTTGACCACCCCGGGGTGGTGAAAATTTACAATTCTGGCATGAATTTGCACACTTCTTAAAATTCCAAATTTTAGGCTCAAAAAAGACTTTTGAACATCTATGGACACTGCGCAAATGATATGTGGACTAAAAAAAATTCTTGTAATTTTGATGATTTTGACCACCCCGGGGTGGTGAAAATTTACAATTGTGGCATGAATTTGCACATTTGTCAAAATTCCCAAATTTAGGCTCAAAATAGACTTTTGAACATCTATGGACACTGCGCAAATGATATGGGGACTAAAAAAATTTCTTGTAATTTTGATGATTTTGACCACCCCGGGGTGGTGAAAATTTACAATTCTGGCATGAATTTGCACACTTCTTAAAATTCCAAATTTTAGGCTCAAAAAAGACTTTTGAACATCTATGGACACTGCGCAAATGATATTGGGACTTAAAAAATTTCTTGTAATTTTGATGATTTTGACAACCCCGGGGTGGTCAAAATTTACAATTCTGGCAAGAATTTGCACATTTGTCAAAATTCCAAAATCTAGGCTCAAAATAGACTTTCGAACATCTGTGGACACTGCGCAAATGATATGTGGACTAAAAAAATTTCGTGTAATTTTGATGATTTTGACCACCCCGGGGTGGTGAAAATTTACAATTCTGGCAAGAATTTGCACATTTGTCAAAATTCCAAAATTTAGGCTCAAAATAGACTTTTGAACATCTATGGACACTGCGCAAATCATATGTGGACTAAAAAAATTTCGTGTAATTTTGGTGATTTTGACCACCCCGGGGTGGTGAAAATTTACAATTCTGGCATGAATTTGCACATTTGTCAAAATTCCAAAATTTAGGCTCAAAATAGACTTTTGAACATCTATGGACACTGCGCAAATGATATGGGGACTTAAAAATATTTCTTGTAATTTTGATGATTTTGACCACCCCGGTGTGGTGAAAATTTACATTTCTGGCATGAATTTGCACACTTCTTAAAATTCCAAATTTTAGGCTCAAAAAAGACTTTTGAACATCTATGGATACTGCGCAAATGATATGGGGACTCAAAAAATTTCTTGTAATTTTGATGATTTTGACAACCCCGGGGTGGTGAAAATTTACAATTCTGGCATGAATTTGCACATTTGTGAAAATTCCAAAATTTAGGCTCAAAATAGACTTTTGAACATCTGTGGACACTGCGCAAATGATATGGGGACTAAAAAAAATTTGTGTAATTTTGATGATTTTGACAACCCCGGGGTGGTGAAAATTTACAATTCTGGCATGAATTTGCACACTTCTTAAAATTCCAAATTTTAGACTCAAAAAAGACTTTTGAACATCTATGGACACTGCGCAAATGATATGGGGACTCAAAAAATTTCTTGTAATTTTGATGATTTTGACCACCCCGGGGTGGTGAAAATTTACAATTCTGGCATGAATTTGCACATTTGTCAAAATTCCAAAATTTAGGCTCAAAATAGACTTTTGAACATCTATGGACACTGCGCAAATGATATGGGGACTAAAAAAATTTCTTGTAATTTTGATGATTTTGACCACCCCGGGGTGGTGAAAATTTACAATTCTGGCAAGAATTTCAACATTTGTCAAAATTCCAAAATTTAGGCTCAAAATAGACTTTTGAACATCTATGGACACTGCGCAAATGATATGTGGACTAAAAAAATTTCTTGTAATTTTGATGATTTTGACCACCCCGGGGTGGTGAAAATTTACAATTCTGGCATGAATTTGCACATTTGTCAAAATTCCCAAATTTAGGCTCAAAATAGACTTTTGAACATCTATGGACACTGCGCAAATGAAATGGGGACTAAAAAATTTCTTGTAATTTTGATGATTTTGACCACCCCGGGGTGGTGAAAATTTACAATTCTGGCATGAATATGCACACTTCTTAAAATTCCAAATTTTAGGCTCAAAATAGACTTTTGAACATCTATGAACACTGCACAAATGATATGGGGACTAAAAAAATTTCTTGTAATTTTGATGATTTTGACCACCCCGGGGTGGTGAAAATTTACAATTCTGGCAAGAATTTGCACATTTGTCAAAATTCCGAAATTTAGGCTCAAAATAGACTTTTGAACATCTGTGGACACTGCGCAAATGATATGTGGACTAAAAAAAATTCTTGTAATTTTGATGATTTTGACCACCCCAGGGTGGTGAAAATGTACAATTCTGGCATGAATTTGCACATTTGTCAAAATTCCAAAATTTAGGCTCAAAATAGACTTTTGAACATCTATGGACACTGCGCAAATGATATGGGGACTAAAAAAATTTCTTGTAATTTTGATGATTTTGACCACCCCGGGGTGGTGAAAATTTACATTCTGGCATGAATTTGCACACTTCTTAAAATTCCAAATTTTAGGCTCAAAAAAGACTTTTGAACATCTATGGACACTGCGCAAATGATATGTGGACTAAAAAAAATTCTTGTAATTTTGATGATTTTGACCACCCCGGGGTGGTGAAAATTTACAATTGTGGCATGAATTTGCACATTTGTCAAAATTCCAAAATTTAGGCTCAAAATAGACTTTTGAACATCTATGGACACTGCGCAAATGATATGGGGACTAAAAAAATTTCGTGTAATTTTGATGATTTTGACCACCCCGGGGTGGTGAAAATTTACAATTCTGGCATGAATTTGCACACTTCTTAAAATTCCAAATTTTAGGCTAAAAAAAGACTTTTGAACATCTATGGACACTGCGCAAATGATATGGGGACTTAAAAAATTTCTTGTAATTTTGATGATTTTGACAACCCCGGGGTGGTCAAAATTTACAATTCTGGCAAGAATTTCAACATTTGTCAAAATTCCAAAATCTAGGCTCAAAATAGACTTTTGAACATCTGTGGACACTGCGCAAATGATATGTGGACTAAAAAAATTTCGTGTAATTTTGATGATTTTGACCACCCCGGGGTGGTGAAAATTTACAATTCTGGCAAGAATTTGCACATTTGTCAAAATTCCAAAATTTAGGCTCAAAATAGACTTTTGAACATCTATGGACACTGCGCAAATGATATGGGGACTAAAAAAATTTCTTGTAATTTTGATGATTTTGACCACCCCAGGGTGGTGAAAATTTACAATTCTGGCATGAATTTGCACACTTCTTAAAATTCCAAATTTTAGGCTCAAAAAAGACTTTTGAACATCTATGGACACTGCGCAAATGATATGTGGACTAAAAAAAATTCTTGTAATTTTGATGATTTTGACCACCCCGGGGTGGTGAAAATTTACAATTGTGGCATGAATTTGCACATTTGTCAAAATTCCCAAATTTAGGCTCAAAATAGACTTTTGAACATCTATGGACACTGCGCAAATGATATGGGGACTAAAAAAATTTCTTGTAATTTTGATGATTTTGACCACCCCGGGGTGGTGAAAATTTACAATTCTGGCATGAATTTGCACACTTCTTAAAATTCCAAATTTTAGGCTCAAAAAAGACTTTTGAACATCTATGGACACTGCGCAAATGATATTGGGACTTAAAAAATTTCTTGTAATTTTGATGATTTTGACAACCCCGGGGTGGTCAAAATTTACAATTCTGGCAAGAATTTGCACATTTGTCAAAATTCCAAAATCTAGGCTCAAAATAGACTTTCGAACATCTGTGGACACTGCGCAAATGATATGTGGACTAAAAAAATTTCGTGTAATTTTGATGATTTTGACCACCCCGGGGTGGTGAAAATTTACAATTCTGGCAAGAATTTGCACATTTGTCAAAATTCCAAAATTTAGGCTCAAAATAGACTTTTGAACATCTATGGACACTGCGCAAATCATATGTGGACTAAAAAAATTTCGTGTAATTTTGGTGATTTTGACCACCCCGGGGTGGTGAAAATTTACAATTCTGGCATGAATTTGCACATTTGTCAAAATTCCAAAATTTAGGCTCAAAATAGACTTTTGAACATCTATGGACACTGCGCAAATGATATGGGGACTTAAAAATATTTCTTGTAATTTTGATGATTTTGACCACCCCGGTGTGGTGAAAATTTACATTTCTGGCATGAATTTGCACACTTCTTAAAATTCCAAATTTTAGGCTCAAAAAAGACTTTTGAACATCTATGGATACTGCGCAAATGATATGGGGACTCAAAAAATTTCTTGTAATTTTGATGATTTTGACAACCCCGGGGTGGTGAAAATTTACAATTCTGGCATGAATTTGCACATTTGTGAAAATTCCAAAATTTAGGCTCAAAATAGACTTTTGAACATCTGTGGACACTGCGCAAATGATATGGGGACTAAAAAAAATTTGTGTAATTTTGATGATTTTGACAACCCCGGGGTGGTGAAAATTTACAATTCTGGCATGAATTTGCACACTTCTTAAAATTCCAAATTTTAGACTCAAAAAAGACTTTTGAACATCTATGGACACTGCGCAAATGATATGGGGACTCAAAAAATTTCTTGTAATTTTGATGATTTTGACCACCCCGGGGTGGTGAAAATTTACAATTCTGGCATGAATTTGCACATTTGTCAAAATTCCAAAATTTAGGCTCAAAATAGACTTTTGAACATCTATGGACACTGCGCAAATGATATGGGGACTAAAAAAATTTCTTGTAATTTTGATGATTTTGACCACCCCGGGGTGGTGAAAATTTACAATTCTGGCAAGAATTTCAACATTTGTCAAAATTCCAAAATTTAGGCTCAAAATAGACTTTTGAACATCTATGGACACTGCGCAAATGATATGTGGACTAAAAAAATTTCTTGTAATTTTGATGATTTTGACCACCCCGGGGTGGTGAAAATTTACAATTCTGGCATGAATTTGCACATTTGTCAAAATTCCAAAATTTAGGCTCAAAATAGACTTTTGAACATCTATGGACACTGCGCAAATGAAATGGGGACTAAAAAATTTCTTGTAATTTTGATGATTTTGACCACCCCGGGGTGGTGAAAATTTACAATTCTGGCATGAATATGCACACTTCTTAAAATTCCAAATTTTAGGCTCAAAAAAGACTTTTGAACATCTATGGACACTGCGCAAATGATATGTGGACTAAAAAAATTTCTTGTAATTTTGATGATTTTGACCACCCCGGGGTGGTGAAAATTTACAATTGTGGCATGAATTTGCACATTTGTCAAAATTCCCAAATTTAGGCTCAAAATAGACTTTTGAACATCTATGGACACTGCGCAAATGATATGGGGACTAAAAAAATTTCTTGTAATTTTGATGATTTTGACCACCCCGGGGTGGTGAAAATTTACAATTCTGGCATGAATTTGCACACTTCTTAAAATTCCAAATTTTAGGCTCAAAAAAGACTTTTGAACATCTATGGACACTGCGCAAATGATATTGGGACTTAAAAAATTTCTTGTAATTTTGATGATTTTGACAAACCGGGGTGGTCAAAATTTACAATTCTGGCAAGAATTTCAACATTTGTCAAAATTCCAAAATCTAGGCTCAAAATAGACTTTTGAACATCTGTGGACACTGCGCAAATGATATGTGGACTAAAAAAATTTCGTGTAATTTTGATGATTTTGACCACCCCGGGGTGGTGAAAATTTACAATTCTGGCAAGAATTTGCACATTTGTCAAAATTCCAAAATTTAGGCTCAAAATAGACTTTTGAACATCTGTGGACACTGCGCAAATGATATGTGGACTAAAAAAAATTCGTGTAATTTTGGTGATTTTGACCACCCCGGGGTGGTGAAAATTTACAATTCTGGCATGAATTTGCACATTTGTCAAAATTCCCAAATTTAGGCTCAAAATAGACTTTTGAACATCTATGGACACTGCGCAAATGATATGGGGACTAAAAAAAATTCGTGTAATTTTGATGATTTTGACAACCCCGGGGTGGTGAAAATTTACAATTCTGGCAAGAATTTCAACATTTGTCAAAATTCCAAAATTTAGGCTCAAAATAGACTTTTGAACATCTATGGACACTGCGCAAATGATATGTGGACTAAAAAAATTTCGTGTAATTTTGATGATTTTGACCACCCCGGGGTGGTGAAAATTTACAATTCTGGCATGAATTTGCACATTTGTCAAAATTCCAAAATTTAGGCTCAAAATAGACTTTTGAACATCTATGGACACTGCGCAAATGAAATGGGGACTAAAAAATTTCTTGTAATTTTGATGATTTTGACCACCCCGGGGTGGTGAAAATTTACAATTCTGGCATGAATATGCACACTTCTTAAAATTCCAAATTTTAGGCTCAAAAAAGACTTTTGAACATCTATGAACACTGCACAAATGATATGGGGACTAAAAAAATTTCTTGTAATTTTGATGATTTTGACCACCCCGGGGTGGTGAAAATTTACAATTCTGGCAAGAATTTGCACATTTGTCAAAATTCCGAAATTTAGGCTCAAAATAGACTTTTGAACATCTGTGGACACTGCGCAAATGATATGTGGACTAAAAAAAATTCTTGTAATTTTGATGATTTTGACCACCCCGGGGTGGTGAAAATGTACAATTCTGGCATGAATTTGCACATTTGTCAAAATTCCAAAATTTAGGCTCAAAATAGACTTTTGAACATCTATGGACACTGCGCAAATGATATGGGGACTAAAAAAATTTCTTGTAATTTTGATGATTTTGACCACCCCGGGGTGGTGAAAATTTACAATTCTGGCATGAATTTGCACACTTCTTAAAATTCCAAATTTTAGGCTCAAAATAGACTTTTGAACATCTATGGACACTGCGCAAATGATATGGGGACTAAAAAAAATTCGTGTAATTTTGATGATTTTGACAACCCCGGGGTGGTGAAAATTTACAATTCTGGCAAGAATTTCAACATTTGTCAAAATTCCAAAATTTAGGCTCAAAATAGACTTTTGAACATCTATGGACACTGCGCAAATGATATGTGGACTAAAAAAATTTCGTGTAATTTTGATGATTTTGACCACCCCGGGGTGGTGAAAATTTACAATTCTGGCATGAATTTGCACATTTGTCAAAATTCCAAAATTTAGGCTCAAAATAGACTTTTGAACATCTATGGACACTGCACAAATGAAATGGGGACTAAAAAATTTCTTGTAATTTTGATGATTTTGACCACCCCGGGGTGGTGAAAATTTACAATTCTGGCATGAATATGCACACTTCTTAAAATTCCAAATTTTAGGCTCAAAAAAGACTTTTGAACATCTATGAACACTGCACAAATGATATGGGGACTAAAAAAATTTCTTGTAATTTTGATGATTTTGACCACCCCGGGGTGGTGAAAATTTACAATTCTGGCAAGAATTTGCACATTTGTCAAAATTCCAAAATTTAGGCTCAAAATAGACTTTTGAACATCTGTGGACACTGCGCAAATGATATGTGGACTAAAAAAAATTCTTGTAATTTTGATGATTTTGACCACCCCGGGGTGGTGAAAATGTACAATTCTGGCATGAATTTGCACATTTGTCAAAATTCCAAAATTTAGGCTCAAAATAGACTTTTGAACATCTATGGACACTGCGCAAATGATATGGGGACTAAAAAAATTTCGTGTAATTTTGATGATTTTGACCACCCCGGGGTGGTGAAAATTTACAATTCTGGCATGAATTTGCACACTTCTTAAAATTCCAAATTTTAGGCTCAAAAAAGACTTTTGAACATCTATGGACACTGCGCAAATGATATGTGGACTAAAAAAAATTCTTGTAATTTTGATGATTTTGACCACCCCGGGGTGGTGAAAATTTACAATTGTGGCATGAATTTGCACATTTGTCAAAATTCCCAAATTTAGGCTCAAAATAGACTTTTGAACATCTATGGACACTGCGCAAATGATATGGGGACTAAAAAAATTTCGTGTAATTTTGATGATTTTGACCACCCCGGGGTGGTGAAAATTTACAATTCTGGCATGAATTTGCACACTTCTTAAAATTCCAAATTTTAGGCTCAAAAAAGACTTTTGAACATCTATGGACACTGCGCAAATGATATGGGGACTTAAAAAATTTCTTGTAATTTTGATGATTTTGACAACCCCGGGGTGGTCAAAATTTACAATTCTGGCAAGAATTTCAACATTTGTCAAAATTCCAAAATCTAGGCTCAAAATAGACTTTTGAACATCTGTGGACACTGCGCAAATGATATGTGGACTAAAAAAATTTCGTGTAATTTTGATGATTTTGACCACCCCGGGGTGGTGAAAATTTACAATTCTGGCAAGAATTTGCACATTTGTCAAAATTCCAAAATTTAGGCTCAAAATAGACTTTTGAACATCTATGGACACTGCGCAAATGATATGGGGACTAAAAAAATTTCTTGTAATTTTGATGATTTTGACCACCCCGGGGTGGTGAAAATTTACAATTCTGGCATGAATTTGCACACTTCTTAAAATTCCAAATTTTAGGCTCAAAAAAGACTTTTGAACATCTATGGACACTGCGCAAATGATATGTGGACTAAAAAAAATTCTTGTAATTTTGATGATTTTGACCACCCCGGGGTGGTGAAAATTTACAATTCTGGCAAGAATTTGCACATTTGTCAAAATTCCAAAATTTAGGCTCAAAATAGACTTTTGAACATCTGTGGACACTGCGCAAATGATATGTGGACTAAAAAAATTTCGTGTAATTTTGGTGATTTTGACCACCCCGGGGTGGTGAAAATTTACAATTCTGGCATGAATTTGCACATTTGTCAAAATTCCCAAATTTAGGCTCAAAATAGACTTTTGAACATCTATGGACACTGCGCAAATGATATGGGGACTTAAAAAAATTTCTTGTAATTTTGATGATTTTGACCACCCCGGGGTGGTGAAAATTTACATTTCTGGCATGAATTTGCACACTTCTTAAAATTCCAAATTTTAGGCTCAAAAAAGACTTTTGAACATCTATGGATACTGCGCAAATGATATGGGGACTAAAAAAATTTCGTGTAATTTTGATGATTTTGACCACCCCGGGGTGGTAAGAATTTAGAATTCTGTCAAGAATTTGCACATTTGTCAAAATTCCAAAATTTAGGCTCAAAATAGACTTTTGAACATCTGTGGACACTGCGCAAATGATATGGGGACTAAAAAAATTTCTTGTAAATTTGATGATTTTGACCACCCCGGGGTGGTGAAAATTTACAATTCTGGCATGAATATGCACACTTCTTAAAATTCCAAATTTTAGGCTCAAAAAAGACTTTTGAACATCTATGGACACAGCGCAAATGATATGGGGACTCAAAAATTTTCTTGTAATTTTGATGATTTTGACCACCCCGGGGTGGTGAAAATTTACAATTGTGGCATGAATTTGCACACTTCTTAAAATTCCAAAATTTAGGCTCAAAATAGACTTTTGAACATCTATGGACACTGCGCAAATGATATGGGGACTAAAAAAAATTCGTGTAATTTTGATGATTTTGACAACCCCGGGGTGGTGAAAATTTACAATTCTGGCAAGAATTTCAACATTTGTCAAAATTCCAAAATTTAGGCTCAAAATAGACTTTTGAACATCTATGGACACTGCGCAAATCATATGTGGACTAAAAAAATTTCGTGTAATTTTGATGATTTTGACCACCCCGGGGTGGTGAAAATTTAGAATTCTGGCATGAATTTGCACATTTGTCAAAATTCCAAAATTTAGGCTCAAAATAGACTTTTGAACATCTATGGACACTGCACAAATGATATGGGGACTAAAAAAATTTCTTGTAATTTTGATGATTTTGACCACCCCGGGGTGGTGAAAATTTACAATTCTGGCATGAATATGCACACTTCTTAAAATTCCAAATTTTAGACTCAAAAAAGACTTTTGAACATCTATGGACACTGCGCAAATGATATGGGGACTCAAAAAATTTCTTGTAATTTTGATGATTTTGACCACCCGGGGTGGTGAAAATTTACAATTCTGTCTAGAATTTGCACATTTGTCAAAATTCCAAAATTTAGGCTCAAAATAGACTTTTGAACATCTGTGGACACTGCGCAAATCATATGTGGACTAAAAAAATTTCGTGTAATTTTGATGATTTTGACCACCCCGGGGTGGTGAAAATTTACAATTCTGGCAAGAATTTGCACATTTGTCAAAATTCCAAAATTTAGGCTCAAAATAGACTTTTGAACATCTGTGGACACTGCGCAAATCATATGTGGACTCAAAAAATTTCTTGTAATTTTGATGATTTTGACCACCCCGGGGTGGTGAAAATTTACAATTCTGTCAAGAATTTGCACATTTGTCAAAATTCCGAAATTTAGGCTCAAAATAGACTTTTGAACATCTGTGGACACTGCGCAAATGATATGTGGACTAAAAAAAATTCTTGTAATTTGGATGATTTTGACCACCCTGGGGTGGTGAAAATGTACAATTCTGGCATGAATTTGCACATTTGTCAAAATTCCAAAATTTAGGCTCAAAATAGACTTTTGAACATCTATGGACACTGCGCAAATGATATGGGGACTAAAAAAATTTCTTGCAATTTTGATGATTTTGACCACCCCGGGGTGGTGAAAATTTACAATTCTGGCATGAATATGCACACTTCTTAATATTCCAAATTTTAGACTCAAAAAAGACTTTTGAACATCTATGGACACTGCGCAAATGATATGGGGACTCAAAAAATTTCTTGTAATTTTGATGATTTTGACCACCCCGGGGTGGTGAAAATTTACAATTCTGGCATGAATTTGCACATTTGTGAAAATTCCAAAATTTAGGCTCAAAATAGACTTTTGAACATCTATGGACACTGCGCAAATGATATGGGGACTTAAAAAATTTCTTGTAATTTTGATGATTTTGACAACCCCGGGGTGGTCAAAATTTACAATTCTGGCAAGAATTTCAACATTTGTCAAAATTCCAAAATTTAGGCTCAAAATAGACTTTTGAACATCTATGGACACTGCGCAAATGATATGTGGACTAAAAAAATTTCTTGTAATTTTGATGATTTTGACCACCCCGGGGTGGTCAAAATTTACAATTCTGGCAAGAATTTCAACATTTGTCAAAATTCCAAAATCTAGGCTCAAAATAGACTTTTGAACATCTGTGGACACTGCGCAAATGATATGTGGACTAAAAAAATTTCGTGTAATTTTGATGATTTTGACCACCCCGGGGTGGTGAAAATTTACAATTCTGGCAAGAATTTGCACATTTGTCAAAATTCCAAAATTTAGGCTCAAAATAGACTTTTGAACATCTGTGGACACTGCGCAAATGATATGTGGACTAAAAAAATTTCGTGTAATTTTGATGATTTTGACCACCCCGGGGTGGTGAAAATTTACAATTCTGGCATGAATTTGCACATTTGTCAAAATTCCAAAATTTAGGCTCAAAATAGGCTTTTGAACATCTATGGACACTGCGCAAATGAAATGGGGACTAAAAAATTTCGTGTAATTTTGATGATTTTGACCACCCTGGGGTGGTGAAAATTTACAATTCTGGCATGAATATGCACACTTCTTAAAATTCCAAATTTTAGGCTCAAAAAAGACTTTTGAACATCTATGAACACTGCACAAATGATATGGGGACTAAAAAAATTTCTTGTAATTTTGATGATTTTGACCACCCCGGGGTGGTGAAAATTTACAATTCTGGCAAGAATTTGCACATTTGTCAAAATTCCGAAATTTTGGCTCAAAATAGACTTTTGAACATCTGTGGACACTGCGGAAATGTTATGTGGACTAAAAAAAATTGTTGTAATTTTGATGATTTTGACCACCCGGGGTGGTGAAAATGTACAATTCTGGCATGAATTTGCACATTTGTCAAAATTCCAAAATTTAGGCTCAAAATAGACTTTTGAACATCTATGGACACTGCGCAAATGATATGTGGACTAAAAAAATTTCTTGTAATTTTGATGATTTTGACCACCCCGGGGTGGTGAAAATTTACAATTGTGGCATGAATTTGCACATTTGTCAAAATTCCAAAATTTAGGCTCAAAATAGACTTTTGAACATCTATGGACACTGCGCAAATGATATGGGGACTAAAAAAATTTCGTGTAATTTTGATGATTTTGACCACCCCGGGGTGGTGAAAATTTACAATTCTGGCATGAATTTGCACACTTCTTAAAATTCCAAATTTTAGGCTCAAAAAAGACTTTTGAACATCTATGGACACTGCGCAAATGATATGGGGACTTAAAAAATTTCGTGTAATTTTGATGATTTTGACAACCCCGGGGTGGTCAAAATTTACAATTCTGGCAAGAATTTCAACATTTGTCAAAATTCCAAAATCTAGGCTCAAAATAGACTTTTGAACATCTGTGGACACTGCGCAAATGATATGTGGACTAAAAAAATTTCTTGTAATTTTGATGATTTTGACCACCCCGGGGTGGTGAAAATTTACAATTCTGGCAAGAATTTGCACATTTGTCAAAATTCCAAAATTTAGGCTCAAAATAGACTTTTGAACATCTGTGGACACTGCGCAAATGATATGTGGACTAAAAAAATTTCGTGTAATTTTGATGATTTTGACCACCCCGGGGTGGTGAAAATTTACAATTCTGGCATGAATTTGCACATTTGTCAAAATTCCGAAATTTAGGCTCAAAATAGACTTTTGAACATCTATGGACACTGCGGAAATGATATGGGGACTTAAAAACATTTCTTGTAATTTTGATGATTTTGACCACCCCGGGGTGGTGAAAATTTACATTTCTGGCATGAATTTGCACACTTCTTAAAATTCCAAATTTTAGGCTCAAAAAAGACTTTTGAACATCTATGGATACTGCGCAAATGATATGGGGACTAAAAACATTTCGTGTAATTTTGATGATTTTGACCACCCCGGGGTGGTAACAATTTAGAATTCTGTCAAGAATTTGCACATTTGTCAAAATTCCAAAATTTAGGCTCAAAATAGACTTTTGAACATCTGTGGACACTGCGCAAATGATATGGGGACTAAAAAAAATTCTTGTAATTTTGATGATTTTGACCACCCCGGGGTGGTGAAAATTTACAATTCTGGCATGAATATGCACACTTCTTAAAATTCCAAATTTTAGGCTCAAAAAAGACTTTTGAACATCTATGGACACAGCGCAAATGATATGGGGACTCAAAAAATTTCTTGTAATTTTGATGATTTTGACCACCCCGGGGTGGTGAAAATTTAGAATTCTGGCATGAATTTGCACACTTCTTAAAATTCCAAAATTTAGGCTCAAAATAGACTTTTGAACATCTATGGACACTGCGCAAATGATATGGGGACTAAAAAAATTCGTGTAATTTTGATGATTTTGACAACCCCGCGGTGGTGAAAATTTACAATTCTGGCAAGAATTTCAACATTTGTCAAAATTCCAAAATTTAGGCTCAAAATAGACTTTTGAACATCTATGGACACTGCGCAAATGATATGTGGACTAAAAAAATTTCGTGTAATTTTGATGATTTTGACCACCCCGGGGTGGTGAAAATTTAGAATTCTGGCATGAATTTGCACATTTGTCAAAATTCCAAAATTTAGGCTCAAAATAGACTTTTGAACATCTATGGACACTGCGCAAATGAAATGGGGACTAAAAAATTTCTTGTAATTTTGATGATTTTGACCACCCCGGGGTGGTGAAAATTTACAATTCTGGCATGAATATGCACACTTCTTAAAATTCCAAATTTTAGGCTCAAAAAAGACTTTTGAACATCTATGAACACTGCGCAAATGATATGGGGACTAAAAAAATTTCTTGTAATTTTGATGATTTTGACCACCCCGGGGTGGTGAAAATTTACAATTCTGGCATGAATTTGCACATTTGTCAAAATTCCCAAATTTAGGCTCAAAATAGACTTTTGAACATCTGTGGACACTGCGCAAATCATATGTGGACTAAAAAAATTTCGTGTAATTTTGATGATTTTGACCACCCCGGGGTGGTGAAAATTTACAATTCTGTCTAGAATTTGCACATTTGTCAAAATTCCCAAATTTAGGCTCAAAATAGACTTTTGAACATCTATGGACACTGCGCAAATCATATGTGGACTAAAAAAATTTCGTGTAATTTTGATGATTTTGACCACCCCGGGGTGGTGAAAATTTACAATTCTGGCAAGAATTTGCACATTTGTCAAAATTCCCAAATTTAGGCTCAAAATAGACTTTTGAACATCTGTGGACACTGCGCAAATGTTATGTGGACTAAAAAAAATTCTTGTAATTTTCATGATTTTGACCACCCGGGGTGGTGAAAATGTACAATTCTGGCATGAATTTGCACATTTGTGAAAATTCCAAAATTTAGGCTCAAAATAGACTTTTGAACATCTATGGACACTGCGCAAATGAAATGGGGACTAAAAAAATTTCTTGTAATTTTGATGATTTTGACCACCCCGGGGTGGTGAAAATTTACAATTCTGGCATGAATATGCACACTTCTTAAAATTCCAAATTTTAGGCTCAAAAAAGACTTTTGAACATCTATGAACACTGCGCAAATGATATGTGGACTAAAAAAAATTCGTGTAATTTTGATGATTTTGACCACCCCGGGGTGGTGAAAATTTACAATTCTGGCATGAATTTGCACATTTGTCAAAATTCCAAAATTTAGGCTCAAAATAGACTTTTGAACATCTATGGACACTGCGCAAATGATATGTGGACTAAAAAAATTTCGTGTAATTTTGATGATTTTGACCACCCCGGGGTGGTGAAAATTTACAATTCTGGCATGAATTTGCACATTTGTCAAAATTCCCAAATTTAGGCTCAAAATAGACTTTTGAACATCTATGGACACTGCGCAAATGATATGTGGACTAAAAAAATTTCTTGTAATTTTGATGATTTTGACCACCCCGGGGTGGTGAAAATTTACAATTCTGGCAAGAATTTGCACATTTGTCAAAATTCCCAAATTTAGGCTCAAAATAGACTTTTGAACATCTGTGGACACTGCGCAAATGTTATGTGGACTAAAAAAATTTCTTGTAATTTTGATGATTTTGACCACCCCGGGGTGGTGAAAATTTACATTTCTGGCATGAATTTGCACACTTCTTAAAATTCCAAATTTTAGGCTCAAAAAAGACTTTTGAACATCTATGGATACTGCGCAAATGATATGGGGACTAAAAAAATTTCGTGTAATTTTGATGATTTTGACCACCCCGGGGTGGTGAAAATTTACAATTCTGGCATGAATTTGCACACTTCTTAAAATTCCAAAATTTAGGCTCAAAATAGACTTTTGAACATCTATGGACACTGCGCAAATGATATGTGGACTAAAAAAAATTCGTGTAATTTTGATGATTTTGACAACCCCGGGGTGGTGAAAATTTACAATTCTTGCAAGAATTTGCACATTTGTCAAAATTCCCAAATTTAGGCTCAAAATAGACTTTTGAACATCTATGGACACTGCGCAAATGTTATGTGGACTAAAAAAATTTCTTGTAATTTTGATGATTTTGACCACCCCGGGGTGGTGAAAATTTACATTTCTGGCATGAATTTGCACACTTCTTAAAATTCCAAATTTTAGGCTCAAAAAAGACTTTTGAACATCTATGGATACTGCGCAAATGATATGGGGACTAAAAAAATTTCGTGTAATTTTGATGATTTTGACCACCCCGGGGTGGTGAAAATTTACAATTCTGGCATGAATTTGCACACTTCTTAAAATTCCAAAATTTAGGCTCAAAATAGACATTTGAACATCTATGGACACTGCGCAAATGATATGGGGACTAAAAAAAATTCGTGTAATTTTGATGATTTTGACAACCCCGGGGTGGTGAAAATTTACAATTCTTGCAAGAATTTCAACATTTGTCAAAATTCCAAAATTTAGGCTCAAAATAGACTTTTGAACATCTATGGACACTGCGCAAATGATATGTGGACTAAAAAAATTTCGTGTAATTTTGATGATTTTGACCACCCCGGGGTGGTGAAAATTTAGAATTGTGGCATGAATTTGCACATTTGTCAAAATTCCAAAATTTAGGCTCAAAATAGACTTTTGAACATCTATGGACACTGCGCAAATGAAATGGGGACTAAAAAATTTCTTGTAATTTTGATGATTTTGACCACCCCGGGGTGGTGAAAATTTACAATTCTGGCATGAATATGCACACTTCTTAAAATTCCAAATTTTAGGCTCAAAAAAGACTTTTGAACATCTATGAACACTGCGCAAATGATATGTGGACTAAAAAAATTTCTTGTAATTTTGATGATTTTGACCACCCCGGGGTGGTGAAAATTTACAATTCTGGCAAGAATTTGCACATTTGTCAAAATTCCGAAATTTAGGCTCAAAATAGACTTTTGAACATCTGTGGACACTGCGCAAATGTTATGGGGACTAAAAAAAATTCGTGTAATTTTGATGATTTTGACAACCCCGCGGTGGTGAAAATTTACAATTCTGGCAAGAATTTCAACATTTGTCAAAATTCCAAAATTTAGGCTCAAAATAGACTTTTGAACATCTATGGACACTGCGCAAATGATATGTGGAGTAAAAAAATTTCGTGTAATTTTGATGATTTTGACCACCCCGGGGTGGTGAAAATTTAGAATTGTGGCATGAATTTGCACATTTGTCAAAATTCCAAAATTTAGGCTCAAAATAGACTTTTGAACATCTATGGACACTGCGCAAATGAAATGGGGACTAAAAAATTTCTTGTAATTTTGATGATTTTGACCACCCCGGGGTGGTGAAAATTTACAATTCTGGCATGAATATGCACACTTCTTAAAATTCCAAATTTTAGGCTCAAAAAAGACTTTTGAACATCTATGAACACTGCGCAAATGATATGTGGACTAAAAAAATTTCTTGTAATTTTGATGATTTTGACCACCCCGGGGTGGTGAAAATTTACAATTCTGGCATGAATTTGCACATTTGTCAAAATTCCCAAATTTAGGCTCAAAATAGACTTTTGAACATCTGTGGACACTGCGCAAATCATATGTGGACTAAAAAAATTTCGTGTAATTTTGATGATTTTGACCACCCTGGGGTGGTGAAAATTTACAATTCTGTCTAGAATTTGCACATTTGTCAAAATTCCAAAATTTAGGCTCAAAATAGACTTTTGAACATCTATGGACACTGCGCAAATCATATGTGGACTAAAAAAATTTCGTGTAATTTTGATGATTTTGACCACCCCGGGGTGGTGAAAATTTACAATTCTGGCAAGAATTTGCACATTTGTCAAAATTCCCAAATTTAGGCTCAAAATAGACTTTTGAACATCTGTGGACACTGCGCAAATGTTATGTGGACTAAAAAAAATTCTTGTAATTTTCATGATTTTGACCACCCGGGGTGGTGAAAATGTACAATTCTGGCATGAATTTGCACATTTGTGAAAATTCCAAAATTTAGGCTCAAAATAGACTTTTGAACATCTATGGACACTGCGCAAATGAAATGGGGACTAAAAAAATTTCTTGTAATTTTGATGATTTTGACCACCCCGGGGTGGTGAAAATTTACAATTCTGGCATGAATATGCACACTTCTTAAAATTCCAAATTTTAGGCTCAAAAAAGACTTTTGAACATCTATGAACACTGTGCAAATGATATGTGGACTAAAAAAAATTCGTGTAATTTTGATGATTTTGACCACCCCGGGGTGGTGAAAATTTACAATTCTGGCATGAATTTGCACATTTGTCAAAATTCCAAAATTTAGGCTCAAAATAGACTTTTGAACATCTACGGACACTGCGCAAATGATATGTGGACTAAAAAAATTTCGTGTAATTTTGATGATTTTGACCACCCCGGGGTGGTGAAAATTTACAATTCTGGCATGAATTTGCACATTTGTCAAAATTCCCAAATTTAGGCTCAAAATAGACTTTTGAACATCTATGGACACTGCGCAAATGATATGTGGACTAAAAAAATTTCTTGTAATTTTGATGATTTTGACCACCCCGGGGTGGTGAAAATTTACAATTCTGGCAAGAATTTGCACATTTGTCAAAATTCCCAAATTTAGGCTCAAAATAGACTTTTGAACATCTGTGGACACTGCGCAAATGTTATGTGGACTAAAAAAATTTCGTGTAATTTTGATGATTTTGACCACCCCGGGGTGGTGAAAATTTACAATTCTGGCATGAATTTGCACACTTCTTAAAATTCCAAAATTTAGGCTCAAAATAGACTTTTGAACATCTGTGGACACTGCGCAAATGTTATGGGGACTAAAAAAAATTCCTGTAATTTTGATGATTTTGACAACCCCGCGGTGGTGAAAATTTACAATTCTGGCAAGAATTTCAACATTTGTCAAAATTCCAAAATTTAGGCTCAAAATAGACTTTTGAACATCTATGGACACTGCGCAAATGATATGTGGACTAAAAAAATTTCGTGTAATTTTGATGATTTTGACCACCCCGGGGTGGTGAAAATTTAGAATTCTGGCATGAATTTGCACATTTGTCAAAATTCCAAAATTTAGGCTCAAAATAGACTTTTGAACATCTATGGACACTGCGCAAATGAAATGGGGACTAAAAAATTTCTTGTAATTTTGATGATTTTGACCACCCCGGGGTGGTGAAAATTTACAATTCTGGCATGAATATGCACACTTCTTAAAATTCCAAATTTTAGGCTCAAAAAAGACTTTTGAACATCTATGAACACTGCGCAAATGATATGTGGACTAAAAAAATTTCTTGTAATTTTGATGATTTTGACCACCCCGGGGTGGTGAAAATTTACAATTCTGGCATGAATTTGCACATTTGTCAAAATTCCCAAATTTAGGCTCAAAATAGACTTTTGAACATCTGTGGACACTGCGCAAATCATATGTGGACTAAAAAAATTTCGTGTAATTTTGATGATTTTGACCACCCTGGGGTGGTGAAAATTTACAATTCTGTCTAGAATTTGCACATTTGTCAAAATTCCCAAATTTAGGCTCAAAATAGACTTTTGAACATCTATGGACACTGCGCAAATCATATGTGGACTAAAAAAATTTCGTGTAATTTTCATGATTTTGACCACCCGGGGTGGTGAAAATGTACAATTCTGGCATGAATTTGCACATTTGTGAAAATTCCAAAATTTAGGCTCAAAATAGACTTTTGAACATCTATGGACACTGCGCAAATGAAATGGGGACTAAAAAAATTTCTTGTAATTTTGATGATTTTGACCACCCCGGGGTGGTGAAAATTTACAATTCTGGCATGAATATGCACACTTCTTAAAATTCCAAATTTTAGGCTCAAAAAAGACTTTTGAACATCTATGAACACTGCGCAAATGATATGTGGACTAAAAAAAATTCGTGTAATTTTGATGATTTTGACCACCCTGGGGTGGTGAAAATTTACAATTCTGGCATGAATTTGCACATTTGTCAAAATTCCAAAATTTAGGCTCAAAATAGACTTTTGAACATCTATGGACACTGCGCAAATGATATGTGGACTAAAAAAATTTCGTGTAATTTTGATGATTTTGACCACCCCGGGGTGGTGAAAATTTACAATTCTGGCATGAATTTGCACATTTGTCAAAATTCCCAAATTTAGGCTCAAAATAGACTTTTGAACATCTATGGACACTGCGCAAATGATATGTGGACTAAAAAAATGTCTTGTAATTTTGATGATTTTGACCACCCCGGGGTGGTGAAAATTTACAATTCTGGCAAGAATTTGCACATTTGTCAAAATTCCCAAATTTAGGCTCAAAATAGACTTTTGAACATCTGTGGACACTGCGCAAATGTTATGTGGACTAAAAAAATTTCTTGTAATTTTGATGATTTTGACCACCCCGGGGTGGTGAAAATTTACATTTCTGGCATGAATTTGCACACTTCTTAAAATTCCAAATTTTAGGCTCAAAAAAGACTTTTGAACATCTATGGATACTGCGCAAATGATATGGGGACTAAAAAAATTTCGTGTAATTTTGATGATTTTGACCACCCCGGGGTGGTGAAAATTTACAATTCTGGCATGAATTTGCACACTTCTTAAAATTCCAAAATTTAGGCTCAAAATAGACTTTTGAACATCTATGGACACTGCGCAAATGATATGGGGACTAAAAAAAATTCGTGTAATTTTGATGATTTTGACAACCCCGGGGTGGTGAAAATTTACAATTCTTGCAAGAATTTCAACATTTGTCAAAATTCCAAAATTTAGGCTCAAAATAGACTTTTGAACATCTATGGACACTGCGCAAATGATATGTGGACTAAAAAAATTTCGTGTAATTTTGATGATTTTGACCACCCCGGGGTGGTGAAAATTTAGAATTGTGGCATGAATTTGCACATTTGTCAAAATTCCAAAATTTAGGCTCAAAAAAGACTTTTGAACATCTATGGACACTGCGCAAATGAAATGGGGACTAAAAAATTTCTTGTAATTTTGATGATTTTGACCACCCCGGGGTGGTGAAAATTTACAATTCTGGCATGAATATGCACACTTCTTAAAATTCCAAATTTTAGGCTCAAAAAAGACTTTTGAACATCTATGAACACTGCGCAAATGATATGTGGACTAAAAAAATTTCTTGTAATTTTGATGATTTTGACCACCCCGGGGTGGTGAAAATTTACAATTCTGGCATGAATTTGCACATTTGTCAAAATTCCCAAATTTAGGCTCAAAATAGACTTTTGAACATCTGTGGACACTGCGCAAATCATATGTGGACTAAAAAAATTTCGTGTAATTTTGATGATTTTGACCACCCTGGGGTGGTGAAAATTTACAATTCTGTCTAGAATTTGCACATTTGTCAAAATTCCCAAATTTAGGCTCAAAATAGACTTTTGAACATCTATGGACACTGCGCAAATCATATGTGGACTAAAAAAATTTCGTGTAATTTTGATGATTTTGACCACCCCGGGGTGGTGAAAATTTACAATTCTGGCAAGAATTTGCACATTTGTCAAAATTCCCAAATCTAGGCTCAAAATAGACTTTTGAACATCTGTGGACACTGCGCAAATGATATGTGGACTAAAAAAATTTCGTGTAATTTTGATGATTTTGACCACCCCGGGGTGGTGAAAATTTACAATTCTGGCATGAATTTGCACATTTGTCAAAATTCCAAAATTTAGGCTCAAAATAGACTTTTGAACATCTGTGGACACTGCGCAAATGATATGTGGACTAAAAAAATTTCTTGTAATTTTGATGATTTTGACCACCCCGGGGTGGTGAAAATTTACAATTCTGGCATGAATATGCACACTTCTTAAAATTCCAAATTTTAGGCTCAAAAAAGACTTTTGAACATCTATGAACACTGCGCAAATGATATGTGGACTAAAAAAATTTCTTGTAATTTTGATGATTTTGACCACCCCGGGGTGGTGAAAATTTACAATTCTGGCATGAATTTGCACATTTGTCAAAATTCCCAAATTTAGGCTCAAAATAGACTTTTGAACATCTGTGGACACTGCGCAAATCATATGTGGACTAAAAAAATTTCGTGTAATTTTGATGATTTTGACCACCCTGGGGTGGTGAAAATTTACAATTCTGTCTAGAATTTGCACATTTGTCAAAATTCCCAAATTTAGGCTCAAAATAGACTTTTGAACATCTATGGACACTGCGCAAATCATATGTGGACTAAAAAAATTTCTTGTAATTTTGATGATTTTGACCACCCCGGGGTGGTGAAAATTTACAATTCTGGCAAGAATTTGCACATTTGTCAAAATTCCCAAATTTAGGCTCAAAATAGACTTTTGAACATCTGTGGACACTGCGCAAATGTTATGTGGACTAAAAAAAATTCTTGTAATTTTGATGATTTTGACCACCCGGGGTGGTGAAAATGTACAATTCTGGCATCAATTTGCACATTTGTCAAAATTCCAAAATTTAGGCTCAAAATAGACTTTTGAACATCTATGGACACTGCGCAAATGAAATGGGGACTAAAAAAATTTCTCGTAATTTTGATGATTTTGACCACCCCGGGGTGGTGAAAATTTACAATTCTGGCATGAATATGCACACTTCTTAAAATTCCAAATTTTAGGCTCAAAAAAGACTTTTGAACATCTATGAACACTGCGCAAATGATATGTGGACTAAAAAAATTTCGTGTAATTTTGATGATTTTGACCACCCCGGGGTGGTGAAAATTTAGAATTCTGGCATGAATTTGCACACTTCTTAAAATTCCAAAATTTAGGCTCAAAATAGACTTTTGAACATCTATGGACACTGCGCAAATGATATGGGGACTAAAAAAAATTCGTGTAATTTTGATGATTTTGACCACCCCGGGGTGGTGAAAATTTACAATTCTTGCAAGAATTTCAACATTTGTCAAAATTCCAAAATTTAGGCTCAAAATAGACTTTTGAACATCTATGGACACTGCGCAAATGATATGGGGACTAAAAAAACTTCGTGTAATTTTGATGATTTTGACCACCCCGGGGTGGTGAAAATTTACAATTCTTGCAAGAATTTCAACATTTGTCAAAATTCCAAAATTTAGGCTCAAAATAGACTTTTGAATATCTATGGACACTGCGCAAATGATATGTGGACTAAAAAAATTTCGTGTAATTTTGATGATTTTGACCACCCCGGGGTGGTGAAAATTTAGAATTGTGGCATGAATTTGCACATTTGTCAAAATTCCAAAATTTAGGCTCAAAATAGACTTTTGAACATCTATGGACACTGCGCAAATGAAATGGGGACTAAAAAATTTCTTGTAATTTTGATGATTTTGACCACCCCGGGGTGGTGAAAATTTACAATTCTGGCATGAATATGCACACTTCTTAAAATTCCAAATTTTAGGCTCAAAAAAGACTTTTGAACATCTATGAACACTGCGCAAATGATATGTGGACTAAAAAAATTTCTTGTAATCTTGATGATTTTGACCACCCCGGGGTGGTGAAAATTTACAATTCTGGCATGAATTTGCACATTTGTCAAAATTCCCAAATTTAGGCTCAAAATAGACTTTTGAACATCTGTGGACACTGCGCAAATCATATGTGGACTAAAAAAATTTCGTGTAATTTTGATGATTTTGACCACCCTGGGGTGGTGAAAATTTACAATTCTGTCTAGAATTTGCACATTTGTCAAAATTCCCAAATTTAGGCTCAAAATAGACTTTTGAACATCTATGGACACTGCGCAAATGTTATGTGGACTAAAAAAAATTCTTGTAATTTTGATGATTTTGACCACCCGGGGTGGTGAAAATGTACAATTCTGGCATGAATTTGCACATTTGTCAAAATTCCAAAATTTAGGCTCAAAATAGACTTTTGAACATCTATGGACACTGCGCAAATGAAATGGGGACTAAAAAAATTTCGTGTAATTTTGATGATTTTGACCACCCCGGGGTGGTGAAAATTTACAATTCTGGCATGAATATGCACACTTCTTAAAATTCCAAATTTTAGGCTCAAAAAAGACTTTTGAACATCTATGAACACTGCGCAAATGATATGTGGACTAAAAAAATTTCGTGTAATTTTGATGATTTTGACCACCCCGGGGTGGTGAAAATTTACAATTCTGGCATGAATTTGCACACTTCTTAAAATTCCAAAATTTAGGCTCAAAATAGACTTTTGAACATCTATGGACACTGCGCAAATGATATGGGGACTAAAAAAAATTCGTGTAATTTTGATGATTTTGACCACCCCGGGGTGGTGAAAATTTACAATTCTGGCAAGAATTTCAACATTTGTCAAAATTCCAAAATTTAGGCTCAAAATAGACTTTTAAACATCTATGGACACTGTGCAAATGATATGGGGACTAAAAAAACTTCGTGTAATTTTGATGATTTTGACCACCCCGGGGTGGTGAAAATTTACAATTCTTGCAAGAATTTCAACATTTGTCAAAATTCCAAAATTTAGGCTCAAAATAGACTTTTGAATATCTATGGACACTGCGCAAATGATATGTGGACTAAAAAAATTTCGTGTAATTTTGATGATTTTGACCACCCCGGGGTGGTGAAAATTTAGAATTGTGGCATGAATTTGCACATTTGTCAAAATTCCAAAATTTAGGCTCAAAATAGACTTTTGAACATCTATGGACACTGCGCAAATGAAATGGGGACTAAAAAATTTCTTGTAATTTTGATGATTTTGACCACCCCGGGGTGGTGAAAATTTACAATTCTGGCATGAATATGCACACTTCTTAAAATTCCAAATTTTAGGCTCAAAAAAGACTTTTGAACATCTATGAACACTGCGCAAATGATATGTGGACTAAAAAAATTTCTTGTAATTTTGATGATTTTGACCACCCCGGGGTGGTGAAAATTTACAATTGTGGCATGAATTTGCACATTTGTCAAAATTCCCAAATTTAGGCTCAAAATAGACTTTTGAACATCTGTGGACACTGCGCAAATCATATGTGGACTAAAAAAATTTCTTGTAATTTTGATGATTTTGACCACCCTGGGGTGGTGAAAATTTACAATTCTGTCTAGAATTTGCACATTTGTCAAAATTCCCAAATTTAGGCTCAAAATAGACTTTTGAACATCTATGGACACTGCGCAAATCATATGTGGACTAAAAAAATTTCGTGTAATTTTGATGATTTTGACCACCCCGGGGTGGTGAAAATTTACAATTCTGGCAAGAATTTGCACATTTGTCAAAATTCCCAAATTTAGGCTCAAAATAGACTTTTGAACATCTGTGGACACTGCGCAAATGTTATGTGGACTAAAAAAAATTCTTGTAATTTTGATGATTTTGACCACCCGGGGTGGTGAAAATGTACAATTCTGGCATGAATTTGCACATTTGTCAAAATTCCAAAATTTAGGCTCAAAATAGACTTTTGAACATCTATGGACACTGCGCAAATGAAATGGGGACTAAAAAAATTTCTCGTAATTTTGATGATTTTGACCACCCCGGGGTGGTGAAAATTTACAATTCTGGCATGAATATGCACACTTCTTAAAATTCCAAATTTTAGGCTCAAAAAAGACTTTTGAACATCTATGAACACTGCGCAAATGATATGTGGACTAAAAAAATTTCGTGTAATTTTGATGATTTTGACCACCCCGGGGTGGTGAAAATTTACAATTCTGGCATGAATTTGCACATTTGTCAAAATTCCAAAATTTAGGCTCAAAATAGACTTTTGAACATCTATGGACACTGCGCAAATGATATGGGGGACTAAAAAAATTTCTTGTAATTTTGATGATTTTGACCACCCCGGGGTGGTGAAAATTTACAATTCTGGCATGAATTTGCACACTTCTTAAAATTCCAAATTTTAGGCTCAAAAAAGACTTTTGAACATCTATGGACACTGCGCAAATGATATGGGGACTTAAAAAATTTCTTGTAATTTTGATGATTTTGACAACCCCGGGGTGGTGAAAATTTACAATTCTGGTAAGAATTTGAACATTTGTCAAAATTCCCAAATCTAGGCTCAAAATAGACTTTTGAACATCTGTGGACACTGCGCAAATGATATGTGGACTAAAAAAATTTCTTGTAATTTTGATGATTTTGACCACCCCGGGGTGGTGAAAATTTACAATTCTGGCAAGAATTTGCACATTTGTCAAAATTCCAAAATTTAGGCTCAAAATAGACTTTTGAACATCTGTGGACACTGCGCAAATGATATGTGGACTAAAAAAATATCGTGTAATTTTGATGATTTTGACCACCCCGGGGTGGTGAAAATTTACAATTCTGGCATGAATATGCACACTTCTTAAAATTCCAAATTTTAGGCTCAAAAAAGACTTTTGAACATCTATGAACACTGCGCAAATGATATGTGGACTAAAAAAATTTCTTGTAATTTTGATGATTTTGACCACCCCGGGGTGGTGAAAATTTACAATTCTGGCATGAATTTGCACATTTGTCAAAATTCCCAAATTTAGGCTCAAAATAGACTTTTGAACATCTGTGGACACTGCGCAAATCATATGTGGACTAAAAAAATTTCGTGTAATTTTGATGATTTTGACCACCCTGGGGTGGTGAAAATTTACAATTCTGTCTAGAATTTGCACATTTGTCAAAATTCCCAAATTTAGGCTCAAAATAGACTTTTGAACATCTATGGACACTGCGCAAATCATATGTGGACTAAAAAAATTTCGTGTAATTTTGATGATTTTGACCACCCCGGGGTGGTGAAAATTTACAATTCTGGCAAGAATTTGCACATTTGTCAAAATACCCAAATTTAGGCTCAAAATAGACTTTTGAACATCTGTGGACACTGCGCAAATGTTATGTGGACTAAAAAAAATTCTTGTAATTTTGATGATTTTGACCACCCGGGGTGGTGAAAATGTACAATTCTGGCATGAATTTGCACATTTGTCAAAATTCCAAAATTTAGGCTCAAAATAGACTTTTGAACATCTATGGACACTGCGCAAATGAAATGGGGACTAAAAAAATTTCTTGTAATTTTGATGATTTTGACCACCCCGGGGTGGTGAAAATTTACAATTCTGGCATGAATATGCACACTTCTTAAAATTCCAAATTTTAGGCTCAAAAAAGACTTTTGAACATCTATGAACACTGAGCAAATGATATGTGGACTAAAAAAATTTCGTGTAATTTTGATGATTTTGACCACCCCGGGGTGGTGAAAATTTACAATTCTGGCAAGAATTTGCACATTTGTCAAAATTCCAAAATTTAGGCTCAAAATAGACTTTTGAACATCTATGGACACTGCGCAAATGATATGGGGGACTAAAAAAATTTCTTGTAATTTTGATGATTTTGACCACCCCGGGGTGGTGAAAATTTACAATTCTGGCATGAATTTGCACACTTCTTAAAATTCCAAATTTTAGGCTCAAAAAAGACTTTTGAACATCTATGGACACTGCGCAAATGATATGGGGACTTAAAAAATTTCTTGTAATTTTGATGATTTTGACAACCCCGGGGTGGTGAAAATTTACAATTCTGGTAAGAATTTGAACATTTGTTAAAATTCCCAAATTTAGGCTCAAAATAGACTTTTGAACATCTGTGGACACTGCGCAAATGATATGTGGACTAAAAAAATTTCTTGTAATTTTGATGATTTTGACCACCCCGGGGTGGTGAAAATTTACAATTCTGGCAAGAATTTGCACATTTGTCAAAATTCCAAAATTTAGGCTCAAAATAGACTTTTGAACATCTGTGGACACTGCGCAAATGATATGTGGACTAAAAAAATTTCGTGTAATTTTGATGATTTTGACCACCCCGGGGTGGTGAAAATTTACAATTCTGGCATGAATTTGCACATTTGTCAAAATTCCCAAATTTAGGCTCAAAATAGACTTTTGAACATCTATGGACACTGCGCAAATGATATGGGGACTTAAAAAAATTTCTTGTAATTTTGATAATTTTGACCACCCCGGGGTGGTGAAAATTTACATTTCTGGCATGAATTTGCACACTTCTTAAAATTCCAAATTTTAGGCTCAAAAAAGACTTTTGAACATCTATGGATACTGCGCAAATGATATGGGGACTAAAAAAATTTCGTGTAATTTTGATGATTTTGACCACCCCGGGGTGGTGAAAATGTACAATTCTGGCATGAATTTGCACATTGGTCAAAATTCCAAAATTTAGGCTCAAAATAGACTTTTGAACATCTATGGACACAGCGCAAATGATATGGGGATTAAAAAAATTTCTTGTAATTTTGATGATTTTGACCACCCCGGGGTGGCGAAAATTTACAATTCTGTCTAGAATTTGCACATTTGTCAAAATTCCAAAATTTAGGCTCAAAATAGACTTTTGAACATCTGTGGACACTGCGCAAATGATATGTGGACTAAAGAAATTTCGTGTAATTTTGATGATTTTGACCACCCCGGGGCGGTAACAATTTACAATTCTGTCAAGAATTTGCACATTTGTCAAAATTCCAAAATTTAGGCTCAAAATAGACTTTTGAACATCTGTGGACACTGCGCAAATGATATGGGGACTAAAAAAATTTCTTGTAATTTTGATGATTTTGACCACCCCGGGGTGGTGAAAATTTACAATTCTGGCATGAATATGCACACTTCTTAAAATTCCAAATTTTAGGCTCAAAAAAGACTTTTGAACATCTATGAACACTGCGCAAATGATATGTGGACTAAAAAAATTTCGTGTAATTTTTGACCACCCCGGGGTGGTGAAAATTTACAATTCTGGCAAGAATTTGCACATTTGTCAAAATTCCCAAATTTAGGCTCAAAATAGACTTTTGAACATCTGTGGACACTGCGCAAATGATATGTGGACTAAAAAAATTTCGTGTAATTTTGATGATTTTGACCACCCCGGGGTGGTGAAAATTTAGAATTCTGGCATGAATTTGCACATTTGTCAAAATTCCCAAATTTAGGCTAAAAAAAGACTTTTGAACATCTATGGACACTGCGCAAATGATATGGGGACTAAAAAAAATTCGTGTAATTTTGATGATTTTGACCACCCCGGGGTGGTGAAAATTTACAATTCTGTCAAGAATTTGCACATTTGTCAAAATTCCAAAATTTAGGCTCAAAATAGACTTTTGAACATCTGTGGACACTGCGCAAATGATATGTGGACTAAAAAAATTTCTTGTAATTTTGATGATTTTGACCACCCCGGGGTGGTGAAAATTTACAATTCTGGCATGAATTTGCACATTGGTCAAAATTCCCAAATTTAGGCTCAAAATAGACTTTTGAACATCTATGGACACTGCGCAAATGATATGGGGACTAAAAAAATTTCTTGTAATTTTGATGATTTTGACCACCCCGGGGTGGTGAAAATTTACAATTCTGTCTAGAATTTGCACATTTGTCAAAATTCCAAAATTTAGGCTCAAAATAGACTTTTGAACATCTGTGGACACTGCGCAAATGATATGTGGACTAAAGAAATTTCGTGTAATTTTGATGATTTTGACCACCCCGGGGTGGTAACAATTTACAATTCTGTCAAGAATTTGCACATTTGTCAAAATTCCAAAATTTAGGCTCAAAATAGACTTTTGAACATCTGTGGACACTGCGCAAATGATATGGGGACTAAAAAAATTTGTTGTAATTTTGATGATTTTGACCACCCTGGGGTGGTGAAAATTTACAATTCTGGCATGAATATGCACACTTCTTAAAATTCCAAATTTTAGGCTCAAAAAAGACTTTTGAACATCTATGGACACAGCGCAAATGATATGGGGACTAAAAAAATTTCTTGTAATTTTGATGATTTTGACCACCCTGGGGTGGTGAAAATTTACAATTCTGGCATGAATATGCACACTTCTTAAAATTCCAAATTTAGGCTCAAAAAAGACTTTTGAACATCTATGAACACTGCGCAAATGATATGTGGACTAAAAAAATTTCTTGTAATTTTGATGATTTTGACCACCCCGGGGTGGTGAAAATTTACAATTCTGTCTAGAATTTCAACATTTGTCAAAATTCCCAAATTTAGGCTAAAATAGACTTTTGAACATCTGTGGACACTGCGCAAATGATATGTGGACTAAAAAAACTTCGTGTAATTTTGATGATTTTGACCACCCCGGGGTGGTGAAAATTTACAATTCTGGCAAGAATTTGCACATTTGTCAAAATTCCAAAATTTAGGCTCAAAATAGACTTTTGAACATCTGTGGACACTGCGCAAATCATATGTGGACTAAAAAAAATTCGTGTAATTTTGATGATTTTGACCACCCCGGGGTGGTGAAAATTTACAATTCTGGCATGAATTTGCACATTGGTCAAAATTCCCAAATTTAGGCTCAAAATAGACTTTTGAACATCTATGGACACTGCGCAAATGATATGTGGACTAAAAAAATTTCGTGTAATTTTGATGATTTTGACCACCCCGGGGTGGTGAAAATTTACAATTCTGTCTAGAATTTGCACATTTGTCAAAATTCCAAAATTTAGGCTCAAAATAGACTTTTGAACATCTGTGGACACTGCGCAAATGATATGTGGACTAAAGAAATTTCGTGTAATTTTGATGATTTTGACCACCCCGGGGTGGTAACAATTTAGAATTCTGTCAAGAATTTGCACATTTGTCAAAATTCCAAAATTTAGGCTCAAAATAGACTTTTGAACATCTATGGACACTGTGCAAATGAAATGGGGACTAAAAAAATTTCTTGTAATTTTGATGATTTTGACCACCCCGGGGTGGTGAAAATTTACAATTCTGGCATGAATATGCACACTTCTTAAAATTCCAAATTTTAGGCTCAAAAAAGACTTTTGAACATCTATGGACACAGCGGAAATGATATGTGGACTAAAAAAATTTCGTGTAATTTTGATGATTTTGACCACCCCGGGGTGGTGAAAATTTACAATTCTGTCTAGAATTTCAACATTTGTGAAAATTCCCAAATTTAGGCTAAAATAGACTTTTGAACATCTGTGGACACTGCGCAAATGATATGTGGACTAAAAAAACTTCGTGTAATTTTGATGATTTTGACCACCCCGGGGTGGTGAAAATTTACAATTCTGGCAAGAATTTGCACATTTGTCAAAATTCCAAAATTTAGGCTCAAAATAGACTTTTGAACATCTGTGGACACTGCGCAAATGATATGTGGACTAAAAAAATTTCGTGTAATTTTGATGATTTTGACCACCCCGGGGTGGTGAAAATTTACAATTCTGGCATGAATTTGCACATTTGTCAAAATTCCAAAATTTAGGCTAAAAATAGACTTTTGAACATCTGTGGACACTGCGCAAATGATATGGGGACTAAAAAAATTTCTTGTAATTTTGATGATTTTGACCACCCCGGGGTGGTGAAAATTTACAATTCTGGCATGAATATGCACACTTCTTAAAATTCCAAATTTTAGGCTCAAAAAAGACTTTTGAACATTAATGGACACAGCGCAAATGATATGGGGACTAAAAAAAATTCTTGTAATTTTGATGATTTTGACCACCCCGGGGTGGTGAAAATTTACAATTCTGGCAAGAATTTGCACATTTGTCAAAATTCCAAAATTTAGGCTCAAAATAGACTTTTGAACATCTGTGGACACTGCGCAAATGATATGTGGACTAAAAAAATTTCGTGTAATTTTGATGATTTTGACCACCCCGGGGTGGTGAAAATTTACAATTCTGGCATGAATTTGCACATTGGTCAAAATTCCCAAATTTAGGCTCAAAATAGACTTTTGAACATCTATGGACACTGCGCAAATGATATGGGGACTAAAAAAATTTCTTGTAATTTTGATGATTTTGACCACCCCGGGGTGGTGAAAATTTACAATTCTGTCTAGAATTTGCACATTTGTCAAAATTCCAAAATTTAGGCTCAAAATAGACTTTTGAACATCTGTGGACACTGCGCAAATGATATGTGGACTACAGAAATTTCGTGTAATTTTGATGATTTTGACCACCCCGGGGTGGTAACAATTTAGAATTCTGTCAAGAATTTGCACATTTCTCAAAATTCCAAAATTTAGGCTCAAAATAGACTTTTGAACATCTGTGGACACTGCGCAAATGATATGGGGACTAAAAAAATTTGTTGTAATTTTGATGATTTTGACCACCCCGGGGTGGTGAAAATTTACAATTCTGGCATGAATATGCACACTTCTTAAAATTCCAAATTTTAGGCTCAAAAAAGACTTTTGAACATCTATCGACACAGCGCAAATGATATGGGGACTAAAAAAATTTCTTGTAATTTTGATGATTTTGACGACCCCGGGGTGGTGAAAATTTACAATTCTGGCAAGAATTTGCACATTTGTCAAAATTCCAAAATTTAGGCTCAAAATAGACTTTTGAACATCTGTGGACACTGCGCAAATGATATGGGGACTAAAAAAATTTCTTGTAATTTTGATGATTTTGACCACCCCGGGGTGGTGAAAATTTACAATTCTGGCATGAATATGCACACTTTTTAAAATTCCAAATTTTAGGCTCAAAAAAGACTTTTGAACATCTATGGACACAGCGCAAATGATATGGGGACTAAAAAAATTTCTTGTAATTTTGATGATTTTGACCACCCCGGGGTGGTGAAAATTTACAATTCTGGCAAGAATTTCAACATTTGTCAAAATTCCCAAATTTAGGCTAAAATAGACTTTTGAACATCTGTGGACACTGCGCAAATGATATGTGGACTAAAAAAACTTCGTGTAATTTTGATGATTTTGACCACCCCGGGGTGGTGAAAATTTACAATTCTGGCAAGAATTTGCACATTTGTCAAAATTCCAATATTTAGGCTCAAAATAGACTTTTGAACATCTGTGGACACTGCGCAAATGATATGTGGACTAAAAAAATTTCTTGTAATTTTGATGATTTTGACCACCCCGGGGTGGTGAAAATTTACAATTCTGGCATGAATTTGCACATTTGTCAAAATTCCAAAATTTAGGCTAAAAATAGACTTTTGAACATCTGTGGACACTGCGCAAATGATATGGGGACTAAAAAAATTTCTTGTAATTTTGATGATTTTGACCACCCCGGGGTGGTGAAAATTTACAATTCTGGCATGAATATGCACACTTCTTAAAATTCCAAATTTTAGGCTCAAAAAAGACTTTTGAACATTAATGGACACAGCGCAAATGATATGGGGACTAAAAAAATTTCTTGTAATTTTGATGATTTTGACCACCCCGGGGTGGTGAAAATTTACAATTCTGGCATGAATATGCACACTTCTTAAAATTCCAAATTTAGGCTCAAAAAAGACTTTTGAACATCTATGAACACTGCGCAAATGATATGTGGACTAAAAAAATTTCTTGTAATTTTGATGATTTTGACCACCCCGGGGTGGTGAAAATTTACAATTCTGTCTAGAATTTCAACATTTGTCAAAATTCCCAAATTTAGGCTCAAAATAGACTTTTGAACATCTGTGGACACTGCGCAAATGATATGTGGACTAAAAAAATTTCGTGTAATTTTGATGATTTTGACAACCCCGGGGTGGTGAAAATTTACAATTCTGGCAAGAATTTGCACATTTGTCAAAATTCCAAAATTTAGGCTCAAAATAGACTTTTGAACATCTGTGGACACTGCGCAAATGATATGTGGACTAAAAAAATTTCGTGTAATTTTGATGATTTTGACCACCCCGGGGTGGTGAAAATTTACAATTCTGGCATGAATTTGCACATTTGTCAAAATTCCAAAATTTAGGCTCAAAATAGACTTTTGAACATCTATGGACACTGCGCAAATGATATGGGGACTAAAAAAATTTCTTGTAATTTTGATGATTTTGACCACCCCGGGGTGGTGAAAATTTACAATTCTGGCATGAATATGCACACTTCTTAAAATTCCAAATTTTAGACTCAAAAAAGACTTTTGAACATCTATGGACACTGCGCAAATGATATGGGGACTCAAAAAATTTCTTGTAATTTTGATGATTTTGACCACCCCGGGGTGGTGAAAATTTACAATTCTGTCTAGAATTTGCACATTTGTGAAAATTCCAAAATTTAGGCTCAAAATAGACTTTTGAACATCTATGGACACTGCGCAAATGATATGGGGACTAAAAAAAATTTCTTGTAATTTTGATGATTTTGACCACCCCGGGGTGGTGAAAATTTACAATTCTGGCATGAATTTGCACACTTCTTAAAATTCCAAATTTTAGGCTCAAAAAAGACTTTTGAACATCTATGGACACTGCACAAATGATAAGGGGACTTAAAAAAATTCTTGTAATTTTGATGATTTTGACAACCCCGGGGTGGTGAAAATTTACAATTCTGGCAAGAATTTCAACATTTGTCAAAATTCCAAAATTTAGGCTCAAAATAGACTTTTGAACATCTGTGGACACTGCGCAAATGATATGTGGACTAAAAAAAATTCTTGTAATTTTGATGATTTTGACCACCCCGGGGTGGTGAAAATTTACAATTCTGGCATGAATTTGCACATTTGTCAAAATTCCCAAATTTAGGCTCAAAATAGACTTTTGAACATCTGTGGACACTGCGCAAATCATATGTGGACTAAAAAAATTTCGTGTAATTTTGATGATTTTGACCACCCCGGGGTGGTGAAAATTTACAATTCTGGCATGAATATGCACACTTCTTAAAATTCCAAATTTTAGACTCAAAAAAGACTTTTGAACATCTATGGACACTGCGCAAATGATATGGGGACTCAAAAAATTTCGTGTAATTTTGATGATTTTGACCACCCCGGGGTGGTGAAAATTTACAATTCTGGCAAGAATTTGCACATTTGTCAAAATTCCCAAATTTAGGCTCAAAATAGACTTTTGAACATCTATGGACACTGCGCAAATGATATGGGGACTAAAAAAAATTTCTTGTAATTTTGATGATTTTGACCACCCCGGGGTGGTGAAAATTTACAATTCTGGCAAGAATTTGCACATTTGTCAAAATTCCCAAATTTAGGCTCAAAATAGACTTTTGAACATCTGTGGACACTGCGCAAATGTTATGTGGACTAAAAAAAATTCTTGTAATTTTGATGATTTTGACCACCCGGGGTGGTGAAAATGTACAATTCTGGCATGAATTTGCACATTTGTCAAAATTCCCAAATTTAGGCTCAAAATAGACTTTTGAACATCTATGGACACTGCGCAAATGATATGGGGACTAAAAAAATTTCTTGTAATTTTGATGATTTTGACAACCCCGGGGTGGTGAAAATTGACAATTCTTGCATGAATATGCACACTTCTTAAAATTCCAAATTTTAGGCTCAAAAAAGACTTTTGAACATCTATGAACACTGCGCAAATGATATGTGGACTAAAAAAATTTCTTGTAATTTTGATGATTTTGACCACCCCGGGGTGGTGAAAATTTACAATTCTGGCATGAATTTGCACATTTGTCAAAATTCCAAAATTTAGGCTCAAAATAGACTTTTGAACATTAATGGACACAGCGCAAATGATATGGGGACTAAAAAAAATTCTTGTAATTTTGATGATTTTGACCACCCCGGGGTGGTGAAAATTTACAATTCTGGCAAGAATTTGCACATTTGTCAAAATTCCAAAATTTAGGCTCAAAATAGACTTTTGAACATCTGTGGACACTGCGCAAATGATATGTGGACTAAAAAAATTTCGTGTAATTTTGATGATTTTGACCACCCCGGGGTGGTGAAAATTTACAATTCTGGCATGAATTTGCACATTTGTCAAAATTCCAAAATTTAGGCTCAAAATAGACTTTTGAACATCTGTGGACACTGCGCAAATGATATGTGGACTAAAGAAATTTCTTGTAATTTTGATGATTTTGACCACCCCGGGGTGGTAACAATTTAGAATTCTGTCAAGAATTTGCACATTTGTCAAAATTCGAAATTTAGGCTCAAAATAGACTTTTGAACGTCTGTGGACACTGCGCAAATGATATGGGGACTAAAAAAATTTGTTGTAATTTTGATGATTTTGACCACCCCGGGGTGGTGAAAATTTACAATTCTGGCATGAATATGCACACTTCTTAAAATTCCAAATTTTAGGCTCAAAAAAGACTTTTGAACATGTATCGACACAGCGCAAATGATATGGGGACTAAAAAAATTTCTTGTAATTTTGATGATTTTGACCACCCCGGGGTGGTGAAAATTTACAATTCTGGCATGAATATGCACACTTCTTCAAATTCCAAATTTAGGCTCAAAAAAGACTTTTGAACATCTATGAACACTGCGCAAATGATATGTGGACTAAAAAAATTTCTTGTAATTTTGATGATTTTGACCACCCCGGGGTGGTGAAAATTTACAATTCTGTCTAGAATTTCAACATTTGTCAAAATTCCCAAATTTAGGCTAAAATAGACTTTTGAACATCTGTGGACACTGCGCAAATGATATGGGGACTAAAAAAACTTCGTGTAATTTTGATGATTTTGACCACCCCGGGGTGGTGAAAATTTACAATTCTGGCAAGAATTTGCACATTTGTCAAAATTCCAAAATTTAGGCTCAAAATAGACTTTTGAACATCTATGGACACTGCGCAAATGATATGGGGACTAAAAAAATTTCTTGTAATTTTGATGATTTTGACCACCCCGGGGTGGTGAAAATTTACAATTCTGGCATGAATATGCACACTTCTTAAAATTCCAAATTTAGGCTCAAAAAAGACTTTTGAACATCTATGAACACTGCGCAAATGATATGTGGACTAAAAAAATTTCTTGTAATTTTGATGATTTTGACCACCCCGGGGTGGTGAAAATTTACAATTCTGTCTAGAATTTCAACATTTGTCAAAATTCCAAAATTTAGGCTCAAAATAGACTTTTGAACATCTGTGGACACTGCGCAAATGATATGTGGACTAAAAAAATTTCGTGTAATTTTGATGATTTTGACCACCCCGGGGTGGTGAAAATTTACAATTCTGGCAAGAATTTGCACATTTGTCAAAATTCCAAAATTTAGGCTCAAAATAGACTTTTGAACATCTGTGGACACTGCGCAAATGATATGTGGACTAAAAAAATTTCGTGTAATTTTGATGATTTTGACCACCCCGGGGTGGTGAAAATTTACAATTCTGTCTAGAATTTGCACATTTGTGAAAATTCCAAAATTTAGGCTCAAAATAGACTTTTGAACATCTATGGACACTGCGCAAATGATATGGGGACTAAAAAAAATTTCTTGTAATTTTGATGATTTTGACCACCCTGGGGTGGTGAAAATTTACAATTCTGGCATGAATTTGCACACTTCTTAAAATTCCAAATTTTAGGCTCAAAAAAGACTTTTGAACATCTATGGACACTGCGCAAATGATAAGGGGACTTAAAAAAATTCTTGTAATTTTGATGATTTTGACAACCCCGGGGTGGTGAAAATTTACAATTCTGGCAAGAATTTCAACATTTGTCAAAATTCCAAAATTTAGGCTCAAAATAGACTTTTGAACATCTGTGGACACTGCGCAAATGATATGTGGACTAAAAAAATTTCTTGTAATTTTGATGATTTTGACCACCCCGGGGTGGTGAAAATTTACAATTCTGGCATGAATTTGCACATTTGTCAAAATTCCCAAATTTAGGCTCAAAATAGACTTTTGAACATCTGTGGACACTGCGCAAATCATATGTGGACTAAAAAAATTTCGTGTAATTTTGATGATTTTGACCACCCCGGGGTGGTGAAAATTTACAATTCTGTCTAGAATTTGCACATTTGTCAAAATTCCCAAATTTACGCTCAAAATATCCTTTTGAACATCTATGGACACTGCGCAAATGATATGTGGACTAAAAAAATTTCGTGTAATTTTGATGATTTTGACCACCCCGGGGTGGTGAAAATTTACAATTCTGGCAAGAATTTGCACATTTGTCAAAATTCCCAAATTTAGGCTCAAAATAGACTTTTGAACATCTGTGGACACTGCGCAAATGTTATGTGGACTAAAAAAAATTCTTGTAATTTTGATGATTTTGACCACCCGGGGTGGTGAAAATGTACAATTCTGGCATGAATTTGCACATTTGTCAAAATTCCCAAATTTAGAGTCAAAAAAGACTTTTGAACATCTATGGACACTGCGCAAATGAAATGGGGACTAAAAAAATTTCTTGTAATTTTGATGATTTTGACCACCCCGGGGTGGTGAAAATTTACAATTCTGGCATGAATTTGCACATTTGTCAAAATTCCCAAATTTAGGCTCAAAATAGACTTTTGAACATCTATGGACACTGCGCAAATGAAATGGGGACTAAAAAAATTTCTTGTAATTTTGATGATTTTGACCACCCCGGGGTGGTGAAAATTTACAATTCTGGCATGAATATGCACACTTCTTCAAATTCCAAATTTAGGCTCAAAAAAGACTTTTGAACATCTATGAACACTGCGCAAATGATATGTGGACTAAAAAAATTTCTTGTAATTTTGATGATTTTGACCACCCCGGGGTGGTGAAAATTTACAATTCTGTCTAGAATTTCAACATTTGTCAAAATTCCCAAATTTAGGCTAAAATAGACTTTTGAACATCTATGGACACTGCGCAAATGATATGGGGACTAAAAAAACTTCGTGTAATTTTGATGATTTTGACCACCCCGGGGTGGTGAAAATTTACAATTCTGGCAAGAATTTGCACATTTGTCAAAATTCCAAAATTTAGGCTCAAAATAGACTTTTGAACATCTATGGACACTGCGCAAATGATATGGGGACTAAAAAAATTTCTTGTAATTTTGATGATTTTGACCACCCCGGGGTGGTGAAAATTTACAATTCTGTCTAGAATTTGCACATTTGTCAAAATTCCAAAATTTAGGCTCAAAATAGACTTTTGAACATCTGTGGACACTGCGCAAATGATATGGGGACTAAAGAAATTTCTTGTAATTTTGATGATTTTGACCACCCCGGGGTGGTAACAATTTAGAATTCTGTCAAGAATTTGCACATTTGTCAAAATTCCAAAATTTAGGCTCAAAATAGACTTTTGAACATCTGTGGACACTGCGCAAATGATATGGGGACTAAAAAAATTTCTTGTAATTTTGATGATTTTGACCACCCCGGGGTGGTGAAAATTTACAATTCTGGCATGAATATGCACACTTCTTAAAATTCCAAATTTTAGGCTCAAAAAAGACTTTTGAACATCTATGGACACAGCGCAAATGATATGGGGACTAAAAAAATTTCGTGTAATTTTGATGATTTTGACCACCCCGGGGTGGTGAAAATTTACAATTCTGTCTAGAATTTCAACATTTGTCAAAATTCCCAAATTTAGGCTAAAATAGACTTTTGAACATCTGTGGACACTGCGCAAATGATATGTGGACTAAAAAAACTTCGTGTAATTTTGATGATTTTGACCACCCCGGGGTGGTGAAAATTTACAATTCTGGCAAGAATTTGCACATTTGTCAAAATTCCAAAATTTAGGCTCAAAATAGACTTTTGAACATCTGTGGACACTGCGCAAATGATATGTGAACTAAAAAAATTTCGTGTAATTTTGATGATTTTGACCACCCCGGGGTGGTGAAAATTTACAATTCTGGCATGAATTTGCACATTTGTCAAAATTCCAAAATTTAGGCTAAAAATAGACTTTTGAACATCTGTGGACACTGCGCAAATGATATGGGGACTAAAAAAATTTCTTGTAATTTTGATGATTTTGACCACCCCGGGGTGGTGAAAATTTACAATTCTGGCATGAATATGCACACTTCTTAAAATTCCAAATTTTAGGCTCAAAAAAGACTTTTGAACATTAATGGACACTGCGCAAATGATATGGGGACTAAAAAAATTTCTTGTAATTTTGATGATTTTGACCACCCCGGGTGGTGAAAATTTACATTTCTGGCATGAATTTGCACACTTCTTAAAATTCCAAATTTTAGGCTCAAAAAAGACTTTTGAACATCTATGGACACTGCGCAAATGATATGGGGACTAAAAAAATTTCTTGTAATTTTGATGATTTTGACCACCCCGGGGTGGTGAAAATTTACAATTCTGGCATGAATTTGCACATTTGTCAAAATTCCCAAATTTAGGCTCAAAATAGACTTTTGAACATCTGTGGACACTGCGCAAATGATATGGGGACTAAAAAAACTTCGTGTAATTTTGATGATTTTGACCACCCCGGGGTGGTGAAAATTTACAATTCTGGCAAGAATTTGCACATTTGTCAAAATTCCAAAATTTAGGCTCAAAATAGACTTTTGAACATCTATGGACACTGCGCAAATGATATGGGGACTAAAAAAATTTCTTGTAATTTTGATGATTTTGACCACCCCGGGGTGGTGAAAATTTACAATTCTGTCTAGAATTTGCACATTTGTCAAAATTCCAAAATTTAGGCTCAAAATAGACTTTTGAACATCTGTGGACACTGCGCAAATGATATGTGGACTAAAGAAATTTCTTGTAATTTTGATGATTTTGACCACCCCGGGGTGGTAACAATTTAGAATTCTGTCAAGAATTTGCACATTTGTCAAAATTCCAAAATTTAGGCTCAAAATAGACTTTTGAACATCTGTGGACACTGCGCAAATGATATGGGGACTAAAAAAATTTCTTGTAATTTTGATGATTTTGACCACCCCGGGGTGGTGAAAATTTACAATTCTGGCATGAATATGCACACTTCTTAAAATTCCAAATTTTAGGCTCAAAAAAGACTTTTGAACATTAATGGACACTGCGCAAATGATATGGGGACTAAAAAAATTTCTTGTAATTTTGATGATTTTGACCACCCCGGGGTGGTGAAAATTTACAATTCTGGCATGAATTTGCACATTTGTCAAAATTCCAAAATTTAGGCTCAAAATAGACTTTTGAACATCTGTGGACACTGCGCAAATGATATGGGGACTAAAAAAATTTCTTGTAATTTTGATGATTTTGACCACCCCGGGGTGGTGAAAATTTACAATTCTGGCATGAATATGCACACTTTTTAAAATTCCAAATTTTAGGCTCAAAAAAGACTTTTGAACATCTATGGACACAGCGCAAATGATATGGGGACTAAAAAAATTTCTTGTAATTTTGATGATTTTGACCACCCCGGGGTGGTGAAAATTTACAATTCTGTCTAGAATTTCAACATTTGTCAAAATTCCCAAATTTAGGCTAAAATAGACTTTTGAACATCTGTGGACACTGCGCAATGATATGTGGACTAAAAAAACTTCGTGTAATTTTGATGATTTTGACCACCCCGGGGTGGTGAAAATTTACAATTCTGGCAAGAATTTGCACATTTGTCAAAATTCCAAAATTTAGGCTCAAAATAGACTTTTGAACATCTGTGGACACTGCGCAAATGATATGTGGACTAAAAAAATTTCGTGTAATTTTGATGATTTTGACCACCCCGGGGTGGTGAAAATTTACAATTCTGGCATGAATTTGCACATTTGTCAAAATTCCAAAATTTAGGCTAAAAATAGACTTTTGAACATCTGTGGACACTGCGCAAATGATATGGGGGCTAAAAAAATTTCTTGTAATTTTGATGATTTTGACCACCCCGGGGTGGTGAAAATTTACAATTCTGGCATGAATATGCACACTTCTTAAAATTCCAAATTTTAGGCTCAAAAAAGACTTTTGAACATTAATGGACACAGCGCAAATGATATGGGGACTAAAAAAATTTCCTGTAATTTTGATGATTTTGACCACCCCGGGGTGGTGAAAATTTACAATTCTGGCATGAATTTGCACACTTCTTAAAATTCCAAATTTAGGCTCAAAAAAGACTTTTGAACATCTATGAACACTGCGCAAATCATATGTGGACTAAAAAAATTTCTTGTAATTTTGATGATTTTGACCACCCTGGGGTGGTGAAAATTTACAATTCTGTCTAGAATTTCAACATTTGTCAAAATTCCCAAATTTAGGCTCGAAATAGACTTTTGAACATCTGTGGACACTGCGCAAATGATATGTAGACTAAAAAAATTTCGTGTAATTTTGATGATTTTGACCACCCCGGGGTGGTGAAAATTTACAATTCTGGCAAGAATTTGCACATTTGTCAAAATTCCAAAATTTAGGCTCAAAATAGACTTTTGAACATCTGTGGACACTGCGCAAATGATATGTGGACTAAAAAAATTTCGTGTAATTTTGATGATTTTGACCACCCCGGGGTGGTGAAAATTTACAATTCTGTCTAGAATTTGCACATTTGTAAAAATTCCAAAATTTAGGCTAAAAATAGACTTTTGAACATCTATGGACACTGCGCAAATGATATGGGGACTTAAAAAATTTCTTGTAATTTTGATGATTTTGACCACCCCGGGGTGGTGAAAATTTACAATTCTGGCATGAATTTGCACATTTGTCAAAATTCCCAAATTTAGGCTCAAAATAGACTTTTGAACATCTATGGACACTGCGGAAATGATATGGGGACTAAAAAAATTTCTTGTAATTTTGATGATTTTGACCACCCCGGGGTGGTGAAAATTTACAATTCTGGCATGAATATGCACACTTCTTAAAATTCCAAATTTTAGACTCAAAAAAGACTTTTGAACATCTATGGACACAGCGCAAATGATATGGGGACTCAAAAAATTTCTTGTAATTTTGATGATTTTGACCACCCCGGGGTGGTGAAAATTTACAATTCTGTCTAGAATTTGCACATTTGTGAAAATTCCAAAATTTAGGCTCAAAATAGACTTTTGAACATCTATGGACACTGCGCAAATGATATGGGGACTAAAAAAAATTTCTTGTAATTTTGATGATTTTGACCACCCCGGGGTGGTGAAAATTTACAATTCTGGCATGAATTTGCACACTTCTTAAAATTCCAAATTTTAGGCTCAAAAAAGACTTTTGAACATCTATGGACACTGCGCAAATGATAAGGGGACTTAAAAAAATTCTTGTAATTTTGATGATTTTGACAACCCCGGGGTGGTGAAAATTTACAATTCTGGCAAGAATTTCAACATTTGTCAAAATTCCAAAATTTAGGCTCAAAATAGACTTTTGAACATCTGTGGACACTGCGCAAATGATATGTGGACTAAAAAAATTTCTTGTAATTTTGATGATTTTGACCACCCCGGGGTGGTGAAAATTTACAATTCTGGCATGAATTTGCACATTTGTCAAAATTCCCAAATTTAGGCTCAAAATAGACTTTTGAACATCTGTGGACACTGCGCAAATCATATGTGGACTAAAAAAATTTCGTGTAATTTTGATGATTTTGACCACCCCGGGGTGGTGAAAATTTACAATTCTGGCATGAATTTGCACATTTGTCAAAATTCCCAAATTTAGGCTCAAAATAGACTTTTGAACATCTGTGGACACTGCGCAAATCATATGTGGACTAAAAAAATTTCGTGTAATTTTGATGATTTTGACCACCCCGGGGTGGTGAAAATTTACAATTCTGGCATGAATATGCACACTTCTTAAAATTCCAAATTTTAGGCTCAAAAAAGACTTTTGAACATTAATGGACACAGCGCAAATGATATGGGGACTAAAAAAATTTCTTGTAATTTTGATGATTTTGACCACCCCGGGGTGGTGAAAATTTACAATTCTGGCATGAATATGCACACTTCTTAAAATTCCAAATTTAGGCTCAAAAAAGACTTTTGAACATCTATGAACACTGCGCAAATCATATGTGGACTAAAAAAATTTCTTGTAATTTTGATGATTTTGACCACCCTGGGGTGGTGAAAATTTACAATTCTGTCTAGAATTTCAACATTTGTCAAAATTCCCAAATTTAGGCTCGAAATAGACTTTTGAACATCTGTGGACACTGCGCAAATGATATGTAGACTAAAAAAATTTCGTGTAATTTTGATGATTTTGACCACCCCGGGGTGGTGAAAATTTACAATTCTGGCAAGAATTTGCACATTTGTCAAAATTCCAAAATTTAGGCTCAAAATAGACTTTTGAACATCTGTGGACACTGCGCAAATGATATGTGGACTAAAAAAATTTCGTGTAATTTTGATGATTTTGACCACCCCGGGGTGGTGAAAATTTACAATTCTGTCTAGAATTTGCACATTTGTCAAAATTCCAAAATTTAGGCTAAAAATAGACTTTTGAACATCTATGGACACTGCGCAAATGATATGGGGACTAAAAAAATTTCTTGTAATTTTGATGATTTTGACCACCCCGGGGTGGTGAAAATTTACAATTCTGGCATGAATTTGCACATTTGTCAAAATTCCCAAATTTAGGCTCAAAATAGACTTTTGAACATCTATGGACACTGCGGAAATGATATGGGGACTAAAAAAATTTCTTGTAATTTTGATGATTTTGACCACCCCGGGGTGGTGAAAATTTACAATTCTGGCATGAATATGCACACTTCTTAAAATTCCAAATTTTAGACTCAAAAAAGACTTTTGAACATCTATGGACACAGCGCAAATGATATGGGGACTCAAAAAATTTCTTGTAATTTTGATGATTTTGACCACCCCGGGGTGGTGAAAATTTACAATTCTGTCTAGAATTTGCACATTTGTGAAAATTCCAAAATTTAGGCTCAAAATAGACTTTTGAACATCTATGGACACTGCGCAAATGATATGGGGACTAAAAAAAATTTCTTGTAATTTTGATGATTTTGACCACCCCGGGGTGGTGAAAATTTACAATTCTGGCATGAATTTGCACACTTCTTAAAATTCCAAATTTTAGGCTCAAAAAAGACTTTTGAACATCTATGGACACTGCGCAAATGATAAGGGGACTTAAAAAAATTCTTGTAATTTTGATGATTTTGACAACCCCGGGGTGGTGAAAATTTACAATTCTGGCAAGAATTTCAACATTTGTCAAAATTCCAAAATTTAGGCTCAAAATAGACTTTTGAACATCTGTGGACACTGCGCAAATGATATGTGGACTAAAAAAATTTCTTGTAATTTTGATGATTTTGACCACCCCGGGGTGGTGAAAATTTACAATTCTGGCATGAATTTGCACATTTGTCAAAATTCCCAAATTTAGGCTCAAAATAGACTTTTGAACATCTGTGGACACTGCGCAAATCATATGTGGACTAAAAAAATTTCGTGTAATTTTGATGATTTTGACCACCCCGGGGTGGTGAAAATTTACAATTCTGGCATGAATTTGCACATTGGTCAAAATTCCCAAATTTACGCTCAAAATAGACTTTTGAACATCTATGGACACTGCGCAAATCATATGTGGACTAAAAAAATTTCGTGTAATTTTGATGATTTTGACCACCCCGGGGTGGTGAAAATTTACAATTCTGGCAAGAATTTGCACATTTGTCAAAATTCCAAAATTTAGGCTCAAAATAGACTTTTGAACATCTGTGGACACTGCGCAAATGTTATGTGGACTAAAAAAAATTCTTGTAATTTTGATGATTTTGACCACCCGGGGTGGTGAAAATGTACAATTCTGGCATGAATTTGCACATTTGTCAAAATTCCAAAATTTAGGCTCAAAATAGACTTTTGAACATCTATGGACACTGCGCAAATGAAATGGGGACTAAAAAAATTTCTTGTAATTTTGATGATTTTGACCACCCCGGGGTGGTGAAAATTTACAATTCTTGCATGAATATGCACACTTCTTAAAATTCCAAATTTTAGGCTCAAAAAAGACTTTTGAACATCTATGAACACTGCGCAAATGATATGTGGACTAAAAAAATTTCTTGTAATTTTGATGATTTTGACCACCCCGGGGTGGTGAAAATTTACAATTCTGGCATGAATTTGCACATTTGTCAAAATTCCAAAATTTAGGCTCAAAATAGACTTTTGAACATCTATGGACACTGCGCAAATGATATGGGGACTAAAAAAAATTGTTGTAATTTTGATGATTTTGACCACCCCGGGGTGGTGAAAATTTACAATTCTGGCATGAATTTGCACACTTCTTAAAATTCCAAATTTTAGGCTCAAAAAAGACTTTTGAACATCTATGGACACTGCGCAAATGATATGGGGACTTAAAAAATTTCTTGTAATTTTGATGATTTTGACAACCCCGGGGTGGTGAAAATTTACAATTCTGGCAAGAATTTCAACATTTGTCAAAATTCCAAAATCTAGGCTCAAAATAGACTTTTGAACATCTGTGGACACTGCGCAAATCATATGTGGACTAAAATAATTTCGTGTAATTTTGATGATTTTGACCACCCCGGGGTGGTGAAAATTTACAATTCTGGCATGAATTTGCACATTTGTCAAAATTCCCAAATTTAGGCTCAAAATAGACTTTTGAACATCTATGGACACTGCGCAAATGATATGGGGACTTAAAAAAATTTGTTGTAATTTTGATGATTTTGACCACCCCGGGGTGGTGAAAATTTACATTTCTGGCATGAATTTGCACACTTCTTAAAATTCCAAATTTTAGGCTCAAAAAAGACTTTTGAACATCTATGGATACTGCGCAAATGATATGGGGACTAAAAAAATTTCGTGTAATTTTGATGATTTTGAGCACCCCGGGGTGGTGAAAATTTACAATTCTGTCAAGAATTTACACATTTGTCAAAATTCCAAAATTTAGGCTCAAAATAGACTTTTGAACATCTGTGGACACTGCGCAAATGATATGTGGACTAAAAAAATTTCTTGTAATTTTGATGATTTTGACCACCCCGGGGTGGTGAAAATTTACAATTCTGGCATGAATTTGCACATTGGTCAAAATTCCCAAATTTAGGCTCAAAATAGACTTTTGAACATCTATGGACACTGCGCAAATGATATGGGGACTAAAAAAATTTCTTGTAATTTTGATGATTTTGACCACCCTGGGGTGGTGAAAATTTACAATTCTGGCATGAATTTGCACATTTGTCAAAATTCCAAAATTTAGGCTCAAAATAGACTTTTGAACATCTGTGGACACTGCGCAAATGATATGTGGACTAAAAAAATTTCGTGTAATTTTGATGATTTTGACCACCCCGGGGTGGTGAAAATTTACAATTCTGGAATGAATTTGCACATTTGTCAAAATTCCAAAATTTAGGCTCAAAATAGACTTTTGAACATCTGTGGACACTGCGCAAATGATATGGGGACTAAAAAAATTTCTTGTAATTTTGATGATTTTGACCACCCCGGGGTGGTGAAAATTTACAATTCTGGCATGAATATGCACACTTCTTAAAATTCCAAATTTTAGGCTCAAAAAAGACTTTTGAACATCTATGGACACAGCGCAAATGATATGGGGACTAAAATAATTTCTTGTAATTTTGATGATTTTGACCACCCCGGGGTGGTGAAAATTTACAATTCTGGCATGAATATGCACACTTCTTAAAATTCCAAATTTAGGCTCAAAAAAGACTTTTGAACATCTATGAACACTGTGCAAATCATATGTGGACTAAAAAAATTTCTTGTAATTTTGATGATTTTGACCACCCCGGGGTGGTGAAAATTTACAATTCTGTCTAGAATTTGCACATTTGTCAAAATTCCCAAATTTAGGCTCAAAATAGTCTTTTGAACATCTGTGGACACTGCGCAAATGATATGTGGACTAAAAAAATTTCGTGTAATTTTGATGATTTTGACCACCCCGGGGTGGTGAAAATTTACAATTCTGGCATGAATTTGCACATTTGTCAAAATTCCAAAATTTAGGCTAAAAATAGACTTTTGAACATCTATGGACACTGCGCAAATGATATGGGGACTTAAAAAATTTCTTGTAATTTTGATGATTTTGACCACCCCGGGGTGGTGAAAATTTACAATTCTGGCATGAATTTGCACATTTGTCAAAATTCCAAAATTTAGGCTCAAAATAGACTTTTGAACATCTATGGACACTGCGCAAATGATATGGGGACTAAAAAAATTTCTTGTAATTTTGATGATTTTGACCACCCCGGGGTGGTGAAAATTTACAATTCTGTCTAGAATTTGCACATTTGTCAAAATTCCAAAATTTAGGCTCAAAATAGACTTTTGAACATCTGTGGACACTGCGCAAATGATATGTGGACTAAAGAAATTTCGTGTAATTTTGATGATTTTGACCACCCCGGGGTGGTAACAATTTAGAATTCTGTCAAGAATTTGCACATTTGTCAAAATTCCAAAATTTAGGCTCAAAATAGACTTTTGAACATCTATGGACACTGCGCAAATGATATGGGGACTAAAAAAATTTCTTGTAATTTTGATGATTTTGACCACCCCGGGGTGGTGAAAATTTACAATTCTGGCATGAATATGCACACTTCTTAAAATTCCAAATTTTAGGCTCAAAAAAGACTTTTGAACATCTATGGACACAGCGCAAATGATATGGGGACTAAAAAAATTTCTTGTAATTTTGATGATTTTGACCACCCCGGGGTGGTGAAAATTTACAATTCTGTCTAGAATTTCAACATTTGTCAAAATTCCCAAATTTAGGCTAAAATAGACTTTTGAACATCTGTGGACACTGCGCAAATGATATGTGGACTAAAAAAACTTCGTGTAATTTTGATGATTTTGACCACCCCGGGGTGGTGAAAATTTACAATTCTGGCAAGAATTTGCACATTTGTCAAAATTCCAAAATTTAGGCTCAAAATAGACTTTTGAACATCTGTGGACACTGCGCAAATGATATGTGAACTAAAAAAATTTCGTGTAATTTTGATGATTTTGACCACCCCGGGGTGGTGAAAATTTACAATTCTGGCATGAATTTGCACATTTGTCAAAATTCCAAAATTTAGGCTAAAAATAGACTTTTGAACATCTGTGGACACTGCGCAAATGATATGGGGACTAAAAAAATTTCTTGTAATTTTGATGATTTTGACCACCCCGGGGTGGTGAAAATTTACAATTCTGGCATGAATATGCACACTTCTGAAAATTCCAAATTTTAGGCTCAAAAAAGACTTTTGAACATTAATGGACACTGCGCAAATGATATGGGGACTAAAAAAATTTCTTGTAATTTTGATGATTTTGACCACCCCGGGGTGGTGAAAATTTACAATTCTGTCTAGAATTTCAATATTTGTCAAAATTCCCAAATTTAGGCTAAAATAGACTTTTGAACATCTGTGGACACTGCGCAAATGTTATGTGGACTAAAAAAACTTCGTGTAATTTTGATGATTTTGACCACCCCGGGGTGGTGAAAATTTACAATTCTGGCAAGAATTTGCACATTTGTCAAAATTCCAAAATTTAGGCTCAAAATAGACTTTTGAACATCTGTGGACACTGCGCAAATGAAATGGGGACTAAAAAAATTTCGTGTAATTTTGATGATTTTGACCACCCCAGGGTGGTGAAAATTTACAATTCTGGCATGAATTTGCACATTTGTCAAAATTCCAAAATTTAGGCTAAAAATAGACTTTTGAACATCTGTGGACACTGCGCAAATGATATGGGGACTAAAAAAATTTCTTGTAATTTTGATGATTTTGACCACCCCGGGGTGGTGAAAATTTACAATTCTGGCATGAATTTGCACATTTGTCAAAATTCCAAAATTTAGGCTCAAAATAGACTTTTGAACATCTATGGACACTGCGGAAATGATATGGGGACTAAAAAAATTTCTTGTAATTTTGATGATTTTGACCACCCCGGGGTGGTGAAAATTTACAATTCTGGCATGAATATGCACACTTCTTAAAATTCCAAATTTTAGACTCAAAAAAGACTTTTGAACATCTATGGACACTGCGCAAATGATATGGGGACTAAAAAAATTTCTTGTAATTTTGATGATTTTGACCACCCCAGGGTGGTGAAAATTTACAATTCTGTCTAGAATTTGCACATTTGTGAAAATTCCAAAATTTAGGCTCAAAATAGACTTTTGAACATCTATGGACACTGCGCAAATGATATGGGGACTAAAAAAAATTTCTTGTAATTTTGATGATTTTCACCACCCCGGGGTGGTGAAAATTTACAATTCTGGCATGAATTTGCTCACTTCTTAAAATTCCAAATTTTAGGCTCAAAAAAGACTTTTGAACATCTATGGACACTGCGCAAATGATATGGGGATTTAAAAAAATTCTTGTAATTTTGATGATTTTGACAACCCCGGGGTGGTGAAAATTTACAATTCTGGCAAGAATTTCAACATTTGTCAAAATTCCAAAATTTAGGCTCAAAAAAGACTTTTGAACATCTGTGGACACTGCGCAAATGATATGTGGACTAAAAAAATTTCTTGTAATTTTGATGATTTTGACCACCCCGGGGTGGTGAAAATTTACAATTCTGGCATGAATTTGCACATTTGTCAAAATTCCCAAATTTAGGCTCAAAATAGACTTTTGAACATCTGTGGACACTGCGCAAATCATATGTGGACTAAAAAAATTTCGTGTAATTTTGATGATTTTGACCACCCCGGGGTGGTGAAAATTTACAATTCTGTCTAGAATTTGCACATTTGTCAAAATTCCCAAATTTAGGCTCAAAATAGACTTTTGAACATCTATGGACACTGCGCAAATCATATGTGGACTAAAAAAATTTCGTGTAATTTTGATGATTTTGACCACCCCGGGGTGGTGAAAATTTACAATTCTGTCAAGAATTTGCACATTTGTCAAAATTCCCAAATTTAGGCTCAAAATAGACTTTTGAACATCTGTGGACACTGCGCAAATGTTATGTGGACTAAAAAAAATTCTTGTAATTTTGATGATTTTGACCACCCGGGGTGGTGAAAATGTACAATTCTGGCATGAATTTGCACATTTGTCAAAATTCCAAAATTTAGGCTCAAAATAGACTTTTGAACATCTATGGACACTGCGCAAATGAAATGGGGACTAAACAAATTTCTTGTAATTTTGATGATTTTGACCACCCCGGGGTGGTGAAAATTTACAATTCTTGCATGAATATGCACACTTCTTAAAATTCCAAATTTTAGGCTCAAAAAAGACTTTTGAACATCTATGAACACTGCGCAAATGATATGTGGACTAAAAAAATTTCTTGTAATTTTGATGATTTTGACCACCCCGGGGTGGTGAAAATTTACAATTCTGGCATGAATTTGCACATTTGTCAAAATTCCAAAATTTAGGCTCAAAATAGACTTTTGAACATCTATGGACACTGCGCAAATGATATGGGGACTAAAAAAAATTGTTGTAATTTTGATGATTTTGACCACCCCGGGGTGGTGAAAATTTACAATTCTGGCATGAATTTGCACACTTCTTAAAATTCCAAATTTTAGGCTCACAAAAGACTTTTGAACATCTATGGACACTGCGCAAATGATATGGGGACTTAAAAAATTTCTTGTAATTTTGATGATTTTGACAACCCCGGGGTGGTGAAAATTTACAATTCTGGCAAGAATTTCAACATTTGTCAAAATTCCAAAATCTAGGCTCAAAATAGACTTTTGAACATCTGTGGACACTGCGCAAATGATATGTGGACTAAAAAAAATTCGTGTAATTTGGATGATTTTGACCACCCCGGGGTGGTGAAAATTTACAATTCTGGCAAGAATTTGCACATTTGTTAAAATTCCAAAATTTAGGCTCAAAAAAGACTTTTGAACATCTGTGGACACTGCGCAAATGATATGTGGACTAAAAAAAATTCGTGTAATTTTGATGATTTTGACCACCCCGGGGTGGTGAAAATTTACAATTCTGGCATGAATTTGCACATTTGTCAAAATTCCAAAATTTAGGCTCAAAATAGACTTTTGAACATCTATGGACACTGCGCAAATGATATGGGGACTTAAAAAAATTTGTTGTAATTTTGATGATTTTGACCACCCCGGGGTGGTGAAAATTTACATTTCTGGCATGAATTTGCACACTTCTTAAAATTCCAAATTTTAGGCTCAAAAAAGACTTTTGAACATCTATGGATACTGCGCAAATGATATGGGGACTAAAAAAATTTCTTGTAATTTTGATGATTTTGACCACCCCGGGGTGGTGAAAATTTACAATTCTGTCAAGAATTTGCACATTTGTCAAAATTCCAAAATTTAGGCTCAAAATAGACTTTTGAACATCTGTGGACACTGCACAAATGATATGTGGACTAAAAAAATTTCTTGTAATTTTGATGATTTTGACAACCCCGGGGTGGTGAAAATTTACAATTCTGGCATGAATTTGCACATTGGTCAAAATTCCCAAATTTAGGCTCAAAATAGACTTTTGAACATCTATGGACACTGCGCAAATGATATGGGGACTAAAAAAATTTCTTGTAATTTTGATGATTTTGACCACCCTGGGGTGGTGAAAATTTACAATTCTGTCTAGAATTTGCACATTTGTCAAAATTCCAAAATTTAGGCTCAAAATAGACTTTTGAACATCTGTGGACACTGCGCAAATGATATGTGGACTAAAGAAATTTCGTGTAATTTTGATGATTTTGACCACCCCGGGGTGGTAACAATTTAGAATTCTGTCAAGAATTTGCACATTTGTCAAAATTCCAAAATTTAGGCTCAAAATAGACTTTTGAACATCTGTGGACACTGCGCAAATGATATGGGGACTAAAAAAATTTCTTGTAATTTTGATGATTTTGACCACCCCGGGGTGGTGAAAATTTACAATTCTGGCATGAATATGCACACTTCTTAAAATTCCAAATTTAGGCTCAAAAAAGACTTTTGAACATCTATGAACACTGCGGAAATGATATGTGGACTTAAAAAATTTCGTGTAATTTTGATGATTTTGACCACCCCGGGGTGGTGAAAATTTACAATTCTGTCTAGAATTTCAACATTTGTCAAAATTCCCAAATTTAGGCTAAAATAGACTTTTGAACATCTGTGGACACTGCGCAAATGATATGTGGACTAAAAAAACTTCGTGTAATTTTGATGATTTTGACCACCCCGGGGTGGTGAAAATTTACAATTCTGGCAAGAATTTCAACATTTGTCAAAATTCCAAAATTTAGGCTCAAAATAGACTTTTGAACATCTGTGGACACTGCGCAAATGATATGTGGACTAAAAAAATTTCGTGTAATTTTGATGATTTTGACCACCCCGGGGTGGTGAAAATTTACAATTCTGGAATGAATTTGCACATTTGTCAAAATTCCCAAATTTAGGCTCAAAATAGACTTTTGAACATCTGTGGACACTGCGCAAATGATATGGGGACTAAAAAAATTTCTTGTAATTTTGATGATTTTGACCACCCCGGGGTGGTGAAAATTTAGAATTCTGGCAAGAATATGCACACTTCTTAAAATTCCAAATTTTAGGCTCAAAAAAGACTTTTGAACATTAATGGACACAGCGCAAATGATATGGGGACTAAAAAAATTTCTTGTAATTTTGATGATTTTGACCACCCCGGGGTGGTGAAAATTTACAATTCTGTCAAGAATTTGCACATTTGTCAAAATTCCCAAATTTAGGCTCAAAATAGACTTTTGAACATCTGTGGACACTGCGCAAATGATATGTGGACTAAAAAAATTTCTTGTAATTTTGATGATTTTGACCACCCCGGGGTGGTGAAAATTTACAATTCTGGCATGAATTTGCACATTGGTCAAAATTCCCAAATTTAGGCTCAAAATAGACTTTTGAACATCTATGGACACTGCGCAAATGATATGTGGACTAAAAAAATTTCTTGTAATTTTGATGATTTTGACCACCCTGGGGTGGTGAAAATTTACAATTCTGTCTAGAATTTGCACATTTGTCAAAATTCCAAAATTTCGGCTCAAAATAGACTTTTGAACATCTGTGGACACTGCGCAAATGATATGTGGACTAAAGAAATTTCGTGTAATTTTGATGATTTTGACCACCCCGGGGTGGTAACAATTTAGAATTCTGTCAAGAATTTGCACATTTGTCAAAATTCCAAAATTTAGGCTCAAAATAGACTTTTGAACATCTGTGGACATTGCGCAAATGATATGGGGACTAAAAAAATTTCTTGTAATTTTGATGATTTTGACCACCCCGGGGTGGTGAAAATTTACAATTCTGGCATGAATATGCACACTTCTTAAAATTCCAAATTTTAGGCTCAAAAAAGACTTTTGAACATCTATGGACACAGCGCAAATGATATGGGGACTAAAAAAATTTCTTGTAATTTTGATGATTTTGACCACCCCGGGGTGGTGAAAATTTACAATTCTGGCATGAATATGCACACTTCTTAAAATTCCAAATTTTAGGCTCAAAAAAGACTTTTGAACATCTATGAACACTGCGCAAATGATATGTGGACTTAAAAAATTTCGTGTAATTTTGATGATTTTGACCACCCCGGGGTGGTGAAAATTTACAATTCTGTCTAGAATTTTAACATTTGTCAAAATTCCCAAATTTAGGCTAAAATAGACTTTTGAACATCTGTGGACACTGCGCAAATGATATGTGGACTAAAAAAACTTCGTGTAATTTTGATGATTTTGACCACCCCGGGGTGGTGAAAATTTACAATTCTGGCAAGAATTTGCACATTTGTCAAAATTCCAAAATTTAGGCTCAAAATAGACTTTTGAACATCTGTGGACACTGCGCAAATGATATGTGGACTAAAAAAATTTCGTGTAATTTTGATGATTTTGACCACCCCGGGGTGGTGAAAATTTACAATTCTGGAATGAATTTGCACATTTGTCAAAATTCCAAATTTTAGGCTCAAAATAGACTTTTGAACATCTGTGGACACTGCGCAAATGATATGTGGACTAAAAAAATTTCTTGTAATTTTGATGATTTTGACCACCCCGGGGTGGTGAAAATTTACAATTCTGGCATGAATATGCACACTTCTTAAAATTCCAAATTTTAGGCTCAAAAAAGACTTTTGAACATTAATGGGCACTGCGCAAATGATATGGGGACTAAAAAAATTTCTTGTAATTTTGATGATTTTGACCACCCCGGGGTGGTGAAAATTTACAATTCTGGAATGAATTTGCACATTTGTCAAAATTCCCAAATTTAGGCTCAAAATAGACTTTTGAACATCTGTGGACACTGCGCAAATGATATGGGGACTAAAAAAATTTCTTGTAATTTTGATGATTTTGACCACCCCGGGGTGGTGAAAATTTAGAATTCTGGCAAGAATATGCACACTTCTTAAAATTCCAAATTTTAGGCTCAAAAAAGACTTTTGAACATTAATGGACACAGCGCAAATGATATGGGGACTAAAAAAATTTCTTGTAATTTTGATGATTTTGACCACCCCGGGGTGGTGAAAATTTACAATTCTGTCAAGAATTTGCACATTTGTCAAAATTCCCAAATTTAGGCTCAAAATAGACTTTTGAACATCTGTGGACACTGCGCAAATGATATGTGGACTAAAAAAATTTCTTGTAATTTTGATGATTTTGACCACCCCGGGGTGGTGAAAATTTACAATTCTGGCATGAATTTGCACATTGGTCAAAATTCCCAAATTTAGGCTCAAAATAGACTTTTGAACATCTATGGACACTGCGCAAATGATATGTGGACTAAAAAAATTTCTTGTAATTTTGATGATTTTGACCACCCTGGGGTGGTGAAAATTTACAATTCTGTCTAGAATTTGCACATTTGTCAAAATTCCAAAATTTCGGCTCAAAATAGACTTTTGAACATCTGTGGACACTGCGCAAATGATATGTGGACTAAAGAAATTTCGTGTAATTTTGATGATTTTGACCACCCCGGGGTGGTAACAATTTAGAATTCTGTCAAGAATTTGCACATTTGTCAAAATTCCAAAATTTAGGCTCAAAATAGACTTTTGAACATCTGTGGACACTGCGTAAATGATATGTGGACTAAAAAAATTTCTTGTAATTTTGATGATTTTGACCACCCCGGGGTGGTGAAAATTTACAATTCTGGCATGAATTTGCACATTGGTCAAAATTCCCAAATTTAGGCTAAAAATAGACTTTTGAACATCTATGGACACTGCGCAAATGATATGGGGACTTAAAAAATTTCTTGTAATTTTGATGATTTTGACCACCCCGGGGTGGTGAAAATTTACAATTCTGGCATGAATTTGCACATTTGTCAAAATTCCAAAATTTAGGCTCAAAATAGACTTTTGAACATCTATGGACACTGCGGAAATGATATGGGGACTAAAAAAATTTCTTGTAATTTTGATGATTTTGACCACCCCGGGGTGGTGAAAATTTACAATTCTGGCATGAATTTGCACACTTCTTAAAATTCCAAATTTTAGGCTCAAAAAAGACTTTTGAACATCTATGGACACTGCGCAAATGATATGTGAACTAAAAAAATTTCGTGTAATTTTGATGATTTTGACCACCCCGGGGTGGTGAAAATTTTCAATTCTGGCAAGAATTTGCACATTTGTCAAAATTCCAAAATTTAGGCTCAAAATAGACTTTTGAACATCTATGGACACTGCGCAAATGATATGGGGACTAAAAAAATTTCTTGTAATTTTGATGATTTTGACAACCCCGGGGTGGTGAAAATTTACAATTCTGGCATGAATATGCACACTTCTTAAAATTCCAAATTTTAGACTCAAAAAAGACTTTTGAACATCTATGGACACTGCGCAAATGATATGGGGACTCAAAAAATTTCTTGTAATTTTGATGATTTTGACCACCCCGGGGTGGTGAAAATTTACAATTCTGGCATGAATTTGCACATTTGTGAAAATTCCAAAATTTAGACTCAAAAAAGACTTTTGAACATCTATGGACACTGCGCAAATGATATGGGGACTAAAAAAATTTCTTGTAATTTTGATGATTTTGACCACCCCGGGGTGGTGAAAATTTACAATTCTGTCTAGAATTTGCACATTTGTCAAAATTCCGAAATTTAGGCTCAAAATAGACTTTTGAACATCTGTGGACACTGCGCAAATGATATGTGGACTAAAAAAATTTCTTGTAATTTTGATGATTTTGACCACCCCGGGGTGGTAACAATTTAGAATTCTGTCAAGAATTTGCACATTTGTCAAAATTCCAAAATTTAGGCTCAAAATAGACTTTTGAACATCTGTGGACACTGCGCAAATGATATGGGGACTAAAAAAATTTCTTGTAATTTTGATGATTTTGACCACCCCGGGGTGGTGAAAATTTACAATTCTGGCATGAATATGCACACTTCTTAAAATTCCAAATTTTAGGCTCAAAAAAGACTTTTGAACATCTATGGACACTGCGCAAATGATATGGGGACTCAAAAAAATTTCTTGTAATTTTGATGATTTTGACCACCCCGGGGTGGTGAAAATTTACAATTCTGGCATGAATATGCACACTTCTTAAAATTCCAAATTTAGGCTTAAAAAAGACTTTTGAACATCTATGAACACTGCGCAAATGATATGTGGACTAAAAAAATTTCGTGTAATTTTGATGATTTTGACCACCCCGGGGTGGTGAAAATTTACAATTCTGTCTAGAATTTCAACATTTGTCAAAATTCCCAAATTTAGGCTAAAATAGACTTTTGAACATCTGTGGACACTGCGCAAATGATATGTGGACTAAAAAAACTTCGTGTAATTTTGATGATTTTGACCACCCCGGGGTGGTGAAAATTTACAATTCTGGCAAGAATTTGCACATTTGTCAAAATTCCAAAATTTAGGCTCAAAATAGACTTTTGAACATCTGTGGACACTGCGCAAATGATATGTGGACTAAAAAAATTTCGTGTAATTTTGATGATTTTGACCACCCTGGGGTGGTGAAAATTTATAATTCTGGCATGAATTTGCACATTTGTCAAAATTCCAAAATTTAGGCTAAAAATAGACTTTTGAACATCTGTGGACACTGCGCAAATGATATGGGGACTAAAAAAATTTCTTGTAATTTTGATGATTTTGACCACCCCGGGGTGGTGAAAATTTACAATTCTGGCATGAATATGCACACTTCTTAAATTTCCAAATTTTAGGCTCAAAAAAGACTTTTGAACATTAATGGACACAGCGCAAATGATATGGGGACTAAAAAAAATTCTTGTAATTTTGATGATTTTGACCACCCCGGGGTGGTGAAAATTTACAATTCTGGCATGAATATGCACACTTCTTAAAATTCCAAATTTAGGCTCAAAAAAGACTTTTGAACATCTATGAACACTGCGCAAATGATATGTGGACTAAAAAAATTTCTTGTAATTTTGATGATTTTGACCACCCCGGGGTGGTGAAAATTTACAATTCTGTCTAGAATTTCAACATTTGTCAAAATTCCCAAATTTAGGCTCAAAATAGACTTTTGAACATCTGTGGACACTGCGCAAATGATATGTGGACTAAAAAAACTTCGTGTAATTTTGATGATTTTGACCACCCCGGGGTGGTGAAAATTTACAATTCTGGCAAGAATTTGCACATTTGTCAAAATTCCAAAATTTAGGCTCAAAATAGACTTTTGAACATCTGTGGACACTGCGCAAATGATATGTGGACTAAAAAAATTTCTTGTAATTTTGATGATTTTGACCACCCCGGGGTGGTGAAAATTTACAATTCTGGCATGAATTTGCACATTGGTCAAAATTCCAAAATTTAGGCTAAAAATAGACTTTTGAACATCTATGGACACTGCGCAAATGATATGGGGACTTAAAAAATTTCTTGTAATTTTGATGATTTTGACCACCCCGGGGTGGTGAAAATTTACAATTCTGGCAAGAATTTGCACATTTGTCAAAATTCCAAAATTTAGGCTCAAAATAGACTTTTGAACATCTATGGACACTGCGCAAATGATATGGGGACTAAAAAAATTTCTTGTAATTTTGATGATTTTGACAACCCCGGGGTGGTGAAAATTTACAATTCTGGCATGAATATGCACACTTCTTAAAATTCCAAATTTTAGACTCAAAAAAGACTTTTGAACATCTATGGACACTGCGCAAATGATATGGGGACTCAAAAAATTTCTTGTAATTTTGATGATTTTGACCACCCCGGGGTGGTGAAAATTTACAATTCTGGCATGAATTTGCACATTTGTGAAAATTCCAAAATTTAGACTCAAAAAAGACTTTTGAACATCTATGGACACTGCGCAAATGATATGGGGACTAAAAAAATTTCTTGTAATTTTGATGATTTTGACCACCCCGGGGTGGTGAAAATTTACAATTCTGTCTAGAATTTGCACATTTGTCAAAATTCCGAAATTTAGGCTCAAAATAGACTTTTGAACATCTGTGGACACTGCGCAAATGATATGTGGACTAAAAAAATTTCGTGTAATTTTGATGATTTTGACCACCCCGGGGTGGTAACAATTTAGAATTCTGTCAAGAATTTGCACATTTGTCAAAATTCCAAAATTTAGGCTCAAAATAGACTTTTGAACATCTGTGGACACTGCGCAAATGATATGGGGACTAAAAAAATTTCTTGTAATTTTGATGATTTTGACCACCCCGGGGTGGTGAAAATTTACAATTCTGGCATGAATATGCACACTTCTTAAAATTCCAAATTTTAGGCTCAAAAAAGACTTTTGAACATCTATGGACACAGCGCAAATGATATGGGGACTAAAAAAAATTTCTTGTAATTTTGATGATTTTGACCACCCCGAGGTGGTGAAAATTTACAATTCTGGCATGAATATGCACACTTCTTAAAATTCCAAATTTAGGCTTAAAAAAGACTTTTGAACATCTATGAACACTGCGCAAATGATATGTGGACTAAAAAAATTTCGTGTAATTTTGATGATTTTGACCACCCCGGGGTGGTGAAAATTTACAATTCTGTCTAGAATTTCAACATTTGTCAAAATTCCCAAATTTAGGCTAAAATAGACTTTTGAACATCTGTGGACACTGCTCAAATGATATGTGGACTAAAAAAACTTCGTGTAATTTTGATGATTTTGACCACCCCGGGGTGGTGAAAATTTACAATTCTGGCAAGAATTTGCACATTTGTCAAAATTCCAAAATTTAGGCTCAAAATAGACTTTTGAACATCTGTGGACACTGCGCAAATGATATGTGGACTAAAAAAATTTCGTGTAATTTTGATGATTTTGACCACCCCGGGGTGGTAACAATTTAGAATTCTGTCAAGAATTTGCACATTTGTCAAAATTCCAAAATTTAGGCTCAAAATAGACTTTTGAACATCTGTGGACACTGCGCAAATGATATGGGGACTAAAAAAATTTCTTGTAATTTTGATGATTTTGACCACCCCGGGGTGGTGAAAATTTACAATTCTGGCATGAATATGCACACTTCTTAAAATTCCAAATTTTAGGCTCAAAAAAGACTTTTGAACATCTATGGACACAGCGCAAATGATATGGGGACTAAAAAAAATTCTTGTAATTTTGATGATTTTGACCACCCCGGGGTGGTGAAAATTTACAATTCTGGCATGAATATGCACACTTCTTAAAATTCCAAATTTAGGCTCAAAAAAGACTTTTGAACATCTATGAACACTGTGCAAATGATATGTGGACTAAAAAAATTCTTGTAATTTTGATGATTTTGACCACCCCGGGGTGGTGAAAATTTACAATTCTGTCTAGAATTTCAACATTTGTCAAAATTCCCAAATTTAGGCTAAAATAGACTTTTGAACATCTGTGGACACTGCGCAAATGATATGTGGACTAAAAAAACTTTGTGTAATTTTGATGATTTTGACCACCCCGGGGTGGTGAAAATTTACAATTCTGGAATGAATTTGCACATTTGTCAAAATTCCAAAATTTAGGCTCAAAATAGACTTTTGAACATCTGTGGACACTGCGCAAATGATATGTGGACTAAAAAAATTTCGTGTAATTTTGATGATTTTGACCACCCCGGGGTGGTGAAAATTTATAATTCTGGCAAGAATTTGCACATTTGTCAAAATTCCAAAATTTAGGCTAAAAATAGACTTTTGAACATCTGTGGACACTGCGCAAATGATATGGGGACTAAAAAAATTTCGTGTAATTTTGATGATTTTGACCACCCCGGGGTGGTGAAAATTTACAATTCTGGCATGAATATGCACACTTCTTAAAATTCCAAATTTTAGGCTCAAAAAAGACTTTTGAACATTAATGGACACAGCGCAAATGATATGGGGACTAAAAAAATTTCTTGTAATTTTGATGATTTTGACCACCCCGGGGTGGTGAAAATTTACAATTCTGGCATGAATATGCACACTTCTTAAAATTCCAAATTTAGGCTCAAAAAAGACTTTTGAACATCTATGAACACTGCGCAAATGATATGTGGACTAAAAAAATTTCTTGTAATTTTGATGATTTTGACCACCCCGGGGTGGTGAAAATTTACAATTCTGTCTAGAATTTCAACATTTGTCAAAATTCCCAAATTTAGGCTCAAAATAGACTTTTGAACATCTGTGGACACTGCGCAAATGATATGTGGACTAAAAAAACTTCGTGTAATTTTGATGATTTTGACCACCCCGGGGTGGTGAAAATTTACAATTCTGGCAAGAATTTGCACATTGGTCAAAATTCCAAAATTTAGGCTAAAAATAGACTTTTGAACATCTATGGACACTGCGCAAATGATATGGGGACTTAAAAAATTTCTTGTAATTTTGATGATTTTGACCACCCCGGGGTGGTGAAAATTTACAATTCTGGCAAGAATTTGCACATTTGTCAAAATTCCAAAATTTAGGCTCAAAATAGACTTTTGAACATCTATGGACACTGCGGAAATGATATGGGGACTAAAAAAATTTCTTGTAATTTTGATGATTTTGACCACCCCGGGGTGGTGAAAATTTACAATTCTGGCATGAATTTGCACACTTCTTAAAATTCCAAATTTTAGGCTCAAAAAAGACTTTTGAACATCTATGGACACTGCGCAAATGATATGTGGACTAAAAAAATTTCTTGTAATTTTGATGATTTTGACCACCCCGGGGTGGTGAAAATTTTCAATTCTGGCATGAATTTGCACATTTGTCAAAATTCCAAAATTTAGGCTCAAAAAAGACTTTTGAACATCTATGGACACTGCGCAAATGATATGGGGACTAAAAAAATTTCTTGTAATTTTGATGATTTTGACCACCCCGGGGTGGTGAAAATTTACAATTCTGGCATGAATTTGCACACTTCTTAAAATTCCAAATTTTAGGCTCAAAAAAGACTTTTGAACATCTATGGACACTGCGCAAATGATAAGGGGACTTAAAAAAATTCTTGTAATTTTGATGATTTTGACCACCCCGGGGTGGTGAAAATTTACAATTCTGGCAAGAATTTCAACATTTGTCAAAATTCCAAAATTTAGGCTCAAAATAGACTTTGGAACATCTATGGACACTGCGCAAATGATATGTGGACTAAAAAAATTTCGTGTAATTTTGATGATTTTGACCACCCCGGGGTGGTGAAAATTTACAATTCTGGCATGAATTTGCACATTTGTCAAAATTCCCAAATTTAGGCTCAAAATAGACTTTTGAACATCTATGGACACTGCGCAAATGAAATGGGGACTAAAAAAATTTCTTGTAATTTTGATGATTTTGACCACCCCGGGGTGGTGAAAATTTACAATTCTGGCATGAATATGCACACTTCTTAAAATTCCAAATTTTAGGCTCAAAAAAGACTTTTGAACATCTATGAACACTGTGCAAATGATATGTGGACTAAAAAAATTTCTTGTAATTTTGATGATTTTGACCACCCCGGGGTGGTGAAAATTTACAATTCTGGCATGAATTTGCACATTGGTCAAAATTCCCAAATTTAGGCTCAAAATAGACTTTTGAACATCTGTGGACACTGCGCAAATCATATGTGGACTAAAAAAACTTCGTGTAATTTTGATGATTTTGACCACCCCGGGGTGGTGAAAATTTACAATTCTGGCAAGAATTTGCACATTTGTCAAAATTCCAAAATTTAGGCTCAAAATAGACTTTTGAACATCTGTGGACACTGCGCAAATGATATGTGGACTAAAAAAATTTCGTGTAATTTTGATGATTTTGACCACCCCGGGGTGGTGAAAATTTACAATTCTGGCATGAATTTGCACATTTGTCAAAATTCCAAAATTTAGGCTAAAAATAGACTTTTGAACATCTGTGGACACTGCGCAAATGATATGGGGACTAAAAAAATTTCGTGTAATTTTGATGATTTTGACCACCCCGGGGTGGTGAAAATTTACAATTCTGGCATGAATTTGCACACTTCTTAAAATTCCAAATTTTAGGCTCAAAAAAGACTTTTGAACATCTATGGACACTGCGCAAATGATAAGGGGACTTAAAAAAATTCTTGTAATTTTGATGATTTTGACCACCCCGGGGTGGTGAAAATTTACAATTCTGGCAAGAATTTCAACATTTGTCAAAATTCCAAAATTTAGGCTCAAAAAAGACTTTGGAACATCTATGGACACTGCGCAAATGATATGTGGACTAAAAAAATTTCTTGTAATTTTGATGATTTTGACCACCCCGGGGTGGTGAAAATTTACAATTCTGGCATGAATATGCACACTTCTTAAAATTCCAAATTTTAGGCTCAAAAAAGACTTTTGAACATCTATGAACACTGTGCAAATGATATGTGGACTAAAAAAATTTCTTGTAATTTTGATGATTTTGACCACCCCGGGGTGGTGAAAATTTACAATTCTGGCATGAATTTGCACATTGGTGAAAATTCCCAAATTTAGGCTCAAAATAGACTTTTGAACATCTGTGGACACTGCGCAAATCATATGTGGACTAAAAAAACTTCGTGTAATTTTGATGATTTTGACCACCCCGGGGTGGTGAAAATTTACAATTCTGGCAAGAATTTGCACATTTGTCAAAATTCCAAAATTTAGGCTCAAAATAGACTTTTGAACATCTGTGGACACTGCGCAAATGATATGTGGACTAAAAAAATTTCGTGTAATTTTGATGATTTTGACCACCCCGGGGTGGTGAAAATTTACAATTCTGGCATGAATTTGCACATTTGTCAAAATTCCAAAATTTAGGCTAAAAATAGACTTTTGAACATCTGTGGACACTGCGCAAATGATATGGGGACTTAAAAAATTTCTTGTAATTTTGATGATTTTGACCACCCCGGGGTGGTGAAAATTTACAATTCTGGCATGAATTTGCACATTGGTCAAAATTCCAAAATTTAGGCTAAAAATAGACTTTTGAACATCTATGGACACTGCGCAAATGATATGGGGACTTAAAAAATTTCTTGTAATTTTGATGATTTTGACCACCCCGGGGTGGTGAAAATTTACAATTCTGGCAAGAATTTGCACATTTGTCAAAATTCCAAAATTTAGGCTCAAAATAGACTTTTGAACATCTATGGACACTGCGGAAATGATATGGGGACTAAAAAAATTTCTTGTAATTTTGATGATTTTGACCACCCTGGGGTGGTGAAAATTTACAATTCTGGCATGAATATGCACACTTCTTAAAATTCCAAATTTTAGACTCAAAAAAGACTTTTGAACATCTATGGACACTGCGCAAATGATATGGGGACTCAAAAAATTTCTTGTAATTTTGATGATTTTGACCACCCCGGGGTGGTGAAAATTTACAATTCTGGCATGAATTTGCACATTTGTGAAAATTCCAAAATTTAGACTCAAAAAAGACTTTTGAACATCTATGGACACTGCGCAAATGATATGGGGACTCAAAAAATTTCTTGTAATTTTGATGATTTTGACCACCCCGGGGTGGTGAAAATTTACAATTCTGGCATGAATTTGCACACTTCTTAAAATTCCAAATTTTAGGCTCAAAAAAGACTTTTGAACATCTATGGACACTGCGCAAATGATAAGGGGACTTAAAAAAATTCTTGTAATTTTGATGATTTTGACAACCCCGGGGTGGTGAAAATTTACAATTCTGGCAAGAATTTCAACATTTGTCAAAATTCCAAAATTTAGGCTCAAAATAGACTTTTGAACATCTATGGACACTGCGCAAATGATATGTGGACTAAAAAAATTTCGTGTAATTTTGATGATTTTGACCACCCCGGGGTGGTGAAAATTTACAATTCTGGCATGAATTTGCACATTTGTCAAAATTCCCAAATTTAGGCTCAAAAAAGACTTTTGAACATCTATGGACACTGCGCAAATGATATGGGGACTAAAAAAATTTCTTGTAATTTTGATGATTTTGACCACCCCAGGGTGGTGAAAATTTACAATTCTGTCTAGAATTTGCACATTTGTCAAAATTCCGAAATTTAGGCTCAAAATAGACTTTTGAACATCTGTGGACACTGCGCAAATGATATGTGGACTAAAGAAATTTCGTGTAATTTTGATGATTTTGACCACCCCGGGGTGGTAACAATTTAGAATTCTGTCAAGAATTTGCACATTTGTCAAAATTCCAAAATTTAGGCTCAAAATAGACTTTTGAACATCTGTGGACACTGCGCAAATGATATGGGGACTAAAAAAATTTCTTGTAATTTTGATGATTTTGACCACCCCGGGGTGGTGAAAATTTACAATTCTGGCATGAATATGCACACTTCTTAAAATTCCAAATTTTAGGCTCAAAAAAGACTTTTGAACATCTATGGACACAGCGGAAATGATATGGGGACTAAAAAAAATTCTTGTAATTTTGATGATTTTGACCACCCCGGGGTGGTGAAAATTTACAATTCTGGCATGAATATGCACACTTCTTAAAATTCCAAATTTAGGCTCAAAAAAGACTTTTGAACATCTATGAACACTGCGCAAATGATATGTGGACTAAAAAAATTCTTGTAATTTTGATGATTTTGACCACCCCGGGGTGGTGAAAATTTACAATTCTGTCTAGAATTTCAACATTTGTCAAAATTCCCAAATTTAGGCTAAAATAGACTTTTGAACATCTGTGGACACTGTGCAAATGATATGTGGACTAAAAAAACTTCGTGTAATTTTGATGATTTTGACCACCCCGGGGTGGTGAAAATTTACAATTCTGGAATGAATTTGCACATTTGTCAAAATTCCAAAATTTAGGCTCAAAATAGACTTTTGAACATCTGTGGACACTGCGCAAATGATATGTGGACTAAAAAAATTTCGTGTAATTTTGATGATTTTGACCACCCCGGGGTGGTGAAAATTTATAATTCTGGCAAGAATTTGCACATTTGTCAAAATTCCAAAATTTAGGCTAAAAATAGACTTTTGAACATCTGTGGACACTGCGCAAATGATATGGGGACTAAAAAAATTTCTTGTAATTTTGATGATTTTGACCACCCCGGGGTGGTGAAAATTTACAATTCTGGCATGAATATGCACACTTCTTAAAATTCCAAATTTTAGGCTCAAAAAAGACTTTTGAACATTAATGGACACAGCGCAAATGATATGGGGACTAAAAAAATTTCTTGTAATTTTGATGATTTTGACCACCCCGGGGTGGTGAAAATTTACAATTCTGGCATGAATATGCACACTTCTTAAAATTCCAAATTTAGGCTCAAAAAAGACTTTTGAACATCTATGAACACTGCGCAAATGATATGTGGACTAAAAAAATTTCTTGTAATTTTGATGATTTTGACCACCCCGGGGTGGTGAAAATTTACAATTCTGTCTAGAATTTCAACATTTGTCAAAATTCCCAAATTTAGGCTCAAAATAGACTTTTGAACATCTGTGGACACTGCGCAAATGATATGTGGACTAAAAAAACTTCGTGTAATTTTGATGATTTTGACCACCCCGGGGTGGTGAAAATTTACAATTCTGGCAAGAATTTGCACATTGGTCAAAATTCCAAAATTTAGGCTAAAAATAGACTTTTGAACATCTATGGACACTGCGCAAATGATATGGGGACTTAAAAAATTTCTTGTAATTTTGATGATTTTGACCACCCCGGGGTGGTGAAAATTTACAATTCTGGCAAGAATTTGCACATTTGTCAAAATTCCAAAATTTAGGCTCAAAATAGACTTTTGAACATCTATGGACACTGCGGAAATGATATGGGGACTAAAAAAATTTCTTGTAATTTTGATGATTTTGACCACCCCGGGGTGGTGAAAATTTACAATTCTGGCATGAATTTGCACACTTCTTAAAATTCCAAATTTTAGGCTCAAAAAAGACTTTTGAACATCTATGGACACTGCGCAAATGATATGTGGACTAAAAAAATTTCGTGTAATTTTGATGATTTTGACCACCCCGGGGTGGTGAAAATTTTCAATTCTGGCATGAATTTGCACATTTGTCAAAATTCCAAAATTTAGGCTCAAAATAGACTTTTGAACATCTATGGACACTGCGCAAATGATATGGGGACTAAAAAAATTTCTTGTAATTTTGATGATTTTGACCACCCCGGGGTGGTGAAAATTTACAATTCTGGCATGAATATGCACACTTCTTAAAATTCCAAATTTTAGGCTCAAAAAAGACTTTTGAACATTAATGGACACAGCGCAAATGATATGGGGACTAAAAAAATTTCTTGTAATTTTGATGATTTTGACCACCCCGGGGTGGTGAAAATTTACAATTCTGGCATGAATATGCACACTTCTTAAAATTCCAAATTTAGGCTCAAAAAAGACTTTTGAACATCTATGAACACTGCGCAAATGATATGTGGACTAAAAAAATTTCTTGTAATTTTGATGATTTTGACCACCCCGGGGTGGTGAAAATTTACAATTCTGTGAATTTCAACATTTGTCAAAATTCCCAAATTTAGGCTCAAAATAGACTTTTGAACATCTGTGGACACTGCGCAAATGATATGTGGACTAAAAAAACTTCGTGTAATTTTGATGATTTTGACCACCCCGGGGTGGTGAAAATTTACAATTCTGGCAAGAATTTGCACATTTGTCAAAATTCCAAAATTTAGGCTAAAAATAGACTTTTGAACATCTATGGACACTGCGCAAATGATATGGGGACTTAAAAAATTTCTTGTATTTTTGATGATTTTGACCACCCCGGGGTGGTGAAAATTTACAATTCTGGCAAGAATTTGCACATTTGTCAAAATTCCAAAATTTAGGCTCAAAATAGACTTTTGAACATCTATGGACACTGCGGAAATGATATGGGGACTAAAAAAATTTCTTGTAATTTTGATGATTTTGACCACCCCGGGGTGGTGAAAATTTACAATTCTGGCATGAATTTGCACACTTCTTAAAATTCCAAATTTTAGGCTCAAAAAAGACTTTTGAACATCTATGGACACTGCGCAAATGATATGTGGACTAAAAAAATTTCGTGTAATTTTGATGATTTTGACCACCCCGGGGTGGTGAAAATTTTCAATTCTGGCATGAATTTGCACATTTGTCAAAATTCCAAAATTTAGGCTCAAAATAGACTTTGGAACATCTATGGACACTGCGCAAATGATATGGGGACTAAAAAAATTTCTTGTAATTTTGATGATTTTGACCACCCCGGGGTGGTGAAAATTTACAATTCTGGCATGAATATGCACACTTCTTAAAATTCCAAATTTTAGACTCAAAAAAGACTTTTGAACATCTATGGACACTGCGCAAATGATATGGGGACTCAAAAAATTTCGTGTAATTTTGATGATTTTGACCACCCCGGGGTGGTGAAAATTTACAATTCTGGCATGAATTTGCACATTTGTCAAAATTCCAAAATTTAGGCTCAAAATAGACTTTTGAACATCTATGGACACTGCGCAAATGATATGGGGACTAAAAAAAATTCTTGTAATTTTGATGATTTTGACCACCCCGGGGTGGTGAAAATTTACAATTCTGGCATGAATTTGCACACTTCTTAAAATTCCAAATTTTAGGCTCAAAAAAGACTTTTGAACATCTATGGACACTGCGCAAATGATAAGGGGACTTAAAAAAATTCTTGTAATTTTGATGATTTTGACCACCCCGGGGTCAGTGTGCGAGCTTAGCCTCAATTTTGTAATAGATATCTTTTCCCGTAAAAACCAAGCCTCGTTCTCAAGTGCGACCTACAAACAGTAAATACAATTTGCTAGCAGATGACATATTAACTTTATAGTCTCTGTCAACTGGAGTTTTTAAACAGAGGTTTCTACTGAAACAACTTTTTAGGACTTTTATTAGCTTTCCATGTTACAAAATATATTCACTGGCTATTAATGCTTTTCACCTGGATAATAAGGTTTATTCATTTCATGATGAGGATCATCTTTTTTAAAATTGTCCCAACTGTATGCATACCTGACAAGGACGACATGGGCTACCATTATGATACGATGTCTTACATTTTTCTCAGGAGGAATACCATTATTTTTCCTTTTGTTTCTATTTTTTCTGACTTGTTGGATGGCATAAATGCACATACATTCACAAGATGCAAAATTCTACAAGCGTTTAAACTTCTATATAATCATATTAATGCATACACAAGCCTTATTGGTACAAATGTACTCTTGATATTTTCCACTTGAAAATTCATTAGTTTTAGAGGTGCCAGAATTCCAATATGTTCATACCTTTCTTGACAAATCTCCAGTGGTGTCACTTGGAAGTTGCATCATGATAAATAGTTAGTAAGAGACTGGTATTCCAAGTGATTGCCAAGAAAATAACAGTTGAAACACATGATTTAGCCATGATTGAGCATAAAAATGCAATAGCCAAGGTATAATCCAAAAGTAATCGTCCACCACAACAGAAACAGAAGTATACTGCTACAGCAGACGATAGGTTTGAGCCAATCATTTTACTGATAGAGGTCACGTGACTAAAATCTTGACTACTTCCGGTGCTGTGAAGGGTTACTTTCCCTAATTAAAACTAACAAACCAATACATATTTGAGATTTAAGTTCTGATTTATTTAAGCGCAAATGTCTGATCAATGTGATAACACTGACAAACTATGTCCAGACAGCTTAAGACAGAAAGAACCAAATGTCAAACACCACAACCTGTAAACCATCAGTTTAGACCCCTGACACACAAATTAGTCCCTCAATGACATATCAGTCAACTCAAATTTAAACAAACGGTGTTAAACTGCCCTAAAGTAACATATCTGTCACTTGAATGTGATGTTATCAGTAAGGTGCCAGATTTATTTATGTTTCTGGCCGCTCTGTGTGGGACTTCTTGGGTCACTTCGAGGGGGAAACTGGGGACTGTCTTTTATCCAATTAAAAACATGTTTAGAGTTGTAGCTCCTCCTATTTTAAGTTGGATATAGTAAGCTTAGTGATCAGTGATTGTTGGAAACATAGGAATTGGCCCCTCCTCCCTTTAAGATAGATGGAACCCATATTTTTGTGAATGACTTCTACCCTGTGAGAGAATATTTTGAGGTCACGTGACTTCAATAAACATGTTCTCACAGCCTCTACAGTGCATGGATGGGTTATATTTAGGTATTATTTTGATAAATTGACATATGTGAAAAGGGGAAATATATGAAAACATTACATGTACATATAGGATTTGTAATAAAAGGTTTATATGAGGTTGGTGTAGAGCCCAGGATTTTTCACTTCCTGTGACAGGGGTTGTGACGTCACTATGGGGCCTTTAGCATTGAATCTATTTATAACCTGTGTGAAAGCGAGGCTTGGTTTTCATCTATAAGCGGTAACATAGGCTGAGCTCGCACACTGGGTGGTGAAAATTTACAATTCTGGCAAGAATTTCAACATTTGTCAAAATTCCAAAATTTAGGCTCAAAATAGACTTTGGAACATCTATGGACACTGCGCAAATGATATGTGGACTAAAAAAATTTCGTGTAATTTTGATGATTTTGACCACCCCGGGGTGGTGAAAATTTACAATTCTGGCATGAATTTGCACACTTCTTAAAATTCCAAATTTTAGGCTCAAAAAAGACTTTTGAACATCTATGAACACTGTGCAAATGATATGTGGACTAAAAAAATTTCTTGTAATTTTGATGATTTTGACCACCCCGGGGTGGTGAAAATTTACAATTCTGGCATGAATTTGCACATTGGTCAAAATTCCCAAATTTAGGCTCAAAATAGACTTTTGAACATCTGTGGACACTGCGCAAATCATATGTGGACTAAAAAAACTTCGTGTAATTTTGATGATTTTGACCACCCCGGGGTGGTGAAAATTTACAATTCTGGCAAGAATTTGCACATTTGTCAAAATTCCAAAATTTAGGCTCAAAATAGACTTTTGAACATCTGTGGACACTGCGCAAATGATATGTGGACTAAAAAAATTTCGTGTAATTTTGATGATTTTGACCACCCCGGGGTGGTGAAAATTTACAATTCTGGCATGAATTTGCACATTTGTCAAAATTCCAAAATTTAGGCTAAAAATAGACTTTTGAACATCTGTGGACACTGCGCAAATGATATGGGGACTTAAAAAATTTCTTGTAATTTTGATGATTTTGACCACCCCGGGGTGGTGAAAATTTACAATTCTGGCATGAATTTGCACATTTGTGAAAATTCCAAAATTTAGGCTCAAAATAGACTTTTGAACATCTATGGACACTGCGCAAATGATATGGGGACTAAAAAAAATTCTTGTAATTTTGATGATTTTGACCACCCCGGGGTGGTGAAAATTTACAATTCTGGCATGAATTTGCACACTTCTTAAAATTCCAAATTTTAGGCTCAAAAAAGACTTTTGAACATCTATGGACACTGCGCAAATGATAAGGGGACTTAAAAAAATTCTTGTAATTTTGATGATTTTGACCACCCCGGGGTGGTGAAAATTTACAATTCTGGCAAGAATTTCAACATTTGTCAAAATTCCAAAATTTAGGCTCAAAATAGACTTTGGAACATCTATGGACACTGCGCAAATGATATGTGGACTAAAAAAATTTCTTGTAATTTTGATGATTTTGACCACCCCGGGGTGGTGAAAATTTACAATTCTGGCATGAATATGCACACTTCTTAAAATTCCAAATTTTAGGCTCAAAAAAGACTTTTGAACATCTATGAACACTGTGCAAATGATATGTGGACTAAAAAAATTTCTTGTAATTTTGATGATTTTGACCACCCCGGGGTGGTGAAAATTTACAATTCTGGCATGAATTTGCACATTGGTGAAAATTCCCAAATTTAGGCTCAAAATAGACTTTTGAACATCTGTGGACACTGCGCAAATCATATGTGGACTAAAAAAACTTCGTGTAATTTTGATGATTTTGACCACCCCGGGGTGGTGAAAATTTACAATTCTGGCAAGAATTTGCACATTTGTCAAAATTCCAAAATTTAGGCTCAAAATAGACTTTTGAACATCTGTGGACACTGCGCAAATGATATGTGGACTAAAAAAATTTCGTGTAATTTTGATGATTTTGACCACCCCGGGGTGGTGAAAATTTACAATTCTGGCATGAATTTGCACATTTGTCAAAATTCCAAAATTTAGGCTAAAAATAGACTTTTGAACATCTGTGGACACTGCGCAAATGATATGGGGACTTAAAAAATTTCTTGTAATTTTGATGATTTTGACCACCCCGGGGTGGTGAAAATTTACAATTCTGGCATGAATTTGCACATTTGTCAAAATTCCAAAATTTAGGCTCAAAATAGACTTTTGAACATCTATGGACACTGCGGAAATGATATGGGGACTAAAAAAATTTCTTGTAATTTTGATGATTTTGACCACCCCGGGGTGGTGAAAATTTACAATTCTGGCATGAATTTGCACACTTCTTAAAATTTCAAATTTTAGGCTCAAAAAAGACTTTTGAACATCTATGGACACTGCGCAAATGATATGTGGACTAAAAAAATTTCTTGTAATTTTGATGATTTTGACCACCCCGGGGTGGTGAAAATTTACAATTCTGGCATGAATTTGCACATTTGTCAAAATTCCAAAATTTAGGCTCAAAATAGACTTTTGAACATCTATGGACACTGCGCAAATGATATGGGGACTAAAAAAATTTCTTGTAATTTTGATGATTTTGACCACCCCGGGGTGGTGAAAATTTACAATTCTGGCAAGAATATGCACACTTCTTAAAATTCCAAATTTTAGACTCAAAATAGACTTTTGAACATCTATGGACACTGCGCAAATGATATGGGGACTCAAAAAATTTCTTGTAATTTTGATGATTTTGACCACCCCGGGGTGGTGAAAATTTACAATTCTGGCATGAATTTCAACATTTGTGAAAATTCCAAAATTTAGGCTCAAAATAGACTTTTGAACATCTATGGACACTGCGCAAATGATATGGGGACTAAAAAAAATTCTTGTAATTTTGATGATTTTGACCACCCCGGGGTGGTGAAAATTTACAATTCTGGCATGAATTTGCACACTTCTTAAAATTCCAAATTTTAGGCTCAAAAAAGACTTTTGAACATCTATGGACACTGCGAAAATGATAAGGGGACTTAAAAAAATTCTTGTAATTTTGATGATTTTGACAAACCCGGGGTGGTGAAAATTTACAATTCTGGCAAGAATTTCAACATTTGTCAAAATTCCCAAATTTAGGCTCAAAATAGACTTTGGAACATCTATGGACACTGCGCAAATGATATGTGGACTAAAAAAATTTCGTGTAATTTTGATGATTTTGACCACCCTGGGGTGGTGAAAATTTACAATTCTGGCATGAATTTGCACATTTGTCAAAATTCCAAAATTTAGGCTCAAAATAGACTTTTGAACATCTATGGACACTGCGCAAATGAAATGGGGACTAAACAAATTTCTTGTAATTTTGATGATTTTGACCACCCCGGGGTGGTGAAAATTTACAATTCTGGCATGAATTTGCACACTTCTTAAAATTCCAAATTTTAGGCTCAAAAAAGACTTTTGAACATCTATGGACACTGCGCAAATGATATGGGGACTCAAAAAATTTCGTGTAATTTTGATGATTTTGACCACCCCGGGGTGGTGAAAATTTACAATTCTGGCATGAATTTGCACATTTGTCAAAATTCCAAAATTTAGGCTCAAAATAGACTTTTGAACATCTATGGACACTGCGCAAATGATATGGGGACTAAAAAAAATTTCTTGTAATTTTGATGATTTTGACCACCCCGGGGTGGTGAAAATTTACAATTCTGGCATGAATTTGCACACTTCTTAAAATTCCAAATTTTAGGCTCAAAATAGACTTTTGAACATCTATGGACACTGCGCAAATGATATGTGGACTTAAAAAATTTCTTGTAATTTTGATGATTTTGACAACCCCGGGGTGGTGAAAATTTACAATTCTGGCAAGAATTTCAACATTTGTCAAAATTCCAAAATCTAGGCTCAAAATAGACTTTTGAACATCTGTGGACACTGCGCAAATGATATGTGGACTAAAAAAATTTCGTGTAATTTTGATGATTTTGACCACCCCGGGGTGGTGAAAATTTACAATTCTGGCAAGAATTTGCACATTTGTCAAAATTCCAAAATTTAGGCTCAAAATAGACTTTTGAACATCTGTGGACACTGCGCAAATGATATGTGGACTAAAAAAATTTCGTGTAATTTTGATGATTTTGACCACCCCGGGGTGGTGAAAATTTACAATTCTGGCATGAATTTGCACACTTCTTAAAATTCCAAATTTTAGGCTCAAAAAAGACTTTTGAACATCTATGGATACTGCGCAAATCATATGGGGACTAAAAAAATTTCGTGTAATTTTGATGATTTTGACCACCCCGGGGTGGTGAAAATTTACAATTCTGTCAAGAATTTGCACATTTGTCAAAATTCCAAAATTTAGGCTCAAAATAGACTTTTGAACATCTGTGGACACTGCGCAAATGATATGTGGACTAAAAAAATTTCTTGTAATTTTGATGATTTTGACCACCCCGGGGTGGTGAAAATTTACAATTCTGGCATGAATTTGCACATTTGTCAAAATTCCCAAATTTAGGCTCAAAATAGACTTTTGAACATCTGTGGACACTGCGCAAATGATATGGGGAGTAAAAAAATTTCTTGTAATTTTGATGATTTTGACCACCCCGGGGTGGTGAAAATTTACAATTCTGGCAAGAATTTGCACATTTGTCAAAATTCCGAAATTTAGGCTCAAAATAGACTTTTGAACATCCGTGGACACTGCGCAAATGATATGTGGACTAAAGAAATTTCGTGTAATTTTGATGATTTTGACCACCCCGGGGTGGTAACAATTTAGAATTCTGTCAAGAATTTGCACATTTGTCAAAATTCCGAAATTTAGGCTCAAAATAGACTTTTGAACATCTGTGGACACTGCGCAAATGATATGTGGACTAAAAAAATTTCTTGTAATTTTGATGATTTTGACCACCCCGGGGTGGTGAAAATTTACAATTTTGGCATGAATATGCACACTTCTTAAAATTCCAAATTTTAGGCTCAAAAAAGACTTTTGAACATCTATGGACACAGCGCAAATGATATGGGGACTAAAAAAATTTCTTGTAATTTTGATGATTTTGACCACCCCGGGGTGGTGAAAATTTACAATTCTGGCATGAATATGCACACTTCTTTAAATTCCAAATTTAGGCTCAAAAAAGACTTTTGAACATCTATGGACACTGCGCAAATGATATGTGGACTAAAAAAATTTCTTGTAATTTTGATGATTTTGACAACCCCGGGGTGGTGAAAATTTACAATTCTGTCTAGAATTTCAACATTTGTCAAAATTCCCAAATTTAGGCTCAAAATAGACTTTTGAACATCTGTGGACACTGCGCAAATCATATGTGGACTAAAAAAACTTCGTGTAATTTTGATGATTTTGACCACCCTGGGGTGGTGAAAATTTACAATTCTGGCAAGAATTTGCACATTTGTCAAAATTCCAAAACTTAGGTTCAAAATAGACTTTTGAACATCTGTGGACACTGCGCAAATGATATGTGGACTAAAAAAATTTCGTGTAATTTTGATGATTTTGACCACCCCGGGGTGGTGAAAATTTAGAATTCTGGCATGAATTTGCACATTTGTCAAAATTCCAAAATTTAGCCTAAAAATAGACTTTTGAACATCTATGGACACTGCGCAAATGATATGTGGACTTAAAAAATTTCTTGTAATTTTGATGATTTTGACCACCCCGGGGTGGTGAAAATTTACAATTCTGGCATGAATTTGCACATTTGTCAAAATTCCAAAATTTAGGCTCAAAATAGACTTTTGAACATCTATGGACACTGCGCAAATGATATGGGGACTAAAAAAAATTCTTGTAATTTTGATGATTTTGACCACCCCGGGGTGGTGAAAATTTACAATTCTGGCATGAATTTGCACACTTCTTAAAATTCCAAATTTTAGGCTCAAAAAAGACTTTTGAACATCTATGGACACTGCGCAAATGATATGTGGACTAAAAAAATTTCTTGTAATTTTGATGATTTTGACCACCCCGGGGTGGTGAAAATTTACAATTCTGGCATGAATTTGCACATTTGTCAAAATTCCAAAATTTAGGCTCAAAATAGACTTTTGAACATCTATGGACACTGCGCATATGATATGGGGACTAAAAAAATTTCTTGTAATTTTGATGATTTTGACCACCCCGGGGTGGTGAAAATTTACAATTCTGGCATGAATTTGCACACTTCTTAAAATTCCAAATTTTAGGCTCAAAAAAGACTTTTGAATATCTATGGACACTGCGCAAATGATATGGGGACTTAAAAAATTTCTTGTAATTTTGATGATTTTGACAACCCCGGGGTGGTGAAAATTTACAATTCTGGCAAGAATTTTAACATTTGTCAAAATTCCAAAATTTAGGCTCAAAATAGACTTTTGAAGATCTGTGGACACTGCGCAAATGATATGTGGACTAAAAAAATTTCTTGTAATTTTGATGATTTTGACCACCCCGGGGTGGTGAAAATTTAGAATTCTGGCATGAATTTGCACATTTGTCAAAATTCCAAAATTTAGCCTAAAAATAGACTTTTGAACATCTATGGACACTGCGCAAATGATATGGGGACTTAAAAAATTTCTTGTAATTTTGATGATTTTGACCACCCCGGGGTGGTGAAAATTTACAATTCTGGCATGAATTTGCACATTTGTCAAAATTCCAAAATTTAGGCTCAAAATAGACTTTTGAACATCTATGGACACTGCGCAAATGATATGGGGACTAAAAAAAATTCTTGTAATTTTGATGATTTTGACCACCCCGGGGTGGTGAAAATTTACAATTCTGGCATGAATTTGCACACTTCTTAAAATTCCAAATTTTAGGCTCAAAAAAGACTTTTGAACATCTATGGACACTGCGCAAATGATATGTGGACTAAAAAAATTTCGTGTAATTTTGATGATTTTGACCACCCCGGGGTGGTGAAAATTTACAATTCTGGCATGAATTTGCACATTTGTCAAAATTCCAAAATTTAGGCTCAAAATAGACTTTTGAACATCTATGGACACTGCGCATATGATATGGGGACTAAACAAATTTCTTGTAATTTTGATGATTTTGACCACCCCGGGGTGGTGAAAATTTACAATTCTGGCATGAATTTGCACACTTCTTAAAATTCCAAATTTTAGGCTCAAAAAAGACTTTTGAATATCTATGGACACTGCGCAAATGATATGGGGACTTAAAAAATTTCTTGTAATTTTGATGATTTTGACAACCCCGGGGTGGTGAAAATTTACAATTCTGGCAAGAATTTTAACATTTGTCAAAATTCCAAAATTTAGGCTCAAAATAGACTTTTGAAGATCTGTGGACACTGCGCAAATGATATGTGGACTAAAAAAATTTCTTGTAATTTTGATGATTTTGACCACCCCGGGGTGGTGAAAATTTAGAATTCTGGCATGAATTTGCACATTTGTCAAAATTCCAAAATTTAGGCTCAAAAAAGACTTTTGAACATCTATGGACACTGCGCATATGATATGGGGACTAAACAAATTTCTTGTAATTTTGATGATTTTGACCACCCCGGGGTGGTGAAAATTTACAATTCTGGCATGAATTTGCACACTTCTTAAAATTCCAAATTTTAGGCTCAAAAAAGACTTTTGAATATCTATGGACACTGCGCAAATGATATGGGGACTTAAAAAATTTCTTGTAATTTTGATGATTTTGACAACCCCGGGGTGGTGAAAATTTACAATTCTGGCAAGAATTTTAACATTTGTCAAAATTCCAAAATTTAGGCTCAAAATAGACTTTTGAAGATCTGTGGACACTGCGCAAATGATATGTGGACTAAAAAAATTTCTTGTAATTTTGATGATTTTGACCACCCCGGGGTGGTGAAAATTTAGAATTCTGGCATGAATTTGCACATTTGTCAAAATTCCAAAATTTAGGCTCAAAATAGACTTTTGAACATCTATGGACACTGCGGAAATGATATGGGGACTAAAAAAATTTCTTGTAATTTTGATGATTTTGACCACCCCGGGGTGGTGAAAATTTACAATTCTGGCATGAATTTGCACACTTCTTAAAATTTCAAATTTTAGGCTCAAAAAAGACTTTTGAACATCTATGGACACTGCGCAAATGATATGTGGACTAAAAAAATTTCGTGTAATTTTGATGATTTTGACCACCCCGGGGTGGTGAAAATTTACAATTCTGGCATGAATTTGCACATTTGTCAAAATTCCCAAATTTAGGATCAAAATAGACTTTTGAACATCTATGGACACTGCGCAAATGATATGGGGACTAAAAAAATTTCTTGTAATTTTGATGATTTTGACCACCCCGGGGTGGTGAAAATTTACAATTCTGGCATGAATATGCACACTTCTTAAAATTCCAAATTTTAGACTCAAAAAAGACTTTTGAACATCTATGGACACTGCGCAAATGATATGGGGACTCAAAAAATTTCGTGTAATTTTGGTGATTTTGACCACCCCGGGGTGGTGAAAATTTACAATTCTGGCATGAATTTGCACATTTGTGAAAATTCCAAAATTTAGGCTCAAAATAGACTTTTGAACATCTATGGACACTGCGCAAATGATATGGGGACTAAAAAAAATTCTTGTAATTTTGATGATTTTGACCACCCCGGGGTGGTGAAAATTTACAATTCTGGCATGAATTTGCACACTTCTTAAAATTCCAAATTTTAGGCTCAAAAAAGACTTTTGAACATCTATGGACACTGCGCAAATGATAAGGGGACTTAAAAAAATTCTTGTAATTTTGATGATTTTGACAACCCCGGGGTGGTGAAAATTTACAATTCTGGCAAGAATTTCAACATTTGTCAAAATTCCAAAATTTAGGCTCAAAATAGACTTTTGAACATCTATGGACACTGCGCAAATGATATGTGGACTAAAAAAATTTCTTGTAATTTTGATGATTTTGACCACCCCGGGGTGGTGAAAATTTACAATTCTGGCATGAATTTGCACATTTGTCAAAATTCCAAAATTTAGGCTCAAAATAGACTTTTGAACATCTATGGACACTGCGCAAATGAAATGGGGACTAAAAAAATTTCTTCTAATTTTGATGATTTTGACCACCCCGGGGTGGTGAAAATTTACAATTCTGGCATGAATTTGCACACTTCTTAAAATTCCAAATTTTAGGCTCAAAAAAGACTTTTGAACATCTATGGACACTGCGCAAATGATATGTGGACTTAAAAAATTTCTTGTAATTTTGATGATTTTGACCACCCCGGGGTGGTGAAAATTTACAATTCTGGCAAGAATTTCAACATTTGTCAAAATTCCAAAATCTAGGCTCAAAATAGACTTTTGAACATCTGTGGACACTGTGCAAATGATATGTGGACTAAAAAAATTTCTTGTAATTTTGATGATTTTGACCACCCCGGGGTGGTGAAAATTTACAATTCTGGCAAGAATTTGCACATTTGTCAAAATTCCAAAATTTAGGCTCAAAATAGACTTTTGAACATCTGTGGACACTGCGCAAATGATATGTGGACTAAAAAAATTTCTTGTAATTTTGATGATTTTGACCACCCCGGGGTGGTGAAAATTTAGAATTCTGGCATGAATTTGCACATTTGTCAAAATTCCCAAATTTAGGCTCAAAATAGACTTTTGAACATCTATGGACACTGCGCAAATGATATGGGGACTTAAAAAAATTTCTTGTAATTTTGATGATTTTGACCACCCCTGGGTGGTGAAAATTTACATTTCTGGCATGAATTTGCACACTTCTTAAAATTCCAAATTTTAGGCTCAAAAAAGACTTTTGAACATCTATGGATACTGCGCAAATGATATGTGGACTAAAAAAATTTCGTGTAATTTTGATGATTTTGACCACCCCGGGGTGGTGAAAATTTACAATTCTGTCAAGAATTTGCACATTTGTCAAAATTCCAAAATTTAGGCTCAAAATAGACTTTTGAACATCTGTGGACACTGCGCAAATGATATGTGGACTAAAAAAATTTCTTGTAATTTTGATGATTTTGACCACCCCGGGGTGGTGAAAATTTACAATTCTGGCATGAATTTGCACATTTGTCAAAATTCCCAAATTTAGGCTCAAAATAGACTTTTGAACATCTGTGGACACTGCGCAAATGATATGGGGAGTAAAAAAATTTCTTGTAATTTTGATGATTTTGACCACCCCGGGGTGGTGAAAATTTACAATTCTGGCAAGAATTTGCACATTTGTCAAAATTCCGAAATTTAGGCTCAAAATAGACTTTTGAACATCTGTGGACACAGCGCAAATGATATGTGGACTAAAGAAATTTCGTGTAATTTTGATGATTTTGACCACCCCGGGGTGGTAACAATTTAGAATTCTGTCAAGAATTTGCACATTTGTCAAAATTCCGAAATTTAGGCTCAAAATAGACTTTTGAACATCTGTGGACACTGCGCAAATGATATGTGGACTAAAAAAATTTCTTGTAATTTTGATGATTTTGACCACCCCGGGGTGGTGAAAATTTACAATTTTGGCATGAATATGCACACTTCTTAAAATTCCAAATTTTAGGCTCAAAAAAGACTTTTGAACATCTATGGACACAGCGCAAATGATATGGGGACTAAAAAAATTTCTTGTAATTTTGATGATTTTGACCACCCCGGGGTGGTGAAAATTTACAATTCTGGCATGAATATGCACACTTCTTAAAATTCCAAATTTAGGCTCAAAAAAGACTTTTGAACATCTATGAACACTGCGCAAATGATATGTGGACTAAAAAAATTTCTTGTAATTTTGATCATTTTGACAACCCCGGGGTGGTGAAAATTTACAATTCTGTCTAGAATTTCAACATTTGTCAAAATTCCCAAATTTAGGCTCAAAATAGACTTTTGAACATCTGTGGACACTGCGCAAATCATATGTGGACTAAAAAAACTTCGTGTAATTTTGATGATTTTGACCACCCCGGGGTGGTGAAAATTTACAATTCTGGCAAGAATTTGCACATTTGTCAAAATTCCAAAACTTAGGTACAAAATAGACTTTTGAACATCTGTGGACACTGCGCAAATGATATGTGGACTAAAAAAATTTGTTGTAATTTTGATGATTTTGACCACCCCGGGGTGGTGAAAATTTACAATTCTGGCATGAATTTGCACATTTGTCAAAATTCCAAAATTTAGGCTAAAAATAGACTTTTGAACATCTATGGACACTGCGTAAATGATATGGGGACTTAAAAAATTTCTTGTAATTTTGATGATTTTGACCACCCCGGGGTGGTGAAAATTTACAATTCTGGCAAGAATTTGCACATTTGTCAAAATTCCAAAATTTAGGCTCAAAATAGACTTTTGAACATCTATGGACACTGCGCAAATGATATGGGGACTAAAAAAATTTCTTGTAATTTTGATGATTTTGACCACCCCGGGGTGGTGAAAATTTACAATTCTGGCATGAATTTGCACACTTCTTAAAATTCCAAATTTTAGGCTCAAAAAAGACTTTTGAACATCTATGGACACTGCGCAAATCATATGTGGACTAAAAAAATTTCGTGTAATTTTGATGATTTTGACCACCCCGGGGTGGTGAAAATTTACAATTCTGGCATGAATTTGCACATTTGTCAAAATTCCCAAATTTAGGCTCAAAATAGACTTTTGAACATCTATGGACACTGCGCAAATGAAATGGGGACTAAAAAAATTTCTTGTAATTTTGATGATTTTGACCACCCCGGGGTGGTGAAAATTTACAATTCTGGCATGAATTTGCACACTTCTTAAAATTCCAAATTTTAGGCTCAAAAAAGACTTTTGAACATCTATGGACACTGCGCAAATCATATGTGGACTAAAAAAACTTCGTGTAATTTTGATGATTTTGACCACCCTGGGGTGGTGAAAATTTACAATTCTGGCAAGAATTTGCACATTTGGCAAAATTCCAAAATTTAGGCTCAAAATAGACTTTTGAACATCTATGGACACTGCGCAAATGATATGGGGACTAAAAAAATTTCTTGTAATTTTGATGATTTTGACCACCCCGGGGTGGTGAAAATTTACAATTCTGGCATGAATTTGCACACTTCTTAAAATTCCAAATTTTAGGCTCAAAAAAGACTTTTGAACATCTATGGACACTGCGCAAATGATATGTGGACTAAAAAAATTTCGTGTAATTTTGATGATTTTGACCACCCCGGGGTGGTGAAAATTTACAATTCTGGCATGAATTTGCACATTTGTCAAAATTCCAAAATTTAGGCTCAAAATAGACTTTTGAACATCTATGGACACTGCGCATATGATATGGGGACTAAACAAATTTCTTGTAATTTTGATGATTTTGACCACCCCGGGGTGGTGAAAATTTACAATTCTGGCATGAATTTGCACACTTCTTAAAATTCCAAATTTTAGGCTCAAAAAAGACTTTTGAATATCTATGGACACTGCGCAAATGATATGGGGACTTAAAAAATTTCTTGTAATTTTGATGATTTTGACAACCCCGGGGTGGTGAAAATTTACAATTCTGGCAAGAATTTGCACATTTGTCAAAATTCCGAAATTTAGGCTCAAAATAGACTTTTGAACACCTGTGGACACTGCGCAAATGTTATGTGGACTAAAAAAAATTCTTGTAATTTTGATGATTTTGACCACCCGGGGTGGTGAAAATGTACAATTCTGGCATGAATTTGCACATTTGTCAAAATTCCAAAATTTAGGCTCAAAATAGACTTTTGAAGATCTATGGACACTGCGCAAATGATATGGGGACTAAAAAAATTTCTTGTAATTTTGATGATTTTGACCACCCCGGGGTGGTGAAAATTTACAATTCTGGCATGAATTTGCACACTTCTTAAAATTCCAAATTTTAGGCTCAAAAAAGACTTTTGAACATCTATGGACACTGCGCAAATGATATGTGGACTAAAAAAATTTCTTGTAATTTTGATGATTTTGACCACCCCGGGGTGGTGAAAATTTACAATTGTGGCATGAATTTGCACATTTGTCAAAATTCCAAAATTTAGGCTCAAAATAGACTTTTGAACATCTATGGACACTGCGCAAATGATATGTGGACTAAAAAAATTTCTTGTAATTTTGATGATTTTGACCACCCCGGGGTGGTGAAAATTTACAATTCTGGCATGAATTTGCACACTTCTTAAAATTCCAAATTTTAGGCTCAAAAAAGACTTTTGAACATCTATGGACACTGCGCAAATGATATGGGGACTAAAAAAATTTCTTGTAATTTTGATGATTTTGACCACCCCGGGGTGGTGAAAATTTACAATTCTGGCATGAATTTGCACACTTCTTAAAATTCCAAATTTTAGGCTCAAAAAAGACTTTTGAACATCTATGGACACTGCGCAAATGATATGTGGACTAAAAAAATTTCTTGTAATTTTGATGATTTTGACAACCTCGGGGTGGTGAAAATTTACAATTCTGGCAAGAATTTCAACATTTGTCAAAATTCCAAAATTTAGGCTCAAAATAGACTTTTGAACATCTATGGACACTGCGCAAATGAAATGGGGACTAAAAAAATTTCTTGTAATTTTGATGATTTTGACCACCCCGGGGTGGTGAAAATTTACAATTCTGGCATGAATATGCACACTTCTTAAAATTCCAAATTTAGGCTCAAAAAAGACTTTTGAACATCTATGAACACTGCGCAAATGATATGTGGACTAAAAAAATTTCTTGTAATTTTGATGATTTTGACAACCCCGGGGTGGTGAAAATTTACAATTCTGTCTAGAATTTCAACATTTGTCAAAATTCCCAAATTTAGGCTCAAAATAGACTTTTGAACATCTGTGGACACTGCGCAAATGATATGTGGACTAAAAAAACTTCGTGTAATTTTGATGATTTTGACCACCCCGGGGTGGTGAAAATTTACAATTCTGGCAAGAATTTGCACATTTGTCAAAATTCCAAAATTTAGGCTCAAAATAGACTTTTGAACATCTGTGGACACTGCGCAAATGATATGGGGACTAAAAAAATTTCTTGTAATTTTGATGATTTTGACCACCCCGGGGTGGTGAAAATTTACAATTCTGGCATGAATTTGCACACTTCTTAAAATTCCAAATTTTAGGCTCAAAAAAGACTTTTGAACATCTATGGACACTGCGCAAATGATAAGGGGACTTAAAAAAATTCTTGTAATTTTGATGATTTTGACAACCCCGGGGTGGTGAAAATTTACAATTCTGGCAAGAATTTCAACATTTGTCAAAATTCCAAAATTTAGGCTCAAAATAGACTTTTGAACATCTATGGACACTGCGCAAATGATATGGGGACTAAAAAAATTTCTTGTAATTTTGATGATTTTGACCACCCCGGGGTGGTGAAAATTTACAATTCTGGCATGAATTTGCACACTTCTTAAAATTCCAAATTTTAGGCTCAAAAAAGACTTTTGAACATCTATGGACACTGCGCAAATGATATGGGGACTTAAAAAATTTCTTGTAATTTTGATGATTTTGACCACCCCGGGGTGGTGAAAATTTACAATTCTGGCAAGAATTTCAACATTTGTCAAAATTCCAAAATCTAGGCTCAAAATAGACTTTTGAACATCTGTGGACACTGCGCAAATGATATGTGGACTAAAAAAATTTCGTGTAATTTTGATGATTTTGACCACCCCGGGGTGGTGAAAATTTACAATTCTGGCATGAATTTGCACACTTCTTAAAATTCCAAAATTTAGGCTCAAAATAGACTTTTGAACATCTATGGACACTGCGCAAATGAAATGGGGACTAAAAAAATTTCTTGTAATTTTGATGATTTTGACCACCCCGGGGTGGTGAAAATTTACAATTCTGGCATGAATATGCACACTTCTTAAAATTCCAAATTTAGGCTCAAAAAAGACTTTTGAACATCTATGAACACTGCGCAAATGATATGTGGACTAAAAAAATTTCTTGTAATTTTGATGATTTTGACAACCCCGGGGTGGTGAAAATTTACAATTCTGTCTAGAATTTCAACATTTGTCAAAATTCCCAAATTTAGGCTCAAAATAGACTTTTGAACATCTGTGGACACTGCGCAAATCATATGTGGACTAAAAAAACTTCGTGTAATTTTGATGATTTTGACCACCCCGGGGTGGTGAAAATTTACAATTCTGGCAAGAATTTGCACATTTGTCAAAATTCCAAAATTTAGGCTCAAAATAGACTTTTGAACATCTGTGGACACTGCGCAAATGATATGGGGACTAAAAAAATTTCTTGTAATTTTGATGATTTTGACCACCCCGGGGTGGTGAAAATTTACAATTCTGGCATGAATTTGCACACTTCTTAAAATTCCAAATTTTAGGCTCAAAAAAGACTTTTGAACATCTATGGACACTGCGCAAATGATAAGGGGACTTAAAAAAATTCTTGTAATTTTGATGATTTTGACAACCCCGGGGTGGTGAAAATTTACAATTCTGGCAAGAATTTCAACATTTGTCAAAATTCCAAAATTTAGGCTCAAAATAGACTTTTGAACATCTATGGACACTGCGCAAATGATATGGGGACTAAAAAAATTTCTTGTAATTTTGATGATTTTGACCACCCCGGGGTGTTGAAAATTTACAATTCTGGCATGAATTTGCACACTTCTTAAAATTCCAAATTTTAGGCTCAAAAAAGACTTTTGAACATCTATGGACACTGCGCAAATGATATGGGGACTTAAAAAATTTCTTGTAATTTTGATGATTTTGACCACCCCGGGGTGGTGAAAATTTACAATTCTGGCAAGAATTTCAACATTTGTCAAAATTCCAAAATCTAGGCTCAAAATAGACTTTTGAACATCTGTGGACACTGCGCAAATGATATGTGGACTAAAAAAATTTCGTGTAATTTTGATGATTTTGACCACCCCGGGGTGGTGAAAATTTACAATTCTGGCATGAATTTGCACACTTCTTAAAATTCCAAATTTTAGGCTCAAAAAAGACTTTTGAACATCTATGGACACTGCGCAAATGATATGTGGACTAAAAACATTTCTTGTAATTTTGATGATTTTGACCACCCCGGGGTGGTGAAAATTTACAATTGTGGCATGAATTTGCACATTTGTCAAAATTCCAAAATTTAGGCTCAAAATAGACTTTTGAACATCTATGGACACTGCGCAAATGATATGTGGACTAAAAAAATTTCTTGTAATTTTGATGATTTTGACCACCCCGGGGTGGTGAAAATTTACAATTCTGGCATGAATTTGCACACTTCTTAAAATTCCAAATTTTAGGCTCAAAAAAGACTTTTGAACATCTATGGACACTGCGCAAATGATATGGGGACTTAAAAAATTTCTTGTAATTTTGATGATTTTGACAACCTCGGGGTGGTGAAAATTTACAATTCTGGCAAGAATTTGCACATTTGTCAAAATTCCGAAATTTAGGCTCAAAATAGACTTTTGAACATCTGTGGACACTGCGCAAATGATATGTGGACTAAAAAAATTTCTTGTAATTTTGATGATTTTGACCACCCCAGGGTGGTGAAAATTTACAATTTTGGCATGAATATGCACACTTCTTAAAATTCCAAATTTTAGGCTCAAAAAAGACTTTTGAACATCTATGGACACAGCGCAAATGATATGGGGACTAAAAAAATTTCTTGTAATTTTGATGATTTTGACCACCCCGGGGTGGTGAAAATTTACAATTCTGGCATGAATATGCACACTTCTTAAAATTCCAAATTTAGGCTCAAAAAAGACTTTTGAACATCTATGAACACTGCGCAAATGATATGTGGACTAAAAAAATTTCTTGTAATTTTGATCATTTTGACAACCCCGGGGTGGTGAAAATTTACAATTCTGTCTAGAATTTCAACATTTGTCAAAATTCCCAAATTTAGGCTCAAAATAGACTTTTGAACATCTGTGGACACTGCGCAAATCATATGTGGACTAAAAAAACTTCGTGTAATTTTGATGATTTTGACCACCCCGGGGTGGTGAAAATTTACAATTCTGGCAAGAATTTGCACATTTGTCAAAATTCCAAAACTTAGGTTCAAAATAGACTTTTGAACATCTGTGGACACTGCGCAAATGATATGTGGACTAAAAAAATTTGTTGTAATTTTGATGATTTTGACCACCCCGGGGTGGTGAAAATTTACAATTCTGGCATGAATTTGCACATTTGTCAAAATTCCAAAATTTAGGCTCAAAATAGACTTTTGAACATCTGTGGACACTGCGCAAATGATATGGGGACTAAAAAAATTTCTTGTAATTTTGATGATTTTGACCACCCCGGGGTGGTGAAAATTTACAATTCTGGCATGAATTTGCACACTTCTTAAAATTCCAAATTTTAGGCTCAAAAAAGACTTTTGAACATCTATGGACACTGCGCAAATCATATGTGGACTAAAAAAACTTCGTGTAATTTTGATGATTTTGACCACCCTGGGGTGGTGAAAATTTACAATTCTGGCAAGAATTTGCACATTTGGCAAAATTCCAAAATTTAGGCTCAAAATAGACTTTTGAACATCTATGGACACTGCGCAAATGATATGGGGACTAAAAAAATTTCTTGTAATTTTGATGATTTTGACCACCCCGGGGTGGTGAAAATTTACAATTCTGGCATGAATTTGCACACTTCTTAAAATTCCAAATTTTAGGCTCAAAAAAGACTTTTGAACATCTATGGACACTGCGCAAATGATATGTGGACTAAAAAAATTTCGTGTAATTTTGATGATTTTGACCACCCCGGGGTGGTGAAAATTTACAATTCTGGCATGAATTTGCACATTTGTCAAAATTCCAAAATTTAGGCTCAAAATAGACTTTTGAACATCTATGGACACTGCGCATATGATATGGGGACTAAACAAATTTCTTGTAATTTTGATGATTTTGACCACCCCGGGGTGGTGAAAATTTACAATTCTGGCATGAATTTGCACACTTCTTAAAATTCCAAATTTTAGGCTCAAAAAAGACTTTTGAATATCTATGGACACTGCGCAAATGATATGGGGACTTAAAAAATTTCTTGTAATTTTGATGATTTTGACAACCCCGGGGTGGTGAAAATTTACAATTCTGGCAAGAATTTGCACATTTGTCAAAATTCCGAAATTTAGGCTCAAAATAGACTTTTGAACACCTGTGGACACTGCGCAAATGTTATGTGGACTAAAAAAAATTCTTGTAATTTTGATGATTTTGACCACCCGGGGTGGTGAAAATGTACAATTCTGGCATGAATTTGCACATTTGTCAAAATTCCAAAATTTAGGCTCAAAATAGACTTTTGAACATCTATGGACACTGCGCAAATGATATGGGGACTAAAAAAATTTCTTGTAATTTTGATGATTTTGACCACCCCGGGGTGGTGAAAATTTACAATTCTGGCATGAATTTGCACACTTCTTAAAATTCCAAATTTTAGGCTCAAAAAAGACTTTTGAACATCTATGGACACTGCGCAAATGATATGTGGACTAAAAAAATTTCTTGTAATTTTGATGATTTTGACCACCCCGGGGTGGTGAAAATTTACAATTGTGGCATGAATTTGCACATTTGTCAAAATTCCAAAATTTAGGCTCAAAATAGACTTTTGAACATCTATGGACACTGCGCAAATGATATGTGGACTAAAAAAATTTCTTGTAATTTTGATGATTTTGACCACCCCGGGGTGGTGAAAATTTACAATTCTGGCATGAATTTGCACACTTCTTAAAATTCCAAATTTTAGGCTCAAAAAAGACTTTTGAACATCTATGGACACTGCGCAAATGATATGGGGACTTAAAAAATTTCTTGTAATTTTGATGATTTTGACAACCTCGGGGTGGTGAAAATTTACAATTCTGGCAAGAATTTCAACATTTGTCAAAATTCCAAAATTTAGGCTCAAAATAGACTTTTGAACATCTATGGACACTGCGCAAATGAAATGGGGACTAAAAAAATTTCTTGTAATTTTGATGATTTTGACCACCCCGGGGTGGTGAAAATTTACAATTCTGGCATGAATATGCACACTTCTTAAAATTCCAAATTTAGGCTCAAAAAAGACTTTTGAACATCTATGAACACTGCGCAAATGATATGTGGACTAAAAAAATTTCTTGTAATTTTGATGATTTTGACAACCCCGGGGTGGTGAAAATTTACAATTCTGTCTAGAATTTCAACATTTGTCAAAATTCCCAAATTTAGGCTCAAAATAGACTTTTGAACATCTGTGGACACTGCGCAAATCATATGTGGACTAAAAAAACTTCGTGTAATTTTGATGATTTTGACCACCCCGGGGTGGTGAAAATTTACAATTCTGGCAAGAATTTGCACATTTGTCAAAATTCCAAAATTTAGGCTCAAAATAGACTTTTGAACATCTGTGGACACTGCGCAAATGATATGGGGACTAAAAAAATTTCTTGTAATTTTGATGATTTTGACCACCCCGGGGTGGTGAAAATTTACAATTCTGGCATGAATTTGCACACTTCTTAAAATTCCAAATTTTAGGCTCAAAAAAGACTTTTGAACATCTATGGACACTGCGCAAATGATAAGGGGACTTAAAAAAATTCTTGTAATTTTGATGATTTTGACAACCCCGGGGTGGTGAAAATTTACAATTCTGGCAAGAATTTCAACATTTGTCAAAATTCCAAAATTTAGGCTCAAAATAGACTTTTGAACATCTATGGACACTGCGCAAATGATATGGGGACTAAAAAAATTTCTTGTAATTTTGATGATTTTGACCACCCCGGGGTGGTGAAAATTTACAATTCTGGCATGAATTTGCACACTTCTTAAAATTCCAAATTTTAGGCTCAAAAAAGACTTTTGAACATCTATGGACACTGCGCAAATGATATGGGGACTTAAAAAATTTCTTGTAATTTTGATGATTTTGACCACCCCGGGGTGGTGAAAATTTACAATTCTGGCAAGAATTTCAACATTTGTCAAAATTCCAAAATCTAGGCTCAAAATAGACTTTTGAACATCTGTGGACACTGCGCAAATGATATGTGGACTAAAAAAATTTCGTGTAATTTTGATGATTTTGACCACCCCGGGGTGGTGAAAATTTACAATTCTGGCATGAATTTGCACACTTCTTAAAATTCCAAATTTTAGGCTCAAAAAAGACTTTTGAACATCTATGGACACTGCGCAAATGATATGTGGACTAAAAAAATTTCTTGTAATTTTGATGATTTTGACCACCCCGGGGTGGTGAAAATTTACAATTGTGGCATGAATTTGCACATTTGTCAAAATTCCAAAATTTAGGCTCAAAATAGACTTTTGAACATCTATGGACACTGCGCAAATGATATGTGGACTAAAAAAATTTCTTGTAATTTTGATGATTTTGACCACCCCGGGGTGGTGAAAATTTACAATTCTGGCATGAATTTGCACACTTCTTAAAATTCCAAATTTTAGGCTCAAAAAAGACTTTTGAACATCTATGGACACTGCGCAAATGATATGGGGACTTAAAAAATTTCTTGTAATTTTGATGATTTTGACAACCTCGGGGTGGTGAAAATTTACAATTCTGGCAAGAATTTCAACATTTGTCAAAATTCCAAAATTTAGGCTCAAAATAGACTTTTGAACATCTATGGACACTGCGCAAATGAAATGGGGACTAAAAAAATTTCTTGTAATTTTGATGATTTTGACCACCCCGGGGTGGTGAAAATTTACAATTCTGGCATGAATATGCACACTTCTTAAAATTCCAAATTTAGGCTCAAAAAAGACTTTTGAACATCTATGAACACTGCGCAAATGATATGTGGACTAAAAAAATTTCTTGTAATTTTGATGATTTTGACAACCCCGGGGTGGTGAAAATTTACAATTCTGTCTAGAATTTCAACATTTGTCAAAATTCCCAAATTTAGGCTCAAAATAGACTTTTGAACATCTGTGGACACTGCGCAAATGATATGTGGACTAAAAAAACTTCGTGTAATTTTGATGATTTTGACCACCCCGGGGTGGTGAAAATTTACAATTCTGGCAAGAATTTGCACATTTGTCAAAATTCCAAAATTTAGGCTCAAAATAGACTTTTGAACATCTGTGGACACTGCGCAAATGATATGGGGACTAAAAAAATTTCTTGTAATTTTGATGATTTTGACCACCCCGGGGTGGTGAAAATTTACAATTCTGGCATGAATTTGCACACTTCTTAAAATTCCAAATTTTAGGCTCAAAAAAGACTTTTGAACATCTATGGACACTGCGCAAATGATAAGGGGACTTAAAAAAATTCTTGTAATTTTGATGATTTTGACAACCCCGGGGTGGTGAAAATTTACAATTCTGGCAAGAATTTAAACATTTGTCAAAATTCCAAAATTTAGGCTCAAAATAGACTTTTGAACATCTATGGACACTGCGCAAATGATATGGGGACTAAAAAAATTTCTTGTAATTTTGATGATTTTGACCACCCCGGGGTGGTGAAAATTTACAATTCTGGCATGAATTTGCACACTTCTTAAAATTCCAAATTTTAGGCTCAAAAAAGACTTTTGAACATCTATGGACACTGCGCAAATGATATGGGGACTTAAAAAATTTCTTGTAATTTTGATGATTTTGACCACCCCGGGGTGGTGAAAATTTACAATTCTGGCAAGAATTTCAACATTTGTCAAAATTCCAAAATCTAGGCTCAAAATAGACTTTTGAACATCTGTGGACACTGCGCAAATGATATGTGGACTAAAAAAATTTCGTGTAATTTTGATGATTTTGACCACCCCGGGGTGGTGAAAATTTACAATTCTGGCAAGAATTTGCACATTTGTCAAAATTCCAAAATTTAGGCTCAAAATAGACTTTTGAACATCTGTGGACACTGCGCAAATGATATGTGGACTAAAAAAATTTCTTGTAATTTTGATGATTTTGACCACCCCGGGGTGGTGAAAATTTACAATTCTGGCATGAATTTGCACATTTGTCAAAATTCCCAAATTTAGGCTCAAAATAGACTTTTGAACATCTATGGACACTGCGCAAATGATATGGGGACTTAAAAAAATTTCTTGTAATTTTGATGATTTTGACCACCCGGGGGTGGTGAAAATTTACATTTCTGGCATGAATATGCACACTTCTTAAAATTCCAAATTTTAGGCTCAAAAAAGACTTTTGAACATCTATGGACACAGCGTCAATGATATGGGGACTAAAAAAATTTCTTGTAATTTTGATGATTTTGACCACCCCGGGGTGGTGAAAATTTACAATTCTGGAAATTCCAAGTTTAGGCTCAAAAAAGACTTTTGAACATCTATGAACACTGCGCAAATGATATGTGGACTAAAAAAATTTCTTGTAATTTTGATGATTTTGACCACCCCGGGGTGGTGAAAATTTACAATTCTGTCTAGAATTTCAACATTTGTCAAAATTCCCAAATTTAGGCTCAAAATAGACTTTTGAACATCTGTGGACACTGCGCAAATGATATGGGGACTCAAAAAATTTCTTGTAATTTTGATGATTTTGACCACCCCGGGGTGGTGAAAATTTACAATTCTGGCATGAATTTGCACATTTGTGAAAATTGCAAAATTTAGGCTCAAAATAGACTTTTGAACATCTATGGACACTGCGCAAATGATATGGGGACTAAAAAAAATTCTTGTAATTTTGATGATTTTGACCACCCCGGGGTGGTGAAAATTTACAATTCTGGCATGAATTTGCACACTTCTTAAAATTCCAAATTTTAGGCTCAAAAAAGACTTTTGAACATCTATGGACACTGCGCAAATGATAAGGGGACTTAAAAAAATTCTTGTAATTTTGATGATTTTGACAACCCCGGGGTGGTGAAAATTTACAATTCTGGCAAGAATTTCAACATTTGTCAAAATTCCAAAATTTAGGCTCAAAATAGACTTTTGAACATCTATGGACACTGCGCAAATGATATGTGGACTAAAAAAATTTCGTGTAATTTTGATGATTTTGACCACCCCGGGGTGGTGAAAATTTACAATTCTGGCATGAATTTGCACATTTGTCAAAATTCCCAAATTTAGGCTCAAAATAGACTTTTGAACATCTATGGACACTGCGCAAATGAAATGGGGAGTAAAAAAATTTCTTGTAATTTTGATGATTTTGACCACCCCGGGGTGGTGAAAATTTACAATTCTGGCATGAATATGCACACTTCTTAAAATTCCAAATTTTAGGCTCAAAAAAGACTTTTGAACATCTATGAACACTGCGCAAATGATATGTGGACTAAAAAAATTTCTTGTAATTTTGATGATTTTGACCACCCCGGGGTGGTGAAAATTTACAATTCTGGCATGAATTTGCACATTTGTCAAAATTCCCAAATTTAGGCTCAAAATAGACTTTTGAACATCTGTGGACACTGCGCAAATCATATGTGGACTAAAAAAATTTCGTGTAATTTTCATGATTTTGACCACCCCGGGGTGGTGAAAATTTACAATTCTGTCTAGAATTTGCACATTTGTCAAAATTCCCAAATTTAGGCTCAAAATAGACTTTTGAACATCTATGGACACTGCGCAAATCATATGTGGACTAAAAAAATTTCTTGTAATTTTGATGATTTTGACCACCCCGGGGTGGTGAAAATTTACAATTCTGGCAAGAATTTGCACATTTGTCAAAATTCCGAAATTTAGGCTCAAAATAGACTTTTGAACATCTGTGGACACTGCGCAAATGTTATGTGGACTAAAAAAAATTCTTGTAATTTTGATGATTTTGACCACCCGGGGTGGTGAAAATGTACAATTCTGGCATGAATTTGCACATTTGTCAAAATTCCAAAATTTAGGCTCAAAATAGACTTTTGAACATCTATGGACACTGCGCAAATGATATGGGGACTAAAAAAATTTCTTGTAATTTTGATGATTTTGACCACCCCGGGGTGGTGAAAATTTACAATTCTGGCATGAATTTGCACACTTCTTAAAATTCCAAATTTTAGGCTTAAAAAAGACTTTTGAACATCTATGGACACTGCGCAAATGATATGTGGACTAAAAAAATTTCTTGTAATTTTGATGATTTTGACCACCCCGGGGTGGTGAAAATTTACAATTCTGGCAAGAATTTCAACATTTGTCAAAATTCCAAAATCTAGGCTCAAAATAGACTTTTGAACATCTATGGACACTGCGCAAATGATATGTGGCCTAAATAAATTTCGTGTAATTTTGATGATTTTGACCACCCCGGGGTGGTGAAAATTTACAATTCTGGCATGAATTTGCACATTTGTCAAAATTCCAAATTTTAGGCTCAAAAAAGACTTTTGAACATCTATGGACACAGCGCAAATGATATGGGGACTAAAAAAATTTCTTGTAATTTTGATGATTTTGACCACCCCGGGGTGGTGAAAATTTACAATTCTGGAAATTCCAAGTTTAGGCTCAAAAAAGACTTTTGAACATCTATGAACACTGCGCAAATGATATGGGGACTAAAAAAATTTCTTGTAATTTTGATGATTTTGACCACCCCGGGGTGGTGAAAATTTACAATTCAGTCTAGAATTTCAACATTTGTCAAAATTCCCAAATTTAGGCTCAAAATAAACTTTTGAACATCTGTGGACACTGCACAAATGATATGTGGACTAAAAAAACTTCGTGTAATTTTGATGATTTTGACCACCCCGGGGTGGTGAAAATTTACAATTCTGGCAAGAATTTGCACATTTGTCAAAATTCCAAAATTTAGGCTCAAAATAGACTTTTGAACATCTGTGGACACTGCGCAAATGATATGTGGACTAAAAAAATTTCGTGTAATTTTGATGATTTTGACCACCCCGGGGTGGTGAAAATTTACAATTCTGGAATGAATATGCACACTTCTTAAAATTCCAAATTTTAGACTCAAAAAAGACTTTTGAACATCTATGGACACTGCGCAAATGATATGGGGACTCAAAAAATTTCTTGTAATTTTGATGATTTTGACCACCCCGGGGTGGTGAAAATTTACAATTCTGGCATGAATTTGCACATTTGTGAAAATTGCAAAATTTAGGCTCAAAATAGACTTTTGAACATCTATGGACACTGCGCAAATGAAATGGGGAGCAAAAAAATTTCTTGTAATTTTGATGATTTTGACAACCCCGGGGTGGTGAAAATTTACAATTCTGGCAAGAATTTGCACATTTGTCAAAATTCCCAAATTTAGGCTCAAAATAGACTTTTGAACATCTGTGGACACTGCGCAAATCATATGTGGACTAAAAAAATTTCGTGTAATTTTCATGATTTTGACCACCCCGGGGTGGTGAAAATTTACAATTCTGTCTAGAATTTGCACATTTATCAAAATTCCCAAATTTAGGCTCAAAATAGACTTTTGAACATCTATGGACACTGCGCAAATCATATGTGGACTAAAAAAATTTCTTGTAATTTTGATGATTTTGACCACCCCGGGGTGGTGAAAATTTACAATTCTGGCAAGAATTTGCACATTTGTCAAAATTCCAAAATTTAGGCTCAAAATAGACTTTTGAACATCTATGGACACTGCGCAAATGATATGGGGACTAAAAAAATTTCTTGTAATTTTGATGATTTTGACCACCCCGGGGTGGTGAAAATTTACAATTCTGGCATGAATTTGCACACTTCTTAAAATTCCAAATTTTAGGCTCAAAAAAGACTTTTGAACATCTATGGACACTGCGCAAATGATATGTGGACTAAAAAAATTTCGTGTAATTTTGAGGATATTGACCACCCCGGGGTGGTGAAAATTTACAATTCTGGCATGAATTTGCACACTTCTTAAAATTCCAAATTTTAGGCTCAAAAAAGACTTTTGAACATCTATGGACACTGCGCAAATGATATGGGGACTAAAAAAATTTCTTGTAATTTTGATGATTTTGACCACCCCGGGGTGGTGAAAATTTACAATTCTGGCAAGAATTTCAACATTTGTCAAAATTCCAAAATCTAGGCTCAAAATAGACTTTTGAACATCTATGGACACTGCGCAAATGATATGTGGCCTAAATAAATTTCGTGTAATTTTGATGATTTTGACCACCCCGGGGTGGTGAAAATTTACAATTCTGGCATGAATTTGCACATTTGTCAAAATTCCAAATTTTAGGCTCAAAAAAGACTTTTGAACATCTATGGACACAGCGCAAATGATATGGGGACTAAAAAAATTTCTTGTAATTTTGATGATTTTGACCACCCCGGGGTGGTGAAAATTTACAATTCTGGAAATTCCAAGTTTAGGCTCAAAAAAGACTTTTGAACATCTATGAACACTGCGCAAATGATATGGGGACTAAAAAAATTTCTTGTAATTTTGATGATTTTGACCACCCCGGGGTGGTGAAAATTTACAATTCTGTCTAGAATTTCAACATTTGTCAAAATTCCCAAATTTAGGCTCAAAATAGACTTTTGAACATCTGTGGACACTGCGCAAATGATATGTGGACTAAAAAAACTTCGTGTAATTTTGATGATTTTGACCACCCCGGGGTGGTGAAAATTTACAATTCTGGCAAGAATTTGCACATTTGTCAAAATTCCCAAATTTAGGCTCAAAATAGACTTTTGAACATCTGTGGACACTGCGCAAATCATATGTGGACTAAAAAAATTTCTTGTAATTTTGATGATTTTGACCACCCCGGGGTGGTGAAAATTTACAATTCTGGCAAGAATTTCAACATTTGTCAAAATTCCAAAATCTAGGCTCAAAATAGACTTTTGAACATCTATGGACACTGCGCAAATGATATGTGGCCTAAATAAATTTCGTGTAATTTTGATGATTTTGACCACCCCGGGGTGGTGAAAATTTACAATTCTGGCATGAATTTGCACATTTGTCAAAATTCCAAATTTTAGGCTCAAAAAAGACTTTTGAACATCTATGGACACAGCGCAAATGATATGGGGACTAAAAAAATTTCTTGTAATTTTGATGATTTTGACGACCCCGGGGTGGTGAAAATTTACAATTCTGGAAATTCCAAGTTTAGGCTCAAAAAAGACTTTTGAACATCTATGAACACTGCGCAAATGATATGGGGACTAAAAAAATTTCTTGTAATTTTGATGATTTTGACCACCCCGGGGTGGTGAAAATTTACAATTCTGTCTAGAATTTCAACATTTGTCAAAATTCCCAAATTTAGGCTCAAAATAGACTTTTGAACATCTGTGGACACTGCGCAAATGATATGTGGACTAAAAAAACTTCGTGTAATTTTGATGATTTTGACCACCCCGGGGTGGTGAAAATTTACAATTCTGGCAAGAATTTGCACATTTGTCAAAATTCCCAAATTTAGGCTCAAAATAGACTTTTGAACATCTGTGGACACTGCGCAAATGATATGTGGACTAAAAAAATTTCGTGTAATTTTGATGATTTTGACCACCCCGGGGTGGTGAAAATTTACAATTCTGGCATGAATATGCACACTTCTTAAAATTCCAAATTTTAGACTCAAAAAAGACTTTTGAACATCTATGGACACTGCGCAAATGATATGGGGACTCAAAAAATTTCGTGTAATTTTGATGATTTTGACCACCCCGGGGTGGTGAAAATTTACAATTCTGGCATGAATTTGCACATTTGTCAAAATTCCCAAATTTAGGCTCAAAATAGACTTTTGAACATCTGTGGACACTGCGCAAATCATATGTGGACTAAAAAAATTTCGTGTAATTTTCATGATTTTGACCACCCCGGGGTGGTGAAAATTTACAATTCTGTCTAGAATTTGCACATTTGTCAAAATTCCCAAATTTAGGCTCAAAATAGACTTTTGAACATCTATGGACACTGCGCAAATCATATGTGGACTAAAAAAATTTCTTGTAATTTTGATGATTTTGACCACCCCGGGGTGGTGAAAATTTACAATTCTGGCAAGAATTTGCACATTTGTCAAAATTCCGAAATTTAGGCTCAAAATAGACTTTTGAACATCTGTGGACACTGCGCAAATGTTATGTGGACTAAAAAAAATTCTTGTAATTTTGATGATTTTGACCACCCGGGGTGGTGAAAATGTACAATTCTGGCATGAATTTGCACATTTGTCAAAATTCCAAAATTTAGGCTCAAAATAGACTTTTGAACATCTATGGACACTGCGCAAATGATATGGGGACTAAAAAAATTTCTTGTAATTTTGATGATTTTGACCACCCCGGGGTGGTGAAAATTTACAATTCTGGCATGAATTTGCACACTTCTTAAAATTCCAAATTTTAGGCTCAAAAAAGACTTTTGAACATCTATGGACACTGCGCAAATGATATGTGGACTAAAAAAATTTCTTGTAATTTTGATGATTTTGACCACGCCGGGGTGGTGAAAATTTACAATTCTGGCATGAATTTGCACACTTCTTAAAATTACAAATTTTAGGCTCAAAAAAGACTTTTGAACATCTATGGACACTGCGCAAATGATATGGGGACTTAAAAAATTTCTTGTAATTTTGATGATTTTGACCACCCCGGGGTGGTGAAAATTTACAATTCTGGCAAGAATTTCAACATTTGTCAAAATTCCAAAATCTAGGCTCAAAATAGACTTTTGAACATCTATGGACACTGCGCAAATGATATGTGGCCTAAATAAATTTCGTGTAATTTTGATGATTTTGACCACCCCGGGGTGGTGAAAATTTACAATTCTGGCATGAATATGCACACTTCTTAAAATTCCAAATTTTAGGCTCAAAAAAGACTTTTGAACATCTATGAACACTGCGCAAATGATATGTGGACTAAAAAAATTTCTTGTAATTTTGATGATTTTGACCACCCCGGGGTGGTGAAAATTTACAATTCTGGCATGAATTTGCACATTTGTCAAAATTCCCAAATTTAGGCTCAAAATAGACTTTTGAACATCTGTGGACACTGCGCAAATCATATGTGGACTAAAAAAATTTCTTGTAATTTTGATGATTTTGACCACCCCGGGGTGGTGAAAATTTACAATTCTGGCATGAATTTGCACATTTGTGAAAATTGCAAAATTTAGGCTCAAAATAGACTTTTGAACATCTATGGACACTGCGCAAATCATATGTGGACTAAAAAATTTTTTTGTAATTTTGATGATTTTGACCACCCCGGGGTGGTGAAAATTTACAATTCTGGCAAGAATTTGCACATTTGTCAAAATTCCGAAATTTAGGCTCAAAATAGACTTTTGAACATCTGTGGACACTGCGCAAATGTTATGTGGACTAAAAAAAATTCTTGTAATTTTGATGATTTTGACCACCCGGGGTGGTGAAAATGTACAATTCTGGCATGAATTTGCACATTTGTCAAAATTCCAAAATTTAGGCTCAAAATAGACTTTTGAACATCTATGGACACTGCGCAAATGATATGGGGACTAAAAAAATTTCTTGTAATTTTGATGATTTTGACCACCCCGGGGTGGTGAAAATTTACAATTCTGGCAAGAATTTGCACATTTGTCAAAATTCCGAAATTTAGGCTCAAAATAGACTTTTGAACATCTGTGGACACTGCGCAAATGTTATGTGGACTAAAAAAAATTCTTGTAATTTTGATGATTTTGACCACCCGGGGTGGTGAAAATATACAATTCTGGCATGAATTTGCACATTTGTCAAAATTCCAAAATTTAGGCTCAAAATAGACTTTTGAACATCTATGGACACTGCGCAAATGATATGGGGACTAAAAAAATTTCTTGTAATTTTGATGATTTTGACCACCCCGGGGTGGTGAAAATTTACAATTCTGGCATGAATTTGCACACTTCTTAAAATTCCAAATTTTAGGCTCAAAAAAGACTTTTGAACATCTATGGACACTGCGCAAATGATATGTGGACTAAAAAAATTTCGTGTAATTTTGATGATTTTGACCACCCCGGGGTGGTGAAAATTTACAATTCTGGCATGAATTTGCACATTTGTCAAAATTCCCAAATTTAGGCTCAAAATAGACTTTTGAACATCTATGGACACTGCGCAAATGAAATGGGGACTTAAAAAAATTTCTTGTAATTTTGATGATTTTGACCACCCCGGGGTGGTGAAAATTTACAATTCTGGCATGAATATGCACACTTCTTAAAATTCCAAATTTTAGGCTCAAAAAAGACTTTTGAACATCTATGAACACTGCGCAAATGATATGTGGACTAAAAAAATTTCGTGTAATTTTGATGATTTTGACCACCCCGGGGTGGTGAAAATTTACAATTCTGTCTAGAATTTGCACATTTGTCAAAATTCCCAAATTTAGGCTCAAAATAGACTTTTGAACATCTATGGACACTGCGCAAATCATATGTGGACTAAAAAAATTTCTTGTAATTTTGATGATTTTGACCACCCCGGGGTGGTGAAAATTTACAATTCTGGCATGAATTTGCACATTTGTCAAAATTCCCAAATTTAGGCTCAAAATAGACTTTTGAACATCTGTGGACACTGCGCAAATGTTATGTGGACTAAAAAAAATTCTTGTAATTTTGATGATTTTGACCACCCGGGGTGGTGAAAATGTACAATTCTGGCATGAATTTGCACATTTGTCAAAATTCCAAAATTTAGGCTCAAAATAGACTTTTGAACATCTATGGACACTGCGCAAATGAAATGGGGACTAAAAACATTTTTTGTAATTTTGATGATTTTGACCACCCCGGGGTGGTGAAAATTTACATTTCTGGCATGAATTTGCACACTTCTTAAAATTCCAAATTTTAGGCTCAAAAAAGACTTTTGAACATCTATGGACACTGCGCAAATGATATGGGGACTTAAAAAATTTCTTGTAATTTTGATGATTTTGACAACCCCGGGGTGGTGAAAATTTACAATTCTGGCAAGAATTTCAACATTTGTCAAAATTCCCAAATTTAGGCTCAAAATAGACTTTTGAACATATGTGGACACTGCGCAAATCATATGTGGACTAAAAAAATTTCGTGTAATTTTGATGATTTTGACCACCCCGGGGTGGTGAAAATTTACAATTCTGTCTAGAATTTGCACATTTGTCAAAATTCCCAAATTTAGGCTCAAAATAGACTTTTGAACATCTATGGACACTGCGCAAATCATATGGGGACTAAAAAAATTTCTTGTAATTTTGATGATTTTGACGACCCCGGGGTGGTGAAAATTTACAATTCTGGCATGAATTTGCACATTTGTCAAAATTCCCAAATTTAGGCTCAAAATAGACTTTTGAACATCTGTGGACACTGCGCAAATCATATGTGGACTAAAAAAATTTCGTGTAATTTTAATGATTTTGACCACCCCGGGGTGGTGAAAATTTACAATTCTGGCATGAATTTGCACATTTGTGAAAATTGCAAAATTTAGGCTCAAAATAGACTTTTGAACATCTATGGACACTGCGCAAATCATATGTGGACTAAAAAAATTTCTTGTAATTTTGATGATTTTGACCACCCCGGGGTGGTGAAAATTTACAATTCTGGCAAGAATTTGCACATTTGTCAAAATTCCGAAATTTAGGCTCAAAATAGACTTTTGAACATCTGTGGACACTGCGCAAATGTTATGTGGACTAAAAAAAATTCTTGTAATTTTGATGATTTTGACCACCCGGGGTGGTGAAAATGTACAATTCTAGCATGAATTTGCACATTTGTCAAAATTCCAAAATTTAGGCTCAAAATAGACTTTTGAACATCTATGGACACTGCGCAAATGATATGGGGACTAAAAAAATTTCTTGTAATTTTGATGATTTTGACCACCCTGGGGTGGTGAAAATTTACAATTCTGGCAAGAATTTGCACATTTGTCAAAATTCCGAAATTTAGGCTCAAAATAGACTTTTGAACATCTGTGGACACTGCGCAAATGTTATGTGGACTAAAAAAAATTCTTGTAATTTTGATGATTTTGACCACCCTGGGGTGGTGAAAATATACAATTCTGGCATGAATTTGCACATTTGTCAAAATTCCCAAATTTAGGCTCAAAATAGACTTTTGAACATCTATGGACACTGCGCAAATGAAATGGGGACTTAAAAAAATTTCTTGTAATTTTGATGATTTTGACCACCCCGGGGTGGTGAAAATTTACAATTCTGGCATGAATATGCACACTTCTTAAAATTCCAAATTTTAGGCTCAAAAAAGACTTTTGAACATCTATGAACACTGCGCAAATGATATGTGGACTAAAAAAATTTCGTGTAATTTTGATGATTTTGACCACCCCGGGGTGGTGAAAATTTACAATTCTGTCTAGAATTTGCACATTTGTCAAAATTCCCAAATTTAGGCTCAAAATAGACTTTTGAACATCTATGGACACTGCGCAAATCATATGTGGACTAAAAAAATTTCTTGTAATTTTGATGATTTTGACCACCCCGGGGTGGTGAAAATTTACAATTCTGGCAAGAATTTGCACATTTGTCAAAATTCCCAAATTTAGGCTCAAAATAGACTTTTGAACATCTGTGGACACTGCGCAAATGTTATGTGGACTAAAAAAAATTCTTGTAATTTTGATGATTTTGACCACCCGGGGTGGTGAAAATGTACAATTCTGGCATGAATTTGCACATTTGTCAAAATTCCAAAATTTAGGCTCAAAATAGACTTTTGAACATCTATGGACACTGCGCAAATGAAATGGGGACTAAAAACATTTCTTGTAATTTTGATGATTTTGACCACCCCGGGGTGGTGAAAATTTACATTTCTGGCATGAATTTGCACACTTCTTAAAATTCCAAATTTTAGGCTCAAAAAAGACTTTTGAACATCTATGGACACTGCGCAAATGATATGGGGACTAAAAAAATTTCTTGTAATTTTGATGATTTTGACCACCCCGGGGTGGTGAAAATTTACAATTCTGGCATGAATTTGCACATTTGTCAAAATTCCAAAATTTAGGCTCAAAATAGACTTTTGAACATCTATGGACACTGCGCAAATGATATGGGGACTAAAAAAATTTCTTGTAATTTTGATGATTTTGACCACCCCGGGGTGGTGAAAATTTACAATTCTGGCATGAATTTGCACATTTGTCAAAATTCCAAAATTTAGGCTCAAAATAGACTTTTGAACATCTATGGACACTGCGCAAATGATATGGGGACTAAAAAAATTTCTTGTAATTTTGATGATTTTGACCACCCCGGGGTGGTGAAAATTTACAATTCTGGCATGAATTTGCACATTTGTCAAAATTCCAAAATTTAGGCTCAAAATAGACTTTTGAACATCTGTGGACACTGCGCAAATGTTATGTGGACTAAAAAAATTTCGTGTAATTTTGATGATTTTGACCACCCCGGGGTGGTGAAAATTTACAATTCTGGCATGAATTTGCACATTTGTCAAAATTCCAAAATTTAGGCTCAAAATAGACTTTTGAACATCTATGGACACTGCGCAAATGATATGGGGACTAAAAAAATTCTTGTAATTTTGATGATTTTGACCACCCCGGGGTGGTGAAAATTTACATTTCTGGCATGAATTTGCACACTTCTTAAAATTCCAAATTTTAGGCTCAAAAAAGACTTTTGAACATCTATGGACACTGCGCAAATGATATGGGGACTAAAAAAATTTCTTGTAATTTTGATGATTTTGACCACCCCGGGGTGGTGAAAATTTACAATTCTGGCATGAATTTGCACATTTGTCAAAATTCCCAAATTTAGGCTCAAAATAGACTTTTGAACATCTGTGGACACTGCGCAAATCATATGTGGACTAAAAAAATTTCTTGTAATTTTGATGATTTTGACCACCCCGGGGTGGTGAAAATTTACAATTCTGTCTAGAATTTGCACATTTGTCAAAATTCCCAAATTTAGGCTCAAAATAGACTTTTGAACATCTATGGACACTGCGCAAATCATATCTGGACTAAAAAAAATTCTTGTAATTTTGATGATTTTGACCACCCCGGGGTGGTGAAAATTTACAATTCTGGCAAGAATTTGCACATTTGTCAAAATTCCGAAATTTAGGCTCAAAATAGACTTTTGAACATCTGTGGACACTGCGCAAATGTTATGTGGACTAAAAAAAATTCTTGTAATTTTGATGATTTTGACCACCCTGGGGTGGTGAAAATGTACAATTCTGGCATGAATTTGCACATTTGTCAAAATTCCAAAATTTAGGCTCAAAATAGACTTTTGAACATCTATGGACACTGCGCAAATGATATGGGGACTAAAAAAATTTCTTGTAATTTTGATGATTTTGACCACCCCGGGGTGGTGAAAATTTACATTTCTGGCATGAATTTGCACACTTCTTAAAATTCCAAATTTTAGGCTCAAAAAAGACTTTTGAACATCTATGGACACTGCGCAAATGATATGGGGACTAAAAAAATTTCTTGTAATTTTGATGATTTTGACCACCCCGGGGTGGTGAAAATTTACAATTCTGGCATGAATTTGCACATTTGTCAAAATTCCAAAATTTAGGCTCAAAATAGACTTTTGAACATCTATGGACACTGCGCAAATGATATGGGGACTAAAAAAATTTCTTGTAATTTTGATGATTTTGACCACCCCGGGGTGGTGAAAATTTACAATTCTGGCATGAATTTGCACACTTCTTAAAATTCCAAATTTTAGGCTCAAAAAAGACTTTTGAACATCTATGGACACTGCGCAAATGATATGGGGACTTAAAAAATTTCTTGTAATTTTGATGATTTTGACCACCCCGGGGTGGTGAAAATTTACAATTCTGGCAAGAATTTCAACATTTGTCAAAATTCCCAAATCTAGGCTCAAAATAGACTTTTGAACATCTGTGGACACTGCGCAAATGATATGTGGACTAAAAAAAAATTTCGTGTAATTTTGATGATTTTGACCACGCCGGGGTGGTGAAAATTTACATTTCTGGCATGAATTTGCACACTTCTTAAAATTCCAAATTTTAGGCTCAAAAAAGACTTTTGAACATCTATGGATACTGCGCAAATGATATGGGGACTAAAAACATTTCTTGTAATTTTGATGATTTTGACCACCCCGGGGTGGTGAAAATTTACAATTCTGTCAAGAATTTGCACATTTGTCAAAATTCCAAAATTTAGGCTCAAAATAGACTTTTGAACATCTATGGACACTGCGCAAATGATATGGGGACTAAAAAAATTCTTGTAATTTTGATGATTTTGACCACCCCGGGGTGGTGAAAATTTACATTTCTGGCATGAATTTGCACACTTCTTAAAATTCCAAATTTTAGGCTCAAAAAAGACTTTTGAACATCTATGGACACTGCGCAAATGATATGGGGACTAAAAAAAATTCTTGTAATTTTGATGATTTTGACCACCCGGGGTGGTGAAAATGTACAATTCTGGCATGAATTTGCACATTTGTCAAAATTCCAAAATTTAGGCTCAAAATAGACTTTTGAACATCTATGGACACTGCGCAAATGATATGGGGACTAAAAAAATTTCTTGTAATTTTGATGATTTTGACCACCCCGGGGTGGTGAAAATTTACAATTCTGGCAAGAATTTGCACATTTGTCAAAATTCCGAAATTTAGGCTCAAAATAGACTTTTGAACATCTGTGGACACTGCGCAAATGTTATGTGGACTAAAAAAAATTCTTGTAATTTTGATGATTTTGACCACCCTGGGGTGGTGAAAATATACAATTCTGGCATGAATTTGCACATTTGTCAAAATTCCCAAATTTAGGCTCAAAATAGACTTTTGAACATCTATGGACACTGCGCAAATGAAATGGGGACTTAAAAAAATTTCTTGTAATTTTGATGATTTTGACCACCCCGGGGTGGTGAAAATTTACAATTCTGGCATGAATATGCACACTTCTTAAAATTCCAAATTTTAGGCTCAAAAAAGACTTTTGAACATCTATGAACACTGCGCAAATGATATGTGGACTAAAAAAATTTCGTGTAATTTTGATGATTTTGACCACCCCGGGGTGGTGAAAATTTACAATTCTGTCTAGAATTTGCACATTTGTCAAAATTCCCAAATTTAGGCTCAAAATAGACTTTTGAACATCTATGGACACTGCGCAAATCATATGTGGACTAAAAAAATTTCTTGTAATTTTGATGATTTTGACCACCCCGGGGTGGTGAAAATTTACAATTCTGGCAAGAATTTGCACATTTGTCAAAATTCCGAAATTTAGGCTCAAAATAGACTTTTGAACATCTGTGGACACTGCGCAAATGTTATGTGGACTAAAAAAAATTCTTGTAATTTTGATGATTTTGACCACCCGGGGTGGTGAAAATGTACAATTCTGGCATGAATTTGCACATTTGTCAAAATTCCAAAATTTAGGCTCAAAATAGACTTTTGAACATCTATGGACACTGCGCAAATGAAATGGGGACTAAAAACATTTCTTGTAATTTTGATGATTTTGACCACCCCGGGGTGGTGAAAATTTACATTTCTGGCATGAATTTGCACACTTCTTAAAATTCCAAATTTTAGGCTCAAAAAAGACTTTTGAACATCTATGGACACTGCGCAAATGATATGGGGACTAAAAAAATTTCTTGTAATTTTGATGATTTTGACCACCCCGGGGTGGTGAAAATTTACAATTCTGGCATGAATTTGCACATTTGTCAAAATTCCAAAATTTAGGCTCAAAATAGACTTTTGAACATCTATGGACACTGCGCAAATGATATGGGGACTAAAAAAATTTCTTGTAATTTTGATGATTTTGACCACCCCGGGGTGGTGAAAATTTACAATTCTGGCATGAATTTGCACATTTGTCAAAATTCCCAAATTTAGGCTCAAAATAGACTTTTGAACATCTGTGGACACTGCGCAAATGTTATGTGGACTAAAAAAATTTCGTGTAATTTTGATGATTTTGACCACCCCGGGGTGGTGAAAATTTACAATTCTGGCATGAATTTGCACATTTGTCAAAATTCCAAAATTTAGGCTCAAAATAGACTTTTGAACATCTATGGACACTGCGCAAATGATATGGGGACTAAAAAAATTCTTGTAATTTTGATGATTTTGACCACCCCGGGGTGGTGAAAATTTACATTTCTGGCATGAATTTGCACACTTCTTAAAATTCCAAATTTTAGGCTCAAAAAAGACTTTTGAACATCTATGGACACTGCGCAAATGATATGGGGACTAAAAAAATTTCTTGTAATTTTGATGATTTTGACCACCCCGGGGTGGTGAAAATTTACAATTCTGGCATGAATTTGCACATTTGTCAAAATTCCCAAATTTAGGCTCAAAATAGACTTTTGAACATCTGTGGACACTGCGCAAATCATATGTGGACTAAAAAAATTTCTTGTAATTTTGATGATTTTGACCACCCCGGGGTGGTGAAAATTTACAATTCTGTCTAGAATTTGCACATTTGTCAAAATTCCCAAATTTAGGCTCAAAATAGACTTTTGAACATCTATGGACACTGCGCAAATCATATCTGGACTAAAAAAAATTCTTGTAATTTTGATGATTTTGACCACCCCGGGGTGGTGAAAATTTACAATTCTGGCAAGAATTTGCACATTTGTCAAAATTCCGAAATTTAGGCTCAAAATAGACTTTTGAACATCTGTGGACACTGCGCAAATGTTATGTGGACTAAAAAAAATTCTTGTAATTTTGATGATTTTGACCACCCTGGGGTGGTGAAAATGTACAATTCTGGCATGAATTTGCACATTTGTCAAAATTCAAAAATTTAGGCTCAAAATAGACTTTTGAACATCTATGGACACTGCGCAAATGATATGGGGACTAAAAAAATTTCTTGTAATTTTGATGATTTTGACCACCCCGGGGTGGTGAAAATTTACATTTCTGGCATGAATTTGCACACTTCTTAAAATTCCAAATTTTAGGCTCAAAAAAGACTTTTGAACATCTATGGACACTGCGCAAATGATATGGGGACTAAAAAAATTTCTTGTAATTTTGATGATTTTGACCACCCCGGGGTGGTGAAAATTTACAATTCTGGCATGAATTTGCACATTTGTCAAAATTCCAAAATTTAGGCTCAAAATAGACTTTTGAACATCTATGGACACTGCGCAAATGATATGGGGACTAAAAAAATTTCTTGTAATTTTGATGATTTTGACCACCCCGGGGTGGTGAAAATTTACAATTCTGGCATGAATTTGCACACTTCTTAAAATTCCAAATTTTAGGCTCAAAAAAGACTTTTGAACATCTATGGACACTGCGCAAATGATATGGGGACTTAAAAAATTTCTTGTAATTTTGATGATTTTGACAACCCCGGGGTGGTGAAAATTTACAATTCTGGCAAGAATTTCAACATTTGTCAAAATTCCCAAATCTAGGCTCAAAATAGACTTTTGAACATCTGTGGACACTGCGCAAATGATATGTGGACTAAAAAAAAATTTCGTGTAATTTTGATGATTTTGACCACGCCGGGGTGGTGAAAATTTACATTTCTGGCATGAATTTGCACACTTCTTAAAATTCCAAATTTTAGGCTCAAAAAAGACTTTTGAACATCTATGGATACTGCGCAAATGATATGGGGACTAAAAAAATTTCTTGTAATTTTGATGATTTTGACCACCCCGGGGTGGTGAAAATTTACAATTCTGTCAAGAATTTGCACATTTGTCAAAATTCCAAAATTTAGGCTCAAAATAGACTTTTGAACATCTATGGACACTGCGCAAATGATATGGGGACTAAAAAAATTCTTGTAATTTTGATGATTTTGACCACCCCGGGGTGGTGAAAATTTACATTTCTGGCATGAATTTGCACACTTCTTAAAATTCCAAATTTTAGGCTCAAAAAAGACTTTTGAACATCTATGGACACTGCGCAAATGATATGGGGACTAAAAAAATTTCTTGTAATTTTGATGATTTTGACCACCCCGGGGTGGTGAAAATTTACAATTCTGGCATGAATTTGCACATTTGTCAAAATTCCCAAATTTAGGCTCAAAATAGACTTTTGAACATCTGTGGACACTGCGCAAATCATATGTGGACTAAAAAAATTTCTTGTAATTTTGATGATTTTGACCACCCCGGGGTGGTGAAAATTTACAATTCTGTCTAGAATTTGCACATTTGTCAAAATTCCCAAATTTAGGCTCAAAATAGACTTTTGAACATCTATGGACACTGCGCAAATCATATCTGGACTAAAAAAATTTCTTGTAATTTTGATGATTTTGACCACCCCGGGGTGGTGAAAATTTACAATTCTGGCAAGAATTTGCACATTTGTCAAAATTCCGAAATTTAGGCTCAAAATAGACTTTTGAACATCTGTGGACACTGCGCAAATGTTATGTGGACTAAAAAAAATTCTTGTAATTTTGATGATTTTGACCACCCTGGGGTGGTGAAAATGTACAATTCTGGCATGAATTTGCACATTTGTCAAAATTCCAAAATTTAGGCTCAAAATAGACTTTTGAACATCTATGGACACTGCGCAAATGATATGGGGACTAAAAAAATTTCTTGTAATTTTGATGATTTTGACCACCCCGGGGTGGTGAAAATTTACAATTCTGGCATGAATTTGCACACTTCTTAAAATTCCAAATTTTAGGCTCAAAAAAGACTTTTGAACATCTATGGACACTGCGCAAATGATATGGGGACTAAAAAAATTTCTTGTAATTTTGATGATTTTGACCACCCCGGGGTGGTGAAAATTTACAATTCTGGCATGAATTTGCACATTTGTCAAAATTCCCAAATTTAGGCTCAAAATAGACTTTTGAACATCTGTGGACACTGCGCAAATCATATGTGGACTAAAAAAATTTCTTGTAATTTTGATGATTTTGACCACCCCGGGGTGGTGAAAATTTACAATTCTGGCATGAATTTGCACATTTGTCAAAATTCCAAAATTTAGGCTCAAAATAGACTTTTGAACATCTATGGACACTGCGCAAATGATATGGGGACTAAAAAAATTTCTTGTAATTTTGATGATTTTGACCACCCCGGGGTGGTGAAAATTTACAATTCTGGCATGAATTTGCACACTTCTTAAAATTCCAAATTTTAGGCTCAAAAAAGACTTTTGAACATCTATGGACACTGCGCAAATGATATGGGGACTTAAAAAATTTCTTGTAATTTTGATGATTTTGACAACCCCGGGGTGGTGAAAATTTACAATTCTGGCAAGAATTTCAACATTTGTCAAAATTCCCAAATCTAGGCTCAAAATAGACTTTTGAACATCTGTGGACACTGCGCAAATGATATGTGGACTAAAAAAATTTCGTGTAATTTTGATGATTTTGACCACGCCGGGGTGGTGAAAATTTACATTTCTGGCATGAATTTGCACACTTCTTAAAATTCCAAATTTTAGGCTCAAAAAAGACTTTTGAACATCTATGGATACTGCGCAAATGATATGGGGACTAAAAAAATTTCTTGTAATTTTGATGATTTTGACCACCCCGGGGTGGTGAAAATTTACAATTCTGTCAAGAATTTGCACATTTGTCAAAATTCCAAAATTTAGGCTCAAAATAGACTTTTGAACATCTGTGGACACTGCGCAAATCATATGTGGACTAAAAAAAATTCTTGTAATTTTGATGATTTTGACCACCCCGGGGTGGTGAAAATTTACAATTCTGGCATGAATTTGCACATTTGTCAAAATTCCCAAATTTAGGCTCAAAATAGACTTTTGAACATCTATGGACACTGCGCAAATGATATGGGGACTAAAAAAATTCTTGTAATTTTGATGATTTTGACCACCCCGGGGTGGTGAAAATTTACATTTCTGGCATGAATTTGCACACTTCTTAAAATTCCAAATTTTAGGCTCAAAAAAGACTTTTGAACATCTATGGACACTGCGCAAATGATATGGGGACTAAAAAAATTTCTTGTAATTTTGATGATTTTGACCACCCTGGGGTGGTGAAAATTTACAATTCTGGCATGAATTTGCACATTTGTCAAAATTCCAAAATTTAGGCTCAAAATAGACTTTTGAACATCTGTGGACACTGCGGAAATCATATGTGGACTAAAAAAATTTCTTGTAATTTTGATGATTTTGACCACCCCGGGGTGGTGAAAATTTACAATTCTGTCTAGAATTTGCACATTTGTCAAAATTCCCAAATTTAGGCTCAAAATAGACTTTTGAACATCTATGGACACTGCGCAAATCATATCTGGACTAAAAAAATTTCTTGTAATTTTGATGATTTTGACCACCCCGGGGTGGTGAAAATTTACAATTCTGGCAAGAATTTGCACATTTGTCAAAATTCCAAAATTTAGGCTCAAAATAGACTTTTGAACATCTGTGGACACTGCGCAAATGTTATGTGGACTAAAAAAAATTCTTGTAATTTTGATGATTTTGACCACCCTGGGGTGGTGAAAATGTACAATTCTGGCATGAATTTGCACATTTGTCAAAATTCCAAAATTTAGGCTCAAAATAGACTTTTGAACATCTATGGACACTGCGCAAATGATATGGGGACTAAAAAAATTTCTTGTAATTTTGATGATTTTGACCACCCCGGGGTGGTGAAAATTTACATTTCTGGCATGAATTTGCACACTTCTTAAAATTCCAAATTTTAGGCTCAAAAAAGACTTTTGAACATCTATGGACACTGCGCAAATGATATGTGGACTAAAAAAATTTCTTGTAATTTTGATGATTTTGACCACCCCGGGGTGGTGAAAATTTACAATTCTGGCATGAATTTGCACATTTGTCAAAATTCCAAAATTTAGGCTCAAAATAGACTTTTGAACATCTATGGACACTGCGCAAATGATATGGGGACTAAAAAAATTTCTTGTAATTTTGATGATTTTGACCACCCCGGGGTGGTGAAAATTTACAATTCTGGCATGAATTTGCACACTTCTTAAAATTCCAAATTTTAGGCTCAAAAAAGACTTTTGAACATCTGTGGACACTGCGCAAATGATATGGGGACTTAAAAAATTTCTTGTAATTTTGATGATTTTGACAACCCCGGGGTGGTGAAAATTTACAATTCTGGCAAGAATTTCAACATTTGTCAAAATTCCCAAATCTAGGCTCAAAATAGACTTTTGAACATCTGTGGACACTGCGCAAATGATATGTGGACTAAAAAAATTTCGTGTAATTTTGATGATTTTGACCACGCCGGGGTGGTGAAAATTTACATTTCTGGCATGAATTTGCACACTTCTTAAAATTCCAAATTTTAGGCTCAAAAAAGACTTTTGAACATCTATGGATACTGCGCAAATGATATGGGGACTAAAAAAATTTCGTGTAATTTTGATGATTTTGACCACCCCGGGGTGGTGAAAATTTACAATTCTGTCAAGAATTTGCACATTTGTCAAAATTCCAAAATTTAGGCTCAAAATAGACTTTTGAACATCTATGGACACTGCGCAAATGATATGGGGACTAAAAAAATTCTTGTAATTTTGATGATTTTGACCACCCCGGGGTGGTGAAAATTTACATTTCTGGCATGAATTTGCACACTTCTTAAAATTCCAAATTTTAGGCTCAAAAAAGACTTTTGAACATCTATGGACACTGCGCAAATGATATGGGGACTAAAAAAATTTCTTGTAATTTTGATGATTTTGACCACCCCGGGGTGGTGAAAATTTACAATTCTGGCATGAATTTGCACATTTGTCAAAATTCCCAAATTTAGGCTCAAAATAGACTTTTGAACATCTGTGGACACTGCGCAAATCATATGTGGACTAAAAAAATTTCTTGTAATTTTGATGATTTTGACCACCCCGGGGTGGTGAAAATTTACAATTCTGTCTAGAATTTGCACATTTGTCAAAATTCCCAAATTTAGGCTCAAAATAGACTTTTGAACATCTATGGACACTGCGCAAATCATATCTGGACTAAAAAAATTTCTTGTAATTTTGATGATTTTGACCACCCCGGGGTGGTGAAAATTTACAATTCTGGCAAGAATTTGCACATTTGTCAAAATTCCGAAATTTAGGCTCAAAATAGACTTTTGAACATCTGTGGACACTGCGCAAATGTTATGTGGACTAAAAAAAATTCTTGTAATTTTGATGATTTTGACCACCCTGGGGTGGTGAAAATGTACAATTCTGGCATGAATTTGCACATTTGTCAAAATTCCAAAATTTAGGCTCAAAATAGACTTTTGAACATCTATGGACACTGCGCAAATGATATGGGGACTAAAAAAATTTCTTGTAATTTTGATGATTTTGACCACCCCGGGGTGGTGAAAATTTACATTTCTGGCATGAATTTGCACACTTCTTAAAATTCCAAATTTTAGGCTCAAAAAAGACTTTTGAACATCTATGGACACTGCGCAAATGATATGGGGACTAAAAAAATTTCTTGTAATTTTGATGATTTTGACCACCCCGGGGTGGTGAAAATTTACAATTCTGGCATGAATTTGCACATTTGTCAAAATTCCAAAATTTAGGCTCAAAATAGACTTTTGAACATCTATGGACACTGCGCAAATGATATGGGGACTAAAAAAATTTCTTGTAATTTTGATGATTTTGACCACCCCGGGGTGGTGAAAATTTACAAATCTGGCATGAATTTGCACACTTCTTAAAATTCCAAATTTTAGGCTCAAAAAAGACTTTTGAACATCTATGGACACTGCGCAAATGATATGGGGACTTAAAAAATTTCTTGTAATTTTGATGATTTTGACAACCCCGGGGTGGTGAAAATTTACAATTCTGGCAAGAATTTCAACATTTGTCAAAATTCCCAAATCTAGGCTCAAAATAGACTTTTGAACATCTGTGGACACTGCGCAAATGATATGTGGACTAAAAAAATTTCGTGTAATTTTGATGATTTTGACCACGCCGGGGTGGTGAAAATTTACATTTCTGGCATGAATTTGCACACTTCTTAAAATTCCAAATTTTAGGCTCAAAAAAGACTTTTGAACATCTATGGATACTGCGCAAATGATATGGGGACTAAAAAAATTTCTTGTAATTTTGATGATTTTGACCACCCCGGGGTGGTGAAAATTTACAATTCTGTCAAGAATTTGCACATTTGTCAAAATTCCAAAATTTAGGCTCAAAATAGACTTTTGAACATCTGTGGACACTGCGCAAATGATATGTGGACTAAAAAAAATTCTTGTAATTTTGATGATTTTGACCACCCCGGGGTGGTGAAAATTTACAATTCTGGCATGAATTTGCACATTTGTCAAAATTCCCAAATTTAGGCTCAAAATAGACTTTTGAACATCTATGGACACTGCGCAAATGATATGGGGACTAAAAAAATTTCTTGTAATTTTGATGATTTTGACCACCCCGGGGTGGTGAAAATTTACAATTCTGGCAAGAATTTGCACATTTGTCAAAATTCCCAAATTTAGGCTCAAAATAGACTTTTGAACATCTGTGGACACTGCGCAAATGTTATGTGGACTAAAAAAATTTCGTGTAATTTTGATGATTTTGACCACCCCGGGGTGGTGAAAATTCACAATTCTGGCATGAATTTGCACATTTGTCAAAATTCCAAAATTTAGGCTCAAAATAGACTTTTGAACATCTATGGACACTGCGCAAATGATATGGGGACTAAAAAAATTCTTGTAATTTTGATGATTTTGACCACCCCGGGGTGGTGAAAATTTACATTTCTGGCATGAATTTGCACACTTCTTAAAATTCCAAATTTTAGGCTCAAAAAAGACTTTTGAACATCTATGGACACTGCGCAAATGATATGGGGACTAAAAAAATTTCTTGTAATTTTGATGATTTTGACCACCCCGGGGTGGTGAAAATTTACAATTCTGGCATGAATTTGCACATTTGTCAAAATTCCCAAATTTAGGCTCAAAATAGACTTTTGAACATCTGTGGACACTGCGCAAATCATATGTGGACTAAAAAAATTTCTTGTAATTTTGATGATTTTGACCACCCCGGGGTGGTGAAAATTTACAATTCTGTCTAGAATTTGCACATTTGTCAAAATTCCCAAATTTAGGCTCAAAATAGACTTTTGAACATCTATGGACACTGCGCAAATCATATCTGGACTAAAAAAATTTCTTGTAATTTTGATGATTTTGACCACCCCGGGGTGGTGAAAATTTACAATTCTGGCAAGAATTTGCACATTTGTCAAAATTCCGAAATTTAGGCTCAAAATAGACTTTTGAACATCTGTGGACACTGCGCAAATGTTATGTGGACTAAAAAAAATTCTTGTAATTTTGATGATTTTGACCACCCTGGGGTGGTGAAAATGTACAATTCTGGCATGAATTTGCACATTTGTCAAAATTCCAAAATTTAGGCTCAAAATAGACTTTTGAACATCTGTGGACACTGCGCAAATGTTATGTGGACTAAAAAAATTTCGTGTAATTTTGATGATTTTGACCACCCCGGGGTGGTGAAAATTTACAATTCTGGCATGAATTTGCACATTTGTCAAAATTCCCAAATTTAGGCTCAAAATAGACTTTTGAACATCTATGGACACTGCGCAAATGATATGGGGACTAAAAAAATTTCTTGTAATTTTGATGATTTTGACCACCCCGGGGTGGTGAAAATTTACAATTCTGGCAAGAATTTGCACATTTGTCAAAATTCCAAAATTTAGGCTCAAAATAGACTTTTGAACATCTGTGGACACTGCGCAAATGTTATGTGGACTAAAAAAATTTCGTGTAATTTTGATGATTTTGACCACCCCGGGGTGGTGAAAATTTACAATTCTGGCATGAATTTGCACATTTGTCAAAATTCCAAAATTTAGGCTCAAAATAGACTTTTGAACATCTGTGGACACTGCGCAAATGTTATGTGGACTAAAAAAAATTCTTGTAATTTTGATGATTTTGACCACCCTGGGGTGGTGAAAATGTACAATTCTGGCATGAATTTGCACATTTGTCAAAATTCCAAAATTTAGGCTCAAAATAGACTTTTGAACATCTATGGACACTGCGCAAATGATATGGGGACTAAAAAAATTTCTTGTAATTTTGATGATTTTGACCACCCCGGGGTGGTGAAAATTTACATTTCTGGCATGAATTTGCACACTTCTTAAAATTCCAAATTTTAGGCTCAAAAAAGACTTTTGAACATCTATGGACACTGCGCAAATGATATGGGGACTAAAAAAATTTCTTGTAATTTTGATGATTTTGACCACCCCGGGGTGGTGAAAATTTACAATTCTGGCATGAATTTGCACATTTGTCAAAATTCCAAAATTTAGGCTCAAAATAGACTTTTGAACATCTATGGACACTGCGCAAATGATATGGGGACTAAAAAAATTTCTTGTAATTTTGATGATTTTGACCACCCCGGGGTGGTGAAAATTTACAATTCTGGCATGAATTTGCACACTTCTTAAAATTCCAAATTTTAGGCTCAAAAAAGACTTTTGAACATCTATGGACACTGCGCAAATGATATGGGGACTTAAAAAATTTCTTGTAATTTTGATGATTTTGACAACCCCGGGGTGGTGAAAATTTACAATTCTGGCAAGAATTTCAACATTTGTCAAAATTCCCAAATCTAGGCTCAAAATAGACTTTTGAACATCTGTGGACACTGCGCAAATGATATGTGGACTAAAAAAATTTCTTGTAATTTTGATGATTTTGACCACGCCGGGGTGGTGAAAATTTACATTTCTGGCATGAATTTGCACACTTCTTAAAATTCCAAATTTTAGGCTCAAAAAAGACTTTTGAACATCTATGGATACTGCGCAAATGATATGGGGACTAAAAAAATTTCTTGTAATTTTGATGATTTTGACCACCCCGGGGTGGTGAAAATTTACAATTCTGTCAAGAATTTGCACATTTGTCAAAATTCCAAAATTTAGGCTCAAAATAGACTTTTGAACATCTGTGGACACTGCGCAAATGATATGTGGACTAAAAAAAATTCTTGTAATTTTGATGATTTTGACCACCCCGGGGTGGTGAAAATTTACAATTCTGGCATGAATTTGCACATTTGTCAAAATTCCCAAATTTAGGCTCAAAATAGACTTTTGAACATCTATGGACACTGCGCAAATGATATGGGGACTAAAAAAATTTCTTGTAATTTTGATGATTTTGACCACCCCGGGGTGGTGAAAATTTACAATTCTGGCAAGAATTTGCACATTTGTCAAAATTCCCAAATTTAGGCTCAAAATAGACTTTTGAACATCTGTGGACACTGCGCAAATGTTATGTGGACTAAAAAAATTTCGTGTAATTTTGATGATTTTGACCACCCCGGGGTGGTGAAAATTCACAATTCTGGCATGAATTTGCACATTTGTCAAAATTCCAAAATTTAGGCTCAAAATAGACTTTTGAACATCTATGGACACTGCGCAAATGATATGGGGACTAAAAAAATTCTTGTAATTTTGATGATTTTGACCACCCCGGGGTGGTGAAAATTTACATTTCTGGCATGAATTTGCACACTTCTTAAAATTCCAAATTTTAGGCTCAAAAAAGACTTTTGAACATCTATGGACACTGCGCAAATGATATGGGGACTAAAAAAATTTCTTGTAATTTTGATGATTTTGACCACCCCGGGGTGGTGAAAATTTACAATTCTGGCATGAATTTGCACATTTGTCAAAATTCCCAAATTTAGGCTCAAAATAGACTTTTGAACATCTGTGGACACTGCGCAAATCATATGTGGACTAAAAAAATTTCTTGTAATTTTGATGATTTTGACCACCCCGGGGTGGTGAAAATTTACAATTCTGTCTAGAATTTGCACATTTGTCAAAATTCCCAAATTTAGGCTCAAAATAGACTTTTGAACATCTATGGACACTGCGCAAATCATATCTGGACTAAAAAAATTTCTTGTAATTTTGATGATTTTGACCACCCCGGGGTGGTGAAAATTTACAATTCTGGCAAGAATTTGCACATTTGTCAAAATTCCGAAATTTAGGCTCAAAATAGACTTTTGAACATCTGTGGACACTGCGCAAATGTTATGTGGACTAAAAAAAATTCTTGTAATTTTGATGATTTTGACCACCCTGGGGTGGTGAAAATGTACAATTCTGGCATGAATTTGCACATTTGTCAAAATTCCAAAATTTAGGCTCAAAATAGACTTTTGAACATCTGTGGACACTGCGCAAATGTTATGTGGACTAAAAAAATTTCGTGTAATTTTGATGATTTTGACCACCCCGGGGTGGTGAAAATTTACAATTCTGGCATGAATTTGCACATTTGTCAAAATTCCCAAATTTAGGCTCAAAATAGACTTTTGAACATCTATGGACACTGCGCAAATGATATGGGGACTAAAAAAATTTCTTGTAATTTTGATGATTTTGACCACCCCGGGGTGGTGAAAATTTACAATTCTGGCAAGAATTTGCACATTTGTCAAAATTCCAAAATTTAGGCTCAAAATAGACTTTTGAACATCTGTGGACACTGCGCAAATGTTATGTGGACTAAAAAAATTTCGTGTAATTTTGATGATTTTGACCACCCCGGGGTGGTGAAAATTTAGAATTCTGGCATGAATTTGCACATTTGTCAAAATTCCAAAATTTAGGCTCAAAATAGACTTTTGAACATCTATGGACACTGCGCAAATGATATGGGGACTAAAAAAATTCTTGTAATTTTGATGATTTTGACCACCCCGGGGTGGTGAAAATTTACATTTCTGGCATGAATTTGCACACTTCTTAAAATTCCAAATTTTAGGCTCAAAAAAGACTTTTGAACATCTATGGACACTGCGCAAATGATATGGGGACTAAAAAAATTTCTTGTAATTTTGATGATTTTGACCACCCCGGGGTGGTGAAAATTTACAATTCTGGCATGAATTTGCACATTTGTCAAAATTCCCAAATTTAGGCTCAAAATAGACTTTTGAACATCTGTGGACACTGCGCAAATCATATGTGGACTAAAAAAATTTCTTGTAATTTTGATGATTTTGACCACCCCGGGGTGGTGAAAATTTACAATTCTGTCTAGAATTTGCACATTTGTCAAAATTCCCAAATTTAGGCTCAAAATAGACTTTTGAACATCTATGGACACTGCGCAAATCATATCTGGACTAAAAAAATTTCTTGTAATTTTGATGATTTTGACCACCCCGGGGTGGTGAAAATTTACAATTCTGGCAAGAATTTGCACATTTGTCAAAATTCCGAAATTTAGGCTCAAAATAGACTTTTGAACATCTGTGGACACTGCGCAAATGTTATGTGGACTAAAAAAAATTCTTGTAATTTTGATGATTTTGACCACCCTGGGGTGGTGAAAATGTACAATTCTGGCATGAATTTGCACATTTGTCAAAATTCCAAAATTTAGGCTCAAAATAGACTTTTGAACATCTGTGGACACTGCGCAAATGTTATGTGGACTAAAAAAATTTCGTGTAATTTTGATGATTTTGACCACCCCGGGGTGGTGAAAATTTACAATTCTGGCATGAATTTGCACATTTGTCAAAATTCCCAAATTTAGGCTCAAAATAGACTTTTGAACATCTATGGACACTGCGCAAATGATATGGGGACTAAAAAAATTCTTGTAATTTTGATGATTTTGACCACCCCGGGGTGGTGAAAATTTACATTTCTGGCATGAATTTGCACACTTCTTAAAATTCCAAATTTTAGGCTCAAAAAAGACTTTTGAACATCTATGGACACTGCGCAAATGATATGGGGACTAAAAAAATTTCTTGTAATTTTGATGATTTTGACCACCCCGGGGTGGTGAAAATTTACAATTCTGGCATGAATTTGCACATTTGTCAAAATTCCCAAATTTAGGCTCAAAATAGACTTTTGAACATCTGTGGACACTGCGCAAATCATATGTGGACTAAAAAAATTTCTTGTAATTTTGATGATTTTGACCACCCCGGGGTGGTGAAAATTTACAATTCTGTCTAGAATTTGCACATTTGTCAAAATTCCCAAATTTAGGCTCAAAATAGACTTTTGAACATCTATGGACACTGCGCAAATCATATCTGGACTAAAAAAATTTCTTGTAATTTTGATGATTTTGACCACCCCGGGGTGGTGAAAATTTACAATTCTGGCAAGAATTTGCACATTTGTCAAAATTCCGAAATTTAGGCTCAAAATAGACTTTTGAACATCTGTGGACACTGCGCAAATGTTATGTGGACTAAAAAAAATTCTTGTAATTTTGATGATTTTGACCACCCTGGGGTGGTGAAAATGTACAATTCTGGCATGAATTTGCACATTTGTCAAAATTCCAAAATTTAGGCTCAAAATAGACTTTTGAACATCTATGGACACTGCGCAAATGATATGGGGACTAAAAAAATTTCTTGTAATTTTGATGATTTTGACCACCCCGGGGTGGTGAAAATTTACATTTCTGGCATGAATTTGCACACTTCTTAAAATTCCAAATTTTAGGCTCAAAAAAGACTTTTGAACATCTATGGACACTGCGCAAATGATATGGGGACTAAAAAAATTTCTTGTAATTTTGATGATTTTGACCACCCCGGGGTGGTGAAAATTTACAATTCTGTCTAGAATTTGCACATTTGTCAAAATTCCAAAATTTAGGCTCAAAATAGACTTTTGAACATCTATGGACACTGCGCAAATGATATGGGGACTAAAAAAATTTCTTGTAATTTTGATGATTTTGACCACCCCGGGGTGGTGAAAATTTACAATTCTGGCATGAATTTGCACACTTCTTAAAATTCCAAATTTTAGGCTCAAAATAGACTTTTGAACATCTATGGACACTGCGCAAATGATATGGGGACTTAAAAAATTTCTTGTAATTTTGATGATTTTGACCACCCCGGGGTGGTGAAAATTTACAATTCTGGCAAGAATTTCAACATTTGTCAAAATTCCCAAATCTAGGCTCAAAATAGACTTTTGAACATCTGTGGACACTGCGCAAATGATATGTGGACTAAAAAAATTTCGTGTTTTTTTGATGATTTTGACCACGCCGGGGTGGTGAAAATTTACATTTCTGGCATGAATTTGCACACTTCTTAAAATTCCAAATTTTAGGCTCAAAATAGACTTTTGAACATCTATGGACACTGCGCAAATGATATGGGGACTAAAAAAATTTCTTGTAATTTTGATGATTTTGACCACCCCGGGGTGGTGAAAATTTACAATTCTGGCAAGAATTTGCACATTTGTCAAAATTCCAAAATTTAGGCTCAAAATAGACTTTTGAACATCTGTGGACACTGCGCAAATGTTATGTGGACTAAAAAAATTTCTTGTAATTTTGATGATTTTGACCACCCCGGGGTGGTGAAAATTTACAATTCTGGCATGAATTTGCACATTTGTCAAAATTCTAAAATTTAGGCTCAAAATAGACTTTTGAACATCTATGGACACTGCGCAAATGATATGGGGACTAAAAAAATTCTTGTAATTTTGATGATTTTGACCACCCCGGGGTGGTGAAAATTTACATTTCTGGCATGAATTTGCACACTTCTTAAAATTCCAAATTTTAGGCTCAAAAAAGACTTTTGAACATCTATGGATACTGCGCAAATGATATGGGGACTAAAAAAATTTCTTGTAATTTTGATGATTTTGACCACCCCGGGGTGGTGAAAATTTACAATTCTGTCAAGAATTTGCACATTTGTCAAAATTCCAAAATTTAGGCTCAAAATAGACTTTTGAACATCTGTGGACACTGCGCAAATGATATGTGGACTAAAAAAAATTCTTGTAATTTTGATGATTTTGACCACCCCGGGGTGGTGAAAATTTACAATTCTGGCATGAATTTGCACATTTGTCAAAATTCCCAAATTTAGGCTCAAAATAGACTTTTGAACATCTATGGACACTGCGCAAATGATATGGGGACTAAAAAAATTTCTTGTAATTTTGATGATTTTGACCACCCCGGGGTGGTGAAAATTTACAATTCTGGCATGAATTTGCACATTTGTCAAAATTCCCAAATTTAGGCTCAAAAAAGACTTTTGAACATCTATGGACACTGCGCAAATGATATGGGGACTAAAAAAATTTCTTGTAATTTTGATGATTTTGACCACCCCGGGGTGGTGAAAATTTACAATTCTGGCATGAATTTGCACATTTGTCAAAATTCCCAAATTTAGGCTCAAAATAGACTTTTGAACATCTATGGACACTGCGCAAATGATATGGGGACTAAAAAAATTTCTTGTAATTTTGATGATTTTGACCACCCCGGGGTGGTGAAAATTTACAATTCTGGCAAGAATTTGCACATTTGTCAAAATTCCAAAATTTAGGCTCAAAATAGACTTTTGAACATCTGTGGACACTGCGCAAATGTTATGTGGACTAAAAAAATTTCGTGTAATTTTGATGATTTTGACCACCCCGGGGTGGTGAAAATTTACAATTCTGGCATGAATTTGCACATTTGTCAAAATTCCAAAATTTAGGCTCAAAATAGACTTTTGAACATCTATGGACACTGCGCAAATGATATGGGGACTAAAAAAATTCTTGTAATTTTGATGATTTTGACCACCCCGGGGTGGTGAAAATTTACATTTCTGGCATGAATTTGCACACTTCTTAAAATTCCAAATTTTAGGCTCAAAAAAGACTTTTGAACATCTATGGACACTGCGCAAATGATATGGGGACTAAAAAAATTTCTTGTAATTTTGATGATTTTGACCACCCCGGGGTGGTGAAAATTTACAATTCTGGCATGAATTTGCACATTTGTCAAAATTCCCAAATTTAGGCTCAAAATAGACTTTTGAACATCTGTGGACACTGCGCAAATCATATGTGGACTAAAAAAATTTCTTGTAATTTTGATGATTTTGACCACCCCGGGGTGGTGAAAATTTACAATTCTGTCTAGAATTTGCACATTTGTCAAAATTCCCAAATTTAGGCTCAAAATAGACTTTTGAACATCTATGGACACTGCGCAAATGATATCTGGACTAAAAAAATTTCTTGTAATTTTGATGATTTTGACCACCCCGGGGTGGTGAAAATTTACAATTCTGGCAAGAATTTGCACATTTGTCAAAATTCCGAAATTTAGGCTCAAAATAGACTTTTGAACATCTGTGGACACTGCGCAAATGTTATGTGGACTAAAAAAAATTCTTGTAATTTTGATGATTTTGACCACCCTGGGGTGGTGAAAATGTACAATTCTGGCATGAATTTGCACATTTGTCAAAATTCCAAAATTTAGGCTCAAAATAGACTTTTGAACATCTATGGACACTGCGCAAATGATATGGGGACTAAAAAAATTTCTTGTAATTTTGATGATTTTGACCACCCCGGGGTGGTGAAAATTTACATTTCTGGCATGAATTTGCACACTTCTTAAAATTCCAAATTTTAGGCTCAAAAAAGACTTTTGAACATCTATGGACACTGCGCAAATGATATGGGGACTAAAAAAATTTCTTGTAATTTTGATAATTTTGACCACCCCGGGGTGGTGAAAATTTACAATTCTGGCATGAATTTGCACATTTGTCAAAATTCCAAAATTTAGGCTCAAAATAGACTTTTGAACATCTATGGACACTGCGCAAATGATATGGGGACTAAAAAAATTTCTTGTAATTTTGATGATTTTGACCACCCCGGGGTGGTGAAAATTTACAATTCTGGCATGAATTTGCACACTTCTTAAAATTCCAAATTTTAGGCTCAAAAAAGACTTTTGAACATCTATGGACACTGCGCAAATGATATGGGGACTTAAAAAATTTCTTGTAATTTTGATGATTTTGACAACCCCGGGGTGGTGAAAATTTACAATTCTGGCAAGAATTTCAACATTTGTCAAAATTCCCAAATCTAGGCTCAAAATAGACTTTTGAACATCTGTGGACACTGCGCAAATGATATGGGGACTTAAAAAATTTCTTGTAATTTTGATGATTTTGACAACCCCGGGGTGGTGAAAATTTACAATTCTGGCAAGAATTTCAACATTTGTCAAAATTCCCAAATCTAGGCTCAAAATAGACTTTTGAACATTTGTGGACACTGCGCAAATGATATGTGGACTAAAAAAATTTCGTGTAATTTTGATGATTTTGACCACGCCGGGGTGGTGAAAATTTACAATTCTGGCAAGAATTTGCACATTTGTCAAAATTCCAAAATTTAGGCTCAAAATAGACTTTTGAACATCTGTGGACACTGCGCAAATGTTATGTGGACTAAAAAAATTTCGTGTAATTTTGATGATTTTGACCACCCCGGGGTGGTGAAAATTTACAATTCTGGCAAGAATTTGCACATTTGTCAAAATTCCAAAATTTAGGCTCAAAATAGACTTTTGAACATCTATGGACACTGCGCAAATGATATGGGGACTTAAAAAAATTTCTTGTAATTTTGATGATTTTGACCACCCCGGGGTGGTGAAAATTTACATTTCTGGCATGAATTTGCACACTTCTTAAAATTCCAAATTTTAGGCTCAAAAAAGACTTTTGAACATCTATGGATACTGCGCAAATGATATGGGGACTAAAAAAATTTCTTGTAATTTTGATGATTTTGACCACCCCGGGGTGGTGAAAATTTACAATTCTGGCATGAATTTGCACACTTCTTAAAATTCCAAATTTTAGGCTCAAAAAAGACTTTTGAACATCTATGGACACTGCGCAAATGATATGGGGACTTAAAAAATTTCTTGTAATTTTGATGATTTTGACAACCCCGGGGTGGTGAAAATTTACAATTCTGGCAAGAATTTCAACATTTGTCAAAATTCCCAAATCTAGGCTCAAAATAGACTTTTGAACATTTGTGGACACTGCGCAAATGATATGTGGACTAAAAAAATTTCGTGTAATTTTGATGATTTTGACCACGCCGGGGTGGTGAAAATTTACAATTCTGGCAAGAATTTGCACATTTGTCAAAATTCCAAAATTTAGGCTCAAAATAGACTTTTGAACATCTGTGGACACTGCGCAAATGTTATGTGGACTAAAAAAATTTCGTGTAATTTTGATGATTTTGACCACCCCGGGGTGGTGAAAATTTACAATTCTGGCAAGAATTTGCACATTTGTCAAAATTCCAAAATTTAGGCTCAAAATAGACTTTTGAACATCTATGGACACTGCGCAAATGATATGGGGACTTAAAAACATTTCTTGTAATTTTGATGATTTTGACCACCCCGGGGTGGTGAAAATTTACAATTCTGGCATGAATTTGCACACTTCTTAAAATTCCAAATTTTAGGCTCAAAAAAGACTTTTGAATATCTATGGACACTGCGCAAATGATATGGGGACTTAACAAATTTCGTGTAATTTTGATGATTTTGACCACGCCGGGGTGGTGAAAATTTACAATTCTGGCAAGAATTTGCACATTTGTCAAAATTCCAAAATTTAGGCTCAAAATAGACTTTTGAACATCTGTGGACACTGCGCAAATGTTATGTGGACTAAAAAAATTTCGTGTAATTTTGATGATTTTGACCACCCCGGGGTGGTGAAAATTTACAATTCTGGCAAGAATTTGCACATTTGTCAAAATTCCAAAATTTAGGCTCAAAATAGACTTTTGAACATCTATGGACACTGCGCAAATGATATGGGGACTTAAAAAAATTTCTTGTAATTTTGATGATTTTGACCACCCCGGGGTGGTGAAAATTTACATTTCTGGCATGAATTTGCACACTTCTTAAAATTCCAAATTTTAGGCTCAAAAAAGACTTTTGAACATCTATGGATACTGCGCAAATGATATGGGGACTAAAAAAATTTCTTGTAATTTTGATGATTTTGACCACCCCGGGGTGGTGAAAATTTACAATTCTGGCATGAATTTGCACACTTCTTAAAATTCCAAATTTTAGGCTCAAAAAAGACTTTTGAACATCTATGGACACTGCGCAAATGATATGGGGACTTAAAAAATTTCTTGTAATTTTGATGATTTTGACAACCCCGGGGTGGTGAAAATTTACAATTCTGGCAAGAATTTCAACATTTGTCAAAATTCCCAAATCTAGGCTCAAAATAGACTTTTGAACATTTGTGGACACTGCGCAAATGATATGTGGACTAAAAAAATTTCGTGTAATTTTGATGATTTTGACCACGCCGGGGTGGTGAAAATTTACAATTCTGGCAAGAATTTGCACATTTGTCAAAATTCCAAAATTTAGGCTCAAAATAGACTTTTGAACATCTGTGGACACTGCGCAAATGTTATGTGGACTAAAAAAATTTCGTGTAATTTTGATGATTTTGACCACCCCGGGGTGGTGAAAATTTACAATTCTGGCAAGAATTTGCACATTTGTCAAAATTCCAAAATTTAGGCTCAAAATAGACTTTTGAACATCTATGGACACTGCGCAAATGATATGGGGACTTAAAAACATTTCTTGTAATTTTGATGATTTTGACCACCCCGGGGTGGTGAAAATTTACATTTCTGGCATGAATTTGCACACTTCTTAAAATTCCAAATTTTAGGCTCAAAAAAGACTTTTGAACATCTATGGATACTGCGCAAATGATATGGGGACTAAAAAAATTTCGTGTAATTTTGATGATTTTGACCACCCCGGGGTGGTGAAAATTTACAATTCTGTCAAGAATTTGCACATTTGTCAAAATTCCCAAATTTAGGCTCAAAATAGACTTTTGAACATCTGTGGACACTGCGCAAATCATATGTGGACTAAAAAAATTTCTTGTAATTTTGATGATTTTGACCACCCCGGGGTGGTGAAAATTTACATTTCTGTCTAGAATTTGCACATTTGTCAAAATTCCAAAATTTAGGCTCAAAATAGACTTTTGAACATCTATGGACACTGCGCAAATGATATGTGGACTAAAAAAATTTCTTGTAATTTTGATGATTTTGACCACCCCGGGGTGGTGAAAATTTACAATTCTGGCAAGAATTTGCACATTTGTCAAAATTCCGAAATTTAGGCTCAAAATAGACTTTTGAACATCTATGGACACTGCGCAAATGATATGGGGACTTAAAAAAATTTCTTGTAATTTTGATGATTTTGACCACCCCGGGGTGGTGAAAATTTACATTTCTGGCATGAATTTGCACACTTCTTAAAATTCCAAATTTTAGGCTCAAAAAAGACTTTTGAACATCTATGGATACTGCGCAAATGATATGGGGACTAAAAAAATTTCGTGTAATTTTGATGATTTTGACCACCCCGGGGTGGTGAAAATTTACAATTCTGTCAAGAATTTGCACATTTGTCAAAATTCCAAAATTTAGGCTCAAAATAGACTTTTGAACATCTGTGGACACTGCGCAAATGATATGTGGACTAAAAAAAATTCTTGTAATTTTGATGATTTTGACCACCCCGGGGTGGTGAAAATTTACAATTCTGGCATGAATTTGCACATTTGTCAAAATTCCCAAATTTAGGCTCAAAATAGACTTTTGAACATCTATGGACACTGCGCAAATGATATGGGGACTAAAAAAATTTCTTGTAATTTTGATGATTTTGACCACCCCGGGGTGGTGAAAATTTACAATTCTGGCATGAATTTGCACATTTGTCAAAATTCCCAAATTTAGGCTCAAAAAAGACTTTTGAACATCTATGGACACTGCGCAAATGATATGGGGACTAAAAAAATTTCTTGTAATTTTGATGATTTTGACCACCCCGGGGTGGTGAAAATTTACAATTCTGGCATGAATTTGCACATTTGTCAAAATTCCCAAATTTAGGCTCAAAATAGACTTTTGAACATCTATGGACACTGCGCAAATGATATGGGGACTAAAAAAATTTCTTGTAATTTTGATGATTTTGACAACCCCGGGGTGGTGAAAATTTACAATTCTGGCAAGAATTTGCACATTTGTCAAAATTCCCAAATTTAGGCTCAAAATAGACTTTTGAACATCTGTGGACACTGCGCAAATGTTATGTGGACTAAAAAAATTTCGTGTAATTTTGATGATTTTGACCACCCCGGGGTGGTGAAAATTTACAATTCTGGCATGAATTTGCACATTTGTCAAAATTCCAAAATTTAGGCTCAAAATAGACTTTTGAACATCTATGGACACTGCGCAAATGATATGGGGACTAAAAAAATTCTTGTAATTTTGATGATTTTGACCACCCCGGGGTGGTGAAAATTTACATTTCTGGCATGAATTTGCACACTTCTTAAAATTCCAAATTTTAGGCTCAAAAAAGACTTTTGAACATCTATGGATACTGCGCAAATGATATGGGGACTAAAAAAATTTCTTGTAATTTTGATGATTTTGACCACCCCGGGGTGGTGAAAATTTACAATTCTGGCATGAATTTGCACACTTCTTAAAATTCCAAATTTTAGGCTCAAAAAAGACTTTTGAACATCTATGGACACTGCGCAAATGATATGGGGACTTAAAAAATTTCTTGTAATTTTGATGATTTTGACAACCCCGGGGTGGTGAAAATTTACAATTCTGGCAAGAATTTCAACATTTGTCAAAATTCCCAAATCTAGGCTCAAAATAGACTTTTGAACATTTGTGGACACTGCGCAAATGATATGTGGACTAAAAAAATTTCGTGTAATTTTGATGATTTTGACCACGCCGGGGTGGTGAAAATTTACAATTCTGGCAAGAATTTGCACATTTGTCAAAATTCCAAAATTTAGGCTCAAAATAGACTTTTGAACATCTGTGGACACTGCGCAAATGTTATGTGGACTAAAAAAATTTCGTGTAATTTTGATGATTTTGACCACCCCGGGGTGGTGAAAATTTACAATTCTGGCATGAATTTGCACATTTGTCAAAATTCCCAAATTTAGGCTCAAAATAGACTTTTGAACATCTATGGACACTGCGCAAATGATATGGGGACTTAAAAACATTTCTTGTAATTTTGATGATTTTGACCACCCCGGGGTGGTGAAAATTTACATTTCTGGCATGAATTTGCACACTTCTTAAAATTCCAAATTTTAGGCTCAAAAAAGACTTTTGAACATCTATGGATACTGCGCAAATGATATGGGGACTAAAAAAATTTCGTGTAATTTTGATGATTTTGACCACCCCGGGGTGGTGAAAATTTACAATTCTGTCAAGAATTTGCACATTTGTCAAAATTCCCAAATTTAGGCTCAAAATAGACTTTTGAACATCTGTGGACACTGCGCAAATCATATGTGGACTAAAAAAATTTCTTGTAATTTTGATGATTTTGACCACCCCGGGGTGGTGAAAATTTACAATTCTGTCTAGAATTTGCACATTTGTCAAAATTCCCAAATTTAGGCTCAAAATAGACTTTTGAACATCTATGGACACTGCGCAAATGATATGTGGACTAAAAAAATTTCTTGTAATTTTGATGATTTTGACCACCCCGGGGTGGTGAAAATTTACAATTCTGGCAAGAATTTGCACATTTGTCAAAATTCCGAAATTTAGGCTCAAAATAGACTTTTGAACATCTATGGACACTGCGCAAATGATATGGGGACTTAAAAAAATTTCTTGTAATTTTGATGATTTTGACCACCCCGGGGTGGTGAAAATTTACATTTCTGGCATGAATTTGCACACTTCTTAAAATTCCAAATTTTAGGCTCAAAAAAGACTTTTGAACATCTATGGATACTGCGCAAATGATATGGGGACTAAAAAAATTTCGTGTAATTTTGATGATTTTGACCACCCCGGGGTGGTGAAAATTTACAATTCTGTCAAGAATTTGCACATTTGTCAAAATTCCAAAATTTAGGCTCAAAATAGACTTTTGAACATCTGTGGACACTGCGCAAATGATATGTGGACTAAAAAAAATTCTTGTAATTTTGATGATTTTGACCACCCCGGGGTGGTGAAAATTTACAATTCTGGCATGAATTTGCACATTTGTCAAAATTCCCAAATTTAGGCTCAAAATAGACTTTTGAACATCTGTGGACACTGCGCAAATGTTATGTGGACTAAAAAAATTTCGTGTAATTTTGATGATTTTGACCACCCCGGGGTGGTGAAAATTTACAATTCTGGCATGAATTTGCACATTTGTCAAAATTCCAAAATTTAGGCTCAAAATAGACTTTTGAACATCTATGGACACTGCGCAAATGATATGTGGACTAAAAAAATTCTTGTAATTTTGATGATTTTGACCACCCCGGGGTGGTGAAAATTTACATTTCTGGCATGAATTTGCACACTTCTTAAAATTCCAAATTTTAGGCTCAAAAAAGACTTTTGAACATCTATGGACACTGCGCAAATGATATGGGGACTAAAAAAATTTCGTGTAATTTTGATGATTTTGACCACCCCGGGGTGGTGAAAATTTACAATTCTGGCATGAATTTGCACATTTGTCAAAATTCCCAAATTTAGGCTCAAAATAGACTTTTGAACATCTGTGGACACTGCGCAAATCATATGTGGACTAAAAAAATTTCTTGTAATTTTGATGATTTTGACCACCCCGGGGTGGTGAAAATTTACAATTCTGTCTAGAATTTGCACATTTGTCAAAATTCCCAAATTTAGGCTCAAAATAGACTTTTGAACATCTATGGACACTGCGCAAATCATATGTGGACTAAAAAAATTTCTTGTAATTTTGATGATTTTGACCACCCCGGGGTGGTGAAAATTTACAATTCTGGCAAGAATTTGCACATTTGTCAAAATTCCGAAATTTAGGCTCAAAATAGACTTTTGAACATCTGTGGACACTGCGCAAATGTTATGTGGACTAAAAAAAATTCTTGTAATTTTGATGATTTTGACCACCCTGGGGTGGTGAAAATGTACAATTCTGGCATGAATTTGCACATTTGTCAAAATTCCAAAATTTAGGCTCAAAATAGACTTTTGAACATCTATGGACACTGCGCAAATGATATGGGGACTAAAAAAATTTCTTGTAATTTTGATGATTTTGACCACCCCGGGGTGGTGAAAATTTACATTTCTGGCATGAATTTGCACACTTCTTAAAATTCCAAATTTTAGGCTCAAAAAAGACTTTTGAACATCTATGGATACTGCGCAAATGATATGGGGACTAAAAAAATTTCGTGTAATTTTGATGATTTTGACCACCCCGGGGTGGTGAAAATTTACAATTCTGTCAAGAATTTGCACATTTGTCAAAATTCCAAAATTTAGGCTCAAAATAGACTTTTGAACATCTGTGGACACTGCGCAAATGATATGTGGACTAAAAAAAATTCTTGTAATTTTGATGATTTTGACCACCCCGGGGTGGTGAAAATTTACAATTCTGGCATGAATTTGCACATTTGTCAAAATTCCCAAATTTAGGCTCAAAATAGACTTTTGAACATCTGTGGACACTGCGCAAATGTTATGTGGACTAAAAAAATTTCGTGTAATTTTGATGATTTTGACCACCCCGGGGTGGTGAAAATTTACAATTCTGGCATGAATTTGCACATTTGTCAAAATTCCAAAATTTAGGCTCAAAATAGACTTTTGAACATCTATGGACACTGCGCAAATGATATGGGGACTAAAAAAATTCTTGTAATTTTGATGATTTTGACCACCCCGGGGTGGTGAAAATTTACATTTCTGGCATGAATTTGCACACTTCTTAAAATTCCAAATTTTAGGCTCAAAAAAGACTTTTGAACATCTATGGACACTGCGCAAATGATATGGGGACTAAAAAAATTTCGTGTAATTTTGATGATTTTGACCACCCCGGGGTGGTGAAAATTTACAATTCTGGCATGAATTTGCACATTTGTCAAAATTCCCAAATTTAGGCTCAAAATAGACTTTTGAACATCTGTGGACACTGCGCAAATCATATGTGGACTAAAAAAATTTCTTGTAATTTTGATGATTTTGACCACCCCGGGGTGGTGAAAATTTACAATTCTGTCTAGAATTTGCACATTTGTCAAAATTCCCAAATTTAGGCTCAAAATAGACTTTTGAACATCTATGGACACTGCGCAAATCATATGTGGACTAAAAAAATTTCTTGTAATTTTGATGATTTTGACCACCCCGGGGTGGTGAAAATTTACAATTCTGGCAAGAATTTGCACATTTGTCAAAATTCCGAAATTTAGGCTCAAAATAGACTTTTGAACATCTGTGGACACTGCGCAAATGTTATGTGGACTAAAAAAAATTCTTGTAATTTTGATGATTTTGACCACCCTGGGGTGGTGAAAATGTACAATTCTGGCATGAATTTGCACATTTGTCAAAATTCCAAAATTTAGGCTCAAAATAGACTTTTGAACATCTATGGACACTGCGCAAATGATATGGGGACTAAAAAAATTTCTTGTAATTTTGATGATTTTGACCACCCCGGGGTGGTGAAAATTTACATTTCTGGCATGAATTTGCACACTTCTTAAAATTCCAAATTTTAGGCTCAAAAAAGACTTTTGAACATCTATGGACACTGCGCAAATGATATGGGGACTAAAAAAATTTCTTGTAATTTTGATGATTTTGACCACCCCGGGGTGGTGAAAATTTACAATTCTGGCATGAATTTGCACATTTGTCAAAATTCCCAAATTTAGGCTCAAAATAGACTTTTGAACATCTATGGACACTGCGCAAATGATATGGGGACTAAAAAAATTTCTTGTAATTTTGATGATTTTGACCACCCCGGGGTGGTGAAAATTTACAATTCTGGCATGAATTTGCACACTTCTTAAAATTCCAAATTTTAGGCTCAAAAAAGACTTTTGAACACCTATGGACACTGCGCAAATGATATGGGGACTTAAAAAATTTCTTGTAATTTTGATGATTTTGACCACCCCGGGGTGGTGAAAATTTACAATTCTGGCAAGAATTTCAACATTTGTCAAAATTCCCAAATCTAGGCTCAAAATAGACTTTTGAACATCTGTGGACACTGCGCAAATGATATGTGGACTAAAAAAATTTCGTGTAATTTTGATGATTTTGACCACCCCGGGGTGGTGAAAATTTACAATTCTGGCAAGAATTTGCACATTTGTCAAAATTCCAAAATTTAGGCTCAAAATAGACTTTTGAACATCTGTGGACACTGCGCAAATGTTATGTGGACTAAAAAAATTTCGTGTAATTTTGATGATTTTGACCACCCCGGGGTGGTGAAAATTTACAATTCTGGCATGAATTTGCACATTTGTCAAAATTCCAAAATTTAGGCTCAAAATAGACTTTTGAACATCTATGGACACTGCGCAAATGATATGGGGACTTAAAAAAATTTCTTGTAATTTTGATGATTTTGACCACCCCGGGGTGGTGAAAATTTACATTTCTGGCATGAATTTGCACACTTCTTAAAATTCCAAATTTTAGGCTCAAAAAAGACTTTTGAACATCTATGGATACTGCGCAAATGATATGGGGACTAAAAAAATTTCGTGTAATTTTGATGATTTTGACCACCCCGGGGTGGTGAAAATTTACAATTCTGTCAAGAATTTGCACATTTGTCAAAATTCCAAAATTTAGGCTCAAAATAGACTTTTGAACATCTGTGGACACTGCGCAAATCATATGTGGACTAAAAAAATTTCTTGTAATTTTGATGATTTTGACCACCCCGGGGTGGTGAAAATTTACAATTCTGTCTAGAATTTGCACATTTGTCAAAATTCCCAAATTTAGGCTCAAAATAGACTTTTGAACATCTATGGACACTGCGCAAATCATATGTGGACTAAAAAAATTTCTTGTAATTTTGATGATTTTGACCACCCCGGGGTGGTGAAAATTTACAATTCTGGCAAGAATTTGCACATTTGTCAAAATTCCGAAATTTAGGCTCAAAATAGACTTTTGAACATCTGTGGACACTGCGCAAATGTTATGTGGACTAAAAAAAATTCTTGTAATTTTGATGATTTTGACCACCCTGGGGTGGTGAAAATGTACAATTCTGGCATGAATTTGCACATTTGTCAAAATTCCAAAATTTAGGCTCAAAATGGACTTTTGAACATCTATGGACACTGCGCAAATGATATGGGGACTAAAAAAATTTCGTGTAATTTTGATGATTTTGACCACCCCGGGGTGGTGAAAATTTACATTTCTGGCATGAATTTGCACACTTCTTAAAATTCCAAATTTTAGGCTCAAAAAAGACTTTTGAACATCTATGGACACTGCGCAAATGATATGGGGACTAAAAAAATTTCGTGTAATTTTGATGATTTTGACCACCCCGGGGTGGTGAAAATTTACAATTCTGGCATGAATTTGCACATTTGTCAAAATTCCCAAATTTAGGCTCAAAATAGACTTTTGAACATCTATGGACACTGCGCAAATGATATGGGGACTAAAAAAATTTCTTGTAATTTTGATGATTTTGACCACCCCGGGGTGGTGAAAATTTACAATTCTGGCATGAATTTGCACACTTCTTAAAATTCCAAATTTTAGGCTCAAAAAAGACTTTTGAACACCTATGGACACTGCGCAAATGATATGGGGACTTAAAAAATTTCTTGTAATTTTGATGATTTTGACCACCCCGGGGTGGTGAAAATTTACAATTCTGGCAAGAATTTCAACATTTGTCAAAATTCCCAAATCTAGGCTCAAAATAGACTTTTGAACATCTGTGGACACTGCGCAAATGATATGTGGACTAAAAAAATTTCGTGTAATTTTGATGATTTTGACCACGCCGGGGTGGTGAAAATTTACAATTCTGTCAAGAATTTGCACATTTGTCAAAATTCCCAAATTTAGGCTCAAAATAGACTTTTGAACATCTGTGGACACTGCGCAAATGTTATGTGGACTAAAAAAATTTCGTGTAATTTTGATGATTTTGACCACCCCGGGGTGGTGAAAATTTACAATTCTGGCATGAATTTGCACATTTGTCAAAATTCCAAAATTTAGGCTCAAAATAGACTTTTGAACATCTATGGACACTGCGCAAATGATATGGGGACTTAAAAAAATTTCTTGTAATTTTGATGATTTTGACCACCCCGGGGTGGTGAAAATTTACATTTCTGGCATGAATTTGCACACTTCTTAAAATTCCAAATTTTAGGCTCAAAAAAGACTTTTGAACATCTATGGATACTGCGCAAATGATATGGGGACTAAAAAAATTTCGTGTAATTTTGATGATTTTGACCACCCCGGGGTGGTGAAAATTTACAATTCTGTCAAGAATTTGCACATTTGTCAAAATTCCAAAATTTAGGCTCAAAATAGACTTTTGAACATCTGTGGACACTGCGCAAATGATATGTGGACTAAAAAAAATTCTTGTAATTTTGATGATTTTGACCACCCCGGGGTGGTGAAAATTTACAATTCTGGCATGAATTTGCACATTTGTCAAAATTCCCAAATTTAGGCTCAAAATAGACTTTTGAACATCTATGGACACTGCGCAAATGATATGGGGACTAAAATTTTTTTGTAATTTTGATGATTTTGACCACCCCGGGGTGGTGAAAATTTACAATTCTGGCAAGAATTTGCACATTTGTCAAAATTCCGAAATTTAGGCTCAAAATAGACTTTTGAACATCTGTGGACACTGCGCAAATGATATGTGGACTAAAAAAATTTGTTGTAATTTTGATGATTTTGACCACCCCAGGGTGGTGAAAATTTACAATTCTGGCATGAATATGCACACTTCTTAAAATTCCAAATTTTAGGCTCAAAAAAGACTTTTGAACATCTATGGACACAGCGCAAATGATATGGGGACTAAAAAAATTTCTTGTAATTTTGATGATTTTGACCACCCCAGGGTGGTGAAAATTTACAATTCTGGCATGAATTTGCACATTTGTCAAAATTCCAAAATTTAGGCTCAAAATAGACTTTTGAACATCTATGGACACTGCGCAAATGATATGTGGACTAAAAAAATTTCTTGTAATTTTGATGATTTTGACCACCCCGGGGTGGTGAAAATTTACAATTCTGGCATGAATTTGCACACTTCTTAAAATTCCAAATTTTAGGCTCAAAAAAGACTTTTGAACATCTATGGACACTGCGCAAATGATATGGGGACTTAAAAAATTTCTTGTAATTTTGATGATTTTGACAACCCCGGGGTGGTGAAAATTTACAATTCTGGCAAGAATTTCAACATTTGTCAACATTCCAAAATCTAGGCTCAAAATACACTTTTGAACATCTATGGACACTGCGCAAATGAAATGGGGACTGAAAAAATTTTCTTGTAATTTTGATGATTTTGACCACCCCGGGGTGGTGAAAATTTACAATTCTGGCATGAATATGCACACTTCTTAAAATTCCAAATTTTAGGCTCAAAAAAAGACTTTTGAACATCTATGAACACTGCGCAAATGATATGTGGACTAAAAAAATTTCTTGTAATTTTGATGATTTTGACCACCCCGGGGTGGTGAAAATTTACAATTCTGTCTAGAATTTGCACATTTGTCAAAATTCCCAAATTTAGGCTCAAAATAGACTTTTGAACATCTGTGGACACTGCGCAAATCATATGTGGACTAAAAAAATTTCGTGTAATTTTGATGATTTTGACCACCCCGGGGTGGTGAAAATTTACAATTCTGTCTAGAATTTGCACATTTGTCAAAATTCCCAAATTTAGGCTCAAAATAGACTTTTGAACATCTATGGACACTGCGCAAATGATATGTGGACTAAAAAAATTTCTTGTAATTTTGATGATTTTGACCACCCCGGGGTGGTGAAAATTTACAATTCTGGCAAGAATTTGCACATTTGTCAAAATTCCGAAATTTAGGCTCAAAATAGACTTTTGAACATCTGTGGACACTGCGCAAATGTTATGTGGACTAAAAAAAATTCTTGTAATTTTGATGATTTTGACCACCCGGGGTGGTGAAAATGTACAATTCTGGCATGAATTTGCACATTTGTCAAAATTCCCAAATTTAGGCTCAAAATAGACTTTTGAACATCTATGGACACTGCGCAAATCATATGGGGACTTAAAAAAATTTCTTGTAATTTTGATGATTTTGACCACCCCGGGGTGGTGAAAATTTACATTTCTGGCATGAATTTGCACACTTCTTAAAATTCCAAATTTTAGGCTCAAAAAAAGACTTTTGAACATCTATGAACACTGCGCAAATGATATGTGGACTAAAAAAATTTCTTGTAATTTTGATGATTTTGACCACCCCGGGGTGGTGAAAATTTACAATTCTGGCATGAATTTGCACATTTGTCAAAATTCCCAAATTTAGGCTCAAAATAGACTTTTGAACATCTGTGGACACTGCGCAAATGATATGTGGACTAAAAAAATTTCGTGTAATTTTGATGATTTTGACCACCCCGGGGTGGTGAAAATTTACAATTCTGTCTAGAATTTGCACATTTGTCAAAATTCCCAAATTTAGGCTCAAAATAGACTTTTGAACATCTATGGACACTGCGCAAATCATATGTGGACTAAAAAAATTTCTTGTAATTTTGATGATTTTGACCACCCCGGGATGGTGAAAATGTACAATTCTGGCAAGAATTTGCACATTTGTCAAAATTCCGAAATTTAGGCTCAAAATAGACTTTTGAACATCTATGGACACTGCGCAAATGATATGGGGAGTAAAAAAATTTCTTGTAATTTTGATGATTTTGACCACCCCGGGGTGGTGAAAATTTACAATTCTGGCATGAATTTGCACACTTCTTAAAATTCCAAATTTTATGCTCAAAAAAGACTTTTGAACATCTATGGACACTGCGCAAATGATATGGGGACTTAAAAAATTTCTTGTAATTTTGATGATTTTGACAACCCCGGGGTGGTGAAAATTTACAATTCTGGCAAGAATTTCAACATTTGTCAAAATTCCAAAATCTAGGCTCAAAATAGACTTTTGAACATCTGTGGACACTGCGCAAATGATATGTGGACTAAAAAAATTTCGTGTAATTTTGATGATTTTGACCACCCCGGGGTGGTGAAAATTTACAATTCTGTCAAGAATTTGCACATTTGTCAAAATTCCAAAATTTAGGCTCAAAATAGACTTTTGAACATCTGTGGACACTGCGCAAATGATATGTGGACTAAAAAAATTTCTTGTAATTTTGATGATTTTGACCACCCCGGGGTGGTGAAAATTTACAATTCTGGCATGAATTTGCACATTTGTCAAAATTCCCAAATTTAGGCTCAAAATAGACTTTTGAACATCTATGGACACTGCGCAAATGATATGGGGACTAAAATTTTCTTGTAATTTTGATGATTTTGACCACCCCGGGGTGGTGAAAATTTACAATTCTGGCAAGAATTTGCACATTTGTCAAAATTCCGAAATTTAGGCTCAAAATAGACTTTTGAACATCTGTGGACACTTCGAAATGATATGTGGACTAAAGAAATTTCTTGTAATTTTGATGATTTTGACCACCCCGGGGTGGTAACAATTTAGAATTCTGTCAAGAATTTGCACATTTGTCAAAATTCCCAAATTTAGGCTCAAAATAGACTTTTGAACATCTGTGGACACTGCGCAAATGATATGTGGACTAAAAAAAATTCTTGTAATTTTGATGATTTTGACCACCCCGGGGTGGTGAAAATTTACAATTCTGGCATGAATTTGCACATTTGTCAAAATTCCAAAATTTAGGCTCAAAATAGACTTTTGAACATCTATGGACACTGCGCAAATGATATGGGGACTAAAAAAATTTCTTGTAATTTTGATGATTTTGACCACCCCGGGGTGGTGAAAATTTACATTTCTGGCATGAATTTGCACACTTCTTAAAATTCCAAATTTTAGGCTCAAAAAAGACTTTTGAACATCTATGGACACTGCGCAAATGATATGGGGACTAAAAAAATTTCTTGTAATTTTGATGATTTTGACCACCCCGGGGTGGTGAAAATTTACAATTCTGGCATGAATTTGCACATTTGTCAAAATTCCCAAATTTAGGCTCAAAATAGACTTTTGAACATCTATGGACACTGCGCAAATGATATGGGGACTAAAATTTTCTTGTAATTTTGATGATTTTGACCACCCCGGGGTGGTGAAAATTTACAATTCTGGCAAGAATTTGCACATTTGTCAAAATTCCGAAATTTAGGCTCAAAATAGACTTTTGAACATCTGTGGACACTTCGAAATGATATGTGGACTAAAGAAATTTCTTGTAATTTTGATGATTTTGACCACCCCGGGGTGGTAACAATTTAGAATTCTGTCAAGAATTTGCACATTTGTCAAAATTCCCAAATTTAGGCTCAAAATAGACTTTTGAACATCTGTGGACACTGCGCAAATGATATGTGGACTAAAAAAAATTCTTGTAATTTTGATGATTTTGACCACCCCAGGGTGGTGAAAATTTACAATTCTGGCATGAATATGCACACTTCTTAAAATTCCAAATTTTAGGCTCAAAAAAGACTTTTGAACATCTGTGGACACTGCGCAAATGATATGGGGACTTAAAAAAATTCTTGTAATTTTGATGATTTTGACAACCCCGGGGTGGTGAAAATTTACAATTCTGGCAAGAATTTCAACATTTGTCAAAATTCCAAAATCTAGGCTCAAAATACACTTTTGAACATCTATGGACACTGCACAAATGAAATGGGGACTTAAAAAAATTTCTTGTAATTTTGATGATTTTGACCACCCCGGGGTGGTGAAAATTTACAATTCTGGCATGAATTTGCACATTTGTCAAAATTCCAAAATTTAGGCTCAAAATAGACTTTTGAACATCTATGGACACTGCGCAAATCATATGTGGACTAAAAAAATTTCTTGTAATTTTGATGATTTTGACCACCCCGGGGTGGTGAAAATTTACAATTCTGGCATGAATTTGCACACTTCTTAAAATTCCAAATTTTAGGCTCAAAAAAGACTTTTGAACATCTACGAACACTGCGCAAATGATATGGGGACTTAAAAAATTTCTTGTAATTTTGATGATTTTGACAACCCCGGGGTGGTGAAAATTTACAATTCTGGCAAGAATTTCAACATTTGTCAAAATTCCAAAATCTAGGCTCAAAATACACTTTTGAACATCTATGGACACTGCGCAAATGAAATGGGGACTTAAAAAAATTTCGTGTAATTTTGATGATTTTGACCACCCCGGGGTGGTGAAAATTTACAATTCTGGCATGAATATGCACACTTCTTAAAATTCCAAATTTTAGGCTCAAAAAAAGACTTTTGAACATCTATGAACACTGCGCAAATGATATGTGGACTAAAAAAATTTCTTGTAATTTTGATGATTTTGACCACCCCGGGGTGGTGAAAATTTACAATTCTGGCATGAATTTGCACATTTGTCAAAATTCCCAAATTTTAGGCTCAAAATAGACTTTTGAACATCTGTGGACACTGCGCAAATGATATGTGGACTAAAAAAATTTCGTGTAATTTTGATGATTTTGACCACCCCGGGGTGGTGAAAATTTACAATTCTGTCTAGAATTTGCACATTTGTCAAAATTCCCAAATTTAGGCTCAAAATAGACTTTTGAACATCTATGGACACTGCGCAAATCATATGTGGACTAAAAAAATTTCTTGTAATTTTGATGATTTTGACCACCCCGGGGTGGTGAAAATTTACAATTCTGGCAAGAATTTGCACATTTGTCAAAATTCCCAAATTTAGGCTCAAAATAGACTTTTGAAGATCTGTGGACACTGCGCAAATGTTATGTGGACTAAAAAAAATTCTTGTAATTTTGATGATTTTGACCACCCGGGGTGGTGAAAATGTACAATTCTGGTAGAATTTGCACATTTGTCAAAATTCCCAAATTTAGGCTCAAAATAGACTTTTGAACATCTATGGACACTGCGCAAATGATATGGGGAAGAAACAAATTTCTTGTAATTTTGATGATTTTGACCACCCCGGGGTGGTGAAAATTCACAATTCTGGCATGAATTTGCACACTTCTTAAAATTCCAAATTTTAGGCTCAAAAAAGACTTTTGAACATCTATGGACACTGCGCAAATGATATGGGGACTAAAAAAATTTCGTGTAATTTTGATGATTTTGACCACCCCGGGGTGGTGAAAATTTACAATTCTGTCTAGAATTTGCACATTTGTCAAAATTCCAAAATTTAGGCTCAAAATAGACTTTTGAACATCTGTGGACACTGCGCAAATGTTATGTGGACTAAAAAAATTTCGTGTAATTTTGATGATTTTGACCACCCCGGGGTGGTGAAAATTTACAATTCTGTCATGAATTTGCACATTTGTCAAAATTCCAAAATTTAGGCTCAAAATAGACTTTTGAACATCTATGGACACTGCGCAAATGATATGGGGACTTAAAAAAATTTCTTGTAATTTTGATGATTTTGACCACCCCGGGGTGGTGAAAATTTACATTTCTGGCATGAATTTGCACACTTCTTAAAATTCCAAATTTTAGGCTCAAAAAAGACTTTTGAACATCTATGGATACTGCGCAAATGATATGGGGACTAAAAAAATTTCGTGTAATTTTGATGATTTTGACCACCCCGGGGTGGTGAAAATTTACAATTCTGTCAAGAATTTGCACATTTGTCAAAATTCCCAAATTTAGGCTCAAAATAGACTTTTGAACATCTGTGGACACTGCGCAAATGATATGGGGACTTAAAAAAATTTCTTGTAATTTTGATGATTTTGACCACCCCGGGGTGGTGAAAATTTACAATTCTGGCATGAATATGCACACTTCTTAAAATTCCAAATTTAGGCTCAAAAAAGACTTTTGAACATCTATGAACACTGCGCAAATGATATGTGGACTAAAAAAATTTCTTGTAATTTTGATGATTTTGACCACCCCGGGGTGGTGAAAATTTACAATTCTGTCTAGAATTTGCACATTTGTCAAAATTCCAAAATTTAGGCTCAAAATAGACTTTTGAAGATCTGTGGACACTGCGCAAATCATATGTGGACTAAAAAAATTTCTTGTAATTTTGATGATTTTGACCACCCCGGGGTGGTGAAAATTTACAATTCTGGCATGAATATGCACACTTCTTAAAATTCCAAATTTTAGGCTCAAAAAAGACTTTTGAACATCTATGGACACTGCGCAAATGATATGGGGACTTAAAAAAATTCTTGTAATTTTGATGATTTTGACAACCCCGGGGTGGTGAAAATTTACAATTCTGGCAAGAATTTCAACATTTGTCAAAATTCCAAAATCTAGGCTCAAAATACACTTTTGAACATCTATGGACACTGCACAAATGAAATGGGGACTTAAAAAAATTTCGTGTAATTTTGATGATTTTGACCACCCCGGGGTGGTGAAAATTTACAATTCTGGCATGAATTTGCACATTTGTCAAAATTCCAAAATTTAGGCTCAAAATAGACTTTTGAACATCTATGGACACTGCGCAAATGATATGTGGACTAAAAAAATTTCTTGTAATTTTGATGATTTTGACCACCCCGGGGTGGTGAAAATTTACAATTCTGGCATGAATTTGCACACTTCTTAAAATTCCAAATTTTAGGCTCAAAAAAGACTTTTGAACATCTATGGACACTGCGCAAATGATATGGGGACTTAAAAAATTTCTTGTAATTTTGATGATTTTGACAACCCCGGGGTGGTGAAAATTTACAATTCTGGCAAGAATTTCAACATTTGTCAAAATTCCAAAATCTAGGCTCAAAATACACTTTTGAACATCTATGGACACTGCGCAAATGAAATGGGGACTTAAAAAAATTTCGTGTAATTTTGATGATTTTGACCACCCCGGGGTGGTGAAAATTTACAATTCTGGCATGAATATGCACACTTCTTAAAATTCCAAATTTTAGGCTCAAAAAAAGACTTTTGAACATCTATGAACACTGCGCAAATGATATGTGGACTAAAAAAATTTCTTGTAATTTTGATGATTTTGACCACCCCGGGGTGGTGAAAATTTACAATTCTGGCATGAATTTGCACATTTGTCAAAATTCCCAAATTTTAGGCTCAAAATAGACTTTTGAACATCTGTGGACACTGCGCAAATGATATGTGGACTAAAAAAATTTCGTGTAATTTTGATGATTTTGACCACCCCGGGGTGGTGAAAATTTACAATTCTGTCTAGAATTTGCACATTTGTCAAAATTCCCAAATTTAGGCTCAAAATAGACTTTTGAACATCTATGGACACTGCGCAAATCATATGTGGACTAAAAAAATTTCTTGTAATTTTGATGATTTTGACCACCCCGGGGTGGTGAAAATTTACAATTCTGGCAAGAATTTGCACATTTGTCAAAATTCCCAAATTTAGGCTCAAAATAGACTTTTGAAGATCTGTGGACACTGCGCAAATGTTATGTGGACTAAAAAAAATTCTTGTAATTTTGATGATTTTGACCACCCGGGGTGGTGAAAATGTACAATTCTGGTAGAATTTGCACATTTGTCAAAATTCCCAAATTTAGGCTCAAAATAGACTTTTGAACATCTATGGACACTGCGCAAATGATATGGGGAAGAAACAAATTTCTTGTAATTTTGATGATTTTGACCACCCCGGGGTGGTGAAAATTTACAATTCTGGCATGAATTTGCACACTTCTTAAAATTCCAAATTTTAGGCTCAAAAAAGACTTTTGAACATCTATGGACACTGCGCAAATGATATGGGGACTAAAAAAATTTCGTGTAATTTTGATGATTTTGACCACCCCGGGGTGGTGAAAATTTACAATTCTGTCTAGAATTTGCACATTTGTCAAAATTCCAAAATTTAGGCTCAAAATAGACTTTTGAACATCTGTGGACACTGCGCAAATGTTATGTGGACTAAAAAAATTTCGTGTAATTTTGATGATTTTGACCACCCCGGGGTGGTGAAAATTTACAATTCTGGCATGAATTTGCACATTTGTCAAAATTCCAAAATTTAGGCTCAAAATAGACTTTTGAACATCTATGGACACTGCGCAAATGATATGGGGACTTAAAAAAATTTCTTGTAATTTTGATGATTTTGACCACCCCGGGGTGGTGAAAATTTACATTTCTGGCATGAATTTGCACACTTCTTAAAATTCCAAATTTTAGGCTCAAAAAAGACTTTTGAACATCTATGGATACTGCGCAAATGATATGGGGACTAAAAAAATTTCGTGTAATTTTGATGATTTTGACCACCCCGGGGTGGTGAAAATTTACAATTCTGTCAAGAATTTGCACATTTGTCAAAATTCCCAAATTTAGGCTCAAAATAGACTTTTGAACATCTGTGGACACTGCGCAAATGATATGGGGACTTAAAAAAATTTCTTGTAATTTTGATGATTTTGACCACCCCGGGGTGGTGAAAATTTACAATTCTGGCATGAATATGCACACTTCTTAAAATTCCAAATTTAGGCTCAAAAAAGACTTTTGAACATCTATGAACACTGCGCAAATGATATGTGGACTAAAAAAATTTCTTGTAATTTTGATGATTTTGACCACCCCGGGGTGGTGAAAATTTACAATTCTGTCTAGAATTTGCACATTTGTCAAAATTCCAAAATTTAGGCTCAAAATAGACTTTTGAAGATCTGTGGACACTGCGCAAATCATATGTGGACTAAAAAAATTTCTTGTAATTTTGATGATTTTGACCACCCCGGGGTGGTGAAAATTTACAATTCTGGCATGAATTTGCACATTTGTCAAAATTCCCAAATTTAGGCTCAAAATAGACTTTTGAACATCTATGGACACTGCGCAAATGATATGGGGACTAAAAAAATTTCGTGTAATTTTGATGATTTTGACCACCCCGGGGTGGTGAAAATTTACAATTCTGGCATGAATTTGCACACTTCTTAAAATTCCAAATTTTAGGCTCAAAAAAGACTTTTGAACATCTATGGACACTGCGCAAATGATATGTGGACTAAAAAATTTCGTGTAATTTTGATGATTTTGACCACCCCGGGGTGGTGAAAATTTAGAATTCTGGCATGAATTTGCACATTTGTCAAAATTCCAAAATTTAGGCTCAAAATAGACTTTTGAACATCTATGGACACTGCGCATATGATATGGGGACTAAACAAATTTCGTGTAATTTTGATGATTTTGACCACCCCGGGGTGGTGAAAATTTACAATTCTGGCATGAATTTGCACACTTCTTAAAATTCCAAATTTTAGACTCAAAAAAGACTTTTGAATATCTATGGACACTGCGCAAATGATATGGGGACTTAAAAAAATTCTTGTAATTTTGATGATTTTGACAACCCCGGGGTGGTGAAAATTTACAATTCTGGCAAGAATTTCAACATTTGTCAAAATTCCCAAATTTAGGCTCAAAATAGACTTTTGAACATCTGTGGACACTGCGCAAATGATATGTGGACTAAAAAAATTTCTTGTAATTTTGATGATTTTGACCACCCCGGGGTGGTGAAAATTTACAATTCTGGCATGAATATGCACACTTCTTAAAATTCCAAATTTTAGGCTCAAAAAAAGACTTTTGAACATCTATGAACACTGCGCAAATGATATGTGGACTAAAAAAATTTCTTGTAATTTTGATGATTTTGACCACCCCGGGGTGGTGAAAATTTACAATTCTGGCAAGAATTTGCACATTTGTCAAAATTCCAAAATTTAGGCTCAAAATAGACTTTTGAACATCTGTGGACACTGCGCAAATGATATGTGGACTAAAAAAATTTCGTGTAATTTTGATGATTTTGACCACCCCGGGGTGGTGAAAATTTACAATTCTGGCATGAATTTGCACATTTGTCAAAATTCCAAAGTTTAGGCTCAAAATAGACTTTTGAACATCTATGGACACTGCGCAAATGTTATGTGGACTAAAAAAATTTCTTGTAATTTTGATGATTTTGACCACCCCGGGGTGGTGAAAATTTACATTTCTGGCATGAATTTGCACACTTCTTAAAATTCCAAATTTTAGGCTCAAAAAAGACTTTTGAACATCTATGGATACTGCGCAAATGATATGGGGACTAAAAAAATTTCGTGTAATTTTGATGATTTTGACCACCCCGGGGTGGTGAAAATTTACAATTCTGGCATGAATTTACACATTTGTCAAAATTCCAAAATTTAGGCTCAAAATAGACTTTTGAACATCTGTGGACACTGCGCAAATGATATGTGGACTAAAAAAATTTCTTGTAATTTTGATGATTTTGACCACCCCAGGGTGGTGAAAATTTACAATTCTGGCATGAATATGCACACTTCTTAAAATTCCAAATTTTAGGCTCAAAAAAGACTTTTGAACATCTATGGACACAGCGCAAATGATATGGGGACTTAAAAAAATTTCTTGTAATTTTGATGATTTTGACCACCCCGGGGTGGTGAAAATTTACAATTCTGGCATGAATATGCACACTTCTTAAAATTCCAAATTTAGGCTCAAAAAAGACTTTTGAACATCTATGAACACTGCGCAAATGATATGTGGACTAAAAAAATTTCTTGTAATTTTGATGATTTTGACCACCCCGGGGTGGTGAAAATTTACAATTCTGTCTAGAATTTGCACATTTGTCAAAATTCCCAAATTTAGGCTCAAAATAGACTTTTGAACATCTGTGGACACTGCGCAAATGATATGTGGACTAAAAAAATTTCTTGTAATTTTGATGATTTTGACCACCCCGGGGTGGTGAAAATTTACAATTCTGGCATGAATTTGCACATTTGTCAAAATTCCCAAATTTAGGCTCAAAATAGACTTTTGAACATCTATGGACACTGCGCAAATGATATGGGGACTAAAAAAATTTCGTGTAATTTTGATGATTTTGACCACCCCGGGGTGATGAAAATTTACAATTCTGGCATGAATTTGCACACTTCTTAAAATTCCAAATTTTAGGCTCAAAAAAGACTTTTGAACATCTATGGACACTGCGCAAATGATATGTGGACTAAAAACATTTCGTGTAATTTTGATGATTTTGACCACCCCGGGGTGGTGAAAATTTACAATTCTGGCATGAATTTGCACATTTGTCAAAATTCCAAAATTTAGGCTCAAAATAGACTTTTGAACATCTATGGACACTGCGCATATGATATGGGGACTAAACAAATTTCGTGTAATTTTGATGATTTTGACCACCCCGGGGTGGTGAAAATTTACAATTCTGGCATGAATTTGCACACTTCTTAAAATTCCAAATTTTAGACTCAAAAAAGACTTTTGAATATCTATGGACACTGCGCAAATGATATGGGGACTTAAAAAAATTCTTGTAATTTTGATGATTTTGACAACCCCGGGGTGGTGAAAATTTACAATTCTGGCAAGAATTTCAACATTTGTCAAAATTCCAAAATTTAGGCTCAAAATAGACTTTTGAACATCTGTGGACACTGCGCAAATGATATGTGGACTAAAAAAATTTCTTGTAATTTTGATGATTTTGACCACCCCGGGGTGGTGAAAATTTACAATTCTGGCATGAATATGCACACTTCTTAAAATTCCAAATTTTAGGCTCAAAAAAAGACTTTTGAACATCTATGAACACTGCGCAAATGATATGTGGACTAAAAAAATTTCTTGTAATTTTGATGATTTTGACCACCCCGGGGTGGTGAAAATTTACAATTCTGGCATGAATTTGCACATTTGTCAAAATTCCAAAATTTAGGCTCAAAATAGACTTTTGAACATCTGTGGACACTGCGCAAATGATATGTGGACTAAAAAAATTTCTTGTAATTTTGATGATTTTGACCACCCCGGGGTGGTGAAAATTTACAATTCTGTCTAGAATTTGCACATTTGTCAAAATTCCCAAATTTAGGCTCAAAATAGACTTTTGAACATCTATGGACACTGCGCAAATGATATGTGGACTAACAAAATTTCTTGTAATTTTGATGATTTTGACCACCCCGGGGAAGTGAAAATTTACAATTCTGGCATGAATTTGCACATTTGTCAAAATTCCAAAATTTAGGCTCAAAATAGACTTTTGAACATCTATGGACACTGCGCATATGATATGGGGACTAAACAAATTTCGTGTAATTTTGATGATTTTGACCACCCCGGGGTGGTGAAAATTTACAATTCTGGCATGAATTTGCACACTTCTTAAAATTCCAAATTTTAGACTCAAAAAAGACTTTTGAATATCTATGGACACTGTGCAAATGATATGGGGACTTAAAAAAATTCTTGTAATTTTGATGATTTTGACAACCCCGGGGTGGTGAAAATTTACAATTCTGGCAAGAATTTCAACATTTGTCAAAATTCCAAAATTTAGGCTCAAAATAGACTTTTGAACATCTGTGGACACTGCGCAAATGATATGTGGACTAAAAAAATTTCTTGTAATTTTGATGATTTTGACCACCCCGGGGTGGTGAAAATTTACAATTCTGGCATGAATTTGCACATTTGTCAAAATTCCAAAATTTAGGCTCAAAATAGACTTTTAAACATCTATGGACACTGCGCATATGAAATGGGAACTAAAAAAATTTCTTGTAATTTTGATGATTTTGACCACCCCGGGGTGGTGAAAATTTACAATTCTGGCATGAATATGCACACTTCTTAAAATTCCAAATTTTAGGCTCAAAATAGACTTTTGAACATCTATGAACACTGCGCAAATGATATGTGGACTAAAAAAATTTCTTGTAATTTTGATGATTTTGACCACCCTGGGGTGGTGAAAATGTACAATTCTGGCATGAATATGCACACTTCTTAAAATTCCAAATTTTAGGCTCAAAAAAGACTTTTGAACATCTATGAACACTGCGCAAATGATATGTGGACTAAAAAAATTTCGTGTAATTTTGATGATTTTGACCACCCCGGGGTGGTGAAAATTTACAATTCTGTCAAGAATTTGCACATTTGTCAAAATTCCAAAATTTAGGCTCAAAATAGACTTTTGAACATCTGTGGACACTGCGCAAATGATATGTGGACTAAAAAAATATATTGTAATTTTGATGATTTTGACCACCCCGGGGTGGTGAAAATTTACAATTCTGTCTAGAATTTCAACATTTGTCAAAATTCCCAAATTTAGGCTCAAAATAGACTTTTGAACATCTGTGGACACTGCGCAAATCATATGTGGACTAAAAAAATTTCTTGTAATTTTGATGATTTTGACCACCCCGGGGTGGTGAAAATTTAGAATTCTGGCATGAATTTGCACATTTGTCAAAATTCCAAAATTTAGGCTCAAAATAGACTTTTGAACATCTATGGACACTGCGCATATGATATGGGGACTAAACAAATTTCGTGTAATTTTGATGATTTTGACCACCCCGGGGTGGTGAAAATTTACAATTCTGGCATGAATTTGCACACTTCTTAAAATTCCAAATTTTAGACTCAAAAAAGACTTTTGAATATCTATGGACACTGTGCAAATGATATGGGGACTTAAAAAAATTCTTGTAATTTTGATGATTTTGACAACCCCGGGGTGGTGAAAATTTACAATTCTGGCAAGAATTTCAACATTTGTCAAAATTCCCAAATTTAGGCTCAAAATAGACTTTTGAACATCTGTGGACACTGCGCAAATGATATGTGGACTAAAAAAATTTCTTGTAATTTTGATGATTTTGACCACCCCGGGGTGGTGAAAATTTACAATTCTGGCATGAATTTGCACATTTGTCAAAATTCCAAAATTTAGGCTCAAAATAGACTTTTGAACATCTATGGACACTGCGCATATGAAATGGGAACTAAAAAAATTTCTTGTAATTTTGATGATTTTGACCACCCCGGGGTGGTGAAAATTTACAATTCTGGCATGAATATGCACACTTCTTAAAATTCCAAATTTTAGGCTCAAAAAATACTTTTGAACATCTATGAACACTGCGCAAATGATATGTGGACTAAAAAAATTTCTTGTAATTTTGATGATTTTGACCACCCCGGGGTGGTGAAAATTTACAATTCTGGCATGAATATGCACACTTCTTAAAATTCCAAATTTTAGGCTCAAAAAAGACTTTTGAACATCTATGAACACTGCGCAAATGATATGTGGACTAAAAAAATTTCGTGTAATTTTGATGATTTTGACCACCCCGGGGTGGTGAAAATTTACAATTCTGTCAAGAATTTGCACATTTGTCAAAATTCCAAAATTTAGGCTCAAAATAGACTTTTGAACATCTGTGGACACTGCGCAAATGATATGTGGACTAAAAAAATATATTGTAATTTTGATGATTTTGACCACCCCGGGGTGGTGAAAATTTACAATTCTGTCTAGAATTTCAACATTTGTCAAAATTCCCAAATTTAGGCTCAAAATAGACTTTTGAACATCTGTGGACACTGCGCAAATCATATGTGGACTAAAAAAATTTCTTGTAATTTTGATGATTTTGACCACCCCGGGGTGGTGAAAATTTAGAATTCTGGCATGAATTTGCACATTTGTCAAAATTCCCAAATTTAGGCTCAAAATAGACTTTTGAACATCTATGGACACTGCGCAAATGATATGGGGACTAAAAAAATTTCGTGTAATTTTGATGATTTTGACCACCCCGGGGTGATGAAAATTTACAATTCTGGCATGAATTTGCACACTTCTTAAAATTCCAAATTTTAGGCTCAAAAAAGACTTTTGAACATCTATGGACACTGCGCAAATGATATGTGGACTAAAAACATTTCGTGTAATTTTGATGATTTTGACCACCCCGGGGTGGTGAAAATTTACAATTCTGGCATGAATTTGCACATTTGTCAAAATTCCAAAATTTAGGCTCAAAATAGACTTTTGAACATCTATGGACACTGCGCATATGATATGGGGACTAAACAAATTTCGTGTAATTTTGATGATTTTGACCACCCCGGGGTGGTGAAAATTTACAATTCTGGCATGAATTTGCACACTTCTTAAAATTCCAAATTTTAGACTCAAAAAAGACTTTTGAATATCTATGGACACTGCGCAAATGATATGGGGACTTAAAAAAATTCTTGTAATTTTGATGATTTTGACAACCCCGGGGTGGTGAAAATTTACAATTCTGGCAAGAATTTCAACATTTGTCAAAATTCCAAAATTTAGGCTCAAAATAGACTTTTGAACATCTGTGGACACTGCGCAAATGATATGTGGACTAAAAAAATTTCTTGTAATTTTGATGATTTTGACCACCCCGGGGTGGTGAAAATTTACAATTCTGGCATGAATATGCACACTTCTTAAAATTCCAAATTTTAGGCTCAAAAAAAGACTTTTGAACATCTATGAACACTGCGCAAATGATATGTGGACTAAAAAAATTTCGTGTAATTTTGATGATTTTGACCACCCCGGGGTGGTGAAAATTTACAATTCTGGCATGAATTTGCACATTTGTCAAAATTCCCAAATTTAGGCTCAAAATAGACTTTTGAACATCTATGGACACTGCGCATATGATATGGGGACTAAACAAATTTCGTGTAATTTTGATGATTTTGACCACCCCGGGGTGGTGAAAATTTACAATTCTGGCATGAATTTGCACACTTCTTAAAATTCCAAATTTTAGACTCAAAAAAGACTTTTGAATATCTATGGACACTGCGCAAATGATATGGGGACTTAAAAAAATTCTTGTAATTTTGATGATTTTGACAACCCCGGGGTGGTGAAAATTTACAATTCTGGCAAGAATTTCAACATTTGTCAAAATTCCAAAATTTAGGCTCAAAATAGACTTTTGAACATCTGTGGACACTGCGCAAATGATATGTGGACTAAAAAAATTTCTTGTAATTTTGATGATTTTGACCACCCCGGGGTGGTGAAAATTTACAATTCTGGCATGAATATGCACACTTCTTAAAATTCCAAATTTTAGGCTCAAAAAAAGACTTTTGAACATCTATGAACACTGCGCAAATGATATGTGGACTAAAAAAATTTCGTGTAATTTTGATGATTTTGACCACCCCGGGGTGGTGAAAATTTACAATTCTGGCATGAATTTGCACATTTGTCAAAATTCCCAAATTTAGGCTCAAAATAGACTTTTGAACATCTGTGGACACTGCGCAAATCATATGTGGACTAAAAAAATTTCGTGTAATTTTGATGATTTTGACCACCCCGGGGTGGTGAAAATTTACAATTCTGTCTAGAATTTGCACATTTGTCAAAATTCCCAAATTTAGGCTCAAAATAGACTTTTGAACATCTATGGACACTGCGCAAATGATATGTGGACTAAAAAAATTTCTTGTAATTTTGATGATTTTGACCACCCCGGGGTGGTGAAAATTTACAATTCTGGCATGAATTTGCACATTTGTCAAAATTCCAAAATTTAGGCTCAAAATAGACTTTTGAACATCTATGGACACTGCGCATATGATATGGGGACTAAACAAATTTCGTGTAATTTTGATGATTTTGACCACCCCGGGGTGGTGAAAATTTACAATTCTGGCATGAATTTGCACACTTCTTAAAATTCCAAATTTTAGACTCAAACAAGACTTTTGAATATCTATGGACACTGCGCAAATGATATGGGGACTTAAAAAAATTCTTGTAATTTTGATGATTTTGACAACCCCGGGGTGGTGAAAATTTACAATTCTGGCAAGAATTTCAACATTTGTCAAAATTCCCAAATTTAGGCTCAAAATAGACTTTTGAACATCTGTGGACACTGCGCAAATGATATGTGGACTAAAAAAATTTCTTGTAATTTTGATGATTTTGACCACCCCGGGGTGGTGAAAATTTAGAATTCTGGCATGAATTTGCACATTTGTCAAAATTCCAAAATTTAGGCTCAAAATAGACTTTTGAACATCTATGGACACTGCGCATATGAAATGGGAACTAAAAAAATTTCTTGTAATTTTGATGATTTTGACCACCCCGGGGTGGTGAAAATTTACAATTCTGGCATGAATATGCACACTTCTTAAAATTCCAAATTTTAGGCTCAAAAAATACTTTTGAACATCTATGAACACTGCGCAAATGATATGTGGACTAAAAAAATTTCTTGTAATTTTGATGATTTTGACCACCCCGGGGTGGTGAAAATTTACAATTCTGGCATGAATATGCACACTTCTTAAAATTCCAAATTTTAGGCTCAAAAAAGACTTTTGAACATCTATGAACACTGCGCAAATGATATGTGGACTAAAAAAATTTCTTGTAATTTTGATGATTTTAAACACCCCGGGGTGGTGAAAATTTACAATTCTGTCTAGAATTTGCACATTTGTCAAAATTCCAAAATTTAGGCTCAAAATAGACTTTTGAACATCTGTGGACACTGCGCAAATGATATGGGGACTAAAAAAATTTCGTGTAATTTTGATGATTTTGACCACCCCGGGGTGGTGAAAATTTACAATTCTGTCTAGAATTTGCACATTTGTCAAAATTCCCAAATTTAGGCTCAAAATAGACTTTTGAACATCTGTGGACACTGCGCAAATCATATGGGGACTAAAAAAATTTCTTGTAATTTTGATGATTTTGACCACCCCGGGGTGGTGAAAATTTACAATTCTGTCAAGAATTTGCATATTTGTCAAAATTCCCAAATTTAGGCTCAAAATAGACTTTTGAACATCTATGGACACTGTGCAAATGATATGGGGACTAAAAAAATTTCTTGTAATTTTGATGATTTTGACCACCCCGGGGTGGTGAAAATTTACAATTCTGGCATGAATTTGCACACTTCTTAAAATTCCAAATTTTAGGCTCAAAAAAGACTTTTGAACATCTATGGACACTGCGCAAATGATATGTGGACTAAAAAAATTTCGTGTAATTTTGATGATTTTGACCACCCCGGGGTGGTGAAAATTTACAATTCTGTCTAGAATTTGCACATTTGTCAAAATTCCAAAATTTAGGCTCAAAATAGACTTTTGAACATCTGTGGACACTGCGCAAATGATATGTGGACTAAAAAAATTTCGTGTAATTTTGATGATTTTGACCACCCCGGGGTGGTGAAAATTTACAATTCTGTGTAGAATTTGCACATTTGTCAAAATTCCCAAATTTAGGCTCAAAATAGACTTTTGAACATCTGTGGACACTGCGCAAATGATATGGGGACTAAAAAAATTTCTTGTAATTTTGATGATTTTGACCACCCCGGGGTGGTGAAAATTTACAATTCTGTCAAGAATTTGCATATTTGTCAAAATTCCCAAATTTAGGCTCAAAATAGACTTTTGAACATCTATGGACACTGTGCAAATGATATGGGGACTAAAAAAATTTCTTGTAATTTTGATGATTTTGACCACCCCGGGGTGGTGAAAATTTACAATTCTGGCATGAATTTGCACACTTCATAAAATTCCAAATTTTAGGCTCAAAAAAGACTTTTGAACATCTATGGACACTGCGCAAATGATATGTGGACTAAAAAAATTTCGTGTAATTTTGATGATTTTGACCACCCCGGGGTGGTGAAAATTTACAATTCTGTCTAGAATTTGCACATTTGTCAAAATTCCCAAATTTAGGCTCAAAATAGACTTTTGAACATCTGTGGACACTGCGCAAATGATATGTGGACTAAAAAAATTTCGTGTAATTTTGATGATTTTGACCACCCCGGGGTGGTGAAAATTTACAATTCTGGCAAGAATTTGCACATTTGTCAAAATTCCGAAATTTAGGCTCAAAATAGACTTTTGAACATCTATGGACACTGCGCAAATGATATGTGGACTAAAAAAATTTCTTGTAATTTTGATGATTTTGACCACCCCGGGGTTGTGAAAATTTACAATTCTGGCATGAATTTGCACATTTGTCAAAATTCCAAAATTTAGGCTCAAAATAGACTTTTGAACATCTATGGACACTGCGCATATGATATGGGGACTAAAAAAATTTCGTGTAATTTTGATGATTTTGACCACCCCGGGGTGGTGAAAATTTACAATTCTGGCATGAATTTGCACATTTGTCAAAATTCCAAAATTTAGGCTCAAAATAGACTTTTGAACATCTATGGACACTGCGCATATGAAATGGGAACTAAAAAAATTTCTTGTAATTTTGATGATTTTGACCACCCCGGGGTGGTGAAAATTTACAATTCTGGCATGAATATGCACACTTCTTAAAATTCCAAATTTTAGGCTCAAAATAGACTTTTGAACATCTATGGACACTGCGCAAATGATATGGGGACTAAAAAAAATTCTTGTAATTTTGATGATTTTGACCACCCCGGGGTGGTGAAAATTTACAATTCTGTCTAGAATTTGCACACTTTTTAAAATTCCAAATTTTAGGCTCAAAAAAGACTTTTGAACATCTGTGGACACTGCGCAAATGATATGGGGACTAAAAAAACTTCGTGTAATTTTGATGATTTTGACCACCCCGGGGTGGTGAAAATTTACAATTCTGGCATGAATTTGCACATTTGTCAAAATTCCCAAATTTAGGCTCAAAATAGACTTTTGAACATCTGTGGACACTGCGCAAATCATATGTGGACTAAAAAAATTTCGTGTAATTTTGATGATTTTGACCACCCCGGGGTGGTGAAAATTTACAATTCTGTCTAGAATTTGCACATTTGTCAAAATTCCCAAATTTAGGCTCAAAATAGACTTTTGAACATCTATGGACACTGCGCAAATGATATGTGGACTAAAAAAATTTCTTGTAATTTTGATGATTTTGACCACCCCGGGGTGGTGAAAATTTACAATTCTGGCATGAATTTGCACATTTGTCAAAATTCCAAAATTTAGGCTCAAAATAGACTTTTGAACATCTATGGACACTGCGCATATGAAATGGGAACTAAAAAAATTTCTTGTAATTTTGATGATTTTGACCACCCCGGGGTGGTGAAAATTTACAATTCTGGCATGAATATGCACACTTCTTAAAATTCCAAATTTTAGGCTCAAAAAATACTTTTGAACATCTATGAACACTGCGCAAATGATATGTGGACTAAAAAAATTTCTTGTAATTTTGATGATTTTGACCACCCCGGGGTGGTGAAAATTTACAATTCTGGCATGAATATGCACACTTCTTAAAATTCCAAATTTTAGGCTCAAAAAAGACTTTTGAACATCTATGAACACTGCGCAAATGATATGTGGACTAAAAAAATTTCTTGTAATTTTGATGATTTTGACCACCCCGGGGTGGTGAAAATTTACAATTCTGTCTAGAATTTGCACATTTGTCAAAATTCCAAAATTTAGGCTCAAAATAGACTTTTGAACATCTGTGGACACTGCGCAAATGATATGGGGACTAAAAAAATTTCTTGTAATTTTGATGATTTTGACCACCCCGGGGTGGTGAAAATTTACAATTCTGTCAAGAATTTGCATATTTGTCAAAATTCCCAAATTTAGGCTCAAAATAGACTTTTGAACATCTATGGACACTGTGCAAATGATATGGGGACTAAAAAAATTTCTTGTAATTTTGATGATTTTGACCACCCCGGGGTGGTGAAAATTTACAATTCTGGCATGAATTTGCACACTTCTTAAAATTCCAAATTTTAGGCTCAAAAAAGACTTTTGAACATCTATGGACACTGCGCAAATGATATGTGGACTAAAAAAATTTCGTGTAATTTTGATGATTTTGACCAACCCGGGGTGGTGAAAATTTACAATTCTGTCTAGAATTTGCACATTTGTCAAAATTCCCAAATTTAGGCTCAAAATAGACTTTTGAACATCTATGGACACTGCGCAAATGATATGGGGACTAAAAAAAATTCTTGTAATTTTGATGATTTTGACCACCCCGGGGTGGTGAAAATTTACAATTCTGGCATGAATTTGCACACTTTTTAAAATTCCAAATTTTAGGCTCAAAATAGACTTTTGAACATCTGTGGACACTGCGCAAATGATATGGGGACTAAAAAAATTTCGTGTAATTTTGATGATTTTGACCACCCCGGGGTGGTGAAAATTTACAATTCTGGCAAGAATTTGCACATTTGTCAAAATTCCGAAATTTAGGCTCAAAATAGACTTTTGAACATCTATGGACACTGCGCATATGATATGGGGACTAAAAAAATTTCGTGTAATTTTGATGATTTTGACCACCCCGGGGTGGTGAAAATTTACAATTCTGGCATGAATTTGCACACTTCTTAAAATTCCAAATTTTAGGCTCAAAAAAGACTTTTGAATATCTATGGACACTGCGCAAATGATATGGGGACTTAAAAAATTTCTTGTAATTTTGATGATTTTGACCACCCCGGGGTGGTGAAAATTTACAATTCTGGCAAGAATTTCAACATTTGTCAAAATTCCAAAATTTAGGCTCAAAATAGACTTTTGAACATCTGTGGACACTGCGCAAATGATATGTGGACTAAAAAAATTTCGTGTAATTTTGATGATTTTGACCACCCCGGGGTGGTGAAAATTTACAATTCTGGCATGAATTTGCACATTTGTCAAAATTCCAAAATTTAGGCTCAAAATAGACTTTTGAACATCTATGGACACCGCGCATATGAAATGGGAACTAAAAAAATTTCTTGTAATTTTGATGATTTTGACCACCCCGGGGTGGTGAAAATTTACAATTCTGGCATGAATATGGACACTTCTTAAAATTCCAAATTTTAGGCTCAAAATAGACTTTTGAACATCTATGGACACTGCGCAAATGATATGGGGACTAAAAAAAATTCTTGTAATTTTGATGATTTTGACCACCCCGGGGTGGTGAAAATTTACAATTCTGGCATGAATTTGCACACTTTTTAAAATTCCAAATTTTAGGCTCAAAAAAGACTTTTGAACATCTGTGGACACTGCGCAAATGATATGGGGACTAAAAAAACTTCGTGTAATTTTGATGATTTTGACCACCCCGGGGTGGTGAAAATTTACAATTCTGGCATGAATTTGCACATTTGTCAAAATTCCCAAATTTAGGCTCAAAATAGACTTTTGAACATCTGTGGACACTGCGCAAATGATATGTGGACTAAAAAAATTTCGTGTAATTTTGATGATTTTGACCACCCCGGGGTGGTGAAAATTTACAATTCTGTCTAGAATTTGCACATTTGTCAAAATTCCAAAATTTAGGCTCAAAATAGACTTTTGAACATCTGTGGACACTGTGCAAATGATATGGGGACTAAAAAAATTTCTTGTAATTTTGATGATTTTGACCACCCCGGGGTGGTGAAAATTTACAATTCTGGCATGAATTTGCACATTTGTCAAAATTCCAAAATTTAGGCTCAAAATAGACTTTTGAACATCTGTGGACACTGCGCAAATGATATGGGGACTAAAAAAATTTCTTGTAATTTTGATGATTTTGACCACCCCGGGGTGGTGAAAATTTACAATTCTGGCAAGAATTTGCACATTTGTGAAAATTCCAAAATTTAGGCTCAAAATAGACTTTTGAACATCTGTGGACACTGCGCAAATGATATGTGGAATAAAAAATTTTCTTGTAATTTTGATGATTTTGACCACCCCGGGGTGGTGAAAATTTACAATTCTGGCATGAATTTGCACATTTGTCAAAATTCCGAAATTTAGGCTCACAATAGACTTTTGAACATCTATGGACACTGCGCAAATCATATGTGGACTAAAAAAATTTCGTGTAATTTTGATGATTTTGACCACCCCGGGGTGGTGAAAATTTACAATTCTGGCATGAATTTGCACATTTGTCAAAATTCCCAAATTTAGGCTCAAAATAGACTTTTGAACATCTATGGACACTGCGCAAATGATATGTGGACTAAAAAAATTTCGTGTAATTTTGATGATTTTGACCACCCCGGGGTGGTAAAAATTTACAATTCTGGCATGAATATGCACACTTCTTAAAATTCCAAATTTTAGGCTCAAAAAAGACTTTTGAATATCTATGGACACTGCGCAAATGATATGAGGACTTAAAAAATTTCGTGTAATTTTGATGATTTTGACAACCCCGGGGTGGTGAAAATTTACAATTCTGGCAAGAATTTCAACATTTGTCAAAATTCCAAAATTTAGGCTCAAAATAGACTTTTGAACATCTATGGACACTGCGCAAATGATATGTGGACTAAAAAAATTTCGTGTAATTTTGATGATTTTGACCACCCCGGGGTGGTGAAAATTTAGAATTCTGGCATGAATTTGCACATTTGTCAAAATTCCAAAATTTAGGCTCAAAATAGACTTTTGAACATCTATGGACACTGCGCATATGAAATGGGAACTAAAAAAATTTCTTGTAATTTTGATGATTTTGACCACCCCGGGGTGGTGAAAATTTACAATTCTGGCATGAATATGCACACTTCTTAAAATTCCAAATTTTAGGCTCAAAATAGACTTTTGAACATCTATGGACACTGCGCAAATGATATGGGGACTAAAAAAAATTCTTGTAATTTTGATGATTTTGACCACCCCGGGGTGGTGAAAATTTACAATTCTGGCATGAATTTGCACACTTTTTAAAATTCCAAGTTTTAGGCTCAAAAAAGACTTTTGAACATCTGTGGACACTGCGCAAATGATATGGGGACTAAAAAAATTTCGTGTAATTTTGATGATTTTGACCACCCCGGGGTGGTGAAAATTTACAATTCTGTCAAGAATTTGCACATTTGTCAAAATTCCCAAATTTAGGCTGAAAATAGACTTTTGAACATCTGTGGACACTGCGCAAATGATATGTGGACTAAAAAAATTTCGTGTAATTTTGATGATTTTGACCACCCCGGGGTGGTGAAAATTTACAATTCTGGCATGAATTTGCACATTTGTCAAAATTCCCAAATTTAGGCTCAAAATAGACTTTTGAACATCTATGAACACTGCGCAAATGATATGTGGACTAAAAAAATTTCTTGTAATTTTGATGATTTTGACCACCCCGGGGTGGTGAAAATTTACAATTCTGGCATGAATTTGCACACTTTTTAAAATTCCAAATTTTAGGCTCAAAAAAGACTTTTGAACATCTGTGGACACTGCGCAAATGATATGGGGACTAAAAAAACTTCGTGTAATTTTGATGATTTTGACCACCCCGGGGTGGTGAAAATTTACAATTCTGTCAAGAATTTGCACATTTGTCAAAATTCCCAAATTTAGGCTCAAAATAGACTTTTGAACATCTGTGGACACTGCGCAAATGATATGTGGACTAAAAAAATTTCGTGTAATTTTGATGATTTTGACCACCCCGGGGTGGTGAAAATTTACAATTCTGGCATGAATTTGCACATTTGTCAAAATTCCCAAATTTAGGCTCAAAATAGACTTTTGAACATCTATGAACACTGCGCAAATGATATGTGGACTAAAAAAATTTCGTGTAATTTTGATGATTTTGACCACCCCGGGGTGGTGAAAATTTACAATTCTGGCATGAATTTGCACACTTCTTAAAATTCCAAATTTTAGACTCAAAAAAGACTTTTGAACATCTATGGACACTGCGCAAATGATATGTGGACTTAAAAAATTTCGTGTAATTTTGATGATTTTGACCACCCCGGGGTGGTGAAAATTTACAATTCTGTCAAGAATTTGCACATTTGTCAAAATTCCCAAATTTAGGCTCAAAATAGACTTTTGAACATCTGTGGACACTGCGCAAATGATATGGGGACTAAAAAAATTTCGTGTAATTTTTATGATTTTGACCACCCCGGGGTGGTGAAAATTTACAATTCTGGCATGAATTTGCACATTTGTCAAAATTCCCAAATTTAGGCTCAAAATAGACTTTTGAACATCTGTGGACACTGCGCAAATGATATGTGGACAACAAAAATTTCTTGTAATTTTGATGATTTTGACCACCCCGGGGTGGTGAAAATTTACAATTCTGGCAAGAATTTGCACATTTGTCAAAATTCCAAAATTTAGGCTCAAAATAGACTTTTGAACATCTGTGGACACTGCGCAAATGATATGTGGACTAAAAAATTTTCTTGTAATTTTGATGATTTTGACCACCCCGGGGTGGTGAAAATTTACAATTCTGGCATGAATTTGCACATTTGTCAAAATTCCGAAATTTAGGCTCAAAATAGACTTTTGAACATCTATGGACACTGCGCAAATCATATGTGGACTAAAAAAATTTCGTGTAATTTTGATGATTTTGACCACCCCGGGGTGGTGAAAATTTACAATTCTGGCATGAATTTGCACATTTGTCAAAATTCCCAAATTTAGGCTCAAAATAGACTTTTGAACATCTATGGACACTGCGCAAATGATATGGGGACTAAAAAAATTTCGTGTAATTTTGATGATTTTGACCACCCCGGGGTGGTGAAAATTTACAATTCTGGCATGAATATGCACACTTCTTAAAATTCCAAATTTTAGGCTCAAAAAAGACTTTTGAATATCTATGGACACTGCGCAAATGATATGAGGACTTAAAAAATTTCGTGTAATTTTGATGATTTTGACAACCCCGGGGTGGTGAAAATTTACAATTCTGGCAAGAATTTCAACATTTGTCAAAATTCCAAAATTTAGGCTCAAAATAGACTTTTGAACATCTGTGGACACTGCGCAAATGATATGTGGACTAAAAAAATTTCTTGTAATTTTGATGATTTTGACCACCCCGGGGTGGTGAAAATTTACAATTCTGGCATGAATTTGCACACTTCTTAAAATTCCAAATTTTAGGCTCAAAAAAGACTTTTGAACATCTATGGACACTGCGCAAATGATATGTGGACTAAAAAAATTTCGTGTAATTTTGATGATTTTGACCACCCCGGGGTGGTGAAAATTTACAATTCTGGCATGAATTTGCACATTTGTCAAAATTCCCAAATTTAGGCTCAAAATAGACTTTTGAACATCTGTGGACACTGCGCAAATGATATGTGGACAACAAAAATTTCTTGTAATTTTGATGATTTTGACCACCCCGGGGTGGTGAAAATTTACAATTCTGGCAAGAATTTGCACATTTGTCAAAATTCCAAAATTTAGGCTCAAAATAGACTTTTGAACATCTGTGGACACTGCGCAAATGATATGTGGACTAAAAAATTTTCTTGTAATTTTGATGATTTTGACCACCCCGGGGTGGTGAAAATTTACAATTCTGGCATGAATTTGCACATTTGTCAAAATTCCGAAATTTAGGCTCAAAATAGACTTTTGAACATCTATGGACACTGCGCAAATCATATGTGGACTAAAAAAATTTCGTGTAATTTTGATGATTTTGACCACCCCGGGGTGGTGAAAATTTACAATTCTGGCATGAATTTGCACATTTGTCAAAATTCCCAAATTTAGGCTCAAAATAGACTTTTGAACATCTATGGACACTGCGCAAATGATATGGGGACTAAAAAAATTTCGTGTAATTTTGATGATTTTGACCACCCCGGGGTGGTGAAAATTTACAATTCTGGAATGAATATGCACACTTCTTAAAATTCCAAATTTTAGGCTCAAAAAAGACTTTTGAATATCTATGGACACTGCGCAAATGATATGAGGACTTAAAAAATTTCTTGTAATTTTGATGATTTTGACAACCCCGGGGTGGTGAAAATTTACAATTCTGGCAAGAATTTCAACATTTGTCAAAATTCCAAAATTTAGGCTCAAAATAGACTTTTGAACATCTGTGGACACTGCGCAAATGATATGTGGACTAAAAAAATTTCTTGTAATTTTGATGATTTTGACCACCCCGGGGTGGTGAAAATTTACAATTCTGGCATGAATTTGCACATTTGTCAAAATTCCGAAATTTAGGCTCAAAATAGACTTTTGAACATCTATGGACACTGCGCAAATGATATGTGGACTAAAAAAATTTCGTGTAATTTTGATGATTTTGACCACCCCGGGGTGGTGAAAATTTACAATTCTGGCATGAATTTGCACATTTGTCAAAATTCCAAAATTTAGGCTCAAAATAGACTTTTGAACATCTGTGGACACTGCGCAAATGATATGTGGACTAAAAAAATTTCGTGTAATTTTGATGATTTTGACCACCCCGGGGTGGTGAAAATTTATGATTCTGGCATGAATTTGCACATTTGTCAAAATTCCAAAATTTAGGCTCAAAATAAACATTTGAACATCTATGGACACTGCGCATATGAAATGGGGAGTAAAAAAATTTCTTGTAATTTTGATGATTTTGACCACCCCGGGGTGGTGAAAATTTACAATTCTGTCAAGAATTTGCACATTTGTCAAAATTCCCAAATTTAGGCTCAAAATAGACTTTTGAACATCTGTGGACACTGCGCAAATGATATGTGGACTAAAAAAATTTCTTGTAATTTTGATGATTTTGACCACCCCGGGGTGGTGAAAATTTACAATTCTGTCTAGAATTTGCACATTTGTCAAAATTCCCAAATTTAGGCTCAAAATAGACTTTTGAACATCTGTGGACACTGCGCAAATGATATGTGGACTAAAAAAATTTCGTGTAATTTTTATGATTTTGACCACCCCGGGGTGGTGAAAATTTACAATTCTGGCATGAATTTGCACATTTGTCAAAATTCCAAAATTTAGGCTCAAAATAGACTTTTGAACATCTATGGACACTGCGCAAATGATATGGGGACTAAAAAAATTTCTTGTAATTTTGATGATTTTGACCACCCCGGGGTGGTGAAAATTTACAATTCTGGCATGAATTTGCACACTTCTTAAAATTCCAAATTTTAGGCTCAAAAAAGACTTTTGAACATCTATGGACACTGCGCAAATGATATGTGGACTAAAAAAATTTCGTGTAATTTTGATGATTTTGACCACCCCGGGGTGGTGAAAATTTACAATTCTGGCATGAATTTGCACATTTGTCAAAATTCCCAAATTAAGGCTCAAAATAGACTTTTGAACATCTGTGGACACTGCGCAAATGATATGTGGACAACAAAAATTTCGTGTAATTTTGATGATTTTGACCACCCCGGGGTGGTGAAAATTTACAATTCTGGCAAGAATTTGCACATTTGTCAAAATTCCCAAATTTAGGCTCAAAATAGACTTTTGAACATCTGTGGACACTGCGCAAATGATATGTGGACTAAAAAATTTTCTTGTAATTTTGATGATTTTGACCACCCCGGGGTGGTGAAAATTTACAATTCTGGCATGAATTTGCACATTTGTCAAAATTCCGAAATTTAGGCTCAAAATAGACTTTTGAACATCTATGGACACTGCGCAAATGATATGTGGACTAAAAAAATTTCGTGTAATTTTGATGATTTTGACCACCCCGGGGTGGTGAAAATTTACAATTCTGGCATGAATTTGCACATTTGTCAAAATTCCCAAATTTAGGCTCAAAATAGACTTTTGAACATCTATGGACACTGCGCAAATGATTTGGGGACTAAAAAAATTTCGTGTAATTTTGATGATTTTGACCACCCCGGGGTGGTGAAAATTTACAATTCTGGCATGAATATGCACACTTCTTAAAATTCCAAATTTTAGGCTCAAAAAAGACTTTTGAATATCTATGGACACTGCGCAAATGATATGAGGACTTAAAAAATTTCGTGTAATTTTGATGATTTTGACAACCCCGGGGTGGTGAAAATTTACAATTCTGGCAAGAATTTCAACATTTGTCAAAATTCCAAAATTTAGGCTCAAAATAGACTTTTGAACATCTGTGGACACTGCGCAAATGATATGTGGACTAAAAAAATTTCTTGTAATTTTGATGATTTTGACCACCCCGGGGTGGTGAAAATTTACAATTCTGGCATGAATTTGCACATTTGTCAAAATTCCAAAATTTAGGCTCAAAATAGACTTTTGAACATCTATGGACACTGCGCAAATGATATGTGGACTAAAAAAATTTCGTGTAATTTTGATGATTTTGACCACCCCGGGGTGGTGAAAATTTACAATTCTGGCATGAATTTGCACATTTGTCAAAATTCCCAAATTTAGGCTCAAAATAGACTTTTGAACATCTGTGGACACTGCGCAAATCATATGTGGACTAAAAAAATTTCTTGTAATTTTGATGATTTTGACCACCCCGGGGTGGTGAAAATTTACAATTCTGTCTAGAATTTGCACATTTGTCAAAATTCCCAAATTTAGGCTCAAAATAGACTTTTGAACATCTATGGACACTGCGCAAATGATATGTGGACTAAAAAAATTTCTTGTAATTTTGATGATTTTGACCACCCCGGGGTGGTGAAAATTTACAATTCTGGCATGAATTTGCACATTTGTCAAAATTCCAAAATTTAGGCTCAAAATAGACTTTTGAACATCTATGGACACTGCGCATATGATATGGGGACTAAACAAATTTCGTGTAATTTTGATGATTTTGACCACCCCGGGGTGGTGAAAATTTACAATTCTGGCATGAATTTGCACACTTCTTAAAATTCCAAATTTTAGACTCAAACAAGACTTTTGAATATCTATGGACACTGCGCAAATGATATGGGGACTTAAAAAAATTCTTGTAATTTTGATGATTTTGACAACCCCGGGGTGGTGAAAATTTACAATTCTGGCAAGAATTTCAACATTTGTCAAAATTCCAAAATTTAGGCTCAAAATAGACTTTTGAACATCTGTGGACACTGCGCAAATGATATGTGGACTAAAAAAATTTCTTGTAATTTTGATGATTTTGACCACCCCGGGGTGGTGAAAATTTAGAATTCTGGCATGAATTTGCACATTTGTCAAAATTCCAAAATTTAGGCTCAAAATAGACTTTTGAACATCTATGGACACTGCGCATATGAAATGGGAACTAAAAAAATTTCTTGTAATTTTGATGATTTTGACCACCCCGGGGTGGTGAAAATTTACAATTCTGGCATGAATATGCACACTTCTTAAAATTCCAAATTTTAGGCTCAAAAAATACTTTTGAACATCTATGAACACTGCGCAAATGATATGTGGACTAAAAAAATTTCTTGTAATTTTGATGATTTTGACCACCCCGGGGTGGTGAAAATTTACAATTCTGGCATGAATATGCACACTTCTTAAAATTCCAAATTTTAGGCTCAAAAAAGACTTTTGAACATCTATGAACACTGCGCAAATGATATGTGGACTAAAAAAATTTCTTGTAATTTTGATGATTTTAAACACCCCGGGGTGGTGAAAATTTACAATTCTGTCTAGAATTTGCACATTTGTCAAAATTCCAAAATTTAGGCTCAAAATAGACTTTTGAACATCTGTGGACACTGCGCAAATGATATGGGGACTAAAAAAATTTCGTGTAATTTTGATGATTTTGACCACCCCGGGGTGGTGAAAATTTACAATTCTGTCTAGAATTTGCACATTTGTCAAAATTCCCAAATTTAGGCTCAAAATAGACTTTTGAACATCTGTGGACACTGCGCAAATCATATGGGGACTAAAAAAATTTCTTGTAATTTTGATGATTTTGACCACCCCGGGGTGGTGAAAATTTACAATTCTGTCAAGAATTTGCATATTTGTCAAAATTCCCAAATTTAGGCTCAAAATAGACTTTTGAACATCTATGGACACTGTGCAAATGATATGGGGACTAAAAAAATTTCTTGTAATTTTGATGATTTTGACCACCCCGGGGTGGTGAAAATTTACAATTCTGGCATGAATTTGCACACTTCTTAAAATTCCAAATTTTAGGCTCAAAAAAGACTTTTGAACATCTATGGACACTGCGCAAATGATATGTGGACTAAAAAAATTTCGTGTAATTTTGATGATTTTGACCACCCCGGGGTGGTGAAAATTTACAATTCTGTCTAGAATTTGCACATTTGTCAAAATTCCAAAATTTAGGCTCAAAATAGACTTTTGAACATCTGTGGACACTGCGCAAATGATATGTGGACTAAAAAAATTTCGTGTAATTTTGATGATTTTGACCACCCCGGGGTGGTGAAAATTTACAATTCTGTCTAGAATTTGCACATTTGTCAAAATTCCCAAATTTAGGCTCAAAATAGACTTTTGAACATCTGTGGACACTGCGCAAATGATATGGGGACTAAAAAAATTTCTTGTAATTTTGATGATTTTGACCACCCCGGGGTGGTGAAAATTTACAATTCTGTCAAGAATTTGCATATTTGTCAAAATTCCCAAATTTAGGCTCAAAATAGACTTTTGAACATCTATGGACACTGTGCAAATGATATGGGGACTAAAAAAATTTCTTGTAATTTTGATGATTTTGACCACCCCGGGGTGGTGAAAATTTACAATTCTGGCATGAATTTGCACACTTCATAAAATTCCAAATTTTAGGCTCAAAAAAGACTTTTGAACATCTATGGACACTGCGCAAATGATATGTGGACTAAAAAAATTTCGTGTAATTTTGATGATTTTGACCACCCCGGGGTGGTGAAAATTTACAATTCTGTCTAGAATTTGCACATTTGTCAAAATTCCCAAATTTAGGCTCAAAATAGACTTTTGAACATCTGTGGACACTGCGCAAATGATATGTGGACTAAAAAAATTTCGTGTAATTTTGATGATTTTGACCACCCCGGGGTGGTGAAAATTTACAATTCTGGCAAGAATTTGCACATTTGTCAAAATTCCGAAATTTAGGCTCAAAATAGACTTTTGAACATCTATGGACACTGCGCAAATGATATGTGGACTAAAAAAATTTCTTGTAATTTTGATGATTTTGACCACCCCGGGGTTGTGAAAATTTACAATTCTGGCATGAATTTGCACATTTGTCAAAATTCCAAAATTTAGGCTCAAAATAGACTTTTGAACATCTATGGACACTGCGCATATGATATGGGGACTAAAAAAATTTCGTGTAATTTTGATGATTTTGACCACCCCGGGGTGGTGAAAATTTACAATTCTGGCATGAATTTGCACATTTGTCAAAATTCCAAAATTTAGGCTCAAAATAGACTTTTGAACATCTATGGACACTGCGCATATGAAATGGGAACTAAAAAAATTTCTTGCAATTTTGATGATTTTGACCACCCCGGGGTGGTGAAAATTTACAATTCTGGCATGAATATGCACACTTCTTAAAATTCCAAATTTTAGGCTCAAAATAGACTTTTGAACATCTATGGACACTGCGCAAATGATATGGGGACTAAAAAAAATTCTTGTAATTTTGATGATTTTGACCACCCCGGGGTGGTGAAAATTTACAATTCTGTCTAGAATTTGCACACTTTTTAAAATTCCAAATTTTAGGCTCAAAAAAGACTTTTGAACATCTGTGGACACTGCGCAAATGATATGGGGACTAAAAAAACTTCGTGTAATTTTGATGATTTTGACCACCCCGGGGTGGTGAAAATTTACAATTCTGGCATGAATTTGCACATTTGTCAAAATTCCCAAATTTAGGCTCAAAATAGACTTTTGAACATCTGTGGACACTGCGCAAATCATATGTGGACTAAAAAAATTTCGTGTAATTTTGATGATTTTGACCACCCCGGGGTGGTGAAAATTTACAATTCTGTCTAGAATTTGCACATTTGTCAAAATTCCCAAATTTAGGCTCAAAATAGACTTTTGAACATCTATGGACACTGCGCAAATGATATGGGGACTAAAAAAATTTCTTGTAATTTTGATGATTTTGACCACCCCGGGGTGGTGAAAATTTACAATTCTGGCATGAATTTGCACATTTGTCAAAATTCCAAAATTTAGGCTCAAAATAGACTTTTGAACATCTATGGACACTGCGCATATGAAATGGGAACTAAAAAAATTTCTTGTAATTTTGATGATTTTGACCACCCCGGGGTGGTGAAAATTTACAATTCTGGCATGAATATGCACACTTCTTAAAATTCCAAATTTTAGGCTCAAAAAATACTTTTGAACATCTATGAACACTGCGCAAATGATATGTGGACTAAAAAAATTTCTTGTAATTTTGATGATTTTGACCACCCCGGGGTGGTGAAAATTTACAATTCTGGCATGAATATGCACACTTCTTAAAATTCCAAATTTTAGGCTCAAAAAAGACTTTTGAACATCTATGAACACTGCGCAAATGATATGTGGACTAAAAAAATTTCTTGTAATTTTGATGATTTTGACCACCCCGGGGTGGTGAAAATTTACAATTCTGTCTAGAATTTGCACATTTGTCAAAATTCCAAAATTTAGGCTCAAAATAGACTTTTGAACATCTGTGGACACTGCGCAAATGATATGGGGACTAAAAAAATTTCTTGTAATTTTGATGATTTTGACCACCCCGGGGTGGTGAAAATTTACAATTCTGTCAAGAATTTGCATATTTGTCAAAATTCCCAAATTTAGGCTCAAAATAGACTTTTGAACATCTATGGACACTGTGCAAATGATATGGGGACTAAAAAAATTTCTTGTAATTTTGATGATTTTGACCACCCCGGGGTGGTGAAAATTTACAATTCTGGCATGAATTTGCACACTTCTTAAAATTCCAAATTTTAGGCTCAAAAAAGACTTTTGAACATCTATGGACACTGCGCAAATGATATGTGGACTAAAAAAATTTCGTGTAATTTTGATGATTTTGACCAACCCGGGGTGGTGAAAATTTACAATTCTGTCTAGAATTTGCACATTTGTCAAAATTCCCAAATTTAGGCTCAAAATAGACTTTTGAACATCTATGGACACTGCGCAAATGATATGGGGACTAAAAAAAATTCTTGTAATTTTGATGATTTTGACCACCCCGGGGTGGTGAAAATTTACAATTCTGGCATGAATTTGCACACTTTTTAAAATTCCAAATTTTAGGCTCAAAATAGACTTTTGAACATCTATGGACACTGCGCAAATGATATGGGGACTAAAAAAATTTCGTGTAATTTTGATGATTTTGACCACCCCGGGGTGGTGAAAATTTACAATTCTGGCAAGAATTTGCACATTTGTCAAAATTCCGAAATTTAGGCTCAAAATAGACTTTTGAACATCTATGGACACTGCGCAAATGATATGTGGACTAAAAAAATTTCTTGTAATTTTGATGATTTTGACCACCCCGGGGTGGTGAAAATTTACAATTCTGGCATGAATTTGCACATTTGTCAAAATTCCAAAATTTAGGCTCAAAATAGACTTTTGAACATCTATGGACACTGCGCATATGATATGGGGACTAAAAAAATTTCGTGTAATTTTGATGATTTTGACCACCCCGGGGTGGTGAAAATTTACAATTCTGGCATGAATTTGCACACTTCTTAAAATTCCAAATTTTAGGCTCAAAAAAGACTTTTGAATATCTATGGACACTGCGCAAATGATATGGGGACTTAAAAAATTTCTTGTAATTTTGATGATTTTGACCACCCCGGGGTGGTGAAAATTTACAATTCTGGCAAGAATTTCAACATTTGTCAAAATTCCAAAATTTAGGCTCAAAATAGACTTTTGAACATCTGTGGACACTGCGCAAATGATATGTGGACTAAAAAAATTTCGTGTAATTTTGATGATTTTGACCACCCCGGGGTGGTGAAAATTTACAATTCTGGCATGAATTTGCACATTTGTCAAAATTCCAAAATTTAGGCTCAAAATAGACTTTTGAACATCTATGGACACTGCGCATATGAAATGGGAACTAAAAAAATTTCTTGTAATTTTGATGATTTTGACCACCCCGGGGTGGTGAAAATTTACAATTCTGGCATGAATATGGACACTTCTTAAAATTCCAAATTTTAGGCTCAAAATAGACTTTTGAACATCTATGGACACTGTGCAAATGATATGGGGACTAAAAAAAATTCTTGTAATTTTGATGATTTTGACCACCCCGGGGTGGTGAAAATTTACAATTCTGGCATGAATTTGCACACTTTTTAAAATTCCAAATTTTAGGCTCAAAAAAGACTTTTGAACATCTGTGGACACTGCGCAAATGATATGGGGACTAAAAAAACTTCGTGTAATTTTGATGATTTTGACCACCCCGGGGTGGTGAAAATTTACAATTCTGGCATGAATTTGCACATTTGTCAAAATTCCCAAATTTAGGCTCAAAATAGACTTTTGAACATCTGTGGACACTGCGCAAATGATATGTGGACTAAAAAAATTTCGTGTAATTTTGATGATTTTGACCACCCCGGGGTGGTGAAAATTTACAATTCTGTCTAGAATTTGCACATTTGTCAAAATTCCAAAATTTAGGCTCAAAATAGACTTTTGAACATCTGTGGACACTGTGCAAATGATATGGGGACTAAAAAAATTTCTTGTAATTTTGATGATTTTGACCACCCCGGGGTGGTGAAAATTTACAATTCTGGCATGAATTTGCACATTTGTCAAAATTCCAAAATTTAGGCTCAAAATAGACTTTTGAACATCTGTGGACACTGCGCAAATGATATGGGGACTAAAAAAATTTCTTGTAATTTTGATGATTTTGACCACCCCGGGGTGGTGAAAATTTACAATTCTGGCAAGAATTTGCACATTTGTCAAAATTCCAAAATTTAGGCTCAAAATAGACTTTTGAACATCTGTGGACACTGCGCAAATGATATGTGGAATAAAAAATTTTCTTGTAATTTTGATGATTTTGACCACCCCGGGGTGGTGAAAATTTACAATTCTGGCATGAATTTGCACATTTGTCAAAATTCCGAAATTTAGGCTCACAATAGACTTTTGAACATCTATGGACACTGCGCAAATCATATGTGGACTAAAAAAATTTCGTGTAATTTTGATGATTTTGACCACCCCGGGGTGGTGAAAATTTACAATTCTGGCATGAATTTGCACATTTGTCAAAATTCCCAAATTTAGGCTCAAAATAGACTTTTGAACATCTATGGACACTGCGCAAATGATATGTGGACTAAAAAAATTTCGTGTAATTTTGATGATTTTGACCACCCCGGGGTGGTAAAAATTTACAATTCTGGCATGAATATGCACACTTCTTAAAATTCCAAATTTTAGGCTCAAAAAAGACTTTTGAATATCTATGGACACTGCGCAAATGATATGAGGACTTAAAAAATTTCGTGTAATTTTGATGATTTTGACAACCCCGGGGTGGTGAAAATTTACAATTCTGGCAAGAATTTCAACATTTGTCAAAATTCCAAAATTTAGGCTCAAAATAGACTTTTGAACATCTATGGACACTGCGCAAATGATATGTGGACTAAAAAAATTTCGTGTAATTTTGATGATTTTGACCACCCCGGGGTGGTGAAAATTTAGAATTCTGGCATGAATTTGCACATTTGTCAAAATTCCAAAATTTAGGCTCAAAATAGACTTTTGAACATCTATGGACACTGCGCATATGAAATGGGAACTAAAAAAATTTCTTGTAATTTTGATGATTTTGACCACCCCGGGGTGGTGAAAATTTACAATTCTGGCATGAATATGCACACTTCTTAAAATTCCAAATTTTAGGCTCAAAATAGACTTTTGAACATCTATGGACACTGCGCAAATGATATGGGGACTAAAAAAAATTCTTGTAATTTTGATGATTTTGACCACCCCGGGGTGGTGAAAATTTACAATTCTGGCATGAATTTGCACACTTTTTAAAATTCCAAATTTTAGGCTCAAAAAAGACTTTTGAACATCTGTGGACACTGCGCAAATGATATGGGGACTAAAAAAACTTCGTGTAATTTTGATGATTTTGACCACCCCGGGGTGGTGAAAATTTACAATTCTGGCATGAATTTGCACATTTGTCAAAATTCCCAAATTTAGGCTCAAAATAGACTTTTGAACATCTGTGGACACTGCGCAAATCATATGTGGACTAAAAAAATTTCGTGTAATTTTGATGATTTTGACCACCCCGGGGTGGTGAAAATTTACAATTCTGTCTAGAATTTGCACATTTGTCAAAATTCCCAAATTTAGGCTCAAAATAGACTTTTGAACATCTATGGACACTGCGCAAATGATATGGGGACTAAAAAAATTTCTTGTAATTTTGATGATTTTGACCACCCCGGGGTGGTGAAAATTTACAATTCTGGCATGAATTTGCACATTTGTCAAAATTCCAAAATTTAGGCTCAAAATAGACTTTTGAACATCTATGGACACTGCGCATATGAAATGGGAACTAAAAAAATTTCTTGTAATTTTGATGATTTTGACCACCCCGGGGTGGTGAAAATTTACAATTCTGGCATGAATATGCACACTTCTTAAAATTCCAAATTTTAGGCTCAAAAAATACTTTTGAACATCTATGAACACTGCGCAAATGATATGTGGACTAAAAAAATTTCTTGTAATTTTGATGATTTTGACCACCCCGGGGTGGTGAAAATTTACAATTCTGGCATGAATATGCACACTTCTTAAAATTCCAAATTTTAGGCTCAAAAAAGACTTTTGAACATCTATGAACACTGCGCAAATGATATGTGGACTAAAAAAATTTCTTGTAATTTTGATGATTTTGACCACCCCGGGGTGGTGAAAATTTACAATTCTGTCAAGAATTTGCATATTTGTCAAAATTCCCAAATTTAGGCTCAAAATAGACTTTTGAACATCTATGGACACTGTGCAAATGATATGGGGACTAAAAAAATTTCTTGTAATTTTGATGATTTTGACCACCCCGGGGTGGTGAAAATTTACAATTCTGGCATGAATTTGCACACTTCTTAAAATTCCAAATTTTAGGCTCAAAAAAGACTTTTGAACATCTATGGACACTGCGCAAATGATATGTGGACTAAAAAAATTTCGTGTAATTTTGATGATTTTGACCAACCCGGGGTGGTGAAAATTTACAATTCTGTCTAGAATTTGCACATTTGTCAAAATTCCCAAATTTAGGCTCAAAATAGACTTTTGAACATCTATGGACACTGCGCAAATGATATGGGGACTAAAAAAAATTCTTGTAATTTTGATGATTTTGACCACCCCGGGGTGGTGAAAATTTACAATTCTGGCATGAATTTGCACACTTTTTAAAATTCCAAATTTTAGGCTCAAAATAGACTTTTGAACATCTGTGGACACTGCGCAAATGATATGGGGACTAAAAAAATTTCGTGTAATTTTGATGATTTTGACCACCCCGGGGTGGTGAAAATTTACAATTCTGGCAAGAATTTGCACATTTGTCAAAATTCCGAAATTTAGGCTCAAAATAGACTTTTGAACATCTATGGACACTGCGCAAATGATATGTGGACTAAAAAAATTTCTTGTAATTTTGATGATTTTGACCACCCCGGGGTGGTGAAAATTTACAATTCTGGCATGAATTTGCACATTTGTCAAAATTCCAAAATTTAGGCTCAAAATAGACTTTTGAACATCTATGGACACTGCGCATATGATATGGGGACTAAAAAAATTTCGTGTAATTTTGATGATTTTGACCACCCCGGGGTGGTGAAAATTTACAATTCTGGCATGAATTTGCACACTTCTTAAAATTCCAAATTTTAGGCTCAAAAAAGACTTTTGAATATCTATGGACACTGCGCAAATGATATGGGGACTTAAAAAATTTCTTGTAATTTTGATGATTTTGACCACCCCGGGGTGGTGAAAATTTACAATTCTGGCAAGAATTTCAACATTTGTCAAAATTCCAAAATTTAGGCTCAAAATAGACTTTTGAACATCTGTGGACACTGCGCAAATGATATGTGGACTAAAAAAATTTCGTGTAATTTTGATGATTTTGACCACCCCGGGGTGGTGAAAATTTACAATTCTGGCATGAATTTGCACATTTGTCAAAATTCCAAAATTTAGGCTCAAAATAGACTTTTGAACATCTATGGACACTGCGCATATGAAATGGGAACTAAAAAAATTTCTTGTAATTTTGATGATTTTGACCACCCCGGGGTGGTGAAAATTTACAATTCTGGCATGAATATGGACACTTCTTAAAATTCCAAATTTTAGGCTCAAAATAGACTTTTGAACATCTATGGACACTGTGCAAATGATATGGGGACTAAAAAAAATTCTTGTAATTTTGATGATTTTGACCACCCCGGGGTGGTGAAAATTTACAATTCTGGCATGAATTTGCACACTTTTTAAAATTCCAAATTTTAGGCTCAAAAAAGACTTTTGAACATCTGTGGACACTGCGCAAATGATATGGGGACTAAAAAAACTTCGTGTAATTTTGATGATTTTGACCACCCCGGGGTGGTGAAAATTTACAATTCTGGCATGAATTTGCACATTTGTCAAAATTCCCAAATTTAGGCTCAAAATAGACTTTTGAACATCTGTGGACACTGCGCAAATGATATGTGGACTAAAAAAATTTCGTGTAATTTTGATGATTTTGACCACCCCGGGGTGGTGAAAATTTACAATTCTGTCTAGAATTTGCACATTTGTCAAAATTCCAAAATTTAGGCTCAAAATAGACTTTTGAACATCTGTGGACACTGTGCAAATGATATGGGGACTAAAAAAATTTCTTGTAATTTTGATGATTTTGACCACCCCGGGGTGGTGAAAATTTACAATTCTGGCATGAATTTGCACATTTGTCAAAATTCCCAAATTTAGGCTCAAAATAGACTTTTGAACATCTGTGGACACTGCGCAAATGATATGGGGACTAAAAAAATTTCTTGTAATTTTGATGATTTTGACCACCCCGGGGTGGTGAAAATTTACAATTCTGGCAAGAATTTGCACATTTGTCAAAATTCCAAAATTTAGGCTCAAAATAGACTTTTGAACATCTGTGGACACTGCGCAAATGATATGTGGAATAAAAAATTTTCTTGTAATTTTGATGATTTTGACCACCCCGGGGTGGTGAAAATTTACAATTCTGGCATGAATTTGCACATTTGTCAAAATTCCGAAATTTAGGCTCACAATAGACTTTTGAACATCTATGGACACTGCGCAAATCATATGTGGACTAAAAAAATTTCGTGTAATTTTGATGATTTTGACCACCCCGGGGTGGTGAAAATTTACAATTCTGGCATGAATTTGCACATTTGTCAAAATTCCCAAATTTAGGCTCAAAATAGACTTTTGAACATCTATGGACACTGCGCAAATGATATGTGGACTAAAAAAATTTCGTGTAATTTTGATGATTTTGACCACCCCGGGGTGGTAAAAATTTACAATTCTGGCATGAATATGCACACTTCTTAAAATTCCAAATTTTAGGCTCAAAAAAGACTTTTGAATATCTATGGACACTGCGCAAATGATATGAGGACTTAAAAAATTTCGTGTAATTTTGATGATTTTGACAACCCCGGGGTGGTGAAAATTTACAATTCTGGCAAGAATTTCAACATTTGTCAAAATTCCAAAATTTAGGCTCAAAATAGACTTTTGAACATCTATGGACACTGCGCAAATGATATGTGGACTAAAAAAATTTCGTGTAATTTTGATGATTTTGACCACCCCGGGGTGGTGAAAATTTAGAATTCTGGCATGAATTTGCACATTTGTCAAAATTCCAAAATTTAGGCTCAAAATAGACTTTTGAACATCTATGGACACTGCGCATATGAAATGGGAACTAAAAAAATTTCTTGTAATTTTGATGATTTTGACCACCCCGGGGTGGTGAAAATTTACAATTCTGGCATGAATATGCACACTTCTTAAAATTCCAAATTTTAGGCTCAAAATAGACTTTTGAACATCTATGGACACTGCGCAAATGATATGGGGACTAAAAAAAATTCTTGTAATTTTGATGATTTTGACCACCCCGGGGTGGTGAAAATTTACAATTCTGGCATGAATTTGCACACTTTTTAAAATTCCAAGTTTTAGGCTCAAAAAAGACTTTTGAACATCTGTGGACACTGCGCAAATGATATGGGGACTAAAAAAATTTCGTGTAATTTTGATGATTTTGACCACCCCGGGGTGGTGAAAATTTACAATTCTGTCAAGAATTTGCACATTTGTCAAAATTCCCAAATTTAGGCTGAAAATAGACTTTTGAACATCTGTGGACACTGCGCAAATGATATGTGGACTAAAAAAATTTCGTGTAATTTTGATGATTTTGACCACCCCGGGGTGGTGAAAATTTACAATTCTGGCATGAATTTGCACATTTGTCAAAATTCCCAAATTTAGGCTCAAAATAGACTTTTGAACATCTATGAACACTGCGCAAATGATATGTGGACTAAAAAAATTTCTTGTAATTTTGATGATTTTGACCACCCCGGGGTGGTGAAAATTTACAATTCTGGCATGAATTTGCACACTTTTTAAAATTCCAAATTTTAGGCTCAAAAAAGACTTTTGAACATCTGTGGACACTGCGCAAATGATATGGGGACTAAAAAAACTTCGTGTAATTTTGATGATTTTGACCACCCCGGGGTGGTGAAAATTTACAATTCTGTCAAGAATTTGCACATTTGTCAAAATTCCCAAATTTAGGCTCAAAATAGACTTTTGAACATCTGTGGACACTGCGCAAATGATATGTGGACTAAAAAAATTTCGTGTAATTTTGATGATTTTGACCACCCCGGGGTGGTGAAAATTTACAATTCTGGCATGAATTTGCACATTTGTCAAAATTCCCAAATTTAGGCTCAAAATAGACTTTTGAACATCTATGAACACTGCGCAAATGATATGTGGACTAAAAAAATTCCTTGTAATTTTGATGATTTTGACCACCCCGGGGTGGTGAAAATTTACAATTCTGGCATGAATTTGCACACTTCTTAAAATTCCAAATTTTAGACTCAAAAAAGACTTTTGAACATCTATGGACACTGCGCAAATGATATGTGGACTTAAAAAATTTCGTGTAATTTTGATGATTTTGACCACCCCGGGGTGGTGAAAATTTACAATTCTGTCAAGAATTTGCACATTTGTCAAAATTCCCAAATTTAGGCTCAAAATAGACTTTTGAACATCTGTGGACACTGCGCAAATGATATGGGGACTAAAAAAATTTCGTGTAATTTTTATGATTTTGACCACCCCGGGGTGGTGAAAATTTACAATTCTGGCATGAATTTGCACATTTGTCAAAATTCCCAAATTTAGGCTCAAAATAGACTTTTGAACATCTGTGGACACTGCGCAAATGATATGTGGACAACAAAAATTTCTTGTAATTTTGATGATTTTGACCACCCCGGGGTGGTGAAAATTTACAATTCTGGCAAGAATTTGCACATTTGTCAAAATTCCAAAATTTAGGCTCAAAATAGACTTTTGAACATCTGTGGACACTGCGCAAATGATATGTGGACTAAAAAATTTTCTTGTAATTTTGATGATTTTGACCACCCCGGGGTGGTGAAAATTTACAATTCTGGCATGAATTTGCACATTTGTCAAAATTCCGAAATTTAGGCTCAAAATAGACTTTTGAACATCTATGGACACTGCGCAAATCATATGTGGACTAAAAAAATTTCGTGTAATTTTGATGATTTTGACCACCCCGGGGTGGTGAAAATTTACAATTCTGGCATGAATTTGCACATTTGTCAAAATTCCCAAATTTAGGCTCAAAATAGACTTTTGAACATCTATGGACACTGCGCAAATGATATGGGGACTAAAAAAATTTCGTGTAATTTTGATGATTTTGACCACCCCGGGGTGGTGAAAATTTACAATTCTGGCATGAATATGCACACTTCTTAAAATTCCAAATTTTAGGCTCAAAAAAGACTTTTGAATATCTATGGACACTGCGCAAATGATATGAGGACTTAAAAAATTTCGTGTAATTTTGATGATTTTGACAACCCCGGGGTGGTGAAAATTTACAATTCTGGCAAGAATTTCAACATTTGTCAAAATTCCAAAATTTAGGCTCAAAATAGACTTTTGAACATCTGTGGACACTGCGCAAATGATATGTGGACAACAAAATTTCTTGTAATTTTGATGATTTTGACCACCCCGGGGTGGTGAAAATTTACAATTCTGGCATGAATTTGCACACTTCTTAAAATTCCAAATTTTAGGCTCAAAAAAGACTTTTGAACATCTATGGACACTGCGCAAATGATATGTGGACTAAAAAAATTTCGTGTAATTTTGATGATTTTGACCACCCCGGGGTGGTGAAAATTTACAATTCTGGCATGAATTTGCACATTTGTCAAAATTCCCAAATTTAGGCTCAAAATAGACTTTTGAACATCTGTGGACACTGCGCAAATGATATGTGGACAACAAAAATTTCTTGTAATTTTGATGATTTTGACCACCCCGGGGTGGTGAAAATTTACAATTCTGGCAAGAATTTGCACATTTGTCAAAATTCCAAAATTTAGGCTCAAAATAGACTTTTGAACATCTGTGGACACTGCGCAAATGATATGTGGACTAAAAAATTTTCTTGTAATTTTGATGATTTTGACCACCCCGGGGTGGTGAAAATTTACAATTCTGGCATGAATTTGCACATTTGTCAAAATTCCGAAATTTAGGCTCAAAATAGACTTTTGAACATCTATGGACACTGCGCAAATCATATGTGGACTAAAAAAATTTCGTGTAATTTTGATGATTTTGACCACCCCGGGGTGGTGAAAATTTACAATTCTGGCATGAATTTGCACATTTGTCAAAATTCCCAAATTTAGGCTCAAAATAGACTTTTGAACATCTATGGACACTGCGCAAATGATATGGGGACTAAAAAAATTTCGTGTAATTTTGATGATTTTGACCACCCCGGGGTGGTGAAAATTTACAATTCTGGAATGAATATGCACACTTCTTAAAATTCCAAATTTTAGGCTCAAAAAAGACTTTTGAATATCTATGGACACTGCGCAAATGATATGAGGACTTAAAAAATTTCTTGTAATTTTGATGATTTTGACAACCCCGGGGTGGTGAAAATTTACAATTCTGGCAAGAATTTCAACATTTGTCAAAATTCCAAAATTTAGGCTCAAAATAGACTTTTGAACATCTGTGGACACTGCGCAAATGATATGTGGACTAAAAAAATTTCTTGTAATTTTGATGATTTTGACCACCCCGGGGTGGTGAAAATTTACAATTCTGGCATGAATTTGCACATTTGTCAAAATTCCGAAATTTAGGCTCAAAATAGACTTTTGAACATCTATGGACACTGCGCAAATGATATGTGGACTAAAAAAATTTCGTGTAATTTTGATGATTTTGACCACCCCGGGGTGGTGAAAATTTACAATTCTGGCATGAATTTGCACATTTGTCAAAATTCCAAAATTTAGGCTCAAAATAGACTTTTGAACATCTGTGGACACTGCGCAAATGATATGTGGACTAAAAAAATTTCGTGTAATTTTGATGATTTTGACCACCCCGGGGTGGTGAAAATTTATGATTCTGGCATGAATTTGCACATTTGTCAAAATTCCAAAATTTAGGCTCAAAATAAACATTTGAACATCTATGGACACTGCGCATATGAAATGGGGAGTAAAAAAATTTCTTGTAATTTTGATGATTTTGACCACCCCGGGGTGGTGAAAATTTACAATTCTGTCAAGAATTTGCACATTTGTCAAAATTCCCAAATTTAGGCTCAAAATAGACTTTTGAACATCTGTGGACACTGCGCAAATGATATGTGGACTAAAAAAATTTCTTGTAATTTTGATGATTTTGACCACCCCGGGGTGGTGAAAATTTACAATTCTGTCTAGAATTTGCACATTTGTCAAAATTCCCAAATTTAGGCTCAAAATAGACTTTTGAACATCTGTGGACACTGCGCAAATGATATGTGGACTAAAAAAATTTCGTGTAATTTTTATGATTTTGACCACCCCGGGGTGGTGAAAATTTACAATTCTGGCATGAATTTGCACATTTGTCAAAATTCCAAAATTTAGGCTCAAAATAGACTTTTGAACATCTATGGACACTGCGCAAATGATATGGGGACTAAAAAAATTTCTTGTAATTTTGATGATTTTGACCACCCCGGGGTGGTGAAAATTTACAATTCTGGCATGAATTTGCACACTTCTTAAAATTCCAAATTTTAGGCTCAAAAAAGACTTTTGAACATCTATGGACACTGCGCAAATGATATGTGGACTAAAAAAATTTCGTGTAATTTTGATGATTTTGACCACCCCGGGGTGGTGAAAATTTACAATTCTGGCATGAATTTGCACATTTGTCAAAATTCCCAAATTAAGGCTCAAAATAGACTTTTGAACATCTGTGGACACTGCGCAAATGATATGTGGACAACAAAAATTTCGTGTAATTTTGATGATTTTGACCACCCCGGGGTGGTGAAAATTTACAATTCTGGCAAGAATTTGCACATTTGTCAAAATTCCCAAATTTAGGCTCAAAATAGACTTTTGAACATCTGTGGACACTGCGCAAATGATATGTGGACTAAAAAATTTTCTTGTAATTTTGATGATTTTGACCACCCCGGGGTGGTGAAAATTTACAATTCTGGCATGAATTTGCACATTTGTCAAAATTCCGAAATTTAGGCTCAAAATAGACTTTTGAACATCTATGGACACTGCGCAAATGATATGTGGACTAAAAAAATTTCGTGTAATTTTGATGATTTTGACCACCCCGGGGTGGTGAAAATTTACAATTCTGGCATGAATTTGCACATTTGTCAAAATTCCCAAATTTAGGCTCAAAATAGACTTTTGAACATCTATGGACACTGCGCAAATGATTTGGGGACTAAAAAAATTTCGTGTAATTTTGATGATTTTGACCACCCCGGGGTGGTGAAAATTTACAATTCTGGCATGAATATGCACACTTCTTAAAATTCCAAATTTTAGGCTCAAAAAAGACTTTTGAATATCTATGGACACTGCGCAAATGATATGAGGACTTAAAAAATTTCGTGTAATTTTGATGATTTTGACAACCCCGGGGTGGTGAAAATTTACAATTCTGGCAAGAATTTCAACATTTGTCAAAATTCCAAAATTTAGGCTCAAAATAGACTTTTGAACATCTGTGGACACTGCGCAAATGATATGTGGACTAAAAAAATTTCTTGTAATTTTGATGATTTTGACCACCCCGGGGTGGTGAAAATTTACAATTCTGGCATGAATTTGCACATTTGTCAAAATTCCAAAATTTAGGCTCAAAATAGACTTTTGAACATCTATGGACACTGCGCAAATCATATGTGGACTAAAAAAATTTCGTGTAATTTTGATGATTTTGACCACCCCGGGGTGGTGAAAATTTACAATTCTGGCATGAATTTGCACATTTGTCAAAATTCCAAAATTTAGGCTCAAAATAGACTTTTGAACATCTGTGGACACTGCGCAAATGATATGTGGACTAAAAAAATTTCGTGTAATTTTTATGATTTTGACCACCCCGGGGTGGTGAAAATTTATGATTCTGGCATGAATTTGCACATTTGTCAAAATTCCAAAATTTAGGCTCAAAATAAACATTTGAACATCTATGGACACTGCGCATATGAAATGGGGACTAAAAAAATTTCTTGTAATTTTGATGATTTTGACCACCCCGGGGTGGTGAAAATTTACAATTCTGTCAAGAATTTGCACATTTGTCAAAATTCCCAAATTTAGGCTCAAAATAGACTTTTGAACATCTGTGGACACTGCGCAAATGATATGTGGACTAAAAAAATTTCGTGTAATTTTGATGATTTTGACCACCCCGGGGTGGTGAAAATTTACAATTCTGTCTAGAATTTGCACATTTGTCAAAATTCCCAAATTTAGGCTCAAAATAGACTTTTGAACATCTATGGACACTGCGCAAATCATACGTGGACTAAAAAAAATTTCTTGTAATTTTGATGATTTTGACCACCCCGGGGTGGTGAAAATTTACAATTCTGGCAAGAATTTGCACATTTGTCAAAATTCCGAAATTTAGGCTCAAAATAGACTTTTGAACATCTGTGGACACTGCGCAAATGATATGTGGACTAAAAAAATTTCGTGTAATTTTGATGATTTTGACCACCCCGGGGTGGTGAAAATTTACAATTCTGGCAAGAATTTGCACATTTGTCAAAATTCCCAAATTTAGGCTCAAAATAGACTTTTGAACATCTGTGGACACTGCGCAAATGATATGTGGACTAAAAAAATTTCGTGTAATTTTGATGATTTTGACCACCCCGGGGTGGTGAAAATTTACAATTCTGGCATGAATTTGCACATTTGTCAAAATTCCCAAATTTAGGCTCAAAATAGACTTTTGAACATCTATGGACACTGCGCAAATGATATGGGGACTAAAAAAATTTCGTGTAATTTTGATGATTTTGACCACCCCGGGGTGGTGAAAATTTACAATTCTGGCATGAATTTGCACACTACTTAAAATTCCAAATTTTAGGCTCAAAAAAGACTTTTGAATATCTATGGACACTGCGCAAATGATATGAGGACTTAAAAAATTTCGTGTAATTTTGATGATTTTGACAACCCCGGGGTGGTGAAAATTTACAATTCTGGCAAGAATTTCAACATTTGTCAAAATTCCAAAATTTAGGCTCAAAATAGACTTTTGAACATCTGTGGACACTGCGCAAATGATATGTGGACTAAAAAAATTTCGTGTAATTTTGATGATTTTGACCACCCCGGGGTGGTGAAAATTTACAATTCTGGCATGAATTTGTACATTTGTCAAAATTCCAAAATTTAGGCTCAAAATAGACTTTTGAACATCTATGGACACTGCGCATATGAAATGGGGACTAAAAATATTTCTTGTAATTTTGATGATTTTGACCAACCTGGGGTGGTGAAAATTCACAATTCTGTGAAGAATTTGCACATTTGTCAAAATTCCCAAATTTAGGCTCAAAATAGACTTTTGAACATCTATGGACACTGCGCAAATGATATGTGGACTAAAAAAATTTCTTGTAATTTTGATGATTTTGACCACCCCGGGGTGGTGAAAATTTACAATTCTGTCTAGAATTTGCACATTTGTCAAAATTCCCAAATTTAGGCTCAAAATAGACTTTTAAACATCCGTGGACACTGCGCAAATGATATGGGGACTAAATATTTTTTGTCTAATTATTCTGATTTTGACCACCCCGGGGTGGTGAAAATTTACAATTCTGGCATGAATTTGCACACTTCTTAAAATTCCAAATTTTAGACTCAAAAAGGACTTTTGAACATGTATGGATACTGCGCAAATGATATGTGGACTAAAAAAAATTTGTGTAATTTTGATGATTTTGACCACCCCGGGGTGGTGAAAATTTACAATTCTGTCTAGAATTTGCACATTTGTCAAAATTCTCAAATTTAGGCTCAAAATAGACTTTTAAACATCTGTGGACACTGCGCAAATGATATGGGGACTAAATATTTTTTGTCTAATTATTCTGATTTTGACCACCCCGGGGTGGTGAAAATTTACAATTCTGGCATGAATTTGCACATTTGTCAAAATTCCCAAATTTAGGCTCAAAATAGACTTTTGAACATCTGTGGACACTGCGCAAATGATATGTGGACCAAAAAATTTTCTTGTAATTTTGATGATTTTGACCACCCCGGGGTGGTGAAAATTTACAATTCTGGCATGAATTTGCACATTTGTCAAAATTCCAAAATTTAGGCTCAAAATAGACTTTTGAAAATCTATGGATACTGCGCAAATGATATGGGGACTAAAAAAATTTCTTGTAATTTTGATGATTTTGACCACCCCGGGGTGGTGAAAATTTACAATTCTGTCTAGAATTTGCACATTTGTCAAAATTCCAAAATTTAGGCTCAAAATAGACTTTTGAACATCTATGGACACTGCGCAAATGATATGGGGACTAAAAAAATTCCTTGTAATTTTGATGATTTTGACCACCCCGGGGTGGTGAAAATTTACAATTCTGGCATGAATTTGCACACTTCTTCAAATTCCAAATTTTAGGCTCAAAAAAGACTTTTGAACATCTATGGACACTGCGGAAATGATATGTGGACTTAAAAAATTTCGTGTAATTTTGATGATTTTGACCACCCCGGGGTGGTGAAAATTTACAATTCTGTCAAGAATTTGCACATTTGTCAAAATTCCAAAATTTAGGCTCAAAATAGACTTTTGAACATCTATGGACACTGCGCATATGAAATGGGGACTAAAAAAATTTCTTGTAATTTTGATGATTTTGACCAACCTGGGGTGGTGAAAATTCACAATTCTGTGAAGAATTTGCACATTTGTCAAAATTCCCAAATTTAGGCTCAAAATAGACTTTTGAACATCTATGGACACTGCGCAAATGATATGTGGACTAAAAAAATTTCTTGTAATTTTGATGATTTTGACCACCCCGGGGTGGTGAAAATTTACAATTCTGTCTAGAATTTGCACATTTGTCAAAATTCCCAAATTTAGGCTCAAAATAGACTTTTAAACATCCGTGGACACTGCGCAAATGATATGGGGACTAAATATTTTTTGTCTAATTATTCTGATTTTGACCACCCCGGGGTGGTGAAAATTTACAATTCTGGCATGAATTTGCACACTTCTTAAAATTCCAAATTTTAGACTCAAAAAGGACTTTTGAACATGTATGGATACTGCGCAAATGATATGTGGACTAAAAAAAATTTGTGTAATTTTGATGATTTTGACCACCCCGGGGTGGTGAAAATTTACAATTCTGTCTAGAATTTGCACATTTGTCAAAATTCTCAAATTTAGGCTCAAAATAGACTTTTAAACATCTGTGGACACTGCGCAAATGATATGGGGATTAAATATTTTTTGTCTAATTATTCTGATTTTGACCACCCCGGGGTGGTGAAAATTTACAATTCTGGCATGAATTTGCACACTTCTTAAAATTCCAAATTTTAGACTCAAAAAAGACTTTTGAACATCTCTGGACACTACGCAAATGATATGGGGACTTAAAAAATTTCGTGTAATTTTGATGATTTTGACCACCCCGGGGTGGTGAAAATTTACAATTCTGTCAAGAATTTGCACATTTGTCAAAATTCCAAAATTTAGGCTCAAAATAGACTTTTGAACATCTGTGGACACTGCGCAAATGATATGGGGACTAAAAAAATTTCTTGTAATTTTGATGATTTTGACCACCCCGGGGTGGTGAAAATTTACAATTCTGGCATGAATTTGCACATTTGTCAAAATTCCCAAATTTAGGCTCAAAATAGACTTTTGAACATCTATGGACACTGCGCAAATGATATGGGGACTAAAAAAATTCCTTTTTTTTTAATGATTTTGACCACCCCGGGGTGGTGAAAATTTACAATTCTGGCATGAATTTGCACATTTGTCAAAATTCCCAAATTTAGGCTCAAAATAGACTTTTGAACATCTGTGGACACTGCGCAAATGATATGTGGACAACAAAAATTTCTTGTAATTTTGATGATTTTGACCACCCCGGGGTGGTGAAAATTTACAATTCTGGCATGAATTTGCACACTTCTTAAAATTCCAAATTTTAGGCTCAAAAAAGACTTTTGAATATCTATGGACACTGCGCAAATGATATGGGGACTTAACAAATTTCTTGTAATTTTGATGATTTTGACCACCCCGGGGTGGTGAAAATTTACAATTCCGTCTAGAATTTGCACATTTGTCAAAATTCCCAAATTTAGGCTCAAAAAAGACTTTTGAACATCTGTGAACACTGCGCAAATGATATTTGGACTAAAAAAATTTCTTGTAATTTTGATGATTTTGACCACCCCGGGGTGGTGAAAATTTACAATTCTGGCATGAATTTGCACATTTGTCAAAATTCCCAAATTTAGGCTCAAAATAGACTTTTGAACATCTATGGACACTGCGCAAATGATATGGGGACTAAAAAAATTTCGTGTAATTTTGATGATTTTGACCACCCCGGGGTGGTGAAAATTTACAATTCTGGCATGAATTTGCACACTACTTAAAATTCCAAATTTTAGGCTCAAAAAAGACTTTTGAATATCTATGGACACTGCGCAAATGATATGAGGACTTAAAAAATTTCGTGTAATTTTGATGATTTTGACAACCCCGGGGTGGTGAAAATTTACAATTCTGGCAAGAATTTCAACATTTGTCAAAATTCCAAAATTTAGGCTCAAAATAGACTTTTGAACATCTGTGGACACTGCGCAAATGATATGTGGACTAAAAAAATTTCGTGTAATTTTGATGATTTTGACCACCCCGGGGTGGTGAAAATTTACAATTCTGGCATGAATTTGTACATTTGTCAAAATTCCAAAATTTAGGCTCAAAATAGACTTTTGAACATCTATGGACACTGCGCATATGAAATGGGGACTAAAAAAATTTCTTGTAATTTTGATGATTTTGACCAACCTGGGGTGGTGAAAATTCACAATTCTGTGAAGAATTTGCACATTTGTCAAAATTCCCAAATTTAGGCTCAAAATAGACTTTTGAACATCTATGGACACTGCGCAAATGATATGTGGACTAAAAAAATTTCTTGTAATTTTGATGATTTTGACCACCCCGGGGTGGTGAAAATTTACAATTCTGTCTAGAATTTGCACATTTGTCAAAATTCCCAAATTTAGGCTCAAAATAGACTTTTAAACATCCGTGGACACTGCGCAAATGATATGGGGACTAAATATTTTTTGTCTAATTATTCTGATTTTGACCACCCCGGGGTGGTGAAAATTTACAATTCTGGCATGAATTTGCACACTTCTTAAAATTCCAAATTTTAGACTCAAAAAGGACTTTTGAACATGTATGGATACTGCGCAAATGATATGTGGACTAAAAAAAATTTGTGTAATTTTGATGATTTTGACCACCCCGGGGTGGTGAAAATTTACAATTCTGTCTAGAATTTGCACATTTGTCAAAATTCTCAAATTTAGGCTCAAAATAGACTTTTAAACATCTGTGGACACTGCGCAAATGATATGGGGACTAAATATTTTTTGTCTAATTATTCTGATTTTGACCACCCCGGGGTGGTGAAAATTTACAATTCTGGCATGAATTTGCACATTTGTCAAAATTCCCAAATTTAGGCTCAAAATAGACTTTTGAACATCTGTGGACACTGCGCAAATGATATGTGGACCAAAAAATTTTCTTGTAATTTTGATGATTTTGACCACCCCGGGGTGGTGAAAATTTACAATTCTGGCATGAATTTGCACATTTGTCAAAATTCCAAAATTTAGGCTCAAAATAGACTTTTGAAAATCTATGGATACTGCGCAAATGATATGGGGACTAAAAAAATTTCTTGTAATTTTGATGATTTTGACCACCCCGGGGTGGTGAAAATTTACAATTCTGTCTAGAATTTGCACATTTGTCAAAATTCCAAAATTTAGGCTCAAAATAGACTTTTGAACATCTATGGACACTGCGCAAATGATATGGGGACTAAAAAAATTCCTTGTAATTTTGATGATTTTGACCACCCCGGGGTGGTGAAAATTTACAATTCTGGCATGAATTTGCACACTTCTTAAAATTCCAAATTTTAGGCTCAAAAAAGACTTTTGAACATCTATGGACACTGCGGAAATGATATGTGGACTTAAAAAATTTCGTGTAATTTTGATGATTTTGACCACCCCGGGGTGGTGAAAATTTACAATTCTGTCAAGAATTTGCACATTTGTCAAAATTCCAAAATTTAGGCTCAAAATAGACTTTTGAACATCTATGGACACTGCGCATATGAAATGGGGACTAAAAAAATTTCTTGTAATTTTGATGATTTTGACCAACCTGGGGTGGTGAAAATTCACAATTCTGTGAAGAATTTGCACATTTGTCAAAATTCCCAAATTTAGGCTCAAAATAGACTTTTGAACATCTATGGACACTGCGCAAATGATATGTGGACTAAAAAAATTTCTTGTAATTTTGATGATTTTGACCACCCCGGGGTGGTGAAAATTTACAATTCTGTCTAGAATTTGCACATTTGTCAAAATTCCCAAATTTAGGCTCAAAATAGACTTTTAAACATCCGTGGACACTGCGCAAATGATATGGGGACTAAATATTTTTTGTCTAATTATTCTGATTTTGACCACCCCGGGGTGGTGAAAATTTACAATTCTGGCATGAATTTGCACACTTCTTAAAATTCCAAATTTTAGACTCAAAAAGGACTTTTGAACATGTATGGATACTGCGCAAATGATATGTGGACTAAAAAAAATTTGTGTAATTTTGATGATTTTGACCACCCCGGGGTGGTCAAAATTTACAATTCTGTCTAGAATTTGCACATTTGTCAAAATTCTCAAATTTAGGCTCAAAATAGACTTTTAAACATCTGTGGACACTGCGCAAATGATATGGGGATTAAATATTTTTTGTCTAATTATTCTGATTTTGACCACCCCGGGGTGGTGAAAATTTACAATTCTGGCATGAATTTGCACACTTCTTAAAATTCCAAATTTTAGACTCAAAAAAGACTTTTGAACATCTCTGGACACTACGCAAATGATATGGGGACTTAAAAAATTTCGTGTAATTTTGATGATTTTGACCACCCCGGGGTGGTGAAAATTTACAATTCTGTCAAGAATTTGCACATTTGTCAAAATTCCAAAATTTAGGCTCAAAATAGACTTTTGAACATCTGTGGACACTGCGCAAATGATATGGGGACTAAAAAAATTTCTTGTAATTTTGATGATTTTGACCACCCCGGGGTGGTGAAAATTTACAATTCTGGCATGAATTTGCACATTTGTCAAAATTCCCAAATTTAGGCTCAAAATAGACTTTTGAACATCTATGGACACTGCGCAAATGATATGGGGACTAAAAAAATTCCTTTTTTTTTAATGATTTTGACCACCCCGGGGTGGTGAAAATTTACAATTCTGGCATGAATTTGCACATTTGTCAAAATTCCCAAATTTAGGCTCAAAATAGACTTTTGAACATCTGTGGACACTGCGCAAATGATATGTGGACAACAAAAATTTCTTGTAATTTTGATGATTTTGACCACCCCGGGGTGGTGAAAATTTACAATTCTGGCATGAATTTGCACACTTCTTAAAATTCCAAATTTTAGGCTCAAAAAAGACTTTTGAATATCTATGGACACTGCGCAAATGATATGGGGACTTAACAAATTTCTTGTAATTTTGATGATTTTGACCACCCCGGGGTGGTGAAAATTTACAATTCTGGCAAGAATTTCAACATTTGTCAAAATTCCCAAATTTAGGCTCAAAATAGACTTTTGAACATCTGTGGACACTGCGCAAATGATATGTGGACTAAAAAAATTTCTTGTAATTTTGATGATTTTGACCACCCCGGGGTGGTGAAAATTTACAATTCTGGCATGAATTTGCACATTTGTCAAAATTCCAAAATTTAGGCTCAAAATAGACTTTTGAACATCTATGGACACTGCGCATATGAAATGGGGACTAAAAAAATTTCTTGTAATTTTGATGATTTTGACCACCCCGGGGTGGTGAAAATTTACAATTCTGGCATGAATATGCACACTTCTTAAAATTCCAAATTTTAGGCTAAAAAAAGACTTTTGAACGTCTATGAACGCTGCGCAAATGATATGTGGACTAAAAAAATTTCTTGTAATTTTGATGATTTTGACCACCCCGGGGTGGTGAAAATTTACAATTCCGTCTAGAATTTGCACATTTGTCAAAATTCCCAAATTTAGGCTCAAAATAGACTTTTGAACATCTGTGGACACTGCGCAAATGATATGGGGACTAAAAAACTTTGTGTAATTTTGATGATTTTGACCACCCCGGGGTGGTGAAAATTTACAATTCTGTCAAGAATTTGCACATTTGTCAAAATTCCAAAATTTAGGCTCAAAATAGACTTTTGAACATCTGTGGACACTGCACAAATGATATGTGGACTAAAAAAATTTCTTGTAATTTTGATGATTTTGACCACCCCGGGGTGGTGAAAATTTACAATTCTGGCATGAATTTGCAGATTTGTCAAAATTCCCAAATTTAGGCTCAAAAAAGACTTTTGAACATCTGTGAACACTGCGCAAATGATATTTGGACTAAAAAAATTTCTTGTAATTTTGATGATTTTGACCACCCCGGGGTGGTGAAAATTTACAATTCTGGCATGAATTTGCACACTTCTTAAAATTCCAAATTTTAGTCTCAAAAAAGACTTTTGAACATCTCTGGACACTGCGCAAATGATATGGGGACTAAAAAAATTTCTTGTAATTTTGATGATTTTGACCACCCCGGGGTGGTGAAAATTTACAATTCTGTCATGAATTTGCACATTTGTCAAAATTCCCAAATTTAGGCTCAAAATAGACTTTTGAACATCTGTGGACACTGCGCAAATGATATGTGGACTAAAAAAATTTCTTGTAATTTTGATGATATTGACCACCCCGGGGTGGTGAAAATTTACAATTCTGGCATGAATTTGCACATTTGTCAAAATTCCAAAATTTAGGCTCAAAATAGACTTTTGAACATCTATGGACACTGCGCATATGAAATGGGGACTAAAAAAATTTCTTGTAATTTTGATGATTTTGACCACCCCGGGGTGGTGAAAATTTACAATTCTGGCATGAATATGCACACTTCTTAAAATTCCAAATTTTAGGCTCAAAAAAGACTTTTGAACATCTATGGACACTGCGCAAATGATATGTGGACTAAAAAAATTTCTTGTAATTTTGATGATTTTGACCACCCCGGGTAGGTGAAAATTTACAATTCTGGCAAGAATTTGCACATTTGTCAAAATTCCCAAATTTAGGCTCAAAATAGACTTTTGAACATCTGTGGACACTGCGCAAATGATATGTGGACTAAAAAAAATTCGTGTAATTTTGATGATTTTGACCACCCCGGGGTGGTGAAAATTTACAATTCTGGCATGAATTTGCACATTTGTCAAAATTCCCAAATTTAGGCTCAAAATAGACTTTTGAACATCTATGGACACTGCGCAAATGATATGGGGACTAAAAAAATTTCGTGTAATTTTGATGATTTTGACCACCCCGGGGTGGTGAAAATTTACAATTCTGGCATGAATTTGCACACTTCTTAAAATTCCAAATTTTAGGCTCAAAAAAGACTTTTGAACATCTGTGGACACTGCGCAAATGATATGTGGACTAAAAAATTTCGTGTAATTTTGATGATTTTGACCACCCCGGGGTGGTGAAAATTTACAATTCTGGCAAGAATTTGCACATTTGTCAAAATTCCCAAATTTAGGCTCAAAATAGACTTTTGAACATCTGTGGACACTGCGCAAATGATATGTGGACTAAAAAATTTTCTTGTAATTTTGATGATTTTGACCACCCCGGGGTGGTGAAAATTTACAATTCTGGCATGAATTTGCACACTTTTAAAAATTCCAAATTTTAGGCTCAAAATAGACTTTTGAACATCTATGGACACTGCGCAAATGATATGGGGACTAAAAAAATTTCTTGTAATTTTCAAGATTTTGACCACCCCGGGGTGGTGAAAATTTACAATTCTGGCATGAATTTGCACACTTCTTAAAATTCCAAAATTTAGGGTCAAAAAAGACTTTTGAACATCTATGGACACTGCGCAAATGAAATGGGGACTAAAAAAATTTCTTGTAATTTTGATGATTTTGACCACCCCGGGGTGGTGAAAATTTACAATTCTGGCATGAATTTGCACACTTCTTAAAATTCCAAAATTTAGGGTAAAAAAAGACTTTTGAACATCTATGGACACTGCGCAAATGATATGGGGACTAAAAAAATTTCGTGTAATTTTGATGATTTTGACCACCCCGGGGTGGTGAAAATTTACAATTCTGGCATGAATTTGCACACTTCTTAAAATTCCAAATTTTAGGCTCAAAAAAGACTTTTGAATATCTATGGACACTGCGCAAATGATATGGGGACTTAACAAATTTCTTGTAATTTTGATGATTTTGACAACCCCGGGGTGGTGAAAATTTACAATTCTGGCATGAATTTCAACATTTGTCAAAATTCCCAAATTTAGGCTCAAAATAGACTTTTGAACATTTGTGGACACTGCGCAAATGATATGTGGACTAAAAAAATTTCTTGTAATTTTGATGATTTTGACCACCCCGGGGTGGTGAAAATTTACAATTCTGGCATGAATTTGCACATTTGTCAAAATTCCAAAATTTAGGCTCAAAATAGACTTTTGAACATCTATGGACACTGCGCATATGAAATGGGGACTAAAAAAATTTCTTGTAATTTTGATGATTTTGACCACCCCGGGGTGGTGAAAATTTACAATTCTGGCATGAATATGCACACTTCTTAAAATTCCAAATTTTAGGCTAAAAAAAGACTTTTGAACATCTATGAACGCTGCGCAAATGATATGTGGACTAAAAAAATTTCGTGTAATTTTGATGATTTTGACCACCCCGGGGTGGTGAAAATTTAAAATTCCGTCTAGAATTTGCACATTTGTCAAAATTCCAAAATTTAGGCTCAAAATAGACTTTTGAACATCTGTGGACACTGCGCAAATGATATGGGGACTAAAAAACTTTGTGTAATTTTGATGATTTTGACCACCCCGGGGTGGTGAAAATTTACAATTCTGTCAAGAATTTGCACATTTGTCAAAATTCCAAAATTTAGGCTCAAAATAGACTTTTGAACATCTGTGGACACTGCGCAAATGATATGTGGACTAAAAAAATTTCTTGTAATTTTGATGATTTTGACCACCCCGGGGTGGTGAAAATTTACAATTCTGGCATGAATTTGCACATTTTTCAAAATTCCCAAATTTAGGCTCAAAATAGACTTTTGAACATCTATGAACACTGCGCAAATGATATTTGGACTAAAAAAATTTCTTGTAATTTTGATGATTTTGACCACCCCGGGGTGGTGAAAATTTACAATTCTGGCATGAATTTGCACACTTCTTAAAATTCCAAATTTTAGACTCAAAAAAGACTTTTGAACATCTCTGGACACTGCGCAAATGATATGGGGACTAAAAAAATTTCTTGTAATTTTGATGATTTTGACCACCCCGGGGTGGTGAAAATTTACAATTCTGGCATGAATTTGCACATTTGTCAAAATTCCCAAATTTAGGCTCAAAATAGACTTTTGAACATCTGTGGACACTGCGCAAATGATATGTGGACTAAAAAAATTTCTTGTAATTTTGATGATTTTGACCACCCCGGGGTGGTGAAAATTTACAATTCTGGCATGAATTTGCACATTTGTCAAAATTCCAAAATTTAGGCTCAAAATAGACTTTTGAACATCTATGGACACTGCGCATATGAAATGGGGACTAAAAAAATTTCTTGTAATTTTGATGATTTTGACCACCCCGGGGTGGTGAAAATTTACAATTCTGGCATGAATATGCACACTTCTTAAAATTCCAAATTTTAGGCTCAAAAAAGACTTTTGAACATCTATGAACACTGCGCAAATGATATGTGGACTAAAAAAATTTCTTGTAATTTTGATGATTTTGACCACCCCGGGGTGGTGAAAATTTACAATTCTGTCTAGAATTTGCACATTTGTCAAAATTCCCAAATTTAGGCTCAAAATAGACTTTTGAACATCTGTGGACACTGCGCAAATGATATGGGGACTAAAAAACTTCGTGAAATTTTGATGATTTTGACCACCCCGGGGTAGGTGAAAATTTACAATTCTGGCAAGAATTTGCACATTTGTCAAAATTCCCAAATTTAGGCTCAAAATAGACTTTTGAACATCTGTGGACACTGCGCAAATGATATGTGGACTAAAAAAAATTCATGTAATTTTGATGATTTTGACCACCCCGGGGTGGTGAAAATTTACAATTCTGTCTAGAATTTGCACATTTGTCAAAATTCCCAAATTTAGGCTCAAAATAGACTTTTGAACATCTATGGACACTGCGCAAATGATATGGGGACTAACAAAATTTCGTGTAATTTTGATGATTTTGACCACCCCGGGGTGGTGAAAATTTACAATTCTGGCATGAATTTGCACATTTGTCAAAATTCCCAAATTTAGGCTCAAAATAGACTTTTGAACATCTATGGACACTGCGCAAATGATATGTGGACTAAAAAAATTTCTTGTAATTTTGATGATTTTGACCACCCCGGGGTGGTGAAAATTTACAATTCTGGCATGAATTTGCACACTTCTTAAAATTCCAAATTTTAGGCTCAAAAAAGACTTTTGAACATCTATGGACACTGCGCAAATGATATGTGGACTAAAAAAATTTCGTGTAATTTTGATGATTTTGACCACCCCGGGGTGGTGAAAATTTACAATTCTGGCAAGAATTTGCACATTTGTCAAAATTCCGAAATTTAGGCTCAAAATAGACTTTTGAACATCTGTGGACACTGCGCAAATGATATGTGGACTAAAAAATTTTCTTGTAATTTTGATGATTTTGACCACCCCGGGGTGGTGAAAATTTACAATTCTGGCATGAATTTGCACACTTTTAAAAATTCCAAATTTTAGGCTCAAAATAGACTTTTGAACATCTATGGACACTGCGCAAATGATATGGGGACTAAAAAAATTTCTTGTAATTTTGATGATTTTGACCACCCCGGGGTGGTGAAAATTTACAATTCTGGCATGAATTTGCACACTTCTTAAAATTCCAAAATTTAGTGTCAAAAAAGACTTTTGAACATCTATGGACACTGTGCAAATGATATGGGGACTTAAAAAATTTCTTGTAATTTTGATGATTTTGACCACCCCGGGGTGGTGAAAATTTACAATTCTGGCATGAATTTGCACATTTGTCAAAATTCCGAAATTTAGGCTCAAAATAGACTTTTGAACATCTGTGGACACTGCGCAAATGATATGTGGACTAAAAAAATTTCGTGTAATTTTTATGATTTTGACCACCCCGGGGTGGTGAAAATTTACAATTCTGGCATGAATTTGCACATTTGTCAAAATTCCAAAATTTAGGCTCAAAATAGACTTTTGAACATCTATGGACACTGCGCAAATGATATGGAGACTAAAAAAATTTCGTGTAATTTTGATGATTTTGACCACCCCGGGGTGGTGAAAATTTACAATTCTGGCATGAATTTGCACACTTCTTAAAATTCCAAATTTTAGACTCAAAAAAGACTTTTGAACATCTCTGGACACTGCGCAAATGATATGGGGACTTAAAAAATTTCGTGTAATTTTGATGATTTTGACCACCCCGGGGTGGTGAAAATTTACAATTCTGTCATGAATTTGCACATTTGTCAAAATTCCCAAATTTAGGCTCAAAATAGACTTTTGAACATCTGTGGACACTGCGGAAATGATATGGGGACTAAAAAAATTTCTTGTAATTTTGATGATTTTGACCACCCCGGGGTGGTGAAAATTTACAATTCTGGCAAGAATTTGCACATTTGTCAAAATTCCGAAATTTAGGCTCAAAATAGACTTTTGAACATCTGTGGACACTGCGCAAATGATATGTGGACTAAAAAATTTTCTTGTAATTTTGATGATTTTGACCACCCCGGGGTGGTGAAAATTTACAATTCTGGCATGAATTTGCACACTTTTAAAAATTCCAAATTTTAGGCTCAAAATAGACTTTTGAACATCTATGGACACTGCGCAAATGATATGGGGACTAAAAAAATTTCTTGTAATTTTCAAGATTTTGACCACCCCGGGGTGGTGAAAATTTACAATTCTGGCATGAATTTGCACACTTCTTAAAATTCCAAAATTTAGGGTCAAAAAAGACTTTTGAACATCTATGGACACTGCGCAAATGATATGGGGACTAAAAAAATTTCTTGTAATTTTGATGATTTTGACCACCCCGGGGTGGTGAAAATTTACAATTCTGGCATGAATTTGCACACTTCTTAAAATTCCAAAATTTTGGGTAAAAAAAGACTTTTGAACATCTATGGACACTGCGCAAATGATATGGGGACTAAAAAAATTTCGTGTAATTTTGATGATTTTGACCACCCCGGGGTGGTGAAAATTTACAATTCTGGCATGAATTTGCACACTTCTTAAAATTCCAAATTTTAGGCTCAAAAAAGACTTTTGAATATCTATGGACACTGCGCAAATGATATGGGGACTTAACAAATTTCTTGTAATTTTGATGATTTTGACAACCCCGGGGTGGTGAAAATTTACAATTCTGGCATGAATTTCAACATTTGTCAAAATTCCAAAATTTAGGCTCAAAATAGACTTTTGAACATCTATGGACACTGCGCAAATGATATGGAGACTAAAAAAATTTCGTGTAATTTTGATGATTTTGACCACCCCGGGGTGGTGAAAATTTACAATTCTGGCATGAATTTGCACACTTCTTAAAATTCCAAATTTTAGACTCAAAAAAGACTTTTGAACATCTCTGGACACTGCGCAAATGATATGGGGACTTAAAAAATTTCGTGTAATTTTGATGATTTTGACCACCCCGGGGTGGTGAAAATTTACAATTCTGTCATGAATTTGCACATTTGTCAAAATTCCCAAATTTAGGCTCAAAATAGACTTTTGAACATCTGTGGACACTGCGGAAATGATATGGGGACTAAAAAAATTTCTTGTAATTTTGATGATTTTGACCACCCCGGGGTGGTGAAAATTTACAATTCTGGCAAGAATTTGCACATTTGTCAAAATTCCGAAATTTAGGCTCAAAATAGACTTTTGAACATCTGTGGACACTGCGCAAATGATATGTGGACTAAAAAATTTTCTTGTAATTTTGATGATTTTGACCACCCCGGGGTGGTGAAAATTTACAATTCTGGCATGAATTTGCACACTTTTAAAAATTCCAAATTTTAGGCTCAAAATAGACTTTTGAACATCTATGGACACTGCGCAAATGATATGGGGACTAAAAAAATTTCTTGTAATTTTCAAGATTTTGACCACCCCGGGGTGGTGAAAATTTACAATTCTGGCATGAATTTGCACACTTCTTAAAATTCCAAAATTTAGGGTCAAAAAAGACTTTTGAACATCTATGGACACTGCGCAAATGATATGGGGACTAAAAAAATTTCTTGTAATTTTGATGATTTTGACCACCCCGGGGTGGTGAAAATTTACAATTCTGGCATGAATTTGCACACTTCTTAAAATTCCAAAATTTTGGGTAAAAAAAGACTTTTGAACATCTATGGACACTGCGCAAATGATATGGGGACTAAAAAAATTTCGTGTAATTTTGATGATTTTGACCACCCCGGGGTGGTGAAAATTTACAATTCTGGCATGAATTTGCACACTTCTTAAAATTCCAAATTTTAGGCTCAAAAAAGACTTTTGAATATCTATGGACACTGCGCAAATGATATGGGGACTTAACAAATTTCTTGTAATTTTGATGATTTTGACAACCCCGGGGTGGTGAAAATTTACAATTCTGGCATGAATTTCAACATTTGTCAAAATTCCCAAATTTAGGCTCAAAATAGACTTTTGAACATTTGTGGACACTGCGCAAATGATATGTGGACTAAAAAAATTTCTTGTAATTTTGATGATTTTGACCACCCCGGGGTGGTGAAAATTTACAATTCTGGCATGAATTTGCACATTTGTCAAAATTCCAAAATTTAGGCTCAAAATAGACTTTTGAACATCTATGGACACTGCGCATATGAAATGGGGACTAAAAAAATTTCTTGTAATTTTGATGATTTTGACCACCCCGGGGTGGTGAAAATTTACAATTCTGGCATGAATATGCACACTTCTTAAAATTCCAAATTTTAGGCTAAAAAAAGACTTTTGAACATCTATGAACGCTGCGCAAATGATATGTGGACTAAAAAAATTTCGTGTAATTTTGATGATTTTGACCACCCCGGGGTGGTGAAAATTTACAATTCCGTCTAGAATTTGCACATTTGTCAAAATTCCAAAATTTAGGCTCAAAATAGACTTTTGAACATCTGTGGACACTGCGCAAATGATATGGGGACTAAAAAACTTTGTGTAATTTTGATGATTTTGACCACCCCGGGGTGGTGAAAATTTACAATTCTGTCAAGAATTTGCACATTTGTCAAAATTCCAAAATTTAGGCTCAAAATAGACTTTTGAACATCTGTGGACACTGCGCAAATGATATGTGGACTAAAAAAATTTCTTGTAATTTTGATGATTTTGACCACCCCGGGGTGGTGAAAATTTACAATTCTGGCATGAATTTGCACATTTTTCAAAATTCCCAAATTTAGGCTCAAAATAGACTTTTGAACATCTATGAACACTGCGCAAATGATATTTGGACTAAAAAAATTTCTTGTAATTTTGATCATTTTGACCACCCCGGGGTGGTGAAAATTTACAATTCTGGCATGAATTTGCACACTTCTTAAAATTCCAAATTTTAGACTCAAAAAAGACTTTTGAACATCTGTGGACACTGCGCAAATGATATGGGGACTAAAAAAATTTCTTGTAATTTTGATGATTTTGACCACCCCAGGGTGGTGAAAATTTACAATTCTGGCATGAATTTGCACATTTGTCAAAATTCCCAAATTTAGGCTCAAAATAGACTTTTGAACATCTGTGGACACTGCGCAAATGATATGTGGACTAAAAAAATTTCTTGTAATTTTGATGATTTTGACCACCCCGGGGTGGTGAAAATTTACAATTCTGGCATGAATTTGCACATTTGTCAAAATTCCAAAATTTAGGCTCAAAATAGACTTTTGAACATCTATGGACACTGCGCATATGAAATGGGGACTAAAAAAATTTCTTGTAATTTTGATGATTTTGACCACCCCGGGGTGGTGAAAATTTACAATTCTGGCATGAATATGCACACTTCTTAAAATTCCAAATTTTAGGCTCAAAAAAGACTTTTGAACATCTATGAACACTGCGCAAATGATATGTGGACTAAAAAAATTTCTTGTAATTTTGATGATTTTGACCACCCCGGGGTGGTGAAAATTTACAATTCTGTCTAGAATTTGCACATTTGTCAAAATTCCCAAATTTAGGCTCAAAATAGACTTTTGAACATCTGTGGACACTGCGCAAATGATATGGGGACTAAAAAACTTCGTGAAATTTTGATGATTTTGACCACCCCGGGTAGGTGAAAATTTACAATTCTGGCAAGAATTTGCACATTTGTCAAAATTCCCAAATTTAGGCTCAAAATAGACTTTTGAACATCTGTGGACACTGCGCAAATGATATGTGGACTAAAAAAAATTCGTGTAATTTTGATGATTTTGACCACCCCGGGGTGGTGAAAATTTACAATTCTGGCATGAATTTGCACATTTGTCAAAATTCCCAAATTTAGGCTCAAAATAGACTTTTGAACATCTATGGACACTGCGCAAATGATATGGGGACTAAAAAAATTTCGTGTAATTTTGATGATTTTGACCACCCCGGGGTGGTGAAAATTTACAATTCTGGCATGAATTTGCACACTTCTTAAAATTCCAAATTTTAGGCTCAAAAAAGACTTTTGAACATCTATGGACACTGCGCAAATGATATGTGGACTAAAAAAATTTCGTGTAATTTTGATGATTTTGACCACCCCGGGGTGGTGAAAATTTACAATTCTGGCAAGAATTTGCACATTTGTCAAAATTCCGAAATTTAGGCTCAAAATAGACTTTTGAACATCTGTGGACACTGCGCAAATGATATGTGGACTAAAAAATTTTCTTGTAATTTTGATGATTTTGACCACCCCGGGGTGGTGAAAATTTACAATTCTGGCATGAATTTGCACACTTTTAAAAATTCCAAATTTTAGGCTCAAAATAGACTTTTGAACATCTATGGACACTGCGCAAATGATATGGGGACTAAAAAAATTTCTTGTAATTTTCAAGATTTTGACCACCCCGGGGTGGTGAAAATTTACAATTCTGGCATGAATTTGCACACTTCTTAAAATTCCAAAATTTAGGCTCAAAAAAGACTTTTGAACATCTATGGACACTGCGCAAATGATATGGGGACTTAAAAAATTTCTTGTAATTTTGATGATTTTGACCACCCCGGGGTGGTGAAAATTTACAATTCTGGCAAGAATTTGCACATTTGTCAAAATTCCGAAATTTAGGCTCAAAATAGACTTTTGAACATCTGTGGACACTGCGCAAATAATATGTGGACTAAAAAAATTTCGTGTAATTTTGATGATTTTGACCACCCCGGGGTGGTGAAAATTTACAATTCTGGCATGAATTTGCACATTTGTCAAAATTCCAAAATTTAGGCTCAAAATAGACTTTTGAACATCTATGGACACTGCGCAAATGATATGGGGACTAAAAAAATTTCGTGTAATTTTGATGATTTTGACCACCCCGGGGTGGTGAAAATTTACAATTCTGGCATGAATTTGCACACTTCTTAAAATTCCAAATTTTAGGCTCAAAAAAGACTTTTGAATATCTATGGACCCTGCGCAAATGATATGGGGACTTAAAAAATTTCTTGTAATTTTGATGATTTTTGACAACCCCCGGGTGGTGAAAATTTACAATTCTGGCATGAATTTCAACATTTGTCAAAATTCCCAAATTTAGGCTCAAAATAGACTTTTGAACATCTGTGGACACTGCGCAAATGATATGTGGAGTAAAAAAATTTCTTGTAATTTTGATGATTTTGACCACCCCGGGGTGGTGAAAATTTACAATTCTGGCATGAATTTGCACATTTGTCAAAATTCCAAAATTTAGGCTCAAAATAGACTTTTGAACATCTATGGACACTGCGCATATGAAATGGGGACTAAAAAAATTTCTTGTAATTTTGATGATTTTGACCACCCCGGGGTGGTGAAAATTTACAATTCTGGCATGAATATGCACACTTCTTAAAATTCCAAATTTTAGGCTCAAAAAAGACTTTTGAACATCTATGAACACTGCGCAAATGATATGTGGACTAAAAGAAATTCTTGTAATTTTGATGATTTTGACCACCCCGGGGTGGTGAAAATTTACAATTCTGGCATGAATTTGCACATTTGTCAAAATTCCCAAATTTAGGCTGAAAATAGACTTTTGAACATCTGTGGACACTGCGCAAATGATATGGGGACTAAAAAACTTCGTGTAATTTTGATGATTTTGACCACCCCGGGGTGGTGAAAATTTACAATTCTGGCAAGAATTTGCACATTTGTCAAAATTCCGAAATTTAGGCTCAAAATAGACTTTTGAACATCTGTGGACACTGCGCAAATGATATGTTGACTAAAAAAATTTCGTGTAATTTTGATGATTTTGACCACCCCGGGGTGGTGAAAATTTACAATTCTGGCATGAATTTGCACATTTGTCAAAATTCCCAAATTTAGGCTCAAAATAGACTTTTGAACATCTATGGACACTGCGCAAATGATATGGGGACTAAAAAAATTTCGTGTAATTTTGATGATTTTGACCACCCCGGGGTGGTGAAAATTTACAATTCTGGCATGAATTTGCACACTTCTTAAAATTCCAAATTTTAGGCTCAAAAAAGACTTTTGAACATCTATGGACACTGCGCAAATGATATGTGGACTAAAAAAATTTCGTGTAATTTTGATGATTTTGACCACCCCGGGGTGGTGAAAATTTACAATTCTGGCAAGAATTTGCACATTTGTCAAAATTCCGAAATTTAGGCTCAAAATAGACTTTTGAACATCTGTGGACACTGCGCAAATGATATGTGGACTAAAAAATTTTCTTGTAATTTTGATGATTTTGACCACCCCGGGGTGGTGAAAATTTACAATTCTGGCATGAATTTGCACACTTTTAAAAATTCCAAATTTTAGGCTCAAAATAGACTTTTGAACATCTATGGACACTGCGCAAATGATATGGGGACTAAAAAAATTTCTTGTAATTTTGATGATTTTGACCACCCCGGGGTGGTGAAAATTTACAATTCTGGCATGAATTTGCACACTTCTTAAAATTCCAAAATTTTGGGTCAAAAAAGACTTTTGAACATCTATGGACACTGTGCAAATGATATGGGGACTTAAAAAATTTCTTGTAATTTTGATGATTTTGACCACCCCGGGGTGGTGAAAATTTACAATTCTGGCATGAATTTGCACATTTGTCAAAATTCCGAAATTTAGGCTCAAAATAGACTTTTGAACATCTGTGGACACTGCGCAAATGATATGTGGACTAAAAAAATTTCGTGTAATTTTTATGATTTTGACCACCCCGGGGTGGTGAAAATTTACAATTCTGGCATGAATTTGCACATTTGTCAAAATTCCAAAATTTAGGCTCAAAATAGACTTTTGAACATCTATGGACACTGCGCAAATGATTTGGAGACTAAAAAAATTTCGTGTAATTTTGATGATTTTGACCACCCCGGGGTGGTGAAAATTTACAATTCTGGCATGAATTTGCACACTTCTTAAAATTCCAAATTTTAGACTCAAAAAAGACTTTTGAACATCTCTGGACACTGCGCAAATGATATGGGGACTTAAAAAATTTCGTGTAATTTTGATGATTTTGACCACCCCGGGGTGGTGAAAATTTACAATTCTGTCATGAATTTGCACATTTTTCAAAATTCCCAAATTTAGGCTCAAAATAGACTTTTGAACATCTGTGGACACTGCGGAAATGATATGGGGACTAAAAAAATTTCTTGTAATTTTGATGATTTTGACCACCCCGGGGTGGTGAAAATTTACAATTCTGGCATGAATTTGCACATTTGTCAAAATTCCCAAATTTAGGCTCAAAATAGACTTTTGAACATCTATGGACACTGCGCATATGAAATGGGGACTAAAAAAATTTCTTGTAATTTTGATGATTTTGACCACCCCGGGGTGGTGAAAATTTACAATTCTGGCATGAATATGCACACTTCTTAAAATTCCAAATTTTAGGCTCAAAAAAGACTTTTGAACATCTATGAACACTGCGCAAATGATATGTGGACTAAAAAAATTTCTTGTAATTTTGATGATTTTGACCACCCCGGGGTGGTGAAAATTTACAATTCTGTCTAGAATTTGCACATTTGTCAAAATTCCCAAATTTAGGCTGAAAATAGACTTTTGAACATCTGTGGACACTGCGCAAATGATATGGGGACTAAAACACTTCGTGTAATTTTGATGATTTTGACCACCCCGGGGTGGTGAAAATTTACAATTCTGTCAAGAATTTGCACATTTGTCAAAATTCCAAAATTTAGGCTCAAAATAGACTTTTGAACATCTGTGGACACTGCGCAAATGATATGTGGACTAAAACAATTTCTTGTAATTTTGATGATTTTGACCACCCCGGGGTGGTGAAAATTTACAATTCTGGCATGAATTTGCACATTTGTCAAAATTCCAAAATTTAGGCTCAAAATAGACTTTTGAACATCTATGGACACTGCGCATATGAAATGGGGACTAAAAAAATTTCTTGTAATTTTGATGATTTTGACCACCCCGGGGTGGTGAAAATTTACAATTCTGGCATGAATATGCACACTTCTTAAAATTCCAAATTTTAGGCTCAAAAAAGACTTTTGAACATCTATTAACACTGCGCAAATGATATGTGGACTAAAAAAATTTCTTGTAATTTTGATGATTTTGACCACCCCGGGGTGGTGAAAATTTACAATTCTGTCTAGAATTTGCACATTTGTCAAAATTCCCAAATTTAGGCTGAAAATAGACTTTTGAACATCTGTGGACACTGCGCAAATGATATGGGGACTAAAAAACTTCGTGTAATTTTGATGATTTTGACCACCCCTGGGTGGTGAAAATTTACAATTCTGGCAAGAATTTGCACATTTGTCAAAATTCCGAAATTTACGCTCAAAATAGACTTTTGAACATCTGTGGACACTGCGCAAATGATATGTGGACTAAAAAAATTTCGTGTAATTTTGATGATTTTGACCACCCCGGGGTGGTGAAAATTTACAATTCTGGCATGAATTTGCACATTTGTCAAAATTCCCAAATTTAGGCTCAAAATAGACTTTTGAACATCTATGGACACTGCGCAAATGATATGGGGACTAAAAAAATTTCGTGTAATTTTGATGATTTTGACCACCCCGGGGTGGTGAAAATTTACAATTCTGGCATGAATTTGCACACTTCTTAAAATTCCAAATTTTAGGCTCAAAAAAGACTTTTGAACATCTATGGACACTGCGCAAATGATATGTGGACTAAAAAAATTTCGTGTAATTTTGATGATTTTGACCACCCCGGGGTGGTGAAAATTTACAATTCTGGCAAGAATTTGCACATTTGTCAAAATTCCAAAATTTAGGCTCAAAATAGACTTTTGAACATCTGTGGACACTGCGCAAATGATATGTGGACTAAAAAATTTTCTTGTAATTTTGATGATTTTGACCAACCCGGGGTGGTGAAAATTTACAATTCTGGCATGAATTTGCACACTTTTAAAAATTCCAAATTTTAGGCTCAAAATAGACTTTTGAACATCTATGGACACTGCGCAAATGATATGGGGACTAAAAAAATTTCTTGTAATTTTGATGATTTTGACCACCCCGGGGTGGTGAAAATTTACAATTCTGGCATGAATTTGCACACTTCTTAAAATTCCAAATTTTAGGCTGAAAAAAGACTTTTGAACATCTATGGACACTGCGCAAATGATATGTGGACTAAAAAAATTTCTTGTAATTTTGATGATTTTGACCACCCCGGGGTGGTGAAAATTTACAATTCTGGCAAGAATTTGCACATTTGTCAAAATTCCCAAATTTAGGCTCAAAATAGACTTTTGAACATCTGTGGACACTGCGCAAATGATATGTGGACTAAAAAATTTTCTTGTAATTTTGATGATTTTGACCACCCCGGGGTGGTGAAAATTTACAATTCTGGCATGAATTTGCACGCTTTTAAAAATTCCAAATTTTAGGCTCAAAATAGACTTTTGAACATCTATGGACACTGCGCAAATGATATGGGGACTAAAAAAATTTCTTGTAATTTTGATGATTTTGACCACCCCGGGGTGGTGAAAATTTACAATTCTGGCATGAATTTGCACACTTCTTAAAATTCCAAAATTTAGGGTCAAAAAAGACTTTTGAACATCTATGGACACTGTGCAAATGATATGGGGACTTAAAAAATTTCTTGTAATTTTGATGATTTTGACCACCCCGGGGTGGTGAAAATTTACAATTCTGGCATGAATTTGCACATTTGTCAAAATTCCGAAATTTAGGCTCAAAATAGACTTTTGAACATCTGTGGACACTGCGCAAATGATATGTGGACTAAAAAAATTTCGTGTAATTTTGATGATTTTGACCACCCCGGGGTGGTGAAAATTTACAATTCTGGCATGAATTTGCACATTTGTCAAAATTCCCAAATTTAGGCTCAAAATAGACTTTTGAACATCTATGGACACTGCGCAAATGATATGGGGACTAAAAAAATTTCGTGTAATTTTGATGATTTTGACCACCCCGGGGTGGTGAAAATTTACAATTCTGGCATGAATTTGCACACTTCTTAAAATTCCAAATTTTAGGCTCAAAAAAGACTTTTGAATATCTATGGACACTGCGCAAATGATATGGGGACTTAAAAAATTTCTTGTAATTTTGATGATTTTTGACAACCCCGGGGTGGTGAAAATTTACAATTCTGGCAAGAATTTCAACATTTGTCAAAATTCCAAAATTTAGGCTCAAAATAGACTTTTGAACATCTATGGACCCTGCGCATATGAAATGGGGACTAAAAAAATTTCGTGTAGTTTTGATGATTTTGACCACCCCGGGGTGGTGAAAATTTACAATTCTGGCATGAATATGCACACTTCTTAAAATTCCAAATTTTAGGCTCAAAAAAGACTTTTGAACATCTATGAACACTGCGCAAATGATATGTGGACTAAAAAAATTTCTTGTAATTTTGATGATTTTGACCACCCCGGGGTGGTGAAAATTTACAATTCTGTCTAGAATTTGCACATTTGTCAAAATTCCCAAATTTAGGCTGAAAATAGACTTTTGAACATCTGTGGACACTGCGCAAATGATATGTGGACTAAAAAAATTTCTTGTAATTTTGATGATTTTGACCACCCCGGGGTGGTGAAAATTTACAATTCTGGCATGAATTTGCACACTTCTTAAAATTCCAAATTTTAGACTCAAAAAAGACTTTTGAACATCTCTGGACACTGCGCAAATGATATGGGGACTTAAAAAATTTCGTGTAATTTTGATGATTTTGACCACCCCGGGGTGGTGAAAATTTACAATTCTGTCATGAATTTGCACATTTTTCAAAATTCCCAAATTTAGGCTCAAAATAGACTTTTGAACATCTGTGGACACTGCGCAAATGATATGTGGACTAAAAAAATTTCTTGTAATTTTGATGATTTTGACCACCCCGGGGTGGTGAAAATTTACAATTCTGGCATGAATTTGCACATTTGTCAAAATTCCAAAATTTAGGCTCAAAATAGACTTTTGAACATCTATGGACACTGCGCAAATGATATGGGGACTAAAAAAATTTCTTGTAATTTTGATGATTTTGACCACCCCGGGGTGGTGAAAATTTACAATTCTGGCATGAATTTGCACACTTCTTAAAATTCCAAATTTTAGGCTGAAAAAAGACTTTTGAACATCTATGGACACTGCGCAAATGATATGTGGACTAAAAAAATTTCGTGTAATTTTGATGATTTTGACCACCCCGGGGTGGTGAAAATTTACAATTCTGGCAAGAATTTGCACATTTGTCAAAATTCCCAAATTTAGGCTCAAAATAGACTTTTGAACATCTGTGGACACTGCGCAAATGATATGTGGACTAAAAAATTTTCTTCTAATTTTGATGATTTTGACCACCCCGGGGTGGTGAAAATTTACAATTCTGGCATGAATTTGCACACTTTTAAAAATTCCAAATTTTAGGCTCAAAATAGACTTTTGAACATCTATGGACACTGCGCAAATGATATGGGGACTAAAAAAATTTCGTGTAATTTTGATGATTTTGACCACCCCGGGGTGGTGAAAATTTACAATTCTGGCATGAATTTGCACACTTCTTAAAATTCCAAAATTTAGGGTCAAAAAAGACTTTTGAACATCTATGGACACTGTGCAAATGATATGGGGACTTAAAAAATTTCTTGTAATTTTGATGATTTTGACCACCCCGGGGTGGTGAAAATTTACAATTCTGGCATGAATTTGCACATTTGTCAAAATTCCGAAATTTAGGCTCAAAATAGACTTTTGAACATCTGTGGACACTGCGCAAATGATATGTGGACTAAAAAAATTTCGTGTAATTTTGATGATTTTGACCACCCCGGGGTGGTGAAAATTTACAATTCTGGCAAGAATTTGCACATTTGTCAAAATTCCCAAATTTAGGCTCAAAATAGACTTTTGAATATCTATGGACACTGCGCAAATGATATGGGGACTTAAAAAATTTCTTGTAATTTTGATGATTTTTGACAACCCCGGGGTGGTGAAAATTTACAATTCTGGCAAGAATTTCAACATTTGTCAAAATTCCAAAATTTAGGCTCAAAATAGACTTTTGAACATCTATGGACCCTGCGCATATGAAATGGGGACTAAAAAAATTTCGTGTAATTTTGATGATTTTGACCACCCCGGGGTGGTGAAAATTTACAATTCTGGCATGAATATGCACACTTCTTAAAATTCCAAATTTTAGGCTCAAAAAAGACTTTTGAACATCTATGAACACTGCGCAAATGATATGTGGACTAAAAAAATTTCTTGTAATTTTGATGATTTTGACCACCCCGGGGTGGTGAAAATTTACAATTCTGTCTAGAATTTGCACATTTGTCAAAATTCCCAAATTTAGGCTGAAAATAGACTTTTGAACATCTGTGGACACTGCGCAAATGATATGTGGACTAAAAAAATTTCTTGTAATTTTGATGATTTTGACCACCCCGGGGTGGTGAAAATTTACAATTCTGGCATGAATTTGCACACTTCTTAAAATTCCAAATTTTAGACTCAAAAAAGACTTTTGAACATCTCTGGACACTGCGCAAATGATATGGGTACTTAAAAAATTTCGTGTAATTTTGATGATTTTGACCACCCCGGGGTGGTGAAAATTTACAATTCTGTCATGAATTTGCACATTTTTCAAAATTCCCAAATTTAGGCTCAAAATAGACTTTTGAACATCTGTGGACACTGCGCAAATGATATGTGGACTAAAAAAATTTCTTGTAATTTTGATGATTTTGACCACCCCGGGGTGGTGAAAATTTACAATTCTGGCATGAATTTGCACATTTGTCAAAATTCCAAAATTTAGGCTCAAAATAGACTTTTGAACATCTATGGACACTGCGCATATGAAATGGGGACTAAAAAAATTTCTTGTAATTTTGATGATTTTGACCACCCCGGGGTGGTGAAAATTTACAATTCTGGCATGAATATGCACACTTCTTAAAATTCCAAATTTTAGGCTCAAAAAAGACTTTTGAACATCTATGAACACTGCGCAAATGATATGTGGACTAAAAAAATTTCTTGTAATTTTGATGATTTTGACCACCCCGGGGTGGTGAAAATTTACAATTCTGTCTAGAATTTGCACATTTGTCAAAATTCCCAAATTTAGGCTGAAAATAGACTTTTGAACATCTGTGGACACTGCGCAAATGATATGGGGACTAAAAAACTTCGTGTAATTTTGATGATTTTGACCACCCCGGGGTGGTGAAAATTTACAATTCTGTCAAGAATTTGCACATTTGTCAAAATTCCAAAATTTAGGCTCAAAATAGACTTTTGAACATCTGTGGACACTGCGCAAATGATATGGGGACTAAAAAAATTTCTTGTAATTTTGATGATTTTGACCACCCCGGGGTGGTGAAAATTTACAATTCTGGCATGAATTTGCACAATTCTTAAAATTCCAAATTTTAGACTCAAAAAAGACTTTTGAACATCTCTGGACACTGCGCAAATGATATGGGGACTTAAAAAATTTCGTGTAATTTTGATGATTTTGACCACCCCGGGGTGGTGAAAATTTACAATTCTGGCATGAATTTGCACATTTGTCAAAATTCCCAAATTTAGGCTCAAAATAGACTTTTGAACATCTGTGGACACTGCGCAAATGATATGTGGACTAAAAAAATTTCTTGTAATTTTGATGATTTTGACCACCCCGGGGTGGTGAAAATTTACAATTCTGGCATGAATTTGCACATTTGTCAAAATTCCAAAATTTAGGCTCAAAATAGACTTTTGAACATCTATGGACACTGCGCATATGAAATGGGGACTAAAAAAATTTCTTGTAATTTTGATGATTTTGACCACCCCGGGGTGGTGAAAATTTACAATTCTGGCATGAATATGCACACTTCTTAAAATTCCAAATTTTAGGCTCAAAAAAGACTTTTGAACATCTATGAACACTGCGCAAATGATATGTGGACTAAAAAACTTCGTGTAATTTTGATGATTTTGACCACCCCCGGGGTGGTGAAAATTTACAATTCTGGCAAGAATTTGCACATTTGTCAAAATTCCGAAATTTACGCTCAAAATAGACTTTTGAACATCTGTGGACACTGCGCAAATGATATGTGGACTAAAAAAATTTCGTGTAATTTTGATGATTTTGACCACCCCGGGGTGGTGAAAATTTACAATTCTGGCATGAATTTGCACATTTGTCAAAATTCCCAAATTTAGGCTCAAAATAGACTTTTGAACATCTGTGGACACTGCGCAAATGATATGGGGACTAAAAAAATTTCGTGTAATTTTGATGATTTTGACCACCCCGGGGTGGTGAAAATTTACAATTCTGGCATGAATTTGCACACTTCTTAAAATTCCAAATTTTAGGCTCAAAAAAGACTTTTGAACATCTATGGACACTGCGCAAATGATATGTGGACTAAAAAAATTTCTTGTAATTTTGATGATTTTGACCACCCCGGGGTGGTGAAAATTTACAATTCTGTCATGAATTTGCACATTTGTCAAAATTCCGAAATTTAGGCTCAAAATAGACTTTTGAACATCTGTGGACACTGCGCAAATGGTATGTGGACTAAAAAAATTTCGTGTAATTTTGATGATTTTGACCACCCCGGGGTGGTGAAAATTTACAATTCTGGCATGAATTTGCACATTTGTCAAAATTCCAAAATTTAGGCTCAAAATAGACTTTTGAACATCTATGGACACTGCGCATATGAAATGGGGACTAAAAAAATTTCTTGTAATTTTGATGATTTTGACCACCCCGGGGTGGTGAAAATTTACAATTCTGGCATGAATATGCACACTTCTTAAAATTCCAAATTTTAGGCTCAAAAAAGACTTTTGAACATCTATGAACACTGCGCAAATGATATGTGGACTAAAAAAATTTCTTGTAATTTTGATGATTTTGACCACCCCGGGGTGGTGAAAATTTACAATTCTGGCAAGAATTTGCACATTTGTCAAAATTCCCAAATTTAGGCTGAAAATAGACTTTTGAACATCTGTGGACACTGCGCAAATGATATGGGGACTAAAAAACTTCGTGTAATTTTGATGATTTTGACCACCCCGGGGTGGTGAAAATTTACAATTCTGGCAAGAATTTGCACATTTGTCAAAATTCCAAAATTTAGGCTCAAAATAGACTTTTGAACATCTGTGGACACTGCGCAAATGATATGTGGACTAAAAAAATTTCTTGTAATTTTGATGATTTTGACCACCCCGGGGTGGTGAAAATTTACAATTCTGGCATGAATTTGCACATTTGTCAAAATTCCCAAATTTAGGCTCAAAATAGACTTTTGAACATCTATGGACACTGCGCATATGAAATGGGGACTAAAAAAATTTCTTGTAATTTTGATGATTTTGACCACCCCGGGGTGGTGAAAATTTACAATTCTGGCATGAATATGCACACTTCTTAAAATTCCAAATTTTAGGCTCAAAAAAGACTTTTGAACATCTATGGACACTGCGCAAATGATATGTGGACTAAAAAAATTTCTTGTAATTTTGATGATTTTGACCACCCCGGGGTGGTGAAAATTTACAATTCTGTCTAGAATTTGCACATTTGTCAAAATTCCCAAATTTAGGCTGAAAATAGACTTTTGAACATCTGTGGACACTGCGCAAATGATATGTGGACTAAAAAACTTCGTGTAATTTTGATGATTTTGACCACCCCGGGGTGGTGAAAATTTACAATTCTGGCAAGAATTTGCACATTTGTCAAAATTCCGAAATTTAGGCTCAAAATAGACTTTTGAACATCTGTGGACACTGCGCAAATGATATGTGGACTAAAAAAATTTCGTGTAATTTTGATGATTTTGACCACCCCGGGGTGGTGAAAATTTACAATTCTGGCATGAATTTGCACATTTGTCAAAATTCCCAAATTTAGGCTCAAAATAGACTTTTGAACATCTATGGACACTGCGCAAATGATATGGGGACTAAAAAAATTTCGTGTAATTTTGATGATTTTGACCACCCCGGGGTGGTGAAAATTTACAATTCTGGCATGAATTTGCACATTTGTCAAAATTCCAAAATTTAGGCTCAAAATAGACTTTTGAAAATCTATGGACACTGCGCAAATGATATGGGGACTAAAAAAATTTCGTGTAATTTTGATGATTTTGACCACCCCGGGGTGGTGAAAATTTACAATTCTGGCAAGAATTTGCACATTTGTCAAAATTCCGAAATTTAGGCTGAAAATAGACTTTTGAACATCTGTGGACACTGCGCAAATGATATGTGGACTAAAAAATTTTCTTGTAATTTTGATGATTTTGACCACCCCGGGGTGGTGAAAATTTACAATTCTGGCATGAATTTGCACACTTCTTAAAATTCCAAATTTTAGACTCAAAAAAGACTTTTGAACATCTCTGGACACTGCGCAAATGATATGGGGACTTAAAAAATTTCTTGTAATTTTGATGATTTTGACCACCCCGGGGTGGTGAAAATTTACAATTCTGTCTAGAATTTGCACATTTGTCAAAATTCCCAAATTTAGGCTCAAAATAGACTTTTGAACATCTGTGGACACTTCGCAAATGATATGTGGACTAAAAAAATTTCGTGTAATTTTGATGATTTTGACCACCCCGGGGTGGTGAAAATTTACAATTCTGGCATGAATTTGCACATTTGTCAAAATTCCAAAATTTAGGCTCAAAATAGACTTTTGAACATCTATGGACACTGCGCATATGAAATGGGGACTAAAAAAATTTCGTGTAATTTTGATGATTTTGACCACCCCGGGGTGGTGAAAATTTACAATTCTGGCATGAATATGCACACTTCTTAAAATTCCAAATTTTAGGCTCAAAAAAGACTTTTGAACATCTATGAACACTGCGCAAATGATATGTGGACTAAAAAAATTTCTTGTAATTTTGATGATTTTGACCACCCCGGGGTGGTGAAAATTTACAATTCTGTCTAGAATTTGCACATTTGTCAAAATTCCCAAATTTAGGCTCAAAATAGACTTTTGAACATCTGTGGACACTGCGCAAATGATATGGGGACTAAAAAACTTCGTGTAATTTTGATGATTTTGACCACCCCGGGGTGGTGAAAATTTACAATTCTGTCAAGAATTTGCACATTTGTCAAAATTCCAAAATTTAGGCTCAAAATAGACTTTTGAACATCTGTGGACACTGCGCAAATGATATGTGGACTAAAAAAATTTCTTGTAATTTTGATGATTTTGACCACCCCGGGGTGGTGAAAATTTACAATTCTGGCATGAATTTGCACACTTCTTAAAATTCCAAATTTTAGACTCAAAAAAGACTTTTGAACATCTCTGGACACTGCGCAAATGATATGGGGACTTAAAAAATTTCGTGTAATTTTGATGATTTTGACCACCCCGGGGTGGTGAAAATTTACAATTCTGTCATGAATTTGCACATTTGTCAAAATTCCCAAATTTAGGCTCAAAATAGACTTTTGAACATCTGTGGACACTGCGCAAATGATATGTGGACTAAAAAAATTTTGTGTAATTTTGATGATTTTGACCACCCCGGGGTGGTGAAAATTTACAATTCTGGCATGAATTTGCACATTTGTCAAAATTCCCAAATTTAGGCTCAAAATAGACTTTTGAACATCTATGGACACTGCGCATATGAAATGGGGACTAAAAAAATTTCTTGTAATTTTGATGATTTTGACCACCCCGGGGTGGTGAAAATTTACAATTCTGGCATGAATATGCACACTTCTTAAAATTCCAAATTTTAGGCTCAAAAAAGACTTTTGAACATCTATGAACACTGCGCAAATGATATGTGGACTAAAAAAATTTCGTGTAATTTTGATGATTTTGACCACCCCGGGGTGGTGAAAATTTACAATTCTGTCTAGAATTTGCACATTTGTCAAAATTCCCAAATTTAGGCTGAAAATAGACTTTTGAACATCTGTGGACACTGCGCAAATGATATGGGGCCTAAAAAACTTCGTGTAATTTTGATGATTTTGACCACCCCGGGGTGGTGAAAATTTACAATTCTGGCAAGAATTTGCACATTTGTCAAAATTCCGAAATTTACGCTCAAAATAGACTTTTGAACATCTGTGGACACTGCGCAAATGATATGTGGACTAAAAAAATTTCGTGTAATTTTGATGATTTTGACCACCCCGGGGTGGTGAAAATTTACAATTCTGGCATGAATTTGCACATTTGTCAAAATTCCCAAATTTAGGCTCAAAATAGACTTTTGAACATCTATGGACACTGCGCAAATGATATGTGGACTAAAAAAATTTCGTGTAATTTTGATGATTTTGACCACCCCGGGGTGGTGAAAATTTACAATTCTGGCAAGAATTTGCACATTTGTCAAAATTCCGAAATTTAGGCTGAAAATAGACTTTTGAACATCTGTGGACACTGCGCAAATGATATGTGGACTAAAAAATTTTCTTGTAATTTTGATGATTTTGACCACCCCGGGGTGGTGAAAATTTACAATTCTGTCATGAATTTGCACACTTTTAAAATTTCCAAATTTTAGGCTCAAAATAGACTTTTGAACATCTATGGACACTGCGCAAATGATATGGGGACTAAAAAAATTTCTTGTAATTTTGATGATTTTGACCACCCCGGGGTGGTGAAAATTTACAATTCTGGCATGAATTTGCACACTTCTTAAAATTCCAAATTTTAGGCTCAAAAAAGACTTTTGAACATCTATGGACACTGTGCAAATGATATGGGGACTTAAAAAATTTCTTGTAATTTTGATGATTTTGACCACCCCGGGGTGGTGAAAATTTACAATTCTGGCATGAATTTGCACATTTGTCAAAATTCCGAAATTTAGGCTCAAAATAGACTTTTAAACATCTGTGGACACTGCGCAAATGATATGTGGACTAAAAAAATTTCGTGTAATTTTTATGATTTTGACCACCCCGGGGTGGTGAAAATTTACAATTCTGGCATGAATTTGCACATTTGTCAAAATTCCCAAATTTAGGCTCAAAATAGACTTTTGAACATCTATGGACACTGCGCAAATGATATGGGGACTAAAAAAATTTCGTGTAATTTTGATGATTTTGACCACCCCGGGGTGGTGAAAATTTACAATTCTGGCATGAATTTGCACACTTCTTAAAATTCCAAATTTTAGGCTCAAAAAAGACTTTTGAATATCTATGGACACTGCGCAAATGATATGGGGACTTAAAAAATTTCTTGTAATTTTGATGATTTTGACAACCCCGGGGTGGTGAAAATTTACAATTCTGGCATGAATTTGCACATTTGTCAAAATTCCGAAATTTAGGCTCAAAATAGACTTTTAAACATCTGTGGACACTGCGCAAATGATATGTGGACTAAAAAAATTTCGTGTAATTTTTATGATTTTGACCACCCCGGGGTGGTGAAAATTTACAATTCTGGCATGAATTTGCACATTTGTCAAAATTCCCAAATTTAGGCTCAAAATAGACTTTTGAACATCTATGGACACTGCGCAAATGATATGGGGACTAAAAAAATTTCTTGTAATTTTGATGATTTTGACCACCCCGGGGTGGTGAAAATTTACAATTCTGTCTAGAATTTGCACATTTGTCAAAATTCCCAAATTTAGGCTCAAAATAGACTTTTGAACATCTGTGGACACTGCGCAAATGATATGGGGACTAAAAAACTTCGTGTAATTTTGATGATTTTGACCACCCCGGGGTGGTGAAAATTTACAATTCTGTCAAGAATTTGCACATTTGTCAAAATTCCAAAATTTAGGCTCAAAATAGACTTTTGAACATCTGTGGACACTGCGCAAATGATATGTGGACTAAAAAAATTTCTTGTAATTTTGATGATTTTGACCACCCCGGGGTGGTGAAAATTTACAATTCTGGCATGAATTTGCACACTTCTTAAAATTCCAAATTTTAGACTCAAAAAAGACTTTTGAACATCTCTGGACACTGCGCAAATGATATGGGGACTTAAAAAATTTCGTGTAATTTTGATGATTTTGACCACCCCGGGGTGGTGAAAATTTACAATTCTGTCATGAATTTGCACATTTGTCAAAATTCCCAAATTTAGGCTCAAAATAGACTTTTGAACATCTGTGGACACTGCGCAAATGATATGTGGACTAAAAAAATTTTGTGTAATTTTGATGATTTTGACCACCCCGGGGTGGTGAAAATTTACAATTCTGGCATGAATTTGCACATTTGTCAAAATTCCCAAATTTAGGCTCAAAATAGACTTTTGAACATCTATGGACACTGCGCATATGAAATGGGGACTAAAAAAATTTCTTGTAATTTTGATGATTTTGACCACCCCGGGGTGGTGAAAATTTACAATTCTGGCATGAATATGCACACTTCTTAAAATTCCAAATTTTAGGCTCAAAAAAGACTTTTGAACATCTATGAACACTGCGCAAATGATATGTGGACTAAAAAAATTTCGTGTAATTTTGATGATTTTGACCACCCCGGGGTGGTGAAAATTTACAATTCTGTCTAGAATTTGCACATTTGTCAAAATTCCCAAATTTAGGCTGAAAATAGACTTTTGAACATCTGTGGACACTGCGCAAATGATATGGGGACTAAAAAACTTCGTGTAATTTTGATGATTTTGACCACCCCGGGGTGGTGAAAATTTACAATTCTGGCAAGAATTTGCACATTTGTCAAAATTCCGAAATTTACGCTCAAAATAGACTTTTGAACATCTGTGGACACTGCGCAAATGATATGTGGACTAAAAAAATTTCGTGTAATTTTGATGATTTTGACCACCCCGGGGTGGTGAAAATTTACAATTCTGGCATGAATTTGCACATTTGTCAAAATTCCCAAATTTAGGCTCAAAATAGACTTTTGAACATCTATGGACACTGCGCAAATGATATGTGGACTAAAAAAATTTCGTGTAATTTTGATGATTTTGACCACCCCGGGGTGGTGAAAATTTACAATTCTGGCAAGAATTTGCACATTTGTCAAAATTCCGAAATTTAGGCTGAAAATAGACTTTTGAACATCTGTGGACACTGCGCAAATGATATGTGGACTAAAAAATTTTCTTGTAATTTTGATGATTTTGACCACCCCGGGGTGGTGAAAATTTACAATTCTGTCATGAATTTGCACACTTTTAAAATTTCCAAATTTTAGGCTCAAAATAGACTTTTGAACATCTATGGACACTGCGCAAATGATATGGGGACTAAAAAAATTTCTTGTAATTTTGATGATTTTGACCACCCCGGGGTGGTGAAAATTTACAATTCTGGCATGAATTTGCACACTTCTTAAAATTCCAAATTTTAGGCTCAAAAAAGACTTTTGAACATCTATGGACACTGTGCAAATGATATGGGGACTTAAAAAATTTCTTGTAATTTTGATGATTTTGACCACCCCGGGGTGGTGAAAATTTACAATTCTGGCATGAATTTGCACATTTGTCAAAATTCCGAAATTTAGGCTCAAAATAGACTTTTAAACATCTGTGGACACTGCGCAAATGATATGTGGACTAAAAAAATTTCGTGTAATTTTTATGATTTTGACCACCCCGGGGTGGTGAAAATTTACAATTCTGGCATGAATTTGCACATTTGTCAAAATTCCCAAATTTAGGCTCAAAATAGACTTTTGAACATCTATGGACACTGCGCAAATGATATGGGGACTAAAAAAATTTCGTGTAATTTTGATGATTTTGACCACCCCGGGGTGGTGAAAATTTACAATTCTGGCATGAATTTGCACACTTCTTAAAATTCCAAATTTTAGGCTCAAAAAAGACTTTTGAATATCTATGGACACTGCGCAAATGATATGGGGACTTAAAAAATTTCTTGTAATTTTGATGATTTTGACAACCCCGGGGTGGTGAAAATTTACAATTCTGGCATGAATTTGCACATTTGTCAAAATTCCGAAATTTAGGCTCAAAATAGACTTTTAAACATCTGTGGACACTGCGCAAATGATATGTGGACTAAAAAAATTTCGTGTAATTTTTATGATTTTGACCACCCCGGGGTGGTGAAAATTTACAATTCTGGCATGAATTTGCACATTTGTCAAAATTCCCAAATTTAGGCTCAAAATAGACTTTTGAACATCTATGGACACTGCGCAAATGATATGGGGACTAAAAAAATTTCGTGTAATTTTGATGATTTTGACCACCCCGGGGTGGTGAAAATTTACAATTCTGGCATGAATTTGCACACTTCTTAAAATTCCAAATTTTAGGCTCAAAAAAGACTTTTGAATATCTATGGACACTGCGCAAATGATATGGGGACTTAAAAAATTTCTTGTAATTTTGATGATTTTGACAACCCCGGGGTGGTGAAAATTTACAATTCTGGCAAGAATTTCAACATTTGTCAAAATTCCAAAATTTAGGCTCAAAATAGACTTTTGAACATCTGTGGACACTGCGCAAATGATATGGGGACTAAAAAAATTTCGTGTAATTTTGATGATTTTGACCACCCCGGGGTGGTGAAAATTTACAATTCTGGCATGAATTTGCACATTTGTCAAAATTCCAAAATTTAGGCTCAAAATAGACTTTTGAACATCTATGGACCCTGTGCATATGAAATGGGGACTAAAAAAATTTCTTGTAATTTTGATGATTTTGACCACCCCGGGGTGGTGAAAATTTACAATTCTGTCTAGAATTTGCACATTTGTCAAAATTCCCAAATTTAGGCTCAAAATAGACTTTTGAACATCTGTGGACACTGCGCAAATGATATGGGGGACTAAAAAATTTCGTGTAATTTTGATGATTTTGACCACCCCGGGGTGGTGAAAATTTACAATTCTGTCAAGAATTTGCACATTTGTCAAAATTCCAAAATTTAGGCTCAAAATAGACTTTTGAACATCTGTGGACACTGCGCAAATGATATGTGGACTAAAAAAATTTCTTGTAATTTTGATGATTTTGACCACCCCGAGGTGGTGAAAATTTACAATTCTGGCAAGAATTTGCACACTTCTTAAAATTCCAAATTTTAGACTCAAAAAAGACTTTTGAATATCTCTGGACACTGCGCAAATGATATGGGGACTTAAAAAATTTCGTGTAATTTTGATGATTTTGACCACCCCGGGGTGGTGAAAATTTACAATTCTGTCATGAATTTGCACATTTGTCAAAATTCCCAAATTTAGGCTCAAAATAGACTTTTGAACATCTGTGGACACTGCGCAAATGATATGTGGACGAAAAAAATTTCTTGTAATTTTGATGATTTTGACCACCCCGGGGTGGTGAAAATTTACAATTCTGGCATGAATTTGCACATTTGTCAAAATTCCAAAATTTAGGCTCAAAATAGACTTTTGAACATCTATGGACACTGCGCATATGAAATGGGGACTAAAAAAATTTCTTGTAATTTTGATGATTTTGACCACCCCGGGGTGGTGAAAATTTACAATTCTGGCATGAATATGCACACTTCTTAAAATTCCAAATTTTAGGCTCAAAAAAGACTTTTGAACATCTATGAACACTGCGCAAATGATATGTGGACTAAAAAAATTTCTTGTAATTTTGATGATTTTGACCACCCCGGGGTGGTGAAAATTTACAATTCTGTCTAGAATTTGCACATTTGTCAAAATTCCCAAATTTAGGCTCAAAATAGACTTTTGAACATCTGTGGACACTGCGCAAATGATATGGGGACTAAAAAACTTCGTGTAATTTTGATGATTTTGACCACCCCGGGGTGGTGAAAATTTACAATTCTGTCAAGAATTTGCACATTTGTCAAAATTCCAAAATTTAGGCTCAAAATAGACTTTTGAACATCTGTGGACACTGCGCAAATGATATGTGGACTAAAAAAATTTCTTGTAATTTTGATGATTTTGACCACCCCGGGGTGGTGAAAATTTACAATTCTGTCTAGAATTTGCACATTTGTCAAAATTCCCAAATTTAGGCTCAAAATAGACTTTTGAACATCTATGAACACTGCGCAAATGATATGTGGACTAAAAAAATTTCGTGTAATTTTGATGATTTTGACCACGCCGGGGCGGTGAAAATTTACAATTCTGGCATGAATTTGCACACTTCTTAAAATTCCAAATTTTAGACTCAAAAAAGACTTTTGAACATCTCTGGACACTGCGCAAATGATATGGGGACTTAAAAAATTTCGTGTAATTTTGATGATTTTGACCACCCCGGGGTGGTGAAAATTTACAATTCTGTCAAGAATTTGCACATTTGTCAAAATTCCCAAATTTAGGCTCAAAATAGACTTTTGAACATCTGTGGACACTGCGCAAATGATATGTGGACTAAAAAAATTTCTTGTAATTTTGATGATTTTGACCACCCCGGGGTGGTGAAAATTTACAATTCTGGCATGAATTTGCACATTTGTCAAAATTCCAAAATTTAGGCTCAAAATAGACTTTTGAACATCTATGGACACTGCGCAAATGATATGGGGACTAAAAAAATTCCTTGTAATTTTGATGATTTTGACCACCCCGGGGTGGTGAAAATTTACAATTCTGGCATGAATTTGCACACTTCTTAAAATTCCAAATTTTGGGCTCAAAAAAGACTTTTGAACATCTATGGACACTGCGCAAATGATATGTGGACTAAAAAAATTTCGTGTAATTTTGATGATTTTGACCACCCCGGGGTGGTGAAAATTTACAATTCTGTCATGAATTTGCACATTTGTCAAAATTCCCAAATTTAGGCTCAAAATAGACTTTTGAACATCTGTGGACACTGCGCAAATGATATGTGGACAACAAAAATTTCTTGTAATTTTGATGATTTTGACCACCCCGGGGTGGTGAAAATTTACAATTCTGGCAAGAATTTGCACATTTGTCAAAATTCCCAAATTTAGGCTCAAAATAGACTTTTGAACATCTGTGGACACTGCGCAAATAATATGTGGACTAAAAAAATTTCTTCTAATTTTTATGATTTTGACCACCCCGGGGTGGTGAAAATTTACAATTCTGGCATGAATTTGCACATTTGTCAAAATTCCCAAATTTAGGCTCAAAATAGACTTTTGAACATCTGTGGACACTGCGCAAATGATATGGGGACTAAAAAAATTTCGTGTAATTTTGATGATTTTGACCACCCCGGGGTGGTGAAAATTTACAATTCTGGCATGAATTTGCACACTTCTTAAAATTCCAAATTTTAGGCTCAAAAAAGACTTTTGAACATGTATGGATACTGCGCAAATGATATGTGGACTAAAAAAAATTTGTGTAATTTTGATGATTTTGACCACCCCGGGGTGGTGAAAATTTACAATTCTGTCTAGAATTTGCACATTTGTCAAAATTCCCAAATTTAGGCTCAAAATAGACTTTTAAACATCTATGGACACTGCGCAAATGATATGGGGACTAAAAAAATTTCTTGTAATTTTGATGATTTTGACCACCCCGGGGTGGTGAAAATTTACAATTCTGGCATGAATATGCACACTTCTTAAAATTCCAAATTCTAGGCTCAAAAAAGACTTTTGAACATCTATGAACACTGAGCAAATGATATGTGGACTAAAAAAATTTCTTGTAATTTTGATGATTTTGACCACCCCGGGGTGGTGAAAATTTACAATTCTGTTTAGAATTTGCACATTTGTCAAAATTCCCAAATTTAGGCTCAAAATAGACTTTTGAACATCTGTGGACACTGCGCAAATGATATGGGGACTAAAAAATTTTCTTGTAATTTTGATGATTTTGACCACCCCGGGGTGGTGAAAATTTACAATTCTGGCATGAATTTGCACATTTGTCAAAATTCCCAAATTTAGGCTCAAAATAGACTTTTGAACATCTATGAACACTGCGCAAATGATATGTGGACTAAAAAAATTTCGTGTAATTTTGATGATTTTGACCACGCCGGGGCGGTGAAAATTTACAATTCTGGCATGAATTTGCACACTTCTTAAAATTCCAAATTTTAGACTCAAAAAAGACTTTTGAACATCTCTGGACACTGCGCAAATGATATGGGGACTTAAAAAATTTCGTGTAATTTTGATGATTTTGACCACCCCGGGGTGGTGAAAATTTACAATTCTGTCAAGAATTTGCACATTTGTCAAAATTCCCAAATTTAGGCTCAAAATAGACTTTTGAACATCTGTGGACACTGCGCAAATGATATGTGGACTAAAAAAATTTCTTGTAATTTTGATGATTTTGACCACCCCGGGGTGGTGAAAATTTACAATTCTGGCATGAATTTGCACATTTGTCAAAATTCCCAAATTTAGGCTCAAAATAGACTTTTGAACATCTATGGACACTGCGCAAATGATATGGGGACTAAAAAAATTCATTGTAATTTTGATGATTTTGACCACCCCGGGGTGGTGAAAATTTACAATTCTGGCATGAATTTGCACACTTCTTAAAATTCCAAATTTTGGGCTCAAAAAAGACTTTTGAACATCTATGGACACTGCGCAAATGATATGTGGACTAAAAAAATTTCGTGTAATTTTGATGATTTTGACCACCCCGGGGTGGTGAAAATTTACAATTCTGGCATGAATTTGCACATTTGTCAAAATTCCCAAATTTAGGCTCAAAATAGACTTTTGAACATCTGTGGACACTGCGCAAATGATATGTGGACAACAAAAATTTCTTGTAATTTTGATGATTTTGACCACCCCGGGGTGGTGAAAATTTACAATTCTGGCAAGAATTTGCACATTTGTCAAAATTCCCAAATTTAGGCTCAAAATAGACTTTTGAACATCTGTGGACACTGCGCAAATAATATGTGGACTAAAATAATTTCTTCTAATTTTTATGATTTTGACCACCCCGGGGTGGTGAAAATTTACAATTCTGGCATGAATTTGCACATTTGTCAAAATTCCCAAATTTAGGCTCAAAATAGACTTTTGAACATCTGTGGACACTGCGCAAATGATATGGGGACTAAAAAAATTTCGTGTAATTTTGATGATTTTGACCACCCCGGGGTGGTGAAAATTTACAATTCTGGCATGAATTTGCACACTTCTTAAAATTCCAAATTTTAGGCTCAAAAAAGACTTTAGAACATGTATGGATACTGCGCAAATGATATGTGGACTAAAAAAAATTTGTGTAATTTTGATGATTTTGACCACCCCGGGGTGGTGAAAATTTACAATTCTGTCTAGAATTTGCACATTTGTCAAAATTCCCAAATTTAGGCTCAAAATAGACTTTTGAACATCTATGGACACTGCGCAAATGATATGGGGACTAAAAAAATTTCTTGTAATTTTGATGATTTTGACCACCCCGGGGTGGTGAAAATTTACAATTCTGTCTAGAATTTGCACACTTCTTAAAATTCCAAATTTTAGGCTCAAAAAAGACTTTTGAACATCTATGGACACTGCGCAAATGATATGTGGACTAAAAAAATTTCTTGTAATTTTGATGATTTTGACCACCCCGGGGTGGTGAAAATTTACAATTCTGGCATGAATTTGCACATTTGTCAAAATTCCAAAATTTAGGCTCAAAATAGACTTTTGAACATCTGTGGACACTGCGCAAATGATATGTGGACAACAAAAATTTCTTGTAATTTTGATGATTTTGACCACCCCGGGGTGGTGAAAATTTACAATTCTGGCATGAATTTGCACATTTGTCAAAATTCCAAAATTTAGGCTCAAAATAGACTTTTGAAAATCTATGGACACTGCGCAAATGATATGGGGACTAAAAAAATTTCGTGTAATTTTGATGATTTTGACCACCCCGGGGTGGTGAAAATTTACAATTCTGGCAAGAATTTGCACACTTCTTAAAATTCCAAATTTTAGGCTCAAAAAAGACTTTTGAACATCTATGGACACTGCACAAATGATATGGGGACTTAAAAAATTTCTTGTAATTTTGATGATTTTGACCACCCCGGGGTGGTGAAAATTTACAATTCTGGCAAGAATTTCAACATTTGTCAAAATTCCCAAATTTAGGCTCAAAATAGACTTTTGAACATCTATGGACACTGCGCAAATGATATGTGGACTAAAAAATTTCGTGTAATTTTGATGATTTTGACCACCCCGGGGTGGTGAAAATTTACAATTCTGGCATGAATTTGCACATTTGTCAAAATTCCAAAATTTAGGCTCAAAATAGACTTTTGAAAATCTATGGACACTGCACAAATGATATGGGGACTAAAAAAATTTCTTGTAATTTTGATGATTTTGACCACCCCGGGGTGGTGAAAATTTACAATTCTGGCATGAATTTGCACATTTGTCAAAATTCCCAAATTTAGGCTCAAAATAGACTTTTGAACATCTATGGACACTGCGCAAATGATATGGGGACTAAAAAAATTTCTTGTAATTTTGATGATTTTGACCACCCCGGGGTGGTGAAAATTTACAATTCTGGCATGAATTTGCACACTTCTTAAAATTCCAAATTTTAGGCTCAAAAAAGACTTTTGAACATCTATGGACACTGCGCAAATGATATGTGGACTAAAAAAATTTCGTGTAATTTTGATGATTTTGACCACCCCGGGGTGGTGAAAATTTACAATTCTGGCAAGAATTTGCACATTTGTCAAAATTCCGAAATTTAGGCTCAAAATAGACTTTTGAACATCTGTGGACACTGCGCAAATGATATGTGGACTAAAAAATTTTCTTGTAATTTTGATGATTTTGACCACCCCGGGGTGGTGAAAATTTACAATTCTGGCAAGAATTTGCACACTTTTAAAAATTCCAAATTTTAGGCTCAAAATAGACTTTTGAACATCTATGGACACTGCGCAAATGATATGGGGACTAAAAAAATTTCTTGTAATTTTGATGATTTTGACCACCCCGGGGTGGTGAAAATTTACAATTCTGGCATGAATTTGCACACTTCTTAAAATTCCAAAATTTAGGGTCAAAAAAGACTTTTGAACATCTATGGACACTGTGCAAATGATATGGGGACTTAAAAAATTTCTTGTAATTTTGATGATTTTGACCACCCCGGGGTGGTGAAAATTTACAATTCTGGCATGAATTTGCACATTTGTCAAAATTCCGAAATTTAGGCTCAAAATAGACTTTTGAACATCTGTGGACACTGCGCAAATGATATGTGGACTAAAAAAATTTCGTGTAATTTTGATGATTTTGACCACCCCGGGGTGGTGAAAATTTACAATTCTGGCATGAATTTGCACATTTGTCAAAATTCCAAAATTTAGGCTCAAAATAGACTTTTGAACATCTATGGACACTGCGCAAATGATATGGAGACTAAAAAAATTTCGTGTAATTTTGATGATTTTGACCACCCCGGGGTGGTGAAAATTTACAATTCTGGCATGAATTTGCACACTTCTTAAAATTCCAAATTTTAGACTCAAAAAAGACTTTTGAACATCTCTGGACACTGCGCAAATGATATGGGGACTTAAAAAATTTCGTGTAATTTTGATGATTTTGACCACCCCGGGGTGGTGAAAATTTACAATTCTGTCATGAATTTGCACATTTGTCAAAATTCCCAAATTTAGGCTCAAAATAGACTTTTGAACATCTGTGGACACTGCGGAAATGATATGGGGACTAAAAAAATTTCTTGTAATTTTGATGATTTTGACCACCCCGGGGTGGTGAAAATTTACAATTCTGGCATGAATTTGCACATTTGTCAAAATTCCCAAATTTAGGCTCAAAATAGACTTTTGAACATCTATGGACACTGCGCATATGAAATGGGGACTAAAAAAATTTCTTGTAATTTTGATGATTTTGACCACCCCGGGGTGGTGAAAATTTACAATTCTGGCATGAATATGCACACTTCTTAAAATTCCAAATTTTAGGCTCAAAAAAGACTTTTGAACATCTATGAACACTGCGCAAATGATATGTGGACTAAAAAAATTTCTTGTAATTTTGATGATTTTGACCACCCCGGGGTGGTGAAAATTTACAATTCTGTCTAGAATTTGCACATTTGTCAAAATTCCCAAATTTAGGCTGAAAATAGACTTTTGAACATCTGTGGACACTGCGCAAATGATATGGGGACTAAAACACTTCGTGTAATTTTGATGATTTTGACCACCCCGGGGTGGTGAAAATTTACAATTCTGTCAAGAATTTGCACATTTGTCAAAATTCCAAAATTTAGGCTCAAAATAGACTTTTGAACATCTGTGGACACTGCGCAAATGATATGTGGACTAAAACAATTTCTTGTAATTTTGATGATTTTGACCACCCCGGGGTGGTGAAAATTTACAATTCTGGCATGAATTTGCACATTTGTCAAAATTCCAAAATTTAGGCTCAAAATAGACTTTTGAACATCTATGGACACTGCGCATATGAAATGGGGACTAAAAAAATTTCTTGTAATTTTGATGATTTTGACCACCCCGGGGTGGTGAAAATTTACAATTCTGGCATGAATATGCACACTTCTTAAAATTCCAAATTTTAGGCTCAAAAAAGACTTTTGAACATCTATGAACACTGCGCAAATGATATGTGGACTAAAAAAATTTCTTGTAATTTTGATGATTTTGACCACCCCGGGGTGGTGAAAATTTACAATTCTGTCTAGAATTTGCACATTTGTCAAAATTCCCAAATTTAGGCTGAAAATAGACTTTTGAACATCTGTGGACACTGCGCAAATGATATGGGGACTAAAAAACTTCGTGTAATTTTGATGATTTTGACCACCCCTGGGTGGTGAAAATTTACAATTCTGGCAAGAATTTGCACATTTGTCAAAATTCCGAAATTTAGGCTCAAAATAGACTTTTGAACATCTGTGGACACTGCGCAAATGATATGTGGACTAAAAAAATTTCGTGTAATTTTGATGATTTTGACCACCCCGGGGTGGTGAAAATTTACAATTCTGGCATGAATTTGCACATTTGTCAAAATTCCCAAATTTAGGCTCAAAATAGACTTTTGAACATCTATGGACACTGCGCAAATGATATGGGGACTAAAAAAATTTCGTGTAATTTTGCTGATTTTGACCACCCCGGGGTGGTGAAAATTTACAATTCTGGCATGAATTTGCACACTTCTTAAAATTCCAAATTTTAGGCTCAAAAAAGACTTTTGAACATCTATGGACACTGCGCAAATGATATGTGGACTAAAAAAATTTCGTGTAATTTTGATGATTTTGACCACCCCGGGGTGGTGAAAATTTACAATTCTGGCAAGAATTTGCACATTTGTCAAAATTCCCAAATTTAGGCTCAAAATAGTCTTTTGAACATCTGTGGACACTGCGCAAATGATATGTGGACTAAAAAATTTTCTTGTAATTTTGATGATTTTGACCACCCCGGGGTGGTGAAAATTTACAATTCTGGCATGAATTTGCACACTTTTAAAAATTCCAAATTTTAGGCTCAAAATAGACTTTTGAACATCTATGGACACTGCGCAAATGATATGGGGACTAAAAAAATTTCTTGTAATTTTGATGATTTTGACCACCCCGGGGTGGTGAAAATTTACAATTCTGGCATGAATTTGCACACTTCTTAAAATTCCAAATTTTAGGCTGAAAAAAGACTTTTGAACATCTATGGACACTGCGCAAATGATATGGGGACTAAAAAAATTTCGTGTAATTTTGATGATTTTGACAACCCCAGGGTGGTGAAAATTTACAATTCTGGCAAGAATTTGCACATTTGTCAAAATTCCCAAATTTAGGCTCAAAATAGACTTTTGAACATCTGTGGACACTGCGCAAATGATATGTGGACTAAAAAATTTTCTTGTAATTTTGATGATTTTGACCACCCCGGGGTGGTGAAAATTTACAATTCTGGCATGAATTTGCACACTTTTAAAAATTCCAAATTTTAGGCTCAAAATAGACTTTTGAACATCTATGGACACTGCGCAAATGATATGGGGACTAAAAAAATTTCTTGTAATTTTGATGATTTTGACCACCCCGGGGTGGTGAAAATTTACAATTCTGGCATGAATTTGCACACTTCTTAAAATTCCAAAATTTAGGGTCAAAAAAGACTTTTGAACATCTATGAACACTGCGGAAATGATATGTGGACTAAAAAAATTTCTTGTAATTTTGATGATTTTGACCACCCCGGGGTGGTGAAAATTTACAATTCTGTCTAGAATTTGCACATTTGTCAAAATTCCCAAATTTAGGCTGAAAATAGACTTTTGAACATCTGTGGACACTGCGCAAATGATATGGGGACTAAAAAACTTCGTGTAATTTTGATGATTTTGACCACCCCTGGGTGGTGAAAATTTACAATTCTGGCAAGAATTTGCACATTTGTCAAAATTCCGAAATTTACGCTCAAAATAGACTTTTGAACATCTGTGGACACTGCGCAAATGATATGTGGACTAAAAAAATTTCGTGTAATTTTGATGATTTTGACCACCCCGGGGTGGTGAAAATTTACAATTCTGGCATGAATTTGCACATTTGTCAAAATTCCCAAATTTAGGCTCAAAATAGACTTTTGAACATCTATGGACACTGCGCAAATGATATGGGGACTAAAAAAATTTCGTGTAATTTTGCTGATTTTGACCACCCCGGGGTGGTGAAAATTTACAATTCTGGCATGAATTTGCACACTTCTTAAAATTCCAAATTTTAGGCTCAAAAAAGACTTTTGAACATCTATGGACACTGCGCAAATGATATGTGGACTAAAAAAATTTCGTGTAATTTTGATGATTTTGACCACCCCGGGGTGGTGAAAATTTACAATTCTGGCAAGAATTTGCACATTTGTCAAAATTCCCAAATTTAGGCTCAAAATAGACTTTTGAACATCTGTGGACACTGCGCAAATGATATGTGGACTAAAAAATTTTCTTGTAATTTTGATGATTTTGACCACCCCGGGGTGGTGAAAATTTACAATTCTGGCATGAATTTGCACACTTTTAAAAATTCCAAATTTTAGGCTCAAAATAGACTTTTGAACATCTATGGACACTGCGCAAATGATATGGGGACTAAAAAAATTTCTTGTAATTTTGATGATTTTGACCACCCCGGGGTGGTGAAAATTTACAATTCTGGCATGAATTTGCACACTTCTTAAAATTCCAAATTTTAGGCTGAAAAAAGACTTTTGAACATCTATGGACACTGCGCAAATGATATGGGGACTAAAAAAATTTCGTGTAATTTTGATGATTTTGACCACCCCAGGGTGGTGAAAATTTACAATTCTGGCAAGAATTTGCACATTTGTCAAAATTCCCAAATTTAGGCTCAAAATAGACTTTTGAACATCTGTGGACACTGCGCAAATGATATGTGGACTAAAAAATTTTCTTGTAATTTTGATGATTTTGACCACCCCGGGGTGGTGAAAATTTACAATTCTGGCATGAATTTGCACACTTTTAAAAATTCCAAATTTTAGGCTCAAAATAGACTTTTGAACATCTATGGACACTGCGCAAATGATATGGGGACTAAAAAAATTTCTTGTAATTTTGATGATTTTGACCACCCCGGGGTGGTGAAAATTTACAATTCTGGCATGAATTTGCACACTTCTTAAAATTCCAAAATTTAGGGTCAAAAAAGACTTTTGAACATCTATGGACACTGTGCAAATGATATGGGGACTTAAAAAATTTCTTGTAATTTTGATGATTTTGACCACCCCGGGGTGGTGAAAATTTACAATTCTGGCATGAATTTGCACATTTGTCAAAATTCCGAAATTTAGGCTCAAAATAGACTTTTGAACATCTGTGGACACTGCGCAAATGATATGTGGACTAAAAAAATTTCGTGTAATTTTGATGATTTTGACCACCCCGGGGTGGTGAAAATTTACAATTCTGGCATGAATTTGCACATTTGTCAAAATTCCCAAATTTAGGCTCAAAATAGACTTTTGAACATCTATGGACACTGCGCAAATGATATGGGGACTAAAAAAATTTCGTGTAATTTTGATGATTTTGACCACCCCGGGGTGGTGAAAATTTACAATTCTGGCATGAATTTGCACACTTCTTAAAATTCCAAATTTTAGGCTAAAAAAAGACTTTTGAATATCTATGGACACTGCGCAAATGATATGGGGACTTAAAAAATTTCTTGTAATTTTGATGATTTTTGACAACCCCGGGGTGGTGAAAATTTACAATTCTGGCAAGAATTTCAACATTTGTCAAAATTCCAAAATTTAGGCTCAAAATAGACTTTTGAACATCTATGGACACTGCGCATATGAAATGGGGACTAAAAACATTTCGTGTAATTTTGATGATTTTGACCACCCCGGGGTGGTGAAAATTTACAATTCTGGCATGAATATGCACACTTCTTAAAATTCCAAATTTTAGGCTCAAAAAAGACTTTTGAACATCTATGAACACTGCGCAAATGATATGTGGACTAAAAAAATTTCTTGTAATTTTGATGATTTTGACCACCTCGGGGTGGTGAAAATTTACAATTCTGTCTAGAATTTGCACATTTGTCAAAATTCCCAAATTTAGGCTGAAAATAGACTTTTGAACATCTGTGGACACTGCGCAAATGATATGTGGACTAAAAAAATTTCTTGTAATTTTGATGATTTTGACCACCCCGGGGTGGTGAAAATTTACAATTCTGGCATGAATTTGCACACTTCTTAAAATTCCAAATTTTAGACTCAAAAAAGACTTTTGAACATCTCTGGACACTGCGCAAATGATATGGGGACTTAAAAAATTTCGTGTAATTTTGATGATTTTGACCACCCCGGGGTGGTGAAAATTTACAATTCTGTCATGAATTTGCACATTTGTCAAAATTCCCAAATTAAGGCTCAAAATAGACTTTTGAACATCTGTGGACACTGCGGAAATGATATGGGGACTAAAAAAATTTCTTGTAATTTTGATGATTTTGACCACCCCGGGGTGGTGAAAATTTACAATTCTGGCATGAATTTGCACATTTGTCAAAATTCCCAAATTTAGGCTCAAAATAGACTTTTGAACATCTATGGACACTGCGCATATGAAATGGGGACTAAAAAAATTTCTTGTAATTTTGATGATTTTGACCACCCCGGGGTGGTGAAAATTTACAATTCTGGCATGAATATGCACACTTCTTAAAATTCCAAATTTTAGGCTCAAAAAAGACTTTTGAACATCTATGAACACTGCGCAAATGATATGTGGACTAAAAAAATTTCTTGTAATTTTGATGATTTTGACCACCCCGGGGTGGTGAAAATTTACAATTCTGTCTAGAATTTGCACATTTGTCAAAATTCCCAAATTTAGGCTGAAAATAGACTTTTGAACATCTGTGGACACTGCGCAAATGATATGGGGACTAAAACACTTCGTGTAATTTTGATGATTTTGACCACCCCGGGGTGGTGAAAATTTACAATTCTGTCAAGAATTTGCACATTTGTCAAAATTCCAAAATTTAGGCTCAAAATAGACTTTTGAACATCTGTGGACACTGCGCAAATGATATGGGGACTAAAACAATTTCTTGTAATTTTGATGATTTTGACCACCCCGGGGTGGTGAAAATTTACAATTCTGGCATGAATTTGCACATTTGTCAAAATTCCAAAATTTAGGCTCAAAATAGACTTTTGAACATCTATGGACACTGCGCATATGAAATGGGGACTAAAAAAATTTCTTGTAATTTTGATGATTTTGACCACCCCGGGGTGGTGAAAATTTACAATTCTGGCATGAATATGCACACTTCTTAAAATTCCAAATTTTAGGCTCAAAAAAGACTTTTGAACATCTATGAACACTGCGCAAATGATATGTGGACTAAAAAAATTTCTTGTAATTTTGATGATTTTGACCACCCCGGGGTGGTGAAAATTTACAATTCTGTCTAGAATTTGCACATTTGTCAAAATTCCCAAATTTAGGCTGAAAATAGACTTTTGAACATCTGTGGACACTGCGCAAATGATATGGGGACTAAAAAACTTCGTGTAATTTTGATGATTTTGACCACCCCTGGGTGGTGAAAATTTACAATTCTGGCAAGAATTTGCACATTTGTCAAAATTCCGAAATTTACGCTCAAAATAGACTTTTGAACATCTGTGGACACTGCGCAAATGATATGTGGACTAAAAAAATTTCGTGTAATTTTGATGATTTTGACCACCCCGGGGTGGTGAAAATTTACAATTCTGGCATGAATTTGCACATTTGTCAAAATTCCCAAATTTAGGCTCAAAATAGACTTTTGAACATCTATGGACACTGCGCAAATGATATGGGGACTAAAAAAATTTCGTGTAATTTTGCTGATTTTGACCACCCCGGGGTGGTGAAAATTTACAATTCTGGCATGAATTTGCACACTTCTTAAAATTCCAAATTTTAGGCTCAAAAAAGACTTTTGAACATCTATGGACACTGCGCAAATGATATGGGGACTAAAAAAATTTCGTGTAATTTTGATGATTTTGACCACCCCGGGGTGGTGAAAATTTACAATTCTGGCAAGAATTTGCACATTTGTCAAAATTCCCAAATTTAGGCTCAAAATAGACTTTTGAACATCTGTGGACACTGCGCAAATGATATGTGGACTAAAAAATTTTCTTGTAATTTTGATGATTTTGACCACCCCGGGGTGGTGAAAATTTACAATTCTGGCATGAATTTGCACACTTTTAAAAATTCCAAATTTTAGGCTCAAAATAGACTTTTGAACATCTATGGACACTGCGCAAATGATATGGGGACTAAAAAAATTTCTTGTAATTTTGATGATTTTGACCACCCCGGGGTGGTGAAAATTTACAATTCTGGCATGAATTTGCACACTTCTTAAAATTCCAAATTTTAGGCTGAAAAAAGACTTTTGAACATCTATGGACACTGCGCAAATGATATGGGGACTAAAAAAATTTCGTGTAATTTTGATGATTTTGACCACCCCAGGGTGGTGAAAATTTACAATTCTGGCAAGAATTTGCACATTTGTCAAAATTCCCAAATTTAGGCTCAAAATAGACTTTTGAACATCTGTGGACACTGCGCAAATGATATGTGGACTAAAAAATTTTCTTGTAATTTTGATGATTTTGACCACCCCGGGGTGGTGAAAATTTACAATTCTGGCATGAATTTGCACACTTTTAAAAATTCCAAATTTTAGGCTCAAAATAGACTTTTGAACATCTATGGACACTGTGCAAATGATATGGGGACTTAAAAAATTTCTTGTAATTTTGATGATTTTGACCACCCCGGGGTGGTGAAAATTTACAATTCTGGCATGAATTTGCACACTTCTTAAAATTCCAAAATTTAGGGTCAAAAAAGACTTTTGAACATCTATGGACACTGTGCAAATGATATGGGGACTAAAAAAATTTCGTGTAATTTTGATGATTTTGACCACCCCGGGGTGGTGAAAATTTACAATTCTGGCATGAATTTGCACATTTGTCAAAATTCCCAAATTTAGGCTCAAAATAGACTTTTGAACATCTATGGACACTGCGCAAATGATATGGGGACTAAAAAAATTTCGTGTAATTTTGATGATTTTGACCACCCCGGGGTGGTGAAAATTTACAATTCTGGCATGAATTTGCACACTTCTTAAAATTCCAAATTTTAGGCTCAAAAAAGACTTTTGAATATCTATGGACACTGCGCAAATGATATGGGGACTTAAAAAATTTCTTGTAATTTTGATGATTTTTGACAACCCCGGGGTGGTGAAAATTTACAATTCTGGCAAGAATTTCAACATTTGTCAAAATTCCAAAATTTAGGCTCAAAATAGACTTTTGAACATCTATGGACCCTGCGCATATGAAATGGGGACTAAAAAAATTTCGTGTAATTTTGATGATTTTGACCACCCCGGGGTGGTGAAAATTTACAATTCTGGCATGAATATGCACACTTCTTAAAATTCCAAATTTTAGGCTCAAAAAAGACTTTTGAACATCTATGAACACTGCGCAAATGATATGTGGACTAAAAAAATTTCTTGTAATTTTGATGATTTTGACCACCCCGGGGTGGTGAAAATTTACAATTCTGTCTAGAATTTGCACATTTGTCAAAATTCCCAAATTTAGGCTGAAAATAGACTTTTGAACATCTGTGGACACTGCGCAAATGATATGTGGACTAAAAAAATTTCTTGTAATTTTGATGATTTTGACCACCCCGGGGTGGTGAAAATTTACAATTCTGGCATGAATTTGCACACTTCTTAAAATTCCAAATTTTAGACTCAAAAAAGACTTTTGAACATCTCTGGACACTGCGCAAATGATATGGGGACTTAAAAAATTTCGTGTAATTTTGATGATTTTGACCACCCCGGGGTGGTGAAAATTTACAATTCTGTCATGAATTTGCAAATTTTTCAAAATTCCCAAATTTAGGCTCAAAATAGACTTTTGAACATCTGTGGACACTGCGCAAATGATATGTGGACTAAAAAAATTTCTTGTAATTTTGATGATTTTGACCACCCCGGGGTGGTGAAAATTTACAATTCTGGCATGAATTTGCACATTTGTCAAAATTCCAAAATTTAGGCTCAAAATAGACTTTTGAACATCTATGGACACTGCGCAAATGATATGGGGACTAAAAAAATTTCTTGTAATTTTGATGATTTTGACCACCCCGGGGTGGTGAAAATTTACAATTCTGGCATGAATTTGCACACTTCTTAAAATTCCAAATTTTAGGCTGAAAAAAGACTTTTGAACATCTATGGACACTGCGCAAATGATATGTGGACTAAAAAAATTTCGTGTAATTTTGATGATTTTGACCACCCCGGGGTGGTGAAAATTTACAATTCTGGCAAGAATTTGCACATTTGTCAAAATTCCCAAATTTAGGCTCAAAATAGACTTTTGAACATCTGTGGACACTGCGCAAATGATATGTGGACTAAAAAATTTTCTTGTAATTTTGATGATTTTGACCACCCCGGGGTGGTGAAAATTTACAATTCTGGCATGAATTTGCACACTTTTAAAAATTCCAAATTTTAGGCTCAAAATAGACTTTTGAACATCTATGGACACTGCGCAAATGATATGGGGACTAAAAAAATTTCTTGTAATTTTGATGATTTTGACCACCCCGGGGTGGTGAAAATTTACAATTCTGGCATGAATTTGCACACTTCTTAAAATTCCAAAATTTAGGGTCAAAAAAGACTTTTGAACATCTATGGACACTGTGCAAATGATATGGGGACTTAAAAAATTTCTTGTAATTTTGATGATTTTGACCACCCCGGGGTGGTGAAAATTTATAATTCTGGCATGAATTTGCACATTTGTCAAAATTCCGAAATTTAGGCTCAAAATAGACTTTTGAACATCTGTGGACACTGCGCAAATGATATGTGGACTAAAAAAATTTCGTGTAATTTTGATGATTTTGACCACCCCGGGGTGGTGAAAATTTACAATTCTGGCATGAATTTGCACATTTGTCAAAATTCCCAAATTTAGGCTCAAAATAGACTTTTGAACATCTATGGACACTGCGCAAATGATATGGGGACTAAAAAAATTTCTTGTAATTTTGATGATTTTGACCACCCCGGGGTGGTGAAAATTTACAATTCTGGCATGAATTTGCACACTTCTTAAAATTCCAAATTTTAGGCTCAAAAAAGACTTTTGAATATCTATAGACACTGCGCAAATGATATGGGGACTTAAAAAATTTCTTGTAATTTTGATGATTTTTGACAACCCCGGGGTGGTGAAAATTTACAATTCTGTCATGAATTTGCACATTTTTCAAAATTCCCAAATTTAGGCTCAAAATAGACTTTTGAACATCTGTGGACACTGCGCAAATGATATGTGGACTAAAAAAATTTCTTGTAATTTTGATGATTTTGACCACCCCGGGGTGGTGAAAATTTACAATTCTGGCATGAATTTGCACATTTGTCAAAATTCCAAAATTTAGGCTCAAAATAGACTTTTGAACATCTATGGACACTGCGCAAATGATATGGGGACTAAAAAAATTTCTTGTAATTTTGATGATTTTGACCACCCCGGGGTGGTGAAAATTTACAATTCTGGCATGAATTTGCACACTTCTTAAAATTCCAAATTTTAGGCTGAAAAAAGACTTTTGAACATCTATGGACACTGCGCAAATGATATGTGGACTAAAAAAATTTCGTGTAATTTTGATGATTTTGACCACCCCGGGGTGGTGAAAATTTACAATTCTGGCAAGAATTTGCACATTTGTCAAAATTCCCAAATTTAGGCTCAAAATAGACTTTTGAACATCTGTGGACACTGCGCAAATGATATGTGGACTAAAATATTTTCTTGTAATTTTGATGATTTTGACCACCCCGGGGTGGTGAAAATTTACAATTCTGGCATGAATTTGCACACTTTTAAAAATTCCAAATTTTAGGCTCAAAATAGACTTTTGAACATCTATGGACACTGCGCAAATGATATGGGGACTAAAAAAATTTCTTGTAATTTTGATGATTTTGACCACCCCGGGGTGGTGAAAATTTACAATTCTGGCATGAATTTGCACACTTCTTAAAATTCCAAAATTTAGGGTCAAAAAAGACTTTTGAACATCTATGGACACTGTGCAAATGATATGGGGACTTAAAAAATTTCTTGTAATTTTGATGATTTTGACCACCCCGGGGTGGTGAAAATTTACAATTCTGGCATGAATTTGCACATTTGTCAAAATTCCGAAATTTAGGCTCAAAATAGACTTTTGAACATCTGTGGACACTGCGCAAATGATATGTGGACTAAAAAAATTTCGTGTAATTTTGATGATTTTGACCACCCCGGGGTGGTGAAAATTTACAATTCTGGCATGAATTTGCACATTTGTCAAAATTCCCAAATTTAGGCTCAAAATAGACTTTTGAACATCTATGGACACTGCGCAAATGATATGGGGACTAAAAAAATTTCTTGTAATTTTGATGATTTTGACCACCCCGGGGTGGTGAAAATTTACAATTCTGGCATGAATTTGCACACTTCTTAAAATTCCAAATTTTAGGCTCAAAAAAGACTTTTGAATATCTATGGACACTGCGCAAATGATATGGGGACTTAAAAAATTTCTTGTAATTTTGATGATTTTTGACAACCCCGGGGTGGTGAAAATTTACAATTCTGGCAAGAATTTCAACATTTGTCAAAATTCCAAAATTTAGGCTCAAAATAGACTTTTGAACATCTATGGACCCTGCGCATATGAAATGGGGACTAAAAAAATTTCGTGTAATTTTGATGATTTTGACCACCCCGGGGTGGTGAAAATTTACAATTCTGGCATGAATATGCACACTTCTTAAAATTCCAAATTTTAGGCTCAAAAAAGACTTTTGAACATCTATGAACACTGCGCAAATGATATGTGGACTAAAAAAATTTCTTGTAATTTTGATGATTTTGACCACCCCGGGGTGGTGAAAATTTACAATTCTGTCTAGAATTTGCACATTTGTCAAAATTCCCAAATTTAGGCTCAAAATAGACTTTTGAACATCTGTGGACACTGCGCAAATGATATGTGGACTAAAAAAAATTCTTGTAATTTTGATGATTTTGACCACCCCGGGGTGGTGAAAATTTACAATTCTGGCATGAATTTGCACACTTCTTAAAATTCCAAATTTTAGACTCAAAAAAGACTTTTGAACATCTCTGGACACTGCGCAAATGATATGGGGACTTAAAAAATTTCGTGTAATTTTGATGATTTTGACCACCCCGGGGTGGTGAAAATTTACAATTCTGTCATGAATTTGCACATTTTTCAAAATTCCCAAATTTAGGCTCAAAATAGACTTTTGAACATCTGTGGACACTGTGCAAATGATATGTGGACTAAAAAAATTTCTTGTAATTTTGATGATTTTGACCACCCCGGGGTGGTGAAAATTTACAATTCTGGCATGAATTTGCACATTTGTCTAAATTCCCAAATTTAGGCTCAAAATAGACTTTTGAACATCTATGGACACTGCGCATATGAAATGGGGACTAAAAAAATTTCTTGTAATTTTGATGATTTTGACCACCCCGGGGTGGTGAAAATTTACAATTCTGGCATGAATATGCACACTTCTTAAAATTCCAAATTTTAGGCTCAAAAAAGACTTTTGAACATCTATGAACACTGCGCAAATGATATGTGGACTAAAAAAATTTCTTGTAATTTTGATGATTTTGACCACCCCGGGGTGGTGAAAATTTACAATTCTGTCTAGAATTTGCACATTTGTCAAAATTCCCAAATTTAGGCTGAAAATAGACTTTTGAACATCTGTGGACACTGCGCAAATGATATGGGGACTAAAACACTTCGTGTAATTTTGATGATTTTGACCACCCCGGGGTGGTGAAAATTTACAATTCTGTCAAGAATTTGCACATTTGTCAAAATTCCAAAATTTAGGCTCAAAATAGACTTTTGAACATCTGTGGACACTGCGCAAATGATATGTGGACTAAAACAATTTCTTGTAATTTTGATGATTTTGACCACCCCGGGGTGGTGAAAATTTACAATTCTGGCATGAATTTGCACATTTGTCAAAATTCCAAAATTTAGGCTCAAAATAGACTTTTGAACATCTATGGACACTGCGCATATGAAATGGGGACTAAAAAAATTTCTTGTAATTTTGATGATTTTGACCACCCCGGGGTGGTGAAAATTTACAATTCTGGCATGAATATGCACACTTCTTAAAATTCCAAATTTTAGGCTCAAAAAAGACTTTTGAACATCTATGAACACTGCGCAAATGATATGTGGACTAAAAAAATTTCTTGAAATTTTGATGATTTTGACCACCCCGGGGTGGTGAAAATTTACAATTCTGTCTAGAATTTGCACATTTGTCAAAATTCCCAAATTTAGGCTGAAAATAGACTTTTGAACATCTGTGGACACTGCGCAAATGATATGGGGACTAAAAAACTTCGTGTAATTTTGATGATTTTGACCACCCCTGGGTGGTGAAAATTTACAATTCTGGCAAGAATTTGCACATTTGTCAAAATTCCGAAATTTACGCTCAAAATAGACTTTTGAACATCTGTGGACACTGCGCAAATGATATGTGGACTAAAAAAATTTCGTGTAATTTTGATGATTTTGACCACCCCGGGGTGGTGAAAATTTACAATTCTGGCATGAATTTGCACATTTGTCAAAATTCCCAAATTTAGGCTCAAAATAGACTTTTGAACATCTATGGACACTGCGCAAATGATATGGGGACTAAAAAAATTTCGTGTAATTTTGCTGATTTTGACCACCCCGGGGTGGTGAAAATTTACAATTCTGGCATGAATTTGCACACTTCTTAAAATTCCAAATTTTAGGCTCAAAAAAGACTTTTGAACATCTATGGACACTGCGCAAATGATATGTGGACTAAAAAAATTTCGTGTAATTTTGATGATTTTGACCACCCCGGGGTGGTGAAAATTTACAATTCTGGCAAGAATTTGCACATTTGTCAAAATTCCCAAATTTAGGCTCAAAATAGACTTTTGAACATCTGTGGACACTGCGCAAATGATATGTGGACTAAAAAATTTTCTTGTAATTTTGATGATTTTGACCACCCCGGGGTGGTGAAAATTTACAATTCTGGCATGAATTTGCACACTTTTAAAAATTCCAAATTTTAGGCTCAAAATAGACTTTTGAACATCTATGGACACTGCGCAAATGATATGGGGACTAAAAAAATTTCTTGTAATTTTGATGATTTTGACCACCCCGGGGTGGTGAAAATTTACAATTCTGGCATGAATTTGCACACTTCTTAAAATTCCAAATTTTAGGCTGAAAAAAGACTTTTGAACATCTATGGACACTGCGCAAATGATATGGGGACTAAAAAAATTTCGTGTAATTTTGATGATTTTGACCACCCCAGGGTGGTGAAAATTTACAATTCTGGCAAGAATTTGCACATTTGTCAAAATTCCCAAATTTAGGCTCAAAATAGACTTTTGAACATCTGTGGACACTGCGCAAATGATATGTGGACTAAAAAATTTTCTTGTAATTTTGATGATTTTGACCACCCCGGGGTGGTGAAAATTTACAATTCTGGCATGAATTTGCACACTTTTAAAAATTCCAAATTTTAGGCTCAAAATAGACTTTTGAACATCTATGGACACTGCGCAAATGATATGGGGACTAAAAAAATTTCTTGTAATTTTGATGATTTTGACCACCCCGGGGTGGTGAAAATTTACAATTCTGGCATGAATTTGCACACTTCTTAAAATTCCAAAATTTAGGGTCAAAAAAGACTTTTGAACATCTATGGACACTGTGCAAATGATATGGGGACTTAAAAAATTTCTTGTAATTTTGATGATTTTGACCACCCCGGGGTGGTGAAAATTTACAATTCTGGCATGAATTTGCACATTTGTCAAAATTCCGAAATTTAGGCTCAAAATAGACTTTTGAACATCTGTGGACACTGCGCAAATGATATGTGGACTAAAAAAATTTCGTGTAATTTTGATGATTTTGACCACCCCGGGGTGGTGAAAATTTACAATTCTGGCATGAATTTGCACATTTGTCAAAATTCCCAAATTTAGGCTCAAAATAGACTTTTGAACATCTATGGACACTGCGCAAATGATATGGGGACTAAAAAAATTTCGTGTAATTTTGATGATTTTGACCACCCCGGGGTGGTGAAAATTTACAATTCTGGCATGAATTTGCACACTTCTTAAAATTCCAAATTTTAGGCTCAAAAAAGACTTTTGAATATCTATGGACACTGCGCAAATGATATGGGGACTTAAAAAATTTCTTGTAATTTTGATGATTTTTGACAACCCCGGGGTGGTGAAAATTTACAATTCTGGCAAGAATTTCAACATTTGTCAAAATTCCAAAATTTAGGCTCAAAATAGACTTTTGAACATCTATGGACCCTGCGCATATGAAATGGGGACTAAAAAAATTTCGTGTAATTTTGATGATTTTGACCACCCCGGGGTGGTGAAAATTTACAATTCTGGCATGAATATGCACACTTCTTAAAATTCCAAATTTTAGGCTCAAAAAAGACTTTTGAACATCTATGAACACTGCGCAAATGATATGTGGACTAAAAAAATTTCTTGTAATTTTGATGATTTTGACCACCCCGGGGTGGTGAAAATTTACAATTCTGTCTAGAATTTTTGTCAAAATTCCCAAATTTAGGCTGAAAATAGACTTTTGAACATCTGTGGACACTGCGCAAATGATATGTGGACTAAAAAAATTTCTTGTAATTTTGATGATTTTGACCACCCCGGGGTGGTGAAAATTTACAATTCTGGCATGAATTTGCACACTTCTTAAAATTCCAAATTTTAGACTCAAAAAAGACTTTTGAACATCTCTGGACACTGCGCAAATGATATGGGGACTTAAAAAATTTCGTGTAATTTTGATGATTTTGACCACCCCGGGGTGGTGAAAATTTACAATTCTGTCATGAATTTGCACATTTTTCAAAATTCCCAAATTTAGGCTCAAAATAGACTTTTGAACATCTGTGGACACTGCGCAAATGATATGTGGACTAAAAAAATTTCTTGTAATTTTGATGATTTTGACCACCCCGGGGTGGTGAAAATTTACAATTCTGGCATGAATTTGCACATTTGTCAAAATTCCAAAATTTAGGCTCAAAATAGACTTTTGAACATCTATGGACACTGCGCAAATGATATGGGGACTAAAAAAATTTCTTGTAATTTTGATGATTTTGACCACCCCGGGGTGGTGAAAATTTACAATTCTGGCATGAATTTGCACACTTCTTAAAATTCCAAATTTTAGGCTGAAAAAAGACTTTTGAACATCTATGGACACTGCGCAAATGATATGTGGACTAAAAAAATTTCGTGTAATTTTGATGATTTTGACCACCCCGGGGTGGTGAAAATTTACAATTCTGGCAAGAATTTGCACATTTGTCAAAATTCCAAAATTTAGGCTCAAAATAGACTTTTGAACATCTGTGGACACTGCGCAAATGATATGTGGACTAAAAAATTTTCTTGTAATTTTGATGATTTTGACCACCCCGGGGTGGTGAAAATTTACAATTCTGGCATGAATTTGCACACTTTTAAAAATTCCAAATTTTAGGCTCAAAATAGACTTTTGAACATCTATGGACACTGCGCAAATGATATGGGGACTAAAAAAATTTCTTGTAATTTTGATGATTTTGACCACCCCGGGGTGGTGAAAATTTACAATTCTGGCATGAATTTGCACACTTCTTAAAATTCCAAAATTTAGGGTCAAAAAAGACTTTTGAACATCTATGGACACTGTGCAAATGATATGGGGACTTAAAAAATTTCTTGTAATTTTGATGATTTTGACCACCCCGGGGTGGTGAAAATTTACAATTCTGGCATGAATTTGCACATTTGTCAAAATTCCGAAATTTAGGCTCAAAATAGACTTTTGAACATCTGTGGACACTGCGCAAATGATATGTGGACTAAAAAAATTTCGTGTAATTTTGATGATTTTGACCACCCCGGGGTGGTGAAAATTTACAATTCTGGCATGAATTTGCACATTTGTCAAAATTCCCAAATTTAGGCTCAAAATAGACTTTTGAACATCTATGGACACTGCGCAAATGATATGGGGACTAAAAAAATTTCTTGTAATTTTGATGATTTTGACCACCCCGGGGTGGTGAAAATTTACAATTCTGGCATGAATTTGCACACTTCTTAAAATTCCAAATTTTAGGCTCAAAAAAGACTTTTGAATATCTGTGGACACTGCGCAAATGATATGGGGACTTAAAAAATTTCTTGTAATTTTGATGATTTTTGACACCTCGGGGTGGTGAAAATTTACAATTCTGTCATGAATTTGCACATTTTTCAAAATTCCCAAATTTAGGCTCAAAATAGACTTTTGAACATCTGTGGACACTGCGCAAATGATATGTGGACTAAAAAAATTTCTTGTAATTTTGATGATTTTGACCACCCCGGGGTGGTGAAAATTTACAATTCTGGCATGAATTTGCACATTTGTCAAAATTCCAAAATTTAGGCTCAAAATAGACTTTTGAACATCTATGGACACTGCGCAAATGATATGGGGACTAAAAAAATTTCTTGTAATTTTGATGATTTTGACCACCCCGGGGTGGTGAAAATTTACAATTCTGGCATGAATTTGCACACTTCTTAAAATTCCAAATTTTAGGCTGAAAAAAGACTTTTGAACATCTATGGACACTGCGCAAATGATATGTGGACTAAAAAAATTTCGTGTAATTTTGATGATTTTGACCACCCCGGGGTGGTGAAAATTTACAATTCTGGCAAGAATTTGCACATTTGTCAAAATTCCCAAATTTAGGCTCAAAATAGACTTTTGAACATCTGTGGACACTGCGCAAATGATATGTGGACTAAAAAATTTTCTTGTAATTTTGATGATTTTGACCACCCCGGGGTGGTGAAAATTTACAATTCTGGCATGAATTTGCACACTTTTAAAAATTCCAAATTTTAGGCTCAAAATAGACTTTTGAACATCTATGGACACTGCGCAAATGATATGGGGACTAAAAAAATTTCTTGTAATTTTGATGATTTTGACCACCCCGGGGTGGTGAAAATTTACAATTCTGGCATGAATTTGCACACTTCTTAAAATTCCAAAATTTAGGGTCAAAAAAGACTTTTGAACATCTATGGACACTGTGCAAATGATATGGGGACTTAAAAAATTTCTTGTAATTTTGATGATTTTGACCACCCCGGGGTGGTGAAAATTTACAATTCTGGCATGAATTTGCACATTTGTCAAAATTCCGAAATTTAGGCTCAAAATAGACTTTTGAACATCTGTGGACACTGCGCAAATGATATGTGGACTAAAAAAATTTCGTGTAATTTTGATGATTTTGACCACCCCGGGGTGGTGAAAATTTACAATTCTGGCATGAATTTGCACATTTGTCAAAATTCCCAAATTTAGGCTCAAAATAGACTTTTGAACATCTATGGACACTGCGCAAATGATATGGGGACTAAAAAAATTTCTTGTAATTTTGATGATTTTGACCACCCCGGGGTGGTGAAAATTTACAATTCTGGCATGAATTTGCACACTTCTTAAAATTCCAAATTTTAGGCTCAAAAAAGACTTTTGAATATCTATGGACACTGCGCAAATGATATGGGGACTTAAAAAATTTCTTGTAATTTTGATGATTTTTGACAACCCCGGGGTGGTGAAAATTTACAATTCTGGCAAGAATTTCAACATTTGTCAAAATTCCAAAATTTAGGCTCAAAATAGACTTTTGAACATCTATGGACCCTGCGCATATGAAATGGGGACTAAAAAAATTTCGTGTAATTTTTATGATTTTGACCACCCCGGGGTGGTGAAAATTTACAATTCTGGCATGAATATGCACACTTCTTAAAATTCCAAATTTTAGGCTCAAAAAAGACTTTTGAACATCTATGAACACTGCGCAAATGATATGTGGACTAAAAAAATTTCTTGTAATTTTGATGATTTTGACCACCCCGGGGTGGTGAAAATTTACAATTCTGTCTAGAATTTGCACATTTGTCAAAATTCCCAAATTTAGGCTCAAAATAGACTTTTGAACATCTGTGGACACTGCGCAAATGATATGTGGACTAAAAAAATTTCTTGTAATTTTGATGATTTTGACCACCCCGGGGTGGTGAAAATTTACAATTCTGGCATGAATTTGCACACTTCTTAAAATTCCAAATTTTAGACTCAAAAAAGACTTTTGAACATCTCTGGACACTGCGCAAATGATATGGGGACTTAAAAAATTTCGTGTAATTTTGATGATTTTGACCACCCCGGGGTGGTGAAAATTTACAATTCTGTCATGAATTTGCACATTTTTCAAAATTCCCAAATTTAGGCTCAAAATAGACTTTTGAACATCTGTGGACACTGTGCAAATGATATGTGGACTAAAAAAATTTCTTGTAATTTTGATGATTTTGACCACCCCGGGGTGGTGAAAATTTACAATTCTGGCATGAATTTGCACATTTGTCAAAATTCCAAAATTTAGGCTCAAAATAGACTTTTGAACATCTATGGACACTGCGCATATGAAATGGGGACTAAAAAAATTTCTTGTAATTTTGATGATTTTGACCACCCCGGGGTGGTGAAAATTTACAATTCTGGCATGAATATGCACACTTCTTAAAATTCCAAATTTTAGGCTCAAAAAAGACTTTTGAACATCTATGAACACTGCGCAAATGATATGTGGACTAAAAAAATTTCTTGTAATTTTGATGATTTTGACCACCCCGGGGTGGTGAAAATTTACAATTCTGTCTAGAATTTGCACATTTGTCAAAATTCCCAAATTTAGGCTGAAAATAGACTTTTGAACATCTGTGGACACTGCGCAAATGATATGGGGACTAAAAAACTTCGTGTAATTTTGATGATTTTGACCACCCCGGGGTGGTGAAAATTTACAATTCTGTCAAGAATTTGCACATTTGTCAAAATTCCAAAATTTAGGCTCAAAATAGACTTTTGAACATCTGTGGACACTGCGCAAATGATATGTGGACTAAAAAAATTTCTTGTAATTTTGATGATTTTGACCACCCCGGGGTGGTGAAAATTTACAATTCTGGCATGAATTTGCACAATTCTTAAAATTCCAAATTTTAGACTCAAAAAAGACTTTTGAACATCTCTGGACACTGCGCAAATGATATGGGGACTTAAAAAATTTCGTGTAATTTTGATGATTTTGACCACCCCGGGGTGGTGAAAATTTACAATTCTGTCATGAATTTGCACATTTGTCAAAATTCCCAAATTTAGGCTCAAAATAGACTTTTGAACATCTGTGGACACTGCGCAAATGATATGTGGACTAAAAAAATTTCTTGTAATTTTGATGATTTTGACCACCCCGGGGTGGTGAAAATTTACAATTCTGGCATGAATTTGCACATTTGTCAAAATTCCAATATTTAGGCTCAAAATAGACTTTTGAACATCTATGGACACTGCGCATATGAAATGGGGACTAAAAAAATTTCTTGTAATTTTGATGATTTTGACCACCCCGGGGTGGTGAAAATTTACAATTCTGGCATGAATATGCACACTTCTTAAAATTCCAAATTTTAGGCTCAAAAAAGACTTTTGAACATCTATGAACACTGCGCAAATGATATGTGGACTAAAAAAATTTCTTGTAATTTTGATGATTTTGACCACCCCGGGGTGGTGAAAATTTACAATTCTGTCTAGAATTTGCACATTTGTCAAAATTCCCAAATTTAGGCTGAAAATAGACTTTTGAACATCTGTGGACACTGCGCAAATGATATGGGGACTAAAAAACTTCGTGTAATTTTGATGATTTTGACCACCCCCGGGGTGGTGAAAATTTACAATTCTGGCAAGAATTTGCACATTTGTCAAAATTCCCAAATTTACGCTCAAAATAGACTTTTGAACATCTGTGGACACTGCGCAAATGATATGTGGACTAAAAAAATTTCGTGTAATTTTCATGATTTTGACCACCCCGGGGTGGTGAAAATTTACAATTCTGGCATGAATTTGCACATTTGTCAAAATTCCCAAATTTAGGCTCAAAATAGACTTTTGAACATCTATGGACACTGCGCAAATGATATGGGGACTAAAAAAATTTCGTGTAATTTTGATGATTTTGACCACCCCGGGGTGGTGAAAATTTACAATTCTGGCATGAATTTGCACACTTCTTAAAATTCCAAATTTTAGGCTCAAAAAAGACTTTTGAACATCTATGGACACTGCGCAAATGATATGTGGACTAAAAAAATTTCTTGTAATTTTGATGATTTTGACCACCCCGGGGTGGTGAAAATTTACAATTCTGGCAAGAATTTGCACATTTGTCAAAATTCCCAAATTTAGGCTCAAAATAGACTTTTGAACATCTGTGGACACTGCGCAAATGATATGTGGACTAAAAAATTTCTTGTAATTTTGATGATTTTGACCACCCCGGGGTGGTGAAAATTTACAATTCTGTCATGAATTTGAACACTTTTAAAAATTCCAAATTTTAGGCTCAAAATAGACTTTTGAACATCTATGGACACTGCGCAAATGATATGGGGACTAAAAAAATTTCTTGTAATTTTGATGATTTTGACCACCCCGGGGTGGTGAAAATTTACAATTCTGGCATGAATTTGCACACTTCTTAAAATTCCAAATTTTAGGCTCAAAAAAGACTTTTGAATATCTATGGACACTGCGCAAATGATATGGGGACTTAAAAAATTTCTTGTAATTTTGATGATTTTGACCACCCCGGGGTGGTGAAAATTTACAATTCTGGCAAGAATTTCAACATTTGTCAAAATTCCAAAATTTAGGCTCAAAATAGACTTTTGAACATCTGTGGACACTGCGCAAATGATATGTGGACTAAAAAAATTTCGTGTTATTTTGATGATTTTGACCACCCCGGGGTGGTGAAAATTTACAATTCTGGCATGAATTTGCACATTTGTCAAAATTCCAAAATTTAGGCTCAAAATAGACTTTTGAACATCTATGGACCCTGCGCATATGAAATGGGGACTAAAAAAATTTCTTGTAATTTTGATGATTTTGACCACCCCGGGGTGGTGAAAATTTACAATTCTGGCATGAATATGCACACTTCTTAAAATTCCAAATTTTAGGCTCAAAAAAGACTTTTGAACATCTATGAACACTGTGGAAATGATATGTGGACTAAAAAAATTTCTTGTAATTTTGATGATTTTGACCACCCCGGGGTGGTGAAAATTTACAATTCTGGCATGAATTTGCACATTTGTCAAAATTCCCAAATTTAGGCTCAAAATAGACTTTTGAACATCTGTGGACACTGCGCAAATGATATGTGGACTAAAAAAATTTCTTGTAATTTTGATGATTTTGACCACCCCGGGGTGGTGAAAATTTACAATTCTGGCATGAATTTGCACACTTCTTAAAATTCCAAATTTTAGACTCAAAAAAGACTTTTGAACATCTCTGGACACTGCGCAAATGATATGGGGACTTAAAAAATTTCTTGTAATTTTGATGATTTTGACCACCCCGGGGTGGTGAAAATTTACAATTCTGTCATGAATTTGCACATTTGTCAAAATTCCCAAATTTAGGCTCAAAATAGACTTTTGAACATCTGTGGACACTGCGCAAATGATATGTGGACTAAAAAAATTTCTTGTAATTTTGATGATTTTGACCACCCCGGGGTGGTGAAAATTTACAATTCTGGCATGAATTTGCACATTTGTCAAAATTCCCAAATTTAGGCTCAAAATAGACTTTTGAACATCTATGGACACTGCGCATATGAAATGGGGACTAAAAAAATTTCTTGTAATTTTGATGATTTTGACCACCCCGGGGTGGTGAAAATTTACAATTCTGGCATGAATATGCACACTTCTTAAAATTCCAAATTTTAGGCTCAAAAAAGACTTTTGAACATCTATGAACACTGCGCAAATGATATGTGGACTAAAAAAATTTCTTGTAATTTTGATGATTTTGACCACCCCGGGGTGGTGAAAATTTACAATTCTGGCAAGAATTTGCACATTTGTCAAAATTCCCAAATTTAGGCTCAAAATAGACTTTTGAACATCTGTGGACACTGCGCAAATGATATGGGGACTAAAAAACTTCGTGTAATTTTGATGATTTTGACCACCCCGGGGTGGTGAAAATTTACAATTCTGGCAAGAATTTGCACATTTGTCAAAATTCCCAAATTTAGGCTCAAAATAGACTTTGGAACATCTATGGACACTGCGCATATGAAATGGGGACTAAAAAAATTTCTTGTAATTTTGATGATTTTGACCACCCCGGGGTGGTGAAAATTTACAATTCTGGCATGAATATGCACACTTCTTAAAATTCCAAATTTTAGGCTCAAAAAAGACTTTTGAACATCTATGGACACTGCGCAAATGATATGTGGACTAAAAAAATTTCTTGTAATTTTGATGATTTTGACCACCCCGGGGTGGTGAAAATTTACAATTCTGGCAAGAATTTGCACATTTGTCAAAATTCCGAAATTTAGGCTCAAAATAGACCTTTGAACATCTGTGGACACTGCGCAAATGATATGTGGACTAAAAAACTTCGTGTAATTTTGATGATTTTGACCACCCCGGGGTGGTGAAAATTTACAATTCTGGCAAGAATTTGCACATTTGTCAAAATTCCGAAATTTAGGCTCAAAATAGACCTTTGAACATCTGTGGACACTGCGCAAATGATATGTGGACTAAAAAAATTTCGTGTAATTTTGATGATTTTGACCACCCCGGGGTGGTGAAAATTTACAATTCTGGCATGAATTTGCACATTTGTCAAAATTCCCAAATTTAGGCTCAAAATAGACTTTTGAACATCTATGGACACTGCGCAAATGATATGGGGACTAAAAAAATTTCGTGTAATTTTGATGATTTTGACCACCCCGGGGTGGTGAAAATTTACAATTCTGGCATGAATTTGCACACTTCTTAAAATTCCAAATTTTAGGCTCAAAAAAGACTTTTGAACATCTATGGACACTGCGCAAATGATATGTGGACTAAAAAAATTTCGTGTAATTTTGATGATTTTGACCACCCCGGGGTGGTGAAAATTTACAATTCTGGCAAGAATTTGCACATTTGTCAAAATTCCCAAATTTAGGCTCAAAATAGACTTTTGAACATCTGTGGACACTGCGCAAATGATATGTGGACTAAAAAAATTTCTTGTAATTTTGATGATTTTGACCACCCCGGGGTGGTGAAAATTTACAATTCTGGCATGAATTTGCACATTTGTCAAAATTCCAAAATTTAGGCTCAAAATAGACTTTTGAACATCTATGGACACTGCGCATATGAAATGGGGACTAAAAAAATTTCTTGTAATTTTGATGATTTTGACCACCCCGGGGTGGTGAAAATTTACAATTCTGGCATGAATATGCACACTTCTTAAAATTCCAAATTTTAGGCTCAAAAAAGACTTTTGAACATCTATGAACACTGCGCAAATGATATGTGGACTAAAAAAATTTCTTGTAATTTTGATGATTTTGACCACCCCGGGGTGGTGAAAATTTACAATTCTGGCAAGAATTTGCACATTTGTCAAAATTCCCAAATTTAGGCTGAAAATAGACTTTTGAACATCTGTGGACACTGCGCAAATGATATGGGGACTAAAAAACTTCGTGTAATTTTGATGATTTTGACCACCCCGGGGTGGTGAAAATTTACAATTCTGGCAAGAATTTGCACATTTGTCAAAATTCCCAAATTTAGGCTCAAAATAGACTTTTGAACATCTATGGACACTGCGCATATGAAATGGGGACTAAAAAAATTTCTTGTAATTTTGATGATTTTGACCACCCCGGGGTGGTGAAAATTTACAATTCTGGCATGAATATGCACACTTCTTAAAATTCCAAATTTTAGGCTCAAAAAAGACTTTTGAACATCTATGGACACTGCGCAAATGATATGTGGACTAAAAAAATTTCTTGTAATTTTGATGATTTTGACCACCCCGGGGTGGTGAAAATTTACAATTCTGTCTAGAATTTGCACATTTGTCAAAATTCCCGAATTTAGGCTGAAAATAGACTTTTGAACATCTGTGGACACTGCGCAAATGATATGTGGACTAAAAAACTTCGTGTAATTTTGATGATTTTGACCACCCCGGGGTGGTGAAAATTTACAATTCTGGCAAGAATTTGCACATTTGTCAAAATTCCGAAATTTAGGCTCAAAATAGACTTTTGAACATCTGTGGACACTGCGCAAATGATATGTGGACTAAAAAAATTTCGTGTAATTTTGATGATTTTGACCACCCCGGGGTGGTGAAAATTTACAATTCTGGCATGAATTTGCACATTTGTCAAAATTCCCAAATTTAGGCTCAAAATAGACTTTTGAACATCTATGGACACTGCGCAAATGATATGGGGACTAAAAAAATTTCGTGTAATTTTGATGATTTTGACCACCCCGGGGTGGTGAAAATTTACAATTCTGGCATGAATTTGCACACTTCTTAAAATTCCAAATTTTAGGCTCAAAAAAGACTTTTGAACATCTATGGACACTGCGCAAATGATATGTGGACTAAAAAAATTTCGTGTAATTTTGATGATTTTGACCACCCCGGGGTGGTGAAAATTTACAATTCTGGCAAGAATTTGCACATTTGTCAAAATTCCGAAATTTAGGCTGAAAATAGACTTTTGAACATCTGTGGACACTGCGCAAATGATATGTGGACTAAAAAAATTTCTTGTAATTTTGATGATTTTGACCACCCCGGGGTGGTGAAAATTTACAATTCTGGCATGAATTTGCACACTTCTTAAAATTCCAAATTTTAGACTCAAAAAAGACTTTTGAACATCTCTGGACACTGCGCAAATGATATGGGGACTTAAAAAATTTCTTGTAATTTTGATGATTTTGACCACCCCGGGGTGGTGAAAATTTACAATTCTGTCATGAATTTGCACATTTGTCAAAATTCCCAAATTTAGGCTCAAAATAGACTTTTGAACATCTGTGGACACTTCGCAAATGATATGTGGACTAAAAAAATTTCGTGTAATTTTGATGATTTTGACCACCCCGGGGTGGTGAAAATTTACAATTCTGGCATGAATTTGCACATTTGTCAAAATTCCAAAATTTAGGCTCAAAATAGACTTTTGAACATCTATGGACACTGCGCATATGAAATGGGGACTAAAAAAATTTCGTGTAATTTTGATGATTTTGACCACCCCGGGGTGGTGAAAATTTACAATTCTGGCATGAATATGCACACTTCTTAAAATTCCAAATTTTAGGCTCAAAAAAGACTTTTGAACATCTATGAACACTGCGCAAATGATATGTGGACTAAAAAAATTTCTTGTAATTTTGATGATTTTGACCACCCCGGGGTGGTGAAAATTTACAATTCTGTCTAGAATTTGCACATTTGTCAAAATTCCCAAATTTAGGCTGAAAATAGACTTTTGAACATCTGTGGACACTGCGCAAATGATATGGGGACTAAAAAACTTCGTGTAATTTTGATGATTTTGACCACCCCGGGGTGGTGAAAATTTACAATTCTGTCAAGAATTTGCACATTTGTCAAAATTCCAAAATTTAGGCTCAAAATAGACTTTTGAACATCTGTGGACACTGCGCAAATGATATGTGGACTAAAAAAATTTCTTGTAATTTTGATGATTTTGACCACCCCGGGGTGGTGAAAATTTACAATTCTGGCATGAATTTGCACACTTCTTAAAATTCCAAATTTTAGACTCAAAAAAGACTTTTGAACATCTCTGGACACTGCGCAAATGATATGGGGACTTAAAAAATTTCTTGTAATTTTGATGATTTTGACCACCCCGGGGTGGTGAAAATTTACAATTCTGTCATGAATTTGCACATTTGTCAAAATTCCCAAATTTAGGCTCAAAATAGACTTTTGAACATCTGTGGACACTGCGCAAATGATATGTGGACTAAAAAAATTTCTTGTAATTTTGATGATTTTGACCACCCCGGGGTGGTGAAAATTTACAATTCTGGCATGAATTTGCACATTTGTCAAAATTCCAAAATTTAGGCTCAAAATAGACTTTTGAACATCTATGGACACTGCGCATATGAAATGGGGACTAAAAAAATTTCTTGTAATTTTGATGATTTTGACCACCCCGGGGTGGTGAAAATTTACAATTCTGGCATGAATATGCACACTTCTTAAAATTCCAAATTTTAGGCTCAAAAAAGACTTTTGAACATCTATGAACACTGCGCAAATGATATGTGGACTAAAAAAATTTCTTGTAATTTTGATGATTTTGACCACCCCGGGGTGGTGAAAATTTACAATTCTGGCAAGAATTTGCACATTTGTCAAAATTCCCAAATTTAGGCTGAAAATAGACTTTTGAACATCTGTGGACACTGCGCAAATGATATGGGGACTAAAAAACTTCGTGTAATTTTGATGATTTTGACCACCCCGGGGTGGTGAAAATTTACAATTCTGGCAAGAATTTGCACATTTGTCAAAATTCCCAAATTTAGGCTCAAAATAGACTTTTGAACATCTATGGACACTGCGCATATGAAATGGGGACTAAAAAAATTTCTTGTAATTTTGATGATTTTGACCACCCCGGGGTGGTGAAAATTTACAATTCTGGCATGAATATGCACACTTCTTAAAATTCCAAATTTTAGGCTCAAAAAAGACTTTTGAACATCTATGGACACTGCGCAAATGATATGTGGACTAAAAAAATTTCTTGTAATTTTGATGATTTTGACCACCCCGGGGTGGTGAAAATTTACAATTCTGGCAAGAATTTGCACATTTGTCAAAATTCCGAAATTTAGGCTCAAAATAGACCTTTGAACATCTGTGGACACTGCGCAAATGATATGTGGACTAAAAAACTTCGTGTAATTTTGATGATTTTGACCACCCCGGGGTGGTGAAAATTTACAATTCTGGCAAGAATTTGCACATTTGTCAAAATTCCGAAATTTAGGCTCAAAATAGACCTTTGAACATCTGTGGACACTGCGCAAATGATATGTGGACTAAAAAAATTTCGTGTAATTTTGATGATTTTGACCACCCCGGGGTGGTGAAAATTTACAATTCTGGCATGAATTTGCACATTTGTCAAAATTCCCAAATTTAGGCTCAAAATAGACTTTTGAACATCTATGGACACTGCGCAAATGATATGGGGACTAAAAAAATTTCGTGTAATTTTGATGATTTTGACCACCCCGGGGTGGTGAAAATTTACAATTCTGGCATGAATATGCACACTTCTTAAAATTCCAAATTTTAGGCTCAAAAAAGACTTTTGAACATCTATGAACACTGCGCAAATGATATGTGGACTAAAAAAATTTCTTGTAATTTTGATGATTTTGACCACCCCGGGGTGGTGAAAATTTACAATTCTGGCAAGAATTTGCACATTTGTCAAAATTCCCAAATTTAGGCTGAAAATAGACTTTTGAACATCTGTGGACACTGCGCAAATGATATGGGGACTAAAAAACTTCGTGTAATTTTGATGATTTTGACCACCCCGGGGTGGTGAAAATTTACAATTCTGGCAAGAATTTGCACATTTGTCAAAATTCCCAAATTTAGGCTCAAAATAGACTTTTGAACATCTATGGACACTGCGCATATGAAATGGGGACTAAAAAAATTTCTTGTAATTTTGATGATTTTGACCACCCCGGGGTGGTGAAAATTTACAATTCTGGCATGAATATGCACACTTCTTAAAATTCCAAATTTTAGGCTCAAAAAAGACTTTTGAACATCTATGGACACTGCGCAAATGATATGTGGACTAAAAAAATTTCTTGTAATTTTGATGATTTTGACCACCCCGGGGTGGTGAAAATTTACAATTCTGTCTAGAATTTGCACATTTGTCAAAATTCCCGAATTTAGGCTGAAAATAGACTTTTGAACATCTGTGGACACTGCGCAAATGATATGTGGACTAAAAAACTTCGTGTAATTTTGATGATTTTGACCACCCCGGGGTGGTGAAAATTTACAATTCTGGCAAGAATTTGCACATTTGTCAAAATTCCGAAATTTAGGCTCAAAATAGACTTTTGAACATCTGTGGACACTGCGCAAATGATATGTGGACTAAAAAAATTTCGTGTAATTTTGATGATTTTGACCACCCCGGGGTGGTGAAAATTTACAATTCTGGCATGAATTTGCACATTTGTCAAAATTCCCAAATTTAGGCTCAAAATAGACTTTTGAACATCTATGGACACTGCGCAAATGATATGGGGACTAAAAAAATTTCGTGTAATTTTGATGATTTTGACCACCCCGGGGTGGTGAAAATTTACAATTCTGGCATGAATTTGCACACTTCTTAAAATTCCAAATTTTAGGCTCAAAAAAGACTTTTGAACATCTATGGACACTGCGCAAATGATATGTGGACTAAAAAAATTTCGTGTAATTTTGATGATTTTGACCACCCCGGGGTGGTGAAAATTTACAATTCTGGCAAGAATTTGCACATTTGTCAAAATTCCGAAATTTAGGCTGAAAATAGACTTTTGAACATCTGTGGACACTGCGCAAATGATATGTGGACTAAAAAAATTTCTTGTAATTTTGATGATTTTGACCACCCCGGGGTGGTGAAAATTTACAATTCTGGCATGAATTTGCACACTTCTTAAAATTCCAAATTTTAGACTCAAAAAAGACTTTTGAACATCTCTGGACACTGCGCAAATGATATGGGGACTTAAAAAATTTCTTGTAATTTTGATGATTTTGACCACCCCGGGGTGGTGAAAATTTACAATTCTGTCATGAATTTGCACATTTGTCAAAATTCCCAAATTTAGGCTCAAAATAGACTTTTGAACATCTGTGGACACTTCGCAAATGATATGTGGACTAAAAAAATTTCGTGTAATTTTGATGATTTTGACCACCCCGGGGTGGTGAAAATTTACAATTCTGGCATGAATTTGCACATTTGTCAAAATTCCAAAATTTAGGCTCAAAATAGACTTTTGAACATCTATGGACACTGCGCATATGAAATGGGGACTAAAAAAATTTCGTGTAATTTTGATGATTTTGACCACCCCGGGGTGGTGAAAATTTACAATTCTGGCATGAATATGCACACTTCTTAAAATTCCAAATTTTAGGCTCAAAAAAGACTTTTGAACATCTATGAACACTGCGCAAATGATATGTGGACTAAAAAAATTTCTTGTAATTTTGATGATTTTGACCACCCCGGGGTGGTGAAAATTTACAATTCTGTCTAGAATTTGCACATTTGTCAAAATTCCCAAATTTAGGCTGAAAATAGACTTTTGAACATCTGTGGACACTGCGCAAATGATATGGGGACTAAAAAACTTCGTGTAATTTTGATGATTTTGACCACCCCGGGGTGGTGAAAATTTACAATTCTGTCAAGAATTTGCACATTTGTCAAAATTCCAAAATTTAGGCTCAAAATAGACTTTTGAACATCTGTGGACACTGCGCAAATGATATGTGGACTAAAAAAATTTCTTGTAATTTTGATGATTTTGACCACCCCGGGGTGGTGAAAATTTACAATTCTGGCATGAATTTGCACACTTCTTAAAATTCCAAATTTTAGACTCAAAAAAGACTTTTGAACATCTCTGGACACTGCGCAAATGATATGGGGACTTAAAAAATTTCGTGTAATTTTGATGATTTTGACCACCCCGGGGTGGTGAAAATTTACAATTCTGTCATGAATTTGCACATTTGTCAAAATTCCCAAATTTAGGCTCAAAATAGACTTTTGAACATCTGTGGACACTGCGCAAATGATATGTGGACTAAAAAAATTTCTTGTAATTTTGATGATTTTGACCACCCCGGGGTGGTGAAAATTTACAATTCTGGCATGAATTTGCACATTTGTCAAAATTCCAAAATTTAGGCTCAAAATAGACTTTTGAACATCTATGGACACTGCGCATATGAAATGGGGACTAAAAAAATTTCTTGTAATTTTGATGATTTTGACCACCCCGGGGTGGTGAAAATTTACAATTCTGGCATGAATATGCACACTTCTTAAAATTCCAAATTTTAGGCTCAAAAAAGACTTTTGAACATCTATGAACACTGCGCAAATGATATGTGGACTAAAAAAATTTCTTGTAATTTTGATGATTTTGACCACCCCGGGGTGGTGAAAATTTACAATTCTGGCAAGAATTTGCACATTTGTCAAAATTCCCAAATTTAGGCTGAAAATAGACTTTTGAACATCTGTGGACACTGCGCAAATGATATGGGGACTAAAAAACTTCGTGTAATTTTGATGATTTTGACCACCCCGGGGTGGTGAAAATTTACAATTCTGGCAAGAATTTGCACATTTGTCAAAATTCCCAAATTTAGGCTCAAAATAGACTTTTGAACATCTATGGACACTGCGCATATGAAATGGGGACTAAAAAAATTTCTTGTAATTTTGATGATTTTGACCACCCCGGGGTGGTGAAAATTTACAATTCTGGCATGAATATGCACACTTCTTAAAATTCCAAATTTTAGGCTCAAAAAAGACTTTTGAACATCTATGGACACTGCGCAAATGATATGTGGACTAAAAAAATTTCTTGTAATTTTGATGATTTTGACCACCCCGGGGTGGTGAAAATTTACAATTCTGGCAAGAATTTGCACATTTGTCAAAATTCCGAAATTTAGGCTCAAAATAGACCTTTGAACATCTGTGGACACTGCGCAAATGATATGTGGACTAAAAAACTTCGTGTAATTTTGATGATTTTGACCACCCCGGGGTGGTGAAAATTTACAATTCTGGCAAGAATTTGCACATTTGTCAAAATTCCGAAATTTAGGCTCAAAATAGACCTTTGAACATCTGTGGACACTGCGCAAATGATATGTGGACTAAAAAAATTTCGTGTAATTTTGATGATTTTGACCACCCCGGGGTGGTGAAAATTTACAATTCTGGCATGAATTTGCACATTTGTCAAAATTCCCAAATTTAGGCTCAAAATAGACTTTTGAACATCTATGGACACTGCGCAAATGATATGGGGACTAAAAAAATTTCGTGTAATTTTGATGATTTTGACCACCCCGGGGTGGTGAAAATTTACAATTCTGGCATGAATTTGCACACTTCTTAAAATTCCAAATTTTAGGCTCAAAAAAGACTTTTGAACATCTATGGACACTGCGCAAATGATATGTGGACTAAAAAAATTTCGTGTAATTTTGATGATTTTGACCACCCCGGGGTGGTGAAAATTTACAATTCTGGCAAGAATTTGCACATTTGTCAAAATTCCCAAATTTAGGCTCAAAATAGACTTTTGAACATCTGTGGACACTGCGCAAATGATATGTGGACTAAAAAAATTTCTTGTAATTTTGATGATTTTGACCACCCCGGGGTGGTGAAAATTTACAATTCTGGCATGAATTTGCACATTTGTCAAAATTCCAAAATTTAGGCTCAAAATAGACTTTTGAACATCTATGGACACTGCGCATATGAAATGGGGACTAAAAAAATTTCTTGTAATTTTGATGATTTTGACCACCCCGGGGTGGTGAAAATTTACAATTCTGGCATGAATATGCACACTTCTTAAAATTCCAAATTTTAGGCTCAAAAAAGACTTTTGAACATCTATGAACACTGCGCAAATGATATGTGGACTAAAAAAATTTCTTGTAATTTTGATGATTTTGACCACCCCGGGGTGGTGAAAATTTACAATTCTGGCAAGAATTTGCACATTTGTCAAAATTCCCAAATTTAGGCTGAAAATAGACTTTTGAACATCTGTGGACACTGCGCAAATGATATGGGGACTAAAAAACTTCGTGTAATTTTGATGATTTTGACCACCCCGGGGTGGTGAAAATTTACAATTCTGGCAAGAATTTGCACATTTGTCAAAATTCCCAAATTTAGGCTCAAAATAGACTTTTGAACATCTATGGACACTGCGCATATGAAATGGGGACTAAAAAAATTTCTTGTAATTTTGATGATTTTGACCACCCCGGGGTGGTGAAAATTTACAATTCTGGCATGAATATGCACACTTCTTAAAATTCCAAATTTTAGGCTCAAAAAAGACTTTTGAACATCTATGGACACTGCGCAAATGATATGTGGACTAAAAAAATTTCTTGTAATTTTGATGATTTTGACCACCCCGGGGTGGTGAAAATTTACAATTCTGTCTAGAATTTGCACATTTGTCAAAATTCCCGAATTTAGGCTGAAAATAGACTTTTGAACATCTGTGGACACTGCGCAAATGATATGTGGACTAAAAAACTTCGTGTAATTTTGATGATTTTGACCACCCCGGGGTGGTGAAAATTTACAATTCTGGCAAGAATTTGCACATTTGTCAAAATTCCGAAATTTAGGCTCAAAATAGACTTTTGAACATCTGTGGACACTGCGCAAATGATATGTGGACTAAAAAAATTTCGTGTAATTTTGATGATTTTGACCACCCCGGGGTGGTGAAAATTTACAATTCTGGCATGAATTTGCACATTTGTCAAAATTCCCAAATTTAGGCTCAAAATAGACTTTTGAACATCTGTGGACACTGCGCAAATGATATGGGGACTAAAAAAATTTCGTGTAATTTTGATGATTTTGACCACCCCGGGGTGGTGAAAATTTACAATTCTGGCATGAATTTGCACACTTCTTAAAATTCCAAATTTTAGGCTCAAAAAAGACTTTTGAACATCTATGGACACTGCGCAAATGATATGTGGACTAAAAAAATTTCGTGTAATTTTGATGATTTTGACCACCCCGGGGTGGTGAAAATTTACAATTCTGGCAAGAATTTGCACATTTGTCAAAATTCCGAAATTTAGGCTGAAAATAGACTTTTGAACATCTGTGGACACTGCGCAAATGATATGTGGACTAAAAAAATTTCTTGTAATTTTGATGATTTTGACCACCCCGGGGTGGTGAAAATTTACAATTCTGGCATGAATTTGCACACTTCTTAAAATTCCAAATTTTAGACTCAAAAAAGACTTTTGAACATCTCTGGACACTGCGCAAATGATATGGGGACTTAAAAAATTTCTTGTAATTTTGATGATTTTGACCACCCCGGGGTGGTGAAAATTTACAATTCTGTCTAGAATTTGCACATTTGTCAAAATTCCCAAATTTAGGCTCAAAATAGACTTTTGAACATCTGTGGACACTTCGCAAATGATATGTGGACTAAAAAAATTTCGTGTAATTTTGATGATTTTGACCACCCCGGGGTGGTGAAAATTTACAATTCTGGCATGAATTTGCACATTTGTCAAAATTCCAAAATTTAGGCTCAAAATAGACTTTTGAACATCTATGGACACTGCGCATATGAAATGGGGACTAAAAAAATTTCGTGTAATTTTGATGATTTTGACCACCCCGGGGTGGTGAAAATTTACAATTCTGGCATGAATATGCACACTTCTTAAAATTCCAAATTTTAGGCTCAAAAAAGACTTTTGAACATCTATGAACACTGCGCAAATGATATGTGGACTAAAAAAATTTCTTGTAATTTTGATGATTTTGACCACCCCGGGGTGGTGAAAATTTACAATTCTGTCTAGAATTTGCACATTTGTCAAAATTCCCAAATTTAGGCTGAAAATAGACTTTTGAACATCTGTGGACACTGCGCAAATGATATGGGGACTAAAAAACTTCGTGTAATTTTGATGATTTTGACCACCCCGGGGTGGTGAAAATTTACAATTCTGTCAAGAATTTGCACATTTGTCAAAATTCCAAAATTTAGGCTCAAAATAGACTTTTGAACATCTGTGGACACTGCGCAAATGATATGTGGACTAAAAAAATTTCTTGTAATTTTGATGATTTTGACCACCCCGGGGTGGTGAAAATTTACAATTCTGGCATGAATTTGCACACTTCTTAAAATTCCAAATTTTAGACTCAAAAAAGACTTTTGAACATCTCTGGACACTGCACAAATGATATGGGGACTTAAAAAATTTCGTGTAATTTTGATGATTTTGACCATCCCGGGGTGGTGAAAATTTACAATTCTGTCATGAATTTGCACATTTGTCAAAATTCCCGAATTTAGGCTCAAAATAGACTTTTGAACATCTGTGGACACTGCGCAAATGATATGTGGACTAAAAAAATTTCTTGTAATTTTGATGATTTTGACCACCCCGGGGTGGTGAAAATTTACAATTCTGGCATGAATTTGCACATTTGTCAAAATTCCAAAATTTAGGCTCAAAATAGACTTTTGAACATCTATGGACACTGCGCATATGAAATGGGGACTAAAAAAATTTCTTGTAATTTTGATGATTTTGACCACCCCGGGGTGGTGAAAATTTACAATTCTGGCATGAATATGCACACTTCTTAAAATTCCAAATTTTAGGCTCAAAAAAGACTTTTGAACATCTATGAACACTGCGCAAATGATATGTGGACTAAAAAAATTTCGTGTAATTTTGATGATTTTGACCACCCCGGGGTGGTGAAAATTTACAATTCTGTCTAGAATTTGCACATTTGTCAAAATTCCCAAATTTAGGCTGAAAATAGACTTTTGAACATCTGTGGACACTGCGCAAATGATATGGGGACTAAAAAACTTCGTGTAATTTTGATGATTTTGACCACCCCGGAGTGGTGAAAATTTACAATTCTGGCAAGAATTTGCACATTTGTTAAAATTCCGAAATTTAGGCTCAAAATAGACTTTTGAACATCTGTGGACACTGCGCAAATGATATGTGGACTAAAAAAATTTCTTGTAATTTTGATGATTTTGACCACCCCGGGGTGGTGAAAATTTACAATTCTGGCATGAATTTGCACATTTGTCAAAATTCCCAAATTTAGGCTCAAAATAGACTTTTGAACATCTATGGACACTGCGCAAATGATATGGGGTCTAAAAAAATTTCGTGTAATTTTGATGATTTTGACCACCCCGAGGTGGTGAAAATTTACAATTCTGGCATGAATTTGCACACTTCTTAAAATTCCAAATTTTAGGCTCAAAAAAGACTTTTGAACATCTATGGACACTGCGCAAATGATATGTGGACTAAAAAAATTTCGTGTAATTTTGATGATTTTGACCACCCCGGGGTGGTGAAAATTTACAATTCTGTCAAGAATTTGCACATTTGTCAAAATTCCAAAATTTAGGCTCAAAATAGACTTTTGAACATCTGTGGACACTGCGCAAATGATATGTGGACTAAAAAAATTTCTTGTAATTTTGATGATTTTGACCACCCCGGGGTGGTGAAAATTTACAATTCTGGCATGAATTTGCACACTTCTTAAAATTCCAAATTTTAGACTCAAAAAAGACTTTTGAACATCTCTGGACACTGCGCAAATGATATGGGGACTTAAAAAATTTCGTGTAATTTTGATGATTTTGACCATCCCGGGGTGGTGAAAATTTACAATTCTGTCATGAATTTGCACATTTGTCAAAATTCCCAAATTTAGGCTCAAAATAGACTTTTGAACATCTGTGGACACTGCGCAAATGATATGTGGACTAAAAAAATTTCTTGTAATTTTGATGATTTTGACCACCCCGGGGTGGTGAAAATTTACAATTCTGGCATGAATTTGCACATTTGTCAAAATTCCAAAATTTAGGCTCAAAATAGACTTTTGAACATCTATGGACACTGCGCATATGAAATGGGGACTAAAAAAATTTCTTGTAATTTTGATGATTTTGACCACCCCGGGGTGGTGAAAATTTACAATTCTGGCATGAATATGCACACTTCTTAAAATTCCAAATTTTAGGCTCAAAAAAGACTTTTGAACATCTATGAACACTGCGCAAATGATATGTGGACTAAAAAAATTTCGTGTAATTTTGATGATTTTGACCACCCCGGGGTGGTGAAAATTTACAATTCTGTCTAGAATTTGCACATTTGTCAAAATTCCCAAATTTAGGCTGAAAATAGACTTTTGAACATCTGTGGACACTGCGCAAATGATATGGGGACTAAAAAACTTCGTGTAATTTTGATGATTTTGACCACCCCGGGGTGGTGAAAATTTACAATTCTGGCAAGAATTTGCACATTTGTCAAAATTCCGAAATTTACGCTCAAAATAGACTTTTGAACATCTGTGGACACTGCGCAAATGATATGTGGACTAAAAAAATTTCGTGTAATTTTGATGATTTTGACCACCCCGGGGTGGTGAAAATTTACAATTCTGGCATGAATTTGCACATTTGTCAAAATTCCCAAATTTAGGCTCAAAATAGACTTTTGAACATCTATGGACACTGCGCAAATGATATGGGGACTAAAAAAATTTCTTGTAATTTTGATGATTTTGACCACCCCGGGGTGGTGAAAATTTACAATTCTGGCAAGAATTTGCACATTTGTCAAAATTCTGAAATTTAGGCTGAAAAAAGACTTTTGAACATCTGTGGACACTGCGCAAATGATATGTGGACTAAAAAATTTTCTTGTAATTTTGATGATTTTGACCACCCCGGGGTGGTGAAAATTTACAATTCTGTCATGAATTTGCACACTTTTAAAAATTCCAAATTTTAGGCTCAAAATAGACTTTTGAACATCTATGGACACTGCGCAAATGATATGGGGACTAAAAAAATTTCTTGTAATTTTGATGATTTTGACCACCCCGGGGTGGTGAAAATTTACAATTCTGGCATGAATTTGCACATTTGTCAAAATTCCGAAATTTAGGCTCAAAATAGACTTTTAAACATCTGTGGACACTGCGCAAATGATATGTGGACTAAAAAAATTTCGTGTAATTTTTATGATTTTGACCACCCCGGGGTGGTGAAAATTTACAATTCTGGCATGAATTTGCACATTTGTCAAAATTCCCAAATTTAGGCTCAAAATAGACTTTTGAACATCTATGGACACTGCGCAAATGATATGGGGACTAAAAAAATTTCGTGTAATTTTGATGATTTTGACCACCCCGGGGTGGTGAAAATTTACAATTCTGGCATGAATTTGCACACTTCTTAAAATTCCAAATTTTAGGCTCAAAAAAGACTTTTGAATATCTATGGACACTGCGCAAATGATATGGGGCCTTAAAAAATTTCTTGTAATTTTGATGATTTTGACAACCCCGGGGTGGTGAAAATTTACAATTCTGGCAAGAATTTCAACATTTGTCAAAATTCCAAAATTTAGGCTCAAAATAGACTTTTGAACATCTGTGGACACTGCGCAAATGATATGGGGACTAAAAAAATTTCGTGTAATTTTGATGATTTTGACCACCCCGGGGTGGTGAAAATTTACAATTCTGGCATGAATTTGCACATTTGTCAAAATTCCAAAATTTAGGCTCAAAATAGACTTTTGAACATCTATGGACCCTGCGCATATGAAATGGGGACTAAAAAAATTTCTTGTAATTTTGATGATTTTGACCACCCCGGGGTGGTGAAAATTTACAATTCTGGCATGAATATGCACACTTCTTAAAATTCCAAATTTTAGGCTCAAAAAAGACTTTTGAACATCTATGAACACTGTGCAAATGATATGTGGACTAAAAAAATTTCTTGTAATTTTGATGATTTTGACCACCCCGGGGTGGTGAAAATTTACAATTCTGTCTAGAATTTGCACATTTGTCAAAATTCCCAAATTTAGGCTCAAAATAGACTTTTGAACATCTGTGGACACTGCGCAAATGATATGTGGACTAAAAAAATTTCTTGTAATTTTGATGATTTTGACCACCCCGAGGTGGTGAAAATTTACAATTCTGGCAAGAATTTGCACACTTCTTAAAATTCCAAATTTTAGACTCAAAAAAGACTTTTGAATATCTCTGGACACTGCGCAAATGATATGGGGACTTAAAAAATTTCGTGTAATTTTGATGATTTTGACCACCCCGGGGTGGTGAAAATTTACAATTCTGTCTAGAATTTGCACATTTGTCAAAATTCCCAAATTTAGGCTCAAAATAGACTTTTGAACATCTGTGGACACTGCGCAAATGATATGTGGACTAAAAAAATTTCTTGTAATTTTGATGATTTTGACCACCCCGAGGTGGTGAAAATTTACAATTCTGGCAAGAATTTGCACACTTCTTAAAATTCCAAATTTTAGACTCAAAAAAGACTTTTGAATATCTCTGGACACTGCGCAAATGATATGTGGACGAAAAAAATTTCTTGTAATTTTGATGATTTTGACCACCCCGGGGTGGTGAAAATTTACAATTCTGGCATGAATTTGCACATTTGTCAAAATTCCAAAATTTAGGCTCAAAATAGACTTTTGAACATCTATGGACACTGCGCATATGAAATGGGGACTAAAAAAATTTCTTGTAATTTTGATGATTTTGACCACCCCGGGGTGGTGAAAATTTACAATTCTGGCATGAATATGCACACTTCTTAAAATTCCAAATTTTAGGCTCAAAAAAGACTTTTGAACATCTATGAACACTGCGCAAATGATATGTGGACTAAAAAAATTTCTTGTAATTTTGATGATTTTGACCACCCCGGGGTGGTGAAAATTTACAATTCTGTCTAGAATTTGCACATTTGTCAAAATTCCCAAATTTAGGCTCAAAATAGACTTTTGAACATCTGTGGACACTGCGCAAATGATATGGGGACTAAAAAACTTCGTGTAATTTTGATGATTTTGACCACCCCGGGGTGGTGAAAATTTACAATTCTGTCAAGAATTTGCACATTTGTCAAAATTCCAAAATTTAGGCTCAAAATAGACTTTTGAACATCTGTGGACACTGCGCAAATGATGTGTGGACTAAAAAAATTTCGTGTAATTTTGATGATTTTAACCACCCCGGGGTGGTGAAAATTTACAATTCTGGCATGAATTTGCACATTTGTCAAAATTCCCAAATTTAGGCTCAAAATAGACTTTTGAACATCTATGAACACTGCGCAAATGATATGTGGACTAAAAAAATTTCGTGTAATTTTGATGATTTTGACCACGCCGGGGCGGTGAAAATTTACAATTCTGGCATGAATTTGCACACTTCTTAAAATTCCAAATTTTAGACTCAAAAAAGACTTTTGAACATCTCTGGACACTGCGCAAATGATATGGGGACTTAAAAAATTTCTTGTAATTTTGATGATTTTGACCACCCCGGGGTGGTGAAAATTTACAATTCTGTCAAGAATTTGCACATTTGTCAAAATTCCCAAATTTAGGCTCAAAATAGACTTTTGAACATCTGTGGACACTGCGCAAATGATATGTGGACAACAAAAATTTCTTGTAATTTTGATGATTTTGACCACCCCGGGGTGGTGAAAATTTACAATTCTGGCAAGAATTTGCACATTTGTCAAAATTCCCAAATTTAGGCTCAAAATAGACTTTTGAACATCTGTGGACACTGCGCAAATAATATGTGGACTAAAAAAATTTCTTCTAATTTTTATGATTTTGACCACCCCGGGGTGGTGAAAATTTACAATTCTGGCATGAATTTGCACATTTGTCAAAATTCCCAAATTTAGGCTCAAAATAGACTTTTGAACATCTGTGGACACTGCGCAAATGATATGGGGACTAAAAAAATTTCGTGTAATTTTGATGATTTTGACCACCCCGGGGTGGTGAAAATTTACAATTCTGGCATGAATTTGCACACTTCTTAAAATTCCAAATTTTAGGCTCAAAAAAGACTTTTGAACATGTATGGATACTGCGCAAATGATATGTGGACTAAAAAAAATTTGTGTAATTTTGATGATTTTGACCACCCCGGGGTGGTGAAAATTTACAATTCTGTCTAGAATTTGCACATTTGTCAAAATTCCCAAATTTAGGCTCAAAATAGACTTTTAAACATCTATGGACACTGCGCAAATGATATGGGGACTAAAAAAATTTCTTGTAATTTTGATGATTTTGACCACCCCGGGGTGGTGAAAATTTACAATTCTGGCATGAATTTGCACACTTCTTAAAATTCCAAATTCTAGGCTCAAAAAAGACTTTTGAACATCTATGAACACTGCGCAAATGATATGTGGACTAAAAAAATTTCTTGTAATTTTGATGATTTTGACCACCCCGGGGTGGTGAAAATTTACAATTCTGTTTAGAATTTGCACATTTGTCAAAATTCCCAAATTTAGGCTCAAAATAGACTTTTGAACATCTGTGGACACTGCGCAAATGATATGGGGACTAAAAAATTTTCTTGTAATTTTGATGATTTTGACCACCCCGGGGTGGTGAAAATTTACAATTCTGGCATGAATTTGCACATTTGTCAAAATTCCCAAATTTAGGCTCAAAATAGACATTTGAACATCTATGAACACTGCGCAAATGATATGTGGACTAAAAAAATTTCTTGTAATTTTGATGATTTTGACCACCCCGGGGTGGTGAAAATTTACAATTCTGGCATGAATTTGCACACTTCTTAAAATTCCAAATTTTAGACTCAAAAAAGACTTTTGAACATCTCTGGACACTGCGCAAATGATATGGGGACTTAAAAAATTTCTTGTAATTTTGATGATTTTGACCACCCCGGGGTGGTGAAAATTTACAATTCTGTCTAGAATTTGCACATTTGTCAAAATTCCCAAATTTAGGCTCAAAATAGACTTTTGAACATCTGTGGACACTGCGCAAATGATATGTGGACTAAAAAAATTTCTTGTAATTTTGATGATTTTGACCACCCCGAGGTGGTGAAAATTTACAATTCTGGCAAGAATTTGCACACTTCTTAAAATTCCAAATTTTAGACTCAAAAAAGACTTTTGAATATCTCTGGACACTGCGCAAATGATATGGGGACTTAAAAAATTTCGTGTAATTTTGATGATTTTGACCACCCCGGGGTGGTGAAAATTTACAATTCTGTCTAGAATTTGCACATTTGTCAAAATTCCCAAATTTAGGCTCAAAATAGACTTTTGAACATCTGTGGACACTGCGCAAATGATATGTGGACTAAAAAAATTTCTTGTAATTTTGATGATTTTGACCACCCCGAGGTGGTGAAAATTTACAATTCTGGCAAGAATTTGCACACTTCTTAAAATTCCAAATTTTAGACTCAAAAAAGACTTTTGAATATCTCTGGACACTGCGCAAATGATATGTGGACGAAAAAAATTTCTTGTAATTTTGATGATTTTGACCACCCCGGGGTGGTGAAAATTTACAATTCTGGCATGAATTTGCACATTTGTCAAAATTCCAAAATTTAGGCTCAAAATAGACTTTTGAACATCTATGGACACTGCGCATATGAAATGGGGACTAAAAAAATTTCTTGTAATTTTGATGATTTTGACCACCCCGGGGTGGTGAAAATTTACAATTCTGGCATGAATATGCACACTTCTTAAAATTCCAAATTTTAGGCTCAAAAAAGACTTTTGAACATCTATGAACACTGCGCAAATGATATGTGGACTAAAAAAATTTCTTGTAATTTTGATGATTTTGACCACCCCGGGGTGGTGAAAATTTACAATTCTGTCTAGAATTTGCACATTTGTCAAAATTCCCAAATTTAGGCTCAAAATAGACTTTTGAACATCTGTGGACACTGCGCAAATGATATGGGGACTAAAAAACTTCGTGTAATTTTGATGATTTTGACCACCCCGGGGTGGTGAAAATTTACAATTCTGTCAAGAATTTGCTCATTTGTCAAAATTCCAAAATTTAGGCTCAAAATAGACTTTTGAACATCTGTGGACACTGCGCAAATGATGTGTGGACTAAAAAAATTTCGTGTAATTTTGATGATTTTAACCACCCCGGGGTGGTGAAAATTTACAATTCTGGCATGAATTTGCACATTTGTCAAAATTCCCAAATTTAGGCTCAAAATAGACTTTTGAACATCTATGAACACTGCGCAAATGATATGTGGACTAAAAAAATTTCGTGTAATTTTGATGATTTTGACCACGCCGGGGCGGTGAAAATTTACAATTCTGGCATGAATTTGCACACTTCTTAAAATTCCAAATTTTAGACTCAAAAAAGACTTTTGAACATCTCTGGACACTGCGCAAATGATATGGGGACTTAAAAAATTTCTTGTAATTTTGATGATTTTGACCACCCCGGGGTGGTGAAAATTTACAATTCTGTCAAGAATTTGCACATTTGTCAAAATTCCCAAATTTAGGCTCAAAATAGACTTTTGAACATCTGTGGACACTGCGCAAATGATATGTGGACAACAAAAATTTCTTGTAATTTTGATGATTTTGACCACCCCGGGGTGGTGAAAATTTACAATTCTGGCAAGAATTTGCACATTTGTCAAAATTCCCAAATTTAGGCTCAAAATAGACTTTTGAACATCTGTGGACACTGCGCAAATAATATGTGGACTAAAAAAATTTCTTCTAATTTTTATGATTTTGACCACCCCGGGGTGGTGAAAATTTACAATTCTGGCATGAATTTGCACATTTGTCAAAATTCCCAAATTTAGGCTCAAAATAGACTTTTGAACATCTGTGGACACTGCGCAAATGATATGGGGACTAAAAAAATTTCGTGTAATTTTGATGATTTTGACCACCCCGGGGTGGTGAAAATTTACAATTCTGGCATGAATTTGCACACTTCTTAAAATTCCAAATTTTAGGCTCAAAAAAGACTTTTGAACATGTATGGATACTGCGCAAATGATATGTGGACTAAAAAAAATTTGTGTAATTTTGATGATTTTGACCACCCCGGGGTGGTGAAAATTTACAATTCTGTCTAGAATTTGCACATTTGTCAAAATTCCCAAATTTAGGCTCAAAATAGACTTTTAAACATCTATGGACACTGCGCAAATGATATGGGGACTAAAAAAATTTCTTGTAATTTTGATGATTTTGACCACCCCGGGGTGGTGAAAATTTACAATTCTGGCATGAATTTGCACACTTCTTAAAATTCCAAATTCTAGGCTCAAAAAAGACTTTTGAACATCTATGAACACTGCGCAAATGATATGTGGACTAAAAAAATTTCTTGTAATTTTGATGATTTTGACCACCCCGGGGTGGTGAAAATTTACAATTCTGTTTAGAATTTGCACATTTGTCAAAATTCCCAAATTTAGGCTCAAAATAGACTTTTGAACATCTGTGGACACTGCGCAAATGATATGGGGACTAAAAAATTTTCTTGTAATTTTGATGATTTTGACCACCCCGGGGTGGTGAAAATTTACAATTCTGGCATGAATTTGCACATTTGTCAAAATTCCCAAATTTAGGCTCAAAATAGACATTTGAACATCTATGAACACTGCGCAAATGATATGTGGACTAAAAAAATTTCTTGTAATTTTGATGATTTTGACCACCCCGGGGTGGTGAAAATTTACAATTCTGGCATGAATTTGCACACTTCTTAAAATTCCAAATTTTAGACTCAAAAAAGACTTTTGAACATCTCTGGACACTGCGCAAATGATATGGGGACTTAAAAAATTTCTTGTAATTTTGATGATTTTGACCACCCCGGGGTGGTGAAAATTTACAATTCTGTCAAGAATTTGCACATTTGTCAAAATTCCCAAATTTAGGCTCAAAATAGACTTTTGAACATCTGTGGACACTGCGCAAATGATATGTGGACTAAAAAAATTTCTTGTAATTTTGATGATTTTGACCACCCCGGGGTGGTAAAAATTTACAATTCTGGCAAGAATTTGCACATTTGTCAAAATTCCCAAATTTAGGCTCAAAATAGACTTTTGAACATCTATGGACACTGCGCAAATGATATGGGGACTAAAAAAATTCCTTGTAATTTTGATGATTTTGACCACCCCGGGGTGGTGAAAATTTACAATTCTGGCATGAATTTGCACACTTCTTAAAATTCCAAATTTTAGGCTCAAAAAAGACTTTTGAACATCTATGGACACTGCGCAAATGATATGTGGACTAAAAAAATTTCGTGTAATTTTGATGATTTTGACCACCCCGGGGTGGTGAAAATTTACAATTCTGGCATGAATTTGCACATTTGTCAAAATTCCCAAATTTTAGGCTCAAAATAGACTTTTGAACATCTGTGGACACTGCGCAAATGATATGTGGACAACAAAAATTTCTTGCAATTTTGATGATTTTGACCACCCCGGGGTGGTGAAAATTTACAATTCTGGCAAGAATTTGCACATTTGTCAAAATTCCCAAATTTAGGCTCAAAATAGACTTTTGAACATCTGTGGACACTGCGCAAATAATATGTGGACTAAAAAATTTTCTTGTAATTTTGATGATTTTGACCACCCCGGGGTGGTGAAAATTTACAATTCTGGCATGAATTTGCACATTTGTCAAAATTCCAAAATTTAGGCTCAAAATAGACTTTTGAAAATCTATGGACACTGCGCAAATGATATGGGGACTAAAAAAAATTCGTGTAATTTTGATGATTTTGACCACCCCGGGGTGGTGAAAATTTACAATTCTGGCATGAATTTGCACACTTCTTAAAATTCCAAATTTTAGGCTGAAAAAAGACTTTTGAACATGTATGGATACTGCGCAAATGATATGTGGACTAAAAAAAATTTGTGTAATTTTGATGATTTTGACCACCCCGGGGTGGTGAAAATTTACAATTCTGTCATGAATTTGCACATTTGTCAAAATTCCCAAATTTAGGCTCAAAACAGACTTTTGAACATCTGTGGACACTGCGCAAATGATATGGGGACTAAAAAACTTCGTGTAATTTTGATGATTTTGACCACCCCGGGGTGGTGAAAATTTACAATTCTGGCATGAATTTGCACATTTGTCAAAATTCCCAAATTTAGGCTCAAAATAGACTTTTGAACATCTATGGACACTGCGCAAATGATATGGGGACTAAAAAAATTTCTTGTAATTTTGATGATTTTGACCACCCCGGGGTGGTGAAAATTTACAATTCTGGCATGAATTTGCACACTTCTTAAAATTCCAAATTTTAGGCTCAAAAAAGACTTTTGAACATCTATGGACACTGCGCAAATGATATGTGGACTAAAAAAATTTCGTGTAATTTTGATGATTTTGACCACCCCGGGGTGGTGAAAATTTACAATTCTGGCATGAATTTGCACATTTGTCAAAATTCCAAAATTTAGGCTCAAAATAGACTTTTGAACATCTGTGGACACTGCGCAAATGATATGTGGACAACAAAAATTTCTTGTAATTTTGATGATTTTGACCACCCCGGGGTGTTGAAAATTTACAATTCTGGCATGAATTTGCACATTTGTCAAAATTCCAAAATTTAGGCTCAAAATAGACTTTTGAAAATCTATGGACACTGCGCAAATGATATGGGGACTAAAAAAATTTCGTGTAATTTTGATGATTTTGACCACCCCGGGGTGGTGAAAATTTACAATTCTGGCAAGAATTTGCACACTTCTTAAAATTCCAAATTTTAGGCTCAAAAAAGACTTTTGAACATCTATGGACACTGCACAAATGATATGGGGACTTAAAAAATTTCGTGTAATTTTGATGATTTTGACCACCCCGGGGTGGTGAAAATTTACAATTCTGGCAAGAATTTCAACATTTGTCAAAATTCCCAAATTTAGGCTCAAAATAGACTTTTGAACATCTATGGACACTGCGCAAATGATATGTGGACTAAAAAATTTCGTGTAATTTTGATGATTTTGACCACCCCGGGGTGGTGAAAATTTACAATTCTGGCATGAATTTGCACATTTGTCAAAATTCCAAAATTTAGGCTCAAAATAGACTTTTGAAAATCTATGGACACTGCGCAAATGATATGGGGACTAAAAAAATTTCTTGTAATTTTGATGATTTTGACCACCCCGGGGTGGTGAAAATTTACAATTCTGGCATGAATTTGCACATTTGTCAAAATTCCAAAATTTAGGCTCAAAATAGACTTTTGAACATCTATGGACACTGCGCAAATGATATGGGGACTAAAAAAATTTCTTGTAATTTTGATGATTTTGACCACCCCGGGGTGGTGAAAATTTACAATTCTGGCATGAATTTGCACACTTCTTAAAATTCCAAATTTTAGGCTCAAAAAAGACTTTTGAACATCTATGGACACTGCGCAAATGATATGTGGACTAAAAAAATTTCGTGTAATTTTGATGATTTTGACCACCCCGGGGTGGTGAAAATTTACAATTCTGGCATGAATTTGCACATTTGTCAAAATTCCAAAATTTAGGCTCAAAATAGACTTTTGAACATCTGTGGACACTGCGCAAATGATATGTGGACAACAAAAATTTCTTGTAATTTTGATGATTTTGACCACCCCGGGGTGGTGAAAATTTACAATTCTGGCAAGAATTTGCACATTTGTCAAAATTCCCAAATTTAGGCTCAAAATAGACTTTTGAACATCTGTGGACACTGCGCAAATAATATGTGGACTAAAAAATTTTCTTGTAATTTTTATGATTTTGACCACCCCGGGGTGGTGAAAATTTACAATTCTGGCATGAATTTGCACATTTGTCAAAATTCCAAAATTTAGGCTCAAAATAGACTTTTGAAAATCTATGGACACTGCGCAAATGATATGGGGACTAAAAAAAATTCTTGTAATTTTGATGATTTTGACCACCCCGGGGTGGTGAAAATTTACAATTCTGGCATGAATTTGCACACTTCTTAAAATTCCAAATTTTAGGCTCAAAAAAGACTTTTGAACATGTATGGATACTGCGCAAATGATATGTGGACTAAAAAAAATTTGTGTAATTTTGATGATTTTGACCACCCCGGGGTGGTGAAAATTTACAATTCTGGCATGAATTTGCACATTTGTCAAAATTCCAAAATTTAGGCTCAAAATAGACTTTTGAAAATCTATGGACACTGCGCAAATGATATGGGGACTAAAAAAATTTCGTGTAATTTTGATGATTTTGACCACCCCGGGGTGGTGAAAATTTACAATTCTGGCAAGAATTTGCACACTTCTTAAAATTCCAAATTTTAGGCTCAAAAAAGACTTTTGAACATCTATGGACACTGCACAAATGATATGGGGACTTAAAAAATTTCTTGTAATTTTGATGATTTTGACCACCCCGGGGTGGTGAAAATTTACAATTCTGGCAAGAATTTCAACATTTGTCAAAATTCCCAAATTTAGGCTCAAAATAGACTTTTGAACATCTATGGACACTGCGCAAATGATATGTGGACTAAAAAATTTCGTGTAGTTTTGATGATTTTGACCACCCCGGGGTGGTGAAAATTTACAATTCTGGCATGAATTTGCACATTTGTCAAAATTCCAAAATTTAGGCTCAAAATAGACTTTTGAAAATCTATGGACACTGCGCAAATGATATGGGGACTAAAAAAATTTCTTGTAATTTTGATGATTTTGACCACCCCGGGGTGGTGAAAATTTACAATTCTGGCATGAATTTGCACATTTGTCAAAATTCCCAAATTTAGGCTCAAAATAGACTTTTGAACATCTATGGACACTGCGCAAATGATATGGGGACTAAAAAAATTTCTTGTAATTTTGATGATTTTGACCACCCCGGGGTGGTGAAAATTTACAATTCTGGCATGAATTTGCACACTTCTTAAAATTCCAAATTTTAGGCTCAAAAAAGACTTTTGAACATCTATGGACACTGCGCAAATGATATGTGGACTAAAAAAATTTCTTGTAATTTTGATGATTTTGACCACCCCGGGGTGGTGAAAATTTACAATTCTGGCATGAATTTGCACATTTGTCAAAATTCCAAAATTTAGGCTCAAAATAGACTTTTGAACATCTGTGGACACTGCGCAAATGATATGTGGACAACAAAAATTTCTTGTAATTTTGATGATTTTGACCACCCCGGGGTGGTGAAAATTTACAATTCTGGCAAGAATTTGCACATTTGTCAAAATTCCCAAATTTAGGCTCAAAATAGACTTTTGAACATCTGTGGACACTGCGCAAATAATATGTGGACTAAAAAAATTTCTTGTAATTTTTATGATTTTGACCACCCCGGGGTGGTGAAAATTTACAATTCTGGCATGAATTTGCACATTTGTCAAAATTCCAAAATTTAGGCTCAAAATAGACTTTTGAAAATCTATGGACACTGCGCAAATGATATGGGGACTAAAAAAAATTCTTGTAATTTTGATGATTTTGACCACCCCGGGGTGGTGAAAATTTACAATTCTGGCATGAATTTGCACACTTCTTAAAATTCCAAATTTTAGGCTCAAAAAAGACTTTTGAACATGTATGGATACTGCGCAAATGATATGTGGACTAAAAAAAATTTGTGTAATTTTGATGATTTTGACCACCCCGGGGTGGTGAAAATTTACAATTCTGTCTAGAATTTGCACATTTGTCAAAATTCCCAAATTTAGGCTCAAAATAGACTTTTAAACATCTATGGACACTGCGCAAATGATATGGGGACTAAAAAAATTTCTTGTAATTTTGATGATTTTGACCACCCCGGGGTGGTGAAAATTTACAATTCTGGCATGAATATGCACACTTCTTAAAATTCCAAATTTTAGGCTCAAAAAAGACTTTTGAACATCTATGAACACTGCGCAAATGATATGTGGACTAAAAAATTTCGTGTAATTTTGATGATTTTGACCACCCCGGGGTGGATGAAAATTTACAATTCTGTCTAGAATTTGCACATTTGTCAAAATTCCCAAATTTAGGCTGAAAATAGACTTTTGAACATCTGTGGACACTGCGCAAATGATATGGGGACTAAAAAACTTCGTGTAATTTTGATGATTTTGACCACCCCGGGGTGGTGAAAATTTACAATTCTGGCATGAATTTGCACAATTGTCAAAATTCCCAAATTTAGGCTCAAAATAGACTTTTGAACATCTATGGACACTGCGCAAATGATATGGGGACTAAAAAAATTTCGTGTAATTTTGATGATTTTGACCACCCCGGGGTGGTGAAAATTTACAATTCTGTCTAGAATTTGCACACTTCTTAAAATTCCAAATTTTAGGCTCAAAAAAGACTTTTGAACATCTATGGACACTGCGCAAATGATATGTGGACTAAAAAAATTTCGTGTAATTTTGATGATTTTGACCACCCCGGGGTGGTGAAAATTTACAATTCTGGCATGAATTTGCACATTTGTCAAAATTCCAAAATTTAGGCTCAAAATAGACTTTTGAACATCTGTGGACACTGCGCAAATGATATGTGGACAACAAAAATTTCTTGTAATTTTGATGATTTTGACCACCCCGGGGTGGTGAAAATTTACAATTCTGGCATGAATTTGCACATTTGTCAAAATTCCAAAATTTAGGCTCAAAATAGACTTTTGAAAATCTATGGACACTGCGCAAATGATATGGGGACTAAAAAAATTTCGTGTAATTTTGATGATTTTGACCACCCCGGGGTGGTGAAAATTTACAATTCTGGCAAGAATTTGCACACTTCTTAAAATTCCAAATTTTAGGCTCAAAAAAGACTTTTGAACATCTATGGACACTGCACAAATGATATGGGGACTTAAAAAATTTCTTGTAATTTTGATGATTTTGACCACCCCGGGGTGGTGAAAATTTACAATTCTGGCAAGAATTTCAACATTTGTCAAAATTCCCAAATTTAGGCTCAAAATAGACTTTTGAACATCTATGGACACTGCGCAAATGATATGTGGACTAAAAAATTTCTTGTAATTTTGATGATTTTGACCACCCCGGGGTGGTGAAAATTTACAATTCTGGCAAGAATTTGCACATTTGTCAAAATTCCAAAATTTAGGCTCAAAATAGACTTTTGAAAATCTATGGACACTGCGCAAATGATATGGGGACTAAAAAAATTTCGTGTAATTTTGATGATTTTGACCACCCCGGGGTGGTGAAAATTTACAATTCTGGCAAGAATTTGCACACTTCTTAAAATTCCAAATTTTAGGCTCAAAAAAGACTTTTGAACATCTATGGACACTGCACAAATGATATGGGGACTTAAAAAATTTCTTGTAATTTTGATGATTTTGACCACCCCGGGGTGGTGAAAATTTACAATTCTGGCAAGAATTTCAACATTTGTCAAAATTCCCAAATTTAGGCTCAAAATAGACTTTTGAACATCTATGGACACTGCGCAAATGATATGTGGACTAAAAAATTTCGTGTAATTTTGATGATTTTGACCACCCCGGGGTGGTGAAAATTTACAATTCTGGCAAGAATTTGCACATTTGTCAAAATTCCAAAATTTAGGCTCAAAATAGACTTTTGAAAATCTATGGACACTGCGCAAATGATATGGGGACTAAAAAAATTTCGTGTAATTTTGATGATTTTGACCACCCCGGGGTGGTGAAAATTTACAATTCTGGCATGAATTTGCACACTTCTTAAAATTCCAAATTTTAGGCTCAAAAAAGACTTTTGAACATGTATGGATACTGCGGAAATGATATGTGGACTAAAAAAAATTTGTGTAATTTTGATGATTTTGACCACCCCGGGGTGGTGAAAATTTACAATTCTGTCTAGAATTTGCACATTTGTCAAAATTCCAAAATTTAGGCTCAAAATAGACTTTTAAACAAGTATGGACACTGCGCAAATGATATGGGGACTAAAAAAATTTCTTGTAATTTTGATGATTTTGACCACCCCGGGGTGGTGAAAATTTACAATTCTGGCATGAATATGCACACTTCTTAAAATTCCAAATTTTAGACTCAAAAAAGACTTTTGAACATCTATGAACACTGCGCAAATGATATGTGGACTAAAAAAATTTCTTGTAATTTTGATGATTTTGACCACCCCGGGGTGGTGAAAATTTACAATTCTGTCTAGAATTTGCACATTTGTCAAAATTCCCAAATTTAGGCTCAAAATAGACTTTTGAACATCTGTGGACACTGCGCAAATGATATGGGGACTAAAAAACTTCGTGTAATTTTGATGATTTTGACCACCCCGGGGTGGTGAAAATTTACAATTCTGGCATGAATTTGCACATTTGTCAAAATTCCCAAATTTAGGCTCAAAATAGACTTTTGAACATCTATGGACACTGCACAAATGATATGGGGACTTAAAAAATTTCTTGTAATTTTGATGATTTTGACCACCCCGGGGTGGTGAAAATTTACAATTCTGGCAAGAATTTCAACATTTGTCAAAATTCCCAAATTTAGGCTCAAAATAGACTTTTGAACATCTATGGACACTGCGCAAATGATATGTGGACTAAAAAATTTCGTGTAGTTTTGATGATTTTGACCACCCCGGGGTGGTGAAAATTTACAATTCTGGCATGAATTTGCACATTTGTCAAAATTCCAAAATTTAGGCTCAAAATAGACTTTTGAACATCTGTGGACACTGCGCAAATGATATGTGGACAACAAAAATTTCTTGTAATTTTGATGATTTTGACCACCCCGGGGTGGTGAAAATTTACAATTCTGGCATGAATTTGCACATTTGTCAAAATTCCAAAATTTAGGCTCAAAATAGACTTTTGAAAATCTATGGACACTGCGCAAATGATATGGGGACTAAAAAAATTTCGTGTAATTTTGATGATTTTGACCACCCCGGGGTGGTGAAAATTTACAATTCTGGCAAGAATTTGCACACTTCTTAAAATTCCAAATTTTAGGCTCAAAAAAGACTTTTGAACATCTATGGACACTGCACAAATGATATGGGGACTTAAAAAATTTCTTGTAATTTTGATGATTTTGACCACCCCGGGGTGGTGAAAATTTACAATTCTGGCAAGAATTTCAACATTTGTCAAAATTCCCAAATTTAGGCTCAAAATAGACTTTTGAACATCTATGGACACTGCGCAAATGATATGTGGACTAAAAAATTTCGTGTAATTTTGATGATTTTGACCACCCCGGGGTGGTGAAAATTTACAATTCTGGCAAGAATTTGCACATTTGTCAAAATTCCAAAATTTAGGCTCAAAATAGACTTTTGAAAATCTATGGACACTGCGCAAATGATATGGGGACTAAAAAAATTTCGTGTAATTTTGATGATTTTGACCACCCCGGGGTGGTGAAAATTTACAATTCTGGCATGAATTTGCACACTTCTTAAAATTCCAAATTTTAGGCTCAAAAAAGACTTTTGAACATGTATGGATACTGCGGAAATGATATGTGGACTAAAAAAAATTTGTGTAATTTTGATGATTTTGACCACCCCGGGGTGGTGAAAATTTACAATTCTGTCTAGAATTTGCACATTTGTCAAAATTCCAAAATTTAGGCTCAAAATAGACTTTTAAACATGTATGGACACTGCGCAAATGATATGGGGACTAAAAAAATATCTTGTAATTTTGATGATTTTGACCACCCCGGGGTGGTGAAAATTTACAATTCTGGCATGAATATGCACACTTCTTAAAATTCCAAATTTTAGACTCAAAAAAGACTTTTGAACATCTATGAACACTGCGCAAATGATATGTGGACTAAAAAAATTTCTTGTAATTTTGATGATTTTGACCACCCCGGGGTGGTGAAAATTTACAATTCTGTCTAGAATTTGCACATTTGTCAAAATTCCCAAATTTAGGCTCAAAATAGACTTTTGAACATCTGTGGACACTGCGCAAATGATATGGGGACTAAAAAACTTCGTGTAATTTTGATGATTTTGACCACCCCGGGGTGGTGAAAATTTACAATTCTGGCATGAATTTGCACATTTGTCAAAATTCCCAAATTTAGGCTCAAAATAGACTTTTGAACATCTATGGACACTGCACAAATGATATGGGGACTTAAAAAATTTCTTGTAATTTTGATGATTTTGACCACCCCGGGGTGGTGAAAATTTACAATTCTGGCAAGAATTTCAACATTTGTCAAAATTCCCAAATTTAGGCTCAAAATAGACTTTTGAACATCTATGGACACTGCGCAAATGATATGTGGACTAAAAAATTTCGTGTAGTTTTGATGATTTTGACCACCCCGGGGTGGTGAAAATTTACAATTCTGGCATGAATTTGCACATTTGTCAAAATTCCAAAATTTAGGCTCAAAATAGACTTTTGAAAATCTATGGACACTGCGCAAATGATATGGGGACTAAAAAAATTTCTTGTAATTTTGATGATTTTGACCACCCCGGGGTGGTGAAAATTTACAATTCTGGCATGAATTTGCACATTTGTCAAAATTCCCAAATTTAGGCTCAAAATAGACTTTTGAACATCTATGGACACTGCGCAAATGATATGGGGACTAAAAAAATTTCTTGTAATTTTGATGATTTTGACCACCCCGGGGTGGTGAAAATTTACAATTCTGGCATGAATTTGCACACTTCTTAAAATTCCAAATTTTAGGCTCAAAAAAGACTTTTGAACATCTATGGACACTGCGCAAATGATATGTGGACTAAAAAAATTTCTTGTAATTTTGATGATTTTGACCACCCCGGGGTGGTGAAAATTTACAATTCTGGCATGAATTTGCACATTTGTCAAAATTCCAAAATTTAGGCTCAAAATAGACTTTTGAACATCTGTGGACACTGCGCAAATGATATGTGGACAACAAAAATTTCGTGTAATTTTGATGATTTTGACCACCCCGGGGTGGTGAAAATTTACAATTCTGGCAAGAATTTGCACATTTGTCAAAATTCCAAAATTTAGGCTCAAAATAGACTTTTGAACATCTGTGGACACTGCGCAAATAATATGTGGACTAAAAAATTTTCTTGTAATTTTTATGATTTTGACCACCCCGGGGTGGTGAAAATTTACAATTCTGGCATGAATTTGCACATTTGTCAAAATTCCAAAATTTAGGCTCAAAATAGACTTTTGAAAATCTATGGACACTGCGCAAATGATATGGGGACTAAAAAAAATTCTTGTAATTTTGATGATTTTGACCACCCCGGGGTGGTGAAAATTTACAATTCTGGCATGAATTTGCACACTTCTTAAAATTCCAAATTTTAGGCTCAAAAAAGACTTTTGAACATGTATGGATACTGCGCAAATGATATGTGGACTAAAAAAAATTTGTGTAATTTTGATGATTTTGACCACCCCGGGGTGGTGAAAATTTACAATTCTGTCTAGAATTTGCACATTTGTCAAAATTCCCAAATTTAGGCTCAAAATAGACTTTTAAACATCTATGGACACTGCGCAAATGATATGGGGACTAAAAAAATTTCTTGTAATTTTGATGATTTTGACCACCCCGGGGTGGTGAAAATTTACAATTCTGGCATGAATATGCACACTTCTTAAAATTCCAAATTTTAGGCTCAAAAAAGACTTTTGAACATCTATGAACACTGCGCAAATGATATGTGGACTAAAAAATTTCTTGTAATTTTGATGATTTTGACCACCCCGGGGTGGTGAAAATTTACAATTCTGTCTAGAATTTGCACATTTGTCAAAATTCCCAAATTTAGGCTGAAAATAGACTTTTGAACATCTGTGGACACTGCGCAAATGATATGTGGACAACAAAAATTTCTTGTAATTTTGATGATTTTGACCACCCCGGGGTGGTGAAAATTTACAATTCTGGCATGAATTTGCACATTTGTCAAAATTCCAAAATTTAGGCTCAAAATAGACTTTTGAAAATCTATGGACACTGCGCAAATGATATGGGGACTAAAAAAATTTCGTGTAATTTTGATGATTTTGACCACCCCGGGGTGGTGAAAATTTACAATTCTGGCAAGAATTTGCACACTTCTTAAAATTCCAAATTTTAGGCTCAAAAAAGACTTTTGAACATCTATGGACACTGCACAAATGATATGGGGACTTAAAAAATTTCTTGTAATTTTGATGATTTTGACCACCCCGGGGTGGTGAAAATTTACAATTCTGGCAAGAATTTCAACATTTGTCAAAATTCCCAAATTTAGGCTCAAAATAGACTTTTGAACATCTATGGACACTGCGCAAATGATATGTGGACTAAAAAATTTCGTGTAATTTTGATGATTTTGACCACCCCGGGGTGGTGAAAATTTACAATTCTGGCAAGAATTTGCACATTTGTCAAAATTCCAAAATTTAGGCTCAAAATAGACTTTTGAAAATCTATGGACACTGCGCAAATGATATGGGGACTAAAAAAATTTCGTGTAATTTTGATGATTTTGACCACCCCGGGGTGGTGAAAATTTACAATTCTGGCATGAATTTGCACACTTCTTAAAATTCCAAATTTTAGGCTCAAAAAAGACTTTTGAACATGTATGGATACTGCGGAAATGATATGTGGACTAAAAAAAATTTGTGTAATTTTGATGATTTTGACCACCCCGGGGTGGTGAAAATTTACAATTCTGTCTAGAATTTGCACATTTGTCAAAATTCCAAAATTTAGGCTCAAAATAGACTTTTAAACATGTATGGACACTGCGCAAATGATATGGGGACTAAAAAAATTTCTTGTAATTTTGATGATTTTGACCACCCCGGGGTGGTGAAAATTTACAATTCTGGCATGAATATGCACACTTCTTAAAATTCCAAATTTTAGACTCAAAAAAGACTTTTGAACATCTATGAACACTGCGCAAATGATATGTGGACTAAAAAAATTTCTTGTAATTTTGATGATTTTGACCACCCCGGGGTGGTGAAAATTTACAATTCTGTCTAGAATTTGCACATTTGTCAAAATTCCCAAATTTAGGCTCAAAATAGACTTTTGAACATCTGTGGACACTGCGCAAATGATATGGGGACTAAAAAACTTCGTGTAATTTTGATGATTTTGACCACCCCGGGGTGGTGAAAATTTACAATTCTGGCATGAATTTGCACATTTGTCAAAATTCCCAAATTTAGGCTCAAAATAGACTTTTGAACATCTATGGACACTGCGCAAATGATATGGGGACTAAAAAAATTCCTTGTAATTTTGATGATTTTGACCACCCCGGGGTGGTGAAAATTTACAATTCTGGCATGAATTTGCACACTTCTTAAAATTCCAAATTTTAGGCTCAAAAAAGACTTTTGAACATCTATGGACACTGCGCAAATGATATGTGGACTAAAAAAATTTCTTGTAATTTTGATGATTTTGACCACCCCGGGGTGGTGAAAATTTACAATTCTGGCATGAATTTGCACATTTGTCAAAATTCCAAAATTTAGGCTCAAAATAGACTTTTGAACATCTGTGGACACTGCGCAAATGATATGTGGACAACAAAAATTTCTTGTAATTTTGATGATTTTGACCACCCCGGGGTGGTGAAAATTTACAATTCTGGCAAGAATTTGCACATTTGTCAAAATTCCGAAATTTAGGCTCAAAATAGACTTTTGAACATCTGTGGACACTGCGCAAATAATATGTGGACTAAAAAATTTTCTTGTAATTTTGATGATTTTGACCACACCGGGGTGGTGAAAATTTACAATTCTGGCATGAATTTGCACATTTGTCAAAATTCCAAAATTTAGGCTCAAAATAGACTTTTGAAAATCTATGGACACTGCGCAAATGATATGGGGACTAAAAAAATTTCGTGTAATTTTGATGATTTTGACCACCCCGGGGTGGTGAAAATTTACAATTCTGGCAAGAATTTGAACACTTCTTAAAATTCCAAATTTTAGGCTCAAAAAAGACTTTTGAACATCTATGGACACTGCACAAATGATATGGGGACTTAAAAAATTTCTTGTAATTTTGATGATTTTGACCACCCCGGGGTGTTGAAAATTTACAATTCTGGCAAGAATTTCAACATTTGTCAAAATTCCAAAATTTAGGCTCAAAATAGACTTTTGAACATCTATGGACACTGCGCAAATGATATGTGGACTAAAAAAATTTCGTGTAATTTTGATGATTTTGACCACCCCGGGGTGGTGAAAATTTACAATTCTGGCATGAATTTGCACATTTGTCAAAATTCCAAAATTTAGGCTCAAAATAGACTTTTGAACATCTATGGACACTGCGCAAATGATATGGGGACTAAAAAAATTCCTTGTAATTTTGATGATTTTGACCACCCCGGGGTGGTGAAAATTTACAATTCTGGCATGAATTTGCACACTTCTTAAAATTCCAAATTTTAGGCTCAAAAAAGACTTTTGAATATCTATGGACACTGCGCAAATGATATGTGGACTAAAAAAATTTCGTGTAATTTTGATCATTTTGACCACCCCGGGGTGGTGAAAATTTACAATTCTGGCATGAATTTGCACATTTGTCAAAATTCCCAAATTTAGGCTTAAAATAGACTTTTGGACATCTGTGGACACTGCGCAAATGATATGTGGACAACAAAAATTTCTTGTAATTTTGATGATTTTGACCACCCCGGGGTGGTGAAAATTTACAATTCTGGCAAGAATTTGCACATTTGTCAAAATTCCAAAATTTAGGCTCAAAATAGACTTTTGAACATCTGTGGACACTGCGCAAATGATATGTGGACTAAAAAATTTTCTTGTAATTTTGATGATTTTGACCACCCCGGGGTGGTGAAAATTTACAATTCTGGCATGAATTTGCACATTTGTCAAAATTCCCAAATTTAGGCTCAAAATAGACTTTTGAACATCTATGGACACTGCGCAAATGATATGGGGACTAAAAAAATTTCTTGTAATTTTGATGATTTTGACCACCCCGGGGTGGTGAAAATTTACAATTCTGGCAAGAATTTGCACATTTGTCAAAATTCCGAAATTTAGGCTCAAAATAGACTTTTGAACATCTGTGGACACTGCGCAAATGATATGTGGACTAAAAAATTATCTTGTAATTTTGATGATTTTGACCACCCCGGGGTGGTGAAAATTTACAATTCTGTCAAGAATTTGCACATTTGTCAAAATTCCCAAATTTAGGCTCAAAATAGACTTTTGAAAATCTATGGACACTGCGCAAATGATATGGGGACTAAAAAAATTTCTTGTAATTTTGATGATTTTGACCACCCCGGGGTGGTGAAAATTTACAATTCTGGCATGAATTTGCACACTTCTTAAAATTCCAAATTTTAGGCTCAAAAAAGACTTTTGAACATCTATGGACACTGCGCAAATGATATGGGGAATAAAAAATTTCTTGTAATTTTGATGATTTTGACAACCCCGGGGTGGTGAAAATTTACAATTCTGTCAAGAATTTCAACATTTGTCAAAATTCCCAAATTTAGGCTCAAAATAGACTTTTGAACATCTGTGGACACTGCGCAAATGATATGGGGACTAAAAAAATTTCTTGTAATTTTGATGATTTTGACCACCCCGGGGTGGTGAAAATTTAGAATTCTGGCATGAATTTGCACATTTGTCAAAATTCCAAAATTTAGGCTCAAAATAGACTTTTGAACATCTATGGACTCTGCGCATATGAAATGGGGACTAAAAAAATTTCTTGTAATTTTGATGATTTTGACCACCCCGGGGTGGTGAAAATTTACAATTCTGGCATGAATATGCACACTTCTTAAAATTCCATATTTTAGGCTCAAAAATGACTTTTGAACATCTATGAACACTGCGCAAATGATATGTGGACTAAAAAAATTTCGTGTAATTTTTATGATTTTGACCACCCCGGGATGGTGAAAATTTACAATTCTGTCTAGAATTTGCACATTTGTCAAAATTCCCAAATTTAGGCTCAAAATAGACTTTTGAACATCTGTGGACACTGCGCAAATGATATGGGGACTAAAAAACTTCGTGTAATTTTGATGATTTTGACCACCCCGGGGTGGTGAAAATTTACAATTCTGTCAAGAATTTGCACATTTGTCAAAATTCCAAAATTTAGGCTCAAAATAGACTTTTGAACATCTGTGGACACTGCGCAAATCATATGTGGACTAAAAAAAATTCGTGTAATTTTTATGATTTTGACCACCCCGGGGTGGTGAAAATTTACAATTCTGGCATGAATTTGCACATTTGTCAAAATTCCCAAATTTAGGCTCAAAATAGACTTTTGAACATCTATGAACACTGCGCAAATGATATGTGGACTAAAAAAATTTCGTGTAATTTTGATGATTTTGACCACCCCGGGGTGGTGAAAATTTACAATTCTGGCATGAATTTGCACACTTCTTAAAATTCCAAAATTTAGGCTCAAAATAGACTTTTGAACATCTATGGACACTGCGCAAATGATATGTGGACTAAAAAAATTTCGTGTAATTTTGATGATTTTGACCACCCCGGGGTGGTGAAAATTTACAATTCTGGCATGAATTTGCACATTTGTCAAAATTCCCAAATTCAGGCTTAAAATAGACTTTTGAACATCTGTGGACACTGCGCAAATGATATGTGGACAACAAAAATTTCTTGTAATTTTGATGATTTTGACCACCCCGGGGTGGTGAAAATTTACAATTCTGGCAAGAATTTGCACATTTGTCAAAATTCCAAAATTTAGGCTCAAAATAGACTTTTGAACATCTGTGGACACTGCGCAAATGATATGTGGACTAAAAAATTTTCTTGTAATTTTGATGATTTTGACCACCCCGGGGTGGTGAAAATTTACAATTCTGGCATGAATTTGCACATTTGTCAAAATTCCCAAATTTAGGCTCAAAATAGACTTTTGAACATCTGTGGACACTGCGCAAATGATATGTGGACAACAAAAATTTCTTGTAATTTTGATGATTTTGACCACCCCGGGGTGGTGAAAATTTACAATTCTGGCAAGAATTTGCACATTTGTCAAAATTCCGAAATTTAGGCTCAAAATAGACTTTTGAACATCTGTGGACACTGCGCAAATAATATGTGGACTAAAAAATTTTCTTGTAATTTTTATGATTTTGACCACCCCGGGGTGGTGAAAATTTACAATTCTGGCATGAATTTGCACACTTCTTAAAATTCCAAATTTTAGGCTCAAAAAAGACTTTTGAATATCTATGGACACTGCGCAAATGATATGTGGACTAAAAAAATTTCGTGTAATTTTGATCATTTTGACCACCCCGGGGTGGTGAAAATTTACAATTCTGGCATGAATTTGCACATTTGTCAAAATTCCAAAATTTAGGCTTAAAATAGACTTTTGGACATCTGTGGACACTGCGCAAATGATATGTGGACAACAAAAATTTCTTGTAATTTTGATGATTTTGACCACCCCGGGGTGGTGAAAATTTACAATTCTGGCAAGAATTTGCACATTTGTCAAAATTCCAAAATTTAGGCTCAAAATAGACTTTTGAACATCTGTGGACACTGCGCAAATGATATGTGGACTAAAAAATTTTCTTGTAATTTTGATGATTTTGACCACCCCGGGGTGGTGAAAATTTACAATTCTGGCATGAATTTGCACATTTGTCAAAATTCCCAAATTTAGGCTCAAAATAGACTTTTGAACATCTATGGACACTGCGCAAATGATATGGGGACTAAAAAAATTTCTTGTAATTTTGATGATTTTGACCACCCCGGGGTGGTGAAAATTTACAATTCTGGCAAGAATTTGCACATTTGTCAAAATTCCGAAATTTAGGCTCAAAATAGACTTTTGAACATCTGTGGACACTGCGCAAATGATATGTGGACTAAAAAATTATCTTGTAATTTTGATGATTTTGACCACCCCGGGGTGGTGAAAATTTACAATTCTGTCAAGAATTTGCACATTTGTCAAAATTCCCAAATTTAGGCTCAAAATAGACTTTTGAAAATCTATGGACACTGCGCAAATGATATGGGGACTAAAAAAATTTCTTGTAATTTTGATGATTTTGACCACCCCGGGGTGGTGAAAATTTACAATTCTGGCATGAATTTGCACACTTCTTAAAATTCCAAATTTTAGGCTCAAAAAAGACTTTTGAACATCTATGGACACTGCGCAAATGATATGGGGAATAAAAAATTTCTTGTAATTTTGATGATTTTGACAACCCCGGGGTGGTGAAAATTTACAATTCTGTCAAGAATTTCAACATTTGTCAAAATTCCCAAATTTAGGCTCAAAATAGACTTTTGAACATCTGTGGACACTGCGCAAATGATATGGGGACTAAAAAAATTTCTTGTAATTTTGATGATTTTGACCACCCCGGGGTGGTGAAAATTTAGAATTCTGGCATGAATTTGCACATTTGTCAAAATTCCAAAATTTAGGCTCAAAATAGACTTTTGAACATCTATGGACTCTGCGCATATGAAATGGGGACTAAAAAAATTTCTTGTAATTTTGATGATTTTGACCACCCCGGGGTGGTGAAAATTTACAATTCTGGCATGAATATGCACACTTCTTAAAATTCCATATTTTAGGCTCAAAAATGACTTTTGAACATCTATGAACACTGCGCAAATGATATGTGGACTAAAAAAATTTCGTGTAATTTTTATGATTTTGACCACCCCGGGGTGGTGAAAATTTATAATTCTGTCTAGAATTTGCACATTTGTCAAAATTCCCAAATTTAGGCTCAAAATAGACTTTTGAACATCTGTGGACACTGCGCAAATGATATGGGGACTAAAAAACTTCGTGTAATTTTGATGATTTTGACCACCCCGGGGTGGTGAAAATTTACAATTCTGTCAAGAATTTGCACATTTGTCAAAATTCCAAAATTTAGGCTCAAAATAGACTTTTGAACATCTGTGGACACTGCGCAAATCATATGTGGACTAAAAAAATTTCGTGTAATTTTTATGATTTTGACCACCCCGGGGTGGTGAAAATTTACAATTCTGGCATGAATTTGCACATTTGTCAAAATTCCCAAATTTAGGCTCAAAATAGACTTTTGAACATCTATGAACACTGCGCAAATGATATGTGGACTAAAAAAATTTCTTGTAATTTTGATGATTTTGACCACCCCGGGGTGGTGAAAATTTACAATTCTGGCATGAATTTGCACACTTCTTAAAATTCCAAAATTTAGGCTCAAAATAGACTTTTGAACATCTATGGACACTGCGCAAATGATATGGGGACTAAAAAAATTTCGTGTAATTTTGATGATTTTGACCACCCCGGGGTGGTGAAAATTTACAATTCTGGCATGAATTTGCACATTTGTCAAAATTCCCAAATTCAGGCTTAAAATAGACTTTTGAACATCTGTGGACACTGCGCAAATGATATGTGGACAACAAAAATTTCTTGTAATTTTGATGATTTTGACCACCCCGGGGTGGTGAAAATTTACAATTCTGGCAAGAATTTGCACATTTGTCAAAATTCCAAAATTTAGGCTCAAAATAGACTTTTGAACATCTGTGGACACTGCGCAAATGATATGTGGACTAAAAAATTTTCTTGTAATTTTGATGATTTTGACCACCCCGGGGTGGTGAAAATTTACAATTCTGGCATGAATTTGCACATTTGTCAAAATTCCCAAATTTAGGCTCAAAATAGACTTTTGAACATCTGTGGACACTGCGCAAATGATATGTGGACAACAAGAATTTCTTGTAATTTTGATGATTTTGACCACCCCGGGGTGGTGAAAATTTACAATTCTGGCAAGAATTTGCACATTTGTCAAAATTCCGAAATTTAGGCTCAAAATAGACTTTTGAACATCTGTGGACACTGCGCAAATAATATGTGGACTAAAAAATTTTCTTGTAATTTTTATGATTTTGACCACCCCGGGGTGGTGAAAATTTACAATTCTGGCATGAATTTGCACATTTGTCAAAATTCCAAAATTTAGGCTCAAAATAGACTTTTGAAAATCTATGGACACTGCGCAAATGATATGGGGACTAAAAAAATTTCGTGTAATTTTGATGATTTTGACCACCCCGGGGTGGTGAAAATTTACAATTCTGGCAAGAATTTGCACACTTCTTAAAATTCCAAATTTTAGGCTCAAAAAAGACTTTTGAACATCTATGGACACTGCACAAATGATATGGGGACTTAAAAAATTTCTTGTAATTTTGATGATTTTGACCACCCCGGGGTGGTGAAAATTTACAATTCTGGCAAGAATTTCAACATTTGTCAAAATTCCCAAATTTAGGCTCCAATAGACTTTTGAACATCTATGGACACTGCGCAAATGATATGTGGACTAAAAAAATTTCGTGTAATTTTGATGATTTTGACCACCCCGGGGTGGTGAAAATTTACAATTCTGGCATGAATTTGCACATTTGTCAAAATTCCAAAATTTAGGCTCAAAATAGACTTTTGAACATCTATGGACACTGTGCAAATGATATGGGGACTAAAAAAATTCCTTGTAATTTTGATGATTTTGACCACCCCGGGGTGGTGAAAATTTACAATTCTGGCATGAATTTGCACACTTCTTAAAATTCCCAAATTTAGGCTCAAAATAGACTTTTGAACATCTATGGACACTGCGCAAATGATATGTGGACTAAAAAAATTTCGTGTAATTTTGATGATTTTGACCACCCCGGGGTGGTGAAAATTTACAATTCTGGCATGAATTTGCACATTTGTCAAAATTCCCAAATTCAGGCTTAAAATAGACTTTTGAACATCTGTGGACACTGCGCAAATGATATGTGGACAACAAAAATTTCTTGTAATTTTGATGATTTTGACCACCCCGGGGTGGTGAAAATTTACAATTCTGGCAAGAATTTGCACATTTGTCAAAATTCCAAAATTTAGGCTCAAAATAGACTTTTGAACATCTGTGGACACTGCGCAAATGATATGTGGACTAAAAAATTTTCTTGTAATTTTGATGATTTTGACCACCCCGGGGTGGTGAAAATTTACAATTCTGGCATGAATTTGCACATTTGTCAAAATTCCCAAATTTAGGCTCAAAATAGACTTTTGAACATCTGTGGACACTGCGCAAATGATATGTGGACAACAAAAATTTCTTGTAATTTTGATGATTTTGACCACCCCGGGGTGGTGAAAATTTACAATTCTGGCAAGAATTTGCACATTTGTCAAAATTCCGAAATTTAGGCTCAAAATAGACTTTTGAACATCTGTGGACACTGCGCAAATAATATGTGGACTAAAAAATTTTCTTGTAATTTTGATGATTTTGACCACCCCGGGGTGGTGAAAATTTACAATTCTGGCATGAATTTGCACATTTGTCAAAATTCCAAAATTTAGGCTCAAAATAGACTTTTGAAAATCTATGGACACTGCGCAAATGATATGTGGACTAAAAAAATTTCGTGTAATTTTGATGATTTTGACCACCCCGGGGTGGTGAAAATTTACAATTCTGGCAAGAATTTGCACACTTCTTAAAATTCCAAATTTTAGGCTCAAAAAAGACTTTTGAACATCTATGGACACTGCGCAAATGATATGGGGACTAAAAAAATTTCTTGTAATTTTGATGATTTTGACCACCCCGGGGTGGTGAAAATTTACAATTCTGGCAAGAATTTGCACATTTGTCAAAATTCCGAAATTTAGGCTCAAAATAGACTTTTGAACATCTGTGGACACTGCGCAAATGATATGTGGACTAAAAAATTATCTTGTAATTTTGATGATTTTGACCACCCCGGGGTGGTGAAAATTTACAATTCTGTCAAGAATTTGCACATTTGTCAAAATTCCCAAATTTAGGCTCAAAATAGACTTTTGAAAATCTATGGACACTGCGCAAATGATATGGGGACTAAAAAAATTTCTTGTAATTTTGATGATTTTGACCACCCCGGGGTGGTGAAAATTTACAATTCTGGCATGAATTTGCACACTTCTTAAAATTCCAAATTTTAGGCTCAAAAAAGACTTTTGAACATCTATGGACACTGCGCAAATGATATGGGGAATAAAAAATTTCTTGTAATTTTGATGATTTTGACAACCCCGGGGTGGTGAAAATTTACAATTCTGTCAAGAATTTCAACATTTGTCAAAATTCCCAAATTTAGGCTCAAAATAGACTTTTGAACATCTGTGGACACTGCGCAAATGATATGTGGACTAAAAAAAATTCTTGTAATTTTGATGATTTTGACCACCCCGGGGTGGTGAAAATTTACAATTCTGGCATGAATATGCACACTTCTTAAAATTCCATATTTTAGGCTCAAAAATGACTTTTGAACATCTATGAACACTGCGCAAATGATATGTGGACTAAAAAAATTTCGTGTAATTTTTATGATTTTGACCACCCCGGGGTGGTGAAAATTTACAATTCTGTCTAGAATTTGCACATTTGTCAAAATTCCCAAATTTAGGCTCAAAATAGACTTTTGAACATCTGTGGACACTGCGCAAATGATATGGGGACTAAAAAACTTCGTGTAATTTTGATGATTTTGACCACCCCGGGGTGGTGAAAATTTACAATTCTGTCAAGAATTTGCACATTTGTCAAAATTCCAAAATTTAGGCTCAAAATAGACTTTTGAACATCTGTGGACACTGCGCAAATCATATGTGGACTAAAAAAATTTCGTGTAATTTTTATGATTTTGACCACCCCGGGGTGGTGAAAATTTACAATTCTGGCATGAATTTGCACATTTGTCAAAATTCCCAAATTTAGGCTCAAAATAGACTTTTGAACATCTATGAACACTGCGCAAATGATATGTGGACTAAAAAAATTTCTTGTAATTTTGATGATTTTGACCACCCCGGGGTGGTGAAAATTTACAATTCTGGCATGAATTTGCACACTTCTTAAAATTCCAAAATTTAGGCTCAAAATAGACTTTTGAACATCTATGGACACTGCGCAAATGATATGTGGACTAAAAAAATTTCGTGTAATTTTGATGATTTTGACCACCCCGGGGTGGTGAAAATTTACAATTCTGGCATGAATTTGCACATTTGTCAAAATTCCCAAATTCAGGCTTAAAATAGACTTTTGAACATCTGTGGACACTGCGCAAATGATATGTGGACAACAAAAATTTCTTGTAATTTTGATGATTTTGACCACCCCGGGGTGGTGAAAATTTACAATTCTGGCAAGAATTTGCACATTTGTCAAAATTCCAAAATTTAGGCTCAAAATAGACTTTTGAACATCTGTGGACACTGCGCAAATGATATGTGGACTAAAAAATTTTCTTGTAATTTTGATGATTTTGACCACCCCGGGGTGGTGAAAATTTACAATTCTGGCATGAATTTGCACATTTGTCAAAATTCCCAAATTTAGGCTCAAAATAGACTTTTGAACATCTGTGGACACTGCGCAAATGATATGTGGACAACAAAAATTTCTTGTAATTTTGATGATTTTGACCACCCCGGGGTGGTGAAAATTTACAATTCTGGCAAGAATTTGCACATTTGTCAAAATTCCCAAATTTAGGCTCAAAATAGACTTTTGAACATCTGTGGACACTGCGCAAATAATATGTGGACTAAAAAATTTTCTTGTAATTTTTATGATTTTGACCACCCCGGGGTGGTGAAAATTTACAATTCTGGCATGAATTTGCACATTTGTCAAAATTCCAAAATTTAGGCTCAAAATAGACTTTTGAAAATCTATGGACACTGCGCAAATGATATGGGGACTAAAAAAATTTCGTGTAATTTTGATGATTTTGACCACCCCGGGGTGGTGAAAATTTACAATTCTGGCAAGAATTTGCACACTTCTTAAAATTCCAAATTTTAGGCTCAAAAAAGACTTTTGAACATCTATGGACACTGCACAAATGATATGGGGACTTAAAAAATTTCTTGTAATTTTGATGATTTTGACCACCCCGGGGTGGTGAAAATTTACAATTCTGGCAAGAATTTCAACATTTGTCAAAATTCCCAAATTTAGGCTCAAAATAGACTTTTGAACATCTATGGACACTGCGCAAATGATATGTGGACTAAAAAAATTTCGTGTAATTTTGATGATTTTGACCACCCCGGGGTGGTGAAAATTTACAATTCTGGCATGAATTTGCACATTTGTCAAAATTCCAAAATTTAGGCTCAAAATAGACTTTTGAACATCTATGGACACTGCGCAAATGATATGGGGACTAAAAAAATTCCTTGTAATTTTGATGATTTTGACCACCCCGGGGTGGTGAAAATTTACAATTCTGGCAAGAATTTGCACACTTCTTAAAATTCCAAATTTTAGGCTCAAAAAAGACTTTTGAACATCTATGGACACTGCGCAAATGATATGGGGACTAAAAAAATTTCTTGTAATTTTGATGATTTTGACCACCCCGGGGTGGTGAAAATTTACAATTCTGGCAAGAATTTGCACATTTGTCAAAATTCCGAAATTTAGGCTCAAAATAGACTTTTGAACATCTGTGGACACTGCGCAAATGATATGTGGACTAAAAAATTATCTTGTAATTTTGATGATTTTGACCACCCCGGGGTGGTGAAAATTTACAATTCTGTCAAGAATTTGCACATTTGTCAAAATTCCCAAATTTAGGCTCAAAATAGACTTTTGAAAATCTATGGACACTGCGCAAATGATATGGGGACTAAAAAAATTTCTTGTAATTTTGATGATTTTGACCACCCCGGGGTGGTGAAAATTTACAATTCTGGCATGAATTTGCACACTTCTTAAAATTCCAAATTTTAGGCTCAAAAAAGACTTTTGAACATCTATGGACACTGCGCAAATGATATGGGGAATAAAAAATTTCTTGTAATTTTGATGATTTTGACAACCCCGGGGTGGTGAAAATTTACAATTCTGTCAAGAATTTCAACATTTGTCAAAATTCCCAAATTTAGGCTCAAAATAGACTTTTGAACATCTGTGGACACTGCGCAAATGATATGTGGACTAAAAAAAATTCTTGTAATTTTGATGATTTTGACCACCCCGGGGTGGTGAAAATTTACAATTCTGGCATGAATATGCACACTTCTTAAAATTCCATATTTTAGGCTCAAAAATGACTTTTGAACATCTATGAACACTGCGCAAATGATATGTGGACTAAAAAAATTTCGTGTAATTTTTATGATTTTGACCACCCCGGGGTGGTGAAAATTTACAATTCTGTCTAGAATTTGCACATTTGTCAAAATTCCCAAATTTAGGCTCAAAATAGACTTTTGAACATCTGTGGACACTGCGCAAATGATATGGGGACTAAAAAACTTCGTGTAATTTTGATGATTTTGACCACCCCGGGGTGGTGAAAATTTACAATTCTGTCAAGAATTTGCACATTTGTCAAAATTCCAAAATTTAGGCTCAAAATAGACTTTTGAACATCTGTGGACACTGCGCAAATCATATGTGGACTAAAAAAATTTCGTGTAATTTTTATGATTTTGACCACCCCGGGGTGGTGAAAATTTACAATTCTGGCATGAATTTGCACATTTGTCAAAATTCCCAAATTTAGGCTCAAAATAGACTTTTGAACATCTATGAACACTGCGCAAATGATATGTGGACTAAAAAAATTTCTTGTAATTTTGATGATTTTGACCACCCCGGGGTGGTGAAAATTTACAATTCTGGCATGAATTTGCACACTTCTTAAAATTCCAAAATTTAGGCTCAAAATAGACTTTTGAACATCTATGGACACTGCGCAAATGATATGTGGACTAAAAAAATTTCGTGTAATTTTGATGATTTTGACCACCCCGGGGTGGTGAAAATTTACAATTCTGGCATGAATTTGCACATTTGTCAAAATTCCCAAATTCAGGCTTAAAATAGACTTTTGAACATCTGTGGACACTGCGCAAATGATATGTGGACAACAAAAATTTCTTGTAATTTTGATGATTTTGACCACCCCGGGGTGGTGAAAATTTACAATTCTGGCAAGAATTTGCACATTTGTCAAAATTCCAAAATTTAGGCTCAAAATAGACTTTTGAACATCTGTGGACACTGCGCAAATGATATGTGGACTAAAAAATTTTCTTGTAATTTTGATGATTTTGACCACCCCGGGGTGGTGAAAATTTACAATTCTGGCATGAATTTGCACATTTGTCAAAATTCCCAAATTTAGGCTCAAAATAGACTTTTGAACATCTGTGGACACTGCGCAAATGATATGTGGACAACAAAAATTTCTTGTAATTTTGATGATTTTGACCACCCCGGGGTGGTGAAAATTTACAATTCTGGCAAGAATTTGCACATTTGTCAAAATTCCCAAATTTAGGCTCAAAATAGACTTTTGAACATCTGTGGACACTGCGCAAATAATATGTGGACTAAAAAATTTTCTTGTAATTTTTATGATTTTGACCACCCCGGGGTGGTGAAAATTTACAATTCTGGCATGAATTTGCACATTTGTCAAAATTCCAAAATTTAGGCTCAAAATAGACTTTTGAAAATCTATGGACACTGCGCAAATGATATGGGGACTAAAAAAATTTCGTGTAATTTTGATGATTTTGACCACCCCGGGGTGGTGAAAATTTACAATTCTGGCAAGAATTTGCACACTTCTTAAAATTCCAAATTTTAGGCTCAAAAAAGACTTTTGAACATCTATGGACACTGCACAAATGATATGGGGACTTAAAAAATTTCTTGTAATTTTGATGATTTTGACCACCCCGGGGTGGTGAAAATTTACAATTCTGGCAAGAATTTCAACATTTGTCAAAATTCCCAAATTTAGGCTCAAAATAGACTTTTGAACATCTATGGACACTGCGCAAATGATATGTGGACTAAAAAAATTTCGTGTAATTTTGATGATTTTGACCACCCCGGGGTGGTGAAAATTTACAATTCTGGCATGAATTTGCACATTTGTCAAAATTCCAAAATTTAGGCTCAAAATAGACTTTTGAACATCTATGGACACTGCGCAAATGATATGGGGACTAAAAAAATTCCTTGTAATTTTGATGATTTTGACCACCCCGGGGTGGTGAAAATTTACAATTCTGGCATGAATTTGCACACTTCTTAAAATTCCAAAATTTAGGCTCAAAATAGACTTTTGAACATCTATGGACACTGCGCAAATGATATGTGGACTAAAAAAATTTCGTGTAATTTTGATGATTTTGACCACCCCGGGGTGGTGAAAATTTACAATTCTGGCATGAATTTGCACATTTGTCAAAATTCCCAAATTCAGGCTTAAAATAGACTTTTGAACATCTGTGGACACTGCGCAAATGATATGTGGACAACAAAAATTTCTTGTAATTTTGATGATTTTGACCACCCCGGGGTGGTGAAAATTTACAATTCTGGCAAGAATTTGCACATTTGTCAAAATTCCGAAATTAAGGCTCAAAATAGACTTTTGAACATCTGTGGACACTGCGCAAATAATATGTGGACTAAAAAATTTTCTTGTAATTTTGATGATTTTGACCACCCCGGGGTGGTGAAAATTTACAATTCTGGCATGAATTTGCACATTTGTCAAAATTCCAAAATTTAGGCTCAAAATAGACTTTTGAAAATCTATGGACACTGCGCAAATGATATGGGGACTAAAAAAATTTCGTGTAATTTTGATGATTTTGACCACCCCGGGGTGGTGAAAATTTACAATTCTGGCAAGAATTTGCACACTTCTTAAAATTCCAAATTTTAGGCTCAAAAAAGACTTTTGAACATCTATGGACACTGCACAAATGATATGGGGACTTAAAAAATTTCTTGTAATTTTGATGATTTTGACCACCCCGGGGTGGTGAAAATTTACAATTCTGGCAAGAATTTCAACATTTGTCAAAATTCCCAAATTTAGGCTCAAAATAGACTTTTGAACATCTATGGACACTGCGCAAATGATATGTGGACTAAAAAAATTTCGTGTAATTTTGATGATTTTGACCACCCCGGGGTGGTGAAAATTTACAATTCTGGCATGAATTTGCACATTTGTCAAAATTCCAAAATTTAGGCTCAAAATAGACTTTTGAACATCTATGGACACTGCGCAAATGATATGGGGACTAAAAAAATTCCTTGTAATTTTGATGATTTTGACCACCCCGGGGTGGTGAAAATTTACAATTCTGGCATGAATTTGCACACTTCTTAAAATTCCAAAATTTAGGCTCAAAATAGACTTTTGAACATCTATGGACACTGTGCAAATGATATGTGGACTAAAAAAATTTCGTGTAATTTTGATGATTTTGACCACCCCGGGGTGGTGAAAATTTACAATTCTGGCATGAATTTGCACATTTGTCAAAATTCCCAAATTCAGGCTTAAAATAGACTTTTGAACATCTGTGGACACTGCGCAAATGATATGTGGACAACAAAAATTTCTTGTAATTTTGATGATTTTGACCACCCCGGGGTGGTGAAAATTTACAATTCTGGCAAGAATTTGCACATTTGTCAAAATTCCAAAATTTAGGCTCAAAATAGACTTTTGAACATCTGTGGACACTGCGCAAATGATATGTGGACTAAAAAATTTTCTTGTAATTTTGATGATTTTGACCACCCCGGGGTGGTGAAAATTTACAATTCTGGCATGAATTTGCACATTTGTCAAAATTCCCAAATTTAGGCTCAAAATAGACTTTTGAACATCTGTGGACACTGCGCAAATGATATGTGGACAACAAAAATTTCTTGTAATTTTGATGATTTTGACCACCCCGGGGTGGTGAAAATTTACAATTCTGGCAAGAATTTGCACATTTGTCAAAATTCCGAAATTTAGGCTCAAAATAGACTTTTGAACATCTGTGGACACTGCGCAAATAATATGTGGACTAAAAAATTTTCTTGTAATTTTGATGATTTTGACCACCCCGGGGTGGTGAAAATTTACAATTCTGGCATGAATTTGCACATTTGTCAAAATTCCAAAATTTAGGCTCAAAATAGACTTTTGAAAATCTATGGACACTGCGCAAATGATATGGGGACTAAAAAAATTTCGTGTAATTTTGATGATTTTGACCACCCCGGGGTGGTGAAAATTTACAATTCTGGCAAGAATTTGCACACTTCTTAAAATTCCAAATTTTAGGCTCAAAAAAGACTTTTGAACATCTATGGACACTGCACAAATGATATGGGGACTTAAAAAATTTCTTGTAATTTTGATGATTTTGACCACCCCGGGGTGGTGAAAATTTACAATTCTGGCAAGAATTTCAACATTTGTCAAAATTCCCAAACTTAGGCTCAAAATAGACTTTTGAACATCTATGGACACTGCGCAAATGATATGTGGACTAAAAAAATTTCGTGTAATTTTGATGATTTTGACCACCCCGGGGTGGTGAAAATTTACAATTCTGGCATGAATTTGCACATTTGTCAAAATTCCCAAATTTAGGCTTAACATAGACTTTTGAACATCTGTGGACACTGCGCAAATGATATGTGGACAACAAAAATTTCTTGTAATTTTGATGATTTTGACCACCCCGGGGTGGTGAAAATTTACAATTCTGGCAAGAATTTGCACATTTGTCAAAATTCCAAAATTTAGGCTCAAAATAGACTTTTGAACATCTGTGGACACTGCGCAAATGATATGTGGACTAAAAAATTTTCTTGTAATTTTGATGATTTTGACCACCCCGGGGTGGTGAAAATTTACAATTCTGGCATGAATTTGCACATTTGTCAAAATTCCCAAATTTAGGCTCAAAATAGACTTTTGAACATCTATGGACACTGCGCAAATGATATGGGGACTAAAAAAATTTCTTGTAATTTTGATGATTTTGACCACCCCGGGGTGGTGAAAATTTACAATTCTGGCAAGAATTTGCACATTTGTCAAAATTCCGAAATTTAGGCTCAAAATAGACTTTTGAACATCTGTGGACACTGCGCAAATGATATGTGGACTAAAAAAATTTCTTGTAATTTTGATGATTTTGACCACCCCGGGGTGGTGAAAATTTAGAATTCTGTCAAGAATTTGCACATTTGTCAAAATTCCCAAATTTAGGCTCAAAATAGACTTTTGAAAATCTATGGACACTGCGCAAATGATATGGGGACTAAAAAAATTTCTTGTAATTTTGATGATTTTGACCACCCCGGGGTGGTGAAAATTTACAATTCTGGCATGAATTTGCATACTTCTTAAAATTCCAAAATTTAGGCTCAAAATAGACTTTTGAACATCTATGGACACTGCGCAAATGATATGGGGACTAAAAAAATTTCGTGTAATTTTGATGATTTTGACCACCCCGGGGTGGTGAAAATTTACAATTCTGGCAAGAATTTGCACATTTGTCAAAATTCCCAAATTCAGGCTTAAAATAGACTTTTGAACATCTGTGGACACTGCGCAAATGATATGTGGACAACAAAAATTTCTTGTAATTTTGATGATTTTGACCACCCCGGGGTGGTGAAAATTTACAATTCTGGCAAGAATTTGCACATTTGTCAAAATTCCAAAATTTAGGCTCAAAATAGACTTTTGAACATCTGTGGACACTGCGCAAATCATATGTGGACTAAAAAATTTTCTTGTAATTTTGATGATTTTGACCACCCCGGGGTGGTGAAAATTTACAATTCTGGCATGAATTTGCACATTTGTCAAAATTCCCAAATTTAGGCTCAAAATAGACTTTTGAACATCTGTGGACACTGCGCAAATGATATGTGGACAACAAAAATTTCTTGTAATTTTGATGATTTTGACCACCCCGGGGTGGTGAAAATTTACAATTCTGGCAAGAATTTGCACATTTGTCAAAATTCCGAAATTTAGGCTCAAAATAGACTTTTGAACATCTGTGGACACTGCGCAAATAATATGTGGACTAAAAAATTTTCTTGTAATTTTGATGATTTTGACCACCCCGGGGTGGTGAAAATTTACAATTCTGGCATGAATTTGCACATTTGTCAAAATTCCAAAATTTAGGCTCAAAATAGACTTTTGAAAATCTATGGACACTGCGCAAATGATATGGGGACTAAAAAAATTTCGTGTAATTTGGATGATTTTGACCACCCCGGGGTGGTGAAAATTTACAATTCTGGCAAGAATTTGCACACTTCTTAAAATTCCAAATTTTAGGCTCAAAAAAGACTTTTGAACATCTATGGACACTGCACAAATGATATGGGGACTTAAAAAATTTCTTGTAATTTTGATGATTTTGACCACCCCGGGATGGTGAAAATTTACAATTCTGGCAAGAATTTCAACATTTGTCAAAATTCCCAAATTTAGGCTCAAAATAGACTTTTGAACATCTATGGACACTGCGCAAATGATATGTGGACTAAAAAAATTTCGTGTAATTTTGATGATTTTGACCACCCCGGGGTGGTGAAAATTTACAATTCTGGCATGAATTTGCACATTTGACAAAATTCCCAAATTTAGGCTCAAAATAGACTTTTGAACATCTATGGACACTGCGCAAATGATATGGGGACTAAAAAAATTCCTTGTAATTTTGATGATTTTGACCACCCCGGGGTGGTGAAAATTTACAATTCTGGCATGAATTTGCACACTTCTTAAAATTCCAAAATTTAGGCTCAAAATAGACTTTTGAACATCTATGGACACTGCGCAAATGATATGTGGACTAAAAAAATTTCGTGTAATTTTGATGATTTTGACCACCCCGGGGTGGTGAAAATTTACAATTCTGGCATGAATTTGCACATTTGTCAAAATTCCCAAATTTAGGCTTAAAATAGACTTTTGAACATCTGTGGACACTGCGCAAATGATATGTGGACAACAAAAATTTCTTGTAATTTTGATGATTTTGACCACCCCGGGGTGGTGAAAATTTACAATTCTGGCAAGAATTTGCACATTTGTCAAAATTCCAAAATTTAGGCTCAAAATAGACTTTTGAACATCTGTGGACACTGCGCAAATGATATGTGGACTAAAAAATTTTCTTGTAATTTTGATGATTTTGACCACCCCGGGGTGGTGAAAATTTACAATTCTGGCATGAATTTGCACATTTGTCAAAATTCCCAAATTTAGGCTCAAAATAGACTTTTGAACATCTATGGACACTGCGCAAATGATATGGGGACTAAAAAAATTTCTTGTAATTTTGATGATTTTGACCACCCCGGGGTGGTGAAAATTTACAATTCTGGCAAGAATTTGCACATTTGTCAAAATTCCGAAATTTAGGCTCAAAATAGACTTTTGAACATCTGTGGACACTGCGCAAATGATATGTGGACTAAAAAATTTTCTTGTAATTTTGATGATTTTGACCACCCCGGGGTGGTGAAAATTTACAATTCTGTCAAGAATTTGCACATTTGTCAAAATTCCCAAATTTAGGCTCAAAATAGACTTTTGAAAATCTATGGACACTGCGCAAATGATATGGGGACTAAATATTTTTTGTCTAATTATTCTGATTTTGACCACCCCGGGGTGGTGAAAATTTACAATTCTGGCATAAATTTGCACACTTCTTAAAATTCAAAATTTTAGGCTCAAAAAGGACTTTTGAACCTGTATGGATACTGCGCAAATGATATGTGGACTAAAAAATTTGTGTAATTTTGATGATTTTGACCACCCCGGGGTGGTGAAAATTTACAATTCTGTCAAGAATTTGCACACTTCTTAAAATTCCAAATTTTAGGCTCAAAAAAGACTTTTGAACATGTATGGATACTGCGGAAATGATATGTGGAATAAAAAATGCCGTGTAATTTTGATGAATTTGACCACCCCGGGGTGGTGAAAATTGACAATTCTGGCAATAATTTGCACATTTGTCAAAATTCCCAAATTTAGGCTCAAAATAGACTTTTGAACATCTGTGGACACTGCGCAAATCATATGTGGACTAAAAAAATTTCTTGTAATTTTGATGATTTTGACCACCCCGGGGTGGTGAAAATTTACAATTCTGGCAAGAATTTGCACATTTGTCAAAATTCCCAAATTTAGGCTCAAAAAAGACTTTTGAACATCTGTGGACACTGCGCAAATGATATGGGGACTAAATATTTTTTGTCTAATTTTTCTGATTTTGACCACCCCGGGGTGGTGAAAATTTATGATTCTGGCATGAATTTGCACACTTCTTAAAATTCCAAATTTTAGACTGAAAAAGGACTTTTGAACATGTATGGATACTACGGAAGTGGTATGTGGATTAAAATTTTTTGTGTAATTTTGATGATTTTGACCACCCCGGGGTGGTGAAAATTTACAATTCTAGCATGAATATGCACACTTCTTAATATTCCAAATTTTAGGCTCAAAATAGACTTTTGAACATCTGTGGACACTGTGCAGATCATATGTGGAGTAAAAAAATTTCGTGTAATTTTTCTGATTTTGACCACCCCGGGGTTGTGAAAATTTACAATTTTGGCAAGAATTTGCACATTTGTCAAAATTCCCAAATTTAGGCTCAAAATAGACTTTTGAACATCTGTGGACACTGCGCAAATGATATGGGGAATAAAAATTTTCTTGTAATTTTGATGATTTTGACCACCCCGGGATGGTGAAAATTTACAATTCTGTCAAGAATTTGCACATTTGTCAAAATTCCAAAATTTAGGCTCAAAAAAGACTTTTGAACATCTATGGACACTGCGCAAATGATATGTGGAATAAAAAATTTCTTGTAATTTTGATAATTTTGACCACCCCGGGGTGGTGAAAATTTACAATTCTGGCAAGAATTTCAACATTTGTCAAAATTCCAAATTTAGGCTCAAAATAGACTTTTGAACATGTATGGACACTCCGCAAATGATATGGGGACTAAATATTTTTTGTCTAATTTTGATGATTTTGACCACCCCGGGGTGGTGAAAATTTACAATTCTGGCAAGAATTTGCTCACTTCTTAAAATTCCAAATTTTAGGCTCAAAAATGACTCTTGAACATCTATGGACACTGCGCAAATGATATGTGGACTAAAAAAATTTCTTGTAATTTTGATGAATTTGACCACCCCGGGGTGGTGAAAATTTACAATTCTGGCAAGAATTTGCACACTTCTTAAAATTCCAAATTTTAGGCTCAAAATAGACTTTTGAACATCTGTGGACACTGCGCAAATGATATGTGGACTAAAAAAATTTCGTGTAATTTTGATGATTTTGACCACCCCGGGGTGGTGAAAATTTACAATTCTGGCATGAATTTGCACACTTCTTAAAATTCCAAATTTTAGGCTAAAAAAAAGACTTTTGAACATCTATAGTCACTGCGCAAATGATATGTGGACTAAAAAAATTTCGTGTAATTTTGATGATTTTGACCATCCCGGGGTGGTGAAAATTTATAATTCTGGCAAGAATTTGCACACTTCTTAAAATTCCAAATTTTAGGCTAAAAAAAGACTTTTGAACATCTATGGTCACTGCGCAAATGATATGTGGACTAAAAAAATTCGTGTAATTTTGATGATTTTGACCACCCCGGGGTGGTGAAAATTTACAATTCTGGCAAGAATTTGCACATTTGTCAAAATTCCCAAATTTAGGCTCAAAATAGACTTTTGAACATCTATGGACACTGCGCAAATGATATGGGGACTTACAAAATTTCTTGTAATTTTGATGATTTTGACCACCCCGGGGTGGTGAAAATTTAGAATTCTGGCATGAATTTGCACATTTGTCAAAATTCCAAAATTTAGGCTCAAAATAGACTTTTGAACATCTATGGACACTGCGCATATGAAATGGGGACTAAAAAAATTTCATGTAATTTTGATGATTTTGACCACCCCGGGGCGGTGAAAATTTACAATTCTGGCATGAATATGCACACTTCTTTAAATTCCATATTTTAGGCTCAAAAATGACTTTTGAACATCTATGAACACTGCGCAAATGATATGGGGACTAAAAAATTCCTTGTAATTTTGATGATTTTGACCACCCCGGGGTGGTGAAAATTTACAATTCTGTCAAGAATTTGCACATTTGTCAAAATTCCCAAATTTAGGCTCAAAATAGACTTTTAAACATCCGTGGACACTGCGCAAATGATATGGGGACTAAATATTTTTTGTCTAATTATTCTGATTTTGACCACCCCAGGGTGGTGAAAATTTACAATTCTGGCATGAATTTGCACACTTCTTAAAATTCCAAATTTTAGACTCAAAAAGGACTTTTGAACATGTGTGGATACTGCGCAAATGATATGTGGACTAAAAAAAATTTGTGTAATTTTGATGATTTTGACCACCCCGGGGTGGTGAAAATTTACAATTCTATCATGAATTTGCACATTTGTCAAAATTCCCAAATTTAGGCTCAAAATAGACTTTTAAACATCTGTGGACACTGCGCAAATGATATGGGGACTAAATATTTTTTGTCTAATTATTCTGATTTTGACCACCCCGGGGTGATGAAAATTTACAATTCTGGCATGAATTTGCACACTTCTTAAAATTCCAAATTTTAGACTCAAAAAGGACTTTTGAACATGTATGGATACTGCGGAAATGATATGTGGACTAAAAAAATTTGTGTAATTTTGATGATTTTGACCACCCCGGGGTGGTGAAAATTTACAATTCTGTCAAGAATTTGCACATTTGTCAAAATTCCCAAATTTAGGCTCAAAATAGACTTTTAAACATCCGTGGACACTGCGCAAATGATATGGGGACTAAATATTTTTTGTCTAATTATTCTGATTTTGACCACCCCAGGGTGGTGAAAATTTACAATTCTGGCATGAATTTGCACACTTCTTAAAATTCCAAATTTTAGACTGAAAAAGGACTTTTGAACATGTGTGGATACTGCGCAAATGATATGTGGACTAAAAAAATTTTGTGTAATTTTGATGATTTTGACCACCCCGGGGTGGTGAAAATTTACAATTCTATCATGAATTTGCACATTTGTCAAAATTCCCAAATTTAGGCTCAAAATAGACTTTTAAACATCTGTGGACACTGCGCAAATGATATGGGGACTAAATATTTTTTGTCTAATTATTCTGATTTTGACCACCCCGGGGTGATGAAAATTTACAATTCTGGCATGAATTTGCACACTTCTTAAAATTCCAAATTTTAGACTCAAAAAGGACTTTTGAACATGTATGGATACTGCGGAAATGATATGTGGACTAAAAAAATTTCTTGTAATTTTGATGATTTTGACCACCCCGGGGTGGTGAAAATTTACAATTCTGTCAAGAATTTGCACATTTGTCAAAATTCCCAAATTTAGGCTCAAAATAGACTTTTGAACATCTGTGGACACTGCGCAAATCATATGTGAACTAAAAATTTTTTGTGTAATTTTGATGATTTTGACCACCCCGGGGTTGTGAAAATTTACAATTCTGTCTAGAATTTGCACATTTGTCAAAATTCCCAAATTTAGGCTCAGAATAGACATTTAAACATCTGTGGACACTGCGCAAATGATATGGGGACTAAATATTTTTTGTCTAATTATTCTGATTTTGACCACCCCGGGGTGGTGAAAATTTACAATTCTGGCATAAATTTGCACACTTCTTAAAATTCAAAATTTTAGACTCAAAAAGGACTTTTGAACCTGTATGGATACTGCGCAAATGATATGTGGACTAAAAAATTTGTGTAATTTTGATGATTTTGACCACCCCGGGGTGGTGAAAATTTACAATTCTGTCAAGAATTTGCACACTTCTTAAAATTCCAAATTTTAGGCTCAAAAAAGACTTTTGAACATCTATGGACACTGCGCAAATGATATGTGGACTAAAAAAATTTCTTGTAATTTTGATGATTTTGACCACCCCGGGGTGGTGAAAATTTACAATTCTGTCAAGAATTTGCACATTTGTCAAAATTCCCAAATTTAGGCTCAAAATAGACTTTTGAACATCTGTGGACACAGCGCAAATCATATGTGGACTAAAAAAAATTCTTGTAATTTTGATGATTTTGACCACCCCGTGGTGGTGAAAATTTATGATTCTGGCATGAATTTGCACACTTCTTAAAATTCCAAATTTTAGACTGAAAAAGGACTTTTAAACATGTATGGATACTGCGGAAATGATATGTGGAATAAAAAATGTCATGTAATTTTGATGAATTTGACCACCCCGGGGTGGTGAAAATTGACAATTCTGGCAATAATTTGCACATTTGTCAAAATTCCCAAATTTAGGCTCAAAATAGACTTTTGAACATCTGTGGACACTGCGCAAATCATATGTGGACTAAAAAAATTTCTTGTAATTTTGATGATTTTGACCAACCCGGGGTGGTGAAAATTTACAATTCTGGCAAGAATTTGCACATTTGTCAAAATTCCCAAATTTAGGCTCAAAATAGACTTTTGAACATCTGTGGACACTGCGCAAATGATATGGGGACTAAATATTTTTTGTCTAATTTTGATGATTTTGACCACCCCGTGGTGGTGAAAATTTATGATTCTGGCATGAATTTGCACACTTCTTAAAATTCCAAATTTTAGACTGAAAAAGGACTTTTGAACATGTATGGATACTGCGGAAGTGATATGTGGAATAAAAAATTTCTTGTAATTTTGATGAATTTGACCACCCCGGGGTGGTGAAAATTTACAATTCTGGCAATAATTTGCACATTTGTCAAAATTCCCAAATTTAGGCTCAAAATAGACTTTTGAACATCTGTGGACACTGCGCAAATCATATGTGGAGTAAAAATTTTTTGTGTAATTTTGATGATTTTGACCACCCCGGTGTTGTGAAAATTTACAATTCTGGCAAGAATTTGCACATTTGTCAAAATTCCCAAATTTAGGCTCAAAATAGACTTTTGAACATCTGTGAACACTGCGCAAATGATATGGGGAATAAAAATTTTCTTGTAATTTTGATGATTTTGACCACCCCGGGATGGTGAAAATTTACAATTCTGTCAAGAATTTGCACATTTGTCAAAATTCCAAAATTTAGGCTCAAAAAAGACTTTTGAACATCTATGGACACTGCGCAAATGATATGTGGAATAAAAAAATTTCTTGTAATTTTGATAATTTTGACCACCCCGGGGTGGTGAAAATTTACAATTCTGGCAAGAATTTCAGCATTTGTCAAAATTCCAAATTTAGGCTCAAAATAGACTTTTGAACATCTATGGACACTGCGCAAATGATATGGGGACTAAATATTTTTTGTCTAATTTTGATGATTTTGACCACCCCGGGGTGGTGAAAATTTACAATTCTGGCATGAATTTGCTCACTTCTTAAAATTCCAAATTTTAGGCTCAAAAATGACTCTTGAACATCTGTGGACACTGCGCAAATGATATGTGGACTAAAAAAATTTCTTGTAATTTTGATGAATTTGACCACCCCGGGGTGGTGAAAATTTACAATTCTGGCAAGAATTTGCACACTTCTTAAAATTCCAAATTTTAGGCTCAAAATAGACTTTTGAACATCTGTGGACACTGCGCAAATGATATGTGGACTAAAAAACAATTCGTGTAATTTTGATGATTTTGACCACCCCGGGGTGGTGAAAATTTACAATTCTGGCAAGAATTTGCACATTTGTCAAAATTCCCAAATTTAGGCTCAAAATAGACTTTTGAACATCTGTGGACACTGCGCAAATGATATGGGGACTAATTTTTTTGGGTCTAATTTTGATGATTTTGACCACCCCGGGGTGGTGAAAATTTACAATTCTGTCTAGAATTTGCACATTTTTCAAAATTCCCAAATTTAGGCTCAAAATAGACTTTTGAACATCTGTGGACACTGTGCAAATGATATGTGTACTATTTTTTTTGGGTCTAATTTTGATGATTTTGACCACCCCGGGATGGTGAAAATTTACAATTCTGGCAAGAATTTGCACATTTGTCAAAATTCCAAAATTTAGGCTCAAAATAGACTTTTGAACATCTGTGGACACTGCGCAAATGATATGGGGACTTAAACAAATTTCTTGTAATTTTAATGATTTTGACCACCCCGGGGTGGTGAAAATTTACAATTCTGGCATGAATTTGCACACTTCTTAAAATTCCAAATTTTAGGCTCAAAAAAGACTTTTGAACATCTATGGACACTGCGCAAATGATATGTGGACTAAAAAAATTTCGTGTAATTTTGATGATTTTGACCACCCCGGGGTGGTGAAAATTTACAATTCTGGCATGAATTTGCACACTTCTTAAAATTCCAAATTTTAGGCTCAAAAAAGACTTTTGAACATCTATGGACACTGCGCAAATGATATGGGGACTAAAAAAAATTCGTGTAATTTTGAAGATTTTGACCACCCCGGGGTGGTGAAAATTTACAATTCTGGCATGAATTTGCACACTTCATAAAATTCCAAATTTTAGGCTAAAAAAAAGACTTTTGAACATCTATGGTCACTGCGCAAATGATATGTGGACTAAAAAAAATTCTTGTAATTTTGATGATTTTGACCACCCCGGGCTGATGAAAATTTACAATTCTGACAACAATTTGCACATTTGTCAAAATTCCAAAATTTAGGCTCAAAATAGACTTTTGATCATCTGTGGACACTGCGCAAATGATATGGGGACTATTTTTGTTGGGTTTAATTTTGATGATTTTGACCACCCCGGGGTGGTGAAAATTTACAATTCTGGCATGAATTTGCACATTTGTCAAAATTCCAAAATTAAGGCTCAAAATAGACTTTTGAACATCTGTGGACACTGCGCAAATGATATGGGGACTAATTTTTTTGGGTCTAATTTTGATGATTTTGACCATCCCGGGGTGGTGAAAATTTACAATTCGGGCATGAATTTGCACATTTTTCAAAATTCCCAAATTTAGGCTCAAAATAGACTTTTGAACATCTGTGGACACTGCGCAAATGATATGTGGACTAATTTTTTTGGGTCTAATTTTGATGATTTTGACCACGCCGGGGTGGTGAAAATTTACAATTCTGGCAAGAATTTGCACACTTCTTAAAATTCCAAATTTTAGGCTCAAAAAAGACTTTTGAAGATCTTTGGACACTGCACAAATGATAGGGGGACTTAATTTTTTTTTTCGATTTTGATGATTTTGACCACCCCGGGGTGGTGAAAATTTACAATTCTGGCATGAATTTGCACATTTGTCAAAATTCCAAAATTTAGGCTCAAAATAGACTTTTGAACATCTGTGGACACTGCGCAGATCATATGTGGATTAAAAAAATTTCGTGTAATTTTGATGATTTTGACCACCCCGGGGTGGTGAAAATTTACAATTCTGGCAAGAATTTGCACATTTGTCAAAATTCCCAAATTTAGGCTCAAAATAGACTTTTGAACATCTGTGGACACTGCGCAAATGATATGGGGACTTAAACAAATTTCGTGTAATTTTGATGATTTTGACCACCCCGGGGTGGTGAAAATTTACAATTCTGGCATGAAATTCAAAATTTTAGGCTCAAAAAAGACTTTTGAACATCTGTGGTCACTGCGCAAATGATATGTGGACTTAAAAAAATTTCGTGTAATTTTGATGATTTTGACCATCCCGGGGTGGTGAAAATTTACAATTCTGGCAAGAATTTGCACATTTGTCAAAATTGCAAAATTAAGGCTCAAAATAGACTTTTGAACATCTGTGGACACTGCGCAAATGATATGGGGACTAATTTTTTTGGGTCTAATTTTGATGATTTTGACCACCCTGGGGTGGTGAAAATTTACAATTCTGGCATGAATTTGCACATTTTTCAAAATTCCCAAATTTAGGCTCAAAATAGACTTTTGAACATCTGTGGACACTGCGCAAATGATATGGGGACTAAAAAAAATTCGTGTAATTTTGAAGATTTTGACCACCCCGGGGTGGTGAAAATTTACAATTCTGGCATGAATTTGCACACTTCATAAAATTCCAAATTTTAGGCTAAAAAAAAGACTTTTGAACATCTATGGTCACTGCGCAAATGATATGTGGACTAAAAAAAATTCTTGTAATTTTGATGATTTTGACCACCCCGGGCTGATGAAAATTTACAATTCTGACAACAATTTGCACATTTGTCAAAATTCCAAAATTTAGGCTCAAAATAGACTTTTGATCATCTGTGGACACTGCGCAAATGATATGGGGACTAATTTTTTTCGGTCTAATTTTGATGATTTTGACCACCCCGGGGTGGTGAAAATTTACAATTCTGGCAAGAATTTGCACACTTCTTAAAATTCCAAATTTTAGGCTCAAAAAAGACTTTTGAAGATCTTTGGACACTGCACAAATGATAGGGGGACTTAATTTTTTTTTTCGAATTTGATGATTTTGACCACCCCGGGGTGGTGAAAATTTACAATTCTGGCATGAATTTGCACATTTGTCAAAATTCCAAAATTTAGGCTCAAAATAGACTTTTGAACATCTGTGGACACTGCGCAGATCATATGTGGATTAAAAAAATTTCGTGTAATTTTGATGATTTTGACCACCCCGGGGTTGTGAAAATTTACAATTCTGGCAAGAATTTGCACATTTGTCAAAATTCCCAAATTTAGGCTCAAAATAGACTTTTGAACATCTGTGGACACTGCGCAAATGATATGGGGACTTAAACAAATTTCTTGTAATTTTGATGATTTTGACCACCCCGGGGTGGTGAAAATTTACAATTCTGGCATGAAATTCAAAATTTTAGGCTCAAAAAAGACTTTTGAACATCTGTGGTCACTGCGCAAATGATATGTGGACTTAAAAAAAATTTGTGTAATTTTGATGATTTTGACCATCCCGGGGTGGTGAAAATTTACAATTCTGGCAAGAATTTGCACATTTGTCAAAATTGCAAAATTAAGGCTCAAAATAGACTTTTGAACATCTGTGGACACTGCGCAAATGATATGGGGACTAATTTTTTTGGGTCTAATTTTGATGATTTTGACCACCCTGGGGTGGTGAAAATTTACAATTCTGGCATGAATTTGCACATTTTTCAAAATTCCCAAATTTAGGCTCAAAATAGACTTTTGAACATCTATGGACACTGCGCAAATGATATGTGGACTATTTTTTTTGGGTCTAATTTTGATGATTTTGACCACCCCGGGGTGGTGAAAATTTACAATTCTGGCAAGAATTTGCACATTTGTCAAAATTCCCAAATTTAGGCTCAAAATAGACTTTTGAACATCTGTGGACACTGCGCAAATGATATGGGGAATTAAACAAATTTCTTGTAATTTTGATGATTTTGACCACCCCGGGGTGGTCAAAATTTACAATTTTTGGCATGAATTTGCACACTTCTAAAAATTCCAAATTTTAGGCTCAAAATAGACTTTTGAACATTGATGGACACTGCGCAAATGATATGTGGACTAAAAAAAAATTCTTGTAATTTTGATGATTATTACCACCCCGGGGTCGTCAAAATTTACAATTCTGGCATGAATTTGCACACTTCTTAAAATTCCAAATTTTAGGCTCAAAAAAGACTTTTGAACACCTATGGACACTGCGCAAATGAAATGTGGACTAAAAAAAATTCTTGTAATTTTGATGATTTTGACCACCCCGGGGTGGTGAAAATTTACAATTCTGGCAAGAATTTGCACATTTGTCAAAATTCCAAAATTTAGGCTCAAAATAGACTTTTGAACATCTGTGGACACTGCGCAAATGATATGGGAGACTTAAAATTTTTTTTTGTAATTTTGATGATTTGACCACCACGGGGTGGTGAAAATTTACAATTCTGGCATGAATTCGCACACTTCTTAAAATTCCAAATTTTAGGCTCAAAAAAGACTTTTGAACATCTATGGACACTGCGCAAATGATATGTGGACTAAACAAATTTTGTGTAATTTTGATGATTTTGACCACCCCGGGATGGTGAAAATTTACAATTCTGGCAAGAATTTGCATATTTGTCAAAATTCCAAAATTTAGGCACAAAATAGACTTTTGAACATCTGTGGACACTGCGCAAATGATATGAGGACTATTTTTTTTGGGTTTAATTTTGATGATTTTGACCACCCCGGGGTGGTGAAAATTTACAATTCTGGCATGAATTTGCACATTTGTCAAAATTCCAAAATTAAGGCTCAAAATAGACTTTTGAACATCTGTGGACACTGTGCAAATGATATGGGGACTAATTTTTTTGTGTCTAATTTTGATGATTTTGAGCACCCCGGGGTGGTGAAAATTTACAATTCGGGCATGAATTTGCACATTTTTCAAAATTCCCAAATTTAGGCTCAAAATAGACTTTTGAACATCTGTGGACACTGCGCAAATGATATGTGGACTAATTTTTTTGGGTCTAATTTTGATGATTTTGACCACCCCGGGGTGGTGAAAATTTACAATTCTGGCAAGAATTTGCACATTTGTCAAAATTCCAAAATTTAGGCTCAAAAGAGACTTTTGAACATCTGTGGACACTGCGCCAATGATACGGGGACTTAAATTCTTTTTGTGTAATTTTGATGATTTTGACCACCCCGGGGTGGTGAAAATTTACAATTCTGGCATGAATTTGCACACTTCTTAAAATTCCAAATTTTAGGCTCAAAAAAAACTTTTGAACATCTATGGACACTGCGCAAATGATATCTGGACTAAACAAATTTTGTGTAATTTTGATGATTTTGAAATCCCGGGGTGGTGAAAATTTACAATTCTGGCAAGAATTTGCATATTTGTCAAAATTCCCAAATTTAGGCTCAAAAAAGACTTTTGAACATCTGTGGACACTGCACAAATGATATGGGGAGTAAATATTTTTTGTCTAATTTTGATGATTTTGACCACCCCGGGGTGGTGAAAATTTACAATTCTGACAACAATTTGCACATTTGTCAAAATTCCAAAATTTAGGCTCAAAATAGACTTTTGATCATCTGTGGACACTGCGCAAATGATATGGGGACTATTTTTTTTGGGTTTAATTTTTCTGATTTTGACCACCCCGGGGTGGTGAAAATTTACAATTCTGTCTAGAATTTGCACATTTGTCAAAATTCCAAAATTTAGGCTCAAAATAGACTTTTGAACATCTGTGGACACTGCGCAAATGATATGGGAGACTTAAAATTTTTTTTTGTAATTTTGATGATTTGACCACCACGGGGTGGTGAAAATTTACAATTCTGGCATGAATTCGCACACTTCTTAAAATTCCAAATTTTAGGCTCAAAAAAGACTTTTGAACATCTATGGACACTGCGCAAATGATATGTGGACTAAAAAAATTTTGTGTAATTTTGATGATTTTGACCACCCCGGGATGGTGAAAATTTACAATTCTGGCAAGAATTTGCATATTTGTCAAAATTCCAAAATTTAGGCACAAAATAGACTTTTGAACATCTGTGGACACTGCGCAAATGATATGAGGACTATTTTTTTTGGGTTTAATTTTGATGATTTTGACCACCCCGGGGTGGTGAAAATTTACAATTCTGGCAAGAATTTGCACATTTGTCAAAATTGCAAAATTAAGGCTCAAAATAGACTTTTGAACATCTGTGGACACTGCGCAAATGATATGGGGACTAATTTTTTTGGGTCTAATTTTGATGATTTTGACCACCCTGGGGTGGTGAAAATTTACAATTCTGGCATGAATTTGCACATTTTTCAAAATTCCCAAATTTAGGCTCAAAATAGACTTTTGAACATCTGTGGACACTGCGCAAATGATATGTGGACTATTTTTTTTGGGTCTAATTTTGATGATTTTGACCACCCCGGGGTGGTGAAAATTTACAATTCTGGCAAGAATTTGCACATTTGTCAAAATTCCCAAATTTAGGCTCAAAATAGACTTTTGAACATCTGTGGACACTGCGCAAATGATATGGGGAATTAAACAAATTTCTTGTAATTTTGATGATTTTGACCACCCCGGGGTGGTCAAAATTTACAATTTTTGGCATGAATTTGCACACTTCTAAAAATTCCAAATTTTAGGCTCAAAATAGACTTTTGAACATTGATGGACACTGCGCAAATGATATGTGGACTAAAAAAAAATTCTTGTAATTTTGATGATTATTACCACCCCGGGGTCGTCAAAATTTACAATTCTGGCATGAATTTGCACACTTCTTAAAATTCCAAATTTTAGGCTCAAAAAAGACTTTTGAACACCTATGGACACTGCGCAAATGAAATGTGGACTAAAAAAAATTCTTGTAATTTTGATGATTTTGACCACCCCGGGGTGGTGAAAATTTACAATTCTGGCAAGAATTTGCACATTTGTCAAAATTCCAAAATTTAGGCTCAAAATAGACTTTTGAACATCTGTGGACACTGCGCAAATGATATGGGAGACTTAAAATTTTTTTTTGTAATTTTGATGATTTGACCACCCCGGGGTGGTGAAAATTTACAATTCTGGCATGAATTCGCACACTTCTTAAAATTCCAAATTTTAGGCTCAAAAAAGACTTTTGAACATCTATGGACACTGCGCAAATGATATGTGGACTAAACAAATTTTGTGTAATTTTGATGATTTTGACCACCCCGGGATGGTGAAAATTTACAATTCTGGCAAGAATTTGCATATTTGTCAAAATTCCAAAATTTAGGCACAAAATAGACTTTTGAACATCTGTGGACACTGCGCAAATGATATGAGGACTATTTTTTTTGGGTTTAATTTTGATGATTTTGACCACCCCGGGGTGGTGAAAATTTACAATTCTGGCATGAATTTGCACATTTGTCAAAATTCCAAAATTAAGGCTCAAAATAGACTTTTGAACATCTGTGGACACTGTGCAAATGATATGGGGACTAATTTTTTTGTGTCTAATTTTGATGATTTTGAGCACCCCGGGGTGGTGAAAATTTACAATTCGGGCATGAATTTGCACATTTTTCAAAATTCCCAAATTTAGGCTCAAAATAGACTTTTGAACATCTGTGGACACTGCGCAAATGATATGTGGACTAATTTTTTTGGGTCTAATTTTGATGATTTTGACCACCCCGGGGTGGTGAAAATTTACAATTCTGGCAAGAATTTGCACATTTGTCAAAATTCCAAAATTTAGGCTCAAAAGAGACTTTTGAACATCTGTGGACACTGCGCCAATGATACGGGGACTTAAATTCTTTTTGTGTAATTTTGATGATTTTGACCACCCCGGGGTGGTGAAAATTTACAATTCTGGCATGAATTTGCACACTTCTTAAAATTCCAAATTTTAGGCTCAAAAAAAACTTTTGAACATCTATGGACACTGCGCAAATGATATCTGGACTAAACAAATTTTGTGTAATTTTGATGATTTTGAAATCCCGGGGTGGTGAAAATTTACAATTCTGGCAAGAATTTGCATATTTGTCAAAATTCCCAAATTTAGGCTCAAAAAAGACTTTTGAACATCTGTGGACACTGCACAAATGATATGGGGAGTAAATATTTTTTGTCTAATTTTGATGATTTTGACCACCCCGGGGTGGTGAAAATTTACAATTCTGACAACAATTTGCACATTTGTCAAAATTCCAAAATTTAGGCTCAAAATAGACTTTTGATCATCTGTGGACACTGCGCAAATGATATGGGGACTATTTTTTTTGGGTTTAATTTTTCTGATTTTGACCACCCCGGGGTGGTGAAAATTTACAATTCTGTCTAGAATTTGCACATTTGTCAAAATTCCAAAATTTAGGCTCAAAATAGACTTTTGAACATCTGTGGACACTGCGCAAATGATATGGGAGACTTAAAATTTTTTTTTGTAATTTTGATGATTTGACCACCACGGGGTGGTGAAAATTTACAATTCTGGCATGAATTCGCACACTTCTTAAAATTCCAAATTTTAGGCTCAAAAAAGACTTTTGAACATCTATGGACACTGCGCAAATGATATGTGGACTAAAAAAATTTTGTGTAATTTTGATGATTTTGACCACCCCGGGATGGTGAAAATTTACAATTCTGGCAAGAATTTGCATATTTGTCAAAATTCCAAAATTTAGGCACAAAATAGACTTTTGAACATCTGTGGACACTGCGCAAATGATATGAGGACTATTTTTTTTGGGTTTAATTTTGATGATTTTGACCACCCCGGGGTGGTGAAAATTTACAATTCTGGCATGAATTTGCACATTTGTCAAAATTCCAAAATTAAGGCTCAAAATAGACTTTTGAACATCTGTGGACACTGTGCAAATGATATGGGGACTAATTTTTTTGTGTCTAATTTTGATGATTTTGAGCACCCCGGGGTGGTGAAAATTTACAATTCGGGCATGAATTTGCACATTTTTCAAAATTCCCAAATTTAGGCTCAAAATAGACTTTTGAACATCTGTGGACACTGCGCAAATGATATGTGGACTAATTTTTTTGGGTCTAATTTTGATGATTTTGACCACCCCGGGGTGGTGAAAATTTACAATTCTGGCAAGAATTTGCACATTGGTCAAAATTCCAAAATTTAGGCTCAAAAGAGACTTTTGAACATCTGTGGACACTGCGCCAATGATACGGGGACTTAAATTCTTTTTGTGTAATTTTGATGATTTTGACCACCCCGGGGTGGTGAAAATTTACAATTCTGGCATGAATTTGCACACTTCTTAAAATTCCAAATTTTAGGCTCAAAAAAAACTTTTGAACATCTATGGACACTGCGCAAATGATATCTGGACTAAACAAATTTTGTGTAATTTTGATGATTTTGAAATCCCGGGGTGGTGAAAATTTACAATTCTGGCAAGAATTTGCATATTTGTCAAAATTCCCAAATTTAGGCTCAAAAAAGACTTTTGAACATCTGTGGACACTGCACAAATGATATGGGGAGTAAATATTTTTTGTCTAATTTTGATGATTTTGACCACCCCGGGGTGGTGAAAATTTACAATTCTGACAACAATTTGCACATTTGTCAAAATTCCAAAATTTAGGCTCAAAATAGACTTTTGATCATCTGTGGACACTGCGCAAATGATATGGGGACTATTTTTTTTGGGTTTAATTTTTCTGATTTTGACCACCCCGGGGTGGTGAAAATTTACAATTCTGTCTAGAATTTGCACATTTGTCAAAATTCCAAAATTTAGGCTCAAAATAGACTTTTGAACATCTGTGGACACTGCGCAAATGATATGGGGACTAATTTTTTTGGGTCTAATTTTGATGATTTTGACCATCCCGGGGTGGTGAAAATTTACAATTCTGGCATGAATTTGCACATTTTTCAAAATTCCCAAATTTAGGCTCAAAATAGACTTTTGAACATCTGTGGACACTGCGCAAATGATATGTGGACTAATTTTTTTGGGTCTAATTTTGATGATTTTGACCACCCCGGGGTGGTGAAAATTTACAATTCTGGCAAGAATTTGCACATTTGTCAAAATTCCAAAATTTAGGCTCAAAATAGACTTTTGAACATCTGTGGACACTGCGCAGATCATATGTGGATTAAAAAAATTTCGTGTAATTTTGATGATTTTGACCACCCCGGGGTTGTGAAAATTTACAATTCTGGCAAGAATTTGCACATTTGTCAAAATTACCAAATTTAGGCTCAAAATAGACTTTTGAACATCTGTGGACACTGCGCAAATGATATGGGGACTTAAACAAATTTCTTGTAATTTTGATGATTTTGACCACCCCGGGGTGGTCAAAATTTACAATTTTTGGCATGAATTTGCACACTTCTAAAAATTCAAAATTTTAGGCTCAAAAAAGACTTTTGAACATCTATGGTCACTGCGCAAATGATATGTGGACTTAAAAAAATTTCTTGTAATTTTGATGATTTTGACCACCCCGGGGTGGTGAAAATTTACAATTCTGGCATGAAATTCAAAATTTTAGGCTCAAAAAAGACTTTTGAACATCTGTGGTCACTGCGCAAATGATATGTGGACTTAAAAAAATTTCGTGTAATTTTGATGATTTTGACCATCCCGGGGTGGTGAAAATTTACAATTCTGGCAAGAATTTGCACATTTGTCAAAATTGCAAAATTTAGGCTCAAATTAGACTTTTGAACATCTATGGACACTGCGCAAATGATATGTGGACTATTTTTTTTGGGTCTAATTTTGATGATTTTGACTACCCCGGGGTGGTGAAAATTTACAATTCTGGCAAGAATTTGCACATTTGTCAAAATTCCAAAATTTAGGCTCAAAATAGACTTTTGAACATCTGTGGACACTGCGCAAATGATATGTGGACTAAAAAAAATTCGTCTAATTTTGATGATTTTGACCACCCCGGGGTGGTGAAAATTTACAATTCTGGCATGAATTTGCACACTTCTTAAAATTCCAAATTTTAGGCTCAAAAAAGACTTTTGAACATCTATGGACACTGCGCAAATGATATGGGGACTAAAAAAAATTCGTGTAATTTTGAAGATTTTGACCACCCTGGGGTGGTGAAAATTTACAATTCTGGCATGAATTTGCACACTTCTTAAAATTCCAAATTTTAGGCAAAAAAAAAAGACTTTTGAACATCTATGGTCACTGCGCAAATGATATGGGGACTAAAAAAAATTCGTGTAATTTTGATGATTTTGACCACCCCGGGGTGGTGAAAATTTACAATTCTGGCATGAATTTGCACACTTCTTAAAATTCCAAATTTTAGGCTCAAAAAAGACTTTTGAACATCTATGGACACTGCGCAAATGATATGTGGACTACAAAAATTTCGTGTAATTTTGATGATTTTGACCACCCCGGGGTGGTGAAAATTTACAATTCTGGCAAGAATTTGCACATTTGTCAAAATTCCAAAATTTAGGCTCAAAATAGACTTTTGAACATCTGTGGACACTGCGCAGATCATATGTGGATTAAAAAAATTTCGTGTAATTTTTCTGATTTTGACCACCCCGGGGTTGTGAAAATTTACAATTCTGTCAAGAATTTGCACATTTGTCAAAATTCCCAAATTTAGGCTCAAAATAGACTTTTGAACATCTATGGACACTGCGCAAATGATATGGGGACTTAAACAAATTTCTTGTAATTTTGATGATTTTGACCACCCCGGGGTGGTCAAAATTTACAATTTTTGGCATGAATTTGCACACTTCTAAAAATTCAAAATTTTAGGCTCAAAAAAGACTTTTGAACATCTGTGGTCACTGCGCAAATGATATGTGGACTAAAAAAATTTCTTGTAATTTTGATGATTTTGACCATCCCGGGGTGGTGAAAATTTACAATTCTGGCAAGAATTTGCACATTTGTCAAAATTGCAAAATTAAGGCTCAAAAAAGACTTTTGAACATCTATGGACACTGCGCAAATGATATGGGGACTAATTTTTTTGGGTCTAATTTTGATGATTTTGACCACCCCAGGGTGGTGAAAATTTACAATTCTGGCATGAATTTGCACATTTTTCAAAATTCCCAAATTTAGGCTCAAAATAGACTTTTGAACATCTGTGGACACTGCGCAAATGATATGTGGACTAAAAAAAAATTCTTGTAATTTTGATGATTTTGACCACCCCGGGGTGGTGAAAATTTACAATTCTGGCATGAATTTGCACACTTCTAAAAATTCCAAATTTTAGGCTCAAAATAGACTTTTGAACATCTATGGACACTGCGCAAATGATATGTGGACTAAAAAAAAATTCTTGTAATTTTGATGATTTTTACCACCCCGGGGTCGTCAAAATTTACAATTCTGGCATGAATTTGCACACTTCTTAAAATTCCAAATTTTAGGCTCAAAAAAGACTTTTGAACATCTATGGACACTGCGCAAATGAAATGTGGACTAAAAAAATTTCTTGTAATTTTGATGATTTTGACCACCCCGGGGTGGTGAAAATTTACAATTCTGGCAAGAATTTGCACATTTGTCAAAATTCCAAAATTTAGGCTCAAAAGAGACTTTTGAACATCTGTGGACACTGCGCAAATGATATGGGGGACTTAAATTTTGTTGTTGTAATTTTGATGATTTGACCACCACAGGGTGGTGAAAATTTACAATTCTGGCATGAATTTGCACACTTCTTAAAATTCCAAATTTTAGGCTCAAAAAAGACTTTTGAACATCTATGGACACTGCGCAAATGATATGTGGACTAAACAAATTTTGTGTAATTTTGATGATTTTGACCACCCCGGGATGGTGAAAATTTACAATTCTGGCAAGAATTTGCATATTTGTCAAAATTCCAAAATTTAGGCTCAAAATAGACTTTTGAACATCTGTGGACACTGCGCAAATGATATGAGGACTATTTTTTTTGGGTTTAATTTTGATGATTTTGACCACCCCGGGGTGGTGAAAATTTACAATTCTGGCATGAATTTGCACATTTGTCAAAATTCCAAAATTAAGGCTCAAAATAGACTTTTGAACATCTGTGGACACTGTGCAAATGATATGGGGACTAATTTTTTTGGGTCTAATTTTGATGATTTTGAGCACCCCGGGGTGTTGAAAATTTACAATTCTGGCATGAATTTGCACATTTTTCAAAATTCCCAAATTTAGGCTCAAAATAGACTTTTGAACATCTGTGGACACTGCGCAAATGATATGTGGACTAATTTTTTTGGGTCTAATTTTGATGATTTTGACCACCCCGGGGTGGTGAAAATTTACAATTCTGGCAAGAATTTGCACATTTGTCAAAATTCCCAAATTTAGGCTCAAAAGAGACTTTTGAACATCTGTGGACACTGCGCCAATGATATGGGGACTTAAATTCTTTTTGTGTAATTTTGATGATTTTGACCACCCCGGGGTGGTGAAAATTTACAATTCTGGCATGAATTTGCACACTTCTTAAAATTCCAAATTTTAGGCTCAAAAAAGACTTTTGAACATCTATGGACACTGCGCAAATGATATCTGGACTAAACAAATTTTGTGTAATTTTGATGATTTTGAAATCCCGGGGGGGTGAAAATTTACAATTCTGGCATGAATTTGCATATTTGTCAAAATTACAAAATTTAGGCTCAAAATAGACTTTTGAACATCTGTGGACACTGCACAAATGATATGGGGAGTAAATATTTTTTGTCTAATTTTGATGATTTTGACCACCCCGGGGTGGTGAAAATTTACAATTCTGACAACAATTTGCACATTTGTCAAAATTCCAAAATTTAGGCTCAAAATAGACTTTTGAACATCTGTGGACACTGCGCAAATGATATGTGGACTAAATATTTTTTTTCGATTTTGATGATTTTGACCACTCCGGGGTGGTGAAAATTTACAATTCTGGCAAGAATTTGCACACTTCTTAAAATTTCAGATTTTAAGCTCAAAAAAGACTTTTGAAGATCTTTGGACACTGCACAAATGATAGGGGGACTTAATTTTTTTTTTCGATTTTGATGATTTTGACCACCCTGGGGTGGTGAATTTTACAATTCTGGCAAGAATTTGCACAATTCTTTCAATTCCAAATTTTAGGCTCAAAAAAGACTTTGAACATCTATGGACACTGCGCAAATGATATGTGGACTAAAAAAATTTTGTGTAATTTTGATGATTTTGACCACCCCGGGATGGTGAAAATTTACAATTCTGGCATGAATTTGCACACTTCTTAAAATTCCAAATTTTAGGCTCAAAAAAGACTTTTGAACATCTATGGACACTGCGCAAATGATATGTGGACTAAAAAAATTTCTTGTAATTTTGATGATTTTGACCACACCGGGGTGGTGAAAATTTACAATTCTGTCAAGAATTTGTACATTTGTCAAAATTCCAAAATTTAGGCTCAAAAAAGACTTTTGAACATCTGTGGATACTGCGCAAATGATATGGGGACTAAAAAAAATTGTTGTAATTATTCTGATTTCGACCACCCCGGGATGGTGAAAATTTACAATTCTGGCATGAATTTGCACACTTCTTCAAATTCCAAATTTTAGGCTCAAAAAAGACTTTTGAACATCTGTGGACACTGCGCAAATGATATTGGGGACTAAAAAAACTTTGTGTAATTTTGATGATTTTGACCACCCCGGGGTGGTGAAAATTTACAATTCTGTCAAGAATTTGTACATTTGTCAAAATTCCAAAATTTAGGCTCAAAAAAGACTTTTGAACATCTGTGGATACTGCGCAAATGATATGTGGACTAAAAACAATTCTTGTAATTATTCTGATTTTGACCACCCCGGGATGGTGAAAATTTACAATTCTGGCATGAATTTGCACACTTCTTAAAATTCCAAATTTTAGGCTCAAAAAAGACTTTTGAACATCTATGGACACTGCGCAAATGATATGTGGACTAAAAAAAATTCTTGTAATTTTGATGATTTTGACCACCCCGGGGTGGTGAAAATTTACAATTCTGGCAAGAATTTGCACATTTGTCAAAATTGCAAAATTTAGGCTCAAAATAGACTTTTGAACATCTGTGGACACTGCGCAGATCATATGTGGATTAAAAAAATTTCGTGTAATTTTTCTGATTTTGACCACCCCGGGGTGGTGAAAATTTACAATTCTGGCATGAAATTCAAAATTTTAGGCTCAAAAAAGACTTTTGAACATCTGTGGTCACTGCGCAAATGATATGTGGACTTAAAAAAATTTCGTGTAATTTTGATGATTTTGACCATCCCGGGGTGGTGAAAATTTAGAATTCTGTCAAGAATTTGCACATTTGTCAAAATTGCAAAATTTAGGCTCAAAATAGACTTTTGAACATCTATGGACACTGCGCAAATGATATGTGGACTATTTTTTTTGGGTCTAATTTTGATGATTTTGACCACCCCGGGGTGGTGAAAATTTACAATTCTGGCAAGAATTTGCACATTTGTCAAAATTCCCAAATTTAGGCTCAAAATAGACTTTTGAACATCTGTGGACACTGCGCAAATGATATGGGGAATTAAACAAATTTCTTGTAATTTTGATGATTTTGACCACCCCGGGATGGTGAAAATTTACAATTCTGGCATGAATTTGCACACTTCTTAAAATTCCAAATTTTAGGCTCAAAAAAGACTTTTGAACATCTATGGACACTGCGCAAATGATATGTGGACTAAAAAAAATTCTTGTAATTTTGATGATTTTGACCACCCCGGGGTGGTGAAAATTTACAATTCTGGCAAGAATTTGCACATTTGTCAAAATTGCAAAATTTAGGCTCAAAATAGACTTTTGAACATCTGTGGACACTGCGCAGATCATATGTGGATTAAAAAAATTTCGTGTAATTTTTCTGATTTTGACCACCCCGGGGTGGTGAAAATTTACAATTCTGGCATGAAATTCAAAATTTTAGGCTCAAAAAAGACTTTTGAACATCTGTGGTCACTGCGCAAATGATATGTGGACTTAAAAAAATTTCGTGTAATTTTGATGATTTTGACCATCCCGGGGTGGTGAAAATTTAGAATTCTGTCAAGAATTTGCACATTTGTCAAAATTGCAAAATTTAGGCTCAAAATAGACTTTTGAACATCTATGGACACTGCGCAAATGATATGTGGACTATTTTTTTTGGGTCTAATTTTGATGATTTTGACCACCCCGGGGTGGTGAAAATTTACAATTCTGGCAAGAATTTGCACATTTGTCAAAATTCCCAAATTTAGGCTCAAAATAGACTTTTGAACATCTGTGGACACTGCGCAAATGATATGGGGAATTAAACAAATTTCTTGTAATTTTGATGATTTTGACCACCCCGGGGTGGGCAAAATTTACAATTTTTGGCATGAATTTGCACACTTCTAAAAATTCCAAAATTTTAGGCTCAAAATAGACTTTTGAACATCTATGGACACTGGCAAATGATATGTGGACTAAAAAAAATTCGTGTAATTTTGATGATTTTGACCACCCCGGGGTGGTGAAAATTTACAATTCTGGCATGAATTTGCACACTTCTTAAAATTCCAAATTTTAGGCTCAAAAAAGACTTTTGAACATCTATGGACACTGCGCAAATGATATGGGGACTAAAAAAAATTCGTGTAATTTTGAAGATTTTGACCACCCTGGGGTGGTGAAAATTTACAATTCTGGCATGAATTTGCACACTTCTTAAAATTCCAAATTTTAGGCTAAAAAAAAAGACTTTTGAACATCTATGGTCACTGCGTAAATGATATGTGGACTAAAAAAAATTCGTGTAATTTTGATGATTTTGACCACCCCGGGGTGGTGAAAATTTACAATTCTGGCATGAATTTGCACACTTCTTAAAATTCCAAATTTTAGGCTCAAAAAAGACTTTTGAACATCTATGGATACTGCGCAAATGATATGGGGACTAAAAAAAATTCGTGTAATTTTGAAGATTTTGACCACCCCGGGGTGGTGAAAATTTACAATTCTGGCATGAATTTGCACACTTCTTAAAATTCCAAATTTTAGGCTAAAAAAAAAGACTTTTGAACATCTATGGTCACTGCGCAAATGATATGTGGACTAAAAAAAATTCGTGTAATTTTGATGATTTTGACCACCCCGGGGTGGTGAAAATTTACAATTCTGGCAAGAATTTGCACACTTCTTAAAATTCCATATTTTAGGCTAAAAAAAGACTTTTGAACATCTATGGTCACCGCGCAAATGATATGTGGACTAAAAAAATTTCGTGTATTTTTTCTGATTTTGACCACCCCGGGATGGTGAAAATTTACAATTCTGGCAAGAATTTGCACATTTGTCAAAATTCCAAATTTTAGGCTAAAAAAAGACTTTTGAACATCTATGGTCACTGCGCAAATGATATGTGGAGTAAAAAAATTTCGTGTAATTTTTCTGATTTTGACCACTCCGGGGTGGTGAAAATTTATAATTCTGGCAAGAATTTGCACATTTGTCAAAATTCCCAAATTTAGGCTCAAAATAGACTTTTGAACATCTGTGGACACTGCGCAAATGATATGGGGACTTAAACAAATTTCTTGTAATTTTGATGATTTTGACCACCCCGGGGTGGGCAAAATTTACAATTTTTGGCATGAATTTGCACACTTCTAAAAATTCCAAAATTTTAGGCTCAAAATAGACTTTTGAACATCTATGGACACTGGCAAATGATATGTGGACTAAAAAAAATTCGTGTAATTTTGATGATTTTGACCACCCCGGGGTGGTGAAAATTTACAATTCTGGCATGAATTTGCACACTTCTTAAAATTCCAAATTTTAGGCTCAAAAAAGACTTTTGAACATCTATGGACACTGCGCAAATGATATGGGGACTAAAAAAAATTCGTGTAATTTTGAAGATTTTGACCACCCTGGGGTGGTGAAAATTTACAATTCTGGCATGAATTTGCACACTTCTTAAAATTCCAAATTTTAGGCTAAAAAAAAAGACTTTTGAACATCTATGGTCACTGCGCAAATGATATGAGGACTATTTTTTTTGGGTTTAATTTTTCTGATTTTGACCATCCCGGGGTGATGAAAATTTACAATTCTGGCATGAATTTGCACATTTGTCAAAATTCCAAAATTAAGGCTCAAAATAGACTTTTGAAGATCTTTGGACACTGCGCAAATGATATGAGGACTATTTTTTTTGGGTTTAATTTTTCTGATTTTGACCACCCCGGGGTGGTGAAAATTTACAATTCGGGCATGAATTTGCACATTTTTCAAAATTCCAAAATTTAGGCTCAAAATAGACTTTTGAACATCTGTGGACACTGCGCAAATCATATTGGGGACTAATTTTTTTGGGTCTAATTTTGATGATTTTGACCACGCCGGGGTGGTGAAAATTTACAATTCTGGCAAGAATTTGCACATTTGTCAAAATTCCAAAATTTAGGCTCAAAAGAGACTTTTGAACATCTGTGGAAACTGCGCCAATGATATGGGGACTTAAATTCTTTTTGTGTAATTTTGATGATTTTGACCACCCCGGGGTGGTGAAAATTTACAATTCTGGCATGAATTTGCACACTTCTTAAAATTCCAAATTTTAGGCTCAAAAAAGACTTTTGAACATCTATGGACACTGCGCAAATGATATCTGGACTAAACAAATTTTGTGTAATTTTGATGATTTTGAAATCCCGGGGTGGTGAAAATTTACAATTCTGTCAAGAATTTGCATATTTGTCAAAATTCCCAAATTTAGGCTCAAAATAGACTTTTGAACATCTGTGGACACTGCGCAAATGATATGGGGAGTAAATATTTTTTGTCTAATTTTGATGATTTTGACCACCCCGGGGTGGTGAAAATTTACAATTCTGGCATGAATTTGCACATTTGTCAAAATTCCAAAATTAAGGCTCAAAATAGACTTTTGATCATCTGTGGACACTGCGCAAATGATATGGGGACTATTTTTTTTGGGTTTAATTTTTCTGATTTTGACCACCCCGGGGTGGTGAAAATTTACAATTCTGGCATGAATTTGCACATTTGTCAAAATTCCAAAATTAAGGCTCAAAATAGACTTTTGAACATCTGTGGACACTGTGCAAATGATATAGGGACTAATTTTTTTTGGTCTAATTTTGATGATTTTGACCATCCCGGGGTGGTGAAAATTTACAATTCTGGCATGAATTTGCACATTTTTCAAAATTCCCAAATTTAGGCTCAAAATAGACTTTTGAACATCTATGGACACTGCGCAAATGATATGTGGACTAATTTTTTTGGGTCTAATTTTGATGATTTTGACCACGCCGGGGTGGTGAAAATTTACAATTCTGGCAAGAATTTGCACATTTGTCAAAATTCCCAAATTTAGGCTCAAAATAGACTTTTGAACATCTGTGGACACTGCGCAAATGATATGTGGACTAAATATTTTTTTTCGATTTTGATGATTTTGACCACTCCGGGGTGGTGAAAATTTACAATTCTGGCAAGAATTTGCACACTTCTTAAAATTCCAAATTTTAGGCTCAAAAAAGACTTTTGAAGATCTTTGGACACTGCACAAATGATAGGGGGACTTAATTTTTTTTTTTCGATTTTGATGATTTTGACCACCCTGGGGTGGTGAATTTTACAATTCTGGCAAGAATTTGCACACTTCTTTCAATTCCAAATTTTAGGCTCAAAAAAGACTTTTGAACATCTATGGACACTGCGCAAATGATATGTGGACTAAAAATTTTTTGTGTAATTTTGATGATTTTGACCACCCCGGGATGGTGAAAATTTACAATTCTGCCATGAATTTGCACACTTCTTAAAATTCCAAATTTTAGGCTCAAAAAAGACTTTTGAACATCTATGGACACTGCGCAAATGATATGTGGACTAAAAAGATTTCTTGTAATTTTGATGATTTTGACCACCCCGGGGTGGTGAAAATTTACAATTCTGTCAAGAATTTGTACATTTGTCAAAATTCCAAAATTTAGGCTCAAAAAAGACTTTTGAACATCTGTGGATACTGCACAAATGATATGGGGACTAAAAAAAATTCTTGTAATTATTCTGATTTTGACCACCCCGGGATGGTGAAAATTTACAATTCTGGCATGAATTTGCACACTTCTTAAAATTCCAAATTTTAGGCTCAAAAAAGACTTTTGAACATCTATGGACACTGCGCAAATGATATGTGGACTAAAAAAATTTCTTGTAATTTTGATGATTTTGACCACCCCAGGGTGGTGAAAATTTACAATTCTGTCAAGAATTTGCACATTTGTCAAAATTCCAAAATTTAGGCTCAAAATAGACTTTTGAACATCTGTGGACACTGCGCAGATCATATGTGGATTAAAAAAATTTCGTGTAATTTTTCTGATTTTGACCACCCCGGGGTTGTGAAAATTTACAATTCTGGCAAGAATTTGCACATTTGTCAAAATTCCCAAATTTAGGCTCAAAATAGACTTTTGAACATCTGTGGACACTGCGCAAATGATATGGGGACGAAATATTTGTTGTCTAATTTTGATGATTTTGACCACCCCGGGGTGGTGAAAATTTACAATTCTGGCATGAATTTGCACACTTCTTAAAATTCCAAATTTTAGGCTCAAAAAAGACTTTTGAACATCTATGGACACTGCGCAAATGATATGTGGACTAAACAAATTTTGTGTAATTTTGATGATTTTGAAATCCCGGGGTGGTGAAAATTTACAATTCTGGCAAGAATTTGGATATTTGTCAAAATTCCAAAATTTAGATCAAAATAGACTTTTGAACATCTGTGGACACTGCGCAAATGATATGAGGACTATTTTTTTTGGGTTTAATTTTGATGATTTTGACCACCCCGGGGTGGTGAAAATTTACAATTCTGGCATGAATTTGCACATTTGTCAAAATTCCAAAATTAAGGCTCAAAATAGACTTTTGAACATCTGTGGACACTGCGCAAATCATATGGGGACTAATTTTTTTGGGTCTAATTTTGATGATTTTGACCACGCCGGGGTGGTGAAAATTTACAATTCGGGCATGAATTTGCACATTTTTCAAAATTCCCAAATTTAGGCTCAAAATAGACTTTTGAACATCTGTGGACACTGCGCAAATGATATGTGGACTAATTTTTTTGGGTCTAATTTTGATGATTTTGACCACCCCGGGGTGGTGAAAATTTACAATTCTGGCAAGAATTTGCACATTTGTCAAAATTCCAAAATTTAGGCTCAAAAGAGACTTTTGAACATCTGTGGACACTGCGCAAATGATATGGGGACTTAAATTCATTTTGTGTACTTTTGATGATTTTGACCACCCCGGGGTGGTGAAAATTTACAATTCTGGCATGAATTTGCACACTTCTTAAAATTCCAAATTTTAGGCTCAAAAAAGACTTTTGAACATCTATGGACACTGCGCAAATGATATCTGGACTAAACAAATTTTGTGTAATTTTGATGATTTTGAAATCCCGGGGTGGTGAAAATTTACACTTCTGGCAAGAATTTGCATATTTGTCAAAATTACAAAATTTAGGCTCAAAATAGACTTTTGAACATCTGTGGACACTGCGCAAATGATATGGGGAGTAAATATTTTTTGTCTAATTTTGATGATTTTGACCACCCCGGGGTGGTGAAAATTTACAATTCTGGCATGAATTTGCACATTTGTCAAAATTCCAAAATTAAGGCTCAAAATAGACTTTTGATCATCTGTGGACACTGCGCAAATGATATGGGGACTATTTTTTTTGGGTTTAATTTTTCTGATTTTGACCACCCCGGGGTGGTGAAAATTTACAATTCTGGCATGAATTTGCACATTTGTCAAAATTCCAAAATTAAGGCTCAAAATAGACTTTTGAACATCTGTGGACACTGTGCAAATGATATAGGGACTAATTTTTTTTGGTCTAATTTTGATGATTTTGACCATCCCGGGGTGGTGAAAATTTACAATTCTGGCATGAATTTGCACATTTTTCAAAATTCCCAAATTTAGGCTCAAAATAGACTTTTGAACATCTATGGACACTGCGCAAATGATATGTGGACTAATTTTTTTGGGTCTAATTTTGATGATTTTGACCACGCCGGGGTGGTGAAAATTTACAATTCTGGCAAGAATTTGCACATTTGTCAAAATTCCCAAATTTAGGCTCAAAATAGACTTTTGAACATCTGTGGACACTGCGCAAATGATATGTGGACTAAATATTTTTTTTCGATTTTGATGATTTTGACCACTCCGGGGTGGTGAAAATTTACAATTCTGGCAAGAATTTGCACACTTCTTAAAATTCCAAATTTTAGGCTCAAAAAAGACTTTTGAAGATCTTTGGACACTGCACAAATGATAGGGGGACTTAATTTTTTTTTTTCGATTTTGATGATTTTGACCACCCTGGGGTGGTGAATTTTACAATTCTGGCAAGAATTTGCACACTTCTTTCAATTCCAAATTTTAGGCTCAAAAAAGACTTTTGAACATCTATGGACACTGCGCAAATGATATGTGGACTAAAAATTTTTTGTGTAATTTTGATGATTTTGACCACCCCGGGATGGTGAAAATTTACAATTCTGCCATGAATTTGCACACTTCTTAAAATTCCAAATTTTAGGCTCAAAAAAGACTTTTGAACATCTATGGACACTGCGCAAATGATATGTGGACTAAAAAGATTTCTTGTAATTTTGATGATTTTGACCACCCCGGGGTGGTGAAAATTTACAATTCTGTCAAGAATTTGTACATTTGTCAAAATTCCAAAATTTAGGCTCAAAAAAGACTTTTGAACATCTGTGGATACTGCACAAATGATATGGGGACTAAAAAAAATTCTTGTAATTATTCTGATTTTGACCACCCCGGGATGGTGAAAATTTACAATTCTGGCATGAATTTGCACACTTCTTAAAATTCCAAATTTTAGGCTCAAAAAAGACTTTTGAACATCTATGGACACTGCGCAAATGATATGTGGACTAAAAAAATTTCTTGTAATTTTGATGATTTTGACCACCCCAGGGTGGTGAAAATTTACAATTCTGTCAAGAATTTGCACATTTGTCAAAATTCCAAAATTTAGGCTCAAAATAGACTTTTGAACATCTGTGGACACTGCGCAGATCATATGTGGATTAAAAAAATTTCGTGTAATTTTTCTGATTTTGACCACCCCGGGGTTGTGAAAATTTACAATTCTGGCAAGAATTTGCACATTTGTCAAAATTCCCAAATTTAGGCTCAAAATAGACTTTTGAACATCTGTGGACACTGCGCAAATGATATGGGGACGAAATATTTGTTGTCTAATTTTGATGATTTTGACCACCCCGGGGTGGTGAAAATTTACAATTCTGGCATGAATTTGCACACTTCTTAAAATTCCAAATTTTAGGCTCAAAAAAGACTTTTGAACATCTATGGACACTGCGCAAATGATATGTGGACTAAACAAATTTTGTGTAATTTTGATGATTTTGAAATCCCGGGGTGGTGAAAATTTACAATTCTGGCAAGAATTTGGATATTTGTCAAAATTCCAAAATTTAGATCAAAATAGACTTTTGAACATCTGTGGACACTGCGCAAATGATATGAGGACTATTTTTTTTGGGTTTAATTTTGATGATTTTGACCACCCCGGGGTGGTGAAAATTTACAATTCTGGCATGAATTTGCACATTTGTCAAAATTCCAAAATTAAGGCTCAAAATAGACTTTTGAACATCTGTGGACACTGCGCAAATCATATGGGGACTAATTTTTTTGGGTCTAATTTTGATGATTTTGACCACGCCGGGGTGGTGAAAATTTACAATTCGGGCATGAATTTGCACATTTTTCAAAATTCCCAAATTTAGGCTCAAAATAGACTTTTGAACATCTGTGGACACTGCGCAAATGATATGTGGACTAATTTTTTTGGGTCTAATTTTGATGATTTTGACCACCCCGGGGTGGTGAAAATTTACAATTCTGGCAAGAATTTGCACATTTGTCAAAATTCCAAAATTTAGGCTCAAAAGAGACTTTTGAACATCTGTGGACACTGCGCAAATGATATGGGGACTTAAATTCATTTTGTGTACTTTTGATGATTTTGACCACCCCGGGGTGGTGAAAATTTACAATTCTGGCATGAATTTGCACACTTCTTAAAATTCCAAATTTTAGGCTCAAAAAAGACTTTTGAACATCTATGGACACTGCGCAAATGATATCTGGACTAAACAAATTTTGTGTAATTTTGATGATTTTGAAATCCCGGGGTGGTGAAAATTTACACTTCTGGCAAGAATTTGCATATTTGTCAAAATTACAAAATTTAGGCTCAAAATAGACTTTTGAACATCTGTGGACACTGCGCAAATGATATGGGGAGTAAATATTTTTTGTCTAATTTTGATGATTTTGACCACCCCGGGGTGGTGAAAATTTACAATTCTGACAACAATTTGCACATTTGTCAAAATTCCAAAATTTAGGCTCAAAATAGACTTTTGATCATCTGTGGACACTGCGCAAATGATATGGGGACTATTTTTTTTGGGTTTAATTTTTCTGATTTTGACCACCCCGGGGTGGTGAAAATTTACAATTCGGGCATGAATTTGCACATTTGTCAAAATTCCAAAATTTAGGCTCAAAATAGACTTTCGAACATCTGTGGACACTGCGCAAATGATATGTGGACTAATTTTTTGGGGTCTAATTTTGATGATTTTGACCACGCCGGGGTGGTGAAAATTTACAATTCTGGCAAGAATTTGCACATTTGTCAAAATTCCAAAATTTAGGCTCAAAATAGACTTTTGAACATCTGTGGACACTGCGCAAATGATATGTGGACTAAATATTTTTTTTCGATTTTGATGATTTTGACCATTCCGGGGTGGTGAAAATTTACAATTCTGGCAAGAATTTGCACACTTCTTAAAATTCCAAATTTTAAGCTCAAAAAAGACTTTTGAAGATCTTTGGACACTGCACAAATGATAGGGGGACTTAATTTTTTTTTTCGATTTTGATGATTTTGACCACCCTGGGGTGGTGAATTTTACAATTCTGGCAAGAATTTGCACAATTCTTTCAATTCCAAATTTTAGGCTCAAAAAAGACTTTTGAACATCTATGGACACTGCGCAAATGATATGTGGACTAAAAATATTTTGTGTAATTTTGATGATTTTGACCACCCCGGGATGGTGAAAATTTACAATTCGGGCATGAATTTGCACACTTCTTAAAATTCCAAATTTTAGGCTCAAAAAAGACTTTTGAAGATCTTTGGACACTGCACAAATGATAGGGGGACTTAATTTTTTTTTTCGATTTTGATGATTTTGACCACCCTGGGGTGGTGAATTTTACAATTCTGGCAAGAATTTGCACAATTCTTTCAATTCCAAATTTTAGGCTCAAAAAAGACTTTTGAACATCTATGGACACTGCGCAAATGATATGGGGACTAAAAAAATTTCTTGTAATTTTGATGATTTTGACCACCCCGGGGTGGTGAAAATTTACAATTCTGTCAAGAATTTGTACATTTGTCAAAATTCCAAAATTTAGGCTCAAAAAAGACTTTTGAACATCTGTGGATACTGCGCAAATGATATGGGGACTAAAAAAAATTCTTGTAATTATTCTGATTTTGACCACCCCGGGATGGTGAAAATTTACAATTCTGGCATGAATTTGCACACTTCTTCAAATTCCAAATTTTAGGCTCAAAAAAGACTTTTGAACATCTATGGACACTGCGCAAATGATATGTGGACTAAAAAAATTTCTTGTAATTTTGATGATTTTGACCACCCCGGGGTGGTGAAAATTTACAATTCTGGCAAGAATTTGCACATTTGTCAAAATTCCAAAATTTAGGCTCAAAATAGACTTTTGAACATCTGTGGACACTGCGCAGATCATATGTGGATTAAAAAAATTTCGTGTAATTTTTCTGATTTTGACAACCCCGGGGTTGTGAAAATTTACAATTCTGTCATGAATTTGCACATTTGTCAAAATTCCCAAATTTAGGCTCAAAATAGACTTTTGAACATCTGTGGACACTGCGCAAATGATATGGGGACTAAATATTTGTTGTCTAATTTTGATGATTTTGACCACCCCGGGGTGGTGAAAATTTACAATTCTGGCATGAATTTGCACACTTCTTAAAATTCCAAATTTTAGGCTCAAAAAAGACTTTTGAACATCTATGGATACTGCGGAAATGATATGTGGAATAAAAAATTTCGTGTAATTTTGATGATTTTGACCACCCCGGGGTGGTGAAAATTTACAATTCTGGCAAGAATTTGCACATTTGTCAAAATTCCAAAATTTAGGCTCAAAACAAACTTTTGAACATCTGTGGACACTGCGCAATTGATATGGGGACTAAAAAAAATTCGTGTAATTTTGATGATTTTGACCACCCCGGGGTGGTGAAAATTTACAATTCTGGCAAGAATTTGCACATTTGTCAAAATTCCAAAATTTAGGCTCAAAATAGACTTTTGAACATCTGTGGACACTGCGCAAATGATATGGGGGACTTAAATTTTTTATGTGTAATTTTGATGATTTGACCACCCCGGGGTGGTGAAAATTTACAATTCTGGCATGAATTTGCACACTTCTTAAAATTCCAAATTTTAGGCTCAAAATAGACTTTTGAACATCTATGGACACTGCGCAAATGATATGTGGAGTAAACAAATTTTGTGTAATTTTGATGATTTTGAAATCCCGGGGTGGTGAAAATTTACAATTCTGGCAAGAATTTGCATATTTGTCAAAATTCCAAAATTTAGGCTCAAAATAGACTTTTGAACATCTGTGGACACTGCGCAAATGATATGAGGACTATTTTTTTTGGGTTTAATTTTGATGATTTTGACCACCCCGGGGTGGTGAAAATTTACAATTCTGGCATGAATTTGCACATTTGTCAAAATTCCAAAATTAAGGCTCAAAATAGACTTTTGAACATCTGTGGACACTGCGCAAATGATATGGGGACTAATTTTTTTGGGTCTAATTTTGATGATTTTGACCACCCCGGGGTGGTGAAAATTTACAATTCTGGCATGAATTTGCACATTTTTCAAAATTCCCAAATTTAGGCTCAAAATAGACTTTTGAACATCTGTGGACACTGCGCAAATGATATGTGGACTAATTTTTTTGGGTCTAATTTTGATGATTTTGACCACCCCGGGGTGGTGAAAATTTACAATTCTGGCAAGAATTTGCACATTTGTCAAAATTCCAAAATTTAGGCTCAAAAGAGACTTTTGAACATCTGTGGACACTGCGCAAATGATATGGGGACTTAAATTCTTTTTGTGTAATTTTGATGATTTTGACCACCCCGGGGTGGTGAAAATTTACAATTCTGGCATGAATTTGCACACTTCTTAAAATTCCAAATTTTAGGCTCAAAAAAGACTTTTGAACATCTATGGACACTGCGCAAATGATATGTGGACTAAACAAATTTTGTGTAATTTTGATGATTTTGAAATCCCGGGGTGGTGAAAATTTACAATTCTGGCAAGAATTTGCATATTTGTCAAAATTCCAAAATTTAGGCTCAAAATAGACTTTTGAACATCTGTGGACACTGCGCAAATGATATGGGGACTAAATATTTTTTGTCTAATTTTGATGATTTTGACCACCCCGGGGTGGTGAAAATTTACAATTCTGACAACAATTTGCACATTTGTCAAAATTCCAAAATTTAGGCTCAAAATAGACTTTTGATCATCTGTGGACACTGCGCAAATGATATGGGGACTATTTTTTTTGGGTTTAATTTTTCTGATTTTGACCACCCCGGGGTGGTGAAAATTTACAATTCGGACATAAATTTGCACATTTTTCAAAATTCCCAAATTTAGGCTCAAAATAGACTTTTGAACATCTGTGGACACTGCGCAAATGATATGGGGACTAATTTTTTGGGGGCTAATTTTGATGATTTTGACCACGCCGGGGTGGTGAAAATTTACAATTTTGGCAAGAATTTGCACATTTGTCAAAATTCCAAAATTTAGGCTCAAAATAGACTTTTGAACATCTGTGGACACTGCGCAAATGATATGTGGACTAAATATTTTTTTTCGATTTTGATGATTTTGACCACCCCGGGGTGGTGAAAATTTACAATTCTGGCAAGAATTTGCACACTTCTTAAAATTCTAAATTTTAAGCTCAAAAAAGACTTTTGAAGATCTTTGGACACTGCACAAATGATAGGGGGACTTAATTTTTTTTTTCGATTTTGATGATTTTGACCACCCCGGGATGGTGAAAATTTACAATTCTGGCATGAATTTGCACACTTCTTAAAATTCCAAATTTTAGGCTCAAAAAAGACTTTTGAACATCTATGGACACTGCGCAAATGATATGTGGACTAAAAACATTTCTTGTAATTTTGATGATTTTGACCACCCCGGGGTGGTGAAAATTTACAATTCTGTCAAGAATTTGTACATTTGTCAAAATTCCAAAATTTAGGCTCAAAAAAGACTTTTGAACATCTGTGGATACTGCGCAAATGATATTGGGGACTAAAAAAAATTCTTGTAATTATTCTGATTTTGACCACCCCGGGATGGTGAAAATTTACAATTCTGGCATGAATTTGCACACTTCTTCAAATTCCAAATTTTAGGCTCAAAAAAGACTTTTGAACATCTGTGGACACTGCGCAAATGATATTGGGGACTAAAAAAACTTCGTGTAATTTTGATGATTTTGACCACCCCGGGGTGGTGAAAATTTACAATTCTGGCATGAATTTGCACACTTCTTAAAATTCCAAATTTTAGGCTCAAAAAAGACTTTTGAACATCTATGGACACTGCGCAAATGAAATGTGGACTAAAAAAATTTCTTGTAATTTTGATGATTTTGACCACCCCGGGGTGGTGAAAATTTACAATTCTGTTAAGAATTTGTACATTTGTCAAAATTCCAAAATTTAGGCTCAAAAAAGACTTTTGAACATCTGTGGATACTGCGCAAATGATATGGGGACTAAAAAAAATTCTTGTAATTATTCTGATTTTGACCACCCCGGGATGGTGAAAATTTACAATTCTGGCATGAATTTGCACACTTCTTCAAATTCCAAATTTTAGGCTCAAAAAAGACTTTTGAACATCTATGGACACTGCGCAAATGATATGGGGACTAAAAAAATTTCTTGTAATTTTGATGATTTTGACCACCCCGGGGTGGTGAAAATTTACAATTCTGGCAAGAATTTGCACATTTCTCAAAATTCCAAAATTTAGGCTCAAAAGAGACTTTTGAACATCTGTGGACACTGCGCAAATGATATGGGGACTTAAATTCATTTTGTGTAATTTTGATGATTTTGACCACCCCGGGGTGGTGAAAATTTACAATTCTGGCATGAATTTGCACACTTCTGAAAATTCCAAATTTTAGGCTCAAAAATGACTTTTGAACATCTATGGACACTGCGCAAATGATATCTGGACTAAACAAATTTCTTGTAATTTTGATGATTTTGAAATCCCGGGGTGGTGAAAATTTACAATTCTGGCAAGAATTTGCATATTTGTCAAAATTACAAAATTTAGGCTCAAAATAGACTTTTGAACATCTGTGGACACTGCGCAAATGATATGGGGAGTAAATATTTTTTGTCTAATTTTGATGATTTTGACCACCCCGGGGTGGTGAAAATTTACAATTCTGACAACAATTTGCACATTTGTCAAAATTCCAAAATTTAGGCTCAAAATAGACTTTTGATCATCTGTGGACACTGCGCAAATGATATGGGGACTATTTTTTTTGGGTTTAATTTTTCTGATTTTGACCACCCCAGGGTGATGAAAATTTACAATTCTGGCATGAATTTGCACATTTGTCAAAATTCCAAAATTAAGGCTCAAAATAGACTTTTGAAGATCTTTGGACACTGCGCAAATGATATGAGGACTATTTTTTTTGGGTTTAATTTTTCTGATTTTGACCACCCCGGGGTGGTGAAAATTTACAATTCGGGCATGAATTTGCACATTTTTCAAAATTCCAAAATTTAGGCTCAAAATAGACTTTTGAACATCTGTGGACACTGCGCAAATCATATTGGGGACTAATTTTTTTGGGTCTAATTTTGATGATTTTGACCACGCCGGGGTGGTGAAAATTTACAATTCTGGCAAGAATTTGCACATTTGTCAAAATTCCAAAATTTAGGCTCAAAATAGACTTTTGAACATCTGTGGACACTGCGCAAATGATATGTGGACTAAATATTTTTTTTCGATTTTGATGATTTTGACCACTCCGGGGTGGTGAAAATTTACAATTCTGGGAAGAATTTGCACACTTCTTAAAATTCCAAATTTTAAGCTCAAAAAAGACTTTTGAAGATCTTTGGACACTGCACAAATGATAGGGGGACTTAATTTTTTTTTTCGATTTTGATGATTTTGACCACCCTGGGGTGGTGAATTTTACAATTCTGGCAAGAATTTGCACAATTCTTTCAATTCCAAATTTTAGGCTCAAAAAAGACTTTTGAACATCTATGGACACTGCGCAAATGATATGTGGACTAAAAATATTTTGTGTAATTTTGATGATTTTGACCACCCCGGGATGGTGAAAATTTACAATTCGGGCATGAATTTGCACACTTCTTAAAATTCCAAATTTTAGGCTCAAAAAAGACTTTTGAACATTGATGGACACTGCGCAAATGATATGTGGACTAACAAAATTTCTTGTAATTTTGATGATTTTGACCACCCCGGGGTGGTGAAAATTTACAATTCTGTCAAGAATTTGTACATTTGTCAAAATTCCAAAATTTAGGCTCAAAAAAGACTTTTGAACATCTGTGGATACTGCGCAAATGATATGGGGACTAAAAAAAATTCTTGTAATTATTCTGATTTTGACCAGCCCGGGATGGTGAAAATTTACAATTCTGGCATGAATTTGCACACTTCTTCAAATTCCAAATTTTAGGCTCAAAAAAGACTTTTGAACATCTATGGACACTGCGCAAATGATATTGGGGACTAAAAAAACTTCGTGTAATTTTGATGATTTTGACCACCCCAGGGTGGTGAAAATTTACAATTCTGGCATGAATTTGCACACTTCTTAAAATTCCAAATTTTAGGCTCAAAAAAGACTTTTGAACATCTATGGACACTGCGCAAATGAAATGTGGACTAAAAAAATTTCTTGTAATTTTGATGATTTTGACCACCCCGGGGTGGTGAAAATTTACAATTCTGTCAAGAATTTGTACATTTGTCAAAATTCCAAAATTTAGGCTCAAAAAAGACTTTTGAACATCTGTGGACACTGCGCAAATGATATGTGGACTAAAAAAAATTCTTGTAATTATTCTGATTTTGACCACCCCGGGATGGTGAAAATTTACAATTCTGGCAAGAATTTGCACATTTGTCAAAATTCCAAAATTTAGGCTCAAAATAGACTTTTGAACATCTGTGGACACTGCGCAGATCATATGTGGATTAAAAAAATTTCGTGTAATTTTTCTGATTTTGACCACCCCGGGGTTGTGAAAATTTACAATTCTGGCAAGAATTTGCACATTTGTCAAAATTCCCAAATTTAGGCTAAAAAAAGACTTTTGAACATCTGTGGATACTGAGCAAATCATATGGTTAACTATAAAAATTTCGTGTAATTATTCTGATTTTGACCACCCCGGGATGGTGAAAATTTACAATTCTGGCATGAATTTGCACATTTGTCAAAATTCCCAAATTTAGGCTCAAAATAGACTTTTGAACATCTGTGGACACTGCGCAAATCATATGTGGACTAAAAAAATTTCGTGTAATTTTGATGATTTTGACCACCCCGGGGTGGTGAAAATTTACAATTCTGGCAAGAATTTGCACATTTGTCAAAATTCCCAAATTTAGGCTCAAAATAGACTTTTGAACATCTGTGGACACTGCGCAAATGATATGGGGACTAAATATTTTTTGTCTAATTTTTCTGATTTTGACAACCCCGGGGTGGTGAAAATTTACAATTCTGGCATGAATTTGCACACTTCTTAAAATTCCAAATTTTAGGCTCAAAAAAGACTTTTGAACATCTATGGATACTGCGCAAATGATATGTGGAATAAAAAATTTCTTGTAATTTTGATGAATTTGACCACCCCGGGGTGGTAAAAATTTACAATTCTGGCAAGAATTTGAACATTTGTCAAAATTCCCAAATTTAGGCTCAAAATAGACTTTTGAACATCTGTGGATACTGCGCAAATGATATGGGGACTAAATATTTTTTGTCTAATTTTGATGATTTTGACCACCCCGGGATGGTGAAAATTTACAATTCTGGCATGAATTTGCACACTTCTTAAAATTCCAAATTTTAGGCTCAAAAAAGACTTTTGAACATCTATGGATACTGCGGAAATGATATGTGGAATAAAAAATGTATTGTAATTTTGATGAATTTGACCACCCGGGGTGGTGAAAATTTACAATTCTGGCAAGAATTTGAACATTTGTCAAAATTCCCAAATTTAGGCTCAAAATAGACTTTTGAACATCTGTGGACACTGCGCAAATCATATGTGGACTAAAAAAATTTCGTGTAATTTTGATGATTTTGACCACCCCGGGGTGGTGAAAATTTACAATTCTGGCAAGAATTTGCACATTTGTCAAAATTCCCAAATTTAGGCTCAAAATAGACTTTTGAACATCTGTGGACACTGCGCAAATGATATGGGGACTAAATATTTTTTGTCTAATTTTTCTGATTTTGACCACCCCGGGGTGGTGAAAATTTACAATTCTGGCATGAATTTGCACACTTCTTAAAATTCCAAATTTTAGGCTCAAAAAAGACTTTTGAACATCTATGGATACTGCGCAAATGATATGTGGAATAAAAAATTTCTTGTAATTTTGATGAATTTGACCACCCCGGGGTGGTAAAAATTTACAATTCTGGCAAGAATTTGCACATTTGTCAAAATTCCCAAATTTAGGCTCAAAATAGACTTTTGAACATCTGTGGATACTGCGCAAATGATATGGGGACTAAATATTTTTTGTCTAATTTTGATGATTTTGACCACCCCGGGGTGGTGAAAATTTACAATTCTGGCATGAATTTGCACACTTCTTAAAATTCCAAATTTTAGGCTCAAAAAAGACTTTTGAACATCTATGGATACTGCGGAAATGATATGTGGAATAAAAAATGTATTGTAATTTTGATGAATTTGACCACCCGGGGTGGTGAAAATTTACAATTCTGGCAAGAATTTGCACATTTGTCAAAATTCCCAAATTTAGGCTCAAAATAGACTTTTGAACATCTGTGGACACTGCGCAAATGATATGGGGACTAAATATTTTTTGTCTAATTTTTCTGATTTTGACCACCCCGGGGTGGTGAAAATTTACAATTCTGGCAAGAATTTGCACATTTGTCAAAATTCCCAAATTTAGGCTCAAAATAGACTTTTGAACATCTGTGGACACTGCGCAAATGATATGTGTACCAAAAAAATTTCTTGTAATTTTTCTGATTTTGACCACCCCGGGGTGGTGAAAATTTACAATTCTGTCAAGAATTTGCACATTTGTCAAAATTCCAAAATTTAGGCTCAAAAAAGACTTTTGAACATCTGTGGATACTGCGCAAATGATATGGGGACTAAAAAAAATTCGTGTAATTATTCTGATTTTGACCAGCCCGGGATGGTGAAAATTTACAATTCTGGCATGAATTTGCACACTTCTTCAAATTCCAAATTTTAGGCTCAAAAAAGACTTTTGAACATCTGTGGACACTGCGCAAATGATATTGGGGACTAAAAAAACTTCGTGTAATTTTGATGATTTTGACCACCCCGGGGTGGTGAAAATTTACAATTCTGGCATGAATTTGCACACTTCTTAAAATTCCAAATTTTAGGCTCAAAAAAGACTTTTGAACATCTATAGACACTGCGGAAATGATATGTGTACCAAAAAAATTTCTTGTAATTTTTCTGATTTTGACCACCCCGGGGTGGTGAAAATTTACAATTCTGTCAAGAATTTGCACATTTGTCAAAATTCCAAAATTTAGGTTCAAAAAAGACTTTTGAACATCTATGGACACTGCGCAAATGATATGTGGACTAAAAAAATTTCGTGTAATTTTGATAATTTTGACCACCCCGGGGTGGTGAAAATTTACAATTCTGTCAAGAATTTGCACATTTGTCAAAATTCCAAAATTTAGGTTCAAAAAAGACTTTTGAACATCTATGGACACTGCGCAAATGATATGTGGACTAAAAAAATTTCGTGTAATTTTGATAATTTTGACCACCCCGGGGTGGTGAAAATTTACAATTCTGGCAAGAATTTCAACATTTGTCAAAATTCCAAAATTTAGGCTTAAAATAGTCTTTTGAACATCTGTGGACACTGCGCAAATGATATGGGGACTAAATATTTTTTGTCTAATTTTGATGATTTTGACCACCCCGGGGTGGTGAAAATTTACAATTCTGGCAAGAATTTGCATATTTGTCAAAATTCCCAAATTTAGGCTCAAAATAGACTTTTGAACATCTGTGGACACTGCGCAAATGATATGGGGACTACATATTTTTTTTCTAAATTTTCTGATTTTGACCACCCCGGGGTGGTGAAAATTTACAATTCTGGTATGAACTTGCACACTTCTTAAAATTCCAAATTTTAGGCTCAAAAAAGACTTTTGAACATCTATGGACACTGCGCAAATGATATGTGGACCAAAAAAATTTCGAGTAATTTTGATGATTTTGACCACCCCGGGGTGGTGAAAATTTACAATTCTGGCAAGAATTTGCACACTTCTTAAAATTCCAAATTTTAGGCTCAAAATAGACTTTTGAACATCTATGGACACTGCACAAATGATATGTGGACTAAAAAAATTTCGTGTAATTTTTCTGATTTTGACCACCCCGGGGTGGTGAAAATTTACAATTCTGGCAAGAATTTGTACATTTGTCAAAATTCCCAAATTTAGGCTAAAAAAAGACTTTTGAACATCTGTGGATACTGAGCAAATCATATGGTTAACTATAAAAATTTGTGTAATTATTCTGATTTTGACCACCCCGGGATGGTGAAAATTTACAATTCTGGCATGAATTTGCACATTTGTCAAAATTCCAAAATTTAGGCTCAAAATAGACTTTTGAACATCTGTGGACACTGCGCAAATCATATGTGGACTAAAAAAATTTCGTGTAATTTTGATGATTTTGACCACCCCGGGGTGGTGAAAATTTACAATTCTGGCAAGAATTTGCACATTTGTCAAAATTCCCAAATTTAGGCTAAAAAAAGACTTTTGAACATCTGTGGATACTGAGCAAATCATATGGTTAACTATAAAAATTTCGTGTAATTATTCTGATTTTGACCACCCCGGGATGGTGAAAATTTACAATTCTGGCATGAATTTGCACATTTGTCAAAATTCCAAAATTTAGGCTCAAAATAGACTTTTGAACATCTGTGGACACTGCGCAAATCATATGTGGACTAAAAAAATTTCGTGTAATTTTGATGATTTTGACCACCCCGGGGTGGTGAAAATTTACAATTCTGGCAAGAATTTGCACATTTGTCAAAATTCCCAAATTTAGGCTCAAAATAGACTTTTGAACATCTGTGGACACTGCGCAAATGATATGGGGACTAAATATTTTTTGTCTAATTTTGATGATTTTGACCACCCCGGGGTGGTGAAAATTTACAATTCTGGCATGAATTTGCACACTTCTTAAAATTCCGAAATTTAGGCTCAAAAAAGACTTTTGAACATCTATGGATACTGCGCAAATGATATGTGGAATAAAAAATTTCTTGTAATTTTGATGAATTTGACCACCCGGGGTGGTGAAAATTTACAATTCTGGCAAGAATTTGAACATTTGTCAAAATTCCCAAATTTAGGCTCAAAATAGACTTTTGAACATCTGTGGACACTGCGCAAATGATATGGGGACTAAATATTTTTTGTCTAATTTTTCTGATTTTGACCACCCCGGGGTGGTGAAAATTTACAATTCTGGCATGAATTCGCACACTTCTTAAAATTCCCAAATTTAGGCTCAAAAAAGACTTTTGAACATCTATGGATACTGCGCAAATGATATGTGGAATAAAAAATTTCTTGTAATTTTGATGAATTTGACCACCCCGGGGTGGTGAAAATTTACAATTCTGGCAAGAATTTGAACATTTGTCAAAATTCCCAAATTTAGGCTCAAAATAGACTTTTGAACATCTGTGGACACTGCGCAAATGATATGGGGACTAAATATTTTTTGTCTAATTTTGATGATTTTGACCACCCCGGGGTGGTGAAAATTTACAATTCTGGCAAGAATTTGCACATTTGTCAAAATTCCCAAATTTAGGCTCAAAATAGACTTTTGAACATCTGTGGACACTGCGCAAATGATATGTGTACCAAAAAAATTTCTTGTAATTTTTCTGATTTTGACCGCCCCGGGGTGGTGAAAATTTACAATTCTGTCAAGAATTTGCACATTTGTCAAAATTCCAAAATTTAGGTTCAAAAAAGACTTTTGAACATCTATGGACACTGCGCAAATGATATGTGGACTAAAAAAATTTCGTGTAATTTTGATAATTTTGACCACCCCGGGGTGGTGAAAATTTACAATTCTGGCAAGAATTTCAACATTTGTCAAAATTCCCAAATTTAGGCTTAAAATAGTCTTTTGAACATCTGTGGACACTGCGCAAATGATATGGGGACTAAATATTTTTTGTCTAATTTTGATGATTTTGACCACCCTGGGGTGGTGAAAATTTACAATTCTGGCAAGAATTTGCATATTTGTCAAAATTCCCAAATTTAGGCTCAAAATAGACTTTTGAACATCTGTGGACACTGCGCAAATGATATGGGGACTACATATTTTTTTTCTAAATTTTCTGATTTTGACCACCCCGGGGTGGTGAAAATTTACAATTCTGGTATGAACTTGCACACTTCTTAAAATTCCAAATTTTAGGCTCAAAAAAGACTTTTGAACATCTATGGATACTGCGCAAATGATATGTGGAATAAAAAAATTCTTGTAATTTTGATGAGTTTGACCACCCCGGGATGGTGAAAATTTACAATTTTGTCAAGAATTTGAACATTTGTCAAAATTCCCAAATTTAGGCTCAAAAAAGACTTTTGAACATCTGTGGATACTGCGCAAATGATATGGGGACTAAAAAAAATTCTTGTAATTATTCTGATTTTGACCACCCCGGGATGGTGAAAATTTACAATTCTGGCATGAATTTGCACACTTCTTCAAATTCCAAATTTTAGGCTCAAAAAAGACTTTTGAACATCTGTGGACACTGCGCAAATGATATTGGGGAGTAAAAAAACTTCGTGTAATTTTGATGATTTTGACCACCCCGGGGTGGTGAAAATTTACAATTCTGGCATGAATTTGCACACTTCTTAAAATTCCAAATTTTAGGCTCAAAAAAGACTTTTGAACATCTATAGACACTGCGGAAATGAAATGTGGAGTAAAAAAATTTCTTGTAATTTTGATGATTTTGACCACCCCGGGGTGGTGAAAATTTAGAATTCTGTCATGAATTTGTACATTTGTCAAAATTCCAAAATTTAGGCTCAAAAAAGGCTTTTGAACATCTGTGGATACTGCGCAAATGATATGGGGACTAAAAAAAATTCTTGTAATTATTCTGATTTTGACCACCCCGGGGTGGTGAAAATTTACAATTCTGGCATGAATTTGCACTCTTCTTAAAATTCCAAAATTTAGGCTCAAAAAAGACTTTGGAACATCTATGGACACTGCGCAAATGATATGTGGACTAAAAAAATTTCTTGTAATTTTGATGATTTTGACCACCCCGGGGTGGTGAAAATTTACAATTCTGTCAAGAATTTGCACATTTGTCAAAATTCCAAAATTTAGGCTCAAAATAGACTTTTGAACTTCTGTGGACACTGCGCAGATCATATGTGGATTAATAAAATTTCGTGTAATTTTGATGATTTTGACCACCCCGGGGTGGTGAAAATTTACAATTCTGGCAAGAATTTCAACATTTGTCAAAATTCCCAAATTTAGGCTCAAAATAGACTTTTGAACATCTGTGGACACTGCGCAAATGATATGGGGACTAAATATTTTTTATCTTATTTTGATGATTTTGACCACCCCGGGGTGGTGAAAATTTACAATTCTGGCATGAATTTGCACACTTCTTAAAATTCCAAATTTTAGGCTCAAAAAAGACTTTTGAACATGTATGGACACTGCGCAAATGATATGTGGACCAAAAAAAATTCGTGTAATTTTGATGATTTTGACCACCCCGGGGTGGTTAAAATTTACAATTCTGGCAAGAATTTGCACACTTCTTAAAATTCCAAATTTTAGGCTCAAAATAGACTTTTGAACATCTGTGGACACTGCACAAATGATATGTGGACTAAAAAAATTTCTTGTAATTTTGATGATTTTGACCACCCCGGGGTGGTGAAAATTTACAATTCTGTCAAGAATTTGTACATTTGTCAAAATTCCAAAATTTAGGCTAAAAAAAGACTTTTGAACATCTGTGGATACTGCGCAAATGATATGGTTAAGTAAAAAAATTTCTTGTAATTTTGATGATTTTGACCACCCCGGGGTGGTGAAAATTTACAATTCTGGCAAGAATTTGCACATTTGTCAAAATTCCCAAATTTTAGGCTAAAAATAGACTTTTGAACATCTGTGGACACTGCGCAAATGATATGGGGACTAAATATTTTTTATCTAATTTTGATGATTTTGACCACCCCGGGGAGGTGAAAATTTACAATTCTGGCAAGAATTTGCACACTTCTTAAAATTCCAAATTTTAGGCTCAAAAAAGACTTTTGAACATCTATGGATACTGCGGAAATGATATGTGGAATAAAAAATGTCTTGTAATTTTGATGAATTTGACCACCCCGGGGTGGTGAAAATTTACAATTCTGGCAAGAATTTGAACATTTGACAAAATTCCCAAATTTAGGCTCAAAATAGACTTTTGAACATCTGTGGACACTGCGCAAATGATATGGGGACTAAATATTTTTTGTCTAATTTTGATGATTTTGACCACCCCGGGGTGGTGAAAATTTACAATTCTGGCAAGAATTTGCACATTTGTCAAAATTCCCAAATTTAGGCTCAAAATAGACTTTTCAACATCTGTGGACACTGCGCAAATGATATGTGGACCAAAAAAATTTCTTGTAATTTTGATGATTTTGACCGCCCCGGGGTGGTGAAAATTTACAATTCTGTCAAGAATTTGCACATTTGTCAAAATTCCAAAATTTAGGCTCAAAAAAGACTTTTGAACATCTATGGACACTGCGCAAATGATATGTGGACTAAAATAATTTCTTGTAATTTTGATAATTTTGACCACCCCGGGGTGGTGAAAATTTACAATTCTGGCAAGAATTTCAACATTTGTCAAAATTCCCAAATTTAGGCTTAAAATAGTCTTTTGAACATCTGTGGACACTGCGCAAATGATATGGGGACTAAATATTTTTTGTCTAATTTTGATGATTTTGACCACCCTGGGGTGGTGAAAATTTACAATTCTGGCAAGAATTTGCATATTTGTCAAAATTCCCAAATTTAGGCTCAAAATAGACTTTTGAACATCTGTGGACACTGCGCAAATGATATGGGGACTACATATTTTTTTTCTAAATTTTCTGATTTTGACCACCCCGGGGTGGTGAAAATTTACAATTCTGGTATGAACTTGCACACTTCTTAAAATTCCAAATTTTAGGCTCAAAAAAGACTTTTGAACATCTATGGATACTGCGCAAATGATATGTGGAATAAAAAAATTCTTGTAATTTTGATGAGTTTGACCACCCCGGGATGGTGAAAATTTACAATTCTGTCAAGAATTTGAACATTTGTCAAAATTCCCAAATTTAGGCTCAAAAAAGACTTTTGAACATCTGTGGATACTGCGCAAATGATATGGGGACTAAAAAAAATTCTTGTAATTATTCTGATTTTGACCACCCCGGGATGGTGAAAATTTACAATTCTGGCATGAATTTGCACACTTCTTCAAATTCCAAATTTTAGGCTCAAAAAAGACTTTTGAACATCTGTGGACACTGCGCAAATGATATTGGGGAGTAAAAAAACTTCGTGTAATTTTGATGATTTTGACCACCCCGGGGTGGTGAAAATTTACAATTCTGGCATGAATTTGCACACTTCTTAAAATTCCAAATTTTAGGCTCAAAAAAGACTTTTGAACATCTATAGACACTGCGGAAATGAAATGTGGAGTAAAAAAATTTCTTGTAATTTTGATGATTTTGACCACCCCGGGGTGGTGAAAATTTAGAATTCTGTCATGAATTTGTACATTTGTCAAAATTCCAAAATTTAGGCTCAAAAAAGGCTTTTGAACATCTGTGGATACTGCGCAAATGATATGGGGACTAAAAAAAATTCTTGTAATTATTCTGATTTTGACCACCCCGGGGTGGTGAAAATTTACAATTCTGGCATGAATTTGCACTCTTCTTAAAATTCCAAAATTTAGGCTCAAAAAAGACTTTGGAACATCTATGGACACTGCGCAAATGATATGTGGACTAAAAAAATTTCTTGTAATTTTGATGATTTTGACCACCCCGGGGTGGTGAAAATTTACAATTCTGTCAAGAATTTGCACATTTGTCAAAATTCCAAAATTTAGGCTCAAAATAGACTTTTGAACTTCTGTGGACACTGCGCAGATCATATGTGGATTAATAAAATTTCGTGTAATTTTGATGATTTTGACCACCCCGGGGTGGTGAAAATTTACAATTCTGGCAAGAATTTCAACATTTGTCAAAATTCCCAAATTTAGGCTCAAAATAGACTTTTGAACATCTGTGGACACTGCGCAAATGATATGGGGACTAAATATTTTTTATCTTATTTTGATGATTTTGACCACCCCGGGGTGGTGAAAATTTACAATTCTGGCATGAATTTGCACACTTCTTCAAATTCCAAATTTTAGGCTCAAAAAAGACTTTTGAACATGTATGGACACTGCGCAAATGATATGTGGACCAAAAAAAATTCGTGTAATTTTGATGATTTTGACCACCCCGGGGTGGTTAAAATTTACAATTCTGGCAAGAATTTGCACACTTCTTAAAATTCCAAATTTTAGGCTCAAAATAGACTTTTGAACATCTGTGGACACTGCACAAATGATATGTGGACTAAAAAAATTTCTTGTAATTTTGATGATTTTGACCACCCCGGGGTGGTGAAAATTTACAATTCTGTCAAGAATTTGTACATTTGTCAAAATTCCAAAATTTAGGCTAAAAAAAGACTTTTGAACATCTGTGGATACTGCGCAAATGATATGGTTAAGTAAAAAAATTTCTTGTAATTTTGATGATTTTGACCACCCCGGGGTGGTGAAAATTTACAATTCTGGCAAGAATTTGCACATTTGTCAAAATTCCCAAATTTTAGGCTAAAAATAGACTTTTGAACATCTGTGGACACTGCGCAAATGATATGGGGACTAAATATTTTTTATCTAATTTTGATGATTTTGACCACCCCGGGGAGGTGAAAATTTACAATTCTGGCAAGAATTTGCACACTTCTTAAAATTCCAAATTTTAGGCTCAAAAAAGACTTTTGAACATCTATGGATACTGCGGAAATGATATGTGGAATAAAAAATGTCTTGTAATTTTGATGAATTTGACCACCCCGGGGTGGTGAAAATTTACAATTCTGGCAAGAATTTGAACATTTGACAAAATTCCCAAATTTAGGCTCAAAATAGACTTTTGAACATCTGTGGACACTGCGCAAATGATATGGGGACTAAATATTTTTTGTCTAATTTTGATGATTTTGACCACCCCGGGGTGGTGAAAATTTACAATTCTGGCAAGAATTTGCACATTTGTCAAAATTCCCAAATTTAGGCTCAAAATAGACTTTTCAACATCTGTGGACACTGCGCAAATGATATGTGGACCAAAAAAATTTCTTGTAATTTTGATGATTTTGACCGCCCCGGGGTGGTGAAAATTTACAATTCTGTCAAGAATTTGCACATTTGTCAAAATTCCAAAATTTAGGCTCAAAAAAGACTTTTGAACATCTATGGACACTGCGCAAATGATATGTGGACTAAAATAATTTCTTGTAATTTTGATAATTTTGACCACCCCGGGGTGGTGAAAATTTACAATTCTGGCAAGAATTTCAACATTTGTCAAAATTCCCAAATTTAGGCTTAAAATAGTCTTTTGAACATCTGTGGACACTGCGCAAATGATATGGGGACTAAATATTTGTTGTCTAATTTTGATGATTTTGACCACCCCGAGGTGGTGAAAATTTACAATTCTGGCAAGAATTTGCATATTTGTCAAAATTCCGAAATTTAGGCTCAAAATAGACTTTTGAACATCTGTGGACACTGCGCAAATGATATGGGGACTACATATTTTTTTTCTAAATTTTCTGATTTTGACCACCCCGGGGTGGTGAAAATTTACAATTCTGGTATGAACTTGCACACTTCTTAAAATTCCAAATTTTAGGCTCAAAAAAGACTTTTGAACATCTATGGATACTGCGGAAAGGATATGTGGAATAAAAAATTTCTTGTAATTTTGATGAATTTGACCACCCCGGGATGGTGAAAATTTACAATTCTGGCAAGAATTTGCACATTTGTCAAAATTCCCAAATTTAGGCTCAAAATAGACTTTTGAACATCTGTGGACACTGCGCAAATGATATGGGGACAAAATATTTTTTGTCTAATTTTGATGATTTTGACCACCCCGGGGTGGTGAAAATTTCCAATTCTGGCATGAATTTGCACACTTCTTAAAATTCCAAATTTTAAACTGAAAAAGGACTTTTGAACATCTGTGGACACTGCGCAAATGATATGAGGACTAAATATTTGTTGTCAAATTTTTCTGATTTTGACCACCCCGGGGTGGTGAAAATTTACAATTCTGGCATGAATTTGCACACTTCTTCAAATTCCAAATTTTAGGCTCAAACAAGACTTTTGAACATCTGTGGACACTGCGCAAATGATATTGGGGACTAAAAAAACTTCGTGTAATTTTGATGATTTTGACCACCATGGGGTGGTGAAAATTTACAATTCTGGCATGAATTTGCACACTTCTTAAAATTCCAAATTTTAGGCTCAAAAAAGACTTTTGAACATCTATGGACACTGCGCAAATGAAATGTGGACTAAAAAAATTTCTTGTAATTTTGATGATTTTGACCACCCCGGGGTGGTGAAAATTTACAATTCTGGCAAGAATTTGTACATTTGTCAAAATTCCAAAATTTAGGCTCAAAAAAGACTTTTGAACATCTATGGATACTGCGCAAATGATATGTGGAATAAAAAATTTCTTGTAATTTTGATGAATTTGACCACCCCGGGGTGGTGAAAATTTACAATTCTGGCAAGAATTTGCACACTTCATAAAATTCCAAATTTTAGGCTCAAAAAAGACTTTTGAACATCTGTGGACACTGCGCAAATGATATTGGGGACTAAAAAAATTTTGTGTAATTTTGATGATTTTGACCACCCCGGGGTGGTGAAAATTTACAATTCTGGCATGAATTTGTACATTTGTCAAAATTCCAAAATTTAGGCTCAAAAAAGGCTTTTGAACATCTGTGGATACTGCGCAAATGATATGGGGACTAAAAAAAATTCTTGTAATTATTCTGATTTTGACCACCCCGGGGTGGTGAAAATTTACAATTCTGGCATGAATTTGCACTCTTCTTAAAATTCCAAAATTTAGGCTCAAAAAAGACTTTGGAACATCTATGGACACTGCGCAAATGATATGTGGACTAAAAAAATTTCTTGTAATTTTGATGATTTTGACCACCCCGGGGTGGTGAAAATTTACAATTCTGTCAAGAATTTGCACATTTGTCAAAATTCCAAAATTTAGGCTCAAAATAGACTTTGGAACTTCTGTGGACACTGCGCAGATCATATGTGGATTAATAAAATTTCGTGTAATTTTGATGATTTTGACCACCCCGGGGTGGTGAAAATTTACAATTCTGGCAAGAATTTCAACATTTGTCAAAATTCCCAAATTTAGGCTCAAAATAGACTTTTGAACATCTGTGGACACTGCGCAAATGATATGGGGACTAAATATTTTTTATCTTATTTTGATGATTTTGACCACCCCGGGGTGGTGAAAATTTACAATTCTGGCATGAATTTGCACACTTCTTCAAATTCCAAATTTTAGGCTCAAAAAAGACTTTTGAACATGTATGGACACTGCGGAAATGATATGTGGACCAAAAAAAATTCGTGTAATTTTGATGATTTTGACCACCCCGGGGTGGTTAAAATTTACAATTCTGGCAAGAATTTGCACACTTCTTAAAATTCCAAATTTTAGGCTCAAAATAGACTTTTGAACATCTGTGGACACTGCACAAATGATATGTGGACTAAAAAAATTTCTTGTAATTTTGATGATTTTGACCACCCCGGGGTGGTGAAAATTTACAATTCTGTCAAGAATTTGTACATTTGTCAAAATTCCAAAATTTAGGCTAAAAAAAGACTTTTGAACATCTGTGGATACTGCGCAAATGATATGGTTAAGTAAAAAAATTTCTTGTAATTTTGATGATTTTGACCACCCCGGGGTGGTGAAAATTTACAATTCTGGCAAGAATTTGCACATTTGTCAAAATTCCCAAATTTTAGGCTAAAAATAGACTTTTGAACATCTGTGGACACTGCGCAAATGATATGGGGACTAAATATTTTTTATCTAATTTTGATGATTTTGACCACCCCGGGGAGGTGAAAATTTACAATTCTGGCAAGAATTTGCACACTTCTTAAAATTCCAAATTTTAGGCTCAAAAAAGACTTTTGAACATCTATGGATACTGCGGAAATGATATGTGGAATAAAAAATGTCTTGTAATTTTGATGAATTTGACCACCCCGGGGTGGTGAAAATTTACAATTCTGGCAAGAATTTGAACATTTGACAAAATTCCCAAATTTAGGCTCAAAATAGACTTTTGAACATCTGTGGACACTGCGCAAATGATATGGGGACTAAATATTTTTTGTCTAATTTTGATGATTTTGACCACCCCGGGGTGGTGAAAATTTACAATTCTGGCAAGAATTTGCACATTTGTCAAAATTCCCAAATTTAGGCTCAAAATAGACTTTTCAACATCTGTGGACACTGCGCAAATGATATGTGGACCAAAAAAATTTCTTGTAATTTTGATGATTTTGACCGCCCCGGGGTGGTGAAAATTTACAATTCTGTCAAGAATTTGCACATTTGTCAAAATTCCAAAATTTAGGCTCAAAAAAGACTTTTGAACATCTATGGACACTGCGCAAATGATATGTGGACTAAAATAATTTCTTGTAATTTTGATAATTTTGACCACCCCGGGGTGGTGAAAATTTACAATTCTGGCAAGAATTTCAACATTTGTCAAAATTCCCAAATTTAGGCTTAAAATAGTCTTTTGAACATCTGTGGACACTGCGCAAATGATATGGGGACTAAATATTTGTTGTCTAATTTTGATGATTTTGACCACCCCGAGGTGGTGAAAATTTACAATTCTGGCAAGAATTTGCATATTTGTCAAAATTCCGAAATTTAGGCTCAAAATAGACTTTTGAACATCTGTGGACACTGCGCAAATGATATGGGGACTACATATTTTTTTTCTAAATTTTCTGATTTTGACCACCCCGGGGTGGTGAAAATTTACAATTCTGGTATGAACTTGCACACTTCTTAAAATTCCAAATTTTAGGCTCAAAAAAGACTTTTGAACATCTATGGATACTGCGGAAAGGATATGTGGAATAAAAAATTTCTTGTAATTTTGATGAATTTGACCACCCCGGGATGGTGAAAATTTACAATTCTGGCAAGAATTTGCACATTTGTCAAAATTCCCAAATTTAGGCTCAAAATAGACTTTTGAACATCTGTGGACACTGCGCAAATGATATGGGGACAAAATATTTTTTGTCTAATTTTGATGATTTTGACCACCCCGGGGTGGTGAAAATTTCCAATTCTGGCATGAATTTGCACACTTCTTAAAATTCCAAATTTTAAACTGAAAAAGGACTTTTGAACATCTGTGGACACTGCGCAAATGATATGAGGACTAAATATTTGTTGTCAAATTTTTCTGATTTTGACCACCCCGGGGTGGTGAAAATTTACAATTCTGGCATGAATTTGCACACTTCTTCAAATTCCAAATTTTAGGCTCAAACAAGACTTTTGAACATCTGTGGACACTGCGCAAATGATATTGGGGACTAAAAAAACTTCGTGTAATTTTGATGATTTTGACCACCATGGGGTGGTGAAAATTTACAATTCTGGCATAAATTTGCACACTTCTTAAAATTCCAAATTTTAGGCTCAAAAAAGACTTTTGAACATCTATGGACACTGCGCAAATGAAATGTGGACTAAAAAAATTTCTTGTAATTTTGATGATTTTGACCACCCCGGGGTGGTGAAAATTTACAATTCTGGCAAGAATTTGTACATTTGTCAAAATTCCAAAATTTAGGCTCAAAAAAGACTTTTGAACATCTATGGATACTGCGCAAATGATATGTGGAATAAAAAATTTCTTGTAATTTTGATGAATTTGACCACCCCGGGGTGGTGAAAATTTACAATTCTGGCAAGAATTTGCACACTTCATAAAATTCCAAATTTTAGGCTCAAAAAAGACTTTTGAACATCTGTGGACACTGCGCAAATGATATTGGGGACTAAAAAAATTTTGTGTAATTTTGATGATTTTGACCACCCCGGGGTGGTGAAAATTTACAATTCTGGCATGAATTTGCACACTTCTTAAAATTCCAAATTTTAGGCTCAAAATAGACTTTTGAACATCTGTGGATACTGCGCAAATGATATGGGGACTAAAAAAAATTCTTGTAATTATTCTGATTTTGACCACCCCGGGATGGTGAAAATTTACAATTCTGGCATGAATTTGCACACTTCTTAAAATTCCAAATTTTAGGCTCAAAAAAGACTTTTGAACATCTGTGGACACTGCGCAAATGATATTGGGGACTAAAAAAACTTCGTGTAATTTTGATGATTTTGACCACCCCGGGGTGGTGAAAATTTACAATTCTGGCAAGAATTTGCACATTTGTCAAAATCCCCAAATTTAGGCTCAAAATAGACTTTTGAACATCTGTGGACACTGCGCAAATGATATGGGGACTAAATATTTTTTGTCTAATTTTGATGATTTTGACCACCCCGGGGTGGTGAAAATTTACAATTCTGGCATGAATTTGCACACTTCTTAAAATTCCAAATTTTAGGCTCAAAAAAGACTTTTGAACATCTATGGATACTGCGGAAATGATATGTGGAATAAAAAATTTCTTGTAATTTTGATGAATTTGACCACCCCGGGGTGGTAAAAATTTACAATTCTGGCAAGAATTTGAACATTTGTCAAAATTCCCAAATTTAGGCTCAAAATAGACTTTTGAACATCTGTGGACACTGCGCAAATGATATGGGGACTAAATATTTTTTGTCTAATTTTGATGATTTTGACCACCCTGAGGTGGTGAAAATTTACAATTCTGGCATGAATTTGCACACTTCATAAAATTCCAAATTTTAGAGTGAAAAAGGACTTTTGAACATCTATGGATACTGCGGAAATGATATGTGGAATAAAAAATGTCTAGTAATTTTGATGAATTTGGCCACCCCTGGGTGGTGAAAATTTACAATTGTGGCAATAATTTGCACATTTGTCAAAATTCCCAAATTTAGGCTCAAATAGACTTTTGAACATCTGTGGACACTGCGCAAATGATATGGGGACTAAATATTTTTTGTCTAATTTTGATGATTTTGACCACCCCGGGGTGGTGAAAATTTACAATTCTGGCATGAATTTGCACACTTCTTAAAATTCCAAATTTTAGGCTCAAAAAAGACTTTTGAACATCTGTGGATACTGCGGAAATGATATGTGGAATAAAAAAATTCGTGTAATTTTGATGAATTTGACCATCCCGGGGTGGTGAAAATTTACAATTCTGGCAAGAATTTGAACATTTGTCAAAATTCCCAAATTTAGGCTCAAAATAGACTTTTGAACATCTGTGGACACTGCGCAATGATATGGGGACTAAATATTTTTTGTCTAATTTTTCTGATTTTGACCACCCCGGGGTGGTGAAAATTTACAATTATGGCATGAATTTGCACACTTCTTAAAATTCCAAATTTTAGACTGAAAAAGGACTTTTGAACATCTGTGGACACTGCGCAAATGATATGGGGACTAAATATTTGTTGTCAAATTTTGAAGATTTTGACCACCCCGGGGTGGTGAAAATTTACAATTCTGGCATGAATTTGCACACTTCTTGAAATTCCAAATTTTAGGCTCAAAAAAGACTTTTGAACATCTATGGACACTGCGCAAATGATATGTGGACTAAAAAAAATTCTTGTAATTTTGATGATTTTGACCACCCCGGGGTGGTGAAAATTTACAATTCTGGCAAGAATTTGTACATTTGTCAAAATTCCAAAATTTAGGCTCAAAAAAGACTTTTGAACATCTGTGGATACTGCGCAAATGATATGGGGACTAAAAAAAATTCTTGTAATTATTCTGATTTTGACCACCCCGGGATGGTGAAAATTTACAATTCTGGCATGAATTTGCACACTTCTTCAAATTCCAAATTTTAGGCTCAAAAAAGACTTTTGAACATCTATGGACACTGCGCAAATGATATGTGGACTAAAAAAAATTATTGTAATTTTGATGATTTTGACCACCCCGGGGTGGTGAAAATTTACAATTCTGGCAAGAATTTGCACACTTCTTAAAATTCCAAATTTTAGGCTCAAAAAAGACTTTTGAACATCTGTGGACACTGCGCAAATGATATTGGGGACTAAAAAAAGTTCGTGTAATTTTGATGATTTTGACCACCCCGGGGTGGTGAAAATTTACAATTCTGGCATGAATTTGCACACTTCTTCAAATTCCAAATTTTAGGCTCAAAAAAGACTTTTGAACATCTATGGACACTGCGCAAATGAAATGTGGACTAAAAAAATTTCTTGTAATTTTGATGATTTTGACCACCCCGGGGTGGTGAAAATTTACAATTCTGGCAAGAATTTGCACATTTGTCAAAATTCCCAAATTTAGGCTCAAAATAGACTTTTGAACATCTGTGGACACTGCGCAAATGATATGGGGACTAAATATTTTTTGTCTAATTTTTCTGATTTTGACCACCCCGGGGTGGTGAAAATTTACAATTCTGGCATGAATTTGCACACTTCTTAAAATTCCAAATTTTAGGCTCAAAAAAGACTTTTGAACATCTATGGATACTGCGGAAATGATATGTGGAAAAAAAAATTTCTTGTAATTTTGATGAATTTGACCACCCCGGGGTGGTAAAAATTTACAATTCTGGCAAAAATTTGAACACTTGTCAAAATTCCCAAATTTAGGCTCAAAATAGACTTTTGAACATCTGTGGACATTGCGCAAATGATATGGGGACTAAATATTTTTTGTCTAATTTTGATGATTTTGACCACCCTGGGGTGGTGAAAATTTACAATTCTGGCATGAATTTGCACACTTCATAAAATTCCAAATTTTAGAGTGAAAAAGGACTTTTGAACATCTATGGATACTGCGGAAATGATATGTGGAATAAAAAATGTCTTGTAATTTTGATGAATTTGGCCACCCCTGGGTGGTGAAAATTTACAATTGTGGCAATAATTTGCACATTTGTCAAAATTCCCAAATTTAGGCTCAAATAGACTTTTGAACATCTGTGGACACTGCACAAATGATATGTGGACTAAATATTTTTTGTCTAATTTTGATGATTTTGACCACCCCGGGGTGGTGAAAATTTACAATTCTGGCATGAATTTGCACACTTCTTAAAATTCCAAATTTTAGGCTCAAAAAAGACTTTTGAACATCTGTGGATACTGCGGAAATGATATGTGGAATAAAAAAATTCGTGTAATTTTGATGAATTTGACCATCCCGGGGTGGTGAAAATTTACAATTCTGGCAAGAATTTGAACATTTGTCAAAATTCCCAAATTTAGGCTCAAAATAGACTTTTGAACATCTGTGGACACTGCGCAAATGATATGGGGACTAAATATTTTTTGTCTAATTTTTCTGATTTTGACCACCCCGGGATGGTGAAAATTTACAATTCTGGCATGAATTTGCACACTTCTTAAAATTCCAAATTTTAGACTGAAAAAGGACTTTTGAACATCTGTGGACACTGCGCAAATGATATGGGGACTAAATATTTGTTGTCAAATTTTGAAGATTTTGACCACCCCGGGGTGGTGAAAATTTACAATTCTGGCATGAATTTGCACACTTCTTGAAATTCCAAATTTTAGGCTCAAAAAAGACTTTTGAACATCTATGGACACTGCGCAAATGATATGTGGACTAAAAAAAATTCTTGTAATTTTGATGATTTTGACCACCCCAGGGTGGTGAAAATTTACAATTCTGGCAAGAATTTGTACATTTGTCAAAATTCCAAAATTTAGGCTCAAAAAAGACTTTTGAACATCTGTGGATACTGCGCAAATGATATGGGGACTAAAAAAAATTCTTGTAATTATTCTGATTTTGACCACCCCGGGATGGTGAAAATTTACAATTCTGGCAAGAATTTGCACACTTCTTCAAATTCCAAATTTTAGGCTCAAAAAAGACTTTTGAACATCTATGGACACTGCGCAAATGATATGTGGACTAAAAAAAATTCTTGTAATTTTGATGATTTTGACCACCCCGGGGTGGTGAAAATTTACAATTCTGGCAAGAATTTGCACATTTGTCAAAATTCCCAAATTTAGGCTCAAAATAGACTTTTGAACATCTGTGGACACTGCACAGATCATATGTGGAGTAAAAGAATTTCGTGTAATTTTTCTGATTTTGACCACCCCGGGATGGTGAAAATTTACAATTCTGGCATGAATTTGCACACTTCTTCAAATTCCAAATTTTAGGCTCAAAAAAGACTTTTGAACATCTATGGACACTGCGCAAATGATATGTGGACTAAAAAAAATTCTTGTAATTTTGATGATTTTGACCACCCCGGGGTGGTGAAAATTTACAATTCTGGCAAGAATTTGCACATTTGTCAAAATTCCCAAATTTAGGCTCAAAATAGACTTTTGAACATCTGTGGACACTGCACAGATCATATGTGGAGTAAAAGAATTTCGTGTAATTTTGATGATTTTGACCACCCCGGGGTGGTGAAAATTTACAATTCTGGCAAGAATTTGCACATTTGTCAAAATTCCAAAATTTAGGCTCAAAATAGACTTTTGAACATCTGTGGACACTACGCAAATGATATGGGGACTAAATATTTTTGTCTAATTTTGATGATTTTGACCACCCCGGGGTGGTGAAAATTTCCAATTCTGGCAAGAATTTGAACATTTGTCAAAATTCCCAAATTTAGGCTCAAAATAGACTTTTGAACATCTGTGGACACTGCGCAAATGATATCGGGACTAAATATTTTTTGTCTAATTTTTCTGATTTTGACCACCCCGGGGTGGTGAAAATTTACAATTCTGACAAGAATTTGCACACTTCTTAAAATTCCAAATTTTAGGCTCAAAAAAGACTTTTGAACATCTATGGACACTGCGCAAATGATATGTGGACTAAAAAAATTTCGTGTAATTTTGATGAATTTGACCATCCCGGGGTGGTGAAAATTTAAAATTCTGGCAAGAATTTGAACATTTGTCAAAATTCCCAAATTTAGGCTCAAAATAGACTTTTGAACATCTGTGGACACTGCGCAAATGATATGGGGACTAAATATTTTTTGTCTAATTTTTCTGATTTTGACCACCCTGGGGTGGTGAAAATTTACAATTCTGGCAAGAATTTGCACATTTGTCAAAATTCCAAAATTTAGGCTCAAAAAAGACTTTTGAACATCTGTGGACACTGCGCAAATGATATTGGGGACTAAAAAAATTTCGTGTAATTTTGATGATTTTGACCAACCCGGGGTGGTGAAAATTTACAATTCTGTCAAGAATTTGTGCATTTGTCAAAATTCCAAAATTTAGGCTCAAAAAAGACTTTTGAACATCTGTGGATACTGCCTAATGATATGGGGACTAAAAAAATTTCTTGTAATTATTCTGATTTTGACCACCCCGGGATGGTGAAAATTTACAATTCTGGCATGAATTTGCACACTTCTTAAAATTCAAAATTTTAGGCTAAAAAAAAACTTTTGAACATCTTTGGACACTGCGCAAATGATATGTGGACTAAAAAAATTTCTTGTAATTTTGATGATTTTGACCACCCCGGGGTGGTGAAAATTTACAATTCTGGCAAGAATTTGCACATTTGTCAAAATTCCCAAATTTAGGCTCAAAATAGACTTTTGAACATCTGTGGACACTGCGCAGATCATATGTGGACTAAAAAAATTTCGTGTAATTTTTCTGATTTTGACCTCCCCGGGGTTTGAAAATTTACAATTCTGGCAAGAATTTGCACATTTGTCAAAATTCCAAAATTTAGGCTCAAAATAGACTTTTGAACATCTGTGGACACTGCGCAAATGATATGGGGGCTAAATATTTGTTGTCTAATTTTGATGATTTTGACCACCCCGGGGTGTTGAAAATTTACAATTCTGGCATGAATTTGCACACTTCTTAAAATTCCAAATTTTAGGCTCAAAAAAGACTTTTGAACATCTATGGATACTGCGGAAAGGATATGTGGAATAAAAAATTTCGTGTAATTTTGATGAATTTGACCACCCCGGGGTGGTGAAAATTTACAATTCTGGCAAGAATTTGAACATTTGTCAAAATTCCCAAATTTAGGCTCAAAATAGACTTTTGAACATCTGTGGACACTGCGCAAATGATATGGGGACTAAATAATTTTGTAATTTTGATGATTTTGACCACCTCCGGAATGTTGAAAATTTACAATTCTGGCATGAACTTGCACACTTGTCAAAATTCCAAATTTTAGGCTCAAAAAAGACTTTTGAACATATATGGATACTGCAGAAATGATATGTGGAATAAAAAATTTCTTGTAAATTTGATGAATTTGACCACCCCGGGGTGGTGAAAATTTACAATTCTGGCATGAATTTGCACACTTCATAAAATTCCAAATTTTAGGCTCAAAAAAGACTTTTGAACATCTGTGGACACTACGCAAATGATATTGGGGCTAAAAAAATTTCGTGTAATTTTGATGATTTTGACCACCCCGGGGTGGTGAAAATTTACAATTCTGGCATGAATTTGCACACTTCTTAAAATTCCAAATTTTAGGCTCAAAAAAGTCTTTTGAACATCTATTGACACTGCGCAAATGATATGTGGACCAAAAAAAATTTCTTGTAATTTTGATGATTTTGACCACCCTGGGGTGGTGAAAATTTACAATTCTGGCAAGAATTTGCACATTTGTCAAAATTCCCAAATTTAGGCTCAAAATAGACTTTTGAACATCTGTGGACACTGCGCAAATGATATGGGGACTAAAAATTTTTTGTGTAATTTTGATGATTTTGACCACCCCGGGGTGGTGAAAATTTACAATTCTGGCAAGAATTTGCACATTTGTCAAAATTCCCAAATTTAGGCTCAAAAAAGACTTTTGAACATCTGTGGACACTGCCCAAATGATATGAGGACTAAAAAAATTTCTTGTAATTTTGATGATTTTGACCACCCCGGGGTGGTGAAAATTTACAATTCTGGCATGAATTTGCACACTTCTTAAAATTCCAAATTTTAAGCTCAAAATAGACTTTTGAACATCTGTGGACACTGCGCAAATGATATGTGGACTAAAAAAATTTCGTGTAATTTTAATGATTTTGACCACCCCGGGGTTGTGAAAATTTACAATTCTGGCAAGAATTTGCACATTTGTCAAAATTCCCAAATTTAGGCTCAAAATAGACTTTTGAACATCTGTGGACACTGCGCAAATGATATGTGGACTAAAAGAATTTCTTGTAATTTTGATGATTTTGACCACCCCGGGATGGTGAAAATTTACAATTCTGTCAAGAATTTGCACATTTGTCAAAATTCCAAAATTTAGGCTCAAAAAGACTTTTCAACATCTATGGACACTGCGCAAATGATATGTGGACTAAAAAAATTTCTTGTAATTTTGATTATTTTGACCACCCCGGGGTGGTGAAAATTTACAATTCTGGCAAGAATTTCAACATATGTCAAAATTCCCAAATTTAGGCTCAAAATATACTTTTGAACATCTGTGGACACTGCGCAAATGAAATGTGGACTAAAAAAATTTCTTGTAATTTTGATGATTTTGACCGACCGGGTCGTTGAAAATTTACAATTCTGGCATGAATTTGCACACTTCTTAAAATTCCAAATTTTAGGCTCAAAAAAGACTTTTGAACATCTATGGACACTGCGCAAATGATATGTGGACTAAAAAAATTTCTTGTAATTTTGATGATTTTGACCACCCCGGGGTGGTGAAAATTTACAATTCTGGCAAGAATTTGCACATTTGTCAAAATTCCCAAATTTAGGCTCAAAATAGACTTTTGAACATCTGTGGACACTGCGCAAACCATATGTGGACTAAAAAATTTCTTGTAATTTTGATGATTTTGACCACCCCGGGGTGGTGAAAATTTACAATTCTGGCAAGAATTTGAACATTTGTCAAAATTCCCAAATTTAGGCTCAAAATAGACTTTTGAACATCTGTGGACACTGCGCAAATGATATGGGGACTAAATATTTTTTTGTCTAATTTTTCTGATTTTGACCACCCCGGGGTTGTGAAAATTTACAATTCTGGCATGAATTTGCACACTTCATAAAATTCCAAATTTTAGAGTGAAAAATGACTTTTGAACATCTATGGATACTGCGGAAATGATATGTGGAATAAAAAATGTCTTGTAATTTTGATGATTTTGACCATCCCGGGGTTGTGAAAATTTACAATTCTGGCATGAATTTGCACACTTCTTCAAATTCCAAAATTTAGGCTCAAAAAAGACTTTTGAACATCTGTGGACACTGCGCAAATGATATTGGGGACTAAAACAATTTCTTGTAATTTTGATGATTTTGACCACCCCGGGGTGGTGAAAATTTACAATTCTGGCATGAATTTGCACACTTCTTAAAATTCCAAATTTTAGGCTCAAAAAAGACTTTTGAACATCTATGGACACTGCGCAAATGATATGTGGACTAAAAAAATTTCTTGTAATTTTGATGATTTTGACCACCCCGGGGTGGTGAAAATTTACAATTCTGGCAAGAATTTGCACATTCGTCAAAATTCCCAAATTTAGGCTCAAAATAGACTTTTGAACATCTATGGACACTGCGCAAATGATATGTGGACTAAAAAAATTTCTTGTAATTTTGATGATTTTGACCACCACGGGGTGGTGAAAATTTACAATTCTGTCAAGAATTTGCACATTTGTCAAAATTCCAAAATTTAGGCTCAAAAAGGACTTTTGAACATCTGTGGAAACTGCGCAAATGATATGTGGACTAAAAAGATTTCTTGTAATTTTGATGATTTTGACCACCCCGGGGTGGTGAAAATTTCCAATTCTGTCAAGAATTTGCACATTTGTCAAAATTCCAAAATTTAGGCTCAAAATAGACTTTTGAACATCTGTGGACACTGTGCAAATGATATGTGGACTAAATATTTTTTGTCTAATTTTGATGATTTTGACCACCCAGTGGTGGTGAAAATTTACAATTCTGGCATGAATTTGCACACTTCTTAAAATTCCAAATTTTAGGCTAAAAAAAGACTTGAACATCCATGGATACTGCGGAAATGATTTGTGGAATAAAAAATTTCGTGTAATTTTGATGAATTTGACCACCCCGGGGTGGTGAAAATTTACAATTCTGGCAAGAATTTGAACATTTGTCAAAATTCCCAAATTAAGGCTCAAAATAGACTTTTGAACATCTGTGGACACTGCGCAAATGATATGGGGACTAAATATTTTTTGTGTAATTTTGATGATTTTGACCACCCCGGGGTGGTGAAAATTTACAATTCTGGCATGAATTTGCACACTTCTTAAAATTCCAAATTTTAGACTGAAAAAGGACTTTTGAACATCTATGGATACTGCCGAAATGATATGTGGAATAAAAAATGTCGTGTAATTTTGATGAATTTGACCACCCCGGGGTGGTGAAAATTTACAATTCTGGCAATAATTTGCACATTTGTCAAAATTCCAAATTTAGGCTCAAAATAGACTTTTGAACATCTGTGGACACTGCGCAAATGAAATGTGGACTAAAAAAATTTCTTGTAATTTTGATGATTTTGACCACCCCGGGGTGGTGAAAATTTACAATTCTGGCATGAATTTGCACACTTCTTAAAATTCCAAATTTTAAGCTCAAAATAGACTTTTGAACATCTGTGGACACTGCGCAAATGATATGTGGACTAAAAAAATTTCGTGTAATTTTGATGATTTTGACCACCCCGGGGTTGTGAAAATTTACAATTCTGGCAAGAATTTGCACATTTGTCAAAATTCCCAAATTTAGGCTCAAAAAAGACTTTTGAACATCTGTGGACACTGCGCAAATGATATGTGGACTAAAAAAATTTCTTGTAATTTTGATGATTTTGACCACCCCGGGATGGTGAAAATTTACAATTCTGTCAAGAATTTGCACATTTGTCAAAATTCCAAAATTTAGGCTCAAAAAGACTTTTCAACATCTATGGACACTGCGCAAATGATATGTGGACTAAAAAAATTTCTTGTAATTTTGATTATTTTGACCACCCCGGGGTGGTGAAAATTTACAATTCTGGCAAGAATTTCAACATATGTCAAAATTCCCAAATTTAGGCTCAAAATAGACTTTTGAACATCTGTGGACACTGCGCAAATGAAATGTGGACTAAAAAAATTTCTTGTAATTTTGATGATTTTGACCGACCGGGTCGGTGAAAATTTACAATTCTGGCATGAATTTGCACACTTCTTAAAATTCCAAATTTTAGGCTCGAAAAAGACTTTTGAACATCTATGGACACTGCGCAAATGATATGGGGACTAAAAAAAATTCGTGTAATTTTGATGATTTTGACCATCCCGGGGTGGTGAAAATTTATAATTCTGGCAAGAATTTGCACACTTCTTAAAATTCCAAATTTTAGGCTAAAAAAAGACTTTTGAACATCTATGGTCACTGCGCAAATGATATGTGGACTAAAAAAATTCGTGTAATTTTGATGATTTTGACCACCCCGGGGTGGTGAAAATTTACAATTCTGGCAAGAATTTGCACATTTGTCAAAATTCCCAAATTTAGGCTCAAAATAGACTTTTGAACATCTATGGACACTGCGCAAACCATATGTGGACTAAAAAATTTCGTGTAATTTTGATGATTTTGACCACCCCGGGGTGGTGAAAATTTACAATTCTGGCAAGAATTTGAACATTTGTCAAAATTCCCAAATTTAGGCTCAAAATAGACTTTTGAACATCTGTGGACACTGTGCAAATGATATTGGGGACTAAATATTTTTGTCTAATTTTTCTGATTTTAACCACCCTGGGGTGGTGAAAATTTACAATTCTGACATGAATTGCACACTTCTTAAAATTCCAAATTTTAGGCTCAAAAAAGACTTTTGAACATCTATGGATACTGCGGAAATGATATGTGGAATAAAAAATTTCGTGTAATTTTGATGAATTTGACCACCCCGGGGTGGTAAAAATTTACAATTCTGACAAGAATTTGAACATTTGTCAAAATTCCCAAATTTAGGCTCAAAATAGACTTTTGAACATCTGTGGACACTGCGCAAATGATATGGGGACTAAATATTTTTTTGTCTAATTTTTCTGATTTTGACCACCCCGGGGTTGTGAAAATTTACAATTCTGGCATGAATTTGCACACTTCATAAAATTCCAAATTTTAGAGTGAAAAAGGACTTTTGAACATCTATGGATACTGCGGAAATGATATGTGGAATAAAAAATGTCTTGTAATTTTGATGATTTTGACCACCCCGGGGTGGTGAAAATTTACAATTCTGTCATGAATTTGCACACTTCTTCAAATTCCAAAATTTAGGCTCAAAAAAGACTTTTGAACATCTGTGGACACTGCGCAAATGATATTGGGGACTAAAACAATTTCTTGTAATTTTGATGATTTTGACCACCCCGGGGTGGTGAAAATTTACAATTCTGGCATGAATTTGCACACTTCTTAAAATTCCAAATTTTAGGCTCAAAAAAGACTTTTGAACATCTATGGACACTGCGCAAATGATATGGGGACTAAAAAAATTTCTTGTAATTTTGATGATTTTGACCACCCCGGGGTGGTGAAAATTTACAATTCTGGCAAGAATTTGCACATTCGTCAAAATTCCCAAATTTAGGCTCAAAATAGACTTTTGAACATCTATGGACACTGCGCAAATGATATGTGGACTAAAAAAATTTCTTGTAATTTTGATGATTTTGACCACCACGGGGTGGTGAAAATTTACAATTCTGTCAAGAATTTGCACATTTGTCAAAATTCCAAAATTTAGGCTCAAAAAAGACTTTTGAACATCTATGGAAACTGCGCAAATGATATGTGGACTAAAAAAATTTCTTGTAATTATTCTGATTTTGACCACCCCGGGGTGGTGAAAATTTACAATTCTGTCTAGAATTTGCACATTTGTCAAAATTCCAAAATTTAGGATCAAAATAGACTTTTGAACATCTGTGGACACTGCGCAAATGATATGTGGACTAAATATTTTTTGTCTAATTTTGATGATTTTGACCACCCAGTGGTGGTGAAAATTTACAATTCTGGCATGAATTTGCACACTTCTTAAAATTCCAAATTTTAGGCTCAAAAAAGACTTGAACATCCATGGATACTGCGGAAATGATTTGTGGAATAAAAAATTTCGTGTAATTTTGATGAATTTGACCACCCCGGGGTGGTGAAAATTTACAATTCTGGCAAGAATTTGAACATTTGTCAAAATTCCCAAATTTAGGCTCAAAATAGACTTTTGAACATCTGTGGACACTGCGCAAATGATATGGGGACTAAATATTTTTTGTCTAATTTTGATGATTTTGACCACCCCGGGGTGGTGAAAATTTACAATTCTGGCATGAATTTGCACACTTCTTAAAATTCCAAATTTTAGACTGAAAAAGGACTTTTGAACATCTATGGATACTGCCGAAATGATATGTGGAATAAAAAATGTCGTGTAATTTTGATGAATTTGACCACCCCGGGGTGGTGAAAATTTACAATTCTGGCAATAATTTGCACATTTGTCAAAATTCCAAATTTAGGCTCAAAATAGACTTTTGAACATCTGTGGACACTACGCAAATGATATGGGGACTAAATATTTGTTGTCAAATTTTGAAGATTTTGACCACCTCAGGGTGGTGAAAATTTACAATTCTGGCATGAATTTGCACACTTCTTCAAATTCCAAATTTTAGGCTCAAAAAAGTCTTTTGAACATCTATGGACACTGCGCAAATGATATGTGGACTAAAAAAATTTCTTGTAATTTTGATGATTTTGACCACCCCGGGGTGGTGAAAATTTACAATTCTGGCAAGAATTTGCACATTTGTCAAAATTCCCAAATTTAGGCTCAAAATAGACTTTTGAACATCTGTGGACACTGCGCAAATGATATGGGGACTAAAAAATTTTTGTGTAATTTTGATGATTTTGACCACCCCGGGGTGGTGAAAATTTACAATTCTGGCAAGAATTTGCACATTTGTCAAAATTCCCAAATTTAGGCTCAAAAAAGACTTTTGAACATCTGTGGACACTGCGCAAATGATATGTGGACTAAAAAAATTTCTTGTAATTTTGATGATTTTGACCACCCCGGGGTGGTGAAAATTTACAATTCTGGCATGAATTTGCACACTTCTTAAAATTCCAAATTTTAAGCTCAAAATAGACTTTTGAACATCTGTGGACACTGCGCAAATGATATGTGGACTAAAAAAATTTTGTGTAATTTTGATGATTTTGACCACCCCGGGGTTGTGAAAATTTACAATTCTGGCAAGAATTTGCACATTTCTCAAAATTCCCAAATTTAGGCTCAAAATAGACTTTTGAACATCTGTGGACACTGCGCAAATGATATGTGGACTAAAAAAATTTCTTGTAATTTTGATGATTTTGACCACCCCGGGATGGTGAAAATTTACAATTCTGTCAAGAATTTGCACATTTGTCAAAATTCCAAAATTTAGGCTCAAAAAGACTTTTCAACATCTATGGACACTGCGCAAATGATATGTGGACTAAAAAAATTTCTTGTAATTTTGATTATTTTGACCACCCCGGGGTGGTGAAAATTTACAATTCTGGCAAGAATTTCAACATATGTCAAAATTCCCAAATTTAGGCTCAAAATAGACTTTTGAACATCTGTGGACACTGCGCAAATGAAATGTGGACTAAAAAAATTTCGTGTAATTTTGATGATTTTGACCGACCGGGTCGGTGAAAATTTACAATTCTGGCATGAATTTGCACACTTCTTAAAATTCCAAATTTTAGGCTCAAAAAAGACTTTTGAACATCTATGGACACTGCGCAAACCATATGTGGACTAAAAAATTTCGTGTAATTTTGATGATTTTGACCACCCTGGGGTGGTGAAAATTTACAATTCTGGCAAGAATTTGAACATTTGTCAAAATTCCCAAATTTAGGCTCAAAATAGACTTTTGAACATCTGTGGACACTGCGCAAATGATATTGGGGACTAAATATTTTTGTCTAATTTTTCTGATTTTAACCACCCCGGGATGGTGAAAATTTACAATTCTGGCATGAATTTGCACACTTCTTAAAATTCCAAATTTTAGGCTCAAAAAAGACTTTTGAACATCTATGGATACTGCGGAAATGATATGTGGAATAAAAAATTTCGTGTAATTTTGATGAATTTGACCACCCCGGGGTGGTAAAAATTTACAATTCTGACAAGAATTTGAACATTTGTCAAAATTCCAAAATTTAGGCTCAAAAAAGACTTTTGAACATCTATGGAAACTGCGCAAATGATATGTGGACTAAAAAAATTTCTTGTAATTATTCTGATTTTGACCACCCCGGGGTGGTGAAAATTTACAATTCTGGCTAGAATTTGCACATTTGTCAAAATTCCCAAATTTAGGATCAAAATAGACTTTTGAACATCTGTGGACACTGCGCAAATGATATGTGGACTAAATATTTTTTGTCTAATTTTGATGATTTTGACCACCCCGGGGTGGTGAAAATTTACAATTCTGGCATGAATTTGCACACTTCTTAAAATTCCAAATTTTAGGCTCAAAAAAGACTTTTGAACATCCATGGTTACTGCGGAAATGATTTGTGGAAAAAAAAATTTCGTGTAATTTTGATGAATTTGACCACCCCGGGGTGGTGAAAATTTACAATTCTGGCAAGAATTTGAACATTTGTCAAAATTCCCAAATTTAGGCTCAAAATAGACTTTTGAACATCTGTGGACACTGCGCAAATGATATGGGGACTAAGTATTTTTTGTCTAATTTTTCTGATTTTGACCACCCCGGGGTGGTGAAAATTTACAATTCTGGCATGAATTTGCACACTTCTTAAAATTCCAAATTTTAGACTGAAAAAGTACCTTTGAACATCTATGGATACTGCCGAAATGATATGTGGAATAAAAATTGTCGTGTAATTTTGATGATTTTGACCACCCCGGGTTGGTGAAAATTTACAATTCTGGCATGAATTTGCACATTTGTCAAAATTCCAAATTTAGGCTCAAAATAGACTTTTGAACATCTGTGGACACTGCGAGAATGATATGGGGGACTAAATATTTGTTGTCAAATTTTTCTGATTTTGACCACCCCAGGGTGGTGAAAATTTACAATTCTGGCATGAATTTGCACACTTCTTCAAATTCCAAATTTTAGGCTCAAAAAAGACTTTTGAACATCTGTGGACACTACGCAAATGATATTGGGGACTAAAAAAATTTCTTGTAATTTTGATGATTTTGACCACCCCGGGGTGGTCAAAATTTACAATTCTGGCATAAATTTGCACACTTCTTCAAATTCCAAATTTTAGGCTCAATAAAGACTTTTGAACATCTATGGTCACTGCGCAAATGATATGTGGACTAAAAAAAAATCTTGTAATTTTGATGATTTTGACCACCCCGGGGTGGTGAAAATTTACAATTCTGTCAAGAATTTGCACATTTGTCAAAATTCCAAAATTTAAGCTCAAAATAGACTTTTGAACATCTGTGGACACTGCGCAATTGATATGTGGACTAAAAAAATTTCTTGTAATTATTCTGATTTTGACCATCCCGGGGTGGTGAAAATTTACAATTCCGTCAAGAATTTGCACATTTGTCAAAATTCCCAAATTTAGGCTCAAAATAGACTTTTGAACATCTGTGGACACTGCGCAAATGATATGGGGACTAAAAAAATTTCTTGTAATAATTCTGATTTTGACAACCCCGGGATGGTGAAAATTTACAATTTTGGCAAGAATTTGCACATTTCTTCAAATTCGAAATTTTTAGGCTCAAAAAAGACTTTTGAACATCTATGGACACTGCGCAAATGATATGTGGACTAAAATAATTTCGTGTAATTTTGATGATTTTGACCACCCCGGGGTGGTGAAAATTTACAATTCTGGCAAGAATTTGCACATTTGTCAAAATTCCAAATTTTAGGCTCAAAATAGACTTTTGAACATCTGTGGACACTGCGCAAATGATATGGGGGACGAAAAAAATTTCTTGTAATTTTGATGATTTATGAATAATTTGCACACTTCTTAAAATTCCAAATTTTAGGCTCAAAAAAGACTTTTGAACATCTGTGGACACTGCGCAAATGATATGTGGACTAAAAAAATTTCGTGTAATTTTGATGATTTTGACCACCCCGGGGTGGTGAAAATTTACAATTCTGGCAAGAATTTGCACATTTGTCAAAATTCCAAAATTTAGGCTCAAAATAGACTTTTGAACATCTGTGGACATTGCGCAAATGATATGGGGACTAAAAATTTTTTGTGTAATTATTCTGATTTTGACCACCCCGGGGTGGTGAAAATTTACAATTCTGGCAAGAATTTGCACACTTCTTAAAATTCCAAATATTAGGCTCAAATAGACTTTTGAACATCTTTGGACACTGCGCAAATGATATGGGGACTAAAAAATTTTCTTGTAATTTTGATGATTTTGACCACCCCGGGGTGGTGAAAATTTACAATTCTGGCATGAATTTGCACACTTCTTAAAATTCCAAATTTTAGGCTCAAAATAGACTTTTGAACATCTATGGACACTGCGCAAATGATATGTGGACAACAAAATTTTCTTGTAATTTTGATGATTTTGACCATCCCGGGGTGGTGAAAATTTACAATTCTGGCATGAATTTGCACATTTGTCAAAATTCCAAAATTTAGGCTCAAAATAGACTTTTGAACATCTGTGGACACTGCGCAAATGATATGGGGACTAAAAAAATTTCTTGTAATTTTGATGTTTTTGACCACCCCGGGGTGGTGAAAATTTACAATTCTGGCAAGAATTTGCACACTTCTTAAAATTCCAAATTTTAGGCTCAAAATAGACTTTTGAACATCTATGGACACTGCGCAAATGATATGTGGACAACAAAATTTTCTTGTAATTTTGATGATTTTGACCATCCCGGGGTGGTGAAAATTTACAATTCTGGCATGAATTTGCACATTTGTCAAAATTCCAAAATTTAGGCTCAATAAAGACTTTTGAACATCTGTGGACACTGCGCAAATGATATGGGGACTTAATTTTTTTTTTCGATTTTGATGATTTTGACCACCCCGGGGTGGTGAAAATTTACAATTCTGGCATGAATTTGCACATTTGTCAAAATTCCCAAATTTAGGCTCAAAATAGACTTTTGAACATCTGTGGACACTGCGCAAATGATATGGGGACTAATTTTTGGGGGGCTAATTTTGATGATTTTGACCACACCAGGATGGTGAAAATTTAGAATTCTGACAAGAATTTGCACATTTGTCAAAATTCCAAAATTTAGGCTCAAAATAGACTTTTGAACATCTGTGGACATTGCGCAAATGATATGGGGACTAAAAAAATTTTGTGTAATTATTCTGATTTTGACCACCCCGGGGTGGTGAAAATTTACAATTCTGGCAAGAATTTGCACACTTCTTAAAATTCCAAATATTAAGCTCAAATAGACTTTTGAACATCTATGGACACTGCGCAAATGATATGGGGACTAAAAAAAAAAATTGTAATTTTGATGATTTTGACCACCCCGGGGTGGTGAAAATTTACAATTCTGGCATGAATTTGCACACTTCTTAAAATTCCAAATTTTAGGCTCAAAAAAGACTTTTGAACATCTGTGGACACTGCTCAATTGATATGGGGAAAACAAAATTTCGTGTAATTTTGATGATTTTGACAACCCCGGGGTGATGAAAATTTACAATTCTGGCATGAATTTGCACATTTGTAAAAATTCCAAAATTTAGGCTCAAAATAGACTTTTGAACATCTATGGTCACTGCGCAAATGATATGTGGACTAAAAAAATTTCTTGTAATTTTGATGATTTTGACAACCCCTAGGTGGTGAAAATTTACAATTCTGGCAAGAATTTGCACATTTGTCAAAATTCCAAAATTTAGGCTCAAAATAGACTTTTGAACATCTGTGGACACTGCGCAAATGATATGTGGACTAAAAAAATTTCGTGTAATTTTGATGATTTTGACAACCCCGGGGTGGTGAAAATTTACAATTCTGGCATGAATTTGCACACTTTTTAAAATTCCAAATTTTAGGCTCAAAATAGACTTTTGAACATCTATGGACACTGCGCAAATGATATGTGGACAACAAAATTATCTTGTAATTTTGATGATTTTGAGCACCCCGGGGTGGTGAAAATTTACAATTCTGGCATGAATTTGCACATTTGTCAAAATTCCAAAATTTAGGCTCAAAATAGACTTTTGAACATCTTTGGACACTGCGCAAATGATATGGGGACTAAAAAAAAAAATTGTAATTTTGATGATTTTGACCACCCGGGGTGGTGAAAATTTACAATTCTGGCATGAATTTGCACATTTGTCAAAATTCCAAAATTTAAGCTCAAAATAGACTTTTGAACATCTGTGGACACTGCGCAAATGGTATGGGGACTTAATTTTTTTTTTCGATTTTCATGATTTTGACCATCACCGGGGTGGTGAAAATTTACAATTCTGGCATGAATTTGCACATTTGTCAAAATTCGAAAATTAAGGCTCAAAATAGACTTTTGAACATCTGTGGACACAGCGCAAATGATATGGGGACTAATTTTTTGGGGGCTAATTTTGATGATTTTGACCACTCCAGGATGGTGAAAATTTAGAATTCTGACAAGAATTTGCACATTTGTCAAAATTCCAAAATTTAGGCTCAAAATAGACTTTTGAACATCTGTGGACACTGTGCAAATGATATGGGGACTAAATATTTTTTGTCTAATTTTGATGATTTTGAGCACCCCGGGGTGGTGAAAATTTACAATTCTGTCATGAATTTGCACATTTGTCAAAATTCCAAAATTTAGGCTCAAAATAGACTTTTGAACATCTTTGGACACTGCGCAAATGATATGGGGACTAAAAAAAAAAATTGTAATTTTGATGATTTTGACCACCCGGGGTGGTGAAAATTTACAATTCTGGCATGAATTTGCACATTTGTCAAAATTCCAAAATTTAAGCTCAAAATAGACTTTTGAACATCTGTGGACACTGCGCAAATGATATGGGGACTAATTTTTGGGGGGCTAATTTTGATGATTTTGACCACTCCAGGATGGTGAAAATTTAGAATTCTGACAAGAATTTGCACATTTGTCAAAATTCCAAAATTTAGGCTCAAAATAGACTTTTGAACATCTGTGGACACTGCGCAAATGATATGGGGACTAATTTTTTGGGGGCTAATGTTGATGATTTTGACCACTCCAGGATGGTGAAAATTTAGAATTCTGACAAGAATTTGCACATTTGTCAAAATTCCAAAATTTAGGCTCAAAATAGACTTTTGAACATCTGTGGACATTGCGCAAATGATATGGGGACTAAAAAATTTTTGTGTAATTATTCTGATTTTGACCACCCCGGGGTGGTGAAAATTTACAATTCTGGCAAGAATTTGCACACTTCTTAAAATTCCAAATTTTAAGCTCAAATAGACTTTTGAACATCTATGGACACTGCGCAAATGATATGTGGACTAAAAAATTTTTCTTGTAATTTTGATGATTTTGACCACCCCGGGGTGGTGAAAATTTACAATTCTTGCAAGAATTTGCACATTTGTCAAAATTCCAAAATTTAGGCTCAAAATAGACTTTTGAACATCTGTGGACACTGCTCAATTGATATGGGGAAAACAAAATTTCGTGTAATTTTGATGATTTTGACCACCCCGGGGTGATGAAAATTTACAATTCTGGCAAGAATTTGCACATTTGTAAAAATTCCAAAATTTAGGCTCAAAATAGACTTTTGAACATCTATGGTCACTGCGCAAATGATAAGTGGACTAAAAAATTTCTTGTAATTTTGATGATTTTGACCACCCCTAGGTGGTGAAAATTTACAATTCTGGCAAGAATTTGCACATTTCTCAAAATTCCAAAATTTAGGCTCAAAATAGACTTTTGAACATCTGTGGACACTGCGCAAATGATATGGGGACTAAAAAAATTTCTTGTAATTTTGATGATTTTGAGCACCCCGGGGTGGTGAAAATTTACAATTCTGGCATGAATTTGCACACTTCTTAAAATTCCAAATTTTAGGCTCAAAATAGACTTTTGAACATCTATGGACACTGCGCAAATGATATGTGGACAACAAAATTTTCTTGTAATTTTGATGATTTTGACCACCCCGTAGTGGTGAAAATTTACAATTCTGGCAAGAATTTGCACATTTGTCAAAATTCCAAATTTTAGGCTCAAAATAGACTTTCGAACATCTGTGGACACTGCGCAAATGATATGGGGGACGAAAACAATTTCTTGTAATTTTGATGATTTATGAATAATTTGCACACTTCTTAAAATTCCAAATTTTAGGCTCAAAATAGACTTTTGAACATCTGTGGACATTGCGCAAATGATATGGGGACTAAAAAAATTTTGTGTAATTATTCTGATTTTGACCACCCCGGGGTGGTGAAAATTTACAATTCTGGCAAGAATTTGCACACTTCTTAAAATTCCAAATATTAAGCTCAAATAGACTTTTGAACATCTATGGACACTGCGCAAATGATATGGGGACTAAAAAAAAAAATTGTAATTTTGATGATTTTGACCACCCCGGGGTGGTGAAAATTTACAATTCTGGCATGAATTTGCACACTTCTTAAAATTCCAAATTTTAGGCTCAAAAAAGACTTTTGAACATCTGTGGACACTGCTCAATTGATATGGGGAAAACAAAATTTCGTGTAATTTTGATGATTTTGACAACCCCGGGGTGATGAAAATTTACAATTCTGGCATGAATTTGCACATTTGTAAAAATTCCAAAATTTAGGCTCAAAATAGACTTTTGAACATCTATGGTCACTGCGCAAATGATATGTGGACTAAAAAAATTTCTTGTAATTTTGATGATTTTGACAACCCCTAGGTGGTGAAAATTTACAATTCTGGCAAGAATTTGCACATTTGTCAAAATTCCAAAATTTAGGCTCAAAATAGACTTTTGAACATCTGTGGACACTGCGCAAATGATATGTGGACTAAAAAAATTTCGTGTAATTTTGATGATTTTGACAACCCCGGGGTGGTGAAAATTTACAATTCTGGCATGAATTTGCACACTTTTTAAAATTCCAAATTTTAGGCTCAAAATAGACTTTTGAACATCTATGGACACTGCGCAAATGATATGTGGACAACAAAATTATCTTGTAATTTTGATGATTTTGAGCACCCCGGGGTGGTGAAAATTTACAATTCTGGCATGAATTTGCACATTTGTCAAAATTCCAAAATTTAGGCTCAAAATAGACTTTTGAACATCTTTGGACACTGCGCAAATGATATGGGGACTAAAAAAAAAAATTGTAATTTTGATGATTTTGACCACCCGGGGTGGTGAAAATTTACAATTCTGGCATGAATTTGCACATTTGTCAAAATTCCAAAATTTAAGCTCAAAATAGACTTTTGAACATCTGTGGACACTGCGCAAATGGTATGGGGACTTAATTTTTTTTTTCGATTTTCATGATTTTGACCATCACCGGGGTGGTGAAAATTTACAATTCTGGCATGAATTTGCACATTTGTCAAAATTCGAAAATTAAGGCTCAAAATAGACTTTTGAACATCTGTGGACACAGCGCAAATGATATGGGGACTAATTTTTTGGGGGCTAATTTTGATGATTTTGACCACTCCAGGATGGTGAAAATTTAGAATTCTGACAAGAATTTGCACATTTGTCAAAATTCCAAAATTTAGGCTCAAAATAGACTTTTGAACATCTGTGGACACTGTGCAAATGATATGGGGACTAAATATTTTTTGTCTAATTTTGATGATTTTGAGCACCCCGGGGTGGTGAAAATTTACAATTCTGTCATGAATTTGCACATTTGTCAAAATTCCAAAATTTAGGCTCAAAATAGACTTTTGAACATCTTTGGACACTGCGCAAATGATATGGGGACTAAAAAAAAAAATTGTAATTTTGATGATTTTGACCACCCGGGGTGGTGAAAATTTACAATTCTGGCATGAATTTGCACATTTGTCAAAATTCCAAAATTTAAGCTCAAAATAGACTTTTGAACATCTGTGGACACTGCGCAAATGATATGGGGACTAATTTTTGGGGGGCTAATTTTGATGATTTTGACCACTCCAGGATGGTGAAAATTTAGAATTCTGACAAGAATTTGCACATTTGTCAAAATTCCAAAATTTAGGCTCAAAATAGACTTTTGAACATCTGTGGACACTGCGCAAATGATATGGGGACTAATTTTTTGGGGGCTAATGTTGATGATTTTGACCACTCCAGGATGGTGAAAATTTAGAATTCTGACAAGAATTTGCACATTTGTCAAAATTCCAAAATTTAGGCTCAAAATAGACTTTTGAACATCTGTGGACATTGCGCAAATGATATGGGGACTAAAAAATTTTTGTGTAATTATTCTGATTTTGACCACCCCGGGGTGGTGAAAATTTACAATTCTGGCAAGAATTTGCACACTTCTTAAAATTCCAAATTTTAAGCTCAAATAGACTTTTGAACATCTATGGACACTGCGCAAATGATATGTGGACTAAAAAATTTTTCTTGTAATTTTGATGATTTTGACCACCCCGGGGTGGTGAAAATTTACAATTCTTGCAAGAATTTGCACATTTGTCAAAATTCCAAAATTTAGGCTCAAAATAGACTTTTGAACATCTGTGGACACTGCTCAATTGATATGGGGAAAACAAAATTTCGTGTAATTTTGATGATTTTGACCACCCCGGGGTGATGAAAATTTACAATTCTGGCAAGAATTTGCACATTTGTAAAAATTCCAAAATTTAGGCTCAAAATAGACTTTTGAACATCTATGGTCACTGCGCAAATGATAAGTGGACTAAAAAATTTCTTGTAATTTTGATGATTTTGACCACCCCTAGGTGGTGAAAATTTACAATTCTGGCAAGAATTTGCACATTTCTCAAAATTCCAAAATTTAGGCTCAAAATAGACTTTTGAACATCTGTGGACACTGCGCAAATGATATGGGGACTAAAAAAATTTCTTGTAATTTTGATGATTTTGAGCACCCCGGGGTGGTGAAAATTTACAATTCTGGCATGAATTTGCACACTTCTTAAAATTCCAAATTTTAGGCTCAAAATAGACTTTTGAACATCTATGGACACTGCGCAAATGATATGTGGACAACAAAATTTTCTTGTAATTTTGATGATTTTGACCACCCCGTAGTGGTGAAAATTTACAATTCTGGCAAGAATTTGCACATTTGTCAAAATTCCAAATTTTAGGCTCAAAATAGACTTTCGAACATCTGTGGACACTGCGCAAATGATATGGGGGACGAAAACAATTTCTTGTAATTTTGATGATTTATGAATAATTTGCACACTTCTTAAAATTCCAAATTTTAGGCTCAAAAAAGACTTTTGAACATCTGTGGACACTGCGCAAGTAATATGTGGACTAAAAAAATTTCGTGTAATTTTGATGATTTTGACCACCCCGGGGTGGTGAAAATTTACAATTCTGGCAAGAATTTGCACATTTGTCAAAATTCCAAAATTTAGGCTCAAAATAGACTTTTGAACATCTGTGGACATTGCGCAAATGATATGGGGACTAAAAATTTTTTGTGTAATTATTCTGATTTTGACCACCCCGGGGTGGTGAAAATTTACAATTCTGGCAAGAATTTGCACACTTCTTAAAATTCCAAATATTAGGCTCAAATAGACTTTTGAACATCTATGGACACTGCGCAAATGATATGTGGACTAAAAAAATTTTCTTGTAATTTTGATGATTTTGACCACCCCGGGGTGGTGAAAATTTACAATTCTGGCAAGAATTTGCACATTTGTCAAAATTTCAAAATTTAGGCTCAAAATAGACTTTTGAAGATCTATGGACACTGCGCAAATGATATGGGGACTTAATTTTTTTTTTTGATTTTGATGATTTTGACCACCCCGGGGTGGTGAATTTTACAATTGTGGCAAGAATTTGCACATTTCTTAAAATTCCAAAATTTAGGCTCAAAATAGACTTTTGAACATCTGTGGACACTGCGCAAATGATATGGGGACTAAAAAATTTTCTTGTAATTTTGATGATTTTGACCACCCCGGGGTGGTGAAAATTTACAATTCTGGCATGAATTTGCACATTTGTCAAAATTCCAAAATTTAGGCTCAAAATAGACTTTTGAACATCTGTGGACACTGCTCAATTGATATGGGGAAAACAAAATTTCGTGTAATTTTGATGATTTTGACAACCCCGGGGTGGTGAAAATTTACAATTCTGGCAAGAATTTGCACATTTGTCAAAATTCCAAAATTTAGGCTCAAAATAGACTTTTGAACATCTATGGTCACTGCGCAAATGATATGTGGACTAAAAAAATTTCTTGTAATTTTGATGATTTTGACCACCCCTAGGTGGTGAAAATTTACAATTCTGGCAAGAATTTGCACATTTGTCAAAATTCCAAAATTTAGGCTCAAAATAGACTTTTGAACATCTGTGGACACTGCGCAAATGATATGTGGAGTAAAAAAATTTCGCGTAATTTTGATGATTTTGACCACCCCGGGGTGGTGAAAATTTACAATTCTGGCATGAATTTGCACACTTCTTCAAATTCCAAATTTTAGGCTCAAAATAGACTTTTGAACATCTATGGACACTGCGCAAATGATATGTGGACAACAAAATTTTCTTGTAATTTTGATGATTTTGAGCACCCCGGGGTGGTGAAAATTTACAATTCTGCCATGAATTTGCACATTTGTCAAAATTCAAAAATTTAGGCCCAAAATAGACTTTTGAACATCTTTGGACACTGCGCAAATGATATGGGGACTAAAAAAAAAAATTGTAATTTTGATGATTTTGACCACCCCGGGGTGGTGAAAATTTACAATTCTGGCATGAATTTGCACATTTGTCAAAATTCCAAAATTTAAGCTCAAAATAGACTTTTGAACATCTGTGGACACTGCGCAAATGGTATGGGGACTTAATTTTTTTTTTCGATTTTGATGATTTTGACCATCCCGGGGTGGTGAAAATTTACAATTCTGGCATGAATTTGCACATTTGTCAAAATTCGAAAATTAAGGCTCAAAATAGACTTTTGAAGATCTGTGGACACTGCGCAAATGATATGGGGACTAATTTTTTGGGGGCTAATTTTGATGATTTTGACCACTCCAGGATGGTGAAAATTTAGAATTCTGACAAGAATTTGCACATTTGTCAAAATTCCAAAATTTAGGCTCAAAATAGACTTTTGAACATCTGTGGACACTGCGCAAATGATATGGGGACTAAATATTTTTTGTCTAATTTTGATGATTTTGACCACCCTGGGGTGGTGAAAATTTACAATTCTGGCAAGAATTTGCACATTTGTGAAAATTCCAAAATTTAGGCTCAAAATAGGCATTGGGACATCTGTGGACACTGCGCAAATGATATGTGGACTAAAAAATTTCGTGTAATTTTGATGATTTTGACCACCCCGGGGTGGTGAAAATTTACAATTCTGGCAAGAATTTGCACATTTCTCAAAATTCCAAAATTTAGGCTCAAAATAGACTTTTGAACATCTGTGGACACTGCGCAAATGATATGGGGACTAAAAAAATTTCGTGTAATTTTGATGATTTTGAGCACCCCGGGGTGGTGAAAATTTACAATTCTGGCATGAATTTGCACACTTCTTAAAATTCCAAATTTTAGGCTCAAAATAGACTTTTGAACATCTATGGACACTGCGCAAATGATATGTGGACAACAAAATTTTCTTGTAATTTTGATGATTTTGACCACCCCGTAGTGGTGAAAATTTACAATTCTGGCAAGAATTTGCACATTTGTCAAAATTCCAAATTTTAGGCTCAAAATAGACTTTTGAACATCTGTGGACACTGCGCAAATGATATGGGGGACGAAAACAATTTCTTGTAATTTTGATGATTTATGAATAATTTGCACACTTCTTAAAATTCCAAATTTTAGGCTCAAAAAAGACTTTTGAACATCTGTGGACACTGCGCAAATGTTATGTGGACTAAAAAAATTTCGTGTAATTTTGATGATTTTGACCACCCCGGGGTGGTGAAAATTTACAATTCTGGCATGAATTTGCACATTTGTCAAAATTCCAAAATTTAGGCTCAAAATAGACTTTTGAACATCTGTGGACATTGCGCAAATGATATGGGGACTAAAATTTTTTTGTGTAATTATTCTGATTTTGACCACCCCGGGGTGGTGAAAATTTACAATTCTGGCAAGAATTTGCACACTTCTTAAAATTCCAAATATTAGGCTCAAATAGACTTTTGAACATCTATGGACACTGCGCAAATGATATGTGGACTAAAAAAATTTTCGTGTAATTTTGATGATTTTGACCACCCCGGGGTGGTGAAAATTTACAATTCTGGCAAGAATTTGCACATTTGTCAAAATTTCAAAATTTAGGCTCAAAATAGACTTTTGAAGATCTATGGACACTGCGCAAATGATATGGGGACTTAATTTTTTTTTTTGATTTTGATGATTTTGACCACCCCGGGGTGGTGAATTTTACAATTGTGGCAAGAATTTGCACATTTCTTAAAATTCCAAAATTTAGGCTCAAAATAGACTTTTGAACATCTGTGGACACTGCGCAAATGATATGGGGACTAAAAAATTTTCTTGTAATTTTGATGATTTTGACCACCCCGGGGTGGTGAAAATTTACAATTCTGGCATGAATTTGCACATTTGTCAAAATTCCAAAATTTAGGCTCAAAATAGACTTTTGAACATCTGTGGACACTGCTCAATTGATATGGGGAAAACAAAATTTCGTGTAATTTTGATGATTTTGACAACCCCGGGGTGGTGAAAATTTACAATTCTGGCAAGAATTTGCACATTTGTCAAAATTCCAAAATTTAGGCTCAAAATAGACTTTTGAACATCTATGGTCACTGCGCAAATGATATGTGGACTAAAAAAATTTCTTGTAATTTTGATGATTTTGACCACCCCGGGGTGGTGAAAATTTACAATTCTGGCAAGAATTTGCACATTTGTCAAAATTCCAAAATTTAGGCTCAAAATAGACTTTTGAACATCTGTGGACACTGCGCAAATGATATGTGGAGTAAAAAAATTTCGTGTAATTTTGATGATTTTGACCACCCCGGGGTGGTGAAAATTTACAATTCTGGCATGAATTTGCACACTTCTTCAAATTCCAAATTTTAGGCTCAAAATAGACTTTTGAACATCTATGGACACTGCGCAAATGATATGTGGACAACAAAATTTTCTTGTAATTTTGATGATTTTGAGCACCCCGGGGTGGTGAAAATTTACAATTCTGCCATGAATTTGCACATTTGTCAAAATTCCAAAATTTAGGCCCAAAATAGACTTTTGAACATCTTTGGACACTGCGCAAATGATATGGGGACTAAAAAAAAAAATTGTAATTTTGATGATTTTGACCACCCCGGGGTGGTGAAAATTTACAATTCTGGCATGAATTTGCACATTTGTCAAAATTCCAAAATTTAAGCTCAAAATAGACTTTTGAACATCTGTGGACACTGCGCAAATGGTATGGGGACTTAATTTTTTTTTTCGATTTTGATGATTTTGACCATCCCGGGGTGGTGAAAATTTACAATTCTGGCATGAATTTGCACACTTCTTAAAATTCCAAATTTTAGGCTCAAAATAGACTTTTGAACATCTATGGACACTGCGCAAATGATATGTGGACAACAAAATTTTCTTGTAATTTTGATGATTTTGACCACCCCGTAGTGGTGAAAATTTACAATTCTGGCAAGAATTTGCACATTTGTCAAAATTCCAAATTTTAGGCTCAAAATAGACTTTTGAACATCTGTGGACACTGCGCAAATGATATGGGGGACGAAAACAATTTCTTGTAATTTTGATGATTTATGAATAATTTGCACACTTCTTAAAATTCCAAATTTTAGGCTCAAAAAAGACTTTTGAACATCTGTGGACACTGCGCAAGTAATATGTGGACTAAAAAAATTTCGTGTAATTTTGATGATTTTGACCACCCCGGGGTGGTGAAAATTTACAATTCTGGCAAGAATTTGCACATTTGTCAAAATTCCAAAATTTAGGCTCAAAATAGACTTTTGAACATCTGTGGACATTGCGCAAATGATATGGGGACTAAAATTTTTTTGTGTAATTATTCTGATTTTGACCACCCCGGGGTGGTGAAAATTTACAATTCTGGCAAGAATTTGCACACTTCTTAAAATTCCAAATATTAGGCTCAAATAGACTTTTGAACATCTATGGACACTGCGCAAATGATATGTGGACTAAAAAAATTTTCTTGTAATTTTGATGATTTTGACCACCCCGGGGTGGTGAAAATTTACAATTCTGGCAAGAATTTGCACATTTGTCAAAATTTCAAAATTTAGGCTCAAAATAGACTTTTGAAGATCTATGGACACTGCGCAAATGATATGGGGACTTAATTTTTTTTTTTGATTTTGATGATTTTGACCACCCCGGGGTGGTGAATTTTACAATTGTGGCAAGAATTTGCACATTTCTTAAAATTCCAAAATTTAGGCTCAAAATAGACTTTTGAACATCTGTGGACACTGCGCAAATGATATGGGGACTAAAAAATTTTCTTGTAATTTTGATGATTTTGACCACCCCGGGGTGGTGAAAATTTACAATTCTGGCATGAATTTGCACATTTGTCAAAATTCCAAAATTTAGGCTCAAAATAGACTTTTGAACATCTGTGGACACTGCTCAATTGATATGGGGAAAACAAAATTTCGTGTAATTTTGATGATTTTGACAACCCCGGGGTGGTGAAAATTTACAATTCTGGCAAGAATTTGCACATTTGTCAAAATTCCAAAATTTAGGCTCAAAATAGACTTTTGAACATCTATGGTCACTGCGCAAATGATATGTGGACTAAAAAAATTTCTTGTAATTTTGATGATTTTGACCACCCCTAGGTGGTGAAAATTTACAATTCTGGCAAGAATTTGCACATTTGTCAAAATTCCAAAATTTAGGCTCAAAATAGACTTTTGAACATCTGTGGACACTGCGCAAATGATATGTGGAGTAAAAAAATTTCGTGTAATTTTGATGATTTTGACCACCCCGGGGTGGTGAAAATTTACAATTCTGGCATGAATTTGCACACTTCTTCAAATTCCAAATTTTAGGCTCAAAATAGACTTTTGAACATCTATGGACACTGCGCAAATGATATGTGGACAACAAAATTTTCTTGTAATTTTGATGATTTTGAGCACCCCGGGGTGGTGAAAATTTACAATTCTGCCATGAATTTGCACATTTGTCAAAATTCAAAAATTTAGGCCCAAAATAGACTTTTGAACATCTTTGGACACTGCGCAAATGATATGGGGACTAAAAAAAAAAATTGTAATTTTGATGATTTTGACCACCCCGGGGTGGTGAAAATTTACAATTCTGGCATGAATTTGCACATTTGTCAAAATTCCAAAATTTAAGCTCAAAATAGACTTTTGAACATCTGTGGACACTGCGCAAATGGTATGGGGACTTAATTTTTTTTTTCGATTTTGATGATTTTGACCATCCCGGGGTGGTGAAAATTTACAATTCTGGCATGAATTTGCACATTTGTCAAAATTCGAAAATTAAGGCTCAAAATAGACTTTTGAACATCTGTGGACACTGCGCAAATGATATGGGGACTAATTTTTTGGGGGCTAATTTTGATGATTTTGACCACTCCAGGATGGTGAAAATTTAGAATTCTGACAAGAATTTGCACATTTGTCAAAATTCCAAAATTTAGGCTCAAAATAGACTTTTGAACATCTGTGGACACTGCGCAAATGATATGGGGACTAAATATTTTTTGTCTAATTTTGATGATTTTGACCACCCCGGGGTGGTGAAAATTTACAATTCTGGCAAGAATTTGCACATTTGTGAAAATTCCAACATTTAGGCTCAAAATAGGCATTGGGACATCTGTGAACACTGCGCAAATGATATGTGGACTAAAAAATTTCGTGTAATTTTGATGATTTTGACCACCCCGGGGTGGTGAAAATTTACAATTCTGGCAAGAATTTGCACATTTGTCAAAATTCCAAAATTAAGGCTCAAAATAGACTTTTGAACATCTGTGGACACTGCGCAAATGATATGGGGACTAAAAAAAATTCTTGTAATTTTGATGATTTTGAGCACCCCGGGGTGGTGAAAATTTACAATTCTGGCAAGAATTTGCACATTTGTCAAAATTCCAAAATTTAGGCTCAAAATAGACTTTTGAACATCTGTGGACACTGCGCAAATGATATGGGAACTAAAAAAATTTCGTGTAATTTTGATGATTTTGACCACCCTGGGGTGGTGAAAATTTATAATTCTGGCATGAATTTGCACACTTTTTAAAATTCCAAATTTTAGGCTCAAAATAGACTTTTGAACATCTATGGACACTGCGCAAATGATATGTGGACAACAAAATTTTCTTGTAATTTTGATGATTTTGAGCACCCTGGGGTGGTGAAAATTTACAATTCTGCCATGAATTTGCACATTTGTCAAAATTCCAAAATTTAGGCTCAAAATAGACTTTTGAACATCTTTGGACACTGCGCAAATGATATGGGGACTAAAAAAAATATTGTAATTTTGATGATTTTGACCACCCCGGGGTGGTGAAAATTTACAATTCTGGCAAGAATTTGCACATTTGTCAAAATTCCAAAATTTAGGCTCAAAATAGACTTTTGAACATCTGTGGACACTGCGCAAATGATATGGGGACTAAATATTTTTTGTCTAATTTTGATGATTTTGACCACCCCGGGGTGGTGAAAATTTACAATTCTGGCAAGAATTTGCACATTTGTCAAAATTCCAAAATTTAGGCTCAAAATAGGCTTTGGGACATCTGTGGACACTGCGCAAATGATATGTGGACTAAAAAAATTCTTGTAATTTTGATGATTTTGACCACCCCGGGGTGGTGAAAATTTACAATTCTGGCAAGAATTTGCACATTTGTCAAAATTCCAAAATTAAGGCTCAAAATAGACTTTTGAACATCTGTGGACACTGCGCAAATGATATGGGGACTAAAAAAATTTCTTGTAATTTTGATGATTTTGAGCACCCCGGGGTGGTGAAAATTTACAATTCTGGCAAGAATTTGCACACTTCTTAAAATTCCAAAATTTAGGTTCAAAATAGACTTTTGAACATCTATGGTCACTGCGCAAATGATATGTGGACTAAAAAAATTTCGTGTAATTTTGATGATTTTGACCACCCCGGGGTGGTGAAAATTTACAATTCTGGCAAGAATTTGCACATTTGTCAAAATTCCAAAATTTAGGCTCAAAATAGACTTTTGAACATCTGTGGACACTGCGCAAATGATATGGGGACTAAAAAAATTTCGTGTAATTTTGATGATTTTGACCACCCCGGGGTGGTGAAAATTTACAATTCTGGCATGAATTTGCACACTTCTTAAAATTCCAAATTTTAGGCTCAAAATAGACTTTTGAACATCTATGGACACTGCGCAAATGATATGTGGACAACAAAATTTTCTTGTAATTTTGATGATTTTGACGACCCCGGGGTGGTGAAAATTTACAATTCTGGCATGAATTTGCACTTTTGTCAAAATTCCAAAATTTAGGCTCAAAATAGACTTTTGAACATCTGTGGACACTGCGCAAATGGTATGGGGACTTAATTTTGTTTTTCGATTTTCATGATTTTGACCATCACCGGGGTGGTGAAAATTTACAATTCTGGCATGAATTTGCACATTTGTCAAAATTCGAAAATTAAGGCTCAAAATAGACTTTTGAACATCTGTGGACACTGCGCAAATGATATGGGGACTAATTTTTTGGGGGCTAATTTTGATGATTTTGACCACTCCAGGATGGTGAAAATTTAGAATTCTGACAAGAATTTGCACATTTGTCAAAATTCCAAAATTTAGGCTCAAAATAGACTTTTGAACATCTGTGGACACTGCGCAAATGAAATGGGGAATAAATATTTTTTGTCTAATTTTGATGATTTTGACCACCCCGGGGTGGTGAAAATTTACAATTCTGGCAAGAATTTGCACATTTGTCAAAATTCCAAAATTTAGGCTCAAAATAGGCTTTGGGACATCTGTGGACACTGCGCAAATGATATGTGGGCTAAAAAAAATTCTTGTAATTTTGATGATTTTGACCACCCTGGGGTGGTGAAAATTTACAATTCTGGCAAGAATTTGCACACTTCTTAAAATTCCAAATTTTAGGCTCAAAATAGACTTTTGAACATCTATGGTCACTGCGCAAATGATATGTGGACTAAAAAAATTTCGTGTAATTTTGATGATTTTGACCACCCCTAGGTGGTGAAAATTTACAATTCTGGCAAGAATTTGCACATTTGTCAAAATTCCAAAATTTAGGCTCAAAATAGACTTTTGAAGATCTATGGACACTGCGCAAATGATATGGGTACTTAATTTTTTTTTTCGATTTTGATGATTTTGACCACCCCGGGGTGGTGAATTTTACAATTGTGGCAAGAATTTGCACACTTCTTAAAATTCCCAAATTTAGGCTCAAAATAGACTTTTGAACATCTTTGGACACTGCGCAAATGATATGGGGACTAAAAAAATTTCTTGTAATTTTGATGATTTTGACCACCCCGGGGTGGTGAAAATTTACAATTCTGGCATGAACTTGCACACTTCTTAAAATTCCAAATTTTAGGCTCAAAATAGACTTTTGAACATCTATGGTCACTGCGCAAATGATATGTGGACTAAAAAAATTTCTTGTAATTTTGATGATTTTGACCACCCCGGGGTGGTGAAAATTTACAATTCTGGCAAGAATTTGCACATTTGTCAAAATTCCCAAATTTAGGCTCAAAATAGACTTTTGAACATCTGTGGACACTGCGCAAATGATATGGGGACTAAAAAAATTTCTTGTAATTTTGATGATTTTGACCACCCCGGTGGTGAAAATTTATAATTCTGGCAAGAATTTGCACACTTCTTAAAATTCCAAATTTTAGGCTCAAAATAGACTTTTGAACATCTATGGACACTGCGCAAATGATATGTGGACAACAAAATTTTCTTGTAATTTTGATTATTTTGACCATCCCGGGGTGGTGAAAATTTACAATTCTGGCAAGAATTTGCACATTTGTCAAAATTCCAAAATTTAGGCTCAAAATAGACTTTTGAACATCTGTGGACACTGCGCAAATGGTATGGGGACTTAATTTTTTTTTTCGATTTTGATGATTTTGACCACCCCGGGGTGGTGAAAATTTACAATTCTGGCATGAATTTGCACATTTGTCAAAATTCGAAAATTAAGGCTCAAAATAGACTTTTGAACATCTGTGGACACTGCGCAAATGATATGGGGACTAATTTTTTGGGGGCTAATTTTGATGATTTTGACCACTCCAGGATGGTGAAAATTTAGAATTCTGACAAGAATTTGCACATTTGTCAAAATTCCAAAATTTAGGCTCAAAATAGACTTTTGAACATCTGTGGACACTGCGCAAATGAAATGGGGAATAAATATTTTTTGTCTAATTTTGATGATTTTGACCACCCCGGGGTGGTGAAAATTTACAATTCTGGCAAGAATTTGCACATTTGTCAAAATTCCAAAATTTAGGCTCAAAATAGGCTTTGGGACATCTGTGGACACTGCGCAAATGATATGTGGGCTAAAAAAAATTCTTGTAATTTTGATGATTTTGACCACCCTGGGGTGGTGAAAATTTACAATTCTGGCAAGAATTTGCACACTTCTTAAAATTCCAAATTTTAGGCTCAAAATAGACTTTTGAACATCTATGGTCACTGCGCAAATGATATGTGGACTAAAAAAATTTCGTGTAATTTTGATGATTTTGACCACCCCGGGGTGGTGAAAATTTACAATTCTGGCAAGAATTTGCACATTTGTCAAAATTCCAAAATTTAGGCTCAAAATAGACTTTTGAAGATCTATGGACACTGCGCAAATGATATGGGTACTTAATTTTTTTTTTCGATTTTGATGATTTTGACCACCCCGGGGTGGTGAATTTTACAATTGTGGCAAGAATTTGCACACTTCTTAAAATTCCCAAATTTAGGCTCAAAATAGACTTTTGAACATCTTTGGACACTGCGCAAATGATATGGGGACTAAAAAAATTTCTTGTAATTTTGATGATTTTGACCACCCCGGGGTGGTGAAAATTTACAATTCTGGCATGAACTTGCACACTTCTTAAAATTCCAAATTTTAGGCTCAAAATAGACTTTTGAACATCTATGGTCACTGCGCAAATGATATGTGGACTAAAAAAATTTCTTGTAATTTTGATGATTTTGACCACCCCGGGGTGGTGAAAATTTACAATTCTGGCAAGAATTTGCACATTTGTCAAAATTCCCAAATTTAGGCTCAAAATAGACTTTTGAACATCTGTGGACACTGCGCAAATGATATGGGGACTAAAAAAATTTCTTGTAATTTTGATGATTTTGACCACCCCGGTGGTGAAAATTTATAATTCTGGCAAGAATTTGCACACTTCTTAAAATTCCAAATTTTAGGCTCAAAATAGACTTTTGAACATCTATGGACACTGCGCAAATGATATGTGGACAACAAAATTTTCTTGTAATTTTGATTATTTTGACCATCCCGGGGTGGTGAAAATTTACAATTCTGGCAAGAATTTGCACATTTGTCAAAATTCCAAAATTTAGGCTCAAAATAGACTTTTGAACATCTGTGGACACTGCGCAAATGGTATGGGGACTTAATTTTTTTTTTCGATTTTGATGATTTTGACCACCCCGGGGTGGTGAAAATTTACAATTCTGGCATGAATTTGCACATTTGTCAAAATTCGAAAATTAAGGCTCAAAATAGACTTTTGAACATCTTTGGACACAGCGCAAATGATATGGGGACTAATTTTTTGGGGGCTAATTTTGATGATTTTGACCACTCCAGGATGGTGAAAATTTAGAATTCTGACAAGAATTTGCACATTTGTCAAAATTCCAAAATTTAGGCTCAAAATAGACTTTTGAACATCTGTGGACACTGCGCAAATGATATGGGGAATATATATTTTATGTCTAATTTTGATGATTTTGACCACCCCGGGGTGGTGAAAATTTACAATTCTGGCAAGAATTTGCACATTTGTCAAAATTCCAAAATTTAGGCTCAAAATAGACTTTTGAACATCAGTGGACACTGCTCAAATGATATGGGGACTAAAAAAATTTCTTGTAATTTTGATGATTTTGACCACCCCGGGGTGGTGAAAATTTACAATTCTGGCAACAATTTGCACACTTCTTAAAATTCCAAATTTTAGGCTCAAAATAGACTTTTGAACATCTATTGTCACTGCGCAAATGATATGTGGACTAAAAAAAATTCTTGTAATTTTGATGATTTTGACCACCCCGGGGTGGTGAAAATTTACAATTCTGGTAAAAATTTGCACACTTCTTAAAATTCCAAATTTTAGGCTCAAAATAGACTTTTGAACATCTATGGTCACTGCGCAAATGATATGTGGACTAAAAAAATTTCTTGTAATTTTGATGATTTTGACCACCCCGGGGTGGTGAAAATTTACAATTCTGGCAAGAATTTGCACACTTCTTAAAATTCCAAATTTTAGTCTCAAAAAAGACTTTTGAACATTTATGGTCACTGCGCAAATGATATGTGGACTAAAAAAATTTCGTGTAATTTTGATGATTTTGACCACCCCGGGGTGGTGAAAATTTACAATTCTGGCAAGAATTTGCACATTTGTCAAAATTCCCAAATTTAGGCTCAAAATAGACTTTTGAACATCTATGGACACTGCGCAATTGATATGGGGAAAAAAAATTTCGTGTAATTTTGATAATTTTGACCACCCTGGGGTGGTGAAAATTTACAATTCTGCCATGAATTTGCACATTTGTCAAAATTCCAAAATTTAGGCTCAAAATAGACTTTTGAACATCTTTGGACACTGCGCAAATGATATGGCGACTAAAATTTTTTTGTAATTTTGATGATTTTGACCACCCCGGGGTGGTGAAAATTTACCATTCTGGCAAGAATTTGCACATTTGTCAAAATTCCAAAATTTAGGCTCAAAAAAGACTTTTTAACATCTGTGGACACTGCGCAAATGGTATGGGGACTTAATTTTTTTTTCCGATTTTGATGATTTTGACCACCCCGGGGTGGTGAAAATTTACAATTCTGGCATGAATTTGCACATTTGTCAAAATTCGAAAATTAAGGCTCAAAATAGACTTTTGAACATCTGTGGACACTGCGCAAATGATATGGGGACTAATTTTTTTGGGGCTAATTTTGATGATTTTGACCACTCCAGGATGGTGAAAATTTAGAATTCTGACAAGAATTTGCACATTTGTCAAAATTCCAAAATTTAGGCTCAAAATAGACTTTTGAAGATCTATGGACACTGCGCAAATGATATGGGGATTTAATTTTTTTTTTCGATTTTGATGATTTTGACCACCCCGGGGTGGTGAATTTTACAATTGTGGCAAGAATTTGCACACTTCTTAAAATTCCAAAATTTAGGCTCAAAATAGACTTTTGAACATCTATGGACACTGCGCAAATGATATGTGGACAACAAAATTTTCTTGTAATTTTGATGATTTTGACCATCCCGGGGTGGTGAAAATTTACAATTCTGGCATGAATTTGCACATTTGTCAAAATTCCCAAATTTAGGCTCAAAATAGACTTTTGAACATCTGTGGACACTGCGCAAATGATATGGGGACTAAAAAAAAATTCTTGTAATTTTGATGATTTTGACCACCCCGGGGTGGTGAAAATTTACAATTCTGGCAAGAATTTGCACATTTGTCAAAATTCCGAAATTTAGGCACAATATAGACTTTTGAACATCTTTGGACACTGCGCAAATGGTATGGGGACTTAATTTTTTTTTTCGATTTTGATCATTTTGACCACCCCGGGGTAGTGAAAATTTACAATTCTGGCATGAATTTGCACATTTGTCAAAATTCCAAAATTTAGGCTCAAAATAGACTTTTGAACATCTGTGGACACTGCGCAAATGATATGGGGACTAATTTTTGGGGGGCTAATTTTGATGATTTTGACCACTCCAGGATGGTGAAAATTTAGAATTCTGACAAGAATTGCACATTTGTCAAAATTCCAAAATTTAGGCTCAAAATAGACTTTTGAACATCTGTGGACATTGCGCAAATGATATGGGGACTAAAAAAATTTCGTGTAATTATTCTGATTTTGACCACCCCGGGGTGGTGAAAATTTACAATTCTGGCAAGAATTTGCACACTTCTTAAAATTCCAAATATTAGGCTCAAATAGACTTTTGAACATCTATGGACACTGCGCAAATGATATGTGGACTAAAAAAAATTTCGTGTAATTTTGATGATTTTGACCACCCCGGGGTGGTGAAAATTTACAATTCTGGCAAGAATTTGCACATTTGTCAAAATTCCAAAATTTAGGCTCAAAATAGACTTTTGAACATCTGTGGACACTGCTCAATTGATATGGGGAAAACAGAATTTCGTGTAATTTTGATGATTTTGACCACCCCAGGGTGATGAAAATTTACAATTCTGGCAAGAATTTGCACATTTGTCAAAATTCCAAAATTTAGGCTCAAAATAGACTTTTGAACATCTATGGTCACTGCGCAAATGATATGTGGACTAAAAAAATTTCTTGTAATTTTGATGATTTTGACCACCCCTAGGTGGTGAAAATTTACAATTCTGGCAAGAATTTGCACATTTGTCAAAATTCCAAAATTAAGGCTCAAAATAGACTTTTGAACATCTGTGCACACTGCGCAAATGATATGGGGACTAAAAAAATTTCGTGTAATTTTGATGATTTTGACCACCCCGGGGTGGTGAAAATTTACAATTCTGGCATGAATTTGCACACTTCTTCAAATTCCAAAATTTAGGCTCAAAATAGACTTTTGAACATCTTTGGACACTGCGCAAATGATATGGCGACTAAAATTTTTTTTGTAATTTTGATGATTTTGACCACCCCGGGGTGGTGAAAATTTACAATTCTGGCAAGAATTTGCACATTTGTCAAAATTCCAAAATTTAGGCTCAAAATAGACTTTGAACATCTGTGGACACTGCGCAAATGGGATGGGGACTTAATTTTTTTTTTCGATTTTGATGATTTTGACCACCCCGGGGTGGTGAAAATTTACAATTCTGGCATGAATTTGCACATTTGTCAAAATTCCCAAATTTAGGCTCAAAATAGACTTTTGAACATCTGTGGACACTGCGCAAATGATATGGGGACTAATTTATTTGGGGCTAATTTTGATGATTTTGACCACTCCAGGATGGTGAAAATTTAGAATTCTGAGAAGAATTTGCACATTTGTCAAAATTCCAAAATTTAGGCTCAAAATAGACTTTTGAACATCTGTGGACACTGCACAAATGATATGGGGAATAAATATTTTTTGTCCAATTTTGATGATTTTGACCACCCCGGGGTGGTGAAAATTTACAATTCTGGCAAGAATTTGCACATTTGTCAAAATTCCAAAATGTAGGCTCAAAATAGGCTTTGGGACATCTGTGGACACTGCGCAAATGATATGTGGACTAAAAAAATTCTTGTAATTTTGATGATTTTGACCACCCCGGGGTGGTGAAAATTTACAATTCTGGCAAGAATTTGCACATTTGTCAAAATTCCAAAATTTAGGCTCAAAATAGACTTTTGAACATCTTTGGACACTGCGCAAATGATATGTTGACTGTGTGTATGACAATAGACTATGGCCTTCACTTTGTGGAATAATTATTAACAATTAAAACGCGATAGAAATGAGATTATTTACATTTTAGTGTGCTCATCGAGGACAAGGGAGACAACTTTCAAGAAAACACTCACAAAATGTGAAGTTGAAAAAATATATTGTATTTTTGGTTTGATTTTGTTTGGGAGATGTGGAACGCAGACCCAGACATACATGAAGTGCACACCAGTCCACACGATTGCATGATCAGGTAAGTTTACAACCACTAATAATTTTAAGTACTAATATCAGCTGGCACTTCAACACAAGCAGGTGTCTTGTAAACTTGAATTCATCCGTTTAAATTCCACTTTAGTTGAAACATGAAAATAGTTGACTGTGTGTATGACACTAGACTATGGCCTTCACTTTGTGGAATAATTATTAACAATTAAAACGCGATAGAAATGAGATTATTTACATTTTAGTGTGCTCATCGAGGACAAGGGAGACAACTTTCAAGAAAACACTCACAAAATGTGAAGTTGAAAAAATATATACTATTTTTGGTTTGATTTTGTTTGGGAGATGTGGAACGCAGACCCAGACATACATGAAGTGCACACCAGTCCACACGATTGCATGATCAGGTAAGTTTACAACCACTGACTGACTGACTGACTGACTGACTGATATAGAAGATTTAACGTGCGCTTTCCGACTGCAGCGTATTTCGCACACGGGCCTGGCCAGACCATTTAGTGTATTCCGAGAAGGGTGAAAGTGGTGTGTGCAACACAAGAGGGGGGCTTTTAGGGGTTGCTTATATCGATTTTTGAAATTTTAAAATTTGGAATAAATGCCTAGGTGGATGGAGGAGGGAACTAAGGGAGCTGGGTGAGGTGGGTATTTGTATGTTTATTGGATTTTGGGTTGGTAGATTAATTAGTTTTTAGATGCGCTTAATTAGGCCTGTTTTGATTAGGAATACGCCTAGGGCCTTGAAGTTTTCTAGTTTATTTTGAGGGTTTAGTATTTCATCTAGAGTAGGAACCTTATTTAGATTGAGGTTGGTTTGTAGTGTGGTTCTGTGTGTTTGGTAGTGGGTGCAGTGGATGAGTGCGTGTTCTGTGGTTTCGGGTTGTTTGCAGTGGGGGCAGTTGCCTGTGGTGTGTCTTTTAAGTTGTTTTAGGTGGTTATTTAGGTTCGTGTGTCCTGTTTGGAGTTTTGTAATTAATCTGTCAATTTTTTTAGAGGGGTGAAGGATTTTAGGTTTGGCTAGTGGTTTTCTGAGCACTTTTTTGACTTGGCTATTTGAGTTTTGATATTGATTACGCCATTTTTTGGTTATTTTTTGTTTGTTTACACTTTTAATTTCTGATTTTGAGATGGGTAGGTTTAGGCTTATTTCTGGTATTTTGAGAGATAATTTAGCTGCTTTATCGGCGCTTTCGTTGCCGTAAATTCCTACGTGGGCGGGGATCCACAAGAAGGTTATTTGTTTGCCTGCTTTTGTTAGGTCGTTGGAGCTTTTAAGTATTTGGTTTATTAATTTAGGTCGTTTTTTGGTATTTTTGTTTTGGAGGGCTTGTAGTCCACTAAGCGAGTCAGTGAGAATTAGGATTTTTTTGTGGTTTTTTGATTGTTGGTTATGCAGGGCTGAGGCCATGCCCATAAGTTCGGCCGTGAATATAGATTGGTTGTTTGGGAGTCGGTAAGATTGTGTGGATATAACTGGTTGTGTGGTATGGACTCCGAAACCTGTGTGTTTGGAGATCGGGTCTGAAGATCCGTCAGTGTATATGTGACACCAATTTGGCCAATTTTCGTGTATGTATGAAAGTGTGGTTGTTTTAGCTATGTTTGGGTCGGTTTGTTTATTTATTTGGTTAGTTAGTGTTGTGTCTATTTGGGGTATTTTGAGTTTAGGGGTGAAGATATTTGATTTTTTGCAGTTTTGTTTAAGATTTTGAGTTTGGTGTTCATTGAGGTAGTTAGTTATTCTTTGGGATATTGGGGTGAGTAAGGGGTGTTTGCGAGCTAGAGCTTGGTTTCTTGGGCTAATGTTTTGGTTAATTAGGTTTTGGATGAGAGGGTTTGTTTGGGACGCGGCCCAGAAATTAAGGCTTAGATGTTCCCTGCGTAGATTTAGTGGCATTTCTCCTGTAAGGGCCTGAAGTGAGGTGTAGGAGGTGCCATGTTGGGTGCGTGTAATTAGTTTAAGGGCTTGGTATTGGATTGAGTCAAGTTTTTTAGATAGAGAGTGGTTTAGGGTGTTGTATATGGCGCAGCCGTAGTCTAGTTTTGATCTAATTAGTGCTGTATAGAGTGAGAGGAGGGTATCTTTGGAGGCTCCCCAGTTAGAGCCGGTGAGACATCTTAGTGTGTTAAGGTCTTTGCTGCATCTAGTTTTTAGGTTTTGGACGTGAGCCTCCCAGGTGAGGTGTTGATCGAAAATAAGTCCTAAGAATTTGGTTTGTTTTTGGAATTTGATTGTTTGGTTGTTTAGCTGGAGGATTGGGTAGGCAGGTTTCATGTTTTTATGTTTGAATACTACTCCTGTTGTTTTATCTGAGTTAAGGGAGAAGCCCCATTTGTCTGCCCATTGTTGTATTTTATTTAGAGATTTTTGGATTAAGTTTTCTGCCATTTTAATGCTTTTAGTGCGGATCCATAGGGCTCCATCATCCGCGAATTTTGAAGTGTTTAGTTTAGGGGATAAGCCCTCGAATAGATCATTTATCATTATATTGAAGAGGGTTGGGCTGAGAATGCTGCCCTGGGGAGTGCCATTTTCTAGGGGACACTGGTCCGATAGAGTATGGTCTATACCCACGGTAATTTTGCGATTGTTTAGGAAATCTTGGATGAAGTTTATTATTTGGCCTTTTAGTCCTATTTTTTTTAGTTTTTGTATTAGCCCGTGGTGCCATACCATATCGAAAGCTTTAGAGAAGTCGAGGAATATGCCTATGGTGTATTGCTTGTTTAGCTGTCCTGTTTTTATATCCTGTTCTAGTCGGGCAAGGTTATCGAGAGTTGATCGGCCAGGAGTGAAGCCGCTTTGGTCGGGGTTTATGATGTTGTTTTGGTCTAGGTAGTGCTGTAGCCTATTTTAAGTCATAAGTTCCATTATTTTGCAGAGATTTGAGATTAGGGATATGGTCCTATAGGAGTTTGCCTGATCTGCTGGTTTATTTGGTTTAGGTATTGGGATTACTAGAGCTTCCTTCCATGAGGATGGGACCTGTCCGTTTAGGTAAACTAGGTTGTATAGTTTAAGTAAAGTTTGGAGTAGTTTGGTAGGTAAGTGTTTGATTATTTGGTAAGAGGTGAGGTCTAGGCCAGGGGCTGTTCCTTTTTTTCTATTGTTTAGTACGTGATTTAGTTCTTCTATGGTATAAGGTTGATTTATTTCTAGGTTGTCTTGTCTGATTTCTTTGGAGAATTTTATTTCTTTATTTAGTTTATCTTGGAATTTCTTACTGAAGTTACTGTTGCTACTAACTTTAGAGAAGTGTTTGGCTAGGTTGTTGGCCTTTTGGTTGGGGTTAGTTGAGTTGTTTACATTGGGGCTTTTTTTGTGCCGTTTGATGCCTCGGATGGCGTGAATTTTGCGCCACACCTTCCTAGCGTCGGTGTGGTGGTTTAGCTCCTCACAGAATTTTTTCCAGTTTTTGGTTTTAGCAGTTTTAACTAGGTTTTGGACTTGGTGGTTTAGTTCATGAGCTGTTTTGAGATGAGAGGGGTCTCGTTTAGCTCTGTTGAAAGCTGATTTGCGTTTTAGTCTAGTTAGCTCTATTTCCTCATTCCACCAAGGGACAGTGGGTTTTCCTGGGTTGGATGATTTGAAGGGGATTGCGGATTTGGCTGCGTTGATTATGAAGTTAGTTAGGTTTTGACAGAATGTTTCGGGGTCTGTTGTTTCTAAATCGTTTAGATTAGCTTCGTTGCATAATTCTTGGAATTGGTCCCAGTTGGCGTTTTTGTACTGAAATTTAGGTTCCTGTTTAGGGGTTTGATTTGGTATTTTTATATTTCCTAGGGTTATATTTATGGGAAAGTGGTCGCTGCCTAGAGGTACTGGGTGGACGTCCCACATCAGACTTTGTGCTAAGTCTGGCGTACATATTGTTAAGTCGATAGCCGACATGGTGTGGTGGATTTTGTCGTATCTAGTTGGTTGGTTATTGTTTAATAGTATTAGGTCATTTTTTTCGATCCACTCTGATATTAGTTGTCCATGGTTGTCTAGTTTATCTGCAATGCCCCAGGTAGGATGATGGGCATTGAAGTCTCCTAGGAAGATTGTTGATTTATTTCCTAATTGGTAAAGGATGTCTAGGTCTGTATCTTTAATTGGTTTTAGTGTTGAGTGATAGATGTTAATGATTTTTATTTTTTGGTTATTGATGGTGACTTGGATTCCATTAGCTTCTAGATTAGGAGTGTTTACTTTAACTTCCTCGTAGTTAATATCCTCTCTAACGTAGATGATTAGACCTCCTCCTGTTCTGCCTGGGATGGTTTTGGACCTGTCGGTTCTTACTGCGTTATAATTTGGTAGGTTGAATTTAGTTTTATGTGAGAATTTGGTTTCTTGAATACAAGCTACATGGGGACCTTTATCTATTTTGAATTTAGCTTTAAGTTCAGAACCATGGCTGGCGAGGCCATTGGCATTCCATTGAAAAATGTTTAGGCCTTCCATTGGGAAACTGGGTGGATTTATGTTTGGTTTAGGCTTGGTTTAGGTATTTACTTTAGTAGGTTATTAAGGTTGCTGCTGAAACGGTCGAAAGAGGTGGTGACGAGTTTTAGTTTATGTGCTACACCAAAGAAGGCTTTGGAGCTGGCTTCTGGATTAGACTGCTTTAACATGTAAGCTAGTAGGAGGACTAAGTTGTTTAGTTTTTTGCTTGCTACGTTTTGGGTGAGTTTTTTTCTATAGCTTTTGGTTTTGGGGGCTGACAAGGTAAGATCGTTTATTTCCTCTGAGGATGTGTACTCGTCCTCTTCGGTTAAGTTATCTTTAGTTTGGTCACTCTCTTCGGTGGTGGGTTGCATGCTGGGTTTGGGTGTGAGAGTCTGAGTGGTTTCTGTAGTTTCCCTGTTGACTGGGTGTTCGGGGGGTGCCTGTAGGTTTTGGAGTGTTGTTGCCCTTGTGGCTGTGATGGCTTGTGTTTGTGCTGGTTGTGTGGTGGTCGTTGTGCGTTGGGTTTTGCTTGCGGGTGTAGATGTGGTTATTGTGGGGTGAGAGGCGGGAAGGGTGAGAGTGTGAGTTTGTGGGATGTGTGGGGTGTTTGTTTCATTTGCGATGTATGCGTCTCGCTGATTTTGGTCCCATACGGAGATTGGGTATACTGTTTTGCGTGCGTTAGTGTTGTTGTTTGGGGGTGGTGTTGGTAGTAGTTGTTTGTATGCTTGCGGTTTGGGTTTTTTGGTTTGGATTTTGGCCGTGTTTATGTCTATATGTCTGTTGGCCTGTTGGGTGAGTGATAGTCTGTGGGGGCATTGGTTCGAGAGTGATGAGTGTTTTATGGATTTGCAGTGGATGCACCAGGGTGTGCATATGCCTGGACAGTCCAGTTTGGGCACAGTTTTTGCATTTAGTTTTTTTGAAAGTACATTGGTTAGCGGCGTGATTATATTGTAGGCAATTGGAACATTGCTTTACTTGCTTGATGTATGGTTTGACCTCTAAGTTATGGTTAGCGCCGAAAGTGATATGTTTGGGGGCTTCAGGGTGTTTAGCTGTTTTTTTTAAGTTTATTATTACAATACGTGTGGGGGTGGTTTTCCCGTTTCTGTTTGATTTAATCCTGCGGAGGCTAGTTATTTGTGTTACAACCACTAATAATTTTGAGTACTAATATCAGCTGGCACTTCAACACAAGCAGGTGTCTTGTAAACTTGAATTCATCCGTTTAAATTCCACTTTAGTTGAAACATGAAAATAGTTGACTGTGTGTATGACACTAGACTATGGCCTTCACTTTGTGGAATAATTATTAACAATAAAAACGCGATAGAAATGAGATTATTTACATTTTAGTGTGCTCATCGAGGACAAGGGAGACAACTTTCAAGAAAACACTCACAAAATGTGAATTTGAGAAAATATATACTAGTTTTGGTTTGATTTTGTTGGGGAGGGTGGAACGCAGACCCAGACATACATGAAGTGCACACCAGTCCACACGATTGCATGATCAGGTAAGTTTACAACCACTAATAATTTTAAATACTAATATCAGCTGGCACTTCAACACAAGCAGGTGTCTTGTAAACTTGAATTCATCCGTATAAATTCCACTTTAGTTGAAACATGAAAATAGTTGACTGTGTGTATGACACTAGACTATGGCCTTCACTTTGTGGAATAATTATTAACAATTAAAACGCGATAGAAATGAGATTATTTACATTTTAGTGTGCTCATCGAGGACAAGGGAGACAACTTTCAAGAAAACACTCACAAAATGTGAATTTGAGAAAATATATTGTATTTTTGGTTTGATTTTGTAGGGGAGAAATGGAACGCAGACCCAGACACACATGAAGTGCAACACCAGTCCACACGATGCATGATCAGGTAAGTTTACAACCATTAATAATTTTAAATACTAATATCAGCTGGCACTTCAACACAAGCAGGTGTCTTGTAAACTTGAATTCATCCGTATAAATTCCACTTTAGTTGAAACATGAAAATAGTTGACTGTGTGTATGACACTAGACTATGGCCTTCACTTTGTGGAAAAATTATTAATAATTAAAACGCGATAGAAATGAGATTATTTACATTTTAGTGTGCTCATCGAGGACAAGGGAGACAACTTTCAAGAAAACACTCACAAAATGTGAAGTTGAGAAAATATATTGTATTTTTGGTTTGATTTTGTAGGGGAGAGATGGAACGCAGACCCAGACACACATGAAGTGCAACAACAGTCCACACGATGCATGATCAGGTAAGTTTACAACCACTAATAATTTTAAGTACTAATATCAGCTGGCACTTCAACACAAGCAGTTGTCTTGTAAACGTGAATTCATCCGTATAAATTCCACTTTAGTTGAAACATGAAAATGGTTGACTGTGTGTATGACACTAGACTATGGCCTTCACTTTGTGGAAAAATTATTAACAATTAAAACGCGATAGAAATGGGATTTTTTACATTTTAGTGTGCTCATCGAGAACAACGGAGACAACTTTCAAGAAAACACTCACAAAATGTGAAGTTGAGAAAATATATTGTATTTTTGGTTTGATTTTGTTGGGGAGAAATGAAACGCAGACCCAGACACACATGAAGTGCAACACCAGTCCACACGATGCATGATCAGGTAAGTTTACAACCACTAATAATTTTAAGTACTAATATCAGCTGGCACTTCAACACAAGCAGTTGTCTTGTAAACGTGAATTCATCCGTATAAATTCCACTTTAGTTGAAACATGAAAATGGTTGACTGTGTGTATGACACTAGACTATGGCCTTCACTTTGTGGAAAAATTATTAACAATTAAAACGCGATAGAAATGGGATTATTTACATTTTAGTGTGCTCATCGAGAACAACGGAGACAACTTTCAAGAAAACACTCACAAAATGTGAAGTTGAGAAAATATATTGTATTTTTGGTTTGATTTTGTTTGGGAGAAATGAAACGCAGACCCAGACACACATGAAGTGCAACACCAGTCCACACGATGCATGATCAGGTAAGTTTACAACCACTAATAATTTTAAGTACTAATATCAGCTGGCACTTCAACACAAGCAGTTGTCTTGTAAACTTGAATTCATCCGTATAAATTCCACTTTAGTTGAAACATGAAAATAGTTGACTGTGTGTATGACACTAGACTATGGCCTTCACTTTGTGGAATAATTATTAACAATAAAAACGCGATAGAAATGAGATTATTTACATTTTAGTGTGCTCATCGAGGACAAGGGAGACAACTTTCAAGAAAACACTCACAAAATGTGAATTTGAGAAAATATATACTATTTTTGGTTTGATTTTGTTGGGGAGATGTGGAACGCAGACCCAGACATACATGAAGTGCACACCAGTCCACACGATTGCATGATCAGGTAAGTTTACAACCACTAATAATTTTAAGTACTAATATCAGCTGGCACTTCAACACAAGCAGGTGTCTTGTAAACTTGAATTCATCCGTATAAATTCCACTTTAGTTGAAACATGAAAATAGTTGACTGTGTGTATGACACTAGACTATGGCCTTCACTTTGTGGAAAAATTATTAATAATTAAAACGCGATAGAAATGAGATTATTTACATTTTAGTGTGCTCATCGAGGACAAGGGAGACAACTTTCAAGAAAACACTCACAAAATGTGAATTTGAGAAAATATATTGTATTTTTGGTTTGATTTTGTAGGGGAGAGATGGAACGCAGACCCAGACACACATGAAGTGCAACACCAGTCCACACGATGCATGATCAGGTAAGTTTACAACCACTAATAATTTTAAATACTAATATCAGCTGGCACTTCAACACAAGCAGGTGTCTTGTAAACTTGAATTCATCCGTATAAATTCCACTTTAGTTGAAACATGAAAATAGTTGACTGTGTGTATGACACTAGACTATGGCCTTCACTTTGTGGAAAAATTATTAATAATTAAAACGCGATAGAAATGAGATTATTTACATTTTAGTGTGCTCATCGAGGACAAGGGAGACAACTTTCAAGAAAACACTCACAAAATGTGAAGTTGAGAAAATATATTGTATTTTTGGTTTGATTTTGTAGGGGAGAGATGGAACGCAGACCCAGACACACATGAAGTGCAACAACAGTCCACACGATGCATGATCAGGTAAGTTTACAACCACTAATAATTTTAAGTACTAATATCAGCTGGCACTTCAACACAAGCAGTTGTCTTGTAAACGTGAATTCATCCGTATAAATTCCACTTTAGTTGAAACATGAAAATGGTTGACTGTGTGTATGACACTAGACTATGGCCTTCACTTTGTGGAAAAATTATTAACAATTAAAACGCGATAGAAATGGGATTATTTACATTTTAGTGTGCTCATCGAGAACAACGGAGACAACTTTCAAGAAAACACTCACAAAATGTGAAGTTGAAAACATATATTGTATTTTTGGTTTGATTTTGTTGGGGAGAAATGAAACGCAGACCCAGACACACATGAAGTGCAACACCAGTCCACACGATGCATGATCAGGTAAGTTTACAACCACTAATAATTTTAAGTACTAATATCAGCTGGCACTTCAACACAAGCAGTTGTCTTGTAAACGTGAATTCATCCGTATAAATTCCACTTTAGTTGAAACATGAAAATGGTTGACTGTGTGTATGACACTAGACTATGGCCTTCACTTTGTGGAAAAATTATTAACAATTAAAACGCGATAGAAATGGGATTATTTACATTTTAGTGTGCTCATCGAGAACAACGGAGACAACTTTCAAGAAAACACTCACAAAATGTGAAGTTGAAAAAATATATTGTATTTTTGGTTTGATTTTGTTGGGGAGAAATGAAACGCAGACCCAGACACACATGAAGTGCAACACCAGTCCACACGATGCATGATCAGGTAAGTTTACAACCACTAATAATTTTAAGTACTAATATCAGCTGGCACTTCAACACAAGCAGGTGTCTTGTAAACTTGAATTCATCCGTATAAATTCCACTTTAGTTGAAACATGAAAATAGTTGACTGTGTGTATGACACTAGACTATGGCCTTCACTTTGTGGAATAATTATTAACAATTAAAACGCGATAGAAATGAGATTATTTACATTTTAGTGTGCTCATCGAGGACAAGGGAGACAACTTTCAAGAAAACACTCACAAAATGTGAAGTTGAGAAAATATATACTATTTTTGGTTTGATTTTGTTGGGGAGAAATGAAACGCAGACCCAGACACACATGAAGTGCAACACCAGTCCACACGATGCATGATCAGGTAAGTTTACAACCACTAATAATTTTAAGTACTAATATCAGCTGGCACTTCAACACAAGCAGGTGTCTTGTAAACTTGAATTCATCCGTATAAATTCCACTTTAGTTGAAACATGAAAATAGTTGACTGTGTGTATGACACTAGACTATGGCCTTCACTTTGTGGAAAAATTATTAATAATTAAAACGCGATAGAAATGAGATTATTTACATTTTAGTGTGCTCATCGAGGACAAGGGAGACAACTTTCAAGAAAACACTCACAAAATGTGAAGTTGAAAAAATATATTGTATTTTTGGTTTGATTTTGTAGGGGAGAGATGGAACGCAGACCCAGACACACATGAAGTGCAACAACAGTCCACACGATGCATGATCAGGTAAGTTTACAACCACTAATAATTTTAAGTACTAATATCAGCTGGCACTTCAACACAAGCAGTTGTCTTGTAAACGTGAATTCATCCGTATAAATTCCACTTTAGTTGAAACATGAAAATGGTTGACTGTGTGTATGACACTAGACTATGGCCTTCACTTTGTGGAAAAATTATTAACAATTAAAACGCGATAGAAATGGGATTATTTACATTTTAGTGTGCTCATCGAGAACAACGGAGACAACTTTCAAGAAAACACTCACAAAATGTGAAGTTGAGAAAATATATTGTATTTTTGGTTTGATTTTGTTGGGGAGAAATGAAACGCAGACCCAGACACACATGAAGTGCAACACCAGTCCACACGATGCATGATCAGGTAAGTTTACAACCACTAATAATTTTAAGTACTAATATCAGCTGGCACTTCAACACAAGCAGTTGTCTTGTAAACGTGAATTCATCCGTATAAATTCCACTTTAGTTGAAACATGAAAATGGTTGACTGTGTGTATGACACTAGACTATGGCCTTCACTTTGTGGAAAAATTATTAACAATTAAAACGCGATAGAAATGGGATTATTTACATTTTAGTGTGCTCATCGAGAACAACGGAGACAACTTTCAAGAAAACACTCACAAAATGTGAAGTTGAGAAAATATATTGTATTTTTGGTTTGATTTTGTTGGGGAGCAAAACGCAGACCCAGACACACATGAAGTGCAACACCAGTCCACACGATGCATGATCAGGTAAGTTTACAACCACTAATAATTTTAAGTACTAATATCAGCTGGCACTTCAACACAAGCAGGTGTCTTGTAAACTTGAATTCATCCGTATAAATTCCACTTTAGTTGAAACATGAAAATAGTTGACTGTGTGTATGACACTAGACTATGGCCTTCACTTTGTGGAATAATTATTAACAATTAAAACGCGATAGAAATGAGATTATTTACATTTTAGTGTGCTCATCGAGGACAAGGGAGACAACTTTCAAGAAAACACTCACAAAATGTGAAGTTGAGAAAATATATTGTATTTTTGGTTTGATTTTGTTGGGGAGAAATGAAACGCAGACCCAGACACACATGGAGTGCAACACCAGTCCACACGATGCATGATCAGGTAAGTTTACAACCACTAATAATTTTAAGTACTAATATCAGCTGGCACTTCAACACAAGCAGGTGTCTTGTAAACTTGAATTCATCCGTGTACATTCCATTTTAGTTGAAACATGAAAATAGTTGACTGTGTGTATGACACTAGACTATGGCCTTCACTTTGTGGAATAATTATTAACAATAAAAACGCGATAGAAATGAGATTATTTACATTTTAGTGTGCTCATCGAGGACAAGGGAGACAACTTTCAAGAAAACACTCACAAAATGTGAATTTGAGAAAATATATACTATTTTTGGTTTGATTTTGTTGGGGAGATGTGGAACGCAGACCCAGACATACATGAAGTGCACACCAGTCCACACGATTGCATGATCAGGTAAGTTTACAACCACTAATAATTTTAAGTACTAATATCAGCTGGCACTTCAACACAAGCAGGTGTCTTGTAAACTTGAATTCATCCGTATAAATTCCACTTTAGTTGAAACATGAAAATAGTTGACTGTGTGTATGACACTAGACTATGGCCTTCACTTTGTGGAATAATTATTAACAATTAAAACGCGATAGAAATGAGATTATTTACATTTTAGTGTGCTCATCGAGGACAAGGGAGACAACTTTCAAGAAAACACTCACAAAATGTGAAGTTGAGAAAATATATTGTATTTTTGGTTTGATTTTGTTGGGGAGAAATGAAACGCAGACCCAGACACACATGGAGTGCAACACCAGTCCACACGATGCATGATCAGGTAAGTTTACAACCACTAATAATTTTAAGTACTAATATCAGCTGGCACTTCAACACAAGCAGGTGTCTTGTAAACTTGAATTCATCCGTGTACATTCCATTTTAGTTGAAACATGAAAATAGTTGACTGTGTGTATGACACTAGACTATGGCCTTCACTTTGTGGAATAATTATTAACAATAAAAACGCGATAGAAATGAGATTATTTACATTTTAGTGTGCTCATCGAGGACAAGGGAGACAACTTTCAAGAAAACACTCACAAAATGTGAATTTGAGAAAATATATACTATTTTTGGTTTGATTTTGTTGGGGAGATGTGGAACGCAGACCCAGACATACATGAAGTGCACACCAGTCCACACGATTGCATGATCAGGTAAGTTTACAACCACTAATAATTTTAAGTACTAATATCAGCTGGCACTTCAACACAAGCAGGTGTCTTGTAAACTTGAATTCATCCGTATAAATTCCACTTTAGTTGAAACATGAAAATAGTTGACTGTGTGTATGACACTAGACTATGGCCTTCACTTTGTGGAAAAATTATTAATAATTAAAACGCGATAGAAATGAGATTATTTACATTTTAGTGTGCTCATCGAGGACAAGGGAGACAACTTTCAAGAAAACACTCACAAAATGTGAAGTTGAGAAAATATATTGTATTTTTGGTTTGATTTTGTTTGGGAGAGATGGAACGCAGACCCAGACACACATGAAGTGCAACACCAGTCCACACGATGCATGATCAGGTAAGTTTACAACCACTAATAATTTTAAGTACTAATATCAGCTGGCACTTCAACACAAGCAGTTGTCTTGTAAACGTGAATTCATCCGTATAAATTCCACTTTAGTTGAAACATGAAAATGGTTGACTGTGTGTATGACACTAGACTATGGCCTTCACTTTGTGGAAAAATTATTAACAATTAAAACGCGATAGAAATGGGATTATTTACATTTTAGTGTGCTCATCGAGAACAACGGAGACAGCTTTCAAGAAAACACTCACAAAATGTGAAGTTGAGAAAATATATTGTATTTTTGGTTTGATTTTGTTGGGGAGCAAAACGCAGACCCAGACACACATGAAGTGCAACACCAGTCCACACGATGCATGATCAGGTAAGTTTACAACCACTAATAATTTTAAGTACTAATATCAGCTGGCACTTCAACACAAGCAGGTGTCTTGTAAACTTGAATTCATCCGTATAAATTCCACTTTAGTTGAAACATGAAAATAGTTGACTGTGTGTATGACACTAGACTATGGCCTTCACTTTGTGGAATAATTATTAACAATTAAAACGCGATAGAAATGAGATTATTTACATTTTAGTGTGCTCATCGAGGACAAGGGAGACAACTTTCAAGAAAACACTCACAAAATGTGAAGTTGAGAAAATATATACTATTTTTGGTTTGATTTTGTTGGGGAGAAATGAAACGCAGACCCAGACACACATGAAGTGCAACACCAGTCCACACGATGCATGATCAGGTAAGTTTACAACCACTAATAATTTTAAGTACTAATATCAGCTGGCACTTCAACACAAGCAGGTGTCTTGTAAACTTGAATTCATCCGTATAAATTCCACTTTAGTTGAAACATGAAAATAGTTGACTGTGTGTATGACACTAGACTATGGCCTTCACTTTGTGGAAAAATTATTAATAATTAAAACGCGATAGAAATGAGATTATTTACATTTTAGTGTGCTCATCGAGGACAAGGGAGACAACTTTCAAGAAAACACTCACAAAATGTGAAGTTGAGAAAATATATTGTATTTTTGGTTTGATTTTGTAGGGGAGAGATGGAACGCAGACCCAGACACACATGAAGTGCAACAACAGTCCACACGATGCATGATCAGGTAAGTTTACAACCACTAATAATTTTAAGTACTAATATCAGCTGGCACTTCAACACAAGCAGTTGTCTTGTAAACGTGAATTCATCCGTATAAATTCCACTTTAGTTGAAACATGAAAATGGTTGACTGTGTGTATGACACTAGACTATGGCCTTCACTTTGTGGAAAAATTATTAACAATTAAAACGCGATAGAAATGAGATTATTTACATTTTAGTGTGCTCATCGAGGACAAGGGAGACAACTTTCAAGAAAACACTCACAAAATGTGAAGTTGAGAAAATATATACTATTTTTGGTTTGATTTTGTTGGGGAGAAATGAAACGCAGACCCAGACACACATGAAGTGCAACACCAGTCCACACGATGCATGATCAGGTAAGTTTACAACCACTAATAATTTTAAGTACTAATATCAGCTGGCACTTCAACACAAGCAGGTGTCTTGTAAACTTGAATTCATCCGTATAAATTCCACTTTAGTTGAAACATGAAAATAGTTGACTGTGTGTATGACACTAGACTATGGCCTTCACTTTGTGGAATAATTATTAACAATTAAAACGCGATAGAAATGAGATTATTTACATTTTAGTGTGCTCATCGAGGACAAGGGAGACAACTTTCAAGAAAACACTCACAAAATGTGAAGTTGAGAAAATATATACTATTTTTGGTTTGATTTTGTTGGGGAGAAATGAAACGCAGACCCAGACACACATGAAGTGCAACACCAGTCCACACGATGCATGATCAGGTAAGTTTACAACCACTAATAATTTTAAGTACTAATATCAGCTGGCACTTCAACACAAGCAGGTGTCTTGTAAACTTGAATTCATCCGTATAAATTCCACTTTAGTTGAAACATGAAAATAGTTGACTGTGTGTATGACACTAGACTATGGCCTTCACTTTGTGGAAAAATTATTAATAATTAAAACGCGATAGAAATGAGATTATTTACATTTTAGTGTGCTCATCGAGGACAAGGGAGACAACTTTCAAGAAAACACTCACAAAATGTGAAGTTGAGAAAATATATTGTATTTTTGGTTTGATTTTGTTGGGGAGCAAAACGCAGACCCAGACACACATGAAGTGCAACACCAGTCCACACGATGCATGATCAGGTAAGTTTACAACCACTAATAATTTTAAGTACTAATATCAGCTGGCACTTCAACACAAGCAGGTGTCTTGTAAACTTGAATTCATCCGTATAAATTCCACTTTAGTTGAAACATGAAAATAGTTGACTGTGTGTATGACACTAGACTATGGCCTTCACTTTGTGGAATAATTATTAACAATTAAAACGCGATAGAAATGAGATTATTTACATTTTAGTGTGCTCATCGAGGACAAGGGAGACAACTTTCAAGAAAACACTCACAAAATGTGAAGTTGAGAAAATATATACTATTTTTGGTTTGATTTTGTTGGGGAGAAATGAAACGCAGACCCAGACACACATGAAGTGCAACACCAGTCCACACGATGCATGATCAGGTAAGTTTACAACCACTAATAATTTTAAGTACTAATATCAGCTGGCACTTCAACACAAGCAGGTGTCTTGTAAACTTGAATTCATCCGTATAAATTCCACTTTAGTTGAAACATGAAAATAGTTGACTGTGTGTATGACACTAGACTATGGCCTTCACTTTGTGGAAAAATTATTAATAATTAAAACGCGATAGAAATGAGATTATTTACATTTTAGTGTGCTCATCGAGAACAACGGAGACAACTTTCAAGAAAACACTCACAAAATGTGAAGTTGAGAAAATATATTGTATTTTTGGTTTGATTTTGTAGGGGAGAGATGGAACGCAGACCCAGACACACATGAAGTGCAACAACAGTCCACACGATGCATGATCAGGTAAGTTTACAACCACTAATAATTTTAAGTACTAATATCAGCTGGCACTTCAACACAAGCAGTTGTCTTGTAAACGTGAATTCATCCGTATAAATTCCACTTTAGTTGAAACATGAAAATGGTTGACTGTGTGTATGACACTAGACTATGGCCTTCACTTTGTGGAAAAATTATTAACAATTAAAACGCGATAGAAATGAGATTATTTACATTTTAGTGTGCTCATCGAGAACAACGGAGACAACTTTCAAGAAAACACTCACAAAATGTGAAGTTGAGAAAATATATTGTATTTTTGGTTTGATTTTGTTGGGGAGAAATGAAACGCAGACCCAGACACACATGAAGTGCAACACCAGTCCACACGATGCATGATCAGGTAAGTTTACAACCACTAATAATTTTAAGTACTAATATCAGCTGGCACTTCAACACAAGCAGTTGTCTTGTAAACGTGAATTCATCCGTATAAATTCCACTTTAGTTGAAACATGAAAATGTTTGACTGTGTGTATGACACTAGACTATGGCCTTCACTTTGTGGAAAAATTATTAACAATTAAAACGCGATAGAAATGGGATTATTTACATTTTAGTGTGCTCATCGAGAACAACGGAGACAACTTTCAAGAAAACACTCACAAAATGTGAAGTTGAGAAAATATATTGTATTTTTGGTTTGATTTTGTTGGGGAGCAAAACGCAGACCCAGACACACATGAAGTGCAACACCAGTCCACACGATGCATGATCAGGTAAGTTTACAACCACTAATAATTTTAAGTACTAATATCAGCTGGCACTTCAACACAAGCAGGTGTCTTGTAAACTTGAATTCATCCGTATAAATTCCACTTTAGTTGAAACATGAAAATAGTTGACTGTGTGTATGACACTAGACTATGGCCTTCACTTTGTGGAATAATTATTAACAATTAAAACGCGATAGAAATGAGATTATTTACATTTTAGTGTGCTCATCGAGGACAAGGGAGACAACTTTCAAGAAAACACTCACAAAATGTGAAGTTGAGAAAATATATTGTATTTTTGGTTTGATTTTGTTGGGGAGAAATGAAACGCAGACCCAGACACACATGGAGTGCAACACCAGTCCACACGATGCATGATCAGGTAAGTTTACAACCACTAATAATTTTAAGTACTAATATCAGCTGGCACTTCAACACAAGCAGGTGTCTTGTAAACTTGAATTCATCCGTATACATTCCATTTTAGTTGAAACATGAAAATAGTTGACTGTGTGTATGACACTAGACTATGGCCTTCACTTTGTGGAATAATTATTAACAATAAAAACGCGATAGAAATGAGATTATTTACATTTTAGTGTGCTCATCGAGGACAAGGGAGACAACTTTCAAGAAAACACTCACAAAATGTGAATTTGAGAAAATATATACTATTTTTGGTTTGATTTTGTTGGGGAGATGTGGAACGCAGACCCAGACATACATGAAGTGCACACCAGTCCACACGATTGCATGATCAGGTAAGTTTACAACCACTAATAATTTTAAGTACTAATATCAGCTGGCACTTCAACACAAGCAGGTGTCTTGTAAACTTGAATTCATCCGTATAAATTCCACTTTAGTTGAAACATGAAAATAGTTGACTGTGTGTATGACACTAGACTATGGCCTTCACTTTGTGGAATAATTATTAACAATTAAAACGCGATAGAAATGAGATTATTTACATTTTAGTGTGCTCATCGAGGACAAGGGAGACAACTTTCAAGAAAACACTCACAAAATGTGAAGTTGAGAAAATATATACTATTTTTGGTTTGATTTTGTTGGGGAGAAATGAAACGCAGACCCAGACACACATGAAGTGCAACACCAGTCCACACGATGCATGATCAGGTAAGTTTACAACCACTAATAATTTTAAGTACTAATATCAGCTGGCACTTCAACACAAGCAGGTGTCTTGTAAACTTGAATTCATCCGTATAAATTCCACTTTAGTTGAAACATGAAAATAGTTGACTGTGTGTATGACACTAGACTATGGCCTTCACTTTGTGGAAAAATTATTAATAATTAAAACGCGATAGAAATGAGATTATTTACATTTTAGTGTGCTCATCGAGGACAAGGGAGACAACTTTCAAGAAAACACTCACAAAATGTGAAGTTGAGAAAATATATTGTATTTTTGGTTTGATTTTGTTGGGGAGCAAAACGCAGACCCAGACACACATGAAGTGCAACACCAGTCCACACGATGCATGATCAGGTAAGTTTACAACCACTAATAATTTTAAGTACTAATATCAGCTGGCACTTCAACACAAGCAGGTGTCTTGTAAACTTGAATTCATCCGTATAAATTCCACTTTAGTTGAAACATGAAAATAGTTGACTGTGTGTATGACACTAGACTATGGCCTTCACTTTGTGGAATAATTATTAACAATTAAAACGCGATAGAAATGAGATTATTTACATTTTAGTGTGCTCATCGAGGACAAGGGAGACAACTTTCAAGAAAACACTCACAAAATGTGAAGTTGAGAAAATATATACTATTTTTGGTTTGATTTTGTTGGGGAGAAATGAAACGCAGACCCAGACACACATGAAGTGCAACACCAGTCCACACGATGCATGATCAGGTAAGTTTACAACCACTAATAATTTTAAGTACTAATATCAGCTGGCACTTCAACACAAGCAGGTGTCTTGTAAACTTGAATTCATCCGTATAAATTCCACTTTAGTTGAAACATGAAAATAGTTGACTGTGTGTATGACACTAGACTATGGCCTTCACTTTGTGGAAAAATTATTAATAATTAAAACGCGATAGAAATGAGATTATTTACATTTTAGTGTGCTCATCGAGGACAAGGGAGACAACTTTCAAGAAAACACTCACAAAATGTGAAGTTGAGAAAATATATTGTATTTTTGGTTTGATTTTGTTGGGGAGCAAAACGCAGACCCAGACACACATGAAGTGCAACACCAGTCCACACGATGCATGATCAGGTAAGTTTACAACCACTAATAATTTTAAGTACTAATATCAGCTGGCACTTCAACACAAGCAGGTGTCTTGTAAACTTGAATTCATCCGTATAAATTCCACTTTAGTTGAAACATGAAAATAGTTGACTGTGTGTATGACACTAGACTATGGCCTTCACTTTGTGGAATAATTATTAACAATTAAAACGCGATAGAAATGAGATTATTTACATTTTAGTGTGCTCATCGAGGACAAGGGAGACAACTTTCAAGAAAACACTCACAAAATGTGAAGTTGAGAAAATATATACTATTTTTGGTTTGATTTTGTTGGGGAGAAATGAAACGCAGACCCAGACACACATGAAGTGCAACACCAGTCCACACGATGCATGATCAGGTAAGTTTACAACCACTAATAATTTTAAGTACTAATATCAGCTGGCACTTCAACACAAGCAGGTGTCTTGTAAACTTGAATTCATCCGTATAAATTCCACTTTAGTTGAAACATGAAAATAGTTGACTGTGTGTATGACACTAGACTATGGCCTTCACTTTGTGGAAAAATTATTAATAATTAAAACGCGATAGAAATGAGATTATTTACATTTTAGTGTGCTCATCGAGGACAAGGGAGACAACTTTCAAGAAAACACTCACAAAATGTGAAGTTGAGAAAATATATTGTATTTTTGGTTTGATTTTGTAGGGGAGAGATGGAACGCAGACCCAGACACACATGAAGTGCAACAACAGTCCACACGATGCATGATCAGGTAAGTTTACAACCACTAATAATTTTAAGTACTAATATCAGCTGGCACTTCAACACAAGCAGTTGTCTTGTAAACGTGAATTCATCCGTATAAATTCCACTTTAGTTGAAACATGAAAATGGTTGACTGTGTGTATGACACTAGACTATGGCCTTCACTTTGTGGAAAAATTATTAACAATTAAAACGCGATAGAAATGAGATTATTTACATTTTAGTGTGCTCATCGAGAACAACGGAGACAACTTTCAAGAAAACACTCACAAAATGTGAAGTTGAGAAAATATATTGTATTTTTGGTTTGATTTTGTTGGGGAGAAATGAAACGCAGACCCAGACACACATGAAGTGCAACACCAGTCCACACGATGCATGATCAGGTAAGTTTACAACCACTAATAATTTTAAGTACTAATATCAGCTGGCACTTCAACACAAGCAGTTGTCTTGTAAACGTGAATTCATCCGTATAAATTCCACTTTAGTTGAAACATGAAAATGTTTGACTGTGTGTATGACACTAGACTATGGCCTTCACTTTGTGGAAAAATTATTAACAATTAAAACGCGATAGAAATGGGATTATTTACATTTTAGTGTGCTCATCGAGAACAACGGAGACAACTTTCAAGAAAACACTCACAAAATGTGAAGTTGAGAAAATATATTGTATTTTTGGTTTGATTTTGTTGGGGAGCAAAACGCAGACCCAGACACACATGAAGTGCAACACCAGTCCACACGATGCATGATCAGGTAAGTTTACAACCACTAATAATTTTAAGTACTAATATCAGCTGGCACTTCAACACAAGCAGGTGTCTTGTAAACTTGAATTCATCCGTATAAATTCCACTTTAGTTGAAACATGAAAATAGTTGACTGTGTGTATGACACTAGACTATGGCCTTCACTTTGTGGAATAATTATTAACAATTAAAACGCGATAGAAATGAGATTATTTACATTTTAGTGTGCTCATCGAGGACAAGGGAGACAACTTTCAAGAAAACACTCACAAAATGTGAAGTTGAGAAAATATATTGTATTTTTGGTTTGATTTTGTTGGGGAGAAATGAAACGCAGACCCAGACACACATGGAGTGCAACACCAGTCCACACGATGCATGATCAGGTAAGTTTACAACCACTAATAATTTTAAGTACTAATATCAGCTGGCACTTCAACACAAGCAGGTGTCTTGTAAACTTGAATTCATCCGTATACATTCCATTTTAGTTGAAACATGAAAATAGTTGACTGTGTGTATGACACTAGACTATGGCCTTCACTTTGTGGAATAATTATTAACAATAAAAACGCGATAGAAATGAGATTATTTACATTTTAGTGTGCTCATCGAGGACAAGGGAGACAACTTTCAAGAAAACACTCACAAAATGTGAATTTGAGAAAATATATACTATTTTTGGTTTGATTTTGTTGGGGAGATGTGGAACGCAGACCCAGACATACATGAAGTGCACACCAGTCCACACGATTGCATGATCAGGTAAGTTTACAACCACTAATAATTTTAAGTACTAATATCAGCTGGCACTTCAACACAAGCAGGTGTCTTGTAAACTTGAATTCATCCGTATAAATTCCACTTTAGTTGAAACATGAAAATAGTTGACTGTGTGTATGACACTAGACTATGGCCTTCACTTTGTGGAAAAATTATTAATAATTAAAACGCGATAGAAATGAGATTATTTACATTTTAGTGTGCTCATCGAGGACAAGGGAGACAACTTTCAAGAAAACACTCACAAAATGTGAATTTGAGAAAATATATTGTATTTTTGGTTTGATTTTGTTTGGGAGAGATGGAACGCAGACCCAGACACACATGAAGTGCAACACCAGTCCACACGATGCATGATCAGGTAAGTTTACAACCACTAATAATTTTAAATACTAATATCAGCTGGCACTTCAACACAAGCAGGTGTCTTGTAAACTTGAATTCATCCGTATAAATTCCACTTTAGTTGAAACATGAAAATAGTTGACTGTGTGTATGACACTAGACTATGGCCTTCACTTTGTGGAAAAATTATTAATAATTAAAACGCGATAGAAATGAGATTATTTACATTTTAGTGTGCTCATCGAGGACAAGGGAGACAACTTTCAAGAAAACACTCACAAAATGTGAAGTTGAGAAAATATATTGTATTTTTGGTTTGATTTTGTAGGGGAGAGATGGAACGCAGACCCAGACACACATGAAGTGCAACAACAGTCCACACGATGCATGATCAGGTAAGTTTACAACCACTAATAATTTTAAGTACTAATATCAGCTGGCACTTCAACACAAGCAGTTGTCTTGTAAACGTGAATTCATCCGTATAAATTCCACTTTAGTTGAAACATGAAAATGGTTGACTGTGTGTATGACACTAGACTATGGCCTTCACTTTGTGGAAAAATTATTAACAATTAAAACGCGATAGAAATGGGATTATTTACATTTTAGTGTGCTCATCGAGAACAACGGAGACAACTTTCAAGAAAACACTCACAAAATGTGAAGTTGAGAAAATATATTGTATTTTTGGTTTGATTTTGTTGGGGAGAAATGAAACGCAGACCCAGACACACATGAAGTGCAACACCAGTCCACACGATGCATGATCAGGTAAGTTTACAACCACTAATAATTTTAAGTACTAATATCAGCTGGCACTTCAACACAAGCAGTTGTCTTGTAAACGTGAATTCATCCGTATAAATTCCACTTTAGTTGAAACATGAAAATGGTTGACTGTGTGTATGACACTAGACTATGGCCTTCACTTTGTGGAAAAATTATTAACAATTAAAACACGATAGAAATGGAATTATTTACATTTTAGTGTGCTCATCGAGAACAACGGAGACAACTTTCAAGAAAACACTCACAAAATGTGAAGTTGAGAAAATATATTGTATTTTTGGTTTGATTTTGTTGGGGAGCAAAACGCAGACCCAGACACACATGAAGTGCAACACCAGTCCACACGATGCATGATCAGGTAAGTTTACAACCACTAATAATTTTAAGTACTAATATCAGCTGGCACTTCAACACAAGCAGGTGTCTTGTAAACGTGAATTCATCCGTATAAATTCCACTTTAGTTGAAACATGAAAATGGTTGACTGTGTGTATGACACTAGACTATGGCCTTCACTTTGTGGAATAATTATTAACAATTAAAACGCGATAGAAATGAGATTATTTACATTTTAGTGTGCTCATCGAGGACAAGGGAGACAACTTTCAAGAAAACACTCACAAAATGTGAAGTTGAGAAAATATATACTATTTTTGGTTTGATTTTGTTGGGGAGAAATGAAACGCAGACCCAGACACACATGAAGTGCAACACCAGTCCACAAGATGCATGATCAGGTAAGTTTACAACCACTAATAATTTTAAGTACTAATATCAGCTGGCACTTCAACACAAGCAGGTGTCTTGTAAACTTGAATTCATCCGTATAAATTCCACTTTAGTTGAAACATGAAAATAGTTGACTGTGTGTATGACACTAGACTATGGCCTTCACTTTGTGGAAAAATTATTAATAATTAAAACGCGATAGAAATGAGATTATTTACATTTTAGTGTGCTCATCGAGGACAAGGGAGACAACTTTCAAGAAAACACTCACAAAATGTGAAGTTGAGAAAATATATTGTATTTTTGGTTTGATTTTGTAGGGGAGAGATGGAACGCAGACCCAGACACACATGAAGTGCAACAACAGTCCACACGATGCATGATCAGGTAAGTTTACAACCACTAATAATTTTAAGTACTAATATCAGCTGGCACTTCAACACAAGCAGTTGTCTTGTAAACGTGAATTCATCCGTATAAATTCCACTTTAGTTGAAACATGAAAATGGTTGACTGTGTGTATGACACTAGACTATGGCCTTCACTTTGTGGAAAAATTATTAACAATTAAAACGCGATAGAAATGGGATTATTTACATTTTAGTGTGCTCATCGAGAACAACGGAGACAACTTTCAAGAAAACACTCACAAAATGTGAAGTTGAGAAAATATATTGTATTTTTGGTTTGATTTTGTAGGGGAGAAATGAAACGCAGACCCAGACACACATGAAGTGCAACACCAGTCCACACGATGCATGATCAGGTAAGTTTACAACCACTAATAATTTTAAGTACTAATATCAGCTGGCACTTCAACACAAGCAGGTGTCTTGTAAACTTGAATTCATCCGTATAAATTCCACTTTAGTTGAAACATGAAAATAGTTGACTGTGTGTATGACACTAGACTATGGCCTTCACTTTGTGGAATAATTATTAACAATTAAAACGCGATAGAAATGAGATTATTTACATTTTAGTGTGCTCATCGAGGACAAGGGAGACAACTTTCAAGAAAACACTCACAAAATGTGAAGTTGAGAAAATATATTGTATTTTTGGTTTGATTTTGTTGGGGAGAAATGAAACGCAGACCCAGACACACATGAAGTGCAACACCAGTCCACACGATGCATGATCAGGTAAGTTTACAACCACTAATAATTTTAAGTACTAATATCAGCTGGCACTTCAACACAAGCAGGTGTCTTGTAAACTTGAATTCATCCGTATACATTCCATTTTAGTTGAAACATGAAAATAGTTGACTGTGTGTATGACACTAGACTATGGCCTTCACTTTGTGGAATAATTATTAACAATAAAAACGCGATAGAAATGAGATTATTTACATTTTAGTGTGCTCATCGAGGACAAGGGAGACAACTTTCAAGAAAACACTCACAAAATGTGAATTTGAGAAAATATATACTATTTTTGGTTTGATTTTGTAGGGGAGAAATGAAACGCAGACCCAGACACACATGAAGTGCAACACCAGTCCACACGATGCATGATCAGGTAAGTTTACAACCACTAATAATTTTAAGTACTAATATCAGCTGGCACTTCAACACAAGCAGGTGTCTTGTAAACTTGAATTCATCCGTATAAATTCCACTTTAGTTGAAACATGAAAATAGTTGACTGTGTGTATGACACTAGACTATGGCCTTCACTTTGTGGAATAATTATTAACAATTAAAACGCGATAGAAATGAGATTATTTACATTTTAGTGTGCTCATCGAGGACAAGGGAGACAACTTTCAAGAAAACACTCACAAAATGTGAAGTTGAGAAAATATATTGTATTTTTGGTTTGATTTTGTTGGGGAGAAATGAAACGCAGACCCAGACACACATGGAGTGCAACACCAGTCCACACGATGCATGATCAGGTAAGTTTACAACCACTAATAATTTTAAGTACTAATATCAGCTGGCACTTCAACACAAGCAGGTGTCTTGTAAACTTGAATTCATCCGTATACATTCCATTTTAGTTGAAACATGAAAATAGTTGACTGTGTGTATGACACTAGACTATGGCCTTCACTTTGTGGAATAATTATTAACAATAAAAACGCGATAGAAATGAGATTATTTACATTTTAGTGTGCTCATCGAGGACAAGGGAGACAACTTTCAAGAAAACACTCACAAAATGTGAATTTGAGAAAATATATACTATTTTTGGTTTGATTTTGTTGGGGAGATGTGGAACGCAGACCCAGACATACATGAAGTGCACACCAGTCCACACGATTGCATGATCAGGTAAGTTTACAACCACTAATAATTTTAAGTACTAATATCAGCTGGCACTTCAACACAAGCAGGTGTCTTGTAAACTTGAATTCATCCGTATAAATTCCACTTTAGTTGAAACATGAAAATAGTTGACTGTGTGTATGACACTAGACTATGGCCTTCACTTTGTGGAAAAATTATTAATAATTAAAACGCGATAGAAATGAGATTATTTACATTTTAGTGTGCTCATCGAGGACAAGGGAGACAACTTTCAAGAAAACACTCACAAAATGTGAATTTGAGAAAATATATTGTATTTTTGGTTTGATTTTGTTTGGGAGAGATGGAACGCAGACCCAGACACACATGAAGTGCAACACCAGTCCACACGATGCATGATCAGGTAAGTTTACAACCACTAATAATTTTAAATACTAATATCAGCTGGCACTTCAACACAAGCAGGTGTCTTGTAAACTTGAATTCATCCGTATAAATTCCACTTTAGTTGAAACATGAAAATAGTTGACTGTGTGTATGACACTAGACTATGGCCTTCACTTTGTGGAAAAATTATTAATAATTAAAACGCGATAGAAATGAGATTATTTACATTTTAGTGTGCTCATCGAGGACAAGGGAGACAACTTTCAAGAAAACACTCACAAAATGTGAAGTTGAGAAAATATATTGTATTTTTGGTTTGATTTTGTAGGGGAGAGATGGAACGCAGACCCAGACACACATGAAGTGCAACAACAGTCCACACGATGCATGATCAGGTAAGTTTACAACCACTAATAATTTTAAGTACTAATATCAGCTGGCACTTCAACACAAGCAGTTGTCTTGTAAACGTGAATTCATCCGTATAAATTCCACTTTAGTTGAAACATGAAAATGGTTGACTGTGTGTATGACACTAGACTATGGCCTTCACTTTGTGGAAAAATTATTAACAATTAAAACGCGATAGAAATGGGATTATTTACATTTTAGTGTGCTCATCGAGAACAACGGAGACAACTTTCAAGAAAACACTCACAAAATGTGAAGTTGAGAAAATATATTGTATTTTTGGTTTGATTTTGTTGGGGAGAAATGAAACGCAGACCCAGACACACATGAAGTGCAACACCAGTCCACACGATGCATGATCAGGTAAGTTTACAACCACTAATAATTTTAAGTACTAATATCAGCTGGCACTTCAACACAAGCAGTTGTCTTGTAAACGTGAATTCATCCGTATAAATTCCACTTTAGTTGAAACATGAAAATGGTTGACTGTGTGTATGACACTAGACTATGGCCTTCACTTTGTGGAAAAATTATTAACAATTAAAACACGATAGAAATGGGATTATTTACATTTTAGTGTGCTCATCGAGAACAACGGAGACAACTTTCAAGAAAACACTCACAAAATGTGAAGTTGAGAAAATATATTGTATTTTTGGTTTGATTTTGTTGGGGAGCAAAACGCAGACCCAGACACACATGAAGTGCAACACCAGTCCACACGATGCATGATCAGGTAAGTTTACAACCACTAATAATTTTAAGTACTAATATCAGCTGGCACTTCAACACAAGCAGGTGTCTTGTAAACGTGAATTCATCCGTATAAATTCCACTTTAGTTGAAACATGAAAATGGTTGACTGTGTGTATGACACTAGACTATGGCCTTCACTTTGTGGAATAATTATTAACAATTAAAACGCGATAGAAATGAGATTATTTACATTTTAGTGTGCTCATCGAGGACAAGGGAGACAACTTTCAAGAAAACACTCACAAAATGTGAAGTTGAGAAAATATATACTATTTTTGGTTTGATTTTGTTGGGGAGAAATGAAACGCAGACCCAGACACACATGAAGTGCAACACCAGTCCACAAGATGCATGATCAGGTAAGTTTACAACCACTAATAATTTTAAGTACTAATATCAGCTGGCACTTCAACACAAGCAGGTGTCTTGTAAACTTGAATTCATCCGTATAAATTCCACTTTAGTTGAAACATGAAAATAGTTGACTGTGTGTATGACACTAGACTATGGCCTTCACTTTGTGGAAAAATTATTAATAATTAAAACGCGATAGAAATGAGATTATTTACATTTTAGTGTGCTCATCGAGGACAAGGGAGACAACTTTCAAGAAAACACTCACAAAATGTGAAGTTGAGAAAATATATTGTATTTTTGGTTTGATTTTGTAGGGGAGAGATGGAACGCAGACCCAGACACACATGAAGTGCAACAACAGTCCACACGATGCATGATCAGGTAAGTTTACAACCACTAATAATTTTAAGTACTAATATCAGCTGGCACTTCAACACAAGCAGTTGTCTTGTAAACGTGAATTCATCCGTATAAATTCCACTTTAGTTGAAACATGAAAATGGTTGACTGTGTGTATGACACTAGACTATGGCCTTCACTTTGTGGAAAAATTATTAACAATTAAAACGCGATAGAAATGGGATTATTTACATTTTAGTGTGCTCATCGAGAACAACGGAGACAACTTTCAAGAAAACACTCACAAAATGTGAAGTTGAGAAAATATATTGTATTTTTGGTTTGATTTTGTAGGGGAGAAATGAAACGCAGACCCAGACACACATGAAGTGCAACACCAGTCCACACGATGCATGATCAGGTAAGTTTACAACCACTAATAATTTTAAGTACTAATATCAGCTGGCACTTCAACACAAGCAGGTGTCTTGTAAACTTGAATTCATCCGTATAAATTCCACTTTAGTTGAAACATGAAAATAGTTGACTGTGTGTATGACACTAGACTATGGCCTTCACTTTGTGGAATAATTATTAACAATTAAAACGCGATAGAAATGAGATTATTTACATTTTAGTGTGCTCATCGAGGACAAGGGAGACAACTTTCAAGAAAACACTCACAAAATGTGAAGTTGAGAAAATATATTGTATTTTTGGTTTGATTTTGTTGGGGAGAAATGAAACGCAGACCCAGACACACATGAAGTGCAACACCAGTCCACACGATGCATGATCAGGTAAGTTTACAACCACTAATAATTTTAAGTACTAATATCAGCTGGCACTTCAACACAAGCAGGTGTCTTGTAAACTTGAATTCATCCGTATACATTCCATTTTAGTTGAAACATGAAAATAGTTGACTGTGTGTATGACACTAGACTATGGCCTTCACTTTGTGGAATAATTATTAACAATAAAAACGCGATAGAAATGAGATTATTTACATTTTAGTGTGCTCATCGAGGACAAGGGAGACAACTTTCAAGAAAACACTCACAAAATGTGAATTTGAGAAAATATATACTATTTTTGGTTTGATTTTGTAGGGGAGAAATGAAACGCAGACCCAGACACACATGAAGTGCAACACCAGTCCACACGATGCATGATCAGGTAAGTTTACAACCACTAATAATTTTAAGTACTAATATCAGCTGGCACTTCAACACAAGCAGGTGTCTTGTAAACTTGAATTCATCCGTATAAATTCCACTTTAGTTGAAACATGAAAATAGTTGACTGTGTGTATGACACTAGACTATGGCCTTCACTTTGTGGAATAATTATTAACAATTAAAACGCGATAGAAATGAGATTATTTACATTTTAGTGTGCTCATCGAGGACAAGGGAGACAACTTTCAAGAAAACACTCACAAAATGTGAAGTTGAGAAAATATATTGTATTTTTGGTTTGATTTTGTTGGGGAGAAATGAAACGCAGACCCAGACACACATGAAGTGCAACACCAGTCCACACGATGCATGATCAGGTAAGTTTACAACCACTAATAATTTTAAGTACTAATATCAGCTGGCACTTCAACACAAGCAGGTGTCTTGTAAACTTGAATTCATCCGTATACATTCCATTTTAGTTGAAACATGAAAATAGTTGACTGTGTGTATGACACTAGACTATGGCCTTCACTTTGTGGAATAATTATTAACAATAAAAACGCGATAGAAATGAGATTATTTACATTTTAGTGTGCTCATCGAGGACAAGGGAGACAACTTTCAAGAAAACACTCACAAAATGTGAATTTGAGAAAATATATACTATTTTTGGTTTGATTTTGTTGGGGAGATGTGGAACGCAGACCCAGACATACATGAAGTGCACACCAGTCCACACGATTGCATGATCAGGTAAGTTTACAACCACTAATAATTTTAAGTACTAATATCAGCTGGCACTTCAACACAAGCAAGTGTCTTGTAAACTTGAATTCATCCGTATAAATTCCACTTTAGTTGAAACATGAAAATAGTTGACTGTGTGTATGACACTAGACTATGGCCTTCACTTTGTGGAAAAATTATTAATAATTAAAACGCGATAGAAATTAGATTATTTACATTTTAGTGTGCTCATCGAGGACAAGGGAGACAACTTTCAAGAAAACACTCACAAAATGTGAATTTGAGAAAATATATTGTATTTTTGGTTTGATTTTGTAGGGGAGAGATGGAACGCAGACCCAGACACACATGAAGTGCAACACCAGTCCACACGATGCATGATCAGGTAAGTTTACAACCACTAATAATTTTAAGTACTAATATCAGCTGGCACTTCAACACAAGCAGGTGTCTTGTAAACTTGAATTCATCCGTATAAATTCCACTTTAGTTGAAACATGAAAATAGTTGACTGTGTGTATGACACTAGACTATGGCCTTCACTTTGTGGAAAAATTATTAATAATTAAAACGCGATAGAAATGAGATTATTTACATTTTAGTGTGCTCATCGAGGACAAGGGAGACAACTTTCAAGAAAACACTCACAAAATGTGAAGTTGAGAAAATATATTGTATTTTTGGTTTGATTTTGTAGGGGAGAGATGGAACGCAGACCCAGACACACATGAAGTGCAACAACAGTCCACACGATGCATGATCAGGTAAGTTTACAACCACTAATAATTTTAAGTACTAATATCAGCTGGCACTTCAACACAAGCAGGTGTCTTGTAAACTTGAATTCATCCGTATAAATTCCATTTTAGTTGAAACATGAAAATAGTTGACTGTGTGTATGACACTAGACTATGGCCTTCACTTTGTGGAATAATTATTAACAATTAAAACGCGATAGAAATGAGATTATTTACATTTTAGTGTGCTCATCGAGGACAAGGGAGACAACTTTCAAGAAAACACTCACAAAATGTGAAGTTGAGAAAATATATACTATTTTTGGTTAGATTTTGTTGGGGAGAGATGGAACGCAGACCCAGACACACATGAAGTACAACACCAGTCCACACGATGCATGATCAGGTAAGTTTACAACCACTAATAATTTTAAGTACTAATATCAGCTGGCACTTCAACACAAGCAGGTGTCTTGTAAACTTGAATTCATCCGTATACATTCCATTTTAGTTGAAACATGAAAATAGTTGACTGTGTGTATGACACTAGACTATGGCCTTCACTTTGTGGAATAATTATTAACAATAAAAACGCGATAGAAATGAGATTATTTACATTTTAGTGTGCTCATCGAGGACAAGGGAGACAACTTTCAAGAAAACACTCACAAAATGTGAATTTGAGAAAATATATTGTATTTTTGGTTTGATTTTGTTGGGGAGATGTGGAACGCAGACCCAGACATACATGAAGTGCACACCAGTCCACACGATTGCATGATCAGGTAAGTTTACAACCACTAATAATTTTAAGTACTAATATCAGCTGGCACTTCAACACAAGCAGGTGTCTTGTAAACTTGAATTCATCCGTATAAATTCCACTTTAGTTGAAACATGAAAATAGTTGACTGTGTGTATGACACTAGACTATGGCCTTCACTTTGTGGAAAAATTATTAATAATTAAAACGCGATAGAAATGAGATTATTTACATTTTAGTGTGCTCATCGAGGACAAGGGAGACAACTTTCAAGAAAACACTCACAAAATGTGAATTTGAGAAAATATATTGTATTTTTGGTTTGATTTTGTAGGGGAGAGATGGAACGCAGACCCAGACACACATGAAGTGCAACACCAGTCCACACGATGCATGATCAGGTAAGTTTACAACCACTAATAATTTTAAATACTAATATCAGCTGGCACTTCAACACAAGCAGGTGTCTTGTAAACTTGAATTCATCCGTATAAATTCCACTTTAGTTGAAACATGAAAATAGTTGACTGTGTGTATGACACTAGACTATGGCCTTCACTTTGTGGAAAAATTATTAATAATTAAAACGCGATAGAAATGAGATTATTTACATTTTAGTGTGCTCATCGAGGACAAGGGAGACAACTTTCAAGAAAACACTCACAAAATGTGAAGTTGAGAAAATATATTGTATTTTTGGTTTGATTTTGTAGGGGAGAGATGGAACGCAGACCCAGACACACATGAAGTGCAACAACAGTCCACACGATGCATGATCAGGTAAGTTTACAACCACTAATAATTTTAAGTACTAATATCAGCTGGCACTTCAACACAAGCAGTTGTCTTGTAAACGTGAATTCATCCGTATAAATTCCACTTTAGTTGAAACATGAAAATGGTTGACTGTGTGTATGACACTAGACTATGGCCTTCACTTTGTGGAAAAATTATTAACAATTAAAACGCGATAGAAATGGGATTATTTACATTTTAGTGTGCTCATCGAGAACAACGGAGACAACTTTCAAGAAAACACTCACAAAATGTGAAGTTGAGAAAATATATACTATTTTTGGTTTGATTTTGTTTGGGAGATGTGGAACGCAGACCCAGACATACATGAAGTGCACACCAGTCCACACGATTGCATGATCAGGTAAGTTTACAACCACTAATAATTTTAAGTACTAATATCAGCTGGCACTTCAACACAAGCAGTTGTCTTGTAAACGTAAATTCATCCGTATAAATTCCACTTTAGTTGAAACATGAAAATGGTTGACTGTGTGTATGACACGAGACTATGGCCTTCACTTTGTGGAAAAATTATTAACAATTAAAACGCGATAGAAATGGGATTATTTACATTTTAGTGTGCTCATCGAGAACAACGGAGACAACTTTCAAGAAAACACTCACAAAATGTGAAGTTGAGAAAAAATATTGTATTTTTGGTTTGATTTTGTTGGGGAGAAATGAAACACAGACCCAGACACACATGAAGTGCAACACCAGTCCACACGATGCATGATCAGGTAAGTTTACAACCACTAATAATTTTAAGTACTAATATCAGCTGGCACTTCAACACAAGCAGGTGTCTTGTAAACGTGAATTCATCCGTATAAATTCCACTTTAGTTGAAACATGAAAATAGTTGACTGTGTGTATGACACTAGACTATGGCCTTCACTTTGTGGAATAATTATTAACAATAAAAACGCGATAGAAATGAGATTATTTACATTTTAGTGTGCTCATCGAGGACAAGGGAGACAACTTTCAAGAAAACACTCACAAAATGTGAATTTGAGAAAATATATTGTATTTTATGTTTGATTTTGTTTTGGAGATGTGGAACGCAGACCCAGACATACATGAAGTGCACACCAGTCCACACGATTGCATGATCAGGTAAGTTTACAACCACTAATAATTTTAAGTACTAATATCAGCTGGCACTTCAACACAAGCAGGTGTCTTGTAAACTTGAATTCATCCGTTTAAATTCCACTTTAGTTGAAACATGAAAATAGTTGACTGTGTGTATGACACTAGACTATGGCCTTCACTTTGTGGAATAATTATTAATAATTAAAACGCGATAGAAATGAGATTATTTACATTTTAGTGTGCTCATCGAGGACAAGGGAGACAACTTTCAAGAAAACACTCACAAAATGTGAATTTCAGAAAATATATACTATTTTTGGTTTGATTTTGTTGGGGAGATGTGGAACGCAGACCCAGACATACATGAAGTGCAACACCAGTCCACACGATTGCATGATCAGGTAAGTTTACAACCACTAATAATTTTAAGTACTAATATCAGCTGGCACTTCAACACAAGCAGGTGTCTTGTAAACTTGAATTCATCCGTATAAATTCCACTTTAGTTGAAACATGAAAATAGTTGACTGTGTGTATGACACTAGACTATGGCCTTCACTTTGTGGAAAAATTATTAATAATTAAAACGGGATAGAAATGAGATTATTTACATTTTAGTGTGCTCATCGAGGACAAGGGAGACAACTTTCAAGAAAACACTCACAAAATGTGAATTTGAGAAAATATATTGTATTTTTGGTTTGATTTTGTAGGGGAGAGATGGAACTCAGACCCAGACACACATGAAGTGCAACACCAGTCCACACGATGCATGATCAGGTAAGTTTACAACCACTAATAATTTTAAATACTAATATCAGCTGGCACTTCAACACAAGCAGGTGTCTTGTAAACTTGAATTCATCCGTATAAATTCCACTTTAGTTGAAACATGAAAATAGTTGACTGTGTGTATGACACTAGACTATGGCCTTCACTTTGTGGAAAAATTATTAATAATTAAAACGCGATAGAAATGAGATTATTTACATTTTAGTGTGCTCATCGAGGACAAGGGAGACAACTTTCAAGAAAACACTCACAAAATGTGAAGTTGAGAAAATATATTGTATTTTTGGTTTGATTTTGTAGGGGAGAGATGGAACGCAGACCCAGACACACATGAAGTGCAACAACAGTCCACACGATGCATGATCAGGTAAGTTTACAACCACTAATAATTTTAAGTACTAATATCAGCTGGCACTTCAACACAAGCAGTTGTCTTGTAAACGTGAATTCATCCGTATAAATTCCACTTTAGTTGAAACATGAAAATGGTTGACTGTGTGTATGACACTAGACTATGGCCTTCACTTTGTGGAAAAATTATTAACAATTAAAACGCGATAGAAATGGGATTATTTACATTTTAGTGTGCTCATCGAGAACAACGGAGACAACTTTCAAGAAAACACTCACAAAATGTGAAGTTGAGAAAATATATACTATTTTTGGTTTGATTTTGTTGGGGAGAAATGAAACGCAGACCCAGACACACATGAAGTGCAACACCAGTCCACATGATGCATGATCAGGTAAGTTTACAACCACTAATAATTTTAAGTACTAATATCAGCTGGCACTTCAACACAAGCAGTTGTCTTGTAAACGTGAATTCATCCGTATAAATTCCACTTTAGTTGAAACATGAAAATGGTTGACTGTGTGTATGACACTAGACTATGGCCTTCACTTTGTGGAAAAATTATTAACAATTAAAACGCGATAGAAATGGGATTATTTACATTTTAGTGTGCTCATCGAGAACAACGGAGACAACTTTCAAGAAAACACTCACAAAATGTGAAGTTGAGAAAATATATTGTATTTTTGGTTTGATTTTGTTGGGGAGAAATGAAACGCAGACCCAGACACACATGAAGTGCAACACCAGTCCACACGATGCATGATCAGGTAAGTTTACAACCACTAATAATTTTAAGTACTAATATCAGCTGACACTTCAACACAAGCAGGTGTCTTGTAAACTTGAATTCATCCGTATAAATTCCACTTTAGTTGAAACATGAAAATAGTTGACTGTGTGTATGACACTAGACTATGGCCTTCACTTTGTGGAATAATAATTAACAATTAAAACGCGATAGAAATGAGATTATTTACATTTTAGTGTGCTCATCGAGGACAAGGGAGACAACTTTCAAGAAAACACTCACAAAATGTGAAGTTGAGAAAATATATTGCATTTTTGGTTTGATTTTGTTGGGGAGAAATGAAACGCAGACCCAGACACACATGAAGTGCAACAACAGTCCACACGATGCATGATCAGGTAAGTTTACAACCACTAATAATTTTAAGTACTAATATCAGCTGGCACTTCAACACAAGCAGGTGTCTTGTAAACTTGAATTCATCCGTATAAATTCCACTTTAGTTGAAACATGAAAATAGTTGACTGTGTGTATGACACTAGACTATGGCCTTCACTTTGTGGAAAAATTATTAATAATTAAAACGCGATAGAAATGAGATCATTTACATTTTAGTGTGCTCATCGAGGACAAGGGAGACAACTTTCAAGAAAACACTCACAAAATGTGAAGTTGAGAAAATATATTGTATTTTTGGTTTGATTTTGTAGGGGAGAGATGGAACGCAGACCCAGACACACATGAAGTGCAACAACAGTCCACACGATGCATGATCAGGTAAGTTTACAACCACTAATAATTTTAAGTACTAATATCAGCTGGCACTTCAACACAAGCAGTTGTCTTGTAAACGTGAATTCATCCGTATAAATTCCACTTTAGTTGAAACATGAAAATGGTTGACTGTGTGTATGACACTAGACTATGGCCTTCACTTTGTGGAAAAATTATTAACAATAAAAACGCGATAGAAATGAGATTATTTACATTTTAGTGTGCTCATCGAGGACAAGGGAGACAACTTTCAAGAAAACACTCACAAAATGTGAATTTGAGAAAATATATTGTATTTTTGGTTTGATTTTGTTGGGGAGATGTGGAACGCAGACCCAGACATACATGAAGTGCACACCAGTCCACACGATTGCATGATCAGGTAAGTTTACAACCACTAATAATTTTAAGTACTAATATCAGCTGGCACTTCAACACAAGCAGGTGTCTTGTAAACTTGAATTCATCCGTATAAATTCCACTTTAGTTGAAACATGAAAATAGTTGACTGTGTGTATGACACTAGACTATGGCCTTCACTTTGTGGAAAAATTATTAATAATTAAAACGCGATAGAAATGAGATTATTTACATTTTAGTGTGCTCATCGAGGACAAGGGAGACAACTTTCAAGAAAACACTCACAAAATGTGAATTTGAGAAAATATATTGTATTTTTGGTTTGATTTTGTAGGGGAGAGATGGAACGCAGACCCAGACACACATGAAGTGCAACAACAGTCCACACGATGCATGATCAGGTAAGTTTACAACCACTAATAATTTTAAATACTAATATCAGCTGGCACTTCAACACAAGCAGGTGTCTTGTAAACGTGAATTCATCCGTATAAATTCCACTTTAGTTGAAACATGAAAATAGTTGACTGTGTGTATGACACTAGACTATGGCCTTCACTTTGTGGAAAAATTATTAATAATTAAAACGCGATAGAAATGAGATTATTTACATTTTAGTGTGCTCATCGAGGACAAGGGAGACAACTTTCAAGAAAACACTCACAAAATGTGAATTTGAGAAAATATATTGTATTTTTGGTTTGATTTTGTAGGGGAGAGATGGAACGCAGACCCAGACACACATGAAGTGCAACAACAGTCCACACGATGCATGATCAGGTAAGTTTACAACCACTAATAATTTTAAGTACTAATATCAGCTGGCACTTCAACACAAGCAGTTGTCTTGTAAACGTGAATTCATCCGTATAAATACTACTTTAGTTGAAACATGAAAATGGTTGACTGTGTGTATGACACTAGACTATGGCCTTCACTTTGTGGAAAAATTATTAATAATTAAAACGCGATAGAAATGAGATTATTTACATTTTAGTGTGCTCATCGAGGACAAGGGAGACAACTTTCAAGAAAACACTCACAAAATGTGAATTTGAGAAAATATATTGTATTTTTGGTTTGATTTTGTAGGGGAGAGATGGAACGCAGACCCAGACACACATGAAGTGCAACACCAGTCCACACGATGCATGATCAGGTAAGTTTACAACCACTAATAATTTTAAATACTAATATCAGCTGGCACTTCAACACAAGCAGGTGTCTTGTAAACTTGAATTCATCCGTATAAATTCCACTTTAGTTGAAACATGAAAATAGTTGACTGTGTGTATGACACTAGACTATGGCCTTCACTTTGTGGAAAAATTATTAATAATTAAAACGCGATAGAAATGAGATTATTTACATTTTAGTGTGCTCATCGAGGACAAGGGAGACAACTTTCAAGAAAACACTCACAAAATGTGAAGTTGAGAAAATATATTGTATTTTTGGTTTGATTTTGTAGGGGAGAGATGGAACGCAGACCCAGACACACATGAAGTGCAACAACAGTCCACACGATGCATGATCAGGTAAGTTTACAACCACTAATAATTTTAAGTACTAATATCAGCTGGCACTTCAACACAAGCAGTTGTCTTGTAAACGTGAATTCATCCGTATAAATTCCACTTTAGTTGAAACATGAAAATGGTTGACTGTGTGTATGACACTAGACTATGGCCTTCACTTTGTGGAAAAATTATTAACAATTAAAACGCGATAGAAATGGGATTATTTACATTTTAGTGTGCTCATCGAGAACAACGGAGACAACTTTCAAGAAAACACTCACAAAATGTGAAGTTGAGAAAATATATTGTATTTTTGGTTTGATTTTGTTGGGGAGAAATGAAACGCAGACCCAGACACACATGAAGTGCAACACCAGTCCACACGATGCATGATCAGGTAAGTTTACAACCACTAATAATTTTAAGTACTAATATCAGCTGACACTTCAACACAAGCAGGTGTCTTGTAAACTTGAATTCATCCGTATAAATTCCACTTTAGTTGAAACATGAAAATGGTTGACTGTGTGTATGACACTAGACTATGGCCTTCACTTTGTGGAATAATTATTAACAATTAAAACGCGATAGAAATGAGATTATTTACATTTTAGTGTGCTCATCGAGGACAAGGGAGACAACTTTCAAGAAAACACTCACAAAATGTGAAGTTGAGAAAATATATTGCATTTTTGGTTTGATTTTGTTGGGGAGAAATGAAACGCAGACCCAGACACACATGAAGTGCAACAACAGTCCACACGATGCATGATCAGGTAAGTTTACAACCACTAATAATTTTAAATACTAATATCAGCTGGCACTTCAACACAAGCAGGTGTCTTGTAAACTTGAATTCATCCGTATACATTCCATTTTAGTTGAAACATGAAAATAGTTGACTGTGTGTATGACACTAGACTATGGCCTTCACTTTGTGGAATAATTATTAACAATAAAAACGCGATAGAAATGAGATTATTTACATTTTAGTGTGCTCATCGAGGACAAGGGAGACAACTTTCAAGAAAACACTCACAAAATGTGAATTTGAGAAAATATATACTATTTTTGGTTTGATTTTGTTGGGGAGATGTGGAACGCAGACCCAGACATACATGAAGTGCACACCAGTCCACACGATTGCATGATCAGGTAAGTTTACAACCACTAATAATTTTAAGTACTAATATCAGCTGGCACTTCAACACAAGCAGGTGTCTTGTAAACTTGAATTCATCCGTATAAATTCCACTTTAGTTGAAACATGAAAATAGTTGACTGTGTGTATGACACTAGACTATGGCCTTCACTTTGTGGAAAAATTATTAATAATTAAAACGCGATAGAAATGAGATTATTTACATTTTAGTGTGCTCATCGAGGACAAGGGAGACAACTTTCAAGAAAACACTCACAAAATGTGAATTTGAGAAAATATATTGTATTTTTGGTTTGATTTTGTAGGGGAGAGATGGAACGCAGACCCAGACACACATGAAGTGCAACACCAGTCCACACGATGCATGATCAGGTAAGTTTACAACCACTAATAATTTTAAATACTAATATCAGCTGGCACTTCAACACAAGCAGGTGTCTTGTAAACTTGAATTCATCCGTATAAATTCCACTTTAGTTGAAACATGAAAATAGTTGACTGTGTGTATGACACTAGACTATGGCCTTCACTTTGTGGAAAAATTATTAATAATTAAAACGCGATAGAAATGAGATTATTTACATTTTAGTGTGCTCATCGAGGACAAGGGAGACAACTTTCAAGAAAACACTCACAAAATGTGAAGTTGAGAAAATATATTGTATTTTTGGTTTGATTTTGTAGGGGAGAGATGGAACGCAGACCCAGACACACATGAAGTGCAACAACAGTCCACACGATGCATGATCAGGTAAGTTTACAACCACTAATAATTTTAAGTACTAATATCAGCTGGCACTTCAACACAAGCAGTTGTCTTGTAAACTTGAATTCATCCGTATAAATTCCACTTTAGTTGAAACATGAAAATAGTTGACTGTGTGTATGACACTAGACTATGGCCTTCACTTTGTGGAAAAATTATTAACAATTAAAACGCGATAGAAATGGGATTATTTACATTTTAGTGTGCTCATCGAGAACAACGGAGACAACTTTCAAGAAAACACTCACAAAATGTGAAGTTGAGAAAATATATTGTATTTTTGGTTTGATTTTGTTGGGGAGAAATGAAACGCAGACCCAGACACACATGAAGTGCAACACCAGTCCACACGATGCATGATCAGGTAAGTTTACAACCACTAATAATTTTAAGTACTAATATCAGCTGGCACTTCAACACAAGCAGTTGTCTTGTAAACGTGAATTCATCCGTATAAATTCCACTTTAGTTGAAACATGAAAATGGTTGACTGTGTGTATGACACTAGACTATGGCCTTCACTTTGTGGAAAAATTATTAACAATTAAAACGCGATAGAAATGAGATTATTTACATTTTAGTGTGCTCATCGAGAACAACGGAGACAACTTTCAAGAAAACACTCACAAAATGTGAAGTTGAGAAAATATATTGTATTTTTGGTTTGATTTTGTTGGGGAGAAATGAAACGCAGACCCAGACACACATGAAGTGCAACACCAGTCCACACGATGCATGATCAGGTAAGTTTACAACCACTAATAATTTTAAGTACTAATATCAGCTGGCACTTCAACACAAGCAGGTGTCTTGTAAACTTGAATTCATCCGTATAAATTCCACTTTAGTTGAAACATGAAAATAGTTGACTGTGTGTATGACACTAGACTATGGCCTTCACTTTGTGGAAAAATTATTAACAATTAAAACGCGATAGAAATGAGATTATTTACATTTTAGTGTGCTCATCGAGGACAAGGGAGACAACTTTCAAGAAAACACTCACAAAATGTGAAGTTGAGAAAATATATACTATTTTTGGTTTGATTTTGTTGGGGAGAAATGAAACGCAGACCCAGACACACATGAAGTGCAACACCAGTCCATACGATGCATGATCAGGTAAGTTTACAACCACTAATAATTTTAAGTACTAATATCAGCTGGCACTTCAACACAAGCAGGTGTCTTGTAAACTTGAATTCATCCGTATACATTCCACTTTAGTTGAAACATGAAAATAGTTGACTGTGTGTATGACACTAGACTATGGCCTTCACTTTGTGGAATAATTATTAACAATAAAAACGCGATAGAAATGAGATTATTTACATTTTAGTGTGCTCATCGAGGACAAGGGAGACAACTTTCAAGAAAACACTCACAAAATGTGAAGTTGAGAAAATATATACTATTTTTGGTTTGATTTTGTTGGGGAGATGTGGAACGCAGACCCAGACATACATGAAGTGCACACCAGTCCACACGATTGCATGATCAGGTAAGTTTACAACCACTAATAATTTTAAGTACTAATATCAGCTGGCACTTCAACACAAGCAGTTGTCTTGTAAACGTAAATTCATCCGTATAAATTCCACTTTAGTTGAAACATGAAAATGGTTGACTGTGTGTATGACACGAGACTATGGCCTTCACTTTGTGGAAAAATTATTAACAATTAAAACGCGATAGAAATGGGATTATTTACATTTTAGTGTGCTCATCGAGAACAACGGAGACAACTTTCATGAAAACACTCACAAAATGTGAAGTTGAGAAAAAATATTGTATTTTTGGTTTGATTTTGTTGGGGAGAAATGAAACGCAGACCCAGACACACATGAAGTGCAACACCAGTCCACACGATGCATGATCAGGTAAGTTTACAACCACTAATAATTTTAAGTACTAATATCAGCTGGCACTTCAACACAAGCAGGTGTCTTGTAAACTTGAATTCATCCGTATAAATTCCACTTTAGTTGAAACATGAAAATAGTTGACTGTGTGTATGACACTAGACTATGGCCTTCACTTTGTGGAAAAATTATTAATAATTAAAACGCGATAGAAATGAGATTATTTACATTTTAGTGTGCTCATCGAGGACAAGGGAGACAACTTTCAAGAAAACACTCACAAAATGTGAAGTTGAGAAAATATATTGTATTTTTGGTTTGATTTTGTAGGGGAGAGATGGAACGCAGACCCAGACACACATGAAGTGCAACAACAGTCCACACGATGCATGATCAGGTAAGTTTACAACCACTAATAATTTTAAGTACTAATATCAGCTGGCACTTCAACACAAGCAGTTGTCTTGTAAACGTGAATTCATCCGTATAAATTCCACTTTAGTTGAAACATGAAAATGGTTGACTGTGTGTATGACACTAGACTATGGCCTTCACTTTGTGGAAAAATTATTAACAATTAAAACGCGATAGAAATGGGATTATTTACATTTTAGTGTGCTCATCGAGAACAACGGAGACAACTTTCAAGAAAACACTCACAAAATGTGAAGTTGAGAAAATATATTGTATTTTTGGTTTGATTTTGTTGGGGAGAAATGAAACGCAGACCCAGACACACATGAAGTGCAACACCAGTCCACACGATGCATGATCAGGTAAGTTTACAACCACTAATAATTTTAAGTACTAATATCAGCTGGCACTTCAACACAAGCAGTTGTCTTGTAAACGTGAATTCATCCGTATAAATTCCACTTTAGTTGAAACATGAAAATGGTTGACTGTGTGTATGACACTAGACTATGGCCTTCACTTTGTGGAAAAATTATTAACAATTAAAACGCGATAGAAATGAGATTATTTACATTTTAGTGTGCTCATCGAGAACAACGGAGACAACTTTCAAGAAAACACTCACAAAATGTGAAGTTGAGAAAATATATTGTATTTTTGGTTTGATTTTGTTGGGGAGAAATGAAACGCAGACCCAGACACACATGAAGTGCAACACCAGTCCACACGATGCATGATCAGGTAAGTTTACAACCACTAATAATTTTAAGTACTAATATCAGCTGGCACTTCAACACAAGCAGGTGTCTTGTAAACTTGAATTCATCCGTATAAATTCCACTTTAGTTGAAACATGAAAATAGTTGACTGTGTGTATGACACTAGACTATGGCCTTCACTTTGTGGAAAAATTATTAACAATTAAAACGCGATAGAAATGAGATTATTTACATTTTAGTGTGCTCATCGAGGACAAGGGAGACAACTTTCAAGAAAACACTCACAAAATGTGAAGTTGAGAAAATATATACTATTTTTGGTTTGATTTTGTTGGGGAGAAATGAAACGCAGACCCAGACACACATGAAGTGCAACACCAGTCCATACGATGCATGATCAGGTAAGTTTACAACCACTAATAATTTTAAGTACTAATATCAGCTGGCACTTCAACACAAGCAGGTGTCTTGTAAACTTGAATTCATCCGTATACATTCCACTTTAGTTGAAACATGAAAATAGTTGACTGTGTGTATGACACTAGACTATGGCCTTCACTTTGTGGAATAATTATTAACAATAAAAACGCGATAGAAATGAGATTATTTACATTTTAGTGTGCTCATCGAGGACAAGGGAGACAACTTTCAAGAAAACACTCACAAAATGTGAAGTTGAGAAAATATATACTATTTTTGGTTTGATTTTGTTGGGGAGATGTGGAACGCAGACCCAGACATACATGAAGTGCACACCAGTCCACACGATTGCATGATCAGGTAAGTTTACAACCACTAATAATTTTAAGTACTAATATCAGCTGGCACTTCAACACAAGCAGTTGTCTTGTAAACGTAAATTCATCCGTATAAATTCCACTTTAGTTGAAACATGAAAATGGTTGACTGTGTGTATGACACGAGACTATGGCCTTCACTTTGTGGAAAAATTATTAACAATTAAAACGCGATAGAAATGGGATTATTTACATTTTAGTGTGCTCATCGAGAACAACGGAGACAACTTTCATGAAAACACTCACAAAATGTGAAGTTGAGAAAAAATATTGTATTTTTGGTTTGATTTTGTTGGGGAGAAATGAAACGCAGACCCAGACACACATGAAGTGCAACACCAGTCCACACGATGCATGATCAGGTAAGTTTACAACCACTAATAATTTTAAGTACTAATATCAGCTGGCACTTCAACACAAGCAGGTGTCTTGTAAACTTGAATTCATCCGTATAAATTCCACTTTAGTTGAAACATGAAAATAGTTGACTGTGTGTATGACACTAGACTATGGCCTTCACTTTGTGGAAAAATTATTAATAATTAAAACGCGATAGAAATGAGATTATTTACATTTTAGTGTGCTCATCGAGGACAAGGGAGACAACTTTCAAGAAAACACTCACAAAATGTGAAGTTGAGAAAATATATTGTATTTTTGGTTTGATTTTGTAGGGGAGAGATGGAACGCAGACCCAGACACACATGAAGTGCAACAACAGTCCACACGATGCATGATCAGGTAAGTTTACAACCACTAATAATTTTAAGTACTAATATCAGCTGGCACTTCAACACAAGCAGTTGTCTTGTAAACGTGAATTCATCCGTATAAATTCCACTTTAGTTGAAACATGAAAATGGTTGACTGTGTGTATGACACTAGACTATGGCCTTCACTTTGTGGAAAAATTATTAACAATTAAAACGCGATAGAAATGGGATTATTTACATTTTAGTGTGCTCATCGAGAACAACGGAGACAACTTTCAAGAAAACACTCACAAAATGTGAAGTTGAGAAAATATATTGTATTTTTGGTTTGATTTTGTTGGGGAGAAATGAAACGCAGACCCAGACACACATGAAGTGCAACACCAGTCCACACGATGCATGATCAGGTAAGTTTACAACCACTAATAATTTTAAGTACTAATATCAGCTGGCACTTCAACACAAGCAGTTGTCTTGTAAACGTGAATTCATCCGTATAAATTCCACTTTAGTTGAAACATGAAAATGGTTGACTGTGTGTATGACACTAGACTATGGCCTTCACTTTGTGGAAAAATTATTAACAATTAAAACGCGATAGAAATGAGATTATTTACATTTTAATGTGCTCATCGAGAACAACGGAGACAACTTTCAAGAAAACACTCACAAAATGTGAAGTTGAGAAAATATATTGTATTTTTGGTTTGATTTTGTTGGGGAGAAATGAAACGCAGACCCAGACACACATGAAGTGCAACACCAGTCCACACGATGCATGATCAGGTAAGTTTACAACCACTAATAATTTTAAGTACTAATATCAGCTGGCACTTCAACACAAGCAGGTGTCTTGTAAACTTGAATTCATCCGTATAAATTCCACTTTAGTTGAAACATGAAAATAGTTGACTGTGTGTATGACACTAGACTATGGCCTTCACTTTGTGGAAAAATTATTAACAATTAAAACGCGATAGAAATGAGATTATTTACATTTTAGTGTGCTCATCGAGGACAAGGGAGACAACTTTCAAGAAAACACTCACAAAATGTGAAGTTGAGAAAATATATACTATTTTTGGTTTGATTTTGTTGGGGAGAAATGAAACGCAGACCCAGACACACATGAAGTGCAACACCAGTCCATACGATGCATGATCAGGTAAGTTTACAACCACTAATAATTTTAAGTACTAATATCAGCTGGCACTTCAACACAAGCAGGTGTCTTGTAAACTTGAATTCATCCGTATACATTCCACTTTAGTTGAAACATGAAAATAGTTGACTGTGTGTATGACACTAGACTATGGCCTTCACTTTGTGGAATAATTATTAACAATAAAAACGCGATAGAAATGAGATTATTTACATTTTAGTGTGCTCATCGAGGACAAGGGAGACAACTTTCAAGAAAACACTCACAAAATGTGAAGTTGAGAAAATATATACTATTTTTGGTTTGATTTTGTTGGGGAGATGTGGAACGCAGACCCAGACATACATGAAGTGCACACCAGTCCACACGATTGCATGATCAGGTAAGTTTACAACCACTAATAATTTTAAGTACTAATATCAGCTGGCACTTCAACACAAGCAGTTGTCTTGTAAACGTAAATTCATCCGTATAAATTCCACTTTAGTTGAAACATGAAAATGGTTGACTGTGTGTATGACACGAGACTATGGCCTTCACTTTGTGGAAAAATTATTAACAATTAAAACGCGATAGAAATGGGATTATTTACATTTTAGTGTGCTCATCGAGAACAACGGAGACAACTTTCATGAAAACACTCACAAAATGTGAAGTTGAGAAAAAATATTGTATTTTTGGTTTGATTTTGTTGGGGAGAAATGAAACGCAGACCCAGACACACATGAAGTGCAACACCAGTCCACACGATGCATGATCAGGTAAGTTTACAACCACTAATAATTTTAAGTACTAATATCAGCTGGCACTTCAACACAAGCAGGTGTCTTGTAAACTTGAATTCATCCGTATAAATTCCACTTTAGTTGAAACATGAAAATAGTTGACTGTGTGTATGACACTAGACTGTGGCCTTCACTTTGTGGAATAATTATTAACAATAAAAACGCGATAGAAATGAGATTATTTACATTTTAGTGTGCTCATCGAGGACAAGGGAGACAACTTTCAAGAAAACACTCACAAAATGTGAATTTGAGAAAATATATTGTATTTTATGTTTGATTTTGTTTTGGAGATGTGGAACGCAGACCCAGACATACATGACGTGCACACCAGTCCACACGATTGCATGATCAGGTAAGTTTACAACCACTAATAATTTTAAGTACTAATATCAGCTGGCACTTCAACACAAGCAGGTGTCTTGTAAACTTGAATTCATCCGTTTAAATTCCACTTTAGTTGAAACATGAAAATAGTTGACTGTGTGTATGACACTAGACTATGGCCTTCACTTTGTGGAATAATTATTAACAATAAAAACGCGATAGAAATGAGATTATTTACATTTTAGTGTGCTCATCGAGGACAAGGGAGACAACTTTCAAGAAAACACTCACAAAATGTGAAGTTGAGAAAATATATACTATTTTTGGTTTGATTTTGTTGGGGAGATGTGGAACGCAGACCCAGACATACATGAAGTGGACACCAGTCCACACGATTGCATGATCAGGTAAGTTTACAACCACTAATAATTTTAAGTACTAATATCAGCTGGCACTTCAACACAAGCAGGTGTCTTGTAAACTTGAATTCATCCGTATAAATTCCACTTTAGTTGAAACATGAAAATAGTTGACTGTGTGTATGACACTAGACTATGGCCTTCACTTTGTGGAAAAATTATTAATAATTAAAACGCGATAGAAATGAGATTATTTACATTTTAGTGTGCTCATCGAGGACAAGGGAGACAACTTTCAAGAAAACACTCACAAAATGTGAATTTGAGAAAATATATTGTATTTTTGGTTTGATTTTGTAGGGGAGAGATGGAACGCAGACCCAGACACACATGAAGTGCAACACCAGTCCACACGATGCATGATCAGGTAAGTTTACAACCACTAATAATTTTAAATACTAATATCAGCTGGCACTTCAACACAAGCAGGTGTCTTGTAAACTTGAATTCATCCGTATACATTCCACTTTAGTTGAAACATGAAAATAGTTGACTGTGTGTATGACACTAGACTATGGCCTTCACTTTGTGGAAAAATTATTAATAATTAAAACGCGATAGAAATGAGATTATTTACATTTTAGTGTGCTCATCGAGGACAAGGGAGACAACTTTCAAGAAAACACTCACAAAATGTGAATTTGAGAAAATATATACTATTTTTGGTTTGATTTTGTTGGGGAGATGTGGAACGCAGACCCAGACATACATGAAGTGCACACCAGTCCACACGATTGCATGATCAGGTAAGTTTACAACCACTAATAATTTTAAGTACTAATATCAGCTGGCACTTCAACACAAGCAGTTGTCTTGTAAACGTAAATTCATCCGTATAAATTCCACTTTAGTTGAAACATGAAAATGGTTGACTGTGTGTATGACACGAGACTATGGCCTTCACTTTGTGGAAAAATTATTAACAATTAAAACGCGATAGAAATGGGATTATTTACATTTTAGTGTGCTCATCGAGAACAACGGAGACAACTTTCAAGAAAACACTCACAAAATGTGAAGTTGAGAAAAAATAATGTATTTTTGGTTTGATTTTGTTGGGGAGAAATGAAACGCAGACCCAGACACACATGAAGTGCAACACCAGTCCACACGATGCATGATCAGGTAAGTTTACAACCACTAATAATTTTAAGTACTAATATCAGCTGGCACTTCAACACAAGCAGGTGTCTTGTAAACTTGAATTCATCCGTATAAATTCCACTTTAGTTGAAACATGAAAATAGTTGACTGTGTGTATGACACTAGACTATGGCCTTCACTTTGTGGAATAATTATTAACAATAAAAACGCGATAGAAATGAGATTATTTACATTTTAGTGTGCTCATCGAGGACAAGGGAGACAACTTTCAAGAAAACACTCACAAAATGTGAATTTGAGAAAATATATTGTATTTTATGTTTGATTTTGTTTTGGAGATGTGGAACGCAGACCCAGACATACATGAAGTGCACACCAGTCCACACGATTGCATGATCAGGTAAGTTTACAACCACTAATAATTTTAAGTACTAATATCAGCTGGCACTTCAACACAAGCAGGTGTCTTGTAAACTTGAATTCATCCGTTTAAATTCCACTTTAGTTGAAACATGAAAATAGTTGACTGTGTGTATGACACTAGACTATGGCCTTCACTTTGTGGAATAATTATTAACAATAAAAACGCGATAGAAATGAGATTATTTACATTTTAGTGTGCTCATCGAGGACAAGGGAGACAACTTTCAAGAAAACACTCACAAAATGTGAAGTTGAGAAAATATATACTATTTTTGGTTTGATTTTGTTGGGGAGATGTGGAACGCAGACCCAGACATACATGAAGTGGACACCAGTCCACACGATTGCATGATCAGGTAAGTTTACAACCACTAATAATTTTAAGTACTAATATCAGCTGGCACTTCAACACAAGCAGGTGTCTTGTAAACTTGAATTCATCCGTATAAATTCCACTTTAGTTGAAACATGAAAATAGTTGACTGTGTGTATGACACTAGACTATGGCCTTCACTTTGTGGAAAAATTATTAATAATTAAAACGCGATAGAAATGAGATTATTTACATTTTAGTGTGCTCATCGAGGACAAGGGAGACAACTTTCAAGAAAACACTCACAAAATGTGAATTTGAGAAAATATATTGTATTTTTGGTTTGATTTTGTAGGGGAGAGATGGAACGCAGACCCAGACACACATGAAGTGAAACACCAGTCCACACGATGCATGATCAGGTAAGTTTACAACCACTAATAATTTTAAATACTAATATCAGCTGGCACTTCAACACAAGCAGGTGTCTTGTAAACTTGAATTCATCCGTATACATTCCACTTTAGTTGAAACATGAAAATAGTTGACTGTGTGTATGACACTAGACTATGGCCTTCACTTTGTGGAAAAATTATTAATAATTAAAACGCGATAGAAATGAGATTATTTACATTTTAGTGTGCTCATCGAGGACAAGGGAGACAACTTTCAAGAAAACACTCACAAAATGTGAATTTGAGAAAATATATACTATTTTTGGTTTGATTTTGTTGGGGAGATGTGGAACGCAGACCCAGACATACATGAAGTGCACACCAGTCCACACGATTGCATGATCAGGTAAGTTTACAACCACTAATAATTTTAAGTACTAATATCAGCTGGCACTTCAACACAAGCAGTTGTCTTGTAAACGTAAATTCATCCGTATAAATTCCACTTTAGTTGAAACATGAAAATGGTTGACTGTGTGTATGACACGAGACTATGGCCTTCACTTTGTGGAAAAATTATTAACAATTAAAACGCGATAGAAATGGGATTATTTACATTTTAGTGTGCTCATCGAGAACAACGGAGAGAACTTTCAAGAAAACACTCACAAAATGTGAAGTTGAGAAAAAATAATGTATTTTTGGTTTGATTTTGTTGGGGAGAAATGAAACGCAGACCCAGACACACATGAAGTGCAACACCAGTCCACACGATGCATGATCAGGTAAGTTTACAACCACTAATAATTTTAAGTACTAATATCAGCTGGCACTTCAACACAAGCAGGTGTCTTGTAAACTTGAATTCATCCGTATAAATTCCACTTTAGTTGAAACATGAAAATAGTTGACTGTGTGTATGACACTAGACTATGGCCTTCACTTTGTGGAATAATTATTAACAATAAAAATGCGTAGAAATGAGATTATTTACATTTTAGTGTGCTCATCGAGGACAAGGGAGACAACTTTCAAGAAAACACTCACAAAATGTGAATTTGAGAAAATATATTGTATTTTATGTTTGATTTTGTTTTGGAGATGTGGAACGCAGACCCAGACATACATGAAGTGCACACCAGTCCACACGATTGCATGATCAGGTAAGTTTACAACCACTAATAATTTTAAGTACTAATATCAGCTGGCACTTCAACACAAGCAGGTGTCTTGTAAACTTGAATTCATCCGTTTAAATTCCACTTTAGTTGAAACATGAAAATAGTTGACTGTGTGTATGACACTAGACTATGGCCTTCACTTTGTGGAATAATTATTAACAATAAAAACGCGATAGAAATGAGATTATTTACATTTTAGTGTGCTCATCGAGGACAAGGGAGACAACTTTCAAGAAAACACTCACAAAATGTGAATTTGAGAAAATATATACTATTTTTGGTTTGATTTTGTTGGGGAGATGTGGAACGCAGACCCAGACATACATGAAGTGCACACCAGTCCACACGATTGCATGATCAGGTAAGTTTACAACCACTAATAATTTTAAGTACTAATATCAGCTGGCACTTCAACACAAGCAGGTGTCTTGTAAACTTGAATTCATCCGTATAAATTCCACTTTAGTTGAAACATGAAAATAGTTGACTGTGTGTATGACACTAGACTGTGGCCTTCACTTTGTGGAAAAATTATTAATAATTAAAACGCGATAGAAATGAGATTATTTACATTTTAGTGTGCTCATCGAGGACAAGGGAGACAACTTTCAAGAAAACACTCACAAAATGTGAAGTTAAAAAAATATATACTATTTTTGGTTTGATTTTGTAGGGGAGAGATGGAACGCAGACCCAGACACACATGAAGTGCAACACCAGTCCACACGATGCATGATCAGGTAAGTTTACAACCACTAATAATTTTAAGTACTAATATCAGCTGGCACTTCAACACAAGCAGGTGTCTTGTAAACTTGAATTCATCCGTATAAATTCCACTTTAGTTGAAACATGAAAATAGTTGACTGTGTGTATGACACTAGACTATGGCCTTCACTTTGTGGAATAATTATTAACAATAAAAACGCGATAGAAATGAGATTATTTACCTTTTAGTGTGCTCATCGAGGACAAGGGAGACAACTTTCAAGAAAACACTCACAAAATGTGAATTTGAGAAAATATATACTATTTTTGGTTTGATTTTGTTGGGGAGAGGTGGAACGCAGACCCAGACATACATGAAGTGCACACCAGTCCACACGATTGCATGATCAGGTAAGTTTACAACCACTAATAATTTTAAGTACTAATATCAGCTGGCACTTCAACACAAGCAGGTGTCTTGTAAACTTGAATTCATCCGTATAAATTCCACTTTAGTTGAAACATGAAAATAGTTGACTGTGTGTATGACACTAGACTATGGCCTTCACTTTGTGGAAAAATTATTAATAATTAAAACGCGATAGAAATGAGATTATTTACATTTTAGTGTGCTCATCGAGGACAAGGGAGACAACTTTCAAGAAAACACTCACAAAATGTGAAGTTGAGAAAATATATTGTATTTTTGGTTTGATTTTCTTGGGGAGAGATGGAACGCAGACCCAGACACACATGAAGTGCAACACCAGTCCACACGATGCATGATCAGGTAAGTTTACAACCACTAATAATTTTAAGTACTAATATCAGCTGGCACTTCAACACAAGCAGGTGTCTTGTAAACTTGAATTCATCCGTATAAATTCCACTTTAGTTGAAACATGAAAATAGTTGACTGTGTGTATGACACTAGTCTATGGCCTTCACTTTGTGGAATAATTATTAACAATAAAAACGCGATAGAAATGAGATTATTTACATTTTAGTGTGCTCATCGAGGACAAGGGAGACAACTTTCAAGAAAACACTCACAAAATGTGAATTTGAGAAAATATATACTATTTTTGGTTTGATTTTGTTGGGGAGATGTGGAACGCAGACCCAGACATACATGAGGTGCACACCAGTCCACACGATTGCATGATCAGGTAAGTTTACAACCACTAATAATTGTAAGTACTAATATCAGCTGGCACTTCAACACAAGCAGGTGTCTTGTAAACTTGAATTCATCCGTTTAAATTCCACTTTAGTTGAAACATGAAAATAGTTGACTGTGTGTATGACACTAGACTATGGCCTTCACTTTGTGGAAAAATTATTAATAATTAAAACGCGATAGAAATGAGATTATTTACATTTTAGTGTGCTCATCGAGGACAAGGGAGACAACTTTCAAGAAAACACTCACAAAATGTGAAGTTGAGAAAATATATTGTATTTTTGGTTTGATTTTGTTGGGGAGAGATGGAACGCAGACCCAGACACACATGAAGTGCAACACCAGTCCACACGATGCATGATCAGGTAAGTTTACAACCACTGACTGACTGACTGATATAGAAGATTTAACGTGCGCTTTCCGACTGCAGCGTATTTCGCACACGGGCCTGGCCAGACCATTTAGTGTATTCCGAGAAGGGTGAAAGTGGTGTGTGGAACACAAGAGGGGGCTTTTAGGGGTTGCTTATATCGATTTTTTGAGATTTTAAAATTTGGAATAAATGCCGAGGTGGGTGGAGGAGGGAACTAAGGGAGCCGGGTGAGGTGGGTGTATGTATGTTTATTGGATTTTGGATTGGTAGATTAATTAGTTTTTAGATGCGCTTGATTAGGCCTGTTTTGATTAGGAATACGCCTAGGGCCTTGAAGTTTTCTAGTTTATTTTGAGGGTTTAGTATTTCATCTAGAGTAGGAACCTTATTTAGATTGAGGTTGGTTTGTAGTGTGGTTCTGTGTGTTTGGTAGTGGGTGCAGTGGATGAGTGCGTGTTCTGCAGTTTCGGGTTGTTTGCAGTGGGGGCAGTTGCCTGTGGTGTGTCTTTTAAGTTGTTTTAGGTGGTTATTTAGGTTCGTGTGTCCTGTTTGGAGTTTTGTAATTAATCTGTCAATTTTTTTTGAGGGGTGTAGGATTTTAGGTTTGGCTAGTGGTTTTCTGAGCACTTTTTGGATTTGGCTATTTGAGTTTTCATATTAATTATGCCATTTTTTGGTTATTTTTTGTTTGTTTACACTTTTAATTTCTGATTTTACAACCACTAATAATTTTAAGTACTAATATCAGCAGGGACCTCAACACAAGCAGGTGTCTTGTAAACTTGAATTCATCCGTATCAATTCCACTTAAGTTGAAACATGAAAATAGTTGACTGTGTGTATGACACTAGACTATGGCCTTCACTTTGTGGAATAATTATTAATAATTAAAACGCGATAGAAATGAGATTATTTACATTTTAGTGTGCTCATCGAGGACAAGGGAGACAACTTTCAAGAAAACACTCACAAAATGTGAAGTTGAGAAAATATATTGTATTTTTGGTTTGATTTTGTTGGGGAGAGATGGAACGCAGACCCAGACATACATGAAGTGCAACAACAGTCCACACGATGCATGATCAGGTAAGTTTACAACCACTAATAATTTTAAGTACTAATATCAGCTGGCACTTCAACACAAGCAGGTGTCTTGTAAACTTGAATTCATCCGTATAAATTCCACTTTAGTTGAAACATGAAAATAGTTGACTGTGTGTATGACACTAGACTATGGCCTTCACTTTGTGGAATAATTATTAACAATTAAAACGCGATAGAAATGAGATTATTTACATTTTAGTGTGCTCATCGAGGACAAGGGAGACAACTTTCAAGAAAACACTCACAAAATGTGAAGTTGAAAAAATATATACTATTTTTGGTTTGATTTTGTTGGGGAGAGATGGAACGCAGACCCAGACACACATGAAGTGCCACACCAGTCCACACGATGCATGATCAGGTAAGTTTACAACCACTAATAATTTTAAGTACTAATATCAGCTGGCACTTCAACACAAGCAGGTGTCTTGTAAACTTGAATTCATCCGTATAAGTTCCACTTTAGTTGAAACATGAAAATAGTTGACTGTGTGTATGACACTAGACTATGGCCTTCACTTTGTGGAATAATTATTAACAATTAAAATGCGATAGAAATGAGATTATTTACATTTTAGTGTGCTCATCGAGGACAAGGGAGACAACTTTCAAGAAAACACTCACAAAATGTGAAGTTGAGAAAATATATTGTATTTTTGGTTTGATTTTGTTTGGGAGATGTGGAACGCAGACCCAGACACACATGAAGTGCAACACCAGTCCACACGATGCATGATCAGGTAAGTTTACAACCACTAATAATTTTAAGTACTAATATCAGCTGGCACTTCAACACAAGCAGGTGTCTTGTAAACTTGAATTCATCCGTATAAATTCCACTTTAGTTGAAACATGAAAATAGTTGACTGTGTGTATGACACTAGACTATGGCCTTCACTTTGTGGAATAATTATTAATAATTAACACGCGATAGAAATGAGATTATTTACATTTTAGTGTGCTCATCGAGGACAAGGGAGACAACTTTCAAGAAAACACTCACAAAATGTGAAGTTGAGAAAATATATTGTATTTTTGGTTTGATTTTGTTTGGGAGATGTGGAACGCAGACCCAGACATACATGAAGTGCACACCAGTCCACACGATGGATGATCAGGTAAGTTTACACCCACTTATAATTTTAAGTACTAATATCAGCTGGCACTTCAACACAAGCAGGTGTCTTGTAAACTTGAATTCATCCGTATAAATTCCACTTTAGTTGAAACATGAAAATAGTTGACTGTGTGTATGACACTAGACTATGGCCTTCACTTTGTGGAATAATTATTAATAATTAACACGCGATAGAAATGAGATTATTTACATTTTAGTGTGCTCATCGAGGACAAGGGAGACAACTTTCAAGAAAACACTCACAAAATGTGAAGTTGAAAAAATATATACTATTTTTGGTTTGATTTTGTTTGGGAGATGTGGAACGCAGACCCAGACATACATGAAGTGCACACCAGTCCACACGATTGCATGATCAGGTAAGTTTACAACCACTAATAATTTTAAGTACTAATATCAGCAGGGACCTCAACACAAGCAGGTGTCTTGTAAACTTGAATTCATCCGTATCAATTCCACTTAAGTTGAAACATGAAAATAGTTGACTGTGTGTATGACACTAGACTATGGCCTTCACTTTGTGGAATAATTATTAATAATTAAAACGCGATAGAAATGAGATTATTTACATTTTAGTGTGCTCATCGAGGACAAGGGAGACAACTTTCAAGAAAACACTCACAAAATGTGAAGTTGAGAAAATATATTGTATTTTTGGTTTGATTTTGTTGGGGAGAGATGGAACGCAGACCCAGACACACATGAAGTGCAACAACAGTCCACACGATGCATGATCAGGTAAGTTTACAACCACTAATAATTTTAAGTACTAATATCAGCTGGCACTTCAACACAAGCAGGTGTCTTGTAAACTTGAATTCATCCGTATAAATTCCACTTTAGTTGAAACATGAAAATAGTTGACTGTGTGTATGACACTAGACTATGGCCTTCACTTTGTGGAATAATTATTAACAATTAAAACGCGATAGAAATGAGATTATTTACATTTTAGTGTGCTCATCGAGGACAAGGGAGACAACTTTCAAGAAAACACTCACAAAATGTGAAGTTGAGAAAATATATTGTATTTTTGGTTTGATTTTGTTTTGGAGATGTGGTACGCAGACCCAGACACACATGAAGTGCAACACCAGTCCACACGATGCATGATCAGGTAAGTTTACAACCACTAATAATTTTAAGTACTAATATCAGCTGGCACTTCAACACAAGCAGGTGTCTTGTAAACTTGAATTCATCCGTATAAATTCCACTTTAGTTGAAACATGAAAATAGTTGACTGTGTGTATGACACTAGACTATGGCCTTCACTTTGTGGAATAATTATTAACAATTAAAACGCGATAGAAATGAGATTATTTACATTTTAGTGTGCTCATCGAGGACAAGGGAGACAACTTTCAAGAAAACACTCACAAAATGTGAAGTTGAAAAAATATATACTATTTTTGGTTTGATTTTGTTGGGGAGAGATGGAACGCAGACCCAGACACACATGAAGTGCCACACCAGTCCACACGATGCATGATCAGGTAAGTTTACAACCACTAATAATTTTAAGTACTAATATCAGCTGGCACTTCAACACAAGCAGGTGTCTTGTAAACTTGAATTCATCCGTATAAATTCCACTTTAGTTGAAACATGAAAATAGTTGACTGTGTGTATGACACTAGACTATGGCCTTCACTTTGTGGAATAATTATTAATAATTAACACGCGATAGAAATGAGATTATTTACATTTTAGTGTGCTCATCGAGGACAAGGGAGACAACTTTCAAGAAAACACTCACAAAATGTGAAGTTGAAAAAATATATACTATTTTTGGTTTGATTTTGTTTGGGAGATGTGGAACGCAGACCCAGACATACATGAAGTGCACACCAGTCCACACGATTGCATGATCAGGTAAGTTTACAACCACTAATAATTTTAAGTACTAATATCAGCAGGGACCTCAACACAAGCAGGTGTCTTGTAAACTTGAATTCATCCGTATCAATTCCACTTAAGTTGAAACATGAAAATAGTTGACTGTGTGTATGACACTAGACTATGGCCTTCACTTTGTGGAATAATTATTAATAATTAAAACGCGATAGAAATGAGATTATTTACATTTTAGTGTGCTCATCGAGGACAAGGGAGACAACTTTCAAGAAAACACTCACAAAATGTGAAGTTGAGAAAATATATTGTATTTTTGGTTTGATTTTGTTGGGGAGAGATGGAACGCAGACCCAGACACACATGAAGTGCAACAACAGTCCACACGATGCATGATCAGGTAAGTTTACAACCACTAATAATTTTAAGTACTAATATCAGCTGGCACTTCAACACAAGCAGGTGTCTTGTAAACTTGAATTCATCCGTATAAGTTCCACTTTAGTTGAAACATGAAAATAGTTGACTGTGTGTATGACACTAGACTATGGCCTTCACTTTGTGGAATAATTATTAACAATTAAAATGCGATAGAAATGAGATTATTTACATTTTAGTGTGCTCATCGAGGACAAGGGAGACAACTTTCAAGAAAACACTCACAAAATGTGAAGTTGAGAAAATATATTGTATTTTTGGTTTGATTTTGTTTGGGAGATGTGGAACGCAGACCCAGACACACATGAAGTGCAACACCAGTCCACACGATGCATGATCAGGTAAGTTTACAACCACTAATAATTTTAAGTACTAATATCAGCTGGCACTTCAACACAAGCAGGTGTCTTGTAAACTTGAATTCATCCGTATAAATTCCACTTTAGTTGAAACATGAAAATAGTTGACTGTGTGTATGACACTAGACTATGGCCTTCACTTTGTGGAATAATTATTAATAATTAACAGCGATAGAAATGAGATTATTTACATTTTAGTGTGCTCATCGAGGACAAGGGAGACAACTTTCAAGAAAACACTCACAAAATGTGAAGTTGAGAAAATATATACTATTTTTGGTTTGATTTTGTTTTGGAGATGTGGAACGCAGACCCAGACATACATGAAGTGCACACCAGTCCACACGATGGATGATCAGGTAAGTTTACACCCACTTATAATTTTAAGTACTAATATCAGCTGGCACTTCAACACAAGCAGGTGTCTTGTAAACTTGAATTCATCCGTTTAAATTCCACTTTAGTTGAAACATGAAAATAGTTGACTGTGTGTATGACACTAGACTATGGCCTTCACTTTGTGGAATAATTATTAATAATTAACACGCGATAGAAATGAGATTATTTACATTTTAGTGTGCTCATCGAGGACAAGGGAGACAACTTTCAAGAAAACACTCACAAAATGTGAAGTTGAAAAAATATATACTATTTTTGGCTTGATTTTGTTTGGGAGATGTGGAACGCAGACCCAGACATACATGAAGTGCACACCAGTCCACACGATTGCATGATCAGGTAAGTTTACAACCACTAATAATTTTAAGTACTAATATCAGCTGGCACTTCAACACAAGCAGGTGTCTTGTAAACTTGAATTCATCCGTATAAATTCCACTTTAATTGAAACATGAAAATAGTTGACTGTGTGTATGACACTAGACTATGGCCTTCACTTTGTGGAATAATTATTAACAATTAAAACGCGATAGAAATGAGATTATTTACATTTTAGTGTTCTCATCGAGGACAAGGGAGACAACTTTCAAGAAAACACTCACAAAATGTGAAGTTGAAAAAATATATACTATTTTTGGTTTGATTTTGTTTGGGAGATGTGGAACGCAGACCCAGACATACATGAAGTGCACACCAGTCCACACGATTGCATGATCAGGTAAGTTTACAACCACTAATAATTTTAAGTACTAATATCAGCTGGCACTTCAACACAAGCAGGTGTCTTGTAAACTTGAATTCATCCGTATAAATTCCACTTTAGTTGAAACATGAAAATAGTTGACTGTGTGTATGACACTAGACTATGGCCTTCACTTTGTGGAATAATTATTAACAATAAAAACGCGATAGAAATGAGATTATTTACATTTTAGTGTGCTCATCGAGGACAAGGGAGACAACTTTCAAGAAAACACTCACAAAATGTGAATTTGAGAAAATATATTGTATTTTTGGTTTGATTTTGTTTTGGAGATGTGGAACGCAGACCCAGACATACATGAAGTGCACACCAGTCCACACGATTGCATGATCAGGTAAGTTTACAACCACTAATAATTTTAAGTACTAATATCAGCTGGCACTTCAACACAAGCAGGTGTCTTGTAAACTTGAATTCATCCGTATAAATTCCACTTTAGTTGAAACATGAAAATAGTTGACTGTGTGTATGACACTAGACTATGGCCTTCACTTTGTGGAATAATTATTAATAATTAACACGCGATAGAAATGAGATTATTTACATTTTAGTGTGCTCATCGAGGACAAGGGAGACAACTTTCAAGAAAACACTCACAAAATGTGAAGTTGAGAAAATATATTGTATTTTTGGTTTGATTTTGTTTGGGAGATGTGGAACGCAGACCCAGACATACATGAAGTGCACACCAGTCCACACGATTGCATGATCAGGTAAGTTTACAACCACTAATAATTTTAAGTACTAATATCAGCTGGCACTTCAACACAAGCAGGTGTCTTGTAAACTTGAATTCATCCGTATAAATTCCACTTTAGTTGAAACATGAAAATAGTTGACTGTGTGTATGACACTAGACTATGGCCTTCACTTTGTGGAATAATTATTAATAATTAAAACGCGATAGAAATGAGATTATTTACATTTTAGTGTGCTCATCGAGGACAAGGGAGACAACTTTCAAGAAAACACTCACAAAATGTGAAGTTGAGAAAATATAAATACTATTTTTGGTTAGATTTTGTTTGGGAGATGTGGAACGCAGACCCAGACATACATGAAGTGCACACCAGTCCACACGATTGCATGATCAGGTAAGTTTACAACCACTAATAATTTTAAGTACTAATATCAGCTGGCACTTCAACACAAGCAGGTGTCTTGTAAACTTGAATTATCCGTATAAATTCCACTTTAGTTGAAACATGAAAATAGTTGACTGTGTGTATGACACTAGACTATGGCCTTCACTTTGTGGAATAATTATTAACAATTAAAACGCGATAGAAATGAGATTATTTACATTTTAGTGTGCTCATCGAGGACAAGGGAGACAACTTTCAAGAAAACACTCGAAAAATGTGAAGTTGAGAAAATATATACTATTTTTGGTTTGATTTTGTTGGGGAGAGATGGAACGCAGACCCAGACACACATGAAGTGCAACACCAGTCCACACGATGCATGATCAGGTAAGTTTACAACCACTAATAATTTTAAGTACTAATATCAGCTGGCACTTCAACACAAGCAGGTGTCTTGTAAACTTGAATTCATCCGTATAAATTCCACTTTAGTTGAAACATGAAAATAGTTGACTGTGTGTATGACACTAGACTATGGCCTTCACTTTGTGGAATAATTATTAACAATAAAAATGCGATAGAAATGAGATTATTTACATTTTAGTGTGCTCATCGAGGACAAGGGAGACAACTTTCAAGAAAACACTCACAAAATGTGAAGTTGAGAAAATATATACTATTTTTGGTTTGATTTTGTTTGGGAGATGTGGAACGCAGACCCAGACACACATGAAGTGCAACACCAGTCCACACGATGCATGATCAGGTAAGTTTACAACCACTAATAATTTTAAGTACTAATATCAGCTGGCACTTCAACACAAGCAGGTGTCTTGTAAACTTGAATTCATCCGTATAAATTCCACTTTAGTTGAAACATGAAAATAGTTGACTGTGTGTATGAAATTAGACTATGGCCTTCACTTTGTGGAATAATTATTAATAATTAACAGCGATAGAAATGAGATTATTTACATTTTAGTGTGCTCATCGAGGACAAGGGAGACAACTTTCAAGAAAACACTCACAAAATGTGAATTTGAGAAAATATATACTATTTTTGGTTTGATTTTGTTTGGGAGATGTGGAACGCAGACCCAGACACACATGAAGTGCAACACCAGTCCACACGATGCATAATCAGGTAAGTTTACAACCACTAATAATTTTAAGTACTAATATCAGCTGGCACTTCAACACAAGCAGGTGTCTTGTAAACTTGAATTCATCCGTATAAATTCCACTTTAGTTGAAACATGAAAATAGTTGACTGTGTGTATGACACTAGACTATGGCCTTCACTTTGTGGAATAATTATTAATAATTAACAGCGATAGAAATGAGATTATTTACATTTTAGTGTGCTCATCGAGGACAAGGGAGACAACTTTCAAGAAAACACTCACAAAATGTGAAGTTGAGAAAATATATTGTATTTTTGGTTTGATTTTGTTGGGGAGAGATGGAACGCAGACCCAGACACACATGAAGTGCAACACCAGTCCACACGATGCATGATCAGGTAAGTTTACAACCACTAATAATTTTAAGTACTAATATCAGCTGGCACTTCAACACAAGCAGGTGTCTTGTAAACTTGAATTCATCCGTATAAATTCCACTTTAGTTGAAACATGAAAATAGTTGACTGTGTGTATGACACTAGACTATGGCCTTCACTTTGTGGAATAATTTTTAACAATTAAAACGCGATAGAAATGAGATTATTTACATTTTAGTGTTCTCATCGAGGACAAGGGAGACAACTTTCAAGAAAACACTCACAAAATGTGAAGTTGAGAAAATATATACTATTTTTGGTTTGATTTTGTTGGGGAGAGATGGAACGCAGACCCAGACACACATGAAGTGCAACACCAGTCCACACGATGCATGATCAGGTAAGTTTACAAGCACTAATAATTTTAAGTACTAATATCAGCTGGCACTTCAACACAAGCAGGTGTCTTGTAAACTTGAATTCATCCGTATAAATTCCACTTTAGTTGAAACATGAAAATAGTTGACTGTGTGTATGACACTAGACTATGGCCTTCACTTTGTGGAATAATTATTAACAATTAAAACGCGATAGAAATGAGATTATTTACATTTTAGTGTTCTCATCGAGGACAAGGGAGACAACTTTCAAGAAAACACTCACAAAATGTGAAGTTGAAAAAATATATACTATTTTTGGTTTGATTTTGTTTGGGAGATGTGGAACGCAGACCCAGACATACATGAAGTGCACACCAGTCCACACGATTGCATGATCAGGTAAGTTTACAACCACTAATAATTTTAAGTACTAATATCAGCTGGCACTTCAACACAAGCAGGTGTCTTGTAAACTTGAATTCATCCGTATAAATTCCACTTTAGTTGAAACATGAAAATAGTTGACTGTGTGTATGACACTAGACTATGGCCTTCACTTTGTGGAATAATTATTAACAATAAAAACGCGATAGAAATGAGATTATTTACATTTTAGTGTGCTCATCGAGGACAAGGGAGACAACTTTCAAGAAAACACTCACAAAATGTGAATTTGAGAAAATATATTGTATTTTATGTTTGATTTTGTTTTGGAGATGTGGAACGCAGACCCAGACATACATGAAGTGCACACCAGTCCACACGATTGCATGATCAGGTAAGTTTACAACCACTAATAATTTTAAGTACTAATATCAGCTGGCACTTCAACACAAGCAGGTGTCTTGTAAACTTGAATTCATCCGTATAAATTCCACTTTAGTTGAAACATGAAAATAGTTGACTGTGTGTATGACACTAGACTATGGCCTTCACTTTGTGGAATAATTATTAACAATAAAAATGCGATAGAAATGAGATTATTTACATTTTAGTGTGCTCATCGAGGACAAGGGAGACAACTTTCAAGAAAACACTCACAAAATGTGAAGTTGAGAAAATATATACTATTTTTGGTTTGATTTTGTTTGGGAGATGTGGAACGCAGACCCAGACACACATGAAGTGCAACACCAGTCCACACGATGCATGATCAGGTAAGTTTACAACCACTAATAATTTTAAGTACTAATATCAGCTGGCACTTCAACACAAGCAGGTGTCTTGTAAACTTGAATTCATCCGTATAAATTCCACTTTAGTTGAAACATGAAAATAGTTGACTGTGTGTATGAAATTAGACTATGGCCTTCACTTTGTGGAATAATTATTAATAATTAACAGCGATAGAAATGAGATTATTTACATTTTAGTGTGCTCATCGAGGACAAGGGAGACAACTTTCAAGAAAACACTCACAAAATGTGAATTTGAGAAAATATATACTATTTTTGGTTTGATTTTGTTTGGGAGATGTGGAACGCAGACCCAGACACACATGAAGTGCAACACCAGTCCACACGATGCATAATCAGGTAAGTTTACAACCACTAATAATTTTAAGTACTAATATCAGCTGGCACTTCAACACAAGCAGGTGTCTTGTAAACTTGAATTCATCCGTATAAATTCCACTTTAGTTGAAACATGAAAATAGTTGACTGTGTGTATGACACTAGACTATGGCCTTCACTTTGTGGAATAATTATTAATAATTAACAGCGATAGAAATGAGATTATTTACATTTTAGTGTGCTCATCGAGGACAAGGGAGACAACTTTCAAGAAAACACTCACAAAATGTGAAGTTGAGAAAATATATTGTATTTTTGGTTTGATTTTGTTGGGGAGAGATGGAACGCAGACCCAGACACACATGAAGTGCAACACCAGTCCACACGATGCATGATCAGGTAAGTTTACAACCACTAATAATTTTAAGTACTAATATCAGCTGGCACTTCAACACAAGCAGGTGTCTTGTAAACTTGAATTCATCCGTATAAATTCCACTTTAGTTGAAACATGAAAATAGTTGACTGTGTGTATGACACTAGACTATGGCCTTCACTTTGTGGAATAATTTTTAACAATTAAAACGCGATAGAAATGAGATTATTTACATTTTAGTGTTCTCATCGAGGACAAGGGAGACAACTTTCAAGAAAACACTCACAAAATGTGAAGTTGAGAAAATATATACTATTTTTGGTTTGATTTTGTTGGGGAGAGATGGAACGCAGACCCAGACACACATGAAGTGCAACACCAGTCCACACGATGCATGATCAGGTAAGTTTACAAGCACTAATAATTTTAAGTACTAATATCAGCTGGCACTTCAACACAAGCAGGTGTCTTGTAAACTTGAATTCATCCGTATAAATTCCACTTTAGTTGAAACATGAAAATAGTTGACTGTGTGTATGACACTAGACTATGGCCTTCACTTTGTGGAATAATTATTAACAATTAAAACGCGATAGAAATGAGATTATTTACATTTTAGTGTTCTCATCGAGGACAAGGGAGACAACTTTCAAGAAAACACTCACAAAATGTGAAGTTGAAAAAATATATACTATTTTTGGTTTGATTTTGTTTGGGAGATGTGGAACGCAGACCCAGACATACATGAAGTGCACACCAGTCCACACGATTGCATGATCAGGTAAGTTTACAACCACTAATAATTTTAAGTACTAATATCAGCTGGCACTTCAACACAAGCAGGTGTCTTGTAAACTTGAATTCATCCGTATAAATTCCACTTTAGTTGAAACATGAAAATAGTTGACTGTGTGTATGACACTAGACTATGGCCTTCACTTTGTGGAATAATTATTAACAATAAAAACGCGATAGAAATGAGATTATTTACATTTTAGTGTGCTCATCGAGGACAAGGGAGACAACTTTAAAGAAAACACTCACAAAATGTGAATTTGAGAAAATATATTGTATTTTATGTTTGATTTTGTTTTGGAGATGTGGAACGCAGACCCAGACATACATGAAGTGCACACCAGTCCACACGATTGCATGATCAGGTAAGTTTACAACCACTAATAATTTTAAGTACTAATATCAGCTGGCACTTCAACACAAGCAGGTGTCTTGTAAACTTGAATTCATCCGTATAAATTCCACTTTAGTTGAAACATGAAAATAGTTGACTGTGTGTATGACACTAGACTATGGCCTTCACTTTGTGGAAAAATTATTAATAATTAAAACGCGATAGAAATGAGATTATTTACATTTTAGTGTGCTCATCGAGGACAAGGGAGACAACTTTCAAGAAAACACTCACAAAATGTGAAGTTGAAAAAATATATACTATTTTTGGTTTGATTTTGTTTGGGAGATGTGGAACGCAGACCCAGACACACATGAAGTGCAACACCAGTCCACACGATGCATAATCAGGTAAGTTTACAACCACTAATAATTTTAAGTACTAATATCAGCTGGCACTTCAACACAAGCAGGTGTCTTGTAAACTTGAATTCATCCGTATAAATTCCACTTTAGTTGAAACATGAAAATAGTTGACTGTGTGTATGACACTAGACTATGGCCTTCACTTTGTGGAATAATTATTAATAATTAACAGCGATAGAAATGAGATTATTTACATTTTAGTGTGCTCATCGAGGACAAGGGAGACAACTTTCAAGAAAACACTCACAAAATGTGAAGTTGAGAAAATATATTGTATTTTTGGTTTGATTTTGTTGGGGAGAGATGGAACGCAGACCCAGACACACATGAAGTGCAACACCAGTCCACACGATGCATGATCAGGTAAGTTTACAACCACTAATAATTTTAAGTACTAATATCAGCTGGCACTTCAACACAAGCAGGTGTCTTGTAAACTTGAATTCATCCGTATAAATTCCACTTTAGTTGAAACATGAAAATAGTTGACTGTGTGTATGACACTAGACTATGGCCTTCACTTTGTGGAATAATTTTTAACAATTAAAACGCGATAGAAATGAGATTATTTACATTTTAGTGTTCTCATCGAGGACAAGGGAGACAACTTTCAAGAAAACACTCACAAAATGTGAAGTTGAGAAAATATATACTATTTTTGGTTTGATTTTGTTGGGGAGAGATGGAACGCAGACCCAGACACACATGAAGTGCAACACCAGTCCACACGATGCATGATCAGGTAAGTTTACAAGCACTAATAATTTTAAGTACTAATATCAGCTGGCACTTCAACACAAGCAGGTGTCTTGTAAACTTGAATTCATCCGTATAAATTCCACTTTAGTTGAAACATGAAAATAGTTGACTGTGTGTATGACACTAGACTATGGCCTTCACTTTGTGGAATAATTATTAACAATTAAAACGCGATAGAAATGAGATTATTTACATTTTAGTGTTCTCATCGAGGACAAGGGAGACAACTTTCAAGAAAACACTCACAAAATGTGAAGTTGAAAAAATATATACTATTTTTGGTTTGATTTTGTTTGGGAGATGTGGAACGCAGACCCAGACATACATGAAGTGCACACCAGTCCACACGATTGCATGATCAGGTAAGTTTACAACCACTAATAATTTTAAGTACTAATATCAGCTGGCACTTCAACACAAGCAGGTGTCTTGTAAACTTGAATTCATCCGTATAAATTCCACTTTAGTTGAAACATGAAAATAGTTGACTGTGTGTATGACACTAGACTATGGCCTTCACTTTGTGGAATAATTATTAACAATAAAAACGCGATAGAAATGAGATTATTTACATTTTAGTGTGCTCATCGAGGACAAGGGAGACAACTTTCAAGAAAACACTCACAAAATGTGAATTTGAGAAAATATATTGTATTTTATGTTTGATTTTGTTTTGGAGATGTGGAACGCAGACCCAGACATACATGAAGTGCACACCAGTCCACACGATTGCATGATCAGGTAAGTTTACAACCACTAATAATTTTAAGTACTAATATCAGCTGGCACTTCAACACAAGCAGGTGTCTTGTAAACTTGAATTCATCCGTATAAATTCCACTTTAGTTGAAACATGAAAATAGTTGACTGTGTGTATGACACTAGACTATGGCCTTCACTTTGTGGAAAAATTATTAATAATTAAAACGCGATAGAAATGAGATTATTTACATTTTAGTGTGCTCATCGAGGACAAGGGAGACAACTTTCAAGAAAACACTCACAAAATGTGAAGTTGAGAAAATATAAATACTATTTTTGGTTAGATTTTGTTTGGGAGATGTGGAACGCAGACCCAGACATACATGAAGTGCACACCAGTCCACACGATTGCATGATCAGGTAAGTTTACAACCACTAATAATTTTAAGTACTAATATCAGCTGGCACTTCAACACAAGCAGGTGTCTTGTAAACTTGAATTATCCGTATAAATTCCACTTTAGTTGAAACATGAAAATAGTTGACTGTGTGTATGACACTAGACTATGGCCTTCACTTTGTGGAATAATTATTAACAATTAAAACGCGATAGAAATGAGATTATTTACATTTTAGTGTGCTCATCGAGGACAAGGGAGACAACTTTCAAGAAAACACTCGAAAAATGTGAAGTTGAGAAAATATATACTATTTTTGGTTTGATTTTGTTGGGGAGAGATGGAACGCAGACCCAGACACACATGAAGTGCAACACCAGTCCACACGATGCATGATCAGGTAAGTTTACAACCACTAATAATTTTAAGTACTAATATCAGCTGGCACTTCAACACAAGCAGGTGTCTTGTAAACTTGAATTCATCCGTATAAATTCCACTTTAGTTGAAACATGAAAATAGTTGACTGTGTGTATGACACTAGACTATGGCCTTCACTTTGTGGAATAATTATTAACAATAAAAATGCGATAGAAATGAGATTATTTACATTTTAGTGTGCTCATCGAGGACAAGGGAGACAACTTTCAAGAAAACACTCACAAAATGTGAAGTTGAGAAAATATATACTATTTTTGGTTTGATTTTGTTTGGGAGATGTGGAACGCAGACCCAGACACACATGAAGTGCAACACCAGTCCACACGATGCATAATCAGGTAAGTTTACAACCACTAATAATTTTAAGTACTAATATCAGCTGGCACTTCAACACAAGCAGGTGTCTTGTAAACTTGAATTCATCCGTATAAATTCCACTTTAGTTGAAACATGAAAATAGTTGACTGTGTGTATGACACTAGACTATGGCCTTCACTTTGTGGAATAATTATTAATAATTAACACGCGATAGAAATGAGATTATTTACATTTTAGTGTGCTCATCGAGGACAAGGGAGACAACTTTCAAGAAAACACTCACAAAATGTGAATTTGAGAAAATATAAATACTATTTTTGGTTAGATTTTGTTTGGGAGATGTGGAACGCAGACCCAGACATACATGAAGTGCACACCAGTCCACACGATTGCATGATCAGGTAAGTTTACAACCACTAATAATTTTAAGTACTAATATCAGCTGGCACTTCAACACAAGCAGGTGTCTTGTAAACTTGAATTATCCGTATAAATTCCACTTTAGTTGAAACATGAAAATAGTTGACTGTGTGTATGACACTAGACTATGGCCTTCACTTTGTGGAATAATTATTAACAATTAAAACGCGATAGAAATGAGATTATTTACATTTTAGTGTGCTCATCGAGGACAAGGGAGACAACTTTCAAGAAAACACTCGAAAAATGTGAAGTTGAGAAAATATATACTATTTTTGGTTTGATTTTGTTGGGGAGAGATGGAACGCAGACCCAGACACACATGAAGTGCAACACCAGTCCACACGATGCATGATCAGGTAAGTTTACAACCACTAATAATTTTAAGTACTAATATCAGCTGGCACTTCAACACAAGCAGGTGTCTTGTAAACTTGAATTCATCCGTATAAATTCCACTTTAGTTGAAACATGAAAATAGTTGACTGTGTGTATGAAATTAGACTATGGCCTTCACTTTGTGGAATAATTATTAATAATTAACAGCGATAGAAATGAGATTATTTACATTTTAGTGTGCTCATCGAGGACAAGGGAGACAACTTTCAAGAAAACACTCACAAAATGTGAAGTTGAGAAAATATATTGTATTTTTGGTTTGATTTTGTTGGGGAGAGATGGAACGCAGACCCAGACACACATGAAGTGCAACACCAGTCCACACGATGCATGATCAGGTAAGTTTACAACCACTAATAATTTTAAGTACTAATATCAGCTGGCACTTCAACACAAGCAGGTGTCTTGTAAACTTGAATTCATCCGTATAAATTCCACTTTAGTTGAAACATGAAAATAGTTGACTGTGTGTATGACACTAGACTATGGCCTTCACTTTGTGGAATAATTATTAACAATAAAAATGCGATAGAAATGAGATTATTTACATTTTAGTGTGCTCATCGAGGACAAGGGAGACAACTTTCAAGAAAACACTCACAAAATGTGAAGTTGAGAAAATATATACTATTTTTGGTTTGATTTTGTTTGGGAGATGTGGAACGCAGACCCAGACACACATGAAGTGCAACACCAGTCCACACGATGCATAATCAGGTAAGTTTACAACCACTAATAATTTTAAGTACTAATATCAGCTGGCACTTCAACACAAGCAGGTGTCTTGTAAACTTGAATTCATCCGTATAAATTCCAATTTAGTTGAAACATGAAAATAGTTGACTGTGTGTATGACACTAGACTATGGCCTTCACTTTGTGGAATAATTATTAATAATTAACAGCGATAGAAATGAGATTATTTACATTTTAGTGTGCTCATCGACGACAAGGGAGACAACTTTCAAGAAAACACTCACAAAATGTGAAGTTGAGAAAATATATACTATTTTTGGTTTGATTTTGTTGGGAAGAGATGGAACGCAGACCCAGACACACATGAAGTGCAACACCAGTCCACACGATGCATGATCAGGTAAGTTTACAACCACTAATAATTTTAAGTACTAATATCAGCTGGCACTTCAACACAAGCAGGTGTCTTGTAAACTTGAATTCATCCGTATAAATTCCACTTTAGTTGAAACATGAAAATAGTTGACTGTGTGTATGACACTAGACTATGGCCTTCACTTTGTGGAATAATTATTAATAATTAACACGCGATAGAAATGAGATTATTTACATTTTAGTGTGCTCATCGAGGACAAGGGAGACAACTTTCAAGAAAACACTCACAAAATGTGAAGTTGAGAAAATATAAATACTATTTTTGGTTAGATTTTGTTTGGGAGATGTGGAACGCAGACCCAGACATACATGAAGTGCACACCAGTCCACACGATTGCATGATCAGGTAAGTTTACAACCACTAATAATTTTAAGTACTAATATCAGCTGGCACTTCAACACAAGCAGGTGTCTTGTAAACTTGAATTATCCGTATAAATTCCACTTTAGTTGAAACATGAAAATAGTTGACTGTGTGTATGACACTAGACTATGGCCTTCACTTTGTGGAATAATTATTAACAATTAAAACGCGATAGAAATGAGATTATTTACATTTTAGTGTGCTCATCGAGGACAAGGGAGACAACTTTCAAGAAAACACTCGAAAAATGTGAAGTTGAGAAAATATATACTATTTTTGGTTTGATTTTGTTGGGGAGAGATGGAACGCAGACCCAGACACACATGAAGTGCAACACCAGTCCACACGATGCATGATCAGGTAAGTTTACAACCACTAATAATTTTAAGTACTAATATCAGCTGGCACTTCAACACAAGCAGGTGTCTTGTAAACTTGAATTCATCCGTATAAATTCCACTTTAGTTGAAACATGAAAATAGTTGACTGTGTGTATGAAATTAGACTATGGCCTTCACTTTGTGGAATAATTATTAATAATTAACAGCGATAGAAATGAGATTATTTACATTTTAGTGTGCTCATCGAGGACAAGGGAGACAACTTTCAAGAAAACACTCACAAAATGTGAAGTTGAGAAAATATATTGTATTTTTGGTTTGATTTTGTTGGGGAGAGATGGAACACAGACCCAGACACACATGAAGTGCAACACCAGTCCACACGATGCATGATCAGGTAAGTTTACAACCACTAATAATTTTAAGTACTAATATCAGCTGGCACTTCAACACAAGCAGGTGTCTTGTAAACTTGAATTCATCCGTATAAATTCCACTTTAGTTGAAACATGAAAATAGTTGACTGTGTGTATGACACTAGACTATGGCCTTCACTTTGTGGAATAATTATTAACAATAAAAATGCGATAGAAATGAGATTATTTACATTTTAGTGTGCTCATCGAGGACAAGGGAGACAACTTTCAAGAAAACACTCACAAAATGTGAAGTTGAGAAAATATATACTATTTTTGGTTTGATTTTGTTGGGGAGATGTGGAACGCAGACCCAGACACACATGAAGTGCAACACCAGTCCACACGATGCATAATCAGGTAAGTTTACAACCACTAATAATTTTAAGTACTAATATCAGCTGGCACTTCAACACAAGCAGGTGTCTTGTAAACTTGAATTCATCCGTATAAATTCCACTTTAGTTGAAACATGAAAATAGTTGACTGTGTGTATGACACTAGACTATGGCCTTCACTTTGTGGAATAATTATTAATAATTAACAGCGATAGAAATGAGATTATTTACATTTTAGTGTGCTCATCGAGGACAAGGGAGACAACTTTCAAGAAAACACTCACAAAATGTGAAGTTGAGAAAATATATTGTATTTTTGGTTTGATTTTGTTGGGGAGAGACGGAACGCAGACCCAGACACACATGAAGTGCAACACCAGTCCACACGATGCATGATCAGGTAAGTTTACAACCACTAATAATTTTAAGTACTAATATCAGCTGGCACTTCAACACAAGCAGGTGTCTTGTAAACTTGAATTCATCCGTATAAATTCCACTTTAGTTGAAACATGAAAATAGTTGACTGTGTGTATGACACTAGACTATGGCCTTCACTTTGTGGAATAATTTTTAACAATTAAAACGCGATAGAAATGAGATTATTTACATTTTAGTGTGCTCATCGAGGACAAGGGAGACAACTTTCAAGAAAACACTCACAAAATGTGAAGTTGAGAAAATATATACTATTTTTGGTTTGATTTTGTTGGGGAGAGATGGAACGCAGACCCAGACACACATGAGGTGCAACACCAGTCCACACGATGCATGATCAGGTAAGTTTACAACCACTAATAATTTTAAGTACTAATATCAGCTGGCACTTCAACACAAGCAGGTGTCTTGTAAACTTGAATTCATCCGTATAAATTCCACTTTAGTTGAAACATGAAAATAGTTGACTGTGTGTATGACACTAGACTATGGCCTTCACTTTGTGGAATAATTATTAATAATTAACAGCGATAGAAATGAGATTATTTACATTTTAGTGTGCTCATCGAGGACAAGGGAGACAACTGTCAAGAAAACACTCACAAAATGTGAAGTTGAGAAAATATATTGTATTTTTGGTTTGATTTTGTAGGGAAGAGATGGAACGCAGACCCAGACACACATGAAGTGCAACACCAGTCCACACGATGCATGATCAGGTAAGTTTACAACCACTAATAATTTTAAGTACTAATATCAGCTGGCACTTCAACACAAGCAGGTGTCTTGTAAACTTGAATTCATCCGTATAAATTCCACTTTAGTTGAAACATGAAAATAGTTGACTGTGTGTATGACACTAGACTATGGCCTTCACTTTGTGGAATAATTATTAACAATTAAAACGCTATAGAAATGAGATTATTTACATTTTAGTGTGCTCATCGAGGACAAGGGAGACAACTTTCAAGAAAACACTCACAAAATGTGAAGTTGAGAAAATATATACTATTTTTGGTTTGATTTTGTTTGGGAGATGTGGAACGCAGACCCAGACACACATGAAGTGCAACACCAGTCCACACGATGCATAATCAGGTAAGTTTACAACCACTAATAATTTTAAGTACTAATATCAGCTGGCACTTCAACACAAGCAGGTGTCTTGTAAACTTGAATTCATCCGTATAAATTCCACTTTAGTTGAAACATGAAAATAGTTGACTGTGTGTATGACACTAGACTATGGCCTTCACTTTGTGGAATAATTATTAATAATTAACACGCGATAGAAATGAGATTATTTACATTTTAGTGTGCTCATCGAGGACAAGGGAGACAACTTTCAAGAAAACACTCACAAAATGTGAATTTGAGAAAATATATACTATTTTTGGTTTGATTTTGTTTGGGAGATGTGGAACGCAGACCCAGACATACATGAAGTGCAACACCAGTCCACACGATGCATGATCAGGTAAGTTTACAACCACTAATAATTTTAAGTACTAATATCAGCTGGCACTTCAACACAAGCAGGTGTCTTGTAAACTTGAATTCATCCGTATAAATTCCACTTTAGTTGAAACATGAAAATAGTTGACTGTGTGTATGACACTAGACTATGGCCTTCACTTTGTGGAATAATTATTAATAATTAACACGCGATAGAAATGAGATTATTTACATTTTAGTGTGCTCATCGAGGACAAGGGAGACAACTTTCAAGAAAACACTCACAAAATGTGAATTTGAGAAAATATAAATACTATTTTTGGTTAGATTTTGTTTGGGAGATGTGGAACGCAGACCCAGACATACATGAAGTGCACACCAGTCCACACGATTGCATGATCAGGTAAGTTTACAACCACTAATAATTTTAAGTACTAATATCAGCTGGCACTTCAACACAAGCAGGTGTCTTGTAAACTTGAATTATCCGTATAAATTCCACTTTAGTTGAAACATGAAAATAGTTGACTGTGTGTATGACACTAGACTATGGCCTTCACTTTGTGGAATAATTATTAACAATTAAAACGCGATAGAAATGAGATTATTTACATTTTAGTGTGCTCATCGAGGACAAGGGAGACAACTTTCAAGAAAACACTCGAAAAATGTGAAGTTGAGAAAATATATACTATTTTTGGTTTGATTTTGTTGGGGAGAGATGGAACGCAGACCCAGACACACATGAAGTGCAACACCAGTCCACACGATGCATGATCAGGTAAGTTTACAACCACTAATAATTTTAAGTACTAATATCAGCTGGCACTTCAACACAAGCAGGTGTCTTGTAAACTTGAATTCATCCGTATAAATTCCACTTTAGTTGAAACATGAAAATAGTTGACTGTGTGTATGAAATTAGACTATGGCCTTCACTTTGTGGAATAATTATTAATAATTAACAGCGATAGAAATGAGATTATTTACATTTTAGTGTGCTCATCGAGGACAAGGGAGACAACTTTCAAGAAAACACTCACAAAATGTGAAGTTGAGAAAATATATTGTATTTTTGGTTTGATTTTGTTGGGGAGAGATGGAACGCAGACCCAGACACACATGAAGTGCAACACCAGTCCACACGATGCATGATCAGGTAAGTTTACAACCACTAATAATTTTAAGTACTAATATCAGCTGGCACTTCAACACAAGCAGGTGTCTTGTAAACTTGAATTCATCCGTATAAATTCCACTTTAGTTGAAACATGAAAATAGTTGACTGTGTGTATGACACTAGACTATGGCCTTCACTTTGTGGAATAATTATTAACAATAAAAATGCGATAGAAATGAGATTATTTACATTTTAGTGTGCTCATCGAGGACAAGGGAGACAACTTTCAAGAAAACACTCACAAAATGTGAAGTTGAGAAAATATATACTATTTTTGGTTTGATTTTGTTTGGGAGATGTGGAACGCAGACCCAGACACACATGAAGTGCAACACCAGTCCACACGATGCATAATCAGGTAAGTTTACAACCACTAATAATTTTAAGTACTAATATCAGCTGGCACTTCAACACAAGCAGGTGTCTTGTAAACTTGAATTCATCCGTATAAATTCCACTTTAGTTGAAACATGAAAATAGTTGACTGTGTGTATGACACTAGACTATGGCCTTCACTTTGTGGAATAATTATTAATAATTAACAGCGATAGAAATGAGATTATTTACATTTTAGTGTGCTCATCGAGGACAAGGGAGACAACTTTCAAGAAAACACTCACAAAATGTGAAGTTGAGAAAATATATTGTATTTTTGGTTTGATTTTGTTGGGGAGAGACGGAACGCAGACCCAGACACACATGAAGTGCAACACCAGTCCACACGATGCATGATCAGGTAAGTTTACAACCACTAATAATTTTAAGTACTAATATCAGCTGGCACTTCAACACAAGCAGGTGTCTTGTAAACTTGAATTCATCCGTATAAATTCCACTTTAGTTGAAACATGAAAATAGTTGACTGTGTGTATGACACTAGACTATGGCCTTCACTTTGTGGAATAATTTTTAACAATTAAAACGCGATAGAAATGAGATTATTTACATTTTAGTGTGCTCATCGAGGACAAGGGAGACAACTTTCAAGAAAACACTCACAAAATGTGAAGTTGAGAAAATATATTGTATTTTTGGTTTGATTTTGTTGGGGAGAGATGGAACGCAGACCCAGACACACATGAGGTGCAACACCAGTCCACACGATGCATGATCAGGTAAGTTTACAACCACTAATAATTTTAAGTACTAATATCAGCTGGCACTTCAACACAAGCAGGTGTCTTGTAAACTTGAATTCATCCGTATCAATTCCACTTTAGTTGAAACATGAAAATAGTTGACTGTGTGTATGACACTAGACTATGGCCTTCACTTTGTGGAATAATTATTAATAATTAACAGCGATAGAAATGAGATTATTTACATTTTAGTGTGCTCATCGAGGACAAGGGAGACAACTGTCAAGAAAACACTCACAAAATGTGAAGTTGAGAAAATATATTGTATTTTTGGTTTGATTTTGTTGGGAAGAGATGGAACGCAGACCCAGACACACATGAAGTGCAACACCAGTCCACACGATGCATGATCAGGTAAGTTTACAACCACTAATAATTTTAAGTACTAATATCAGCTGGCACTTCAACACAAGCAGGTGTCTTGTAAACTTGAATTCATCCGTATAAATTCCACTTTAGTTGAAACATGAAAATAGTTGACTGTGTGTATGACACTAGACTATGGCCTTCACTTTGTGGAATAATTATTAACAATTAAAACGCTATAGAAATGAGATTATTTACATTTTAGTGTGCTCATCGAGGACAAGGGAGACAACTTTCAAGAAAACACTCACAAAATGTGAAGTTGAGAAAATATATACTATTTTTGGTTTGATTTTGTTTGGGAGATGTGGAACGCAGACCCAGACACACATGAAGTGCAACACCAGTCCACACGATGCATAATCAGGTAAGTTTACAACCACTAATAATTTTAAGTACTAATATCAGCTGGCACTTCAACACAAGCAGGTGTCTTGTAAACTTGAATTCATCCATATAAATTCCACTTTAGTTGAAACATGAAAATAGTTGACTGTGTGTATGACACTAGACTATGGCCTTCACTTTGTGGAATAATTATTAATAATTAACACGCGATAGAAATGAGATTATTTACATTTTAGTGTGCTCATCGAGGACAAGGGAGACAACTTTCAAGAAAACACTCACAAAATGTGAATTTGAGAAAATATATACTATTTTTGGTTTGATTTTGTTTGGGAGATGTGGAACGCAGACCCAGACATACATGAAGTGCAACACCAGTCCACACGATGCATGATCAGGTAAGTTTACAACCACTAATAATTTTAAGTACTAATATCAGCTGGCACTTCAACACAAGCAGGTGTCTTGTAAACTTGAATTCATCCGTATAAATTCCACTTTAGTTGAAACATGAAAATAGTTGACTGTGTGTATGACACTAGACTATGGCCTTCACTTTGTGGAATAATTATTAATAATTAACACGCGATAGAAATGAGATTATTTACATTTTAGTGTGCTCATCGAGGACAAGGGAGACAACTTTCAAGAAAACACTCACAAAATGTGAATTTGAGAAAATATAAATACTATTTTTGGTTAGATTTTGTTTGGGAGATGTGGAACGCAGACCCAGACATACATGAAGTGCACACCAGTCCACACGATTGCATGATCAGGTAAGTTTACAACCACTAATAATTTTAAGTACTAATATCAGCTGGCACTTCAACACAAGCAGGTGTCTTGTAAACTTGAATTATCCGTATAAATTCCACTTTAGTTGAAACATGAAAATAGTTGACTGTGTGTATGACACTAGACTATGGCCTTCACTTTGTGGAATAATTATTAACAATTAAAACGCGATAGAAATGAGATTATTTACATTTTAGTGTGCTCATCGAGGACAAGGGAGACAACTTTCAAGAAAACACTCGAAAAATGTGAAGTTGAGAAAATATATTGTATTTTTGGTTTGATTTTGTAGGGGAGAGATGGAACGCAGACCCAAACACACATGAAGTGCACACCAGTCCACACGATTGCATAATCAGGTAAGTTTACAACCACTAATAATTTTAAGTACTAATATCAGCTGGCACTTCAACACAAGCAGGTGTCTTGTAAACTTGAATTCATCCGTATAAATTCCACTTTAGTTGAAACATGAAAATAGTTGACTGTGTGTATGACACTAGACTATGGCCTTCACTTTGTGGAATAATTATTAATAATTAACACGCGATAGAAATGAGATTATTTACATTTTAGTGTGCTCATCGAGGACAAGGGAGACAACTTTCAAGAAAACACTCACAAAATGTGAATTTGAGAAAATATATACTATTTTTGGTTTGATTTTGTTTGGGAGATGTGGAACGCAGACCCAGACATACATGAAGTGCAACACCAGTCCACACGATGCATGATCAGGTAAGTTTACAACCACTAATAATTTTAAGTACTAATATCAGCTGGCACTTCAACACAAGCAGGTGTCTTGTAAACTTGAATTCATCCGTATAAATTCCACTTTAGTTGAAACATGAAAATAGTTGACTGTGTGTATGACACTAGACTATGGCCTTCACTTTGTGGAATAATTATTAATAATTAACACGCGATAGAAATGAGATTATTTACATTTTAGTGTGCTCATCGAGGACAAGGGAGACAACTTTCAAGAAAACACTCACAAAATGTGAATTTGAGAAAATATATACTATTTTTGGTTAGATTTTGTTTGGGAGATGTGGAACGCAGACCCAGACATACATGAAGTGCACACCAGTCCACACGATTGCATGATCAGGTAAGTTTACAACCACTAATAATTTTAAGTACTAATATCAGCTGGCACTTCAACACAAGCAGGTGTCTTGTAAACTTGAATTATCCGTATAAATTCCACTTTAGTTGAAACATGAAAATAGTTGACTGTGTGTATGACACTAGACTATGGCCTTCACTTTGTGGAATAATTATTAACAATTAAAACGCGATAGAAATGAGATTATTTACATTTTAGTGTGCTCATCGAGGACAAGGGAGACAACTTTCAAGAAAACACTCGAAAAATGTGAAGTTGAGAAAATATATTGTATTTTTGGTTTGATTTTGTAGGGGAGAGATGGAACGCAGACCCAAACACACATGAAGTGCACACCAGTCCACACGATTGCATGATCAGGTAAGTTTACAACCACTAATAATTTTAAGTACTAATATCAGCTGGCACTTCAACACAAGCAGGTGTCTTGTAAACTTGAATTATCCGTATAAATTCCACTTTAGTTGAAACATGAAAATAGTTGACTGTGTGTATGACACTAGACTATGGCCTTCACTTTGTGGAATAATTATTAACAATTAAAACGCTATAGAAATGAGATTATTTACATTTTAGTGTGCTCATCGAGGACAAGGGAGACAACTTTCAAGAAAACACTCACAAAATGTGAAGTTGAGAAAATATATTGTATTTTTGGTTTGATTTTGTTGGGGAGAGATGGAACGCAGACCCAAACACACATGAAGTGCAACACCAGTCCACACGATGCATGATCAGGTAAGTTTACAACCACTAATAATTTTAAGTACTAATATCAGCTGGCACTTCAACACAAGCAGGTGTCTTGTAAACTTGAATTCATCCGTATAAATTCCACTTTAGTTGAAACATGAAAATAGTTGACTGTGTGTATGACACTAGACTATGGCCTTCACTTTGTGGAATAATTATTAACAATTAAAACGCGATAGAAATGAGATTATTTACATTTCAGTGTGCTCATCGAGGACAAGGGAGACAACTTTCAAGAAAACACTCACAAAATGTGAAGTTGAGAAAATATATTGTATTTTTGGTTTGATTTTGTTGGGGAGAGATGGAACGCAGACCCAGACACACATGAAGTGCAACACCAGTCCACACGATGCATGATCAGGTAAGTTTACAACCACTAATAATTGTAAGTACTAATATCAGCTGGCACTTCAACACAAGCAGGTGTCTTGTAAACTTGAATTCATCCGTATAAATTCCACTTTAGTTGAAACATGAAAATAGTTGACTGTGTGTATGAAATTAGACTATGGCCTTCACTTTGTGGAATAATTATTAATAATTAACAGCGATAGAAATGAGATTATTTACATTTTAGTGTGCTCATCGAGGACAAGGGAGACAACTTTCAAGAAAACACTCACAAAATGTGAAGTTGAGAAAATATATTGTATTTTTGGTTTGATTTTGTTGGGGAGAGATGGAACGCAGACCCAGACACACATGAAGTGCAACACCAGTCCACACGATGCATAATCAGGTAAGTTTACAACCACTAATAATTTTAAGTACTAATATCAGCTGGCACTTCAACACAAGCAGGTGTCTTGTAAACTTGAATTCATCCGTATAAATTCCACTTTAGTTGAAACATGAAAATAGTTGACTGTGTGTATGACACTAGACTATGGCCTTCACTTTGTGGAATAATTATTAATAATTAACAGCGATAGAAATGAGATTATTTACATTTTAGTGTGCTCATCGAGGACAAGGGAGACAACTTTCAAGAAAACACTCACAAAATGTGAAGTTGAGAAAATATATACTATTTTTGGTTTGATTTTGTTGGGGAGAGATGGAACGCAGACCCAGACACACATGAGGTGCAACACCAGTCCACACGATGCATGATCAGGTAAGTTTACAACCACTAATAATTTTAAGTACTAATATCAGCTGGCACTTCAACACAAGCAGGTGTCTTGTAAACTTGAATTCATCCGTATAAATTCCACTTTAGTTGAAACATGAAAATAGTTGACTGTGTGTATGACACTAGACTATGGCCTTCACTTTGTGGAATAATTATTAATAATTAACAGCGATAGAAATGAGATTATTTACATTTTAGTGTGCTCATCGAGGACAAGGGAGACAACTTTCAAGAAAACAGTCACAAAATGTGAAGTTGAGAAAATATATTGTATTTTTGGTTTGATTTTGTTGGGGAGAGATGGAACGCAGACCCAGACACACATGAAGTGCAACACCAGTCCACACGATGCATGATCAGGTAAATTTACAACCACTAATAATTTTAAGTACTAATATCAGCTGGCACTTCAACACAAGCAGGTGTCTTGTAAACTTGAATTCATCCGTATAAATTCCACTTTAGTTGAAACATGAAAATAGTTGACTGTGTGTATGACACTGGACTATGGCCTTCACTTTGTGGAATAATTATTAACAATTAAAACGCGATAGAAATGAGATTATTTACATTTTAGTGTGCTCATCGAGGACAAGGGAGACAACTTTCAAGAAAACACTCACAAAATGTGAAGTTGAAAAAATATATACTATTTTTGGTTTGATTTTGTTGGGGAGATGTGGAACGCAGACCCAGACATATATGAAGTGCACACCAGTCCACACGATTGCATGATCAGGTAAGTTTACAACCACTAATAATTTTAAGTACTAATATCAGCTGGCACTTCAACACAAGCAGGTGTCTTGTAAACTTGAATTCATCCGTATAAATTCCACTTAAGTTGAAACATGAAAATAGTTGACTGTGTGTATGACACTAGACTATGGCCTTCACTTTGTGGAATAATTATTAACAATAAAAACGCGATAGAAATGAGATTATTTACATTTTAGTGTGCTCATCGAGGACAAGGGAGACAACTTTCAAGAAAACACTCACAAAATGTGAATTTGAGAAAATATATTGTATTTTTGGTTTGATTTTGTTGGGGAGATGTGGAACGCAGACCCAGACATACATGAAGTGCACACCAGTCCACACGATTGCATGATCAGGTAAGTTTACAACCACTAATAATTTTAAGTACTAATATCAGCTGGCACTTCAACACAAGCAGGTGTCTTGTAAACTTGAATTCATCCGTATAAATTCCACTTTAGTTGAAACATGAAAATAGTTGACTGTGTGTATGACACTAGACTATGGCCTTCACTTTGTGGAATAATTATTAACAATAAAAACGCGATAGAAATGAGATTATTTACATTTTAGTGTGCTCATCGAGGACAAGGGAGACAACTTTCAAGAAAACACTCACAAAATGTGAAGTTGAGAAAATATATACTATTTTTGGTTTGATTTTGTTGGTGAGAGATGGAACGCAGACCCAGACACACATGAAGTGCAACACTAGTCCTAACGATGCATGATCAGGTAAGTTTACAACCACTAATATTTTTAAGTACTAATATCAGCTGGCACTTCAACACAAGCAGGTGTCTTGTAAACTTGAATTCATCCGTATAAATTCCACTTTAGTTGAAACATGAAAATAGTTGACTGTGTGTATGACACTAGACTATGGCCTTCACTTTGTGGAATAATTTTTAACAATTAAAACGCGATAGAAATGAGATTATTTACATTTTAGTGTGCTCATCGAGGACAAGGGAGACAACTTTCAAGAAAACACTCACAAAATGTGAAGTTGAGAAAATATATAGTATTTTTGGTTTGATTTTGTTGGGGAGAAATGGAACGCAGACCCAGACACACATGAAGTGCAACACCAGTCCACACGATGCATGATCAGGTAAGTTTACAACCACTAATAATTTTAAGTACTAATATCAGCTGGCACTTCAACACAAGCAGGTGTCTTGTAAACTTGAATTCATCCGTATAAATTCCACTTTAGTTGAAACATGAAAATAGTTGACTGTGTGTATGACACTAGACTATGGCCTTCACTTTGTGGAATAATTATTAACAATTAAAACGCGATAGAAATGAGATTATTTACATTTTAGTGTGCTCATCGAGGACAAGGGAGACAACTTTCAAGAAAACACTCACAAAATGTGAAGTTGAGAAAATATATACTATTTTTGGTTTGATTTTGTTTGGGAGATGTGGAACGCAGACCCAGACACACATGAAGTGCAACACCAGTCCACACGATGCATGATCAGGTAAGTTTACAACCACTAATAATTTTAAGTACTAATATCAGCTGGCACTTCAACACAAGCAGGTGTCTTGTAAACTTGAATTCATCCGTATAAATTCCAATTTAATTGAAACATGAAAATAGTTGACTGTGTGTATGACACTAGACTATGGCCTTCACTTTGTGGAATAATTATTAATAATTAACAGCGATAGAAATGAGATTATTTACATTTTAGTGTGCTCATCGAGGACAAGGGAGACAACTTTCAAGAAAACAGTCACAAAATGTGAAGTTGAGAAAATATATTGTATTTTTGGTTTGATTTTGTTGGGGAGAGATGGAACGCAGACCCAGACACACATGAAGTGCAACACCAGTCCACACGATTGCATGATCAGGTAAATTTACAACCACTAATAATTTTAAGTACTAATATCAGCTGGCACTTCAACACAAGCAGGTGTCTTGTAAACTTGAATTCATCCGTATAAATTCCACTTTAGTTGAAACATGAAAATAGTTGACTGTGTGTATGACACTGGACTATGGCCTTCACTTTGTGGAATAATTATTAATAATTAAAACGCGATAGAAATGAGATTATTTACATTTTAGTGTGCTCATCGAGGACAAGGGAGACAACTTTCAAGAAAACACTCACAAAATGTGAAGTTGAAAAAATATATACTATTTATGGTTTGATTTTGTTTGGGAGAGGTGGAACGCAGACCCAGACATATATGAAGTGCACACCAGTCCACACGATTGCATGATCAGGTAAGTTTACAACCACTAATAATTTTAAGTACTAATATCAGCTGGCACTTCAACACAAGCAGGTGTCTTGTAAACTTGAATTCATCCGTATAAATTCCACTTTAGTTGAAACATGAAAATAGTTGACTGTGTGTATGACACTAGACTATGGCCTTCACTTTGTGGAATAATTATTAACAATAAAAACGCGATAGAAATGAGATTATTTACATTTTAGTGTGCTCATCGAGGACAAGGGAGACAACTTTCAAGAAAACACTCACAAAATGTGAATTTGAGAAAATATATTGTATTTTTGGTTTGATTTTGTTGGGGAGATGTGGAACGCAGACCCAGACATACATGAAGTGCACACCAGTCCACACGATTGCATGATCAGGTAAGTTTACAACCACTAATAATTTTAAGTACTAATATCAGCTGGCACTTCAACACAAGCAGGTGTCTTGTAAACTTGAATTCATCCGTATAAATTCCACTTTAGTTGAAACATGAAAATAGTTGACTGTGTGTATGACACTAGACTATGGCCTTCACTTTGTGGAATAATTATTAACAATAAAAACGCGATAGAAATGAGATTATTTACATTTTAGTGTGCTCATCGAGGACAAGGGAGACAACTTTCAAGAAAACACTCACAAAAAGTGAAGTTAAAAAAATATATACTATTTTTGGTTTGATTTTGTTTGGGAGATGTGGAACGCACACCAGTCCACACGATTGCATGATCAGGTAAGTTTACAACCACTAATAATTTTAAGTACTAATATCAGCTGGCACTTCAACACAAGCAGGTGTCTTGTAAACTTGAATTCATCCGTATAAATTCCACTTTAGTTGAAACATGAAAATAGTTGACTGTGTGTATGACACTAGACTATGGCCTTCACTTTGTGGAATAATTATTAACAATAAAAACGCGATAGAAATGAGATTATTTACATTTTAGTGTGCTCATCGAGGACAAGGGAGACAACTTTCAAGAAAACACTCACAAAATGTGAAGTTGAGAAAATATATACTATTTTTGGTTTGATTTTGTTGGGGAGAGGTGGAACGCAGACCCAGACATACATGAAGTGCACACCAGTCCACACGATTGCATGATCAGGTAAGTTTACAACCACTAATAATTTTAAGTACTAATATCAGCTGGCACTTCAACACAAGCAGGTGTCTTGTAAACTTGAATTCATCCGTATAAATTCCACTTTAGTTGAAACATGAAAATAGTTGACTGTGTATGACACTAGACTATGGCCTTCCTTTGTGGAATAATTATTAACAATAAAAACGCGATAGAAATGAGATTATTTACATTTTAGTGTGCTCATCGAGGACAAGGGAGACAACTTTCAAGAAAACACTCACAAAATGTGAATTTGAGAAATTATATACTATTTTTGGTTTGATTTTGTTGGGGAGATGTGGAACGCAGACCCAGACATACATGAAGTGCACACCAGTCCACACGATTGCATGATCAGGTAAGTTTACAACCACTGACTGACTGACTGACTGATAGAGAAGATTTAACGTGGGCTTTCCGACTGCAGCGTATTTCGCACACGGATCTGGCCAGACCATTTAGTGTATTCCGAGAAGGGTGAAAGTGGTGTGTGCAACACAAGAGGGGGCTTTTAGGGGTTGCTTAAATAGATTTTTTGAGATTTTAAAATTTGGAATAAATGCCGAGGTGGATGGAGGAGGGAACTAAAGGAGTCGGGTGAGGTGGGTGTTTGTATGTTTATTGGATTTTGGATTGGTAGATTAATTAGTTTTTAGATGCGCTTAATTAGGCCTGTTTTGATTAGGAATACGCCTAGGGCCTTGAAGTTTTCTAGTTTATTTTGAGGGTTTAGTATTTCATCTAGAGTAGGAACCTTATTTAGATTGAGGTTGGTTTGTAGTGTGGTTCTGTGTGTTTGGTAGTGGGTGCAGTGGATGAGTGCGTGTTCTGTGGTTTCGGGTTGTTTGCAGTGGGGGCAGTTGCCTGTGGTGTGTCTTTTAAGTTGTTTTAGGTGGTTATTTAGGTTCGTGTGTCCTGTTTGGAGTTTTGTAATTAATCTGTCAATTTTTTTAGGGGGGTGTAGGATTTTAGGTTTGGCTAGTGGTTTTCTGAGCACTTTTTGATTTGGTTATTTGAGTTTTGATATTGTTACAACCACTAATAATTTTAAGTACTAATATCAGCTGGCACTTCAACACAAGCAGGTGTCTTGTAAACTTGAATTCATCCGTATAAATTCCACTTTAGTTGAAACATGAAAATAGTTGACTGTGTGTATGACACTAGACTATGGCCTTCACTTTGTGGAATAATTATTAACAATAAAAACGCGATAGAAATGAGATTATTTACATTTGAGTGTGCTCATCGAGGACAAGGGAGACAACTTTCAAGAAAACACTCGAAAAATGTGAATTTGAGAAATTATATACTATTTTTGGTTTGATTTTGTAGGGGAGAGGTGGAACGCAGACCCAGACATACATGAAGTGCACACCAGTCCACACGATTGCATGATCAGGTAAGTTTACAACCACTAATAATTTTAAGTACTAATATCAGCTGGCACTTCAACACAAGCAGGTGTCTTGTAAACTTGAATTCATCCGTATAAATTCCACTTTAGTTGAAACATGAAAATTGTTGACTGTGTGTATGACACTAGACTATGGCCTTCACTTTGTGGAATAATTATTAACAATAAAAACGCGATAGAAATGAGATTATTTACATTTTAGTGTGCTCATCGAGGACAAGGGAGACAACTTTCAAGAAAACACTCACAAAATGTGAATTTGAGAAAATATATACTATTTTTGGTTTGATTTTGTTTGGGAGATGTGGAACGCAGACCCAGACATACATGAAGTGCACACCAGTCAACACGATTGCATGATCAGGTAAGTTTACAACCACTAATAATTTTAAGTACTAATATCAGCTGGCACTTCAACACAAGCAGGTGTCTTGTAAACTTGAATTCATCCGTATAAATTCCACTTTAGTTGAAACATGAAAATAGTTGACTGTGTGTATGACACTAGACTATGGCCTTCACTTTGTGGAATAATTATTAATAATTAACACGCGATAGAAATGAGATTATTTACATTTTAGTGTGCTCATCGAGGACAAGGGAGACAACTTTCAAGAAAACACTCACAAAATGTGAAGTTGAGAAAATATATACTATTTTTGGTTTGATTTTGTTGGTGAGAGATGGAACGCAGACCCAGACACACATGAAGTGCAACACCAGTCCACACGATGCATGATCAGGTAAGTTTACAACCACTAATAATTTTAAGTACTAATATCAGCTCGCACTTCAACACAAGCAGGTGTCTTGTAAACTTGAATTCATCCGTATAAATTCCACTTTAGTTGAAACATGAAAATAGTTGACTGTGTATGACACTAGACTATGGCCTTCACTTTGTGGAATAATTATTAACAATAAAAACGCGATAGAAATGAGATTATTTACATTTTAGTGTGCTCATCGAGGACAAGGGAGACAACTTTCAAGAAAACACTCACAAAATGTGAATTTGAGAAAATATATACTATTTTTGGTTTGATTTTGTTCGGGAGATGTGGAACGCAGACCCAAACATACATGAAGTGCACACCAGTCCACACGATTGCATGATCAGGTAAGTTTACAACCACTAATAATTTTAAGTACTAATATCAGCTGGCACTTCAACACAAGCAGGTGTCTTGTAAACTTGAATTCATACGTATAAATTCCACTTTAGTTGAAACATGAAAATAGTTGACTGTGCATGACACTAGACTATGGCCTTCCTTTGTGGAATAATTATTAACAATAAAAACGCGATAGAAATGAGATTATTTACATTTTAGTGTGCTCATCGAGGACAAGGGAGACAACTTTCAAGAAAACACTCACAAAAAGTGAAGTTAAAAAAATATATACTATTTTTGGTTTGATTTTGTTTGGGAGATGTGGAACGCACACCAGTCCACACGATTGCATGATCAGGTAAGTTTACAACCACTAATAATTTTAAGTACTAATATCAGCTGGCACTTCAACACAAGCAGGTGTCTTGTAAACTTGAATTCATCCGTATAAATTCCACTTTAGTTGAAACATGAAAATAGTTGACTGTGTGTATGACACTAGACTATGGCCTTCACTTTGTGGAATAATTATTAACAATAAAAACGCGATAGAAATGAGATTATTTACATTTTAGTGTGCTCATCGAGGACAAGGGAGACAACTTTCAAGAAAACACTCACAAAATGTGAAGTTGAGAAAATATATACTATTTTTGGTTTGATTTTGTTGGGGAGAGGTGGAACGCAGACCCAGACATACATGAAGTGCACACCAGTCCACACGATTGCATGATCAGGTAAGTTTACAACCACTAATAATTTTAAGTACTAATATCAGCTGGCACTTCAACACAAGCAGGTGTCTTGTAAACTTGAATTCATACGTATAAATTCCACTTTAGTTGAAACATGAAAATAGTTGACTGTGTATGACACTAGACTTTGGCCTTCCTTTGTGGAATAATTATTAACAATAAAAACGCGATAGAAATGAGATTATTTACATTTTAGTGTGCTCATCGAGGACAAGGGAGACAACTTTCAAGAAAACACTCGAAAAATGTGAATTTGAGAAATTATATACTATTTTTGGTTTGATTTTGTTGGGGAGAGGTGGAACGCAGACCCAGACATACATGAAGTGCACACCAGTCCACACGATTGCATGATCAGGTAAGTTTACAACCACTAATAATTTTAAGTACTAATATCAGCTGGCACTTCAACACAAGCAGGTGTCTTGTAAACTTGAATTCATCCGTATAAATTCCACTTTAGTTGAAACATGAAAATTGTTGACTGTGTGTATGACACTAGACTATGGCCTTCACTTTGTGGAAAAATTATTAATAATTAACAGCGATAGATATGAGATTATTTACATTTTAGTGTGCTCATCGAGGACAAGGGAGACAACTTTCAAGAAAACACTCACAAAATGTGAATTTGAGAAAATATATACTATTTTTGGTTTGATTTTGTTGGGGAGAGGTGGAACGCAGACCCAGACATACATGAAGTGCACACCAGTCCACACGATTGCATGATCAGGTAAGTTTACAACCACTGACTGACTGACTGACTGATATAGAAGATTTAACGTGCGCTTTCCGACTGCAGCGTATTTCGCACACGGGTTTGGCCAGACCATTTAGTGTATTCCGAGAAGGTTGAAAGTGGTGTGTGCAACACAAGAGGGGGCTTTTAGGGGTTGCTTAAATCGATTTTTTGAGATTTTAAAATTTGGAATAAATGCCGAGGTGGATGGAGGAGGGAACTTAGGGAGTCGGGTGAGGTGGGTGTTTGTATGTTTACTGGATTTTGGATTGGTAGATTAATTAGTTTTTAGATGCGCTTAATTAGGCCTGTTTTGATTAGGAATACGCCTAGGGCCTTGAAGTTTTCTAGTTTATTTTGAGGGTTTAGTATTTCGTCTAGAGTAGGAACCTTATTTAGATTGAGGTTGGTTTGTAGTGTGGTTCTGTGTGTTTGGTAGTGGGTGCAGTGGATGAGTGCGTGTTCTGTGGTTTCGGGTTGTTTGCAGTGGGGGCAGTTGCCTGTGGTGTGTCTTTTAAGTTGTTTTAGGTGGTTATTTAGGTTCGTGTGTCCTGTTTGGAGTTTTGTAATTAATCTGTCAATTTTTTTAGAGGGGTGTAGGATTTTAGGTTTGGCTAGTGGTTTTCTGAGCACTTTTTTGATTTGGTTATTTGAGTTTTGATATTGTAACAACCACTAATAATTTTAAGTACTAATATCAGCTGGCACTTCAACACAAGCAGGTGTCTTGTAAACTTGAATTCATCCGTATAAATTCCACTTTAGTTGAAACATGAAAATAGTTGACTGTGTGTATGACACTAGACTATGGCCTTCACTTTGTGGAATAATTATTAACAATAAAAACGCGATAGAAATGAGATTATTTACATTTGAGTGTGCTCATCGAGGACAAGGGAGACAACTTTCAAGAAAACACTCGAAAAATGTGAATTTGAGAAATTATATACTATTTTTGGTTTGATTTTGTTGGGGAGAGGTGGAACGCAGACCCAGACATACATGAAGTGCACACCAGTCAACACGATTGCATGATCAGGTAAGTTTACAACCACTAATAATTTTAAGTACTAATATCAGCTGGCACTTCAACACAAGCAGGTGTCTTGTAAACTTGAATTCATCCGTATAAATTCCACTTTAGTTGAAACATGAAAATTGTAGACTGTGTGTATGACACTAGACTATGGCCTTCACTTTGTGGAATAATTATTAATAATTAACAGCGATAGAAATGAGATTATTTACATTTTAGTGTGCTCATCGAGGACAAGGGAGACAACTTTCAAGAAAACACTCACAAAATGTGAAGTTGAGAAAAAATATTGTATTTTTGGTTTGATTTTGTTGGGGAGAGATGGAACACAGACCCAGACACACATGAAGTGCAACACCAGTCCACACGATGCATAATCAGGTAAGTTTACAACCACTAATAATTTTAAGTACTAATATCAGCTGGCACTTCAACACAAGCAGGTGTCTTGTAAACTTGAATTCATCCGTATAAATTCCACTTTAGTTGAAACATGAAAATAGTTGACTGTGTGTATGACACTAGACTATGGCCTTCACTTTGTGGAATAATTTTTAACAATTAAAACCCGATAGAAATGAGATTATTTACATTTTAGTGTGCTCATCGAGGACAAGGGAGACAACTTTCAAGAAAACAAACACAAAATGTGAATTTGAGAAAATATATACTATTTTTGGTTTGATTTTGTTTGGGAGAGGTGGAACGCAGACCCAGACATACATGAAGTGCACACCAGTCCACACGATTGCATGATCAGGTAAGTTTACAACCACTAATAATTTTAAGTACTAATATCAGCTGGCACTTCAACACAAGCAGGTGTCTTGTAAACTTGAATTCATCCGTATAAATTCCAATTTAGTTGAAACATGAAAATAGTTGACTGTGTGTATGACACTAGACTATGGCCTTCACTTTGTGGAATAATTATTAACAATAAAAACGCGATAGAAATGAGATTATTTACATTTTAGTGTGCTCATCGAGGACAAGGGAGACAACTTTCAAGAAAACACTCACAAAATGTGAATTTGAGAAATTATATACTATTTTTGGTTTGATTTTGTTGGGGAGATGTGGAACGCAGACCCAGACATACATGAAGTGCACACCAGTCCACACGATTGCATGATCAGGTAAGTTTACAACCACTAATAATTTTAAGTACTAATATCAGCTGGCACTTCAACACAAGCAGGTGTCTTGTAAACTTGAATTCATCCGTATAAATTCCACTTTAGTTGAAACATGAAAATAGTTGACTGTGTGTATGACACTAGACTATGGCCTTCACTTTGTGGAATAATTATTAACAATAAAAACGCGATAGAAATGAGATTATTTACATTTTAGTGTGCTCATCGAGGACAAGGGAGACAACTTTCAAGAAAACACTCACAAAATGTGAATTTGAGAAATTATATACTATTTTTGGTTTGATTTTGTTGGGGAGATGTGGAACGCAGACCCAGACATACATGAAGTGCACACCAGTCCACACGATTGCATGATCAGGTAAGTTTACAACCACTAATAATTTTAAGTACTAATATCAGCTGGCACTTCAACACAAGCAGGTGTCTTGTAAACTTGAATTCATCCGTATAAATTCCACTTTAGTTGAAACATGAAAATAGTTGACTGTGTGTATGACACTAGACTATGGCCTTCACTTTGTGGAATAATTATTAACAATAAAAACCCGATAGAAATGAGATTATTTACATTTTAGTGTGCTCATCGAGGACAAGGGAGACAACTTTCAAGAAAACACTCGAAAAATGTGAATTTGAGAAATTATATACTATTTTTGGTTTGATTTTGTTGGGGAGAGGTGGAACGCAGACCCAGACATACATGAAGTGCACACCAGTCCACACGATTGCATGATCAGGTAAGTTTACAACCACTAATAATTTTAAGTACTAATATCAGCTGGCACTTCAACACAAGCAGGTGTCTTGTAAACTTGAATTCATCCGTATAAATTCCACTTTAGTTGAAACATGAAAATTGTTGACTGTGTGTATGACACTAGACTATGGCCTTCACTTTGTGGAATAATTATTAATAATTAAAACGCGATAGAAATGAGATTATTTACATTTTAGTGCGCTCATCGAGGACAAGGGAGACAACTTTCAAGAAAACACTCACAAAATGTGAAGTTGAAAAAATATATACTATTTTTGGTTTGATTTTGTTTGGGAGATGTGGAACGCAGACCCAGACATACATGAAGTGCAACACCAGTCCACACGATTGCATGATCAGGTAAGTTTACAACCACTAATAATTTTAAGTACTAATATCAGCTGGAACTTCAACACAAGTAGGTGTCTTGTAAACTTGAATTCATACGTATAAATTCCACTTTAGTTGAAACATGAAAATAGTTGACTGTGTGTATGACACTAGACTATGGCCTTCACTTTGTGGAAAAATTATTAATAATTAAAACGCGATAGAAATGAGATTATTTACATTTTAGTGTGCTCATCGAGGACAAGGGAGACAACTTTCAAGAAAACACTCACAAAATGTGAATTTGAGAAAATATATACTATTTTTGGTTTGATTTTGTAGGGGAGATGTGGAACGCAGACCCAGACATACATGAAGTGCACACCAGTCCACACGATTGCATGATCAGGTAAGTTTACAACCACTAATAATTTTAAGTACTAATATCAGCTGGCACTTCAACACAAGCAGGTGTCTTGTAAACTTGAATTCATCCGTATAAATTCCACTTTAGTTGAAACATGAAAATAGTTGACTGTGTGTATGACACTAGACTATGGCCTTCACTTTGTGGAATAATTATTAACAATAAAAACGCGATAGAAATGAGATTATTTACATTTTAGTGTGCTCATCGAGGACAAGGAAGACAACTTTCAAGAAAACACTCACAAAATGTGAAGTTGAGAAAATATATACTATTTTTGGTTTGATTTTGTTGGGGAGAGGTGGAACGCAGACCCAGACATACATGAAGTGCACACCAGTCCACACGATTGCATGATCAGGTAATTGTACAACCACTAATAATTTTAAGTACTAATAACAGCTGGCACTTCAACACAAGCAGGTGTCTTGTAAACTTGAATTCATCCGTATAAATTCCACTTTAGTTGAAACATGAAAATAGTTGACTGTGTGTATGACACTAGACTATGGCCTTCACTTTGTGGAAAAATTATTAATAATTAACAGCGATAGATATGAGATTATTTACATTTTAGTGTGCTCATCGAGGACAAGGGAGACAACTTTCAAGAAAACACTCACAAAATGTGAAGTTGAGAAAAAATATTGTATTTTTGGTTTGATTTTGTTGGGGAGAGATGGAACGCAGACCCAGACACACATGAAGTGCAACACCAGTCCACACGATGCATAATCAGGTAAGTTTACAACCACTAATAATTTTAAGTACTAATATCAGCTGGCACTTCAACACAAGCAGGTGTCTTGTAAACTTGAATTCATCCGTATAAATTCCACTTTAGTTGAAACATGAAAATAGTTGACTGTGTGTATGACACTAGACTATGGCCTTCACTTTGTGGAATAATTTTTAACAATAAAAACCCGATAGAAATGAGATTATTTACATTTTAGTGTGCTCATCGAGGACAAGGGAGACAACTTTCAAGAAAACACTCGAAAAATGTGAATTTGAGAAAATATATACTATTTTTGGTTTGATTTTGTTTGGGAGAGGTGGAACGCAGACCCAGACATACATGAAGTGCACACCAGTCCACACGATTGCATGATCAGGTAAGTTTACAACCACTAATAATTTTAAGTACTAATATCAGCTGGCACTTCAACACAAGCAGGTGTCTTGTAAACTTGAATTCATCCGTATAAATTCCACTTTAGTTGAAACATGAAAATAGTTGACTGTGTGTATGACACTAGACTATGGCCTTCACTTTGTGGAATAATTATTAACAATAAAAACCCGATAGAAATGAGATTATTTACATTTTAGTGTGCTCATCGAGGACAAGGGAGACAACTTTCAAGAAAACACTCGAAAAATGTGAATTTGAGAAATTATATACTATTTTTGGTTTGATTTTGTTGGGGAGAGGTGGAACGCAGACCCAGACATACATGAAGTGCACACCAGTCCACACGATTGCATGATCAGGTAAGTTTACAACCACTAATAATTTTAAGTACTAATATCAGCTGGCACTTCAACACAAGCAGGTGTCTTGTAAACTTGAATTCATCCGTAAAAATTCCACTTTAGTTAAAACATGAAAATTGTTGACTGTGTGTATGACACTAGACTATGGCCTTCACTTTGTGGAATAATTATTAACAATTAAAACGCGATAGAAATGAGATTATTTACATTTTAGTGCGCTCATCGAGGACAAGGGAGACAACTTTCAAGAAAACACTCACAAAATGTGAAGTTGAGAAAATATATTGTATTTTTGGTTTGATTTTGTTTGGGAGAGATGGAACGCAGACCCAGACATACATGAAGTGCAACACCAGTCCACACGATTGCATCATCAGGTAAGTTTACAACCACTAACAATTTTAAGTACTAATATCAGCTGGCACTTCAACACAAGTAGGTGTCTTGTAAACTTGAATTCATACGTATAAATTCCACTTTAGTTGAAACATGAAAATAGTTGACTGTGTGTATGACACTAGACTATGGCCTTCACTTTGTGGAAAAATTATTAATAATTAAAACGCGATAGAAATGAGATTATTTACATTTTAGTGTGCTCATCGAGGACAAGGGAGACAACTTTCAAGAAAACACTCACAAAATGTGAATTTGAGAAAATATATACTATTTTTGGTTTGATTTTGTTGGGGAGATGTGGAACGCAGACCCAGACATACATGAAGTGCACACCAGTCCACACGATTGCATGATCAGGTAAGTTTACAACCACTAATAATTTTAAGTACTAATATCAGCTGGCACTTCAACACAAGCAGGTGTCTTGTAAACTTGAATTCATCCGTATAAATTCCACTTTAGTTGAAACATGAAAATAGTTGACTGTGTGTATGACACTAGACTATGGCCTTCACTTTGTGGAATAATTATTAACAATAAAAACCCGATAGAAATGAGATTATTTACATTTTAGTGTGCTCATCGAGGACAAGGGAGACAACTTTCAAGAAAACAATCACAAAATGTGAATTTGAGAAAATATATACTATTTTTGGTTTGATTTTGTTGGGGAGAGGTGGAACGCAGACCCAGACATACATGAAGTGCACACCAGTCCACACGATTGCATGATCAGGTAAGTTTACAACCACTAATAATTTTAAGTACTAATATCAGCTGGCACTTCAACACAAGCAGGTGTCTTGTAAACTTGAATTCATCCGTATAAATTCCACTTTAGTTGAAACATGAAAATAGTTGACTGTGTGTATGACACTAGACTATGGCCTTCACTTTGTGGAATAATTATTAACAATAAAAACGCGATAGAAATGAGATTATTTACATTTTAGTGTGCTCATCGAGGACAAGGGAGACAACTTTCAAGAAAACACTCACAAAAAGCGAAGTTAAAAAAATATATACTATTTTTGGTTTGATTTTGTTTGGGAGATGTGGAACGCAGACCCAGACATACATGAAGTGCACACCAGTCCACACGATTGCATGATCAGGTAAGTTTACAACCACTAATAATTTTAAGTACTAATATCAGCTGGCACTTCAACACAAGCAGGTGTCTTGTAAACTTGAATTCATCCGTATAAATTCCACTTTAGTTGAAACATGAAAATAGTTGACTGTGTATGACACTAGACTATGGCCTTCCTTTGTGGAATAATTATTAACAATAAAAACGCGATAGAAATGAGATTATTTACATTTTAGTGTGCTCATCGAGGACAAGGGAGACAACTTTCAAGAAAACACTCACAAAAAGTGAAGTTAAAAAAATATATACTATTTTTGGTTTGATTTTGTTTGGGAGATGTGGAACGCAGACCCAGACATACATGAAGTGCACACCAGTCCACACGATTGGATGATCAGGTAAGTTTACAACCACTAATAATTTTAAGTACTAATATCAGCTGGCACTTCAACACAAGCAGGTGTCTTGTAAACTTGAATTCATCCGTATAAATTCCACTTTAGTTGAAACATGAAAATAGTTGACTGTGTGTATGACACTAGACTATGGCCTTCACTTTGTGAAATAATTATTAACAATAAAATTGCGATAGAAATGAGATTATTTACATTTTAGTGTGCTCATCGAGGACAAGGGAGACAACTTTCAAGAAAACACTCACAAAATGTGAATTTGAGAAAATATATACTATTTTTGGTTTGATTTTGTTTGGGAGATGTGGAACGCAGACCCAGACATACATGAAGTGCACACCAGTCCACACGATTGCATGATCAGGTAAGTGTACAACCACTAATAATTTTAAGTACTAATATCAGCTGGCACTTCAACACAAGCAGGTGTCTTGTAAACTTGAATTCATCCGTATAAATTCCACTTTAGTTGAAACATGAAAATAGTTGACTGTGTGTATGACACTAGACTATGGCCTTCACTTTGTGGAATAATTATTAACAATAAAAACGCGATAGAAATGAGATTATTTACATTTTAGTGTGCTCATCGAGGACAAGGAAGACAACTTTCAAGAAAACACTCACAAAATGTGAATTTGAGAAAATATATACTATCTTTGGTTTGATTTTGTTTGGGAGATGTGGAACGCAGACCCAGACATACATGAAGTGCACACCAGTCCACACGATTGCATGATCAGGTAAGTTTACAACCACTAATAATTTTAAGTACTAATATCAGCTGGCACTTCAACACAAGCAGGTGTCTTGTAAACTTGAATTCATCCGTATAAATTCCAATTTAGTTGAAACATGAAAATAGTTGACTGTGTGTATGACACTAGACTATGGCCTTCACTTTGTGGAATAATTATTAACAATAAAAACGCGATAGAAATGAGATTATTTACATTTTAGTGTGCTCATCGAGGACAAGGGAGACAACTTTCAAGAAAACACTCACAAAATGTGAAGTTGAAAAAATATATACTATTTTTGGTTTGATTTTGTTTGGGAGATGTGGAACGCAGACCCAGACACACATGAAGTGCACACCAGTCCACACGATTGCAAGATCAGGTAGGTTTACAACCACTAATAATTTTAAGTACTAATATCAGCTGGCACTTCAACACAAGCAGGTGTCTTGTAAACTTGAATTCATCCGTATAAATTCCACTTTAGTTGAAACATGAAAATAGTTGACTGTGTGTATGACACTAGACTATGGCCTTCACTTTGTGGAATAATTATTAACAATAAAAACGCGATAGAAATGAGATTATTTACATTTTAGTCTGCTCATCGAGGACAAGGGAGACAACTTTCAAGAAAACACTCACAAAATAGTGAATTTGAGATAATATGTACTATTTTTAGTTTGATTTTGTTGGGGAGAGGTAGAACGCAGACCCAGACATACATGAAGTGCACACCAGTCCACACGATGCATGATCAGGTAAGTTTACAACCACCAATAATTTTAAGTACTAATATCAGCTGGCACTTCAACACAAGCAGGTGTCTTGTAAACTTGAATTCATCCGTATAAATTCCACTTTAGTTGAAACATGAAAATAGTTGACTGTGTGTATGACACTAGACTATGGCCTTCACTTTGTGGAATAATTATTAATAATTAAAACGCGATAGAAATGAGATTATTTACATTTTAGTGTGCTCATCGAGGACAAGGGAGACAACTTTCAAGAAAACACTCACAAAATGTGAAGTTGAAAAAATATATACTATTTTTGGTTTGATTTTGTTTGGGAGATGTGGAACGCAGACCCAGACATACATGAAGTGCACACCAGTCCACACGATTGCATGATCAGGTAAGTTTACAACCACTAATAATTTTAAGTACTAATATCAGCTGGCACTTCAACACAAGCAGGTGTCTTGTAAACTTGAATTCATCCGTATAAATTCCACTTTAGTTGAAACATGAAAATAGTTGACTGTGTGTATGACACTAGACTATGGCCTTCACTTTGTGGAATAATTATTAATAATTAAAACGCGATAGAAATGAGATTATTTACATTTTAGTGTGCTCATCGAGGACAAGGGAGACAACTTTCAAGAAAACACTCACAAAATGTGAAGTTGAGAAAATATATTGTATTTTTGGTTTGATTTTGTATGGGAGAGATGGAACGCAGACCCAGACACACATGAAGTGAAACACCAGTCCACACGATGCATGATCAGGTAAGTTTACAACCACTAAAAATTTTAAGTACTAATATCAGCTGGCACTTCAACACAAGCAGGTGTCTTGTAAACTTGAATTCATCCGTATAAATTCCACTTTAGTTGAAACATGAAAATAGTTGACTGTGTGTATGACACTAGACTATGGCCTTCACTTTGTGGAATAATTATTAACAATAAAAACGCGATAGAAATGAGATTATTTACATTTTAGTGTGCTCATCGAGGACAAGGGAGACAACTTTCAAGAAAACACTCACAAAATGTGAATTTGAGAAAATATATACTATTATTGGTTTGATTTTGATGGGGAGAGGTAGAACGCAGACCCAGACATACATGAAGTGCACACCAGTCCACACGATTGCATGATCAGGTAAGTTTACAACCACTAATAATTTTAAGTACTAATATCAGCTGGCACTTCAACACAAGCAGGTGTCTTGTAAACTTGAATTCATCCGTATAAATTCCACTTTAGTTGAAACATGAAAATAGTTGACTGTGTGTATGACACTAGACTATGGCCTTCACTTTGTGGAATAATTATTAACATAAAAAACCCGATAGAAATGAGATTATTTACATTTTAGTGTGCTCATCGAGGACAAGGGAGACAACTTTCAAGAAAACACTCACAAAATGTGAATTTGAGAAAATATATACTATTTTTGGTTTGATTTTGTTGGGGAGAGGTGGAACGCAGACCCAGACATACATGAAGTGCACACCAGTCCACACGATTGCATGATCAGGTAAGTTTACAACCACTTATAATTTTAAGTACTAATATCAGCTGGCACTTCAACACAAGCAGGTGTCTTGTAAACTTGAATTCATCCGTATAAATTCCACTTTAGTTGAAACATGAAAATAGTTGACTGTGTGTATGACACTAGACTATGGCCTTCACTTTGTGGAATAATTATTAATAATTAAAACGCGATAGAAGTGAGATTATTTACATTTTAGTGTGCTCATCGAGGACAAGGGAGACAACTTTCAAGAAAACACTCACAAAATGTGAAGTTGAGAAAATATATTGTATTTTTGGTTTGATTTTGTATGGGAGAGATGGAACGCAGACCCAGACACACATGAAGTGAAACACCAGTCCACACGATGCATGATCAGGTAAGTTTACAACCACTAATAATTTTAAGTACTAATATCAGCTGGCACTTCAACACAAGCAGGTGTCTTGTAAACTTGAATTCATCCGTATAAATTCCACTTTAGTTGAAACATGAAAATAGTTGACTGTGTGTATGACACTAGACTATGGCCTTCACTTTGTGGAATAATTATTAACAATAAAAACGCGATAGAAATGAGATTATTTACATTTTAGTGTGCTCATCGAGGACAAGGGAGACAACTTTCAAGAAAACACTCACAAAATGTGAATTTGAGAAAATATATACTATTATTGGTTTGATTTTGTTGGGGAGAGGTGGAACGCAGACCCAGACATACATGAAGTGCACACCAGTCCACACGATTGCATGATCAGGTAAGTTTACAACCACTAATAATTTTAAGTACTAATATCAGCTGGCACTTCAACACAAGCAGGTGTCTTGTAAACTTGAATTCATCCGTATAAATTCCACTTTAGTTGAAACATGAAAATAGTTGACTGTGTGTATGACACTAGACTATGGCCTTCACTTTGTGGAATAATTATTAACATAAAAAACCCGATAGAAATGAGATTATTTACATTTTAGTGTGCTCATCGAGGACAAGGGAGACAACTTTCAAGAAAACACTCACAAAATGTGAATTTGAGAAAATATATACTATTTTTGGTTTGATTTTGTTGGGGAGGGGTGGAACGCAGACCCAGACATACATGAAGTGCACACCAGTCCACACGATTGCATGATCAGGTAAGTTTACAACCACTTATAATTTTAAGTACTAATATCAGCTGGCACTTCAACACAAGCAGGTGTCTTGTAAACTTGAATTTATCCGTATAAATTCCACTTTAGTTGAAACATGAAAATAGTTGACTGTGTGTATGACACTAGACTATGGCCTTCACTTTGTGGAATAATTATTAACAATTAAAACGCGATAGAAATGAGATTATTTACATTTTAGTGTGCTCATCGAGGACAAGGGAGACAACTTTCAAGAAAACACTCACAAAATATGAAGTTGAAAAAATATATTCTATTTTTGGTTTGATTTTGTTTGGGAGAGATGGAACGCAGACCCAGACATACATGAAGTGCACACCAGTCAACACGATTGCATGATCAGGTAAGTTTACAACCACTAATAATTTTAAGTACTAATATCAGCTGGCACTTCAACACAAGCAGGTGTCTTGTAAACTTGAATTCATCCGTATAAATTCCACTTTAGTTGAAACATGAAAATAGTTGACTGTGTGTATGACACTAGACTATGGCCTTCACTTTGTGGAATAATTATTAACAATAAAAACGCGATAGAAATGAGATTATTTACATTTTAGTGTGCTCATCGAGGACAAGGGAGACAACTTTCAAGAAATCACTCAAAAATAGTGAATTTGAGAAAATATATACTATATTTGGTTTGATTTTGTTTGGGAGATGTGGAACGCAGACCCAGACATACATGAAGTGCACACCAGTCCACACGATGCATGATCAGGTAAGTTTACAACCACTAATAATTTTAAGTACTAATATCAGCTGGCACTTCAACACAAGCAGGTGTCTTGTAAACTTGAATTCATCCGTAGAAATTCCAATTTAGTTGAAACATGAAAATAGTTGACTGTGTGTATGACACTAGACTATGGCCTTCACTTTGTGGAATAATTATTAACAATAAAAACGCGATAGAAATGAGATTATTTACATTTTAGTGTGCTCATCGAGGACAAGGGAGACAACTTTCAAGAAATCACTCAAAAATAGTGAATTTGAGAAAATATATACTATATTTGGTTGGATTTTGTTTGGGAGATGTGGAACGCAGACCCAGACATACATGAAGTGCAACACCAGTCCACACGATGCATGATCAGGTAAGTTTACAACCACTAATAAGTTTAAGTACTAATATCAGCTGGCACTTCAACACAAGCAGGTGTCTTGTAAACTTGAATTCATCCGTAGAAATTCCACTTTAGTTGAAACATGAAAATAGTTGACTGTGTGTATGACACTAGACAATGGCCTTCACTTTGTGGAATAATTATTAACAATAAAAACGCGATAGAAATGAGATTATTTACATTTTAGTGTGCTCATCGAGGACAAGGGAGACAACTTTCAAGAAAACACTCACAAAATGTGAATTTGAGAAAATATATACTATTTTTGGTTTGATTTTGTTTGGGAGATGTGGAACGCAGACCCAGACATACATGAAGTGCACACCAGTCCACACGATTGCATGATCAGGTAAGTTTACAACCACTAATAATTTTAAGTACTAATATCAGCTGGCACTTCAACACAAGCAGGTGTCTTGTAAACTTGAATTCATCCGTATAAATTCCACTTTAGTTGAAACATGAAAATAGTTGACTGTGTGTATGACACTAGACTATGGCCTTCACTTTGTGGAATAATTATTAACAATAAACAGGCGATTAAAATGAGATTATTTACATTTTAGTGTGCTCATCGAGGACAAGGTAGACAACTTTCAAGAAAACACTCACAAAATGTGAAGTTGAAAAAATATATTGTATTTTTGGTTTGATTTTGTTTGGGAGATGTGGAACGCAGACCCAGACACACATGAAGTGCACACCAGTCCACACGATTGCATGATCAGGTAGGTTTACAACCACTAATAATTTTAAGTACTAATATCAGCTGGCACTTCAACACAAGCAGGTGTCTTGTAAACTTGAATTCATCCGTATAAATTCCACTTTAGTTGAAACATGAAAATAGTTGACTGTGTGTATGACACTAGACTATTGCCTTCACTTTGTGGAAAAATTATTAATAATTAAAACGCGATAGAAATGAGATTATTTACATTTTAGTGTGCTCATCGAGGACAAGGGAGACAACTTTCAAGAAAACACTCACAAAATGTGAAGTTGAGAAAATATATAGTATTTTTGGTTTGATTTTGTTGGGGAGAGATGGAACGCACACCCAGACACACATGAAGTGAATCACCAGTCCACACGATGCATGATCAGGTAAGTTTACAACCACCAATAATTTTAAGTACTAATATCAGCTGGCACTTCAACACAAGCAGGTGTCTTGTAAACTTGAATTCATCCGTATAAATTCCACTTTAGTTGAAACATGAAAATAGTTGACTGTGTGTATGACACTAGACTATGGCCTTCACTTTGTGGAATAATTATTAATAATTAAAACGCGATAGAAATGAGATTATTTACATTTTAGTGTGCTCATCGAGGACAAGGGAGACAACTTTCAAGAAAACACTCACAAAATGTGAAGTTGAGAAAATATATTGTATTTTTGGTTTGATTTTGTATGGGAGAGATGGAACGCAGACCCAGACACACATGAAGTGAAACACCAGTCCACACGATGCATGATCAGGTAAGTTTACAACCACTAATAATTTTAAGTACTAATATCAGCTGGCACTTCAACACAAGCAGGTGTCTTGTAAACTTGAATTCATCCGTATAAATTCCACTTTAGTTGAAACATGAAAATAGTTGACTGTGTGTATGACACTAGACTATGGCCTTCACTTTGTGGAATAATTATTAACAATAAAAACGCGATAGAAATGAGATTATTTACATTTTAGTGTGCTCATCGAGGACAAGGGAGACAACTTTCAAGAAAACACTCACAAAATGTGAATTTGAGAAAATATATACTATTATTGGTTTGATTTTGTTGGGGAGAGGTGGAACGCAGACCCAGACATACATGAAGTGCACACCAGTCCACACGATTGCATGATCAGGTAAGTTTACAACCACTAATAATTTTAAGTACTAATATCAGCTGGCACTTCAACACAAGCAGGTGTCTTGTAAACTTGAATTCATCCGTATAAATTCCACTTTAGTTGAAACATGAAAATAGTTGACTGTGTGTATGACACTAGACTATGGCCTTCACTTTGTGGAATAATTATTAACATAAAAAACCCGATAGAAATGAGATTATTTACATTTTAGTGTGCTCATCGAGGACAAGGGAGACAACTTTCAAGAAAACACTCACAAAATGTGAATTTGAGAAAATATATACTATTTTTGGTTTGATTTTGTTGGGGAGGGGTGGAACGCAGACCCAGACATACATGAAGTGCACACCAGTCCACACGATTGCATGATCAGGTAAGTTTACAACCACTTATAATTTTAAGTACTAATATCAGCTGGCACTTCAACACAAGCAGGTGTCTTGTAAACTTGAATTTATCCGTATAAATTCCACTTTAGTTGAAACATGAAAATAGTTGACTGTGTGTATGACACTAGACTATGGCCTTCACTTTGTGGAATAATTATTAACAATTAAAACGCGATAGAAATGAGATTATTTACATTTTAGTGTGCTCATCGAGGACAAGGGAGACAACTTTCAAGAAAACACTCACAAAATATGAAGTTGAAAAAATATATTCTATTTTTGGTTTGATTTTGTTTGGGAGAGATGGAACGCAGACCCAGACATACATGAAGTGCACACCAGTCAACACGATTGCATGATCAGGTAAGTTTACAACCACTAATAATTTTAAGTACTAATATCAGCTGGCACTTCAACACAAGCAGGTGTCTTGTAAACTTGAATTCATCCGTATAAATTCCACTTTAGTTGAAACATGAAAATAGTTGACTGTGTGTATGACACTAGACTATGGCCTTCACTTTGTGGAATAATTATTAACAATAAAAACGCGATAGAAATGAGATTATTTACATTTTAGTGTGCTCATCGAGGACAAGGGAGACAACTTTCAAGAAATCACTCAAAAATAGTGAATTTGAGAAAATATATACTATATTTGGTTGGATTTTGTTTGGGAGATGTGGAACGCAGACCCAGACATACATGAAGTGCAACACCAGTCCACACGATGCATGATCAGGTAAGTTTACAACCACTAATAAGTTTAAGTACTAATATCAGCTGGCACTTCAACACAAGCAGGTGTCTTGTAAACTTGAATTCATCCGTAGAAATTCCACTTTAGTTGAAACATGAAAATAGTTGACTGTGTGTATGACACTAGACAATGGCCTTCACTTTGTGGAATAATTATTAACAATAAAAACGCGATAGAAATGAGATTATTTACATTTTAGTGTGCTCATCGAGGACAAGGGAGACAACTTTCAAGAAAACACTCACAAAATGTGAATTTGAGAAAATATATACTATTTTTGGTTTGATTTTGTTTGGGAGATGTGGAACGCAGACCCAGACATACATGAAGTGCACACCAGTCCACACGATTGCATGATCAGGTAAGTTTACAACCACTAATAATTTTAAGTACTAATATCAGCTGGCACTTCAACACAAGCAGGTGTCTTGTAAACTTGAATTCATCCGTATAAATTCCACTTTAGTTGAAACATGAAAATAGTTGACTGTGTGTATGACACTAGACTATGGCCTTCACTTTGTGGAATAATTATTAACAATAAACAGGCGATTAAAATGAGATTATTTACATTTTAGTGTGCTCATCGAGGACAAGGTAGACAACTTTCAAGAAAACACTCACAAAATGTGAAGTTGAAAAAATATATTGTATTTTTGGTTTGATTTTGTTTGGGAGATGTGGAACGCAGACCCAGACACACATGAAGTGCACACCAGTCCACACGATTGCATGATCAGGTAGGTTTACAACCACTAATAATTTTAAGTACTAATATCAGCTGGCACTTCAACACAAGCAGGTGTCTTGTAAACTTGAATTCATCCGTATAAATTCCACTTTAGTTGAAACATGAAAATAGTTGACTGTGTGTATGACACTAGACTATTGCCTTCACTTTGTGGAAAAATTATTAATAATTAAAACGCGATAGAAATGAGATTATTTACATTTTAGTGTGCTCATCGAGGACAAGGGAGACAACTTTCAAGAAAACACTCACAAAATGTGAAGTTGAGAAAATATATAGTATTTTTGGTTTGATTTTGTTGGGGAGAGATGGAACGCACACCCAGACACACATGAAGTGAATCACCAGTCCACACGATGCATGATCAGGTAAGTTTACAACCACCAATAATTTTAAGTACTAATATCAGCTGGCACTTCAACACAAGCAGGTGTCTTGTAAACTTGAATTCATCCGTATAAATTCCACTTTAGTTGAAACATGAAAATAGTTGACTGTGTGTATGACACTAGACTATGGCCTTCACTTTGTGGAATAATTATTAATAATTAAAACGCGATAGAAATGAGATTATTTACATTTTAGTGTGCTCATCGAGGACAAGGGAGACAACTTTCAAGAAAACACTCACAAAATGTGAAGTTGAGAAAATATATTGTATTTTTGGTTTGATTTTGTAGGGGAGAGATGGAACGCAGACCCAGACACACATGAAGTGAAACACCAGTCCACACGATGCATGATCAGGTAAGTTTACAACCACTAAAAATTTTAAGTACTAATATCAGCTGGCACTTCAACACAAGCAGGTGTCTTGTAAACTTGAATTCATCCGTATAAATTCCACTTTAGTTGAAACATGAAAATAGTTGACTGTGTGTATGACACTAGACTATGGCCTTCACTTTGTGGAATAATTATTAACAATAAAAACGCGATAGAAATGAGATTATTTACATTTTAGTGTGCTCATCGAGGACAAGGGAGACAACTTTCAAGAAAACACTCACAAAATAGTGAATTTGAGAAAATATGTACTATTTTTGGTTTGATTTTGTTGGGGAGAGGTGGAACGCAGACCCAGACATACATGAAGTGCACACCAGTCCACACGATGCCTGATCAGGTAAGTTTACAACCACTAATAATTTTAAGTACTAATATCAGCTGGCACTTCAACACAAGCAGGTGTCTTGTAAACTTGAATTCATCCGTATAAATTCCACTTTAGTTGAAACATGAAAATAGTTGACTGTGTGTATGACATTAGACTATGGCCTTCACTTTATGGAATAATTATTAATAATTAAAACGCGATAGAAATGAGATTATTTACATTTTAGTGTGCTCATCGAGGACAAGGGAGACAACTTTCAAGAAAACACTCACAAAGTGTGAAGTTGAGAAAATATATTGTATTTTTGGTTTGATTTTGTAGGGGAGAGATGGAACGCAGACCCAGACACACATGAAGTGAAACACCAGTCCACACGATGCATGATCAGGTAAGTTTACAACCACTAAAAATTTTAAGTACTAATATCAGCTGGCACTTCAACACAAGCAGGTGTCTTGTAAACTTGAATTCATCCGTATAAATTCCACTTTAGTTGAAACATGAAAATAGTTGACTGTGTGTATGACACTAGACTATGGCCTTCACTTTGTGGAATAATTATTAACAATAAAAACGCGGTAGAAATGAGATTATTTACATTTTAGTGTGCTCATCGAGGACAAGGGAGACAACTTTCAAGAAAACACTCAAAAATAGTGAATTTGAGAAAATATGTACTATTTTTGGTTTGATTTTGTTGGGGAGAGGTGGAACGCAGACCCAGACATACATGAAGTACACACCAGTCCACACGATGCATGATCAGGTAAGTTTACAACCACTAATAATTTTAAGTACTAATATCAGCTGGCACTTCAACACAAGCAGGTGTCTTGTAAACTTGAATTCATCCGTATAAATTCCACTTTAGTTGAAACATGAAAATAGTTGACTGTGTGTATGACATTAGACTATGGCCTTCACTTTATGGAATAATTATTAATAATTAAAACGCGATAGAAATGAGATTATTTACATTTTAGTGTGCTCATCGAGGACAAGGGAGACAACTTTCAAGAAAACACTCACAAAATGTGAATTTGAGAAAATATAAATACTATTTTTGGTTAGATTTTGTTTGGGAGATGTGGAACGCAGACCCAGACATACATGAAGTGCACACCAGTCCACACGATTGCATGATCAGGTAAGTTTACAACCACTAATAATTTTAAGTACTAATATCAGCTGGCACTTCAACACAAGCAGGTGTCTTGTAAACTTGAATTCATCCGTATAAATTCCACTTTAGTTGAAACATGAAAATAGTTGACTGTGTGTATGACACTAGACTATGGCCTTCACTTTGTGGAAAAATTATTAATAATTAAAACGCGATAGAAATGAGATTATTTACATTTTAGTGTGCTCATCGAGAACAACGGAGACAACTTTCAAGAAAACACTCACAAAATGTGAAGTTGAGAAAAAATAATGTATTTTTGGTTTGATTTTGTTGGGGAGAAATGAAACGCAGACCCAGACACACATGAAGTGCAACACCAGTCCACACGATGCATGATCAGGTAAGTTTACAACCACTAATAATTTTAAGTACTAATATCAGCTGGCACTTCAACACAAGCAGGTGTCTTGTAAACTTGAATTCATCCGTATAAATTCCACTTTAGTTGAAACATGAAAATAGTTGACTGTGTGTATGACACTAGACTATGGCCTTCACTTTGTGGAATAATTATTAACAATTAAAACGCGATAGAAATGAGATTATTTACATTTTAGTGTGCTCATCGAGGACAAGGGAGACAACTTTCAAGAAAACACTCACAAAATGTGAAGTTGAAAAAATATATACTATTTTTGGTTTGATTTTGTTTGGGAGATGTGGAACGCAGACCCAGACATACATGAAGTGCACACCAGTCCACACGATTGCATGATCAGGTAAGTTTACAACCACTAATAATTTTAAGTACTAATATCAGCTGGCACTTCAACACAAGCAGGTGTCTTGTAAACTTGAATTCATCCGTATAAATTCCACTTTAGTTGAAACATGAAAATAGTTGACTGTGTGTATGACACTAGACTATGGCCTTCACTTTGTGGAATAATTATTAATAATTAAAACGCGATAGAAATGAGATTATTTACATTTTAGTGTGCTCATCGAGGACAAGGGAGACAACTTTCAAGAAAACACTCACAAAATGTGAAGTTGAGAAAATATATTGTATTTTTGGTTTGATTTTGTATGGGAGAGATGGAACGCAGACCCAGACACACATGAAGTGAAACACCAGTCCACACGATGCATGATCAGGTAAGTTTACAACCACCAATAATTTTAAGTACTAATATCAGCTGGCACTTCAACACAAGCAGGTGTCTTGTAAACTTGAATTCATCCGTATAAATTCCACTTTAGTTGAAACATGAAAATAGTTGACTGTGTGTATGACACTAGACTATGGCCTTCACTTTGTGGAATAATTATTAATAATTAAAACGCGATAGAAATGAGATTATTTACATTTTAGTGTGCTCATCGAGGACAAGGGAGACAACTTTCAAGAAAACACTCACAAAATGTGAAGTTGAAAAAATATATACTATTTTTGGTTTGATTTTGTTTGGGAGATGTGGAACGCAGACCCAGACATACATGAAGTGCACACCAGTCCACACGATTGCATGATCAGGTAAGTTTACAACCACTAATAATTTTAAGTACTAATATCAGCTGGCACTTCAACACAAGCAGGTGTCTTGTAAACTTGAATTCATCCGTATAAATTCCACTTTAGTTGAAACATGAAAATAATTGACTGTGTGTATGACACTAGACTATGGCCTTCACTTTGTGGAATAATTATTAATAATTAAAACGCGATAGAAATGAGATTATTTACATTTTAGTGTGCTCATCGAGGACAAGGGAGACAACTTTCAAGAAAACACTCACAAAATGTGAAGTTGAGAAAATATATTGTATTTTTGGTTTGATTTTGTAGGGGAGAGATGGAACGCAGACCCAGACACACATGAAGTGAAACACCAGTCCACACGACGCATGATCAGGTAAGTTTACAACCACTAAAAATTTTAAGTACTAATATCAGCTGGCACTTCAACACAAGCAGGTGTCTTGTAAACTTGAATTCATCCGTATAAATTCCACTTTAGTTGAAACATGAAAATAGTTGACTGTGTGTATGACACTAGACTATGGCCTTCACTTTGTGGAATAATTATTAACAAAAAAAACGCGATAGAAATGAGATTATTTACATTTTAGTGTGCTCATCGAGGACAAGGGAGACAACTTTCAAGAAAACACTCACAAAATGTGAAGTTGAGAAAATATATACTATTTTTGGTTTGATTTTGTTGGGGAGAGGTGGAACGCAGACCCAGACATACATGAAGTGCACACCAGTCCACACGATTGCATGATCAGGTAAGTTTACAACCACTAATAATTTTAAGTACTAATATCAGCTGGCACTTCAACACAAGCAGGTGTCTTGTAAACTTGAATTCATCCGTATAAATTCCACTTTAGTTGAAACATGAAAATAGTTGACTGTGTGTATGACACTAGACTATGGCCTTCACTTTGTGGAATAATTATTAACAATAAAAACGCGATAGAAATGAGATTATTTACATTTTAGTCTGCTCATCGAGGACAGGGGAGACAACTTTCAAGAAATCACTCAAAAATAGTGAATTTGAGAAAATATATACTATATTTGGTTTGATTTTGTTGGGGAGAGGTGGAACGCAGACCCAGACATACATGAAGTGCACACCAGTCCACACGATGCATGATCAGGTAAGTTTACAACCACTAATAATTTTAAGTACTAATATCAGCTGGCACTTCAACACAAGCAGGTGTCTTGTAAACTTGAATTCATCCGTATAAATTCCAATTTAGTTGAAACATGAAAATAGTTGACTGTGTGTATGACACTAGACTATGGCCTTCACTTTGTGGAATAATTATTAACAATAAACAGGCGATTAAAATGAGATTATTTACATTTTAGTGTGCTCATCGAGGACAAGGTAGACAACTTTCAAGAAAACACTCACAAAATGTGAAGTTGAAAAAATATATACTATTTTTGGTTTGATTTTGTTTGGGAGATGTGGAACGCAGACCCAGACATACATGAAGTGCACACCAGTCCACACGATTGCATGATCAGGTAGGTTTACAACCACCAATAATTTTAAGTACTAATATCAGCTGGCACTTCAACACAAGCAGGTGTCTTGTAAACTTGAATTCATCCGTATAAATTCCACTTTAGTTGAAACATGAAAATAGTTGACTGTGTGTATGACACTAGACAATGGCCTTCACTTTGTGGAATAATTATTAACAATAAAAACGCGATAGAAATGAGATTATTTACATTTTAGTGTGCTCATCGAGGACAAGGGAGACAACTTTCAAGAAAACACTCACAAAATAGTGAATTTGAGATAATATGTACTATTTTTAGTTTGATTTTGTTGGGGAGAGGTAGAACGCAGACCCAGACATACATGAAGTGCACACCAGTCCACACGATTGCATGATCAGGTAAGTTTACAACCACTAATAATTTTAAGTACTAATATCAGCTGGCACTTCAACACAAGCAGGTGTCTTGTAAACTTGAATTCATCCGTATAAATTCCACTTTAGTTGAAACATGAAAATAGTTGACTGTGTGTATGACACTAGACTATGGCCTTCACTTTGTGGAATAATTATTAATAATTAAAACGCGATAGAAATGAGATTATTTACATTTTAGTGTGCTCATCGAGGACAAGGGAGACAACTTTCAAGAAAACACTCACAAAATGTGAAGTTGAAAAAATATATACTATTTTTGGTTTGATTTTGTTTGGGAGATGTGGAACGCAGACCCAGACATACATGAAGTGCACACCAGTCCACACGATTGCATGATCAGGTAAGTTTACAACCACTAATAATTTTAAGTACTAATATCAGCTGGCACTTCAACACAAGCAGGTGTCTTGTAAACTTGAATTCATCCGTATAAATTCCACTTTAGTTGAAACATGAAAATAGTTGACTGTGTGTATGACACTAGACTATGGCCTTCACTTTGTGGAATAATTATTAACAATAAAAACGCGATAGAAATGAGATTATTTACATTTTAGTGTGCTCATCGAGGACAAGGGAGACAACTTTCAAGAAAACACTCAAAAATAGTGAATTTGAGAAAATATGTACTATTTTTGGTTTGATTTTGTTGGGGAGAGGTGGAACGCAGACCCAGACATACATGAAGTACACACCAGTCCACACGATGCATGATCAGGTAAGTTTACAACCACTAATAATTTTAAGTACTAATATCAGCTGGCACTTCAACACAAGCAGGTGTCTTGTAAACTTGAATTCATCCGTATAAATTCCACTTTAGTTGAAACATGAAAATAGTTGACTGTGTGTATGACACTAGACTATGGCCTTCACTTTGTGGAATAATTATTAACAAAAAAAACGCGATAGAAATGAGATTATTTACATTTTAGTGTGCTCATCGAGGACAAGGGAGACAACTTTCAAGAAAACACTCACAAAATGTGAAGTTGAGAAAATATATTGTATTTTTGGTTTGATTTTGTTTGGGAGAGATGGAACGCAGACCCAGACACACATGAAGTGAAACACCAGTCCACACGATGCATGATCAGGTAAGTTTACAACCACTAATAATTTTAAGTACTAATATCAGCTGGCACTTCAACACAAGCAGGTGTCTTGTAAACTTGAATTCATCCGTATAAATTCCACTTTAGTTGAAACATGAAAATAGTTGACTGTGTGTATGACACTAGACTATGGCCTTCACTTTGTGGAATAATTATTAACAATTAAAACGCGATAGAAATGAGATTATTTACATTTTAGTGTGCTCATCGAGGACAAGGAAGACAACTTTCAAGAAAACACTCACAAAATGTGAAGTTGAAAAAATATATACTATTTTTGGTTTGATTTTGTTTGGGAGATGTGGAACGCAGACCCAGACATACATGAAGTGCACACCAGTCCACACGATTGCATGATCAGGTAAGTTTACAACCACTAATAATTTTAAGTACTAATATCAGCTGGCACTTCAACACAAGCAGGTGTCTTGTAAACTTGAATTCATCCGTATAAATTCCACTTTAGTTGAAACATGAAAATAGTTGACTGTGTGTATGACACTAGACTATGGCCTTCACTTTGTGGAATAATTATTAATAATTAAAACGCGATAGAAATGAGATTATTTACATTTTAGTGTGCTCATCGAGGACAAGGGAGACAACTTTCAAGAAAACACTCACAAAATGTGAAGTTGAGAAAATATATTGTATTTTTGGTTTGATTTTGTATGGGAGAGATGGAACGCAGACCCAGACACACATGAAGTGAAACACCAGTCCACACGATGCATGATCAGGTAAGTTTACAACCACCAATAATTTTAAGTACTAATATCAGCTGGCACTTCAACACAAGCAGGTGTCTTGTAAACTTGAATTCATCCGTATAAATTCCACTTTAGTTGAAACATGAAAATAGTTGACTGTGTGTATGACACTAGACTATGGCCTTCACTTTGTGGAATAATTATTAATAATTAAAACGCGATAGAAATGAGATTATTTACATTTTAGTGTGCTCATCGAGGACAAGGGAGACAACTTTCAAGAAAACACTCACAAAATGTGAAGTTGAAAAAATATATACTATTTTTGGTTTGATTTTGTTTGGGAGATGTGGAACGCAGACCCAGACATACATGAAGTGCACACCAGTCCACACGATTGCATGATCAGGTAAGTTTACAACCACTAATAATTTTAAGTACTAATATCAGCTGGCACTTCAACACAAGCAGGTGTCTTGTAAACTTGAATTCATCCGTATAAATTCCACTTTAGTTGAAACATGAAAATAATTGACTGTGTGTATGACACTAGACTATGGCCTTCACTTTGTGGAATAATTATTAATAATTAAATGCGATAGAAATGAGATTATTTACATTTTAGTGTGCTCATCGAGGACAAGGGAGACAACTTTCAAGAAAACACTCACAAAATGTGAAGTTGAGAAAATATATTGTATTTTTGGTTTGATTTTGTAGGGGAGAGATGGAACGCAGACCCAGACACACATGAAGTGAAACACCAGTCCACACGACGCATGATCAGGTAAGTTTACAACCACTAAAAATTTTAAGTACTAATATCAGCTGGCACTTCAACACAAGCAGGTGTCTTGTAAACTTGAATTCATCCGTATAAATTCCACTTTAGTTGAAACATGAAAATAGTTGACTGTGTGTATGACACTAGACTATGGCCTTCACTTTGTGGAATAATTATTAACAAAAAAAACGCGATAGAAATGAGATTATTTACATTTTAGTGTGCTCATCGAGGACAAGGGAGACAACTTTCAAGAAAACACTCACAAAATGTGAAGTTGAGAAAATATATACTATTTTTGGTTTGATTTTGTTGGGGAGAGGTGGAACGCAGACCCAGACATACATGAAGTGCACACCAGTCCACACGATTGCATGATCAGGTAAGTTTACAACCACTAATAATTTTAAGTACTAATATCAGCTGGCACTTCAACACAAGCAGGTGTCTTGTAAACTTGAATTCATCCGTATAAATTCCACTTTAGTTGAAACATGAAAATAGTTGACTGTGTGTATGACACTAGACTATGGCCTTCACTTTGTGGAATAATTATTAACAATAAAAACGCGATAGAAATGAGATTATTTACATTTTAGTCTGCTCATCGAGGACAGGGGAGACAACTTTCAAGAAATCACTCAAAAATAGTGAATTTGAGAAAATATATACTATATTTGGTTTGATTTTGTTTGGGGAGAGGTGGAACGCAGACCCAGACATACATGAAGTGCACACCAGTCCACACGATGCATGATCAGGTAAGTTTACAACCACTAATAATTTTAAGTACTAATATCAGCTGGCACTTCAACACAAGCAGGTGTCTTGTAAACTTGAATTCATCCGTATAAATTCCAATTTAGTTGAAACATGAAAATAGTTGACTGTGTGTATGACACTAGACTATGGCCTTCACTTTGTGGAATAATTATTAACAATAAACAGGCGATTAAAATGAGATTATTTACATTTTAGTGTGCTCATCGAGGACAAGGTAGACAACTTTCAAGAAAACACTCACAAAATGTGAAGTTGAAAAAATATATACTATTTTTGGTTTGATTTTGTTTGGGAGATGTGGAACGCAGACCCAGACATACATGAAGTGCACACCAGTCCACACGATTGCATGATCAGGTAGGTTTACAACCACCAATAATTTTAAGTACTAATATCAGCTGGCACTTCAACACAAGCAGGTGTCTTGTAAACTTGAATTCATCCGTATAAATTCCACTTTAGTTGAAACATGAAAATAGTTGACTGTGTGTATGACACTAGACAATGGCCTTCACTTTGTGGAATAATTATTAACAATAAAAACGCGATAGAAATGAGATTATTTACATTTTAGTGTGCTCATCGAGGACAAGGGAGACAACTTTCAAGAAAACACTCACAAAATAGTGAATTTGAGATAATATGTACTATTTTTGGTTTGATTTTGGTGGGGAGAGGTAGAACGCAGACCCAGACATACATGAAGTGCACACCAGTCCACACGATTGCATGATCAGGTAAGTTTACAACCACTAATAATTTTAAGTACTAATATCAGCTGGCACTTCAACACAAGCAGGTGTCTTGTAAACTTGAATTCATCCGTATAAATTCCACTTTAGTTGAAACATGAAAATAGTTGACTGTGTGTATGACACTAGACTATGGCCTTCACTTTGTGGAATAATTATTAATAATTAAAACGCGATAGAAATGAGATTATTTACATTTTAGTGTGCTCATCGAGGACAAGGGAGACAACTTTCAAGAAAACACTCACAAAATGTGAAGTTGAAAAAATATATACTATTTTTGGTTTGATTTTGTTTGGGAGATGTGGAACGCAGACCCAGACATACATGAAGTGCACACCAGTCCACACGATTGCATGATCAGGTAAGTTTACAACCACTAATAATTTTAAGTACTAATATCAGCTGGCACTTCAACACAAGCAGGTGTCTTGTAAACTTGAATTCATCCGTATAAATTCCACTTTAGTTGAAACATGAAAATAGTTGACTGTGTGGATGACATTAGACTATGGCCTTCACTTTATGGATTAATTATTAATAATTAAAACGCGATAGAAATGAGATTATTTACATTTTAGTGTGCTCATCGAGGACAAGGGAGACAACTTTCAAGAAAACACTCACAAAATGTGAAGTTGAGAAAATATATTGTATTTTTGGTTTGATTTTGTTTGGGAGATGTGGAACGCAGACCCAGACATACATGAAGTGCACACCAGTCCACACGATTGCATGATCAGGTAAGTTTACAACCACTAATAATTTTAAGTACTAATATCAGCTGGCACTTCAACACAAGCAGGTGTCTTGTAAACTTGAATTCATCCGTATAAATTCCACTTTAGTTGAAACATGAAAATAGTTGACTGTGTGTATGACACTAGACTATGGCCTTCACTTTGTGGAAAAATTATTAATAATTAAAACGCGATAGAAATGAGATTATTTACATTTTAGTGTGCTCATCGAGGACAAGGGAGACAACTTTCAAGAAAACACTCACAAAATGTGAAGTTGAGAAAATATATTGTATTTTTGGTTTGATTTTGTAGGGGAGAGATGGAACGCAGACCCAGACACACATGAAGTGAAACACCAGTCCACACGATGCATGATCAGGTAAGTTTACAACCACCAATAATTTTAAGTACTAATATCAGCTGGCACTTCAACACAAGCAGGTGTCTTGTAAACTTGAATTCATCCGTATAAATTCCACTTTAGTTGAAACATGAAAATAGTTGACTGTGTGTATGACACTAGACTATGGCCTTCACTTTGTGGTATAGTTATTAACAATAAAAACGCGATAGAAATGAGATTATTTACATTTTAGTGTGCTCATCGAGGACAAGGGAGACAACTTTCAAGAAAACACTCAAAAATAGTGAATTTGAGAAAATATGTACTATTTTTGGTTTGATTTTGTTGGGGAGAGGTGGAACGCAGACCCAGACATACATGAAGTGCACACCAGTCCACACGATGCATGATCAGGTAAGTTTACAACCACTAATAATTTTAAGTACTAATATCAGCTGGCACTTCAACACAAGCAGGTGTCTTGTAAACTTGAATTCATCCGTATAAATTCCAATTTAGTTGAAACATGAAAATAGTTGACTGTGTGTATGACATTAGACTATGGCCTTCACTTTATGGAATAATTATTAATAATTAAAACGCGATAGAAATGAGATTATTTACATTTTAGTGTGCTCATCGAGGACAAGGGAGACAACTTTCAAGAAAACACTCACAAAATGTGAAGTTGAGAAAATATATTGTATTTTTGGTTTGATTTTGTTTGGGAGATGTGGAACGCAGACCCAGACATACATGAAGTGCACACCAGTCCACACGATTGCATGATCAGGTAAGTTTACAACCACTAATAATTTTAAGTACTAATATCAGCTGGCACTTCAACACAAGCAGGTGTCTTGTAAACTTGAATTCATCCGTATAAATTCCACTTTAGTTGAAACATGAAAATAGTTGACTGTGTGTATGACACTAGACTATGGCCTTCACTTTGTGGAATAATTATTAACAAAAAAAACGCGATAGAAATGAGATTATTTACATTTTAGTGTGCTCATCGAGGACAAGGGAGACAACTTTCAAGAAAACACTCACAAAATGTGAAGTTGAGAAAATATATTGTATTTTTGGTTTGATTTTGTAGGGGAGAGATGGAACGCAGACCCAGACACACATGAAGTGAAACACCAGTCCACACGATGCATGATCAGGTAAGTTTACAACCACCAATAATTTTAAGTACTAATATCAGCTGGCACTTCAACACAAGCAGGTGTCTTGTAAACTTGAATTCATCCGTATAAATTCCACTTTAGTTGAAACATGAAAATAGTTGACTGTGTGTATGACACTAGACTATGGCCTTCACTTTGTGGTATAATTATTAACAATAAAAACGCGATAGAAATGAGATTATTTACATTTTAGTGTGCTCATCGAGGACAAGGGAGACAACTTTCAAGAAAACACTCAAAAATAGTGAATTTGAGAAAATATGTACTATTTTTGGTTTGATTTTGTTGGGGAGAGGTGGAACGCAGACCCAGACATACATGAAGTGCACACCAGTCCACACGATGCATGATCAGGTAAGTTTACAACCACTAATAATTTTAAGTACTAATATCAGCTGGCACTTCAACACAAGCAGGTGTCTTGTAAACTTGAATTCATCCGTATAAATTCCACTTTAGTTGAAACATGAAAATAGTTGACTGTGTGTATGACATTAGACTATGGCCTTCACTTTATGGAATAATTATTAATAATTAAAACGCGATAGAAATGAGATTATTTACATTTTAGTGTGCTCATCGAGGACAAGGGAGACAACTTTCAAGAAAACACTCACAAAATGTGAAGTTGAGAAAATATATTGTATTTTTGGTTTGATTTTGTTTGGGAGATGTGGAACGCAGACCCAGACATACATGAAGTGCACACCAGTCCACACGATTGCATGATCAGGTAAGTTTACAACCACTAATAATTTTAAGTACTAATATCAGCTGGCACTTCAACACAAGCAGGTGTCTTGTAAACTTGAATTCATCCGTATAAATTCCACTTTAGTTGAAACATGAAAATAGTTGACGGTGTGTATGACACTAGACTATGGCCTTCACTTTGTGGAAAAATTATTAATAATTAAAACGCGATAGAAATGAGATTATTTACATTTTAGTGTGCTCATCGAGGACAAGGGAGACAACTTTCAAGAAAACACTCACAAAATGTGAAGTTGAGAAAATATATTGTATTTTTGGTTTGATTTTGTAGGGGAGAGATGGAACGCAGACCCAGACACACATGAAGTGCAACACCAGTCCACACGATGCATGATCAGGTAAGTTTACAACCACTAATAATTTTAAGTACTAATATCAGCTGGCACTTCAACACAAGCAGGTGTCTTGTAAACTTGAATTCATCCGTATAAATTCCACTTTAGTTGAAACATGAAAATAGTTGACTGTGTGTATGACACTAGACTATGGCCTTCACTTTGTGGAATAATTATTAACAATAAAAACGCGATAGAAATGAGATTATTTACATTTTAGTGTGCTCATCGAGGACAAGGGAGACAACTTTCAAGAAAACACTCACAAAATGTGAAGTTGAGAAAATATATTGTATTTTTGGTTTGATTTTGTTTGGGAGATGTGGAACGCAGACCCAGACATACATGAAGTGCACACCAGTCCACACGATTGCATGATCAGGTAAGTTTACAACCACTAATAATTTTAAGTACTAATATCAGCTGGCACTTCAACACAAGCAGGTGTCTTGTAAACTTGAATTCATCCGTATAAATTCCACTTTAGTTGAAACATGAAAATAGTTGACTGTGTGTATGACACTAGACTATGGCCTTCACTTTGTGGAATAATTATTAACAAAAAAAACGCGATAGAAATGAGATTATTTACATTTTAGTGTGCTCATCGAGGACAAGGGAGACAACTTTCAAGAAAACACTCACAAAATGTGAAGTTGAGAAAATATATACTATTTTTGATTTGATTTTGTTGGGGAGAGGTGGAACGCAGACCCAGACATACATGAAGTGCACACCAGTCCACACGATTGCATGATCAGGTAAGTTTACAACCACTCATAATTTTAAGTACTAATATCAGCTGGCACTTCAACACAAGCAGGTGTCTTGTAAACTTGAATTCATCCGTATAAATTCCACTTTAGTTGAAACATGAAAATAGTTGACTGTGTGTATGACACTAGACTATGGCCTTCACTTTGTGGAATAATTATTAACAATTAAAACGCGATAGAAATGAGATTATTTACATTTTAGTGTGCTCATCGAGGACAAGGGAGACAACTTTCAAGAAAACACTCACAAAATGTGAAGTTGAGAAAATATATTGTATTTTTGGTTTGATTTTGTAGGGGAGAGATGGAACGCAGACCCAGACACACATGAAGTGAAACACCAGTCCACACGATGCATGATCAGGTAAGTTTACAACCACTAAAAATTTTAAGTACTAATATCAGCTGGCACTTCAACACAAGCAGGTGTCTTGTAAACTTGAATTCATCCGTATAAATTCCACTTTAGTTGAAACATGAAAATAGTTGACTGTGTGTATGACACTAGACTATGGCCTTCACTTTGTGGAATAATTATTAACAATAAAAACGCGATAGAAATGAGATTATTTACATTTTAGTGTGCTCATCGAGGGCAAGGGAGACAACTTTCAAGAAAACACTCAAAAATAGTGAATTTGAGAAAATATGTACTATTTTTGGTTTGATTTTGTTGGGGAGAGGTGGAACGCAGACCCAGACATACATGAAGTGCACACCAGTCCACACGATTGCATGATCAGGTAAGTTTACAACCACTAATAATTTTAAGTACTAATATCAGCTGGCACTTCAACACAAGCAGGTGTCTTGTAAACTTGAATTCATCCGTATAAATTCCACTTTAGTTGAAACATGAAAATAGTTGACTGTGTGTATGACACTAGACTATGGCCTTCACTTTGTGGAATAATTATTAACAAAAAAAACGCGATAGAAATGAGATTATTTACATTTTAGTGTGCTCATCGAGGACAAGGGAGACAACTTTCAAGAAAACACTCACAAAATGTGAAGTTGAGAAAATATATACTATTTTTGAGTTGATTTTGTTGGGGAGAGGTGGAACGCAGACCCAGACATACATGAAGTGCACACCAGTCCACACGATTGCATGATCAGGTAAGTTTACAACCACTCATAATTTTAAGTACTAATATCAGCTGGCACTTCAACACAAGCAGGTGTCTTGTAAACTTGAATTCATCCGTATAAATTCCACTTTAGTTGAAACATGAAAATAGTTGACTGTGTGTATGACACTAGACTATGGCCTTCACTTTGTGGAATAATTATTAACAATTAAAACGCGATAGAAATGAGATTATTTACATTTTAGTGTGCTCATCGAGGACAAGGGAGACAACTTTCAAGAAAACACTCACAAAATGTGAAGTTGAGAAAATATATTGTATTTTTGGTTTGATTTTGTAGGGGAGAGATGGAACGCAGACCCAGACACACATGAAGTGAAACACCAGTCCACACGATGCATGATCAGGTAAGTTTACAACCACTAAAAATTTTAAGTACTAATATCAGCTGGCACTTCAACACAAGCAGGTGTCTTGTAAACTTGAATTCATCCGTATAAATTCCACTTTAGTTGAAACATGAAAATAGTTGACTGTGTGTATGACACTAGACTATGGCCTTCACTTTGTGGAATAATTATTAACAATAAAAACGCGATAGAAATGAGATTATTTACATTTTAGTGTGCTCATCGAGGGCAAGGGAGACAACTTTCAAGAAAACACTCAAAAATAGTGAATTTGAGAAAATATGTACTATTTTTGGTTTGATTTTGTTGGGGAGAGGTGGAACGCAGACCCAGACATACATGAAGTGCACACCAGTCCACACGATGCATGATCAGGTAAGTTTACAACCACTAATAATTTTAAGTACTAATATCAGCTGGCACTTCAACACAAGCAGGTGTCTTGTAAACTTGAACTCATCCGTATAAATTCCACTTTAGTTGAAACATGAAAATAGTTGACTGTGTGTATGATATTAGACTATGGCCTTCACTTTATGGAATAATTATTAATAATTAAAACGCGATAGAAATGAGATTATTTACATTTTAGTGTGCTCATCGAGGACAAGGGAGACAACTTTCAAGAAAACACTCACAAAATGTGAAGTTGAGAAAATATATTGTATTTTTGGTTTGATTTTGTTTGGGAGAGGTGGAACGCAGACCCAGACATACATGAAGTGCACACCAGTCCACACGATTGCATGATCAGGTAAGTTTACAACCACTAATAATTTTAAGTACTAATATCAGCTGGCACTTCAACACAAGCAGGTGTCTTGTAAACTTGAATTCATCCGTATAAATTCCACTTTAGTTGAAACATGAAAATAGTTGACTGTGTGTATGACACTAGACTATGGCCTTCACTTTGTGGAAAAATTATTAATAATTAAAACGCGATAGAAATGAGATTATTTACATTTTAGTGTGCTCATCGAGGACAAGGGAGACAACTTTCAAGAAAACACTCACAAAATGTGAAGTTGAGAAAATATATTGTATTTTTGGTTTGATTTTGTATGGGAGAGATGGAACGCAGACCCAGACACACATGAAGTGAAACACCAGTCCACACGATGCATGATCAGGTAAGTTTACAACCACTAAAAATTTTAAGTACTAATATCAGCTGGCACTTCAACACAAGCAGGTGTCTTGTAAACTTGAATTCATCCGTATAAATTCCACTTTAGTTGAAACATGAAAATAGTTGACTGTGTGTATGACACTAGACTATGGCCTTCACTTTGTGGAATAATTATTAACAATAAAAACGCGATAGAAATGAGATTATTTACATTTTAGTGTGCTCATCGAGGACAAGGGAGACAACTTTCAAGAAAACACTCAAAAATAGTGAATTTGAGAAAATATGTACTATTTTTGGTTTGATTTTGTTTGGGAGAGGTGGAACGCAGACCCAGACATACATGAAGTACACACCAGTCCACACGATGCATGATCAGGTAAGTTTACAACCACTAATAATTTTAAGTACTAATATCAGCTGGCACTTCAACACAAGCAGGTGTCTTGTAAACTTGAATTCATCCGTATAAATTCCACTTTAGTTGAAACATGAAAATAGTTGACTGTGTGGATGACATTAGACTATGGCCTTCACTTTATGGAATAATTATTAATAATTAAAACGCGATAGAAATGAGATTATTTACATTTTAGTGTGCTCATCGAGGACAAGGGAGACAACTTTCAAGAAAACACTCACAAAATGTGAAGTTGAGAAAATATATTGTATTTTTGGTTTGATTTTGTTTGGGAGATGTGGAACGCAGACCCAGACATACATGAAGTGCACACCAGTCCACACGATTGCATGATCAGGTAAGTTTACAACCACTAATAATTTTAAGTACTAATATCAGCTGGCACTTCAACACAAGCAGGTGTCTTGTAAACTTGAATTCATCCGTATAAATTCCACTTTAGTTGAAACATGAAAATAGTTGACTGTGTGTATGACACTAGACTATGGCCTTCACTTTGTGGAAAAATTATTAATAATTAAAACGCGATAGAAATGAGATTATTTACATTTTAGTGTGCTCATCGAGGACAAGGGAGACAACTTTCAAGAAAACACTCACAAAATGTGAAGTTGAGAAAATATATTGTATTTTTGGTTTGATTTTGTAGGGGAGAGATGGAACGCAGACCCAGACACACATGAAGTGAAACACCAGTCCACACGATGCATGATCAGGTAAGTTTACAACCACTAAAAATTTTAAGTACTAATATCAGCTGGCACTTCAACACAAGCAGGTGTCTTGTAAACTTGAATTCATCCGTATAAATTCCACTTTAGTTGAAACATGAAAATAGTTGACTGTGTGTATGACACTAGACTATGGCCTTCACTTTGTGGAATAATTATTAACAATAAAAACGCGATAGAAATGAGATTATTTACATTTTAGTGTGCTCATCGAGGACAAGGGAGACAACTTTCAAGAAAACACTCAAAAATAGTGAATTTGAAAAAATATGTACTATTTTTGGTTTGATTTTGTTGGGGAGAGGTGGACCGCAGACCCAGACATACATGAAGTGCACACCAGTCCACACGATGCATGATCAGGTAAGTTTACAACCACTAATAATTTTAAGTACTAATATCAGCTGGCACTTCAACACAAGCAGGTGTCTTGTAAACTTGAACTCATCCGTATAAATTCCACTTTAGTTGAAACATGAAAATAGTTGACTGTGTGTATGACATTAGACTATGGCCTTCACTTTATGGAATAATTATTAATAATTAAAACGCGATAGAAATGAGATTATTTACATTTTAGTGTGCTCATCGAGGACAAGGGAGACAACTTTCAAGAAAACACTCACAAAATGTGAAGTTGAGAAAATATATTGTATTTTTGGTTTGATTTTGTTTGGGAGATGTGGAACGCAGACCCAGACATACATGAAGTGCACACCAGTCCACACGATTGCATGATCAGGTAAGTTTACAACCACTCATAATTTTAAGTACTAATATCAGCTGGCACTTCAACACAAGCAGGTGTCTTGTAAACTTGAATTCATCCGTATAAATTCCACTTTAGTTGAAACATGAAAATAGTTGACTGTGTGTATGACACTAGACTATGGCCTTCACTTTGTGGAAAAATTATTAATAATTAAAACGCGATAGAAATGAGATTATTTACATTTTAGTGTGCTCATCGAGGACAAGGGAGACAACTTTCAAGAAAACACTCACAAAATGTGAAGTTGAGAAAATATATTGTATTTTTGGTTTGATTTTGTAGGGGAGAGATGGAACGCAGACCCAGACACACATGAAGTGAAACACCAGTCCACACGATGCATGATCAGGTAAGTTTACAACCACTAATAATTTTAAGTACTAATATCAGCTGGCACTTCAACACAAGCAGGTGTCTTGTAAACTTGAATTCATCCGTATAAATTCCACTTTAGTTGAAACATGAAAATAGTTGACTGTGTGTATGACACTAGACTATGGCCTTCACTTTGTGGAATAATTATTAATAATTAAAACGCGATAGAAATGAGATTATTTACATTTTAGTGTGCTCATCGAGGACAAGGGAGACAACTTTCAAGAAAACACTCACAAAAATATGAAGTTGAAAAAATATATTCTATTTTTGGTTTGATTTTGTTTGGGAGATGTGGAACGCAGACCCAGACATACATGAAGTGCACACCAGTCAACACGATTGCATGATCAGGTAAGTTTACAACCACTAATAATTTTAAGTACTAATATCAGCTGGCACTTCAACACAAGCAGGTGTCTTGTAAACTTGAATTCATACGTATAAATTCCACTTTAGTTGAAACATGAAAATAGTTGACTGTGTGTATGACACTAGACTATGGCCTTCACTTTGTGGAATAATTATTAACAAAAAAAAACCGATAGAAATGAGATTATTTACATTTTAGTGTGCTCATCGAGGACAAGGGAGACAACTTTCAAGAAAACACTCACAAAATGTGAAGTTGAGAAAATATATACTATTTTTGGTTTGATTTTGTTGGGGAGATGTGGAACGCAGACCCATGCATACATGAAGTGCACACCAGTCCACACGATTGCATGATCAGGTAAGTTTACAACCACTAATAATTTTAAGTACTAATATCAGCTGGCACTTCAACACAAGCAGGTGTCTTGTAAACTTGAATTCATCCGTATAAATTCCACTTTAGTTGAAACATGAAAATAGTTGACTGTGTGTATGACACTAGACTATGGCCTTCACTTTGTGGAATAATTATTAACAATTAAAACGCGATAGAAATGAGATTCTTACATTTTAGTGTGCTCATCGAGGACAAGGGAGACAACTTTCAAGAAAACACTCACAAAATATGAAGTTGAAAAAATATATTGTATTTTTGGTTTGATTTTGTTTGGGAGATGTGGAACGCAGACCCAGACATACATGAAGTGCACACCAGTCCACACGATTGCATGATCAGGTAAGTTTACAACCACTAATAATTTTAAGTACTAATATCAGCTGGCACTTCAACACAAGCAGGTGTCTTGTAAACTTGAATTCATCCGTATAAATTCCACTTTAGTTGAAACATGAAAATAGTTGACTGTGTGTATGACACTAGACTATGGCCTTCACTTTGTGGAATAATTATTAACAATAAAAACGCGATAGAAATGAGATTATTTACATTTTAGTCTGCTCATCGAGGACAAGGGAGACAACTTTCAAGAAATCACTCAAAAATAGTGAATTTGAGAAAATATATACTATATTTGGTTTGATTTTGTTTGGGAGAGGTGGAACGCAGACCCAGACATACATGAAGTGCACACCAGTCCACACGATGCATGATCAGGTAAGTTTACAACCACTAATAATTTTAAGTACTAATATCAGCTGGCACTTCAACACAAGCAGGTGTCTTGTAAACTTGAATTCATCCGTATAAATTCCACTTTAGTTGAAACATGAAAATAGTTGACTGTGTGTATGACACTAGACTATGGCCTTCACTTTGTGGAATAATTATTAATAATTAAAACGCGATAGAAATGAGATTATTTACATTTTAGTGTGCTCATCGAGGACAAGGGAGACAACTTTCAAGAAAACACTCACAAAAATATGAAGTTGAAAAAATATATTCTATTTTTGGTTTGATTTTGTTTGGGAGATGTGGAACGCAGACCCAGACATACATGAAGTGCACACCAGTCAACACGATTGCATGATCAGGTAAGTTTACAACCACTAATAATTTTAAGTACTAATATCAGCTGGCACTTCAACACAAGCAGGTGTCTTGTAAACTTGAATTCATACGTATAAATTCCACTTTAGTTGAAACATGAAAATAGTTGACTGTGTGTATGACACTAGACTATGGCCTTCACTTTGTGGAATAATTATTAACAAAAAAAACCCGATAGAAATGAGATTATTTACATTTTAGTGTGCTCATCGAGGACAAGGGAGACAACTTTCAAGAAAACACTCACAAAATGTGAAGTTGAGAAAATATATACTATTTTTGGTTTGATTTTGTTGGGGAGATGTGGAACGCAGACCCATACATACATGAAGTGCACACCAGTCCACACGATTGCATGATCAGGTAAGTTTACAACCACTAATAATTTTAAGTACTAATATCAGCTGGCACTTCAACACAAGCAGGTGTCTTGTAAACTTGAATTCATCCGTATAAATTCCACTTTAGTTGAAACATGAAAATAGTTGACTGTGTGTATGACACTAGACTATGGCCTTCACTTTGTGGAATAATTATTAACAATTAAAACGCGATAGAAATGAGATTCTTACATTTTAGTGTGCTCATCGAGGACAAGGGAGACAACTTTCAAGAAAACACTCACAAAATATGAAGTTGAAAAAATATATTCTATTTTTGGTTTGATTTTGTTTGGGAGATGTGGAACGCAGACCCAGACATACATGAAGTGCACACCAGTCCACACGATTGCATGATCAGGTAAGTTTACAACCACTAATAATTTTAAGTACTAATATCAGCTGGCACTTCAACACAAGCAGGTGTCTTGTAAACTTGAATTCATCCGTATAAATTCCACTTTAGTTGAAACATGAAAATAGTTGACTGTGTGTATGACACTAGACTATGGCCTTCACTTTGTGGAATAATTATTAACAATAAAAACGCGATAGAAATGAGATTATTTACATTTTAGTCTGCTCATCGAGGACAAGGGAGACAACTTTCAAGAAATCACTCAAAAATAGTGAATTTGAGAAAATATATACTATATTTGGTTTGATTTTGTTTGGGAGAGGTGGAACGCAGACCCAGACATACATGAAGTGCACACCAGTCCACACGATGCATGATCAGGTAAGTTTACAACCACTAATAATTTTAAGTACTAATATCAGCTGGCACTTCAACACAAGCAGGTGTCTTGTAAACTTGAATTCATCCGTATAAATTCCACTTTAGTTGAAACATGAAAATAGTTGACTGTGTGTATGACACTAGACTATGGCCTTCACTTTGTGGAAAAAATTATTAATAATTAAAACGCGATAGAAATGAGATTATTTACATTTTAGTGTGCTCATCGAGGACAAGGGAGACAACTTTCAAGAAAACACTCACAAAATGTGAAGTTGAGAAAATATGTACTATTTTTGGTTTGATTTTGTTGGGGAGAGGTGGAACGCAGACCCAGACATACATGAAGTGCACACCAGTCCACACGATGCATGATCAGGTAAGTTTACAACCACTGACTGACTGACTGACTGATATAGAAGATTTAACGTGCGCTTTCCAACTGCAGCGTATTTCGCACACGGGCCTGGCCAGACCATTTAGTGTATTCCAAGAAGGGTGAAAGTGGTGTGTGCAACACAAGAGGGGGCTTTTAGGGGTTGCTTATATCGATTTTTGAAATTTTAAAATTTGGAATAAATACAACCACTAATAATTTTAAGTACTAATATCAGCTGGCACTTCAACACAAGCAGGTGTCTCGTAAACTTGAATTCATCCGTATAAATTCCACTTTAGTTGAAACATGAAAATAGTTGACTGTGTGTATGACACTAGACTATGGCCTTCACTTTGTGGAATAATTATTAATAATTAAAACGCGATAAAAATGAGATTATTTACATTTTAGTGTGCTCATCGAGGACAAGGGAGACAACTTTCAAGAAAACACTCACAAAATGTGAAGTTGAGAAAATATATTGTATTTTTGGTTTGATTTTGTAGGGGAGAGATGGAACGCAGACCCAGACACACATGAAGTGAAACACCAGTCCACACGATGCATGATCAGGTAAGTTTACAACCACTAATAATTTTAAGTACTAATATCAGCTGGCACTTCAACACAAGCAGGTGTCTTGTAAACTTGAATTCATCCGTATAAATTCCACTTTAGTTGAAACATGAAAATAGTTGACTGTGTGTATGACACTAGACTATGGCCTTCACTTTGTGGAATAATTATTAATAATTAAAACGCGATAGAAATGAGATTATTTACATTTTAGTGTGCTCATCGAGGACAAGGGAGACAACTTTCAAGAAAACACTCACAAAAATATGAAGTTGAAAAAATATATTCTATTTTTGGTTTGATTTTGTTTGGGAGATGTGGAACGCAGACCCAGACATACATGAAGTGCACACCAGTCAACACGATTGCATGATCAGGTAAGTTTACAACCACTAATAATTTTAAGTACTAATATCAGCTGGCACTTCAACACAAGCAGGTGTCTTGTAAACTTGAATTCATACGTATAAATTCCACTTTAGTTGAAACATGAAAATAGTTGACTGTGTGTATGACACTAGACTATGGCCTTCACTTTGTGGAATAATTATTAACAAAAAAAAACCGATAGAAATGAGATTATTTACATTTTAGTGTGCTCATCGAGGACAAGGGAGACAACTTTCAAGAAAACACTCACAAAATGTGAAGTTGAGAAAATATATACTATTTTTGGTTTGATTTTGTTGGGGAGATGTGGAACGCAGACCCATGCATACATGAAGTGCACACCAGTCCACACGATTGCATGATCAGGTAAGTTTACAACCACTAATAATTTTAAGTACTAATATCAGCTGGCACTTCAACACAAGCAGGTGTCTTGTAAACTTGAATTCATCCGTATAAATTCCACTTTAGTTGAAACATGAAAATAGTTGACTGTGTGTATGACACTAGACTATGGCCTTCACTTTGTGGAATAATTATTAACAATTAAAACGCGATAGAAATGAGATTCTTACATTTTAGTGTGCTCATCGAGGACAAGGGAGACAACTTTCAAGAAAACACTCACAAAATATGAAGTTGAAAAAATATATTGTATTTTTGGTTTGATTTTGTTTGGGAGATGTGGAACGCAGACCCAGACATACATGAAGTGCACACCAGTCCACACGATTGCATGATCAGGTAAGTTTACAACCACTAATAATTTTAAGTACTAATATCAGCTGGCACTTCAACACAAGCAGGTGTCTTGTAAACTTGAATTCATCCGTATAAATTCCACTTTAGTTGAAACATGAAAATAGTTGACTGTGTGTATGACACTAGACTATGGCCTTCACTTTGTGGAATAATTATTAACAATAAAAACGCGATAGAAATGAGATTATTTACATTTTAGTCTGCTCATCGAGGACAAGGGAGACAACTTTCAAGAAATCACTCAAAAATAGTGAATTTGAGAAAATATATACTATATTTGGTTTGATTTTGTTTGGGAGAGGTGGAACGCAGACCCAGACATACATGAAGTGCACACCAGTCCACACGATGCATGATCAGGTAAGTTTACAACCACTAATAATTTTAAGTACTAATATCAGCTGGCACTTCAACACAAGCAGGTGTCTTGTAAACTTGAATTCATCCGTATAAATTCCACTTTAGTTGAAACATGAAAATAGTTGACTGTGTGTATGACACTAGACTATGGCCTTCACTTTGTGGAATAATTATTAATAATTAAAACGCGATAGAAATGAGATTATTTACATTTTAGTGTGCTCATCGAGGACAAGGGAGACAACTTTCAAGAAAACACTCACAAAAATATGAAGTTGAAAAAATATATTCTATTTTTGGTTTGATTTTGTTTGGGAGATGTGGAACGCAGACCCAGACATACATGAAGTGCACACCAGTCAACACGATTGCATGATCAGGTAAGTTTACAACCACTAATAATTTTAAGTACTAATATCAGCTGGCACTTCAACACAAGCAGGTGTCTTGTAAACTTGAATTCATACGTATAAATTCCACTTTAGTTGAAACATGAAAATAGTTGACTGTGTGTATGACACTAGACTATGGCCTTCACTTTGTGGAATAATTATTAACAAAAAAAACCCGATAGAAATGAGATTATTTACATTTTAGTGTGCTCATCGAGGACAAGGGAGACAACTTTCAAGAAAACACTCACAAAATGTGAAGTTGAGAAAATATATACTATTTTTGGTTTGATTTTGTTGGGGAGATGTGGAACGCAGACCCATACATACATGAAGTGCACACCAGTCCACACGATTGCATGATCAGGTAAGTTTACAACCACTAATAATTTTAAGTACTAATATCAGCTGGCACTTCAACACAAGCAGGTGTCTTGTAAACTTGAATTCATCCGTATAAATTCCACTTTAGTTGAAACATGAAAATAGTTGACTGTGTGTATGACACTAGACTATGGCCTTCACTTTGTGGAATAATTATTAACAATTAAAACGCGATAGAAATGAGATTCTTACATTTTAGTGTGCTCATCGAGGACAAGGGAGACAACTTTCAAGAAAACACTCACAAAATATGAAGTTGAAAAAATATATTCTATTTTTGGTTTGATTTTGTTTGGGAGATGTGGAACGCAGACCCAGACATACATGAAGTGCACACCAGTCCACACGATTGCATGATCAGGTAAGTTTACAACCACTAATAATTTTAAGTACTAATATCAGCTGGCACTTCAACACAAGCAGGTGTCTTGTAAACTTGAATTCATCCGTATAAATTCCACTTTAGTTGAAACATGAAAATAGTTGACTGTGTGTATGACACTAGACTATGGCCTTCACTTTGTGGAATAATTATTAACAATAAAAACGCGATAGAAATGAGATTATTTACATTTTAGTCTGCTCATCGAGGACAAGGGAGACAACTTTCAAGAAATCACTCAAAAATAGTGAATTTGAGAAAATATATACTATATTTGGTTTGATTTTGTTTGGGAGAGGTGGAACGCAGACCCAGACATACATGAAGTGCACACCAGTCCACACGATGCATGATCAGGTAAGTTTACAACCACTAATAATTTTAAGTACTAATATCAGCTGGCACTTCAACACAAGCAGGTGTCTTGTAAACTTGAATTCATCCGTATAAATTCCACTTTAGTTGAAACATGAAAATAGTTGACTGTGTGTATGACACTAGACTATGGCCTTCACTTTGTGGAAAAAATTATTAATAATTAAAACGCGATAGAAATGAGATTATTTACATTTTAGTGTGCTCATCGAGGACAAGGGAGACAACTTTCAAGAAAACACTCACAAAATGTGAAGTTGAGAAAATATGTACTATTTTTGGTTTGATTTTGTTGGGGAGAGGTGGAACGCAGACCCAGACATACATGAAGTGCACACCAGTCCACACGATGCATGATCAGGTAAGTTTACAACCACTGACTGACTGACTGACTGATATAGAAGATTTAACGTGCGCTTTCCAACTGCAGCGTATTTCGCACACGGGCCTGGCCAGACCATTTAGTGTATTCCAAGAAGGGTGAAAGTGGTGTGTGCAACACAAGAGGGGGCTTTTAGGGGTTGCTTATATCGATTTTTGAAATTTTAAAAATTGGAATAAATACAACCACTAATAATTTTAAGTACTAATATCAGCTGGCACTTCAACACAAGCAGGTGTCTCGTAAACTTGAATTCATCCGTATAAATTCCACTTTAGTTGAAACATGAAAATAGTTGACTGTGTGTATGACACTAGACTATGGCCTTCACTTTGTGGAATAATTATTAATAATTAAAACGCGATAAAAATGAGATTATTTACATTTTAGTGTGCTCATCGAGGACAAGGGAGACAACTTTCAAGAAAACACTCACAAAATGTGAAGTTGAAAAAATATATACTATTTTTGGTTTGATTTTGTTTGGGAGATATGGAACGCAGACCCAGACACACATGAAGTGCAACACCAGTCCACACGATGCATGATCAGGTAAGTTTACAACCACTAATAATTTTAAGTACTAATATCAGCTGGCACTTCAACACAAGCAGGTGTCTTGTAAACTTGAATTCATCCGTATAAATTCCACTTTAGTTGAAACATGAAAATAGTTGACTGTGTGTATGACACTAGACTATGGCCTTCACTTTGTGGAATAATTATTAACAATAAAAACGCGATAGAAATGAGATTATTTACATTTTAGTGTGCTCATCGAGGACAAGGGAGACAAATTTCAAGAAAACACTCAAAAATAGTGAATTTGAGAAAATATGTACTATTTTTGGTTTGATTTTGTTGGGGAGAGATGGAACGCAGACCCAGACATACATGAAGTGCACACCAGTCCACACGATGCATGATCAGGTAAGTTTACAACCACTAATAATTTTAAGTACTAATATCAGCTGGCACTTCAACACAAGCAGGTGTCTTGTAAACTTGAATTCATCCGTATAAATTCCACTTTAGTTGAAACATGAAAATAGTTGACTGTGTGTATGACACTAGACTATGGCCTTCACTTTGTGGAATAATTATTAATAATTAAAACGCGATAGAAATGAGATTATTTACATTTTAGTGTGCTCATCGAGGACAAGGGAGACAACTTTCAAGAAAACACTCACAAAATGTGAAGTTGAGATAATATATACTATTTTTGGTTTGATTTTGTTTGGGAGATGTGGAACGCAGACCCAGACACACATGAAGTGCAACACCAGTCCACACGATTGCATGATCAGGTAAGTTTACAACCACTAATAATTTTAAGTACTAATATCAGCTGGCACTTCAACACAAGCAGGTGTCTTGTAAACTTGAATTCATCCGTATAAATTCCACTTTAGTTGAAACATGAAAATAGTTGACTGTGTGTATGACACTAGACTATGGCCTTCACTTTGTGGAATAATTATTAACAATAAAAACGCGATAGAAATGAGATTATTTACATTTTAGTGTGCTCATCGAGGACAAGGGAGACAACTTTCAAGAAAACACTCAAAAATAGTGAATTTGAGAAACTATGTACTATTTTTGGTTTGATTTTGTAGGGGAGAGATGGGACGCAGACCCAGACATACATGAAGTGCACACCAGTCCACACGATGCATGATCAGGTAAGTTTACAACCACTAATAATTTTAAATACTAATATCAGCTGGCACTTCAACACAAGCAGGTGTCTTGTAAACTTGAATTCATCCGTATCAATTCCACTTTAGTTGAAACATGAAAATAGTTGACTGTGTGTATGACACTAGACTATGGCCTTCACTTTGTGGAATAATTATTAACAATAAAAACGCGATAGAAATGAGATTATTTACATTTTAGTGTGCTCATCGAGGACAAGGGAGACAAATTTCAAGAAAACACTCAAAAATAGTGTTTTTGAGAAAATATGTACTATTTTTGGTTTGATTTTGTTGGGGAGAGATGGAACGCAGACCCAGACATACATGAAGTGCACACCAGTCCACACGATGCATGATCAGGTAAGTTTACAACTACTAATAATTTTAAGTACTAATATCAGCTGGCACTTCAACACAAGCAGGTGTCTTGTAAACTTGAATTCATCCGTATAAATTCCACTTTAGTTGAAACATGAAAATAGTTGACTGTGTGTATGACACTAGACTATGGCCTTCACTTTGTAGAATAATTATTAATAATTAAAACGCGATAGAAATGAGATTATTTACATTTTAGTGTGCTCATCGAGGACAAGGGAGACAACTTTCAAGAAAACACTCACAAAATGTGAAGTTGAGAAAATATATACTATTTTTGGTTTGATTTTGTTTGGGAGATGTGGAACGCAGACCCAGACACACATGAAGTGCAACACCAGTCCACACGATTGCATGATCAGGTAAGTTTACAACCACTAATAATTTTAAGTACTAATATCAGCTGGCACTTCAACACAAGCAGGTGTCTTGTAAACTTGAATTCATCCGTATAAATTCCACTTTAGTTGAAACATGAAAATAGTTGACTGTGTGTATGACACTAGACTATGGCCTTCACTTTGTGGAATAATTATTAACAATAAAAACCCGATAGAAATGAGATTATTTACATTTTAGTGTGCTCATCGAGGACAAGGGAGACAAATTTCAAGAAATCACTCAAAAATAGTGAATTTGAGAAACTATGTACTATTTTTGGTTTGATTTTGTTGGGGAGAGATGGAACGCAGACCCAGACATACATGAAGTGCACACCAGTCCACACGATGCATGATCAGGTAAGTTTACAACCACTAATAATTTTAAATACTAATATCAGCTGGCACTTCAACACAAGCAGGTGTCTTGTAAACTTGAATTCATCCGTATAAATTCCACTTTAGTTGAAACATGAAAATAGTTGACTGTGTGTATGACACTAGACTATGGCCTTCACTTTGTGGAATAATTATTAATAATTAAAACGCGATAGAAATGAGATTATTTACATTTTAGTGTGCTCATCGAGGACAAGGGAGACAACTTTCAAGAAAACACTCACAAAATGTGAAGTTGAGAAAATATATTGTATTTTTGGTTTGATTTTGTTGGGGAGAGATGGAACGCAGACCCAGACACACATGAAGTGCAACACCAGTCCACACGATGCATGATCAGGTAAGTTTACAACCACTAAAAATTTTAAGTACTAATATCAGCTGGCACTTCAACACAAGCAGGTGTCTTGTAAACTTGAATTCATCCGTATAAATTCCACTTTAGTTGAAACATGAAAATAGTTGACTGTGTGTATGACACTAGACTATGGCCTTCACTTTGTGGAATAATTATTAACACGAAAAACGCGATAGAAATGAGATTATTTACATTTTAGTGTGCTCATCGAGGACAAGGGAGACAACTTTCAAGAAAACACTCACAAAATGTGAAGTTGAGAAAATATATATACTATTTTTGGTTTGATTTTGTTTGGGAGATGTGGAACGCAGACCCAGACATACATGAAGTGCACACCAGTCCACACGATTGCATGATCAGGTAAGTTTACAACCACTAATAATTTTAAGTACTAATATCAGCTGGCACTTCAACACAAGCAGGTGTCTTGTAAACTTGAATTCATCCATATAAATTCCACTTTAGTTGAAACATGAAAATAGTTGACTGTGTGTATGACACTAGACTATGGCCTTCACTTTGTGGAATAATTATTAATAATTAAAACGCGATAGAAATGAGATTATTTACATTTTAGTGTGCTCATCGAGGACAAGGGAGACAACTTTCAAGAAAACACTCACAAAATGTGAAGTTGAGAAAATATATTGTATTTTTGGTTTGATTTTGTTTGGGAGATGTGGAACGCAGACCCAGACATACATGAAGTGCACACCAGTCCACACGATTGCATGATCAGGTAAGTTTACAACCACTAATAATTTTAAGTACTAATATCAGCTGGCACTTCAACACAAGCAGGTGTCTTGTAAACTTGAATTCATCCGTATAAATTCCACTTTAGTTGAAACATGAAAATAGTTGACTGTGTGTATGACACTAGACTATGGCCTTCACTTTGTGGAAAAATTATTAATAATTAAAACGCGATAGAAATGAGATTATTTACATTTTAGTGTGCTCATCGAGGACAAGGGAGACAACTTTCAAGAAAACACTCACAAAATGTGAAGTTGAGAAAATATATTGTATTTTTGGTTTGATTTTGTTGGGGAGAGATGGAACGCAGACCCAGACACACATGAAGTGCAACACCAGTCCACACGATGCATGATCAGGTAAGTTTACAACCACTAATAATTTTAAGTACTAATATCAGCTGGCACTTCAACACAAGCAGGTGTCTTGTAAACTTGAATTCATCCGTATAAATTCCACTTTAGTTGAAACATGAAAATAGTTGACTGTGTGTATGACACTAGACTATGGCCTTCACTTTGTGGAAAAATTATTAATAATTAAAACGCGATAGAAATGAGATTATTTACATTTTAGTGTGCTCATCGAGGACAAGGGAGACAACTTTCAAGAAAACACTCACAAAATGTGAAGTTGAGAAAATATATACTATTTTTGGTTTGATTTTGTTTGGGAGATGTGGAACGCAGACCCAGACACACATGAAGTGCAACACCAGTCCACACGATGCATGATCAGGTAAGTTTACAACCACTAATAATTTTAAGTACTAATATCAGCTGGCACTTCAACACAAGCAGGTGTCTTGTAAACTTGAATTCATCCGTATAAATTCCACTTTAGTTGAAACATGAAAATAGTTGACTGTGTGTATGACACTAGACTATGGCCTTCACTTTGTGGAATAATTATTAACAATAAAAACGCGATAGAAATGAGATTATTTACATTTTAGTGTGTTCATCGAGGACAAGGGAGACAAATTTCAAGAAAACACTCAAAAATAGTGAATTTGAGAAACTATGTACTATTTTTGGTTTGATTTTGTTGGGGAGAGATGGAACGCAGACCCAGACATACATGAAGTGCACACCAGTCCACACGATGCATGATCAGGTAAGTTTACAACCACTAATAATTTTAAGTACTAATATCAGCTGGCACTTCAACACAAGCAGGTGTCTTGTAAACTTGAATTCATCCGTATAAATTCCACTTTGGTTGAAACATGAAAATAGTTGACTGTGTGTATGACACTAGACTATGGCCTTCACTTTGTGGAATAATTATTAATAATTAAAACGCGATAGAAATGAGATTATTTACAGTTTAGTGTGCTCATCGAGGACAAGGGAGACAACTTTCAAGAAAACACTCACAAAATGTGAAGTTGAGAAAATATATTGTATTTTTGGTTTGATTTTGTAGGGGAGAGATGGAACGGAGACCCAGACACACATGAAGTGAAACACCAGTCCACACGATGCATGATCAGGTAAGTTTACAACCACTAAAAATTTTAAGTACTAATATCAGCTGGCACTTCAACACAAGCAGGTGTCTTGTAAACTTGAATTCATCCGTATAAATTCCACTTTAGTTGAAACATGAAAATAGTTGACTGTGTGTATGACACTAGACTATGGCCTTCACTTTGTGGAATAATTATTAACAATAAAAACGCGATAGAAATGAGATTATTTACATTTTAGTGTGCTCATCGAGGACAAGGGAGACAACTTTCAAGAAAACACTCACAAAATGTGAAGTTGAGAAAATATATATACTATTTTTGGTTTGATTTTGTTGGGGAGATGTGGAACGCAGACCCAGAAATACATGAAGTGCACACCAGTCCACACGATGCATGATCAGGTAAGTTTACAACCACTAATAATTTTAAGTACTAATATCAGCTGGCACTTCAACACAAGCAGGTGTCTTGTAAACTTGAATTCATCCATATAAATTCCACTTTAGTTGAAACATGAAAATAGTTGACTGTGTGTATGACACTAGACTATGGCCTTCACTTTGTGGAATAATTATTAATAATTAAAACGCGATAGAAATGAGATTATTTACATTTTAGTGTGCTCATCGAGGACAAGGTAGACAACTTTCAAGAAAACACTCACAAAATGTGAAGTTGAGAAAATATATTGTATTTTTGGTTTGATTTTGTTTGGGAGATGTGGAACGCAGACCCAGACATACATGAAGTGCACACCAGTCCACACGATTGCATGATCAGGTAAGTTTACAACCACTAATAATTTTAAGTACTAATATCAGCTGGCACTTCAACACAAGCAGGTGTCTTGTAAACTTGAATTCTTCCGTATAAATTCCACTTTAGTTGAAACATGAAAATAGTTGACTGTGTGTATGACACTAGACTATGGCCTTCACTTTGTGGAAAAATTATTAATAATTAAAACGCGATAGAAATGAGATTATTTACATTTTAGTGTGCTCATCGAGGACAAGGGAGACAACTTTCAAGAAAACACTCACAAAATGTGAAGTTGATAAAATATATACTATTTTTGGTTTCATTTTGTTGGGGAGAGATGGAACGCAGACCCAGACATACATGAAGTGCACACCAGTCCACACGATTGCATGATCAGGTAAGTTTACAACCACTAATAATTTTAAGTACTAATATCAGCTGGCACTTCAACACAAGCAGGTGTCTTGTAAACTTGAATTCATCCGTATAAATTCCACTTTAGTTGAAACATGAAAATAGTTGACTGTGTGTATGACACTAGACTATGGCCTTCACTTTGTGGAATAATTATTAACAATTAAAACGCGATAGAAATGAGATTATTTACATTTTAGTGTGCTCATCGAGGACAAGGGAGACAACTTTCAAGAAAACACTCACAAAATGTGAAGTTGAGAAAATATATTGTATTTTTGGTTTGATTTTGTAGGGGAGATATGGAACGCAGACCCAGACACACATGAAGTGCAACACCAGTCCACACGAAGCATGATCAGGTAAGTTTACAACCACTAATAATTTTAAGTACTAATATCAGCTGGCACTTCAACACAAGCAGGTGTCTTGTAAACTTGAATTCATCCGTATAAATTCCACTTTAGTTGAAACATGAAAATAGTTGACTGTGTGTATGACACTAGACTATGGCCTTCACTTTGTGGAATAATTATTAACAATTAAAACGCGATAGGAATGAGATTATTTACATTTTAGTCTGCTCATCGAGGACAAGGGAGACAACTTTCAAGAAAACACTCACAAAATGTGAAGTTGAGAAAATATATTGTATTTTTGGTTTGATTTTGTTGGGGAGAGATGGAACTCAGACCCAGACATACATGAAGTGCAACACCAGTGCACACGATGCATGATCAGGTAAGTTTACAACCACTAATAATTTTAAATACTAATATCAGCTGGCACTTCAACACAAGCAGGTGTCTTGTAAACTTGAATTCATCCGTATAAATTCCACTTTAGTTGAAACATGAAAACAGTTGACTGTGTGTATGACACTAGACTATGGCCTTCACTTTGTGGAAGAATTATTAACAATTAAAACGAGATAGAAATGAGATTATTTACATTTTAGTGTGCTCATCGAGGACAAGGGAGACAACTTTCAAGAAAACACTCACAAAATGTGAAGTTGAAAAAATATATTGTATTTTTGGTTTGATTTTGTTGGGGAGAGATGGAACGCAGACCCAGACACACATGAAGTGCAACACCAGTCCACACGATGCATGATCAGGTAAGTTTACAACCACTAATAATTTTAAGTACTAATATCAGCTGGCATTTCAACACAAGCAGGTGTCTTGTAAACTTGAATTCATCCGTATAAATTCCACTTTAGTTGAAACATGAAAATAGTTGACTGTGTGTATGACACTAGACTATGGCCTTCACTTTGTGGAATAATTATTAACAATAAAAACGCGATAGAAATGAGATTATTTACATTTTAGTGTGCTCATCGAGGACAAGGGAGACAACTTTCAAGAAAACACTCACAAAATGTGAAGTTGATAAAATATATACTATTTTTGGTTTCATTTTGTTGGGGAGATGTGGAACGCAGACCCAGACATACATGAAGTGCACACCAGTCCACACGATTGCATGATCAGGTAAGTTTACAACCACTAATAATTTTAAGTACTAATATCAGCTGGCACTTCAACACAAGCAGGTGTCTTGTAAACTTGAATTCATCCGTATCAATTCCACTTTAGTTGAAACATGAAAATAGTTGACTGTGTGTATGACACTAGACTATGGCCTTCACTTTGTGGAATAATTATTAACAATTAAAACGCGATAGGAATGAGATTATTTACATTTTAGTGTGCTCATCGAGGACAAGGGAGACAACTTTCAAGAAAACACTCACAAAATGTGAAGTTGAGAAAATATATTGTATTTTTGGTTTGATTTTGTTGGGGAGAGATGGAACGCAGACCCAGACATACATGAAGTGCAACACCAGTCCACACGATGCATGATCAGGTAAGTTTACAACCACTAATAATTTTAAGTACTAATATCAGCTGGCACTTCAACACAAGCAGGTGTCTTGTAAACTTGAATTCATCCGTATAAATTCCACTTTAGTTGAAACATGAAAATAGTTGACTGTGTGTATGACACTAGACTATGGCCTTCACTTTGTGGAATAATTATTAACAATAAAAACGCGATAGAAATGAGATTATTTACATTTTAGTGTGCTCATCGAGGACAAGGGAGACAACTTTCAAGAAAACACTCACAAAATGTAAATTTGAGAAAATATATACTATTTTTGGTTTGATTTTGTTGGGGAGATGTGGAACGCAGACCCAGACATACATGAAGTGCACACCAGTCCACACGATTGCATGATCAGGTAAGTTTACAACCACTAATAATTTTAAGTACTAATATCAGCTGGCACTTCAACACAAGCAGGTGTCTTGTAAACTTGAATTCATCCGTATAAATTCCACTTTAGTTGAAACATGAAAATAGTTGACTGTGTGTATGACACTAGACTATGGCCTTCACTTTGTTGAATAATTATTAACAATTAAAACGCGATAGGAATGAGATTACTTACCTTTTAGTGTGCTCATCGAGGACAAGGGAGACAACTTTCAAGAAAACACTCACAAAATGTGAAGTTGAGAAAATATATTGTATTTTTGGTTTGATTTTGTTGGGGAGAGATTGGAACGCAGACCCAGACACACATGAAGTGCAACACCAGTCCACACGATGCATGATCAGGTAAGTTTACAACCACTAATAATTTTAAGTACTAATATCAGCTGGCATTTCAACACAAGCAGGTGTCTTGTAAACTTGAATTCATCCGTATAAATTCCACTTTAGTTGAAACATGAAAATAGTTGACTGTGTGTATGACACTAGACTATGGCCTTCACTTTGTGGAATAATTATTAACAATAAAAACGCGATAGAAATGAGATTATTTACATTTTAGTGTGCTCATCGAGGACAAGGGAGACAACTTTCAAGAAAACACTCACAAAATGTGAAGTTGATAAAATATATACTATTTTTGGTTTCATTTTGTTGGGGAGATGTGGAACGCAGACCCAGACATACATGAAGTGCACACCAGTCCACACGATTGCATGATCAGGTAAGTTTACAACCACTAATAATTTTAAGTACTAATATCAGCTGGCACTTCAACACAAGCAGGTGTCTTGTAAACTTGAATTCATCCGTATAAATTCCACTTTAGTTGAAACATGAAAATAGTTGACTGTGTGTATGACACTAGACTATGGCCTTCACTTTGTGGAATAATTATTAACAATAAAAACGCGATAGAAATGAGATTATTTACATTTTAGTGTGCTCATCGAGGACAAGGGAGACAACTTTCAAGAAAACACTCACAAAATGTGAATTTGAGAAAATATATACTATTTTTGGTTTGATTTTGTTGGGGAGATGTGGAACGCAGACCCAGACATACATGAAGTGCACACCAGTCCACACGATTGCATGATCAGGTAAGTTTACAACCACTAATAATTTTAAGTACTAATATCAGCTGGCACTTCAACACAAGCAGGTGTCTTGTAAACTTGAATTCATCCGTATAAATTCCACTTTAGTTGAAACATGAAAATAGTTGAGTGTGTATGACACTAGACTATGGCCTTCACTTTGTGGAATAATTATTAATAATTAAAACGCGTCAGAAATGAGATTATTTACATTTTAGTGTGCTCATCGAGGACAAGGGAGACAACTTTCAAGAAAACACTCACAAAATGTGAAGTTGAGAAAATATATTGTATTTTTGGTTTGATTTTGTTGGGGAGAGATGGAACGCAGACCCAGACATACATGAAGTGCAACACCAGTCCACACGATGCATGATCAGGTAAGTTTACAACCACTAATAATTTTAAGTACTAATATCAGCTGGCACCTCAACACAAGCAGGTGTCTTGTAAACTTGAATTCATCCGTATAAATTCCACTTTAGTTGAAACATGAAAATAGTTGACTGTGTGTATGACACTAGACTATGGCCTTCACTTTGTTGAATAATTATTAACAATTAAAACGCGATAGGAATGAGATTACTTACCTTTTAGTGTGCTCATCGAGGACAAGGGAGACAACTTTCAAGAAAACACTCACAAAATGTGAAGTTGAGAAAATATATTGTATTTTTGGTTTGATTTTGTTGGGGAGAGATTGGAACGCAGACCCAGACACACATGAAGTGCAACACCAGTCCACACGATGCATGATCAGGTAAGTTTACAACCACTAATAATTTTAAGTACTAATATCAGCTGGCATTTCAACACAAGCAGGTGTCTTGTAAACTTGAATTCATCCGTATAAATTCCACTTTAGTTGAAACATGAAAATAGTTGACTGTGTGTATGACACTAGACTATGGCCTTCACTTTGTGGAATAATTATTAACAATAAAAACGCGATAGAAATGAGATTATTTACATTTTAGTGTGCTCATCGAGGACAAGGGAGACAACTTTCAAGAAAACACTCACAAAATGTGAATTTGAGAAAATATATACTATTTTTGGTTTGATTTTGTTGGGGAGATGTGGAACGCAGACCCAGACATACATGAAGTGCACACCAGTCCACACGATTGCATGATCAGGTAAGTTTACAACCACTTACTTACTTACTTATATTAGGGGATTTTACGTGCGCTTTCCGACTGGAGCGTATTTCGCACACGGGCCCGGCCGGGCCATTTAGTGATATAAAAGGGGGAGCGAGAAGAGTGCAACCAAGGAGGGGGGTTTAGTGGTTGCTTATATAAAGTTTTGAAATTTTGAGATTTGGAAGACATGCCTTGGGGGAGTGGTTGGGACTAAGGGAGTGTGTGGGGGTGAGTTGTTATTTTTAGATGTTTAGTGTTGGTGGTTTAGTGAATTTTTAGATACGATTAATTAGGTCTGTTTTGGTTAGGTAAATGCCTAGGGCTTTGAAGTTTTCTATTTTATTTTGGGGGTTGAGGATTGCTTCTAAGGTAAGAGCTTTATTTGGATCTAGGTTGGTTTGTAATGTTGTACGTTGGATGAGGTAGTGGGTGCAATGTAGTAGTACGTGGTCTATGGTTTCTGGGTGAGTGCAGTGTGGACACTTCCCGTTTGCGTGTTTTTTTAGTTTTAGAAGATGGTTATTTAGTTTGGTGTGTCCTGTTTGGAGTTTGGTGATTATTCTATCGATTTTTTTGGATGGATGGAGGATTTTTGGTTTGGTAAGGGGTTTTTTGAGGACTTTTATGATTTGGGTGTTTGTGTTTTGATAGAGGCTATGCCATTTTTGGGTGATTTTGCGTTTGTTGATACTTTTGATCTCTGATTTACTTATTGGTAGCTTAAGGCTTATCTCTGGTATTTTTAGGGACTGTTTAGCGGCTTGGTCGGCGTTCTCATTTCCGTATATTCCTACGTGGGCTGGTATCCAGGTGAGTACTATGTTTTTGCCTGCCTCTGTTAATTTATCTATACTTTTGAGAATTTGGTTTATTAATTTGGGGCGGTTTTTGGTGTTTTTGCTTTGGAGGGCCTGGAGTCCACTTAGTGAGTCTGAGAGTATTAGGATTTTATTTTGGTTTTTAGTGTGATGGCTGTGGAGGGCCGTGGCGATACCCATGAGTTCTGCGGTGAAGATAGATTGGTTGTTTGGGAGTCGGAAGGATTGCGTATTTCTTATTGGTTGGGCTATGTGGACTCCGAAACCTGTGTGATTTGTGAATGGATCAGCAGATCCATCTGTGTAGATGTGGCACCAATTTGGCCAGTTTTGATGTATGTAGGCTAGTGAGGTGGATTTAGCTATGTTAGGGTCAGTTTGTTTGTTTATTGTTTTGGCTAGGGAAGTGTCTATTTTGGGGATTTTAAGTTTTGGGGTGAATACGTTGGATTTTTTGCAGTTTTGTTGTAGGTTCCCTATTTGGTGTTCGTTGCGGTAGTTTATAATACGTTGGGAAATTGGAGTGAGTAGAGGGTGTTTCCTAGTTAGTGCCTGGTTTTTGGGACGTATGTTTAGGTTTAGGAGATTTTGTAGAAGAGGGTTTGATTGAGAAGCTGCCCAGAAGTTTAGTGTTAAGTGTTGCCTACGTAGGTTTAGCGGCATTTCTCCTGTGAGGGCCTGAAGTGACGTAAGGGAGGTGCCTTGTTGGGTACGTGTGACTAATTTGAGGGCTTGGTATTGGATTGAATCTAGTTTTTTGGTTAATGTTTCGTTTAAGGTATCGTATATGGCACAGCCGTAGTCTAGTTTGGATCTGATTAGGGATGTATAGAGGCTGAGGAGGGTATCTTTAGAGGCACCCCAGTTGGAGCCGGTTAGACATCTTAGTGTGTTTAAATCTTTGCTACATCTTGTGGTTAGGTTTTGGACGTGGGCTTCCCAGGAGAGATGTTCGTCGAATATTAGTCCTAAGAATTTAGTTTGTTTCTGAAATTGGATTGGTTTGTTGTTTAGTTTAAGGGTGGGGGTGGCCCGTGTCATATTTTTATGTTTAAATACTATTCCTGTGGTTTTTTCAGTGTTTAGGGAGAACCCCCATTTATCGGCCCATTGTTGTATTTTGTTTAGTGATTTCTGGAGTAAGTCCTGGGATGTTAAAATACTTTTAGAACGGATCCAGAGGGCTCCGTCATCTGCAAATTTGGAAGTATTTATTTTAGGGGATAAGCCATCAAAGAGATCGTTTATCATTATGTTGAATAGTGTGGGGCTAAGAATGCTGCCTTGGGGTGTGCCGTTTTCTAGTGGACACTGGTCCGACAAGGCCTGGTCTATACCCACTGTGATTTTACGGTTTTTAAGGAAACTTTGGATGTAGTTTATGATTTGACCTTTTAGTCCTATTTTTTTAAGTTTTTGGATTAGCCCGTTGTGCCATACCATATCGAAGGCTTTGGAAAAGTCCAGAAAGATGCCTGTAGTATATTGTTTATTTAGTTGTCCTGTTTTAATATCCTGTTCTAGACGTGCTAGGTTATCTAGGGTTGAGCGGCCGGGAGTAAAACCGCTTTGGTCTGAATTAATTATATTATTTTGGGTTAAGTAGTGTTGGAGTCTATTTTTTGCCATGGATTCCATTACTTTGCATAGGTTAGAGGTGAGCGATATTGGCCTATAGGAGTTGGCTTGGTTGGCTGGTTTACCGGGTTTAGGGATGGGGATAATGAGAGCTTCTTTCCAAGGATTTGGAACCTGGCCGTTTAGATAAATTAGATTATAGAGTTTTAGTAGTGACTGGAGTAGTTTGGGCGGGAGTTTTTTGATTATTTGGTAGGAAGTTAAGTCTAGACCTGGGGCTGTTCCTTTTTTCCTATTTTGAAGTACGTGGTTTAGTTCTTCTATTGTGTACGGTTGGTTTATTTCTAGGTTGTTATTGTTTGGTTCTTGGATAGGTTTGGTTTCTGCCTGGAGTTTTTGTTTGAATTTATGGCTGAAGTTGTTATTGCTACTTATTGCCGAAAAGTGGTTTGCTAGGTTATTTGCTTTTTCGCTGGGAGTATTTGAGTTGTTTATGTTAGGCGTTTTTTTTTGTTTTTTTAAGCCTCTGACGGCGTGGATTTTGCGCCAGACTGTTCTGGCATCTGTGCGATTATTTAGTCCCTCGCAGAATTTTTTCCAGTCTCTGGTTTTTGCTATTTTGACTAGTGTTTGGACTTGGTGGTTTAGTTGGTGAGCTACCGGTATGTGATTATGGTCGCGTTTGGCTTTATTGAAGGCTGATTTACGTTTTTTCCTAGTTTGTTCTATTTCCTCGTTCCACCAAGGTACCGAGGGCCTACCTGATTTATTTGGTTTTTTGAAAGGGATTGCGCTTTTGGCTGTGTTAATTATGAAGTTGGTTAAGTTCTGGCAGTATATTTCTGGGTCATTATTTTCTATGTTTTGTAGGTTTACTTGATTGCAAATATCTTGGAATTTGTCCCAGTTAGCTTTATTGTAATTGAATTTGGGCTCTGAGCTTTCAGTTTGGTGGGGGACGTTAGTATTTCCTATGGTTATATTTATTGGGAAGTGGTCACTTCCTAGGGGGGCGTCGTGAACTTCCCATTGTGTGCTTTGAGCTAGATCTGCTGTGCAGATTGTTAGGTCGATGCCGACATGTTGTTATTGCTTTTATCGTATCTAGTGGGTTGGTTATTATTTAGAAGTACTAGATCGTTGGCCTCTATCCATTCTGAAATTAGTTTGCCGTGGTTATCTAGTTTATCCCCCGTGCCCCAGGAGGGGTGGTGGGCGTTAAAGTCTCCTAAGAAGATGGATGATTTGGTGCTTAGTTGTTTGAGAGTATTTAGATCCTCCGGTTGGATTTTTTGTTGTAGCCAGTGGTAGATATTTACGATGTTTATTTTTTTGTTTTTTAAGGTGATTTGGACGCCATTGGCTTCTAGGTTTGGGGTATTGACTAAGATTTCTTCGTAGTTTATGTCCTCACGGATAAGTATAATTAGGCCTCCCGATGCTCTTAGTGTTTTTGATTTAGGTCGGTCTAGTCTGACTGTGTTATAGTTTGGAAGGTTAAATTTGGATTTGCTTGAAAATTTGGTTTCCTGGATACACGCTACATGTGGTCCCTGTTTAAGTTTAAATCTAGCTTTAAGTTCGTGGCTGTGGGAGTTAAGCCCGTCCGCATTCCACTGGAAGATATTTAGGCCTGTCATTATTTGGGCTTTTAGTGTTTGGAGATTATGATTTTGGTTTAGGTTTTAATTTATAGTCCTGCGGTAGCTAGGGAGTAGCTTGCGTAGAATTCTGGGTAGGTTTGGGTTGTAAGATTTAGTCTACGAGCTACTTGGTGTAGGTTAGTGGCTTTAATGTCTGGTTTGATTTCTTTCAGCAGGTAGAGTAGAAGGATTGTGAAGTTATTTAGTTGGGTATTTAAGGGTGTTTGGGGTTCAGGTTGAGTTTGAGGTTTGCGTTTGCGGTTTTTGAGATTTTTGGGGGCCGACCGTGTGATATCATTTATGTTAATCTGAGTTTCGGTTTGGGAGTCATCTAAGTTAATTAGATTAGTGTCCTCACTATCCATGGGGGTTGTTTGAGTGTTTGGTTGTGTCGTGCTGGGTATTTCAATGGGTTGAGTTATGTTTGTGTTTTCGGGTGTTGCTTGCTCGTGTCCGATTGTTGTTGCCCTGGTGGCTGTGGATTGTATGGTGTTTGGGTGGGATATGGCGGGTATGGTGAGTTTTGGTTTGCGTGCGGGAGTAGATGCAAGGACTGGTTTGGGTGTGGCGAATGTTGGCGGGTAGTGTGGGGTTTGGGTGTTTGTGGCTGTTGCGTGTGGTATTTTCATGGGGACGCCGTCAAACGGGCTCTGTAGGTGAGGTTCGTTGTTTGGTTGTGGTGTGGGTAGCAAGGGTGTTCTTGGATGCTGTGTCAGTTTTCGTGTTTGTAATTTGGCCGAGTCGATGTCTATGTGTCTGTTGGCCTGTTGGGTGAGGGTGTGTTTGTGGGGGCATTTGTTGGATAGTGAGGAGTGATTGGTTGTTTTGCAGTGAATGCACCAGGGAGTGCAGGATCCTGGACATTGAGGTTGAGCGCAAGTTCTACATTTAGTTTTTTGATATTTACAGTCGTTAGCGGTGTGGTTATATTGAAGGCAGTTAGTGCACTGTTTAACTTGTTTGATGTAGGGTTTAACTTCTAATTTAGATGACGCTCCGAAGGAGATGTGTTTAGGGGCTACTGGATATTTATCTGATTTTTGGAAGTTTATGATGACTATTGGCGTGTTGGTTATTCTACCGTTCCTATTTGAGGTAATTCTCCTAGTGCTGGTTATTTTAGGTTGGAGGGTGTCTGTGTTAAGATTTGCTTCGTTACTGTATAATTCTAGGTCTTCCTCTGACTCTCTAGGGTTTACTCTGATTACTCCTCTAGTGTATAGTTGCCAGTTTGGGGTTTGGTGGGTTACTGTGTATTGAAAAATTTCCGTTATTTTTTCGGCTGCATTAAGTGAGTGTTGGTCCGGAAAGATGATTTGAAATCCTTTGTGAGCTTCCCTGATTTTATCGAAGTGTATTTTTTGTTTTTTAAACCATAGTCCTACTTTATTAGCGGAGAGTACCTTACTTAGTGTGTTAATGGGGCCAGCCGCGCAGAAGTAGAGAGCGAACGTGACCATGGATGCAGGGATGGAAGGTGATGTGGGTGTTGTGTTTGAAGCGTCCAACTTCCGTTTTTTGGGGTTTGTTGTGGTTGCGGGCGAATCCGAAGTTTTGGTAGGAGAAGCGACTGTAGTTGGCTTTCCGAATTCGTGTGGGATGAGGGTTTCAGGTGTCCGATCGGAGGTGTTGTGGGCCTCCGATGGTGTGGGTGTCTCTGTGCAGTGGATGTCTGCCTGGGTGATTATACGTGTGTCGGCCATGTCTGTGGTTGTGCGTAGGTTGATGTAGTGTGTTTAGGTTTTGTTTGGGGGGAGAGAGTGAGCTGAGCTTAAGAGGGGCTTTTGTGTGTAGAGTGGGTGAGTGGTGTTTGGCTGGCTTCTGCGCTGTTTGGGTTTGTTGGTGAGTTTGTTTATTTAGTTAGGAGATTTTTTGAGGGTTGGTGTCTTAAGTGGGCTTGGGGGTGAGTTACTTTTGCCTAAGTTTGAAAGGGTGTGTTTGGATAGTAACTAAGGGATTTGTGGGTTTGGTATTTTAAGTGGGCTTGTGTGTGATTGGTTTTAACCTAAATTGTATGGGTGTGTTGTGATAATTACCGAGGTGTTGCTCTTGGGCTGGCTATCAGTGGAACTGTGCTGGCTTCGGAGGCTTGCTGGGTGAGGTTGGCTTGGTGGCTGGATGGCTTGGGTTGCTTCGTAGGCTGAGGAGGTGTTGCTAGCTTGGAGTACAAACTGCTACTGTTTACAACCACTAATAATTTTAAGTACTAATATCAGCTGGCACTTCAACACAAGCAGGTGTCTTGTAAACTTGAATTCATCCGTATAAATTCCACTTTAGTTGAAACATGAAAATAGTTGAGTGTGTATGACACTAGACTATGGCCTTCACTTTGTGGAATAATTATTAATAATTAAAACGCGTCAGAAATGAGATTATTTACATTTTAGTGTGCTCATCGAGGACAAGGGAGACAACTTTCAAGAAAACACTCACAAAATGTGAAGTTGAGAAAATATATTGTATTTTTGGTTTGATTTTGTTGGGGAGAGATGGAACGCAGACCCAGACATACATGAACTGCAACACCAGTCCACACGATGCATGATCAGGTAAGTTTACAACCACTAATAATTTTAAGTACTAATATCAGCTGGCACCTCAACACAAGCAGGTGTCTTGTAAACTTGAATTCATCCGTATAAATTCCACTTTAGTTGAAACATGAAAATAGTTGACTGTGTGTATGACACTAGACTATGGCCTTCACTTTGTGGAATAATTATTAACAATAAAAACGCGATAGAAATGAGATTATTTACATTTTAGTGTGCTCATCGAGGACAAGGGAGACAACTTTCAAGAAAACACTCACAAAATGTGAATTTGAGAAAATATATACTATTTTTGGTTTGATTTTGTTTGGGAGATGTGGAACGCAGACCCAGACATACATGAAGTGCACACCAGTCCACACGATTGCATGATCAGGTAAGTTTACAACCACTAATAATTTTAAGTACTAATATCAGCTGGTACTTCAACACAAGCAGGTGTCTTGTAAACTTGAATTCATCCATATAAATTCCACTTTAGTTGAAACATGAAAATAGTTGACTGTGTGTATGACACTAGACTATGGCCTTCACTTTATGGAATAATTATTAACAATTAAAACGCGATAGAAATGAGATTATTTACATTTTAGTGTGCTCATCGAGGACAAGGGAGACAACTTTCAAGAAAACACTCACAAAATGTGAAGTTGAGAAAATATATTGTATTTTTGGTTTGATTTTGTTGGGGAGAGATGGAACGCAGACCCAGACATACATGAAGTGCAACACCAGTCCACACGATGCATGATCAGGTAAGTTTACAACCACTAATAATTTTAAGTACTAATATCAGCTGGCACCTCAACACAAGCAGGTGTCTTGTAAACTTGAATTCATCCGTATAAATTCCACTTTAGTTGAAACATGAAAATAGTTGACTGTGTGTATGACACTAGACTATGGCCTTCACTTTGTGGAATAATTATTAACAATAAAAACGCGATAGAAATGAGATTATTTACATTTTAGTGTGCTCATCGAGGACAAGGGAGACAACTTTCAAGAAAACACTCACAAAATGTGAATTTGAGAAAATATATACTATTTTTGGTTTGATTTTGTTTGGGAGATGTGGAACGCAGACCCAGACATACATGAAGTGCACACCAGTCCACACCATTGCATGATCAGGTAAGTTTACAACCACTAATAATTTTAAGTACTAATATCAGCTGGTACTTCAACACAAGCAGGTGTCTTGTAAACTTGAATTCATCCATATAAATTCCACTTTAGTTGAAACATGAAAATAGTTGACTGTGTGTATGACACTAGACTATGGCCTTCACTTTATGGAATAATTATTAACAATTAAAACGCGATAGAAATGAGATTATTTACATTTTAGTGTGCTCATCGAGGACAAGGGAGACAACTTTCAAGAAAACACTCACAAAATGTGAAGTTGAGAAAATATATTGTATTTTTGGTTTGATTTTGTAGGGGAGATATGGAACGCAGACCCAGACACACATGAAGTGCAACACCAGTCCACACGAAGCATGATCAGGTAAGTTTACAACCACTAATAATTTTAAGTACTAATATCAGCTGGCACTTCAACACAAGCAGGTGTCTTGTAAACTTGAATTCATCCGTATAAATTCCACTTTAGTTGAAACATGAAAATAGTTGACTGTGTGTATGACACTAGACTATGGCCTTCACTTTGTGGAATAATTATTAACAATTAAAACGCGATAGGCATGAGATTATTTACATTTTAGTCTGCTCATCGAGGACAAGGGAGACAACTTTCAAGAAAACACTCACAAACTGTGAAGTTGAGAAAATATATTGTATTTTTGGTTTGATTTTGTTGGGGAGAGATGGAACGCAGACCCAGACACACATGAAGTGCAACACCAGTCCACACGATGCATGATCAGGTAAGTTTACAACCACTAATAATTTTAAGTACTAATATCAGCTGGCATTTCAACACAAGCAGGTGTCTTGTAAACTTGAATTCATCCGTATAAATTCCACTTTAGTTGAAACATGAAAATAGTTGACTGTGTGTATGACACTAGACTATGGCCTTCACTTTGTGGAATAATTATTAACAATAAAAACGCGATAGAAATGAGATTATTTACATTTTAGTCTGCTCATCGAGGACAAGGGAGACAACTTTCAAGAAAACACTCACAAAATGTGAAGTTGATAAAATATATACTATTTTTGGTTTCATTTTGTTGGGGAGATGTGGAACGCAGACCCAGACATACATGAAGTGCACACCAGTCCACACGATTGCATGATCAGGTAAGTTTACAACCACTAATAATTTTAAGTACTAATATCAGCTGGCACTTCAACACAAGCAGGTGTCTTGTAAACTTGAATTCATCCGTATAAATTCCACTTTAGTTGAAACATGAAAATAGTTGACTGTGTGTATGACACTAGACTATGGCCTTCACTTTGTGGAATAATTATTAACAATTAAAACGCGATAGGAATGAGATTATTTACATTTTAGTGTGCTCATCGAGGACAAGGGAGACAACTTTCAAGAAAACACTCACAAAATGTGAAGTTGAGAAAATATATTGTATTTTTGGTTTGATTTTGTTGGGGAGAGATGGAACGCAGACCCAGACATACATGAAGTGCAACACCAGTCCACACGATGCATGATCAGGTAAGTTTACAACCACTAATAATTTTAAATACTAATATCAGCTGGCACTTCAACACAAGCAGGTGTCTTGTAAACTTGAATTCATCCGTATAAATTCCACTTTAGTTGAAACATGAAAATAGTTGACTGTGTGTATGACACTAGACTATGGCCTTCACTTTGTGGAATAATTATTAACAATAAAAACGCGATAGAAATGAGATTATTTACATTTTAGTGTGCTCATCGAGGACAAGGGAGACAACTTTCAAGAAAACACTCACAAAATGTGAAATTGAGAAAATATATACTATTTTTGGTTTGATTTTGTTGGGGAGATGTGGAACGCAGACCCAGACATACATGAAGTGCACACCAGTCCACACGATTGCATGATCAGGTAAGTTTACAACCACTAATAATTTTAAGTACTAATATCAGCTGGTACTTCAACACAAGCAGGTGTCTTGTAAACTTGAATTCATCCGTATAAATTCCACTTTAGTTGAAACATGAAAATAGTTGACTGTGTGTATGACACTAGACTATGGCCTTCACTTTGTGGAAGAATTATTAACAATTAAAACGCGATAGAAATGAGATTATTTACATATTAGTGTGCTCATCGAGGACAAGGGAGACAACTTTCAAGAAAACACCCACAAAATGTGAAGTTGAAAAAATATGTACTATTTTTGGTTTGATTTTGTTTGGGAGATGTGGAACGCAGACCCAGACATACATGAAGTGCTCACCAGTCCACACGATTGCATGATCAGGTAAGTTTACAACCACTAATAATTTTAAATACTAATATCAGCTGGCACTTCAACACAAGCAGGTGTCTTGTAAACTTGAATTCATCCGTATAAATTCCACTTTAGTTGAAACATGAAAATAATTGACTGTGTGTATGACACTAGACTATGGCCTTCACTTTGTGGAATAATTATTAACAATAAAAACGCGATAGAAATGAGATTATTTACATTTTAGTGTGCTCATCGAGGACAAGGGAGACAACTTTCAAGAAAACACTCACAAAATGTGAAGTTGAGAAAATATATTGTATTTTTGGTTTGATTTTGTTTGGGAGAGATGGAACGCAGACCCAGACACACATGAAGTGCAACACCAGTCCACACGATGCATGATCAGGTAAGTTTACAACCACTAATAATTTTAAGTACTAATATCAGCTGGCACTTCAACACAAGCAGGTGTCTTGTAAACTTGAATTCATCCGTATAAATTCCACTTTAGTTGAAACATGAAAATAGTTGACTGTGTGTATGACACTAGACTATGGCCTTCACTTTGTGGAATAATTATTAACAATTAAAACGCGATAGAAATGAGATTATTTACATTTTAGTGTGCTCATCGAGGACAAGGGAGACAACTTTCAAGAAAACACTCACAAAAAGTGAAGTTGAGAAAATGTATTGTATTTTTGGTTTGATTTTGTAGGGGAGATATGGAACGCAGACCCAGACACACATGAAGTGCAACACCAGTCCACACGATGCATGATCAGGTAAGTTTACAACCACTAATAATTGTAAGTACTAATATCAGCTGGCACTTCAACACAAGCAGGTGTCTTGTAAACTTGAATTCATCCGTATAAATTCCACTTTAGTTGAAACATGAAAATAGTTGACTGTGTGTATGACACTAGACTATGGCCTTCACTTTGTGGAATAATTATTAACAATTAAAACGCGATAGGAATGAGATTATTTACATTTTAGTGTGCTCATCGAGGACAAGGGAGACAACTTTCAAGAAAACACTCACAAAATGTGAAGTTGAGAAAATATATTGTATTTTTGGTTTGATTTTGTTGGGGAGAGATGGAACGCAGACCCAGACATACATGAAGTGCAACACCAGTCCATACGATGCATGATCAGGTAAGTTTACAACCACTAATAATTTTAAATACTAATATCAGCTGGCACTTCAACACAAGCAGGTGTCTTGTAAACTTGAATTCATCCGTATAAATTCCACTTTAGTTGAAACATGAAAATAGTTGACTGTGTGTATGACACTAGACTATGGCCTTCACTTTGTGGAAGAATTATTAACAATTAAAACGAGATAGAAATGAGATTATTTACATTTTAGTGTGCTCATCGAGGACAAGGGAGACAACTTTCAAGAAAACACTCACAAAATGTGAAGTTGAAAAAATATATACTATTTTTGGTTTGATTTTGTTTGGGAGATGTGGAACGCAGACCCAGACATACATGAAGTGCTCACCAGTCCACACGATTGCATGATCAGGTAAGTTTACAACCACTAATAATTTTAAATACTAATATCAGCTGGCACTTCAACACAAGCAGGTGTCTTGTAAACTTGAATTCATCCGTATAAATTCCACTTTAGTTGAAACATGAAAATAATTGACTGTGTGTATGACACTAGACTATGGCCTTCACTTTGTGGAATAATTATTAACAATAAAAACGCGATAGAAATGAGATTATTTACATTTTAGTGTGCTCATCGAGGACAAGGGAGACAACTTTCAAGAAAACACTCACAAAATGTGAAATTGAGAAAATATATTGTATTTTTGGTTTGATTTTGTTGGGGAGAGATGGAACGCAGACCCAGACACACATGAAGTGCAACACCAGTCCACACGATGCATGATCAGGTAAGTTTACAACCACTAATAATTTTAAGTACTAATATCAGCTGGCACTTCAACACAAGCAGGTGTCTTGTAAACTTGAATTCATCCGTATAAATTCCACTTTAGTTGAAACATGAAAATAGTTGACTGTGTGTATGACACTAGACTATGGCCTTCACTTTGTGGAATAATTATTAACAATAAAAACGCGATAGAAATGAGATTATTTACATTTTAGTGTGCTCATCGAGGACAAGGGAGACAACTTTCAAGAAAACACTCACAAAATGTGAAGTTGAGAAAATATATTGTATTTTTGGTTTGATTTTGTTGGGGAGAGATGGAACGCAGACCCAGACATACATGAAGTGCAACACCAGTCCATACGATGCATGATCAGGTAAGTTTACAACCACTAATAATTTTAAATACTAATATCAGCTGGCACTTCAACACAAGCAGGTGTCTTGTAAACTTGAATTCATCCGTATAAATTCCACTTTAGTTGAAACATGAAAACAGTTGACTGTGTGTATGACACTAGACTATGGCCTTCACTTTGTGGAAGAATTATTAACAATTAAAACGAGATAGAAATGAGATTATTTACATTTTAGTGTGCTCATCGAGGACAAGGGAGACAACTTTCAAGAAAACACTCACAAAATGTGAAGTTGAAAAAATATATACTATTTTTGGTTTGATTTTGTTTGGGAGATGTGGAACGCAGACCCAGACATACATGAAGTGCTCACCAGTCCACACGATTGCATGATCAGGTAAGTTTACAACCACTAATAATTTTAAATACTAATATCAGCTGGCACTTCAACACAAGCAGGTGTCTTGTAAACTTGAATTCATCCGTATAAATTCCACTTTAGTTGAAACATGAAAATAATTGACTGTGTGTATGACACTAGACTATGGCCTTCACTTTGTGGAATAATTATTAACAATAAAAACGCGATAGAAATGAGATTATTTACATTTTAGTGTGCTCATCGAGGACAAGGGAGACAACTTTCAAGAAAACACTCACAAAATGTGAAATTGAGAAAATATATTGTATTTTTGGTTTGATTTTGTTGGGGAGAGATGGAACGCAGACCCAGACACACATGAAGTGCAACACCAGTCCACACGATGCATGATCAGGTAAGTTTACAACCACTAATAATTTTAAGTACTAATATCAGCTGGCACTTCAACACAAGCAGGTGTCTTGTAAACTTGAATTCATCCGTATAAATTCCACTTTAGTTGAAACATGAAAATAGTTGACTGTGTGTATGACACTAGACTATGGCCTTCACTTTGTGGAATAATTATTAACAATAAAAACGCGATAGAAATGAGATTATTTACATTTTAGTGTGCTCATCGAGGACAAGGGAGACAACTTTCAAGAAAACACTCACAAAATGTGAAATTGAGAAAATATATTGTATTTTTGGTTTGATTTTGTTGGGGAGAGATGGAACGCAGACCCAGACACACATGAAGTGCAACACCAGTCCACACGATGCATGATCAGGTAAGTTTACAACCACTAATAATTTTAAGTACTAATATCAGCTGGCACTTCAACACAAGCAGGTGTCTTGTAAACTTGAATTGATTCGTATAAATTCCACTTTAGTTGAAACATGAAAATAGTTGACTGTGTGTATGACACTAGACTATGGCCTTCACTTTGTGGAATAATTATTGACAATTAAAACGCGATAGAAATTAGATTATTTACATTTTAGTGTGCTCATCGAGGACAAGGGAGACAACTTTCAAGAAAACACTCACAAAATGTGAAGTTGAAAAAATATATACTATTTTTGGTTTGATTTTGTTTGGGAGATGTGGAACGCAGACCCAGACGTACATGAAGTGCACACCAGTCCACACGATTGCATGATCAGGTAAGTTTACAACCACTAATAATTTTAAGTACTAATATCAGCTGGCACTTCAACACAAGCAGGTGTCTTGTAAACTTGAATTCATCCGTATAAATTCCACTTTAGTTGAAACATGAAAATAGTTGACTGTGTGTATGACACTAGACTATGGCCTTCACTTTGTGGAATAATTATTAACAATAAAAACGCGATAGAAATGAGATTATTTACATTTTAGTGTGCTCATCGAGGACAAGGGAGACAACTTTCAAGAAAACACTCACAAAATGTGAAATTGAGAAAATATATTGTATTTTTGGTTTGATTTTGTTGGGGAGAGATGGAACGCAGACCCAGACACACATGAAGTGCAACACCAGTCCACACGATGCATGATCAGGTAAGTTTACAACCACTAATAATTTTAAGTACTAATATCAGCTGGCACTTCAACACAAGCAGGTGTCTTGTAAACTTGAATTGATTCGTATAAATTCCACTTTAGTTGAAACATGAAAATAGTTGACTGTGTGTATGACACTAGACTATGGCCTTCACTTTGTGGAATAATTATTGACAATTAAAACGCGATAGAAATTAGATTATTTACATTTTAGTGTGCTCATCGAGGACAAGGGAGACAACTTTCAAGAAAACACTCACAAAATGTGAAGTTGAGAAAATATATACTATTTTTGGTTTGATTTTGTTGGGGAGAGGTGGAACGCAGACCCAGACATACATGAAGTGCACACCAGTCCACACGATGCATGATCAGGTAAGTTTACAACCACTAATAATTTTAAGTACTAATATCAGCTGGCACTTCAACACAAGCAGGTGTCTTGTAAACTTGAATTCATCCATATAAATTCCACTTTAGTTGAAACATGAAAATAGTTGACTGTGTGTATGACACTAGACTATGGCCTTCACTTTGTGGAATAATTATTAATAATTAAAACGCGATAGAAATGAGATTATTTACATTTTAGTGTGCTCATCGAGGACAAGGGAGACAACTTTCAAGAAAACACTCACAAAATGTGAAGTTGAGAAAATATATTGTATTTTTGGTTTGATTTTGTAGGGGAGATATGGAACGCAGACCCAGACACACATGAAGTGCAACACCAGTCCACACGAAGCATGATCAGGTAAGTTTACAACCACTAATAATTTTAAGTACTAATATCAGCTGGCACTTCAACACAAGCAGGTGTCTTGTAAACTTGAATTCATCCGTATAAATTCCACTTTAGTTGAAACATGAAAATAGTTGACTGTGTGTATGACACTAGACTATGGCCTTCACTTTGTGGAATAATTATTAACAATTAAAACGCGATAGGAATGAGATTATTTACATTTTAGTCTGCTCATCGAGGACAAGGGAGACAACTTTCAAGAAAACACTCACAAAATGTGAAGTTGAGAAAATATATTGTATTTTTGGTTTGATTTTGTTGGGGAGAGATGGAACGCAGACCCTGACATACATGAAGTGCAACACCAGTGCACACGATGCATGATCAGGTAAGTTTACAACCACTAATAATTTTAAATACTAATATCAGCTGGCACTTCAACACAAGCAGGTGTCTTGTAAACTTGAATTCATCCGTATAAATTCCACTTTAGTTGAAACATGAAAACAGTTGACTGTGTGTATGACACTAGACTATGGCCTTCACTTTGTGGAAGAATTATTAACAATTAAAACGAGATAGAAATGAGATTATTTACATTTTAGTGTGCTCATCGAGGACAAGGGAGACAACTTTCAAGAAAACACTCACAAAATGTGAAGTTGAAAAAATATATACTATTTTTGGTTTGATTTTGTTTGGGAGATGTGGAACGCAGACCCAGACGTACATGAAGTGCACACCAGTCCACACGATTGCATGATCAGGTAAGTTTACAACCACTAATAATTTTAAGTACTAATATCAGCTGGCACTTCAACACAAGCAGGTGTCTTGTAAACTTGAATTCATCCGTATAAATTCCACTTTAGTTGAAACATGAAAATAGTTGACTGTGTGTATGACACTAGACTATGGCCTTCACTTTGTGGAATAATTATTAACAATAAAAACGCGATAGAAATGAGATTATTTACATTTTAGTGTGCTCATCGAGGACAAGGGAGACAACTTTCAAGAAAACACTCACAAAATGTGAAATTGAGAAAATATATTGTATTTTTGGTTTGATTTTGTTGGGGAGAGATGGAACGCAGACCCAGACACACATGAAGTGCAACACCAGTCCACACGATGCATGATCAGGTAAGTTTACAACCACTAATAATTTTAAGTACTAATATCAGCTGGCACTTCAACACAAGCAGGTGTCTTGTAAACTTGAATTGATTCGTATAAATTCCACTTTAGTTGAAACATGAAAATAGTTGACTGTGTGTATGACACTAGACTATGGCCTTCACTTTGTGGAATAATTATTGACAATTAAAACGCGATAGAAATTAGATTATTTACATTTTAGTGTGCTCATCGAGGACAAGGGAGACAACTTTCAAGAAAACACTCACAAAATGTGAAGTTGAGAAAATATATACTATTTTTGGTTTGATTTTGTTGGGGAGAGGTGGAACGCAGACCCAGACATACATGAAGTGCACACCAGTCCACACGATGCATGATCAGGTAAGTTTACAACCACTAATAATTTTAAGTACTAATATCAGCTGGCACTTCAACACAAGCAGGTGTCTTGTAAACTTGAATTCATCCATATAAATTCCACTTTAGTTGAAACATGAAAATAGTTGACTGTGTGTATGACACTAGACTATGGCCTTCACTTTGTGGAATAATTATTAATAATTAAAACGCGATAGAAATGAGATTATTTACATTTTAGTGTGCTCATCGAGGACAAGGGAGACAACTTTCAAGAAAACACTCACAAAATGTGAAGTTGAAAAAATATATACTATTTTTGGTTTGATTTTGTTTGGGAGATGTGGAACGCAGACCCAGACATACATGAAGTGCACACCAGTCCACACGATTGCATGATCAGGTAAGTTTACAACCACTAATGATTTTAAGTACTAATAACAGCTGGCACTTCAACACAAGCAGGTGTCTTGTAAACTTGAATTCATCCGTATAAATTCCACTTTAGTTGAAACATGAAAATAGTTGACTGTGTGTATGACACTAGACTATGGCCTTCACTTTGTGGAATAATTATTAACAATAAAAACGCGATAGAAATGAGATTATTTACATTTTAGTGTGATCATCGAGGACAAGGGAGACAACTTTCAAGAAAACACTCAAAAATAGTGAATTTGAGAAAATATATACTATTTTTGGTTTGATTTTGTTGGGGAGAGGTGGAACGCAGACCCAGACATACATGAAGTGCACACCAGTCCACACGATGCATGATCAGGTAAGTTTACAACCACTAATAATTTTAAGTACTAATATCAGCTGGCACTTCAACACAAGCAGGTGTCTTGTAAACTTGAATTCATCCGTATAAATTCCACTTTAGTTGAAACATGAAAATAGTTGACTGTGTGTATGACACTAGACTATGGCCTTCACTTTGTGGAATAATTATTAACAATAAAAACGCTATAGAAATGAGATTATTTACATTTTAGTGTGCTCATCGAGGACAAGGGAGACAACTTTCAAGAAAACACTCACAAAATGTGAAGTTGAGAAAATATATTGTATTTTTGGTTTGATTTTGTTTGGGAGATGTGGAACGCAGACCCAGACATACATGAAGTGCACACCAGTCCACACGATTGCATGATCAGGTAAGTTTACAACCACTAATGATTTTAAGTACTAATATCAGCTGGCACTTCAACACAAGCAGGTGTCTTGTAAACTTGAATTCATCCGTATAAATTCCACTTTAGTTGAAACATGAAAATAGTTGACTGTGTGTATGACACTAGACTATGGCCTTCACTTTGTGGAATAATTATTAACAATAAAAACGCGATAGAAATGAGATTATTTACATTTTAGTGTGCTCATCGAGGACAAGGGAGACAACTTTCAAGAAAACACTCAAAAATAGTGAATTTGAGAAAATATATACTATTTTTGGTTTGATTTTGTTGGGGAGAGGTGGAACGCAGACCCAGACATACATGAAGTGCACACCAGTCCACACGATGCATCATCAGGTAAGTTTACAACCACTAATAATTTTAAGTACTAATATCAGCTGGCACTTCAACACAAGCAGGTGTCTTGTAAACTTGAATTCATCCGTATAAATTCCTCTTTAGTTGAAACATGAAAATAGTTGACTGTGTGTATGACACTAGACTATGGCCTTCACTTTGTGGAATAATTATTAACAATAAAAACGCTATAGAAATGAGATTATTTACATTTTAGTGTGCTCATCGAGGACAAGGGAGACAACTTTCAAGAAAACACTCACAAAATGTGAAGTTGAAAAAATATATTGTATTTTTGGTTTGATTTTGTTTGGGAGATGTGGAACGCAGACCCAGACATACATGAAGTGCACACCAGTCAACACGATTGCATGATCAGGTAAGTTTACAACCACTAATAATTTTAAGTACTAATATCAGCTGGCACTTCAACACAAGCAGGTGTCTTGTAAACTTGAATTCATCCGTATAAATTCCACTTTAGTTGAAACATGAAAATAGTTGACTGTGTGTATGACACTAGACTATGGCCTTCACTTTGTGGAATAATTATTAATAATTAAAACGCGATAGAAATGAGATTATTTACATTTTAGTGTGCTCATCGAGGACAAGGGAGACAACTTTCAAGAAAACACTCACAAAATGTGAAGTTGAAAACATATATACTATTTTTGGTTTGATTTTGTTTGGGAGATGTGGAACGCAGACCCAGACACACATGAAGTGCACACCAGTCCACACGATTGCATGATCAGGTAAGTTTACAACCACTAATAATTTTAAGTACTAATATCAGCTGGCACTTCAACACAAGCAGGTGTCTTGTAAACTTGAATTCATCCGTATAAATTCCACTTTAGTTGAAACATGAAAATAGTTGACTGTGTGTATGACACTAGACTATGGCCTTCACTTTGTGGAATAATTATTAACAATAAAAACGCGATAGAAATGAGATTATTTACATTTTAGTGTGCTCATCGAGGACAAGGGAGACAACTTTCAAGAAAACACTCAAAAATAGTGAATTTGAGAAAATATATACTATTTTTGGTTTGATTTTGTTGGGGAGAGGTGGAACGCAGACCCAGACATACATGAAGTGCACACCAGTCCACACGATGCATGATCAGGTAAGTTTACAACCACTAATAATTTTAAGTACTAATATCAGCTGGCACTTCAACACAAGCAGGTGTCTTGTAAACTTGAATTCATTCGTATAAATTCCACTTTAGTTGAAACATGAAAATAGTTGACTGTGTGTATAGCACTAGACTATGGCCTTCACTTTGTGGAATAATTATTAACAATTAAAATGCGATAGAAATGAGCTTATTTACATTTTAGTGTGCTCATCGAGGACAAGGGAGACAACTTTCAAGAAAACACTCACAAAATGTGAAGTTGAGAAAATATATTGTATTTTTGGTTTGATTTTGTTTGGGAGATGTGGAACGCAGAGCCAGACATAAATGAAGTGCACACCAGTCCAGACGATTGCATGATCAGGTAAGTTTACAACCACTTACTTACTTACTTACTTTGGAGATTTAACGTGCGCTTTCCGACTGATGCGTATTTCGCACACGGGCCCGGCCAGGCCATTTAATGTGTTTCCGAAAGGGGCGAAAGTGGTGTGTGCAACCCAAGAGGGGGCTTTAGGGGTTGCTTATATAGAATTTGGGAATTTTGAGATTTGGAATAGATGCCAATTGGGTAGGGGAGGAGAACTAAGGGAGCTGGGTATGGTGGATGTTTGTGTGTTTATGTAATTTTGATTTGGTGGATTATAGTGTTTTTAGATGCGTTTTATTAGTTCCGTTTTGATTAAGAATACGCCTAAGGCCTTGAAGTTTTCTAGTTAATTTGTGGGTTTAGTATTGCTTCTAGAGTGAGGGCCTTGTTTAGATTGAGGTTGGTTTGTAGTGTGGTTCTGTGTGTTTGGTAGTGTGTGCAGTAGATGAGTGCGTGTTCTGGGGTTTCTAGTTGTTTGCAGTGTGGGCAGTTACCTGTAGTATGTTTTTTTATTTTTTTTAGGTGGTTATTTAGGTTGGTGTGTCCTGTTTGGAGTTTAGTGATTACTCTGTCGATTTTTTTGATGGATGGTGAATTTTTGGTTTGGTTAGTGGTTTGCTGAGTACTTTTTTGATTTGGCTATTTGAGTTTAGATATAGGTTATGCCATTTTTTGGTGATTTTTTGCTTATTTACACTTTTAATTTCTGATTTTGAGATGGGTAAGTTTAAGCTTATTTCTGGGATTTTGAGGGATAGATTAGCTGCCTTATCGGCGTTTTCATTACCGTATATTCCTACGTGGGCGGGTATCCACAAGAAGGTTATTTGTTTGCCTGCGTTAGTTAGGTCGTTGGAGCTTTTAAGTATTAGATTTATTAATTTAGGTCGGTTTTTGGTATTTTTGTTTTGGAGGGCTTGCAGTCCACTTAGGGAGTCGGTAAGTATTAGGATTTTATTGTGTTTTTTGGATTCTTGACTATGGAGGGCTGAGGCCATGCCCATTAGTTCTGCCGTGAATATTGATTGGTTGTTTGGGAGTCGGAAGGATTGTGTAGTTTTAGTTGGTTGTGTGGTATGGACTCCGAAACCTGTGTGTTTGGAGGTCGGATCTGAAGATCCGTCCGTGTAAATGTGACACCAATTTGGCCAATTTTCGTGTATGTATGCTAGTGTGGTGGTTTTAGCTATGTTTGGGTCGGTTTGTTTATTTATTTGGCTAGCTAGTGTTGTGTCTATTTTGGGTATTTTAAGTTTAGGGGTGAAGATATTTGATTGTTTGCAGTTTTGTTTAAGATTTTTAATTTGGTGTTCATTTAGGTAGTTTGTTATTCTTTGGGATATTGGGGTAAGTAAGGGGTGTTTACGAGCTAGAGCTTGGTTTTTGGGGCTGATATTTTGGTTTATTAAGTTTTGGATTAGAGGGTTTCATTGGGATGCGGCCCAGAAATTTAAGCTTAGCTGTTCCCTGCGTAGACTTAGTGGCATTTCTCCTGTTAAGGCCTGAAGTGAAGTGCAGGAGGTGCCATGTTCGGTGCGTGTAATTAGTTTGAGAGCCTGATATTGTATTGAGTCAAGTTTTTTAGATAGAGAGTTGTTTAGGGTGTTGTATATGGCGCAGCCGTAGTCTCGTTTTGATCTAATTAGTGATATGTAGAGTGAGAGGAGGGTATCTTTGGATGCTCCCCAGTTTGAGCCAGTGAGGCATCTTAGGGTGTTTAGGTCTTTACTGCATTTAGTTGTTAGGTTTTGGATGTGAGCATCCCAGGTGAGATGTTCATCGAAAATAAGTCCTAAGAATTTGGTTTGTTTTTGAAATTTGATTGTTTGGTTGTTTAGCTGGAGGATTGGGGAGGCGGGTTTCATGTTTTTATGTTTGAATACTATTCCTGTTGTTTTTTCTGAGTTAAGGGAGAAGCCCCATTTGTCAGCCCATTGTTGTATTTTATTAAGAGATTTTTGGAGTAAATTTTGGGCCATATTAATGCTTTTTGTGCGGATCCAGAGGGCTCCATCATCCGCGAATTTGGATGTGTTTATTTTAGGGGATAGGCCCTCGAAGAGATCGTTTATCATTATATTAAAGAGTGTGGGGCTGAGGATACTGCCCTGGGGAGTGCCATTTTCTAGGGGACACTGGTCCGATAGAGTATGGTCTATCCCCACTGTTATTTTACGTTCGTTTAGAAAGTCCTGAATGTAGTTTATTATTTGTCCTTTTAGTCCTATTTTTTTAAGTTTTTGTATTAGCCCGTTGTGCCAAACCATGTCGAATGCTTTGGAGAAATCCAGAAAGATGCCTGTTGTGTATTGTTTGTTGAGTTGTCCTGTCTTGATGTCCTGTTCTAGTCGGGCGAGATTATCTAAGGTTGAGCGGCCAGGAGTGAAACCGCTTTGATCTGTGTTTATGATGTTATTTTGAGTTAAGTAGTGTTGTAGTCTATTTTTGGCCATAGATTCCATTACTTTACATAGGTTTGAGGTTAGGGATATTGGTCTATAAGAATTTGCCTGGTTAGTTGGTTTATCGGGTTTAGGGATAGGGATGACTAGTGCTTGTTTCCAGGGAGTTGGTACCTGTCCGTTTTGATAGATTAGGTTATATAGTTTAAGTAGTGCCTGGAGTAGGTTGGGGGGGAGTTTTTTTATTATTTGGTAGGATGTTAGGTCTAGTCCTGGGGCAGTTCCCTTTTTCCTATTTTGGAGTACGTACTGGAGTTCTTCCATTGAGTAAGGTTGGTTTATTTCGAGGTTATCATTATTTGGTTCTTTAGTAGGTTTGGCTTCTGCTTTAAGTTTTTGTTGGAATTTTTCGCTGAAGTTATTGTTGCTGCTTATGGCCGAGAAGTGGTTTGCTAGGTTATTTGCCTTTTCGGTAGGGTTGGTTGAATTGTTTATGTTGGGTGTTTTTTTGTGACGTTTTAAGCCTCTAATGGCGTGGATTTTTCGCCAGACTGTTCTGGCATCTGTGCGATTATTTACTCCTTCACAAAATAATTTCCAATCTTTGGTTTTAGCTATTTTGACTAGTTTTTGGACCTTGTGGTTTAGTTCGTGAGCTACCGTTATATGGTTATGGTCGCGTTTGGCTCTATTGAAGGCTGTTTTACGTTTGCGTCTAGTTTGTTCTATTTCCTCGTTCCACCATGGTACCGAGGGTTTGCCTACGTTATTTGTCTTATAAGGTATTGATGCTTTGGCTGCGTTAATTATGTAGTCTGTTAGGTTTTTGCAGTAGATTTCTGGGTCCTTATTTTCTAGTTTGGTTAGGTTGGCTTGGTTGCAGATATCCTGAAATTTGTCCCAGTTAGCTTGGTTATAGTTGAATTTTGGTTCTAGGTTTTCTGTTTGGGTAGGAACGTTTGTATTGCCTATGGTAATGTTTATAGGGAAGTGGTCACTACCTAGTGGGGCGTCGTGAACTTCCCATTGAGTACTTTGGGCCAGATCTGGGGTGCATATTGTTAGGTCGATAGCCGACATTTTATGTTTTTTCTTATCGTATCTAGTTGGTTGGTTATTGTTTAGGAGTACAAGGTTATTTGTTTCTATCCATTCAGAGATTAGTTTGCCATGATTATCTATTTTTTCATCTATGCTCCAGGTGGGGTGGTGAGCATTAAAGTCTCCTAGGAATATAGTTGTTTTATTGCTTATTTGCAGTAATTTGTTTAGGTCCTCAGCTTGAATTTCTTGTTCTGCCCAGTGGTATATGTTAATGATGTTTATTTTTTGGTTTTTGAGAGTTATTTGGATGCCGTTTGCTTCTAGGTTTGGTGTGTTTATTTTGATTTCTTCATAGTTAATGTCTTCTCTGATTAGTATTATTAATCCTCCTGCGGCTCTAGCGGTTTTAGGTTTGGCTCGGTCTGTTCTAACTGAGTTGTAGTTAGGTAGAGTAAATTTAGATTTTTTTGAGAATTTGGTTTCTTGGATACAGGCAATGTGCGGACCCTTATCTTGTTTAAATTTTGCTTTTAGTTCGTGGCCGTGGGAATTTAGTCCATTGGCATTCCACTGAAATATGTTTAGGCCTTCCATTATTTGGGCTTTTAGTGTTTGGAGGTTAGGTTTTGATTTAGGCTAGGGGTTTTTACTTGGTTGAGGTAGGGCTAACTAATTCGAGGCCTATGCTGAAGAATTCGTAGGTAAGGGTTGTCAGTTTAAGCTTATTTGCTACGGTATAGAAAGCTTTAGTGCTAGCGTTTGGGTTTATTTCCTTTAGCATGTATGCGAGAAGGATGGTTAAGTTGTTTAGTTTGTTGTTTGACATTTGCTGAGGCCTGCGTTTAAAGGTTTTGGTTTTTTGGGGGGTTGAGAGAGTTATTTCGTTTATGTCTTCCTCGGTTGTGCATTCATATTCTTCTGTGTTGTTAAGTTTAGTTTCCTCACATTCCATGGGGGTGGTTTGCGTGCGTGCTTGTGTTTGTGGTAGTGGTCTGGATGTGGTTTCCTTACTGTCTAGGTTTTCGGGTTGTGATTGCTTGGGATCGGTTGTTGTTGCCATAGCAGCTGTGGTTTGTATGGTGCCGGGTTGGGTTGTGGCGGGCGTATTGTTGCTTGTTTTGCGTGCAGGTGTGGATGTTGTGAATGTGCTAGTGGAGGGTTGTGGGATGGACGTGTCGTGGATGTGTGTTTTGGGTGCTGGGTGTACTCTTTGCAGGATGCCATCCCATGCCGAGTTTAAGTGTGGGGTGTTGTTTGGTTGTGGTGTGGGTAGCAGAGGTTGTTTTGTATGCTGTGGTTGTCTTTTTGTTTGGAGTTTGGCCGTGTCGATATTGATGTGTTTGTTGGCCTGTTGTGTGAGGGTGTGTCTATGAGGGCAGTGGTTGGATAGTGAGGAATGTTGTATGCTTTTACAGTGTATGCACCAGGGTGTGCATGTCCCTGGGCAGTCAGTTTGGGCGCATTTCCTGCATTTAGTTTTTTGGAATTTACATTGATTGGCTGTGTGGTTGTATTGGAGACAGTTAGAGCATTGTTTAACTTGTTTTATGTATGGTTTGACTTCTAATTTAGTGGTTGCTCCGAAGGAGATAAATTTAGGTGCTTCTGGATATTTAGCTGATTTTTGGAACTTGATTATGACTATTGGTGTGTTTGAGATTTTACCGTTTCTATTTGAAGTTATTCTTCGGGTGCTAGTTATTTTAGGTTGGGGGTACATATCTTGGTTATCGTTAGCGTCTTGTGCTTACATGTCTAAGTCTTCGTTGTTTTCTTTAGGATTTACTCTGATTACGCCCCTAGTGAATAGCTGCCAGTTTGGGGTTTGATGAGTTACTGTGTATTGGAAGATTTGGGTGATTGTTTTGGCTGCGTTTAGGGAGTCCTGGTCTGGGAAAATTATTTGGAAACCTTTGTTAGCCTCTTTAATTTTGTCGAAGTGAATTTTGTGCTGTTTGAACCAGATTCCTACTTTATTGGCTGTGAGACATTTTGAAAGGACGTTTATGGGGCCTGTAGCGCAAAAGTAAAGGGCCAATGTGGTGATGATGGATGCGGGCGACATGTTTGGTGGTGGTTGTGTGTTGGAACTGTCCAGCTTCCTTTTTTTGGTGTTTGTTGTGGGGATCGGCGATACGGCTGTTTTGGTGGGTGAAGCTACTGGTGATTTGGAGCCGAAACCGTCAGGTATGAGTGGGATGGATGTCCTCCCGGAAGTGTTGTGGGCTTCCGAAGGTGTGGGTGATTCTGTTTGGTGGATGTCTGCCTGGGTAGTGTTGCGGGAGTCGGACATGTTTTGTGGCTAGTGGGGTGAGGTGAGTGGATGTGGTGAGTGGGTTTGCGTGGAGTGAGTTGGTAGTGAGGGTGTGTTTTTAGGGAGTAGGTGGTGGGTACTGGTTGAGCAGGTTTGTTGAGATGTGTTTAGGTTTTTGAGATTGTTATTTAGGGGTTGTGGATTATCCTATTGTTTACCTATGAGGATTTTCAGTGTTTTTGTGGATTTGCGGGCTCGGGTGTGAGTAGATTTAAGAGAGAATGTGGGTGTGTGTTTTGATAATTACCTCCTCTGCTGGCTATCAGTGAAACTGTGCTGGCTTGGGAGGCTTTGCTGGGTGAGGTTGGCTTGGTGGCTGGTTGGCTTGAGTGGCTTGGTAGGCTGGAGAGGTGTTGCTAGCTTGGAGTACAAACTGCGACTGTTTTTTTTTATTTTTTTTTTTTATTTTATTTTTTTTTTTTTTTTTTTATTTTTATTTTTTTTTTTTTAAATGTTTTATTATTTTTTTGATTGATTTATTTTTTTATTTTTTATTTTTTTTACAACCACTAATAATTTTAAGTACTCAGCTGGCACTTCAACACAAGCAGGTGTCTTGTAAACTTGAATTCATCCGTATAAATTCCACTTTAGTTGAAACATGAAAATAGTTGACTGTGTGTATGACACTAGACTATGGCCTTCACTTTGTGGAATAATTATTAAAAATTAAAACGCGATAGAAATGAGATTATTTACATTTTAGTGTGCTCATCGAGGACAAGGGAGACAACTTTCAAGAAAACACTCACAAAATGTGAAGTTGAAAAAATATATACTATTTTTGGTTTGATTTTGTTTCAGAGATGTGGAACGCAGACCCAGACATACATGAAGTGCACACCAGTCCACACGATTGCATGATCAGGTAAGTTTACAACCACTAATAATTTTAAGTACTAATATCAGCTGGCACTTCAACACAAGCAGGTGTCTTGTAAACTTGAATTCATCCGTATAAATTCCACTTTAGTTGAAACATGAAAATAGTTGACTGTGTGTATGACACTAGACTATGGCCTTCACTTTGTGGAATAATTATTAACAATTAAAACGCGATAGAAATGAGATTATTTACATTTTAGTGTGCTCATCGAGGACAAGGGAGACAACTTTCAAGAAAACACTCACAAAATGTGAAGTTGAAAAAATATATACTATTTTTGGTTTGATTTTGTTTGGGAGATGTGGAACGCAGACCCAGACTTACATGAAGTGCACACCAGTCCACACGATTGCATGATCAGGTAAGTTTACAACCACTTACTTACTTATATTAGGGGATTTTACGTGCGCTTTCCGACTGGAGCGTATTTCGCACACGGGCCCGGCCGGGCCATTTAGTGATATAAAAGGGGAAGCGAGAAGAGTGCAACCAAGGAGGGGGGTTTAGTGGTTGCTTATATAAAGTTTTGAAATTTTGAGATTTGGAAGACATGCCTTGGGGGAGTGGTTGGGACTAAGGGAGTGTGTGGGGGTGAGTTGTTGTTTTTAGATGTTTAGTGTTGGTGGTTTAGTGAATTTTTAGATACGATTAATTAGGTCTGTTTTGGTTAGGTAAATGCCTAGGGCTTTGAAGTTTTCTATTTTATTTTGGGGGTTGAGGATTGCTTCTAAGGTAAGAGCTTTATTTGGATTTAGGTTGGTTTGTAATGTTGTACGTTGGATGAGGTAGTGGGTGCAATGTAGTAGTACGTGGTCTATGGTTTCTGGGTGAGTGCAGTGTGGGCACTTCCCGTTTGCGTGTTTTTTTAGTTTTAGAAGATGGTTATTTAGTTTGGTGTGTCCTGTTTGGAGTTTGGTGATTATTCTATCGATTTTTTTGGATGGATGGAGGATTTTTGGTTTGGTAAGGGGTTTTTTGAGGACTTTTATGATTTGGGTGTTTGTGTTTTGATACAGGCTATGCCATTTTTGGGTGATTTTGTGTTTGTTGATACTTTTGATCTCTGATTTACTTATTGGTAGCTTAAGGCTTATCTCTGGTATTTTTAGGGACTGTTTAGCGGATTGGTCGGCGTTCTCATTACCGTATATTCCTACGTGGGCTGGTATCCAGGTGAGTACTATGTTTTTGCCTGCCTCTGTTAATTTATCTATACTTTTGAGAATTTGGTTTATTAATTTGGGGCGGTTTTTGGTGTTTTTGCTTTGGAGGGCCTGGAGTCCACTTAGTGAGTCTGAGAGTATTAGGATTTTATTTTGGTTTTTAGTGTGATGGCTGTGGAGGGCCGTGGCGATACCCATGAGTTCTGCGGTGAAGATAGATTGGTTGTTTGGGAGTCGGAAGGATTGCGTATTTCTTATTGGTTGGGCTATGTGGACTCCGAAACCTGTGTGATTTGTGAATGGATCAGCAGATCCATCTGTGTAGATGTGGCACCAATTTGGCCAGTTTTGATGTATGTAGGCTAGTGAGGTGGATTTAGCTATGTTAGGGTCAGTTTGTTTGTTTATTGTTTTGGCTAGGGAAGTGTCTATTTTGGGGATTTTAAGTTTTGGGGTGAATACGTTGGATTTTTTGCAGTTTTGTTGTAGGTTCCCTATTTGGTGTTCGTTGCGGTAGTTTATAATACGTTGGGAAATTGGAGTGAGTAGAGGGTGTTTCCTAGTTAGTGCCTGGTTTTTGGGACGTATGTTTAGGTTTAGGAGATTTTGTAGAAGAGGGTTTGATTGAGAAGCTGCCCAGAAGTTTAGTGTTAAGTGTTGCCTACGTAGGTTTAGCGGCATTTCTCCTGTGAGGGCCTGAAGTGACGTAAGGGAGGTGCCTTGTTGGGTACGTGTGACTAATTTGAGGGCTTGGTATTGGATTGAATCTAGTTTTTTGGTTAATGTTTCGTTTAAGGTATCGTATATGGCACAGCCGTAGTCTAGTTTGGATCTGATTAGGGATGTATAGAGGCTGAGGAGGGTATCTTTAGAGGCACCCCAGTTGGAGCCGGTTAGACATCTTAGTGTGTTTAAATCTTTGCTACATCTTGTGGTTAGGTTTTGGACGTGGGCATCCCAGGAGAGATGTTCGTCGAATATTAGTCCTAAGAATTTAGTTTGTTTCTGAAATTGGATTGGTTTGTTGTTTAGTTTAAGGGTGGGGGTGGCCCGTGTCATATTTTTATGTTTAAATACTATTCCTGTGGTTTTTTCAGTGTTTAGGGAGAACCCCCATTTATCGGCCCATTGTTGTATTTTGTTTAGTGATTTCTGGAGTAAGTCCTGGGATGTTAAAATACTTTTAGAACGGATCCAGAGGGCTCCGTCATCTGCAAATTTGGAAGTATTTATTTTAGGGGATAAGCCATCAAAGAGATCGTTTATCATTATGTTGAATAGTGTGGGGCTAAGAATGCTGCCTTGGGGTGTGCCGTTTTCTAGTGGACACTGGTCCGACAAGGCCTGGTCTATACCCACTGTGATTTTACGGTTTTTAAGGAAACTTTGGATGTAGTTTATGATTTGACCTTTTAGTCCTATTTTTTTAAGTTTTTGGATTAGCCCGTTGTGCCATACCATATCGAAGGCTTTGGAAAAGTCCAGAAAGATGCCTGTAGTATATTGTTTATTTAGTTGTCCTGTTTTAATATCCTGTTCTAGACGTGCTAGGTTATCTAGGGTTGAGCGGCCGGGAGTAAAACCGCTTTGGTCTGAATTAATTATATTATTTTGGGTTAAGTAGTGTTGGAGTCTATTTTTTGCCATGGATTCCATTACTTTGCATAGGTTAGAGGTGAGCGATATTGGCCTATAGGAGTTGGCTTGGTTGGCTGGTTTACCGGGTTTAGGGATGGGGATAATGAGAGCTTCTTTCCAAGGATTTGGAACCTGGCCGTTTAGATAAATTAGATTATAGAGTTTTAGTAGTGACTGGAGTAGTTTGGGCGGGAGTTTTTTGATTATTTGGTAGGAAGTTAAGTCTAGACCTGGGGCTGTTCCTTTTTTCCTATTTTGAAGTACGTGGTTTAGTTCTTCTATTGTGTACGGTTGGTTTATTTCTAGGTTGTTATTGTTTGGTTCTTGGATAGGTTTGGTTTCTGCCTGGAGTTTTTGTTTGAATTTATGGCTGAAGTTGTTATTGCTACTTATTGCCGAAAAGTGGTTTGCTAGGTTATTTGCTTTTTCGCTGGGAGTATTTGAGTTGTTTATGTTAGGCGTTTTTTTTTGTTTTTTTAAGCCTCTGACGGCGTGGATTTTGCGCCAGACTGTTCTGGCATCTGTGCGATTATTTAGTCCCTCGCAGATTTTTTTCCAGTCTCTGGTTTTTGCTATTTTGACTAGTGTTTGGACTTGGTGGTTTAGTTGGTGAGCTACCGGTATGTGATTATGGTCGCGTTTGGCTTTATTGAAGGCTGATTTACGTTTTTTCCTAGTTTGTTCTATTTCCTCGTTCCACCAAGGTACCGAGGGCCTACCTGATTTATTTGGTTTTTTGAAAGGGATTGCGCTTTTGGCTGTGTTAATTATGAAGTTGGTTAAGTTCTGGCAGTATATTTCTGGGTCATTATTTTCTATGTTTTGTAGGTTTACTTGATTGCAAATATCTTGGAATTTGTCCCAGTTAGCTTTATTGTAATTGAATTTGGGCTCTGAGCTTTCAGTTTGGTGGGGGACGTTAGTATTTCCTATGGTTATATTTATTGGGAAGTGGTCACTTCCTAGGGGGGCGTCGTGAACTTCCCATTGTGTGCTTTGAGCTAGATCTGCTGTGCAGATTGTTAGGTCGATAGCCGACATGTTGTTATTGCTTTTATCGTATCTAGTGGGTTGGTTATTATTTAGAAGTACTAGATCGTTGGCCTCTATCCATTCTGAAATTAGTTTGCCGTGGTTATCTAGTTGATCCCCCGTGCCCCAGGAGGGGTGGTGGGCGTTAAAGTCTCCTAAGAAGATGGATGATTTGGTGCTTAGTTGTTTGAGAGTATTTAGATCCTCCGGTTGGATTTTTTGTTGTAGCCAGTGGTAGATATTTACGATGTTTATTTTTTTGTTTTTTAAGGTGATTTGGACGCCATTGGCTTCTAGGTTTGGGGTATTGACTAAGATTTCTTCGTAGTTTATGTCCTCACGGATAAGTATAATTAGGCCTCCCGATGCTCTTAGTGTTTTTGATTTAGGTCGGTCTAGTCTGACTGTGTTATAGTTTGGAAGGTTAAATTTGGATTTGCTTGAAAATTTGGTTTCCTGGATACACGCTACATGTGGTCCCTGTTTAAGTTTAAATCTAGCTTTAAGTTCGTGGCTGTGGGAGTTAAGCCCGTCCGCATTCCACTGGAAGATATTTAGGCCTGTCATTATTTGGGCTTTTAGTGTTTGGAGATTATGATTTTGGTTTAGGTTTTAATTTATAGTCCTGCGGTAGCTAGGGTGTAGCTTGCGTAGAATTCTGGGTAGGTTTGGGTTGTAAGATTTAGTCTACGAGCTACTTGGTGTAGGTTAGTGGCTTTAATGTCTGGTTTGATTTCTTTCAGCAGGTAGAGTAGAAGGATTGTGAAGTTATTTAGTTTGGTATTTAAGGGTGTTTGGGGTTCAGGTTGAGTTTGAGGTTTGCGTTTGCGGTTTTTGAGATTTTTTGGGGCCGACCGTGTTATATCATTTATGTTAATCTGAGTTTCGGTTTGGGAGTCATCTAAGTTAATTAGATTAGTGTCCTCACTATCCATGGGGGTTGTTTGAGTGTTTGGTTGTGTCGTGCTGGGTATTTCAATGGGTTGAGTTATGTTTGTGTTTTCGGGTGTTGCTTGCTCGTGTCCGATTGTTGTTGCCCTGGTGGCTGTGGATTGTATGGTGTTTGGGTGGGATATGGCGGGTATGGTGAGTTTTGGTTTGCGTGCGGGAGTAGATGCAAGGACTGGTTTGGGTGTGGCGAATGTTGGCGGGTAGTGTGGGGTTTGGGTGTTTGTGGCTGTTGCGTGTGGTATTTTCATGGGGACGCCGTCAAACGGGCTCTGTAGGTGAGGTTCGTTGTTTGGTTGTGGTGTGGGTAGCAAGGGTGTTCTTGGATGCTGTGTCAGTTTTCGTGTTTGTAATTTGGCCGAGTCGATGTCTATGTGTCTGTTGGCCTGTTGGGTGAGGGTGTGTTTGTGGGGGCATTTGTTGGATAGTGAGGAGTGATTGGTTGTTTTGCAGTGAATGCACCAGGGAGTGCAGGATCCTGGACATTGAGGTTGAGCGCAAGTTCTACATTTAGTTTTTTGATATTTACAGTCGTTAGCGGTGTGGTTATATTGAAGGCAGTTAGTGCACTGTTTAACTTGTTTGATGTAGGGTTTAACTTCTAATTTAGATGACGCTCCGAAGGAGATGTGTTTAGGGGCTACTGGATATTTATCTGATTTTTGGAAGTTTATGATGACTATTGGCGTGTTGGTTATTCTACCGTTCCTATTTGAGGTAATTCTCCTAGTGCTGGTTATTTTAGGTTGGAGGGTGTCTGTGTTAAGATTTGCTTCGTTACTGTATAATTCTAGGTCTTCCTCTGACTCTCTAGGGTTTACTCTGATTACTCCTCTAGTGTATAGTTGCCAGTTTGGGGTTTGGTGGGTTACTGTGTATTGAAAAATTTCCGTTATTTTTTCGGCTGCATTAAGTGAGTGTTGGTCCGGAAAGATGATTTGAAATCCTTTGTGAGCTTCCCTGATTTTATCGAAGTGTATTTTTTGTTTTTTAAACCATAGTCCTACTTTATTAGCGGAGAGTACCTTACTTAGTGTGTTAATGGGGCCAGCCGCGCAGAAGTAGAGAGCGAACGTGACCATGGATGCAGGGATGGAAGGTGATGTGGGTGTTGTGTTTGAAGCGTCCAACTTCCGTTTTTTGGGGTTTGTTGTGGTTGCGGGCGAATCCGAAGTTTTGGTAGGAGAAGCGACTGTAGTTGGCTTTCCGAATTCGTGTGGGATGAGGGTTTCAGGTGTCCGATCGGAGGTGTTGTGGGCCTCCGATGGTGTGGGTGTCTCTGTGCAGTGGATGTCTGCCTGGGTGATTATACGTGTGTCGGCCATGTCTGTGGTTGTGCGTAGGTTGATGTAGTGTGTTTAGGTTTTGTTTGGGGGGAGGAGAGTGAGCTGAGCTTAAGAGGGGCTTTTGTGTGTAGAGTGGGTGACTGGGTGAGTGGTGTTTGGCTGGCTTCTGCGCTGTTTGGGTTTGTTGGTGAGTTTGTTTATTTAGTTAGGAGATTTTTTGAGGGTTGGTGTTTTAAGTGGGCTTGGGGGTGAGTTACTTTTGCCTAAGTTTGAAAGGGTGTGTTTGGATAGTAACTAAGGGATTTGTGGGTTTGGTATTTTAAGTGGGCTTGTGTGTGATTGGTTTTAACCTAAATTGTATAGGTGTGTTGTGATAATTACCGAGGTGTTGCTCTTGGGCTGGCTATCAGTGGAACTGTGCTGGCTTCGGAGGCTTGCTGGGTGAGGTTGGCTTGGTGGCTGGATGGCTTGGGTTGCTTCGTAGGCTGAGGAGGTGTTGCTAGCTTGGAGTACAAACTGCGACTGTTTACAACCACTAATAATTGTAAGTACTAATATCAGCTGGCACTTCAACACAAGCAGGTGTCTTGTAAACTTGAATTCATCTGTATAAATTCCACTTTAGTTGAAACATGAAAATAGTTGACTGTGTGTATGACACTAGACTATGGCCTTCACTTTGTGGAATAATTATTAACAATTAAAACGCGATAGAAATGAGATTATTTACATTTTAGTGTGCTCATCGAGGACAAGGGAGACAACTTTCAAGAAAACACTCACAAAATGTGAAGTTGAGAAAATATATACTATTTTTGGTTTGATTTTGTTTGGGAGATGTGGAACGCAGACCCAGACATACATGAAGTGCACACCAGTCCACACGATTGCATGATCAGGTAAGTTTACAACCACTAATAATTTTAAGTACTAATATCAGCTGGCACTTCAACACAAGCAGGTGTCTTGTAAACTTGAATTCATCCGTATAAATTCCACTTTAGTTGAAACATGAAAATAGTTGACTGTGTGTATGACACTAGACTATGGCCTTCACTTTGTGGAATAATTATTAATAATTAAAACGCGATGGAAATGAGATTATTTACATTTTAGTGTGCTCATCGAGGACAAGGGAGACAACTTTCAAGAAAACACTCACAAAATGTGAAGTTGAAAAAATATATACTATTTTTGGTTTGATTTTGTTTGGGAGAGATGGAACGCAGACCCAGACATACATGAAGTGCACACCAGTCCACACGATTGCATGATCAGGTAAGTTTACAACCACTAATAATTTTAAGTACTAATATCAGCTGGCACTTCAACACAAGCAGGTGTCTTGTAAACTTGAATTCATCCGTATAAATTCCACTTTAGTTGAAACATGAAAATAGTTGACTGTGTGTATGACACTAGACTATGGCCTTCACCACTTGGAATAATTATTAATAATTAAAACGCGATAGAAATGAGATTATTTACATTTTAGTGTGCTCATCGAGGACAAGGGAGACAACTTTCAAGAAAACACTCACAAAATGTGAAGTTGAGAAAATATATTGTATTTTTGGTTTGATTTTGTTGGGGAGAGATGGAACGCAGACCCAGACATACATGAAGTGCAACACCAGTCCATACGATGCATGATCAGGTAAGTTTACAACCACTAATAATTTTAAGTACTAATATCAGCTGGCACTTCAACACAAGCAGGTGTCTTGTAAACTTGAATTCATCCGTATAAATTCCACTTTAGTTGAAACATGAAAATAGTTGACTGTGTGTATGACACTAGACTATGGCCTTCACTTTGTGGAATAATTATTAACAATTAAAACGCTATAGAAATGAGATTATTTACATTTTAGTGTGCTCATCGAGGACAAGGGAGACAACTTTCAAGAAAACACTCACAAAATGTGAAGTTGAAAAAATATATACTATTTTTGGTTTGATTTTGTTTGGGAGATGTGGAACGCAGACCCAGACATACATGAAGTGCACACCAGTCCACACGATTGCATGATCAGGTAAGTTTACAACCACTAATAATTTTAAGTACTAATATCAGCTGGCACTTCAACACAAGCAGGTGTCTTGTAAACTTGAATTCATCCGTATAAATTCCACTTTAGTTGAAACATGAAAATAGTTGACTGTGTGTATGACACTAGACTATGGCCTTCACTTTGTGGAATAATTATTAATAATTAAAACGCGATAGAAATGAGATTATTTACATTTTAGTGTGCTCATCGAGGACAAGGGAGACAACTTTCAAGAAAACACTCACAAAATGTGAAGTTGAAAAAATATATACTATTTTTGGTTTGATTTTGTTTGGGAGAGATGGAACGCAGACCCAGACATACATGAAGTGCACACCAGTCCACACGATTGCATGATCAGGTAAGTTTACAACCACTAATAATTTTAAGTACTAATATCAGCTGGCACTTCAACACAAGCAGGTGTCTTGTAAACTTGAATTCATCCGTATAAATTCCACTTTAGTTGAAACATGAAAATAGTTGACTGTGTGTATGACACTAGACTATGGCCTTCACCACTTGGAATAATTATTAATAATTAAAACGCGATAGAAATGAGATTATTTACATTTTAGTGTGCTCATCGAGGACAAGGGAGACAACTTTCAAGAAAACACTCACAAAATGTGAAGTTGAGAAAATATATTGTATTTTTGGTTTGATTTTGTTTGGGAGAGATGGAACGCAGACCCAGACATACATGAAGTGCAACACCAGTCCATACGATGCATGATCAGGTAAGTTTACAACCACTAATAATTTTAAGTACTAATATCAGCTGGCACTTCAACACAAGCAGGTGTCTTGTAAACTTGAATTCATCCGTATAAATTCCACTTTAGTTGAAACATGAAAATAGTTGACTGTGTGTATGACACTAGACTATGGCCTTCACTTTGTGGAATAATTATTAATAATTAAAACGCGATAGAAATGAGATTATTTACATTTTAGTGTGCTCATCGAGGACAAGGGAGACAACTTTCAAGAAAACACTCACAAAATGTGAAGTTGAAAAAATATATACTATTTTTGGTTTGATTTTGTTTGGGAGAGATGGAACGCAGACCCAGACATACATGAAGTGCACACCAGTCCACACGATTGCATGATCAGGTAAGTTTACAACCACTAATAATTTTAAGTACTAATATCAGCTGGCACTTCAACACAAGCAGGTGTCTTGTAAACTTGAATTCATCCGTATAAATTCCACTTTAGTTGAAACATGAAAATAGTTGACTGTGTGTATGACACTAGACTATGGCCTTCACTTTGTGGAATAATTATTAACAATTAAAACGCTATAGAAATGAGATTATTTACATTTTAGTGTGCTCATCGAGGACAAGGGAGACAACTTTCAAGAAAACACTCACAAAATGTGAAGTTGAAAAAATATATACTATTTTTGGTTTGATTTTGTTTGGGAGATGTGGAACGCAGACCCAGACATACATGAAGTGCACACCAGTCCACACGATTGCATGATCAGGTAAGTTTACAACCACTAATAATTTTAAGTACTAATATCAGCTGGCACTTCAACACAAGCAGGTGTCTTGTAAACTTGAATTCATCCGTATAAATTCCACTTTAGTTGAAACATGAAAATAGTTGACTGTGTGTATGACACTAGACTATGGCCTTCACTTTGTGGAATAATTATTAACAATTAAAACGCGATAGAAATGAGATTATTTACATTTTAGTGTGCTCATCGAGGACAAGGGAGACAACTTTCAAGAAAACACTCACAAAATGTGAAGTTGAAAAAATATATACTATTTTTGGTTTGATTTTGTTTGGGAGATGTGGAACGCAGACCCAGACATACATGAAGTGCACACCAGTCCACACGATTGCATGATCAGGTAAGTTTACAACCACTAATAATTTTAAGTACTAATATCAGCTGGCACTTCAACACAAGCAGGTGTCTTGTAAACTTGAATTCATCCGTATAAATTCCACTTTAGTTGAAACATGAAAATAGTTGACTGTGTGTATGACACTAGACTATGGCCTTCACTTTGTGGAAACTTGAATTCATCCGTATAAATTCCACTTTAGTTGAAACATGAAAATAGTTGACTGTGTGTATGACACTAGACTATGGCCTTCACTTTGTGGAATAATTATTAACAATTAAAACGCTATAGAAATGAGATTATTTACATTTTAGTGTGCTCATCGAGGACAAGGGAGACAACTTTCAAGAAAACACTCACAAAATGTGAAGTTGAAAAAATATATACTATTTTTGGTTTGATTTTGTTTGGGAGATGTGGAACGCAGACCCAGACATACATGAAGTGCACACCAGTCCACACGATTGCATGATCAGGTAAGTTTACAACCACTAATAATTTTAAGTACTAATATCAGCTGGCACTTCAACACAAGCAGGTGTCTTGTAAACTTGAATTCATCCGTATAAATTCCACTTTAGTTGAAACATGAAAATAGTTGACTGTGTGTATGACACTAGACTATGGCCTTCACTTTGTGGAATAATTATTAATAATTAAAACGCGATAGAAATGAGATTATTTACATTTTAGTGTGCTCATCGAGGACAAGGGAGACAACTTTCAAGAAAACACTCACAAAATGTGAAGTTGAGAAAATATATTGTATTTTTGGTTTGATTTTGTTGGGGAGAGATGGAACGCAGACCCAGACACACATGAAGTGCAACACCAGTCCACACAATGCATGATCAGGTAAGTTTACAACCACTAATAATTTTAAGTACTAATATCAGCTGGCACTTCAACACAAGCAGGTGTCTTGTAAACTTGAATTCATCCGTATCAATTCCACTTTAGTTGAAACATGAAAATAGTTGACTGTGTGTATGACACTAGACTATGGCCTTCACTTTGTGGAATAATTATTAATAATTAAAACGCGATAGAAATGAGATTATTTACATTTTAGTGTGCTCATCGAGGACAAGGGAGACAACTTTCAAGAAAACACTCACAAAATGTGAAGTTGAAAAAATATATACTATTTTTGGTTTGATTTTGTTTGGGAGATGTGGAACGCAGACCCAGACATACATGAAGTGCACACCAGTCCACACGATTGCATGATCAGGTAAGTTTACAACCACTAATAATTTTAAGTACTAATATCAGCTGGCACTTCAACACAAGCAGGTGTCTTGTAAACTTGAATTCATCCGTATAAATTCCACTTTAGTTGAAACATGAAAATAGTTGACTGTGTGTATGACACTAGACTATGGCCTTCACCACTTGGAATAATTATTAATAATTAAAACGCGATAGAAATGAGATTATTTACATTTTAGTGTGCTCATCGAGGACAAGGGAGACAACTTTCAAGAAAACACTCACAAAATGTGAAGTTGAGAAAATATATACTATTTTTGGTTTGATTTTGTTGGGGAGAGATGGAACGCAGACCCAGACATACATGAAGTGCAACACCAGTCCATACGATTGCATGATCAGGTAAGTTTACAACCACTAATAATTTTAAGTACTAATATCAGCTGGCACTTCAACACAAGCAGGTGTCTTGTAAACTTGAATTCATCCGTATAAATTCCACTTTAGTTGAAACATGAAAATAGTTGACTGTGTGTATGACACTAGACTATGGCCTTCACTTTGTGGAATAATTATTAACAATTAAAACGCTATAGAAATGAGATTATTTACATTTTAGTGTGCTCATCGAGGACAAGGGAGACAACTTTCAAGAAAACACTCACAAAATGTGAAGTTGAAAAAATATATACTATTTTTGGTTTGATTTTGTTTGGGAGATGTGGAACGCAGACCCAGACATACATGAAGTGCACACCAGTCCACACGATTGCATGATCAGGTAAGTTTACAACCACTAATAATTTTAAGTACTAATATCAGCTGGCACTTCAACACAAGCAGGTGTCTTGTAAACTTGAATTCATCCGTATAAATTCCACTTTAGTTGAAACATGAAAATAGTTGACTGTGTGTATGACACTAGACTATGGCCTTCACTTTGTGGAATAATTATTAATAATTAAAACGCGATAGAAATGAGATTATTTACATTTTAGTGTGCTCATCGAGGACAAGGGAGACAACTTTCAAGAAAACACTCACAAAATGTGAAGTTGAAAAAATATATACTATTTTTGGTTTGATTTTGTTTGGGAGATGTGGAACGCAGACCCAGACATACATGAAGTGCACACCAGTCCACACGATTGCATGATCAGGTAAGTTTACAACCACTAATAATTTTAAGTACTAATATCAGCTGGCACTTCAACACAAGCAGGTGTCTTGTAAACTTGAATTCATCCGTATAAATTCCACTTTAGTTGAAACATGAAAATAGTTGACTGTGTGTATGACACTAGACTATGGCCTTCACTTTGTGGAATAATTATTAACAATTAAAACGCTATAGAAATGAGATTATTTACATTTTAGTGTGCTCATCGAGGACAAGGGAGACAACTTTCAAGAAAACACTCACAAAATGTGAAGTTGAAAAAATATATACTATTTTTGGTTTGATTTTGTTTGGGAGATGTGGAACGCAGACCCAGACATACATGAAGTGCACACCAGTCCACACGATTGCATGATCAGGTAAGTTTACAACCACTAATAATTTTAAGTACTAATATCAGCTGGCACTTCAACACAAGCAGGTGTCTTGTAAACTTGAATTCATACGTATAAATTCCACTTTAGTTGAAACATGAAAATAGTTGACTGTGTGTATGACACTAGACTATGGCCTTCACTTTGTGGAATAATTATTAATAATTAAAACGCGATAGAAATGAGATTATTTACATTTTAGTGTGCTCATCGAGGACAAGGGAGACAACTTTCAAGAAAACACTCACAAAATGTGAAGTTGAGAAAATATATTGTATTTTTGGTTTGATTTTGTTGGGGAGAGATGGAACGCAGACCCAGACACACATGAAGTGCAACACCAGTCCACACAATGCATGATCAGGTAAGTTTACAACCACTAATAATTTTAAGTACTAATATCAGCTGGCACTTCAACACAAGCAGGTGTCTTGTAAACTTGAATTCATCCGTATAAATTCCACTTTAGTTGAAACATGAAAATAGTTGACTGTGTGTATGACACTAGACTATGGCCTTCACTTTGTGGAATAATTATTAATAATTAAAACGCGATAGAAATGAGATTATTTACATTTTAGTGTGCTCATCGAGGACAAGGGAGACAACTTTCAAGAAAACACTCACAAAATGTGAAGTTGAAAAAATATATACTATTTTTGGTTTGATTTTGTTTGGGAGAGATGGAACGCAGACCCAGACATACATGAAGTGCACACCAGTCCACACGATTGCATGATCAGGTAAGTTTACAACCACTAATAATTTTAAGTACTAATATCAGCTGGCACTTCAACACAAGCAGGTGTCTTGTAAACTTGAATTCATCCGTATAAATTCCACTTTAGTTGAAACATGAAAATAGTTGACTGTGTGTATGACACTAGACTATGGCCTTCACCACTTGGAATAATTATTAATAATTAAAACGCGATAGAAATGAGATTATTTACATTTTAGTGTGCTCATCGAGGACAAGGGAGACAACTTTCAAGAAAACACTCACAAAATGTGAAGTTGAAAAAATATATACTATTTTTGGTTTGATTTTGTTTGGGAGATGTGGAACGCAGACCCAGACATACATGAAGTGCAACACCAGTCCACACGATTGCATGATCAGGTAAGTTTACAACCACTAATAATTTTAAGTACTAATATCAGCTGGCACTTCAACACAAGCAGGTGTCTTGTAAACTTGAATTCATCCGTATCAATTCCACTTTAGTTGAAACATGAAAATAGTTGACTGTGTGTATGACACTAGACTATGGCCTTCACCACTTGGAATAATTATTAATAATTAAAACGCGATAGAAATGAGATTATTTACATTTTAGTGTGCTCATCGAGGACAAGGGAGACAACTTTCAAGAAAACACTCACAAAATGTGAAGTTGAAAAAATATATACTATTTTTGGTTTGATTTTGTTTGGGAGATGTGGAACGCAGACCCAGACATACATGAAGTGCAACACCAGTCCACACGATTGCATGATCAGGTAAGTTTACAACCACTAATAATTTTAAGTACTAATATCAGCTGGCACTTCAACACAAGCAGGTGTCTTGTAAACTTGAATTCATCCGTATCAATTCCACTTTAGTTGAAACATGAAAATAGTTGACTGTGTGTATGACACTAGACTATGGCCTTCACTTTGTGGAATAATTATTAATAATTAAAACGCGATAGAAATGAGATTATTTACATTTTAGTGTGCTCATCGAGGACAAGGGAGACAACTTTCAAGAAAACACTCACAAAATGTGAAGTTGAAAAAATATATACTATTTTTGGTTTGATTTTGTTTGGGAGATGTGGAACGCAGACCCAGACATACATGAAGTGCACACCAGTCCACACGATTGCATGATCAGGTAAGTTTACAACCACTAATAATTTTAAGTACTAATATCAGCTGGCACTTCAACACAAGCAGGTGTCTTGTAAACTTGAATTCATCCGTATAAATTCCACTTTAGTTGAAACATGAAAATAGTTGACTGTGTGTATGACACTAGACTATGGCCTTCACTTTGTGGAATAATTATTAATAATTAAAACGCGATAGAAATGAGATTATTTACATTTTAGTGTGCTCATCGAGGACAAGGGAGACAACTTTCAAGAAAACACTCACAAAATGTGAAGTTGAAAAAATATATACTATTTTTGGTTTGATTTTGTTTGGGAGATGTGGAACGCAGACCCAGACATACATGAAGTGCACACCAGTCCACACGATTGCATGATCAGGTAAGTTTACAACCACTAATAATTTTAAGTACTAATATCAGCTGGCACTTCAACACAAGCAGGTGTCTTGTAAACTTGAATTCATCCGTATAAATTCCACTTTAGTTGAAACATGAAAATAGTTGACTGTGTGTATGACACTAGACTATGGCCTTCACTTTGTGGAATAATTATTAACAATTAAAACGCTATAGAAATGAGATTATTTACATTTTAGTGTGCTCATCGAGGACAAGGGAGACAACTTTCAAGAAAACACTCACAAAATGTGAAGTTGAAAAAATATATACTATTTTTGGTTTGATTTTGTTTGGGAGATGTGGAACGCAGACCCAGACATACATGAAGTGCACACCAGTCCACACGATTGCATGATCAGGTAAGTTTACAACCACTAATAATTTTAAGTACTAATATCAGCTGGCACTTCAACACAAGCAGGTGTCTTGTAAACTTGAATTCATACGTATAAATTCCACTTTAGTTGAAACATGAAAATAGTTGACTGTGTGTATGACACTAGACTATGGCCTTCACTTTGTGGAATAATTATTAATAATTAAAACGCGATAGAAATGAGATTATTTACATTTTAGTGTGCTCATCGAGGACAAGGGAGACAACTTTCAAGAAAACACTCACAAAATGTGAAGTTGAGAAAATATATTGTATTTTTGGTTTGATTTTGTTGGGGAGAGATGGAACGCAGACCCAGACACACATGAAGTGCAACACCAGTCCACACAATGCATGATCAGGTAAGTTTACAACCACTAATAATTTTAAGTACTAATATCAGCTGGCACTTCAACACAAGCAGGTGTCTTGTAAACTTGAATTCATCCGTATAAATTCCACTTTAGTTGAAACATGAAAATAGTTGACTGTGTGTATGACACTAGACTATGGCCTTCACTTTGTGGAATAATTATTAATAATTAAAACGCGATAGAAATGAGATTATTTACATTTTAGTGTGCTCATCGAGGACAAGGGAGATAACTTTCAAGAAAACACTCACAAAATGTGAAGTTGAAAAAATATATACTATTTTTGGTTTGATTTTGTTTGGGAGAGATGGAACGCAGACCCAGACATACATGAAGTGCACACCAGTCCACACGATTGCATGATCAGGTAAGTTTACAACCACTAATAATTTTAAGTACTAATATCAGCTGGCACTTCAACACAAGCAGGTGTCTTGTAAACTTGAATTCATCCGTATAAATTCCACTTTAGTTGAAACATGAAAATAGTTGACTGTGTGTATGACACTAGACTATGGCCTTCACCACTTGGAATAATTATTAATAATTAAAACGCGATAGAAATGAGATTATTTACATTTTAGTGTGCTCATCGAGGACAAGGGAGACAACTTTCAAGAAAACACTCACAAAATGTGAAGTTGAAAAAATATATACTATTTTTGGTTTGATTTTGTTTGGGAGATGTGGAACGCAGACCCAGACATACATGAAGTGCAACACCAGTCCACACGATTGCATGATCAGGTAAGTTTACAACCACTAATAATTTTAAGTACTAATATCAGCTGGCACTTCAACACAAGCAGGTGTCTTGTAAACTTGAATTCATCCGTATAAATTCCACTTTAGTTGAAACATGAAAATAGTTGACTGTGTGTATGACACTAGACTATGGCCTTCACCACTTGGAATAATTATTAATAATTAAAACGCGATAGAAATGAGATTATTTACATTTTAGTGTGCTCATCGAGGACAAGGGAGACAACTTTCAAGAAAACACTCACAAAATGTGAAGTTGAAAAAATATATACTATTTTTGGTTTGATTTTGTTTGGGAGATGTGGAACGCAGACCCAGACATACATGAAGTGCAACACCAGTCCACACGATTGCATGATCAGGTAAGTTTACAACCACTAATAATTTTAAGTACTAATATCAGCTGGCACTTCAACACAAGCAGGTGTCTTGTAAACTTGAATTCATCCGTATAAATTCCACTTTAGTTGAAACATGAAAATAGTTGACTGTGTGTATGACACTAGACTATGGCCTTCACTTTGTGGAATAATTATTAACAATTAAAACGCTATAGAAATGAGATTATTTACATTTTAGTGTGCTCATCGAGGACAAGGGAGACAACTTTCAAGAAAACACTCACAAAATGTGAAGTTGAGAAAATATATACTATTTTTGGTTTGATTTTGTTGGGGAGAGATGGAACGCAGACCCAGACACACATGAAGTGCAACACCAGTCCACACAATGCATGATCAGGTAAGTTTACAACCACTAATAATTTTAAGTACTAATATCAGCTGGCACTTCAACACAAGCAGGTGTCTTGTAAACTTGAATTCATCCGTATCAATTCCACTTTAGTTGAAACATGAAAATAGTTGACTGTGTGTATGACACTAGACTATGGCCTTCACTTTGTGGAATAATTATTAATAATTAAAACGCGATAGAAATGAGATTATTTACATTTTAGTGTGCTCATCGAGGACAAGGGAGACAACTTTCAAGAAAACACTCACAAAATGTGAAGTTGAAAAAGTATATACTATTTTTGGTTTGATTTTGTTTGGGAGAGATGGAACGCAGACCCAGACATACATGAAGTGCACACCAGTCCACACGATTGCATGATCAGGTAAGTTTACAACCACTAATAATTTTAAGTACTAATATCAGCTGGCACTTCAACACAAGCAGGTGTCTTGTAAACTTGAATTCATCCGTATAAATTCCACTTTAGTTGAAACATGAAAATAGTTGACTGTGTGTATGACACTAGACTATGGCCTTCACCACTTGGAATAATTATTAATAATTAAAACGCGATAGAAATGAGATTATTTACATTTTAGTGTGCTCATCGAGGACAAGGGAGACAACTTTCAAGAAAACACTCACAAAATGTGAAGTTGAGAAAATATATACTATTTTTGGTTTGATTTTGTTGGGGAGAGATGGAACGCAGACCCAGACATACATGAAGTGCAACACCAGTCCATACGATGCATGATCAGGTAAGTTTACAACCACTAATAATTTTAAGTACTAATATCAGCTGGCACTTCAACACAAGCAGGTGTCTTGTAAACTTGAATTCATCCGTATAAATTCCACTTTAGTTGAAACATGAAAATAGTTGACTGTGTGTATGACACTAGACTATGGCCTTCACCACTTGGAATAATTATTAATAATTAAAACGCGATAGAAATGAGATTATTTACATTTTAGTGTGCTCATCGAGGACAAGGGAGACAACTTTCAAGAAAACACTCACAAAATGTGAAGTTGAAAAAATATATACTATTTTTGGTTTGATTTTGTTTGGGAGATGTGGAACGCAGACCCAGACATACATGAAGTGCAACACCAGTCCACACGATTGCATGATCAGGTAAGTTTACAACCACTAATAATTTTAAGTACTAATATCAGCTGGCACTTCAACACAAGCAGGTGTCTTGTAAACTTGAATTCATCCGTATCAATTCCACTTTAGTTGAAACATGAAAATAGTTGACTGTGTGTATGACACTAGACTATGGCCTTCACTTTGTGGAATAATTATTAATAATTAAAACGCGATAGAAATGAGATTATTTACATTTTAGTGTGCTCATCGAGGACAAGGGAGACAACTTTCAAGAAAACACTCACAAAATGTGAAGTTGAAAAAATATATACTATTTTTGGTTTGATTTTGTTTGGGAGATGTGGAACGCAGACCCAGACATACATGAAGTGCACACCAGTCCACACGATTGCATGATCAGGTAAGTTTACAACCACTAATAATTTTAAGTACTAATATCAGCTGGCACTTCAACACAAGCAGGTGTCTTGTAAACTTGAATTCATCCGTATAAATTCCACTTTAGTTGAAACATGAAAATAGTTGACTGTGTGTATGACACTAGACTATGGCCTTCACTTTGTGGAATAATTATTAATAATTAAAACGCGATAGAAATGAGATTATTTACATTTTAGTGTGCTCATCGAGGACAAGGGAGACAACTTTCAAGAAAACACTCACAAAATGTGAAGTTGAAAAAATATATACTATTTTTGGTTTGATTTTGTTTGGGAGATGTGGAACGCAGACCCAGACATACATGAAGTGCACACCAGTCCACACGATTGCATGATCAGGTAAGTTTACAACCACTAATAATTTTAAGTACTAATATCAGCTGGCACTTCAACACAAGCAGGTGTCTTGTAAACTTGAATTCATCCGTATAAATTCCACTTTAGTTGAAACATGAAAATAGTTGACTGTGTGTATGACACTAGACTATGGCCTTCACTTTGTGGAATAATTATTAACAATTAAAACGCTATAGAAATGAGATTATTTACATTTTAGTGTGCTCATCGAGGACAAGGGAGACAACTTTCAAGAAAACACTCACAAAATGTGAAGTTGAAAAAATATATACTATTTTTGGTTTGATTTTGTTTGGGAGATGTGGAACGCAGACCCAGACATACATGAAGTGCACACCAGTCCACACGATTGCATGATCAGGTAAGTTTACAACCACTAATAATTTTAAGTACTAATATCAGCTGGCACTTCAACACAAGCAGGTGTCTTGTAAACTTGAATTCATACGTATAAATTCCACTTTAGTTGAAACATGAAAATAGTTGACTGTGTGTATGACACTAGACTATGGCCTTCACTTTGTGGAATAATTATTAATAATTAAAACGCGATAGAAATGAGATTATTTACATTTTAGTGTGCTCATCGAGGACAAGGGAGACAACTTTCAAGAAAACACTCACAAAATGTGAAGTTGAGAAAATATATTGTATTTTTGGTTTGATTTTGTTGGGGAGAGATGGAACGCAGACCCAGACACACATGAAGTGCAACACCAGTCCACACAATGCATGATCAGGTAAGTTTACAACCACTAATAATTTTAAGTACTAATATCAGCTGGCACTTCAACACAAGCAGGTGTCTTGTAAACTTGAATTCATCCGTATAAATTCCACTTTAGTTGAAACATGAAAATAGTTGACTGTGTGTATGACACTAGACTATGGCCTTCACTTTGTGGAATAATTATTAATAATTAAAACGCGATAGAAATGAGATTATTTACATTTTAGTGTGCTCATCGAGGACAAGGGAGATAACTTTCAAGAAAACACTCACAAAATGTGAAGTTGAAAAAATATATACTATTTTTGGTTTGATTTTGTTTGGGAGAGATGGAACGCAGACCCAGACATACATGAAGTGCACACCAGTCCACACGATTGCATGATCAGGTAAGTTTACAACCACTAATAATTTTAAGTACTAATATCAGCTGGCACTTCAACACAAGCAGGTGTCTTGTAAACTTGAATTCATCCGTATAAATTCCACTTTAGTTGAAACATGAAAATAGTTGACTGTGTGTATGACACTAGACTATGGCCTTCACCACTTGGAATAATTATTAATAATTAAAACGCGATAGAAATGAGATTATTTACATTTTAGTGTGCTCATCGAGGACAAGGGAGACAACTTTCAAGAAAACACTCACAAAATGTGAAGTTGAAAAAATATATACTATTTTTGGTTTGATTTTGTTTGGGAGATGTGGAACGCAGACCCAGACATACATGAAGTGCAACACCAGTCCACACGATTGCATGATCAGGTAAGTTTACAACCACTAATAATTTTAAGTACTAATATCAGCTGGCACTTCAACACAAGCAGGTGTCTTGTAAACTTGAATTCATCCGTATAAATTCCACTTTAGTTGAAACATGAAAATAGTTGACTGTGTGTATGACACTAGACTATGGCCTTCACTTTGTGGAATAATTATTAACAATTAAAACGCTATAGAAATGAGATTATTTACATTTTAGTGTGCTCATCGAGGACAAGGGAGACAACTTTCAAGAAAACACTCACAAAATGTGAAGTTGAGAAAATATATACTATTTTTGGTTTGATTTTGTTGGGGAGAGATGGAACGCAGACCCAGACACACATGAAGTGCAACACCAGTCCACACAATGCATGATCAGGTAAGTTTACAACCACTAATAATTTTAAGTACTAATATCAGCTGGCACTTCAACACAAGCAGGTGTCTTGTAAACTTGAATTCATCCGTATCAATTCCACTTTAGTTGAAACATGAAAATAGTTGACTGTGTGTATGACACTAGACTATGGCCTTCACTTTGTGGAATAATTATTAATAATTAAAACGCGATAGAAATGAGATTATTTACATTTTAGTGTGCTCATCGAGGACAAGGGAGACAACTTTCAAGAAAACACTCACAAAATGTGAAGTTGAAAAAGTATATACTATTTTTGGTTTGATTTTGTTTGGGAGAGATGGAACGCAGACCCAGACATACATGAAGTGCACACCAGTCCACACGATTGCATGATCAGGTAAGTTTACAACCACTAATAATTTTAAGTACTAATATCAGCTGGCACTTCAACACAAGCAGGTGTCTTGTAAACTTGAATTCATCCGTATAAATTCCACTTTAGTTGAAACATGAAAATAGTTGACTGTGTGTATGACACTAGACTATGGCCTTCACCACTTGGAATAATTATTAATAATTAAAACGCGATAGAAATGAGATTATTTACATTTTAGTGTGCTCATCGAGGACAAGGGAGACAACTTTCAAGAAAACACTCACAAAATGTGAAGTTGAGAAAATATATACTATTTTTGGTTTGATTTTGTTGGGGAGAGATGGAACGCAGACCCAGACATACATGAAGTGCAACACCAGTCCATACGATGCATGATCAGGTAAGTTTACAACCACTAATAATTTTAAGTACTAATATCAGCTGGCACTTCAACACAAGCAGGTGTCTTGTAAACTTGAATTCATCCGTATAAATTCCACTTTAGTTGAAACATGAAAATAGTTGACTGTGTGTATGACACTAGACTATGGCCTTCACTTTGTGGAATAATTATTAACAATTAAAACGCTATAGAAATGAGATTATTTACATTTTAGTGTGCTCATCGAGGACAAGGGAGACAACTTTCAAGAAAACACTCACAAAATGTGAAGTTGAAAAAATATATACTATTTTTGGTTTGATTTTGTTTGGGAGATGTGGAACGCAGACCCAGACATACATGAAGTGCACACCAGTCCACACGATTGCATGATCAGGTAAGTTTACAACCACTAATAATTTTAAGTACTAATATCAGCTGGCACTTCAACACAAGCAGGTGTCTTGTAAACTTGAATTCATCCGTATAAATTCCACTTTAGTTGAAACATGAAAATAGTTGACTGTGTGTATGACACTAGACTATGGCCTTCACTTTGTGGAATAATTATTAACAATTAAAACGCTATAGAAATGAGATTATTTACATTTTAGTGTGCTCATCGAGGACAAGGGAGACAACTTTCAAGAAAACACTCACAAAATGTGAAGTTGAAAAAATATATACTATTTTTGGTTTGATTTTGTTTGGGAGATGTGGAACGCAGACCCAGACATACATGAAGTGCACACCAGTCCACACGATTGCATGATCAGGTAAGTTTACAACCACTAATAATTTTAAGTACTAATATCAGCTGGCACTTCAACACAAGCAGGTGTCTTGTAAACTTGAATTCATCCGTATAAATTCCACTTTAGTTGAAACATGAAAATAGTTGACTGTGTGTATGACACTAGACTATGGCCTTCACCACTTGGAATAATTATTAATAATTAAAACGCGATAGAAATGAGATTATTTACATTTTAGTGTGCTCATCGAGGACAAGGGAGACAACTTTCAAGAAAACACTCACAAAATGTGAAGTTGAGAAAATATATTGTATTTTTGGTTTGATTTTGTTTGGGAGAGATGGAACGCAGACCCAGACATACATGAAGTGCAACACCAGTCCATACGATGCATGATCAGGTAAGTTTACAACCACTAATAATTTTAAGTACTAATATCAGCTGGCACTTCAACACAAGCAGGTGTCTTGTAAACTTGAATTCATCCGTATAAATTCCACTTTAGTTGAAACATGAAAATAGTTGACTGTGTGTATGACACTAGACTATGGCCTTCACTTTGTGGAATAATTATTAACAATTAAAACGCGATAGAAATGAGATTATTTACATTTTAGTGTGCTCATCGAGGACAAGGGAGACAACTTTCAAGAAAACACTCACAAAATGTGAAGTTGAAAAAATATATACTATTTTTGGTTTGATTTTGTTTGGGAGATGTGGAACGCAGACCCAGACATACATGAAGTGCACACCAGTCCACACGATTGCATGATCAGGTAAGTTTACATCCACTAATAATTTTAAGTACTAATATCAGCTGGCACTTCAACACAAGCAGGTGTCTTGTAAACTTGAATTCATCCGTATAAATTCCACTTTAGTTGAAACATGAAAATAGTTGACTGTGTGTATGACACTAGACTATGGCCTTCACTTTGTGGAATAATTATTAACAATTAAAACGCGATAGAAATGAGATTATTTACATTTTAGTGTGCTCATCGAGGACAAGGGAGACAACTTTCAAGAAAACACTCACAAAATGTGAAGTTGAAAAAATATATACTATTTTTGGTTTGATTTTGTTTGGGAGATGTGGAACGCAGACCCAGACATACATGAAGTGCACACCAGTCCACACGATTGCATGATCAGGTAAGTTTACAACCACTAATAATTTTAAGTACTAATATCAGCTGGCACTTCAACACAAGCAGGTGTCTTGTAAACTTGAATTCATCCGTATAAATTCCACTTTAGTTGAAACATGAAAATAGTTGACTGTGTGTATGACACTAGACTATGGCCTTCACCACTTGGAATAATTATTAATAATTAAAACGCGATAGAAATGAGATTATTTACATTTTAGTGTGCTCATCGAGGACAAGGGAGACAACTTTCAAGAAAACATTCAAAAATAGTGAAGTTGAGAAAATATATACTATTTTTGGTTTGATTTTGTTGGGGAGAGGTGGAACGCAGACCCAGACATACATGAAGTGCACACCAGTCCACACGATGCATGATCAGGTAAGTTTACAACCACTAATAATTTTAAGTACTAATATCAGCTGGCACTTCAACACAAGCAGGTGTCTTGTAAACTTGAATTCATCCGTATAAATTCCACTTTAGTTGAAACATGAAAATAGTTGACTGTGTGTATGACACTAGACTATGGCCTTCACTTTGTGGAAACTTGAATTCATCCGTATAAATTCCACTTTAGTTGAAACATGAAAATAGTTGACTGTGTGTATGACACTAGACTATGGCCTTCACTTTGTGGAATAATTATTAACAATTAAAACGCTATAGAAATGAGATTATTTACATTTTAGTGTGCTCATCGAGGACAAGGGAGACAACTTTCAAGAAAACACTCACAAAATGTGAAGTTGAAAAAATATATACTATTTTTGGTTTGATTTTGTTTGGGAGATGTGGAACGCAGACCCAGACATACATGAAGTGCACACCAGTCCACACGATTGCATGATCAGGTAAGTTTACAACCACTAATAATTTTAAGTACTAATATCAGCTGGCACTTCAACACAAGCAGGTGTCTTGTAAACTTGAATTCATCCGTATAAATTCCACTTTAGTTGAAACATGAAAATAGTTGACTGTGTGTATGACACTAGACTATGGCCTTCACTTTGTGGAATAATTATTAATAATTAAAACGCGATAGAAATGAGATTATTTACATTTTAGTGTGCTCATCGAGGACAAGGGAGACAACTTTCAAGAAAACACTCACAAAATGTGAAGTTGAGAAAATATATTGTATTTTTGGTTTGATTTTGTTGGGGAGAGATGGAACGCAGACCCAGACACACATGAAGTGCAACACCAGTCCACACAATGCATGATCAGGTAAGTTTACAACCACTAATAATTTTAAGTACTAATATCAGCTGGCACTTCAACACAAGCAGGTGTCTTGTAAACTTGAATTCATCCGTATCAATTCCACTTTAGTTGAAACATGAAAATAGTTGACTGTGTGTATGACACTAGACTATGGCCTTCACTTTGTGGAATAATTATTAATAATTAAAACGCGATAGAAATGAGATTATTTACATTTTAGTGTGCTCATCGAGGACAAGGGAGACAACTTTCAAGAAAACACTCACAAAATGTGAAGTTGAAAAAATATATACTATTTTTGGTTTGATTTTGTTTGGGAGAGATGGAACGCAGACCCAGACATACATGAAGTGCACACCAGTCCACACGATTGCATGATCAGGTAAGTTTACAACCACTAATAATTTTAAGTACTAATATCAGCTGGCACTTCAACACAAGCAGGTGTCTTGTAAACTTGAATTCATCCGTATAAATTCCACTTTAGTTGAAACATGAAAATAGTTGACTGTGTGTATGACACTAGACTATGGCCTTCACCACTTGGAATAATTATTAATAATTAAAACGCGATAGAAATGAGATTATTTACATTTTAGTGTGCTCATCGAGGACAAGGGAGACAACTTTCAAGAAAACACTCACAAAATGTGAAGTTGAGAAAATATATTGTATTTTTGGTTTGATTTTGTTTGGGAGAGATGGAACGCAGACCCAGACATACATGAAGTGCAACACCAGTCCATACGATGCATGATCAGGTAAGTTTACAACCACTAATAATTTTAAGTACTAATATCAGCTGGCACTTCAACACAAGCAGGTGTCTTGTAAACTTGAATTCATCCGTATAAATTCCACTTTAGTTGAAACATGAAAATAGTTGACTGTGTGTATGACACTAGACTATGGCCTTCACTTTGTGGAATAATTATTAACAATTAAAACGCGATAGAAATGAGATTATTTACATTTTAGTGTGCTCATCGAGGACAAGGGAGACAACTTTCAAGAAAACACTCACAAAATGTGAAGTTGAAAAAATATATACTATTTTTGGTTTGATTTTGTTTGGGAGATGTGGAACGCAGACCCAGACATACATGAAGTGCACACCAGTCCACACGATTGCATGATCAGGTAAGTTTACATCCACTAATAATTTTAAGTACTAATATCAGCTGGCACTTCAACACAAGCAGGTGTCTTGTAAACTTGAATTCATCCGTATAAATTCCACTTTAGTTGAAACATGAAAATAGTTGACTGTGTGTATGACACTAGACTATGGCCTTCACTTTGTGGAATAATTATTAACAATTAAAACGCGATAGAAATGAGATTATTTACATTTTAGTGTGCTCATCGAGGACAAGGGAGACAACTTTCAAGAAAACACTCACAAAATGTGAAGTTGAAAAAATATATACTATTTTTGGTTTGATTTTGTTTGGGAGATGTGGAACGCAGACCCAGACATACATGAAGTGCACACCAGTCCACACGATTGCATGATCAGGTAAGTTTACAACCACTAATAATTTTAAGTACTAATATCAGCTGGCACTTCAACACAAGCAGGTGTCTTGTAAACTTGAATTCATCCGTAGAAATTCCACTTTAGTTGAAACATGAAAATAGTTGACTGTGTGTATGACACTAGACTATGGCCTTCACCACTTGGAATAATTATTAATAATTAAAACGCGATAGAAATGAGATTATTTACATTTTAGTGTGCTCATCGAGGACAAGGGAGACAACTTTCAAGAAAACATTCAAATATAGTGAAGTTGAGAAAATATATACTATTTTTGGTTTGATTTTGTTGGGGAGAGGTGGAACGCAGACCCAGACATACATGAAGTGCACACCAGTCCACACGATGCATGATCAGGTAAGTTTACAACCACTAATAATTTTAAGTACTAATATCAGCTGGCACTTCAACACAAGCAGGTGTCTTGTAAACTTGAATTCATCCGTATAAATTCCACTTTAGTTGAAACATGAAAATAGTTGACTGTGTGTATGACACTAGACTATGGCCTTCACTTTGTGGAAACTTGAATTCATCCGTATAAATTCCACTTTAGTTGAAACATGAAAATAGTTGACTGTGTGTATGACACTAGACTATGGCCTTCACTTTGTGGAATAATTATTAACAATTAAAACGCTATAGAAATGAGATTATTTACATTTTAGTGTGCTCATCGAGGACAAGGGAGACAACTTTCAAGAAAACACTCACAAAATGTGAAGTTGAAAAAATATATACTATTTTTGGTTTGATTTTGTTTGGGAGAGATGGAACGCAGACCCAGACATACATGAAGTGCACACCAGTCCACACGATTGCATGATCAGGTAAGTTTACAACCACTAATAATTTTAAGTACTAATATCAGCTGGCACTTCAACACAAGCAGGTGTCTTGTAAACTTGAATTCATCCGTATAAATTCCACTTTAGTTGAAACATGAAAATAGTTGACTGTGTGTATGACACTAGACTATGGCCTTCACTTTGTGGAATAATTATTAATAATTAAAACGCGATAGAAATGAGATTATTTACATTTTAGTGTGCTCATCGAGGACAAGGGAGACAACTTTCAAGAAAACACTCACAAAATGTGAAGTTGAGAAAATATATTGTATTTTTGGTTTGATTTTGTTGGGGAGAGATGGAACGCAGACCCAGACACACATGAAGTGCAACACCAGTCCACACAATGCATGATCAGGTAAGTTTACAACCACTAATAATTTTAAGTACTAATATCAGCTGGCACTTCAACACAAGCAGGTGTCTTGTAAACTTGAATTCATCCGTATCAATTCCACTTTAGTTGAAACATGAAAATAGTTGACTGTGTGTATGACACTAGACTATGGCCTTCACTTTGTGGAATAATTATTAACAATAAAAACGCGATAGAAATGAGATTATTTACATTTTAGTGTGCTCATCGAGGACAAGGGAGACAACTTTCAAGAAAACACTCACAAAATGTGAAGTTGAAAAAATATATACTATTTTTGGTTTGATTTTGTTTGGGAGAGATGGAACGCAGACCCAGACATACATGAAGTGCACACCAGTCCACACGATTGCATGATCAGGTAAGTTTACAACCACTAATAATTTTAAGTACTAATATCAGCTGGCACTTCAACACAAGCAGGTGTCTTGTAAACTTGAATTCATCCGTATAAATTCCACTTTAGTTGAAACATGAAAATAGTTGACTGTGTGTATGACACTAGACTATGGCCTTCACCACTTGGAATAATTATTAATAATTAAAACGCGATAGAAATGAGATTATTTACATTTTAGTGTGCTCATCGAGGACAAGGGAGACAACTTTCAAGAAAACACTCACAAAATGTGAAGTTGAAAAAATATATACTATTTTTGGTTTGATTTTGTTGGGGAGAGATGGAACGCAGACCCAGACATACATGAAGTGCAACACCAGTCCATACGATGCATGATCAGGTAAGTTTACAACCACTAATAATTTTAAGTACTAATATCAGCTGGCACTTCAACACAAGCAGGTGTCTTGTAAACTTGAATTCATCCGTATAAATTCCACTTTAGTTGAAACATGAAAATAGTTGACTGTGTGTATGACACTAGACTATGGCCTTCACTTTGTGGAATAATTATTAACAATTAAAACGCTATAGAAATGAGATTATTTACATTTTAGTGTGCTCATCGAGGACAAGGGAGACAACTTTCAAGAAAACACTCACAAAATGTGAAGTTGAAAAAATATATACTATTTTTGGTTTGATTTTGTTTGGGAGATGTAGAACGCAGACCCAGACATACATGAAGTGCACACCAGTCCACACGATTGCATGATCAGGTAAGTTTACAACCACTAATAATTTTAAGTACTAATATCAGCTGGCACTTCAACACAAGCAGGTGTCTTGTAAACTTGAATTCATCCGTATAAATTCCACTTTAGTTGAAACATGAAAATAGTTGACTGTGTGTATGACACTAGACTATGGCCTTCACTTTGTGGAATAATTATTAACAATTAAAACGCGATAGAAATGAGATTATTTACATTTTAGTGTGCTCATCGAGGACAAGGGAGACAACTTTCAAGAAAACACTCACAAAATGTGAAGTTGAAAAAATATATACTATTTTTGGTTTGATTTTGTTTGGGAGATGTGGAACGCAGACCCAGACATACATGAAGTGCACACCAGTCCACACGATTGCATGATCAGGTAAGTTTACAACCACTAATAATTTTAAGTACTAATATCAGCTGGCACTTCAACACAAGCAGGTGTCTTGTAAACTTGAATTCATCCGTATAAATTCCACTTTAGTTGAAACATGAAAATAGTTGACTGTGTGTATGACACTAGACTATGGCCTTCACCACTTGGAATAATTATTAATAATTAAAACGCGATAGAAATGAGATTATTTACATTTTAGTGTGCTCATCGAGGACAAGGGAGACAACTTTCAAGAAAACATTCAAAAATAGTGAAGTTGAGAAAATATATACTATTTTTGGTTTGATTTTGTTGGGGAGAGGTGGAACGCAGACCCAGACATACATGAAGTGCACACCAGTCCACACGATGCATGATCAGGTAAGTTTACAACCACTAATAATTTTAAGTACTAATATCAGCTGGCACTTCAACACAAGCAGGTGTCTTGTAAACTTGAATTCATCCGTATAAATTCCACTTTAGTTGAAACATGAAAATAGTTGACTGTGTGTATGACACTAGACTATGGCCTTCACTTTGTGGAAACTTGAATTCATCCGTATAAATTCCACTTTAGTTGAAACATGAAAATAGTTGACTGTGTGTATGACACTAGACTATGGCCTTCACTTTGTGGAATAATTATTAACAATTAAAACGCTATAGAAATGAGATTATTTACATTTTAGTGTGCTCATCGAGGACAAGGGAGACAACTTTCAAGAAAACACTCACAAAATGTGAAGTTGAAAAAATATATACTATTTTTGGTTTGATTTTGTTTGGGAGAGATGGAACGCAGACCCAGACATACATGAAGTGCACACCAGTCCACACGATTGCATGATCAGGTAAGTTTACAACCACTAATAATTTTAAGTACTAATATCAGCTGGCACTTCAACACAAGCAGGTGTCTTGTAAACTTGAATTCATCCGTATAAATTCCACTTTAGTTGAAACATGAAAATAGTTGACTGTGTGTATGACACTAGACTATGGCCTTCACTTTGTGGAATAATTATTAATAATTAAAACGCGATAGAAATGAGATTATTTACATTTTAGTGTGCTCATCGAGGACAAGGGAGACAACTTTCAAGAAAACACTCACAAAATGTGAAGTTGAGAAAATATATTGTATTTTTGGTTTGATTTTGTTGGGGAGAGATGGAACGCAGACCCAGACACACATGAAGTGCAACACCAGTCCACACAATGCATGATCAGGTAAGTTTACAACCACTAATAATTTTAAGTACTAATATCAGCTGGCACTTCAACACAAGCAGGTGTCTTGTAAACTTGAATTCATCCGTATAAATTCCACTTTAGTTGAAACATGAAAATAGTTGACTGTGTGTATGACACTAGACTATGGCCTTCACTTTGTGGAATAATTATTAACAATTAAAACGCTATAGAAATGAGATTATTTACATTTTAGTGTGCTCATCGAGGACAAGGGAGACAACTTTCAAGAAAACACTCACAAAATGTGAAGTTGAAAAAATATATACTATTTTTGGTTTGATTTTGTTTGGGAGATGTGGAACGCAGACCCAGACATACATGAAGTGCACACCAGTCCACACGATTGCATGATCAGGTAAGTTTACAACCACTTACTTACTTACTTATATTAGGAGATTTTACGTGCGCTTTCCGACTGGAGCGTATTTCGCACACGGGCCCGGCCGGGCCATTTAGTGGTATAAAAGTGGTAGCAAGAGGAGTGCAACCAAGGAGGGGGGTTTAGTGGTTGCTTATATAAAGTTTTGAAATTTTGAGATTTGGAATACATGCCTTGGGGGAGTGGTTGGGACTAAGGGAGTGTGTGGGGGTGAGTTGATGTTTTTTGGATGTTTAGTGTTGGTGGTTTAGTGAAGTTTTAAATACGGTTAATTAGTTCTGTTTTGGTTAGGTAAATGCCTAGGGCTTTGAAGTTTTCTATTTTATTTTGGGGGTTAAGGATTGCTTCTAAGGTAAGAGCGTTATTTGGATTTAGGTTGGTTTGTAATGTTGTACGTTGTGTGAGGTAGTGGGTGCAATGTAGTAGTACGTGGTCTATTGTTTCTGGGTGAGTGCAGTGTGGGCACTTCCCGTTTGCGTGTTTTTTTAGTTTTAGAAGGTGGTTATTTAGTTTGGTGTGTCCTGTTTGGAGTTTGGTGATTATTCTATCGATTTTTTTGGAGGGATGGAGGATTTTTGGTTTGGTGAGGGGTTTTTTGAGGGTTTTTAGGATTTGGGTTTTTGTGTTTTGATAGAGGTTATGCCATTTTTGGGTGATTTTACGTTTGTTTATACTTTTGATTTCTGCTTTAGATATTGGTAGCTTAAGGCTTATGTCTGGTATTTTTAGGGATTGTTTTGCGGCTCTGTCTGCGTTTTCATTCCCGTAAATTCCTACGTGAGCTGGTATCCAGATAAGTTGTATGTTTTTGCCTGCCTCTGTTAGTTTGTTTACGCTTTTGAGAATTTGGTTTATTAATTTGGGGCGGTTTTTGGTGTTTTTGTTTTGGAGGGCCTGAAGTCCGCTTAGTGAGTCTGAGAGTATTAAGATTTTTTTTTGGTTTTTGGTGTGATGGCTGTGGAGCGCCGTGGCGATACCCATGAGCTCTGCGGTGAATATAGATTGGTTGTTTGGGAGTCGGAAGGATTGAGTATTTTTGACTGGTTGGGCTATATGGACTCCGAAACCTGTGTGATTTGTGATCGGATCAGCGGATCCGTCTGTGTATATGTGACACCAATTTGGCCATTTTTGATGGATGTAAGCTAGTGATGTGCTTTTAGCTAGGTTTGGGTCGGTTTGTTTGTTTATTGTGTTGGCTAGGGATGTGTCTATTTTGGGGATTTTAAGTTTTGGGGTGAATACGTTTGATTGTTTGCAGTTTTGTTGTTGGTTTCCTATTTGGTGTTCGTTATGGTAGTTTATTATTCGTTGGGATATTGGGGTGAGTAGAGTGTGTTTTCTAGTTAGTGCCTGGTTTTGGGGACGTATGTTTTGGTTTAGCATGTTTTGGAGAAGGGAGTTTGATTGAGATGCTGCCCAGAAGTTTAGTGTTAAGTGTTGTCTACGTAAATTTAGTGGCATTTCTCCTGTAAGGGCCTGAAGTGATGTGAGGGAGGTGCCATGTTGAGTACGTGTTACTAGTTTGAGGGCTTGATATTGTATTGAATCTAGTTTTTTGGTTAGGGTTTCGTTTAGGGTATCGTATATGGCACAGCCGTAGTCTAGTTTAGATCTGATTAGGGATGTGTAGAGGCTGAGGAGGGTATCTTTAGAGGCTCCCCAGTTGGAGCCGGTTAGGCATCTTAGTGTGTTTAGATCTTTGCTACATCTGGTGGTTAGGTTTTGGACGTGAGCATCCCAGGAGAGATGCTCGTCGAAGATTAGACCTAGGAATTTAGTTTGCTTTTGAAATATGATTGGTTTATTGTTTAGTTTGAGGAGAGGGGAGGCCCGTCTCATATTTTTGTGTTTGAATACTATTCCTGTCGTTTTTTCGGAGTTTAGGGAGAAGCCCCATTTGTCTGCCCAGTTTTGTATTTTGTTTAGGGATTTTTGTAGTAAGTCCTGAGATGTTAAGATACTTTTGGAGCGGATCCATAGGGCTCCGTCATCCGCAAATTTTGAGGTGTTTATTTTGGGGGATAAGCCATCAAATAGGTCGTTTATCATTATGTTAAAAAGTGTGGGGCTAAGAATGCTGCCTTGAGGGGTGCCGTTTTCCAGGGGACACTGCTCTGACAAGGCCTGGTCTATACCCACTGTAATTTTGCGGTTTTGGAGGAAGCTTTGGATGTAGTTTACGATTTGACCTTTAAGTCCTATTTTTTTAAGTTTTTGGATTAATCCGTTATGCCATACCATATCAAAGGCTTTAGAGAAGTCCAGAAAGATGCCTGTTGTGTATTGTTTGTTTAGTTGACCGGTTTTAATATCCTGTTCGAGACGAGCGAGGTTATCTAGGGTGGAGCGGCCAGGAGTGAAACCGCTTTGATCTGAGTTTATTATGTTATTTTGAGATAGATAGTGTTGAAGTCTATTTTTGGCCATGGATTCCATTACTTTGCAAAGGTTGGAAGTAAGAGAGATTGGTCTATAAGAGTTAGCTTGGTTGGTTGGTTTACCGGGTTTGGGAATAGGTATGATTAGCGCCTCTTTCCAGGGGGTTGGTACATGGCCTTTTATGTAGATTAGGTTATATAGTTTGAGTAGTGTCTGGAGTAATTTAGGGGGGAGTTTTTTTAATATTTGGTAGGAGGTTAGGTCTAGTCCTGGGGCTGTTCCCTTTTTCCTATTTTGGAGTACATAATTGAGTTCTTCTATTGTGTACGGCTGATTTATTTCTAGGGCGTCATTATTTGGGTCTTGGCTAGGTTTGGTTTCTGTTTTAAGTTTTAGTTGGAATTTGTCACTGAAATTGTTATTACTGCTTGTGGCCGAAAAGTGGTTTGCTAGGTTGTCTGCTTTTTCGCTAGGGGTTGTTGAGTTATTTATGTTAGGTGTCTTTTGGTGACGTTTTAGGCCTCTAACGGCGTGGATTTTACGCCAGACCGTTCTGGCGTCTGTACGGTTGTTTAATCCCTCACAGAATTTTTTCCAGTCTCTAGTTTTTGCTATTTTAACTAGGTTTTGTACCTGGTGGTTTAGTTGGTGAGCTACTGGTATGTGGTTATGGTCGCGTTTGGCTTTGTTGAAGGCTGTTTTACGTTTTTGTCTAGTTAGTTCTATTTCCTCGTTCCACCAGGGTACAGAGGGCCTACCCGATTTATTGGGTTTTTTAAAGGGGATTGCGCTTTTGGCTGCGTTTATTATGAAGTCCGTTAGGTTTTGGCAATATATTTCTGGGTCACTATTTTCTAGTTCTACTAGGTTAGCTTGGTTGCATATGTCTTGGAATTTATCCCAGTTAGCCTGGTTGTAGTTAAATTTAGGTTCTGAACTTTCGGATTGATTTGGGACGTTAGTGTTTCCTATGGTTATGTTTATGGGGAAGTGATCACTTCCTAGGGGGGCGTCGTGAACTTCCCATTGGGTACTTTGAGCTAAGTCTGCTGTACATATGGTTAGGTCGATAGCCGACATGTTTTTATTGTTTTTGTCGTATCTGGTAGGTTGGTTGTTATTTAGTAGTACTAAATTATTTGTTTCTATCCATTCTGATATTAGTTTGCCGTGATTATCTAGTTTATCTCCCGTGCCCCAGGAAGGGTGGTGGGCGTTGAAGTCTCCTAGAAAGATGGTAGATTTGTTGCCTATCTTTGTGAGTATGTTTAGATCCTCCGGTTGGATTTTCTGTTGTTGCCAGTGGTAGATGTTTATGATGTTTATTTTTTGGTTTTTAAGGGTGATTTGGATACCATTGGCTTCTAGGTTTGGGGTGTTTATTTTGATTTCCTCGTAGCTTATGTCTTCTCTAATTAGTATTAGTAGGCCACCTGATGCTCTTATTATTTTGGTTTTAGGTCGATCATGTCTGACTATGTTGTAGTTTGGTAGGTGAAATTTGGATTTATTGGAGAATTTAGTTTCCTGGATGCACGCTATGTGTGGTCCTTGTTTTAGTTTAAATCTAGCTTTTAATTCGTGGCTGTGGGAGTTAAGCCCGGCCGCATTCCACTGAAAGATATTTAGGCCTGTCATTATGTGGGCTTTTAGTGTTTGGAGATTACGATTTTGGTTTGGTTTTTGGTTTATAGTCCTGCGATTGCTAGGTTGTAACTATCGTAGAATTCTTGGTAGGTTTGGGTAGTTAGATTTAGTCTATGTGCTACCTGGTGTAGGTTAGTGGCTTTAAGGTCTGGTTTGATTTCTTTAAGCATGTATACTAGTAGGAGTGTGAAGCTATTTAGTTTGGTGGTTAAAGTTTCGGGTTCAGGTTGAGTTTGGGGTTTGCGTTTGCGATTTTTCAGGGTTTTGGGGGCTGAAAATGTTTTATCCTTTATGTTTTGATCAGTTGTGGTTTGGGAGTCATCTAGGTTAATTAGATTGGTTTCCTCACTATCCATGGGAGTTGTGTGGGTGTTTGGTTGTGTTGGAGTAGGTGTACTGGGTATTTCAATGGGTTTAGTAATGTTTAGTTTTTCGTGTGTTGCTTGCTCGTGTGTGGTTGTTGTTGCCCTGGTGGCTGTAGATTGTATGGTGTTGGGGTGAGATATGGTAGGTTTAGTGAGTTTTGGTTTAGGTGCGGGTGTGGATGCGGCGACTGGTTTGGGTGTGGCGAATGTTGGCGGGTAGTGTTGGGTTTGGGTGTTTGTGGCTGATGCTTGTGGTGTTGGCATGAGGACGCCGTCGTACGGGCTCTGTAGGTGTGGTTGGTTGTTTGGTTGTGGTGTGGGTAGTAGGGGTGTTCTTGGATGCTGTGTCAGTTTTCGTGTTTGTAGTTTGGCCGAGTCGATGTTTATGTGTCGGTTGGCCTGTTGGGTGAGTGTGTGTTTGTGGGGGCATTTGTTGGATAGTGAGGAGTGGGTGTTTGTTTTGCAGTGAATGCACCAGGGGGCGCATGGCCCTAGACATTGAGGTTGAGCGCAGTTTCTACATTTAGTTTTTTGATATTTACATCCGTTAGCGGTGTGATTGTATTGGAGGCAGTTTGTGCACTGTTTGACTTGTTTGATATAGGGTTTAACTTCTAATTTAGATGACGCTCCGAAGGAGATGTGTTTAGGGGCTTCTGGATACGTTTCTGATTTTTGGAAGTTTATGATGACTATCGGCGTGTTGGTTATTCTACCGTTCCTATTTGATGTAATTCTTTTAGTGCTGGTTATTTTAGGTTGGGGGAAGGAGCCTGTGTTTAGATTTGCTTCGTTACTGTAGAATTCTAGGTCCTCCTCTGACTCTCTAGGGTTTACTCTAATTACTCCTCTAGTGTATAGTTGCCAGTTTGGGGTTTGGTGGGTTACTGTGTATTGAAATATTTCCGTTATTTTTTTGGCTGCGTTAAGTGATTGTTGGTCCGGAAAGATGATCTGAAATCCTTTGTGGGCTTCCCTGATTTTATCGAAGAGTATTTGTTGTTTTTTAAAGAATGATCCTACTTTATTGGCGGAGAGTACCTTACTTAGGATGTTTATGGGGCCAGCCGCGCAGAAGTAGAGGGCGAAGGTGACTATAGATGCGGGGGTGGAAGGTGATGCAGGTGTTGTGTTTGAAGCATTTAGCTTCCGTTTCTTTGGGTTTGTTGTGGTTGCAGGCGAATCCGGAGTTTTGGTGGGAGAAGCGACTGTGGTTTGCTTTCCGAATTCGTGCGGGATGAGGGTTTCAGGTGTCCGATCGGAGGTGTTGTGGGCCTCCGATGGTGTGGGTGTGTCTGTGCAGTGGATGTCTGCCTGGGTGATAATGCGTGTGTCGGTCATGTCTGTGGTAGTGTAGCTGTTGTAGGTTTGTAGGTTTTGGTTTGGGGGAGGAGAGTGAGCTGGGCTTAAGAGGGGGCTTTGTGTGTAGAGTGGGTGACTGGGTGAGTAGTGTTTGGCTGGCTTCTACGCTATTTGGGTTTTGGCTGGTGAGTTAGTTTGTTTAGCTAGGAGATTTTGGAGAGTTGGTGTTTTAAGTGGGCTTGGGGTGAGTTACCTTTGGCCTAAGTTTGAAAGGGTGTGTTTTGGTAGTAACTAGAGGGTTTGAGGGTTTGGTGTTTTAAGTGGGCTTGTGTGTGAGTGGTTTTAACCTAGATTGTATGGGTGTGTTGTGATAATTACCGATGTGTTGCTCTTGGGCTGGCTATCAGTGGAACTGTGCTGGCTTGGGAGGCTTTGCTGGGTGAGGTTGGCTTGGTGGCTGGATGGCTTGGGTTGCTTCGTAGGCTGGAGAGGTGTTGCTAGCTTGGAGTACAAACTGCGACTGAATGACCACTAATAATTGTAAGTACTAATATCAGCTGGCACTTCAACACAAGCAGGTGTCTTGTAAACTTGAATTCATCCGTATAAATTCCACTTTAGTTGAAACATGAAAATAGTTGACTGTGTGTATGACACTAGACTATGGCCTTCACTTTGTGGAATAATTATTAACAATTAAAACGCGATAGAAATGAGATTATTTACATTTTAGTGTGCTCATCGAGGACAAGGGAGACAACTTTCAAGAAAACACTCACAAAATGTGAAGTTGAAAAAATATATACTATTTTTGGTTTGATTTTGTTTGGGAGAGATGGAACGCAGACCCAGACATACATGAAGTGCACACCAGTCCACACGATTGCATGATCAGGTAAGTTTACAACCACTAATAATTTTAAGTACTAATATCAGCTGGCACTTCAACACAAGCAGGTGTCTTGTAAACTTGAATTCATCCGTATCAATTCCACTTTAGTTGAAACATGAAAATAGTTGACTGTGTGTATGACACTAGACTATGGCCTTCACCACTTGGAATAATTATTAATAATTAAAACGCGATAGAAATGAGATTATTTACATTTTAGTGTGCTCATCGAGGACAAGGGAGACAACTTTCAAGAAAACACTCACAAAATGTGAAGTTGAGAAAATATATTGTATTTTTGGTTTGATTTTGTTGGGGAGAGATGGAACGCAGACCCAGACATACATGAAGTGCAACACCAGTCCATACGATGCATGATCAGGTAAGTTTACAACCACTAATAATTTTAAGTACTAATATCAGCTGGCACTTCAACACAAGCAGGTGTCTTGTAAACTTGAATTCATCCGTATAAATTCCACTTTAGTTGAAACATGAAAATAGTTGACTGTGTGTATGACACTAGACTATGGCCTTCACTTTGTGGAATAATTATTAACAATTAAAACGCTATAGAAATGAGATTATTTACATTTTAGTGTGCTCATCGAGGACAAGGGAGACAACTTTCAAGAAAACACTCACAAAATGTGAAGTTGAAAAAATATATACTATTTTTGGTTTGATTTTGTTTGGGAGATGTGGAACGCAGACCCAGACATACATGAAGTGCACACCAGTCCACACGATTGCATGATCAGGTAAGTTTACAACCACTAATAATTTTAAGTACTAATATCAGCTGGCACTTCAACACAAGCAGGTGTCTTGTAAACTTGAATTCATCCGTATCAATTCCACTTTAGTTGAAACATGAAAATAGTTGACTGTGTGTATGACACTAGACTATGGCCTTCACCACTTGAAATAATTATTAATAATTAAAACGCGATAGAAATGAGATTATTTACATTTTAGTGTGCTCATCGAGGACAAGGGAGACAACTTTCAAGAAAACACTCACAAAATGTGAAGTTGAGAAAATATATTGTATTTTTGGTTTGATTTTGTTGGGGAGAGATGGAACGCAGACCCAGACATACATGAAGTGCAACACCAGTCCATACGATGCATGATCAGGTAAGTTTACAACCACTAATAATTTTAAGTACTAATATCAGCTGGCACTTCAACACAAGCAGGTGTCTTGTAAACTTGAATTCATCCGTATAAATTCCACTTTAGTTGAAACATGAAAATAGTTGACTGTGTGTATGACACTAGACTATGGCCTTCACTTTGTGGAATAATTATTAACAATTAAAACGCTATAGAAATGAGATTATTTACATTTTAGTGTGCTCATCGAGGACAAGGGAGACAACTTTCAAGAAAACACTCACAAAATGTGAAGTTGAAAAAATATATACTATTTTTGGTTTGATTTTGTTTGGGAGATGTGGAACGCAGACCCAGACATACATGAAGTGCACACCAGTCCACACGATTGCATGATCAGGTAAGTTTACAACCACTAATAATTTTAAGTACTAATATCAGCTGGCACTTCAACACAAGCAGGTGTCGTGTAAACTTGAATTCATCCGTATAAATTCCACTTTAGTTGAAACATGAAAATAGTTGACTGTGTGTATGACACTAGACTATGGCCTTCACTTTGTGGAATAATTATTAATAATTAAAACGCGATAGAAATGAGATTATTTACATTTTAGTGTGCTCATCGAGGACAAGGGAGACAACTTTCAAGAAAACACTCACAAAATGTGAAGTTGAAAAAATATATACTATTTTTGGTTTGATTTTGTTTGGGAGAGATGGAACGCAGACCCAGACATACATGAAGTGCACACCAGTCCACACGATTGCATGATCAGGTAAGTTTACAACCACTAATAATTTTAAGTACTAATATCAGCTGGCACTTCAACACAAGCAGGTGTCTTGTAAACTTGAATTCATCCGTATAAATTCCACTTTAGTTGAAACATGAAAATAGTACTGTGTGTATGACACTAGACTATGGCCTTCACCACTTGGAATAATTATTAATAATTAAAACGTGATAGAAATGAGATTATTTACATTTTAGTGTGCTCATCGAGGACAAGGGAGACAACTTTCAAGAAAACACTCACAAAATGTGAAGTTGAGAAAATATATTGTATTTTTGGTTTGATTTTGTTGGGGAGAGATGGAACGCAGACCCAGACATACATGAAGTGCAACACCAGTCCATACTATGCATGATCAGGTAAGTTTACAACCACTAATAATTTTAAGTACTAATATCAGCTGGCACTTCAACACAAGCAGGTGTCTTGTAAACTTGAATTCATCCGTATAAATTCCACTTTAGTTGAAACATGAAAATAGTTGACTGTGTGTATGACACTAGACTATGGCCTTCACTTTGTGGAATAATTATTAACAATTAAAACGCTATAGAAATGAGATTATTTACATTTTAGTGTGCTCATCGAGGACAAGGGAGACAACTTTCAAGAAAACACTCACAAAATGTGAAGTTGAAAAAATATATACTATTTTTGGTTTGATTTTGTTTGGGAGATGTGGAACGCAGACCCAGACATACATGAAGTGCACACCAGTCCACACGATTGCATGATCAGGTAAGTTTACAACCACTAATAATTTTAAGTACTAATATCAGCTGGCACTTCAACACAAGCAGGTGTCTTGTAAACTTGAATTCATCCGTATAAATTCCACTTTAGTTGAAACATGAAAATAGTTGACTGTGTGTATGACACTAGACTATGGCCTTCACTTTGTGGAATAATTATTAATAATTAAAACGCGATAGAAATGAGATTATTTACATTTTAGTGTGCTCATCGAGGACAAGGGAGACAACTTTCAAGAAAACACTCACAAAATGTGAAGTTGAAAAAATATATACTATTTTTGGTTTGATTTTGTTTGGGAGAGATGGAACGCAGACCCAGACATACATGAAGTGCACACCAGTCCACACGATTGCATGATCAGATAAGTTTACAACCACTAATAATTTTAAGTACTAATATCAGCTGGCACTTCAACACAAGCAGGTGTCTTGTAAACTTGAATTCATCCGTATAAATTCCACTTTAGTTGAAACATGAAAATAGTTGACTGTGTGTATGACACTAGACTATGGCCTTCACCACTTGGAATAATTATTAATAATTAAAACGCGATAGAAATGAGATTATTTACATTTTAGTGTGCTCATCGAGGACAAGGGAGACAACTTTCAAGAAAACACTCACAAAATGTGAAGTTGAGAAAATATATTGTATTTTTGGTTTGATTTTGTTGGGGAGAGATGGAACGCAGACCCAGACATACATGAAGTGCAACACCAGTCCATACGATGCATGATCAGGTAAGTTTACAACCACTTACTTACTTACTTATATTAGGAGATTTTACGTGCGCTTTCCGACTGGAGCGTATTTCGCACACGGGCCCGGCCGGGCCATTTAGTGGTATAAAAGTGGTAGCGAGAGGAGTGCAACCAAGGAGGGGGGTTTAGTGGTTGCTTATATAAAGTTTTGAAATTTTGAGATTTGGAATACATGCCTTGGGGGAGTGGTTGGGACTAAGGGAGTGTGTGGGGGTGAGTTGATGTTTTTTGGATGTTTAGTGTTGGTGGTTTAGTGAAGTTTTAAATACGGTTAATTAGTTCTGTTTTGGTTAGGTAAATGCCTAGGGCTTTGAAGTTTTCTATTTTATTTTGGGGGTTAAGGATTGCTTCTAAGGTAAGAGCGTTATTTGGATTTAGGTTGGTTTGTAATGTTGTACGTTGTGTGCGGTAGTGGGTGCAATGTAGTAGTACGTGGTCTATTGTTTCTGGGTGAGTGCAGTGTGGGCACTTCCCGTTTGCGTGTTTTTTTAGTTTTAGAAGGTGGTTATTTAGTTTGGTGTGTCCTGTTTGGAGTTTGGTGATTATTCAATAAAAACGCGATAGAAATGAGATTATTTACATTTTAGTGTGCTCATCGAGGACAAGGGAGACAACTTTCAAGAAAACATTCAAAAATAGTGAATTTGAGAAAATATATTGTATTTTTGGTTTGATTTTGTTGGGGAGAGGTGGAACGCAGACCCAGACATACATGAAGTGCACACCAGTCCACACGATGCATGATCAGGTAAGTTTACAACCACTAATAATTTTAAGTACTAATATCAGCTGGCACTTCAACACAAGCAGGTGTCTTGTAAACTTGAATTCATCCGTATAAATTCCACTTTAGTTGAAACATGAAAATAGTTGACTGTGTGTATGACACTAGACTATGGCCTTCACTTTGTGGAAACTTGAATTCATCCGTATAAATTCCACTTTAGTTGAAACATGAAAATAGTTGACTGTGTGTATGACACTAGACTATGGCCTTCACCACTTGGAATAATTATTAATAATTAAAACGCGATAGAAATGAGATTATTTACATTTTAGTGTGCTCATCGAGGACAAGGGAGACAACTTTCAAGAAAACACTCACAAAATGTGAAGTTGAGAAAATATATTGTATTTTTGGTTTGATTTTGTTGGGGAGAGATGGAACGCAGACCCAGACATACATGAAGTGCAACACCAGTCCATACGATGCATGATCAGGTAAGTTTACAACCACTAATAATTTTAAGTACTAATATCAGCTGGCACTTCAACACAAGCAGGTGTCTTGTAAACTTGAATTCATCCGTATAAATTCCACTTTAGTTGAAACATGAAAATAGTTGACTGTGTGTATGACACTAGACTATGGCCTTCACTTTGTGGAATAATTATTAATAATTAAAACGCTATAGAAATGAGATTATTTACATTTTAGTGTGCTCATCGAGGACAAGGGAGACAACTTTCAAGAAAACACTCACAAAATGTGAAGTTGAAAAAATATATACTATTTTTGGTTTGATTTTGTTTGGGAGAGATGGAACGCAGACCCAGACATACATGAAGTGCACACCAGTCCACACGATTGCATGATCAGGTAAGTTTACAACCACTAATAATTTTAAGTACTAATATCAGCTGGCACTTCAACACAAGCAGGTGTCTTGTAAACTTGAATTCATCCGTATAAATTCCACTTTAGTTGAAACATGAAAATAGTTGACTGTGTGTATGACACTAGACTATGGCCTTCACCACTTGGAATAATTATTAATAATTAAAACGCGATAGAAATGAGATGAATTACATTTTAGTGTGCTCATCGAGGACAAGGGAGACAACTTTCAAGAAAACACTCACAAAATGTGAAGTTGAGAAAATATATTGTATTTTTGGTTTGATTTTGTTTGGGAGAGATGGAACGCAGACCCAGACATACATGAAGTGCAACACCAGTCCATACGATGCATGATCAGGTGATTTTACAACCACTAATAATTTTAAGTACTAATATCAGCTGGCACTTCAACACAAGCAGGTGTCTTGTAAACTTGAATTCATCCGTATAAATTCCACTTTAGTTGAAACATGAAAATAGTGTATGACACTAGACTATGGCCTTCACTTTGTGGAATAATTATTAACAATTAAAACGCTATAGAAATGAGATTATTTACATTTTAGTGTGCTCATCGAGGACAAGGGAGACAACTTTCAAGAAAACACTCACAAAATGTGAAGTTGAAAAAATATATACTATGTTTGGTTTGATTTTGTTTGGGAGATGTGGAACGCAGACCCAGACATACATGAAGTGCACACCAGTCCACACGATTGCATGATCAGGTAAGTTTACAACCACTAATAATTTTAAGTACTAATATCAGCTGGCACTTCAACACAAGCAGGTGTCTTGTAAACTTGAATTCATCCGTATAAATTCCACTTTAGTTGAAACATGAAAATAGTTGACTGTGTGTATGACACTAGACTATGGCCTTCACTTTGTGGAATAATTATTAACAATAAAAACGCTATAGAAATGAGATTATTTACATTTTAGTGTGCTCATCGAGGTCAAGGGAGACAACTTTCAAGAAAACATTCAAAAATAGTGAAGTTGAGAAAATATATTGTATTTTTGGTTTGATTTTGTTGGGGAGAGGTGGAACGCAGACCCAGACATACATGAAGTGCACACCAGTCCACACGATGCATGATCAGGTAAGTTTACAACCACTAATAATTTTAAGTACTAATATCAGCTGGCACTTCAACACAAGCAGGTGTCTTGTAAACTTGAATTCATCCGTATAAATTCCACTTTAGTTGAAACATGAAAATAGTTGACTGTGTGTATGACACTAGACTATGGCCTTCACTTTGTGGAAACTTGAATTCATCCGTATAAATTCCACTTTAGTTGAAACATGAAAATATTTGACTGTGTGTATGACACTAGACTATGGCCTTCACTTTGTGGAATAATTATTAACAATTAAAACGCTATAGAAATGAGATTATTTACATTTTAGTGTGCTCATCGAGGACAAGGGAGACAACTTTCAAGAAAACACTCACAAAATGTGAAGTTGAAAAAATATATACTATTTTTGGTTTGATTTTGTTTGGGAGATGTGGAACGCAGACCCAGACACACATGAAGTGCACACCAGTCCACACGATGCATGATCAGGTAAGTTTACAACCACTAATAATTTTAAGTACTAATATCAGCTGGCACTTCAACACAAGCAGGTGTCTTGTAAACTTGAATTCATCCGTATAAATTCCACTTTAGTTGAAACATGAAAATAGTTGACTGTGTGTATGACACTAGACTATGGCCTTCACTTTGTGGAATAATTATTAACAATTAAAACGCGATAGAAATGAGATTATTTACATTTTAGTGTGCTCATCGAGGACAAGGGAGACAACTTTCAAGAAAACACTCACAAAATGTGAAGTTGAGAAAATATATTGTATTTTTGGTTTGATTTTGTTTGGGAGAGATGGAACGCAGACCCAGACAAACATGAAGTGCAACACCAGTCCATACGATGCATGATCAGGTAAGTTTACAACCACTAATAATTGTAAGTACTAATATCAGCTGGCACTTCAACACAAGCAGGTGTCTTGTAAACTTGAATTCATCCGTATAAATTCCACTTTAGTTGAAACATGAAAATAGTTGACTGTGTGTATGACACTAGACTATGGCCTTCACTTTGTGGAATAATTATTAACAATTAAAACGCGATAGAAATGAGATTATTTACATTTTAGTGTGCTCATCGAGGACAAGGGAGACAACTTTCAAGAAAACACTCACAAAATGTGAAGTTGAAAAAATATATACTATTTTTGGTTTGATTTTGTTTGGGAGATGTGGAACGCAGACCCAGACATACATGAAGTGCACACCAGTCCACACGATTGCATGATCAGGTAAGTTTACAACCACTAATAATTTTAAGTACTAATATCAGCTGGCACTTCAACACAAGCAGGTGTCTTGTAAACTTGAATTCATCCGTATAAATTCCACTTTAGTTGAAACATGAAAATAGTTGACTGTGTGTATGACACTAGACTATGGCCTTCACTTTGTGGAATAATTATTAACAATTAAAACGCGATAGAAATGAGATTATTTACATTTTAGTGTGCTCATCGAGGACAAGGGAGACAACTTTCAAGAAAACACTCACAAAATGTGAAGTTGAGAAAATATATTGTATTTTTGGTTTGATTTTGTTGGGGAGAGATGGAACGCAGACCCAGACACACATGAAGTGCAACACCAGTCCACACGATGCATGATCAGGTAAGTTTACAACCACTAATAATTTTAAATACTAATATCAGCTGGCACTTCAACACAAGCAGGTGTCTTGTAAACTTGAATTCATCCGTATAAATTCCACTTTAGTTGAAACATGAAAATAGTTGACTGTGTGTATGACACTAGACTATGGCCTTCACTTTGTGGAATAATTATTAACAATTAAAACGCTATAGAAATGAGATTATTTACATTTTAGTGTGCTCATCGAGGACAAGGGAGACAACTTTCAAGAAAACACTCACAAAATGTGAAGTTGAGAAAATATATTGTATTTTTGGTTTGATTTTGTAGGGGAGAGATGGAACGCAGACCCAGACATACATGAAGTGCAACACCAGTCCACACGATGCATGATCAGGTAAGTTTACAACCACTAATAATTTTAAGTACTAATATCAGCTGGCACTTCAACACAAGCAGGTGTCTTGTAAACTTGAATTCATCCTTTTAAATTCCACTTTAGTTGAAACATGAAAATAGTTGACTGTGTGTATGACACTAGACTATGGCCTTCACTTTGTGGAATAATTATTAACAATTAAAACGCGATAGAAATGAGATTATTTACATTTTAGTGTGCTCATCGAGGACAAGGGAGACAACTTTCAAGAAAACACTCACAAAATGTGAAGTTGAGAAAATATATTGTATATTTGGTTTGATTTTGTTTGGGAGAGATGGAACGCAGACCCAGACATACATGAAGTGCAACCAGTCCACACGATTGCATGATCAGGTAAGTTTACAACCACTAATAATTTTAAGTACTAATATCAGCTGGCACTTCAACACAAGCAGGTGTCTTGTAAACTTGAATTCATCCGTATAAATTCCACTTTAGTTGAAACATGAAAATAGTTGACTGTGTGTATGACACTAGACTATGGCCTTCACTTTGTGGAATAATTATTAATAATTAAAACGCGATAGAAATGAGATTATTTACATTTTAGTGTGCTCATCGAGGACAAGGGAGACAACTTTCAAGAAAACACTCACAAAATGTGAAGTTGAAAAAATATATACTATTTTTGGTTTGATTTTGTTTGGGAGAGATGGAACGCAGACCCAGACATACATGAAGTGCACACCAGTCCACACGATTGCATGATCAGGTAAGTTTACAACCACTAATAATTTTAAGTACTAATATCAGCTGGCACTTCAACACAAGCAGGTGTCTTGTAAACTTGAATTCATCCGTATAAATTCCACTTTAGTTGAAACATGAAAATAGTTGACTGTGTGTATGACACTAGACTATGGCCTTCACTTTGTGGAATAATTATTAACAATTAAAACGCTATAGAAATGAGATTATTTACATTTTAGTGTGCTCATCGAGGACAAGGGAGACAACTTTCAAGAAAACACTCACAAAATGTGAAGTTGAGAAAATATATTGTATTTTTGGTTTGATTTTGTAGGGGAGAGATGGAACGCAGACCCAGACATATGAAGTGCAACACCAGTCCACACGATGCATGATCAGGTAAGTTTACAACCACTAATAATTTTAAGTACTAATATCAGCTGGCACTTCAACACAAGCAGGTGTCTTGTAAACTTGAATTCATCCTTTTAAATTCCACTTTAGTTGAAACATGAAAATAGTTGACTGTGTGTATGACACTAGACTATGGCCTTCACTTTGTGGAATAATTATTAACAATTAAAACGCGATAGAAATGAGATTATTTACATTTTAGTGTGCTCATCGAGGACAAGGGAGACAACTTTCAAGAAAACACTCACAAAATGTGAAGTTGAGAAAATATATTGTATTTTTGGTTTGATTTTGTTTGGGAGAGATGGAACGCAGACCCAGACATACATGAAGTGCAACACCAGTCCATACGATGCATGATCAGGTAAGTTTACAACCACTAATAATTGTAAGTACTAATATCAGCTGGCACTTCAACACAAGCAGGTGTCTTGTAAACTTGAATTCATCCGTATAAATTCCACTTTAGTTGAAACATGAAAATAGTTGACTGTGTGTATGACACTAGACTATGGCCTTCACTTTGTGGAATAATTATTAACAATTAAAACGCGATAGAAATGAGATTATTTACATTTTAGTGTGCTCATCGAGGACAAGGGAGACAACTTTCAAGAAAAGGCTCACAAAATGTGAAGTTGAAAAAATATATACTATTTTTCGTTTGATTTTGTTTGGGAGATGTGGAACGCAGACCCAGACATACATGAAGTGCACACCAGTCCACACGATTGCATGATCAGGTAAGTTTACAACCACTAATAATTTTAAGTACTAATATCAGCTGGCACTTCAACACAAGCAGGTGTCTTGTAAACTTGAATTCATCCGTATAAATTCCACTTTAGTTGAAACATGAAAATAGTTGACTGTGTGTATGACACTAGACTATGGCCTTCACTTTGTGGAATAATTATTAACAATTAAAACGCGATAGAAATGAGATTATTTACATTTTAGTGTGCTCATCGAGGACAAGGGAGACAACTTTCAAGAAAACACTCACAAAATGTGAAGTTGAGAAAATATATTGTATATTTGGTTTGATTTTGTTTGGGAGAGATGGAACGCAGACCCAGACATACATGAAGTGCAACACCAGTCCATACGATGCATGATCAGGTAAGTTTACAACCACTAATAATTTTAAGTACTAATATCAGCTGGCACTTCAACACAAGCAGGTGTCTTGTAAACTTGAATTCATCCGTATAAATTCCACTTTAGTTGAAACATGAAAATAGTTGACTGTGTGTATGACACTAGACTATGGCCTTCACTTTGTGGAATAATTATTAACAATTAAAACGCGATAGAAATGAGATTATTTACATTTTAGTGTGCTCATCGAGGACAAGGGAGACAACTTTCAAGAAAACACTCACAAAATGTGAAGTTGAAAAAATATATACTATTTTTGGTTTGATTTTGTTTGGGAGAGATGGAACGCAAACCCAGACATACATGAAGTGCAACCAGTCCACACGATTGCATGATCAGGTAAGTTTACAACCACTAATAATTTTAAGTACTAATATCAGCTGGCACTTCAACACAAGCAGGTGTCTTGTAAACTTGAATTCATCCGTATAAATTCCACTTTAGTTGAAACATGAAAATAGTTGACTGTGTGTATGACACTAGACTATGGCCTTCACTTTGTGGAATAATTATTAATAATTAAAACGCGATAGAAATGAGATTATTTACATTTTAGTGTGCTCATCGAGGACAAGGGAGACAACTTTCAAGAAAACACTCACAAAATGTGAAGTTGAAAAAATATATACTATTTTTGGTTTGATTTTGTTTGGGAGAGATGGAACGCAGACCCAGACATACATGAAGTGCAACACCAGTCCATACGATGCATGATCAGGTAAGTTTACAACCACTAATAATTTTAAGTACTAATATCAGCTGGCACTTCAACACAAGCAGGTGTCTTGTAAACTTGAATTCATCCGTATAAATTCCACTTTAGTTGAAACATGAAAATAGTTGACTGTGTGTATGACACTAGACTATGGCCTTCACTTTGTGGAATAATTATTAACAATTAAAACGCGATAGAAATGAGATTATTTACATTTTAGTGTGCTCATCGAGGACAAGGGAGACAACTTTCAAGAAAACACTCACAAAATGTGAAGTTGAAAAAATATATACTATTTTTGGTTTGATTTTGTTTGGGAGAGATGGAACGCAAACCCAGACATACATGAAGTGCAACCAGTCCACACGATTGCATGATCAGGTAAGTTTACAACCACTAATAATTTTAAGTACTAATATCAGCTGGCACTTCAACACAAGCAGGTGTCTTGTAAACTTGAATTCATCCGTATAAATTCCACTTTAGTTGAAACATGAAAATAGTTGACTGTGTGTATGACACTAGACTATGGCCTTCACTTTGTGGAATAATTATTAATAATTAAAACGCGATAGAAATGAGATTATTTACATTTTAGTGTGCTCATCGAGGACAAGGGAGACAACTTTCAAGAAAACACTCACAAAATGTGAAGTTGAAAAAATATATACTATTTTTGGTTTGATTTTGTTTGGGAGAGATGGAACGCAGACCCAGACATACATGAAGTGCACACCAGTCCACACGATTGCATGATCAGGTAAGTTTACAACCACTAATAATTTTAAGTACTAATATCAGCTGGCACTTCAACACAAGCAGGTGTCTTGTAAACTTGAATTCATCCGTATAAATTCCACTTTAGTTGAAACATGAAAATAGTTGACTGTGTGTATGACACTAGACTATGGCCTTCACTTTGTGGAATAATTATTAACGATTAAAACGCTATAGAAATGAGATTATTTACATTTTAGTGTGCTCATCGAGGACAAGGGAGACAACTTTCAAGAAAACACTCACAAAATGTGAAGTTGAGAAAATATATTGTATTTTTGGTTTGATTTTGTAGGGGAGAGATGGAACGCAGACCCAGACACATATGAAGTGCAACACCAGTCCACACGATGCATGATCAGGTAAGTTTACAACCACTAATAATTTTAAGTACTAATATCAGCTGGCACTTCAACACAAGCAGGTGTCTTGTAAACTTGAATTCATCCTTTTAAATTCCACTTTAGTTGAAACATGAAAATAGTTGACTGTGTGTATGACACTAGACTATGGCCTTCACTTTGTGGAATAATTATTAACAATTAAAACGCGATAGAAATGAGATTATTTACATTTTAGTGTGCTCATCGAGGACAAGGGAGACAACTTTCAAGAAAACACTCACAAAATGTGAAGTTGAGAAAATATATTGTATTTTTGGTTTGATTTTGTTTGGGAGAGATGGAACGCAGACCCAGACATACATGAAGTGCAACACCAGTCCATACGATGCATGATCAGGTAAGTTTACAACCACTTACTTACTTACTTACTTATATTAGGAGATTTTACGTGCGCTTTCCGACTGGAGCGTATTTCGCAGACGGGCCCGGCCGGGCCATTTAGTGGTATAAAAGTGGTAGCGAGAGGAGTGCAACCAAGGAGGGGGGTTTAGTGGTTGCTTATATAAAGTTTTGAAATTTTGAGATTTGGAATACATGCCTTGGGGGAGTGGTTGGGACTAAGGGAGTGTGTGGGGGTGAGTTGATGTTTTTTGGATGTTTAGTGTTGGTGGTTTAGTGAAGTTTTAAATACGGTTAATTAGTTCTGTTTTGGTTAGGTAAATGCCTAGGGCTTTGAAGTTTTCTATTTTATTTTGGGGGTTAAGGATTGCTTCTAAGGTAAGAGCGTTATTTGGATTTAGGTTGGTTTGTAATGTTGTACGTTGTGTGAGGTAGTGGGTGCAATGTAGTAGTACGTGGTCTATTGTTTCTGGGTGAGTGCAGTGTGGGCACTTCCCGTTTGCGTGTTTTTTTAGTTTTAGAAGGTGGTTATTTAGTTTGGTGTGTCCTGTTTGGAGTTTGGTGATTATTCTATCGATTTTTTTGGAGGGATGGAGGATTTTTGGTTTGGTGAGGGGTTTTTTGAGGGTTTTTAGGATTTGGGTTTTTGTGTTTTGATAGAGGTTATGCCATTTTTGGGTGATTTTACGTTTGTTTATACTTTTGATTTCTGCTTTAGATATTGGTAGCTTAAGGCTTATGTCTGGTATTTTTAGGGATTGTTTTGCGGCTCTGTCTGCGTTTTCATTCCCGTAAATTCCTACGTGAGCTGGTATCCAGATAAGTTGTATGTTTTTGCCTGCCTCTGTTAGTTTGTTTACGCTTTTGAGAATTTGGTTTATTAATTTGGGGCGGTTTTTGGTGTTTTTGTTTTGGAGGGCCTGAAGTCCGCTTAGTGAGTCTGAGAGTATTAAGATTTTTTTTTGGTTTTTGGTGTGATGGCTGTGGAGCGCCGTGGCGATACCCATGAGCTCTGCGGTGAATACAGATTGGTTGTTTGGGAGTCGGAAGGATTGAGTATTTTTGACTGGTTGGGCTATATGGACTCCGAAACCTGTGTGATTTGTGATCGGATCAGCGGATCCGTCTGTGTATATGTGACACCAATTTGGCCATTTTTGATGGATGTAAGCTAGTGATGTGCTTTTAGCTAGGTTTGGGTCGGTTTGTTTGTTTATTGTGTTGGCTAGGGATGTGTCTATTTTGGGGATTTTAAGTTTTGGGGTGAATACGTTTGATTGTTTGCAGTTTTGTTGTTGGTTTCCTATTTGGTGTTCGTTATGGTAGTTTATTATTCGTTGGGATATTGGGGTGAGTAGAGGGTGTTTTCTAGTTAGTGCCTGGTTTTGGGGACGTATGTTTTGGTTTAGCATGTTTTGGAGAAGGGGGTTTGATTGAGATGCTGCCCAGAAGTTTAGTGTTAAGTGTTGTCTACGTAAATTTAGTGGCATTTCTCCTGTAAGGGCCTGAAGTGATGTGAGGGAGGTGCCATGTTGAGTACGTGTTACTAGTTTGAGGGCTTGATATTGTATTGAATCTAGTTTTTTGGTTAGGGTTTCGTTTAGGGTATCGTATATGGCACAGCCGTAGTCTAGTTTAGATCTGATTAGGGATGTGTAGAGGCTGAGGAGGGTATCTTTAGAGGCTCCCCAGTTGGAGCCGGTTAGGCATCTTAGTGTGTTTAGATCTTTGCTACATCTGGTGGTTAGGTTTTGGACGTGAGCATCCCAGGAGAGATGCTCGTCGAAGATTAGACCTAGGAATTTAGTTTGCTTTTGAAATATGATTGGTTTATTGTTTAGTTTGAGGAGAGGGGAGGCCCGTCTCATATTTTTGTGTTTGAATACTATTCCTGTCGTTTTTTCGGAGTTTAGGGAGAAGCCCCATTTGTCTGCCCAGTTTTGTATTTTGTTTAGGGATTTTTGTAGTAAGTCCTGAGATGTTAAGATACTTTTGGAGCGGATCCATAGGGCTCCGTCATCCGCAAATTTTGAGGTGTTTATTTTGGGGGATAAGCCATCAAATAGGTCGTTTATCATTATGTTAAAAAGTGTGGGGCTAAGAATGCTGCCTTGAGGGGTGCCGTTTTCCAGGGGACACTGCTCTGACAAGGCCTGGTCTATACCCACTGTAATTTTGCGGTTTTGGAGGAAGCTTTGGATGTAGTTTACGATTTGACCTTTAAGTCCTATTTTTTAAGTTTTTGGATTAATCCGTTATGCCATACCATATCAAAGGCTTTAGAGAAGTCCAGAAAGATGCCTGTTGTGTATTGTTTGTTTAGTTGACCGGTTTTAATATCCTGTTCGAGACGAGCGAGGTTATCTAGGGTGGAGCGGCCAGGAGTGAAACCGCTTTGATCTGAGTTTATTATGTTATTTTGAGATAGATAGTGTTGAAGTCTATTTTTGGCCATGGATTCCATTACTTTGCAAAGGTTGGAAGTAAGAGAGATTGGTCTATAAGAGTTAGCTTGGTTGGTTGGTTTACCGGGTTTGGGAATAGGTATGATTAGCGCCTCTTTCCAGGGGGTTGGTACATGGCCTTTTATGTAGATTAGGTTATATAGTTTGAGTAGTGTCTGGAGTAATTTAGGGGGGAGTTTTTTTAATATTTGGTAGGAGGTTAGGTCTAGTCCTGGGGCTGTTCCCTTTTTCCTATTTTGGAGTACATAATTGAGTTCTTCTATTGTGTACGGCTGATTTATTTCTAGGGCGTCATTATTTGGGTCTTGGCTAGGTTTGGTTTCTGTTTTAAGTTTTAGTTGGAATTTGTCACTGAAATTGTTATTACTGCTTGTGGCCGAAAAGTGGTTTGCTAGGTTGTCTGCTTTTTCGCTAGGGGTTGTTGAGTTATTTATGTTAGGTGTCTTTTGGTGACGTTTTAGGCCTCTAACGGCGTGGATTTTACGCCAGACCGTTCTGGCGTCTGTACGGTTGTTTAATCCCTCACAGAATTTTTTCCAGTCTCTAGTTTTTGCTATTTTAACTAGGTTTTGTACCTGGTGGTTTAGTTGGTGAGCTACTGGTATGTGGTTATGGTCGCGTTTGGCTTTGTTGAAGGCTGTTTTACGTTTTTGTCTAGTTAGTTCTATTTCCTCGTTCCACCAGGGTACAGAGGGCCTACCCGATTTATTGGGTTTTTTAAAGGGGATTGCGCTTTTGGCTGCGTTTATTATGAAGTCCGTTAGGTTTTGGCAATATATTTCTGGGTCACTATTTTCTAGTTCTACTAGGTTAGCTTGGTTGCATATGTCTTGGAATTTATCCCAGTTAGCCTGGTTGTAGTTAAATTTAGGTTCTGAACTTTCGGATTGATTTGGGACGTTAGTGTTTCCTATGGTTATGTTTATGGGGAAGTGATCACTTCCTAGGGGGGCGTCGTGAACTTCCCATTGGGTACTTTGAGCTAAGTCTGCTGTACATATGGTTAGGTCGATAGCCGACATGTTTTTATTGTTTTTGTCGTATCTGGTAGGTTGGTTGTTATTTAGTAGTACTAAATTATTTGTTTCTATCCATTCTGATATTAGTTTGCCGTGATTATCTAGTTTATCTCCCGTGCCCCAGGAAGGGTGGTGGGCGTTGAAGTCTCCTAGAAAGATGGTAGATTTGTTGCCTATCTTTGTGAGTATGTTTAGATCCTCCGGTTGGATTTTCTGTTGTTGCCAGTGGTAGATGTTTATGATGTTTATTTTTTGGTTTTTAAGGGTGATTTGGATACCATTGGCTTCTAGGTTTGGGGTGTTTATTTTGATTTCCTCGTAGCTTATGTCTTCTCTAATTAGTATTAGTAGGCCACCTGATGCTCTTATTATTTTGGTTTTAGGTCGATCATGTCTGACTATGTTGTAGTTTGGTAGGTGAAATTTGGATTTATTGGAGAATTTAGTTTCCTGGATGCACGCTATGTGTGGTCCTTGTTTTAGTTTAAATCTAGCTTTTAATTCGTGGCTGTGGGAGTTAAGCCCGGCCGCTTAATAATTGTAAGTACTAATATCAGCTGGCACTTCAACACAAGCAGGTGTCTTGTAAACTTGAATTCATCCGTATAAATTCCACTTTAGTTGAAACATGAAAATAGTTGACTGTGTGTATGACACTAGACTATGGCCTTCACTTTGTGGAATAATTATTAACAATTAAAACGCGATAGAAATGAGATTATTTACATTTTAGTGTGCTCATCGAGGACAAGGGAGACAACTTTCAAGAAAAGGCTCACAAAATGTGAAGTTGAAAAAATATATACTATTTTTCGTTTGATTTTGTTTGGGAGATGTGGAACGCAGACCCAGACATACATGAAGTGCACACCAGTCCACACGATTGCATGATCAGGTAAGTTTACAACCACTAATAATTTTAAGTACTAATATCAGCTGGCACTTCAACACAAGCAGGTGTCTTGTAAACTTGAATTCATCCGTATAAATTCCACTTTAGTTGAAACATGAAAATAGTTGACTGTGTGTATGACACTAGACTATGGCCTTCACTTTGTGGAATAATTATTAATAATTAAAACGCTATAGAAATGAGATTATTTACATTTTAGTGTGCTCATCGAGGACAAGGGAGACAACTTTCAAGAAAACACTCACAAAATGTGAAGTTGAAAAAATATATACTATTTTTGGTTTGATTTTGTTTGGGAGAGATGGAACGCAGACCCAGACATACATGAAGTGCACACCAGTCCACACGATTGCATGATCAGGTAAGTTTACAACCACTAATAATTTTAAGTACTAATATCAGCTGGCACTTCAACACAAGCAGGTGTCTTGTAAACTTGAATTCATCCGTATAAATTCCCCTTTAGTTGAAACATGAAAACAGTTGACTGTGTGTATGACACTAGACTATGGCCTTCACTTTGTGGAATAATTATTAACAATTAAAACGCTATAGAAATGAGATTATTTACATTTTAGTGTGCTCATCGAGGACAAGGGAGACAACTTTCAAGAAAACACTCACAAAATGTGAAGTTGAAAAAATATATACTATTTTTGGTTTGATTTTGTTTGGGAGATGTGGAACGCAGACCCAGACATACATGAAGTGCACACCAGTCCACACGATTGCATGATCAGGTAAGTTTACAACCACTAATAATTGTAAGTACTAATATCAGCTGGCACTTCAACACAAGCAGGTGTCTTGTAAACTTGAATTCATCCGTATAAATTCCACTTTAGTTGAAACATGAAAATAGTTGACTGTGTGTATGACACTAGACTATGGCCTTCACTTTGTGGAATAATTATTAACAATTAAAACGCGATAGAAATGAGATTATTTACATTTTAGTGTGCTCATCGAGGACAAGGGAGACAACTTTCAAGAAAACACTCACAAATGTGAAGTTGAGAAAATATATTGTATTTTTGGTTTGATTTTGTTTGGGAGAGATGGAACGCAGACCCAGACATACATGAAGTGCACACCAGTCCACACGATTGCATGATCAGGTAAGTTTACAACCACTAATAATTTTAAGTACTAATATCAGCTGGCACTTCAACACAAGCAGGTGTCTTGTAAACTTGAATTCATCCGTATAAATTCCCCTTTAGTTGAAACATGAAAACAGTTGACTGTGTGTATGACACTAGACTATGGCCTTCACTTTGTGGAATAATTATTAACAATTAAAACGCTATAGAAATGAGATTATTTACATTTTAGTGTGCTCATCGAGGACAAGGGAGACAACTTTCAAGAAAACACTCACAAAATGTGAAGTTGAAAAAATATATACTATTTTTGGTTTGATTTTGTTTGGGAGATGTGGAACGCAGACCCAGACATACATGAAGTGCACACCAGTCCACACGATTGCATGATCAGGTAAGTTTACAACCACTAATAATTGTAAGTACTAATATCAGCTGGCACTTCAACACAAGCAGGTGTCTTGTAAACTTGAATTCATCCGTATAAATTCCACTTTAGTTGAAACATGAAAATAGTTGACTGTGTGTATGACACTAGACTATGGCCTTCACTTTGTGGAATAATTATTAACAATTAAAACGCGATAGAAATGAGATTATTTACATTTTAGTGTGCTCATCGAGGACAAGGGAGACAACTTTCAAGAAAACACTCACAAATGTGAAGTTGAGAAAATATATTGTATTTTTGGTTTGATTTTGTTTGGGAGAGATGGAACGCAGACCCAGACATACATGAAGTGCAACACCAGTCCACACGATGCATGATCAGGTTAGTTTACAACCACTTATAATTTTAAGTACTAATATCAGCTGGCACTTCAACACAAGCAGGTGTCTTGTAAACTTGAATTCATCCGTATAAATTCCACTTTAGTTGAAACATGAAAATAGTTGACTGTGTGTATGACACTAGACTATGGCCTTCACTTTGTGGAATAATTATTAACAATTAAAACGCTATAGAAATGAGATTATTTACATTTTAGTGTGCTCATCGAGGACAAGTGAGACAACTTTCAAGAAAACACTCACAAAATGTGAAGTTGAGAAAATATATTATATTTTTGGTTCGATTTTGTAGGGGAGAGATGGAACGCAGACCCAGACACATATGAAGTGCAACACCAGTCCACACGATGCATGATCAGGTAAGTTTACAACCACTAATAATTTTAAGTACTAATATCAGCTGGCACTTCAACACAAGCAGGTGTCTTGTAAACTTGAATTCATCCGTATAAATTCCACTTTAGTTGAAACATGAAAATAGTTGACTGTGTGTATGACACTAGACTATGGCCTTCACTTTGTGGAATAATTATTAACAATTAAAACGCGATAGAAATGAGATTATTTACATTTTAGTGTGCTCATCGAGGACAAGGGAGACAACTTTCAAGAAAACACTCACAAAATGTGAAGTTGAGAAAATATATTGTATTTTTGGTTTGATTTTGTTTGGGAGAGATGGAACGCAGACCCAGACATACATGAAGTGCAACACCAGTCCATACGATGCATGATCAGGTAAGTTTACAACCACTAATAATTGTAAGTACTAATAATTATTAACAATTAAAACGCTATAGAAATGAGATTATTTACATTTTAGTGTGCTCATCGAGGACAAGGGAGACAACTTTCAAGAAAACACTCACAAAATGTGAAGTTGAGAAAATATATTGTATTTTTGGTTCGATTTTGTAGGGGAGAGATGGAACGCAGACCCAGACACATATGAAGTGCAACACCAGTCCACACGATGCATGATCAGGTAAGTTTACAACCACTAATAATTTTAAGTACTAATATCAGCTGGCACTTCAACACAAGCAGGTGTCTTGTAAACTTGAATTCATCCGTATAAATTCCACTTTAGTTGAAACATGAAAATAGTTGACTGTGTGTATGACACTAGACTATGGCCTTCACTTTGTGGAATAATTATTAACAATTAAAACGCGATAGAAATGAGATTATTTACATTTTAGTGTGCTCATCGAGGACAAGGGAGACAACTTTCAAGAAAACACTCACAAAATGTGAAGTTGAGAAAATATATTGTATTTTTGGTTTGATTTTGTTTGGGAGAGATGGAACGCAGACCCAGACATACATGAAGTGCAACACCAGTCCATACGATGCATGATCAGGTAAGTTTACAACCACTAATAATTGTAAGTACTAATATCAGCTGGCACTTCAACACAAGCAGGTGTCTTGTAAACTTGAATTCATCCGTATAAATTCCACTTTAGTTGAAACATGAAAATAGTTGACTGTGTGTATGACACTAGACTATGGCCTTCACTTTGTGGAATAATTATTAACAATTAAAACGCGATAGAAATGAGATTATTTACATTTTAGTGTGCTCATCGAGGACAAGGGAGACAACTTTCAAGAAAACACTCACAAAATGTGAAGTTGAAAAAATATATACTATTTTTGGTTTGATTTTGTTTGGGAGATGTGGAACGCAGACCCAGACATACATGAAGTGCACACCAGTCCACACGATTGCATGATCAGGTAAGTTTACAACCACTAATAATTTTAAGTACTAATATCAGCTGGCACTTCAACACAAGCAGGTGTCTTGTAAACTTGAATTCATCCGTATAAATTCCACTTTAGTTGAAACATGAAAATAGTTGACTGTGTGTATGACACTAGACTATGGCCTTCACTTTGTGGAATAATTATTAATAATGAAAACGCGATAGAAATGAGATTATTTACATTTTAGTGTGCTCATCGAGGACAAGGGAGACAACTTTCAAGAAAACACTCACAAAATGTGAAGTTGAAAAAATATATACTATTTTTGGTTTGATTTTGTTTGGGAGAGATGGAACGCAGACCCAGACATACATGAAGTGCACACCAGTCCACACGATTGCATGATCAGGTAAGTTTACAACCACTAATAATTTTAAGTACTAATATCAGCTGGCACTTCAACACAAGCAGGTGTCTTGTAAACTTGAATTCATCCGTATAAATTCCACTTTAGTTGAAACATGAAAATAGTTGACTGTGTGTATGACACTAGACTATGGCCTTCACTTTGTGGAATAATTATTAACAATTAAAACGCGATAGAAATGAGATTATTTACATTTTAGTGTGCTCATCGAGGACAAGGGAGACAACTTTCAAGAAAACACTCACAAAATGTGAAGTTGAGAAAATATATTGTATTTTTGGTTTGATTTTGTTTGGGAGAGATGGAACGCAGACCCAGACATACATGAAGTGCAACACCAGTCCATACGATGCATGATCAGGTAAGTTTACAACCACTAATAATTGTAAGTACTAATATCAGCTGGCACTTCAACACAAGCAGGTGTCTTGTAAACTTGAATTCATCCGTATAAATTCCACTTTAGTTGAAACATGAAAATAGTTGACTGTGTGTATGACACTAGACTATGGCCTTCACTTTGTGGAATAATTATTAACAATTAAAACGCGATAGAAATGAGATTATTTACATTTTAGTGTGCTCATCGAGGACAAGGGAGACAACTTTCAAGAAAACACTCACAAAATGTGAAGTTGAAAAAATATATACTATTTTTGGTTTGATTTTGTTTGGGAGATGTGGAACGCAGACCCAGACATACATGAAGTGCACACCAGTCCACACGATTGCATGATCAGGTAAGTTTACAACCACTAATAATTTTAAGTACTAATATCAGCTGGCACTTCAACACAAGCAGGTGTCTTGTAAACTTGAATTCATCCGTATAAATTCCACTTTAGTTGAAACATGAAAATAGTTGACTGTGTGTATGACACTAGACTATGGCCTTCACTTTGTGGAATAATTATTAATAATTAAAACGCGATAGAAATGAGATTATTTACATTTTAGTGTGCTCATCGAGGACAAGGGAGACAACTTTCAAGAAAACACTCACAAAATGTGAAGTTGAGAAAATATATTGTATTTTTGGTTTGATTTTGTTTGGGAGAGATGGAACGCAGACCCAGACACACATGAAGTGCAACACCAGTCCACACGATGCATGATCAGGTAAGTTTACAACCACTAATAATTTTAAATACTAATATCAGCTGGCACTTCAACACAAGCAGGTGTCTTGTAAACTTGAATTCATCCGTATAAATTCCACTTTAGTTGAAACATGAAAATAGTTGACTGTGTGTATGACACTAGACTATGGCCTTCACTTTGTGGAATAATTATTAACAATTAAAACGCGATAGAAATGAGATTATTTACATTTTAGTGTGCTCATCGAGGACAAGGGAGACAACTTTCAAGAAAACACTCACAAAATGTGAAGTTGAGAAAATATATTGTATTTTTGGTTTGATTTTGTTTGGGAGAGATGGAACGCAGACCCAGACATACATGAAGTGCAACACCAGTCCATACGATGCATGATCAGGTAAGTTAACAACCACTAATCATTTTAAGTACTAATATCAGCTGGCACTTCAACACAAGCAGGTGTCTTGTAAACTTGAATTCATCCGTATAAATTCCACTTTAGTTGAAACATGAAAATAGTTGACTGTGTGTATGACACTAGACTATGGCCTTCACTTTGTGGAATAATTATTAACAATTAAAACGCGATAGAAATGAGATTATTTACATTTTAGTGTGCTCATCGAGGACAAGGGAGACAACTTTCAAGAAAACACTCACAAAATGTGAAGTTGAAAAAATATATACTATTTTTGGTTTGATTTTGTTTGGGAGATGTGGAACGCAGACCCAGACATACATGAAGTGCACACCAGTCCACACGATTGCATGATCAGGTAAGTTTACAACCACTAATAATTTTAAGTACTAATATCAGCTGGCACTTCAACACAAGCAGGTGTCTTGTAAACTTGAATTCATCCGTATAAATTCCACTTTAGTTGAAACATGAAAATAGTTGACTGTGTGTATGACACTAGACTATGGCCTTCACTTTGTGGAATAATTATTAACAATTAAAACGCGATAGAAATGAGATTATTTACATTTTAGTGTGCTCATCGAGGACAAGGGAGACAACTTTCAAGAAAACACTCACAAAATGTGAAGTTGAAAAAATATATACTATTTTTGGTTTGATTTTGTTTGGGAGATGTGGAACGCAGACCCAGACATACATGAAGTGCACACCAGTCCACACGATTGCATGATCAGGTAAGTTTACAACCACTAATAATTTTAAGTACTAATATCAGCTGGCACTTCAACACAAGCAGGTGTCTTGTAAACTTGAATTCATCCGTATAAATTCCACTTTAGTTGAAACATGAAAATAGTTGACTGTGTGTATGACACTAGACTATGGCCTTCACTTTGTGGAATAATTATTAATAATGAAAACGCGATAGAAATGAGATTATTTACATTTTAGTGTGCTCATCGAGGACAAGGGAGACAACTTTCAAGAAAACACTCACAAAATGTGAAGTTGAAAAAATATATACTATTTTTGGTTTGATTTTGTTTGGGAGAGATGGAACGCAGACCCAGACATACATGAAGTGCACACCAGTCCACACGATTGCATGATCAGGTAAGTTTACAACCACTAATAATTTTAAGTACTAATATCAGCTGGCACTTCAACACAAGCAGGTGTCTTGTAAACTTGAATTCATCCGTATAAATTCCACTTTAGTTGAAACATGAAAATAGTTGACTGTGTGTATGACACTAGACTATGGCCTTCACTTTGTGGAATAATTATTAACAATTAAAACGCGATAGAAATGAGATTATTTACATTTTAGTGTGCTCATCGAGGACAAGGGAGACAACTTTCAAGAAAACACTCACAAAATGTGAAGTTGAGAAAATATATTGTATTTTTGGTTTGATTTTGTTTGGGAGAGATGGAACGCAGACCCAGACATACATGAAGTGCAACACCAGTCCATACGATGCATGATCAGGTAAGTTTACAACCACTAATAATTGTAAGTACTAATATCAGCTGGCACTTCAACACAAGCAGGTGTCTTGTAAACTTGAATTCATCCGTATAAATTCCACTTTAGTTGAAACATGAAAATAGTTGACTGTGTGTATGACACTAGACTATGGCCTTCACTTTGTGGAATAATTATTAACAATTAAAACGCGATAGAAATGAGATTATTTACATTTTAGTGTGCTCATCGAGGACAAGGGAGACAACTTTCAAGAAAACACTCACAAAATGTGAAGTTGAAAAAATATATACTATTTTTGGTTTGATTTTGTTTGGGAGATGTGGAACGCAGACCCAGACATACATGAAGTGCACACCAGTCCACACGATTGTATGATCAGGTAAGTTTACAACCACTAATAATTTTAAGTACTAATATCAGCTGGCACTTCAACACAAGCAGGTGTCTTGTAAACTTGAATTCATCCGTATAAATTCCACTTTAGTTGAAACATGAAAATAGTTGACTGTGTGTATGACACTAGACTATGGCCTTCACTTTGTGGAATAATTATTAATAATTAAAACGCGATAGAAATGAGATTATTTACATTTTAGTGTGCTCATCGAGGACAAGGGAGACAACTTTCAAGAAAACACTCACAAAATGTGAAGTTGAGAAAATATATTGTATTTTTGGTTTGATTTTGTTTGGGAGAGATGGAACGCAGACCCAGACACACATGAAGTGCAACACCAGTCCACACGATGCATGATCAGGTAAGTTTACAACCACTAATAATTTTAAATACTAATATCAGCTGGCACTTCAACACAAGCAGGTGTCTTGTAAACTTGAATTCATCCGTATAAATTCCACTTTAGTTGAAACATGAAAATAGTTGACTGTGTGTATGACACTAGACTATGGCCTTCACTTTGTGGAATAATTATTAACAATTAAAACGCGATAGAAATGAGATTATTTACATTTTAGTGTGCTCATCGAGGACAAGGGAGACAACTTTCAAGAAAACACTCACAAAATGTGAAGTTGAGAAAATATATTGTATTTTTGGTTTGATTTTGTTTGGGAGAGATGGAACGCAGACCCAGACATACATGAAGTGCAACACCAGTCCATACGATGCATGATCAGGTAAGTTTACAACCACTAATCATTTTAAGTACTAATATCAGCTGGCACTTCAACACAAGCAGGTGTCTTGTAAACTTGAATTCATCCGTATAAATTCCACTTTAGTTGAAACATGAAAATAGTTGACTGTGTGTATGACACTAGACTATGGCCTTCACTTTGTGGAATAATTATTAACAATTAAAACGCGATAGAAATGAGATTATTTACATTTTAGTGTGCTCATCGAGGACAAGGGAGACAACTTTCAAGAAAACACTCACAAAATGTGAAGTTGAAAAAATATATACTATTTTTGGTTTGATTTTGTTTGGGAGATGTGGAACGCAGACCCAGACATACATGAAGTGCACACCAGTCCACACGATTGCATGATCAGGTAAGTTTACAACCACTAATAATTTTAAGTACTAATATCAGCTGGCACTTCAACACAAGCAGGTGTCTTGTAAACTTGAATTCATCCGTATAAATTCCACTTTAGTTGAAACATGAAAATAGTTGACTGAGTGTATGACACAAGACTATGGCCTTCACTTTGTGGAATAATTATTAATAATTAAAACGCGATGGAAATGAGATTATTTACATTTTAGTGTGCTCATCGAGGACAAGGGAGACAACTTTCAAGAAAACACTCACAAAATGTGAAGTTGAAAAAATATATACTATTTTTGGTTTGATTTTGTTTGGGAGAGATGGAACGCAGACCCAGACATACATGAAGTGCACACCAGTCCACACGATTGCATGATCAGGTAAGTTTACAACCACTAATAATTTTAAGTACTAATATCAGCTGGCACTTCAACACAAGCAGGTGTCTTGTAAACTTGAATTCATCCGTATAAATTCCACTTTAGTTGAAACATGAAAATAGTTGACTGTGTGTATGACACTAGACTATGGCCTTCACTTTGTGGAATAATTATTAACAATTAAAACGCGATAGAAATGAGATTATTTACATTTTAGTGTGCTCATCGAGGACAAGGGAGACAACTTTCAAGAAAACACTCACAAAATGTGAAGTTGAAAAAATATATACTATTTTTGGTTTGATTTTGTTTGGGAGATGTGGAACGCAGACCCAGACATACATGAAGTGCACACCAGTCCACACGATTGCATGATCAGGTAAGTTTACAACCACTAATAATTTTAAGTACTAATATCAGCTGGCACTTCAACACAAGCAGGTGTCTTGTAAACTTGAATTCATCCGTATAAATTCCACTTTAGTTGAAACATGAAAATAGTTGACTGAGTGTATGACACAAGACTATGGCCTTCACTTTGTGGAATAATTATTAATAATTAAAACGCGATGGAAATGAGATTATTTACATTTTAGTGTGCTCATCGAGGACAAGGGAGACAACTTTCAAGAAAACACTCACAAAATGTGAAGTTGAAAAAATATATACTATTTTTGGTTTGATTTTGTTTGGGAGAGATGGAACGCAGACCCAGACACACATGAAGTGCAACACCAGTCCACACGATGCATGATCAGGTAAGTTTACAACCACTAATAATTTTAAATACTAATATCAGCTGGCACTTCAACACAAGCAGGTGTCTTGTAAACTTGAATTCATCCGTATAAATTCCACTTTAGTTGAAACATGAAAATAGTTGACTGTGTGTATGACACTAGACTATGGCCTTCACTTTGTGGAATAATTATTAACAATTAAAACGCTATAGAAATGAGATTATTTACATTTTAGTGTGCTCATCGAGGACAAGGGAGACAACTTTCAAGAAAACACTCACAAAATGTGAAGTTGAGAAAATATATTGTATTTTTGGTTTGATTTTGTAGGGGAGAGATGGAACGCAGACCCAGACATACATGAAGTGCAACACCAGTCCACACGATGCATGATCAGGTAAGTTTACAACCACTAATAATTTTAAGTACTAATATCAGCTGGCACTTCAACACAAGCAGGTGTCTTGTAAACTTGAATTCATCCATATAAATTCCACTTTAGTTGAAACATGAAAATAGTTGACTGTGTGTATGACACTAGACTATGGCCTTCACTTTGTGGAATAATTATTAACAATTAAAACGCGATAGAAATGAGATTATTTACATTTTAGTGTGCTCATCGAGGACAAGGGAGACAACTTTCAAGAAAACACTCACAAAATGTGAAGTTGAGAAAATATATTGTATTTTTGGTTTGATTTTGTTTGGGAGAGATGGAACGCAGACCCAGACATACATGAAGTGCAACACCAGTCCATACGATGCATGATCAGGTAAGTTTATAACCACTAATCATTTTAAGTACTAATATCAGCTGGCACTTCAACACAAGCAGGTGTCTTGTAAACTTGAATTCATCCGTATAAATTCCACTTTAGTTGAAACATGAAAATAGTTGACTGTGTGTATGACACTAGACTATGGCCTTCACTTTGTGGAATAATTATTAACAATTAAAACGCGATAGAAATGAGATTATTTACATTTTAGTGTGCTCATCGAGGACAAGGGAGACAACTTTCAAGAAAACACTCACAAAATGTGAAGTTGAAAAAATATATACTATTTTTGGTTTGATTTTGTTTGGGAGATGTGGAACGCAGACCCAGACATACATGAAGTGCACACCAGTCCACACGATTGCATGATCAGGTAAGTTTACAACCACTAATAATTTTAAGTACTAATATCAGCTGGCACTTCAACACAAGCAGGTGTCTTGTAAACTTGAATTCATCCGTATAAATTCCACTTTAGTTGAAACATGAAAATAGTTGACTGTGTGTATGACACTAGACTATGGCCTTCACTTTGTGGAATAATTATTAATAATTAAAACGCGATGGAAATGAGATTATTTACATTTTAGTGTGCTCATCGAGGACAAGGGAGACAACTTTCAAGAAAACACTCACAAAATGTGAAGTTGAAAAAATATATACTATTTTTGGTTTGATTTTGTTTGGGAGATGTGGAACGCAGACCCAGACATACATGAAGTGCACACCAGTCCACACGATTGCATGATCAGGTAAGTTTACAACCACTAATAATTTTAAGTACTAATATCAGCTGGCACTTCAACACAAGCAGGTGTCTTGTAAACTTGAATTCATCCGTATAAATTCCACTTTAGTTGAAACATGAAAATAGTTGACTGTGTGTATGACACTAGACTATGGCCTTCACTTTGTGGAATAATTATTAATAATTAAAACGCGATGGAAATGAGATTATTTACATTTTAGTGTGCTCATCGAGGACAAGGGAGACAACTTTCAAGAAAACACTCACAAAATGTGAAGTTGAGAAAATATATTGTATTTTTGGTTTGATTTTGTTTGGGAGAGATGGAACGCAGACCCAGACATACATGAAGTGCAACACCAGTCCATACGATGCATGATCAGGTAAGTTTATAACCACTAATCATTTTAAGTACTAATATCAGCTGGCACTTCAACACAAGCAGGTGTCTTGTAAACTTGAATTCATCCGTATAAATTCCACTTTAGTTGAAACATGAAAATAGTTGACTGTGTGTATGACACTAGACTATGGCCTTCACTTTGTGGAATAATTATTAACAATTAAAACGCGATAGAAATGAGATTATTTACATTTTAGTGTGCTCATCGAGGACAAGGGAGACAACTTTCAAGAAAACACTCACAAAATGTGAAGTTGAAAAAATATATACTATTTTTGGTTTGATTTTGTTTGGGAGATGTGGAACGCAGACCCAGACATACATGAAGTGCACACCAGTCCACACGATTGCATGATCAGGTAAGTTTACAACCACTAATAATTTTAAGTACTAATATCAGCTGGCACTTCAACACAAGCAGGTGTCTTGTAAACTTGAATTCATCCGTATAAATTCCACTTTAGTTGAAACATGAAAATAGTTGACTGTGTGTATGACACTAGACTATGGCCTTCACTTTGTGGAATAATTATTAATAATTAAAACGCGATGGAAATGAGATTATTTACATTTTAGTGTGCTCATCGAGGACAAGGGAGACAACTTTCAAGAAAACACTCACAAAATGTGAAGTTGAAAAAATATATACTATTTTTGGTTTGATTTTGTTTGGGAGAGATGGAACGCAGACCCAGACATACATGAAGTGCACACCAGTCCACACGATTGCATGATCAGGTAAGTTTACAACCACTAATAATTTTAAGTACTAATATCAGCTGGCACTTCAACACAAGCAGGTGTCTTGTAAACTTGAATTCATCCGTATAAATTCCACTTTAGTTGAAACATGAAAATAGTTGACTGTGTGTATGACACTAGACTATAGCCTTCACTTTGTGGAATAATTATTAACAATTAAAACGCGATAGAAATGAGATTATTTACATTTTAGTGTGCTCATCGAGGACAAGGGAGACAACTTTCAAGAAAACACTCACAAAATGTGAAGTTGAGAAAATATATACTATTTTTGGTTTGATTTTGTTTGGGAGAGATGGAACGCAGACCCAGACACATATGAAGTGCAACACCAGTCCACACGATGCATGATCAGGTAAGTTTACAACCACTAATAATTTTAAGTACTAATATCAGCTGGCACTTCAACACAAGCAGGTGTCTTGTAAACTTGAATTCATCCGTATAAATTCCACTTTAGTTGAAACATGAAAATAGTTGACTGTGTGTATGACACTAGACTATGGCCTTCACTTTGTGGAATAATTATTAACAATTAAAACGCGATAGAAATGAGATTATTTACATTTTAGTGTGCTCATCGAGGACAAGGGAGACAACTTTCAAGAAAACACTCACAAAATGTGAAGTTGAGAAAATATATTGTATTTTTGGTTTGATTTTGTTTGGGAGAGATGGAACGCAGACCCAGACATACATGAAGTGCAACACCAGTCCATACGATGCATGATCAGGTAAGTTTACAACCACTAATAATTGTAAGTACTAATATCAGCTGGCACTTCAACACAAGCAGGTGTCTTGTAAACTTGAATTCATCCGTATAAATTCCACTTTAGTTGAAACATGAAAATAGTTGACTGTGTGTATGACACTAGACTATGGCCTTCACTTTGTGGAATAATTATTAACAATTAAAACGCGATAGAAATGAGATTATTTACATTTTAGTGTGCTCATCGAGGACAAGGGAGACAACTTTCAAGAAAACACTCACAAAATGTGAAGTTGAAAAAATATATACTATTTTTGGTTTGATTTTGTTTGGGAGATGTGGAACGCAGACCCAGACATACATGAAGTGCACACCAGTCCACACGATTGCATGATCAGGTAAGTTTACAACCACTAATAATTTTAAGTACTAATATCAGCTGGCACTTCAACACAAGCAGGTGTCTTGTAAACTTGAATTCATCCGTATAAATTCCACTTTAGTTGAAACATGAAAACAGTTGACTGTGTGTATGACACTAGACTATGGCCTTCACTTTGTGGAATAATTATTAACAATTAAAACGCTATAGAAATGAGATTATTTACATTTTAGTGTGCTCATCGGGGACAAGGGAGACAACTTTCAAGAAAACACTCACAAAATGTGAAGTTGAAAAAATATATACTATTTTTGGTTTGATTTTGTTTGGGAGAGATGGAACGCAGACCCAGACATACATGAAGTGCACACCAGTCCACACGATTGCATGATCAGGTAAGTTTACAACCACTAATAATTGTAAGTACTAATATCAGCTGGCACTTCAACACAAGCAGGTGTCTTGTAAACTTGAATTCATCCGTATAAATTCCACTTTAGTTGAAACATGAAAATAGTTGACTGTGTGTATGACACTAGACTATGGCCTTCACTTTGTGGAATAATTATTAACAATTAAAACGCGATAGAAATGAGATTATTTACATTTTAGTGTGCTCATCGAGGACAAGGGAGACAACTTTCAAGAAAACACTCACAAAATGTGAAGTTGAGAAAATATATTGTATTTTTGGTTTGATTTTGTTGGGGAGAGATGGAACGCAGACCCAGACATACATGAAGTGCAACACCAGTCCACACGATGCATGATCAGGTTAGTTTACAACCACTAATAATTTTAAGTACTAATATCAGCTGGCACTTCAACACAAGCAGGTGTCTTGTAAACTTGAATTCATCCGTATAAATTCCACTTTAGTTGAAACATGAAAATAGTTGACTGTGTGTATGACACTAGACTATGGCCTTCACTTTGTGGAATAATTATTAATAATTAAAACGCGATAGAAATGAGATTATTTACATTTTAGTGTGCTCATCGAGGACAAGGGAGACAACTTTCAAGAAAACACTTACAAAATGTGAAGTTGAAAAAATATATACTATTTTTGGTTTGATTTTGTTTGGGAGAGATGGAACGCAGACCCAGACATACATGAAGTGCACACCAGTCCACACGATTGCATGATCAGGTAAGTTTACAACCACTAATAATTTTAAGTACTAATATCAGCTGGCACTTCAACACAAGCAGGTGTCTTGTAAACTTGAATTCATCCGTATAAATTCCACTTTAGTTGAAACATGAAAATAGTTGACTGTGTGTATGACACTAGACTATGGCCTTCACTTTGTGGAATAATTATTAACAATTAAAACGCGATAGAAATGAGATTATTTACATTTTAGTGTGCTCATCGAGGACAAGGGAGACAACTTTCAAGAAAACACTCACAAAATGTGAAGTTGAAAAAATATATACTATTTTTGGTTTGATTTTGTTTGGGAGATGTGGAACGCAGACCCAGACATACATGAAGTGCACACCAGTCCACACGATTGCATGATCAGGTAAGTGTACAACCACTAATAATTGTAAGTACTAATATCAGCTGGCACTTCAACACAAGCAGGTGTCTTGTAAACTTGAATTCATCCGTATAAATTCCACTTTAGTTGAAACATGAAAATAGTTGACTGTGTGTATGACACTAGACTATGGCCTTCACTTTGTGGAATAATTATTAACAATTAAAACGCGATAGAAATGAGATTATTTACATTTTAGTGTGCTCATCGAGGACAAGGGAGACAACTTTCAAGAAAACACTCACAAAATGTGAAGTTGAGAAAATATATTGTATTTTTGGTTTGATTTTGTTGGGGAGAGATGGAACGCAGACCCAGACATACATGAAGTGCAACACCAGTCCACACGATGCATGATCAGGTAAGTTTACTTACTTACTTACTTATATTAGGGGATTTTACGTGCGCTTTCCGACTGGAGCGTATTTCGCACACGGGCCCGGCCGGGCCATTTAGTGATATAAAGGGGAAGCGAGAAGAGTGCAACCAAGGAGGGGGGTTTAGTGGTTGCTTATATAAAGTTTTGAAATTTTGAGATTTGGAAGACATGCCTTGGGGGAGTGGTTGGGACTAAGGGAGTGTGTGGGGGTGAGTTGTTGTTTTTAGATGTTTAGTGTTGGTGGTTTAGTGGAGTTTTAAATACGGTTAATTAGGTCTGTTTTGGTTAGGTAAATGCCTAGGGCTTTGAAGTTTTCTATTTTATTTCAGGGGTTAAGGATTGCTTCTAAGGTAAGAGCTTTATTTGGATTTAGGTTGGTTTGTAATGTTTTACGTTGGGTGAGGTAGTGGGTGCAATGTAGTAGTACGTGTTCTATTGTTTCTGGGTGAGTGCAGTGTGGGCACTTCCCGTTTGCGTGTTTTTTTAGTTTTAGAAGGTGGTTATTTAGTTTGGTGTGTCCTGTTTGGAGTTTGGTGATTATTCTATCGATTTTTTTGGAGGGATGGAGGATTTTTGGTTTAGTAAGGGGTTTTTTGAGGATTTTTAAGATTTGGGTTTTTGTGTTTTGATAGAGGTTATGCCATTTTTGGGTGATTTTACGTTTGTTTATACTTTTGACCACTTACAACCACTAATAATTTTAAGTACTAATATCAGCTGGCACTTCAACACAAGCAGGTGTCTTGTAAACTTGAATTCATCCTTTTAAATTCCACTTTAGTTGAAACATGAAAATAGTTGACTGTGTGTATGACACTAGACTATGGCCTTCACTTTGTGGAATAATTATTAACAATTAAAACGCGATAGAAATGAGATTATTTACATTTTAGTGTGCTCATCGAGGACAAGGGAGACAACTTTCAAGAAAACACTCACAAAATGTGAAGTTGAGAAAATATATTGTATTTTTGGTTTGATTTTGTTTGGGAGAGATGGAACGCAGACCCAGACATACATGAAGTGCAACACCAGTCCATACGATGCATGATCAGGTAAGTTTACAACCACTAATAATTGTAAGTACTAATATCAGCTGGCACTTCAACACAAGCAGGTGTCTTGTAAACTTGAATTCATCCGTATAAATTCCACTTTAGTTGAAACATGAAAATAGTTGACTGTGTGTATGACACTAGACTATGGCCTTCACTTTGTGGAATAATTATTAATAATTAAAACGCGATAGAAATGAGATTATTTACATTTTAGTGTGCTCATCGAGGACAAGGGAGACAACTTTCAAGAAAACACTCACAAAATGTGAAGTTGAAAAAATATATACTATTTTTGGTTTGATTTTGTTTGGGAGAGATGGCACGCAGACCCAGACATACATGAAGTGCACACCAGTCCACACGATTGCATGATCAGGTAAGTTTACAACCACTAATAATTTTAAGTACTAATATCAGCTGGCACTTCAACACAAGCAGGTGTCTTGTAAACTTGAATTCATCCGTATAAATTCCACTTTAGTTGAAACATGAAAACAGTTGACTGTGTGTATGACACTAGACTATGGCCTTCACTTTGTGGAATAATTATTAACAATTAAAACGCTATAGAAATGAGATTATTTACATTTTAGTGTGCTCATCGAGGACAAGGGAGACAACTTTCAAGAAAACACTCACAAAATGTGAAGTTGAAAAAATATATACTATTTTTGGTTTGATTTTGTTTGGGAGATGTGGAACGCAGACCCAGACATACATGAAGTGCACACCAGTCCACACGATTGCATGATCAGGTAAGTTTACAACCATTAATAATTTTAAGTACTAATATCAGCTGGCACTTCAACACAAGCAGGTGTCTTGTAAACTTGAATTCATCCGTATAAATTCCACTTTAGTTGAAACATGAAAATAGTTGACTGTGTGTATGACACTAGACTATGGCCTTCACTTTGTGGAATAATTATTAACAATTAAAACGCGATAGAAATGAGATTATTTACATTTTAGTGTGCTCATCGAGGACAAGGGAGACAACTTTCAAGAAAACACTCACAAAATGTGAAGTTGAGAAAATATATTGTATTTTTGGTTTGATTTTGTTGGGGAGAGATGGAACGCAGACCCAGACATACATGAAGTGCAACACCAGTCCACACGAAGCATGATCAGGTTAGTTTACAACCACTAATAATTTTAAGTACTAATATCAGCTGGCACTTCAACACAAGCAGGTGTCTTGTAAACTTGAATTCATCCGTATAAATTCCACTTTAGTTGAAACATGAAAATAGTTGACTGTGTGTATGACACTAGACTATGGCCTTCACTTTGTGGAATAATTATTAATAATTAAAACGCGATAGAAATGAGATTATTTACATTTTAGTGTGCTCATCGAGGACAAGGGAGACAACTTTCAAGAAAACACTCACAAAATGTGAAGTTGAAAAAATATATACTATTTTTGGTTTGATTTTGTTTGGGAGATGTGGAACGCAGACCCAGACATACATGAAGTGCACACCAGTCCACACGATTGCATGATCAGGTAAGTTTACAACCACTAATAATTTTAAGTACTAATATCAGCTGGCACTTCAACACAAGCAGGTGTCTTGTAAACTTGAATTCATCCGTATAAATTCCACTTTAGTTGAAACATGAAAATAGTTGACTGTGTGTATGATACTAGACTATGGCCTTCACTTTGTGGAATAATTATTAATAATTAAAACGCGATAGAAATGAGATTATTTACATTTTAGTGTGCTCATCGAGGACAAGGGAGACAACTTTCAAGAAAACACTCACAAAATGTGAAGTTGAGAAAATATATTGTATTTTTGGTTTGATTTTGTTTGGGAGAGATGGAACGCAGACCCAGACATACATGAAGTGCAACACCAGTCCATACGATGCATGATCAGGTAAGTTTATAACCACTAATCATTTTAAGTACTAATATCAGCTGGCACTTCAACACAAGCAGGTGTCTTGTAAACTTGAATTCATCCGTATAAATTCCACTTTAGTTGAAACATGAAAATAGTTGACTGTGTGTATGACACTAGACTATGGCCTTCACTTTGTGGAATAATTATTAACAATTAAAACGCGATAGAAATGAGATTATTTACATTTTAGTGTGCTCATCGAGGACAAGGGAGACAACTTTCAAGAAAACACTCACAAAATGTGAAGTTGAAAAAATATATACTATTTTTGGTTTGATTTTGTTTGGGAGATGTGGAACGCAGACCCAGACATACATGAAGTGCACACCAGTCCACACGATTGCATGATCAGGTAAGTTTACAACCACTAATAATTTTAAGTACTAATATCAGCTGGCACTTCAACACAAGCAGGTGTCTTGTAAACTTGAATTCATCCGTATAAATTCCACTTTAGTTGAAACATGAAAATAGTTGACTGTGTGTATGACACTAGACTATGGCCTTCACTTTGTGGAATAATTATTAATAATTAAAACGCGATGGAAATGAGATTATTTACATTTTAGTGTGCTCATCGAGGACAAGGGAGACAACTTTCAAGAAAACACTCACAAAATGTGAAGTTGAAAAAATATATACTATTTTTGGTTTGATTTTGTTTGGGAGAGATGGAACGCAGACCCAGACATACATGAAGTGCACACCAGTCCACACGATTGCATGATCAGGTAAGTTTACAACCACTAATAATTTTAAGTACTAATATCAGCTGGCACTTCAACACAAGCAGGTGTCTTGTAAACTTGAATTCATCCGTATAAATTCCACTTTAGTTGAAACATGAAAATAGTTGACTGTGTGTATGACACTAGACTATAGCCTTCACTTTGTGGAATAATTATTAACAATTAAAACGCGATAGAAATGAGATTATTTACATTTTAGTGTGCTCATCGAGGACAAGGGAGACAACTTTCAAGAAAACACTCACAAAATGTGAAGTTGAGAAAATATATACTATTTTTGGTTTGATTTTGTTTGGGAGAGATGGAACGCAGACCCAGACACATATGAAGTGCAACACCAGTCCACACGATGCATGATCAGGTAAGTTTACAACCACTAATAATTTTAAGTACTAATATCAGCTGGCACTTCAACACAAGCAGGTGTCTTGTAAACTTGAATTCATCCGTATAAATTCCACTTTAGTTGAAACATGAAAATAGTTGACTGTGTGTATGACACTAGACTATGGCCTTCACTTTGTGGAATAATTATTAACAATTAAAACGCGATAGAAATTAGATTATTTACATTTTAGTGTGCTCATCGAGGACAAGGGAGACAACTTTCAAGAAAACACTCACAAAATGTGAAGTTGAGAAAATATATTGTATTTTTGGTTTGATTTTGTTTGGGAGAGATGGAACGCAGACCCAGACATACATGAAGTGCAACACCAGTCCATACGATGCATGATCAGGTAAGTTTACAACCACTAATAATTGTAAGTACTAATATCAGCTGGCACTTCAACACAAGCAGGTGTCTTGTAAACTTGAATTCATCCGTATAAATTCCACTTTAGTTGAAACATGAAAATAGTTGACTGTGTGTATGACACTAGACTATGGCCTTCACTTTGTGGAATAATTATTAACAATTAAAACGCGATAGAAATTAGATTATTTACATTTTAGTGTGCTCATCGAGGACAAGGGAGACAACTTTCAAGAAAACACTCACAAAATGTGAAGTTGAGAAAATATATTGTATTTTTGGTTTGATTTTGTTTGGGAGAGATGGAACGCAGACCCAGACATACATGAAGTGCAACACCAGTCCATACGATGCATGATCAGGTAAGTTTACAACCACTAATAATTGTAAGTACTAATATCAGCTGGCACTTCAACACAAGCAGGTGTCTTGTAAACTTGAATTCATCCGTATAAATTCCACTTTAGTTGAAACATGAAAATAGTTGACTGTGTGTATGACACTAGACTATGGCCTTCACTTTGTGGAATAATTATTAACAATTAAAACGCGATAGAAATGAGATTATTTACATTTTAGTGTGCTCATCGAGGACAAGGGAGACAACTTTCAAGAAAACACTCACAAAATGTGAAGTTGAAAAAATATATACTATTTTTGGTTTGATTTTGTTTGGGAGATGTGGAACGCAGACCCAGACATACATGAAGTGCACACCAGTCCACACGATTGCATGATCAGGTAAGTTTACAACCACTAATAATTTTAAGTACTAATATCAGCTGGCACTTCAACACAAGCAGGTGTCTTGTAAACTTGAATTCATCCGTATAAATTCCACTTTAGTTGAAACATGAAAACAGTTGACTGTGTGTATGACACTAGACTATGGCCTTCACTTTGTGGAATAATTATTAACAATTAAAACGCTATAGAAATGAGATTATTTACATTTTAGTGTGCTCATCGGGGACAAGGGAGACAACTTTCAAGAAAACACTCACAAAATGTGAAGTTGAAAAAATATATACTATTTTTGGTTTGATTTTGTTTGGGAGAGATGGAACGCAGACCCAGACATACATGAAGTGCACACCAGTCCACACGATTGCATGATCAGGTAAGTTTACAACCACTAATAATTGTAAGTACTAATATCAGCTGGCACTTCAACACAAGCAGGTGTCTTGTAAACTTGAATTCATCCGTATAAATTCCACTTTAGTTGAAACATGAAAATAGTTGACTGTGTGTATGACACTAGACTATGGCCTTCACTTTGTGGAATAATTATTAATAATTAAAACGCGATAGAAATGAGATTATTTACATTTTAGTGTGCTCATCGAGGACAAGGGAGACAACTTTCAAGAAAACACTCACAAAATGTGAAGTTGAAAAAATATATACTATTTTTGGTTTGATTTTGTTTGGGAGATGTGGAACGCAGACCCAGACATACATGAAGTGCACACCAGTCCACACGATTGCATGATCAGGTAAGTTTACAACCATTAATAATTTTAAGTACTAATATCAGCTGGCACTTCAACACAAGCAGGTGTCTTGTAAACTTGAATTCATCCGTATAAATTCCACTTTAGTTGAAACATGAAAATAGTTGACTGTGTGTATGACACTAGACTATGGCCTTCACTTTGTGGAATAATTATTAATAATTAAAACGCGATAGAAATGAGATTATTTACATTTTAGTGTGCTCATCGAGGACAAGGGAGACAACTTTCAAGAAAACACTTACAAAATGTGAAGTTGAAAAAATATATACTATTTTTGGTTTGATTTTGTTTGGGAGAGATGGAACGCAGACCCAGACATACATGAAGTGCACACCAGTCCACACGATTGCATGATCAGGTAAGTTTACAACCACTAATAATTTTAAGTACTAATATCAGCTGGCACTTCAACACAAGCAGGTGTCTTGTAAACTTGAATTCATCCGTATAAATTCCACTTTAGTTGAAACATGAAAATAGTTGACTGTGTGTATGACACTAGACTATGGCCTTCACTTTGTGGAATAATTATTAACAATTAAAACGCTATAGAAATGAGATTATTTACATTTTAGTGTGCTCATCGAGGACAAGGGAGACAACTTTCAAGAAAACACTCACAAAATGTGAAGTTGAAAAAATATATACTATTTTTGGTTTGATTTTGTTTGGGAGATGTGGAACGCAGACCCAGACATACATGAAGTGCACACCAGTCCACACGATTGCATGATCAGGTAAGTGTACAACCACTAATAATTGTAAGTACTAATATCAGCTGGCACTTCAACACAAGCAGGTGTCTTGTAAACTTGAATTCATCCGTATAAATTCCACTTTAGTTGAAACATGAAAATAGTTGACTGTGTGTATGACACTAGACTATGGCCTTCACTTTGTGGAATAATTATTAACAATTAAAACGCGATAGAAATGAGATTATTTACATTTTAGTGTGCTCATCGAGGACAAGGGAGACAACTTTCAAGAAAACACTCACAAAATGTGAAGTTGAAAAAATATATACTATTTTTGGTTTGATTTTGTTTGGGAGATGTGGAACGCAGACCCAGACATACATGAAGTGCACACCAGTCCACACGATTGCATGATCAGGTAAGTTTACAACCACTAATAATTTTAAGTACTAATATCAGCTGGCACTTCAACACAAGCAGGTGTCTTGTAAACTTGAATTCATCCGTATAAATTCCACTTTAGTTGAAACATGAAAACAGTTGACTGTGTGTATGACACTAGACTATGGCCTTCACTTTGTGGAATAATTATTAACAATTAAAACGCTATAGAAATGAGATTATTTACATTTTAGTGTGCTCATCGGGGACAAGGGAGACAACTTTCAAGAAAACACTCACAAAATGTGAAGTTGAAAAAATATATACTATTTTTGGTTTGATTTTGTTTGGGAGAGATGGAACGCAGACCCAGACATACATGAAGTGCACACCAGTCCACACGATTGCATGATCAGGTAAGTTTACAACCACTAATAATTGTAAGTACTAATATCAGCTGGCACTTCAACACAAGCAGGTGTCTTGTAAACTTGAATTCATCCGTATAAATTCCACTTTAGTTGAAACATGAAAATAGTTGACTGTGTGTATGACACTAGACTATGGCCTTCACTTTGTGGAATAATTATTAATAATTAAAACGCGATAGAAATGAGATTATTTACATTTTAGTGTGCTCATCGAGGACAAGGGAGACAACTTTCAAGAAAACACTCACAAAATGTGAAGTTGAAAAAATATATACTATTTTTGGTTTGATTTTGTTTGGGAGATGTGGAACGCAGACCCAGACATACATGAAGTGCACACCAGTCCACACGATTGCATGATCAGGTAAGTTTACAACCATTAATAATTTTAAGTACTAATATCAGCTGGCACTTCAACACAAGCAGGTGTCTTGTAAACTTGAATTCATCCGTATAAATTCCACTTTAGTTGAAACATGAAAATAGTTGACTGTGTGTATGACACTAGACTATGGCCTTCACTTTGTGGAATAATTATTAATAATTAAAACGCGATAGAAATGAGATTATTTACATTTTAGTGTGCTCATCGAGGACAAGGGAGACAACTTTCAAGAAAACACTTACAAAATGTGAAGTTGAAAAAATATATACTATTTTTGGTTTGATTTTGTTTGGGAGAGATGGAACGCAGACCCAGACATACATGAAGTGCACACCAGTCCACACGATTGCATGATCAGGTAAGTTTACAACCACTAATAATTTTAAGTACTAATATCAGCTGGCACTTCAACACAAGCAGGTGTCTTGTAAACTTGAATTCATCCGTATAAATTCCACTTTAGTTGAAACATGAAAATAGTTGACTGTGTGTATGACACTAGACTATGGCCTTCACTTTGTGGAATAATTATTAACAATTAAAACGCTATAGAAATGAGATTATTTACATTTTAGTGTGCTCATCGAGGACAAGGGAGACAACTTTCAAGAAAACACTCACAAAATGTGAAGTTGAAAAAATATATACTATTTTTGGTTTGATTTTGTTTGGGAGATGTGGAACGCAGACCCAGACATACATGAAGTGCACACCAGTCCACACGATTGCATGATCAGGTAAGTGTACAACCACTAATAATTGTAAGTACTAATATCAGCTGGCACTTCAACACAAGCAGGTGTCTTGTAAACTTGAATTCATCCGTATAAATTCCACTTTAGTTGAAACATGAAAATAGTTGACTGTGTGTATGACACTAGACTATGGCCTTCACTTTGTGGAATAATTATTAACAATTAAAACGCTATAGAAATGAGATTATTTACATTTTAGTGTGCTCATCGAGGACAAGGGAGACAACTTTCAAGAAAACACTCACAAAATGTGAAGTTGAGAAAATATATTGTATTTTTGGTTTGATTTTGTTGGGGAGAGATGGAACGCAGACCCAGACATACATGAAGTGCAACACCAGTCCACACGATGCATGATCAGGTAAGTTTACTTACTTACTTACTTATATTAGGGGATTTTACGTGCGCTTTCCGACTGGAGCGTATTTCGCACACGGGCCCGGCCGGGCCATTTAGTGATATAAAGGGGAAGCGAGAAGAGTGCAACCAAGGAGGGGGGTTTAGTGGTTGCTTATATAAAGTTTTGAAATTTTGAGATTTGGAAGACATGCCTTGGGGGAGTGGTTGGGACTAAGGGAGTGTGTGGGGGTGAGTTGTTGTTTTTAGATGTTTAGTGTTGGTGGTTTAGTGGAGTTTTAAATACGGTTAATTAGGTCTGTTTTGGTTAGGTAAATGCCTAGGGCTTTGAAGTTTTCTATTTTATTTCGGGGGTTAAGGATTGCTTCTAAGGTAAGAGCTTTATTTGGATTTAGGTTGGTTTGTAATGTTTTACGTTGGGTGAGGTAGTGGGTGCAATGTAGTAGTACGTGTTCTATTGTTTCTGGGTGAGTGCAGTGTGGGCACTTCCCGTTTGCGTGTTTTTTTAGTTTTAGAAGGTGGTTATTTAGTTTGGTGTGTCCTGTTTGGAGTTTGGTGATTATTCTATCGATTTTTTTGGAGGGATGGAGGATTTTTGGTTTAGTAAGGGTTTTTTTGAGGATTTTTAAGATTTGTGTTTTTGTGTTTTGATAGAGGTTATGCCATTTTTGGGTGATTTTACGTTTGTTTATACTTTTGACCACTTACAACCACTAATAATTTTAAGTACTAATATCAGCTGGCACTTCAACACAAGCAGGTGTCTTGTAAACTTGAATTCATCCTTTTAAATTCCACTTTAGTTGAAACATGAAAATAGTTGACTGTGTGTATGACACTAGACTATGGCCTTAACTTTGTGGAATAATTATTAACAATTAAAACGCGATAGAAATGAGATTATTTACATTTTAGTGTGCTCATCGAGGACAAGGGAGACAACTTTCAAGAAAACACTCACAAAATGTGAAGTTGAGAAAATATATTGTATTTTTGGTTTGATTTTGTTTGGGAGAGATGGAACGCAGACCCAGACATACATGAAGTGCAACACCAGTCCATACGATGCATGATCAGGTAAGTTTACAACCACTAATAATTGTAAGTACTAATATCAGCTGGCACTTCAACACAAGCAGGTGTCTTGTAAACTTGAATTCATCCGTATAAATTCCACTTTAGTTGAAACATGAAAATAGTTGACTGTGTGTATGACACTAGACTATGGCCTTCACTTTGTGGAATAATTATTAACAATTAAAACGCGATAGAAATGAGATTATTTACATTTTAGTGTGCTCATCGAGGACAAGGGAGACAACTTTCAAGAAAACACTCACAAAATGTGAAGTTGAAAAAATATATACTATTTTTGGTTTGATTTTGTTTGGGAGATGTGGAACGCAGACCCAGACATACATGAAGTGCACACCAGTCCACACGATTGCATGATCAGGTAAGTTTACAACCACTAATAATTTTAAGTACTAATATCAGCTGGCACTTCAACACAAGCAGGTGTCTTGTAAACTTGAATTCATCCGTATAAATTCCACTTTAGTTGAAACATGAAAATAGTTGACTGTGTGTATGACACTAGACTATGGCCTTCACTTTGTGGAATAATTATTAATAATTAAAACGCGATAGAAATGAGATTATTTACATTTTAGTGTGCTCATCGAGGACAAGGGAGACAACTTTCAAGAAAACACTCACAAAATGTGAAGTTGAAAAAATATATACTATTTTTGGTTTGATTTTGTTTGGGAGAGATGGAACGCAGACCCAGACATACATGAAGTGCACACCAGTCCACACGATTGCATGATCAGGTAAGTTTACAACCACTAATAATTTTAAGTACTAATATCAGCTGGCACTTCAACACAAGCAGGTGTCTTGTAAACTTGAATTCATCCGTATAAATTCCACTTTAGTTGAAACATGAAAACAGTTGACTGTGTGTATGACACTAGACTATGGCCTTCACTTTGTGGAATAATTATTAACAATTAAAACGCTATAGAAATGAGATTATTTACATTTTAGTGTGCTCATCGAGGACAAGGGAGACAACTTTCAAGAAAACACTCACAAAATGTGAAGTTGAAAAAATATATACTATTTTTGGTTTGATTTTGTTTGGGAGATGTGGAACGCAGACCCAGACATACATGAAGTGCACACCAGTCCACACGATTGCATGATCAGGTAAGTTTACAACCACTAATAATTTTAAGTACTAATATCAGCTGGCACTTCAACACAAGCAGGTGTCTTGTAAACTTGAATTCATCCGTATAAATTCCACTTTAGTTGAAACATGAAAATAGTTGACTGTGTGTATGACACTAGACTATGGCCTTCACTTTGTGGAATAATTATTAATAATTAAAACGCGATAGAAATGAGATTATTTACATTTTAGTGTGCTCATCGAGGACAAGGGAGACAACTTTCAAGAAAACACTCACAAAATGTGAAGTTGAAAAAATATATACTATTTTTGGTTTGATTTTGTTTGGGAGAGATGGAACGCAGACCCAGACATACATGAAGTGCACACCAGTCCACACGATTGCATGATCAGGTAGGTTTACAACCACTAATAATTTTAAGTACTAATATCAGCTGGCACTTCAACACAAGCAGGTGTCTTGTAAACTTGAATTCATCCGTATAAATTCCACTTTAGTTGAAACATGAAAATAGTTGACTGTGTGTATGACACTAGACTATGGCCTTCACTTTGTGGAATAATTATTAACAATTAAAACGCGATAGAAATGAGATTATTTACATTTTAGTGTGCTCATCGAGGACAAGGGAGACAACTTTCAAGAAAACACTCACAAAATGTGAAGTTGAGAAAATATATACTATTTTTGGTTTGATTTTGTTGGGGAGAGATGGAACGCAGACCCAGACATACATGAAGTGCAACACCAGTCCACACGAAGCATGATCAGGTTAGTTTACAACCACTAATAATTTTAAGTACTAATATCAGCTGGCACTTCAACACAAGCAGGTGTCTTGTAAACTTGAATTCATCCGTATAAATTCCACTTTAGTTGAAACATGAAAATAGTTGACTGTGTGTATGACACTAGACTATGGCCTTCACTTTGTGGAATAATTATTAACAATTAAAACGCGATAGAAATGAGATTATTTACATTTTAGTGTGCTCATCGAGGACAAGGGAGACAACTTTCAAGAAAACACTCACAAAATGTGAAGTTGAAAAAATATATACTATTTTTGGTTTGATTTTGTTTGGGAGATGTGGAACGCAGACCCAGACATACATGAAGTGCAACACCAGTCCACACGATTGCATGATCAGGTAAGTGTACAACCACTAATAATTGTAAGTACTAATATCAGCTGGCACTTCAACACAAGCAGGTGTCTTGTAAACTTGAATTCATCCGTATAAATTCCACTTTAGTTGAAACATGAAAATAGTTGACTGTGTGTATGACACTAGACTATGGCCTTCACTTTGTGGAATAATTATTAACAATTAAAACGCGATAGAAATGAGATTATTTACATTTTAGTGTGCTCATCGAGGACAAGGGAGACAACTTTCAAGAAAACACTCACAAAATGTGAAGTTGAGAAAATATATTGTATTTTTGGTTTGATTTTGTTGGGGAGAGATGGAACGCAGACCCAGACATACATGAAGTGCAACACCAGTCCACACGATGCATGATCAGGTAAGTTTACTTACTTACTTACTTATATTAGGGGATTTTACGTGCGCTTTCCGACTGGAGCGTATTTCGCACACGGGCCCGGCCGGGCCATTTAGTGATATAAAGGGGAAGCGAGAAGAGTGCAACCAAGGAGGGGGGTTTAGTGGTTGCTTATATAAAGTTTTGAAATTTTGAGATTTGGAAGACATGCCTTGGGGGAGTGGTTGGGACTAAGGGAGTGTGTGGGGGTGAGTTGTTGTTTTTAGATGTTTAGTGTTGGTGGTTTAGTGGAGTTTTAAATACGGTTAATTAGGTCTGTTTTGGTTAGGTAAATGCCTAGGGCTTTGAAGTTTTCTATTTTATTTTGGGGGTTAAGGATTGCTTCTAAGGTAAGAGCTTTATTTGGATTTAGGTTGGTTTGTAATGTTTTACGTTGGGTGAGGTAGTGGGTGCAATGTAGTAGTACGTGTTCTATTGTTTCTGGGTGAGTGCAGTGTGGGCACTTCCCGTTTGCGTGTTTTTTTAGTTTTAGAAGGTGGTTATTTAGTTTGGTGTGTCCTGTTTGGAGTTTGGTGATTATTCTATCGATTTTTTTGGAGGGATGGAGGATTTTTGGTTTGGTAAGGGGTTTTTTGAGGATTTTTAAGATTTGGGTTTTTGTGTTTTGATAGAGGTTATGCCATTTTTGGGTGATTTTACGTTTGTTTATACTTTTGACCACTTACAACCACTAATAATTTTAAGTACTAATATCAGCTGGCACTTCAACACAAGCAGGTGTCTTGTAAACTTGAATTCATCCGTATAAATTCCACTTTAGTTGAAACATGAAAATAGTTGACTGTGTGTATGACACTAGACTATGGCCTTCACTTTGTGGAATAATTATTAATAATTAAAACGCGATAGAAATGAGATTATTTACATTTTAGTGTGCTCATCGAGGACAAGGGAGACAACTTTCAAGAAAACACTCACAAAATGTGAAGTTGAAAAAATATATACTATTTTTGGTTTGATTTTGTTTGGGAGAGATGGAACGCAGACCCAGACATACATGAAGTGCACACCAGTCCACACGATTGCATGATCAGGTAAGTTTACAACCACTAATAATTTTAAGTACTAATATCAGCTGGCACTTCAACACAAGCAGGTGTCTTGTAAACTTGAATTCATCCGTATAAATTCCACTTTAGTTGAAACATGAAAATAGTTGACTGTGTGTATGACACTAGACTATGGCCTTCACTTTGTGGAATAATTATTAACAATTAAAACGCGATAGAAATGAGATTATTTACATTTTAGTGTGCTCATCGAGGACAAGGGAGACAACTTTCAAGAAAACACTCACAAAATGTGAAGTTGAAAAAATATATACTATTTTTGGTTTGATTTTGTTTGGGAGATGTGGAACGCAGACCCAGACATACATGAAGTGCACACCAGTCCACACGATTGCATGATCAGGTAAGTGTACAACCACTAATAATTGTAAGTACTAATATCAGCTGGCACTTCAACACAAGCAGGTGTCTTGTAAACTTGAATTCATCCGTATAAATTCCACTTTAGTTGAAACATGAAAATAGTTGACTGTGTGTATGACACTAGACTATGGCCTTCACTTTGTGGAATAATTATTAACAATTAAAACGCGATAGAAATGAGATTATTTACATTTTAGTGTGCTCATCGAGGACAAGGGAGACAACTTTCAAGAAAACACTCACAAAATGTGAAGTTGAGAAAATATATTGTATTTTTGGTTTGATTTTGTTGGGGAGAGATGGAACGCAGACCCAGACATACATGAAGTGCAACACCAGTCCACACGATGCATGATCAGGTAAGTTTACTTACTTACTTACTTATATTAGGGGATTTTACGTGCGCTTTCCGACTGGAGCGTATTTCGCACACGGGCCCGGCCGGGCCATTTAGTGATATAAAGGGGAAGCGAGAAGAGTGCAACCAAGGAGGGGGGTTTAGTGGTTGCTTATATAAAGTTTTGAAATTTTGAGATTTGGAAGACATGCCTTGGGGGAGTGGTTGGGACTAAGGGAGTGTGTGGGGGTGAGTTGTTGTTTTTAGATGTTTAGTGTTGGTGGTTTAGTGGAGTTTTAAATACGGTTAATTAGGTCTGTTTTGGTTAGGTAAATGCCTAGGGCTTTGAAGTTTTCTATTTTATTTTGGGGGTTAAGGATTGCTTCTAAGGTAAGAGCTTTATTTGGATTTAGGTTGGTTTGTAATGTTTTACGTTGGGTGAGGTAGTGGGTGCAATGTAGTAGTACGTGTTCTATTGTTTCTGGGTGAGTGCAGTGTGGGCACTTCCCGTTTGCGTGTTTTTTTAGTTTTAGAAGGTGGTTATTTAGTTTGGTGTGTCCTGTTTGGAGTTTGGTGATTATTCTATCGATTTTTTTGGAGGGATGGAGGATTTTTGGTTTGGTAAGGGGTTTTTTGAGGATTTTTAAGATTTGGGTTTTTGTGTTTTGATAGAGGTTATGCCATTTTTGGGTGATTTTACGTTTGTTTATACTTTTGACCACTTACAACCACTAATAATTTTAAGTACTAATATCAGCTGGCACTTCAACACAAGCAGGTGTCTTGTAAACTTGAATTCATCCGTATAAATTCCACTTTAGTTGAAACATGAAAATAGTTGACTGTGTGTATGACACTAGACTATGGCCTTCACTTTGTGGAATAATTATTAATAATTAAAACGCGATAGAAATGAGATTATTTACATTTTAGTGTGCTCATCGAGGACAAGGGAGACAACTTTCAAGAAAACACTCACAAAATGTGAAGTTGAAAAAATATATACTATTTTTGGTTTGATTTTGTTTGGGAGAGATGGAACGCAGACCCAGACATACATGAAGTGCACACCAGTCCACACGATTGCATGATCAGGTAAGTTTACAACCACTAATAATTTTAAGTACTAATATCAGCTGGCACTTCAACACAAGCAGGTGTCTTGTAAACTTGAATTCATCCGTATAAATTCCAATATAGTTGAAACATGAAAATAGTTGACTGTGTGTATGACACTAGACTATGGCCTTCACTTTGTGGAATAATTATTAACAATTAAAACGCGATAGAAATGAGATTATTTACATTTTAGTGTGCTCATCGAGGACAAGGGAGACAACTTTCAAGAAAACACTCACAAAATGTGAAGTTGAAAAAATATATACTATTTTTGGTTTGATTTTGTTTGGGAGATGTGGAACGCAGACCCAGACATACATGAAGTGCACACCAGTCCACACGATTGCATGATCAGGTAAGTTTACAACCACTAATAATTGTAAGTACTAATATCAGCTGGCACTTCAACACAAGCAGGTGTCTTGTAAACTTGAATTCATCCGTATAAATTCCACTTTAGTTGAAACATGAAAATAGTTGACTGTGTGTATGACACTAGACTATGGCCTTCACTTTGTGGAATAATTATTAACAATTAAAACGCTATAGAAATGAGATTATTTACATTTTAGTGTGCTCATCGAGGACAAGGGAGACAACTTTCAAGAAAACACTCACAAAATGTGAAGTTGAGAAAATATATTGTATTCTTGGTTTGATTTTGTTGGGGAGAGATGGAACGCAGACCCAGACATACATGAAGTGCAACACCAGTCCACACGATGCATGATCAGGTAAGTTTACTTACTTACTTACTTATATTAGGGGATTTTACGTGCGCTTTCCGACTGGAGCGTATTTCGCACACGGGCCCGGCCGGGCCATTTAGTGATATAAAGGGGAAGCGAGAAGAGTGCAACCAAGGAGGGGGGTTTAGTGGTTGCTTATATAAAGTTTTGAAATTTTGAGATTTGGAAGACATGCCTTGGGGGAGTGGTTGGGACTAAGGGAGTGTGTGGGGGTGAGTTGTTGTTTTTAGATGTTTAGTGTTGGTGGTTTAGTGGAGTTTTAAATACGGTTAATTAGGTCTGTTTTGGTTAGGTAAATGCCTAGGGCTTTGAAGTTTTCTATTTTATTTTGGGGGTTAAGGATTGCTTCTAAGGTAAGAGCTTTATTTGGATTTAGGTTGGTTTGTAATGTTTTACGTTGGGTGAGGTAGTGGGTGCAATGTAGTAGTATGTGTTCTATTGTTTCTGGGTGAGTGCAGTGTGGGCACTTCCCGTTTGCGTGTTTTTTTAGTTTTAGAAGGTGGTTATTTAGTTTGGTGTGTCCTGTTTGGAGTTTGGTGATTATTCTATCGATTTTTTTGGAGGGATGGAGGATTTTTGGTTTGGTAAGGGTTTTTTAGAGGATTTTTAAGATTTGGGTTTTTGTGTTTTGATAGAGGTTATGCCATTTTTGGGTGATTTTACGTTTGTTTATACTTTTGACCACTTACAACCACTAATAATTTTAAGTACTAATATCAGCTGGCACTTCAACACAAGCAGGTGTCTTGTAAACTTGAATTCATCCGTATAAATTCCACTTTAGTTGAAACATGAAAATAGTTGACTGTGTGTATGACACTAGACTATGGCCTTCACTTTGTGGAATAATTATTAATAATTAAAACGCGATAGAAATGAGATTATTTACATTTTAGTGTGCTCATCGAGGACAAGGGAGACAACTTTCAAGAAAACACTCACAAAATGTGAAGTTGAAAAAATATATACTATTTTTGGTTTGATTTTGTTTGGGAGATGTGGAACGCAGACCCAGACATACATGAAGTGCACACCAGTCCACACGATTGCATGATCAGGTAAGTTTACAACCACTAATAATTTTAAGTACTAATATCAGCTGGCACTTCAACACAAGCAGGTGTCTTGTAAACTTGAATTCATCCGTATAAATTCCACTTTAGTTGAAACATGAAAATAGTTGACTGTGTGTATGACACTAGACTATGGCCTTCACTTTGTGGAATAATTATTAATAATTAAAACGCGATGGAAATGAGATTATTTACATTTTAGTGTGCTCATCGAGGACAAGGGAGACAACTTTCAAGAAAACACTCACAAAATGTGAAGTTGAAAAAATATATACTATTTTTGGTTTGATTTTGTTTGGGAGAGATGGAACGCAGACCCAGACATACATGAAGTGCACACCAGTCCACACGATTGCATGATCAGGTAAGTTTACAACCACTAATAATTTTAAGTACTAATATCAGCTGGCACTTCAACACAAGCAGGTGTCTTGTAAACTTGAATTCATCCGTATAAATTCCACTTTAGTTGAAACATGAAAATAGTTGACTGTGTGTATGACACTAGACTATGGCCTTCACTTTGTGGAATAATTATTAACAATTAAAACGCGATAGAAATGAGATTATTTACATTTTAGTGTGCTCATCGAGGACAAGGGAGACAACTTTCAAGAAAACACTCACAAAATGTGAAGTTGAAAAAATATATACTATTTTTGGTTTGATTTTGTTGGGGAGAGATGGAACGCAGACCCAGACATACATGAAGTGCAACACCAGTCCATACGATGCATGATCAGGTAAGTTTACAACCACTAATAATTGTAAGTACTAATATCAGCTGGCACTTCAACACAAGCAGGTGTCTTGTAAACTTGAATTCATCCGTATAAATTCCACTTTAGTTGAAACATGAAAATAGTTGACTGTGTGTATGACACTAGACTATGACCTTCACTTTGTGGAATAATGATTAATAATTAAAACGCGATAGAAATGAGATTATTTACATTTTAGTGTGCTCATCGAGGACAAGGGAGACAACTTTCAAGAAAACACTCACAAAATGTGAAGTTGAAAAAATATATACTATTTTTGGTTTGATTTTGTTTGGGAGATGTGGAACGCAGACCCAGACATACATGAAGTGCACACCAGTCCACACGATTGCATGATCAGGTAAGTTTACAACCACTACTAATTGTAAGTACTAATATCAGCTGGCACTTCAACACAAGCAGGTGTCTTGTAAACTTGAATTCATCCGTATAAATTCCACTTTAGTTGAAACATGAAAATAGTTGACTGTGTGTATGACACTAGACTATGGCCTTCACTTTGTGGAATAATTATTAACAATTAAAACGCGATAGAAATGAGATTATTTACATTTTAGTGTGCTCATCGAGGACAAGGGAGACAACTTTCAAGAAAACACTCACAAAATGTGAAGTTGAAAAAATATATAGTATTTTTGGTTTGATTTTGTTGGGGAGAGATGGAACGCAGACCCAGACACAAATGAAGTGCAACACCAGTCCACACGATGCATGATCAGGTAAGTTTACAACCACTAATAATTGTAAGTACTAATATCAGCTGGCACTTCAACACAAGCAGGTGTCTTGTAAACTTGAATTCATCCGTATAAATTCCACTTTAGTTGAAACATGAAAATAGTTGACTGTGTGTATGACACTAGACTATGACCTTCACTTTGTGGAATAATGATTAATAATTAAAACGCGATAGAAATGAGATTATTTACATTTTAGTGTGCTCATCGAGGACAAGGGAGACAACTTTCAAGAAAACACTCACAAAATGTGAAGTTGAAAAAATATATACTATTTTTGGTTTGATTTTGTTTGGGAGATGTGGAACGCAGACCCAGACATACATGAAGTGCAACACCAGTCCATACGATGCATGATCAGGTAAGTTTACAACCACTAATAATTTTAAGTACTAATATCAGCTGGCACTTCAACACAAGCAGGTGTCTTGTAAACTTGAATTCATCCGTATAAATTCCACTTTAGTTGAAACATGAAAATAGTTGACTGTGTGTATGACACTAGACTATGGCCTTCACTTTGTGGAATAATTATTAACAATAAAAACGCGATAGAAATGAGATTATTTACATTTTAGTGTGCTCATCGAGGACAAGGGAGACAACTTTCAAGAAAACACTCACAAAATGTGAAGTTGAAAAAATATATACTATTTTTGGTTTGATTTTGTTTGGGAGAGATGGAACGCAGACCCAGACATACATGAAGTGCACACCAGTCCACACGATTGCATGATCAGGTAAGTTTACAACCACTAATAATTTTAAGTACTAATATCAGCTGGCACTTCAACACAAGCAGGTGTCTTGTAAACTTGAATTCATCCTTTTAAATTCCACTTTAGTTGAAACATGAAAATAGTTGACTGTGTGTATGACACTAGACTATGGCCTTCACTTTGTGGAATAATTATTAACAATTAAAACGCGATAGAAATGAGATTATTTACATTTTAGTGTGCTCATCGAGGACAAGGGAGACAACTTTCAAGAAAACACTCACAAAATGTGAAGTTGAGAAAATATATTGTATTTTTGGTTTTATTTTGTTTGGGAGAGATGGAACGCAGACCCAGACATACATGAAGTGCAACACCAGTCCATACGATGCATGATCAGGTAAGTTTACAACCACTAATAATTTTAAGTACTAATATCAGCTGGCACTTCAACACAAGCAGGTGTCTTGTAAACTTGAATTCATCCGTATAAATTCCACTTTAGTTGAAACATGAAAATAGTTGACTGTGTGTATGACACTAGACTATGACCTTCACTTTGTGGAATAATTATTAATAATTAAAACGCGATAGAAATGAGATTATTTACATTTTAGTGTGCTCATCGAGGACAAGGGAGACAACTTTCAAGAAAACACTCACAAAATGTGAAGTTGAAAAAATATATACTATTTTTGGTTTGATTTTGTTGGGGAGAGATGGAACGCAGACCCAGACATACATGAAGTGCACACCAGTCCACACGATTGCATGATCAGGTAAGTTTACAACCACTAATAATTTTAAGTACTAATATCAGCTGGCACTTCAACACAAGCAGGTGTCTTGTAAACTTGAATTCATCCGTATAAATTCCACTTTAGTTGAAACATGAAAATAGTTGACTGTGTGTATGACACTAGACTATGGCCTTCACTTTGTGGAATAATTATTAACAATTAAAACGCGATAGAAATGAGATTATTTACATTTTAGTGTGCTCATCGAGGACAAGGGAGACAACTTTCAAGAAAACACTCACAAAATGTGAAGTTGAAAAAATATATACTATTTTTGGTTTGATTTTGTTTGGGAGATGTGGAACGCAGACCCAGACATACATGAAGTGCACACCAGTCCACACGATTGCATGATCAGGTAAGTTTACAACCACTAATAATTTTAAGTACTAATATCAGCTGGCACTTCAACACAAGCAGGTGTCTTGTAAACTTGAATTCATCCGTATAAATTCCACTTTAGTTGAAACATGAAAATAGTTGACTGTGTGTATGACACTAGACTATAGCCTTCACTTTGTGGAATAATTATTAACAATTAAAACGCGATAGAAATGAGATTATTTACATTTTAGTGTGCTCATCGAGGACAAGGGAGACAACTTTCAAGAAAACACTCACAAAATGTGAAGTTGAGAAAATATATTGTATTTTTGGTTTGATTTTGTAGGGGAGAGATGGAACGCAGACCCAGACACACATGAAGTGCAACACCAGTCCATACGATGCATGATCAGGTAAGTTTACAACCACTAATAATTTTAAGTACTAATATCAGCTGGCACTTCAACACAAGCAGGTGTCTTGTAAACTTGAATTCATCCGTATAAATTCCACTTTAGTTGAAACATGAAAATAGTTGACTGTGTGTATGACACTAGACTATGGCCTTCACTTTGTGGAATAATTATTAACAATAAAAACGCGATAGAAATGAGATTATTTACATTTTAGTGTGCTCATCGAGGACAAGGGAGACAACTTTCAAGAAAACACTCACAAAATGTGAAGTTGAAAAAATATATACTATTTTTGGTTTGATTTTGTTGGGGAGAGATGGAACGCAGACCCAGACATACATGAAGTGCACACCAGTCCACACGATTGCATGATCAGGTAAGTTTACAACCACTAATAATTTTAAGTACTAATATCAGCTGGCACTTCAACACAAGCAGGTGTCTTGTAAACTTGAATTCATCCGTATAAATTCCACTTTAGTTGAAACATGAAAATAGTTGACTGTGTGTATGACACTAGACTATGGCCTTCACTTTGTGGAATAATTATTAACAATAAAAACGCGATAGAAATGAGATTATTTACATTTTAGTGTGCTCATCGAGGACAAGGGAGACAACTTTCAAGAAAACACTCACAAAATGTGAAGTTGAGAAAATATATTGTATTTTTGGTTTGATTTTGTAGGGGAGAGATGGAACGCAGACCCAGACACAAATGAAGTGCAACACCAGTCCACACGATGCATGATCAGGTAAGTTTACAACCACTAATAATTTTAAATACTAATATCAGCTGGCACTTCAACACAAGCAGGTGTCTTGTAAACTTGAATTCATCCGTATAAATTCCACTTTAGTTGAAACATGAAAATAGTTGACTGTGTGTATGACACTAGACTATGGCCTTCACTTTGTGGAATAATTATTAACAATTAAAACGCGATAGAAATGAGATTATTTACATTTTAGTGTGCTCATCGAGGACAAGGGAGACAACTTTCAAGAAAACACTCACAAAATGTGAAGTTGAGAAAATATATTGTATTTTTGGTTTGATTTTGTTGGGGAGAGATGGAACGCAGACCCAGACATACATGAAGTGCAACACCAGTCCATACGATGCATGATCAGGTAAGTTTACAACCACTAATAATTGTAAGTACTAATATCAGCTGGCACTTCAACACAAGCAGGTGTCTTGTAAACTTGAATTCATCCGTATAAATTCCACTTTAGTTGAAACATGAAAATAGTTGACTGTGTGTATGACACTAGACTATAGCCTTCACTTTGTGGAATAATTATTAACAATTAAAACGCGATAGAAATGAGATTATTTACATTTTAGTGTGCTCATCGAGGACAAGGGAGACAACTTTCAAGAAAACACTCACAAAATGTGAAGTTGAAAAAATATATTGTATTTTTGGTTTGATTTTGTAGGGGAGAGATGGAACGCAGACCCAGACACACATGAAGTGCAACACCAGTCCATACGATGCATGATCAGGTAAGTTTACAACCACTAATAATTTTAAGTACTAATATCAGCTGGCACTTCAACACAAGCAGGTGTCTTGTAAACTTGAATTCATCCGTATAAATTCCACTTTAGTTGAAACATGAAAACAGTTGACTGTGTGTATGACACTAGACTATGGCCTTCACTTTGTGGAATAATTATTAACAATTAAAACGCGATAGAAATGAGATTATTTACATTTTAGTGTGCTCATCGAGGACAAGGGAGACAACTTTCAAGAAAACACTCACAAAATGTGAAGTTGAAAAAATATATTCTATTTTTGGTTTGATTTTGTTTGGGAGAGATGGAACGCAGACCCAGACATACATGAAGTGCACACCAGTCCACACGATTGCATGATCAGGTAAGTTTACAACCACTAATAATTTTAAGTACTAATATCAGCTGGCACTTCAACACAAGCAGGTGTCTTGTAAACTTGAATTCATCCTTTTAAATTCCACTTTAGTTGAAACATGAAAATAGTTGACTGTGTGTATGACACTAGACTATGGCCTTCACTTTGTGGAATAATTATTAACAATTAAAACGCGATAGAAATGAGATTATTTACATTTTAGTGTGCTCATCGAGGACAAGGGAGACAACTTTCAAGAAAACACTCACAAAATGTGAAGTTGAGAAAATATATTGTATTTTTGGTTTTATTTTGTTTGGGAGAGATGGAACGCAGACCCAAACATACATGAAGTGCAACACCAGTCCATACGATGCATGATCAGGTAAGTTTACAACCACTAATAATTTTAAGTACTAATATCAGCTGGCACTTCAACACAAGCAGGTGCCTTGTAAACTTGAATTCATCCGTATAAATTCCACTTTAGTTGAAACATGAAAATAGTTGACTGTGTGTATGACACTAGACTATGACCTTCACTTTGTGGAATAATTATTAATAATTAAAACGCGATAGAAATGAGATTATTTACATTTTAGTGTGCTCATCGAGGACAAGGGAGACAACTTTCAAGAAAACACTCACAAAATGTGAAGTTGAAAAAATATATACTATTTTTGGTTTGATTTTGTTGGGGAGAGATGGAACGCAGACCCAGACATACATGAAGTGCACACCAGTCCACACGATTGCATGATCAGGTAAGTTTACAACCACTAATAATTTTAAGTACTAATATCAGCTGGCACTTCAACACAAGCAGGTGTCTTGTAAACTTGAATTCATCCGTATAAATTCCACTTTAGTTGAAACATGAAAATAGTTGACTGTGTGTATGACACTAGACTATGGCCTTCACTTTGTGGAATAATTATTAACAATTAAAACGCGATAGAAATGAGATTATTTACATTTTAGTGTGCTCATCGAGGACAAGGGAGACAACTTTCAAGAAAACACTCACAAAATGTGAAGTTGAGAAAATATATACTATTTTTGGTTTGATTTTGTTTGGGAGATGTGGAACGCAGACCCAGACATACATGAAGTGCACACCAGTCCACACGATTGCATGATCAGGTAAGTTTACAACCACTAATAATTTTAAGTACTAATATCAGCTGGCACTTCAACACAAGCAGGTGTCTTGTAAACTTGAATTCATCCGTATAAATTCCACTTTAGTTGAAACATGAAAATAGTTGACTGTGTGTATGACACTAGACTATAGCCTTCACTTTGTGGAATAATTATTAACAATTAAAACGCGATAGAAATGAGATTATTTACATTTTAGTGTGCTCATCGAGGACAAGGGAGACAACTTTCAAGAAAACACTCACAAAATGTGAAGTTGAGAAAATATATTGTATTTTTGGTTTGATTTTGTAGGGGAGAGATGGAACGCAGACCCAGACACACATGAAGTGCAACACCAGTCCATACGATGCATGATCAGGTAAGTTTACAACCACTAATAATTTTAAGTACTAATATCAGCTGGCACTTCAACACAAGCAGGTGTCTTGTAAACTTGAATTCATCCGTATAAATTCCACTTTAGTTGAAACATGAAAATAGTTGACTGTGTGTATGACACTAGACTATGGCCTTCACTTTGTGGAATAATTATTAACAATAAAAACGCGATAGAAATGAGATTATTTACATTTTAGTGTGCTCATCGAGGACAAGGGAGACAACTTTCAAGAAAACACTCACAAAATGTGAAGTTGAAAAAATATATACTATTTTTGGTTTGATTTTGTTGGGGAGAGATGGAACGCAGACCCAGACATACATGAAGTGCACACCAGTCCACACGATTGCATGATCAGGTAAGTTTACAACCACTAATAATTTTAAGTACTAATATCAGCTGGCACTTCAACACAAGCAGGTGTCTTGTAAACTTGAATTCATCCGTATAAATTCCACTTTAGTTGAAACATGAAAATAGTTGACTGTGTGTATGACACTAGACTATGGCCTTCACTTTGTGGAATAATTATTAACAATAAAAACGCGATAGAAATGAGATTATTTACATTTTAGTGTGCTCATCGAGGACAAGGGAGACAACTTTCAAGAAAACACTCACAAAATGTGAAGTTGAGAAAATATATTGTATTTTTGGTTTGATTTTGTAGGGGAGAGATGGAACGCAGACCCAGACACAAATGAAGTGCAACACCAGTCCACACGATGCATGATCAGGTAAGTTTACAACCACTAATAATTTTAAATACTAATATCAGCTGGCACTTCAACACAAGCAGGTGTCTTGTAAACTTGAATTCATCCGTATAAATTCCACTTTAGTTGAAACATGAAAATAGTTGACTGTGTGTATGACACTAGACTATGGCCTTCACTTTGTGGAATAATTATTAACAATTAAAACGCGATAGAAATGAGATTATTTACATTTTAGTGTGCTCATCGAGGACAAGGGAGACAACTTTCAAGAAAACACTCACAAAATGTGAAGTTGAGAAAATATATTGTATTTTTGGTTTGATTTTGTTGGGGAGAGATGGAACGCAGACCCAGACATACATGAAGTGCAACACCAGTCCATACGATGCATGATCAGGTAAGTTTACAACCACTAATAATTGTAAGTACTAATATCAGCTGGCACTTCAACACAAGCAGGTGTCTTGTAAACTTGAATTCATCCGTATAAATTCCACTTTAGTTGAAACATGAAAATAGTTGACTGTGTGTATGACACTAGACTATAGCCTTCACTTTGTGGAATAATTATTAACAATTAAAACGCGATAGAAATGAGATTATTTACATTTTAGTGTGCTCATCGAGGACAAGGGAGACAACTTTCAAGAAAACACTCACAAAATGTGAAGTTGAAAAAATATATTGTATTTTTGGTTTGATTTTGTAGGGGAGAGATGGAACGCAGACCCAGACACACATGAAGTGCAACACCAGTCCATACGATGCATGATCAGGTAAGTTTACAACCACTAATAATTTTAAGTACTAATATCAGCTGGCACTTCAACACAAGCAGGTGTCTTGTAAACTTGAATTCATCCGTATAAATTCCACTTTAGTTGAAACATGAAAACAGTTGACTGTGTGTATGACACTAGACTATGGCCTTCACTTTGTGGAATAATTATTAACAATTAAAACGCGATAGAAATGAGATTATTTACATTTTAGTGTGCTCATCGAGGACAAGGGAGACAACTTTCAAGAAAACACTCACAAAATGTGAAGTTGAAAAAATATATACTATTTTTGGTTTGATTTTGTTTGGGAGATGTGGAACGCAGACCCAGACATACATGAAGTGCACACCAGTCCACACGATTGCATGATCAGGTAAGTTTACAACCACTAATAATTGTAAGTACTAATATCAGCTGGCACTTCAACACAAGCAGGTGTCTTGTAAACTTGAATTCATCCGTATAAATTCCACTTTAGTTGAAACATGAAAATAGTTGACTGTGTGTATGACACTAGACTATAGCCTTCACTTTGTGGAATAATTATTAACAATTAAAACGCGATAGAAATGAGATTATTTACATTTTAGTGTGCTCATCGAGGACAAGGGAGACAACTTTCAAGAAAACACTCACAAAATGTGAAGTTGAGAAAATATATTGTATTTTTGGTTTGATTTTGTTGGGGAGAGATGGAACGCAGACCCAGACATACATGAAGTGCAACACCAGTCCATACGATGCATGATCAGGTAAGTTTACAACCACTAATAATTTTAAGTACTAATATCAGCTGGCACTTCAACACAAGCAGGTGTCTTGTAAACTTGAATTCATCCGTATAAATTCCACTTTAGTTGAAACATGAAAATAGTTGACTGCGTGTATGACACTAGACTATGGCCTTCACTTTGTGGAATAATTATTAACAATAAAAACGCGATAGAAATGAGATTATTTACATTTTAGTGTGCTCATCGAGGACAAGGGAGACAACTTTCAAGAAAACACTCACAAAATGTGAAGTTGAAAAAATATATACTATTTTTGGTTTGATTTTGTTTGGGAGAGATGGAACGCAGACCCAGACATACATGAAGTGCACACCAGTCCACACGATTGCATGATCAAGTAAGTTTACAACCACTAATAATTTTAAGTACTAATATCAGCTGGCACTTCAACACAAGCAGGTGTCTTGTAAACTTGAATTCATCCGTATAAATTCCACTTTAGTTGAAACATGAAAATAGTTGACTGTGTGTATGACACTAGACTATGGCCTTCACTTTGTGGAATAATTATTAACAATAAAAACGCGATAGAAATGAGATTATTTACATTTTAGTGTGCTCATCGAGGACAAGGGAGACAACTTTCAAGAAAACACTCACAAAATGTGAAGTTGAGAAAATATATACTATTTTTGGTTTGCTTTTGTAGGGGAGAGATGGAACGCAGACCCAGACACAAATGAAGTGCAACACCAGTCCACACGATGCATGATCAGGTAAGTTTACAACCACTAATAATTTTAAGTACTAATATCAGCTGGCACTTCAACACAAGCAGGTGTCTTGTAAACTTGAATTCATCCGTATAAATTCCACTTTAGTTGAAACATGAAAATAGTTGACTGTGTGTATGACACTAGACTATGGCCTTCACTTTGTGGAATAATTATTAACAATAAAAACGCGATAGAAATGAGATTATTTACATTTTAGTGTGCTCATCGAGGACAAGGGAGACAACTTTCAAGAAAACACTCACAAAATGTGAAGTTGAAAAAATATATTGTATTTTTGGTTTGATTTTGTTTGGGAGAGATGGAACGCAGACCCAGACATACATGAAGTGCACACCAGTCCACACGATTGCATGATCAGGTAAGTTTACAACCACTAATAATTTTAAATACTAATATCAGCTGGCACTTCAACACAAGCAGGTGTCTTGTAAACTTGAATTCATCCGTATAAATTCCACTTTAGTTGAAACATGAAAACAGTTGACTGTGTGTATGACACTAGACTATGGCCTTCACTTTGTGGAATAATTATTAACAATTAAAACGCGATAGAAATGAGATTATTTACATTTTAGTGTGCTCATCGAGGACAAGGGAGACAACTTTCAAGAAAACACTCACAAAATGTGAAGTTGAAAAAATATATACTATTTTTGGTTTGATTTTGTTTGGGAGATGTGGAACGCAGACCCAGACATACATGAAGTGCACACCAGTCCACACGATTGCATGATCAGGTAAGTTTACAACCACTAATAATTGTAAGTACTAATATCAGCTGGCACTTCAACACAAGCAGGTGTCTTGTAAACTTGAATTCATCCGTATAAATTCCACTTTAGTTGAAACATGAAAATAGTTGACTGTGTGTATGACACTAGACTATAGCCTTCACTTTGTGGAATAATTATTAACAATTAAAACGCGATAGAAATGAGATTATTTACATTTTAGTGTGCTCATCGAGGACAAGGGAGACAACTTTCAAGAAAACACTCACAAAATGTGAAGTTGAGAAAATATATTGTATTTTTGGTTTGATTTTGTTGGGGAGAGATGGAACGCAGACCCAGACATACATGAAGTGCAACACCAGTCCATACGATGCATGATCAGGTAAGTTTACAACCACTAATAATTTTAAGTACTAATATCAGCTGGCACTTCAACACAAGCAGGTGTCTTGTAAACTTGAATTCATCCGTATAAATTCCACTTTAGTTGAAACATGAAAATAGTTGACTGCGTGTATGACACTAGACTATGGCCTTCACTTTGTGGAATAATTATTAACAATAAAAACGCTATAGAAATGAGATTATTTACATTTTAGTGTGCTCATCGAGGACAAGGGAGACAACTTTCAAGAAAACACTCACAAAATGTGAAGTTGAAAAAATATATACTATTTTTGGTTTGATTTTGTTTGGGAGAGATGGAACGCAGACCCAGACACAAATGAAGTGCAACACCAGTCCACACGATGCATGATCAGGTAAGTTTACAACCACTAATAATTTTAAGTACTAATATCAGCTGGCACTTCAACACAAGCAGGTGTCTTGTAAACTTGAATTCATCCGTATAAATTCCACTTTAGTTGAAACATGAAAATAGTTGACTGTGTGTATGACACTAGACTATGGCCTTCACTTTGTGGAATAATTATTAACAATAAAAACGCGATAGAAATGAGATTATTTACATTTTAGTGTGCTCATCGAGGACAAGGGAGACAACTTTCAAGAAAACACTCACAAAATGTGAAGTTGAAAAAATATATTGTATTTTTGGTTTGATTTTGTTTGGGAGAGATGGAACGCAGACCCAGACATACATGAAGTGCACACCAGTCCACACGATTGCATGATCAGGTAAGTTTACAACCACTAATAATTTTAAATACTAATATCAGCTGGCACTTCAACACAAGCAGGTGTCTTGTAAACTTGAATTCATCCGTATAAATTCCACTTTAGTTGAAACATGAAAACAGTTGACTGTGTGTATGACACTAGACTATGGCCTTCACTTTGTGGAATAATTATTAACAATTAAAACGCGATAGAAATGAGATTATTTACATTTTAGTGTGCTCATCGAGGACAAGGGAGACAACTTTCAAGAAAACACTCACAAAATGTGAAGTTGAAAAAATATATACTATTTTTGGTTTGATTTTGTTTGGGAGATGTGGAACGCAGACCCAGACATACATGAAGTGCACACCAGTCCACACGATTGCATGATCAGGTAAGTTTACAACCACTAATAATTGTAAGTACTAATATCAGCTGGCACTTCAACACAAGCAGGTGTCTTGTAAACTTGAATTCATCCGTATAAATTCCACTTTAGTTGAAACATGAAAATAGTTGACTGTGTGTATGACACTAGACTATAGCCTTCACTTTGTGGAATAATTATTAACAATTAAAACGCGATAGAAATGAGATTATTTACATTTTAGTGTGCTCATCGAGGACAAGGGAGACAACTTTCAAGAAAACACTCACAAAATGTGAAGTTGAGAAAATATATTGTATTTTTGGTTTGATTTTGTTGGGGAGAGATGGAACGCAGACCCAGACATACATGAAGTGCAACACCAGTCCATACGATGCATGATCAGGTAAGTTTACAACCACTAATAATTTTAAGTACTAATATCAGCTGGCACTTCAACACAAGCAGGTGTCTTGTAAACTTGAATTCATCCGTATAAATTCCACTTTAGTTGAAACATGAAAATAGTTGACTGCGTGTATGACACTAGACTATGGCCTTCACTTTGTGGAATAATTATTAACAATAAAAACGCTATAGAAATGAGATTATTTACATTTTAGTGTGCTCATCGAGGACAAGGGAGACAACTTTCAAGAAAACACTCACAAAATGTGAAGTTGAAAAAATATATACTATTTTTGGTTTGATTTTGTTTGGGAGAGATGGAACGCAGACCCAGACATACATGAAGTGCACACCAGTCCACACGATTGCATGATCAAGTAAGTTTACAACCACTAATAATTTTAAGTACTAATATCAGCTGGCACTTCAACACAAGCAGGTGTCTTGTAAACTTGAATTCATCCGTATAAATTCCACTTTAGTTGAAACATGAAAATAGTTGACTGTGTGTATGACACTAGACTATGGCCTTCACTTTGTGGAATAATTATTAACAATAAAAACGCGATAGAAATGAGATTATTTACATTTTAGTGTGCTCATCGAGGACAAGGGAGACAACTTTCAAGAAAACACTCACAAAATGTGAAGTTGAGAAAATATATTGTATTTTTGGTTTGCTTTTGTAGGGGAGAGATGGAACGCAGACCCAGACACAAATGAAGTGCAACACCAGTCCACACGATGCATGATCAGGTAAGTTTACAACCACTAATAATTTTAAATACTAATATCAGCTGGCACTTCAACACAAGCAGGTGTCTTGTAAACTTGAATTCATCCGTATAAATTCCACTTTAGTTGAAACATGAAAATAGTTGACTGTGTGTATGACACTAGACTATGGCCTTCACTTTGTGGAATAATTATTAACAATAAAAACGCGATAGAAATGAGATTATTTACATTTTAGTGTGCTCATCGAGGACAAGGGAGACAACTTTCAAGAAAACACTCACAAAATGTGAAGTTGAAAAAATATATTGTATTTTTGGTTTGATTTTGTTTGGGAGAGATGGAACGCAGACCCAGACATACATGAAGTGCACACCAGTCCACACGATTGCATGATCAGGTAAGTTTACAACCACTAATAATTTTAAATACTAATATCAGCTGGCACTTCAACACAAGCAGGTGTCTTGTAAACTTGAATTCATCCGTATAAATTCCACTTTAGTTGATACATGAAAATAGTTGACTGTGTGTATGACACTAGACTATGGCCTTCACTTTGTGGAATAATTATTAACAATAAAAACGCGATAGAAATGAGATTATTTACATTTTAGTGTGCTCATCGAGGACAAGGGAGACAACTTTCAAGAAAACACTCACAAAATTTGAAGTTGAGAAAATATATTGTATTTTTGGTTTGATTTTGTTTGGGAGAGATGGAACGCAGACCCAGACACAAATGAAGTGCAACACCAGTCCACACGATGCATGATCAGGTAAGTTTACAACAACTAATAATTGTAAGTACTAATATCAGCTGGCACTTCAACACAAGCAGGTGTCTTGTAAACTTGAATTCATCCGTATAAATTCCACTTTAGTTGAAACATGAAAATAGTTGACTGTGTGTATGACACTAGACTATGGCCTTCACTTTGTGGAATAATTATTAACAATAAAAACGCGATAGAAATGAGATTATTTACATTTTAGTTTGCTCATCGAGGACAAGGGAGACAACTTTCAAGAAAACACTCACAAAATGTGAAGTTGAAAAAATATATACTATTTTTGGTTTGATTTTGTTGGGGAGAGGTGGAAGGCAGACCCAGACACACATGAAGTGCACACCAGTCCACACGATTGCATGATCAGGTAAGTTTACAACCACTAACAATTTTAAGCACTAATATCAGCTGGCACTTCAACACAAGCAGGTGTCTTGTAAACTTGAATTCATCCGTATAAATTCCACTTTAGTTGAAACATGAAAATAGTTGACTGTGTGTATGACACTAGACTATGGCCTTCACTTTGTGGAATAATTATTAACAATTAAAACGCTATAGAAATGAGATTATTTACATTTTAGTGTGCTCATCGAGGACAAGGGAGACAACTTTCAAGAAAACACTCACAAAATGTGAAGTTGAAAAAATATATACTATTTTTGGTTTGATTTTGTTTGGGAGATGTGGAACGCAGACCCAGACATACATGAAGTGCACACCAGTCCACACGATTGCATGATCAGGTAAGTTTACAACCACTAATAATTTTAAGTACTAATATCAGCTGGCACTTCAACACAAGCAGGTGTCTTGTAAACTTGAATTCATCCGTATAAATTCCACTTTAGTTGAAACATGAAAATAGTTGACTGTGTGTATGACACTAGACTATGGCCTTCACTTTGTGGAATAATTATTAACAATAAAAACGCGATAGAAATGAGATTATTTACATTTTAGTGTGCTCATCGAGGACAAGGGAGACAACTTTCAAGAAAACACTCACAAAATGTGAAGTTGAAAAAATATATACTATTTTTGGTTTGATTTTGTTTGGGAGAGATGGAACGCAGACCCAGACATACATGAAGTGCACACCAGTCCACACGATTGCATGATCAGGTAAGTTTACAACCACTAATAATTTTAAGTACTAATAACAGCTGGCACTTCAACACAAGCAGGTGTCTTGTAAACTTGAATTCATCCGTATAAATTCCACTTTAGTTGAAACATGAAAATAGTTGACTGTGTGTATGACACTAGACTATGGCCTTCACTTTGTGGAATAATTATTAACAATTAAAACGCGATAGAAATGAGATTATTTACATTTTAGTGTGCTCATCGAGGACAAGGGAGACAACTTTCAAGAAAACACTCACAAAATTTGAAGTTGAGAAAATATATTGTATTTTTGGTTTGATTTTGTTTGGGAGAGATGGAACGCAGACCCAGACACAAATGAAGTGCAACACCAGTCCACACGATGCATGATCAGGTAAGTTTACAACCACTAATAATTTTAAGTACTAATATCAGCTGGCACTTCAACACAAGCAGGTGTCTTGTAAACTTGAATTCATCCGTATAAATTCCACTTTAGTTGAAACATGAAAATAGTTGACTGTGTGTATGACACTAGACTATGGCCTTCACTTTGTGGAATAATTATTAACAATAAAAACGCGATAGAAATGAGATTATTTACATTTTAGTGTGCTCATCGAGGACAAGGGAGACAACTTTCAAGAAAACACTCACAAAATGTGAAGTTGAAAAAATATATTGTATTTTTGGTTTGATTTTGTTGGGGAGAGATGGAACGCAGACCCAGACACACATGAAGTGCAACACCAGTCCACACGATGCATGATCAGGTAAGTTTACAACCACTAATAATTTTAAATACTAATATCAGCTGGCACTTCAACACAAGCAGGTGTCTTGTAAACTTGAATTCATCCGTATAAATTCCACTTTAGTTGAAACATGAAAATAGTTGACTGTGTGTATGACACTAGACTATGGCCTTCACTTTGTGGAATAATTATTAACAATAAAAACGCGATAGAAATGAGATTATTTACATTTTAGTTTGCTCATCGAGGACAAGGGAGACAACTTTCAAGAAAACACTCACAAAATGTGAAGTTGAAAAAATATATACTATTTTTGGTTTGATTTTGTTGGGGAGAGGTGGAACGCAGACCCAGACACACATGAAGTGCACACCAGTCCACACGATTGCATGATCAGGTAAGTTTACAACCACTAACAATTTTAAGCACTAATATCAGCTGGCACTTCAACACAAGCAGGTGTCTTGTAAACTTGAATTCATCCGTATAAATTCCACTTTAGTTGAAACATGAAAATAGTTGACTGTGTGTATGACACTAGACTATGGCCTTCACTTTGTGGAATAATTATTAACAATTAAAACGCTATAGAAATGAGATTATTTACATTTTAGTGTGCTCATCGAGGACAAGGGAGACAACTTTCAAGAAAACACTCACAAAATGTGAAGTTGAAAAAATATATACTATTTTTGGTTTGATTTTGTTTGGGAGATGTGGAACGCAGACCCAGACATACATGAAGTGCACACCAGTCCACACGATTGCATGATCAGGTAAGTTTACAACCACTAATAATTTTAAGTACTAATATCAGCTGGCACTTCAACACAAGCAGGTGTCTTGTAAACTTGAATTCATCCGTATAAATTCCACTTTAGTTGAAACATGAAAATAGTTGACTGTGTGTATGACACTAGACTATGGCCTTCACTTTGTGGAATAATTATTAACAATAAAAACGCGATAGAAATGAGATTATTTACATTTTAGTGTGCTCATCGAGGACAAGGGAGACAACTTTCAAGAAAACACTCACAAAATGTGAAGTTGAAAAAATATATACTATTTTTGGTTTGATTTTGTTTGGGAGAGATGGAACGCAGACCCAGACATACATGAAGTGCACACCAGTCCACACGATTGCATGATCAGGTAAGTTTACAACCACTAATAATTTTAAGTACTAATAACAGCTGGCACTTCAACACAAGCAGGTGTCTTGTAAACTTGAATTCATCCGTATAAATTCCACTTTAGTTGAAACATGAAAATAGTTGACTGTGTGTATGACACTAGACTATGGCCTTCACTTTGTGGAATAATTATTAACAATTAAAACGCGATAGAAATGAGATTATTTACATTTTAGTGTGCTCATCGAGCACAAGGGAGACAACTTTCAAGAAAACACTCACAAAATGTGAAGTTGAAAAAATATATACTATTTTTGGTTTGATTTTGTTGGGGAGAGGTGGAACGCAGACCCAGACATACATGAAGTGCACACCAGTCCACACGATTGCATGATCAGGTAAGTTTACAACCACTAATAATTGTAAGTACTAATATCAGCTGGCACTTCAACACAAGGAGGTGTCTTGTAAACTTGAATTCATCCGTATAAATTCCACTTTAGTTGAAACATGAAAATAGTTGACTGTGTGTATGACACTAGACTATGGCCTTCACTTTGTGGAATAATTATTAACAATAAAAACGCGATAGAAATTAGATTATTTACATTTTAGTGTGCTCATCGAGGACAAGGGAGACAACTTTCAAGAAAACACTCACAAAATGTGAAGTTGAAAAAATATATACTATTTTTGGTTTGATTTTGTTGGGGAGAGGTGGAACGCAGACCCAGACATACATGAAGTGCACACCAGTCCACACGATTGCATGATCAGGTAAGTTTACAACCACTAATAATTGTAAGTACTAATATCAGCTGGCACTTCAACACAAGCAGGTGTCTTGTAAACTTGAATTCATCCGTATAAATTCCACTTTAGTTGAAACATGAAAATAGTTGACTGTGTGTATGACACTAGACTATGGCCTTCACTTTGTGGAATAATTATTAACAATTAAAACGCGATAGAAATGAGATTATTTACATTTTAGTGTGCTCATCGAGGACAAGGGAGACAACTTTCAAGAAAACACTCACAAAATGTGAAGTTGAGAAAATATATTGTATTTTTGGTTTGATTTTGTTTGGGAGAGATGGAACGCAGACCCAGACACACATGAAGTGCAACACCAGTCCACACGATGCATGATCAGGTAAGTTTACAACCACTAATAATTTTAAGTACTAATATCAGCTGGCACTTCAACACAAGCAGGTGTCTTGTAAACTTGAATTCATCCGTATAAATTCCACTTTAGTTGAAACATGAAAATAGTTGACTGTGTGTATGACACTAGACTATGGCCTTCACTTTGTGGAATAATTATTAACAATTAAAACGCGATAGAAATGAGATTATTTACATTTTAGTGTGCTCATCGAGGACAAGGGAGACAACTTTCAAGAAAACACTCACAAAATGTGAAGTTAAAAAAATATATACTATTTTTGGTTTGATTTTGTTTGGGAGATGTGGAACGCAGACCCAGACATACATGAAGTGCACACCAGTCCACACGATTGCATGATCAGGTAAGTTTACAACCACTAATAATTTTAAGCACTAATATCAGCTGGCACTTCAACACAAGCAGGTGTCTTGTAAACTTGAATTCATCCGTATAAATTCCACTTTAGTTGAAACATGAAAATAGTTGACTGTGTGTATGACACTAGACTATGGCCTTCACTTTGTGGAATAATTATTAACAATAAAAACGCGATAGAAATGAGATTATTTACATTTTAGTGTGCTCATCGAGGACAAGGGAGACAAATTTCAAGAAAACACTCAAAAATAGTGAAGTTGAGAAAATATATTGTATTTTTGGTTTCATTTTGTTGGGGAGAGGTGGAACGCAGACCCAGACATACATGAAGTGCACACCAGTCCACACGATGCATGATCAGGTAAGTTTACAACCACTAATAATTTTAAATACTAATATCAGCTGGCACTTCAACACAAGCAGGTGTCTTGTAAACTTGAATTCATCCGTATAAATTCCACTTTAGTTGAAACATGAAAATAGTTGACTGTGTGTATGACACTAGACTATGGCCTTCACTTTGTGGAATAATTATTAATAATTAAAACGCGATAGAAATGAGATTATTTACATTTTAGTGTGCTCATCGAGGACAAGGGAGACAACTTTCAAGAAAACACTCACAAAATGTGAAGTTGAGAAAATATATTGTATTTTTGGTTTGATTTTGTTTGGGAGAGATGGAACGCAGACCCAGACATACATGAAGTGCAACACCAGTCCACACGATGCATGATCAGGTAAGTTTACAACCACTTATAATTTTAAGTACTAATATCAGCTGGCACTTCAACACAAGCAGGTGTCTTGTAAACTTGAATTCATCCGTATAAATTCCACTTTAGTTGAAACATGAAAACAGTTGACTGTGTGTATGACACTAGACTATGGCCTTCACTTTGTGGAATAATTATTAATAATTAAAACGCGATAGAAATGAGATTATTTACATTTTAGTGTGCTCATCGAGGACAAGGGAGACAACTTTCAAGAAAACACTCACAAAATGTGAAGTTGAAAAAATATATTGTATTTTTGGTTTGATTTTGTTGGGGAGAGATGGAACGCAGACCCAGACATACATGAAGTGCAACACCAGTCCATACGATGCATGATCAGGTAAGTTTACAACCACTAATAATTTTAAGTACTAATATCAGCTGGCACTTCAACACAAGCAGGTGTCTTGTAAACTTGAATTCATCCTTTTAAATTCCACTTTAGTTGAAACATGAAAATAGTTGACTGTGTGTATGACACTAGACTATGGCCTTCACTTTGTGGAATAATTATTAACAATTAAAACGCTATAGAAATGAGATTATTTACATTTTAGTGTGCTCATCGAGGACAAGGGAGACAACTTTCAAGAAAACACTCACAAAATGTGAAGTTGAAAAAATATATACTATTTTTGGTTTGATTTTGTTTGGGAGATGTGGAACGCAGACCCAGACATACATGAAGTGCACACCAGTCCACACGATTGCATGATCAGGTAAGTTTACAACCACTAATAATTGTAAGTACTAATATCAGCTGGCACTTCAACACAAGCAGGTGTCTTGTAAACTTGAATTCATCCGTATAAATTCCACTTTAGTTGAAACATGAAAATAGTTGACTGTGTGTATGACACTAGACTATGGCCTTCACTTTGTGGAATAATTATTAACAATTAAAACGCGATAGAAATTAGATTATTTACATTTTAGTGTGCTCATCGAGGACAAGGGAGACAACTTTCAAGAAAACACTCACAAAATGTGAAGTTGAGAAAATATATTGTATTTTTGGTTTGATTTTGTTGGGGAGAGATGGAACGCAGACCCAGACACACATGAAGTGCAACACCAGTCCACACGATGCATGATCAGGTAAGTTTACAACCACTAATAATTGTAAGTACTAATATCAGCTGGCACTTCAACACAAGCAGGTGTCTTGTAAACTTGAATTCATCCTTTTAAATTCCACTTTAGTTGAAACATGAAAATAGTTGACTGTGTGTATGACACTAGACTATGGCCTTCACTTTGTGGAATAATTATTAACAATTAAAACGCTATAGAAATGAGATTATTTACATTTTAGTGTGCTCATCGAGGACAAGGGAGACAACTTTCAAGAAAACACTCACAAAATGTGAAGTTAAAAAAATATATACTATTTTTGGTTTGATTTTGTTTGGGAGATGTGGAACGCAGACCCAGACATACATGAAGTGCACACCAGTCCACACGATGCATGATCAGGTAAGTTTACAACCACTAATAATTTTAAATACTAATATCAGCTGGCACTTCAACACAAGCAGGTGTCTTGTAAACTTGAATTCATCCGTATAAATTCCACTTTAGTTGAAACATGAAAATAGTTGACTGTGTGTATGACACTAGACTATGGCCTTCACTTTGTGGAATAATTATTAATAATTAAAACGCGATAGAAATGAGATTATTTACATTTTAGTGTGCTCATCGAGGACAAGGGAGACAACTTTCAAGAAAACACTCACAAAATGTGAAGTTGAGAAAATATATTGTATTTTTGGTTTGATTTTGTTTGGGAGAGATGGAACGCAGACCCAGACATACATGAAGTGCAACACCAGTCCACACGATGCATGATCAGGTAAGTTTACAACCACTTATAATTTTAAGTACTAATATCAGCTGGCACTTCAACACAAGCAGGTGTCTTGTAAACTTGAATTCATCCGTATAAATTCCACTTTAGTTGAAACATGAAAACAGTTGACTGTGTGTATGACACTAGACTATGGCCTTCACTTTGTGGAATAATTATTAATAATTAAAACGCGATAGAAATGAGATTATTTACATTTTAGTGTGCTCATCGAGGACAAGGGAGACAACTTTCAAGAAAACACTCACAAAATGTGAAGTTGAAAAAATATATTGTATTTTTGGTTTGATTTTGTTGGGGAGAGATGGAACGCAGACCCAGACATACATGAAGTGCAACACCAGTCCATACGATGCATGATCAGGTAAGTTTACAACCACTAATAATTTTAAGTACTAATATCAGCTGGCACTTCAACACAAGCAGGTGTCTTGTAAACTTGAATTCATCCGTATAAATTCCACTTTAGTTGAAACATGAAAACAGTTGACTGTGTGTATGACACTAGACTATGGCCTTCACTTTGTGGAATAATTATTAATAATTAAAACGCGATAGAAATGAGATTATTTACATTTTAGTGTGCTCATCGAGGACAAGGGAGACAACTTTCAAGAAAACACTCACAAAATGTGAAGTTGAAAAAATATATTGTATTTTTGGTTTGATTTTGTTGGGGAGAGATGGAACGCAGACCCAGACATACATGAAGTGCAACACCAGTCCATATGATGCATGATCAGGTAAGTTTACAACCACTAATAATTTTAAGTACTAATATCAGCTGGCACTTCAACACAAGCAGGTGTCTTGTAAACTTGAATTCATCCTTTTAAATTCCACTTTAGTTGAAACATGAAAATAGTTGACTGTGTGTATGACACTAGACTATGGCCTTCACTTTGTGGAATAATTATTAACAATTAAAACGCTATAGAAATGAGATTATTTACATTTTAGTGTGCTCATCGAGGACAAGGGAGACAACTTTCAAGAAAACACTCACAAAATGTGAAGTTGAAAAAATATATACTATTTTTGGTTTGATTTTGTTTGGGAGATGTGGAACGCAGACCCAGACATACATGAAGTGCACACCAGTCCACACGATTGCATGATCAGGTAAGTTTACAACCACTAATAATTGTAAGTACTAATATCAGCTGGCACTTCAACACAAGCAGGTGTCTTGTAAACTTGAATTCATCCGTATAAATTCCACTTTAGTTGAAACATGAAAATAGTTGACTGTGTGTATGACACTAGACTATGGCCTTCACTTTGTGGAATAATTATTAACAATTAAAACGCGATAGAAATTAGATTATTTACATTTTAGTGTGCTCATCGAGGACAAGGGAGACAACTTTCAAGAAAACACTCACAAAATGTGAAGTTGAGAAAATATATTGTATTTTTGGTTTGATTTTGTTGGGGAGAGATGGAACGCAGACCCAGACACACATGAAGTGCAACACCAGTCCACACGATGCATGATCAGGTAAGTTTACAACCACTAATAATTGTAAGTACTAATATCAGCTGGCACTTCAACACAAGCAGGTGTCTTGTAAACTTGAATTCATCCTTTTAAATTCCACTTTAGTTGAAACATGAAAATAGTTGACTGTGTGTATGACACTAGACTATGGCCTTCACTTTGTGGAATAATTATTAACAATTAAAACGCTATAGAAATGAGATTATTTACATTTTAGTGTGCTCATCGAGGACAAGGGAGACAACTTTCAAGAAAACACTCACAAAATGTGAAGTTAAAAAAATATATACTATTTTTGGTTTGATTTTGTTTGGGAGATGTGGAACGCAGACCCAGACATACATGAAGTGCACACCAGTCCACACGATTGCATGATCAGGTAAGTTTACAACCACTAATAATTTTAAGTACTAATATCAGCTGGCACTTCAACACAAGCAGGTGTCTTGTAAACTTGAATTCATCCGTATAAATTCCACTTTAGTTGAAACATGAAAATAGTTGACTGTGTGTATGACACTAGACTATGGCCTTCACTTTGTGGAATAATTATTAACAATAAAAACGCGATAGAAATGAGATTATTTACATTTTAGTGTGCTCATCGAGGACAAGGGAGACAAATTTCAAGAAAACACTCAAAAATAGTGAAGTTGAGAAAATATATTGTATTTTTGGTTTGATTTTGTTGGGGAGAGGTGGAACGCAGACCCAGACATACATGAAGTGCACACCAGTCCACACGATGCATGATCAGGTAAGTTTACAACCACTAATAATTTTAAGTACTAATATCAGCTGGCACTTCAACACAAGCAGGTGTCTTGTAAACTTGAATTCATCCGTATAAATTCCACTTTAGTTGAAACATGAAAATAGTTGACTGTGTGTATGACACTAGACTATGGCCTTCACTTTGTGGAATATTTATTAATAATTAAAACGCGATAGAAATTAGATTATTTACATTTTAGTGTGCTCATCGAGGACAAGGGAGACAACTTTCAAGAAAACACTCACAAAATGTGAAGTTGAAAAAATATATTGTATTTTTGGTTTGATTTTGTTTGGGAGAGATGGAACGCAGACCCAGACATACATGAAGTGCAACACCAGTCCATACGATGCATGATCAGGTAAGTTTACAACCACTAATAATTTTAAGTACTAATATCAGCTGGCACTTCAACACAAGCAGGTGTCTTGTAAACTTGAATTCATCCGTATAAATTCCACTTTAGTTGAAACATGAAAATAGTTGACTGTGTGTATGACACTAGACTATGGCCTTCACTTTGTGGAATAATTATTAACAATTAAAACGCGATAGAAATGAGATTATTTACATTTTAGTGTGCTCATCGAGGACAAGGGAGACAACTTTCAAGAAAACACTCACAAAATGTGAAGTTGAAAAAATATATACTATTTTTGGTTTGATTTTGTTTGGGAGATGTGGAACGCAGACCCAGACATACATGAAGTGCACACCAGTCCACACGATTGCATGATCAGGTAAGTTTACAACCACTAATAATTGTAAGTACTAATATCAGCTGGCACTTCAACACAAGCAGGTGTCTTGTAAACTTGAATTCATCCGTATAAATTCCACTTTAGTTGAAACATGAAAATAGTTGACTGTGTGTATGACACTAGACTATGGCCTTCACTTTGTGGAATAATTATTAACAATTAAAACGCGATAGAAATTAGATTATTTACATTTTAGTGTGCTCATCGAGGACAAGGGAGACAACTTTCAAGAAAACACTCACAAAATGTGAAGTTGAGAAAATATATTGTATTTTTGGTTTGATTTTGTTGGGGAGAGATGGAACGCAGACCCAGACACACATGAAGTGCAACACCAGTCCACACGATGCATGATCAGGTAAGTTTACAACCACTAATAATTGTAAGTACTAATATCAGCTGGCACTTCAACACAAGCAGGTGTCTTGTAAACTTGAATTCATCCTTTTAAATTCCACTTTAGTTGAAACATGAAAATAGTTGACTGTGTGTATGACACTAGACTATGGCCTTCACTTTGTGGAATAATTATTAACAATTAAAACGCTATAGAAATGAGATTATTTACATTTTAGTGTGCTCATCGAGGACAAGGGAGACAACTTTCAAGAAAACACTCACAAAATGTGAAGTTAAAAAAATATATACTATTTTTGGTTTGATTTTGTTTGGGAGATGTGGAACGCAGACCCAGACATACATGAAGTGCACACCAGTCCACACGATGCATGATCAGGTAAGTTTACAACCACTAATAATTTTAAATACTAATATCAGCTGGCACTTCAACACAAGCAGGTGTCTTGTAAACTTGAATTCATCCGTATAAATTCCACTTTAGTTGAAACATGAAAATAGTTGACTGTGTGTATGACACTAGACTATGGCCTTCACTTTGTGGAATAATTATTAATAATTAAAACGCGATAGAAATGAGATTATTTACATTTTAGTGTGCTCATCGAGGACAAGGGAGACAACTTTCAAGAAAACACTCACAAAATGTGAAGTTGAGAAAATATATTGTATTTTTGGTTTGATTTTGTTTGGGAGAGATGGAACGCAGACCCAGACATACATGAAGTGCAACACCAGTCCACACGATGCATGATCAGGTAAGTTTACAACCACTTATAATTTTAAGTACTAATATCAGCTGGCACTTCAACACAAGCAGGTGTCTTGTAAACTTGAATTCATCCGTATAAATTCCACTTTAGTTGAAACATGAAAACAGTTGACTGTGTGTATGACACTAGACTATGGCCTTCACTTTGTGGAATAATTATTAATAATTAAAACGCGATAGAAATGAGATTATTTACATTTTAGTGTGCTCATCGAGGACAAGGGAGACAACTTTCAAGAAAACACTCACAAAATGTGAAGTTGAGAAAATATATTGTATTTTTGGTTTGATTTTGTTTGGGAGAGATGGAACGCAGACCCAGACATACATGAAGTGCAACACCAGTCCATACGATGCATGATCAGGTAAGTTTACAACCACTAATAATTTTAAGTACTAATATCAGCTGGCACTTCAACACAAGCAGGTGTCTTGTAAACTTGAATTCATCCGTATAAATTCCACTTTAGTTGAAACATGAAAACAGTTGACTGTGTGTATGACACTAGACTATGGCCTTCACTTTGTGGAATAATTATTAATAATTAAAACGCGATAGAAATGAGATTATTTACATTTTAGTGTGCTCATCGAGGACAAGGGAGACAACTTTCAAGAAAACACTCACAAAATGTGAAGTTGAAAAAATATATTGTATTTTTGGTTTGATTTTGTTGGGGAGAGATGGAACGCAGACCCAGACATACATGAAGTGCAACACCAGTCCATACGATGCATGATCAGGTAAGTTTACAACCACTAATAATTTTAAGTACTAATATCAGCTGGCACTTCAACACAAGCAGGTGTCTTGTAAACTTGAATTCATCCTTTTAAATTCCACTTTAGTTGAAACATGAAAATAGTTGACTGTGTGTATGACACTAGACTATGGCCTTCACTTTGTGGAATAATTATTAACAATTAAAACGCTATAGAAATGAGATTATTTACATTTTAGTGTGCTCATCGAGGACAAGGGAGACAACTTTCAAGAAAACACTCACAAAATGTGAAGTTGAAAAAATATATACTATTTTTGGTTTGATTTTGTTTGGGAGATGTGGAACGCAGACCCAGACATACATGAAGTGCACACCAGTCCACACGATTGCATGATCAGGTAAGTTTACAACCACTAATAATTGTAAGTACTAATATCAGCTGGCACTTCAACACAAGCAGGTGTCTTGTAAACTTGAATTCATCCGTATAAATTCCACTTTAGTTGAAACATGAAAATAGTTGACTGTGTGTATGACACTAGACTATGGCCTTCACTTTGTGGAATAATTATTAACAATTAAAACGCGATAGAAATTAGATTATTTACATTTTAGTGTGCTCATCGAGGACAAGGGAGACAACTTTCAAGAAAACACTCACAAAATGTGAAGTTGAGAAAATATATTGTATTTTTGGTTTGATTTTGTTGGGGAGAGATGGAACGCAGACCCAGACACACATGAAGTGCAACACCAGTCCACACGATGCATGATCAGGTAAGTTTACAACCACTAATAATTGTAAGTACTAATATCAGCTGGCACTTCAACACAAGCAGGTGTCTTGTAAACTTGAATTCATCCTTTTAAATTCCACTTTAGTTGAAACATGAAAATAGTTGACTGTGTGTATGACACTAGACTATGGCCTTCACTTTGTGGAATAATTATTAACAATTAAAACGCTATAGAAATGAGATTATTTACATTTTAGTGTGCTCATCGAGGACAAGGGAGACAACTTTCAAGAAAACACTCACAAAATGTGAAGTTAAAAAAATATATACTATTTTTGGTTTGATTTTGTTTGGGAGATGTGGAACGCAGACCCAGACATACATGAAGTGCACACCAGTCCACACGATTGCATGATCAGGTAAGTTTACAACCACTAATAATTTTAAGTACTAATATCAGCTGGCACTTCAACACAAGCAGGTGTCTTGTAAACTTGAATTCATCCGTATAAATTCCACTTTAGTTGAAACATGAAAATAGTTGACTGTGTGTATGACACTAGACTATGGCCTTCACTTTGTGGAATAATTATTAACAATAAAAACGCGATAGAAATGAGATTATTTACATTTTAGTGTGCTCATCGAGGACAAGGGAGACAAATTTCAAGAAAACACTCAAAAATAGTGAAGTTGAGAAAATATATTGTATTTTTGGTTTGATTTTGTTGGGGAGAGGTGGAACGCAGACCCAGACATACATGAAGTGCACACCAGTCCACACGATGCATGATCAGGTAAGTTTACAACCACTAATAATTTTAAATACTAATATCAGCTGGCACTTCAACACAAGCAGGTGTCTTGTAAACTTGAATTCATCCGTATAAATTCCACTTTAGTTGAAACATGAAAATAGTTGACTGTGTGTATGACACTAGACTATGGCCTTCACTTTGTGGAATATTTATTAATAATTAAAACGCGATAGAAATTAGATTATTTACATTTTAGTGTGCTCATCGAGGACAAGGGAGACAACTTTCAAGAAAACACTCACAAAATGTGAAGTTGAAAAAATATATTGTATTTTTGGTTTGATTTTGTTTGGGAGAGATGGAACGCAGACCCAGACATACATGAAGTGCAACACCAGTCCATACGATGCATGATCAGGTAAGTTTACAACCACTAATAATTTTAAGTACTAATATCAGCTGGCACTTCAACACAAGCAGGTGTCTTGTAAACTTGAATTCATCCGTATAAATTCCACTTTAGTTGAAACATGAAAATAGTTGACTGTGTGTATGACACTAGACTATGGCCTTCACTTTGTGGAATAATTATTAACAATTAAAACGCGATAGAAATGAGATTATTTACATTTTAGTGTGCTCATCGAGGACAAGGGAGACAACTTTCAAGAAAACACTCACAAAATGTGAAGTTGAAAAAATATATACTATTTTTGGTTTGATTTTGTTTGGGAGATGTGGAACGCAGACCCAGACATACATGAAGTGCACACCAGTCCACACGATTGCATGATCAGGTAAGTTTACAACCACTAATAATTTTAAGTACTAATATCAGCTGGCACTTCAACACAAGCAGGTGTCTTGTAAACTTGAATTCATCCGTATAAATTCCACTTTAGTTGAAACATGAAAAAAGTTGACTGTGTGTATGACACTAGACTATGGCCTTCACTTTGTGGAATAATTATTAATAATTAAAACGCGATAGAAATGAGATTATTTACATTTTAGTGTGCTCATCGAGGACAAGGGAGACAACTTTCAAGAAAACACTCACAAAATGTGAAGTTGAAAAAATATATACTATTTTTGGTTTGATTTTGTTTGGGAGAGATGGAACGCAGACCCAGACATACATGAAGTGCAACACCAGTCCACACGATTGCATGATCAGGTAAGTTTACAACCACTAATAATTTTAAGTACTAATATCAGCTGGCACTTCAACACAAGCAGGTGTCTTGTAAACTTGAATTCATCCGTATAAATTCCACTTTAGTTGAAACATGAAAATAGTTGACTGTGTGTATGACACTAGACTATGGCCTTCACTTTGTGGAATAATTATTAACAATTAAAACGCGATAGAAATGAGATTATTTACATTTTAGTGTGCTCATCGAGGACAAGGGAGACAACTTTCAAGAAAACACTCACAAAATGTGAAGTTGAAAAAATATATACTATTTTTTGTTTGAGTTTGTTGGGGAGAGGTGGAACGCAGACCCAGACATACATGAAGTGCACACCAGTCCACACGATTGCATGATCAGGTAAGTTTACAACCACTAATAATTTTAAGCACTAATATCAGCTGGCACTTCAACACAAGCAGGTGTCTTGTAAACTTGAATTCATCCGTATAAATTCCACTTTAGTTGAAACATGAAAATAGTTGACTGTGTGTATGACACTAGACTATGGCCTTCACTTTGTGGAATAATTATTAACAATTAAAACGCTATAGAAATGAGATTATTTACATTTTAGTGTGCTCATCGAGGACAAGGGAGACAACTTTCAAGAAAACACTCACAAAATGTGAAGTTGAAAAAATATATACTATTTTTGGTTTGATTTTGTTTGGGAGATGTGGAACGCAGACCCAGACATACATGAAGTGCAACACCAGTCCACACGATGCATGATCAGGTAAGTTTACAACCACTAATAATTTTAAGTACTAATATCAGCTGGCACTTCAACACAAGCAGGTGTCTTGTAAACTTGAATTCATCCGTATAAATTCCACTTTAGTTGAAACATGAAAATAGTTGACTGTGTGTATGACACTAGACTATGGCCTTCACTTTGTGGAATAATTATTAACAATAAAAACGCGATAGAAATGAGATTATTTACATTTTAGTGTGCTCATCGAGGACAAGGGAGACAACTTTCAAGAAAACACTCACAAAATGTGAAGTTGAAAAAATATATACTATTTTTGGTTTGATTTTGTTTGGGAGAGATGGAACGCAGACCCAGACATACATGAAGTGCACACCAGTCCACACGATTGCATGATCAGGTAAGTTTACAACCACTAATAATTTTAAGTACTAATAACAGCTGGCACTTCAACACAAGCAGGTGTCTTGTAAACTTGAATTCATCCGTATAAATTCCACTTTAGTTGAAACATGAAAATAGTTGACTGTGTGTATGACACTAGACTATGGCCTTCACTTTGTGGAATAATTATTAACAATTAAAACGCGATAGAAATGAGATTATTTACATTTTAGTGTGCTCATCGAGGACAAGGGAGACAACTTTCAAGAAAACACTCACAAAATGTGAAGTTGAGAAAATATATTGTATTTTTGGTTTGATTTTGTAGGGGAGAGATGGAACGCAGACCCAGACACAAATGAAGTGCAACACCAGTCCACACGATTGCATGATCAGGTAAGTTTACAACCACTAATAATTGTAAGTACTAATATCAGCTGGCACTTCAACACAAGCAGGTGTCTTGTAAACTTGAATTCATCCGTATAAATTCCACTTTAGTTGAAACATGAAAACAGTTGACTGTGTGTATGACACTAGACTATGGCCTTCACTTTGTGGAATAATTATTAACAATTAAAACGCTATAGAAATGAGATTATTTACATTTTAGTGTGCTCATCGAGGACAAGGGAGACAACTTTCAAGAAAACACTCACAAAATGTGAAGTTGAAAAAATATATACTATTTTTGGTTTGATTTTGTTTGGGAGATGTGGAACGCAGACCCAGACATACATGAAGTGCACACCAGTCCACACGATTGCATGATCAGGTAAGTTTACAACCACTAATAATTGTAAGTACTAATATCAGCTGGCACTTCAACACAAGCAGGTGTCTTGTAAACTTGAATTCATCCGTATAAATTCCACTTTAGTTGAAACATGAAAATAGTTGACTGTGTGTATGACACTAGACTATGGCCTTCACTTTGTGGAATAATTATTAACAATTAAAACGCGATAGAAATTAGATTATTTACATTTTAGTGTGCTCATCGAGGACAAGGGAGACAACTTTCAAGAAAACACTCACAAAATGTGAAGTTGAGAAAATATATTGTATTTTTGGTTTGATTTTGTTGGGGAGAGATGGAACGCAGACCCAGACACACATGAAGTGCAACACCAGTCCACACGATGCATGATCAGGTAAGTTTACAACCACTAATAATTGTAAGTACTAATATCAGCTGGCACTTCAACACAAGCAGGTGTCTTGTAAACTTGAATTCATCCTTTTAAATTCCACTTTAGTTGAAACATGAAAATAGTTGACTGTGTGTATGACACTAGACTATGGCCTTCACTTTGTGGAATAATTATTAACAATTAAAACGCTATAGAAATGAGATTATTTACATTTTAGTGTGCTCATCGAGGACAAGGGAGACAACTTTCAAGAAAACACTCACAAAATGTGAAGTTAAAAAAATATATACTATTTTTGGTTTGATTTTGTTTGGGAGATGTGGAACGCAGACCCAGACATACATGAAGTGCACACCAGTCCACACGATTGCATGATCAGGTAAGTTTACAACCACTAATAATTTTAAGTACTAATATCAGCTGGCACTTCAACACAAGCAGGTGTCTTGTAAACTTGAATTCATCCGTATAAATTCCACTTTAGTTGAAACATGAAAATAGTTGACTGTGTGTATGACACTAGACTATGGCCTTCACTTTGTGGAATAATTATTAACAATAAAAACGCGATAGAAATGAGATTATTTACATTTTAGTGTGCTCATCGAGGACAAGGGAGACAAATTTCAAGAAAACACTCAAAAATAGTGAAGTTGAGAAAATATATTGTATTTTTGGTTTGATTTTGTTGGGGAGAGGTGGAACGCAGACCCAGACATACATGAAGTGCACACCAGTCCACACGATGCATGATCAGGTAAGTTTACAACCACTAATAATTTTAAGTACTAATATCAGCTGGCACTTCAACACAAGCAGGTGTCTTGTAAACTTGAATTCATCCGTATAAATTCCACTTTAGTTGAAACATGAAAATAGTTGACTGTGTGTATGACACTAGACTATGGCCTTCACTTTGTGGAATATTTATTAACAATTAAAACGCGATAGAAATTAGATTATTTACATTTTAGTGTGCTCATCGAGGACAAGGGAGACAACTTTCAAGAAAACACTCACAAAATGTGAAGTTGAGAAAATATATTGTATTTTTGGTTTGATTTTGTTGGGGAGAGATGGAACGCAGACCCAGACACACATGAAGTGCAACACCAGTCCACACGATGCATGATCAGGTAAGTTTACAACCACTAATAATTGTAAGTACTAATATCAGCTGGCACTTCAACACAAGCAGGTGTCTTGTAAACTTGAATTCATCCTTTTAAATTCCACTTTAGTTGAAACATGAAAATAGTTGACTGTGTGTATGACACTAGACTATGGCCTTCACTTTGTGGAATAATTATTAACAATTAAAACGCTATAGAAATGAGATTATTTACATTTTAGTGTGCTCATCGAGGACAAGGGAGACAACTTTCAAGAAAACACTCACAAAATGTGAAGTTAAAAAAATATATACTATTTTTGGTTTGATTTTGTTTGGGAGATGTGGAACGCAGACCCAGACATACATGAAGTGCACACCAGTCCACACGATTGCATGATCAGGTAAGTTTACAACCACTAATAATTTTAAGTACTAATATCAGCTGGCACTTCAACACAAGCAGGTGTCTTGTAAACTTGAATTCATCCGTATAAATTCCACTTTAGTTGAAACATGAAAATAGTTGACTGTGTGTATGACACTAGACTATGGCCTTCACTTTGTGGAATAATTATTAACAATAAAAACGCGATAGAAATGAGATTATTTACATTTTAGTGTGCTCATCGAGGACAAGGGAGACAAATTTCAAGAAAACACTCAAAAATAGTGAAGTTGAGAAAATATATTGTATTTTTGGTTTGATTTTGTTGGGGAGAGGTGGAACGCAGACCCAGACATACATGAAGTGCACACCAGTCCACACGATGCATGATCAGGTAAGTTTACAACCACTAATAATTTTAAGTACTAATATCAGCTGGCACTTCAACACAAGCAGGTGTCTTGTAAACTTGAATTCATCCGTATAAATTCCACTTTAGTTGAAACATGAAAATAGTTGACTGTGTGTATGACACTAGACTATGGCCTTCACTTTGTGGAATATTTATTAATAATTAAAACGCGATAGAAATGAGATTATTTACATTTTAGTGTGCTCATCGAGGACAAGGGAGACAACTTTCAAGAAAACACTCACAAAATGTGAAGTTGAAAAAATATATTGTATTTTTGGTTTGATTTTGTTTGGGAGAGATGGAACGCAGACCCAGACATACATGAAGTGCAACACCAGTCCATACGATGCATGATCAGGTAAGTTTACAACCACTAATAATTTTAAGTACTAATATCAGCTGGCACTTCAACACAAGCAGGTGTCTTGTAAACTTGAATTCATCCGTATAAATTCCACTTTAGTTGAAACATGAAAATAGTTGACTGTGTGTATGACACTAGACTATGGCCTTCACTTTGTGGAATAATTATTAACAATTAAAACGCGATAGAAATGAGATTATTTACATTTTAGTGTGCTCATCGAGGACAAGGGAGACAACTTTCAAGAAAACACTCACAAAATGTGAAGTTGAAAAAATATATACTATTTTTGGTTTGATTTTGTTTGGGAGATGTGGAACGCAGACCCAGACATACATGAAGTGCACACCAGTCCACACGATTGCATGATCAGGTAAGTTTACAACCACTAATAATTTTAAGTACTAATATCAGCTGGCACTTCAACACAAGCAGGTGTCTTGTAAACTTGAATTCATCCGTATAAATTCCACTTTAGTTGAAACATGAAAATAGTTGACTGTGTGTATGACACTAGACTATGGCCTTCACTTTGTGGAATAATTATTAATAATTAAAACGCGATAGAAATGAGATTATTTACATTTTAGTGTGCTCATCGAGGACAAGGGAGACAACTTTCAAGAAAACACTCACAAAATGTGAAGTTGAAAAAATATATACTATTTTTGGTTTGATTTTGTTTGGGAGAGATGGAACGCAGACCCAGACATACATGAAGTGCAACACCAGTCCACACGATTGCATGATCAGGTAAGTTTACAACCACTAATAATTTTAAGTACTAATATCAGCTGGCACTTCAACACAAGCAGGTGTCTTGTAAACTTGAATTCATCCGTATAAATTCCACTTTAGTTGAAACATGAAAATAGTTGACTGTGTGTATGACACTAGACTATGGCCTTCACTTTGTGGAATAATTATTAACAATTAAAACGCGATAGAAATGAGATTATTTACATTTTAGTGTGCTCATCGAGGACAAGGGAGACAACTTTCAAGAAAACACTCACAAAATGTGAAGTTGAAAAAATATATACTATTTTTTGTTTGAGTTTGTTGGGGAGAGGTGGAACGCAGACCCAGACATACATGAAGTGCACACCAGTCCACACGATTGCATGATCAGGTAAGTTTACAACCACTAATAATTTTAAGCACTAATATCAGCTGGCACTTCAACACAAGCAGGTGTCTTGTAAACTTGAATTCATCCGTATAAATTCCACTTTAGTTGAAACATGAAAATAGTTGACTGTGTGTATGACACTAGACTATGGCCTTCACTTTGTGGAATAATTATTAACAATTAAAACGCTATAGAAATGAGATTATTTACATTTTAGTGTGCTCATCGAGGACAAGGGAGACAACTTTCAAGAAAACACTCACAAAATGTGAAGTTGAAAAAATATATACTATTTTTGGTTTGATTTTGTTTGGGAGATGTGGAACGCAGACCCAGACATACATGAAGTGCACACCAGTCCACACGATTGCATGATCAGGTAAGTTTACAACCACTAATAATTTTAAGTACTAATATCAGCTGGCACTTCAACACAAGCAGGTGTCTTGTAAACTTGAATTCATCCTTTTAAATTCCACTTTAGTTGAAACATGAAAATAGTTGACTGTGTGTATGACACTAGACTATGGCCTTCACTTTGTGGAATAATTATTAACAATTAAAACGCTATAGAAATGAGATTATTTACATTTTAGTGTGCTCATCGAGGACAAGGGAGACAAATTTCAAGAAAACACTCAAAAATAGTGAAGTTGAGAAAATATATTGTATTTTTGGTTTGATTTTGTTGGGGAGAGGTGGAACGCAGACCCAGACATACATGAAGTGCACACCAGTCCACACGATGCATGATCAGGTAAGTTTACAACCACTAATAATTTTAAGTACTAATATCAGCTGGCACTTCAACACAAGCAGGTGTCTTGTAAACTTGAATTCATCCGTATAAATTCCACTTTAGTTGAAACATGAAAATAGTTGACTGTGTGTATGACACTAGACTATGGCCTTCACTTTGTGGAATATTTATTAATAATTAAAACGCGATAGAAATTAGATTATTTACATTTTAGTGTGCTCATCGAGGACAAGGGAGACAACTTTCAAGAAAACACTCACAAAATGTGAAGTTGAAAAAATATATTGTATTTTTGGTTTGATTTTGTTTGGGAGAGATGGAACGCAGACCCAGACATACATGAAGTGCAACACCAGTCCATACGATGCATGATCAGGTAAGTTTACAACCACTAATAATTTTAAGTACTAATATCAGCTGGCACTTCAACACAAGCAGGTGTCTTGTAAACTTGAATTCATCCGTATAAATTCCACTTTAGTTGAAACATGAAAATAGTTGACTGTGTGTATGACACTAGACTATGGCCTTCACTTTGTGGAATAATTATTAACAATTAAAACGCGATAGAAATGAGATTATTTACATTTTAGTGTGCTCATCGAGGACAAGGGAGACAACTTTCAAGAAAACACTCACAAAATGTGAAGTTGAAAAAATATATACTATTTTTGGTTTGATTTTGTTTGGGAGATGTGGAACGCAGACCCAGACATACATGAAGTGCACACCAGTCCACACGATTGCATGATCAGGTAAGTTTACAACCACTAATAATTTTAAGTACTAATATCAGCTGGCACTTCAACACAAGCAGGTGTCTTGTAAACTTGAATTCATCCGTATAAATTCCACTTTAGTTGAAACATGAAAATAGTTGACTGTGTGTATGACACTAGACTATGGCCTTCACTTTGTGGAATAATTATTAATAATTAAAACGCGATAGAAATGAGATTATTTACATTTTAGTGTGCTCATCGAGGACAAGGGAGACAACTTTCAAGAAAACACTCACAAAATGTGAAGTTGAAAAAATATATACTATTTTTGGTTTGATTTTGTTTGGGAGAGATGGAACGCAGACCCAGACATACATGAAGTGCAACACCAGTCCACACGATTGCATGATCAGGTAAGTTTACAACCACTAATAATTTTAAGTACTAATATCAGCTGGCACTTCAACACAAGCAGGTGTCTTGTAAACTTGAATTCATCCGTATAAATTCCACTTTAGTTGAAACATGAAAATAGTTGACTGTGTGTATGACACTAGACTATGGCCTTCACTTTGTGGAATAATTATTAACAATTAAAACGCGATAGAAATGAGATTATTTACATTTTAGTGTGCTCATCGAGGACAAGGGAGACAACGTTCAAGAAAACACTCACAAAATGTGAAGTTGAAAAAATATATACTATTTTTTGTTTGAGTTTGTTGGGGAGAGGTGGAACGCAGACCCAGACATACATGAAGTGCACACCAGTCCACACGATTGCATGATCAGGTAAGTTTACAACCACTAATAATTTTAAGCACTAATATCAGCTGGCACTTCAACACAAGCAGGTGTCTTGTAAACTTGAATTCATCCGTATAAATTCCACTTTAGTTGAAACATGAAAATAGTTGACTGTGTGTATGACACTAGACTATGGCCTTCACTTTGTGGAATAATTATTAACAATTAAAACGCTATAGAAATGAGATTATTTACATTTTAGTGTGCTCATCGAGGACAAGGGAGACAACTTTCAAGAAAACACTCACAAAATGTGAAGTTGAAAAAATATATACTATTTTTGGTTTGATTTTGTTTGGGAGATGTGGAACGCAGACCCAGACATACATGAAGTGCACACCAGTCCACACGATTGCATGATCAGGTAAGTTTACAACCACTAATAATTTTAAGTACTAATATCAGCTGGCACTTCAACACAAGCAGGTGTCTTGTAAACTTGAATTCATCCGTATAAATTCCACTTTAGTTGAAACATGAAAATAGTTGACTGTGTGTATGACACTAGACTATGGCCTTCACTTTGTGGAATAATTATTAACAATTAAAACGCTATAGAAATGAGATTATTTACATTTTAGTGTGCTCATCGAGGACAAGGGAGACAACTTTCAAGAAAACACTCACAAAATGTGAAGTTGAAAAAATATATACTATTTTTGGTTTGATTTTGTTGGGGAGAGATGGAACGCAGACCCAGACATACATGAAGTGCAACACCAGTCCACACGATTGCATGATCAGGTAAGTTTACAACCACTAATAATTTTAAGTACTAATATCAGCTGGCACTTCAACACAAGCAGGTGTCTTGTAAACTTGAATTCATCCGTATAAATTCCACTTTAGTTGAAACATGAAAACAGTAGACTGTGTGTATGACACTAGACTATGGCCTTCACTTTGTGGAATAATTATTAACAATTAAAACGCTATAGATATGAGATTATTTACATTTTAGTGTGCTCATCGAGGACAAGGGAGACAACTTTCAAGAAAACACTCACAAAATGTGAAGTTGAAAAAATATATTGTATTTTTGGTTTGATTTTGTTTGGGAGAGATGGAACGCAGACCCAGACACACATGAAGTGCAACACCAGTCCACACGATGCATGATCAGGTAAGTTTACAACCACTAATAATTTTAAATACTAATATCAGCTGGCACTTCAACACAAGCAGGTGTCTTGTAAACTTGAATTCATCCGTATAAATTCCACTTTAGTTGAAACATGAAAATAGTTGACTGTGTGTATGACACTAGACTATGGCCTTCACTTTGTGGAATAATTATTAACAATAAAAACGCGATAGAAATGAGATTATTTACATTTTAGTTTGCTCATCGAGGACAAGGGAGACAACTTTCAAGAAAACACTCACAAAATGTGAAGTTGAAAAAATATATACTAATTTTTGTTTGATTTTGTTGGGGAGAGGTGGAACGCAGACCCAGACATACATGAAGTGCAACACCAGTCCACACGATTGCATGATCAGGTAAGTTTACAACCACTAATAATTTTAAGTACTAATATCAGCTGGCACTTCAACACAAGCAGGTGTCTTGTAAACTTGAATTCATCCGTATAAATTCAACTTTAGTTGAAACATGAAAATAGTTGACTGTGTGTATGACACTAGACTATGGCCTTCACTTTGTGGAATAATTATTAACAATAAAAACGCGATAGAAATGAGATTATTTACATTTTAGTGTGCTCATCGAGGACAAGGGAGACAACTTTCAAGAAAACACTCACAAAATGTGAAGTTGAAAAAATATATACTATTTTTGGTTTGATTTTGTAGGGGAGAGATGGAACGCAGACCCAGACATACATGAAGTGCACACCAGTCCACACGATTGCATGATCAGGTAAGTTTACAACCACTAATAATTTTAAGTACTAATAACAGCTGGCACTTCAACACAAGCAGGTGTCTTGTAAACTTGAATTCATCCGTATAAATTCCACTTTAGTTGAAACATGAAAATAGTTGACTGTGTGTATGACACTAGACTATGGCCTTCACTTTGTGGAATAATTATTAACAATTAAAACGCGATAGAAATGAGATTATTTACATTTTAGTGTGCTCATCGAGGACAAGGGAGACAACTTTCAAGAAAACACTCACAAAATGTGAAGTTGAGAAAATATATTGTATTTTTGGTTTGATTTTGTAGGGGAGAGATGGAACGCAGACCCAGACACAAATGAAGTGCAACACCAGTCCACACGATTGCATGATCAGGTAAGTTTACAACCACTAATAATTGTAAGTACTAATATCAGCTGGCACTTCAACACAAGCAGGTGTCTTGTAAACTTGAATTCATCCGTATAAATTCCACTTTAGTTGAAACATGAAAACAGTTGACTGTGTGTATGACACTAGACTATGGCCTTCACTTTGTGGAATAATTATTAACAATTAAAACGCTATAGAAATGAGATTATTTACATTTTAGTGTGCTCATCGAGGACAAGGGAGACAACTTTCAAGAAAACACTCACAAAATGTGAAGTTGAAAAAATATATACTATTTTTGGTTTGATTTTGTTTGGGAGATGTGGAACGCAGACCCAGACATACATGAAGTGCACACCAGTCCACACGATTGCATGATCAGGTAAGTTTACAACCACTAATAATTTTAAGTACTAATATCAGCTGGCACTTCAACACAAGCAGGTGTCTTGTAAACTTGAATTCATCCGTATAAATTCCACTTTAGTTGAAACATGAAAATAGTTCACTGTGTGTATGACACTAGACTATGGCCTTCACTTTGTGGAATAATTATTAACAATTAAAACGCTATAGAAATGAGATTATTTACATTTTAGTGTGCTCATCGAGGACAAGGGAGACAACTTTCAAGAAAACACTCACAAAATGTGAAGTTGAAAAAATATATACTATTTTTGGTTTGATTTTGTTTGGGAGAGATGGAACGCAGACCCAGACATACATGAAGTGCACACCAGTCCACACGATTGCATGATCAGGTAAGTTTACAACCACTAATAATTTTAAGTACTAATAACAGCTGGCACTTCAACACAAGCAGGTGTCTTGTAAACTTGAATTCATCCGTATAAATTCCACTTTAGTTGAAACATGAAAATAGTTGACTGTGTGTATGACACTAGACTATGGCCTTCACTTTGTGGAATAATTATTAACAATTAAAACGCGATAGAAATGAGATTATTTACATTTTAGTGTGCTCATCGAGGACAAGGGAGACAACTTTCAAGAAAACACTCACAAAATGTGAAGTTGAGAAAATATATTGTATTTTTGGTTTGATTTTGTAGGGGAGAGATGGAACGCAGACCCAGACACAAATGAAGTGCAACACCAGTCCACACGATTGCATGATCAGGTAAGTTTACAACCACTAATAATTGTAAGTACTAATATCAGCTGGCACTTCAACACAAGCAGGTGTCTTGTAAACTTGAATTCATCCGTATAAATTCCACTTTAGTTGAAACATGAAAACAGTTGACTGTGTGTATGACACTAGACTATGGCCTTCACTTTGTGGAATAATTATTAACAATTAAAACGCGATAGAAATGAGATTATTTACATTTTAGTGTGCTCATCGAGGACAAGGGAGACAACTTTCAAGAAAACACTCACAAAATGTGAAGTTGAAAAAATATATACTATTTTTGGTTTGATTTTGTTTGGGAGATGTGGAACGCAGACCCAGACATACATGAAGTGCACACCAGTCCACACGATTGCATGATCAGGTAAGTTTACAACCACTAATAATTTTAAGTACTAATATCAGCTGGCACTTCAACACAAGCAGGTGTCTTGTAAACTTGAATTCATCCGTATAAATTCCACTTTAGTTGAAACATGAAAATAGTTGACTGTGTGTATGACACTAGACTATGGCCTTCACTTTGTGGAATAATTATTAACAATTAAAACGCTATAGAAATGAGATTATTTACATTTTAGTGTGCTCATCGAGGACAAGGGAGACAACGTTCAAGAAAACACTCACAAAATGTGAAGTTGAAAAAATATATACTATTTTTGGTTTGATTTTGTTTGGGAGATGTGGAACGCAGACCCAGACATACATGAAGTGCACACCAGTCCACACGATTGCATGATCAGGTAAGTTTACAACCACTAATAATTTTAAGTACTAATATCAGCTGGCACTTCAACACAAGCAGGTGTCTTGTAAACTTGAATTCATCCGTATAAATTCCACTTTAGTTGAAACATGAAAATAGTTGACTGTGTGTATGACACTAGACTATGGCCTTCACTTTGTGGAATAATTATTAACAATAAAAACGCGATAGAAATGAGATTATTTACATTTTAGTGTGCTCATCGAGGACAAGGGAGACAACTTTCAAGAAAACACTCACAAAATGTGAAGTTGAAAAAATATATACTATTTTTGGTTTGATTTTGTTTGGGAGAGATGGAACTCAGACCCAGACATACATGAAGTGCACACCAGTCCACACGATTGCATGATCAGGTAAGTTTACAACCACTAATAATTTTAAGTACTAATAACAGCTGGCACTTCAACACAAGCAGGTGTCTTGTAAACTTGAATTCATCCGTATAAATTCCACTTTAGTTGAAACATGAAAATAGTTGACTGTGTGTATGACACTAGACTATGGCCTTCACTTTGTGGAATAATTATTAACAATTAAAACGCGATAGAAATGAGATTATTTACATTTTAGTGTGCTCATCGAGGACAAGGGAGACAACTTTCAAGAAAACACTCACAAAATGTGAAGTTGAGAAAATATATTGTATTTTTGGTTTGATTTTGTAGGGGAGAGATGGAACGCAGACCCAGACACAAATGAAGTGCAACACCAGTCCACACGATTGCATGATCAGGTAAGTTTACAACCACTAATAATTTTAAGTACTAATATCAGCTGGCACTTCAACACAAGCAGGTGTCTTGTAAACTTGAATTCATCCGTATAAATTCCACTTTAGTTGAAACATGAAAACAGTTGACTGTGTGTATGACACTAGACTATGGCCTTCACTTTGTGGAATAATTATTAACAATTAAAACGCTATAGAAATGAGATTATTTACATTTTAGTTTGCTCATCGAGGACAAGGGAGACAACTTTCAAGAAAACACTCACAAAATGTGAAGTTGAAAAAATATATTGTATTTTTGGTTTGATTTTGTTGGGGAGAGATGGAACGCAGACCCAGACACACATGAAGTGCAACACCAGTCCACACGATGCATGATCAGGTAAGTTTACAACCACTAATAATTGTAAGTACTAATATCAGCTGGCACTTCAACACAAGCAGGTGTCTTGTAAACTTGAATTCATCCGTATAAATTCCACTTTAGTTGAAACATGAAAACAGTTGACTGTGTGTATGACACTAGACTATGGCCTTCACTTTGTGGAATAATTATTAACAATTAAAACGCTATAGATATGAGATTATTTACATTTTAGTTTGCTCATCGAGGACAAGGGAGACAACTTTCAAGAAAACACTCACAAAATGTGAAGTTGAAAAAATATATTGTATTTTTGGTTTGATTTTGTTGGGGAGAGATGGAACGCAGACCCAGACACACATGAAGTGCAACACCAGTCCACACGATGCATGATCAGGTAAGTTTACAACCACTAATAATTGTAAGTACTAATATCAGCTGGCACTTCAACACAAGCAGGTGTCTTGTAAACTTGAATTCATCCGTATAAATTCCACTTTAGTTGAAACATGAAAACAGTTGACTGTGTGTATGACAATAGACTATGGCCTTCACTTTGTGGAATAATTATTAACAATTAAAACGCGATAGAAATGAGATTATTTACATTTTAGTGTGCTCATCGAGGACAAGGGAGACAACTTTCAAGAAAACACTCACAAAATGTGAAGTTGAAAAAATATATTGTATTTTTGGTTTGATTTTGTTGGGGAGAGATGGAACGCAGACCCAGACACACATGAAGTGCAACACCAGTCCACACGATGCATGATCAGGTAAGTTTACAACCACTAATAATTGTAAGTACTAATATCAGCTGGCACTTCAACACAAGCAGGTGTCTTGTAAACTTGAATTCATCCGTATAAATTCCACTTTAGTTGAAACATGAAAACAGTTGACTGTGTGTATGACACTAGACTATGGCCTTCACTTTGTGGAATAATTATTAACAATTAAAACGCTATAGATATGAGATTATTTACATTTTAGTTTGCTCATCGAGGACAAGGGAGACAACTTTCAAGAAAACACTCACAAAATGTGAAGTTGAAAAAATATATTGTATTTTTGGTTTGATTTTGTTGGGGAGAGATGGAACGCAGACCCAGACACACATGAAGTGCAACACCAGTCCACACGATGCATGATCAGGTAAGTTTACAACCACTAATAATTGTAAGTACTAATATCAGCTGGCACTTCAACACAAGCAGGTGTCTTGTAAACTTGAATTCATCCGTATAAATTCCACTTTAGTTGAAACATGAAAACAGTTGACTGTGTGTATGACAATAGACTATGGCCTTCACTTTGTGGAATAATTATTAACAATTAAAACGCGATAGAAATGAGATTATTTACATTTTAGTGTGCTCATCGAGGACAAGGGAGACAACTTTCAAGAAAACACTCACAAAATGTGAAGTTGAGAAAATATATTGTATTTTTGGTTTGATTTTGTAGGGGAGAGATGGAACGCAGACCCAGACACAAATGAAGTGCAACACCAGTCCACACGATTGCATGATCAGGTAAGTTTACAACCACTTACTTACTTACTTATATTAGGGGATTTTACGTGCGCTTTCCGACTGGAGCGTATTTCGCACACGGGCCCGGCCGGGCCATTTAGTGATATAAAAGGGGAAGCGAGAAGAGTGCAACCAAGGAGGGGGGTTTAGTGGTTGCTTATATAAAGTTTTGAAATTTTGAGATTTGGAAGACATGCCTTGGGGGAGTTGTTGGGACTAAGGGAGTGTGTGGGGGTGAGTTGTTGTTTTTAGATGTTTAGTGTTGGTGGTTTAGTGAAGTTTTAAATACGGTTAATTAGGTCTGTTTTGGTTAGGTAAATGCCTAGGGCTTTGAAGTTTTCTATTTTATTTTGGGGGTTAAGGATTGCTTCTAAGGTAAGAGCTTTATTTGGATTTAGGTTGGTTTGTAATGTTGTACGTTGGGTGAGGTAGTGGGTGCAATGTAGTAGTACGTGGTCTATTGTTTCTGGGTGAGTGCAGTGTGGGCACTTCCCGTTTGCGTGTTTTTTTAGTTTTAGAAGGTGGTTATTTAGTTTGGTGTGTCCTGTTTGGAGTTTGGTGATTATTCTATCGATTTTTTTGGAGGGATGGAGGATTTTTGGTTTGGTAAGGGGTTTTTTGAGGATTTTTAAGATTTGGGTTTTTGTGTTTTGATAGAGGTTATGCCATTTTTGGGTGATTTTACGTTTGTTTATACTTTTGATCTCTGCTTTAGATATTGGTAGCTTAAGGCTTATGTCTGGTATATTTAGGGATTGTTTTGCGGCTCTGTCTGCGTTTTCATTCCCGTATATTCCTACGTGAGCTGGTATCCAGATAAGTTGTATGTTTTTGCCTGCCTCTGTTAGTTTGTTTACGCTTTTGAGAATTTGGTTTATTAATTTGGGGCGGTTTTTGGTGTTTTTGTTTTGGAGGGCCTGAAGTCCACTTAGCGAGTCTGAGAGTATTAAGATTTTTTTTTGGTTTTTAGTGTGATGGCTGTGGAGCGCCGTGGCGATACCCATGAGTTCTGCGGTGAAGATGGATTGGTTGTTTGGGAGTCGGAAGGATTGAGTATTTTTAACTGGTTGGGCTATGTGGACTCCGAAACCTGTGTGATTTGTGATCGGATCAGCGGATCCGTCTGTGTATATGTGACACCAATTTGGCCATTTTTGATGAATGTAAGCTAGTGAGGTGGTTTTAGCTAGGTTTGGGTCAGTTTGTTTGTTTATTGTGTTGGCTAGGGATGTGTCTATTTTGGGGATTTTAAGTTTTGGGGTGAATACGTTTGATTGCTTACAGTTTTGTTGTTGGTTTCCTATTTGGTGTTCGTTATGGTAGTTTATTATTCGTTGGGATATTGGAGTGAGTAGAGGGTGTTTCCTAGTTAGTGCCTGGTTTTGGGGACGTATGTTTTGGTTTAGCATGTTTTGGAGAAGGGGGTTTGAGTGAGATGCTGCCCAGAAGTTTAGTGTTAAGTGTTGTCTACGTAAATTTAGTGGCATTTCTCCTGTAAGGGCCTGCAGTGATGTGAGGGAGGTGCCATGTTGAGTACGTGTTACTAGTTTGAGGGCTTGATATTGTATTGAATCTAGTTTTTTGGTTAGGGTTTCGTTTAGGGTATCGTATATGGCACAGCCGTAGTCTAGTTTAGATCTGATTAGGGATGTGTAGAGGCTGAGGAGGGTATCTTTAGAGGCTCCCCAGTTGGAGCCGGTTAGGCATCTTAGTGTGTTTAGATCTTTGCTACATCTGGTGGTTAGGTTTTGGACGTGAGCATCCCAGGAGAGATGCTCGTCGAAAATTAGACCTAGGAATTTAGTTTGCTTTTGGAATTTGATTGGTTTATTGTTTAGTTTGAGGAAAGGGGAGGCCCGTTTCATACTTTTGTGTTTGAATACTATTCCTGTCGTTTTTTCGGAGTTTAGGGAGAAGCCCCATTTGTCTGCCCATTTTTGTATTTTGTTTAGGGATTTTTGTAGTAAGTCCTGAGATGTTAAGATACTTTTGGAGCGGATCCAGAGGGCTCCGTCATCCGCAAATTTTGAGGTGTTTATTTTGGGGGATAAGCCATCAAATAGGTCGTTTATCATTATATTAAAAAGTGTGGGGCTAAGAATGCTGCCTTGTTGGGTGCCGTTTTCTAGGGGACACTGCTCCGACAAGGCCTGGTCTATACCCACTGTAATTTTGCGGTTTTGGAGGAAGCTTTGGATGTAGTTAACGATTTGACCTTTAAGTCCTATTTTTTTAAGTTTTTGGATTAATCCGTTATGCCATACCATATCAAAGGCTTTAGAGAAATCCAGAAAGATGCCCGTTGTGTATTGTTTGTTTAGTTGACCGGTTTTAATATCCTGTTCGAGACGAGCGAGGTTATCTAGGGTGGAGCGGCCAGGAGTGAAACCGCTTTGATCTGAGTTTATTATGTTATTTTGAGATAGATAGTGTTGAAGTCTATTTTTGGCCATGGATTCCATTACTTTGCAAAGGTTTGAAGTAAGAGAAATTGGTCTATAAGAGTTAGCTTGGTTGGTTGGTTTACCGGGTTTGGGAATAGGTATGATTAGCGCCTCCTTCCAGGGGGTTGGTACATGGCCTTTTATGTAGATTAGATTATATAGTTTGAGTAGTGTCTGGAGTAGTTTAGGGGGGAGTTTTTTTAATATTTGGTAGGAGGTTAGGTCTAGTCCTGGGGCTGTTCCCTTTTTCCTATTTTGGAGTACATAATTGAGTTCTTCTATTGTGTACGGCTGATTTATTTCTAGGGCGTCGTTATTTGGGTCTTGGCTAGGTTTGGTTTCTGTTTTAAGTTTTAGTTGGAATTTGTCACTGAAATTGTTATTACTGCTTGTGGCCGAAAAGTGGTTTGCTAGGTTGTCTGCTTTTTCGCTAGGAGTTGTTGAGTTATTTATGTTAGGTGTCTTTTTGTGACGTTTTAGGCCTCTAACGGCGTGGATTTTACGCCAGACCGTTCTGGCGTCTGTGCGGTTGTTTAATCCCTCACAGAATTTTTTCCAGTCTCTAGTTTTTGCTATTTTAACTAGTTTTTGTACCTGGTGGTTTAGTTGGTGAGCTACTGGTATGTGGTTATGGTCGCGTTTGGCTTTGTTGAAGGCTGTTTTACGTTTTTGTCTAGTTAGTTCTATTTCCTCGTTCCACCAGGGTACAGAGGGCCTACCCGATTTATTGGTTTTTTTAAAGGGGATTGCGCTTTTGGCTGCGTTTATTATGAAGTCCGTTAGGTTTTGGCAATATATTTCTGGGTCACTATTTTCTAGTTCTACTAGGTTAGCTTGGTTGCATATGTCTTGGAATTTATCCCAGTTAGCCTGGTTGTAGTTAAATTTGGGTTCTGAACTTTCGGATTGATTTGGGACGTTAGTGTTTCCTATGGTTATGTTTATGGGGAAGTGATCACTTCCTAGGGGGGCGTCGTGAACTTCCCATTGGGTACTTTGAGCTAAGTCTGCTGTACATATGGTTAGGTCGATAGCCGACATGTCTTTATTGTTTTTATCGTATCTGGTAGGTTGGTTGTTATTTAATAGTACTAAATTGTTTGTTTCTATCCATTCTGATATTAGTTTGCCGTGATTATCTAGTTTATCTCCCGTGCCCCAGGAAGGGTGGTGGGCGTTGAAGTCTCCTAGGAAGATGGTAGATTTGTTGCCTATCTTTTTGAGTATGTTTAGATCCTCCGGTTGGATTTTCTGTTGTTGCCAGTGGTAAATGTTTATGATGTTTATTTTTTGGTTTTTAAGGGTGATTTGGATACCATTGGCTTCTAGGTTTGGGGTGTTTATTTTGATTTCCTCGTAACTTATGTCTTCTCTAATCAGTATTAGTAGGCCACCTGATGCTCTAATTGTTTTGTTTTTAGGTCTATCATGTCTGACTATGTTGTAGTTTGGTAGGTAGAATTTGGATTTATTGGAGAATTTAGTTTCCTGGATGCACGCTATATGTGGTCCTTGTTTTAGTTTAAATCTAGCTTTTAATTCGTGGCTGTGGGAGTTAAGCCCGTCCGCATTCCACTGAAAGATATTTAGGCCTGTCATTATTTGGGCTTTTAGTGTTTGGAGATTATGGATTTATTGTTTGTTTGGATTGTCTATAGTCCTGCGGTTGCTGTTGAGTAGTTTGTAAGAAATTCCTTGTAACTTTGAGTGGTCAGTTTTAGGTTTAGGGCTACTTTGTGAAGATTTTTGGAGCTAGCCTCTGGGTTTATTTGTTTGAGCATGTAGGCCAGTAAGATTGTGATGTTGTTTAGTTTGGAAGTTATGGGGGTTTGGGGTTGAGATTGGATTTTGCGTTTGCGGTTTTTAAATTTTTTAGGTGCTGATCGGGTAATTTCAATTTCGTTTGCATTATCTTCAGTATCGTATTCGTCTTCGTCTATATTGCTTCGGTTTATCTCCTCACTCTCCATGGGGGTTGTTTGTGTGTTTGGTAGTGCTTGCGTGTGCGTGCTGGGTATGTCCATGGGTTGAGTGCTGTTTGTGTCTTCGGGTAGTGCTTGCTCGTGTGTGGTTGTTGTTGCCCTGGTGGCTGCGGGTGGTATGGTGTTGGGTAGGGTTGAGGCGTGTGAGGTGCGGTTTGTTTTGCTTGCGGGTGTGGATGCAGCGAGTGGCTGTGGTGTGGCGAAAGTTTGGGGGTTGCGTGGGTGGTGGTTGAGTGTGGTTGTTGCTTGGGGGATTACCTTGGGGATGCCATCCCATGGGGATTGTAGGTGTCCGTCGTTGTTTGGTTGCGGTGTGGGTAAGAGTGGATTGTTTGTATGCTGTGTTTGTTTTCTTGTTTGGAGTTTGGCCGAGTCAATGTCGATGTGTTTGTTGGCCTGTTGGGTGAGGGTGTGTCTGTGGGGGCATTTGTTGGAGAGAGAGGAGTGATTAGTTGCTTTACAATGTATGCACCAGGGAGCGCAGGCTCCTGGGCATTGGGTTTGAGCACAAGTCCTACATTTGGTTTTTTTAAATGTACAGGTGTTAGCAGTATGATTGTATTGTAAACAGTTTGAGCATTGTTTTACTTGCTTAATGTAGGGTTTAACCTCTAGTTTAGTAGAAGCGCCGAAAGAGATGAAGTTTGGGGCTTGAGGGTATTTTTCTGATTTCTGAAAGTTTATGATAACAATTGGTGTGTTTGTAGTTTTGCCGTTTCTGTTTGAAGTTATTCTCCTGGTGCTGGTTATTTTGGGTTGAAGAAGGGTATGGTTATTTAGGTTGGCTTCATCTGTGTAAAGTGCTAAGTCTTCATCTGATTCCCTAGGATTTACTCTGATTACGCCTCTAGTATAAAGTTGCCAATTTGGGTTTTGATGGGTTACTGTAAATTGGAAGATCTCCGTTACTTTTTTAGCTAAGTTTAGTGATTCTAGGTCCGGAAAGATAATTTGGTATCCTTTGTGTGCCTCTCTGATTTTGTTGTATTGGATTTTTTGTTTTTTAAACCAGAGTCTTACAACCACTAATAATTGTAAGTACTAATATCAGCTGGCACTTCAACACAAGCAGGTGTCTTGTAAACTTGAATTCATCCGTATAAATTCCACTTTAGTTGAAACATGAAAATAGTTGACTGTGTGTATGACACTAGACTATGGCCTTCACTTTGTGGAATAATTATTAACAATTAAAACGCGATAGAAATGAGATTATTTACATTTTAGTGTGCTCATCGAGGACAAGGGAGACAACTTTCAAGAAAACACTCACAAAATGTGAAGTTGAGAAAATATATTGTATTTTTGGTTTGATTTTGTTTGGGAGAGATGGAACGCAGACCCAGACACACATGAAGTGCAACACCAGTCCACACGATGCATGATCAGGTAAGTTTACAACCACTAATAATTTTAAATACTAATATCAGCTGGCACTTCAACACAAGCAGGTGTCTTGTAAACTTGAATTCATCCGTATAAATTCCACTTTAGTTGAAACATGAAAATAGTTGACTGTGTGTATGACACTAGACTATGGCCTTCACTTTGTGGAATAATTATTAACAATAAAAACGCGATAGAAATGAGATTATTTACATTTTAGTGTGCTCATCGAGGACAAGGGAGACAACTTTCAAGAAAACACTCACAAAATGTGAAGTTGAAAAAATATATACTATTTTTGGTTTGATTTTGTTTGGGAGAGGTGGAACGCAGACCCAGACATACATGAAGTGCACACCAGTCCACACGATTGCATGATCAGGTAAGTTTACAACCACTAATAATTGTAAGTACTAATATCAGCTGGCACTTCAACACAAGCAGGTGTCTTGTAAACTTGAATTCATCCGTATAAATTCCACTTTAGTTGAAACATGAAAATAGTTGACTGTGTGTATGACACTAGACTATGGCCTTCACTTTGTGGAATAATTATTAACAATAAAAACGCGATAGAAATGAGATTATTTACATTTTAGTGTGCTCATCGAGGACAAGGGAGACAAATTTCAAGAAAACACTCAAAAATAGTGAAGTTGAGAAAATATATTGTATTTTTGGTTTGATTTTGTTGGGGAGAGGTGGAACGCAGACCCAGACATACATGAAGTGCACACCAGTCCACACGATGCATGATCAGGTAAGTTTACAACCACTAATAATTTTAAGTACTAATATCAGCTGGCACTTCAACACAAGCAGGTGTCTTGTAAACTTGAATTCATCCGTATAAATTCCACTTTAGTTGAAACATGAAAACAGTTGACTGTGTGTATGACACTAGACTATGGCCTTCACTTTGTGGAATAATTATTAACAATTAAAACGCTATAGAAATGAGATTATTTACATTTTAGTGTGCTCATCGAGGACAAGGGAGACAACTTTCAAGAAAACACTCACAAAATGTGAAGTTGAAAAAATATATACTATTTTTGGTTTGATTTTGTTTGGGAGATGTGGAACGCAGACCCAGACATACATGAAGTGCACACCAGTCCACACGATTGCATGATCAGGTAAGTTTACAACCACTAATAATTTTAAGTACTAATATCAGCTGGCACTTCAACACAAGCAGGTGTCTTGTAAACTTGAATTCATCCGTATAAATTCCACTTTAGTTGAAACATGAAAATAGTTGACTGTGTGTATGACACTAGACTATGGCCTTCACTTTGTGGAATAATTATTAACAATTAAAACGCTATAGAAATGAGATTATTTACATTTTAGTGTGCTCATCGAGGACAAGGGAGACAACTTTCAAGAAAACACTCACAAAATGTGAAGTTGAAAAAATATATACTATTTTTGGTTTGATTTTGTTTGGGAGATGTGGAACGCAGACCCAGACATACATGAAGTGCACACCAGTCCACACGATTGCATGATCAGGTAAGTTTACAACCACTAATAATTTTAAGTACTAATATCAGCTGGCACTTCAACACAAGCAGGTGTCTTGTAAACTTGAATTCATCCGTATAAATTCCACTTTAGTTGAAACATGAAAATAGTTGACTGTGTGTATGACACTAGACTATGGCCTTCACTTTGTGGAATAATTATTAACAATAAAAACGCGATAGAAATGAGATTATTTACATTTTAGTGTGCTCATCGAGGACAAGGGAGACAACTTTCAAGAAAACACTCACAAAATGTGAAGTTGAAAAAATATATACTATTTTTGGTTTGATTTTGTTTGGGAGAGATGGAACGCAGACCCAGACATACATGAAGTGCACACCAGTCCACACGATTGCATGATCAGGTAAGTTTACAACCACTAATAATTTTAAGTACTAATAACAGCTGGCACTTCAACACAAGCAGGTGTCTTGTAAACTTGAATTCATCCGTATAAATTCCACTTTAGTTGAAACATGAAAATAGTTGACTGTGTGTATGACACTAGACTATGGCCTTCACTTTGTGGAATAATTATTAATAATTAAAACGCGATAGAAATGAGATTATTTACATTTTAGTGTGCTCATCGAGGACAAGGGAGACAACTTTCAAGAAAACACTCACAAAATGTGAAGTTGAGAAAATATATTGTATTTTTGGTTTGATTTTGTTTGGGAGAGATGGAACGCAGACCCAGACATACATGAAGTGCAACACCAGTCCATACGATGCATGATCAGGTAAGTTTACAACCACTAATAATTTTAAGTACTTATATCAGCTGGCACTTCAACACAAGCAGGTGTCTTGTAAACTTGAATTCATCCGTATAAATTCCACTTTAGTTGAAACATGAAAATAGTTGACTGTGTGTATGACACTAGACTATGGCCTTCACTTTGTGGAATAATTATTAACAATTAAAACGCTATAGAAATGAGATTATTTACATTTTAGTGTGCTCATCGAGGACAAGGGAGACAACTTTCAAGAAAACACTCACAAAATGTGAAGTTGAAAAAATATATACTATTTTTGGTTTGATTTTGTTTGGGAGATGTGGAACGCAGACCCAGACATACATGAAGTGCACACCAGTCCACACGATTGCATGATCAGGTAAGTTTACAACCACTAATAATTGTAAGTACTAATATCAGCTGGCACTTCAACACAAGCAGGTGTCTTGTAAACTTGAATTCATCCGTATAAATTCCACTTTAGTTGAAACATGAAAATAGTTGACTGTGTATATGACACTAGACTATGGCCTTCACTTTGTGGAATAATTATTAACAATTAAAACGCGATAGAAATGAGATTATTTACATTTTAGTGTGCTCATCGAGGACAAGGGAGACAACTTTCAAGAAAACACTCACAAAATGTGAAGTTGAAAAAATATATACTATTTTTGGTTTGATTTTGTTTGGGAGATGTGGAACGCAGACCCAGACATACATGAAGTGCACACCAGTCCACACGATTGCATGATCAGGTAAGTTTACAACCACTAATAATTTTAAGTACTAATATCAGCTGGCACTTCAACACAAGCAGGTGTCTTGTAAACTTGAATTCATCCGTATAAATTCCACTTTAATTGAAACATGAAAATAGTTGACTGTGTGTATGACACTAGACTATGGCCTTCACTTTGTGGAATAATTATTAATAATTAAAACGCGATAGAAATGAGATTATTTACATTTTAGTGTGCTCATCGAGGACAAGGGAGACAACTTTCAAGAAAACACTCACAAAATGTGAAGTTGAGAAAATATATTGTATTTTTGGTTTGATTTTGTTTGGGAGAGATGGAACGCAGACCCAGACATACATGAAGTGCAACACCAGTCCATACGATGCATGATCAGGTAAGTTTACAACCACTAATAATTTTAAGTACTAATATCAGCTGGCACTTCAACACAAGCAGATGTCTTGTAAACTTGAATTCATCCGTATAAATTCCACTTTAGTTGAAACATGAAAATAGTTGACTGTGTGTATGACACTAGACTATGGCCTTCACTTTGTGGAATAATTATTAACAATTAAAACGCTATAGAAATGAGATTATTTACATTTTAGTGTGCTCATCGAGGACAAGGGAGACAACTTTCAAGAAAACACTCACAAAATGTGAAGTTGAAAAAATATATACTATTTTTGGTTTGATTTTGTTTGGGAGATGTGGAACGCAGACCCAGACATACATGAAGTGCACACCAGTCCACACGATTGCATGATCAGGTAAGTTTACAACCACTAATAATTGTAAGTACTAATATCAGCTGGCACTTCAACACAAGCAGGTGTCTTGTAAACTTGAATTCATCCGTATAAATTCCACTTTAGTTGAAACATGAAAATAGTTGACTGTGTATATGACACTAGACTATGGCCTTCACTTTGTGGAATAATTATTAACAATTAAAACGCGATAGAAATGAGATTATTTACATTTTAGTGTGCTCATCGAGGACAAGGGAGACAACTTTCAAGAAAACACTCACAAAATGTGAAGTTGAAAAAATATATACTATTTTTGGTTTGATTTTGTTTGGGAGATGTGGAACGCAGACCCAGACATACATGAAGTGCACACCAGTCCACACGATTGCATGATCAGGTAAGTTTACAACCACTAATAATTTTAAGTACTAATATCAGCTGGCACTTCAACACAAGCAGGTGTCTTGTAAACTTGAATTCATCCGTATAAATTCCACTTTAATTGAAACATGAAAATAGTTGACTGTGTGTATGACACTAGACTATGGCCTTCACTTTGTGGAATAATTATTAATAATTAAAACGCGATAGAAATGAGATTATTTACATTTTAGTGTGCTCATCGAGGACAAGGGAGACAACTTTCAAGAAAACACTCACAAAATGTGAAGTTGAAAAAATATATACTATTTTTGGTTTGATTTTGTTTGGGAGATGTGGAACGCAGACCCAGACATACATGAAGTGCACACCAGTCCACACGATTGCATGATCAGGTAAGTTTACAACCACTAATAATTGTAAGTACTAATATCAGCTGGCACTTCAACACAAGCAGGTGTCTTGTAAACTTGAATTCATCCGTATAAATTCCACTTTAGTTGAAACATGAAAATAGTTGACTGTGTGTATGACACTAGACTATGGCCTTCACTTTGTGGAATAATTATTAACAATTAAAACGCTATAGAAATGAGATTATTTACATTTTAGTGTGCTCATCGAGGACAAGGGAGACAACTTTCAAGAAAACACTCACAAAATGTGAAGTTGAGAAAATATATTGTATTTTTGGTTTGATTTTGTTGGGGAGAGATGGAACGCAGACCCAGACATACATGAAGTGCACACCAGTCCACACGATGCATGATCAGGTAAGTTTACAACCACTAATAATTTTAAGTACTAATATCAGCTGGCACTTCAACACAAGCAGGTGTCTTGTAAACTTGAATTCATCCGTATAAATTCCACTTTAGTTGAAACATGAAAATAGTTGACTGTGTATATGACACTAGACTATGGCCTTCACTTTGTGGAATAATTATTAACAATTAAAACGCGATAGAAATGAGATTATTTACATTTTAGTGTGCTCATCGAGGACAAGGGAGACAACTTTCAAGAAAACACTCACAAAATGTGAAGTTGAAAAAATATATACTATTTTTGGTTTGATTTTGTTTGGGAGATGTGGAACGCAGACCCAGACATACATGAAGTGCACACCAGTCCACACGATTGCATGATCAGGTAAGTTTACAACCACTAATAATTTTAAGTACTAATATCAGCTGGCACTTCAACACAAGCAGGTGTCTTGTAAACTTGAATTCATCCGTATAAATTCCACTTTAATTGAAACATGAAAATAGTTGACTGTGTGTATGACACTAGACTATGGCCTTCACTTTGTGGAATAATTATTAATAATTAAAACGCGATAGAAATGAGATTATTTACATTTTAGTGTGCTCATCGAGGACAAGGGAGACAACTTTCAAGAAAACACTCACAAAATGTGAAGTTGAGAAAATATATTGTATTTTTGGTTTGATTTTGTTTGGGAGAGATGGAACGCAGACCCAGACATACATGAAGTGCAACACCAGTCCATACGATGCATGATCAGGTAAGTTTACAACCACTAATAATTTTAAGTACTAATATCAGCTGGCACTTCAACACAAGCAGGTGTCTTGTAAACTTGAATTCATCCGTATAAATTCCACTTTAGTTGAAACATGAAAATAGTTGACTGTGTGTATGACACTAGACTATGGCCTTCACTTTGTGGAATAATTATTAACAATTAAAACGCTATAGAAATGAGATTATTTACATTTTAGTGTGCTCATCGAGGACAAGGGAGACAACTTTCAAGAAAACACTCACAAAATGTGAAGTTGAAAAAATATATACTATTTTTGGTTTGATTTTGTTTGGGAGATGTGGAACGCAGACCCAGACATACATGAAGTGCACACCAGTCCACACGATTGCATGATCAGGTAAGTTTACAACCACTAATAATTGTAAGTACTAATATCAGCTGGCACTTCAACACAAGCAGGTGTCTTGTAAACTTGAATTCATCCGTATAAATTCCACTTTAGTTGAAACATGAAAATAGTTGACTGTGTATATGACACTAGACTATGGCCTTCACTTTGTGGAATAATTATTAACAATTAAAACGCGATAGAAATGAGATTATTTACATTTTAGTGTGCTCATCGAGGACAAGGGAGACAACTTTCAAGAAAACACTCACAAAATGTGAAGTTGAAAAAATATATACTATTTTTGGTTTGATTTTGTTTGGGAGATGTGGAACGCAGACCCAGACATACATGAAGTGCACACCAGTCCACACGATTGCATGATCAGGTAAGTTTACAACCACTAATAATTTTAAGTACTAATATCAGCTGGCACTTCAACACAAGCAGGTGTCTTGTAAACTTGAATTCATCCGTATAAATTCCACTTTAATTGAAACATGAAAATAGTTGACTGTGTGTATGACACTAGACTATGGCCTTCACTTTGTGGAATAATTATTAATAATTAAAACGCGATAGAAATGAGATTATTTACATTTTAGTGTGCTCATCGAGGACAAGGGAGACAACTTTCAAGAAAACACTCACAAAATGTGAAGTTGAAAAAATATATACTATTTTTGGTTTGATTTTGTTTGGGAGATGTGGAACGCAGACCCAGACATACATGAAGTGCACACCAGTCCACACGATTGCATGATCAGGTAAGTTTACAACCACTAATAATTGTAAGTACTAATATCAGCTGGCACTTCAACACAAGCAGGTGTCTTGTAAACTTGAATTCATCCGTATAAATTCCACTTTAGTTGAAACATGAAAATAGTTGACTGTGTGTATGACACTAGACTATGGCCTTCACTTTGTGGAATAATTATTAATAATTAAAACGCGATAGAAATGAGATTATTTACATTTTAGTGTGCTCATCGAGGACAAGGGAGACAACTTTCAAGAAAACACTCACAAAATGTGAAGTTGAAAAAATATATACTATTTTTGGTTTGATTTTGTTTGGGAGATGTGGAACGCAGACCCAGACATACATGAAGTGCACACCAGTCCACACGATTGCATGATCAGGTAAGTTTACAACCACTAATAATTGTAAGTACTAATATCAGCTGGCACTTCAACACAAGCAGGTGTCTTGTAAACTTGAATTCATCCGTATAAATTCCACTTTAGTTGAAACATGAAAATAGTTGACTGTGTGTATGACACTAGACTATGGCCTTCACTTTGTGGAATAATTATTAATAATTAAAACGCGATAGAAATGAGATTATTTACATTTTAGTGTGCTCATCGAGGACAAGGGAGACAACTTTCAAGAAAACACTCACAAAATGTGAAGTTGAAAAAATATATACTATTTTTGGTTTGATTTTGTTTGGGAGATGTGGAACGCAGACCCAGACATACATGAAGTGCACACCAGTCCATACGATTGCATGATCAGGTAAGTTTACAACCACTAATAATTTTAAGTACTAATATCAGCTGGCACTTCAACACAAGCAGGTGTCTTGTAAACTTGAATTCATCCGTATAAATTCCACTTTAGTTGAAACATGAAAATAGTTGACTGTGTGTAAGACACTAGACTATGGCCTTCACTTTGTGGAATAATTATTAATAATTAAAACGCGATAGAAATGAGATTATTTACATTTTAGTGTGCTCATCGAGGACAAGGGAGACAACTTTCAAGAAAACACTCACAAAATGTGAAGTTGAAAAAATATATACTATTTTTGGTTTGATTTTGTTTGGGAGAGATGGAACGCAGACCCAGACATACATGAAGTGCACACCAGTCCACACGATTGCATGATCAGGTAAGTTTACAACCACTAATAATTGTAAGTACTAATATCAGCTGGCACTTCAACACAAGCAGGTGTCTTGTAAACTTGAATTCATCCGTATAAATTCCACTTTAGTTGAAACATGAAAATAGTTGACTGTGTGTATGACACTAGACTATGGCCTTCACTTTGTGGAATAATTATTAACAATTAAAACGCGATAGAAATGAGATTATTTACATTTTAGTGTGCTCATCGAGGACAAGGGAGACAACTTTCAAGAAAACACTCACAAAATGTGAAGTTGAGAAAATATATTGTATTTTTGGTTTGATTTTGTTGGGGAGAGATGGAACGCAGACCCAGACATACATGAAGTGCACACCAGTCCACACGATGCATGATCAGGTAAGTTTACAACCACTAATAATTTTAAGTACTAATATCAGCTGGCACTTCAACACAAGCAGGTGTCTTGTAAACTTGAATTCATCCGTAGAAATTCCACTTTAGTTGAAACATGAAAATAGTTGACTGTGTGTATGACACTAGACTATGGCCTTCACTTTGTGGAATAATTATTAACAATAAAAACGCGATAGAAATGAGATTATTTACATTTTAGTGTGCTCATCGAGGACAAGGGAGACAACTTTCAAGAAAACACTCACAAAATGTGAAGTTGAAAAAATATATACTATTTTTGGTTTGATTTTGTTTGGGAGAGATGGAACGCAGACCCAGACATAAATGAAGTGCACACCAGTCCACACGATTGCATGATCAGGTAAGTTTACAACCACTAATAATTTTAAGTACTAATAACAGCTGGCACTTCAACACAAGCAGGTGTCTTGTAAACTTGAATTCATCCGTATAAATTCCACTTTAGTTGAAACATGAAAATAGTTGACTGTGTGTATGACACTAGACTATGGCCTTCACTTTGTGGAATAATTATTAACAATTAAAACGCGATAGAAATGAAATTATTTACAATTTAGTGTGCTCATCGAGGACAAGGGAGACAACTTTCAAGAAAACACTCACAAAATGTGAAGTTGAGAAAATATATTGTATTTTTGGTTTGATTTTGTAGGGGAGAGATGGAACGCAGACCCAGACACAAATGAAGTGCAACACCAGTCCACACGATTGCATGATCAGGTAAGTTTACAACCACTAATAATTTTAAGTACTAATATCAGCTGGCACTTCAACACAAGCAGGTGTCTTGTAAACTTGAATTCATCCGTATAAATTCCACTTTAGTTGAAACATGAAAATAGTTGACTGCGTGTATGACACTAGACTATGGCCTTCACTTTGTGGAATAATTATTAACAATTAAAACGCGATAGAAATGAGATTATTTACATTTTAGTGTGCTCATCGAGGACAAGGGAGACAACTTTCAAGAAAACACTCACAAAATGTGAAGTTGAGAAAATATATTGTATTTTTGGTTTGATTTTGTTTGGGAGAGATGGAACGCAGACCCAGACACACATGAAGTGCAACACCAGTCCACACGATGCATGATCAGGTAAGTTTACAACCACTAATAATTGTAAGTACTAATATCAGCTGGCACTTCAACACAAGCAGGTGTCTTGTAAACTTGAATTCATCCGTATAAATTCCACTTTAGTTGAAACATGAAAATAGTTGACTGTGTGTATGACACTAGACTATGGCCTTCACTTTGTGGAATAATTATTAACAATGAAAACGCGATAGAAATGAGATTATTTACATTTTAGTGTGCTCATCGAGGACAAGGGAGACAACTTTCAAGAAAACACTCACAAAATGTGAAGTTGAAAAAATATATACTATTTTTGGTTTGATTTTGTTTGGGAGAGATGGAACGCAGACCCAGACATAAATGAAGTGCACACCAGTCCACACGATTGCATGATCAGGTAAGTTTACAACCACTAATAATTTTAAGTACTAATAACAGCTGGCACTTCAACACAAGCAGGTGTCTTGTAAACTTGAATTCATCCGTATAAATTCCACTTTAGTTGAAACATGAAAATAGTTGACTGTGTGTATGACACTAGACTATGGCCTTCACTTTGTGGAATAATTATTAATAATTAAAACGCGATAGAAATGAGATTATTTACATTTTAGTGTGCTCATCGAGGACAAGGGAGACAACTTTCAAGAAAACACTCACAAAATGTGAAGTTGAGAAAATATATTGTATTTTTGGTTTGATTTTGTTGGGGAGAGATGGAACGCAGACCCAGACATACATGAAGTGCAACACCAGTCCATACGATGCATGATCAGGTAAGTTTACAACCACTAATAATTTTAAGTACTAATATCAGCTGGCACTTCAACACAAGCAGGTGTCTTGTAAACTTGAATTCATCCGTATAAATTCCACTTTAGTTGAAACATGAAAATAGTTGACTGTGTGTATGACACTAGACTATGGCCTTCACTTTGTGGAATAATTATTAACAATTAAAACGCTATAGAAATGAGATTATTTACATTTTAGTGTGCTCATCGAGGACAAGGGAGACAACTTTCAAGAAAACACTCACAAAATGTGAAGTTGAAAAAATATATACTATTTTTGGTTTGATTTTGTTTGGGAGATGTGGAACGCAGACCCAGACATACATGAAGTGCACACCAGTCCACACGATTGCATGATCAGGTAAGTTTACAACCACTAATAATTGTAAGTACTAATATCAGCTGGCACTTCAACACAAGCAGGTGTCTTGTAAACTTGAATTCATCCGTATAAATTCCACTTTAGTTGAAACATGAAAATAGTTGACTGTGTGTATGACACTAGACTATGGCCTTCACTTTGTGGAATAATTATTAACAATTAAAACGCGATAGAAATGAGATTATTTACATTTTAGTGTGCTCATCGAGGACAAGGGAGACAACTTTCAAGAAACCACTCACAAAATGTGAAGTTGAAAAAATATATACTATTTTTGGTTTGATTTTGTTTGGGAGCTGTGGAACGCAGACCCAGACATATATGAAGTGCACACCAGTCCACACGATTGCATGATCAGGTAAGTTTACAACCACTAATAATTTTAGTACTAATATCAGCTGGCACTTCAACACAAGCAGGTGTCTTGTAAACTTGAATTCATCCGTATAAATTCCACTTTAGTTGAAACATGAAAATAGTTGACTGTGTGTATGACACTAGACTATGGCCTTCACTTTGTGGAATAATTATTAACAATTAAAACGCCATAGAAATGAGATTATTTACATTTTAGTGTGCTCATCGAGGACAAGGGAGACAACTTTCAAGAAAACACTCACAAAATGTGAAGTTGAGAAAATATATTGTATTTTTGGTTTGATTTTGTAGGGGAGAGATGGAACGCAGACCCAGACACAAATGAAGTGCACACCAGTCCACACGATGCATGATCAGGTAAGTTTACAACCACTAATAATTTTAAGTACTAATATCAGCTGGCACTTCAACACAAGCAGGTGTCTTGTAAACTTGAATTCATCCGTATAAATTCCACTTTAGTTGAAACATGAAAATAGTTGACTGTGTGTATGACACTAGACTATGGCCTTCACTTTGTGGAATAATTATTAACAATAAAAACGCGATAGAAATGAGATTATTTACATTTTAGTGTGCTCATCGAGGACAAGGGAGACAACTTTCAAGAAAACACTCACAAAATGTGAAGTTGAAAAAATATATACTATTTTTGGTTTGATTTTGTTTGGGAGAGATGGAACGCAGACCCAGACATACATGAAGTGCACACCAGTCCACACGATTGCATGATCAGGTAAGTTTACAACCACTAATAATTTTAAGTACTAATATCAGCTGGCACTTCAACACAAGCAGGTGTCTTGTAAACTTGAATTCATCCGTATAAATTCAACTTTAGTTGAAACATGAAAATAGTTGACTGTGTGTATGACACTAGACTATGGCCTTCACTTTGTGGAATAATTATTAACAATTAAAACGCGATAGAAATGAAATTATTTACATTTTAGTGTGCTCATCGAGGACAAGGGAGACAACTTTCAAGAAAACACTCACAAAATGTGAAGTTGAGAAAATATATTGTATTTTTGGTTTGATTTTGTAGGGGAGAGATGGAACGCAGACCCAGACACAAATGAAGTGCAACACCAGTCCACACGACGCATAATCAGGTAAGTTTACAACCACTTACTTACTTACTTACTTACTTTGGAGATTTAACGTGCGCTTTCCGACTGATGCGTATTTCGCACACGGGCCCGGCCAGGCCATTTAATGTGTTTCCGAAAGGGGCGAAGGTGGTCTGTGGAACCCAAGAGGGGGGTTTTAGGGGTTGCTTATATAGAATTTGGGAATTTTGAGATTTGGAATAGATGCCGATGGGATTGGGGAGGAGAACTAAGGGAGCTGGGTATGGTGGATGTTTGTTTGTTTATGTGATTTTGATTTGGTGAGTTATTGTGTTTTTAGATGCGTTTTATTAGTTCCGTTTTGATTAAGAATACGCCTAAGGCCTTGAAGTTTTCTAGTTTATTTTGTGGGTTTAGAATTGCTTCTAGAGTTAGAGCCTTGTTTAGATTGAGGGTGGTTTGTAATGCGTTTCGATGTGTTAGGTAGTGTGTGCAGTGGATGAGTGCGTGTTCTGGGGTTTCTGGTTGTTTGCAGTGTGGGCAGTTACCTGTAGTGTGTTTTTTGAAATTTTTTTGGTGGTTATTTAGGTTGGTGTGTCCTGTTTGGAGTTTAGTGATTACTCTGTCGATTTTTTTGGATGGATGGAGAATTTTTGGTTTGGTTAGTGGTTTGCTGAGCACTTTTTTGATTTGGCTATTTGAGTTTAGATATAGGTTATGCCATTTTTTGGTGATTTTTTGCTTGTTTACACTTTTAATTTCTGATTTTGAGATGGGTAAGTTTAAGCTTATTTCTGGGATTTTGAGGGATAGTTTAGTTGCTTTATCGGCGTTTTCATTACCGTATATTCCTACGTGGGCGGGTATCCACAAGAAGGTTATTTGTTTGCCTGCCTTAGTTAGGTCGTTGGAGCTTTTAAGTATTTGATTTATTAATTTAGGTCGGTTTTTGGTATTTTTGTTTTGGATGGCTTGCAGTCCACTTAGGGAGTCGGTAAGTATTAGGATTTTTTTGTGGTTTTTGGATTCTTGATTATGGAGGGCTGAGGCCATGCCCATTAGTTCTGCCGTGAATATTGATTGGTTGTTTGGGAGTCGGAAGGATTGTGTAGTTTTAGTTGGTTGTGTGGTATGGACTCCGAAACCTGTGTGTTTGGAGGTCGGATCTGAGGATCCGTCCGTGTAAATGTGACACCAATTTGGCCAATTTTCGTGTATGTATGCTAGTGTGGTAGTTTTAGCTATGTTTGGGTCGGTTTGTTTATTTATTTGGCTAGCTAGTGTTGTGTCTATTTTGGGTATTTTAAGTTTAGGGGTGAAGATATTTGATTGTTTGCAGTTTTGTTTAAGATTTTTAATTTGGTGTTCATTTAGGTAGTTTGTTATTCTTTGGGATATTGGGGTAAGTAAGGGGTGTTTACGAGCTAGAGCTTGGTTTTTGGGGCTGATGTTTTGGTTTATTAAGTTTTGGATGAGAGGGTTTGATTGGGACGCGGCCCAGAAATTTAAGCTTAGCTGTTCCCTGCGTAGACTTAGTGGCATTTCTCCTGTTAAGGCCTGAAGTGAGGTGTAGGAGGTGCCATGTTGGGTGCGTGTAATTAGTTTGAGAGCCTGATATTGTATTGAGTCAAGTTTTTTAGATAGAGAGTTGTTTAGGGTGTTGTATATGGCGCAGCCGTAGTCTAGTTTTGATCTAATTAGTGATATGTAGAGAGAGAGGAGGGTATCTTTGGATGCTCCCCAGTTAGAAGCAGTTAGGCATCTTAGGGTGTTTAGGTCTTTACTGCATTTAGTTGTTAGGTTTTGGATGTGAGCATCCCAGGTGAGATGTTCATCGAAAATAAGTCCTAGGAATTTGGTTTGTTTTTGAAATTTGATTGTTTGATTGTTTAGCTGGAGGATTGGGGAGGCGGGTTTCATGTTTTTATGTTTGAATACTATTCCTGTTGTTTTTTCTGAGTTAAGGGAGAAGCCCCATTTGTCAGCCCACTGTTGTATTTTATTAAGAGATTTTTGGAGTAAATTTTGGACCATGTTCATGCTTTTAGTGCGAATTTTGATGTGTTTACTTTAGGGGATAGGCCCTCGAATAGATCGTTTATCATTATATTGAAGAGGGTGGGGCTGAGGATACTGCCCTGTGGAGTACCATTTTCTAGGGGACATTGGTCCGATAGAGTTTGGTCTATACCCACGGTTATTTTACGATTGTTTAGGAAGTCCTGGATGTAGTTTATTATCTGACCTTTGAGTCCTATTTTTTTAAGTTTTTGTATTAGCCCATCGTGCCATACCATGTCGAAAGCTTTAGAGAAGTCTAAGAAGATGCCTGTGGTATATTGTTTATTTAGCTGTCCTGTCTTAATATCTTGTTCTAGTCGGGTAAGGTTATCTAGGGTTGAGCGGCCAGGAGTGAAACCGCTTTGATCTGGGTTTATGATGTTATTTTGGGTTAAGTAATGTTGTAATCTATTTTTAGCCATTGATTCCATTACTTTACATAAGTTTGAAGTTAGGGATATTGGTCTATATGAGTTAGCTTGATTAGCTGGTTTATTAGGTTTAGGGATTGGTATGACTAGGGCCTGTTTCCAGGGAGTAGGAACCTGTCCGTTTAGGTAGATGAGATTGTATAGTTTGAGTAGTGCCTGGAGTAGTTTTAGGGGGAGTTTTTTAATTATTTGGTAAGAAGTTAGGTCTAATCCTGGGGCTGTGCCCTTTTTTTTTTTTGGATTACGTAGAGGAGCTCCTCCATTGTGTAGGGTTGATTTATTTCTAGATTGTTATTGTTTGGTTCTTTTGTGGGTTTGTTTTCTGTTTTAAGTTTATCTTGGAATTTTTTACTGAAGTTGGTGTTACTGCTAACGGCCGAAAAGTGGTTGGCGAGATTATTTGCTTTTTGGGCGGGGTTGGTTGAGTTGTCAATGTTAGGGTTTTTTTTATGTCGTTTTAAGCCTCTGATGGCGTGGATTTTGCGCCAGACCGTTCTGGCATCTGTACGGTTATTTATACCTTCGCAGAATTTTTTCCAGTCTCTACTTTTGGCTATTTGGACTAGTTTTTGAACCTGGTGGTTTAGTTCGTGGGCTATGTTTAAATATTTGTAGTCGCGTTTTGCTTTATTGAAGGCTGATTTACGTTTTCGTCTAGTCTGTTCTATTTCCTCATTCCACCATGGTACCGTCGGTTTGCCTGTCTTAGATGTTTTGAAGGGGATGGAGGTTTTGGCTGCGTTTATTATATAGTCTGTTAGGTTTTTACAATAGGTTTCTGGATCATTATTTTCTATTTCGTTTAGGTTAGCTTCGTTGCAGATATCTTGGAATTGGTCCCAGTTAGCTTTATTGTAATGGAATTTTGGTTCTTGGTTTTCTGTTTGGATTGGTACGTTTGTATTTCCTATGGTTATGTTTATGGGGAAGTGGTCACTACCTAGCGGGACGTCGTGCACTTCCCATTGAGTACTTTGGGCTAGATCTGCGGTGCATATGGTTAGGTCGATAGCCGACATTTTTTGGTTTATCTTATCGTACCTCGTGGGTTGGTTGCTATTAAGGAGTACTAGGTCGTTTGTTTCTATCCATTCGGAGATTAATTTGCCATGATTATCTATTTTATCATCTATGCTCCATGTAGGATGGTGAGCGTTAAAGTCTCCTAGGAATATAGTAGATTTATCGCTTATTTGGAGTAGTTTGTTTAGATCCTCAGGATGGACTTTTTGTTCCGCCCAGTGGTAAATATTTATGATGTTTATGTTTCGGTTATTTAATGTGATTTTAATGCCGTTGGCTTCTAGGTTTGGCGTGTCTATTTTTATTTCTTCGTAATTTATATCTTCCCTGATAAATATGATTAGTCCTCCTGCGGCTCTTCTTGTTTTCGGTTTAGCTCTGTCAGTTCTAACTGAGTTGTAGTTAGGTAGTGTGAATTTGGATTTTTTTGAGAATTTGGTTTCCTGTATACAAGCAATGTGAGGGCCTTTATTTAGTTTAAATTTAGTTTTTAGTTCATGGCCGTGGGAGGTGAGTCCGTTGGCGTTCCACTGAAAAATATTTAGTCCTTCGAATATTGGGTTCGGGTGATTGGTGATTTATTTTTTATTTTTTATTTTATTCGGTGAGTTCTTTTAGATGGAGGTTAAAGAGGAAGAAGGGAAGATCGGTTAATTTTAGATTGAAAGCTACTTTGTAGAAGGATTTCATGCTAGCTTTTGGTGAGTTTTGACTATGCATGTATGCTAGGAGTAAGGTGAGGTTGTTTAGGTTTTGGGTGTTGGCTGGTTGGGGAGTTTGGTTTGTTTTAGTTGGAGTAGTGTCTATTGTTTCCTCAGTAGTGGACAAATCTTCGTCATCGGTTAGATTAGGTTTAGCTGATTGAGTTTCCATGGGGGAGGCATGTGATGTGGAGGATTGTGAAGGTGTTTGTGGGATGGGTGTAGCTGATGATTTCATAGTGTTTGTGTTTTGTTGTTGTGCTTGCTTGTGGGAGAGCGTTGTTACCATATTGGCTGTAGGGTGCTTGGATGAGGGTCGTGTTGTGGTGGTCATTTTGAGGTTTGTTTTGCATGCGGGGGTTGATGTTTTGGCTATGTGAGATGTGGGAGGGTTCGTGGTTGGTTGAGTGGCTGCTTGTATGTGTGAGGTGGGTGCGGTTTCTCGGTAGGGGCCCCAGACAGAGCTGTCGGTTATGGGTGTGGTGTTTGTTTGTGGGATGGTGTTTGGGTGTGGTGTAGGGAGGAGTGGTTTAGATGCAGGTGTAGCAAATTTTCGTGTTTGGATTTTAGCCGTGTCTATGTTTATGTGTTTGTTGGCCTGCTGGGTGAGTGTGTGTCTGTATGGGCATTGGTTTGAGAGTGAAGTGTGTTGGGTGGATTTGCAGTGGATGCACCAGGGTGTGCATGTGCCTGGGCAGACTGTTTGTGCGCATTTTTTACATTTAGTTTTACGGTATGTGCATTGGGAGGCAGTGTGGTTGTATTTGAGGCACTTTGTACATTGCTTAACCTGCTTTATATAGGGTTTGACTTCTAAGTTGGTGTGGGCTCCGAAGGATATGTGTTTGGGGGCTTCAGGGAATTTAGCGGTCTTTTTGAAGTTGATTATGACAATGGAGGTTGGGACCGTTTTTCCGTTTCTAGTTGAGGTTATTCTACGCGTGCTGGTGATTAGGGGTTGAGGGTTTTGGTCTTGGTTTATGTTAGCTTCTAGAGAGTATAATTGTAAGTCCTCAGTTGTTTCCCTTGGGTTAACCCTAATTACGCCTCGTGTATATTGTTGCCAATTAGGTGTTTGTTTCATTACTGTGACGTGGAATATTTGAGTTATTTTATTTGCTGCGTTGTAAGATACAACCACTAATAATTTTAAGTACTAATATCAGCTGGCACTTCAACACAAGCAGGTGTCTTGTAAACTTGAATTCATCCGTATAAATTCCACTTTAGTTGAAACATGAAAATAGTTGACTGTGTGTATGACACTAGACTATGGCCTTCACTTTGTGGAATAATTATTAATAATTAAAACGCGATAGAAATGAGATTATTTACATTTTAGTGTGCTCATCGAGGACAAGGGAGACAACTTTCAAGAAAACACTCACAAAATGTGAAGTTGAGAAAATATATTGTATTTTTGGTTTGATTTTGTTGGGGAGAGATGGAACGCAGACCCAGACATACATGAAGTGCAACACCAGTCCATACGATGCATGATCAGGTAAGTTTACAACCACTAATAATTTTAAATACTAATATCAGCTGGCACTTCAACACAAGCAGGTGTCTTGTAAACTTGAATTCATCCGTATAAATTCCACTTTAGTTGAAACATGAAAATAGTTGACTGTGTATGACACTAGACTATGGCCTTCACTTTGTGGAATAATTATTAACAATTAAATCGCTATAGAAATGAGATTATTTACATTTTAGTGTGCTCATCGAGGACAAGGGAGACAACTTTCAAGAAAACACTCACAAAATGTGAAGTTGAAAAAATATATACTATTTTTGGTTTGATTTTGTTTGGGAGATGTGGAACGCAGACCCAGACACACATGAAGTGCACACCAGTCCACACGATTGCATGATCAGGTAAGTTTACAACCACTAATAATTGTAAGTACTAATATCAGCTGGCACTTCAACACAAGCAGGTGTCTTGTAAACTTGAATTCATCCGTATAAATTCCACTTTAGTTGAAACATGAAAATAGTTGACTGTGTGTATGACACTAGACTATGGCCTTCACTTTGTGGAATAATTATTAACAATTAAAACGCGATAGAAATGAGATTATTTACATTTTAGTGTGCTCATCGAGGACAAGGGAGACAACTTTCAAGAAAACACTCACAAAATGTGAAGTTGAGAAAATATATTGTATTTTTGGTTTGATTTTGTTGGGGAGAGATGGAACGCAGACCCAGACACAAATTAAGTGCAACGACAGTCAACACGATGCATGATCAGGTAAGTTTACAACCACTAATAATTTTAAGTACTAATATCAGCTGGCACTTCAACACAAGCAGGTGTCTTGTAAACTTGAATTCATCCTTTTAAATTCCACTTTAGTTGAAACATGAAAATAGTTGACTGTGTGTATGACACTAGACTATGGCCTTCACTTTGTGGAATAATTATTAACAATTAAAACGCGATAGAAATGAGATTATTTACATTTTAGTGTGCTCATCGAGGACAAGGCAGACAACTTTCAAGAAAACACTCACAAAATGTGAAGTTGAGAAAATATATTGTATTTTTGGTTTGATTTTGTTGGGGAGAGATAGAACGCAGACCCAGACATACATGAAGTGCAACACCAGTCCATACGATGCATGATCAGGTAAGTTTACAACCACTAATAATTGTAAGTACTAATATCAGCTGGCACTTCAACACAAGCAGGTGTCTTGTAAACTTGAATTCATCTGTATAAATTCCACTTTAGTTGAAACATGAAAATAGTTGACTGTGTGTATGACACTAGACTATGGCCTTCACTTTGTGGAATAATTATTAACAATTAAAACGCTATAGAAATGAGATTATTTACATTTTAGTGTGCTCATCGAGGACAAGGGAGACAACTTTCAAGAAAACACTCACAAAATGTGAAGTTGAAAAAATATATACTATTTTTGGTTTGATTTTGTTTGGGAGATGTGGAACGCAGACCCAGACACAAATGAAGTGCACACCAGTCCACACGATTGCATGATCAGGTAAGTTTACAACCACTAATAATTTTAAGTACTAATATCAGAAGGCCCTTCAACACAAGCAGGTGTCTTGTAAACTTGAATTCATCCGTAGAAATTCCACTTTAGTTGAAACATGAAAATAATTGACTGTGTGTATGACACTAGACTATGGCCTTCACTTTGTGGAATAATTATTAACAATAAAAACGCGACAGAAATGAGATTATTTACATTTTAGTGTGCTCATCGAGGACAAGGGAGACAACTTTCAAGAAAACACTCACAAAATGTGAAGTTGAAAAAATATATACTATTTTTGGTTTGATTTTGTTTGGGAGATGTGGAACGCAGACCCAGACATACATGAAGTGCACACCAGTCCACACGATTGCATGATCAGGTAAGTTTACAACCACTTACTTACTTACTTATATTAGGGGATTTTACGTGCGCTTTCCGACTGGAGCGTATTTCGCACACGGGCCCGGCCGGGCCATTTAGTGATATAAAAGGGGAAGCGAGAAGAGTGCAACCAAGGAGGGGGGTTTAGTGGTTGCTTATATAAAATTTTGAAATTTTGAGTTTTTTGAAGACATGCCTTGGGGGAGTGGTTGGGACTAAGGGAGTGTGTGGGGGTGAGTTGTTGTTTTTAGATGTTTAGTGTTGGTGGTTTAGTGAATTTTTAGATACGGTTTATTAGGTCTGTTTTGGTTAGGTAAATGCCTAGGGCTTTGAAGTTTTCTATTTCATTTTGGGGGTTAAGGATAGCTTCTAAGGTAAGAGCTTTATTTGGATTTAGGTTGGTTTGTAATGTTGTACGTTGGGTGAGGTAGTGGGTGCAATGTAGTAGTACGTGTTCTATTGTTTCTGGGTGAGTGCAGTGTGGGCACTTCCCGTTTGCGTGTTTTTTTAGTTTTAGAAGGTGGTTATTTAGTTTGGTGTGTCCTGTTTGGAGTTTGGTGATTATTCTATCGATTTTTTTGGAGGGATGGAGGATTTTTGGTTTGGTAAGGGTTTTTTTGAGGATTTTTAAGATTTGGGTTTTTGTGTTTTGATAGAGGTTATGCCATTTTTGGGTGATTTTACGTTTGTTTATACTTTTGATCTCTGCTTTAGATATTGGTAGCTTAAGGCTTATGTCTGGTATTTTTAGGGATTGTTTTGCGGCTTTGTCTGCGTTTTCATTCCCGTATATTCCTACGTTAGCTGGTATCCAGATAAGTATCCAGATAAGTATGTCTGTGCCTGCCTCTGTTAGTTTGTTTGCGCTTTTGAGAATTTGGTTTATTAATTTGGGGCGGTTTTTGGTGTTTTTGTTTTGGAGGGCCTGAAGTCCACTTAGTGAGTCTGAGAGTATTAAGATTTTTTTTTGGTTTTTAGTGTGATAGCTGTGGAGCGCCGTGGCGATACCCATGAGTTCTGCGGTGAAGATGGATTGGTTGTTTGGGAGTCGGAAGGATTGAGTATTTTTAACTGGTTGGGCTATGTGGACTCCGAAACCTGTGTGATTTGTGATCGGATCAGCGGATCCGTCTGTGTATATGTGACACCAATTTGGCCAGTTTTGATGAATGTAAGCTAGTGAGGTGGTTTTAGCTAGGTTTGGGTCAGTTTGTTTGTTTATTGTGTTGGCTAAGGATGTGTCTATTTTGGGGATTTTAAGTTTTGGGGTGAATACGTTTGATTGTTTGCAGTTTTGTTGTTGGTTTCCTATTTGGTGTTCGTTATGGTAGTTTATTATTCGTTGGGATATTGGAGTGAGTCGAGGGTGTTTCCTAGTTAGTGCCTGGTTTTGGGGACGTATGTTTTGGTTTAGCATGTTTTGGAGAAGGGGGTTTGAGTGAGATGCTGCCCAGAAGTTTAGTGTTAAGTGTTGTCTACGTAAATTTAGTGGCATTTCTCCTGTAAGGGCCTGCAGTGATGTGAGGGAGGTGCCATGTTGGGTTCGTGTTACTAGTTTGAGGGCTTGATATTGTATTGAATCTAGTTTTTTGGTTAGGGTTTCGTTTAGGGTATCGTATATGGCACAGCCGTAGTCTAGTTTAGATCTGATTAGGGATGTGTAGAGGCTGAGGAGGGTATCTTTAGAGGCTCCCCAGTTGGAGCCGGTTAGGCATCTTAGTGTGTTTAGATCTTTGCTACATCTGGTGGTTAGGTTTTGGACGTGAGCATCCCAGGAGAGATGCTCGTCGAAAATTAGTCCTAGGAATTTAGTTTGCTTTTGAAAATTGATTGGTTTATTGTTTAGTTTGAGGATAGGGGTGGCCTGTCTCATACTTTTGTGTTTGAATACTATTCCTGTAGTTTTTTCGGAGTTTAGGGAGAAGCCCCATTTGTCTGCCCATTTTTGTATTTTGTTTAGGGATTTTTGTAGTAAGTCCTGAGATGTTAAGATACTTTTGGAGCGGATCCAGAGGGCTCCGTCATCCGCAAATTTTGAGGTGTTTATTTTGGGGGATAAGCCATCAAATAGGTCGTTTATCATTATGTTAAAAAGTGTGGGGCTAAGAATGCTGCCTTGTGGGGTGCCGTTTTCTAGGGGACACTGCTCCGACAAGGCCTGGTCTATACCCACTGTAATTTTGCGGTTTTGGAGGAAGCTTTGGATGTAGTTAACGATTTGACCTTTAAGTCCTATTTTTTTAAGTTTTTGGATTAATCCGTTATGCCATACCATATCAAAGGCTTTAGAGAAATCCAGAAAGATGCCTGTTGTGTATTGTTTGTTTAGTTGACCGGTTTTAATATCCTGTTCGAGACGAGCGAGGTTATCTAGGGTGGAGCGGCCAGGAGTGAAACCGCTTTGATCTGAGTTTATTATGTTATTTTGAGATAGATAGTGTTGAAGTCTATTTTTGGCCATGGATTCCATTACTTTGCAAAGGTTTGAAGTAAGAGAAATTGGTCTATAAGAGTTAGCTTGGTTGGTTGGTTTACCGGGTTTCGGGATAGGTATGATTAGCGCCTCCTTCCAGGGGGTTGGTACATGGCCTTTTATGTAGATTAGATTATATAGTTTGAGTAGTGTCTGGAGTAGTTTAGGGGGGAGTTTTTTTAATATTTGGTAGGAGGTTAGGTCTAGTCCTGGGGCTGTTCCCTTTTTCCTATTTAGGAGTACATAGTTGAGTTCTTCTATTGTGTACGGCTGATTTATTTCTAGGGCGTCATTATTTGGGTCTTGGCTAGGTTTGGTTTCTGTTTTAAGTTTTAGTTGGAATTTGTCACTGAAATTGTTATTACTGCTTGTGGCCGAAAAGTGGTTTGCTAGGTTGTCTGCTTTTTCGCTAGGAGTTGTTGAGTTATTTATGTTAGGTGTCTTTTTGTGACGTTTTAGGCCTCTAACGGCGTGGATTTTACGCCAGACCGTTCTGGCGTCTGTGCGGTTGTTTAATCCCTCACAGAATTTTTTCCAGTCTCTAGTTTTTGCTATTTTAACTAGTTTTTGTACCTGGTGGTTTAGTTGGTGAGCTACTGGTATGTGGTTATGGTCGCGTTTGGCTTTGTTGAAGGCTGTTTTACGTTTTTGTCTAGTTAGTTCTATTTCCTCGTTCCACCAGGGTACAGAGGGCCTACCCGATTTATTGGTTTTTTTAAAGGGGATTGCGCTTTTGGCTGCGTTTATTATGAAGTCCGTTAGGTTTTGGCAATATATTTCTGGGTCACTATTTTCTAGTTCTACTAGGTTAGCTTGGTTGCATATGTCTTGGAATTTATCCCAGTTAGCCTGGTTGTAGTTAAATTTGGGTTCTGAACTTTCGGATTGATTTGGGACGTTAGTGTTTCCTATGGTTATGTTTATGGGGAAGTGATCACTTCCTAGGGGGGCGTCGTGAACTTCCCATTGGGTACTTTGAGCTAAGTCTGCTGTACATATGGTTAGGTCGATAGCCGACATGTCTTTATTGTTTTTATCGTATCTGGTAGGTTGGTTGTTATTTAATAGTACTAAATTGTTTGTTTCTATCCATTCTGATATTAGTTTGCCGTGATTATCTAGTTTATCTCCCGTGCCCCAGGAAGGGTGGTGGGCGTTGAAGTCTCCTAGAAAGATGGTAGATTTGTTGCCTATCTTTTTGAGTATGTTTAGATCCTCCGGTTGGATTTTCTGTTGTTGCCAGTGGTAAATGTTTATGATGTTTATTTTTTGGTTTTTAAGGGTGATTTGGATACCATTGGCTTCTAGGTTTGGGGTGTTTATTTTGATTTCCTCGTAACTTATGTCTTCTCTAATTAGTATTAGTAGACCACCTGATGCTCTAGTTGTTTTGGTTTTAGGTCGATCATGTCTGACTATGTTGTAGTTTGGTAGGTAGAATTTGGATTTATTGCTGAATTTGGTTTCCTGGATGCACGCTATATGGGGGTCCTTGTTTTAGTTTAAATCTAGCTTTTAGTTCGTGGCTGTGGGAGTTAAGCCCGTCCGCATTCCACTGAAAGATATTTAGGCCTGTCATTATTTGGGCTTTTAGTGTTTGGAGATTATGGTTTTATTGTTTGTTTTGATTGTCTATAGTCCTGCGGTTGCTGTTGAGTAGTTTGTTAGAAATTCCTTGTAACTTTGAGTGGTCAGTTTTAGGTTTAGGGCTACTTTGTGAAGATTTTTGGAGCTAGCCTCTGGGTTTATTTGTTTGAGCATATAGGCCAGTAAGATTGTGATGTTGTTTAGTTTGGAAGTTATGGGGGTTTGGGGTTGAGATTGGATTTTGCGTTTGCGGTTTTTAAATTTTTTAGGTGCTGATCGGGTAATTTCAATTTCGTTTGCATTATCTTCAGAATCGTATTCGTCTTCGTCTATATTGCTTTGGTTTACCTCCTCACTCTCCATGGGGGTTGTTTGTGTGTTTGGTGGTGCTTGCGTGTGCGTGCTGGGTATGTCCATGGGTTGAGTGCTGTTTGTGTCTTCGGGTAGTGCTTGCTCGTGTGTGGTTGTTGTTGCCCTGGTGGCTGAGGGTTGTATGGTGTTGGGTAGGGTTGAGGCGTGTGAGGTGCGGTTGGTTTTGCTTGCGGGTGTGGATGCAGCGAGTGGCTGCGGTGTGGCGAAAGTTTGGGGGTTGCGTGGGTGGTGGTTGAGTGTGGTTGTTGCTTGGGGGATTTCCTTGGTGATGCCATCACATGGGGTTTGTAGGTGTCGGTCGTTGTTTGGTTGCGGTGTGGGTAAGAGTGGATTGTTTGTATGCTGTGTTTGTTTTCTTGTTTGGAGTTTGGCCGAGTCAATGTCGATGTGTTTGTTGGCCTGTTGGGTGAGGGTGTGTCTGTGGGGGCATTTGTTGGAGAGAGAGGAGTGGTTAGTCGTTTTACAATGTATGCACCAGGGAGCGCAGGCTCCTGGGCATTGGGTTTGAGCACAAGTCCTACATTTGTTTTTTTTTAATGTACAGGCGTTAGCAGTATGATTGTATTGTAAACAGTTTGAGCATTGTTTTACTTGCTTAATGTAGGGTTTAACCTCTAGTTTAGTAGAAGCGCCGAAAGAGATGAAGTTTGGGGCTTGAGGGTATTTTTCTGATTTCTGAAAGTTTATGATAACAATTGGTGTGTTTGTAGTTTTGCCGTTTCTGTTTGAAGTTATTCTCCTTTACAACCACTAATAATTGTAAGTACTAATATCAGCTGGCACTTCAACACAAGCAGGTGTCTTGTAAACTTGAATTCATCCGTATAAATTCCACTTTAGTTGAAACATGAAAATAGTTGACTGTGTGTATGACACTAGACTATGGCCTTCACTTTGTGGAATAATTTTTAACAATTAAAACGCGATAGAAATGAGATTATTTACATTTTAGTGTGCTCATCGAGGACATGGGAGACAACTTTCAAGAAAACGCTCACAAAATGTGAAGTTGAGAAAATATATTGTATTTTTGGTTCGATTTTGTTTGGGAGAGATGGAACGCAGACCCAGACACACATGAAGTGCAACACCAGTCCACACGATGCATGATCAGGTAAGTTTACAACCACTAATAATTTTAAGTACTAATATCAGCTGGCACTTCAACACAAGCAGGTGTCTTGTAAACTTGAATTCATCCGTATAAATTCCACTTTAGTTGAAACATGAAAATAGTTGACTGTGTGTATGACACTAGACTATGGCCTTCACTTTGTGGAAAAATTATTAACAATTAAAACGCGATAGAAATGAGATTATTTACATTTTAGTGTGCTCATCGAGGACAAGGGAGACAACTTTCAAGAAAACACTCACAAAATGTGAAGTTGAGAAAATATATTGTATTTTTGGTTTGATTTTGTTGGGGAGAGATGGAACGCAGACCCAGACACACATGAAGTGCAACACCAGTCCACACGATTGCATGATCAGGTAAGTTTACAACCACTAATAATTTTAAGTACTAATATCAGCTGACACTTCAACACAAGCAGGTGTCTTGTAAACTTGAATTCATCCGTATAAATTCCACTTTAGTTGAAACATGAAAATAGTTGACTGTGTGTATGACACTAGACTATGGCCTTCACTTTGTGGAATAATTATTAACAATTAAAACGCGATAGAATTGAGATTATTTACATTTTAGTGTGCTCATCGAGGACATGGGAGACAACTTTCAAGAAAACGCTCACAAAATGTGAAGTTGAGAAAATATATTGTATTTTTGGTTTGATTTAGTTTGGGAGAGATGGAACGCAGACCCAGACATAAATGAAGTGCACACCAGTCCACACGATTGCATGATCAGGTAAGTTTACAACCACTAATAATTTTAAGTACTAATATCAGCTGGCACTTCAACACAAGCAGGTGTCTTGTAAACTTGAATTCATCCGTATAAATTCCACTTTAGTTGAAACATGAAAATAGTTGACTGTGTGTATGACACTAGACTATGGCCTTCACTTTGTGGAATAATTATTAACAATAAAAACGCGATAGAAATGAGATTATTTACATTTTAGTGTGCTCATCGAAGACAAGGGAGACAACTTTCAAGAAAACACTCACAAAATGTGAAGTTGAAAAAATATATACTATTTTTGGTTTGATTTTGTTTGGGAGATGTGGAACGCAGACCCAGACATACATGAAGTGCACACCAGTCCACACGATTGCATGATCAGGTAAGTTTACAACCACTAATAATTTTAAGTACTAATATCAGCTGGCACTTCAACACAAGCAGGTGTCTTGTAAACTTGAATTCATCCGTATAAATTCCACTTTAGTTGAAACATGAAAATAGTTGACTGTGTGTATGACACTAGACTATGGCCTTCACTTTGTGGAATAATTATTAACAATTAAAACGCGATAGAAATGAGATTATTTACATTTTAGTGTGCTCATCGAGGACAAGGGAGACAACTTTCAAGAAAACGCTCACAAAATGTGAAGTTGAGAAAATATATTGTATTTTTGGTTTGATTTTGTTTGGGAGAGATGGAACGCAGACCCAGACACACATGAAGTGCAACACCAGTCCACACGATGCATGATCAGGTAAGTTTACAACCACTAATAATTTTAAGTACTAATATCAGCTGGCACTTCAACACAAGCAGGTGTCTTGTAAACTTGAATTCATCCGTATAAATTCCACTTTAGTTGAAACATGAAAATAGTTGACTGTGTGTATGACACTAGACTATGGCCTTCACTTTGTGGAAAAATTATTAACAATTAAAACGCGATAGAATTGAGATTATTTACATTTTAGTGTGCTCATCGAGGACAAGGGAGACAACTTTCAAGAAAACACTCACAAAATGTGAAGTTGAGAAAATATATTGTATTTTTGGTTTGATTTTGTTGGGGAGAGATGGAACGCAGACCCAGACACACATGAAGTGCAACACCAGTCCACACGATTGCATGATCAGGTAAGTTTACAACCACTAATAATTTTAAATACTAATATCAGCTGGCACTTCAACACAAGCAGGTGTCTTGTAAACTTGAATTCATCCGTATAAATTCCACTTTAGTTGAAACATGAAAATAGTTGACTGTGTGTATGACACTAGACTATGGCCTTCACTTTGTGGAATAATTATTAACGATAAAAACGCGATAGAAATGAGATTATTTACATTTTAGTGTGCTCATCGAAGACAAGGGAGACAACTTTCAAGAAAACACTCACAAAATGTGAAGTTGAAAAAATATATACTATTTTCGGTTTGATTTTGTTTGGGAGATGTGGAACGCAGACCCAGACATAAATGAAGTGCACACCAGTCCACACGATTGCATGATCAGGTAACTTTACAACCACTAATAATTTTAAGTACTAATATCAGCTGGCACTTCAACACAAGCAGGTGTTTTGTTAACTTGAATTCATCCGTATCAATTCCACTTTAGTTGAAACATGAAAATAGTTGACTGTGTGTATGACACTAGACTATGGCCTTCACTTTGTGGAATAATTATTAACAATAAAAACGCGATAGAAATGAGATTATTTACATTTTAGTGTGCTCATCGAAGACAAGGGAGACAACTTTCAAGAAAACACTCACAAAATGTGAAGTTGAGAAAATATATTGTATTTTTGGTTTGATTTTGTTTGGGAGAGATGGAACGCAGACCCAGACACACATGAAGTGCAACACCAGTCCACACGATGCATGATCAGGTAAGTTTACAACCACTAATAATTTTAAGTACTAATATCAGCTGGCACTTCAACACAAGCAGGTGTCTTGTAAACTTGAATTCATCCGTATAAATTCCACTTTAGTTGAAACATGAAAATAGTTGACTGTGTGTATGACACTAGACTATGGCCTTCACTTTGTGGAAAAATTATTAACAATTAAAACGCGATAGAATTGAGATTATTTACATTTTAGTGTGCTCATCGAGGACAAGGGAGACAACTTTCAAGAAAACACTCACAAAATGTGAAGTTGAGAAAATATATTGTATTTTTGGTTTGATTTTGTTGGGGAGAGATGGAACGCAGACCCAGACACACATGAAGTGCAACACCAGTCCACACGATTGCATGATCAGGTAAGTTTACAACCACTAATAATTTTAAATACTAATATCAGCTGGCACTTCAACACAAGCAGGTGTCTTGTAAACTTGAATTCATCCTTTTAAATTCCACTTTAGTTGAAACATGAAAATAGTTGACTGTGTGTATGACACTAGACTATGGCCTTCACTTTGTGGAATAATTATTAACGATAAAAACGCGATAGAAATGAGATTATTTACATTTTAGTGTGCTCATCGAAGACAAGGGAGACAACTTTCAAGAAAACACTCACAAAATGTGAAGTTGAAAAAATATATACTATTTTCGGTTTGATTTTGTTTGGGAGATGTGGAACGCAGACCCAGACATAAATGAAGTGCACACCAGTCCACACGATTGCATGATCAGGTAACTTTACAACCACTAATAATTTTAAGTACTAATATCAGCTGGCACTTCAACACAAGCAGGTGTTTTGTTAACTTGAATTCATCCGTATCAATTCCACTTTAGTTGAAACATGAAAATAGTTGACTGTGTGTATGACACTAGACTATGGCCTTCACTTTGTGGAATAATTATTAACAATAAAAACGCGATAGAAATGAGATTATTTACATTTTAGTGTGCTCATCGAAGACAAGGGAGACAACTTTCAAGAAAACACTCACAAAATGTGAAGTTGAGAAAATATATACTATTTTTGGTTTGATTTTGTTTGGGAGATGTGGAACGCAGACCCAGACATACATGAAGTGCACACCAGTCCACACGATTGCATGATCAGGTAAGTTTACAACCACTAATAATTTTAAGTACTAATATCAGCTGGCACTTCAACACAAGCAGGTGTCTTGTAAACTTGAATTCATCCGTATAAATTCCACTTTAGTTGAAACATGAAAATAGTTGACTGTGTGTATGACACTAGACTATGGCCTTCACTTTGTGGAATAATTATTAACAATTAAAACGCGATAGAAATGAGATTATTTACATTTTAGTGTGCTCATCGAGGACAAGGGAGACAACTTTCAAGAAAACACTCACAAAATGTGAAGTTGAAAAAATATATACTATTTTTGATTTGATTTTGTTTGGGAGATGTGGAACGCAGACCCAGACACACATGAAGTGCACACCAGTCCACACGATTGCATGATCAGGTAAGTTTACAACCACTAATAATTTTAAGTACTAATATCAGCTGGCCCTTCAACACAAGCAGGTGTCTTGTAAACTTGAATTCATCCGTATAAATTCCACTTTAGTTGAAACATGAAAATAGTTGACTGTGTGTATGACACTAGACTATGGCCTTCACTTTGTGGAATAATTATTAATAATTAAAACGCGATAGAAATGAGATTATTTACATTTTAGTGTGCTCATCGAGGACAAGGGAGACAACTTTCAAGAAAACACTCACAAAATGTGAAGTTGAAAAAATATATACTATTTTTGGTTTGATTTTGTTTGGGAGATGTGGAACGCAGACCCAGACATACATGAAGTGCACACCAATCCACACGATTGCATGATCAGGTAAGTTTACAACCACTTACTTACTTACTTATATTAGGAGATTTTACGTGCGCTTTCCGACTGGATCGTATTTCGCACACGGGCCCCGCCGGGCCATTTAGTGAGATAAAAAGGGAAGCGAGATGGGTGCAACCAAGGAGGGGGGTTTAGTGGTTGCTTATATAAAAATTTGAAATTTTGAGATTTGGAAGACATGCCTTGGGGGAGTGGTTGGGACTAAGGGAGTGTGTGGGGGTGAGTTGTTGTTTTTAGATGTTAGTGTTGGTGGTTTAATGAAGTTTTAGATACGATTAATTAGGTCTGATTTGGTTAGGTAAATGCCTAGGGCTTTGAAGTTTTCTATTTTATTTTGAGGGTTTAGGATTGCTTCTAAGGTAAGAGCTTTATTTGGATTTAGGTTGGTTTGTAATGTTGTACGGTGGGTGTGGTAGTGGGTGCAATGTAGGAGTACGTGTTCTATTGTTTCTGGGTGAGTGCAGTGTGGACACTTCCCGTTTGCGTGTTTTTTTAGTTTTAGAAGATGGTTATTTAGTTTGGTGTGTCCTGTTTGGAGATTGGTGATTATTCTATCGATTTTTTTGGAGGGATGGAGGATTTTTGGTTTGGTAAGGTTTTTTTTGAGGACTTTTATGATTTGGGTGTTTGTGTTTTGATAGAGTCTATGCCATTTTTGGGTGATTTTGCGTTTGTTGATGCTTTTGATCTCTGCTTTACTTATTGGTAGCTTTAGGCTTATCTCTGGTATTTTTAGGGACTGTTTAGCGGCTTTGTCGGCGTTTTCATTTCCGTATATTCCTACGTGGGCTGGTATCCAGGTGAGTACTATGTTTTTGCCTGCCTCTGTTAATTTATCTATACTTTTGAGAATTTGGTTTATTAATTTGGGGCGTTTTTTGGTGTTTTTGCTTTGGAGGGCCTGGAGTCCACTTAGTGAGTCTGAGAGTATTAGGATTTTATTTTGGTTTTTAGTGTGTTGGCTGTGAAGGGCCGTGGCGATACCCATGAGTTCTGCGGTGAAGATGGATTGGTTGTTTGGGAGTCGGAAAGATTGCGTATTTCTTATTGGTTGGGCTATGTGGACTCCGAAACCTGTGTGATTTGTGATCGGATCAGCAGATCCATCTGTGTAGATGTGACACCAATTTGGCCAGTTTTGATGAATGTAGGCTAGTGAGGTGGATTTAGCTATGTTAGGGTCAGTTTGTTTGTTTATTGTTTTGGCTAAGGATGTGTCTATTTTGGGGATTTTAAGTTTTGGGGTGAATACGTTGGATTTTTTGCAGTTTTTGTTGTTGGTTCCCTATTTGGTGTTCGTTGCGGTAGTTTATAATACGTTGGGAAATTGGAGTGAGTAGAGGGTGTTTCCTAGTTAGTGCCTGGTTTTGCGGACGTATGTTTTGGTTTAGGAGATTTTGGAGAAGAGGGTTTGATTGAGAAGCTGCCCAGAAGTTAAGTGTTAAGTGTTGCCTACGTAGGTTTAGTGGCATTTCTCCTGTGAGGGCCTGAAGTGACGTAAGGGAGGTGCCTTGTTGGGTACGTGTGACTAATTTGAGGGCTTGGTATTGTATTGAATCTAGTTTTTTGGTTAAGGTTTCGTTTAAGGTATCGTATATGGCACAGCCATAGTCTAGTTTGGATCTGATTAGGGATGTATAGAGGCTGAGGAGGGTATCTTTAGAGGCACCCCAGTTTGAGCCGGTTAGACATCTTAGTGTGTTTAAATCTTTGCTACATCTGGTGGTTAGGTTTTGGACGTGGGCATCCCAGGAGAGATGTTCGTCGAATATTAGTCCTAAGAATTTAGTTTGTTTCTGAAATTGGATTGGTTTATTGTTTAGTTTAAGGGTAGGGGTGGCCCGTCTCATACTTTTATGTTTAAATACTATTCCTGTGGTTTTTTCAGAGTTTAGGGAGAAACCCCATTTATCGGCCCATTGTTGTATTTTGTTTAGTGATTTCTGTAGTAAGTCCTGGGATGTTAAAATACTTTTGGAGCGGATCCAGAGGGCTCCGTCATCTGCAAATTTGGAAGTATTTAATTTAGGGGATAAGCCATCAAAGAGATCGTTTATCATTATGTTGAATAGTGTGGGGCTAAGAATGCTGCCTTGGGGCGTGCCGTTTTCTAGTGGACACTGGTCCGACAAGGCCTGGTCTATACCCACTGTGATTTTACGGTTTTTAAGGAAGCTTTGGATGTAGTTTATGATTTGACCTTTTAGTCCTATTTTTTTAAGTTTTTGGATTAGCCCGTTGTGCCATACCATGTCGAAGGCTTTGGAAAAGTCCAGAAAGATGCCTGTAGTATATTGTTTATTTAGTTGTCCTGTTTTAATATCCTGTTCTAGACGTGCTAGGTTGTCTAAGGTTGAGCGGCCGGGAGTAAAACCGCTTTGGTCTGAAATAATTATATTGTTTTGGGTTAAGTAGTGTTGGAGTCTATTTTTTGCCATGGATTCCATTACTTTGCATAGGTTAGAGGTGAGCGATATTGGCCTATAGGAATTTGCTTGGTTGGTTGGTTTACCGGGTTTAGGGATGGGGATAATAAGAGCTTCTTTCCAAGGGTTTGGAACCTGGCCGTTTAGATAAATTAGATTATAGAGTTTTAGTAGTGACTGGAGTAGTTTGGGGGGGAGTTTTTTGATTATTTGGTAGGAAGTTAAGTCTAGACCTGGGGCTGTACCTTTTTTCCTATTTTCAAGTACGTGGTTTAGTTCTTCTATTGTGTAAGGTTGGTTTATTTCTAGGTTGTTATTGTTTGGTTCTTGGATAGGTTTGGTTTCTGCCTGGAGTTTTTGTTTGAATTTATGGCTGAAATTGTTATTGCTACTTGTGGCCGAAAAGTGGTTTGCCAGGTTATTTGCTTTTTCGCTGGGAGTATTTGAGTTGTTTATGCTAGGCGTTTTTTTTTGTTTTTTTAAGCCTCTGACGGCGTGGATTTTGCGCCAGACTGTTCTGGCATCTGTGCGATTATTTAGTCCCTCGCAGAATTTTTTCCAATCTCTGGTTTTTGCTATTTTGACTAGTGTTTGGACTTGGTGGTTTAGTTGGTGAGCTACTGGTATGTGATTATGGTCGCGTTTGGCTTTATTGAAGGCTGATTTACGTTTTTGTCTAGTTTGTTCTATTTCCTCGTTCCACCAAGGTACAGAGGGCCTACCTGATTTATTTGTTTTTTTAAAAGGGATTGCGCTTTTGGCTGTGTTAATTATGAAGTTGGTTATGTTTTGGCAATATATTTCTGGGTCATCATTTTCTATGTTTTGTAGGCTTACTTGATTGCAAATATCTTGGAATTTGTCCCAGTTAGCTTTGTTGTAATTAAATTTGGGCTCTGAGCTTTCGGTTTGGTGGGGGACGTTAGTATTGCCTATGGTTATATTTATTGGGAAGTGGTCACTTCCTAGGGGGGCGTCGTGAACTTCCCATTGTGTGCTTTGAGCTAGATCTGCTGTGCAGATTGTTAGGTCGATAGCCGACATGTTATTATTGCTTTTATCGTACCTAGTGGGTTGATTATTATTTAGAAGTACTAGATCGTTAGCCTCTATCCATTCTGAAATTAGTTTGCCGTCGTTATCTAATTTATCCCCCGTGCCCCAGGAGGGGTGGTGGGCGTTAAAGTCTCCTAGGAAGATGGTTGATTTGGTGCTTATTTGTTTGAGAGTATTTAGATCCTCCGGTTGGATTTTTTGTTGTAGCCAGTGGTAGATATTTACGATGTTTATTTTTTTGTTTTTTAAGGTGATTTGGACGCCATTGGCTTCTAGGTTTGGGGTATTGACTAGGATTTCTTCGTAGTTTATGTCCTCTCTGATTAGTATAATTAGGCCTCCCGATGCTCTTAGTACTTTTGATTTAGGTCGGTCTAGTCTGACTGTGTTATAGTTTGGAAGATTGAATTTTGATTTGCTTGAAAATTTGGTTTCCTGGATACACGCTACATGTGGTCCCTGTTTAAGTTTAAATCTAGCTTTAAGTTCGTGGCTGTGGGAGTTAAGCCCGTCCGCATTCCACTGGAAGATATTTAGGCCTGTCATTATTTGGGCTTTTAGTGATTGGAGATTATGATTTTGGTTTTGGTTTTAATTTATAGTCCTGCGGTTGCTAGGGAGTAGCTTGCATAGAATTCTGGGTAGGTTTGGGTTGTAAGATTTAGTCTACGTGCTACTTGGTGTAGGTTAGTGGCTTTAATGCTTGGTTTGATTTCTTTCAGCATGTAGACTAGTAGGAGTGTAAAGTTATTTAGTTGGGTAGTTAAGGGTGTTTCGGGTTCAGGTTGAGTTTGAGGTCTGCGTTTGCGATTTTTGAGATTTTTGGGGGCTGATCGTGTTATATCATTTATGTTATGCTGAGTTTCGGTTTGGGAGTCATCTAAGTTAATTAGATTAGTGTCCTCACCATCCATGGGGGTTGTTTGAGTGTTTGGTTGTGTTGGAATGAGCGTGCTGGGTATTTCAATGGGTTGAGTTATGTTTGTGTTTTCGGGTGTTGCTTGCTCGTGTCTGGTTGTTGTTGCCCTGGTGGCTGTAGATTGTATGGTGTTGGGGTGGGATATGGCAGGTATGGTGAGTTTTGGTTTGCGTGCGGGAGTAGATGCAGAGAGTGGTTTAGGTGTGGCGAATGTTGGCGGGTAGTGTGGGGTTTGGGTGTTTGTGGCTGTTGCTTGTGGTATTTTCATGGGGATGCCGTCAAACGGGCTCTGTAGATGTGGTTCGTTGTTTGGTTGTGGTGTGGGTAGCAAGGGTGTTCTTGGATGCGGTGTCAGTTTTCGTGTTTGTAATTTGGCCGAGTCGATTTCTATGTGTCTGTTGGCCTGTTGGGTGAGGGTGTGTTTGTGGGGGCATTTGTTGGATAGTGAGGAGTGGTTTGTTGTTTTGCAGTCAATGCACCAGGGAGTGCAGGATCCTGGACATTGAGGTTGAGCGCAAGTTCTACATTTACAACCACTAATAATTTGAAGTACTAATATCAGCTGGCACTTCAACACAAGCAGGTGTCTTGTAAACTTGAATTCATCCGTATAAATTCCACTTTAGTTGAAACATGAAAATAGTTGACTGTGTGTATGACACTAGACTATGGCCTTCACTTTGTGGAATAATTATTAATAATTAAAACGCGATAGAAATGAGATTATTTACATTTTAGTGTGCTCATCGAGGACAAGGCAGACAACTTTCAAGAAAACACTCACAAAATGTGAAGTTGAAAAAATATATACTATTTTTGGTTTGATTTTGTTTGGGAGATGTGGAACGCAGACCCAGACATACATGAAGTGCACACCAGTCCACACGATTGCATGATCAGGTAAGTTTACAACCACTAATAATTTTAAGTACTAATATCAGCTGGCACTTCAACACAAGCAGGTGTCTTGTAAACTTGAATTCATCCGTATAAATTCCACTTTAGTTGAAACATGAAAATAGTTGACTGTGTGTATGACACTAGACTATGGCCTTCACTTTGTGGAATAATTATTAACAATTAAAACGCGATAGAAATGAGATTATTTACATTTTAGTGTGCTCATCGAGGACAAGGGAGACAACTTTCAAGAAAACACTCACAAAATGTGAAGTTGAGAAAATATATACTATTTTTGGTTTGATTTTGTTTGGGAGAGATGGAACGCAGACCCAGACACACATGAAGTGCAACACCAGTCCACACAATGCATGATCAGGTAAGTTTACAACCACTAATAATTTTAAGTACTAATATCAGCTGGCACTTCAACACAAGCAGGTGTGTTGTAAACTTGAATTCATCCGTATAAATTCCACTTTAGTTGAAACATGAAAATAGTTGACTGTGTGTATGACACTAGACTATGGCCTTCACTTTGTGGAATAATTATTAACAATTAAAACGCGATAGAAATGAGATTATTTACATTTTAGTGTGCTCATCGAGGACAAGGGAGACAACTTTCAAGAAAACACTCACAAAATGTGAAGTTGAGAAAATATATTGTATTTTTGGTTTGATTTTGTTGGGGAGAGATGGAACGCAGACCCAGACACACATGAAGTGCAACACCAGTCCACACGATGCATGATCAGGTAAGTTTACAACCACTAATAATTTTAAGTACTAATATCAGCTGGCACTTCAACACAAGCAGGTGTCTTGTAAACTTGAATTCATCCGTAGAAATTCCACTTTAGTTGAAACATGAAAATAGTTGACTGTGTGTATGACACTAGACTATGGCCTTCACTTTGTGGAATAATTATTAATAATTAAAACGCGATAGAAATGAGATTATTTACATTTTAGTGTGCTCATCGAGGACAAGGGAGACAACTTTCAAGAAAACACTCACAAAATGTGAAGTTGAGAAAATATATTGTATTTTTGGTTTGATTTTGTAGGTGAGAGATGGAACGCAGACCCAGACACACATGAAGTGCAACACCAGTCCACACGATGCATGATCAGGTAAGTTTACAACCACTAATAATTTTAAGTACTAATATCAGCTGGCACTTCAACACAAGCAGGTGTCTTGTAAACTTGAATTCATCCGTATAAATTCCACTTTAGTTGAAACATGAAAATAGTTGACTGTGTGTATGACACTAGACTATGGCCTTCACTTTGTGGAATAATTATTAACAATTAAAACGCGATAGAAATGAGATTATTTACATTTTAGTGTGCTCATCGACGACAAGGGAGACAACTTTCAAGAAAACACTCACAAAATGTGAAGTTGAGAAAATATATACTATTTTTGGTTTGATTTTGTTTGGGAGATGGAACGCAGACCCAGACATACATGAAGTGCACACCAGTCCACACGATTGCATGATCAGGTAAGTTTACAACCACTAATAATTTTAAGTACTAATATCAGCTGGCACTTCAACACAAGCAGGTGTCTTGTAAACTTGAATTCATCCGTAGAAATTCCACTTTAGTTGAAACATGAACAAAGTTGACTGTGTGTATGACACTAGACTATGGCCTTCACTTTGTGGAATAATTATTAATAATTAAAACGCGATAGAAATGAGATTATTTACATTTTAGTGTGCTCATCGAGGACAAGGCAGACAACTTTCAAGAAAACACTCACAAAATGTGAAGTTGAAAAAATATATACTATTTTTGGTTTGATTTTGTTTGGGAGATGTGGAACGCAGACCCAGACATACATGAAGTGCAACACCAGTCCACACGATTGCATGATCAGGTAAGTTTACAACCACTAATAATTTTAAGTACTAATATCAGCTGGCACTTCAACACAAGCAGGTGTCTTGTAAACTTGAATTCATCCGTATAAATTCCAATTTAGTTGAAACATGAAAATAGTTGACTGTGTGTATGACACTAGACTATGGCCTTCACTTTGTGGAATAATTATTAACAATTAAAACGCGATAGAAATGAGATTATTTTCATTTTAGTGTGCTCATCGAGGACAAGGGAGACAACTTTCAAGAAAACACTCACAAAATGTGAAGTTGAGAAAATATATTGTATTTTTGGTTTGATTTTGTTTGGGAGAGATGGAACGCAGACCCAGACACACATGAAGTGCAACACCAGTCCACACGATGCATGATCAGGTAAGTTTACAACCACTAATAATTTTAAATACTAATATCAGCTGGCACTTCAACACAAGCAGGTGTCTTGTAAACTTGAATTCATCCGTATAAATTCCACTTTAGTTGAAACATGAAAATAGTTGACTGTGTGTATGACACTAGACTATGGCCTTCACTTTGTGGAATAATTATTAACAATAAAAACGCGATAGAAATGAGATTATTTACATTTTAGTGTGCTCATCGAGGACAAGGGAGACAACTTTCAAGAAAACACTCACAAAATGTGAAGTTGAGAAAATATATACTATTTTTGGTTTCATTTTGTTTGGGAGATGTGGAACGCAGACCCAGACATACATGAAGTGCACACCAGTCCACACGATTGCATGATCAGGTAAGTTTACAACCACTGACTGACTGACTGATATAGAAGATTTAACGTGCGCTTTCCGACTGCAGCGTATTTCGCACACGGGCCTGGCCAGACCATTTAGTGTATTCCGAGAAGGGTGAAAGTGGTGTGTGCAACACAAGAGGGGGGCTTTTAGGGGTTGCTTATATCGATTTTTGAAATTTTAAAATTTGGAATAAATGCCGAGGTGGATGGAGGAGGGAACTAAGGGAGCTGGGTGAGGTGGGTATTTGTATGTTTATTGGATTTTGGGTTGGTAGATTAATTAGTTTTTAGATGCGCTTTATTAGGCCTGTTTTGATTAGGAATACGCCTAGGGCCTTGAAGTTTTCTAGTTTATTTTGAGGGTTTAGTATTTCATCTAGAGTAGGAACCTTATTTAGATTGAGGTTGGTTTGTAGTGTGGTTCTGTGTGTTTGGTAGTGGGTGCAGTGGATGAGTGCGTGTTCTGTGGTTTTGGGTTGTTTGCAGTGGGGGCAGTTGCCTGTGGTGTGTCTTTTAAGTTGTTTTAGGTGGTTATTTAGGTTCGTGTGTCCTGTTTGGTGTTTTTACAACCACTAATAATTTTAAGTACTAATATCAGCTGGCACTTCAACACAAGCAGGTGTCTTGTAAACTTGAATTCATCCGTATCAATTCCACTTTAGTTGAAACATGAAAAAAGTTGACTGTGTGTATGACACTAGACTATGGCCTTCACTTTGTGGAATAATTATTAATAATTAAAACGCGATAGAAATGAGATTATTTACATTTTAGTGTGCTCATCGAGGACAAGGGAGACAACTTTCAAGAAAACACTCACAAAATGTGAAGTTGAGAAAATATATTGTATTTTTGGTTTGATTTTGTTTGGGAGAGATGGAACGCAGACCCAGACACACATGAAGTGCAACACCAGTCCACACGATGCATGATCAGGTAAGTTTACAACCACTAATAATTTTAAATACTAATATCAGCTGGCACTTCAACACAAGCAGGTGTCTTGTAAACTTGAATTCATCCGTATAAATTCCACTTTAGTTGAAACATGAAAATAGTTGACTGTGTGTATGACACTAGACTATGGCCTTCACTTTGTGGAATAATTATTAACAATAAAAACGCGATAGAAATGAGATTATTTACATTTTAGTGTGCTCATCGAGGACAAGGGAGACAACTTTCAAGAAAACACTCACAAAATGTGAATTTGAGAAAATATATACTATTTTTGGTTTGATTTTGTTTGGGAGAGGTGGAACGCAGACCCAGACATATATGAAGTGCACACCAGTCCACACGATTGCATGATCAGGTAAGTTTACAACCACTAATAATTTTAAATACTAATATCAGCTGGCACTTCAACACAAGCAGGTGTCTTGTAAACTTGAATTCATCCGTATAAATTCCACTTTAGTTGAAACATGAAAATAGTTGACTGTGTGTATGACACTAGACTATGGCCTTCACTTTGTGGAATAATTATTAACAATAAAAACGCGATAGAAATGAGATTATTTACATTTTAGTGTGCTCATCGAGGACAAGGGAGACAACTTTCAAGAAAACACTCACAAAATGTGAAGTTGAGAAAATATATACTATTTTTGGTTTGATTTTGTTGGGGAGATGTGGAACGCAGACCCAGACATACATGAAGTGCACACCAGTCCACACGATTGCATGATCAGGTAAGTTTACAACCACTAATAATTTTAAGTACTAATATCAGCTGGCACTACAACACAAGCAGGTGTCTTGTAAACTTGAATTCATCCGTAGAAATTCCACTTTAGTTGAAACATGAAAAAAGTTGACTGTGTCTATGACACTAGACTATGGCCTTCACTTTGTGGAATAATTATTAATAATTAAAACGCGATAGAAATGAGATTATTTACATTTTAGTGTGCTCATCGAGGACAAGGGAGACAACTTTCAAGAAAACACTCACAAAATGTGAAGTTGAAAAAATATATACTATTTTTGATTTGATTTTGTTTGGGAGATGTGGAACGCAGACCCAGACATACATGAAGTGCACACCAGTCCACACGATTGCATGATCAGGTAAGTTTACAACCACTAATAATTTTAAGTACTAATATCAGCTGGCACTTCAACACAAGCAGGTGTCTTGTAAACTTGAATTCATCCGTATAAATTCCACTTTAGTTGAAACATGAAAATAGTTGACTGTGTGTATGACACTAGACTATGGCCTTCACTTTGTGGAATAATTATTAACAATTAAAACGCGATAGAAATGAGATTATTTACATTTTAGTGTGCTCATCGAGGACAAGGGAGACAACTTTCAAGAAAACACTCACAAAATGTGAAGTTGAGAAAATATATTGTATTTTTGGTTTGATTTTGTTTGGGAGAGATGGAACGCAGACCCAGACACACATGAAGTGCAACACCAGTCCACACGATGCATGATCAGGTAAGTTTACAACCACTAATAATTTTAAATACTAATATCAGCTGGCACTTCAACACAAGCAGGTGTCTTGTAAACTTGAATTCATCCGTATAAATTCCACTTTAGTTGAAACATGAAAATAGTTGACTGTGTGTATGACTCTAGACTATGGCCTTCACTTTGTGGAATAATTATTAACAATAAAAACGCGATAGAAATGAGATTATTTACATTTTAGTGTGCTCATCGAGGACAAGGGAGACAACTTTCAAGAAAACACTCACAAAATGTGAAGTTGAGAAAATATATACTATTTTTGGTTTGATTTTGTTGGGGAGAGGTGGAACGCAGACCCAGACATATATGAAGTGCACACCAGTCCACACGATTGCATGATCAGGTAAGTTTACAACCACTAATAATTTTAAATACTAATATCAGCTGGCACTTCAACACAAGCAGGTGTCTTGTAAACTTGAATTCATCCGTATCAATTCCACTTTAGTTGAAACATGAAAATAGTTGACTGTGTGTATGACACTAGACTATGGCCTTCACTTTGTGGAATAATTATTAACAATAAAAACGCGATAGAAATGAGATTATTTACATTTTAGTGTGCTCATCGAGGACAAGGGAGACAACTTTCAAGAAAACACTCACAAAATGTGAAGTTGAGAAAATATATACTATTTTTGGTTTGATTTTGTTTGGGAGATGTGGAACGCAGACCCAGACATACATGAAGTGCACACCAGTCCACACGATTGCATGATCAGGTAAGTTTACAACCACTGACTGACTGACTGATATAGAAGATTTAACGTGCTCTTTCCGACTGCAGCGTATTTCGCACACGGGCCTGGCCAGACCATTTAGTGTATTCCGAGAAGGGTGAAAGTGGTGTGTGCAACACAAGAGGGGGGCTTTTAGGGGTTGCTTATATCGATTTTTGAAATTTTAAAATTTGGAATAAATGCCGAGGTGGATGGAGGAGGGAACTAAGGGAGCTGGGTGAGGTGGGTATTTGTATGTTTATTGGATTTTGGGTTGGTAGATTAATTAGTTTTTAGATGCGCTTTATTAGGCCTGTTTTGATTAGGAATACGCCTAGGGCCTTGAAGTTTTCTAGTTTATTTTGAGGGTTTAGTATTTCATCTAGAGTAGGAACCTTATTTAGATTGAGGTTGGTTTGTAGTGTGGTTCTGTGTGTTTGGTAGTGGGTGCAGTGGATGAGTGCGTGTTCTGTGGTTTCGGGTTGTTTGCAGTGGGGGCAGTTGCCTGTGGTGTGTCTTTTAAGTTGTTTTAGGTGGTTATTTAGGTTCGTGTGTCCTGTTTGGTGTTTTTACAACCACTAATAATTTTAAGTACTAATATCAGCTGGCACTTCAACACAAGCAGGTGTCTTGTAAACTTGAATTCATCCGTAGAAATTCCACTTTAGTTGAAACATGAAAATAGTTGACTGTGTGTATGACACTAGACTATGGCCTTCACTTTGTGGAATAATTATTAACAATTAAAACGCGATAGAAATGAGATTATTTACATTTTAGTGTGCTCATCGAGGACAAGGGAGACAACTTTCAAGAAAACACTCACAAAATGTGAAGTTGAGAAAATATATTGTATTTTTGGTTTGATTTTGTTTGGGAGAGATGGAACGCAGACCCAGACACACATGAAGTGCAACACCAGTCCACACGATGCATGATCAGGTAAGTTTACAACCACTAATAATTTTAAGTACTAATATCAGCTGGCACTTCAACACAAGCAGGTGTCTTGTAAACTTGAATTCATCCGTATCAATTCCACTTTAGTTGAAACATGAAAATAGTTGACTGTGTGTATGACACTAGACTATGGCCTTCACTTTGTGGAATAATTATTAACAATAAAAACGCGATAGAAATGAGATTATTTACATTTTAGTGTGCTCATCGAGGACAAGGGAGACAACTTTCAAGAAAACACTCACAAAATGTGAAGTTGAGAAAATATATACTATTTTTGGTTTGATTTTGTTGGGGAGAGGTGGAACGCAGACCCAGACATATATGAAGTGCACACCAGTCCACACGATTGCATGATCAGGTAAGTTTACAACCACTAATAATTTTAAGTACTAATATCAGCTGGCACTTCAACACAAGCAGGTGTCTTGTAAACTTGAATTCATCCGTATAAATTCCACTTTAGTTGAAACATGAAAATAGTTGACTGTGTGTATGACACTAGACTATGGCCTTCACTTTGTGGAATAATTATTAACAATTAAAACGCGATAGAAATGAGATTATTTACATTTTAGTGTGCTCATCGAGGACAAGGGAGACAACTTTCAAGAAAACACTCACAAAATGTGAAGTTGAGAAAATATATACTATTTTTGGTTTGATTTTGTTTGGGAGATGTGGAACGCAGACCCAGACATACATGAAGTGCACACCAGTCCACACGATTGCATGATCAGGTAAGTTTACAACCACTAATAATTTTAAGTACTAATATCAGCTGGCACTACAACACAAGCAGGTGTCTTGTAAACTTGAATTCATCCGTATAAATTCCACTTTAGTTGAAACATGAAAAAAGTTGACTGTGTGTATGACACTAGACTATGGCCTTCACTTTGTGGAATAATTATTAATAATTAAAACGCGATAGAAATGAGATTATTTACATTTTAGTGTGCTCATCGAGGACAAGGGAGACAACTTTCAAGAAAACACTCACAAAATGTGAAGTTGAAAAAATATATACTATTTTTGGTTTGATTTTGTTTGGGAGATGTGGAACGCAGACCCAGACATACATGAAGTGCACACCAGTCCACACGATTGCATGATCAGGTAAGTTTACAACCACTAATAATTTTAAGTACTAATATCAGCTGGCACTTCAACACAAGCAGGTGTCTTGTAAACTTGAATTCATCCGTATAAATTCCAATTTAGTTGAAACATGAAAATAGTTGACTGTGTGTATGACACTAGACTATGGCCTTCACTTTGTGGAATAATTATTAACAATTAAAACGCGATAGAAATGAGATTATTTACATTTTAGTGTGCTCATCGAGGACAAGGGAGACAACTTTCAAGAAAACACTCACAAAATGTGAAGTTGAGAAAATATATTGTATTTTTGGTTTGATTTTGTTTGGGAGAGATGGAACGCAGACCCAGACACACATGAAGTGCAACACCAGTCCACACGATGCATGATCAGGTAAGTTTACAACCACTAATAATTTTAAATACTAATATCAGCTGGCACTTCAACACAAGCAGGTGTCTTGTAAACTTGAATTCATCCGTATAAATTCCACTTTAGTTGAAACATGAAAATAGTTGACTGTGTGTATGACACTAGACTATGGCCTTCACTTTGTGGAATAATTATTAATAATTAAAACGCGATAGAAATGAGATTATTTACATTTTAGTGTGCTCATCGAGGACAAGGGAGACAACTTTCAAGAAAACACTCACAAAATGTGAAGTTGAGAAAATATATTGTATTTTTGGTTTGATTTTGTTGGGGAGAGATGGAACGCAGACCCAGACACACATGAAGTGCAACACCAGTCCACACGATGCATGATCAGGTAAGTTTACAACCACTAATAATTTTAAATACTAATATCAGCTGGCACTTCAACACAAGCAGGTGTCTTGTAAACTTGAATTCATCCGTATAAATTCCACTTTAGTTGAAACATGAAAATAGTTGACTGTGTGTATGACTCTAGACTATGGCCTTCACTTTGTGGAATAATTATTAACAATAAAAACGCGATAGAAATGAGATTATTTACATTTTAGTGTGCTCATCGAGGACAAGGGAGACAACTTTCAAGAAAACACTCACAAAATGTGAAGTTGAGAAAATATATACTATTTTTGGTTTGATTTTGTTGGGGAGAGGTGGAACGCAGACCCAGACATATATGAAGTGCACACCAGTCCACACGATTGCATGATCAGGTAAGTTTACAACCACTAATAATTTTAAATACTAATATCAGCTGGCACTTCAACACAAGCAGGTGTCTTGTAAACTTGAATTCATCCGTATAAATTCCACTTTAGTTGAAACATGAAAATAGTTGACTGTGTGTATGACACTAGACTATGGCCTTCACTTTGTGGAATAATTATTAACAATTAAAACGCGATAGAAATGAGATTATTTACATTTAAGTGTGCTCATCGAGGACAAGGGAGACAACTTTCAAGAAAACACTCACAAAATGTGAAGTTGAGAAAATATATACTATTTTTGGTTTGATTTTGTTGGGGAGAGGTGGAACGCAGACCCAGACATATATGAAGTGCACACCAGTCCACACGATTGCATGATCAGGTAAGTTTACAACCACTAATAATTTTAAATACTAATATCAGCTGGCACTTCAACACAAGCAGGTGTCTTGTAAACTTGAATTCATCCGTATCAATTCCACTTTAGTTGAAACATGAAAATAGTTGACTGTGTGTATGACTCTAGACTATGGCCTTCACTTTGTGGAATAATTATTAACAATAAAAACGCGATAGAAATGAGATTATTTACATTTTAGTGTGCTCATCGAGGACAAGGGAGACAACTTTCAAGAAAACACTCACAAAATGTGAAGTTGAGAAAATATATACTATTTTTGGTTTGATTTTGTTGGGGAGAGGTGGAACGCAGACCCAGACATATATGAAGTGCAACACCAGTCCACACGATTGCATGATCAGGTAAGTTTACAACCACTAATAATTTTAAATACTAATATCAGCTGGCACTTCAACACAAGCAGGTGTCTTGTAAACTTGAATTCATCCGTATCAATTCCACTTTAGTTGAAACATGAAAATAGTTGACTGTGTGTATGACACTAGACTATGGCCTTCACTTTGTGGAATAATTATTAACAATAAAAACGCGATAGAAATGAGATTATTTACATTTTAGTGTGCTCATCGAGGACAAGGGAGACAACTTTCAAGAAAACACTCACAAAATGTGAAGTTGAGAAAATATATACTATTTTTGGTTTGATTTTGTTGGGGAGAGGTGGAACGCAGACCCAGACATATATGAAGTGCACACCAGTCCACACGATTGCATGATCAGGTAAGTTTACAACCACTAATAATTTTAAATACTAATATCAGCTGGCACTTCAACACAAGCAGGTGTCTTGTAAACTTGAATTCATCCGTATAAATTCCACTTTAGTTGAAACATGAAAATAGTTGACTGTGTGTATGACACTAGACTATGGCCTTCACTTTGTGGAATAATTATTAACAATTAAAACGCGATAGAAATGAGATTATTTACATTTTAGTGTGCTCATCGAGGACAAGGGAGACAACTTTCAAGAAAACACTCACAAAATGTGAAGTTGAGAAAATATATTGTATTTTTGGTTTGATTTTGTTTGGGAGAGATGGAACGCAGACCCAGACACACATGAAGTGCAACACCAGTCCACACGATGCATGATCAGGTAAGTTTACAACCACTAATAATTTTAAATACTAATATCAGCTGGCACTTCAACACAAGCAGGTGTCTTGTAAACTTGAATTCATCCGTATAAATTCCACTTTAGTTGAAACATGAAAATAGTTGACTGTGTGTATGACTCTAGACTATGGCCTTCACCTTGTGGAATAATTATTAACAATAAAAACGCGATAGAAATGAGATTATTTACATTTTAGTGTGCTCATCGAGGACAAGGGAGACAACTTTCAAGAAAACACTCACAAAATGTGAAGTTGAGAAAATATATACTATTTTTGGTTTGATTTTGTTGGGGAGAGGTGGAACGCAGACCCAGAAATATATGAAGTGCACACCAGTCCACACGATTGCATGATCAGGTAAGTTTACAACCACTAATAATTTTAAATACTAATATCAGCTGGCACTTCAACACAAGCAGGTGTCTTGTAAACTTGAATTCATCCGTATCAATTCCACTTTAGTTGAAACATGAAAATAGTTGACTGTGTGTATGACACTAGACTATGGCCTTCACTTTGTGGAATAATTATTAACAATAAAAACGCGATAGAAATGAGATTATTTACATTTTAGTGTGCTCATCGAGGACAAGGGAGACAACTTTCAAGAAAACACTCACAAAATGTGAAGTTGAGAAAATATATACTATTTTTGGTTTGATTTTGTTTGGGAGATGTGGAACGCAGACCCAGACATACATGAAGTGCACACCAGTCCACACGATTGCATGATCAGGTAAGTTTACAACCACTAATAATTTTAAGTACTAATATCAGCTGGCACTTCAACACAAGCAGGTGTCTTGTAAACTTGAATTCATCCGTAGAAATTCCACTTTAGTTGAAACATGAAAAAAGTTGACTGTGTGTATGACACTAGACTATGGCCTTCACTTTGTGGAATAATTATTAATAATTAAAACGCGATAGAAATGAGATTATTTACATTTTAGTGTGCTCATCGAGGACAAGGGAGACAACTTTCAAGAAAACACTCACAAAATGTGAAGTTGAAAAAATATATACTATTTTTGGTTTGATTTTGTTTGGGAGATGTGGAACGCAGACCCAGACATACATGAAGTGCACACCAGTCCACACGATTGCATGATCAGGTAAGTTTACAACCACTAATAATTTTAAGTACTAATATCAGCTGGCACTTCAACACAAGCAGGTGTCTTGTAAACTTGAATTCATCCGTATAAATTCCAATTTAGTTGAAACATGAAAATAGTTGACTGTGTGTATGACACTAGACTATGGCCTTCACTTTGTGGAATAATTATTAACAATTAAAACGCGATAGAAATGAGATTATTTACATTTTAGTGTGCTCATCGAGGACAAGGGAGACAACTTTCAAGAAAACACTCACAAAATGTGAAGTTGAGAAAATATATTGTATTTTTGGTTTGATTTTGTTTGGGAGAGATGGAACGCAGACCCAGACACACATGAAGTGCAACACCAGTCCACACGATGCATGATCAGGTAAGTTTACAACCACTAATAATTTTAAATACTAATATCAGCTGGCACTTCAACACAAGCAGGTGTCTTGTAAACTTGAATTCATCCGTATAAATTCCACTTTAGTTGAAACATGAAAATAGTTGACTGTGTGTATGACACTAGACTATGGCCTTCACTTTGTGGAATAATTATTAATAATTAACACGCGATAGAAATGAGATTATTTACATTTTAGTGTGCTCATCGAGGACAAGGGAGACAACTTTCAAGAAAACACTCACAAAATGTGAAGTTGAGAAAATATATTGTATTTTTGGTTTGATTTTGTTGGGGAGAGATGGAACGCAGACCCAGACACACATGAAGTGCAACACCAGTCCACACGATGCATGATCAGGTAAGTTTACAACCACTAATAATTTTAAATACTAATATCAGCTGGCACTTCAACACAAGCAGGTGTCTTGTAAACTTGAATTCATCCGTATAAATTCCACTTTAGTTGAAACATGAAAATAGTTGACTGTGTGTATGACTCTAGACTATGGCCTTCACTTTGTGGAATAATTATTAACAATAAAAACGCGATAGAAATGAGATTATTTACATTTTAGTGTGCTCATCGAGGACAAGGGAGACAACTTTCAAGAAAACACTCACAAAATGTGAAGTTGAGAAAATATATACTATTTTTGGTTTGATTTTGTTGGGGAGAGGTGGAACGCAGACCCAGACATATATGAAGTGCAACACCAGTCCACACGATTGCATGATCAGGTAAGTTTACAACCACTAATAATTTTAAATACTAATATCAGCTGGCACTTCAACACAAGCAGGTGTCTTGTAAACTTGAATTCATCCGTATCAATTCCACTTTAGTTGAAACATGAAAATAGTTGACTGTGTGTATGACACTAGACTATGGCCTTCACTTTGTGGAATAATTATTAACAATTAAAACGCGATAGAAATGAGATTATTTACATTTTAGTGTGCTCATCGAGGACAAGGGAGACAACTTTCAAGAAAACACTCACAAAATGTGAATTTGAGAAAATATATACTATTTTTGGTTTGATTTTGTTGGGGAGAGGTGGAACGCAGACCCAGACATATATGAAGTGCACACCAGTCCACACGATTGCATGATCAGGTAAGTTTACAACCACTAATAATTTTAAATACTAATATCAGCTGGCACTTCAACACAAGCAGGTGTCTTGTAAACTTGAATTCATCCGTATAAATTCCACTTTAGTTGAAACATGAAAATAGTTGACTGTGTGTATGACACTAGACTATGGCCTTCACTTTGTGGAATAATTATTAACAATTAAAACGCGATAGAAATGAGATTATTTACATTTTAGTGTGCTCATCGAGGACAAGGGAGACAACTTTCAAGAAAACACTCACAAAATGTGAAGTTGAGAAAATATATTGTATTTTTGGTTTGATTTTGTTTGGGAGAGATGGAACGCAGACCCAGACACACATGAAGTGCAACACCAGTCCACACGATGCATGATCAGGTAAGTTTACAACCACTAATAATTTTAAATACTAATATCAGCTGGCACTTCAACACAAGCAGGTGTCTTGTAAACTTGAATTCATCCGTATAAATTCCACTTTAGTTGAAACATGAAAATAGTTGACTGTGTGTATGACTCTAGACTATGGCCTTCACTTTGTGGAATAATTATTAACAATAAAAACGCGATAGAAATGAGATTATTTACATTTTAGTGTGCTCATCGAGGACAAGGGAGACAACTTTCAAGAAAACACTCACAAAATGTGAAGTTGAGAAAATATATACTATTTTTGGTTTGATTTTGTTTGGGAGATGTGGAACGCAGACCCAGACATACATGAAGTGCACACCAGTCCACACGATTGCATGATCAGGTAAGTTTACAACCACTAATAATTTTAAGTACTAATATCAGCTGGCACTTCAACACAAGCAGGTGTCTTGTAAACTTGAATTCATCCGTAGAAATTCCACTTTAGTTGAAACATGAAAAAAGTTGACTGTGTGTATGACACTAGACTATGGCCTTCACTTTGTGGAATAATTATTAATAATTAAAACGCGATAGAAATGAGATTATTTACATTTTAGTGTGCTCATCGAGGACAAGGGAGACAACTTTCAAGAAAACACTCACAAAATGTGAATTTGAGAAAATATATACTATTTTTGGTTTGATTTTGTTGGGGAGAGGTGGAACGCAGACCCAGACATATATGAAGTGCACACCAGTCCACACGATTGCATGATCAGGTAAGTTTACAACCACTAATAATTTTAAATACTAATATCAGCTGGCACTTCAACACAAGCAGGTGTCTTGTAAACTTGAATTCATCCGTATCAATTCCACTTTAGTTGAAACATGAAAATAGTTGACTGTGTGTATGACTCTAGACTATGGCCTTCACTTTGTGGAATAATTATTAACAATAAAAACGCGATAGAAATGAGATTATTTACATTTTAGTGTGCTCATCGAGGACAAGGGAGACAACTTTCAAGAAAACACTCACAAAATGTGAAGTTGAGAAAATATATACTATTTTTGGTTTGATTTTGTTTGGGAGATGTGGAACGCAGACCCAGACATACATGAAGTGCACACCAGTCCACACGATTGCATGATCAGGTAAGTTTACAACCACTAATAATTTTAAGTACTAATATCAGCTGGCACTTCAACACAAGCAGGTGTCTTGTAAACTTGAATTCATCCGTAGAAATTCCACTTTAGTTGAAACATGAAAAAAGTTGACTGTGTGTATGACACTAGACTATGGCCTTCACTTTGTGGAATAATTATTAATAATTAAAACGCGATAGAAATGAGATTATTTACATTTTAGTGTGCTCATCGAGGACAAGGGAGACAACTTTCAAGAAAACACTCACAAAATGTGAAGTTGAAAAAATATATACTATTTTTGGTTTGATTTTGTTTGGGAGATGTGGAACGCAGACCCAGACATACATGAAGTGCACACCAGTCCACACGATTGCATGATCAGGTAAGTTTACAACCACTAATAATTTTAAGTACTAATATCAGCTGGCACTTCAACACAAGCAGGTGTCTTGTAAACTTGAATTCATCCGTATAAATTCCACTTTAGTTGAAACATGAAAATAGTTGACTGTGTGTATGACACTAGACTATGGCCTTCACTTTGTGGAATAATTATTAACAATTAAAACGCGATAGAAATGAGATTATTTACATTTTAGTGTGCTCATCGAGGACAAGGGAGACAACTTTCAAGAAAACACTCACAAAATGTGAAGTTGAGAAAATATATACTATTTTTGGTTTGATTTTGTTTGGGAGATGTGGAACGCAGACCCAGACATACATGAAGTGCACACCAGTCCACACGATTGCATGATCAGGTAAGTTTACAACCACTAATAATTTTAAGTACTAATATCAGCTGGCACTTCAACACAAGCAGGTGTCTTGTAAACTTGAATTCATCCGTAGAAATTCCACTTTAGTTGAAACATGAAAAAAGTTGACTGTGTGTATGACACTAGACTATGGCCTTCACTTTGTGGAATAATTATTAATAATTAAAACGCGATAGAAATGAGATTATTTACATTTTAGTGTGCTCATCGAGGACAAGGGAGACAACTTTCAAGAAAACACTCACAAAATGTGAATTTGAGAAAATATATACTATTTTTGGTTTGATTTTGTTGGGGAGAGGTGGAACGCAGACCCAGACATATATGAAGTGCACACCAGTCCACACGATTGCATGATCAGGTAAGTTTACAACCACTAATAATTTTAAATACTAATATCAGCTGGCACTTCAACACAAGCAGGTGTCTTGTAAACTTGAATTCATCCGTATCAATTCCACTTTAGTTGAAACATGAAAATAGTTGACTGTGTGTATGACACTAGACTATGGCCTTCACTTTGTGGAATAATTATTAACAATAAAAACGCGATAGAAATGAGATTATTAACATTTTAGTGTGCTCATCGAGGACAAGGGAGACAACTTTCAAGAAAACACTCACAAAATGTGAAGTTGAGAAAATATATACTATTTTTGGTTTGATTTTGTTGGGGAGAGGTGGAACGCAGACCCAGACATATATGAAGTGCACACCAGTCCACACGATTGCATGATCAGGTAAGTTTACAACCACTAATAATTTTAAATACTAATATCAGCTGGCACTTCAACACAAGCAGGTGTCTTGTAAACTTGAATTCATCCGTATCAATTCCACTTTAGTTGAAACATGAAAATAGTTGACTGTGTGTATGACTCTAGACTATGGCCTTCACTTTGTGGAATAATTATTAACAATAAAAACGTGATAGAAATGAGATTATTTACATTTTAGTGTGCTCATCGAGGACAAGGGAGACAACTTTCAAGAAAACACTCACAAAATGTGAAGTTGAGAAAATATATACTATTTTTGGTTTGATTTTGTTTGGGAGATGTGGAACGCAGACCCAGACATACATGAAGTGCACACCAGTCCACACGATTGCATGATCAGGTAAGTTTACAACCACTAATAATTTTAAGTACTAATATCAGCTGGCACTTCAACACAAGCAGGTGTCTTGTAAACTTGAATTCATCCGTAGAAATTCCACTTTAGTTGAAACATGAAAAAAGTTGACTGTGTGTATGACACTAGACTATGGCCTTCACTTTGTGGAATAATTATTAATAATTAAAACGCGATAGAAATGAGATTATTTACATTTTAGTGTGCTCATCGAGGACAAGGGAGACAACTTTCAAGAAAACACTCACAAAATGTGAAGTTGAGAAAATATATTGTATTTTTGGTTTGATTTTGTTTGGGAGAGATGGAACGCAGACCCAGACACACATGAAGTGCAACACCAGTCCACACGATGCATGATCAGGTAAGTTTACAACCACTAATAATTTTAAATACTAATATCAGCTGGCACTTCAACACAAGCAGGTGTCTTGTAAACTTGAATTCATCCGTATAAATTCCACTTTAGTTGAAACATGAAAATAGTTGACTGTGTGTATGACTCTAGACTATGGCCTTCACTTTGTGGAATAATTATTAACAATAAAAACGCGATAGAAATGAGATTATTTACATTTTAGTGTGCTCATCGAGGACAAAGGAGACAACTTTCAAGAAAACACTCACAAAATGTGAAGTTGAGAAAATATATACTATTTTTGGTTTGATTTTGTTGGGGAGAGGTGGAACGCAGACCCAGACATATATGAAGTGCACACCAGTCCACACGATTGCATGATCAGGTAAGTTTACAACCACTAATAATTTTAAATACTAATATCAGCTGGCACTTCAACACAAGCAGGTGTCTTGTAAACTTGAATTCATCCGTATAAATTCCACTTTAGTTGAAACATGAAAATAGTTGACTGTGTGTATGACACTAGACTATGGCCTTCACTTTGTGGAATAATTATTAACAATAAAAACGCGATAGAAATGAGATTATTTACATTTTAGTGTGCTCATCGAGGACAAAGGAGACAACTTTCAAGAAAACACTCACAAAATGTGAAGTTGAGAAAATATATTGTATTTTTGGTTTGATTTTGTTTGGGAGAGATGGAACGCAGACCCAGACACACATGAAGTGCAACACCAGTCCACACGATGCATGATCAGGTAAGTTTACAACCACTAATAATTTTAAATACTAATATCAGCTGGCACTTCAACACAAGCAGGTGTCTTGTAAACTTGAATTCATCCGTAGAAATTCCACTTTAGTTGAAACATGAAAATAGTTGACTGTGTGTATGACTCTAGACTATGGCCTTCACTTTGTGGAATAATTATTAACAATAAAAACGCGATAGAAATGAGATTATTTACATTTTAGTGTGCTCATCGAGGACAAGGGAGACAACTTTCAAGAAAACACTCACAAAATGTGAAGTTGAGAAAATATATACTATTTTTGGTTTGATTTTGTTTGGGAGATGTGGAACGCAGACCCAGACATACATGAAGTGCACACCAGTCCACACGATTGCATGATCAGGTAAGTTTACAACCACTAATAATTTTAAGTACTAATATCAGCTGGCACTTCAACACAAGCAGGTGTCTTGTAAACTTGAATTCATCCGTAGAAATTCCACTTTAGTTGAAACATGAAAAAAGTTGACTGTGTGTATGACACTAGACTATGGCCTTCACTTTGTGGAATAATTATTAATAATTAAAACGCGATAGAAATGAGATTATTTACATTTTAGTGTGCTCATCGAGGACAAGGGAGACAACTTTCAAGAAAACACTCACAAAATGTGAATTTGAGAAAATATATACTATTTTTGGTTTGATTTTGTTGGGGAGAGGTGGAACGCAGACCCAGACATATATGAAGTGCACACCAGTCCACACGATTGCATGATCAGGTAAGTTTACAACCACTAATAATTTTAAATACTAATATCAGCTGGCACTTCAACACAAGCAGGTGTCTTGTAAACTTGAATTCATCCGTATCAATTCCACTTTAGTTGAAACATGAAAATAGTTGACTGTGTGTATGACACTAGACTATGGCCTTCACTTTGTGGAATAATTATTAACAATAAAAACGCGATAGAAATGAGATTATTTACATTTTAGTGTGCTCATCGAGGACAAGGGAGACAACTTTCAAGAAAACACTCACAAAATGTGAAGTTGAGAAAATATATTGTATTTTTGGTTTGATTTTGTTGGGGAGAGGTGGAACGCAGACCCAGACATATATGAAGTGCACACCAGTCCACACGATTGCATGATCAGGTAAGTTTACAACCACTAATAATTTTAAATACTAATATCAGCTGGCACTTCAACACAAGCAGGTGTCTTGTAAACTTGAATTCATCCGTATCAATTCCACTTTAGTTGAAACATGAAAATAGTTGACTGTGTGTATGACTCTAGACTATGGCCTTCACTTTGTGGAATAATTATTAACAATAAAAACGCGATAGAAATGAGATTATTTACATTTTAGTGTGCTCATCGAGGACAAGGGAGACAACTTTCAAGAAAACACTCACAAAATGTGAAGTTGAGAAAATATATACTATTTTTGGTTTGATTTTGTTTGGGAGATGTGGAACGCAGACCCAGACATACATGAAGTGCACACCAGTCCACACGATTGCATGATCAGGTAAGTTTACAACCACTAATAATTTTAAGTACTAATATCAGCTGGCACTTCAACACAAGCAGGTGTCTTGTAAACTTGAATTCATCCGTAGAAATTCCACTTTAGTTGAAACATGAAAAAAGTTGACTGTGTGTATGACACTAGACTATGGCCTTCACTTTGTGGAATAATTATTAATAATTAAAACGCGATAGAAATGAGATTATTTACATTTTAGTGTGCTCATCGAGGACAAGGGAGACAACTTTCAAGAAAACACTCACAAAATGTGAAGTTGAAAAAATATATACTATTTTTGGTTTGATTTTGTTTGGGAGATGTGGAACGCAGACCCAGACATACATGAAGTGCACACCAGTCCACACGATTGCATGATCAGGTAAGTTTACAACCACTAATAATTTTAAGTACTAATATCAGCTGGCACTTCAACACAAGCAGGTGTCTTGTAAACTTGAATTCATCCGTATAAATTCCACTTTAGTTGAAACATGAAAATAGTTGACTGTGTGTATGACACTAGACTATGGCCTTCACTTTGTGGAATAATTATTAACAATTAAAACGCGATAGAAATGAGATTATTTACATTTTAGTGTGCTCATCGAGGACAAGGGAGACAACTTTCAAGAAAACACTCACAAAATGTGAAGTTGAGAAAATATATTGTATTTTTGGTTTGATTTTGTTTGGGAGAGATGGAACGCAGACCCAGACACACATGAAGTGCAACACCAGTCCACACGATGCATGATCAGGTAAGTTTACAATCACTAATAATTTTAAATACTGATATCAGCTGGCACTTCAACACAAGCAGGTGTCTTGTAAACTTGAATTCATCCGTATAAATTCCACTTTAGTTGAAACATGAAAATAGTTGACTGTGTGTATGACTCTAGACTATGGCCTTCACTTTGTGGAATAATTATTAACAATAAAAACGCGATAGAAATGAGATTATTTACATTTTAGTGTGCTCATCGAGGACAAGGGAGACAACTTTCAAGAAAACACTCACAAAATGTGAAGTTGAGAAAATATATACTATTTTTGGTTTGATTTTGTTGGGGAGAGGTGGAACGCAGACCCAGACATATATGAAGTGCACACCAGTCCACACGATTGCATGATCAGGTAAGTTTACAACCACTAATAATTTTAAATACTAATATCAGCTGGCACTTCAACACAAGCAGGTGTCTTGTAAACTTGAATTCATCCGTATCAATTCCACTTTAGTTGAAACATGAAAATAGTTGACTGTGTGTATGACTCTAGACTATGGCCTTCACTTTGTGGAATAATTATTAACAATAAAAACGCGATAGAAATGAGATTATTTACATTTTAGTGTGCTCATCGAGGACAAGGGAGACAACTTTCAAGAAAACACTCACAAAATGTGAAGTTGAGAAAATATATACTATTTTTGGTTTGATTTTGTTTGGGAGATGTGGAACGCAGACCCAGACATACATGAAGTGCACACCAGTCCACACGATTGCATGATCAGGTAAGTTTACAACCACTAATAATTTTAAGTACTCATATCAGCTGGCACTTCAACACAAGCAGGTGTCTTGTAAACTTGAATTCATCCGTAGAAATTCCACTTTAGTTGAAACATGAAAAAAGTTGACTGTGTGTATGACACTAGACTATGGCCTTCACTTTGTGGAATAATTATTAATAATTAAAACGCGATAGAAATGAGATTATTTACATTTGAGTGTGCTCATCGAGGACAAGGGAGACAACTTTCAAGAAAACACTCACAAAATGTGAAGTTGAAAAAATATATACTATTTTTGGTTTGATTTTGTTTGGGAGATGTGGAACGCAGACCCAGACATACATGAAGTGCACACCAGTCCACACGATTGCATGATCAGGTAAGTTTACAACCACTAATAATTTTAAGTACTAATATCAGCTGGCACTTCAACACAAGCAGGTGTCTTGTAAACTTGAATTCATCCGTATAAATTCCACTTTAGTTGAAACATGAAAATAGTTGACTGTGTGTATGACACTAGACTATGGCCTTCACTTTGTGGAATAATTATTAACAATTAAAACGCGATAGAAATGAGATTATTTACATTTTAGTGTGCTCATCGAGGACAAGGGAGACAACTTTCAAGAAAACACTCACAAAATGTGAAGTTGAGAAAATATATTGTATTTTTGGTTTGATTTTGTTTGGGAGAGATGGAACGCAGACCCAGACACACATGAAGTGCAACACCAGTCCACACGATGCATGATCAGGTAAGTTTACAACCACTAATAATTTTAAATACTAATATCAGCTGGCACTTCAACACAAGCAGGTGTCTTGTAAACTTGAATTCATCCGTATAAATTCCACTTTAGTTGAAACATGAAAATAGTTGACTGTGTGTATGACTCTAGACTATGGCCTTCACTTTGTGGAATAATTATTAACAATAAAAACGCGATAGAAATGAGATTATTTACATTTTAGTGTGCTCATCGAGGACAAGGGAGACAACTTTCAAGAAAACACTCACAAAATGTGAAGTTGAGAAAATATATACTATTTTTGGTTTGATTTTGTTGGGGAGAGGTGGAACGCAGACCCAGACATATATGAAGTGCACACCAGTCCACACGATTGCATGATCAGGTAAGTTTACAACCACTAATAATTTTAAATACTAATATCAGCTGGCACTTCAACACAAGCAGGTGTCTTGTAAACTTGAATTCATCCGTATAAATTCCACTTTAGTTGAAACATGAAAATAGTTGACTGTGTGTATGACACTAGACTATGGCCTTCACTTTGTGGAATAATTATTAACAATAAAAACGCGATAGAAATGAGATTATTTACATTTTAGTGTGCTCATCGAGGACAAGGGAGACAACTTTCAAGAAAACACTCACAAAATGTGAAGTTGAGAAAATATATTGTATTTTTGGTTTGATTTTGTTTGGGAGAGATGGAACGCAGACCCAGACACACATGAAGTGCAACACCAGTCCACACGATGCATGATCAGGTAAGTTTACAACCACTAATAATTTTAAATACTAATATCAGCTGGCACTTCAACACAAGCAGGTGTCTTGTAAACTTGAATTCATCCGTATAAATTCCACTTTAGTTGAAACATGAAAATAGTTGACTGTGTGTATGACTCTAGACTATGGCCTTCACTTTGTGGAATAATTATTAACAATAAAAACGCGATAGAAATGAGATTATTTACATTTTAGTGTGCTCATCGAGGACAAGGGAGACAACTTTCAAGAAAACACTCACAAAATGTGAAGTTGAAAAAATATATACTATTTTTGGTTTGATTTTGTTGGGGAGAGGTGGAACGCAGACCCAGACATATATGAAGTGCACACCAGTCCACACGATTGCATGATCAGGTAAGTTTACAACCACTAATAATTTTAAATACTAATATCAGCTGGCACTTCAACACAAGCAGGTGTCTTGTAAACTTGAATTCATCCGTATCAATTCCACTTTAGTTGAAACATGAAAATAGTTGACTGTGTGTATGACACTAGACTATGGCCTTCACTTTGTGGAATAATTATTAATAATTAAAACGCGATAGAAATGAGATTATTTACATTTTAGTGTGCTCATCGAGGACAAGGGAGACAACTTTCAAGAAAACACTCACAAAATGTGAAGTTGAAAAAATATATACTATTTTTGGTTTGATTTTGTTTGGGAGATGTGGAACGCAGACCCAGACATACATGAAGTGCACACCAGTCCACACGATTGCATGATCAGGTAAGTTTACAACCACTAATAATTTTAAGTACTAATATCAGCTGGCACTTCAACACAAGCAGGTGTCTTGTAAACTTGAATTCATCCGTAGAAATTCCACTTTAGTTGAAACATGAAAATAGTTGACTGTGTGTATGACACTAGACTATGGCCTTCACTTTGTGGAATAATTATTAACAATTAAAACGCGATAGAAATGAGATTATTTACATTTTAGTGTGCTCATCGAGGACAAGGGAGACAACTTTCAAGAAAACACTCACAAAATGTGAAGTTGAGAAAATATATACTATTTTTGGTTTGATTTTGTTTGGGAGATGTGGAACGCAGACCCAGACATACATGAAGTGCACACCAGTCCACACGATTGCATGATCAGGTAAGTTTACAACCACTAATAATTTTAAGTACTAATATCAGCTGGCACTTCAACACAAGCAGGTGTCTTGTAAACTTGAATTCATCCGTAGAAATTCCACTTTAGTTGAAACATGAAAAAAGTTGACTGTGTGTATGACACTAGACTATGGCCTTCACTTTGTGGAATAATTATTAATAATTAAAACGCGATAGAAATGAGATTATTTACATTTTAGTGTGCTCATCGAGGACAAGGGAGACAACTTTCAAGAAAACACTCACAAAATGTGAATTTGAGAAAATATATACTATTTTTGGTTTGATTTTGTTTGGGAGATGTGGAACGCAGACCCAGACATATATGAAGTGCACACCAGTCCACACGATTGCATGATCAGGTAAGTTTACAACCACTAATAATTTTAAATACTAATATCAGCTGGCACTTCAACACAAGCAGGTGTCTTGTAAACTTGAATTCATCCGTATCAATTCCACTTTAGTTGAAACATGAAAATAGTTGACTGTATGTATGACACTAGACTATGGCCTTCACTTTGTGGAATAATTATTAACAATAAAAACGCGATAGAAATGAGATTATTTACATTTTAGTGTGCTCATCGAGGACAAGGGAGACAACTTTCAAGAAAACACTCACAAAATGTGAAGTTGAGAAAATATATACTATTTTTGGTTTGATTTTGTTGGGGAGAGGTGGAACGCAGACCCAGACATATATGAAGTGCACACCAGTCCACACGATTGCATGATCAGGTAAGTTTACAACCACTAATAATTTTAAATACTAATATCAGCTGGCACTTCAACACAAGCAGGTGTCTTGTAAACTTGAATTCATCCGTATCAATTCCACTTTAGTTGAAACATGAAAATAGTTGACTGTGTGTATGACTCTAGACTATGGCCTTCACTTTGTGGAATAATTATTAACAATAAAAACGCGATAGAAATGAGATTATTTACATTTTAGTGTGCTCATCGAGGACAAGGGAGACAACTTTCAAGAAAACACTCACAAAATGTGAAGTTGAGAAAATATATACTATTTTTGGTTTGATTTTGTTTGGGAGATGTGGAACGCAGACCCAGACATACATGAAGTGCACACCAGTCCACACGATTGCATGATCAGGTAAGTTTACAACCACTAATAATTTTAAGTACTAATATCAGCTGGCACTTCAACACAAGCAGGTGTCTTGTAAACTTGAATTCATCCGTAGAAATTCCACTTTAGTTGAAACATGAAAAAAGTTGACTGTGTGTATGACACTAGACTATGGCCTTCACTTTGTGGAATAATTATTAATAATTAAAACGCGATAGAAATGAGATTATTTACATTTTAGTGTGCTCATCGAGGACAAGGGAGACAACTTTCAAGAAAACACTCACAAAATGTGAAGTTGAAAAAATATATACTATTTTTGGTTTGATTTTGTTTGGGAGATGTGGAACGCAGACCCAGACATACATGAAGTGCACACCAGTCCACACGATTGCATGATCAGGTAAGTTTACAACCACTAATAATTTTAAGTACTAATATCAGCTGGCACTTCAACACAAGCAGGTGTCTTGTAAACTTGAATTCATCCGTAGAAATTCCACTTTAGTTGAAACATGAAAATAGTTGACTGTGTGTATGACACTAGACTATGGCCTTCACTTTGTGGAATAATTATTAACAATTAAAACGCGATAGAAATGAGATTATTTACATTTTAGTGTGCTCATCGAGGACAAGGGAGACAACTTTCAAGAAAACACTCACAAAATGTGAAGTTGAGAAAATATATTGTATTTTTGGTTTGATTTTGTTTGGGAGAGATGGAACGCAGACCCAGACATACATGAAGTGCAACACCAGTCCACACGATGCATATATCAGGTAAGTTTACAACCACTAATAATTTTAAATACTAATATCAGCTGGCACTTCAACACAAGCAGGTGTCTTGTAAACTTGAATTCATCCGTATAAATTCCACTTTAGTTGAAACATGAAAATAGTTGACTGTGTGTATGACTCTAGACTATGGCCTTCACTTTGTGGAATAATTATTAACAATAAAAACGCGATAGAAATGAGATTATTTACATTTTAGTGTGCTCATCGAGGACAAGGGAGACAACTTTCAAGAAAACACTCACAAAATGTGAAGTTGAGAAAATATATACTATTTTTGGTTTGATTTTGTTGGGGAGAGGTGGAACGCAGACCCAGACATATATGAAGTGCACACCAGTCCACACGATTGCATGATCAGGTAAGTTTACAACCACTAATAATTTTAAATACTAATATTAGCTGGCACTTCAACACAAGCAGGTGTCTTGTAAACTTGAATTCATCCGTATAAATTCCACTTTAGTTGAAACATGAAAATAGTTGACTGTGTGTATGACACTAGACTATGGCCTTCACTTTGTGGAATAATTATTAACAATAAAAACGCGATAGAAATGAGATTATTTACATTTTAGTGTGCTCATCGAGGACAAGGGAGACAACTTTCAAGAAAACACTCACAAAATGTGAAGTTGAGAAAATATATTGTATTTTTGGTTTGATTTTGTTTGGGAGAGATGGAACACAGACCCAGACACACATGAAGTGCAACACCAGTCCACACGATGCATGATCAGGTAAGTTTACAACCACTAATAATTTTAAATACTAATATCAGCTGGCACTTCAACACAAGCAGGTGTCTTGTAAACTTGAATTCATCCGTATCAATTCCACTTTAGTTGAAACATGAAAATAGTTGACTGTGTGTATGACTCTAGACTATGGCCTTCACTTTGTGGAATAATTATTAACAATAAAAACGCGATAGAAATGAGATTATTTACATTTTAGTGTGCTCATCGAGGACAAGGGAGACAACTTTCAAGAAAACACTCACAAAATGTGAAGTTGAAAAAATATATACTATTTTTGGTTTGATTTTGTTTGGGAGATGTGGAACGCAGACCCAGACATACATGAAGTGCACACCAGTCCACACGATTGCATGATCAGGTAAGTTTACAACCACTAATAATTTTAAGTACTAATATCAGCTGGCACTTCAACACAAGCAGGTGTCTTGTAAACTTGAATTCATCCGTAGAAATTCCACTTAGTTGAAACATGAAAATAGTTGACTGTGTGTATGACACTAGACTATGGCCTTCACTTTGTGGAATAATTATTAACAATTAAAACGCGATAGAAATGAGATTATTTACATTTTAGTGTGCTCATCGAGGACAAGGGAGACAACTTTCAAGAAAACACTCACAAAATGTGAAGTTGAGAAAATATATTGTATTTTTGGTTTGATTTTGTTTGGGAGAGATGGAACGCAGACCCAGACACACATGAAGTGCAACACCAGTCCACACGATGCATGATCAGGTAAGTTTACAACCACTAATAATTTTAAATACTAATATCAGCTGGCACTTCAACACAAGCAGGTGTCTTGTAAACTTGAATTCATCCGTATAAATTCCACTTTAGTTGAAACATGAAAATAGTTGACTGTGTGTATGACTCTAGACTATGGCCTTCACTTTGTGGAATAATTATTAACAATAAAAACGCGATAGAAATGAGATTATTTACATTTTAGTGTGCTCATCGAGGACAAGGGAGACAACTTTCAAGAAAACACTCACAAAATGTGAAGTTGAGAAAATATATACTATTTTTGGTTTGATTTTGTTTGGGAGAGGTGGAACGCAGACCCAGACATATATGAAGTGCACACCAGTCCACACGATTGCATGATCAGGTAAGTTTACAACCACTAATAATTTTAAATACTAATATCAGCTGGCACTTCAACACAAGCAGGTGTCTTGTAAACTTGAATTCATCCGTATAAATTCCACTTTAGTTGAAACATGAAAATAGTTGACTGTGTGTATGACACTAGACTATGGCCTTCACTTTGTGGAATAATTATTAACAATAAAAACGCGATAGAAATGAGATTATTTACATTTTAGTGTGCTCATCGAGGACAAGGGAGACAACTTTCAAGAAAACACTCACAAAATGTGAAGTTGAGAAAATATATACTATTTTTGGTTTGATTTTGTTTGGGAGAGGTGGAACGCAGACCCAGACATATATGAAGTGCACACCAGTCCACACGATTGCATGATCAGGTAAGTTTACAACCACTAATAATTTTAAATACTAATATCAGCTGGCACTTCAACACAAGCAGGTGTCTTGTAAACTTGAATTCATCCGTATAAATTCCACTTTAGTTGAAACATGAAAATAGTTGACTGTGTGTATGACACTAGACTATGGCCTTCACTTTGTGGAATAATTATTAACAATAAAAACGCGATAGAAATGAGATTATTTACATTTTAGTGTGCTCATCGAGGACAAGGGAGACAACTTTCAAGAAAACACTCACAAAATGTGAAGTTGAGAAAATATATACTATTTTTGGTTTGATTTTGTTTGGGAGATGTGGAACGCAGACCCAGACATACATGAAGTGCACACCAGTCCACACGATTGCATGATCAGGTAAGTTTACAACCACTAATAATTTTAAGTACTAATATCAGCTGGCACTTCAACACAAGCAGGTGTCTTGTAAACTTGAATTCATCCGTATAAATTCCACTTTACTTGAAACATGAAAAAAGTTGACTGTGTGTATGACACTAGACTATGGCCTTCACTTTGTGGAATAATTATTAATAATTAAAACGCGATAGAAATGAGATTATTTACATTTTAGTGTGCTCATCGAGGACAAGGGAGACAACTTTCAAGAAAACACTCACAAAATGTGAAGTTGAAAAAATATATCCTATTTTTGGTTTGATTTTGTTGGGGAGAGGTGGAACGCAGACCCAGACATATATGAAGTGCACACCAGTCCACACGATTGCATGATCAGGTAAGTTTACAACCACTAATAATTTTAAATACTAATATCAGCTGGCACTTCAACACAAGCAGGTGTCTTGTAAACTTGAATTCATCCGTATCAATTCCACTTTAGTTGAAACATGAAAATAGTTGACTGTGTGTATGACACTAGACTATGGCCTTCACTTTGTGGAATAATTATTAACAATTAAAACGCGATAGAAATGAGATTATTTACATTTTAGTGTGCTCATCGAGGACAAGGGAGACAACTTTCAAGAAAACACTCACAAAATGTGAAGTTGAGAAAATATATACTATTTTTGGTTTGATTTTGTTTGGGAGATGTGGAACGCAGACCCAGACATACATGAAGTGCACACCAGTCCACACGATTGCATGATCAGGTAAGTTTACAACCACTAATAATTTTAAATACTAATATCAGCTGGCACTTCAACACAAGCAGGTGTCTTGTAAACTTGAATTCATCCGTAGAAATTCCACTTTAGTTGAAACATGAAAAAAGTTGACTGTGTGTATGACACTAGACTATGGCCTTCACTTTGTGGAATAATTATTAATAATTAAAACGCGATAGAAATGAGATTATTTACATTTTAGTGTGCTCATCGAGGACAAGGGAGACAACTTTCAAGAAAACACTCACAAAATGTGAATTTGAGAAAATATATACTATTTTTGGTTTGATTTTGTTTGGGAGATGTGGAACGCAGACCCAGACATATATGAAGTGCACACCAGTCCACACGATTGCATGATCAGGTAAGTTTACAACCACTAATAATTTTAAATACTAATATCAGCTGGCACTTCAACACAAGCAGGTGTCTTGTAAACTTGAATTCATCCGTATCAATTCCACTTTAGTTGAAACATGAAAATAGTTGACTGTATGTATGACACTAGACTATGGCCTTCACTTTGTGGAATAATTATTAACAATAAAAACGCGATAGAAATGAGATTATTTACATTTTAGTGTGCTCATCGAGGACAAGGGAGACAACTTTCAAGAAAACACTCACAAAATGTGAAGTTGAGAAAATATATACTATTTTTGGTTTGATTTTGTTGGGGAGAGGTGGAACGCAGACCCAGACATATATGAAGTGCACACCAGTCCACACGATTGCATGATCAGGTAAGTTTACAACCACTAATAATTTTAAATACTAATATCAGCTGGCACTTCAACACAAGCAGGTGTCTTGTAAACTTGAATTCATCCGTATCAATTCCACTTTAGTTGAAACATGAAAATAGTTGACTGTGTGTATGACTCTAGACTATGGCCTTCACTTTGTGGAATAATTATTAACAATAAAAACGCGATAGAAATGAGATTATTTACATTTTAGTGTGCTCATCGAGGACAAGGGAGACAACTTTCAAGAAAACACTCACAAAATGTGAAGTTGAGAAAATATATACTATTTTTGGTTTGATTTTGTTTGGGAGATGTGGAACGCAGACCCAGACATACATGAAGTGCACACCAGTCCACACGATTGCATGATCAGGTAAGTTTACAACCACTAATAATTTTAAGTACTAATATCAGCTGGCACTTCAACACAAGCAGGTGTCTTGTAAACTTGAATTCATCCGTAGAAATTCCACTTTAGTTGAAACATGAAAAAAGTTGACTGTGTGTATGACACTAGACTATGGCCTTCACTTTGTGGAATAATTATTAATAATTAAAACGCGATAGAAATGAGATTATTTACATTTTAGTGTGCTCATCGAGGACAAGGGAGACAACTTTCAAGAAAACACTCACAAAATGTGAAGTTGAAAAAATATATACTATTTTTGGTTTGATTTTGTTTGGGAGATGTGGAACGCAGACCCAGACATACATGAAGTGCACACCAGTCCACACGATTGCATGATCAGGTAAGTTTACAACCACTAATAATTTTAAGTACTAATATCAGCTGGCACTTCAACACAAGCAGGTGTCTTGTAAACTTGAATTCATCCGTAGAAATTCCACTTTAGTTGAAACATGAAAATAGTTGACTGTGTGTATGACACTAGACTATGGCCTTCACTTTGTGGAATAATTATTAACAATTAAAACGCGATAGAAATGAGATTATTTACATTTTAGTGTGCTCATCGAGGACAAGGGAGACAACTTTCAAGAAAACACTCACAAAATGTGAAGTTGAGAAAATATATTGTATTTTTGGTTTGATTTTGTTTGGGAGAGATGGAACGCAGACCCAGACATACATGAAGTGCAACACCAGTCCACACGATGCATATATCAGGTAAGTTTACAACCACTAATAATTTTAAATACTAATATCAGCTGGCACTTCAACACAAGCAGGTGTCTTGTAAACTTGAATTCATCCGTATAAATTCCACTTTAGTTGAAACATGAAAATAGTTGACTGTGTGTATGACTCTAGACTATGGCCTTCACTTTGTGGAATAATTATTAACAATAAAAACGCGATAGAAATGAGATTATTTACATTTTAGTGTGCTCATCGAGGACAAGGGAGACAACTTTCAAGAAAACACTCACAAAATGTGAAGTTGAGAAAATATATACTATTTTTGGTTTGATTTTGTTGGGGAGAGGTGGAACGCAGACCCAGACATATATGAAGTGCACACCAGTCCACACGATTGCATGATCAGGTAAGTTTACAACCACTAATAATTTTAAATACTAATATTAGCTGGCACTTCAACACAAGCAGGTGTCTTGTAAACTTGAATTCATCCGTATAAATTCCACTTTAGTTGAAACATGAAAATAGTTGACTGTGTGTATGACACTAGACTATGGCCTTCACTTTGTGGAATAATTATTAACAATAAAAACGCGATAGAAATGAGATTATTTACATTTTAGTGTGCTCATCGAGGACAAGGGAGACAACTTTCAAGAAAACACTCACAAAATGTGAAGTTGAGAAAATATATTGTATTTTTGGTTTGATTTTGTTTGGGAGAGATGGAACGCAGACCCAGACACACATGAAGTGCAACACCAGTCCACACGATGCATGATCAGGTAAGTTTACAACCACTAATAATTTTAAATACTAATATCAGCTGGCACTTCAACACAAGCAGGTGTCTTGTAAACTTGAATTCATCCGTATCAATTCCACTTTAGTTGAAACATGAAAATAGTTGACTGTGTGTATGACTCTAGACTATGGCCTTCACTTTGTGGAATAATTATTAACAATAAAAACGCGATAGAAATGAGATTATTTACATTTTAGTGTGCTCATCGAGGACAAGGGAGACAACTTTCAAGAAAACACTCACAAAATGTGAAGTTGAAAAAATATATACTATTTTTGGTTTGATTTTGTTTGGGAGATGTGGAACGCAGACCCAGACATACATGAAGTGCACACCAGTCCACACGATTGCATGATCAGGTAAGTTTACAACCACTAATAATTTTAAGTACTAATATCAGCTGGCACTTCAACACAAGCAGGTGTCTTGTAAACTTGAATTCATCCGTAGAAATTCCACTTAGTTGAAACATGAAAATAGTTGACTGTGTGTATGACACTAGACTATGGCCTTCACTTTGTGGAATAATTATTAACAATTAAAACGCGATAGAAATGAGATTATTTACATTTTAGTGTGCTCATCGAGGACAAGGGAGACAACTTTCAAGAAAACACTCACAAAATGTGAAGTTGAGAAAATATATTGTATTTTTGGTTTGATTTTGTTTGGGAGAGATGGAACGCAGACCCAGACACACATGAAGTGCAACACCAGTCCACACGATGCATGATCAGGTAAGTTTACAACCACTAATAATTTTAAATACTAATATCAGCTGGCACTTCAACACAAGCAGGTGTCTTGTAAACTTGAATTCATCCGTATAAATTCCACTTTAGTTGAAACATGAAAATAGTTGACTGTGTGTATGACTCTAGACTATGGCCTTCACTTTGTGGAATAATTATTAACAATAAAAACGCGATAGAAATGAGATTATTTACATTTTAGTGTGCTCATCGAGGACAAGGGAGACAACTTTCAAGAAAACACTCACAAAATGTGAAGTTGAGAAAATATGTACTATTTTTGGTTTGATTTTGTTTGGGAGAGGTGGAACGCAGACCCAGACATATATGAAGTGCACACCAGTCCACACGATTGCATGATCAGGTAAGTTTACAACCACTAATAATTTTAAATACTAATATCAGCTGGCACTTCAACACAAGCAGGTGTCTTGTAAACTTGAATTCATCCGTATAAATTCCACTTTAGTTGAAACATGAAAATAGTTGACTGTGTGTATGACACTAGACTATGGCCTTCACTTTGTGGAATAATTATTAACAATAAAAACGCGATAGAAATGAGATTATTTACATTTTAGTGTGCTCATCGAGGACAAGGGAGACAACTTTCAAGAAAACACTCACAAAATGTGAAGTTGAGAAAATATATTGTATTTTTGGTTTGATTTTGTTTGGGAGAGATGGAACGCAGACCCAGACACACATGAAGTGCAACACCAGTCCACACGATGCATGATCAGGTAAGTTTACAACCACTAATAATTTTAAATACTAATATCAGCTGGCACTTCAACACAAGCAGGTGTCTTGTAAACTTGAATTCATCCGTATCAATTCCACTTTAGTTGAAACATGAAAATAGTTGACTGTGTGTATGACTCTAGACTATGGCCTTCACTTTGTGGAATAATTATTAACAATAAAAACGCGATAGAAATGAGATTATTTACATTTTAGTGTGCTCATCGAGGACAAGGGAGACAACTTTCAAGAAAACACTCACAAAATGTGAAGTTGAGAAAATATATACTATTTTTGGTTTGATTTTGTTTGGGAGATGTGGAACGCAGACCCAGACATACATGAAGTGCACACCAGTCCACACGATTGCATGATCAGGTAAGTTTACAACCACTAATAATTTTAAGTACTAATATCAGCTGGCACTTCAACACAAGCAGGTGTCTTGTAAACTTGAATTCATCCGTATAAATTCCACTTTACTTGAAACATGAAAAAAGTTGACTGTGTGTATGACACTAGACTATGGCCTTCACTTTGTGGAATAATTATTAATAATTAAAACGCGATAGAAATGAGATTATTTACATTTTAGTGTGCTCATCGAGGACAAGGGAGACAACTTTCAAGAAAACACTCACAAAATGTGAAGTTGAAAAAATATATCCTATTTTTGGTTTGATTTTGTTGGGGAGAGGTGGAACGCAGACCCAGACATATATGAAGTGCACACCAGTCCACACGATTGCATGATCAGGTAAGTTTACAACCACTAATAATTTTAAATACTAATATCAGCTGGCACTTCAACACAAGCAGGTGTCTTGTAAACTTGAATTCATCCGTATCAATTCCACTTTAGTTGAAACATGAAAATAGTTGACTGTGTGTATGACACTAGACTATGGCCTTCACTTTGTGGAATAATTATTAACAATTAAAACGCGATAGAAATGAGATTATTTACATTTTAGTGTGCTCATCGAGGACAAGGGAGACAACTTTCAAGAAAACACTCACAAAATGTGAAGTTGAGAAAATATATACTATTTTTGGTTTGATTTTGTTTGGGAGATGTGGAACGCAGACCCAGACATACATGAAGTGCACACCAGTCCACACGATTGCATGATCAGGTAAGTTTACAACCACTAATAATTTTAAATACTAATATCAGCTGGCACTTCAACACAAGCAGGTGTCTTGTAAACTTGAATTCATCCGTAGAAATTCCACTTTAGTTGAAACATGAAAAAAGTTGACTGTGTGTATGACACTAGACTATGGCCTTCACTTTGTGGAATAATTATTAATAATTAAAACGCGATAGAAATGAGATTATTTACATTTTAGTGTGCTCATCGAGGACAAGGGAGACAACTTTCAAGAAAACACTCACAAAATGTGAAGTTGAAAAAATATATACTATTTTTGGTTTGATTTTGTTTGGGAGATGTGGAACGCAGACCCAGACATACATGAAGTGCACACCAGTCCACACGATTGCATGATCAGGTAAGTTTACAACCACTAATAATTTTAAGTACTAATATCAGCTGGCACTTCAACACAAGCAGGTGTCTTGTAAACTTGAATTCATCCGTATAAATTCCACTTTAGTTGAAACATGAAAATAGTTGACGGTGTGTATGACACTAGACTATGGCCTTCACTTTGTGGAATAATTATTAACAATTAAAACGCGATAGAAATGAGATTATTTACATTTTAGTGTGCTCATCGAGGACAAAGGAGACAACTTTCAAGAAAACACTCACAAAATGTGAAGTTGAGAAAATATATACTATTTTTGGTTTGATTTTGTTTGGGAGATGTGGAACGCAGACCCAGACATATATGAAGTGCACACCAGTCCACACGATTGCATGATCAGGTAAGTTTACAACCACTAATAATTTTAAATACTAATATCAGCTGGCACTTCAACACAAGCAGGTGTCTTGTAAACTTGAATTCATCCGTATAAATTCCACTTTACTTGAAACATGAAAAAAGTTGACTGTGTGTATGACACTAGACTATGGCCTTCACTTTGTGGAATAATTATTAATAATTAAAACGCGATAGAAATGAGATTATTTACATTTTAGTGTGCTCATCGAGGACAAGGGAGACAACTTTCAAGAAAACACTCACAAAATGTGAAGTTGAAAAAATATATACTATTTTTGGTTTGATTTTGTTTGGGAGATGTGGAACGCAGACCCAGACATACATGAAGTGCACACCAGTCCACACGATTGCATGATCAGGTAAGTTTACAACCACTAATAATTTTAAGTACTAATATCAGCTGGCACTTCAACACAAGCAGGTGTCTTGTAAACTTGAATTCATCCGTATAAATTCCACTTTAGTTGAAACATGAAAATAGTTGACTGTGTGTATGACACTAGACTATGGCCTTCACTTTGTGGAATAATTATTAACAATTAAAACGCGATAGAAATGAGATTATTTACATTTTAGTGTGCTCATCGAGGACAAGGGAGACAACTTTCAAGAAAACACTCACAAAATGTGAAGTTGAGAAAATATATTGTATTTTTGGTTTGATTTTGTTTGGGAGAGATGGAACGCAGACCCAGACACACATGAAGTGCAACACCAGTCCACACGATGCATGATCAGGTAAGTTTACAACCACTAATAATTTTAAATACTAATATCAGCTGGCACTTCAACACAAGCAGGTGTCTTGTAAACTTGAATTCATCCGTATAAATTCCACTTTAGTTGAAACATGAAAATAGTTGACTGTGTGTATGACACTAGACTATGGCCTTCACTTTGTGGAATAATTATTAACGATAAAAACGCGATAGAAATGAGATTATTTACATTTTAGTGTGCTCATCGAAGACAAGGGAGACAACTTTCAAGAAAACACTCACAAAATGTGAATTTGAGAAAATATATACTATTTTTGGTTTGATTTTGTTGGGGAGAGGTGGAACGCAGACCCAGACATATATGAAGTGCACACCAGTCCACACGATTGCATGATCAGGTAAGTTTACAACCACTAATAATTTTAAATACTAATATCAGCTGGCACTTCAACACAAGCAGGTGTCTTGTAAACTTGAATTCATCCGTATAAATTCCACTTTAGTTGAAACATGAAAATAGTTGACTGTGTGTATGACACTAGACTATGGCCTTCACTTTGTGGAATAATTATTAACAATAAAAACGCGATAGAAATGAGATTATTTACATTTTAGTGTGCTCATCGAGGACAAGGGAGACAACTTTCAAGAAAACACTCACAAAATGTGAAGTTGAGAAAATATATTGTATTTTTGGTTTGATTTTGTTTGGGAGAGATGGAACGCAGACCCAGACACACATGAAGTGCAACACCAGTCCACACGATGCATGATCAGGTAAGTTTACAACCACTAATAATTTTAAATACTAATATCAGCTGGCACTTCAACACAAGCAGGTGTCTTGTAAACTTGAATTCATCCGTATAAATTCCACTTTAGTTGAAACATGAAAATAGTTGACTGTGTGTATGACTCTAGACTATGGCCTTCACTTTGTGGAATAATTATTAACAATAAAAACGCGATAGAAATGAGATTATTTACATTTTAGTGTGCTCATCGAGGACAAGGGAGACAACTTTCAAGAAAACACTCACAAAATGTGAAGTTGAGAAAATATATACTATTTTTGGTTTGATTTTGTTTGGGAGATGTGGAACGCAGACCCAGACATACATGAAGTGCACACCAGTCCACACGATTGCATGATCAGGTAAGTTTACAACCACTAATAATTTTAAGTACTAATATCAGCTGGCACTTCAACACAAGCAGGTGTCTTGTAAACTTGAATTCATCCGTATAAATTCCACTTTAGTTGAAACATGAAAAAAGTTGACTGTGTGTATGACACTAGACTATGGCCTTCACTTTGTGGAATAATTATTAATAATTAAAACGCGATAGAAATGAGATTATTTACATTTTAGTGTGCTCATCGAGGACAAGGGAGACAACTTTCAAGAAAACACTCACAAAATGTGAAGTTGAAAAAATATATCCTATTTTTGGTTTGATTTTGTTGGGGAGAGGTGGAACGCAGACCCAGACATATATGAAGTGCACACCAGTCCACACGATTGCATGATCAGGTAAGTTTACAACCACTAATAATTTTAAATACTAATATCAGCTGGCACTTCAACACAAGCAGGTGTCTTGTAAACTTGAATTCATCCGTATCAATTCCACTTTAGTTGAAACATGAAAATAGTTGACTGTGTGTATGACTCTAGACTATGGCCTTCACTTTGTGGAATAATTATTAACAATTAAAACGCGATAGAAATGAGATTATTTACATTTTAGTGTGCTCATCGAGGACAAGGGAGACAACTTTCAAGAAAACACTCACAAAATGTGAAGTTGAGAAAATATATACTATTTTTGGTTTGATTTTGTTTGGGAGATGTGGAACGCAGACCCAGACATACATGAAGTGCACACCAGTCCACACGATTGCATGATCAGGTAAGTTTACAACCACTAATAATTTTAAATACTAATATCAGCTGGCACTTCAACACAAGCAGGTGTCTTGTAAACTTGAATTCATCCGTAGAAATTCCACTTTAGTTGAAACATGAAAAAAGTTGACTGTGTGTATGACACTAGACTATGGCCTTCACTTTGTGGAATAATTATTAATAATTAAAACGCGATAGAAATGAGATTATTTACATTTTAGTGTGCTCATCGAGGACAAGGGAGACAACTTTCAAGAAAACACTCACAAAATGTGAAGTTGAAAAAATATATACTATTTTTGGTTTGATTTTGTTTGGGAGATGTGGAACGCAGACCCAGACATACATGAAGTGCACACCAGTCCACACGATTGCATGATCAGGTAAGTTTACAACCACTAATAATTTTAAGTACTAATATCAGCTGGCACTTCAACACAAGCAGGTGTCTTGTAAACTTGAATTCATCCGTAGAAATTCCACTTTAGTTGAAACATGAAAATAGTTGACGGTGTGTATGACACTAGACTATGGCCTTCACTTTGTGGAATAATTATTAACAATTAAAACGCGATAGAAATGAGATTATTTCCATTTTAGTGTGCTCATCGAGGACAAAGGAGACAACTTTCAAGAAAACACTCACAAAATGTGAAGTTGAGAAAATATATACTATTTTTGGTTTGATTTTGTTTGGGAGATGTGGAACGCAGACCCAGACATACATGAAGTGCACACCAGTCCACACGATTGCATGATCAGGTAAGTTTACAACCACTAATAATTTTAAGTACTAATATCAGCTGGCACTTCAACACAAGCAGGTGTCTTGTAAACTTGAATTCATCCGTAGAAATTCCACTTTAGTTGAAACATGAGAAAAGTTGACTGTGTGTATGACACTAGACTATGGCCTTCACTTTGTGGAATAATTATTAATAATTAAAACGCGATAGAAATGAGATTATTTACATTTTAGTGTGCTCATCGAGGACAAGGGAGACAACTTTCAAGAAAACACTCACAAAATGTGAAGTTGAAAAAATATATACTATTTTTGGTTTGATTTTGTTTGGGAGATGTGGAACGCAGACCCAGACATACATGAAGTGCACACCAGTCCACACGATTGCATGATCAGGTAAGTTTACAACCACTAATAATTTTAAGTACTAATATCAGCTGGCACTTCAACACGAGCAGGTGTCTTGTAAACTTGAATTCATCCGTATAAATTCCACTTTAGTTGAAACATGAAAATAGTTGACTGTGTGTATGACACTAGACTATGGCCTTCACTTTGTGGAATAATTATTAACAATTAAAACGCGATAGAAATGAGATTATTTACATTTTAGTGTGCTCATCGAGGACAAGGGAGACAACTTTCAAGAAAACACTCACAAAATGTGAAGTTGAGAAAATATATTGTATTTTTGGTTTGATTTTGTTTGGGAGAGATGGAACGCAGACCCAGACACACATGAAGTGCAACACCAGTCCACACGATGCATGATCAGGTAAGTTTACAACCACTAATAATTTTAAGTACTAATATCAGCTGGCACTTCAACACAAGCAGGTGTCTTGTAAACTTGAATTCATCCGTAGAAATTCCACTTTAGTTGAAACATGAAAAAAGTTGACTGTGTGTATGACACTAGACTATGGCCTTCACTTTGTGGAATAATTATTAATAATTAAAACGCGATAGAAATGAGATTATTTACATTTTAGTGTGCTCATCGAAGACAAGGGAGACAACTTTCAAGAAAACACTCACAAAATGTGAATTTGAGAAAATATATACTATTTTTGGTTTGATTTTGTTGGGGAGAGGTGGAACGCAGACCCAGACATATATGAAGTGCACACCAGTCCACACGATTGCATGATCAGGTAAGTTTACAACCACTAATAATTTTAAATACTAATATCAGCTGGCACTTCAACACAAGCAGGTGTCTTGTAAACTTGAATTCATCCGTATAAATTCCACTTTAGTTGAAACATGAAAATAGTTGACTGTGTGTATGACACTAGACTATGGCCTTCACTTTGTGGAATAATTATTAACAATAAAAACGCGATAGAAATGAGATTATTTACATTTTAGTGTGCTCATCGAGGACAAGGGAGACAACTTTCAAGAAAACACTCACAAAATGTGAAGTTGAGAAAATATATACTATTTTTGGTTTGATTTTGTTTGGGAGATGTGGAACGCAGACCCAGACATACATGAAGTGCACACCAGTCCACACGATTGCATGATCAGGTAAGTTTACAACCACTAATAATTTTAAGTACTAATATCAGCTGGCACTTCAACACAAGCAGGTGTCTTGTAAACTTGAATTCATCCGTAGAAATTCCACTTTAGTTGAAACATGAAAAAAGTTGACTGTGTGTATGACACTAGACTATGGCCTTCACTTTGTGGAATAATTATTAATAATTAAAACGCGATAGAAATGAGATTATTTACATTTTAGTGTGCTCATCGAGGACAAGGGAGACAACTTTCAAGAAAACACTCACAAAATGTGAAGTTGAAAAAATATATACTATTTTTGGTTTGATTTTGTTTGGGAGATGTGGAACGCAGACCCAGACATACATGAAGTGCACACCAGTCCACACGATTGCATGATCAGGTAAGTTTACAACCACTAATAATTTTAAGTACTAATATCAGCTGGCACTTCAACACATGCAGGTGTCTTGTAAACTTGAATTCATCCGTAGAAATTCCACTTTAGTTGAAACATGAAAATAGTTGACGGTGTGTATGACACTAGACTATGGCCTTCACTTTGTGGAATAATTATTAACAATTAAAACGCGATAGAAATGAGATTATTTACATTTTAGTGTGCTCATCGAGGACAAAGGAGACAACTTTCAAGAAAACACTCACAAAATGTGAAGTTGAGAAAATATATACTATTTTTGGTTTGATTTTGTTTGGGAGATGTGGAACGCAGACCCAGACATACATGAAGTGCACACCAGTCCACACGATTGCATGATCAGGTAAGTTTACAACCACTAATAATTTTAAGTACTAATATCAGCTGGCACTTCAACACAAGCAGGTGTCTTGTAAACTTGAATTCATCCGTAGAAATTCCACTTTAGTTGAAACATGAGAAAAGTTGACTGTGTGTATGACACTAGACTATGGCCTTCACTTTGTGGAATAATTATTAATAATTAAAACGCGATAGAAATGAGATTATTTACATTTTAGTGTGCTCATCGAGGACAAGGGAGACAACTTTCAAGAAAACACTCACAAAATGTGAAGTTGAAAAAATATATACTATTTTTGGTTTGATTTTGTTTGGGAGATGTGGAACGCAGACCCAGACATACATGAAGTGCACACCAGTCCACACGATTGCATGATCAGGTAAGTTTACAACCACTAATAATTTTAAGTACTAATATCAGCTGGCACTTCAACACGAGCAGGTGTCTTGTAAACTTGAATTCATCCGTATAAATTCCACTTTAGTTGAAACATGAAAATAGTTGACTGTGTGTATGACACTAGACTATGGCCTTCACTTTGTGGAATAATTATTAACAATTAAAACGCGATAGAAATGAGATTATTTACATTTTAGTGTGCTCATCGAGGACAAGGGAGACAACTTTCAAGAAAACACTCACAAAATGTGAAGTTGAGAAAATATATTGTATTTTTGGTTTGATTTTGTTTGGGAGAGATGGAACGCAGACCCAGACACACATGAAGTGCAACACCAGTCCACACGATGCATGATCAGGTAAGTTTACAACCACTAATAATTTTAAGTACTAATATCAGCTGGCACTTCAACACAAGCAGGTGTCTTGTAAACTTGAATTCATCCGTAGAAATTCCACTTTAGTTGAAACATGAAAAAAGTTGACTGTGTGTATGACACTAGACTATGGCCTTCACTTTGTGGAATAATTATTAATAATTAAAACGCGATAGAAATGAGATTATTTACATTTTAGTGTGCTCATCGAAGACAAGGGAGACAACTTTCAAGAAAACACTCACAAAATGTGAATTTGAGAAAATATATACTATTTTTGGTTTGATTTTGTTGGGGAGAGGTGGAACGCAGACCCAGACATATATGAAGTGCACACCAGTCCACACGATTGCATGATCAGGTAAGTTTACAACCACTAATAATTTTAAATACTAATATCAGCTGGCACTTCAACACAAGCAGGTGTCTTGTAAACTTGAATTCATCCGTATAAATTCCACTTTAGTTGAAACATGAAAATAGTTGACTGTGTGTATGACACTAGACTATGGCCTTCACTTTGTGGAATAATTATTAACAATAAAAACGCGATAGAAATGAGATTATTTACATTTTAGTGTGCTCATCGAGGACAAGGGAGACAACTTTCAAGAAAACACTCACAAAATGTGAAGTTGAGAAAATATATACTATTTTTGGTTTGATTTTGTTTGGGAGATGTGGAACGCAGACCCAGACATACATGAAGTGCACACCAGTCCACACGATTGCATGATCAGGTAAGTTTACAACCACTAATAATTTTAAGTACTAATATCAGCTGGCACTTCAACACAAGCAGGTGTCTTGTAAACTTGAATTCATCCGTAGAAATTCCACTTTAGTTGAAACATGAAAAAAGTTGACTGTGTGTATGACACTAGACTATGGCCTTCACTTTGTGGAATAATTATTAATAATTAAAACGCGATAGAAATGAGATTATTTACATTTTAGTGTGCTCATCGAGGACAAGGGAGACAACTTTCAAGAAAACACTCACAAAATGTGAAGTTGAAAAAATATATACTATTTTTGGTTTGATTTTGTTTGGGAGATGTGGAACGCAGACCCAGACATACATGAAGTGCACACCAGTCCACACGATTGCATGATCAGGTAAGTTTACAACCACTAATAATTTTAAGTACTAATATCAGCTGGCACTTCAACACATGCAGGTGTCTTGTAAACTTGAATTCATCCGTAGAAATTCCACTTTAGTTGAAACATGAAAATAGTTGACTGTGTGTATGACACTAGACTATGGCCTTCACTTTGTGGAATAATTATTAACAATTAAAACGCGATAGAAATGAGATTATTTACATTTTAGTGTGCTCATCGAAGACAAGGGAGACAACTTTCAAGAAAACACTCACAAAATGTGAAGTTGAGAAAATATATTGTATTTTTGGTTTGATTTTGTTTGGGAGAGATGTGGAACGCAGACCCAGACACACATGAAGTGCAACACCAGTCCACACGATGCATGATCAGGTAAGTTTACAACCACTAATAATTTTAAATACTAATATCAGCTGGCACTTCAACACAAGCAGGTGTCTTGTAAACTTGAATTCATCCGTATAAATTCCACTTTAGTTGAAACATGAAAATAGTTGACTGTGTGTATGACTCTAGACTATGGCCTTCACTTTGTGGAATAATTATTAACAATAAAAACGCGATAGAAATGAGATTATTTACATTTTAGTGTGCTCATCGAGGACAAGGGAGACAACTTTCAAGAAAACACTCACAAAATATGAAGTTGAGAAAATATATACTATTTTTGGTTTGATTTTGTTTGGGAGAGGTGGAACGCAGACCCAGACATATATGAAGTGCACACCAGTCCACACGATTGCATGATCAGGTAAGTTTACAACCACTAATAATTTTAAATACTAATATCAGCTAGCACTTCAACACAAGCAGGTGTCTTGTAAACTTGAATTCATCCGTATAAATTCCACTTTAGTTGAAACATGAAAATAGTTGACTGTGTGTATGACACTAGACTATGGCCTTCACTTTGTGGAATAATTATTAACAATAAAAACGCGATAGAAATGAGATTATTTACATTTTAGTGTGCTCATCGAGGACAAGGGAGACAACTTTCAAGAAAACACTCACAAAATGTGAAGTTGAGAAAATATATTGTATTTTTGGTTTGATTTTGTTTGGGAGAGATGGAACGCAGACCCAGACACACATGAAGTGCAACACCAGTCCACACGATGCATGATCAGGTAAGTTTACAACCACTAATAATTTTAAATACTAATATCAGCTGGCACTTCAACACAAGCAGGTGTCTTGTAAACTTGAATTCATCCGTATAAATTCCACTTTAGTTGAAACATGAAAATAGTTGACTGTGTGTATGACTCTAGACTATGGCCTTCACTTTGTGGAATAATTATTAACAATAAAAACGCGATAGAAATGAGATTATTTACATTTTAGTGTGCTCATCGAGGACAAGGGAGACAACTTTCAAGAAAACACTCACAAAATGTGAAGTTGAGAAAATATATACTATTTTTGGTTTGATTTTGTTGGGGAGAGGTGGAACGCAGACCCAGACATATATGAAGTGCAACACCAGTCCACACGATTGCATGATCAGGTAAGTTTACAACCACTAATAATTTTAAATACTAATATCAGCTGGCACTTCAACACAAGCAGGTGTCTTGTAAACTTGAATTCATCCGTATCAATTCCACTTTAGTTGAAACATGAAAATAGTTGACTGTGTGTATGACACTAGACTATGGCCTTCACTTTGTGGAATAATAATAAACAATAAAAACGCGATAGAAATGAGATTATTTACATTTTAGTGTGCTCATCGAGGACAAGGGAGACAACTTTCAAGAAAACACTCACAAAATGTGAAGTTGAGAAAATATATACTCTTTTTGGTTTGATTTTGTTTGGGAGATGTGGAACGCAGACCCAGACATACATGAAGTGCACACCAGTCCACACGATTGCATGATCAGGTAAGTTTACAACCACTAATAATTTTAAGTATTAATATCAGCTGGCACTTCAACACAAGCAGGTGTCTTGTAAACTTGAATTCATCCGTATAAATTCCACTTTAGTTGAAACATGAAAAAAGTTGACTGTGTGTATGACACTAGACTATGGCCTTCACTTTGTGGAATAATTATTAATAATTAAAACGCGATAGAAATGAGATTATTTACATTTTAGTGTGCTCATCGAGGACAAGGGAGACAACTTTCAAGAAAACACTCACAAAATGTGAAGTTGAAAAAATATATACTATTTTTGGTTTGATTTTGTTTGGGAGATGTGGAACGGAGACCCAGACATACATGAAGTGCAACACCAGTCCACACGATTGCATGATCAGGTAAGTTTACAACCACTAATAATTTTAAGTACTAATATCAGCTGGCACTTCAACACAAGCAGGTGTCTTGTAAACTTGAATTCATCCGTATAAATTCCAATTTAGTTGAAACATGAAAATAGTTGACTGTGTGTATGACACTAGACTATGGCCTTCACTTTGTGGAATAATTATTAATAATTAAAACGCGATAGAAATGAGATTATTTACATTTTAGTGTGCTCATCGAGGACAAGGGAGACAACTTTCAAGAAAACACTCACAAAATGTGAAGTTGAGAAAATATATTGTATTTTTGGTTTGATTTTGTTGGGGAGAGATGGAACGCAGACCCAGACACACATGAAGTGCAACACCAGTCCACACGATGCATGATCAGGTAAGTTTACAACCACTAATAATTTTAAGTACTAATATCAGCTGGCACTTCAACACAAGCAGGTGTCTTGTAAACTTGAATTCATCCGTATCAATTCCACTTTAGTTGAAACATGAAAATAGTTGACTGTGTGTATGACACTAGACTATGGCCTTCACTTTGTGGAATAATTATTAACAATTAACACGCGATAGAAATGAGATTATTTACATTTTAGTGTGCTCATCGAGGACAAGGGAGACAACTTTCAAGAAAACACTCACAAAATGTGAAGTTGAGAAAATATATACTATTTTTGGTTTGATTTTGTTTGGGAGATGTGGAACGCAGACCCAGACATATATGAAGTGCACACCAGTCCACACGATGCATGATCAGGTAAGTTTAAAACCACTTATAATTTTAAGTACTAATATCAGCTGGCACTTCAACACAAGCAGGTGTCTTGTAAACTTGAATTCATCCGTATAAATTCCACTTTAGTTGAAACATGAAAATAGTTGACTGTGTATAACACTAGACTATGGCCTTCACTTTGTGGAATAATTATTAACAATTAAAACGCGATAGAAATGAGATTATTTACATTTTAGTGTGCTCATCGAGGACAAGGGAGACAACTTTCAAGAAAACACTCACAAAATGTGAAGTTGAGAAAATATATACTATTTTTAGTTTGATTTTGTTGGGGAGAGGTGGAACGCAGACCCAGACATACATGAAGTGCACACCAGTCCACACGATGCATGATCAGGTAAGTTTACAACCACTAATAATTTTAAGTACTAATATCAGCTGGCACTTCAACACAAGCAGGTGTCTTGTAAACTTGAATTCATCCGTATAAATTCCACTTTAGTTGAAACATGAAAATAGTTGACTGTGTGTATGACACTAGATTATGGCCTTCACTTTGTGGAATAATTATTAACAATTAACACGCGATAGAAATGGGATTATTTACATTTTAGTGTGCTCATCGAGAACAAGGGAGACAACTTTCAAGAAAACACTCACAAAATGTGAATTTGAGAAAATATATTGTATTTTTGGTTTGATTTTGTTTGGGAGATGTGGAACGCAGACCCAGACATACATGAAGTGCACACCAGTCCACACGATGCATGATCAGGTAAGTATACAACCACTAATAATTTTAAGTACTAATATCAGCTGGCACTTCAACACAAGCAGGTGTCTTGTAAACTTGAATTCATCCGTATAAATTCCACTTTAGTTGAAACATGAAAATAGTTGACTGTGTGTATGACACTAGACTATGGCCTTCACTTTGTGGAATAATTATAAGTAATTTACACGAGATAGAAATGAGATTATTTACATTTTAGTGTGCTCATCGAGGACAAGGGAGACAACTTTCAAGAAAACACTCACAAAATGTGAAGTTAAAAAAATATATACTATTTTTGGTTTGATTTTGTTTGGGGAGATGTGGAACGCAGACCCAGACATACATGAAGTGCACACCAGTCCACACGATGCATGATCAGGTAAGTTTACAACCACTAATAATTTTAAGTACTAATATCAGCTGGCACTTCAACACAAGCAGGTGTCTTGTAAACTTGAATTCATCCGTATAAATTCCACTTTAGTTGAAACATGAAAATAGTTGACTGTGTATAACACTAGACTATGGCCTTCACTTTGTGGAATAATTATTAACAATTAAAACGCGATAGAAATGAGATTATTTACATTTTAGTGTGCTCATCGACGACAAGGGAGACAACTTTCAAGAAAACACTCACAAAATGTGAAGTTGAGAAAATATATTCTATTTTTGGTTTGATTTTGTTTGGGAGATGTGGAACGCAGACCCAGACATACATGAAGTGCACACCAGTCCACACGATGCATGATCAGGTAAGTTTACAACCACTAATAATTTTAAGTACTAATATCAGCTGGCACTTCAACACAAGCAGGTGTCTTGTAAACTTGAATTCATCCGTATAAATTCCACTTTAGTTGAAACATGAAAATAGTTGACTGTGTATAACACTAGACTATGACCTTCACTTTGTGGAATAATTATTAACAATTAAAACGCGATAGAAATGAGATTATTTACATTTTAGTGTGCTCATCGAGGACAAGGGAGACAACTTTCAAGAAAACACTCACAAAATGTGAAGTTGAGAAAATATATTGTATTTTTGGTTTGATTTTGTTTGGGAGATGTGGAACGCAGACCCAGACATATATGAAGTGCACACCAGTCCACACGATTGCATGATCAGGTAAGTTTAAAACCACTTATAATTTTAAGTACTAATATCAGCTGGCACTTCAACACAAGCAGGTGTCTTGTAAACTTGAATTCATCCGTATAAATTCCACTTTAGTTGAAACATGAAAATAGTTGACTGTGTGTATAACACTAGACTATGGCCTTCACTTTGTGGAATAATTATTAACAATTAAAACGCGATAGAAATGAGATTATTTACATTTTAGTGTGCTCATCGAGGACAAGGGAGACAACTTTCAAGAAAACACTCACAAAATGTGAAGTTGAGAAAATATATACTATTTTTAGTTTGATTTTGTTGGGGAGAGGTGGAACGCAGACCCAGACATACATGAAGTGCACACCAGTCCACACGATGCATGATCAGGTAAGTTTACAACCACTAATAATTTTAAGTACTAATATCAGCTGGCACTTCAACACAAGCAGGTGTCTTGTAAACTTGAATTCATCCGTATAAATTCCACTTTAGTTGAAACATGAAAATAGTTGACTGTGTGTATGACACTAGATTATGGCCTTCACTTTGTGGAATAATTATTAACAATTAACACGCGATAGAAATGGGATTATTTACATTTTAGTGTGCTCATCGAGAACAAGGGAGACAACTTTCAAGAAAACACTCACAAAATGTGAATTTGAGAAAATATATTGTATCTTTGGTTTGATTTTGTTTGGGAGATGTGGAACGCAGACCCAGACATACATGAAGTGCACACCAGTCCACACGATGCATGATCAGGTAAGTATACAACCACTAATAATTTTAAGTACTAATATCAGCTGGCACTTCAACACAAGCAGGTGTCTTGTAAACTTGAATTCATCCGTATAAATTCCACTTTAGTTGAAACATGAAAATAGTTGACTGTGTGTATGACACTAGACTATGGCCTTCACTTTGTGGAATAATTATAAGTAATTTACACGAGATAGAAATGAGATTATTTACATTTTAGTGTGCTCATCGAGGACAAGGGAGACAACTTTCAAGAAAACACTCACAAAATGTGAAGTTAAAAAAATATATACTATTTTTGGTTTGATTTTGTTTGGGGAGATGTGGAACGCAGACCCAGACATACATGAAGTGCACACCAGTCCACACGATGCATGATCAGGTAAGTTTACAACCACTAATAATTTTAAGTACTAATATCAGCTGGCACTTCAACACAAGCAGGTGTCTTGTAAACTTGAATTCATCCGTATAAATTCCACTTTAGTTGAAACATGAAAATAGTTGACTGTGTATAACACTAGACTATGGCCTTCACTTTGTGGAATAATTATTAACAATTAAAACGCGATAGAAATGAGATTATTTACATTTTAGTGTGCTCATCGACGACAAGGGAGACAACTTTCAAGAAAACACTCACAAAATGTGAAGTTGAGAAAATATATTCTATTTTTGGTTTGATTTTGTTTGGGAGATGTGGAACGCAGACCCAGACATACATGAAGTGCACACCAGTCCACACGATGCATGATCAGGTAAGTTTACAACCACTAATAATTTTAAGTACTAATATCAGCTGGCACTTCAACACAAGCAGGTGTCTTGTAAACTTGAATTCATCCGTATCAATTCCACTTTAGTTGAAACATGAAAATAGTTGACTGTGTGTATGACACTAGACTATGGCCTTCACTTTGTGGAATAATTATTAACAATTAAAACGCGATAGAAATGAGATTATTTACATTTTAGTGTGCTCATCGAGGACAAGGGAGACAACTTTCAAGAAAACACTCACAAAATGTGAATTTGAGAAAATATATACTATTTTTAGTTTGATTTTGTTGGGGAGAGGTGGAACGCAGACCCAGACATACATGAAGTGCACACCAGTCCACACGATGCATGATCAGGTAAGTTTACAACCACTAATAATTTTAAGTACTAATATCAGCTGGCACTTCAACACAAGCAGGTGTCTTGTAAACTTGAATTCATCCGTATCAATTCCACTTTAGTTGAAACATGAAAATAGTTGACTGTGTGTATGACACTAGATTATGGCCTTCACTTTGTGGAATAATTATTAACAATTAACACGCGATAGAAATGGGATTATTTACATTTTAGTGTGCTCATCGAGAACAAGGGAGACAACTTTCAAGAAAACACTCACAAAATGTGAATTTGAGAAAATATATTGTATTTTTGGTTTGATTTTGTTTGGGAGATGTGGAACGCAGACCCAGACATACATGAAGTGCACACCAGTCCACACGATGCATGATCAGGTAAGTTTACAACCACTAATAATTTTAAGTACTAATATCAGCTGGCACTTCAACACAAGCAGGTGTCTTGTAAACTTGAATTCATCCGTATAAATTCCACTTTAGTTGAAACATGAAAATAGTTGACTGTGTGTATGACACTAGACTATGGCCTTCACTTTGTGGAATAATTATAAGTAATTTACACGCGATAGAAATGAGATTATTTACATTTTAGTGTGATCATCGAGGACAAGGGAGACAACTTTCAAGAAAACACTCACAAAATGTGAAGTTAAAAAAATATATACTATTTTTGGTTTGATTTTGTTGGGGAGATGTGGAACGCAGACCCAGACATACATGAAGTGCAACACCAGTCCACACGATGCATGATCAGGTAAGTTTACAACCACTAATAATTTTAAGTACTAATATCAGCTGGCACTTCAACACAAGCAGGTGTCTTGTAAACTTGAATTCATCCGTATAAATTCCACTTTAGTTGAAACATGAAAATAGTTGACTGTGTGTATGACACTAGACTATGGCCTTCACTTTGTGGAATAATTATTAACAATTAAAACGCGATAGAAATGAGATTATTTACATTTTAGTGTGCTCATCGAGGACAAGGGAGACAACTTTCAAGAAAACACTCACAAAATGTGAAGTTGAAAAAATATATACTATTTTTGGTTTGATTTTGTTTGGGAGATGTGGAACGCAGACCCAGACACACATGAAGTGCACACCAGTCCACACGATGCATGATCAGGTAAGTTTACAACCACTAATAATTTTAAGTACTAATATCAGCTGGCACTTCAACACAAGCAGGTGTCTTGTAAACTTGAATTCATCCGTATAAATTCCACTTTAGTTGAAACATGAAAATAGTTGACTGTGTGTATGACACTAGACTATGGCCTTCACTTTGTGGAATAATTATTAATAATTAACACGCGATAGAAATGAGATTATTTACATTTTAGTGTGCTCATCGAGGACAAGGGAGACAACTTTCAAGAAAACACTACAAAATGTGAAGTTGAGAAAATATATTGTATTTTTGGTTTGATTTTGTTGGGGAGAGATGGAACGCAGACCCAGACACACATGAAGTGCAACACCAGTCCACACGATGCATGATCAGGTAAGTTTACAACCACTAATAATTTTAAGTACTAATATCAGCTGGCACTTCAACACAAGCAGGTGTCTTGTAAACTTGAATTCATCCGTATCAATTCCACTTTAGTTGAAACATGAAAATAGTTGACTGTGTGTATGACACTAGACTATGGCCTTCACTTTGTGGTATAATTATTAACAATTAACACGCGATAGAAATGAGATTATTTACATTTTAGTGTGCTCATCGAGGACAAGGGAGACAACTTTCAAGAAAACACTCACAAAATGTGAAGTTGAAAAAATATATACTATTTTTGGTTTGATTTTTTTGGGAGATGTGGAACGCAGACCCAGACACACATGAAGTGCACACCAGTCCACACGATGCATGATCAGGTAAGTTTACAACCACTAATAATTTTAAGTACTAATATCAGCTAGCACTTCAACACAAGCAGGTGTCTTGTAAACTTGAATTCATCCGTATAAATTTCACTTTAGTTGAAACATGAAAATAGTTGACTGTGTATAACACTAGACTATGACCTTCACTTTGTGGAATAATTATTAACAATTAAAACGCGATAGAAATGAGATTATTTACATTTTAGTGTGCTCATCGAGGACAAGGGAGACAACTTTCAAGAAAACACTCACAAAATGTGAAGTTGAGAAAATATATTGTATTTTTGGTTTGATTTTGTTTGGGAGATGTGGAACGCAGACCCAGACATATATGAAGTGCACACCAGTCCACACGATGCATGATCAGGTAAGTTTAAAACCACTTATAATTTTAAGTACTAATATCAGCTGGCACTTCAACACAAGCAGGTGTCTTGTAAACTTGAATTCATCCGTATAAATTCCACTTTAGTTGAAACATGAAAATAGTTGACTGTGTATAACACTAGACTATGGCCTTCACTTTGTGGAATAATTATTAACAATTAAAACGCGATAGAAATGAGATTATTTACATTTTAGTGTGCTCATCGAGGACAAGGGAGACAACTTTCAAGAAAACACTCACAAAATGTGAAGTTGAGAAAATATATACTATTTTTAGTTTGATTTTGTTGGGGAGAGGTGGAACGCAGACCCAGACATACATGAAGTGCACACCAGTCCACACGATGCATGATCAGGTAAGTTTACAACCACTAATAATTTTAAGTACTAATATCAGCTGGCACTTCAACACAAGCAGGTATCTGGTAAACTTGAATTCATCCGTATAAATTCCACTTTAGTTGAAACATGAAAATAGTTGACTGTGTGTATGACACTAGATTATGGCCTTCACTTTGTGGAATAATTATTAACAATTAACACGCGATAGAAATGGGATTATTTACATTTTAGTGTGCTCATCGAGAACAAGGGAGACAACTTTCAAGAAAACACTCACAAAATGTGAATTTGAGAAAATATATTGTATTTTTGGTTTGATTTTGTTGGGGAGATGTGGAACGCAGACCCAGACATACATGAAGTGCACACCAGTCCACACGATGCATGATCAGGTAAGTTTACAACCACTAATAATTTTAAGTACTAATATCAGCTGGCACTTCAACACAAGCAGGTGTCTTGTAAACTTGAATTCATCCGTATAAATTCCACTTTAGTTGAAACATGAAAATAGTTGACTGTGTGTATGACACTAGACTATGGCCTTCACTTTGTGGAATAATTATAAGTAATTTACACGAGATAGAAATGAGATTATTTACATTTTAGTGTGCTCATCGAGGACAAGGGAGACAACTTTCAAGAAAACACTCACAAAATGTGAAGTTAAAAAAATATATACTATTTTTGGTTTGATTTTGTTTGGGGAGATGTGGAACGCAGACCCAGACATACATGAAGTGCACACCAGTCCACACGATGCATGATCAGGTAAGTTTACAACCACTAATAATTTTAAGTACTAATATCAGCTGGCACTTCAACACAAGCAGGTGTCTTGTAAACTTGAATTCATCCGTATAAATTCCACTTTAGTTGAAACATGAAAATAGTTGACTGTGTATAACACTAGACTATGGCCTTCACTTTGTGGAATAATTATTAACAATTAAAACGCGATAGAAATGAGATTATTTACATTTTAGTGTGCTCATCGACGACAAGGGAGACAACTTTCAAGAAAACACTCACAAAATGTGAAGTTGAGAAAATATATTCTATTTTTGGTTTGATTTTGTTTGGGAGATGTGGAACGCAGACCCAGACATACATGAAGTGCACACCAGTCCACACGATGCATGATCAGGTAAGTTTACAACCACTAATAATTTTTAGGACTAATATCAGCTGGCACTTCAACACAAGCAGGTGTCTTGTAAACTTGAATTCATCCGTATAAATTCCACTTTAGTTGAAACATGAAAATAGTTGACTGTGTGTATGACACTAGACTATGGCCTTCACTTTGTGGAATAATTATTAACAATTAAAACGCGATAGAAATGAGATTATTTACATTTTAGTGTGCTCATCGAGGACAAGGGAGACAACTTTCAAGAAAACACTCACAAAATGTGAAGTTGAAAAAATATATACTATTTTTGGTTTGATTTTGTTTGGGAGATGTGGAACGCAGACCCAGACACACATGAAGTGCACACCAGTCCACACGATTGCATGATCAGGTAAGTTTACAACCACTAATAATTTTAAGTACTAATATCAGCTGGCACTTCAACACAAGCAGGTGTCTTGTAAACTTGAATTCATCCGTATAAATTCCACTTTAGTTGAAACATGAAAATAGTTGACTGTGTGTATGACACTAGACTATGGCCTTCACTTTGTGGAATAATTATTAATAATTAACACGCGATAGAAATGAGATTATTTACATTTTAGTGTGCTCATCGAGGACAAGGGAGACAACTTTCAAGAAAACACTACAAAATGTGAAGTTGAGAAAATATATTGTATTTTTGGTTTGATTTTGTTGGGGAGAGATGGAACGCAGACCCAGACACACATGAAGTGCAACACCAGTCCACACGATGCATGATCAGGTAAGTTTACAACCACTAATAATTTTAAGTACTAATATCAGCTGGCACTTCAACACAAGCAGGTGTCTTGTAAACTTGAATTCATCCGTATCAATTCCACTTTAGTTGAAACATGAAAATAGTTGACTGTGTGTATGACACTAGACTATGGCCTTCACTTTGTGGTATAATTATTAACAATTAACACGCGATAGAAATGAGATTATTTACATTTTAGTGTGCTCATCGAGGACAAGGGAGACAACTTTCAAGAAAACACTCACAAAATGTGAAGTTGAAAAAATATATACTATTTTTGGTTTGATTTTTTTGGGAGATGTGGAACGCAGACCCAGACACACATGAAGTGCACACCAGTCCACACGATGCATGATCAGGTAAGTTTACAACCACTAATAATTTTAAGTACTAATATCAGCTAGCACTTCAACACAAGCAGGTGTCTTGTAAACTTGAATTCATCCGTATAAATTCCACTTTAGTTGAAACATGAAAATAGTTGACTGTGTATAACACTAGACTATGACCTTCACTTTGTGGAATAATTATTAACAATTAAAACGCGATAGAAATGAGATTATTTACATTTTAGTGTGCTCATCGAGGACAAGGGAGACAACTTTCAAGAAAACACTCACAAAATGTGAAGTTGAGAAAATATATTGTATTTTTGGTTTGATTTTGTTTGGGAGATGTGGAACGCAGACCCAGACATATATGAAGTGCACACCAGTCCACACGATGCATGATCAGGTAAGTTTAAAACCACTTATAATTTTAAGTACTAATATCAGCTGGCACTTCAACACAAGCAGGTGTCTTGTAGACTTGAATTCATCCGTATAAATTCCACTTTAGTTGAAACATGAAAATAGTTGACTGTGTATAACACTAGACTATGGCCTTCACTTTGTGGAATAATTATTAACAATTAAAACGCGATAGAAATGAGATTATTTACATTTTAGTGTGCTCATCGAGGACAAGGGAGACAACTTTCAAGAAAACACTCACAAAATGTGAAGTTGAGAAAATATATACTATTTTTAGTTTGATTTTGTTGGGGAGAGGTGGAACGCAGACCCAGACATACATGAAGTGCACACCAGTCCACACGATGCATGATCAGGTAAGTTTACAACCACTAATAATTTTAAGTACTAATATCAGCTGGCACTTCAACACAAGCAGGTATCTGGTAAACTTGAATTCATCCGTATAAATTCCACTTTAGTTGAAACATGAAAATAGTTGACTGTGTGTATGACACTAGATTATGGCCTTCACTTTGTGGAATAATTATTAACAATTAACACGCGATAGAAATGGGATTATTTACATTTTAGTGTGCTCATCGAGAACAAGGGAGACAACTTTCAAGAAAACACTCACAAAATGTGAATTTGAGAAAATATATTGTATTTTTGGTTTGATTTTGTTGGGGAGATGTGGAACGCAGACCCAGACATACATGAAGTGCACACCAGTCCACACGATGCATGATCAGGTAAGTTTACAACCACTAATAATTGTAAGTACTAATAACAGCTGGCACTTCAACACAAGCAGGTGTCTTGTAAACTTGAATTCATCCGTATAAATTCCACTTTAGTTGAAACATGAAAATAGTTGACTGTGTGTATGACACTAGACTATGGCCTTCACTTTGTGGAATAATTATAAGTAATTTACACGAGATAGAAATGAGATTATTTACATTTTAGTGTGCTCATCGAGGACAAGGGAGACAACTTTCAAGAAAACACTCACAAAATGTGAAGTTAAAAAAATATATACTATTTTTGGTTTGATTTTGTTTGGGGAGATGTGGAACGCAGACCCAGACATACATGAAGTGCACACCAGTCCACACGATGCATGATCAGGTAAGTTTACAACCACTAATAATTTTAAGTACTAATATCAGCTGGCACTTCAACACAAGCAGGTGTCTTGTAAACTTGAATTCATCCGTATAAATTCCACTTTAGTTGAAACATGAAAATAGTTGACTGTGTATAACACTAGACTATGGCCTTCACTTTGTGGAATAATTATTAACAATTAAAACGCGATAGAAATGAGATTATTTACATTTTAGTGTGCTCATCGACGACAAGGGAGACAACTTTCAAGAAAACACTCACAAAATGTGAAGTTGAGAAAATATATTCTATTTTTGGTTTGATTTTGTTTGGGAGATGTGGAACGCAGACCCAGACATACATGAAGTGCACACCAGTCCACACGATGCATGATCAGGTAAGTTTACAACCACTAATAATTTGAAGTACTAATATCAGCTGGCACTTCAACACAAGCAGGTGTCTTGTAAACTTGAATTCATCCGTATCAATTCCACTTTAGTTGAAACATGAAAATAGTTGACTGTGTGTATGACACTAGACTATGGCCTTCACTTTGTGGAATAATTATTAACAATTAACACGCGATAGAAATGAGATTATTTACATTTTAGTGTGCTCATCGAGGACAAGGGAGACAACTTTCAAGAAAACACTCACAAAATGTGAAGTTGAGAAAATATATTCTATTTTTGGTTTGATTTTGTTTGGGAGATGTTGAACGCAGACCCAGACATACATGAAGTGCACACCAGTCCACACAATGCATGATCAGGTAAGTTTACAACCACTAATAATTTCTAAGTATTAATATCAGCTGGCACTTCAACACAAGCAGGTGTCTTGTAAACTTGAATTCATCCGTATAAATTCCACTTTAGTTGAAACATGAAAATAGTTGACTGTGTATAACACTAGACTATGGCCTTCACTTTGTGGAATAATTATTAACAATTAACACGCGATAGAAATGGGATTATTTACATTTTAGTGTGCTCATCGAGAACAAGGGAGACAACTTTCAAGAAAACACTCACAAAATGTGAAGTTGAGAAAATATATTGTATTTTTGGTTTGATTTTGTTGGGGAGAGATGGAACGCAGACCCAGACACACATGAAGTGCAACACCAGTCCACACGATGCATGATCAGGTAAGTTTACAACCACTAATAATTTTAAGTACTAATATCAGCTGGCACTTCAACACAAGCAGGTGTCTTGTAAACTTGAATTCATCCGTATAAATTCCACTTTAGTTGAAACATGAAAATAGTTGACTGTGTGTATGACACTAGACTATGGCCTTCACTTTGTGGAATAATTATTAACAATTAACACACGATAGAAATGAGATTATTTACATTTTAGTGCGCACATCAACGACAAGGGAGACAACTTTCAAGAAAACACTCACAAAATATGAAGTTGAGAAAATATATACTATTTTTGGTTTGATTTTGTTTGGGAGATGTGGAACGCAGACCCAGACATACATGAAGTGCACACTAGTCCACACGATGCATGATCAGGTAAGTTTACAACCACTAATAATTTTAAGTACTAATATCAGCTGGCACTTCAACACAAGCAGGTGTCTTGTAAACTTGAATTCATCCGTATAAATTCCACTTTAGTTGAAACATGAAAATAGTTGACTGTGTGTATGACACTAGACTATGGCCTTCACTTTGTGGAATAATTATTAATAATTAACACGCGATAGAAATGAGATTATTTACATTTTAGTGTGCTCATCGAGGACAAGGGAGACAACTTTCAAGAAAACACTCACAAAATGTGAAGTTGAGAAAATATATTGTATTTTTGGTTTGATTTTGTTGGGGAGAGATGGAACGCAGACCCAGACACACATGAAGTGCAACACCAGTCCACACAATGCATGATCAGGTAAGTTTACAACCACTAATAATTTTAAGTACTAATATCAGCTGGCACTTCAACACAAGCAGGTGTCTTGTAAACTTGAATTCATCCGTATCAATTCCACTTTAGTTGAAACATGAAAATAGTTGACTGTGTGTATGACACTAGACTATGGCCTTCACTTTGTGGAATAATTATTAATAATTAACACGCGATAGAAATGAGATTATTTACATTTTAGTGTGATCATCGAGGACAAGGGAGACAACTTTCAAGAAAACACTCACAAAATGTGAAGTTAAAAAAATATATACTATTTTTGGTTTGATTTTGTTGGGGAGATGTGGAACGCAGACCCAGACATACATGAAGTGCAACACCAGTCCACACGATGCATGATCAGGTAAGTTTACAACCACTAATAATTTTAAGTACTAATATCAGCTGGCACTTCAACACAAGCAGGTGTCTTGTAAACTTGAATTCATCCGTATCAATTCCACTTTAGTTGAAACATGAAAATAGTTGACTGTGTGTATGACACTAGATTATGGCCTTCACTTTGTGGAATAATTATTAACAATTAACACGCGATAGAAATGGGATTATTTACATTTTAGTGTGCTCATCGAGAACAAGGGAGACAACTTTCAAGAAAACACTCACAAAATGTGAATTTGAGAAAATATATTGTATTTTTGGTTTGATTTTGTTTGGGAGATGTGGAACGCAGACCCAGACATACATGAAGTGCACACCAGTCCACACGATGCATGATCAGGTAAGTTTACAACCACTAATAATTTTAAGTACTAATATCAGCTGGCACTTCAACACAAGCAGGTGTCTTGTAAACTTGAATTCATCCGTAGAAATTCCACTTTAGTTGAAACATGAAAATAGTTGACTGTGTGTATGACACTAGACTATGGCCTTCACTTTGTGGAATAATTATAAGTAATTTACACGCGATAGAAATGAGATTATTTACATTTTAGTGTGATCATCGAGGACAAGGGAGACAACTTTCAAGAAAACACTCACAAAATGTGAAGTTAAAAAAATATATACTATTTTTGGTTTGATTTTGTTGGGGAGATGTGGAACGCAGACCCAGACATACATGAAGTGCAACACCAGTCCACACGATGCATGATCAGGTAAGTTTACAACCACTAATAATTTTAAGTACTAATATCAGCTGGCACTTCAACACAAGCAGGTGTCTTGTAAACTTGAATTCATCCGTATAAATTCCACTTTAGTTGAAACATGAAAATAGTTGACTGTGTGTATGACACTAGACTATGGCCTTCACTTTGTGGAATAATTATAAGTAATTTACACGAGATAGAAATGAGATTATTTACATTTTAGTGTGCTCATCGAGGACAAGGGAGACAACTTTCAAGAAAACACTCACAAAATGTGAAGTTAAAAAAATATATACTATTTTTGGTTTGATTTTGTTTGGGGAGATGTGGAACGCAGACCCAGACATACATGAAGTGCACACCAGTCCACACGATGCATGATCAGGTAAGTTTACAACCACTAATAATTTTAAGTACTAATATCAGCTGGCACTTCAACACAAGCAGGTGTCTTGTAAACTTGAATTCATCCGTATAAATTCCACTTTAGTTGAAACATGAAAATAGTTGACTGTGTATAACACTAGACTATGGCCTTCACTTTGTGGAATAATTATTAACAATTAAAACGCGATAGAAATGAGATTATTTACATTTTAGTGTGCTCATCGACGACAAGGGAGACAACTTTCAAGAAAACACTCACAAAATGTGAAGTTGAGAAAATATATTCTATTTTTGGTTTGATTTTGTTTGGGAGATGTGGAACGCAGACCCAGACATACATGAAGTGCACACCAGTCCACACGATGCATGATCAGGTAAGTTTACAACCACTAATAATTTCTAAGTATTAATATCAGCTGGCACTTCAACACAAGCAGGTGTCTTGTAAACTTGAATTCATCCGTATAAATTCCACTTTAGTTGAAACATGAAAATAGTTGACTGTGTATAACACTAGACTATGGCCTTCACTTTGTGGAATAATTATTAACAATTAACACGCGATAGAAATGGGATTATTTACATTTTAGTGTGCTCATCGAGAACAAGGGAGACAACTTTCAAGAAAACACTCACAAAATGTGAAGTTGAGAAAATATATTGTATTTTTGGTTTGATTTTGTTGGGGAGAGATGGAACGCAGACCCAGACACACATGAAGTGCAACACCAGTCCACACGATGCATGATCAGGTAAGTTTACAACCACTAATAATTTTAAGTACTTATATCAGCTGGCACTTCAACACAAGCAGGTGTCTTGTAAACTTGAATTCATCCGTATAAATTCCACTTTAGTTGAAACATGAAAATAGTTGACTGTGTGTATGACACTAGACTATGGCCTTCACTTTGTGGAATAATTATTAACAATTAACACGCGATAGAAATGAGATTATTTACATTTTAGTGCGCACATCGACGACAAGGGAGACAACTTTCAAGAAAACACTCACAAAATATGAAGTTGAGAAAATATATACTATTTTTGGTTTGATTTTGTTTGGGAGATGTGGAACGCAGACCCAGACATACATGAAGTGCACACTAGTCCACACGATGCATGATCAGGTAAGTTTACAACCACTAATAATTTTAAGTACTAATATCAGCTGGCACTTCAACACAAGCAGGTGTCTTGTAAACTTGAATTCATCCGTATAAATTCCACTTTAGTTGAAACATGAAAATAGTTGACTGTGTGTATGACACTAGACTATGGCCTTCACTTTGTGGAATAATTATTAATAATTAACACGCGATAGAAATGAGATTATTTACATTTTAGTGTGCTCATCGAGGACAAGGGAGACAACTTTCAAGAAAACACTCACAAAATGTGAAGTTGAGAAAATATATTGTATTTTTGGTTTGATTTTGTTGGGGAGAGATGGAACGCAGACCCAGACACACATGAAGTGCAACACCAGTCCACACAATGCATGATCAGGTAAGTTTACAACCACTAATAATTTTAAGTACTAATATCAGCTGGCACTTCAACACAAGCAGGTGTCTTGTAAACTTGAATTCATCCGTATCAATTCCACTTTAGTTGAAACATGAAAATAGTTGACTGTGTGTATGACACTAGACTATGGCCTTCACTTTGTGGAATAATTATTAATAATTAACACGCGATAGAAATGAGATTATTTACATTTTAGTGTGATCATCGAGGACAAGGGAGACAACTTTCAAGAAAACACTCACAAAATGTGAAGTTAAAAAAATATATACTATTTTTGGTTTGATTTTGTTGGGGAGATGTGGAACGCAGACCCAGACATACATGAAGTGCAACACCAGTCCACACGATGCATGATCAGGTAAGTTTACAACCACTAATAATTTTAAGTACTAATATCAGCTGGCACTTCAACACAAGCAGGTGTCTTGTAAACTTGAATTCATCCGTATAAATTCCACTTTAGTTGAAACATGAAAATAGTTGACTGTGTGTATGACACTAGACTATGGCCTTCACTTTGTGGAATAATTATTAACAATTAACACGCGATAGAAATGAGATTATTTACATTTTAGTGCGCACATCGACGACAAGGGAGACAACTTTCAAGAAAACACTCACAAAATATGAAGTTGAGAAAATATATACTATTTTTGGTTTGATTTTGTTTGGGAGATGTGGAACGCAGACCCAGACATACATGAAGTGCACACTAGTCCACACGATGCATGATCAGGTAAGTTTACAACCACTAATAATTTTAAGTACTAATATCAGCTGGCACTTCAACACAAGCAGGTGTCTTGTAAACTTGAATTCATCCGTATAAATTCCACTTTAGTTGAAACATGAAAATAGTTGACTGTGTGTATGACACTAGACTATGGCCTTCACTTTGTGGAATAATTATTAATAATTAACACGCGATAGAAATGAGATTATTTACATTTTAGTGTGCTCATCGAGGACAAGGGAGACAACTTTCAAGAAAACACTCACAAAATGTGAAGTTGAGAAAATATATTGTATTTTTGGTTTGATTTTGTTTGGGAGAGATGGAACGCAGACCCAGACACACATGAAGTGCAACACCAGTCCACACAATGCATGATCAGGTAAGTTTACAACCACTAATAATTTTAAGTACTAATATCAGCTGGCACTTCAACACAAGCAGGTGTCTTGTAAACTTGAATTCATCCGTATCAATTCCACTTTAGTTGAAACATGAAAATAGTTGACTGTGTATAACACTAGACTATGGCCTTCACTTTGTGGAATAATTATTAACAATTAAAACGCAATAGAAATGAGATTATTTACATTTTAGTGTGCTCATCGAGGACAAGGGAGACAACTTTCAAGAAAACACTCACAAAATGTGAATTTGAGAAAATATATACTATTTTTAGTTTGATTTTGTTGGGGAGAGGTGGAACGCAGACCCAGACATACATGAAGTGCACACCAGTCCACACGATGCATGATCAGGTAAGTTTACAACCACTAATAATTTTAAGTACTAATATCAGCTGGCACTTCAACACAAGCAGGTGTCTTGTAAACTTGAATTCATCCGTATAAATTCCACTTTAGTTGAAACATGAAAATAGTTGACTGTGTGTATGACACTAGATTATGGCCTTCACTTTGTGGAATAATTATTAACAATTAACACGCGATAGAAATGGGATTATTTACATTTTAGTGTGCTCATCGAGAACAAGGGAGACAACTTTCAAGAAAACACTCACAAAATGTGAATTTGAGAAAATATATTGTATTTTTGGTTTGATTTTGTTTGGGAGATGTGGAACGCAGACCCAGACATACATGAAGTGCACACCAGTCCACACGATGCATGATCAGGTAAGTTTACAACCACTAATAATTTTAAGTACTAATATCAGCTGGCACTTCAACACAAGCAGGTGTCTTGTAAACTTGAATTCATCCGTAGAAATTCCACTTTAGTTGAAACATGAAAATAGTTGACTGTGTGTATGACACTAGACTATGGCCTTCACTTTGTGGAATAATTATAAGTAATTTACACGCGATAGAAATGAGATTATTTACATTTTAGTGTGATCATCGAGGACAAGGGAGACAACTTTCAAGAAAACACTCACAAAATGTGAAGTTAAAAAAATATATACTATTTTTGGTTTGATTTTGTTGGGGAGATGTGGAACGCAGACCCAGACATACATGAAGTGCAACACCAGTCCACACGATGCATGATCAGGTAAGTTTACAACCACTAATAATTTTAAGTACTAATATCAGCTGGCACTTCAACACAAGCAGGTGTCTTGTAAACTTGAATTCATCCGTATAAATTCCACTTTAGTTGAAACATGAAAATAGTTGACTGTGTGTATGACACTAGACTATGGCCTTCACTTTGTGGAATAATTATAAGTAATTTACACGAGATAGAAATGAGATTATTTACATTTTAGTGTGCTCATCGAGGACAAGGGAGACAACTTTCAAGAAAACACTCACAAAATGTGAAGTTAAAAAAATATATACTATTTTTGGTTTGATTTTGTTTGGGGAGATGTGGAACGCAGACCCAGACATACATGAAGTGCACACCAGTCCACACGATGCATGATCAGGTAAGTTTACAACCACTAATAATTTTAAGTACTAATATCAGCTGGCACTTCAACACAAGCAGGTGTCTTGTAAACTTGAATTCATCCGTATAAATTCCACTTTAGTTGAAACATGAAAATAGTTGACTGTGTATAACACTAGACTATGGCCTTCACTTTGTGGAATAATTATTAACAATTAAAACGCGATAGAAATGAGATTATTTACATTTTAGTGTGCTCATCGAGGACAAGGGAGACAACTTTCAAGAAAACACTCACAAAATGTGAAGTTGAGAAAATATATTCTATTTTTGGTTTGATTTTGTTTGGGAGATGTGGAACGCAGACCCAGACATACATGAAGTGCACACCAGTCCACACGATGCATGATCAGGTAAGTTTACAACCACTAATAATTTGAAGTACTAATATCAGCTGGCACTTCAACACAAGCAGGTGTCTTGTAAACTTGAATTCATCCGTATACATTCCATTTTAGTTGAAACATGAAAATAGTTGACTGTGTGTATGACACTAGACTATGGCCTTCACTTTGTGGAATAATTATTAACAATTAACACGCGATAGAAATGAGATTATTTACATTTTAGTGTGCTCATCGAGGACAAGGGAGACAACTTTCAAGAAAACACTCACAAAATGTGAAGTTGAGAAAATATATTCTATTTTTGGTTTGATTTTGTTTGGGAGATGTTGAACGCAGACCCAGACATACATGAAGTGCACACCAGTCCACACGATGCATGATCAGGTAAGTTTACAACCACTAATAATTTCTAAGTACTAATATCAGCTGGCACTTCAACACAAGCAGGTGTCTTGTAAACTTGAATTCATCCGTATAAATTCCACTTTAGTTGAAACATGAAAATAGTTGACTGTGTATAACACTAGACTATGGCCTTCACTTTGTGGAATAATTATTAACAATTAAAACGCGATAGAAATGGGATTATTTACATTTTAGTGTGCTCATCGAGAACAAGGGAGACAACTTTCAAGAAAACACTCACAAAATGTGAATTTGAGAAAATATATTGTATTTTTGGTTTGATTTTGTTGGGGAGAGATGGAACGCAGACCCAGACACACATGAAGTGCAACACCAGTCCACACGTTGCATGATCAGGTAAGTTTACAACCACTAATAATTTTAAGTACTAATATCAGCTGGCACTTCAACACAAGCAGGTGTCTTGTAAACTTGAATTCATCCGTATAAATTCCACTTTAGTTGAAACATGAAAATAGTTGACTGTGTGTATGACACTAGACTATGGCCTTCACTTTGTGGAATAATTATTAACAATTAACACGCGATAGAAATGAGATTATTTACATTTTAGTGTGCACATCGAGGACAAGGGAGACAACTTTCAAGAAAACACTCACAAAATGTGAAGTTGAGAAAATATATACTATTTTTGGTTTGATTTTGTTTGGGGAGATGTGGAACGCAGACCCAGACATACATGAAGTGCACACTAGTCCACACGATGCATGATCAGGTAAGTTTACAACCACTAATAATTTTAAGTACTAATATCAGCTGGCACTTCAACACAAGCAGGTGTCTTGTAAACTTGAATTCATCCGTATAAATTCCACTTTAGTTGAAACATGAAAATAGTTGACTGTGTGTATGACACTAGACTATGGCCTTCACTTTGTGGAATAATTATTAATAATTAACACGCGATAGAAATGAGATTATTTACATTTTAGTGTGCTCATCGAGGACAAGGGAGACAACTTTCAAGAAAACACTCACAAAATGTGAAGTTGAGAAAATATATTGTATTTTTGGTTTGATTTTGTTGGGGAGAGATGGAACGCAGACCCAGACACACATGAAGTGCAACACCAGTCCACACAATGCATGATCAGGTAAGTTTACAACCACTAATAATTTTAAGTACTAATATCAGCTGGCACTTCAACACAAGCAGGTGTCTTGTAAACTTGAATTCATCCGTATCAATTCCACTTTAGTTGAAACATGAAAATAGTTGACTGTGTGTATGACACTAGACTATGGCCTTCACTTTGTGGAATAATTATAAGTAATTTACACGAGATAGAAATGAGATTATTTACATTTTAGTGTGCTCATCGAGGACAAGGGAGACAACTTTCAAGAAAACACGCACAAAATGTGAAGTTAAAAAAATATATACTATTTTTGGTTTGATTTTGTTTGGGGAGATGTGGAACGCAGACCCAGACATACATGAAGTGCACACCAGTCCACACGATTGCATGATCAGGAAAGTTTACAACCACTAATAATTTTAAGTACTAATATCAGCTGGCACTTCAACACAAGCAGGTGTCTTGTAAACTTGAATTCATCCGTATAAATTCCTCTTTAGTTGAAACATGAAAATAGTTCACTGTGTATAACACTAGACTATGGCCTTCACTTTGTGGAATAATTATTAACAATTAAAACGCGATAGAAATGAGATTATTTACATTTTAGTGTGCTCATCGAGGACAAGGGAGACAACTTTCAAGAAAACACTCACAAAATGTGAAGTTGAGAAAATATATTCTATTTTTGGTTTGATTTTGTTTGGGAGATGTGGAACGCAGACCCAGACATACATGAAGTGCACACCAGTCCACACGATGCATGATCAGGTAAGTTTACAACCACTAATAATTTTAAGTACTAATATCAGCTGGCACTTCAACACAAGCAGGTGTCTTGTAAACTTGAATTCATCCGTATAAATTCCACTTTAGTTGAAACATGAAAATAGTTGACTGTGTATAACACTAGACTATGGCCTTCACTTTGTGGAATAATTATTAACAATTAAAACGCGATAGAAATGAGATTATTTACATTTTAGTGTGCTCATCGAGGACAAGGGAGACAACTTTCAAGAAAACACTCACAAAATGTGAATTTGAGAAAATATATACTATTTTTAGTTTGATTTTGTTGGGGAGAGGTGGAACGCAGACCCAGACATACATGAAGTGCACACCAGTCCACACGATGCATGATCAGGTAAGTTTACAACCACTAATAATTTTAAGTACTAATATCAGCTGGCACTTCAACACAAGCAGGTGTCTTGTAAACTTGAATTCATCCGTATAAATTCCACTTTAGTTGAAACATGAAAATAGTTGACTGTGTATGACACTAGACTATGACCTTCACTTTGTGGAATAATTATTAACAATTAACACGCGATAGAAATGAGATTATTTACATTTTAGTGTGATCATCGAGGACAAGGGAGACAACTTTCAAGAAAACACTCACAAAATGTGAAGTTGAGAAAATATATACTATTTTTGGTTTGATTTTGTTTGGGAGATGTGGAACGCAGACCCAGACAAACATGAAGTGCACACCAGTCCACACGATGCATGATCAGGTAAGTTTACAACCACTAATCATTTTAAGTACTAATATCAGCTGGCACTTCAACACAGGCAGGTGTCTTGTAAACTTGAATTCATCCGTATAAATTCCACTTTAGTTGAAACATGAAAATAGTTGACTGTGTGTATGACACTAGACTATGACCTTCACTTTGTTGAATAATTATAAGTAATTTACACGCGATAGAAATGAGATTATTTACATTTTAGTGTGCTCATCGAGGACAAGGGAGACAACTTTCAAGAAAACACTCACAAAATGTGAAGTGTAAAAAATATATACTATTTTTGGTTTGATTTTGTTTGGGGAGATGTGGAACGCAGACCCAGACATACATGAAGTGCAACACCAGTCCACACGATGCATGATCAGGTAAGTTTACAACCACTAATAATTTTAAGTACTAATATCAGCTGGCACTTCAACACAAGCAGGTGTCTTGTAAACTTGAATTCATCCGTATAAATTCCACTTTAGTTGAAACATGAAAATAGTTGACTGTGTGTATGACACTAGACTATGGCCTTCACTTTGTGGAATAATTATTAACAATTAAAACGCGATAGAAATGAGATTATTTACATTTTAGTGTGCTCATCGAGGACAAGGGAGACAACTTTCAAGAAAACACTCACAAAATGTGAAGTTAAAAAAATATATACTATTTTTGGTTTGATTTTGTTGGGGAGATGTGGAACGCAGACCCAGACATACATGAAGTGCAACACCAGTCCACACGATGCATGATCAGGAAAGTTTACAACCACTAATAATTTTAAGTACTAATATCAGCTGGCACTTCAACACAAGCAGGTGTCTTGTAAACTTGAATTCATCCGTATAAATTCCACTTTAGTTGAAACATGAAAATAGTTGACTGTGTATGACACTAGACTATGGCCTTCACTTTGTGGAATAATTATTAACAATTAACACGCGATAGGAATGGTATTATTTACATTTTAGTGTGCTCATCGAGGACAAGGGAGACAACTTTCAAGAAAACACTCACAAAATGTGAATTTGAGAAAATATATTCTATTTTTGGTTTGATTTTGTTTGGGAGATGTGGAACGCAGATCCAGACATACATGAAGTGCACACCAGTCCACACGATGCATGATCAGGTAAGTTTACAACCACTAATAATTTTTAGGACTAATATCAGCTGGCACTTCAACACAAGCAGGTGTCTTGTAAACTTGAATTCATCCGTATAAATTCCACTTTAGTTGAAACATGAAAATAGTTGACTGTGTGTATGACACTAGACTATGGCCTTCACTTTGTGGAATAATTATTAACAATTAAAACGCGATAGAAATGAGATTATTTACATTTTAGTGTGCTCATCGAGAACAAGGGAGACAACTTTCAAGAAAACACTCACAAAATGTGAAGTTGAGAAAATATATTGTATTTTTGGTTTGATTTTGTTTGGGAGAGATGGAACGCAGACCCAGACACACATGAAGTGCAACACCAGTCCACACGATGCATGATCAGGTAAGTTTACAACCACTAATAATTTTAAGTACTAATATCAGCTGGCACTTCAACACAAGCAGGTGTCTTGTAAACTTGAATTCATCCGTATAAATTCCACTTTAGTTGAAACATGAAAATAGTTGACTGTGTGTATGACACTAGACTATGGCCTTCACTTTGTGGAATAATTATTAACAATTAAAACGCGATAGAAATGAGATTATTTACATTTTAGTGTGCTCATCGAGGACAAGGGAGACAACTTTCAAGAAAACACTCACAAAATGTGAAGTTAAAAAAATATATACTATTTTTGGTTTGATTTTGTTGGGGAGATGTGGAACGCAGACCCAGACATACATGAAGTGCAACACCAGTCCACACGATGCATGATCAGGTAAGTTTACAACCACTAATAATTTTAAGTACTAATATCAGCTGGCACTTCAACACAAGCAGGTGTCTTGTAAACTTGAATTCATCCGTATAAATTCCACTTTAGTTGAAACATGAAAATAGTTGACTGTGTGTATGACACTAGACTATGGCCTTCACTTTGTGGAATAATTATAAGTAATTTACACGCGATAGAAATGAGATTATTTACATTTTAGTGTGCTCATCGAGGACAAGGGAGACAACTTTCAAGAAAACACTCACAAAATGTGAAGTTAAAAAAATATATTCTATTTTTGGTTTGATTTTGTTTGGGGAGATGTGGAACGCAGACCCAGACATACATGAAGTGCAACACCAGTCCACACGATGCATGATCAGGAAAGTTTACAACCACTGATAATTTTAAGTACTAATATCAGCTGGCACTTCAACACAAGCAGGTGTCTTGTAAACTTGAATTCATCCGTATAAATTCCACTTTAGTTGAAACATGAAAATAGTTGACTGTGTATGACACTAGACTATGGCCTTCACTTTGTGGAATAATCATTAACAATTAACACGCGATAGGAATGGGATTATTTACATTTTAGTGTGCTCATCGAGGACAAGGGAGACAACTTTCAAGAAAACACTCACAAAATGTGAATTTGAGAAAATATATTCTATTTTTGGTTTGATTTTGTTTGGGAGATGTGGAACGCAGATCCAGACATACATGAAGTGCACACCAGTCCACACGATGCATGATCAGGTAAGTTTACAACCACTAATAATTTTTAGGACTAATATCAGCTGGCACTTCAACACAAGCAGGTGTCTTGTAAACTTGAATTCATCCGTATAAATTCCACTTTAGTTGAAACATGAAAATAGTTGACTGTGTGTATGACACTAGACTATGGCCTTCACTTTGTGGAATAATTATTAATAATTAAAACGCGATAGAAATGAGATTATTTACATTTTAGTGTGCTCATCGAGAACAAGGGAGACAACTTTCAAGAAAACACTCACAAAATGTGAAGTTGAGAAAATATATTGTTTTTTTGGTTTGATTTTGTTGGGGAGAGATGGAACGCAGACCCAGACACACATGAAGTGCAACACCAGTCCACACGATGCATGATCAGGTAAGTTTACAACCACTAATAATTTTAAGTACTAATATCAGCTGGCACTTCAACACAAGCAGGTGTCTTGTAAACTTGAATTCATCCGTATAAATTCCACTTTAGTTGAAACATGAAAATAGTTGACTGTGTGTATGACACTAGATTATGGCCTTCACTTTGTGGAATAATTATTAACAATTAACACGCGATAGAAATGAGATTATTTACATTTTAGTGTGCTCATCGAGGACAAGGGAGACAACTTTCAAGAAAACACTCACAAAATGTGAAGTTGAAAAAATATATACTATTTTTGGTTTGATTTTGTTTGGGAGATGTGGAACGCAGACCCAGACATACATGAAGTGCACACTAGTCCACACGATGCATGATCAGGTAAGTTTACAACCACTAATAATTTGAAGTACTAATATCAGCTGGCACTTCAACACAAGCAGGTGTCTTGTAAACTTGAATTCATCCGTAGAAATTCCACTTTAGTTGAAACATGAAAATAGTTGACTGTGTGTATGACACTAGACTATGGCCTTCACTTTGTGGAATAATTATTAATAATTAACACGCGATAGAAATGAGATTATTTACATTTTAGTGTGCTCATCGAGGACAAGGGAGACAACTTTCAAGAAAACACTCACAAAATGTGAAGTTGAGAAAATATATTGTATTTTTGGTTTGATTTTGTTTGGGAGAGATCGAACGCAGACCCAGACACACATGAAGTGCAACACCAGTCCACAAGATGCATGATCAGGTAAGTTTACAACCACTAATAATTTTAAGTACTAATATCAGCTGGCACTTCAACACAAGCAGGTGTCTTGTAAACTTGAATTCATCCGTATCAATTCCACTTTAGTTGAAACATGAAAATAGTTGACTGTGTGTATGACACTAGACTATGGCCTTCACTTTGTGGAATAATTATAAGTAATTTACACGCGATAGAAATGAGATTATTTACATTTTAGTGTGCTCATCGAGGACAAGGGAGACAACTTTCAAGAAAACACTCACAAAATGTGAAGTTAAAAAAATATATTCTATTTTTGGTTTGATTTTGTTTGGGAGATGTGGAACGCAGACCCAGACATACATGAAGTGCACACCAGTCCACACGATGCATGATCAGGTAAGTTTACAACCACTAATAATTTTAAGTACTAATATCAGCTGGCACTTCAACACAAGCAGGTGTCTTGTAAACTTGAATTCATCCGTATAAATTCCACTTTAGTTGAAACATGAAAATAGTTGACTGTGTATGACACTAGACTATGGCCTTCACTTTGTGGAATAATTATTAACAATTAAGACGCGATAGGAATGGGATTATTTACATTTTAGTGTGCTCATCGAGGACAAGGGAGACAACTTTCAAGAAAACACTCACAAAATGTGAAGTTAAGAAAATATATTGTATTTTTGGTTTGATTTTGTTTGGGAGAGATGGAACGCAGATCCAGACATACATGAAGTGCACACCAGTCCACACGATGCATGATCAGGTAAGTTGACAACCACTAATAATTTTTAGTACTAATATCAGCTGGCACTTCAACACAAGCAGGTGTCTTGTAAACTTGAATTCATCCGTATAAATTCCACTTTAGTTGAAACATGAAAATAGTTGACTGTGTGTATGACACTAGACTATGGCCTTCACTTTGTGGAATAATTATTAATAATTAAAACGCGATAGAAATGAGATTATTTACATTTTAGTGTGCTCATCGAGAACAAGGGAGACAACTTTCAAGAAAACACTCACAAAATGTGAAGTTGAGAAAATATATTGTATTTTTGGTTTGATTTTGTTGGGGAGAGATGGAACGCAGACCCAGACACACATGAAGTGCAACACCAGTCCACACGATGCATGATCAGGTAAGTTTACAACCACTAATAATTTTAAGTACTAATATCAGCTGGCACTTCAACACAAGCAGGTGTCTTGTAAACTTGAATTCATCCGTATAAATTCCACTTTAGTTGAAACATGAAAATAGTTGACTGTGTGTATGACACTAGACTATGGCCTTCACTTTGTGGAATAATTATTAACAATTAACACGCGATAGAAATGAGATTATTTACATTTTAGTGTGCTCATCGACGACAAGGGAGACAACTTTCAAGAAAACACTCACAAAATGTGAAGTTGAGAAAATATATACTATTTTTGGTTTGATTTTGTTTGGGAGATGTGGAACGCAGACCCAGACATACATGAAGTGCACACTAGTCCACACGATGCATGATCAGGTAAGTTTACAACCACTAATAATTTTAAGTACTAATATCAGCTGGCACTTCAACACAAGCAGGTGTCTTGTAAACTTGAATTCATCCGTATAAATTCCACTTTAGTTGAAACATGAAAATAGTTGACTGTGTGTATGACACTAGACTATGGCCTTCACTTTGTGGAATAATTATTAACAATTAACACGCGATAGAAATGAGATTATTTACATTTTAGTGTGCTCATCGACGACAAGGGAGACAACTTTCAAGAAAACACTCACAAAATGTGAAGTTGAAAAAATATATACTATTTTTGGTTTGATTTTGTTTGGGAGATGTGGAACGCAGACCCAGACATACATGAAGTGCACACTAGTCCACACGATGCATGATCAGGTAAGTTTACAACCACTAATAATTTTAAGTACTAATATCAGCTGGCACTTCAACACAAGCAGGTGTCTTGTAAACTTGAATTCATCCGTATAAATTCCACTTTAGTTGAAACATGAAAATAGTTGACTGTGTGTATGACACTAGACTATGGCCTTCACTTTGTGGAATAATTATTAATAATTAACACGCGATAGAAATGAGATTATTTACATTTTAGTGTGCTCATCGAGGACAAGGGAGACAACTTTCAAGAAAACACTCACAAAATGTGAAGTTGAGAAAATATATTGTATTTTTGGTTTGATTTTGTTGGGGAGAGATGGAACGCAGACCCAGACACACATGAAGTGCAACACCAGTCCACACGATGCATGATCAGGTAAGTTTACAACCACTAATAATTTTAAGTACTAATATCAGCTGGCACTTCAACACAAGCAGGTGTCTTGTAAACTTGAATTCATCCGTATAAATTCCACTTTAGTTGAAACATGAAAATAGTTGACTGTGTATGACACTAGACTATGGCCTTCACTTTGTGGAATAATTATTAACAATTAACACGCAATAGAAATGGGATTATTTACATTTTAGTGTGCTCATCGAGGACAAGGGAGACAAATTTCATGAAAACACTCACAAAATGTGAAGTTGAGAAAATATATTCTATTTTTGGTTTTCTTTTGTTGGGGAGAAGTGGAACGCAGACCCAGACATACACAAGACCAAGGAGCGTCCATTCCAATTTGGAATGAACGTTGGATTGCTTTGGAAAGATCGTTCATTCCAACCTTTCCAAAGCTTGGAGGATCGATCTTTACAGAAAATCCAAAATTGGATTGGCATCATTTCCACACATATTTCCAACACAGGAAATGTTTGGAATGACTTGGAATTGTTTGGAATTGTTTGGAATTGTTTGGAAGTATGTTTAGAAGGAAGAAGTTTGGAATTGTTTGGAATTGTTTGGAAGTATGTTTAGAAGGAAGAAGTTAAAATATGTTTTATTCGTAATTTAAACAATAAAAAGACTATGAATTATCTATTGAGTTTAAACTATATATAATAAATAATAAACTTATCTCAAACATTCACTACTTGTCTGTCTAGCGCGGGGCTTTTATAGTCGCATTCTCCCTTGGGCGAGAGAGAGACCCGCACTTGACTCGACAAGACAATAATAGGTCTCAAGAATAAGTATTCGGCTGGATGGCAGCTGCCATTTAATAATAAAACAGACAGACGTCTAGACGGCTCACATGTAAGTGCGCCGACATGTGCCTAAGATCATAGAATGGACAATCTTTGGTAACATCTAATTTATTGTTGTCTCACGCCAGAGCTTTGAATAATTCTGTTCATTGAACAATTGGAATTCAGGAAGTTATCAATAATTGTTTTACTTAACATAAGATAAGATAAGTTGTTTACAACATAATATTATCATGTCAGGACGTACTACAGTCAAAACCATATATTTTAAAATCAATTTAATGACAGACTATGATTTCCAAGTCCCGATTATCAAATCAATGAGGTATCAGTTTCACTACATTCGCACAGACTGCCTATACTTATATATAATAACTATTCATAACTATTCTCCAGTTAAAGTCGCATCCTCTTATGAAATAATCTGTGAGAGTGATCATCATTAAGAGAGTGATCATCATTAACGAAACTCATTCTCATCAAAGAATACAGAATAAATGAAGAATCACATGCATACATGTATTGCCATGCTTCATTCATCATGAAGCAGATTTACATAATTTGTGAATAGCACTTAAGCTGTGATAATGAATTTTACCATTGTCCATGTTAACATAATAATGTATATATATATACAAAACAGGACATGCATTTAATATTTACCATAATATGGATTTCCGAATATATAAACGACTTCAACGTTGATATTTCAGACAAAAACAAGGACTCCTGTCTTTTAACGTTCAGGGGAAAAGGGTTTTTGCTTTCACAATTGAACATTTGTTTTCACCAAAGGACAATCAAATCAAGCCAAAAACACGAAAAATACATATATATGGTTAGCGACCGTCATTATACAGCGAAGGGGGGAATTCGTCTGCTCTAACTGCCTTCACAAAAACATTCCAGCCCTTAATTACCGAGGCAGCTGTGACGTAGTAGCATTACATTCGCTGCATTTGCAGCATATAAGATGTGTAATATGTGGAGTAACTAAAGTAATAGTACGGCTGAAATCTTACTTGCATGATTGTTTTAATAGAAAACTTACGTTTTAAAAACTCAATTGTTCTTATATAATGTTTTTAGGTTTGGTTTATAAATACTAGAGAAGATTTTTTTATACATATAAAACTGCTCGAAAATACAGCTGAACAATAGAAAAATCAAAATAGGAGTTGTGAATAGTGACAAATTTCAATTACATCACTGTGTCAATAATTATTGACTGATTCCGTCAAACAACTGTCAATCCATTTATTGCCATGTACGTACATGTACACAGAAAGTCGGCGCTGTCTGAGGCTCCAGGTAAAAAAAGATCGTGGTTTTATGACGGGAGATCTGACGAACGGTGAACCCAGGGCATGCGACGTAATTACACCTACAGGTGGTAGAACCAGGGTATTGTCTCTTGAACTGGCTAATTGACCCTACATAAAATTGGTAACTATATTGGTTTTGACACCTGTTTTTCATGCGCATCCCGGCTCATAAACAGAATACAGACAATTGAGACCCCGTGATCAGCGGAGCGTGAACAACATGGATGCCACCTTTCGGCCGTACCGAACAGTCAAGCTGCGATCTCGGAACTGCTCGCCCGATTGAATCCAATTGTAAGCGGAGACAAGATTACTTCCCTTACCCAAACATGATCGTTGCTCAGAAATGTTCAAATCTGTCTTCAGTAAATCATAAAATTAATGCGAGCATGACATTAATGCGAAAAATGCGATCGTCAGTCCCTCTGATTATTTTAATATGTTTCATTTCATCATGATAAAAAAGTTAGTCACTTATAAGCTTACCACAAAACAACAAAATGTATTCTCTCATCACTCAGCCTAACAGTGATATATTAGTACTTAAATATTTTAGTATAGTTTATGGCATCCTCTGGTCGGACAAGGTCCCTTCATGTACATAGCATACAATTTATACCTCATACGCGTATCTCCAACCTGGTTTTAATAACCTTACATCGCATCACAACGGTACGATCACTTTCCGTTTCATATATTCCTATTTTGTTAAAACTATGGGAATACACAGCGGCTGCAATCACTGTTCATAAAATATAAGTCCTATTTGTATGACAGAACTTAATTATCCTAATGCACCACTATAATCAAGTACGTGTATCAGTCCGTAATTGGTAGTTTTTAACTATGTAATATGCGTATGCAGTTCAACCACGGTTCGTTTATCAATCCATATTTTGGTATTAGCCAGGTAAACATAGGTCAGGCGCATGCACAACTTTTCCCTTTGTTGTACCCAGTCAGCCATTAATCGTGTCTCGTGTAATTTTAAGTGCAAACGTTATCCGACATCGAAGTCCAATGTTTCAACATCGCCGCGTTTGTGTGACATACAGACAGTCGTGCCTTCGGAAGTAACCTTGCATTGATCACAGGCACGTGGCTCAGAATGGCAAGCCGAGGCAGTCGACGACGATCCACCAGATCAAGATCGCAGACCGCAGGTGCCGATCCAAACAATGGCGCAGACGATGGCGACTTTGTCAACAGAAATCGAGCCGCTCGCCATAGATATGCGGGAGTCGTTCCAGCCAGTGCGCCGGATGAGAATCCTCTCAATTGGACGATAGCGACAGTGCAAAAGCGTATCAAACAGGATCTTGGCATTTCCAAAATACCTGGGAATTGCAAACTGCCGCACCTCATTCGTTTCTATATGGAGAACATGGAAGCTAAACAGGCGACCTCCCCAGGGACAAGGGAAGTGGATAATTCCGTTGTCGATTACCGAAGGGACACTAGTGGACCCGCTTCAACAGTCAACTCACCTATCAACACCGGAGGACAGTCATCCGTTTCTAACATAGCTGCCCTGATGCTAGAATCCGAACCTGACAGGGACTTCCATTCACTGGCACAGAACATGTTTCCCAATACCAAGGTAACTCACCTAATACCAGTTCATATTCGTCTTTGATGGATGTCGAGGTTGTGTCGGCTTCCCTTCGGAAACAAATAATTGAAGGGAAAGATGTGAATCTGGCATGTCTCTTGATGCCAGACGATATTTCTTCGCATCCGAGAGTGATTGAGGTGGGCAACCATGAACTCCACCTAAAATCCCCAACTGACAACAGACTACAAAACGTCTTGACCATTCAAGAGTTTATTGTAGCATTCACCCAGTATAGGAACATAATGGTGCAGAAATGGCCAGGCCGAAAAGACTCTTTGGACCGGTATCAACGGTTGATTGTAGAAATGCATGCCAGGTTTGGAGATATACTTTTCTACCAATACCACAAAACATTCTCATCTAAAGCAGCAGCAGCTCTAGCACTTACCAATCATTTACCACCATGGGATCGACATGATGAACACTTGTATTTTACTATGGTAGCTGGGCACCGTGTCAATGCCTGTGAACTGTGCTTCTTGTCCGACCACAGCACAGACTTCTGTCCACTAGTCAGCAGCCGCAGACCGTCATCTTCGCACAAGACTCCCAATCTGGCACGAACCAGTCCACAAGCAACGGCAACAAGGACCGGCCCTCAAGCTGGTTCAATGGGTAGAACCATCAGATTCCACAATGGACGCGCACTATGTAACAACTTCAATGAGGGCAAGTGCATCTATCCATCGTGCAGGTATCTACACATATGTAAACACTGCAGGAAGCCACATCCGGGTCATAAGTGCGAGGAGGTCTTGGACAAGCCGTCCCAGTCTTCTGCCAGGAAAAGCAAGAAACAGTGACTGTATTCGACTACTTCACCGATTAACGTGCCTACCTTGCAACAACTGCTCCGACAACATCCAGATCAACAGTTTGTTAACCAACTGATATCAGGCCTCGAAGCAGGTTTCCACACAGGTGTGCAGTATTGTCCGTCTAATTCTATTAAATGCAAGAATCTGCGCTCAGCTCTACACGACACTGAAATCACGACCAATCTCATCCTCAGTGAAGTGCAGAAAGGCTACGTCATAGGACCCTTCAACGCCCCACCCTTTCCAAGCTACAGAATCAACCCAGTTGGTGTCGTCCAAGGGAAGTACTCAAAGAAAAACAGACTAATAGTTGACTTATCAGCCCCGCACAATGATCAAGACAATCCCAGTTTGAACTCTCTCATTGACAAGAGGACTATTCATTATCATATGTGCGCGTGGACGATGATATCAACATCATCAAAGCCCTAGGCCACTTACATGTGTAAAACTGATATTACTGATGCATTCAAGTTAATCCCTATACATCCAAATTTGTGGTATCTCCATGGCATTTATTGGCAGGACAAGTACTACTTTTACACCAGGTTAGTTTTTGGCTCTCGATCTAGCCCCAAGATATTTGACCTCCTATCACAGGCTGTTTGCTGGGTAGCAACCTAACACTATGGCATTCAAAACATTCTACATCTCCTGGATGATTTTATATGCTTCGAGAACTGCCTACACAAAGGTGTAAAGACTATGGCAGCTTTGATGCAACTCTTCAAAGACCTAAACATTCCACTGTCGGCAAAGAAAACCGTAGGTCCTTCCCAGCGCGTGGATTATCTAGGCATTACCCTTGACACTATCAGAATGGAATCCCATCTTCCCTACGAGGAAGTTGATAGACTGATTCAAGTCATGGATTCCATTGAAGGGAAGACGAAAGTGTGCAAGAGACAACTCCTAGTACTCCTTGGACACATGAACTAAGTTATTCGCCCGGGCAGGTCCTTCATGAGTTACCTGTTGCGAAAAGCGCATTCAGTCAAAGAACTACATCATATGGTCTCTCTTAACAAACAGTGTTCACAGGACCTTAAAATGTGGAGATTCTTTCTCCAACATTGCAATGGAGTCACAATGTTTATGGACCATTTTATCAGTGCCCCAGACTTTAGCCTATTCACAGATGCCTCGAGACAATCATCAAGGCTATCAAAAAGCTGCAGGGCAGTTCCTCCAGGACCAGACTGCCAATCTCAATTACAGTACTTTCAGATATGTGCATCAAGCTAAACCAAGGTGTGTTTAACCCATATATTGATCTACTCATGAAGACGGCCTGTTGTATGGCTTTCTTCGCTTTCATGAGATGTGGCGAATTCACCTGTGACGCTTATAACCCAACAATATACACTTGTCTATCAACTCTGTTTCATTTAACAATGAGCTTTCTACAGCGTTTGTGTGTCTTAAGGCTTCAAAGACAGATCCATTCCGGAAAGGCGTCATCATCACCTTACACAGGCTGTACGAGGCCCCGTTATGCTGCCTAGTTAGGACCCTCCTGCAATACCTTGTTCTTCGCAACCAGAGGACGTCAAATCCTTTAGATCCGCTGTTCCTCATGCCTAATGATGTAGCAATGGACAGGAAGTTTTTCATTGACCTTCTAAAACTTGTGTTGCACAGATCCGGGTATGACCACACAAATGACAATGGACATTCATTTAGAATTGGTGCAGCCACCACTGCAGCAACGGCAGGCATTCCAGATCATATGATCAAAACCTTGGGACGTTGGTCGTCGGACTGCTACAACCGCTACATACGCACAGAACAACGGAGCATCTATCAAGCCCAGCTGGCCATGGCACGGTTGTAACCTCACATGGTAATTAGTTTCCTGATGCATTGTGTGCCAGAGACATGTGTTATGTTATTGAACAATGACTGCAGAGACTTTCATGGATATGTTCACACACCTTTTCTAGTGTTGGCAAGACCTGTACTTGTCACGATAGGGTGTGCAGACCGTACACCCCCTATGTGCCACATTTCACTTCCAGTCAACCATGTTTATATGTTATCACCCCCTTTTGTTTGTTATATCTGTTTCATCATTTTGGGGATTCTCAGTTATTTCATAACTTCCTTTTGGGCATGTATTACCCCAAAATTATCTTCAACAATTCACAGTTGCTTTGGTAGGGCATACACCTTCAGTCGGCTACACCCGCCGGGGTATTGTCGGTTGGCTACACAGTATGTAGCTAGGGGTATCGTTGACCAGCTACACTGTCATCTGTAGCAAGTTATACCCGTCGGGGTATCGGTTGTCTGGCGTCAGACTACAGCCGACTGAAGGCATATCTCAATTCTGTCACGTAGCACACCCTTAGTTAGCTTACCCATCGGGGTAAAGCAGTACCGTTCTATTTTGTCAATAAACAGGGTGCTACCGGCTCTACGGGAATCCCCAATCAACCCAAAAACAATAAATATTTTATTTTATCAGTTGCCTTATGTTGTCTTGTCCGAATCCGAGGAAATAAAACTGCAAATAAAACAATCAAGTGCGCTAAAGTATTACACATGGTTGGTGGAGGACTAGAGGCACTTTGAGTTGACAGGTGTCATCAACTGGTCAGTAACATCACGGTTTGTATATTCACGTTGATTGGACAGTCTAGACTGGCGCCAACTAATCATGACCGCATCTTCAGAACAGAATAGAACTTTATTTATATACTTTCCTTGATTGATTATATGACTGCGGTCGTAGATCCGGATGTATCTAAATATGCTCAGTAAATACACAGGATTTATTGTTATACTATAAGGATTAATAGATACAATTGAGTATTTATACCCTTGATCATAAAGTTAGTCACTACTTTTATTTTCACATGTTCGATTTGTATGATTTGGGTTATGATTAAATTGACCAAATAAGAAATCATTCCGTGTATATGTGTATTATATATTGTACCCCAATACGTAATTAAATTGTGTATTAATAAGGACACTAGGTTAATTACTGTAATTGATTATTTGATAAACATATTCACCTTTAGTTGCGTAATATGTCACAGAGGTAAAGCTAATTCATAACAACTAATTGTCCCATTTATTTGGCTTCTATCTTTTATATGAAACAAATGCTATAACATGGGGTGATAAACTTCATTGGCAATAGACGTAGCATACAACTGTCTGCATGAACAGTCTACTCTGTTCCACATATGTTTATTCATTTTGTCAGCATTTAAATCGTTGCATTCCTGGCTCAATGATTCATTTGACGAAATCTTGTTCCCTGTTTTGAATTTCCGTCAGATTGTTCCAGACCAATTATAAAATTTTCAGCCCTATGTGTTGCGCATAATTCCGAGATAATTCGAAGTTCATATTCTTGTACGAACACTTATCAAAATTCATTTATACCTAGTACTATTATGTACATATGTATATTAGTTCAAATTATAATAATGAGGCCCTCTATTCTGGAAACGGTCTTTGTTCTACGACAACCGTAAGTCGGTATGGGAAAACAAAATATTTGTTTAATTGTTCAAAGTTCATAGTCAATGACATATGATTATAGACAAGGAAGATAAAAAATTGAATATAAAGTGTAGCCACTTTAAATGACAGAATTTCTTTTAGTTAAATTTGCTCATGATTTGTTCTTTTCGTGGTAAATAGTACCAAAATACTCTTAATTATTTACTTTCATGTCATTACTAATCTCACATAAAGTCAAAAGTTGTACAACGTTTAACAGATATGATTATGACATGTTTCCAACCATATCCAAACAAATCCAAGCTTGGAAATATGACCTTGACAAATTTTGGAATGGTCATATTTCCATTTGGAATGGTGGTATTTCCAAGTTTTGGATTGTTTAGAATGGATGATATTTTGTCCAGTGTGATGATGGATTTCTTGGCAAAGGGTACCACAATTACAGGAGCTTATTATGCTTCACTGCTGCGGAAATTGCGGGACGCTTAAGAGGCGTGGCATGCTGACCAAGGGTGTCCGTCTCCTGCAAGACAATGCTCCAGTACACAACTCTCATGTTGCCCAGACAGAAGCGCGGTCCTGTGGCTATGAAATCCTTCCACATCCTCCTTACTCTCCTGACCTTGCACCATCTGACATCCACCTCTTTCCAACCATGAAGTCATTTTTGAAGGGAAAACGTTTCACAGATGATGAAACGCTGATTTCTGAAGTCAAGTCCTGGTTTGAGATGCAAAATGAGGGCTTTTACAAGCGAGGTCTCCATAGTTGCATAAAACGATGGGAGAAGTGTGTAACTCTTGGTGGTTCCTATGTGGAGAAAGACTAATACCTATGCCAAGTTTCATTCCACTAGGTCCACCGGAAGTGGCCATGGGTCAGGGGACATCTTTAATGAACACCCCTCGTATCTTAAAAAATATCAGAATCGGTTTATGAACATTGCAGCGTGTTTAGACCTTCGCTAAGCCAAACGTTTTGCTGTGGTACTCAGAGAAATGATGGTGTTTATAATTTTATTGAAAACAGAAAGGATTTAAACTTTTTCCAATGCTATCATTGAACATATCTCAAATTGATTATGAAAATTGCATTGTGATTGGACCTTCGCTAGGCCGACATTTGCCAAAAAATTGATGTTGTACTGAGAGAAGTGATGGTGTTAGCCTTGTTTATAGCTTCACTGAAAACAGAAGGGATTTGAACATTTTCCAATGTATGGCGTTTTACAACGTGAAAGAAATCATTGAACATATCAGTTTTTTATAATGAAAATTACAGTGCTTTTGGACTAAATTTTGCTGTTTTACTCATTTTCAAAAGTATGGCGTTTTACAGATTGGACGTTATCATTGAAATTTTCACCTGGCCATTGTACCTGGCCAATCTTCATGTTAAATTTGGTTTAACTACCCCCGGCAAAATGACAACGCGAGCCTCACATTTAGCATCACTGCAACACACCAACGATTTGAACCTATTCACATGTGCCTTCAGTGTAGACGATAGCATTATAACTGCCAGTGAATTTGTAATGAAAATTGCAGTGAAGGTGTGTCTGCACATGACGGAGCTTAAATCGTTTTAATTTTTTTAGGATCCCTGAAAAATGATAACGCCAGGTTAGCTTTTAGCGTCATTGAAAATAATCAGCGATTTGAACAGTTTTACACGTATGACGTTCACAGCTGGAGAATATCATAAAAAAACTATTAAAAATTTTGTGATGCAGTGTGGATATATCTGCACATGAGTGTTGTCTTTAATTTTGTCAAGACATAACCCCTACTGTACTCTACCGATAAAATGTTTCGTCGTTATTTTTGGAATGACAGACGATCACTGATAAGAATGATAAGCAGCTGTGTGGAGTGATTCGCTTAAATATTGCCTTCTTCGTCGTCAATCATGTTGAGCGCAAAGCTTTCTGTAATAGTTATGGTAACTTTCGTGACAACCGCAAAGACAGATACTCCATGCTGCACCCCTCCTCAATTCTCAGGAGTTGGTCGGATCCTGACAGGGTCAATCAACAGAGAAAACGACCGGAGCACAGAGGTTAGTAGTTTGAAACATATAGAGACTGGCACAAGCCAGACACGTGTTGACACGTAGTAAGTATTCTCTTCTGGTGGAATCATGATTTCCCAGGTTTAAAATTCCCTACTGCATGGTTATTAGTATAGGTTATTTCCTTAATAAGACGAGTTCATTCAGCAAGAATGACGAGGGTCATCCAGTAAACACGATTGAAATTTGTATACAATTGGTAATATACTCTTTAAAAAACGCATACATTTATACAAGGAACCGTACGAGGTATTGAGCCAAAATGTTGCGGAGAGAACACTTGGTGATTGTAGTCATCTCACTTATCGGTATATAGGAAAGGTCCAAGGTCAGCTACAATCAAAAACAGGTATGTCCCCTGTTGGAATCGATAGCGGGCTGACATCTCCTGCCCATGGAAAAAGACGAGTAAGCGAATCACATCCTGGTGAATGATAGCCCACTCGGCCTTCAACGGCGTAGCTGTCTATCCAAATCATCCCACAGGTGCTCTATCGGGTTTAAATCCGGGGACCTGGAGGGCCAGGAGAGAACATCAACGTTGTTGTTGTGTAGACAGGCTCTTGTGATTCGTGTTGTATGCGGTCGAGCGTTGTCATGCTGGAATACACCGTTGCCGTTGGCTGCATTTGGGAGGACGTGTGGTAGGAGAATTTCGTTGATGTTTCGTTGAGCCGTAAGATTGCCTTGGATATGGACCAAACCTATCCTGCCATGATGAGAGATATCCGCCCACATCATAACGCTACCCCCACTAAACCTTTCCACTTCCTGTAAGCATTTCCCGGCGTAACGTTCTCCCCGACGTCTGTAGATCCGTGCTCTTCCATCCCCTCGAGGAGAAATGTTGTTTTGTCGCTGAACCAGACATCTCTCCATACCCTATGTTGACGACACCAAGACAGTCGTTGTTGACGATGTTGTCGACTCAGGACGCGTCGAACAGGACGTCTTGCTCGTATACCTGGTGCTCTTAAACGATTTCATACGGTCTGGTAGAACGTTCTGCGCAGTCCTGGCATTTGGGATTCGGTTGAGGTGGCTGTGATCGTCCTTTCACGTAGGTGGCGCAGTCGGATGTAGCGATCTTCGGCGGGGTGGTTACTCTTGGTCGTCCCGACATTGCCCGATCACGTGTTGACCCATGCTATTGAAACCGACCCCATAGCCCTGTGATGGTGCTGGTCGCTACATTGTTCCACCCCTTAATGTAAAAATTACCCGTTATGTACATTTTTAAGGGTGACGTATTGACTCTTAATGTTAAACTTTTTATACATAAAACTAAAGATAACCTCATACCTTATTAAGTTTAACAAAGTTTGCACTGAATACAGATAACTGTGTGGAATCAAGAAGGACCAGTTTGCACAATGTAAAAAGAGTGACCTAGAAAATGCAGCAGCGGTAGACTCTAAACGATTCTGGGACATCATAAAGCGTGTGTCTGGACGACCGCAACGACCCAATCCTATTGATATACGAGACTGGGGGAACTATTTCTCGTCGCTGAATTCTGAACCAATGGGTATTCAGGATAATGTTGGTGAAGTGGAGGACATAGAGACATTTAAAGGTTATGTGCAAGAACTGATGATTGACATATTAAAATCCCCAATAACCAGATCCGAAGTTTTTGAGAGTATCAGTGCCAAGAAACAATTAATCAGCTGGCCTTGGCGACATCTGTGGAAGCCAATGTACAATCATGGTTTGAGTGCTTTAATGGATTAAATGTTACAATCCATGTACAGTAATATAAATGCTTGTGTTCATTGTCTACAACGAACAAATGATGTTGAATATCTTGCATGATGACTGTTGTAAATGGGAAATGCCAGTCAATCTATCGAAAACAACAATAGTTGTTTTTCAAAGATAGGGGAGGGCTATCACGTTATCAAAAAATGGTATTATGATGGAAATACGTATGAAGTAGTTATTGGATACAGTTATCTTGGCTTGTATTTTAGCAATAGATTACTGAGGTCGAATGCTTAAATAATAGTGCAATTCGGGCAAGAAAGGTGTTCATGGTCCTGTTAATTAGTAACTATACATTCCTTGAAACCATACTCGCCTCACTTTTACTTCAAATGTTTTGATATAAAGATAACACCAATACTTTTGTACGGGCCTGATATTTGGGGGTTCAGTGAACCGAGTCTGGCAGATGGTCTATTCAGTCGCTCGCTGTTGTGAAATGTGTCAAACATTGGCTGTCTCTTTATAATATGCAGAAATCTCGTTCACCCCCAAAAATGTCACAATATGTTGCGGTTTTTCGATAAACAAAGCCACGTTAATTGGGTAACGAAACTTAAAACTGTTATTTTCAGATTAGGATGAGGTGATGTCTGGTACTTTCAAACATGTGGTAATTAAACCATATTTTTAGATATGTTACGTCAGCGGTTAATTTTTTTTTCTTCAGATTTGTGATAGTGATTTATATGAAAGCCTCAAATGGCTTATTATGCACAATTTAAAACATCCATTTCATGTGACCACTATTTGAGTAGTATAACTGAAAATAGACTGAGGACCACATTGACTAGTTTTCGGCTCAGTTCTCAGAATTTAGAAATTGAACGTGGACGACATTTCAATATTCCTCGTGAATTTAGAAAATATAAAGTTTGTAACCTAAACCATATCGAAAATGAATTTCACTTTTTGTTAGTTTTACGATGTTACAGCCATCTGAGGCAAAGTTTTTCCATCTTTTCAAATATTCTTAAGTTTAATACACTACTGTCATCTCAAGACTCTATTATCAATATGAATACAGAAACGTACTTGCTTTACGCCAATGCTGTAAGAACACATATAATCTAACTTTGATAATATGCCGAATGTGGTGTATTATATACTGTTTGCACGTAAATTGTATTTCGTTTTTACAAATAGGCCCCATCTCCTACAAGAATTGAATAAAGTGAAGACTAATTATTCGTAATAGAATATATTCTTCCTTCAGGAACAACAAAAACTAGAGGGATGGAACTTGTGTAAGTGCACTGCACCTTTCATATTCCATCAACCTCTCAAAAGCGACAACCTGGTCGTTATTTGTAGGTTTTCTTTATGGGTCATTACTGACGAATTTGTTACATCTTGGTACAAAGGTGTATCTAGAGACACTATACAATATGACTGTATTTACGTTACCAACTTGCTTCCATGGAAACGGTTAGGGTATCTGCAGAGCTGATTAATCGATATTCAGAGATTTCATTCAAATTTGGTTTTATTGTAGACCTTATGTGTAACCCTTAGTCGTCAAGTGATTACAGTCCACGAGGTTGTGAGAATATCAGTTTATTCAGCAAAGGCATAAAGAAGACACTCCTGAAACAATTTAAAATCACAAAATATCAGAATCGATGCACATTAACACATTAAATGTTAAGTGTTGATCTCCTTCTTAAGAACTCATTACATCATTACAGTAGATACACAAATATATTTCTGCCTCGATACTAAATCTAATCAGTGCAGATGTAAAATCATTAAATCATATTATGCATAATGAATGCACGACATGAACATATTATATAGATAAACTATATGCAAAACATACCCTGTGTGTGACACGAGAGTGTAACATGCTTTCTGCCAGTCGTCTCATTCGACAGTCACATGACCCTTAATACAGATACAATATTAATTATAATATTGTAAATAACATATAAATAATCACAGCATACACATGCATCACTGAAATACTACTTCAGTCATTCATACAACTATCAATAAATACGTGCATACCTCCAGATAGATATGTACAAAGTCTGGAAATAGACCAGATTTGCTAAATAATAGCATCAAATACCAAAATACACAAAATACCAAATAACCAATGCATTGAAATATAAAATATATGTATAGATAAGCAATACTCATGAATCAGACCCTAATCTCATCACACTCACCTCATTCACTCAACCTATCGTTGTTTATGTTTACAAGTTATTTAAAACCTATTTTATTAGTTATGTACTTGATTATAACTATGATTGAAAGCATTATGTTTAGATTGATATAGATTCATTATGATTACTAACTTTGATTACTTCAATCCATTATGACTTGCTGTGCAGTGCAGGTGTGTGTGCAGCATACGATTACCAATGGCAGGTGAGAAAGCGATTTGAATTGAAAGGTATACTAATTGGCTACCAATAGGTAAACCTAATGACGACTAAACAATAGAACAAAACACCTTTAGAAGTAAAATAGACTGGACCATTGACCTTTGACCCAATAGAAGCTTATCAGTAGCAAATACTGATAAGGACACAACTGATGATGGACAGGAAACCAGGAACTGACACAACCCTCTGTTGAATCAACAAGCTGAAATCTACATTAAAAATACTTACATATTTACAAGTTGCAGAATTAACACCTACTACATACTTCCTCCCCCCAGCAAAATGATGTCCTAATCATTTGTCATGGGACAGGGACAGCAGCATACTCTTGGCTGTGACGTCATGTACAACTCATGTACCTAATAAGTGAAAGCAGCTCGACTTCTCCAGTCCTCTGGAACATCACTTCTACAGTATTTAGGTACAATGAATTTCAGGACTCACCCGAATATGTTTTCTTACCATCATGGCAATATAACTGAACATCTGAGTGGTCGAAATCTGGTTGTTCGATTTCGTTAAAAGGGATATTTAAATATATTTTTTGCACACAAAGAACATTTTATTACAATACCAATGGAATGGAGTCCCCTGATCGGTCGAAATTTTGATAGTTATTTAAGACGATTGTACCATACTAAGCAGTGCTCTTTATGAAACTAGGTGTGGATGGTCAGCACAACATACATTAATTTAACCTTATTCAAAAATTCCAAGATTGCCTCACAGTCGCCATTTCATAATTTACAGGTCTCAAACATCCAAATGAGTAAATATCTATTGATGAATTCCTTCTGAAAACCCTCATCAATATCTTTTCATTAGATTATTTGTTTATTGTAGCCCCGCAACGAAGTTAGGGTGTATGATGAAAGGCCGTCTGTCGATCTGTCCGCAGAAAATAACTTTCCAAACAATTTCTTCCAAACTAATTGACTGATTTCAATTAAACTTTGTACACGTGGCCACTTTAACATGTTGTTGGGCACATTGCGATTGTTTTGTGTTTTTTTATTTGGGCGGAGTTATTGTCTTTTATTACTTTGTCTGGACAACTTCTAAACTACTACATCGATTTCTTTCATGTATGTACGTAGGTGAAGCTACGGACACTGTACGACATGCCTTTGTTTAATTCCCTATAGGACAGTTCTAGTTAGCTTAATTTTTATCCATACATGCAAGATGTCCGAAAGGCTTATGTGACGCATTGCCATCCGTCTTTGTATGGCGTGCGTCATCCGTCATGCGAAATCTATTCACAATCCAAAAATATTTATTCATAAAAAATAACGAAACGTGAGCATTTACAGCTCACCTGGTACATGTACGAAGTTCCGTGGAGAGCTTATGTCAGCTCCCCCAGAAGATCGAATGGACGGTTCCTAACTGACATGAAATACCATATAGGCCGTATGCCTAATGTTCATTTTCGTTTCTTTCGATCGACAATGGTCTTACTACAGGAAATGCTAAACTGCTATAGAAAAGGTATAGATATATAAATTGTAAGTGGCTGTAGTTGACTTTACACTGTACGTGGGAAACCTACGGGTTTTTTAAATCCAAAAATCATTGTATTGGAATTCTTGTCGATTGTAATAGCTTATGATTCTGGTGTATGCTTACCTGTCACATCCGTAATACTGCAACAAAATGTCCATCATTTTATGCTTAAAACTCTGATAATGGACCATTCTAACAACCATCCACCAACTTGGTCTCAATTGAGTTTTATCTTGTAATATGCTTAAATATTTTTCTGGTTGTAACAATGATTTAATACCAGCATAATGCTTGAGAAAGTGTGAAGAGGAAACTTGTTGGTGCCAGTTTTGCTGAAATATGTCTAATAATCTTTGTTTAAATTTGAGCAAAAATAGTTTTTCATTACCAGTGTCTTGTGAGATCCATACAAAAGAAAATCCAGTATTAAATAATATGCTCTTTACACCAGACACCCAATTCGTTTTCCCTTCATCGTCTAATTGTTTTAACATATTGTAACATTGAAATGGTACCTGTGAGCTTTCATTTTTAATACTTTCATCCAATATTTAACAACAGCAGCTGGCTATGTACGTATATACTACAGCGACCAGTTTCACCAAGTACTGCCTTATTTAAAGCATATTTATCAATGCATAAAAACTGCTTAAAATACAAAGTGTGAACTTTCTCAATGGATTCAAAATATTTAATGCCCCATATTTCCGAGCCGAACAACAAAATGGGTAGAATTTTACCATCAAATATCGAATTTGCTGTTGAAAATGAGATATATTTATTTTCCTTGAATAATTTATAAATAGGAAACATTGCCTTAGATGCCTGTAGCGCTAATGTCTTACAAGCCTTGGACCAATTTAATCTTGAGGACATTAATAGTCCTAAATATTTATAATAACTTGCAACTTTTAAATGTTTATCACCATATATCCAATTTTCATGCTTCGATACAATTCCACCATTTCTAAAAACAATAACATTGGTTTTGTCAAGGTTTACTTCTAAACCCCACTTAATACAAAAGGACTGCAATACATTAAGCTGTTTCTGCAAGCCTACCACATAGTAGGCCACCAGAGCAACATCATCCGCGAACAACAATAGCATAATATCCATAATATCTTGTGTCACAAACCCACCATGATGACATTCTTTGTAAATTTCAGAAACAAGTTCGTTTTTAAAAAAGATGAATAAGACTGGACTCAAGATGCATCCTTGACGAACACCATTGGAAGTAGTAAAACAAGGAGTTGTACACGAGTCAGTTTTGGTACATGCTTTGACCCAGGAATACATATTCTTAAAAACTATTGACAGTTTTCCACGACATCCTTTAGTGATCAATAGGTACAGCAGTTTTTTTCTATCAACGTAATCAAAAGCTTTGTGGAAATCAACAAAGGCGCAATAAAACGACCTCTACATGTAGGTTTACATAAATATTTTGAGCAAAGTGACTGTAGAACAATGATATTGTCAACTGTAGAATACCCAGAGCGAAACCCTGCTTGAGCTTCAGATATCATATTATTTATTTCAAGCCAAATTCTAAGTCGTTTTTCAATAATAAATGCAAATAGTTTTCCCATGACATTTAAAAGAGATATACCTCTGTAATTGTTTGGTTGGCTGAAATTTCCTGATTTGTATAAATACATTATCATTCCAATATTCCATGCATCGGGGAAAATACCTGTATCAAGGATTTTATTGAATAAAAGCAACAAATATGGTATTAAAAAATCTCCTGATATTTTGTAAAATTCTGGTGGGACTCAATCAACGCCGGACGCCTTACCATTTTTAAGACTTTGTAATGCTTCCCTCACTTCTTGTTCTGTGATCTCACCAGATAACAATTCTTCCGTGAATGGAAAATCATTACATTCATTACACATATGAGTATCTAAAAAATCAGATATTAATAGATCAAATTCTGTTTTGGCCGTCATGCACATCGGATTTAATAAATTCTGAAAATATGAAAGCCATACATAAGGAGTGGCGAAACCGCATTATCGGTGGTTCGAGAAGGGAGCTAACTCCGTTTGCCTAATCGAAAGTTCGAGGTGGGCCCACATTCGAAACTAAACGCACTTGTTTTTGAGAATATATACTACATAAACAAACCCGCATAACGAACTCATGAAGGTCTATCTAAAATAAGTATTATGACTTATAATTGGATTAAAATGTACAAATAAGATGGCAATACAGCAGAACTCACTTCTACGAACATCGCCAAACTAGGTCGTGGGGTCATTAATATTCATGAGTTATTCCTTTTATGGAACAAGTTCTCGGAAACGTTTGAGGCTTGTATCATGTCCGAGATCAATTCAAGTGTAGACATATTTTCAGGCTTATATCGCCACCAACACTTAATTATGATTAGATTGATGTGTTATATTGGAAAAAGTAGAATGAGTGGTATTGCCTCTGTAAATTTAATTTGAAGTAGATTTAAGTTTCTTGCTTGGTAGCTATTTTTGTAAAACTAGTGTGGTCAGCTATGACGCAGTTATTCAAACTTCAAAGACTTGTGTGCCTTTCATGGAATTTATGTCACACGAAATCATTTATAAAGATATTTCTCATCAATATTACAAAATATGAATAATATATAATGTCACATAATGACAAACGTGAGCCCACTAGCCTAAATGACTTCGTCAACCTAATGAAACCCAGCGATTTAAAAATGTGGGCCCACCTGTTTCGATCACTATAAGACGGGAACAATGTGGGCCCACATTTTAGAAAATGGTTATCGGCACTAAACCAATCTAAGAAGATGCACGGATGGAAACATAAATATATAATGTATTCAAACACTTAATAAAGAATACATTTACCTTAGGGATAAGCTGGGCATTTAATAGCTGGACCAACAACGTACAGCGTGGGTGACGCCATTACTCGCAAATACGAAAACAACGGAGATAGCTCCCGTTTGAAATTAGAGTGACCTCCCTTTCCCAATATGAACCACTGATAATGCGGTTTCGCCTAAGGAGTTATATAACTGTTTTTTTACGTAACGACTTTTTTAAGTATTTTCCAGAACGTTTTACAATCTCCATAATGCGCTGCTAACTTAATTTCTTCACTCACTTTTATGTCATACAGTTTCTTCTTACGTTCACACATCTTTTTAAATTCTGCTTTTGCACTTATATATCTGTGCAGGTTCAAATCACACTTTCTAAAGTTGTTAAGGTTGGATGTGAGGGTCAACCTCAATTTACCAGATACACGAACCATCGGGGTACTCATTTAAGGTTGTAAGTTCCAATCCTGGCTACAGCAAACCTGCTGTAACATACAGAGGCCCGCACTGTATCCAACAGTTCATTCAATGCCTTGTGGAGGAAGAAATGGATATTGATAAAATACTAGATAATGTTGTTCCAATGAACTTCATGAAAGAAGAAGAAGAACAATTTGAAATGGCTACTGTTTGCCAGATTTGTAAAGAGGACCTTGGTCTTGACCGCGTTCGTGACCATTGTCACATCACAGGTCAATATCGTGGACCAGCATATCAACTGTGTAATTTACAATTGCAGTTTAGAAAGGTCAAAGGTCAAAACTTCAAAATGTTTCAACGTTTCTCTATTCCCGTCGTTTTTCATAATTTGACAGGTTACGACTCTCATCATATAATTAAACATTTAGACAACACCTATCATGTAAGGATTGATTGTATAGCAAACAGTTTGGAGAAATACATATCTTTCTCACTAGGGAGTCTGAGATTTATTGACTCTCTCCAGTTTCTGAGTGATCCCTTAGACAAACTAGTCAAAAACATGAACAATGATTGCAGGGATGAGTCTGGAATTCTCGACATGGTGAAGGCCAAATCTAAATTCAAACATCTAAAACAGGAAACATCTGATAATTGAAAATTTGAACTTCTACTGAGCAAAGGGGTATACCCGTATGACTTCATGGCTGATGAAAGCAAATTCAACTTGGCTGAACTTCCAAAGAAGGAAGACTTTTTTAGTGCATTGACAGATAGTCATATATCCGATGCTGGCTATGATCATGACAACAAGGTGTGGTCAACTTTTCATGTGAAAAACATGGGAGAGTATCATGACTTGTATATGAAAACTGATGTTTTGCTTTTGGCTGATGTATTTGAGAATTTTAGGGCCACCTCCATGGAATTCTATGACCTAGACCCTGCTTATTATTACACTTTACCCGGAATGGGATGGGATGGGATGCTATGCTTAAAATGGGAAATGTCGAGTTGGAATTGTTAACAGACTACGACATGCATCTCATGATAGAAAAAGGGTCTCAGAGGAGGGATTTCAATGATTTCCAAGAAATATGCTGAAGCCAATAATCCTGAGTTGAAAACATTAGAACATAAATCAGAAGAACCCACAAGTTATCTCATGAATTGGGATGCCAATAACCTCTATGGGTGGGCAATGTCACAACCACTGCCCGAGCGCGATTTTCAGTGGGTGTTTGCCGATGACTTAGAGACATTAGACATTATGAATGTAGATGAAAATGCAGATGTGTGATACATTTTAGAGGTAGATCTGGAGTATCCCCAAAACCTCCATGACACTCATAGTGATTATCCCCTTGCCCCTGAACCCATGGCAGTCAGTCATGAAATGCTCTCCCCTCACTCTCAAAACTTGAAAAAGGAATTGAAAATCAAAGGGAAACCTTGCAAAAAGCTAGTCCCCAATCTATTTGATAAAGAAAAGTATGTCACTCACTATAGAAATTTACAGTTTTTTATATCTCAAGGATTAAAGCTCGTCAAAATTCACAGAGCCATTCAATTCACTCAATCTCCCTGGTTGAAACCGTTCATTGAGTTTAATACACAGAAAAGAAAAGAAGCTAAGAATGAAACGGATAAAGCATTTTTTAAACTGCTCAACAATTCTTGTTTTGGCCGTAGCATGATGAATGTGCGCAAACATGTCAATGTTGAGCTGGTGAACTCGGCCGATTGTCTCAAGAAACTGTGTGCTAAAACCTACTTTTGAGGCTTTCAAAATTTTCAACTCTGATTTGGCTGCTGTGCATTTGAAAAAGGCTACATTAAAATTAAATCAACCACTGTATGCAGGCTTTTCTTTTTTACACATGTATGATTTTCATTATAACTTTATCATACCAAAGTACGGGGACAAGGCCAAACTCTGTTTCAATGACACAGACTCATTGTGTTACCACATTGAGACAGAGAATGTTTATTCTGACATGGGAGAACATATAGAGTTGTTTGATACTTCAAACTATCATAAAACCCACCCTCTCCACTCAGAGTCTAACAAAATAGTCCTAGTTAAGTTTAAAGATGAAGCTGAAGGTTACCCCATGGTTTCATTTTGCGGCCTTCGACCTAAATTATATTCTTATGATGTTAAAGCCCCAGAGAAAGATGAGAAAACTGATGAAATATTAGCTAATGCCATTAATGAGGAACAAAGAGCCATGGGAATTTCTAAAACTGTGATTAAGAGACAATTAAGACATAAACTGTATAAACATTGTCTCATGAAACATACTCAATTTAGACACCAGATGACCCAAATTCAAAGTCGTAACCATCAGCTTTATACTGTTCAAATCAATAAAATTAGCCTTTCCCCCTTTGATGACAAAAGGTATGTCTTGGAAGATGGGTTAAACACATTAGCTCATGGACACTATAGAATCAAGTCTTAGAAACCATTTCATTCCTTGTGTGTATGATGTATTAAGATAAATTGACACAGCCATGTCCATGTTATGATGTAAAAGCTTCTGTTTGAATATGATGCTACATGACTCATGAAAATACCCAAATATATCATCTCAATGATTTATGTTTGTTCATTATGTATTATACAGCTATATATGTCTTATTGCATTGTAAGTCAATGGTTAGATTTCCATATGGCTTTTGGACAGCTGATTCATATGCTGACATGAACCTATCAGAATTATTAGGATAGATGCGTCTGGCAAACAACTGAACTTGATATCGATCCACAGGAGAGCTAAATAAAGTCACGTAATGAGAATTTAGAGCAATGTCACGTGATTCCTTCCCTCTAGGAGACAAATTTTGTAATAACAAGAAGATAATAACATTCTTGTGATGAGAGGTTCGTGTGAACAGCTGTGAGATACGTTTGTCATCTTTAGCCTCGGCCATTAGGTCATCCAAAAAAATCATATTGTTGTTTCTAGCATCCAAGAAGTCATCGTCGGTAATATTGTATGGAATTCTCTTCACAATCTTGACATGAGGTAACTGTTCACTGATTAGTTGATAGAGGGGCTGCCATTGAGTATAACACCAGATGATATTGGTAGGCTTAGGTTGAATTAACCCTTGCAATAACGTATTATATACAAATACACTCTTGCCACTTGGACCAACGATCACTGCATTAGACGGGATTGTAAACGTGAACGCTTCATTTGAACTTTGCTGCTGCTGATGCGGCGGCGGCGGCGGTGTCACAGGTCACAAACCATGAATATGTCTTTTATGACGAAGTAAGACATCTCTTCTTGAAAATGTCTTGTCACATTCTGAACATGATGTTGACTCCATGACAGTCTATATCCAACTGACACTGTTATTAAACAAAGTTTTGTTTTATATAACAGGTTAATCTGCTGCAGAGAATATGTACACTATCATTGTAGTTCTTCTGTTTGTTTTGTACAAGATGGGACCGTTATCCATATTGGGGGCAGCTTAATCTCCAGCTCATTGACGGAACGATGGTCTTGCTCCAAATGAGTGACGTATGGCATTGTCTGTTCCTTATATAGCTTGCAGGTCAGCCTCTGGGATTCAGCTGTTAAACTTTTTTGGGTAGCCCATCCATTTGACTAATACCTCCTTTCTGCCCGTTCTCTTCCTCTTTTTCAATACTTTCTCTACCCGCCACATAGCATCTTCAGGTTTATGCACTTTTTGTAACTCATTCCCATAGAAACTCCCTGACACAGGGTCATCTGCCATATCTTTCACACGATATACAGGTATACCCCCTCTATAATAGTGTCCGTATACAATAAAAATCTCCTCTGTCCATTTCTTTTGATAATCCCTTTGAAATACATGTTTCAAATGAGACAGTCTCACTTGATCACCTAGTTTGAACTTGAATGGTTTCTGTCTTTGCCTTGGGTGATATTTAGGTTTTACAGATTTTTTCTATGGGTCAATATATTGTTCTGTCCATACCTAAGCTTCATTCTCTAATGTTATGTCAGTAGGCGCACGCTCTTTCAATGATCTGTGAGGTCTATTGTTGAAGTCGCTTACCAAATCTTGTAAAATGTTTAAATAATGATAGGTCTGTTGGTAAGTAAAATACCTATACATGGTTGTCTTAAGAGTTCGAATAACCCGCTCAGCATAAGAAGCTTTGGTTTCATTCTGTGTCACATAATAAGGATGCCTTTTTGTTTAAAAAAGGATTTCACTTTCCTGTTGTTAAACGCACCCCCTTTATCTGATCGAATAATATTAGGTAAATCTGCCTGAACACATATCTTTTTCAAAGCTTTAATGACACTATCAGGGGTTTTATTTTGCATTGGTTCAACCCACAAATACCGAGTAAAAATGTTAATTACAATGACAAAATATTTAAACCCATCATTGTCTGCAGGATATTAGATACATTTGCTAAGTCTATGTCCCATATGTCATTCAGTCCAGTAGCCACGACCCTATTCAGTGTTCGAAATACCTGCCTGCCCGACCGTCCGAGACGGGTTGATTTCAACTCTGGCTGCCAGATTTTCAAATCCCCCTGCCCGACGGTCGGGTTATATTTTATATGTGAAAATATTCAAAATATTTCCCGATGATAAGCATTAATTCACATGTAAAGATGAATGATAAAATGTAACCAAAAATAAACCCCGTTAGCTTATCCTGAGAAACATATGATGACAGTGGGCAGGCAGGTTTTGGTCAGGGCTGGCAAGTATTTCAGCTAGCCAGTCCTGTGGTCTGGCTGAAATTTTTGGGAGTTTCATACCCTGCTCTTTTCCTTTTGAATTTAGATCTCAATGGTCGCTGTAACGTGTAAGCGTCTTGAGAAGCAAGATACTTCTTAATGTGATGTAAGCTGATATCAAATTTTCCCTCTTTCTTGACAATATGATAAAGCTTAGTTGGTCCGGAAAAGGAGCCTGGGTGTTTCGGGTCATAATAGATGTTAGACAAATACACTTTCCAACCGTCTGCTGGCATGGTTACGCTTGTACTGAACCCAATTCAATGCACACACCACTTATGTATAGTCAACTTATGTCTCGCATTCAGAGGATACGCGAAGTTGATACAACTGGTACATACTCCCGGCTATCTATCTGGAAGAGATCATTCTAACCCACTCCACTTACAACGCGTATAATAACACTGCTTTGCACTGATCCCCATAGAAAGGGGTGACAGGTTGTTGAATGACATATAGTGTCCTATAGCTATTGTCGCGATTATAGTGAATTACCCCCTACGCGATAAACCAGTCCACTCAAGCGCGCTTTCATTGGCTGCAGGCGTGACATGTTGAGACACGCACGGCTAGGACTAACTCGTTTTATACACAAGGCGAGGTTCCCTTGTTAAGAGTTATATGGTTAGCCTCGTTTAACTATATCTTTCGTTAAATTCATGATCATTTCCACGCTTATTATTGTTTTCCCTTACACATATACATTTGATATATTGACTCAAGCAAAAACAGTTCAAGATTATGCTGATACACGATCGACACGTCACACATCTATTTTTAGCACGAGGGCATTTCCCTGTTACTATAAATAATGAAAATCCCCCAACTCCCCCGACTTCCGGTCCAGAACGCCCTTTTTACTATCATCACAAAGCAACGTTCTCACAATCCACAAAGTATGAGATAAATAACTAAATTTATCCATAGTTGCACGACATTGACAAAATTATATTAAGTCAAATTCAAAAGTGCCGACTTAACGGTTTTGGAGTGACTCTGCACAATTCCCGATAAAAACAGCACTTTGTTTTGACTAAGAAAACGTAGACAGATCCGGAAAAGGATATTTATAAGAACATAGACAATAGTTGTCGGGTAAATGATTAAAGCATACACCTTTATTATCTGATAAATGATAAAAGTATATATATATTGATTGACACTAACACGATGAACATTAGTTATCAAGAGGATAACATACATCCTAGCTATACATTTCCTTAAATGTGATTCTTAGGCAGTGACCATTATGTGTGTCATGGTTTTAACACACTTATATTAGATACAGACTAACTTGGTCACCAGATTCTGGTATTCAGTGGTTTGGCATTCAACACGAAGGTAATTATCTCTGTCTGAAAACGATCCTGATATGACATACGTTGTAACAATCTCTATTCCTGTTTGCATTGTTCATATTGTCCACATGTACTGTTTATAATAACAATAGTAAAAAAAATTCATAAATTATCCATTTGACCAATCAAAAGTAATTGATTTTCTTCATCATCAATCTTCGATACAACTTTGGAGTGACTCAAGATGAAACATGCATACTGATCATCAACGCGAACACTGCTCAACAATTCCAACATTTCTTCACCAATGTCCAGCGCTAGAGAATCTGTATCATGACGACCATGCACAAATTGGATGGATGCCAAAGATGCCGACGCTATTGCGGCTGCTGTATTGTCTAAGCTCATTTTTCTCTATATCTTTTTTTCTCAGCTTCAGATTCAACTCACTTTCTTTAGCTTTAATATCAGACTGACTAAGGTTTTTGATAATCGGGTGCGTAAGATATTCTTGAACCTGCGGCTATGTTGGACCTCAATAAGGTCTGATTTATCTGACAATTTTTCATTTTTCACTGTTGATACTGGTGAGAAAAAGTTAAGTGTCATAATATAAAAAAGTGTGTATTCAAACGTGTATTTTGTCAATACATTCGACAATACTATTTTTTTAAATAATGAATTATGAAGGTACCACTTTGAATTTGGCGTAACTCTCCGAAAGTCTTGATATTCTTATCTTCAAGTTCACATCCGTCATATTGTCATAATTGTTGTACTGTCTCTTTGGTGTTTTTTTAAACATGCATAATTTGCACTATACAACATGTCATGCTTTAATGTAATTTACTGTTTGCTTTGCAGGTGAACTTCGTGCTTCAGTTTGACAGCCTAAACAAACTGGTTGGAACTGAGAATGCTGTACAGCAGGGAGATCATGTCTCCAGTTACAAGTTAATTTTGGATTATCGCAAGGTAAGTTTGGGCGTTCTCAAAATTTGATTATTACTGTAAATCATTAAATTAATGCACGTGTCGCCCCCTGGTCTAAAATGCGTCAGGAAATTAATGCGAATAACAATACCTTTAAAACTTTAAAACCTAATCAGCAAACGGTAACACGAAATCTGTAAACTTAATTTCAGCATGGTGAGCAGTGTTTAGCTTGTGATTATCTGAATATTTGACATGTTACAAAGAATAAAAACGCTGTCAGATACGGTTGGCTCCTGTCATAACTGGGTTTGAGTTAGTTGGTACCTGTTCCCCTGTCTGCTTATCGCAGACTTTGAAACACTGAATGTATTGGTCATTGCTAGACGCGCATGTTGAAGTGTAGTACTCATGTGCTTATACTTCTTGAATAGGAATATCATACAGATATAATTTCGGCCTATTTTCGGGATCGACTTTAAGGGCGAACGTTATGCTTTCAGTCTTATCGGGAGTGTATCCTACTTTCCATTTGTTGACCCAGTTTGAAATTTTAACAAAATCACTATTACTAGTAATACATTGGACTGCCGCAACTGGTTAATCTTTGATGACCTATGAGGATTGACGTATCGTCAGCAAATACGCGTATGTGTTTTAAACTTATTCATATCACAATGAAATGGATTACTAAAAAAAGCCAAAGACTTATCTTGATGCTGATTCAATACATAGACATGAAAACATTTTGCATAACATTTAATGTTTTATAAATATATTTGCTGATTATTGCTAAGTAAGTTATAATATGACCACTAGATTATAAGTAGATTATTGAAATGTAAGACCGTATCGATTAATTATATCTACCAGATTCTGAGAAAAATGTAAGTACAGATTGAATTATATCTCTGTTTCATGTACATATTTTTTACGCATTCCCATATAAACGTGTTTTATGGCTTCTGTTTTTTTTCTGGGGGCACGGTTGGCCCAGCCGTCTGAAGGCGCCGCGATTCGCTGTACAGAGTTGCGTCCCTTGGGCACGCCAGAAACCTGCGATTGTGGGTTCGAATCTCGGTTAGCCCCGATTATGCTTCAAGGTTTGTCAGCACCATACCCGTGCTCGTGGGCTTCACCGAAGTTGTAAACATCTGCGAAGCGGCATCACTTCGGGCTTTCCTCCAATATTTAGATGACAACTCACTCACTGAATCTGCTTTTTCTGGAGTAAACTTATTGCGCTTGTTACAAAATCATTATTCAGGCCTGTTGCTGTTTACTTGGGTGATCACTTATTGGGTATAGTGATGTATAATCCGCGACAAATCGCACATTATAATCTATATTATTAGGAATGTCATTTTCGTATACAAGAATACACAATAGTTCCAACACCGATCCTTTAGGGACGACTGCCATCAGGGAAAAATATTCACGAATTGTATCCGTTCATAAATACTTTTTTTGTATTGATCATGTTGATTATGAAGATAACTATTAAACCAGATCATTAAATTACAACTAACTATGGGAGCAAGTTATTCAAAAGTACCCAATGCCATACTTTATGAAATGACTTGCTAACATCGCAGAATACTGCACCCCAACTTCTTTGCCTTTATCTTTAAACGAGCTTGAAATACAATTATAGAAATCCCTCAGCTGGTACCCTGTCGAATGTCCCGGGGTAACACCCGAATGCATGTTTAAATGACATTGTACTCTTTGAAGAAGCTGAATACATATTCATGAACACATTTTTCACACACGTTCCATAAACAACTTGTAAGCGCAAAATACATTCAATTACACTACCCTTTTTTGTGTTTCGGAATAATTGATGCTGTTTTCCACATCGATAGAAATATGTAAGTTTGAAGTGACTGATTGATAGTTTCTTAAAGGGGATACAATATGTTTCAGCTGTTAATCTAAGGAAAATATATGCAAATTCCATTTCGGCCATTGGCTTTACTTACATCAAACTGAGAGAAGTATACCTTGGACGTCAGCGCCGCGAGATACGTGTCCTGCTGTCAAGATTGTTTTCGTTTATAATACTTGGAGGAGGTTGTGGCCGTTACGACTGTTCGATTGTGGACTGATTCACGAAAACATTACTCTAGCTATAGATACTGAATCATCATATCTCATACTATTATATGAGAGGTACCTGGGAAGAATACAGATTATTCATTTCTCTTTTGGTATATTTCAGTAAATGCTACCACAATTGTCATTAACCTTTGAATCTCGTTTTGAGTAAGAATACGTTTCATTGGCTTTCTTGCAGGGTCTAGAAGACCCGGAGAACATACATTACTATAATTTGAAACAAATATTAAATCTATATTTCGGAATGTTCAGCAATCCTTGTGGTTTCAGTAGTAATTTGACAAAGGATATACGTTGCTTGCAAATTGTCTAGTCGTTCTTTATGAATGCTATGGTAATCAATGTCAAGAAATCCTGCTACTATAATACCGATATCTAGATCATCCGCTTCACCTATTGACATACCATTCAAGTCCCAAATTGAGTACTTTTATCAGCTCGATAGAACGTAGGCATGTACCAGGTAACAGGTGATCAGCCTCACCAGTAACTTTACACGAACTGCCTCGAGTCCTAGTTATCTATATGTTTAGTACTTAAGTTGTCCTTTATGTAAATTGCAACCCTCCTTCCCTTCTACCTCTACCTTTTATTGACAGACACTCGGGATATGAAAAGTAATCTGTCAAGATACTAGTAGCTTCTGTATGGTATATAGGTGTTGTTATATCTATAGCAGTATGCACAGCATATGCCACAAGCAGCATAATTATGCTTTATTTTCCAGTCATGTATGAAATGTGGATTTAATATAGCTTTTTCAGTGTCGAAAACAAACAAATAAATAACGAAAAAACAAGGGGATGATAATAATGATAAAGAAAAAGAAAAGGTTTCTCAACATCGATATCTGATGGGAATGGTAAGGAAAAATGGCATACTGGACTTACAAAATGTTATCTATCCTTAAAATAAGCGCATATTCATAGAGAGAAAGTTCCAAAATAAAACAACAAACCATACATTTCTACTTTGTTAAAGCCTTTAACAAAAACGCGATAATATGCTTTTCACACAAATCACAAAACAGTGCAACATTTCCCCCTATAACAAAAAATATACACGTTTGATAACGTTATTCAAACCGATGGACAGTGGAATGGCCTTTGTGGGAGCCTGACTGGTATTTGTATTCATTTTATTGTCATTATATGTTATTAAGATGATGAAATACAACTCTCTCGAAAGCTTTACCAATCCCTCCAATGAGTGATATTGGACTGTAGGTTGACACAACCGAATGATCTCCTTTCTAATACAAAGGCATAATATGTGCTCTGTTTTCATTTTAATTGATATGCATTTAAAGTCAAAGAAGGATTAAACAATAAACGCAACAATACTAATACTGTTTACTGTTTTCTTTAGTTGGTTATGGCGTGTCTGGATCACATGAAGACATTTCATTGTATCAGATATTGTATTATCTGTCTCATTCCCAGTTGAAGTTAAGTCAGGCACAGTCAATACCAAGAATTAGTGAGTTCAATATGCGGGAATCTAAGATAATCTGCACCTCTCCTTTCGTCATTATGAGTCATGGGATTGGCATGAAAACCGGTCGTTTAGAATGCAGACTAAAACAAATCCTCTTTCGCTGAGGTCTGTGTGAGGAATGAGTTGATTCGGCATAACTGTGAACAGTATTCCAGTTACATCATGGCATGTCAGATTAATGTGGGAAGAAAGGCCGAAGTGATGCAGGGCTGAAACATTTATTCCTTTAGTGTAACGCAGAAGCACGGTTGTGGTGCTGACAAACCTAGAAACCTAGGCTTCTGGGGTGCCCAAGGAACCCAAAACCGCACAGCGAATTGCGGCACCTTACACGACTTGGCCTCCGTTCCCCTTGTAGAGATCTGAACATCAATAGTCTTACTTGGATTACGGTCTCGAGGGGGCCATGGGTTGATGTACCCTCTATGTTTAATTATGTTCCCCGACCCCGAAGGGTATATATAAAGGGTGCAATGTCACCCATATCAACCGTGGACCACGAATCTATGTACCGCACGCCTAATTATGTTGGTGGGATGTCTTAAGCATTGGTCCACATGGGTAAGAATACTACAGTTTGACATTTTTCTCATTTATCGAAGCGCTAGACGACATAGAACACACTATTTACCAGCTATTCCCACCAGATCTATTTATTTCGGAAACTATAGCAAATACCCGGAGGATGGAGTATTGAATAATTACTTCGAGTCACAAAACTGCGGATGATATGATGCGAATGTAGTTTCAGCGGGGCTACAATGAAATTTATATAATGGGTCTCAGCCAATCAGAATCCGAACTTCATGAGTAAGTTGAGATACATTTACACATATTTAAAATGGTAGTAGTTGCAAAGAGTCATTTTCTGGAATCCATTATTGGCCCCGTGGCATCGAGAAGGCTAAAGGTCATACACACTGAAGATGTACAAAGGTAAGACGAAGCAAAGATTTGTCAGAAAAGTTAAAATATTGAATGTTTTTTTTATACCTGATGCTTTTCAATTTGTTGTAATTTCTTTCAAGTGTAAATGTAATGATGGATGCCCATTTTCCGGTGTCCCCGGCGGTGATATTGCTGGAATATTGCTAAAAGCGGCGTTAAACCATACTCACTTACTCACGCACTCCCCCATGACAGCGTCATGGTGTGTGTGACCGCATACTGCACGTGCCACTGTTGACTATATAGGGAACGAGAACAGTTATCCAATTGCCTTCCACGTCGCCTGCTCTTACCCTATTAGAACGTTTGTGGAATGACCTTGATGGACATCTCGATGGACATCAACGTCGAGCACAACCCCAGACGCTTCAGAAACTGTTTACCCATATTGCTGGACGTGTGGTCTAGGATTCCACAAGAAAATGCAGAGCAATTTTAGAAGCACATACTTGTCACAATATGTGTTATTTACTTACTAACATTCCTACTTTAGTAGTATAGGTCATGATGGTTCTGGACCACTTCCACTGGAGCCAGATTCATATACCTATACTGCTACTAAAGGGGTAATTTTTTATGCCAAAATGACTATGCGATTCAATGATAGTCATGAGATTAAGTTAAATTGACTCCAGCTCACCAATACCTGGGGCCAATCATTGCTTTAATGAGCCTAAATGTTAATAAAAATATTCTTTATTATTTTTATCAATATAGCGATATTCAACATTTTTATTAAGGTTTTCGTTCATTTTACTAGGAGACCAGACTATATAATTACACTCTTCTTGTAAATTGATAAGAAACAATTGATGACCGTATTTGGTTGGTTTGACATCACTGATATAATAAAAACCTTGTGGTAATTCTCTCTTTTTAATAGCTTTCTCCATTATTATATATATTTTTGTAAGCATTTGTCTAAATGTGATCTAACGATAGTAAACAATCTATTTTTAATCTCCAACCAGTTCTTTGGTTTTGGCACGGAATAATTAACACGCGCTTGTTGCCTCCCCTGTTCTATGAACTTTTTTTTCTCGTTTTTCTTGATGATTTCTTGAGTATTCTTATTACTCCATCTATAAATCCAAGTGTAACTGCTAAGTTCGTTAAAATCTTTGCATTATTTTCTCCAGAGTCGAATTTCAGTCTCCCAGTCGCCTCATTTTGTGTGATACTAACTCCATGAGGCTTAAAAACTTCATCATTGAGTGAGCATACGCTGTAATACCCATCAGGTACATTAATGAATTTTCTAACAATATTATAGTCGTTTTTATCTAATATCAATATATTATGATTATTTCTCGCAGCACTTATATTGGTCCACAGCGGGTAATACGTTACATCGCATAGGGCTACTTCGAGCTGACCATCCGAGTTATCGATAGTATGAAGCAGTTGAATAGACTGACCATTTGTTATTCCCGGGAGTGTAACATACATATTAAATATACAATGATAGTATATCATAACTTAAATATGAAATCGAGACACATTACTAATCTATCGATTATGGTAAATTCCTGTGGTGATGATTTTTTCATAAAATTCCCTGATATCTTTGAAAAGTACAGGGTCACGGCAACTAGCGATAAAATGGTGCACGATTGGTTTCATAATCCGATGCAATTTTTGCAGAATCAGTTAAACTTTGCCATATGGTGTGCCACAACGGGATGTGGTGTATCTGTTAATGCCCCAGGATATATGCTAAATAAGTCTGTTTTATTATTTCACGTGTACTATCAGATTAGACGTATACTTAAAGAAATTAGTGCTCCATTACCGCAGGATAGAGCATGGAATTCCACAAATAATCCGTACAATAGGTCTGCGTATGAGCGTATTTGTAATGGATTTAATGTTTCTATGAGTAAAGATTGGCACATTAAAGGAGCAAACCATGGTCTAGGTGTTCCGTACAGCGAACAAAGAACTGTTAAAGAAGTCAGCGATGATTTACTGAAAAGGGGTCGGCTTCTTCCGAGCTTTGCCCTCTCGAGTAACGAGTGGAGAGATGATCGTATGAACTTTAAGGGTGGTGTTGCTTTCACCATCCAAAAGGTTGAGCAACCACCTGGAGACGCTTGGAATGAATTTCTTAATGATAAAACGGAAAATAATTTTACTAACCCAGGATTTGAAAGAGTTAATGAATCGATAAGAACTTATGTATGGGGAATTCTTGGTGCACAATCGCAAACACGAACGTCCATTATCGGTAATGGGACGGCGTTCGATGCACAAAAACAGTTTGTCGCAAACGTGGAGGACGCCATTAATTCACCAGTTGACATACCATCGTCTATAAAACGTTTTCAAGATGTATTACAGTACGCTCAATCCAAAGTGGACTACGTTTATGCGCCGGGATTATACATGTCTCCGAGTAATATGGAACTTAAGATCGGTCAAGTGATAGGCTATAATAATAAAATTGTTATCGCTACTGATCAACAAAAACCAGGTATAAATTCAGATATTAACGTCGAATTAATAACGTAAACAATCACAGGCGAAACGGGAATAGTCAAGCCACAGTTATCTGCTATCGCTCCTACTGCAAACAACCACAAGTGCCACCGCATATTGCGGCTAAAAATCAACAACATATCGATGAAAAAACTGCGCTTGTAGTGGGTGCAGTCGTGGCTGGTTTACTCATGATTTGATTTACTCATGATTTGGTTAAATAGTTCTTAGCGGATACGTACAACAGCCCTGCAATTGCTACGATCAGTGCCCACAAGTTTTGACTAAGCCAAGTGGAGGTCTTAGCTAATAAATTCAAGAGCCAGGAAACAACACTCCCTATTATACCGGGAAGTGCAGACACTAATGCAGTGCAGTGCTGAACCTAATGCTTTTAAATGCTTTTTTATCCACTCTTTTATACCATCCGCTGCTACCACCTGTACAACCTGTGCCACCAGTTAACGCGAGAGTCAAAGTCGATATAATAAATCCCAACGCGTTTAAAATACTGGCAATTGTTATTCCCTGTTCTCTGAACAATGTTTTAATTTTATCGGCCTGTGTAGTGTCATCGTTGAGGACTCGATCGATAGTTTCTCGAATTCGACTGATTTGCCTCTCTATTAGTGGAAGCAGCCTCGAGGTGGGCCGATCTTTCGTCTTCTAAGTTACGCAATCTTTCCGCTACGCAGCGTCTACTGAATTCATCGCCCGCCTGTTCAAGTTTTTTTTTCTCGTAAACTATATGCTTATCGATTTCGGATATATTGGCCATATTATTGGTGAGTTCTCCCTGCATTGTTCGCATTGCCTTGTCAAGACCTCGTAGTTCCCTCATACTGAACTCCGAATATGGTGATACACTGACCGTGGAATTATCGTAGTAGGTACCAAAGATTTCTTCGAGTCCGTCCAAGGCCACCTTCGAGGAAGCTTCCAAATTATCTGTGTTACTGAGTTCAGTACGAACAGTCCTAAGAACCTTAGTAGTCTTCGCGGAAAGTCGTGAGTAGTCTACAAAACCTAATTTATCACGAACAGTGCTGATTCCGTGTTTAGTGGCTATCGTAGACAAGGCTAGGGGCTTACGAGTACGAGAATGCATAAGGTCAATATCCGGAGAGCCACGCAGTCGCAATATTCCTTTACTATCTATCTCAAACTTTGAATAATCACGAACAATAGGACTATCATCTTTAAAGGTATCGTAATAATCATTGACGGCTGGTTTCAAAAGTTCATCATTTACGGTTGGGTTCAAAAGTTCATCGTTAAGATTCATAAAGCTGGTTTCATCAGTACCCTCTTCTATTGGATTCGGGTTATCTAAATAATCTAGATCAAAATCGGTCATTTTTATATTAAACATATGGTTATATAATTTCAATATAACATTGTCTTCGCAATACGGACGCAAGTTAAACCCACAACGTAGACTTCGAGATCCATTAGGGGTCAAAGCAATTCGTCAGTCTGTAACTATAACTAATAACCCTAGTACCTTCGATCAGAATCAAACGCTTCTGGTTCGCTTTCCTAATCTCGGCGCACACGATGTGTTCCGACTAGCATTTACGATTATTTTGACTTCTACCGACGTTAACAGGGAGCCCGTTCAGAACATAGGTCGTGCTATCGTTAAGAAATTCGCCATTAAAATTAGCGGTAATGAGGTTTTGAGTATCGACGATAGTGATGTATACTATTGTTACATGGATCTCTGGAGAACGAATAAAGAGCGGGAAAACTTACAGTACCAAGGTATTTGTAATCGGAACACATTGAGACTGCGCGTAGGTGCTGAAAATGGTGATGATACCGTCGTAAAAGATAAGGCCGTTGCCGACGCATTAGGTAACCGATTCTATATTCCCCTAGACTTTGAATTACTAGATTCCCACATGCCCTTTTATCAAGCATCCCTAGGCGATAGGTTAGAATACGAACTCACTTTTAATGACAACGGTAGAGTAATCAGAACCGGTGGTGAAGATGCTAGCTATTCCATTGACAATATCTCGCTGGAGTACGATATGATAATGGATCCCGAATTAGCCAGACAAATTGGTAACCATTATACGGGAAGTTTAGCCATTTTGTACGATCGCGTGCTGCGACATCGAAAGATCACGAGGGACAAAAAAGATACGATGTGGAATATCAATCTAAACATTCCCACGAGGTCATTGAAGGGTATTTTAATGTTGTTCGAGGACCCCTCCGATGCGTTTAAAAGAAATACCGAGAAGTTTTACAATCCCAAGACTACAAAAGTAGAATTGACTATCGAGGGCGTTCCTAATCAACTATATAGTCAAGGAATGCTAGCAAACACCATTGGGATGAGATTAAAAAACTCCCTTCTATAAAACGAAGCCCGGAAGTTATGGCGGTCGTGAAAGATCTGTCTCTCGGGAGTGTATCAATGGGTGAATACCTCACCCCGAAGTACGCGCTATGGCTCGACATGCGAACAACGGACGATGACCAACTACACGGCAGTGGGAGGAGAATAGAAAATGCTAGCGAGGGTGTCACCATACAGATAACGAAGCTCCAGGAATTGGCCGGTAAATTGAACATATATTTGTACGTGATTATGGATGCGCAACTTAATATACAGAATGGACGATTCGTGCAAGCAATCTATTAATAATCTTTTACCTAAAGATCCGCACTGGGCTATCATATGCGGGCAAACGGGCTGTGGAAAAACAACTTTTATTCTAGATATTTTACAAAGTCATTATCGGGACGTTTTTGATCATATTATTATTTTGTGCCCGACTATAAGCGTTAATAAAACATACCTATCGAGAAATTGGGTAATGAATGACGATGGGGTACACAGAGTCGATCCGGGCAATCGTTTACAAGACTGTTTACGAGTATGTCACGAAAAATACAAAGGAGAATCAACCCTTTTCGTAAGAGACGACTGCAGTGCGAGTAAAGAACTCACAAAAAAGAAAGATATGCTCCTTCGTATTTAGCATTCTCCGGTCGGTATAATCAGCATAGCGTTTGGGTACTTACTCAAAAATACAACTCTGTCCTGAAAGATCTCAGAGAGCAGACCAAATGGGTAGCACTCTTTCATTGCAAAGATCGAGATTCATTCGAGGAATGTTTACGCGAAAATAATGTCATTTATACCAAGCTCGAACGAGATAAAGTCAGAAAACTGTAAGCGGCAACGAAGCACTGTAAACTCGTATTAAAAACCGATCAACCAGCTGCTTATGCAATTGCTTAGCAAAATGTGGCAAAATTATAGCAAAATTATAGCAAAATTATAGGAAATGTAGCAAAAATGTAGCAAATTGAACATTAGCGGTTAATATGACATAAAATGTGGTTCGAAATCATCATTCTTTCGCAACAGTTCATTATTACGGGATGTATTGCATATGCCATGTAGGTATTACATTATGGAATGCGACGAACTCATCGAACAAATGCTCAAAGAATCTGAGCCTGATCAACATGTAGATAAATCTTTAGATAAACATAGAGAAAGACTCGCAGCTTTGGTAGCCGGTGGAAAATGTTCCCAATATTTGGGGGAAAATTATACCATCGAAAAAATTGATAACATGACTGACGAAGAGATTAAAAAAATGTACGCGCGTTACGAGTCTAGACTGGGAGCTACCTTGACTAAAACGATAGGGTCGGCTATGTTACAACTATACACAGTCGTAGCTAGTACGTTTCTCCCTATCCCGGCAGAACATCGCATGTATTTATGCGAATCTCTCGAGAAAGACCCATTCATTGAACACGCTATAAGTGCAGTGAGCTGTGAGTTTTATCATAGATACGGAATGTTCTTAGCTCCGTTCACCACAACGGCTAGGTATTGTCAATTTAAACATACGTGCCCACTTAATAATATAAAGAACGAAGTTCAAATAAATAATGGAGACTCAGGTGACACCACAACAGATTGCGGAAACCCAACAACAAGTGAACGAGGAACAACGAGTGAATGAGGAACCACCACATGTGAATGAGGAACCACCACATGTGAATGAGAAAATACTAAAACCCAGAGTGACAAAGAATCCTTTGAAAATAGCCGCAGGAAGAAAGGGAGGACTGGTGAGGAAAGCGAAATTAATAAATAATTCAAATATTAATCCGATTAAAACATGGGCACTAGTAGGAGTTGCTGGTATAGCGGCTTTATGGTTGTTTTATAAGACCGGAGAAGAGAAAACGTCACCCCCAATGCAACAACAAGTTCAATTAGAGGTTAGCCCGCAGATAATGCTATAAGAAGCATGACTACTCCAGTTACAGACGGTAAAATGTTGGTAAACGCAACGTATCATTCAGCGGTGGTCACCGGCTTGGCCATTGGCTATGCCCATATAGCTAAAATGATTACAAAAGCCACACCTCCCAAGCTAGATTTTAATGGATATGATATCTGAATGATGGTTCTGGATATTGGATTATCTATGGCAACGAAGGATATACTCATCAAACAAGGGCTTATCCCGGAAGACATAATGAAGTAATTAATTAAACATTTGAATATTTTATATTATTAAACATATGGCAACAATTGAGATGAAGGTCGGTGGAGCTATTGTTAATGCTCTAGCTTTTTCGGGGAGTAATTTTTTTATTTTCTAGTATGAGGGAATCAAACGCTAAAGAAGTTGAAGAGGAGCGTAAACGACATAACAAAGCTTTAGAACAACTCCAAGCAGCTCAGTCACAATATACGCGGCAGAGAATGAAGAGATTAGATTTTATTCATGAAGAAATGCGTAAGGAAGGACATTCAATTCAAACGTTTAAGGATGTCGAATCTGCCATGCACGAATACTTCCTCGTTTATGGGAAAAAACTTGACCCAATACCGAGACCAACAATGAGTCAGTTTTATACACTGTCAGAGGCTCAGAAAAACCGCGAGGTCGCATTTGTGATAATGGGGTTATCTGCTGTATTGATTTTCAGCTATACCATGACCACGCATAAACCATGACCTAGTTAGAGTGACAGCTAATCTATAAATAGCGTTGGCTGACTGCCTAATCAATATCTCACCAGTGTAGATGTGATTTGCATTTAGACAAATGATATGATAGATGTATAAACAATAAATCATTGCAGATTTACACTCATGGGTAAAAAAACTCTATGTAACCGACGCTGTGTTGAAATTTACTGCGGCATACACAATTATTACATCAGGCGCGGAAACATAAACTATACGTGTTCTGAATGCGGGATAGGGGTCACAGGTCATTATTGTTTATGTAAGGAACACGGTGCTGATAGGGTCAGGAACCAGATTATTTATGCTAGGAAGAGAGATTACATCAATGAGAGGAATAGGTTGGGGAGAATACGTATTAAGATATATGAAAAACAAACAATTAGACATTTGTCTCATTTTGCATATACCATTCAACCACAATGGTTTTTGTCAGAGAGTTGAAGGCTATGGTAAAGCAAAGTGGTCTACGTGGATATTCTCGAATGAGAAAAGCTGAATTGTTTACCTTACTCGGTTTGGAATACAACAAACCCCAGACTGTTAGAGAACTCAAAGCTCAAGTGAGAAACAGTGGGCTGAGAGGTTATTCTCGAATAAGAAGAGCTGAATTGATCGCTTTACTAGATAAGAATCAACCTAATGATGATGATGTTGATATTCAACATAATGATGATGATAATGATGATGTTGATAATAATCAACAACAACAAGAATTAATATTTGTACCCATATCCGCCGGCGTTGGTAAATATCTAGGAGGTTGGAAGATGGATATTAATTCCAACATGGATGTTAACGATATTAAGCCCATCATATCGAGTAAAATTAACGAGGAGTAAGATGATTTACATAGTATAAAATACCAGCTGACGATTAAAATGTTATTGAGTAAAAGTAACACAGACGATAGCACCGAATATACCGAACCATATTTCCGTAGCAATCAAGAAGTTATAACCGAATCCGATACTAAAAAGGCATCATTAGATACATCAATTCAGAGGATACAGGAAACTTTAGAACGCTGGACTAATAGAGGCTCGGGTTGGGGTGTGGATAAAATCGATAGTTTATATTTAGATATAGCAAATTATATGCCCTTCAAAGGTGGATCTTATATAGATTTACCCCCGTATTATAAGAAGAAAAAAGCCATAATTAACGTAAAAAATAAATCCGATGATTGTTTAAGAATGATGATAAGATCTGCATTGTTCCCCATAGACAAGCAACCGGATAGACCTTCTAGCTATCCTCAAAACGATGGACTCAACTTTGATGGTATAGATGAACCTACACCAATTTCACAAATTGATAAGGTGGAAAAGCAAAATAATTTAGCTATAAATGTTTTCGGACATTCTTAAGGAATCGTTGTACACAGGATAAGCTCCGCTCGGGAACATATCCCCAGAATCAATTCATTTCTGATCGAAAAAGATGGAAAATATCATTATACATGGATAAAGAGTTTAAACAGGCTATTATACGATCAAACAAAACATGCTAGAAAGAAATATTTCTGCGAAAGATGTCTACATGGGTACAGCAGACAAGATCTATTAGAAGCGCATAAAGAAGACTGTAGAGGTGTTGGACAGACCGCTATCAGGATGGATATGCCTAAAGAGGGAAAAAATATATTAAAATTTGAACATTATTGTAATCAAATGTCAGTACCATACATAATTTATGCCGACTTCAAACCCATAGAAAATACCAACCGTAGCAATCAAGATAGTTTTACATACAAAACTCAAGAACATATTCCTTGTGGGTTTGGATATATAGTTGTAAAGTATGATGGGAAAACAAACCAGCCCGTGATTTACAGAGGTCCCAATGCAGCGGGAAAGTTCCTAGAATATCTACAAAATGAAGAGAGAATGATCAGGGAAAAATTATCGTGTAAGAAACCCATGTGTATGACGAGGGATGATTGGAGGGTCCATAAGAAGTCAACGAGTTGTCATGTTTGTAATAAACCCCTGGATGGGGATTCCGTAAGAGATCATTGCCACGTCACGGGTAATTATCGGGGAGCCGCGCATAACGAGTGTAACTTGAAACTAAAAATGAATTCTCAAACAATACCCATCCCCGTTGTGTTTCATAACCTTAGGGGATACAATTCACATCTCATTATGCAAGCTATCTCAAAGACCGACGGCGGTTTAACGTGCATTCCTAATAATATGTAAAAATACATATCGTTCTCGTTGACTAAACCTATACATTATACGGACAAGGATGGGAAATCCAGAATAAAGCAAAGTAATAGGCTTAGATTCATAGACTCCGTACAGTTTCTGTTATCTTCCCTGGACAATTTAGCTAATGCGAACAATCCCGATGACTTTGCGATAACAAATAAATATACCGATAAGATAACTCGTCATTTGTTGCTGAGAAAAGGTGTATATCCTTACGAATATATGGATGATTGGTCTAGATTCGAAGAAACTGAATTACCACCCCTTGAATCATTCTATAGTAACTTAACTGAATCTAAAATAGCAGATGCCGATTATGAACACGCTCTGACGGTCTGGGATAAATTAGGTTGTAAGAATTTAGGCGATTATCACGATCTGTACTTAAAAACCGATGTACTGTTACTCGCCGATATATTCGAGATATTTAGAAAGACATGTTTAAAACAATACAGCTTGGACCCGGCATGGTACTATTCCAGTCCTGGACTATCGTGGGATGCATTGTTGAAGAAGACCGGCGTAGAACTAAAACTACTCACAGATTACGATATGCACTTGTTTATTGAGAAAGGATTAAAAGGTGGTATATTGATGGCAGCTAAAAGGTATTCTAAGGCCAATAATAAATTAGTGGAAGGATACGATCCGAGTAAACCCGACACGCATATATTATATCTCGACGCTAACAATTTGTACGGATGGGCTATGAGTCAACCTTTACCCACGAGTGGTTTTGAGTGGGTCAATGATATCCATAATATCCATAATAATGATGCGAATAAAGGGTACATACTAGAAGTTGACTTGGAATATCCAAGTTCGTTACATAAAGATCATAACAGTTATCCGCTAGCTCCCGAAAGATTAATGGTTAATAAAGATTGGATGTCGGAATATCAACGCTCCTTGATGGGTAATAGTAAATTAGCTAACATAGAAAAACTCGTACCCAATTTGATGGATAAGACAAAATATATAGTTCACTACAGAAATCTCCAGTTGTATCTATCGTTAGGTATGAAACTAAAGAAAATACACAGAGTTCTAAAGTTTGATCAAAGCCCTTGGATGGAGCCCTATATAAGGTTGAACACAGATTTAAGAAAGATAGCTACCAGCGATTTCGAAAAGAATCTGTATAAGCTCATGAATAACTCAGTATTTGGTAAAACTATGGAGAAGCGTGTTGATGTTAAATTAGTCAGATCTAATGAGGAAGAAAGACTCAGGAAACTTATAGCCAGTCCGGCTTTTAACAGAAGCAAGATATTCGATAACGACTTAGCCGCGTTGCATATGCAGAAGAGTAATATAAAATTCAACAGATCGCTGTACGTCGGTATGAGTTTTCTCGACTTGTCAAAACACTTAATGTATGACTTTTATTACAACGAACTTAAGAAGCAATACGGCGATAGATACGAGGTGTTATATACCAACACAGATTCTTTGTTGATGGAAATACAAACCGAGGATGTGTATAAAGATATGGCAGAAAAAATAGATATGTACGACACGAGCGATTACCCAAAAGATAATCCACTGCACAGCGTAGTAAATAAAAAGGTGTTAGGTAAGATGAAGGATGAATGTGCTGGGACCCCTATAGCGGAGTATGTCGGATTAAGACCTAAGATGTATTCTATAAAAAAGGACCGCCTCCGTCGTCTAGTGGTAGAGCGTCCGCCCGGAGAGCGGAAGGTCCGGGGTTCGATCCCTGACCGCGTCACACCAAAAGACGTTAAAAGAAGGTACTTGTTGTTACCCTGTCTGGCGCTCAGCATCAAGGGGCTAAAACAAGGACTGGTCGGCTCGGAGTCAGTATACTGTGTCTGAGTGGGGTATTCATGTTGAACTGCGGCATGGTATCTCAGTGAGCTAGCACTATAAATCGGCATCAGTCCGGACTAGTACAAGCAGCCACACAAACACACACACGTACTTGCACGTCGCAAAATAAGTGCAATAATCTTGGACGCAACGTTAAACCCCATTTCACCTCACCTCACCTCACCTATAAAAAATTCCGATAATGGGGAGATAAAAAAGGCCAAGGGTGTTAAGAAGTATGTGGTAAAAAAGCATATCAAACACGAACAGTATAAAGAATCATTATTCAACGGTAGAACGTTCAAACACGAGATGAACTCTTTAAGAAGTTACAATCATAGGATATATGGATTAAGAATGAACAAGACATCATTATCCCCCTTAGATACAAAGAGATGGATTGATAATGATGGTGTAACTACCTATGCTTATGGTTATTGTGGTAATACCGTACCGTCGGGAACTATGAACAACTCTTCTCGTACAAATGCCCTACCCGGTCCATCTTGAAGATAATAAAGAATAGGCTCTCCTTCTTTTGTAACCAATCGACTAATGTTATATGTCTTAAGGGACCATATGGGATCGGTTGCGCGACGTAGGCCTCCTTCAAGTTCACCTGCCTGGTATAAATATCTTACCCTTACTCTATCAGGAAGTTTTCGTTCTTTGCCTCGCCTCGGTGCTGAAGATTCGGAAGTCACGGATTTCATTTTAATAGCATCGGATGGTTTCTTCCCTATTAATCTCGTTACTTCATTATTCAGCGCTGATACAACAGCTGATAATCGTGTCACCCATTCGGTTGATCTCAATCGTTCGGATTTCATTTCGATCCCATACTGATAGCCAAACAAACGTTCCGCTAATGTCCGGTTAAATCTTTCAACGATAGCTTGACTGCGGTGGGCCTCTCTTTCACCACGCCTGATTTCGACATCGTGCTTTGTTAACAGTTTAGTTACCGATCCCATAAACTGACGACCGGGATCTACTTGAAATAGCTTAGGCCATTTTAGCGGTCCGCGTTTATATATGCGACTCAGTGCATTAGCTACTTCTGTTGAATCTTTCGAGGTTAATGGCTCAGCCTTTTTGTATCGACTAGCCACATCCACTACCGTTAAAGCGTATTTATACGTTTTGCGTTTTACCTTATCGTGGGGAAGAAACAAGAGGTCAGCCTGATGAACTTCATTTGTTGTAAAAATATCCAACTGTTTCCTCGGTATATAACGCGGTGCCGGTAAATATATTTGCCACATCGCTTGTTTCTTTAACCAATCCTTGGCTACATCTTTAGATACCTTAGCCGCGGTGGCTAATTTTTTTATTGCTCCTACACCTTTCCAATATCCTCGTGGGCTATAGTAAATTTTATTCATTATTAATTAATATTGATGTTTCGTTTAATACAACTCATGACTATCGTTTAATCGCATAATCATTTTGGCATAAAAAATGCCACCTGTAGTAGCAGTATAGGTATATGAATCTGGCGCCAGTTGAAGTGGTCAAGAACCATCATTACCTATACTACTTCTTTCGTATTGTGTAATTTGGCTGCAAATGCTATTGTACTGAATAGGTTGTCGTACTTTGAACATATCGGATTAAATATGAATGTACATACACTTATTCGCTTCATTTGTGGACATATTTACGCTGTTTTCAATAAAGGCCACAAACAAAAAAACAACACTGAAACACTTTCACTTTCATGTGCACTGCAGGGTGTCCAGTATCTCATTGAAGGCAGAGAGTGCATCAAGTCCACACTTCAACAGAAGGACAAGATCGGTTGTGTACCAGGTAAGGATACTGTGTCAATCTGTGACACTCATTTCCTACTAGCTTACACTTTGTTTGAAGGGCGATGTCAATGATTTAGACAATGTTTAAAAAATAAACTTGGCTCTATCCCCATGTATGGTGTAATAAAGTGTAGTTTTGCCCTGAACTATTATAGTTAAAGCACGAAGAAATGTGCGGTGCGCTAATTTGAAAATCCACGAACCGGGCTAACTGACGTGCTGTTAAACCTAATTACCATACGTTTCATTACATTATGTTTACTTATAGCTAGGTTGCGCTTGAATTACTGTCTGTTATTTGATCAAAGTAATAGATCCATCTGCACAGAGAGTTGTGTTGCTTGTGTCGTGTTGCATAATGTAATTATACCAGACTGCAATATGATTACTACTTGTATAGTCCCAAAGCAAGTTTATCTTGTGTTCCAAAAGAATATGAGCAGAAAGGAATTTTACCGAAGACCAGAAATTGAAGGATTAGAAAACATTGAAAAACTTTTTTTGTCACGTAACTGATCATGATATCAGCAGACCATATAAGGTGTCACATAGACACCGTAGGGAGTGCAGAGTCTATTGCAAGACAGAAACGTCAGAAACGTGTTTATGATCCACGGACATTGACCACAGTTCAAACCCTATGCCTCATACTCATTACAAGTCGTTGAATGCTTCTCTGAGGCAAACGGATCCATTCTTCATGAAAAGCGGCTTCAAGTCCAGCGAGATTTGAACTGGGGGATCACGATGTCTAATTTTCCGGCCAAGAATGTCCCAGAGATGCTCAATTGGATTAAGATCCGGACTACAGGCTGGCAATAGCTTCTTGACGCAAATAAGCCAAAACTGCCCAAGATCTGTTTGGTCTAGTATTGTCGTCCATATAAACAGGTCTTGTCTGAAGAGGATGGTTGTCAAAATGAGCGACTACCACTGGCCGAAGAACGGCATCTTGGTATTGTTGGCCATTCAGGTTTCCACGAATTGTCACCAGCGGAAGTTTGCAGCCGAAGGAAACACAACCCCTTATCACGACAGACCCCCCGCCACATGCTAAGGTCTTCTGGATGTTCCTTGGTGCAAAACGAGTGTTACGTTGCCTCCAAACACGTATTCGACCATCAACAGTTCGTAGCAGCATTCGACACTCGTCAGACCAATGGATCCTTCTCCAATTGGTCAAGTTCCATCGACTACGGGCACAAAACCATATCAGACGATTACGCATGTGCCTCCCAGTCAGTTGAGGACGTTTTACGTTCATCGTCGAGACTCTGATGGGTCTTAAATCTGTTGAAGTGGCAAATGGATTTCGTCTGACTATCCTGAAAAGAGGTCTATCCTCTCTGTTAGAGGTCTTTCTTGGCCTACCAGACCTATGCCTGTCATTGACATAATTGGTTTGACCATGTTTGACAACCAAACGAGTGATAACACTGTGATGACGACCGATTTGTCTTGCAATGGCCCTGCATGACATGCCAGCATTTTTCATGCAAATCACTTGCCATCTTTCAGCGTTCGTTTACTTTCTCCTCACCATGGCTGATTTTCAACCTCTTTTGGAAGGGGAATCTCACACAGGAGCAAAATGCAACCACGTGTCTGAAACTTGAATTTCACTATTGATAGGGTAGGGGAACTGCAGCAACACGTAAAGCACGCTTTCCTTGTGGTATCTGGACAAATTTGGGTTTATGAAACTATGGAAGCCTAATTCAGTCATACATCATCATATTTCGTATTTCTGATTCCCACACGTGAAATCAAGAGACTATGAATATGGTGGCGCTTAACTTTTGTGCATGTGTATACATACATGCTTCATAATGAATGGCACAGGTATGTAGTTCATAGAATCTGACTACACAATAACATCCGGTATATAAATTGGATATTTGTTATTGGAAAATGTTGGTGGCCTGATATTCGAAACCGGTGCGTCAAAACGCAGCCATTGTCGATTTGCAGTTTCTTAAACGGGATTGTTTTCACACTTGTTCAAAAATGTCATGGAGGAACACAGTAAAGCAAAATGCACCTGCATGTTAAGGTATTCCTAACTCGTGGTAGTGGCTATAAAAAGGCAAGCATAAGCCAATAATTTGTCATTCAATTTTCAACATTCGAAAATGCCGAGACTCGGAGCATCGCCATAGGACGGATCCAGAGAGGGGAATCGCAGTCTTCTGTTGCACGCCACTTCAACGTCCACCACAGCACCATTTGACGCCTTTGGGGCCGATACACACAGCTCAATTCCAATGCAGACTGTCCGAGAACCGGCCGACCAAGTTAACACCCCTGCACAGAATGTTACATTCAACTGTTCCACCTACGTCATCGCAATGCCACAGCTACGTAGACTGCAGGACGCATCCCTGGTTTGAGAAGGATATCGAACCAGACTGTCACAACCCATCTTCACGAGGCTGGAATCCGACCCAGAAGACCAGTTATCGTCCCTGTTTTGCAAGCGAGGCTTGCGTTGGTGCCATACCTTACAGCCTTGGAATTTGAGAAACAGGAGACAAGTGTGGTTGAACGATGAATCACGATTTCTTCTTCACCGACGAGATTGAAGACAACGTGTTTATCGTCGTCGAAATGAGCGTTTTGCCTCACAACTAATTTTACAGTGAATAATTTAATAAGTAAAATGATCATTATTTCATGTCATCTTTTTTTTCTTGGTTTTGTTCCTGAACATGGTGAGTACATGTGTTTTTATTATGAAAAAATAATAATTACAAATTCAGCAGACAGATTTCTTTTGAACATAATATTTAACATAATAACACCAACAATGTTACTAAATGAGTGATCTAATTTTCACATATTTGTGAATGACAATGAACAACGTGAATTTGACAAGCACAATACTTTATTGTGTGTGAAACACAAATACATAGGATATATGTAAACAATAAATTATCATTTCAATAGTTATACAAATATTTACAACATTTTCATTCTCTTGTAATATTACGTTGTTATTTTACTGCTACAGTTACATCCCAAAAACTTTTCTTTCTATCAGACTAGAAATTAAAAATTACTGATAATAGGTAATTAAAAATTAATATTTTATCATCAGACATATATTTCAGAGACCATTTTTGTGTGAAAAGGATTAAAATAAAAATTTGACATAGTTATGTTAAGAAATGAGGTTTATGGTAAAATGTTAGAAATACCTCATTTATCAGCTCACCTGGTTGAAATGTGGTTAATGTGGTATGCTGTTTGTCCGTTGTCCGTGGTAAACATATTTTATTCGGAAACCAAAGGACCAATTTTGCCAGACCTTCAAAGCTTGTTCCCACGAATGGTGACAACACCAATCTGATCAGTTTCGAATAGGATTGAAAAATGGTCGCTATACTTGAATAGCTGTTTATGTTTAGTGGAGGGAAATTTGGTACGCAAGTATCTTTATCATATTGCATTTTACAAATATTCTGTAGTTATTTAGTCAAGTCATTTATTCCGTATAAATGGCCATGAGGCCAACAGTACACCAAGTGTAAAATATGCGACAATATAATGATACGGCGCCTCTAACATGATTCTATTTTCTTTCACAATACATTCATATTATTTCTTATTTTAAAGATTTTATCGAGGAAAATACAGAGCTTATGTAACTTATCATAATCAACCATGTTCAACAAGTTGATAAAATTTGTACATATTTGGTTGATAATAATAATAAGTTGGAAGATATTTAACACGTAAATGGATATAAGCCGGACATACCAACACGACATGGAGTTCATCTTCAACTTGTGTGTTACAATATGACTTTTATTCACTTTATTCAGATGTATTGTAGGCCATTGGCCCATGATACAATGGTTACAATGTGATGATGGGAGCTGGAGATCCCAACACACTTTGCCTTAGATTCATAGCTTTTAGAATATACATGACTAGTTTCTTAACAGTAAATGGGTTGGTAGATGACATTAAAATATTGTACTCATGTCTTGTCGGGAACTCATAATTATTCAAAAATATATATTCTGAAGTCAAAACTTGATAACAATCACAAATTAAAATAAAGTGATACTCATCTTCGATATAATCATGTGTTACAATAATGACAAAATGTATCTGGTGTTTGGTACTTTCTATAAGAATTTACACTGAAACCATGAATAATACTACGTAGCTTTGTCAGGCATCTCCGTAAACCTGCATTAATGATAAATAAGTATTTCTCGGGATTGTAGTCATGTTTAATCATTGAGTAGAATTTTAAGTATCTTGATATGGATATTTCATGGCTCCACTCTTGGAAATATACATCTTTACATCGTAGCTGAAATAATTCTAAGAAGTGGTTTCTGTTATCAATTGACTGGGCTACCCACACATAACTGGGTCACGTGCCCTAGCAGTGTCGAACGATAAATTTACAGTTATCGGAAGATGATCTGATTCAGTTGCGGTTAAAATATCAACGTTAATTACTTTTCCAAACAAAGAGGTAGAAACTATACAATAATCTATGACACTATTTCCTTGAGTACCAATATAAGTATAATCTCCATTTTTATCATTATCTACCCTTCCATTTAAGACATGCACATAGAAGTTTCGACATAGAAACAACAGTTGTCTCCCTTCATCATTTATAACTTCATCTTTGGATATTCTCTGTATATCAAAATAATCATTATCATATTCAAATTCATCAAGTGGAAGTTGAGACACGTCATCATTTTCATTGTAACACTGTTTCATGTACTTCTCATTTGTAAATATTATCAGTTTCTTAGAAATAGATACCTCCCTATGATTTTAACTATGTACAAGGATGAACAACCGATGAGAAATTTGTTGAACTCCTGCAATGCAAATACAATATCATCTCTGTCAATATTCCTGAAGAAATTTTTGAAATTAGACGTTAATATTTTATGTAAACTTATTATTACCTACACGTGACTGTACAATGTTGATACAAAAAAACAACACTACTGTACTATAGGTCATATGGCCTTAAATATTGAATAAACTTCAGTCTGTCTGTCTGTAACACTCTTCTAAACCTATTCTAGCGTTCATATCCCCCAGCAGTACAAATGAGGTTCCTGGGTGTTCTGCTAGTAAGATATGTAATCTACTATGTGACAAGTCCATACCCTTGAGGTGTTCACTCTGAGAAGCAGATGCTTCAGAGTTGGTGACGTACACAAAACCAAATATAACTGGTGAGGAGTAGACACTTACTCAAGTAAAAGATAGAGTCTGTCCAGTCAGCATGTAGTCTGGTGAACGTGTTGACAATCGACTTAGCGATGTATACGGCAACACCTCCGCTGTATCTACCCTGATGAAAGCGACAGTTTCTAATACACTGAAAACATTGCTGTTCTGAAAATAAAGTTTCAAAGTCGGAAGCGTTTTTTGCCAAAGTCTCCAAGAAACATATCATATCATAATTTGAACAAAATTTCAATGCATTTTTATCTGATTTTAGTTTCGAGTATAACCCATTTACATTCCATGTAAACAATTTCAATCATCTCAATACATTTACTGGATGTGCATCATCAGGTATGGCTATTTGTACTTAACTTTGATTTAGTGAAACTATTTGCTCGGCCTCGGGCCCCCTGCTAAGTCTCCCGCTCACTGTCACTCGCTACATCCGGAGTAGAAGAGTCATGTTGTCTGCTACCACCAGCCCTGTGGTCTCCAACTCTGTGGTCTCCAGTGAGAATGAAGTTATTTATATAATATACCAAGGCACAGTTAAATTCTTATTTGGACACGGAAAGGGATACTTTCCAGGTCTGCATCAATCAACATAACAAAGCATGGGCGAGTAGGATTAAGTCCTGTCTGGTTCTAGTGTGTTGATCAGCTCGAGTGATGTCAGGGCAAAACCATGTTGATGAGTGACAACTTTGACAGTCCTGATGTCAGGTATTCATGATATTTACCCGAAGCCTTAATGGCGAAGAAGTGACATTTCGATAGTGTCTGAATGGATTGAATTCAAGGGAGACTTGGAATAGTCATTTCTTTCACACCTCTGCATAAAACACACGAGAATAGAGTTGAATTCCTCAATATGATTCATGTCAAAGTCTTTTGGGTCGTTGTTACTGAAGCCATTATGAAAGTACCATGTGTTTGGGATGACTTCACTAAAGTTGGGTAATGGGGCAGGAGTGTTGATTAAATGACAAACATAGCTAGGGGGTACTTTTCTTTGTTCAAGTAAAAGGAACTATCATGGCCTGTTCCCTTTATATACATGTACACTACCGACAAAGGGTAAGGGAGCTAATGATTTGAATGTAGCTGTCATTCAGGTGTACATTAACATACCGTGGCGCTGAAACTGAACGCAACATCAAATCACAACCAAGTTTCACATTTTGTGATGCACGTACACATAGAAGCCAAAGTGTGTGCGCCTTTAAGGAAACTTATGCAGTTGAGCTTAGCACACGCTTGTAAATGCCTCCGAGAACTGTGGGTACAATAGCGGCTGCGGGGGATGGGGTTGGGTGGGAAGTCAATATCCCGCGTTGTCCGACTAACTGTCAAAGAAACAACTGTCATTTATCAAGGGTGGGACGAGTACTGTCAAACAGTTGGGGTTGCAAGGGGACCAGGGCTGAGAATGAATTAAAACACGACGCCCAGACCAGATAAATTGTACTAGCAATAGATTTAAATCTGCTCCTTATCACTACACAATTCTGTACACTTACAGAACATCGCATTTCAACATCTACTGATAAAAACTGACTCTATGCAGCCCGCCTGTCATGGACGTTGCGTTTCAGCAAGCCGTAGCATTGCGGAAGAATTTTATGAGCATGTAGAAGCTAAATAATGATGCTGTTCACTTTCGAAAACCACATGCTTGGGTATCATGCTTCCAACAAACACGCAAACATATAAAAGTGCATCATGCGTAGACATGCACGTGCAAATTGAGAATCACGACCTTAAAATCGAGGAGATTTCTTCATGAATATGTATTGAAAGATGCATTATTAAATTTCAGGATCATACTGTTTTTATTTGACTCTGTACGAAGCATAGTTACTTTTTCCGCCATAGATGCAAATATAGTCCTCGATTGTTTTTCATGTTCAAGTCTGAAGAAAACAATTCTCAAATATTCTTTCTCTGGAAGAAAAACTAAATGATCAAGAAAAGTAGGCAACATGAAGAGGCTGACAGACATTTGTTGGTGAGACGCTGGCCTTCAAGCATGGCTGACATAATCGTGTCCAGGTCGGAAGGGATCGTGTCTATCATATCTCTGTGTATATAGCAGCCGTGGCAGTCTTAACAGAATGTCCCTGGTTTCGTGCAAGAAGAACGTTGAACCCATTATACTCGAGGGTGCAACCAGGATTGTCTAGTACCTCATGTAAGAACCGAAGGTCAACGGCATGTGCCCTTGAGAGATACTGCCTGAGATTCAAACACTTTCAATGGTGGCACTATCCGTCTGAAACAGTTCTCTGGCATGTCGGTTTTTTGGGGTCCATTATACCGGTGTACACTTACTGGTGGTACAATTTGTTCTTTCATCTCATCCCTAGAGATGCGTCTGATTACAGGAAGTGTTGGAGGATGCTCTTCTATCTCGGACATAACGTCTGCAGTCGTTTATGTCAAAAGGAGGGCCAGAGCATGGGTGGAACGAAGCCCATTCGGGGAGGATACATTGACATCATAATTGTATGCTACCGCTTGAATTAAGCCACTGTTGCTGTTAAACAACCCTCTCAGTTCTGCTTTGTTGGATGAAGCATGTGCGGCTGATGACTTGAAGCGGAATATTTCGTCATATGATGCACAAATGCCGAAGGCGTGGCAGTCGTCTATCAGCTGTTTCTCTCTGGGCAACACCCCAAGAGCGATCTGAAGAGTTGTTGGTTTATTGGTGACACAACCTGTGACAATGTTTCCAATGAGAAGGGCTTGGTTGATATCAGTTCAGGTGAAATTGCTGCCAAAAGGTCCGCCAGTGTTGGACTTAATGCTTTTGCTGCAATAGCATTTGAAATACAGGTTGAGTACATGTCCCTTGAAGCCAAGTAGACTGGCATATCCATTTTCTGACAATTTAATGAGTTCTGATCCAAAATGTGTTGTTACACTGTCCACAAGATAATGTCGTGACAGTTTTTCACCACCAAATGAATTGTACATAACTTGAAGATCCACCAAATTCCAAAGGTGACCCTTCTCTTGTTCCATCTCCAGGACAACCTGCAAGAAGGCTGTGTCAACATCTGCAAAGGTGTTTTTCCTTTTAGTGGCAACTTCTATAGCCCATGGTGACATAAAGGAATTATAGCAATCAAGATGGTATTGCGCATCAGCAGCGTGTAAATCAGAAACTGCCTCTTGGATTCGAAGACGTACATCGTTAGCGTGGATGTCGTCGCGTTGGTCACAAAGTGTCAAAATACTTAGCTTAAATGGCATGTGATTCTTCCCGCGATCGACTGTTCTACATTGTATTACCTTTCTCCATCGTTAAAGGATTTCGAGGATCAAGCTGTTCACGTTGATTGCCACAGAAGATACAGTGCTTTGTGAAAACAAATTCACCAGAATCAGAATGTCGAGGTTTTCTTAGGAGAAGATCTTCATGGTTGTCTAATTTTTCATGCCTCTTTATATGATGATCAGATGTACGAGGGGTGTTAATTAAAGATTTCCCCTTAACCACTTGGGGTTATCATATTTGGTTGAAATTTCACATGTGTAATTGTACATGTATCTGTGGATTATGTCTGAATTTACAGCACCGAACTATTAATCTTACCACTTTTATAGGTGTTATGATCGAGTAGGGTGTGACAATGGAGCCAGTAGAATACTGAGCAGAGATTAGGTTTTTTATATTTGAAAGGTCACACACCAAAAGAAACTTTCTATGAAATGAAAGCAACTTATGGGGAAAATGCCCCATCATATGACGTTGCTAAACACTGGCATCGCCAGTTCAAGTGTGGTCGGACATCTGTGGAAACAGCTGCCATTCCTGGTCGCCCCCTTTCAGCCATTGATGAGGACACTATCTATCCATGAAGTGGAGACCGACATTTTGGCAGACCGACGTATATCTGTTCACCAGTTAGCACAAGATGTCAAGATCAGTGTAGGGTTTGTGGAAAAAATCATCCATGACAATTTGAACATGCAAAAGGTGTCTGCACAATGGATTCCCAGGTTGCTCACATCTTTCCAAAAGCAGGAACGAGTCAACTGCTCAAAGGATCTTCTGGACATGTGCCAAAAAAACAGGCAAAAGTTTTTGATAGACTTATCACACAGGATGAAACATGGGTCCATCACTATGATCCTGAGACTAAAATTCAGTCGATGCAATGGAAGCATGTGGAATCACCACCCCCAAAGAAGGCACGTGTCCAACCCTCTGCAGGCAAGGTCATGCTCACGGTGTTTTGGGACCAGCACAGAGAAGGGATGATGGATTTCTTGGCAAAGGGTACCACAATTACAGGAGCTTATTATGCTTCACTGCTGCGGAAATTGCGGGACGCTATCAAGCCTAAGAGGCGTGGCATGCTGACCAAGGGTGTCCGTCTCCTGCAAGACAATGCTCCAGTACACAACTCTCATGTTGCCCAGACAGAAGCGCGGTCCTGTGGCTATGAAATCCTTCCACATCCTCCTTACTCTCCTGACCTTGCACCATCCACTTCTTTCCAACCATGAAGTCATTTTTGAAGGGAAAACGTTTCACAGATGATGAAACACTGATTTCTGAAGTCAAGTCCTGGTTTGAGACGCATAATGAAGGCTTTTACAAGCGAGGTCTCCATTGTTGCATAAAACGATGGGAGAAGTGTGTAACTCTTGGTGGTTCCTATGTGGAGAAAGACTAATACCTATGCCAAGTTTCATTCCACTAGGTTCATCGGAAGTGGGTCAGGGGAATTCTTTAGTGAACACCCCTCGTATATGTGGATACACAACTTTGTGACACAGAATAGACTGTGAATTAATTCATGAAGCAAATCACCTCGACGGATACTACATTTAATGTAAGTGCATTAGAGGTGAAGATATTATCTCAAACAGAATTAATCAAAAATCGGGGACGGCCATCTTGTTTTTCGCCTCTAAACAAAATTCCTCAATTGTGACAGTCTGGTTCTGGATAGCTCAGAGATGATGAATCAACCAATAAACTTCATTATGACGCCAAAACATGCTTTTTCACAATTCCGCTGGACTATAATGTTTGACTTGGTCTAAATCTGGAACCCTGGAGGACCTGGATGTTGTGATTCCTGAAAAAGGCCGTTGTCAGTCTTGCCGTGTGATGTCGGGCGTTGTCTTGCTGGAAAATGACGTTGGGAGAAGTGTGTAACTCTTGGTGGTTCCTATGTGGAGAAAGACTAATACCTATGCCAAGTTTCATTCCACTAGGTTCATCGGAAGTGGGTCAGGGGAATTCTTTAGTGAACACCCCTCGTATACGTGGATACACAACTTTGTGACACAGAATAGACTGTGAATTAATTCATGAAGCAAATTACCTCGACGGATACTACATTTAATGTAAGTGCATTAGAGGTGAAGATATTATCTCAAACAGAATTAATCAAAAATCGGGGACGGCCATCTTGTTTTTCGCCTCTAAACAAAATTCCTCAATTGTGACAGTCTGGTTCTGGATAGCTCAGAGATGATGAATCAACCAATAAACTTCATTATGACGCCAAAACATGCTTTTTCACAATTCCGCTGGACTATAATGTTTGACTGGGTCTAAATCTGGAACCCTGGAGGACCTGGATGTTGTGATTCCTGAAAAAGGCCGTTGTCAGTCTTGCCGTGTGATGTCGGGCGTTGTCTTGCTGGAAAATGACGTTCGCTTGTTGGGAAGGATGTGTGACTAACGAATCTCATCCGTGTTATGTTGTGCCGTTAAAGTCCCGAGAACTTGCACCAAGTCTGTTCTACAGGGGACAGCTCCTCACATCATCCTCACCACCAAATCTGTCCACAGCCTGTTTGCAGTTTGGTGCATAAGGTTCCCCACGACGCCTGTAAACACGACGTGTACAATACATACTGAGAAGTATAAAAACACGTGACTCGTCACTCAACCAAACTGGTCTCTATCGCAGTTGTGGCCATACTCTGTGACCTTGACACCATTGACGTCGCGGCCGACGATGCAGGTCCGTCAAAATGACAACTCGAACTGGTCGTCAAAAGCGCTAATAGCTTCAGCGAGTAAACGATTCCTCACTGCTGATATACTACGCAATCCTTATATTGCCGTAGTTGTAGAGGTGATTGTGGTGGTTCCTTCGCGTTAGTGACGTAACCGTATGAATCTGTCCTTTGCTCTAGCATTGATACGTCGACCTGATCTGGGAAGGTCATATGTTATCCCGTGTGTCTGATAACGGTTCCACAGTCTTGTAATGGCGATTGGTGCTACGTGGAAAAACCTTTCTACGGTTGAAGATGATTGTTTCAGTCAGTCGTATTATTTTCGCTGTACACTGGCTGTAAGAATGTGATGGCATGCAAATGGAAACAGAACCTCATTCTTTCCACACAAATCAATCCAAATCCACAGCGAAGTGACAAATTCATTTTTCGTATTTTTTTTGTATGGATGTCGACAACACAACACAACACTTAGATATATACGTTTTTAGTACTATTTTGTGCAGTGTATCAGCCTAAATATTTAAACTTAGATGCATTTTTACCTCCATGCGATTTGGACATACTGGCAGACTTCCAACATTTACGAAAATCTTATCGTCATTTGTGTCGCGTTAAGAAGTAAATGTTTGTGGGAGATATTGGTAAATACAATATCACAGAACTGTAAAATCATTCTGGAATCAAATCAAACAACTCACTAAAAGTAAAGGCATTTGCACAAATTCTCTATCAGCTATGGAATGGGTACGGTTACGGTAGTGAAAATCCTTGATAAATGTTGACATGTGTTATGTTTTGCAAGCACGATGATGTCAATATTGTTCTAAACTGTGAAATAACTAACACTGAAATTATAGAAGCCATTGATTATCTGGACCCATGAAGATTCCGGGATAGAATAGGTCTTCAGCAACCAATGCTTGCCGTAAAAGGCGACTATGCTTGTCCTAAAAGGCACCTAATGGGATCGGGTGGTCAGGCCCGCTGACTTGGTTGATACATGTCATCGATCCCAATTGCCTGGATCGATGCTCATGATATCAACCACTGGATTGTCTGGTCCAGACTCGATTATTTACAGATCGCCGTAATATAGCTGGAATATTGCTGAGTGCGACAAACAACAAACCAACCAACCATGGATAATCTGAGGGAGGGCAAAACGCCAGGGTCATGGGGTCACACCAGAGATAGTTAAATGATGTAAAGCTGAACTTTTATAATTTTCCAATGCATTATTAAATTTAATCCTGAATAGTGGAAATTTTCCTGGGGAATGGGCGAAAAGACTACTTACACCATTAAGACAAGACAACATAGATTTATAAGCACAGAGGTATGTTATGAGTAAAATATTTACTGATATTTTAAACAAAAGATCAGCTAGTTTTCACGACGTATATGACTGGATGCAGAGCTGGTTACAGTACTGTTGATAATACATTTATGTTACAGTGTAAAATACAAAAGTAGAAAAATTGATAGAAAATTGCTCTGGTATACCATATTAAAAATTAAGATATCCATTCTAAAATCTTTAATGCTGTATTTGACCTGTATTATGAGGTACATTCTGCTGTAAAACTCTCAAATAGTTCTATTTCTCATTACTTTGAGACTTGTAGTGGTGGAAAACAGGGAAGTGATATTAGTCCTTTTTTTATTTTCACTCTTTGGTGTTAAATGAGACGCATGTTAAATTAGATCAAAGTAAGCAACTGCCCCTTCAGTGCCTCATCAAAGCAACGTCTGGATCTTTGTAAGCATCTGCCTCTTCCGTGCCTCATCAAACGAGTGAGTGAGTGAGTTAGGTTTAACGCTGCTTTTAACAGTATTCCAGTTATATCGCAGAGTGTCAGCTTAATGTGGGAGGAAAGCCTGAGGTGATACAGGTCTCAGACGTTTACCAATTCGGTGAAACCCACGAAACCCCACGAACTGCCTCTTCTGTGCCTCATCAAAGAAACGTCTGGATCACAGTAAGCAACTGCCCCTTCCGTGCCTCATCAAAGCAACGTCTGGATTTTAGTAAGCAACTGTCTCTTCCTTGCCTCATCAAAGCAACGTCTGGATCACACAAAGAAACTGCCCCTTCTGTGTCTCATCAAAGCAACGTCTGGATCTTAGTAAGCAACTGTATCTTCCGTGCCTCCTCAATACAACGTCTGGATCACAGTGAGCAACTGCCTCTTCCGTGCCTCATCAAACGAGTGAGTGAGTGAGTTGGGTTTAACTCCGCTTTTAACAGTATTCCAGTGATATCGCGGCATGTCAGCTTAATGTAAGAGAAAAGCCTGAAGTGATACAGGTCTCAGACGTTTACCACTTCGGTGAAACCCACGAAACCCACGAACTGCCTCTTCTGTGCCTCATCAAAGAAACGTCTGGATCACAGTAAGCAACTGCATCTTCCGAGCCTCATCAACGCAACGTCAGGATCATAGTAAGCAACTGCCTCTTCCGTGCCTCATCAAAGTAACGTCTGGATCACAGTAATCAACTGCCCCTTCCGTGCCTCATCAAAGCAACGTCTGGATCTTAGTAAGCAACTGTCTCTTCCTTGCCTCATCAAAGCAACGTCTGGATCACAGTAAGCAACTGCCCATTCCGTGTCTCATCAAAGCAACGTCTGGATCTTAGTAAGCAACTGCCTCTTCCGTGCCTCCTCAAAGCAACGTCTGGATCACAGTAAGCAACTGCCCCTTTCGTGCCTCATCAAAGCAACGTCTGGATCATTGTATGCAACTGCCTCTTCCGTGCCTCATCAAACGAGTGAGTGAGTGAGTTGGGTTTAACGCTGCTTTTAACAGTATTCCAGTTATATCGCAGAGTGTCAGCTTAATGTGGGAGGAAAGCCTGAAGTGATACAGGTCTCAGAAGTTTACCACTTCGGTGAAACCCACGAAACCCACGAACTGCCTCTTCTGTGCCTCATCAAAGCAACGTCTGGATCACAGTAAGCAAATGCATCTTCCGAGCCTCATCAAAGCAACGTCAGGATCATAGTAAGCAACTGCCTCTTCCGTGCCTTATCAAACGAGTGAGTGAGTGAGTTGGGTTTAACTCCGCTTTTAACAGTATTCGAGTTATATTGCGGCGTGTCAGCTTAATGTGGGAGAAAAGCCTGAAGTGATACAGGTCTCAGACGTTTACCACTTCTGTGAAACCCACGAACTGCCCCTTCCGTGCCTCATCAAATCAACGTCTGGATCACAGTAAGCAACTGCCCCTTCCGTGCCTCATGAAAGCAACGCCTGGATCATAGTAAGCAACTGCCTCTTCCGTGCCTCATCAAACGAGTGAGTTAGCGAGTTGGGTTTAATACCGCTTTTAACAGTATATTGTGGCGTGTCAGCTTAATGTGGGAGGAAAGCCCGGAGTGATACCGGTCTCAGACGTTTACCACTGCGGTAAAACCCACGAGCACGGGTATGGTGCTGACAAACCTAGAAAAATAATCGGGGCGAACTGGGATTCGAACTCACAATCATAGGTTTCTGGCGTGCCCAACTCTGCACAGCGAATCGCGGCGCCTTGGACGACTGGGCCACCCGTGCCCCCTCATCATACGAAGTGAGGCACACCATAATAGAGTTAGGCTGAAGAACGTCCAGGTGTACAGCACTCAAGACATTTTGTGCCTTTGTCAGAGGGTGGAATCGACCAGAATGCCGTGTGGGCGACTAGCATTGAATTTGTTGAAGCAGCGCCTCTTATTATCAGACATGTTTGTAATTTGGAGATAAACAATGTATGTCTATATGTTTCATATAATGGCATTGAAGGTGATTCTCGGATATCTCCGAAATAGAATGCCTCTGTAAACGCTCTTTCAAAATATAAGGAAACAGGGAATATTAACATCTTTCATAATTTACATTTTTCAAGCTTAGATCTTAAAAAACAATGTATACTCAGTAAAAAGCGTTAAGCGCCAATAAGATTAGATGTGTGAAGAGGTTGGGTTTGAAAGGGAAATTTACAACTGACTAACCTGATGTCACAAGCACTATTCCATTGCCATCGTCAAGTATACTGCATGGGGACAGTTGTCTCGCGGTCCGTCGCAGTTGGTTCTTTAACCGAACACAAGGTTTTCATTTGAAATTGTTTCGAGAACAATGTCAGAGTACGCCAGTTGCATACTTCATAATGATTTAACTGCTATAATAGAATCATTTGGTTATTTTGATATTCGGTTAAATCTTTATGAATATCAAGTCGACGGATACAACGTCATCGTCATCCGTCCTTCTAGTATAATAACAGTACTGTCGGAAATGCTACTGAAATGCTATTGTATTGTTACATGATCACTGTCCCCACTAAATATATACCCCCTTTTCGTCAAACGGAAAATATGGCATTACAACCAGGGTGGCATTATAAAAAGGGTGTCATTACAACCAGGATGGCATTAAAACCTGGGTGGCTTTATAACCAGGGTGGCATTACAGCCGGGATGGCATTATACAAAGGGTGGCATTATAACCAGGGTGGCATTACAGCCGGGGTGGCATTACAACCAGGATGGCATTATAACCAGGGAGATGAAAAACAGAACTTGCTGACTTGACTATGGAAGATTACATAAGAACCAAGACACTTCAATTCATTCCACGATATTTATTCTGATATCAGTCGTGAATTGATGATGATAACTACTCTGTTAGGTGTGTTTTTGTTGCTGGACAATTAAGGGCACCTTGCTAGACTGTGATTTATCTTGTAAAGTATGCTTTAACTACTATTGTTTATGTTAATGTGCGGGTTACATCGTATCACAGGTGTAGAAAATACATGCCCATCGTTAACACTACAGTACCATCATGTATTTTGTATATAAGAGGTATGCTTTTGTAGCATGGCTTCACAAGACCTATTGTCTGGTGATCAATACAAGGAGACGGTTAGGTATTTAAACAGAATACCTGGCAATTGGCGTAGATGAAATTTAACACTAACAGGGAAAATCACAGTTATAAAAAAACCTTGTACGTATTTTCTCTGCACGTCCTAAACAATCAAAAAATATCAATAGAAGAAATCAAAACAATTTTATATAAATATCATGTGAGCATACAGTAATGGGGGTCTTAATATCGATGACATTGAATCGTTTAGCCCTTTAGCTGTCCTCCTTCAAACGTCATTTAAAAACATACAAGCAACAATCTTTACACAAGATATTTATTCTCACTTGGTTCCAATATGTGAGACCGTTTCTGTCATAGGGACAATCCTTGTTGTAGAGATGTTTTGACTGTGAGGGGTACATTTTATAGAATACATGAGTTTTATAAGGAGATGTTTTAGGTCATAGGTCAGCCACTTTGGGTTAATCTACAAATATTATAAAGCATTGGATTAACATTGGTATTTGCAATGAAAATGGTTTTCTAACTTTTCAAGATGTTAAGAGCAGATACAAAATAGAGGAACAGTTTGGGGCTATCAAAATTTGTTATTCCCAATATTCCTAAAGATGTTTTTTTCATACTAAAGAAATTTACTTTGGACGGTAAGTTGTTGGATTTTCAGTATAGATTAATTTATAGAACAGTCTACACAGAGAATTACTATTGATGAATTTAGTTGATGATAATATTTGTACATTCTGTAAATGCTGTGGAGAAGATTTTTGACATATCTATTATGATTGTGAACACGTGAAGGACTTCACAGGTTGAAACATTTATCAACATAAATCTTAATATTGATTTGGAATTCACAAAATATAATGACCTGTTTGGATATTTGAAGTACAACCATGTAGTTAACCATGTTAGGCCCTCGGTTAACTATTCATTTATATGTCAGCTCCCTGGTAGAACTAATGTCATTTAGAAGAAGGGCCAAGAGAAATGGCGATAATAGCGAAGTAGGTACTATAAGGAAATTTCGCTATTCCGGGCCATCACACACTTTCAACATTTTAACTTGTACACTAGACAGTGGAATTTTAGTAATTCGTTTAAAAATGGGCACCCTCAGAATAGGAAAAACAACAGTATTCCCTTATTATGTATTGCATATTGTTATGGTTCATGTGCAGTTTATCATGTAAAATACTTAAAGTGAGGTCATCAGTCAAAAGCCATGTGAATGCATAAGTCTTAAGAGGACGGTAAAGTATACCAACAACTGGAAGAGCTACCAAACATGAGATTTTCGAGTACTTTGACTCACCAAGGAAAAGTATACATTCTAAACATAATAACGAATGAAATTTTCCAAACTGGTTACCGACGCAACGGTAATGTTCTCACATACCCAAGAACAATTGGTTTAAGTTAAGGATATGTTAATTTTATAGACCTTTAACATATTTCTATAAAACACTTTGGACATTTTGGATGACGGTCAGATAACTGTAGACATCAAATAGTGATCGAGTTAGTATGGGTTTAGGGGGTTTTATCAATATTCCGGCAATGTCATTGTGGCATCGAATCCGACCTGGCCCCAAATAGAAAATGGGACGTACCATTACAGTTTTAAGTAACATGTGGTGGACACATATCTTGTGAAGAAATCGCCGTGTCCCCGATGGCTTGTTGATATGTATGATATTCTTTATCAAAATGCTTTCTTATGCCAGATTGTTGTCAACGGTCTGCAAAAGAATTGCCTTCTGGGCGGCATGTGTCACAAATAGTCTTCCATGAACCCATGCCAGGCCTTGTTAGACGGACAGAAAATACGGTTATAGTCGTTGTTGCCAAACACAGAATGTGCCAACAGTTTAAACACAGTGCCGCAGCGAATAAAATCACGAGTATTTCCTCTTGGGCGGAGAATATTTTTTAGAATATGCAGACCACGATGCCATAAAAAGTTAAGCATTGTTGTTTCAGACAACTCAACTCTGATGTCCCATTACTGGTTTGGCTCTATGGAAAAGTTTGGGGAACACATGTTTGCGAAATCTTTCCAGGTTGCTGATCAGGGACTCACGGGATTTCTGTCCGTCACAGAGAAGGACTGTGCCTTGATATCAGAAACAGTGTATGGCTCTGTAAATACAGGTAGGTGACATTGTATGGCTCTGTTGTTGCAGTTAAGATAACAGCTTGCGTACGAATGTGTAGAATATGTAAGAATACCATGTACGGATCTATCAATGTAGTGAGGTGATAGCGTCCGCGCATACGTTAGGGTAATTGGCTGTTGCTTCAAGTGCCTGTGAAATACATCAAATCAAGGTAAATATCAGTCAATAGCCATAGGAGAAGCATGGAGGTCCCGAATAGGTACACAAGATAGATATATATGTAACTCCAAGAGGACACTGACACGTCTCCCCTGCACCTCGAGGTGGGAGTGAAGAGTGGGACCGCCATGGCCTACTGTCTGATGGTGTGTACAACACTACTTCTCACAATCCCGTTTTTGTGATCAGTGGCACTGGTAAAAGCGTTAGCTCCTCACGCCGAAGACGCCGGTTCGATTTCCCACATGAGTACAATGATTGAGTTGGTGTGTTTTTACGCTGCTTTTATCAATATTCCAAGAATATCATGACGGGGGTCACCAGAAATGGGCTTCACATATTGTACCCATGTACCCCCGTAATCACTTACTAACGAAACCTGAGTTTCGAGTGACCACCCAGTAACAAATCGACCCGTAAATGGCCGAACGAGTCATGGGGGTGAAGACACAAGATCTTGACAAAGGCTTTAATACTGGTGCACGGACCTCGGAGCATATAACCTCTTCTGGTCAGCCGGGCAATATGATAGCCGGTCCGCTCAACAAAGGTTTGAACAAACATGGGAGAACCAAGAATAGCAAACTAACTACTATATCCACATCGAAGCTATCCTGATCAAAAGCTATCCAAAGGTATAATTAAAGATTTAAAACAAGCTATGTACAATTTATGAGGGTACAATAATGATAACAAATACATAAAAATATCTGTGAGTACATAGATAATTCCCCTAATGTTCCAAAATTATAGTCACAAAAACATGAATATGGCAGCATGAGATAACATACATCAAGTCAATACATGGAAAGAGTATGCCATTAAATCACAAGAGAATGAAATAAAGTTGGGTCACTAAATTTTTAATTAAGAACGACACTGAACAACGACGACCGCCAGACTTTGCCGAACGAAATCCCACCTGCCAAATTCTGACGTTGGTGGTTAACGGAGGAGGCAAAAAAAAAAGGGTTTTTATACAACATGTTGTCATGAATAAAATTTGGAAAACACCATCAAACATAATTGTGTTTATAAACCGTTAATTGTGAAACCTAGGTATTACAAGGTATTACAGTTAAAATGTAAAACCTCAATGCAGGTTTACAAGTGATCTATTTCAAAACCCAGGTTTGGAAGAGAACCGCTTCAAAACCTTGGCTGTTAAGATGAGCTGGTCACTAGGTTGTCAGGAACCCATTGCAATATAGGGTGGTAGGTTTATAATTTACTTTTAATGTCGTATGTTTCAATGAGGAAATTACCGAACGTGTCTCCGAGAGTTTTAAAGACGTAATCATTTGTATGCTATATACATGCCTTCGTTAGTGTTGTGGTTATGGCCTTGGACGTCAAAGTCGTAGTAAAAAAAATATCACATGTACCGTATTTCCTCTATTAGACATCCGGGAGTCATTCATTTCGCGCGAGCCGTTGAGCCGGTGTCTATTCTGTTAATGCTAGCACAGTGGCAACTAACTACCTTATACAATGCAGCCATGTTTATGGATTGATATGCAGACTATCGACTATTCATGTGCACCGTTTTTGTGTGAAAATGCAAAATATCTAAAGGGGTTTCGGTAGGAAAAAGAATACCTCTTTTTTACCAATCAGAATCAAGCATTGGAGATTATATTTGTCGGCGGCCTGTGACGTTGACGCACACGACTCTTATGATGTCCAAGGTCTTGGCTCATTGCTGGACATGGCATGCTATGGATGTTGTAGCTTCTGGAGGTGGTGAGCATTGACGATTCGTGCACGGTGAGCACGGGTGCTGTCGTCCTGAAGGACAAGACGTCGACCACACCCCTTCTAAGCGAGACAACAAAGGTTGTGAGAATGTTGTCCCGATGGTACTGTACAGTGACGCTTTCTTGTACAATACGGCTAGGGGCTCGCTCAGTCAGAGTGATGCCATCCCACACCATAACCTATCCACCGCCAAAGTCATGAGGTCTCAGGTAATTGGCTTGACGTACATTTCGACGTCGCCAGACACGAACACGCCTACCAAGGAAGCGAAAATACGACACGTGACCAGGGAAGATAACCCATATTTCCACGTCTTGTACTCCATTGACGTCTGTTGGCAATGTGATGATTTGGCACAACACGTGGCCGTCGAGTATGGAGACGAGCTGCATGTAGACGATTTCCATCTGACCCATAATCGTATTCAGTAGGGTGATGAAAGTGTGCGGCAATTTGATTTGTCGTTTGATCTCGATTTCGTAGAGCATGGTTTACGATCATTGAATCCTGTACTATTGTCGTAAACCTCGGGCGCCGTCAACATTTTGGGTTTGTTAGTAACTCTTCCATAGTCAGCTAATAACACGGTCAAACACTGAACGTATTTGCCGCTGCACGCTGACCTCTGCCAGATTACAGCATGCCAATAGTCCATAGACGCTCCGTGCGTTGCACACGCCGCATTGCTAGTCCGTACACAACAATGAATTAAGTCAAGTAAATCACAACTAGACCTTCCTTTAAAGTATTAAAATCAGAAATGCCACATCTGTGGCTCGGCTGCGCGCACACTACATGTGTTTTTGTGTTATGTTTTACAGACATTAACGTTCTTGAATAGGCCATTTGTCAACACTTTTGTTTTAATACTTGGTATTAACATTTATACGTTATGATCCCTTACTTTTTTGTGATGAGTATACAAGCATTTCACATTGCAGTTGTGACGTTTTCAGTAGGTACTTAAATTTTATGAATGAAAAAAGTGTGAATGAAAGCGGTGCACAGGTCATTATCTGCCCATTATTGTTTGGAAAATCTTTAGCCTTGATATTTTTTACCTTGAAGGTAATGATTTTTTAAATATATTTCTTCATTGTTTGTGTGCATTTTAGCGTTGTTCGTGTGTTTTATGTTTATAGTTGGTTCATGTTGTAGTCTGCAATATTTCAGCTATATCATGACGACTCATGGATATATTGCTATGTCAACCGTTGGTTGATAGCATGTAAACCATTATTTTTGTTGATGACAGAAAATAAAAATTAGGGATTATTTGTTCCCATCCCGGGTTCAGACGACAAAAGTTCATAAGAAAACAAAAACAGGAATTGTAGTGGAGGCAATCGAAAATTTATAAACCTGAAGAATATTTTAATTTCTGTCAATTAATTAGGAGATAAACATACTGTGTTTTCAATGTAGAGCTAGGTTACCTGCAGATTTAACCCACCTCAATTGAATTTGGAACCGAACGCGCAGCGCGTTAGCGCGTTCGTTCCAAATTCAATTTAGCGGGGTTAATTTCCATGAACAAAGAATGTTGTATGGTGTTAACGTGCTGTTTTCAGTGCCAATGATGAGATCAACAGTCTTGGTGAATCAGACAAACTGGGTCGATCAGGACTTCTTCAAAGTTCCAGAAAGTTGCATTCTGAAACCCGTGAGTATCACTGGAGTTTGTTTCAAATAGAAGACGAATGTTGTTTACTTTGCAGGCAACAATTGTTCAGCTTCTTCTGTGCCAGCAACCAAGTAGTGGTCGCTAACATTAGTAATGACCCCGGGTTGTAGTCATCTCCTATGAAACTATGGAGGTATGTTTTTGGTACATATGCCGACAATGGCCCCATAATGCTCTCTGCATGCTACCACTGTCGTGTCTTTGCGATCAGCACTGAGTGGTAACATCGCCCAGACAGTTTATGTGCATTGGCCTGTCCTATACTATCCTGATCGGCCAATACTAACTCGTCGACATACCCATGTAGTCTTACTAACTATTGATGAGCAAACCGGATCACGGGTAACCTTGTAAACCTGGTGAATGGAGCAATTGATATGCCGTACGGTAGAAAGGTAGATAATGTCAGAAACTTTGGGGCGTTAATGAATGGGGACGTGAAGGCGTCCTCCAAGTCTAAGTTTATCATCCAAATCCATCCAACTCCTTGTTTGAAGGTGTTCCTTTAATTCTGGACCGACTCCATTTGCAACTTGGGAGTACGTGCAAGAAAATCCCTTTTTTTAGTACCTTCAAGTCGATTATCATGCGTATATATTTTTCTTCCTTCGGGACAATAATGCTCTTATGGCTCCCTTGTCTAGAAGCTCGTGTGTGGCCAAGATTTCGGTGGCAAGCTTGGTCCCTGCCAGATGGAACCGGCACCTCGGGATGAATCACCAATCAAATCAGATCTTAGTTCTCGCTGCCGCTAAACTAAGATCTGAGGACATCCCATTACGGGTCACGTCAGAACGACCTTTCGCGAACTTTGACCGAGCACTGAAACGACTGACAAGAAGTCGGCATCAGCCAATTAGAAAGCAGCTTTCTCGAGCTTTACGGCACTCGGTGATCATCCATACACATACGTGTGCGTATCGTGTGCTGTTATTCCCACGATATCGTGCATATTATGGTAAATGTTTCATTATTTACACGATATATCGTACATATTATGGTTTAAGTTCTGTTATTTACACGATGTCGTGCATATTGTGATAAATTGTCTGTTATTTACACGATGTCGTGCATATTGTGATAAATTGTCTGTTATTTACACGATATCGTGCATATTATGGTAAATGTTTCATTATTTATGCGATATATCGTGCATATTATGGTTAAAGTTCTGTTATTTACACGATGTCGTGCATATTGTGATAAATTATCTGTTATTTACACTATATCGTGCACATTGTGGACTATGTACTCTTTATGTACACGACAACTTTCACACAAAGATAAATTTATTCTTTGTGCGAGAGAACTTAACGATCTACTCAGCTAATAAATGATATCACTGGTTATCTATTATCAAAGTGAAATATGTTAAAACTTCACAGTGTGATATGATTTGAAACTTTGTTTAAGAATTAAATCCTCTACTTTATGCGTTTATGGAGGTATAAACGTAAAATCAAGTGTGCATACTGTGTAAAACCGCACAGCAAAAAAGGAAAACTATGCTGAAGTCAATTCTTATCAATACATACACTATGGCAAAAGTCTTTCACTTTATTTCGCAAAATTTCCGCGAAGCCTACGCAGAAACTCGACGGGAATTTAGTAATATTTCTGCTGAGCTACGCAGAAACTCCGCGGGAATTTAGTAAAATATCTTCTTAGCTACGCAGTTATTCCGCAAAATGTTTGATAAATGTCAGAGTATGTACACAAACACTCCATGGAGCTACTATAGGGAGTATCCGCGTATACTAATTGGGACTTTTATGGGAACCAGTCAATTTTTACGATCCCCGGACGGTATATTCCATAAGGCTTTATCATGGTATTTTGGGGTCGGTCGTCACGCCGAAAACCCGGGTTCGCTTCCCGACATGGGAACGATGTGTGAAGCCCATTTCTAGTGTCCCCCGCCGTGATATTGCCGGAATATTGCTAAAAGTGGAGTAAAACCATACTCACTCACTTAATTTTCATTGTCTTTGATTAACTTTTTTTTCACTTTTCTTATTCTAATTTCATTCACACCACCACACCATTCCTCATTGAACCTTATAATTGAAACTTTAAAATGACGTCTTATTGTAAGAACAGTAGATTAAACGAGAAAAAACAATGAATATTATTCAAACAAACTCATACCCGATTAAGAACAGATTGTAGTAACAGTGCTATGATATGACCATTGAAAAATGTAATTAGCAGAGGAATGGGAGACGTTGGCTACGTAATACCTAAAATGAAAATGTCAATAAGCTGTCAATCATCAATCCGAGACAACAATTTGAGTAACGTCAACAATCATTACTTCACAGACAAAAGTAACTTTTGTTATTCATTATAACAAAAGCTGAAAACAACAATATAAAATGAGTGACATCGTGAAGCATAATACTGCAATTCAAGTAAACACTAGTCCATGACGTGCGGGACGTAAAGTATATTTCTGTTTAAGGAAACATAAACGCAAACAATGCCAAGGAAATGCCACGGGATCACATGCAATTGTTTTATGTAATAGTATGTACAGTTACAATTACTTTGATAGAAAAAACAACTTGTATACGTCCACCCCACTTGTAAAAATATTCATAACAAACGTATTCACATTAAACAAAGCGGATTTACTTAATGTTTTCCGTATCCTGAACAATAAACACACCAAAGAAGATGCAAGTCAAGTGTTAGATAAAGGAAGATCTTCATTTACAGCATTCATAATCGGCAATGCATTGTGCCATGACTTGGTGAATACTCAGTTCTGATCGTGATTGGCTAATGACCAGACCAAGAAACCTGTACATTCACCTTTCATTAACTGAATACATCATATCCACCCTTCTGTTGGGCTTACAGAATTGAAAATTGGAAAGCTAATTCGTTCCTCAAGTACTGCGTCATTTCACGGCGGAATTCCTGAAATGAGGAATACAGCACACTTATTTCTATCAGATTTGAGCATGTGTGTACAATGGGTCTCCTTAATTCCCCAGCCAGTTTTGTGAAGGATACCTTTAGTCCCCCTACTGGCATGTGGATTGACCCTGTAACGAAATGCAGAAAGGAGAGGAGGTCTTCCTGATCAAGGCCTCTCACAAACTGTTTCAAGAAGTACAGAACTTTTTCCTCTTCTGGTCTGATGAATTCCTCCGACGACAATATACAGTCTACCACCTTCTTAGGGGTAGGACGCTGGGAGATGATGAGAGCTGAAATTTCGTCAATCGTTAACTGCGCCCAGAATGATGACAAGTGTAAACTTGGAATACCACGTCTCATGGCATCGTAAAGAGGACGTTGGGTATCACACAACTTCTTCTTGGCAATCTCTGCGATTTGATCTGAGATTTCCCTCCAGTTTGGCATTTCAAAGTAACCATTGATACTAAAGAAAATTATCAATGAGTCCATTTCTTGATCATCAAGACTTTGGAAATGCGCCATTGCCTTTTGAAGCAGGTGTTGCTCTGCTGTGGTACAAAAGAGCAAAAAGTCTTCTAAAAGGCATTTTCTGTCTACCTCTGATGCAAAGACAATTGCTATGAGAGAACTTCTCGCAATCATAGATGGCAGACATCTTGTCAGTGCCACTGAGTGAGTTAGGATGGAACCGATTGATTGATACTTCCAGTAGTATAGGTAATAGGGGTTCTGGCTCACTTCCACTGGAGCCGGATTCATATACCTATACCATCACTATAGAGGGAATTTTTTATGCCAAAATGACTATGTGATTCAACGATAGTCATAAGATTCAGCTAAATTGACTCCAGCTCACCACCACCTGGAGTCTATGATACAAATTCTTATAGGTAATAGGGGTTCTGGCTCACTTCCACTGGAGCCAGATTTATTACCTATACTGCTACTACAGGGGGGATTTTTTATGCCAAAATGATTATGCGATTTAACGATAGTCATGAGATTGGCTCTAGCTCACCAATACCTGGGGCCAATCAATGCTTTAGATGAGTCTAAATGGTAATAAAAATATTCTTCATTATTTTTATCGATAAAGCGATATTCAACATTTTTATTAAGTTCTTCGTTCATTTTACTAGGAGACCAGACTATATAACTACACTCTTTTTGTAAATTGATAAGAAACAATTGATAACCGTACTTAGTTGGTTTGACATCACTGATATAATAAAAACCTTGTGGTAATTCTTTCCATTTAATAGTTTTTTCCATTATTATATATATTTATGTAAGCATTTGTCTAAATGTGATCAAACGATGGTAAGTAATCTATTTTTAATCTCCAACCAGTTCTTTGGTTTTGGCACGGAATAATTGACGCGCTTGTTGCCTCCCCTGTTCTATGAACTTTTTTTTCTCGTCTTCGCTAATACCACTGGTCTTAAGAGATTTTGATCGAATCTCCTGCTTCATTTCATTGTATTTGGTGAGTTCCGACAGCACTAAACGAAACTCATCCTCGGATATCTTACAATCGGCCATTGCTGTCGAAATATGATCCTCAATGCTGTTCAACTTTGCTTCGGCGAGTATTCGAATACTATCGTGTTTTAATGCTTTCTTTTGTAACCTACGAGAAATGAATTTTATCGCTATTCCTGCCAGTCCCGAGACTCCAGCGGTTATTTCCATGCCGAGCACGATAGGCGCAGCGATTATAGTTGATAGTAAACCGATACCCGCTACACCGAGTCCCATGCCAGATACTACAAGAGCGGTGTCAACTCCGTCCAGAGCATTCACGGCTCTGCGATACTTTTTATACAATCCAAGTCTCAACTCCCTATCCTTCCCTATTCGATGTTTTATGTCGCTTATTTGATGTAATCGAAATCCATCAACAGTTTCCATCTTTTCAAATGCTTCACCGAGCGCCGGATATAAACTCATAGTGTATATAACGATCATATAATAGTCTTTAATTGGTCTTGCTTAAATGTTTTGAGACTATACATCAACCTTATCAAATGTATATTATACGGCAAGAATATCTTAGAAAGAGAAATGCTGTCACTTTTAATAATTTGGACCCCCTCGAGGGTTGCAACGGGCGATGCTCCGATATGAATAATACTGCAACGTTGACGCTCGTGTTTCTTGAGCCATTTAATCGATAGACCTGGTAATATTTCGAAGGCATCTACCGGTGCATCTCCGAACAAGACTTCAATAATAAGAGTAGAAATAATAGGTATTGCACTCAGGTTAACTTTAATATCTTCGAATTCAGTAATCAAATTTAAACTAACGTTTTTTAAGGCCGGACGACTATATAACATATGACGTGGGTTTTCTGGCAGGGGGGTAACTAACACACTTTTTCGTTTTGATGGGCCGCGAGTACGATGCCACTATTTATTATCTTAGTTAAATTATGTCCCTTACCCATCATCACATAAGGTGGGGTAATGACGATATTCAGGAGCCACTCGATGTTTGCTTCGATCATAGTCCATTTATTATCGTCGTTGCGAGTAATATTGTACGAAGTGTTTTTAATTAGTCTACTAACGTCGACATCGCTTAAATCTTCTAGATTACCCGTGAATGTGACTTCTTTCCGCTTGTATACATTATCGTGTAAGTGTAAAGCGTATAACTTACCATTGTTACCAGGTTTATCAAATCCTTCTGTGTCTCCGAGATCGGAAAGCGCAATTGTATTACATTGTCTTAGTGTTCCAGGGCCTGATGCATCAACCATTATTTTTAATATGGAGTGTTACACTTAAGTATCCTATATGTACTGGTTGATGTTTTACATCTAATACAGAAATTTTGAGGTCTGAAATAATACCACGCTTCAATTTTTTATATTGTAATGATGAGAAAGATTCCGTTCTGCCGCTATTGTATTTTTCATTTTTCACTGGAACACTTCTGAGCAGAGTTGAAGGACTTTCTAGTTGAATATTATCCGTCATGCTTATTTGATCAAGATGGATGAACAACTCTTTATAGGGAACTAAATCGGGTAATTTAACATCCTGATGTGTGCCAATTAAGCGACTAAATTCCTCTCTACCTGATTGGTCCAATACAATTATATTTGCATGGTTCCATTTCACTGTCCCAGTCGCCTCATTTTGTGTGAGACTAGCTCCATTAGGCTTTAAAATTTCATCATTGAGTGAGCTTACGCTGTAATACCAATCAGGTATAGTAATGGATTTGCTAGTACCATATGAAGTTAATGTAATTATCCTATTATTATTTTTTATAGCATTTATATTGGTCCACCTCGGGTAATACGTTACATCGCATAGGGCGACTTCGAGTTGACCATCCGAGTTATCGATAGTACGAAGCAGTTCAATAGACTGACCATTTGTTATTCCCAGGAGTGTAACATACATATCAAATATACAATGATACTATATCATAACTTAAATATGGAATCAACCATTATTTATAATATGGAGTGTTACACTTAAGTATCCTATATGTACTGGTTGATGTTTTACATCTAATACAGAAATTTTGAGGTCTGAAATAATACCACGCTTCAATTTTTTATATTGTAATGTTGACAAAGATTCCGTTCTACCGCTATTATATTTTTCATTTTTCACTGGAACACATCTGAGTAGAGTTGAAGGACTTTCTTGTTGAATATTATCCGTCGTACTGATCTGATCAAGATGGATACACAACTCTTTATAGGGAACTAAATCGGGTAATGCATATACAGTCACTGTTTTTTTGGGTGGTAATGTTACTGACTGTCCAAGTCCAAGTGTAATTGCTAAGTACTCGTAAATAATTACACCTTTTTCTCCAGTGTATATTTTCACTGTCCCATTCGACTCATTTTGTGTGATACTCATTCCATTAGACTTAAAAAATTCATCATTGAGTGAGCATACGCTGTAATACCCATCAGGTATAATGAGTTCTTTTTCAATACCATTGTTTTCACCTGGTATACTCATATTATTATTTCTTTTTATAGCATTTATACTGGTCCACAGCGGGTAATATGTTACGTCGCATAAGGCGACTTCGAGTTGTCCATCCGAGTTATCGATAGTATGAAGCAGTTCAATAGACTGACCATTTGTTATTCCAGGTAGTGTAACATACATATTAAATATACAATGATACTATATCATAACTTAAATATGAAATCGACTTACATTACTAATCAATCGATTATAGTAACTGCCTCCGGTGCTGAGTTTACCGTTAAATTCCACGATATCTTTGAAAAATACAGTTTCACGGCAACTAACGATAAAATGATTGACGATTGGTTTAACCGTCTGATGCAATTTTGGCAGAATCAGTTAAACTTTGCCGTATGGTGTGCCACAACGGGATGTGGCGTATCTGTTAATGCCCCGGGATTTAAACTATTTAAGTCTGTTATATTATTTCACGTGTACTATCAGATTAGACGTATACTTAAAGAAATTAGTGCTCCATTACCGATGGATCCAGCATGGAATCACGCAAATAATCATTATAATAAGAGGGCCTTCGAACGTATTTGTAATGAATTTAATGTCTCTATGAGTAAAGATTGGCGCATTAAAGGACCTAGCCATGGTCTAGGTATTCCGTACAATGGACAAAGAACTATTAAATATAAAAGCGATTATTTAATTAAAGAGGGTGTGATCCCTTCAGGCTTTGCTCTCTCGAGTAAACAGTTTAGAGCAGATCGTATGAACTTTGAGAGTGGCATTCCTTATATTATAACAAAGTTTGTGCATCCAAACGATACAACAGACGCTTGGAACGAATTTCTTAATGATAAAACGTATAATAATTTTACTAACCCAGGATTTGAAAGAGTTAATGAATCGATAAGAACTTATGTATGGGCAATTCTCGGAGCGCAATCGCAAACACGAACGTCCATTATCAGTACTGGGACGGCGTTCGATGCGCAAAAACAGTTTGTCTCAAACGTGGAGGACGCCATTAATTCACCAGTTGACATACCATCGTCTATAAAGCGTTTTCAAGATGTATTACAGTACGCTCAATCCAAAGTAGACTTCGTTTATGCGCCGGGACTATACATGTCTCCGAGTAATATGGAACTTAAGATCGGTCAAGTGATAGGCTATAATAATAAAATTGTTATCGCTACCGATCAACAAAAACCAGGTATAAATTCAGATATTAATAACGCAAACGATCACTGGCGAAAAGGGAATAGTCAAGCCACAGTTATCTACTAAAACATCTTTTAATGCTCAACCATCTACTAGCGCACAAGTAGCACCGCATATTGAGGCTAAAAATCAACAACATATCGATGAAAAAACAGCGCTTGTAGTGGGTGGAGTCACGGTTGGTTTACTCATGATTTGGTGGTTAAATAGTTCTTAGCGAATACATACAACAGCCCTGCAATTGCTACGATCAGCCCCCACAAGTTTTGACTAAGCCAAGTGGTGGTCTTAGCTAATAAATTCAATAGCCAGGAAACAACACTCCCTATTATACCGGGAAGTGCGGCCGCGGCTTTCTCAGCGAGCTTTCCCAGTGCTGAACCTAATGCTTTTAAATGCTTTTTTATCCACTCTTTAATACCATTTTTATCGTTAGGCGGTGTACCACCACCTGTACTGCCACCTGTTAACGAGAGAGTCAAAGTCGATATAATAAAACCCAATGCAGTTAAAATACTGGCAATTGTTATTCCCTGTTCTCTGAACAATGTTTTAATTTTATCGGCCAGTGTAGTGTCATCATTGAGGACTTGATCGATAGTTTCTCGAATTCAACTGATTTGCGAACGAAGTGCCTTTCTATTACTGGAAGCTGCTTCGAGGCGGGCCGATCTTTCGTCTTCTAAGTTACGCAATCTTTCCGCTACGCGGCGTCTACTGAACTCATCGCCCGCCTGTTCGAGTTTTGTTTTCTCTTGAGCTATATGCTTGTCGATTTCGGATATCTTGGCTATATTATTGATGAGTTCTCCCCGCATTGTTCGCATTGCCCTGTCAAGACCTCGTAATTCCCTAATACTAAACTCCGATACCTGTTACGTGGAATTATCGTAATAGGTATCTAAGATTTCTCCGAGTCCGTCCGAGGCCACCTTCGAGGAAGCCTCCAAATCATCTGTATTACCGAGTTCAGTACGCACAGTCCTAAGAACCTTAGTAGTCTTCGCGGAAAGTCGTCGGTAGTCCACAAAACCTAATTTATCACGAACAGTGCCGATGCTGTGTTTAGTGGCTATCGTAGACAAGGCTAGGGGCTTACGAGTACGAGAATGCATAAGATCAATATCCGGAGCGCCACGCAGTCGCAATATTACTTTACTATCTATCGTAAACTTTGAATAGTCACGGCCTATTGGGGTATCTTCTTTTAAGGCATCGTAATAATCATTGACGGACGATTGTAAAAGTTCATCGTTAAGATTCGTGCCACCAAAGTTGGTTTCATCAGTACCCTCTTCGTTTGGGTTATCAAAGTCATCAAAGGTACTTAGATCTAAGTCATTATGTTCAAAATTAGCCATTTTTATATTAAACATAGGGTACATAATTTCAATATAAACAATGTCTTCGCAATACGGACGCAAGTTAAACCCACAACGTAGACTTCGAGATCCATTAGGGGTCAAAGCAATTCGTCAGTCTGTAACTATAACTAATAACCCTAGTACCATCAATCAGAATCAAACGCTTCTGGTTCACTTTCCTAATCTCGGCGCACACGATGTGTTAGTTCCGGGAACTGTCTGACTAGCATTTACGATTAGTTTGACTTCTACAGACGTTAACAGAGAGCCCGTTCAGAACATAGGTCGTGCTATCGTTAAGAAAATCGCGATTAAAATTAGCGGTAATGAGGTTTTGAGTATCGACGATAGCGATGTATACTATTGTTACATGGATCTCTGGAGAACGGATAAAGAGCGGGAAAACTTACAGTACCAAGGTATTTGTAATAAGAACACATTGAGACTGCGCGTAGGTGCTGAAAATGGTGTTGTTACCAACGAAAAAGATAAGGCCATTGCCGACGCATTAGGTAACAGATTCTATATTCCCCTAGACTTTGAATTACTAGATTCCCACATGCCCTTTTATCAAGCATCCCTAGGCAATAGGTTAGAATACGAACTCACTTTTAATGACTACGGTAGAGTAATCAGAGCTGCTGATGAAGGTGCTAGCTATTCCATTGACAATATCTCGCTGGAGTACGATATGATAACGGATCCCGAATTAGCCAGACAAATTCGTAGCCAGTATACCGGAAGTTTAGCCATTTTGTACGATCGCGTGCTGCGACATCGAAATATCACGAGGGACAAAAAAGATACGATGTGGAATATAAATCTAAACGTCCCCACGAGGTCGTTGAAGGGAATTTTAATGTTGTTCGAGGACCCCTCCGATGCGTTTAAAAGAAATACCAAGAAGTTCTACAATCCCAAGATTACAAAAGTAGAATTGACTATCGAGGGCGTTCCTAATCAACTATATAGCCAAGGAATGCTAGCGTATCACCAGTGGGATGAGATTAAAAAACTTCCCTCTATAAAACGTTCTCCGGAAGTTAACGCAGTCGTGAAAGATCTGTCTCTAGGGAGTGTATCGATGGGTGAATACCTCACCACGAAGTACGCGCTATGGCTCGACATGCGAACAACGGACGATGACCAATTACACGGCAGTGGGAGGAGAATAGAAAATGTTAGCGAGGGTGTCACCATACAGATAACGAAGCTCCAGGAAGCGGCTGGTAAATTAAACATATATTTGTACGTGATTATGGATGCGCAACTTAATATACAGAATGGGAGATTCGTGCAAGCAATCTATTGATAATCTTTTACCTAAAGATCCGCACTGCGCTATCGTATGCGGGCAAACGGGCTGCAGAAAAACAACTTTTATTCTAGATATTTTAGAAAGTCATTATAGGGATGTTTTCGATCATATTTTTATTTTGTGCCCGACTATAAGCGTTTATAAAACATACTTATCTAGAGATTGGGTAATGAATGACGACGGGGTACACAGAGTCGATCCGGGCGATCGTTTACAAGACTGCCTCCGAGTATGTCACGAAAAATACAAAGGAGAATCAACCCTTTTCGTAATAGACGATTGCAGCGCGAGTAAAGAACTCACCAAAAAGAAAGATATGCTTTTGTATTTAGCATTCTCCGGTCGGCATACTCAACGTTTGGGTACTTACTCAAAAATACAACTCTGTCCTGAAAGATCTCAGAGAGCAGACCAAATGGGTAGCGCTGTTTCATTGCAAACACCGAGATTCATTCGAGGAATGTTTACGCGAAAATGATGTCATTTATACCAAGCCCGAATGAGATAAAGTCAGAAAAGTGTTAGCGGCAACGAAGCACTGTAAACTCGTATTAAAAACCGATCAACTAGCTGCTTATGCAATTGCTTAGCAAAATGTAGCAAAATGTAGCAAAATTATAGCAAAATTATAGCAAAAATATAGTAAAATTATAGCAAATCAAGCAAAAATGTAGCAAAATTATAGCAAAATGTAGCAAATTGAACATTAGCGGCTAATATGACATAAAATGTGGTTTGAAATCCTCATTCTTTCGCAACAGTTCATTATTACGGGATGTATTGGATATGCCATATTATATTATGTTAGACTTAAATATCTCCTTAGGTATTACATTATGGAATGCGACGAACTCATCGAACAAAGAATCTGATGTTGATCAACAAGTTACAGATAAATCTTTAGACAAACATAGAGAAAGACTCGCGGCTTTGGTAGCCGGTGGAAAATGTTCCCAATATTTGGGAGAAAATTATACCATCGAAAAAATTGATAACATGACCGACGAAGAGATTAAAAAACTGTACGCGCGTTACGAGTCTAGACTGGGAGCTACCATGACTAAAACGATAGGGTCTTCTATATTACAACTATACACAGCCGTAGCTAGTACGTTTCTCCCCATCCCGGCAGAACATCGCATGTATTTATGCGAATCTCTAGAGAAAGACCCATTCATCAAAGACGCTATAAGCGCAGTGAGCTGTGAGTTTTATCATAGATTCGGAATGTTCTTAGCTCCGTTCACCACAGCTTTAATAACGGCTAGGTATTGTCAATTTAAACATACGTGGCCACTTAATAATAATGGAGACACAATCACAACAGGTGACACCACAGATTGTGAACGAGGAACAACAGATTGTGGAACAACAAGTGAACACAACAACAAGTGAACGAGGAACCACCAGTGAATGAGAATGTGAATGCACCACAAACACAAAAACAAGCTAGAGTTACTAAGAACCCAAAAAAAATAGCCGCAGGAAGAAAGGGAGGGCTGGCGCGCAAAGCGAAATTAATAAATAATTCAAATATTAATCCGATTAAAACATGGGCACTAGTAGGAGTTGCTGGTATAGCGGCTGTATGGTTCTTTTATAAGACCGGAGAAGAGAAAACATCACCCCCGCCGCAACAACAAGTTCAATTAGAGGTTAGTCCTCATATAATGCTATAAGAAGCATGACTACTCCAGTTACAGACGGTAAAATGTTGGTTAACGCAACGTATCATTCAGCGGTGGTCACCGGCTTGGCCATTGGCTATGCCCGTATGGCTAAAATGATTACTAAAGCCACACCTCCCAAGCTAGATTTTAATGGATTTGACATAGGTATGGCCATTCTTGATATTGGATTGGCTATGGCAACGAAGGATATGCTCATCAAACAAGGACTTATCCCGGAAGACATAATGAAGTAATTAAACATTTGAATATTTTATATTATTAAACATGGCAACAATTGCGATGATGGTCGGTGGAGCTGTTGTTAATGCTCTAGCTTTTTCGGGGAGTAATTATTTATTTTCCAGTATGAGGGAATCAAACGCTAAAGAAGTTGAAGAGGAGCGTAAACGACATAATGAAGCTTTAGAACAATACCAAGCAGCCCAGTTGCAATATACACAGCAGAGAATGAAGATATTAGACTTTATTCATGAACAACTGATTAAGGAAGGACATTCAATTCAAACGTTTAAGGATGTCGAATATGCCATGCACGAATACTTCCTCGTTTTTGGGAAAAAACTAGACCCAATACCGAGACCAACAATGAGTCAGTTTTATACACCGTCAGAGGAACAAAAGAACCGAGAGGTAAAATTTATCATGTTGGGATTGACTGCTGTATTGATTTTCAGCTATACCATGAATACGCAGTGACAGCTGTGGCTATGCATAAGTCAGAGTGACAGCTGTGGCTATGACCTAGTTTAGAGCGATCTATAAATAGCCTAATCAATATCTCGCCTAGTGTAGATGTGATTTGCATTTAGACAAATGATATGATAGATGTATATACCATGAATAACTGCAAGTTTACACTCATGGGTAAGACTACTCTTTGTAACCGACGCTGTGTTCAAATTTACTGCGGTATACACAATTATTACATCAGGCGCGGACACATAAACTATAAGTGTTCTGAATGCGGGATAGGGGTCAAAGGTCATTATTGTTTATGCAAGAAACACGGTGCTGATAGGGTCAGGAACCAGATTATTTATGCTAGGAAGAGAGATGACATCAATGAGAGGAATAGGTTGGGGAGAATACGTATTTAGATATATGAAAACAACCAATTAGACATTTGTCTCATTTTGCATATACCATTCAACCACAATGGTTTTTGGCAGAGAGTTAAAAGCTATGGCAAAGCAAAGTGGACTGCGTGGATATTCTCGTATGAGAAAAGCTGAATTGATTGATTTACTCGGTTTGGAATACAACAAACCCCAGACTGTTAGAGAACTCAAAGTTCGAGCGAGAAACAGTGGGCTGAGAGGTTATTCTCGAATGAGAAGAGCTGAATTGATTGCTTTACTAGATAATAATCAACCTAATGATTATGATGATATTGATAATGATGATAATGATAATGATGTTGAGAATAAACAACAAGAATTAATATTTGTACCCACATCCGCCGGCGTTGGTAAATATCTAAGAGGTTGGAAGTTGGATATTAATTCCAACATGAATGTTAACGATATTAAGCCCATCATATCGAGTAAAATTAACGAGGAATTAGATGATTTACATAGTATAAAATACCAGCTGACGATTAAAATGACATTGAGTAAAAGTAACACAGATGATAGCACCGAATATACCGAACCATATTTCCGTAGCAATCAAGAAGTTATAACCGAATCCGATACTATAAACTCATCATTAGATACATCAATTCAGAGAATACAGGAAACTTTAGAACGCTGGACTAATAGAGGTTCGGGTTGGGGTGTGGATAAAATCGATAGTTTATATTTAGATATAGCAAATTATATGCCCTTCAAAGGTGGATCTTATATAGATTTACCCCCGTATTATAAGAAGAAAAAAGCCATAATTAACGTAAAAAATAAATCCGATGACTGTTTAAGAATGATGATAAGATCTGCATTGTTCCCCGGATAGACCTTCTAGCTATCCCCAAAACGATGGACTCAACTTCGATGGTATAGACGAACCTACACCAATATCACAAATTGATAAGGTGGAAAAGCAAAATAATTTAGCTATAAATGTTTTCGGACATTCTAAAGGAATTGTTGTACACAGGATAAGCTCCGCTCCGGACATATTCCCAGAATCAATTCATTTCTGATCGAAAAAGATGGTAAATATCATTATACGTGGATAAAGAGTTTAAACAGGCTATTATACGATCAAACTAAATATAAGGGAAAGAAATATTTCTGCGAAAGATGCCTACATGGGTACAGCAGACAAGATCTATTAGAAGCGCATAAAGAAGACTGTAGAGGTGTTGGACAGAATGCTATCAGGATCGATATGCCTAAAGAGGGAAAAAATATATTAAAATTTGAACATTATTGTAATCAAATGCCAGTACCGTACGTAATTTACGCCGACTTCAAAGCGCTTATCAAACCCATAGAAAATACCAACCATAATAATCAAGATAGTAGTTTTACGTACAAAACTCAAGAACATATTCCTTGTGGGTTTGGATATATAGTTGTAAGGTATGATGGGAAAACAAACCCGCCCGTGATTTACAGAGGTCCCGATGCAGCGGGAAAGTTCCTAGAATATCTACAAAATGAAGAGAGAATAATCAGGGAAAATTTATCGTGTAAGATACCCATGCGTATGACGAGGGATGATTGGAGGGCTTATAAGAAGTCAACGAGTTGTCACGTTTGTAATAAACCCCTTGATGGGGATTCTGTAAGAGATCATTGTCACGTCACGGGTAATTATCGGGGAGCCGCTCATAACGAGTGTAACTTGAAACTAAAAATACCCATCCCCGTTGTGTTTCATAACCTTAGGGGATACGATTCACATCTCATTATGCAAGCTATCTCAAAGACCGACGGCGGTTTAACGTGCATTCCTAATAATATGTAAAAATACATATCGTTCTCGTTGACTAAACCTATACATTATAGGGACAAGGATGGGAAATCTAGAATAAAGCAAAGTAATGGGCTTAGATTCATAGACTCCGTACAGTTTCTGTTATCTTCCCTGGACAATTTAGCTAATGCGAACAATCCCGATGACTTTGCGATAACAAATAAATATACCGATAAGATAACTCGTCATTTGTTGCTGAGAAAAGGTGTATATCCTTACGAATATATGGATGATTGGTCTAGATTCGAAGAAACTGAATTACCACCCCTCGAATCATTCTATAGTAACTTAACATAATCTAGAATAACAGATGCCGATTATGAACACGCTCTGACGGTCTGGGATAAATTAGGTTGTAAGAATTTAGGCGATTATCACGATCTGTACTTAAAAACCGATGTATTGGTACTCGCCGATATATTCGAGATATTTAGAAAGACATGTTTCAAACAATATGGCTTGGACCCGGCATGGTACTATTCCAGTCCCGGACTATCGTGGGATGCATTGTTGAAGAAGACCGGTGTAGAACTAAAACTACTCACAGATTACGATATGCACTTGTTTATTGAGAAAGGATTAAGAGGGGGTATATCGATGGCAGCTAAAAGGTATTCTAAGGCTAATAATAAATTAGTGGAAGGAAACGATCCGATTACACCCGATACGCACATATTATATCTCGACGCCAACAATTTGTACGGATGGGCTATGAGTCAACCTTTACCCACGGGTGGTTTTGAATGGGTCGATAATATTAATGTGAATGATATCAATAATATCCATAATAATGATGCGAATAAAGGGTACATACTAGAAGTTGACTTGGAATATCCAAGTTCGTTACATAAAGATCATAACAGTTATCCCCTAGCTCCCGAAAGATTAATGGTTAATAAAGATTGGATGTCGGAATATCAACGCTCCTTGATGGGTAATAGTAGGTTAGCTAACGTAGAAAAACTCGTACCAAATTTGATGGATAAAACAAAATATATAGTTCACTACAGAAATCTCCAGTTGTATCTATCGTTAGGTATGAAACTTAAGAAAATACACAGAGTTCTAAAGTTTGATCAAAGCCCTTGGATGGAGCCCTATATAAGGCTGAACACAGATTTACGAAAGATAGCTACCAGCGATTTCGAAAAGAATCTATATAAGCTCATGAATAACTCGGTATTTGGTAAAACTATGGAGAATCTAAGGAAGCGTGTTGATGTTAAATTAGTCAGATCTAATGAGGAAGAAAGACTCAGGAAACTTATAGCCAGTCCGGCTTTTAACAGAAGCAAGATATTCGATAACGACTCAGCCGCGTGGCATATGCAGAAGAGTAATATAAAATTCAACAGACCGGTGTATGTCGGTATGAGTATTCTCGACTTGTCAAAACACTTAATGTATGACTTTTATTACAACGAACTTAAGAAGCAATACGGCGATAGATGCGAGGTGTTATATACCGACACAGATTCTTTGTTGATGGAAATACAAACCGAGGATGTGTATAAAGATATGGCAGAAAAAATAGATATGTACGACACGAGCGATTACCCTAAAGATAATCCACTGCACAGCGTAGTAAATAAAAAGGTGTTAGGTAAGATGAAGGATGAATGTGCTGGGACCCCTATAGCGGAGTATGTGGGATTAAGACCTAAGATGTATTCTATAAAGAAGTCCGATAATGGAGAGATAAGAAAAGCTAAGGGTGTTAAGAAGTATGTTGTAAAAAAGCATATCAAACACGAACAGTATAAAGAATCATTATTCAATGGTAGAACTTTCAAACACGAGATGAACTCTTTAAGAAGTTACAATCATAGGATATATGGATTAAGAATGAACAAGACATCATTATCCCCCTTAGATACAAAGAGATGGATTGATAATGATGGTGTAACTACCTATGCTTAAGGTTATGGTGGTAATACCGTACCGTCGGGAACTATGAACAACTCTTCTCGTACAAATGCCCTACCCGGTCCATCTTGAAGATAATAAAGAATAGGCTCTCCTTCTTTCGTAACCAATCGACTAATGTTATATGTCTTAAGGGACCATATGGGATCGGTTGCGCGACGTAGGCCTCCTTCGAGTTCACCTGCCTGGTATAAATATCTTACCCTTACTCTATCCGGAAGTTTTCGTTCTTTGCCTCTCCTCGGTGCTGAAGATTCGGAAGTCACGGATTTCATTTTAATAGCATCGGATGGTTTCTTCCCTATTAATCTCGTTACTTCATTATTCAGCGCTGATACAACGGCTGATAATCGTGTCACCCATTCGGTTGATCTCAATCGTTCGGATTTCATTTCGATCCCATACTGATAGCCAAACAAACGTTCCGCTAATGTCCGGTTAAATCTTTCGACGATAGCTTGACTGCGGTGGGCCTCTCTTTCACCACGGACGATTTCGACATCGTGCTTTGTTAACAGTTAAGTTACCGATCCCATAAACTCGCGACCGGGATCTACTTGAAATAGCTTAGGCCATTTTAGTGGTCCACGTTTATATATATGGCTCAGTGCATTAGCTACTTCTGTTGATTCTTTCGAGGTTAATGGCTCAGCCTTTTTGTATCGACTAGCCACATCCACTACCGTTAAAGCGTATTTATACGTTTTGCGTTTTACCTTATCGTGGGGAAGAAACAAGAGGTCAGCCTGATGAACTTCATTCGTTGTAAAAATATCAAACTTCTTCCTCGGTATATAACGCGGTGCCGGTAAATATATCTGCCACATCGCTTGTTTCTTTAACCAATCCTTGGCCACATCTTTAGATACCTTAGCCGCGGTGGCTAATTTTTTTATTGCTCCTACACCTTTCCAATATCCTCGTGGGCTATAGTAAATTTTATCCATTATTAATTAATATTGATATTTCTTTTAAAACGACTTTCGTTGAATCGCATCATAATTTTTATACTAATAGAAGCAATGATTGGCCCCAGGTATTGGTGAGCTAGAGCCAATCTCATGACTATCGTTAAATTGCATAATCATTTTGGCATAAAAAATCCCCCCTGTAGTAGCAGTATAGGTAATAAATCTGGCTCCAGTGGAAGTGAGCCAGAACCCCTATTACCTATAAGAATTTGTATCATAGACTCCAGGTGGTGGTGAGCTGGAGTCAATTTAGCTGAATCTTATGACTATCGTTGAATCGCATAGTCATTTTGGCATAAAAAATTCCCTCTATAGTGATGGTATAGGTATATGAATCCGGCTCCAGTGGAAGTGAACCAGAACCCCTATTACCTATACTACTCTTCCATATCTCCCGCCTAAGTCTGTGCAAGGGTAGGCTTGGGACTTTACAGTGCTTTTCAATGAAATAGGATTCAAACACTCCTGTCAAAAAAGCCGTGAACATATCTTTGCTCAACCCGCCAAAATCATCTCCCTATTCACCAGTGAAAGAAACATTGAGTCGTGATTGTAGAATTGAGGGATCATCCTTGTAATGCTGCAATAACGACTCGACCACATCTGAACGTAAAACTGTCATCTTCCTCTCTGCCTCCAGATCGAGTAAGCTTTCGAGAGTTGACAGTGCTGAAAATAAATTTCGGAAATATTCATTAAAATCACAGATGTCAATGATAGGTTTGTGATGATTGAAGTGCGTGCTATGACTATACACATCTGTGAGAGTTGTGAACGTAGTGCATGCTATGACTTAATATATATGTGAGAGTGATGGACGTAGTGCATGCTATGACTAAACACATCTGTGAGAGTGATGGACGTAGTGCATGCTATGACTAAACACATCTGTGAGAGTGATGGACGCAGTGCATGCTATGACTTAATATATATGTGAGAGTGATGGACGTAGTGCAGTCTATGACTAAACACATCTGTGAGAGTGATGGACGTAGTGCATGCTATGAGTAAATATATATGTGAGAGTGATGGACGTAGTGCATGCTATGACTTAATATATATGTGAGAGTGATGGACGTAGTGCATGCTATGACTTAATATATATGTGAGAGTGATGGACGTAGTGCATGCTATGACTAAATATATATGTGAGAGTGATGGACGTAGTGCATGCTATGAATAAATATATATGTGAGAGTGATGGACGTAGTGCATGCTATGACTTAATATATATGTGTGAGAGTGATGGACGTAGTGCATGCTATGACTCATCACATCTGTGAGAGTGATGATTGTAGTGCATGCTGTGACTTAATATACATGTGAGAGTGATGGACGTAGTGCATGCTATGACTAAACACTTCAGTGAGAGTGATGGACGTAGTGCATGCTATGACTAAACACATCTGTGAGAGTGATGGACGTAGTGCATGCTATGACTAAACACATCTGTGAGAGTGATGGACGTAGTGCATGCTATGACTAAACACATCTGTTAGAGTGATGATCGTAGTGCATGCTATGACTAAACACATCTGTGAGAGTGATGGACGTAGTGCATGCTATGACTTAACACATCTGTGAGAGTGATGGACGTAGTGCATGCTATGACTTAATATATATGTGAGAGTGATGGACGTAGTGCCTGCTATGACTTAATATATATGTGAGAGTGATGGACGTAGTGCATGCTATGACTTAATATATATGTGAGAGTGATGGACGTAGTGCATGCTATGACAAAACACATCTGTGAGAGTGATGGACGTAGTGCATGCTATGACTGAACACATCTGTGAGAGTGATGGACGTAGTGCATGCTATGACTTAATATATATGTGAGAGTGATGGACGTAGTGCCTGCTATGACTTAATATATATGTGAGAGTGATGGACGTAGTGCATGCTATGACTGAACACATCTGTGAGAGTGATGGACGTAGTGCATGCTATGACTAAACACATCTGTGAGAGTGATGGACGTAGTGCCTGCTATGACTAAACACATCTGTGAGAGTGATGGACGTAGTGCATGCTATGACTAAACATATCTGTAAGAGTGATGATCGTAGTGCATGCTATGACTAAACATATCTGTGAGAGTGATGAACGTAGTGGATGCTATGACTGAACACATCTGTGAGAGTGATGAACGTAGTGCATGCTATGACTAAGCACATCTGTTAGAGTGATGATCGTAGTGCATGCTATGACTAAACACATCTGTGAGAGTGATGGACGTAGTGCATGCTATGACTAAACCCATCTGTGAGAGTGATGGACGTAGTGCATGCTATGACTAAACACATCTGAGTGATGGACGTAGTGCATGCTATGACTAAATACATCTGTTAGAGTGATGGACGTAGTGCATGCTATGACTAAATACATCTGTGAGAGTGATGGACGTAGTGCATGCTGTGACCAAACACATCTGTGAGAGTGATGGACGTAGTGCATGCTATGACTAAACACATCTGTGAGAGTGATGGACGCAGTGCATGCTATGACTTAACACATCTGAGAGAGTGATGGACGTAGTGCATGCTATGAATAAATATATATGTGAGAGTGATGGACGTAGTGCATGCTATGACTTAATATATATGTGTGAGAGTGATGGACGTAGTGCATGCTATGACTAAACACATCTGTGAGAGTGATGGACGTAGTGCATGCTATGACTAAACACATCTGTGAGAGTGATGGACGTAGTGCATGCTATGACTAAACACATCTGAGAGTGATGGACATAGTGCATGCTATGACTAAACACATCTGTTAGAGTGATGATCTTAGTGCATGCTATGACTAAACACATCTGTTAGAGTGATCAACGTAGTGCATGCTATGACTAAATACATCTGTGAGAGTGATGGACGTAGTGCATTTTATGACTAAATACATCTGTGAGAGTGATCAACGTAGTGCATGCTATGACTAAACACATCTGTGAGAGTGATGGACGTAGTGCATGCTATGACTAAACACATCTGTGAGAGTGATGGACGTAGTGCATGCTATGACTAAACACATCTGTGAGAGTGATGGACGTAGTACATTCTATGACTTAATATATATGTGAGAGTGATGGACGTACTGCATGCTATGACTTAATATATATGTGAGAGTGATGATCGTAGTGCATGCTATGACTAAACATATCTGTGAGAGTGATGGACGTAGTGCATGCTATGACAAAACACATCTGTGAGAGTGATGGACGTAGTGCATGCTATGACTAAACACATCTGTGAGAGTGATGGACGCAGTGCATGCTATGACTTAACACATCACTCTGGAGTGATGGACGTAGTGCATGCTATGACTAAACACATCTGTGAGAGTGATGGACGCAGTGCATGCTATGACTTAACACATCTGTTAGACTGATGGACGCAGTGCATGCTATGACTAAACACATCTGTGAGAGTGATGGACGTAGTGCATGCTATGACTTAATATATATGTGAGAGTGATGGACGTAGTGCCTGCTATGACTAAAGACATCTGTGAGAGTGATGATCGTAGTGCATGCTATGACTAAACACATCTGTGAGAGTGATGAACGTAGTGCATGCTATGACTAAACACATCTTTAAGAGTGATGATCGTAGTGCATGCTATGACTAAACACATCTGTGAGAGTGATGGACGTAGTGCATGCTATGACTAAACACATCTGTGAGAGTGATGGACGTAGTACATTCTATGACTTAATATATATGTGAGAGTGATGGACGTAGTGCATGCTATGACTTAATATATATGTGAGAGTGATGATCGTAGTGCATGCTATGACTAAACATATCTGTGAGAGTGATGGACGTAGTGCATGCTATGACTAAACACATCTGTGAGAGTGATGGACGTAGTGCATGCTATGACTTAATATATATGTGTGAGTGATGGACGTAGTGCATGCTATGACTTAATATATATGTGAGAGTGATGATCGTAGTGCATGCTATGACTAAACATATCTGTGAGAGTGATGGACGTAGTGCATGCTATGACAAAACACATCTGTGAGAGTGATGGACGTAGTGCATGCTATGACTAAACACATCTGTGAGAGTGATGGACGCAGTGCATGCTATGACTTAACACATCTGTTAGAGTGATGGACGTAGTGCATGCTATGACTAAACACATCTGTGAGAGTGATGGACGCAGTGCATGCTATGACTAAACACATCTGTGAGAGTGATGGACGTAGTGCATGCTATGACTTAATATATATGTGAGAGTGATGGACGTAGTGCCTGCTATGACTAAAGACATCTGTGAGAGTGATGATCGTAGTGCATGCTATGACTAAACACATCTGTTAGAGTGATGATCGTAGTGCATGCTATGACTAAGCACATCTGTGAGAGTGATGGACGTAGTGCATGCTATGACTAAACACATCTGTGAGAGTGATGAACGTAGTGCATGCTATGACTAAACACATCTGTGAGAGTGATGGACGCAGTGCATGCTATGACTTAACACATCACTCTGGAGTGATGGACGTAGTGCATGCTATGACTAAACACATCTGTGAGAGTGATGGACGCAGTGCATGCTATGACTTAACACATCTGTTAGACTGATGGACGCAGTGCATGCTATGACTAAACACATCTGTGAGAGTGATGGACGTAGTGCATGCTATGACTTAATATATATGTGAGAGTGATGGACGTAGTGCCTGCTATGACTAAAGACATCTGTGAGAGTGATGATCGTAGTGCATGCTATGACTTAATATATATGTGAGAGTGATGGACGTAGTGCCTGCTATGACTAAAGACATCTGTGAGAGTGATGGACGTAGTGCATGCTATGACTTAATATATATGTGAGAGTGATGATCGTAGTGCATGCTATGACTAAACACATCTGTGAGAGTGATGAACGTAGTGCATGCTATGACTAAACACATCTTTAAGAGTGATGATCGTAGTGCATGCTATGACTAAACACATCTGTGAGAGTGATGGACGTAGTGCATGCTATGACTAAACACATCTGTGAGAGTGATGGACGTAGTACATTCTATGACTTAATATATATGTGAGAGTGATGGACGTAGTGCATGCTATGACTTAATATATATGTGAGAGTGATGATCGTAGTGCATGCTATGACTAAACATATCTGTGAGAGTGATGGACGTAGTGCATGCTATGACAAAACACATCTGTGAGAGTGATGGACGTAGTGCATGCTATGACTAAACACATCTGTGAGAGTGATGGACGTAGTGCATGCTATGACTTAATATATATGTGTGAGTGATGGACGTAGTGCATGCTATGACTTAATATATATGTGAGAGTGATGATCGTAGTGCATGCTATGACTAAAGACATCTGTGAGAGTGATGGACGTAGTGCATGCTATGGCTAAACACATCTGTGAGAGTGATGATCGTAGTGCATGCTATGACTAAACACATATGTGAAAATGATGGACGTAGTGCATGCTATGACTAAACACATCTGTGAGAGTGATGGACGTAGTGCATGCTATGACTAAACACATCTGTGAGAGTGATGGACGTAGTGCATGCTATGACTTATATATATGTGAGAGTGATGGACGTAGTGCATGCTATGACTTATATATATGTGAGAGTGATGGACGTAGTGCATGGTGACTAAATAGATCTGTGAGAATGATGATCTTAGTGCATGCTATGACTAAGCACATATGTGAGAGTGATGGACGTAGTGCATGCTATGACTAAACACATATGTGAGAGTGATGGACGTAGTGCATGCTATGACCAAACACATCTGTGAGAGTGATGGACGTAGTGCATGCTATGACTAAACACATCTGTGAAAGTGATGGACGTAGTGCATGCTATGACTAAATACATCTGTGAGAGTGATGGACGTAGTGCATGCTATGACTAAACACATCTGTGAGAGTGATGGACGTAGTGCATGCTATGACTAAGCACATCTGTGAGAGTGATGGACGTAGTGCATGCTATGACTAAACACATCTGTGAGAGTGATGGACGTAGTGCATGCTATGACTAAACACATCTGTAAGAGTGATGGACGTAGTGCATGCTATGACTAAGCACATCTGTGAGAGTGATGGACGTAGTGCATGCTATGACTAAATACATCTGTGAGAGTGATGGACGTAGTGCATGCTATGACTAAACACATCTGTGAGAGTGATGGACGTAGTGCATGCTATGACTAAACACATCTGTGAGAGTGATCAACGTAGTGCATGCTATGACTAAACACATATGTGAGAGTGATGGACGTAGTGCATGCTATGACTAAACACATCTGTGAGAGTGATGGACGTAGTGCATGCTATGACTAAACAGATATGTGAGAGTGATGGACGTAGTGCATGCTATGACTAAAAACATATGTGAGAGTGATGGACGTAGTGTATGCTATGACTTAATATATATGTGAGAGTGATGAACCGATCAGACGCCAGGTCTCCGATAGAGGTCAGCTCCATCATTTGATAATTTGTATGACTTAAGACTTTGGGATTCGGTAAGGTATTTAATGAATTGCTACTGTGCCAGCATTAAACGGAATAGACTCCGGGTCAACGGCTTGGGCGAAATTAATAGACGCCCGGGAGTCTAATTGAGGAAATACGTTACAAAGGAATAGTTTATTCTCACTCACCATGTTCCAGATGGGCGGTAACTTCAATAGATACTGCACTGTTGTTTTCCTCTTCAGCTATAAACCAAGATTTTTTTCAAGTAAATATTCATCTATGTGGTAATGAAAAAGCGTTTCAAGTGCATATTCAATATGAATTATTTATGGTGCCGCATATCCTTTTTATATACAGAGGTATCCTAATGATATTGCGTATTAGATAAAAGCCACAAAACCCTTTCCATATTCATAAGAAATCTCAAAGCTAAATAGCAGTGTCCACTGTACGATGCCGACTATATCATAAAGCCTTCATTTTAAGAATTCATGTTGTGTCCTTTGCCTCCATCTGTTAAATTGGGCATGTGAACATGACCGTTCTGAAGGACCGTGACCCCCGGTTGTCTTAAAACCTTTGTAACCGACCTAAAAGGATAAACTAGTCATAATGTCGGTTGGTAATAATAACTTATTTCTTCAGATTTGGGTTTACCTGTCATGCGGAACTGCACTGTGGGAGTCCCCGCCATCACCCATCCCGTGTCTTGCGTTTGCTGCAAGGCCTGGTCGCTCAGTTGCGCCTGGTCGCTCAGTGGCTGCTGCAGTGACGCCTGGTCGCTCAGTGACGCCTGGTCGCTCGGTGGCTCTTGCTGGTTGCTTGGTGGTTCTTGCAGTAAAGTGTGTTCATTCGATGGCTCTTGCAATAAATCTTGGCTGCCCTGTGGTTCTTGCAATAAAGCTGGTTCTTGTTGTTCCATCTCATTCTGTCAAAATGAAATGAAACAACCTTGACATTGTACCATAAAAAAATATTCACGATGTGATTTATTAGAAGATACTTCACTGAAATAGGTCTCATGGTTTCTTACCATTGGGATGTCCCTGTTTGGGACAATAATAATTGTGGCCTTTCCAACTTTGCGCTCGAGATCAAGGAGGGATTGCGGATCAATTTGTTTGACTCTCCTGCCCTTGTCGCAACGGGCATGCGTAAAGCCCACAAGGGACAGCGGGACTCTGCGAGACAGCGCATAAATGTGGGCTTCCAATGTTCCCAGAGTCCATGTCCTCAAGAGGCGTATTGTTCCTGAATCCTGAAAAACAGCTTCCCCTGGAACAAATGTTCACAAATAAATTAATTTCAGTTTTTAATCCAGTGCATCATTATCCAGACATCTCTGCTTAAATTAGGACATTCTTCAACTTAACACCTTAATACATCCCTTTCGTCAATATCTATTTTGAAGTCTGGATAATCGGGTGCATTATTGTTTATATGATTTTATCAAATATTTTCAATTGTTAACACCTCTTCTGAGGGCAAAGGTACAAAGTCGGTTTCTTAATACAACGCACCAATATATACCTAATAACATGTAACTTTGCATCAAACGGGCAAATACTTTCGTGTCGTTTTCTTGCAAATTGTAAAATTTAATATCCTAAATATAGCCGGTTTCTGATATTAAAAAGCTTACCAAATCCGTTCCTGGTGAGAAATCTACATTCCGCTGGGAACTTCTTCTCAGCAGACAGATTTTTGTCTTCCACTCAATTCGCCTCTTCCTTCCTCTGTGCCTCCCTTGGTCTGTAAAAGTTCATTAATGCTGCAATTGCATATGCTAAATATATGCAGACCTATACGTTTCGTTTTGTTTTGGTTTTGAATACGTTGTGTCAAAACCTTCGAAAAACATAAATGTGTGAAGTTTCTCTTACGTTGTCAACGTTTTTAGAGAAACATTACTTATACATTATTAACATAAATGATTAACACGTAGTTTCAGACAACCCTCTCCCTTCTATTCGGCTGGTCTGAAGTGAAGGTTGTGCGAGAATAGCGCTCACGCAGCACTGGATCTATCTCCGGCGTGAAAATTACGCAGAGATATAGAATATTAACTTTCCTATCTGATGGTGTAAATTTAAATGCAAATGTCAAACCAGTTTGAAAAAAGACACTGCTAAGTGTTGTCCGAGAATTTATTCTGCGTCGAAAAACAGTAAATTTCTCCGGTTTTTATCGTACACTGATAAAAGTACTCTGCGACGGGTTTTTTATAAAAAATGTATAACCTTTACGGAAACTGTGAGCGAACAAAATACTGCCTGATATCTGAACGCCATAACTACATATCAAATAGAGTTATATGCGTATGTCTAACGACATACATTCAATGCCAAAAATAGCATGCCGTAAATGACGATAACTGATTTTTCTCTATGACGACAAAAGGCGACAGAGACTTTACACACGTACAAAGAAAAGGGGGCTTAGCACTAGTTTATTGTAACTCATGTCACTTGATGAGAATTAGCTGTGGGTAAGGACAATATATTTTCGTGGTGTTTCGTTCCTGAGGAACCAAATTATTCCAACACAAATATTGATATTGAAACTGATTACGTTTAGTTTTATAAAACAAACCATAAGAAATGATGAAAATTGTACTAGATCTACATAAAAAAAAGGTAAACAGGGTAAACAGGGTGCAGGCTAAAACGGCACCTCAGCAAAACGTCACCGATTTCTCTGGCGAAAACGGCACCGCATTTGGCGAAAACGGCTACTATGTGATAGGCGAAAACGGCACCTCTATTTACCAGGAGGGTATTCTCTTGGCCTCAAAAACAATGTCCTGGACAGTAGGGGGCTAATTTCTACTGTAAACTTGTTTAAACATTTCACTATTATTAGTGTTTGTAAGAGGCGATGTGAGTTTAATTTCATTATTTTACTTCAAGGCATGTTATGTTTTCACAATAAGTTGAGTTGCGTATTGGCTAAGTTGGAAAATAGTTGGAGTAGAGGCTAAATTCTAATGTAAACTAGTTGTAACATTTCACAATTATTGGTGTTTGCAAGCGACCATGTTAGTTTTATATCATTTATTTTATCAAGGTTAAAAAAACATAAGGTGCCGTTTTCGCCAGGCATTAGTAGCCGTTTTCGCCTGAGGCGAGGTGACGTTTTCACCAATCGGTGCCGTTTTGCTGAGGTGCCGTTTTAGCTATAACCCATAGAGAAATGGATGGCCCTATGTAACCTAGCTATAACTTAGTCCTTAGATTCCAACACTCTCCTGATTGTGTAGGTGTAATCTGACTAATGTTTCACAATTATTAATGGAGTAGTATAGCTTTATCATCAAATGTAATGAAATACCAAAAGAAATACATCCATTCTATTTAACGAAAAATAGTATCCATTTAAATATAAAGTAATATATTCAGTTTTAGTTTAAAATAAAATGAAACGGCTATTCATGGACATTGGTTATATTGACTATTACACATCCCAAGAAATACGTACATGCTGCAGTTACATTTACACTTCATCTTGAAACACTTGTCCAAAGGAAAAAAATATCGTATTTGACACTATAAATTTAATTCTTATGTAAACAATGTTCAAACAAGCAGTTCATCGTTCATACATGCTGTGGCCTATATTTACGTATGATTTCATTTTGAACATTGACAAATATCCAAAGTGAAATTACTTGTGTGAAAAAATGTATATGCCAAATCTACATCATAACTGAAACTGTAAACAGTGCACTCTCATTCAAGGACCTTCACCTCAAAGAAATTACCAAATATGTACAACAATGTTGACGTATGACATTACTACCCGTGACCGACTTTACAAAATGGCGTGTTCACTGTCACCAGTGCGCGGGATTTTACGAGGGGACTTTCGTTGATTCAGGGGTCGTATATACATAAATGTGACATGTAAGTAATCAGACACATTCTGACAATCTTTGTGCTGTTATTTGTTGTTATATGATTCTTTGAGAACAACGGAAATAGTCAGAAAGTCCGATAAATACCGTTGTCGTTTTGCGTGATTTTGCGTCAGTCATGGCGTCATACATGATGGTAACTTTGACAATGTCTGTGCAATGCAATGTATCTGTTTTAAATTCCCTAATTCTTCCCACAAGTCTCTCCCCATGCATATTCCGAAAATGTTGAGCCAATATCTTGAATGAATAGACGAATGGATAGCTCAAAATAGGAGAAAATGCTACACTGTGTACAATCTGAATTTTGCTTTGTTGCAGTTTTTCGAGCACAGCATTCGTTTTACACCTAACTTATTTTGCTTAAATTTCCTCTAGGCACTTTATATTGGTGACAAAGATCATAAGACATTTGATTCTAAAATGTATGAGCAATTCAAAGATGTATGTATCGCAGCTAAGTTTGAAATATACTGATGTTACAGGCGTCTCATAACGGGTGTACCTGAAACGTGATTTTGTAAACCCTATCCAATATGGCGGAAAGTTCACTTCGGCGTTCGTGTTTGGGTATTTTCCAAAACATTCGAAACGATTCTAGGGTTGGAATGATCATTGGTGATTTCATAAAAGTCAGAATAATACCCGTGGTCACTGATATGCTATTTTTGAAATCCATTTCTCCGAGTAAATATCCGAAATTTACATTTCAAAACATGCTGTAAATAACGCCGTGACTGTTGATTTATAATGTGTAAAAAAATGGCGACATTTACGATGTACCTAATTTTCAGAGGTTATTTTCAGTACTTTTGCTTGGCCTAAAGTGTCAGTGGATGATATCACAGAACAGGGAATTTCCCACATTATTCCAAACTGTGAAGTGTAACTGTGTGGGTGATGTATTTTCAATGATGTGGAATCAGCTGCAAATGCTGTACCCTGCTGCTGTACCCTGATGATGACAGTTCCAACAATGATTTACTCCTATTTCAGATGTAGATGGAACCTGCAGTCTTTACACTTTGCTCTCTTAGCCAGTTGTTTGCTTTGAGAAAAAACTAGGAACATGTCAAGAACTGTACACAGTTTATTTTCAAAACATAATACATTTTGCAGTGATGTTTTGCACCATGTAAGTTGATAAAAGTGCCTTTGTTTCAGAGTCTTCCTTTGCTGGCTCCCTGGTCTGAACTCAGCTTCATGAACTGGTAACTAAATGTGGCAGTGTTAACTCTTCCCAGAATAAAAGCCTTCTCACATCAGCAGATGTGTAGACAACCCCATCAGGTGTTCAGTTTCCCCATTCAAGAGCCTTCACAAATTCTTCCTCTGAGAATTGGAGCATCTTTGCTGCCTCAATGTGCATCTGAAAGACAACACACATTTCTTCACACACCTGGGGTTTAATGCACACTGGGGTTACCTATGGCAACATCAAACATTAACATGACATCATGATTTTGTATTATACAAAGAAAGTGCTATGACACCATATGGTCATATTCAACAGGAAAGCTTTCGATTTAATCCCCATATGAAACAAAAGTTATCATTGTGTATAATTCTAAGAATACTACTTCTATTACAACACTCGTTCTCGTTTTTCTCACACCATAAGAATCTTTAGATTTTTCAACATACGTCCTTTTCACTGCCACTACATAATGAGTAGTTGCGTAGGAAAATGGTATAAAAAATTATCTATTGCAGCAGCAAAAGGTGGGAATATGTCACATCTTACCAATAATCAACATCCTAGATGTCAGATAAATGGGGAGGTGTGAGGGATTAATCCTGATGCAAGGGAGGTTGTATTCTTAGAATTATACACAATAACTATTGTCTGATAATTCCTTCAAATACAAAACCTCTATTACATCTTAGCCAGAATACACCACATGTAAAGGTGCGATCTGGCATCCAGTAATCCCATATTGCTGACAGCAGTGAACATAAAGAAATGGTAAGTAAAATGCACAATACATTATATTTTCTTATTTCTTGTGATACCCTGACATCACTTCTGGTATCTTTGAAGTCACATCCGACATTATGATGTCACTTCCTGTTATGACATCACTTCTGTATTATCCTACTCTTGAATGATGTCTCTTCTGAAATATATCATGTCACTTCCAGTTGTATGATGACACATCCATTCTTCTGGTGATTCATTTCTAATTTCATCACTTTGGGTTGATATTGCGTTCTGCTGTACTGCCAACCAGGCATCCAGACACGCATTCCCAGTATCGCACTGACATAAACTGGAAGCTTTGAACAAGTCTCGAACAGGTGGATGTGTGAGGTGGATGTACAAAACCCTCTAGCACACATTGGCACCCTGGTTGTATACTCTCCAGGGAGTTGAGAAAGATAACTTGAATGCACACAAATCCACTGGTTGGGGAACAAATAAACCCACTTTTTAGCAGATACCAGTACCTAGATAAGTTAACAATATTCATGAATTCTATATAATAATAATAATAATAATAAAATAGATCATAAAACAGATCAATGAGTGAGGTGGAACACCTTGATGTCGTAACCCCTCCGAATACCTCCGCGTGAAAGAGTTGAATAAAAGGACACAAACATAGCCTTCCTCTGAAAGTAAGGTCTTCCAGTGATGTGATGATTTACCATCGGTGGGTTCTGCTGGGTAGATCTATCCCTCTGTTATCATATCACCTTGATAAACCTGTCCGGTGGCGGAGCCACTAAACCTTTCTCTGGTTTCACTTGTGACTTGATTGGAAGGACAAGGAATCAAAAGAATTGAATTCTGTTCAGTTGATGTTTGTCCTGGTTCGCTGATGTAACCGTAAAGTTTTACCAGAAATAGGTGGGCAAATCTGTGGATCTGGTTCGTTATACTCGTAAATAGCATATGGTGCCATGTTATATATGGTAGCCCTCCATAGGGCTTCAATGACAGCATGTGGAGCCATACAACCAATGTCAACAAAGGATAACTACTCAAATGGAAATAGTTCTCCACGTTTTAGGATATTTTTCAATGAAAGTTAACCATTTCATGACGTGTTTATCTAAATGAGTAGAGTTTTCAAAAATATAAAGAATTATTTGTTTCTTTGGTTGCGTGTTTAACTCTGAGCTCAGCAATATTCCAGTCTGGGCCAGATAATCCGGTCATTGACATTATGAGCATCGATCTATGTACTTGAGATACAATGACATGCATCAACCAAGTCAGCGAGCCTGACCACCCGATCCCATTAGTTGCCTCTTTCGACAAAGCATGGTTTGCTGAAGACCAATTCCAACCCTGAATCTTCGTGGATGAAAAACATATGTATCATAATTTGTGGAATAGATTGTGTAAGATGTGACACTGTCACATTTCACTGACATGTGGCAGAAGTCTGGCCTTAACTTGAACCTCACCCATGTGTAATCAGTTATCAATCCATGAACGTATACTTCTGGTGACTGACTCGTTATGGAGAAACATGTATTGACTGGATACAGTGTTGATAATGGGCATTACTGTACAGCTCAAGCTCTATAACTTGGTAGATGCATGTCATAGTAAACCAATGTGTAGAATGATCCTGATGAAGTAAATCACTGGATAGTCTGGCCCAGATTCGAAATAATCCAGATTAAACTTGCCACAGGTGTAACTCCTGTGCATCAGTGAGTGATGCAATTCCCCCCAGAAGGTGAGGAATAGAGTGGGTAAACCAGACACATGGTAATCCCTTTCATCTGAGCACACCGTAAGAGACAAATCTACTAAAGTCATAGTCGCAGAGTGAGCGAGTGAGCTGTGTTTAACTCCACTTTTTCATTTTACAGCATGTCAGCTTCATGAGGTAGGAAAACCTGAAGTGGAGCAGGTCTTAGATGTTTACCACTTTGGTGAAACCCACACACATGGATATGGTGCCAAGAAACATAATTGGGGCAAACCTGGATTCGAATCCACAATCATAGGAACAATAGTTATCATTTTTTAATAATTGTAAGAATACTACCTCTATTACATCATAGCCAAATTCCTGTATTTTGGCTGCAATCACACCAAAACTACTCTTCAGATTTTTCAACAGAAGTCCACTTCACTGTCAACCACACACAACTAGTTGTCTCCACAATAGTACCACCAATCAGCATCCAGCTCTTTAGCTTGCTAAGGCGGATCATTTCAGGTTTTGTGACGTCACTTCTGATCTGTCATACTTCCAGGTTGGAAGTCACTTTCAGTTTTCGTTTCAATGACATTATTTTCTGATGACATTTCCAGTTTCCCCAGGTTATTATGTCACTTCAGTCCTATGATGTGACGTCTGGTTATCTCCGGTCTATAATGTCACTTCGTGTCAATGATGTCACTTCCATTTGTCACTTCTGGTCACTTCAGACCAAGATATTACTTCCGGCTCTGACATCACTTACAGTCATCATCTACCATGACGTCACTTCAAGTTAATCTGCCTCTTATGTGTCCTGTTTAGCTCCCTATTCTAGCCTCCCCACTCACTCCCCCTTTTTCCATATAACTATTGGCTGCTGATTGACTGAGCTGCAAATATGGGACCTTTGAAATGTTGCCCTCCCAGGTCTGGATGAACATCTGCAAGTTAAAGTTGGTGAAGGTTGACAGCTGGATACAGGTTGTTCTAAGGATACTACTGTATTCCAAGACGCAAGACTTGATGCCAAAGTCGTGGGCACAGCAAAATGTGAGTATAGGTGATGAGTCTTGGGCTCTGCAATAACTTTCGGTTATTGTCAATTTGAGCCACTGGTTCAAGGGATGTTGATTAATTCTTGGCGACAAAATCTGGTATTGATCTGACTGTAATATTACACCCATTCTCCGCATGCATAAATGTTGAAAAGTATAGAGCAGGAATTTCAGATACTCTGGCTGCCGTGGCCGTAGATATCCTTGATATTTGGATTAAAGTAGCTTTGGTGAGAGGTTCAAATGGTTCTGTTAGGAGTGCTATAGAACCACTGAAAGATTCTATTTTGGGAAGATCCTCGGTGCTTGGACTTTTTCCACAAGAAATGATCTCATTACTCTATTGATGGTAGCATAATGTCCTATGGTGAGTCTGTCAAGATGTAGTACAGAATGATCTATACACTTCTATTGAACCATGGTGGAGGCTTTATCTTGACATAGATGTAGTAAACAATCTGCTACCATCGCAATAGTAAGAGTTCTATCTCCTAGGTCTTGTTGTCGTCTACACTGGACAAACAACAAAATCGTTTTTTGTAGTAAGGACATGGATGTGGTACTGGACTGACATAGACTGGAAGTCGGTTGTACAGTCATGCCCCGCTTATACGGACTTCAGATATCCGGAAACCTCGGTTCCTTGACGATTTTCATTCAAAACGAAATAATTACTATATAAATTTACCCGTATATGGGTCATTCTATAAAAAAGTAACATTTTGGCCTATGAAAAATCAACAAATCAGAATTCATTTTTGAAATGTTTTTGTTGAGCAGATAAACAACATAACAATTACTGAATATAAGTGTAAAGTGTGCAGGCTTAATATGTCTTATTTTCCTTTTTGCAGAAAACTATTTTTGGCATCTCTGTACCAAATGTCTGTGCTGTTACCGTGCATAAAATTCAGTTTTTGTCACCGAACATAAATCTAAAATGAATTTAATTTATGATATGGTTGCATTTTGGCACAGTTCAAATACCAACAGCTATAAAAATTCATTTATTGGCTTTACTTAATTATTAGACTGTAAATATATGCATACAATGGAATTATTTGCAAAAAGATGTACGATAAACTTGTCTACTGCTTACACTGAAATGGAACTACCATTATTCTATGAGGTAATAATAGTTATTACACTCATTTTATGAATTATATATATTTTTGTCAGCAGAGTTGAACCAATTATAACTTTTGAGATGGCAGAAACCTGGTGACAGGAAAGTCATTCATGGTAACAGGACAGACAACATGGTAACAGGAAAGACAAAATATTTTGTAATTGCCTAAACTATAATAACTATTTCTGTGTTCTGTGTTTCAGAAGCAAAGGTAGTCAAAAAAAAGGAAACTCAATGAATGTGCATATCAAAGTGTTAGGTGTATTTTGTATGTGACATTAATTAGATAAAAATGTGAGGTTTGGTAAAGGCACAGACAAGCAAAAATTCATAAACAAATCTTATGTGGAATTGCTCATCTCAAAAATAGAACTTGATCAGAAACTCTACCAACAACCTTAATGGCACTTTTTGAGGTTATTGTTGCTTATTCCAAGCAAAAAGCTGTAAGGAAATGAGAATAGTCAACTTTCAAAACTTCAACAGTAACAGCACAGACAAAGTCTGATAACATATTTGCACTTTTACCAAATGATAGCATTATATGATAACATTCAGTAAATCATTCTTGACCTCATTCATGTGCACATATAAACACAGGTTATTGTTTGCCATGAACTGTTTCCAACATATCTTCCCACAAAGAGGACTCAACACAATAGTCAGAGGACAGTGACATTTTGGACGGCTCTGGTACAAAGCTAACTATGTCCTCAAATTGGTACCAGCATTTGTCTTTAAGTTTGCTTGCCAGAAGAAACAATTTGCATTCCCGTGCTTTTCCACTTTATGCATACATTCCACAAAAACTTCACCTAGCTCTATATCTTCAACATAATCAGGATATGATATGTTATACATAATGACAACATATTTCCCCAGGCATTCATTTGTATCAACTGGCTGGTGTATTTCCTTTTGTCTTTCCATCTTATCATCGTCTGAACTTTGTACCATTTCCTTACTTGTCTTTTGGTGAATCTCATCATCATTCGGACTCTCCATTCTGTCAGCACACACCTCCACTTCTCTCTTTCCCCCACTCATACACTCCATTCTGTCAGCACACACCTCAACTTCTCTCTTTCCCCCACTCATACACTCCATTCTGTCAGCACACACCTCCACTTCTCTCTTTCCCCCACTCATACACTCCATTCTGTCAGCACACACCTCCACTTCTCTCTTTCCCTCACTCATACACTCCATTCTGTCAGCACACACCTCCACTTCTCTTTCCCTCACTCATACACTCCATTCTGTCAGCACACACCTCCACTTCTCTCTTTCCCTCACGCATAGACACAGTGTTTGAAGTGATTATGTAAAATTACTTTCATTTAAATTTGCTAAATATGTTACATTTCTTAATCATGTACAACAGTAGGGCGAGTAAATGAATAATTGTTCATTATTTGTGTCAACATGATAAAAAAAATCCTAAAATGTCTTTGCTGTCACTGAAATGTGTCTCTGCTGTCACTATTAAAAGTCTGTGCTGTTACCAAAGATCTACTGTGCAGTGTAGTCAGTGTTTATTGACCCAAATGTTAATAATATTCAGATTTTCATGCAACAAGCAAAACAAGCAAAACTAACATACAAAATACATTACCATTCATGTTTTCTTTGTCTTTTAATATATATATATGTTGAAACATTTATTGAACACTCTATGTCTGTCCTGTCACTTTTTTTAAGGTGACAGCAGAGACAGTGACAGGAGAGACAAACTATGACATAATGCCAGCTTAGGGCAATGACTTCTCTCTTGCACTAAAAAAAGCACACTGGTTGAGTTCCATTCTGACAGTCAAATATACTCATTATATTTGATTTTTTTAATAACAATTTTGGAATCCAAAATGCATGGTGACAGCACAGACACCTACAAAAAGTACACATCAAAAGACAACATTTACCAGTTATTTTGAAGACGCTGCACCAATATAAATTGCTTAAGCATATGGTGCCATGATAGTACTGGAAAGGAAGAGACCTGCAAAGACCTTAGCCTTCTGGCTTACCAAAGGAGCAAATATTATTTGTATTTGTACTATCTGGTGACAGGACAGACACTATTACTCTGGACAAGATTACTATTGCCAAAAATAATGAATCCAAGTGGAAAACCAATAGCTTTTCTGCTGTTATCAACCTTTCATGATGTCATGCTACATAAATCACCAGGGCTTTGGGAAGTATTTGTTCCCAGAGACTTTAGATAATTTGAGAAAGTTTGATTTTTTATTTATGGACAACAAATTTCTGCACATTTCTGCACATTTAAGGTATTTTACTGGCTAACATAAGGTTATAGAAGTAATTTGATCAGAATATTGCATACATCTAATAAATATCATCATTGTCAAGTAATCTGAAAACAGAATTATGAGTTGTTTTCAAGAAAATTCATTTGGACAGGAAATGTTACTTTTTTAGAGAATGACCCATAATATATATGGAAATTCAGTTTCCGGAACCGGATGGTCATTTTCATACATAAAACACTGAAATGCACACAAAATTGTCTCACTAACCCGGACAATACACTTCCACTGGTGGTAATCCTTCAGCTGGTGGTAATCCTTTGATTCGTGAGAAGTCAATTAACCAAGTGACACTGAGTTACGTTTGAGACGAGCTTGTTTATTGTACATGTAATCCCATTCGATAAATATGGCATCTGTGGAGGTCAGAGGTCAAAGTTGTGACTTCAAACTGTGAGTATGGCCTGTCAACCAGCGAAACGTAAGCGACACACAGTTACAGCACGCGGAAAAAGGGAAATTTGTCTGTTTAAGGAAATACACCCGTCAGCAAGTTTGGAAACCATCAGTAAGCATTATGGCACTGAATTTGGACATACCATAGGAAAATAGACAAATGGTGACATTTTAAAGTTCAAACTTCCATGACAGGTTTTTTGAAACGTTTATGTCTTGAATAAAGATTGAGTGGATGTATCTATTTGCTCTGTCATCTGTCATGAGTTGCATAATTGAAGGAAGTAACTCTTCCAGTAAGAAGCTGGTTTCAGTTATACGGAAATTCATTTATACGGACGAATTGCGAAATGATGCAAGTGTCCGTATAAACGAGGCATGACTGTATTGACAAGTCGCAAAGAGATCCAGATGTTGGGTATCCCATAATGACGTTATCCAGTTGAGTACTTCTGGATGCAGTAACCATTATGTTGCAACTACTTTTCCTCGGTGAGAATGACTGTTCACCAGGATATTCAGTTACGGGGGCTGTATGCTACCACTGTGGTATTGTCCGTGGCTATGAGGACTGAGGATCAAACATAGATGAGCTTTCCAGTTCTGGAGAGCGCAGAATACTGCCTTCATTTTTAGGCAGTTTATGTGAATATCCTTCTCTGACGTTTTTAAAAGGTCTGGGAACTTGAGATTGTCCATGCATATGATAGAGTCTAGCAGGTTGTGAATTAAACCAGCTTGATCCATTCTGATAGAACATGCCGTATATGCAGTAACTCATTCAAACTCAGTGTTTGTTTGCAGGTCCCAAATCCTTTAGCCTTGTTGAAAGTAAGTTGTCCCTGGTGTTCGGGGAACATACAGCTTTAGCAATTCATCATCCAACACCTGAAACTCAGGGATCAGACAGTCATGTACTCTCAGGGACGTTGCTGGCTTGTGGCAGCCACAGTATTCAGGTATCTCTAGTAATTCAATACCCAGGGGTGACAGAGACTGAGGTTCGTAGTTGTAGCCATCATGGGGTTGACCTGATCTTCAAATGTGTCATCGTCCAAAGGCAACCACAATTCTGGGATGACCAGGGTCCGTGGAGTGTACGAATCCAGGCCATATGTAACAGCTCCCAGATGGTCGGCTTTGTCCTGATTGTCTTTCATAAGGCTTGTATCCCGCCTGGTTGCCTGGTAACTATTGCAGATACTGTGTGAATCTGGGAAGCCCGAGAATCTGTTGGCATGTGTCTTGAAGAACATGTGCAGGATCCGTGTGGTGACCGGGAGCATTTGGTTACAGTCACTGTCTTTGAAGAGTTTGTTTGGTTAACCTTATGATGACTGGGAAGACCTTTTGTGATCAGATGGCTTGGTGCCTGTCTGGTCTGTGTGTGAAGAAAGCAGTGCTCTGGTGGGAGGGGTGGGAGGATGGTTTTCATTGCAACAGTCCTGACCACCCTGCGATAACTGCCGGCCGTTGTTCTTGAGAAGTTAAAGCTAGCTGGCTTCTACCTACGCAGCCAGCAGGTGACAAAACGGGGTGGTCCCTCAGATGGCTGAATGGCCTTGGTGGTGGACAGGTTAGGCTGGTCTCGAGTCTGGCTCCCATGTGGCTTCTTGGCCATGGGATTTCTTCTTAGCCTGGTCTAGTTGGTGTTGTCTTAGCTGCTCCAACACAGTGGAAATGGCTGCCAGGCCAGAATCAACAGCTGTTCTGCAAGGTCAAATAAAGAGCCAGGAGTCATCACAGATGAGGAAGGAACCTTAGGTGTTCCAAGGTTAGTGGGTGTTTCAGCTTGAGTAGCAGTTGAGTTGTTCCTCCTAGCCTTCTTGATGGATTCTAGGAATTTGTTGAAAGCTGACATCGACAAGGAGGTGCACAACTCAGAATTAGTTTTTTCTGTGCTGGAGTCATCTCTGCATTTCCAGCAAGCTTGATGAGGGTCTCCCGAAATCATGATCCTTCCACAATCTGTGTGAGATCGGGTATGCCATTTTGGACTGGCACCAACACCACTAATATGTGAGTATCTTTTAATACGACCCCTTACTGGACGGATTTTTTTAAAAAGTGAACAAAACAACTAATAACTGAAGCTAACTAGTATCACTACACAACCTCACAACTGTACAGTGAAAAGCTAATGTTGATTCTAGCACAAAGACAGAAGTGAGGAATTTCCCACTTAGCAAGCTTAAAGGGCAAGTACACACGGAAATGAACCTAATTTTCTTGTACTTTTTCCACAATAAAAGTGTTAACCTAGAAGTGTCATAGACAAAAATATAAAAATATCACAATTAATTAACGTATGTTTTGCATTAAAACGATTTATATTTTTCACATTTACTAAGTGTTCTATTTCCATAACAAAAACACCATGGCTTATGCCCCTTGCAATATGACGTCATTGGTGCCAATTGATAAACATTATGACGTCATCATGCTTTGTTAGAGCCGCTTCACGTGGTGTAGGTACAGGTGTGTGATTCTAGCGTCTCAGATGCCAGCCAGCATAGTGTTATGCTGAGTCACCACTGCGCCGGAGTGTGTCATAGGCCATGTTGTTTTACCGAAAACTTGTACTTGATATCTTTTGCGTTCAGAATAGACAGGGACCCAGTTGAATTGGCACCAATTACGTCATAATCTAAGGGGGATAACTCAGGCCTGTTTAGCTCGAAAAACGAAGGCCTCATAACGGCATATCATTTTCACACTATTGTGAGCTTCCTACTTTCACTGTGAAAAAAATGAGTGTATATGTTCCAAAACAGATACTTACTATTTCCAAAATTGCGTTTTGTTTAGAAAAAGAAAGAAAGTGATTTTTGCGTGTACACTTCCCCTTTAAGAGCTTAATGCTGACTGGTGGTACTATTGTGGTGACAACTGGTTGTGTGTGGTTGACAGTGAAGTGGACTTCTGTTGAAAAATCTGAAGAGTAGTTTTGGTGTGATTGCAGCCAAAATACAGGAATTTGGCTATGATGTAATAGAAGTAGAGTAGACTAGTTTTTAGACTGTTTCCTGCATGACTTTTCATTAGATAACTGATAGTGAAGAGGATGTCTGATGAAAAACCCGAATATTTTTAGGGTGTGAGAGAACCGCCATATCCGAACTTATGGGCATGATTTAATAGAGGCAAAGTATTCGAAGGATTGGTGAAAGAGTTCATTTCCCCACCTTTCCCTGAATACCCCAAAACTTCCCGCCAGAAACATGTTCATGAACCATTTGGACTTCACCAAATCAGGTGCAAGATGACCTCAGTAATTTCTATCCATATTCAACTTTGATGCAGTACAACAAAAGAAAGTTTTATGATCTTCTGATCTTTCGAACATGCTCAATTCATAACAGCTTTAAAACAGAGCTTCAAGCTACATAAATGATAAAGCTGTACACACTTCCCAGAAGAGAGACCGCCTCCGTGGTCTAGTGGTAGAGATTCAATCCCCGGCCGTGTCAACCCAAAAGACATTAAAAAGATGGTACTTGTTGTTACCCTGTCTGGTGCTCGGCATTAAGGGGCTTAAACAAGGACAGGTCAGCTCGGAGTCAGTATACTGTGTCTGAGTTGGGTATTCAGGTTAAATTGCGGCATGGTATCTCAGTGGGCTAGCACTGAAAAGTGACATCAGTCTGGACTAGTACAAGCAGCCACACACAAGCACATCGCTACATAAGTGCAATGATCTTGAATCTGACGTCAAACCCCATCTCACCACAATTCCCAGAAGAGGATCCAGGATGTCACGAGATGACCACAAACACATGATGGAGGGACTAAAACAGGTTTAAATGTAAAGTGTGCAACCCTTAAAAACAATCTCCTGAAACACTTCTTGATGTGAGTGAGGGAATATGGCTTTATGCTGCTTTTAGCAATATTCCAGGAATATCACAGAAATGAACAGTTTAGGAAATACATTTCCAAAATTTGTATTGTGTATAAAAAACAACTACCCTTATAAGAAGCACATACCCAATGCAAAGCAGCCATCATACAGGTCTATTAACTTTGACAGTCAATTTCAGCCATTTTCTGCCAGACATTTCAGTTTCAAACATATAGGGTGGTGTTAGGTATTGTGTAGAGAGGGCTGCTTGATGTGTTGTGTAGAGAGGGCTGCTGGATGTATTGTGTAGAGAGGGCTGCTGGATGTATTGTGTAGAGAGGGCTGCTGGATGTATTGTGTAGAGAGGGCTGCTGGATGTGTTTGCTGAAATGTGACAGCAATTAGTTTTCTCAATATATGAACAGATGATCTCAATGTGTAGATACTTTCTGTGATTGGAATTTCAGGAATGTTTTGTTTTGGAGTAAAGGTCACATCAGGAAACATGACTAAAACACCATGAAAGTTTGGTTTTATGCATGACAGAGAGTCAAAAAGTTCTTCAATTAGTGAAGATGAGCTACAAATAACTAAATCATGTCATGTGTCATAGTTGTATTAGATAGCAAGGACACTTTAAATGCCATTTCATTCACAAAATGATTTGTGAACAGTTTAATTGTGAAAGTATGGAGACAACACTATATATCAAGAAACATAAGCAGCTAGAATTTTTTTAAAGTTCATGGTCAAAAGTGTTGACAATAGTTTGATGTCATAGGTTGCAGGTCATTGTTCAGTGTGTGATCCCATAAGTAATTATTGCTATTAATCATTTATGCCCTGTGTCATGTCAAATGTCATTCACATATCTGGAATGTTTTAATACTGGGCCACAAACATGTGACAATGACTTTTCACTTGAGTCAAACAAAATATATCCAATGGGAGAACTTATTCAACAATTAAACCACAAGTTCTTGGGGTCATAAGTTGTCTTAATTCAGAAGTAGTGACCTTCACATTAAACACCAGCCAAACATTTGCTAGAAAGATCATCTGAACATATATGGAGCCTGTTTAAAAAATAAATGGTAAAAGTATGCAGTGGACATGTGGTTGACAAATTTGGATATTTAACTGATTTTAAAGACCCCATTTTCTGTTTTTGATCAGTTCATTACAATGCTGTTATACATGTATTACATTGGTGACCCAGAACAACCAAGACCTTGTGCCATGTTAATTGAATGTGGCATGTGAATTCAACAATTTACTATTTTCCCTCTGAATTTGTTCATAGTCATTTGATTATCCTCAGATACACCTTTCTGCAGGATGTGTAAACATTGTCTTGTTGTGTGGCAGTGTTGTATATGTGTATTTTCTGTATTTTATATATTTGTATATATATAATGTTTTGTTATGAAATGATGTTTTAACCTTTTATTGTGTTGCATTAAATTTGATAATGAGTGAGTGAGTGAGTGAGTGAGTATGGTTTTACGCCGCTTTTAGCAATATTCCAGCAATATCACGGCGGGGGACACCAGAAATGGGCTTCACACATTGTACCCATGTCGGGAATCGAACCCGGGTCTTCGGCGTGACGAGCGAACGCTTTAACCACTAGGCTACCCGACCGCCCCTTAAATTTGATAAACCTTTATAGCTGTTGTATTCTACGGTCGCTGCAGCAGCATAATGACTTGATCTCTGCCTGGAGTTTTCTTTTATTTAACTTCTACTGCTTGTGTGGTAGGGTAGGTAGCTTGGGTCGGTCCTTTGTCTAACCTCAGCTTACGCCTGATTGGCATTGTTTAAAATACTAACACCCAGCATGTAACCAGCACACCAGCCACTACACCTTAACCATGCTCACAAATAACATTTGCTTTGTGTAGTATTTTCACCTGAGATCGTTCTAACAGATGCAGGCATCATAATCCTGTCAGTTTGTGTTTGGGGAACGCAATTCGCGCACCAGTTTCACCTACAGGGGCGTTTGTTCTGACCGACAAATCCTCTTGACATAGAACGACCAGTGTTTATGAATACCCTGGTTACATACAAAAGAGGCATTATCAGTGTGGCACATATCAGGGCTTTACCATGCACATCATCTTGCCTCCTATGAGATACAAATGTAGACCCCAGAACCCTATGCCTAGGACAAGCAGCTGGACCCAAGTAAATCCCTACATATTCAGCAGGTATCTGGGATATTTTGCACTACCTTCTGTCTCTTCAGTATATCTATAAGTTTGAGTTGCTTCTTGAAGCCTGCCATCAGTTCACTCTTCTGTTTCTCCAGCTTCTTGTTGTCAGCCAAAAGGTGCTCAACACGCTTCTTGTCACTGTCACTAGCATCCTGACAAGAAACAACCCAACAAAACATGATGAAAAATATACAACCAAGGTGATGGATGTGTCTCATCTTAACAAGAGGTGAGGTGAAATTGGGTTTAACGTCGCGTCCAAGATTATTGCACTTATATAGCAACGTGTGTGTGTGTGTGTGTGTGTGTGTGTGTGATGTTACTGAAACATGTAGATCAATAATTTGTGTGATGTGGTTATTTTCTGAATTTATATACAATTATATGTGCTACTGTTCACTGGATATATATAGCCTGAATCAAACCTGTGTCATTTCGGGGGAGTAAGATGACTAAAATAACTGATCTATAACTGAAAAAGAAACTACAAAAATCAGAACAATTTGAGCAAACCATAGGCTCATCATTGTTTCATGTTCAGACTAAAGGAAGTGGCTCAGAGACGCCACACAGAGATTTGTTAACATGAATAATATATAAAGGTTGCTTGCAAACATGTTGCGCAAAAATGGTGAACAAACAATAGACATCCCGGGGACTGAGCATGTTCCTGGGAAGGCAAGAGGAAGTTATAGTTATAATATGTTTTAATACATCATTTCGTTTTTATTGACACATGTATCCTAATGAAATTGTCAATTTTGAAAATTCTAGTCCTCCTCCAGTTTTGTCTTTGATCCATTTTACAAGGTTGTTCCAGGCCTGTTTTACAATTTCACACTAAGGTGCACTAAGGTTTGTTTTTCTCGTTTACAAAAATTTCAAAGAAATGATTCTTTACAGTAACTCATTTGTTGGTATAATTCTGTGAGTAATACTGTATTGGTACCATTTTTGTTTCAAGGACACATTATATCTGTGGGGGATATGATTAATCATTTGCCAATCTTTTTCGGTCATGTTAAGGCCAAGATCTAGTTCCAATCTTTGAATGTATTTTTTGGATATCATGTTGTTGGAACCCTTATTTAATATATAGTAAAATTTTCTACATCTCCCCCTCTCCACTAAGTTTTCAAGGTAATATGGTATTAAGGGCAGATGTGAGTGAGTTCGTGAATATGGTTTTACGCTGCTTTTAGCAATATTCCAGCAATATCACGGGGGACACCAGAAATGGGCTTCACACATTGAACCCATGTCGGGAATCGAGCCCGGATCTTCGGCGTGACGAGTGAACGCTTTAACCACTAGGCTACCCGACCGCCCTAAGGGCAGATGTAACTTAGATGTTAGGGATATATTCTTACGCTTGAGATATTGTTTTATTGCTTGGATAAGACTAGAATATTCCAGAAAATGTGTTTTACAGTCGTATATATGTTTTAGGTCTAAAAGATCTAGAAAATTTCCACTCTCATCTATCAAATCATTTATAAGATTAATACCTTTTCCTGCGTAATGTTTATAATATACTGGAGTGTTGCCGATTCTTATATTCGTATTTTGCCATAAAGGTTGTGATAAGATATCTTTTTCCTTTTTTTTCTCATAAGCTTCCCAATGCACACAGAACATCTTTCCAGAATGCATTGGTCCTATCATTAATAACCTTTTCCCAAATATAGAATTGTCATTTGTGCCTACATGTGACCGACTTGGTACAAGGAAACCCTTTGAGGAAATTGAACATGGACGTTTGTGCAGTGTAACTTGGAGCCCGCCATTGCTGCTTGGCAGCTATATTTCCTACTGTTTTTATGTTATTTATTTCTTCCAGTTCAGTATTTGCCTCTTAAAGTTTCTTTAGTCTTTCATTTTTATGTTCTATATCAGTGGAGGTATCTAAATTGATTTGCAATTCTTCTATGTTTTTGTAAGTCGTTTTCTTTCTATTCTCGCTTTCGTTTCCTTTTAGAGGAGTATTTTAAAGTTTGACCTCTTATCATCAACATTAGAGTTTTGAAAAAAAGTTAGGAATCTATATTAAATCTGTCATTTCCTTATTCATCAACACCTGTTTTATATTGTTTTATTGTATTTTTAATTACTTCTTTAGTTTTTCAACAAAAGTTTTGTCATTTCATAGGGAATGATTAAACTTCTAATAGCCTCTTCCTCTCTCGATACTACTTAGTTTTAACAAAATCCAATGTAAAGAGTGATCTGATCTGCAAGCAGGGTCTATACCAACTTTACCTACAGATTTTTCAAGGTCTCTTGACAACAAGAAGTAATCTAATCTAGCTTGTTTTATGGTTTTGGTTTATCTGTTTGTTGTTGTTGATATAAGTGTTTGCGAGGTCGCCTTCTGCCTCAGCAATTTCGGGTGACCTGTTCCTGGGGCCAATGTATTTTTTCACATATTTCAGTACTGGTAAGATTTCTGTTTTTGTATTGATAAGATTTCATTTTTTATCTTTGGCTGCTCTGTTTATGTACATTCAAGTTGCTGTCCATCTCTCAGAAATAGAGTTAGTTTGGCCTTCACTATTGCATCTCTTGGCTTTAGGAGATCTACGACAGATAGCAGATCTAACTGCAATTCTTGTTTTTAACTGAGCCAGGGCTGGGGTATGGTCTTGACATTCCAGTAACATGTGAGCAATGGATTCAGGCTGATTGCAAGATGGGCATGCCTTGTCATTGTGCTTCTTGTGACCAAGTCTAAGGCATGAGATGGCGACTTCAACTTTCCTTTTATTTGAGTATAAGCATGGCTTTGGTGGATCTGGGGTTGAATTTTGTACAGCCATCTGCCGATCTTACTTGCGCCCCTTTGGGCTATGAAGCTTTTGATTTTTCTTTTTATCTCTAGTTTACTGAAGGGAGTATGCTCTATCTCCACTTTGTCTAGAGCTAGCTTCGCCAGTGTGTCTGCTTTTCCCTTTCCATGAACATCTATGTGTGACAGGATCCAACACATCTACACTTGTTGCCCTTGGTCCGATAGTTTTGTATATTTGTATAAAATTGTATTGACTGAGTTTGGTCTCGAGTTTGAGTTTCTGCCACTGATAGCTTGTGGTGCACTTAATGAGTCTGATAGGATGACTGCCTTTTTTCCTGGTAGTTCGGTATGACTGACTGACTGATCGTAAGGCAGGTGGACCGTGTGTGCTTGGGGCTTGGAGCTGTAGATATGGATCCTGTAGCAGCAGGATTCTTGGATCCATTAGTGTATATATATATGGGCCCAGCTGTCCCAGGTAGTTTGAATTATAGCTACAGTTTGTAGTAGGGTCGGGTTTTCTTTTTCAGTGACTTTTGATGTTAAAGCAGTGTAAACTTTGGGAGTTCTTAAAGTCCAGGGAGGGTATAATAACCCTTTGTAGTGACTTTCTGGTGGCTGAATGTCATCACAATTGTGACATCGAATGAGGTCAAGTACTAATATCCCAGATGGCTTTAGTGAGTGATTTTGTCTGAGCTAGGGCTTCTTTCTGTCTTGCCATATCTTTTTCACCAAAAAGGTTTGATGTTCGTCCCCACAACGATATTACCTGCTCCCTTCTTAGTTTAAATGGGTGTTCCCCTGTTTCTACTGGTGCGTCTAGTGTCGTACCTGTTGCTGCACCTGTGGCTAGCATTACGGCTTTGTATTATATTTTGTTGAGGTGGCTCAAGATACTGTTTGATGCTGAGTAAAAAGCCTCACAACCAGAGTGTAGTTTGTATCTGATTAGTGATTTGTAGGGGGGCAGCTGAGTGTCCTCAGAGGTACGCCCAAGATGTGCCTGAATTGCCCACAATACATTCAGGTCATTATGACATCTTTTTTCACATATTCTATATGTTTGTTCCAAGAAAGGAGTTGATCTAGGATCACCTCTAAAAGTTTTGCGGATTTTTCAAATTTGATTGGTTTGCCTTTCATGGAGAGACAGGGTATCATAGCATCTTTCCCCCTGCATTTTGGATCGAACTCCCACAGTTTTTTCACTTGAAAGGGTGATCCCCATTTATTGCACACTCGTCTACTCCATCCTGGAGTTGTTGTTTTTTTTACAGATATTTGTGAAATAACGAAAAATAGTTATCATTGTTAATAATTCTAAAAATACTACTTCTATTACATCTCTGCCATAAATTCTGTATTTTGGCAATGTTCACACTAACTAACATTTTCAGATTTTCAACAGATGTCCTCTTCACTGTCATTTACACACACAACTAGTTGTTGCCAAGTAGCATTGTAACTACCCAAGCTATGACGTAAGGTGCATCTAATCCAGCATACACCTAATAGACAGAATAATCAAGGGTGTACTCATTCTCTGAGGCTGCTTGTGTCGGTAAAGTTCCATTAAAAGTGCCAATAGTACAACAGATAAATTTCACTTGGGGAAGATACGAGGTGTATAAACATCTTCTAGTAGAAAGGATCTCATTAGTCTGTTTAGAATGGGACGGTTTCCGATTGAGAGTCTGTCATGTTGTAGTACAGAGTGAAGAGCTGATCAATAACCTTCTATCGTCCCATGTCGGAACTTTTTTTCCTGACGTAGATGTAGTTGAAAAAAATGGCTATTAGGGATGGATATTGTATCAGTTACAATGCCTTGTCATCTTCTCCACTGGATGAACTTATCCCATCAGTTGTGATATATATGGGAGGATGAAGGTCTCCATGAACTTGCCACAGTTTCCAAAGCAAGATCAGAGTACCCTGATATCTGCATTTTGCGTGATAACTTCCAGGCGACGGAGAGGTAACTGGCGAGGTTCTTCCATCAGTAGACTTAATAATCTGGGGAACCCCGTTCTGCTGGTCTATTCGTCTCCTCCACCTTGTGGATGACCTTGTCTAAGAGAGACCATGGTGGGAATGTGTATGCAAATAGATCCGTCCAATCCATCAATAGCACATCGATCTGGTGAGCCATTGGACAGGAACTGGGCTGACATAAACTGGAGTTGATGTTTCTTGTAGGTGACAAAGAGATCTAGGTGCGGTGTGTCCCATAACGTGGTTATCCAAGCAAAAATCTGGGGATGTAAGAACCATTCTGTTGCCACTATTCTCCCATGGTGGGAAAGCTGTCGGCAAGGATGTTCAGTTTCCCGGGAATATGTCTGGCTTCCATCTGACAACTGATGGAGTCAGCTCGACCACTTCAGTTGATTCTCCGCTCGTGTCGGGACATGACGAAATGTGAAAACTGTGTTGTCAGCGAACCAATGCCAAATCCCTGGTAGACACCCATTCAGTATTGAGGAGCAGTTGTGGGAAGAATTCAACAATGTATTGCTTACGACTGGTTGAATATAAACAATTACTTGGTCTGAAAGATTGTACCGTACGAATTGTTTCCATCTCTTGGGTTTCTCATAAGCATTCCCACTGTTATATCGGGGGATGATGATGCGTGGTGTCTCGTTCACTGTGTGTGTAGGCATCGGATGTCTGCTGTAGTTGTGAGTCGGGGTCTGGTCGAGTGGTTCCAATGTTACGCATAAGCGATCATGCAAGTCAGTCTGTACAAATATACAGCACGGATCCCACTAAGTCAGTTGACCTGATTACGGTAAAAATGTTTACAGTCAGTCTAGACACGTGACATGTAATTCTTCCCCCTCAGTAAACTGTAATCCTGTATGTTGTGTTGAATAGTTTCAAGCTCTACACACGGCAGACCAGTGAAGTTTCCGAGTTCTGAGTAGGAACTGTGATGTTGCCGGTATAAGAGCAAGTTGATCCCCATGAAAAAAGTTACGACTGGTTCAGTGTTGTGAACTTAGACCCAGTTGAGGGTCTTTAGGTCGATTCTCATTCTCATGCCGGTTGTATTCTTCTTCGGAACTATGAATACTGGAGAATAAAACCTTGGTGTTATTGGTCTCTGCTAGTCTCCGAATGGCTTGCTTCTTTAGTAGCTTCCTGACAGCCAGATCTGCTGCCTCTAGCTTGGCTCTAACTAGATGAAATCTGCATCCAACAGCTTGAGATTTCAAGATAGGATGTTTCTTGAAATGCAGTTGATTCCTGAAAAGTTTAAACACTTGTCGTATCCCCGCCTCGGTTGGTACGATTCCTGCTCGGTTGTGGGGGGGACAAACTTCTTCTTTGGAGGCTTGTTTATATGACGAGTCCTGATCCCCAGTACGTTTTGGGGGGGGGGGGGAAGATCCGTGTGTCTTGACACCTAGACCGATGGTTGTTGCTTGGAATCATTCCTTGTATCTTGTCTCACTTTGCCTATGATATGTCCCAATTTGCCGTTGAATGTCTTGGGAGCAGAAATTGTGACATTATCAACCTCTTGTTAAGACATCCAGACTTGGGAATAATCGGGTCTGGACCAGACAATCCAGTGATTGATGTCACGAGCATCAGGCTTGGGTCGCAAGTGGCTTACTAGCTTCATAAAGTCTTCGTCCAAACTTAAAGGGAGCATCATGTATTCTATACTGAACAACAAAAGTTCCTGTGACATTGATTAAGATTTAATGCAAAGTTATGTTTTTCACCAAATCTGAAACAATTTCGGTTTGCAACGGATAAAAGACTCCTGTAAGTGTTCAAATGGTTTAACTTGCCATACTGACTTCAGAAAATGTGTAATTTCATAATAAACATGAACATGCCAAAATGTCAATTTACAAATCAATAGCGTGTGTGTCCACCTCTGGTTGCGATGCAAGCAACACATCTTTGTCTCATGGAATGGACCAGGCGTCGTACAAAGTCCTGTGGGATATCTGTCCATATCTGCTGGAGCATGTTTCGAAGTTCCTGGAGTGTCTGTGGAACCATGGTTGACGTCGAAGGCACCGATCCATCTCATCCCACATGTGCTCAACTGGTGAGAGATCAGGGGAGCGAGCCGGCCAGGGGATGACATTCACGTTGTTTTGTTGAAGAGAATCCTGAACAAGTCGAGCAATATCAGGCCGGGCGTTGTCATGTTGAAAGGTAATGCCTGGGCCATGATGACGCAAAAACGGTAGAACAACAGGGCCGATGATCTTGTTGCGGTAGTGCTGTCCATTGAGATTTCCCTCTACCACTATCAAACGGGTCCTCTGTCTTGCTGTAATCCCACCCCATACCATAACGCTGCCGCCCTTGAACCGATCTTCTTCCATGACACAATGATTGACGTAACGTTCACCTCGACTTCGGTACACTCGAATCTGTCCATCGCTGTGGCTGAGGTGAAAATGAGACTCGTCAGTGAATAGAACTTGTCTCCACTGCATGGCCGTCCAGCATAGACACTGTCTGCACCAGTGTAGACATGCTTAACGGTGGTTTCCTGTCAAAATGGGAGGTCTGGCAGGTCTTCTGGCGACAGTCCCTGCACATCTGGGGCGAGGACGTACGGTTTGTAAAGATATTCGTCGAAGGCCAGGGATGCTTCTTGCAGTCACTGTTGCTGGCTGGAATGGATTTCATAGGTGTGTGGTCGAATCCAGTTGTCTTAACGATTATTGGCTACGCGTGGCCTGCCACTCCGAGGATGGTCTCTGACTGCATTCGTCTGTTGCCAACGTTGCCATAAACACCAAATGGTCTTGCAACATCACATTGACTTGATCCTGCTTCAAGCATACCAATGGCTCGCAGACGCTCATTTTCGGACAGGCGTGGCATTTTGTAATGTTGAATAATTGCGTAATTTGGTTGTTTTTCTGAGTGGTTGTTGTCAGCACGATGCTAAACAATGTATATGGAATCCCGTTAACACACGTTTTTATACCCATCCCCCGCCGTGATATTGCTGGACTATGGCTAAAAGCGGCGTAAAATTAAACTCACTCACTCACTCTTTGACTGTTTTGGCATTGGCTAACATGAAATTTTTTTACAGGTTTATGCTTACTACCCCTGATTGCTTGTACTTGTTGACCAATAATTTTATGGATTAACATATATGTGAAAGTTATTTATAAATATTTGGAACCTTAAGATGTGTATCCTTTGACACTACCTAGGTGGCAGGTGACATCTATTGTTTTCGATGATTAAACCTATGTACTTAGGGTGCTGTCTCGACTTAGTGAATATAGAGGTACAGGTAAGTGGTTTATACAGTTGGAGTTTGGGGATTAAAGTTTGTTTACATGGATACTTACATACCATTTAGATGGCATTTAGATTAAACATTGTTAAAAATAGGATAATTATTGAGTGTTTTGGTTTGAATGACAAGCAATTTATGGCTTAATACATATCTTATTTAGAAAATTGCAGTGATATTTTGATTTAATACTTTTTGTATTATGCATAAAGTATATTTAATGAATAACTACCCTTTAGGTTAGGTCAGCTTTTCTAACAGTGATTCTAAATTTAAGTCTATAGCATCATTGCACAACTTAAGTTCACATCTAATGCCCATGATAATTGGAACCACCTTAGGCTCAGACAGCTTCTGATCAGAACGTGTTTACAAAGTGCAAACTGAATTGTTTGAAAAGTGGTCAAAGTGCAAAGGTATGTGGAAGAAACCAACTCACCATATATGTTGACAACAATGCTTAAATGATGATAAAAAATGGATTTTCCATAGTGGAAAAGCAGCAATACACACTTGTCACCACTCGCATGTTTCCGTAACCTACAACAAAGCTTGTCCCCCTCTTGAAGGCCGCCATGATCAAAACAGCACATGCCAATTAGAAGGCGTGTCAGGATATGGGTACTATGAACACGTGTGGTTGTTTACATTCAAGAAACGTCTCCTTTGACTTCGACATCCGTTCATTTGAGCCATCACCTGTCTTGGCTTTCCAAAACTACATTCAGTGTAATATCCATTTTGAAGGTACACCAAGAGATTAACAATGTATTAAAGTGATTAACTAATCACCTCTTTTTTGAATGACTTGCCAAATATCTTTTTGTACAAAAGAATATATTAGTATTTTTATCAGAGAGGTTCAATACTTTTACAACAGGAATAAGCCAGATGTCAATTTTACTAGAAAAAGGGGGTAGAATAAAAGTAATCGTTCTTGTTTGAAGTAGTTCTCGTACGCCAATATGGAAACCTTCGAGAGGGGCATGAGTCTACATTCGGCTTGTCCCGGAATGGGACAAGTTGGTTGCGAATGAAGGCCACACACTAACTTGGGCTTTGTCCAGGTAATCTCGAAATGAATAATTAACAAGGAACAAGAACAACATGAGCAGGCTGACTGTTTGGGTTGAATCATTATCTGCCCATAATGTTACAGTTCTGGACTGTTCATCTTGGAATGTGAAAATATGACATTACCTTGGAGAGAGACTTTGATTTTTGCAGTTGCTCCTTATATCTCTCCACCTCCTCCAGGGCCCTGTTGAGACGCACCTCTGTAGCACTGTGACTACTGGCTGCCTGCTTCTGACTGCGCTTCAGCTGTTCAACTTCCTGTCAAACAAAACTTCTTAACTTGATTTAAGAATTAACTTTAGCTTTGTGTGAGCTGATTGGCTAAACTGTACTTGGAGCTTGTTCGGCCATCACTCGATGAAGGTTCATACTCCAATGTTTCAATGAACAGTGAAAATCGATTCTTATAATTTTCATATCACTATTTTATACCGTTTCATCATGTAACACGGAATATAACTGTTCATCAGAAGGAGGGGTCACCCAACCAGCCTGACAGCCATACAACCACCAGCTGTATCACGGAATATAACTGTTCATCAGAAGGAGGGGTCACCCAACCAGCCTGACAGCCATACAACCACCAGCTGTATCATGGAATATAACTGTTCATCAAAAGGAGGGGTCACCCAACCAATCTGACAGCCATACAACCACCAGCTGTATCATGGAATATAACTGTTCATCAAAAGGAGGGGTCACCCAACCAGCCTGACAGCCATACAACCACCAGCTGTATCATGAAATATAACTGTTCATCAAAAGGAGGGGTCACCCAACCAATCTGACAGCCATACAACCACCAGCTGTATCATGGAATATAACTGCTCATCAAAAGGAGGGGTCACCCAACCAGCCTGACAGCCATACAACCTCCAGCTGTATCATGGAATATAACTGTTCATCAAAAGGAGGGGTCACCCAACCAGCCTGACGGCCATACAACCACCAGCTGTATCACGGAATATAACTGTTCATCAAAAGGAGAGGTCACCCAACCAGCCTGACGGCCATACAACCACCAGCTGTATCATGGAATATAACTGTTCATCAAAAGGAGGGGTCACCCAGCCAGTCTGACAGCCATACAACCACCAGCTGTATCACGGAATATAACTGTTCATCAAAAGGAGAGGTCATCCGACCAAGATTTATGTTGTTTAACAATTCCTAGGTCAGTGAAGGGAGCTCTCAGGTAGACTAGTAGCATTTTGAAAATGCACTGTACAAGCTTCGCTTTACAACTTGGTACCAGTCTTTAGATTAATTTATGGGATAGATTGAGTCACTTTGCATCGGAAATTAATGTTAAATATAAATTGCTGAAGAAAGATCAAGGTGACCTGGGTTTTTTAAGAGTGTGGAAAGAATTATTTGTTTTTATTACCCACGTGGTGAAGATACAGGTGGTAAGTTACTAAATCCATACGTCACACGTGTGTTGTACAAGGTTGACCTTATTTTTTTTCGCTTTGACTGGATAACTGTGACCTCTGTCACACCGGGGCTACTTTTTTACATTCATAAAAATTGCGAGACGTCATTCATTTTGTAACTACAAGGCAAAAACTGAAGCAATCTCATGAGAGCGAGAGATGTTTACAAACACTTTATCAAACCAAACAAGATAGTCACACACATCAAATTTGGTTGGCATTCTATATAAGTTATGCATGTAGAGCTTCTACAGACATTATATAATCACGCTATATCCATTTACAACGTACGACTACCGATCAATAGATCGAGGGTCCCCATGAGCGTGACGCACCCGGCCACTTTCAATTTGATTTAACGTAAAAGGATGAGCATGGTGGAATGAAGTTAGTTTAAACTATCTGGACAGATATCTAGACTTACTTCTATCTCAGTGGGTTTGCACTATAAATCAGCATCAGTCTTGACGCCTGCCCACATTCATGCACGCAAGGAATAATATATAATTAAAATAATAATAACAATAAGCATAGCATGCTGGTACAGCTGATTGCTATCATGGTAATAGTGGTTCAAAGTCATTAAGCCATGCATTATGCTCAGTCCCTCCACACAGCTGTGAAAAACAAAGTGTGCAATACTCAGGAAAATATGGTGGTCAAGATGTTCAATGTGTCTAAACCTGCGATTTGCAGACACTGGAACAGGCCACAGTAGTTCAAAAACACAAATCCAGGATCAATAAATCAGAAACAACACTTTAAGAAATTGAGCCCATACAGCCAATCAAATTGCTGTTTATGTAAGGAAGTGAAATAAGGTAATTTTTGTGGTCAAAGGGAAGTAACTCTTTGGGTGGGTGCGCTACCACCCAAAGGTCAACTGACCAATCAGAATTGGCTGTTTACTTTGGGCTGTATGCCGTTGGAAAATCTGTAGGTTGTATTTTCCATTTATCGAGCCAAGCAGAAACCTCGTGGTTAGCGTGAGACATTCCGTCATTGACAGATTGTGTTTCACAGGCTTTTTGACTAATAATGTTTATGGGAATAGGATTCTAATAGATTTGGTTCAGTAATAGAATAGTTGTTTTGATCTTATAACATTAAATATTCGCCAACTCTGTTTAAAATCTGGTTGTCACCTATTTTCGGAGGTCACGTGACCACATTAGCTAGATTCAGGGGAAGTAACCCTCATCTAGTTACGTTCCTGAAAGCACATGTCTTAGTCATTAAGGAACATGTTTGTTATTGTTTTAATTTTGAATTATGACCGTTCAATGTAATCGTTTCCATTGGTTTCAGTTAGTATCTACTGCTGTATTATATATGTAATAAGTTGGCATTGTTGAACTATTATTCTATTTACATGTAATAGACTTGAATGTCCAAATATGTGAATATCCAAGTATCACTGATAGGTCAAATTATGCATATTGTTGCATTAAATATACAATCCGGAACTAATTATTTCCATTATGATAATCATTTTTATTTGCTAAAACTTGTCATAGAAATATTAATATTTGTGTAATATGTATGAAGGCTGTTTATGCATGTAGTATTCTAAAATCTGTATTCCTGTTACAGGTGTGTATTATGATTATTGTTACATTGAAGTTCACAAGTTGCTTTAAGTATGTATACCCGGTAAGTCATTATGTTTCCTGGAAAAGTGTCACTAGGTAAACTATTTCTGATATGTGTTCAGATGCATTCCATTGCACATTGTGGTTGAGACTTGGGGCTGTATGCCGTTGGAAAATAAATGGGGACCTGACATCTCTCTCTGTTTTAGGGGTATATTGTTGTGTGGCTAACATTTACTTCTGACAGGCCATCAGAATTAGAAATCATCTGCAAGCAGTTGTCCTGCATATTGTCCATGCTGGTCCACATTCAAGACAAAATGCTGTGACCCACTGTGACAGTACCGTAACTGACTACCTCCCGCAACAACACATGACCAGAATGCAATGACCAGCCATGATTCCTGACCTTGTCACTTCAGCATGTCTGGGACATGACGGGAAGACATGTAGTGGACATGATAGGCCACCTGCTACATCAGCTGAATGAGGCCAGGTGCTGCAAGAGGAATGAACAAGACTCCCTCAAACTGCCATCGGGTGTTTATACAGAGTGGCATGGGCCAGATCACACAGTATATGGTCTGTTACTGTACACATACATCCCAGTAAATACTTCATTAAAATATACGGCAACAGCTGCAAAGAGAAGAGTTTTAAAACATCGTCCATCAACCATCATTTTGGCACACAATTATTTTCCATTAAACACATATCATGCAATGAAAGTTGGTTAATAATAATCACTGACCTAAATACCAGTTTTGTAACATTTCATGTCTGAATAAAAATATCTTCGTCATTGTTATCATGCTAGTTTGAAATGGACATATATCCCTTTGCTTTGTTTAAAGCTGGAAAACCTCATATCTTAAAAAAAGAACAGCCTTACTGGCAACCTCTTGGTGGCAGCCAATCAGAATTTAGTTTCAATACTTGCCTAGTTGTCTCGAGTTGGATGCTGTCAGTCACTGTCAACAATCAGTTTCACCACATTTTGTAAAGTCATCGTCATATTATGTATTAAGTAATCTTTCAACCTCATTCAACTAAGAGTGAGTGAGTGAGTGAGTTGGGTTTAATGCTGCTTTTAACAGTATTACAGTTATATCACAGCGTGTCAGCTGAATGTGGGAGGAAAGCCCCAAGTAATGCAGGTCTCAGACATTTACCACTTCGGTGAAACCCACGAGCACTTAAAAAAAGAGGGCAGAGGTACATCTGTAGATGTTTGAATTGTTCTTGTTCTGTTTTGTAGTTAAAATAACGGGCCTAGTATAGACGTCGTTGACACTTTACTGAGTCTGTGAGTTCCATAATCATGTAAACAGTTATAATATCATATCACAGTTGCCTAATCAATCTTTTATCTGCAAAAATAATAAATATTAGACATTATCGCTTAATTAGATTACCAACTGCATAGAGAGTAGATAAAAACCTAAAACATGGTTTAAACAGGATTAGAGCAGCAAGATATAGTTTCTAAATTAAAAATTAAACTTATTACAAAATCCAACATGAATTAATATTTGATTGAAATGACCCCCTACAAAAGAGCTATGACTCCCTGTATATCTAATGAGTCATAATCAACCCCGATTTCCAGATGCGAGGGCAAATCCTGCCTTGGTAGAGATATTATATCACTCTAAAATGCCATGAAGTCAACAACACCACCAACAATGAATAGCATCACCACAATGGCATACCTCCACAATACACCCAGCACAGCCCATGTGCACCCTGAATTCCACCCCTATTAATACCCTGGAAAACCATGCCCAGCAGGAACTTTTGTAAGTCTCTGTCACCTTTTCAACCCAACCCAATGTGTTTCTGTTCAGTTCCGTAACATCTTCGGCATGACAAGGTAAATTTGCACTCACTTTTACAATGTGGATGTAGCTCACTCAGTTAGCTGTTGGGCTAACAATCCAAAGGTCACAAGTTTGTGTCCAATGGATTCTCACAAAAAGTGACATATGACATACAGACAGAGATCGTCCTCATGAGACGTTGTGGTACTGTACTGATCCTGTAAAACACTCCAATGTTCACATAATTATTTTCTGTGATGATTGCCTTTTTCACAAGAGTCAACCAAACCCTATCCAACTGCAGACCTTGTCAAGGAGGCTACATAAAGAACCCTATCATAAAATAAAAAATTAAAATTGGCATTCAGTTGCAAGATTATATAATAAGTAGTGACAATGACCTTCAAAATCAAGCAATCATTTGGCAGAATGATCCACTAAACACAGACAGGGTTTATTTTAAGTATGTAATTACTTTCAAATGCAGTAAGCATGTGGTAGACAACGTTGGCCATGTAAGCTATCAAAAGCAATCCATTTCTGATAACTTTAAACTTAATTCCTATAAAAGCAAGGTCGAATAAGCATCTTCTGAATAAATGCTTAAAACCATAAATGTATGCATATTCCTGTTAGCAACACTGAAAATTGACAGTAAAAGAACAAATAACATGGATTGAAAATGGCTACAAACATGAAGTCTGTGCCATGGCTGTGACATAGTGATTTTGTGGCTATATACAAATATGTCATCTGAACCTGGACAACAATTAATCATGTCAAGGCTAAAGGCCAATGGTTTCATTTCTGTAGGTGTGATAATAAGATGAGAGAAAAGTAATTCTTATCACAATGAATCCTACTCATGATCATATTTCTTAATTGCAAGATTTATAAAATCGTTATACCTTCCTCACTGTACTCAGTTGATTCTCCGCACTGTCAGATTTTGTTCGGGCATCTTCCGCCACTTTCTTGTACTTGTCAATCTGTGTCTGTTGTGTGGCAACCGTCCTCATGTGTCGCCCACGGTCCTCCTCCACTTCCCGCACATGGCTACTCAGCTGTCTCAACTCTTCATCCTGAATCACATACACACATGGCTACTCAGCTGGCTCAACTCTTCATCCTGCATCACATACACACATGGCTACTCAGCTGTCTCAACTCTTCATCCTGAATCACACACACACATGGCTACTCAGCTGTCTCAACTCTTCATCCTGAATCACATACACACATGGCTACTCAGCTGTCTCAACTCTTCATCCTGAATCACATACACACATGGCTACTCAGCTGTCTCAACTCTTCATCCTGCATCACATACACACATGGCTACTAAGCTGTCTCAACTCTTCATCCTGAATCACATACACACATGGCTACTCAGCTGTCTCAACTCTTCATCCTGAATCACATACACACATGGCTACTCAGCTGTCTCAACTCTTCATCCTGCATCACATACACACATGGCTACTAAGCTGTCTCAACTCTTCATCCTGAATCACATACACACATGGCTACTCAGCTGTCTCAACTCTTCATCCTGAATCACATACACACATGGCTACTCAGCTGTCTCAACTCTTCATCCTGCATCACACACACACTCAGCTGTCTCAACTCTTCATCCTGAATCACACATACACATGGCTACTCAGCTGTCTCAACTCTTCATCCTGAATCACATACACACATGGCTACTCAGCTGTCTCAACTCTTCATCCTGCATCACACACACACTCAGTTGGCTCAACTCTTCATCCTGCATCACACACACACATGGCTGCTCAGCTGTCTCAACTCTTCATCCTGAATCACACACACACATGGCTACTCAGCTGTCTCAACTCTTCATCCTGAATCACATACACACATGGCTACTCAGCTGTCTCAACTCTTCATCCTGAATCACATACACACATGGCTACTCAGCTGTCTCAACTCTTCATCCTGAATTACACACACACACATGGCTGCTCAGCCGTCTCAACTCTTCATCCTGAATCACATACACACATCGCTACTCAGCTGTCTCAACTCTTCATCCTGAATCACATACACACATGGCTACTCAGCTGTCTCAACTCTTCATCCTGCACCACATACACACATGGCTACTCAGCTGTCTCAACTCTTCATCCTGCATCACACACACACATGGCTACTCAGCTGTCTCAACTCTTCATCCTGCATCACACACACACTCAGTTGGCTCAACTCTTCATCCTGCATCACACACACACATGGCTACTCATCTGTCTCAACTCTTCATCCTGAATCACACACACACATGGCTACTCAGCTGTCTCAACTCTTCATCCTGAATCACATACACACATGGCTACTCAGCTGTCTCAACTCTTCATCCTGAATCACATACACACATGGCTACTCAGCTGTCTCAACTCTTCATCCTGAATTACACACACACACATGGCTGCTCAGCCGTCTCAACTCTTCATCCTGAATCACATACACACATCGCTACTCAGCTGTCTCAACTCTTCATCCTGAATCACATACACACATGGCTACTCAGCTGTCTCAACTCTTCATCCTGCATCACATACACACATGGCTACTCAGCTGTCTCAACTCTTCATCCTGCATCACATACACACATGGCTACTCAGCTGTCTCAACTCTTCATCCTGCATGATATACACACATGGCTACTCAGCTGTCTCAACTCTTCATCCTGAATCACACACACACATGGCTACTCAGCTGTCTCAACTCTTCATCCTGAATCACATACATACATGGCTACTCAGCTGTCTCAACTCTTCATCCTGAATCACATACATACATGGCTACTCAGCTGGCTCAACTCTTCATCCTGCACCACATACACACATGGCTACTCAGCTGTCTCAACTCTTCATCCTGAATCACATACACACATGGCTACTCAGCTGTCTCAACTCTTCATCCTGCACCACATACACACATGGCTACTAAGCTGTCTCAACTCTTCATCCTGAATCACATACACACATGGCTACTCAGCTGTCTCAACTCTTCATCCTGAATCACATACACACATGGCTACTCAGCTGGCTCAACTCTTCATCCTGGATCACATACACACATGGCTACTCAGCTGGCTCAACTCTTCATCCTGCACCACATACACACATGGCTACTCAGCTGTCTCAACTCTTCATCACATACACACATGGCTACTCAGCGGTCTCAACTCTTCATCCTGGATCACATACACACATGGCTACTCAGCTGTCTCAACTCTTCATCCTGAATCACATACACACATGACTACTCAGCTGTCTCAACTCTTCATCCTGCATCACATACACACATGACTACTCAGCTGTCTCAACTCTTCATCCTGAATCACATACACACATGGCTACTCAGCGGTCTCAACTCTTCATCCTGCATCACATACACACATGACTACTCAGCTGTCTCAACTCTTCATCCTGGATCACATACACACATGACTACTCAGCTGTCTCAACTCTTCATCCTGAATCACATACACACATGACTACTCAGCTGTCTCAACTCTTCATCCTGCATCACATACACACATGACTACTCAGCTGTCTCAACTCTTCATCCTGCACCACATACACACATGGCTACTCAGCTGTCTCAACTCTTTATCCTGCATCACATACACACATGGCTACTCAGCTGGCTCATGGAATTACTTTCACTTCACCAGCTGAGAACATAACCTAGGGTCATCAGGAGATGACCCATCCCCCTGGTTTTGTGCAATTAGGGAATGGAGTTTGGCTACTTATACCTAACTTTTGGTTCATTGAATGTCTTCAGTTTAGCTCAGTATTTTTCAAAATCCCAAATCATCAAAATGCACCAGTTTACCACTAGACTGATCTGTTTAGCAAGTTTCATCTCGAAATATTCAATGGTTTTGGAGTTCTGCTCCAGAAACAAGCACTACTTACATGTTCAGTAAAGTCCATCTTATCGCCATGAAAACATCAAAAAAAAATTATAATAGAAATCCCACATCATCAAAAGGCACTATTTCACCACTAGACTAACTTTTTTTCGCAAATTTCCACAAGAACTATTTAACAGTTTTGGAGTTCTGCTCCGGAAACAGAAAACAGATGGACAGACAAACTGTTTGCTACATCCCCCAATTTTTCAAACTTAGGGGATTAAAAAGGACTATTTTGTCTTGCTTGAAAATGGTATGAGGATCTATAACGAAACGTCGCCTTTACACTAATTAAAGAAATTGTTATCCATTAATTGTGTCTACTTTGACTTTTTTCTGATCAAATGCTTCACTGTCATGTTCAGAAATCCTGAAATAATATATTCTGTACAGATAATTTCAATTATTTTCATGTTATATTCTGATTCTTCAAGTCAAAGATTTCACAACACAATAATCATAAATGTTCTCTCTTACTGGTATGTTATGAACTAAATATTGAGTGTAACAAATATGAAGTTATTTGACTGCTGAGACTATTGTACAACCATTAGATCAAATATATATAACATATATACTAGCCACATAAAGAAACTGTGCACGGAGAAAATATATTCTGGATTGAAATACAACACAGCAAGAACAAAATGATGCAGACGCTGTAGCAGCTGAATGATCGGACCATAAGAAAATGCCAACGGGACCTGAACAACATTTGTTACGATGACGTCAGAAGATCAAAATGGAGTAGGGGGTCAAACGACAAAGTCACAAAGTCAATAACAGAGTCCACCAAATGGGCAAGGAAGGCCTGGGGAATGGCCTGCCATATCCTCCTCAAATCCTGTGCCAAGTCACGGACGTTATCTGGAGGATGTGGAAGATGACGCGGACGTCACTCCATTTCATCCCACACATGCTCTATTGGGGAGAGATCTGGAGAAATTGCAGGCCATGGCAGTAACATGACATTGTTATGGTGAAGGAAATCCATTGCGACCCTAGCCGTGTGAGGACGAGCGTTGTCCTGTTCAAATGTCAATCCCGGGCCATGACGTTGCAGGATAGGAATGACCACAGGCCTCAGAATCTGATCTCTGTAGCCAACACCGGTGAGATTGCCCTGAACAACCACCAAAGGGGTTCGGTGCCGTGCTGTTATCCCACCCCAAATCATCACAGAGCCACCTCCAAAACGATTCCTCTCCACAATACAGTTGCGTGCATAACGTTCTCCCAAACGCCGGTAGACACGTTGGCGCCCGTCACTGTGGGAAATGTTGAACCTCGATTCATCTGTAAAGACAACATTTCTCCACCATATTCGAGGTTGGTGAACATGATTTCAACACCATCTTAGACGGTTGACTCGATAAGGTGTGTCAGGATGGGACGTATGGCAGGGCGTCGTGGTCGAATGCCGTACTGACGTAAGCGATTCCTGACAGTGTTGGGATGGATACGGCGCAGTCCAGGAATTGTCTGGGATGTCGTTACTGCCGTTTAGAACCTGTGTTGGATATGTGTAACTCAAATCCATCTGTCCTGTCTTGGTGTCGTTACTCGGGGACGTCCTGAACGTGGGTGGTCGGCAACGTCATTTGTGTTCTGATAACGCCTCACCAATGCCGATATCGTGTTACGATGGCATAGGAAATGTGTTGCCACCTGTTGTTGCCTCATTCCCGCTCGCATCATTCCAATGGCTTCATGACGCTGTGCAGCTGTCAATCTTGGCATGATTTGCTTGTCATATGCTTGTGTCTGCGCCTGAGAAGTTTTGAATTTTTGAATGACCACAGATCATGCTTTTCAAAGTGACAGCGAATTTTGAGTTGCACATGCTGTGTACAGCTGCACAGGATACACGTGCAGTAACACATTGCACGTCCATAGGCCCCCATCAATGACGTCATATCGCATGGCACATGCATGAGCGTTTGAATGTCTCCAATAATTGCTGTGTTCAAACCTATCTTTCATATATGGACGGTGTGCCCTTATATCTATATTTTCTCCGTGCACAGTTTCTTTATGTGGCTAGTATAGTTTTCACTGAGTTGTTATTTCCTGATTTCTGTCCTTTACATTTACAATGTAACAAACTGAATCAATGCCTTTAAATCATTTTGTTATCAAACATGATGACAACAGTTCTTAACAGTGACTTTGGCTGTTAAAGAATTGTGTGCGAGAACTGGAGTAGGAAAGCAATATTAAGTAGAAAATTACATCACTTTACACACCACTTCAAGGTCAATACATTTTTCAAAGGATGACATCCTGAATTCCTTGAAGTCCACATGATCAGAGAGGTTAACCTTATCCAAGGTTGACACCTCATCCAGATGACCAGAGAGGTTAATCCTGCTGTGACACCTACCTTGTTTCGTGTCTCTTGCGACAGTCGGTCCAGTTCCTCTTGCATTACCCTCAGCTTGGCTTTCAGGAAGCGGATCGTGGCTTCTGTATCACAAGTAGCAATTCAGAAGCAGCATACAGCAATTTGAAATAACAACAGATGCTCATTTTATTAGATTTTATAAAAACAGAAAACTTTAGAAGTGAAGATAACATTAAAGCATTCACTCTTCACGCAAAAGGCCAAGGTTTTCAATTCCCCACATGGATGAAGTCAATTTCTGGTGTCCTCCGACGTGATATTGCTGGAGTATTGCTAAAAGCGGCATAAAACTCTACTCACTTAATCAATCACTCAAAACCTTATTACCCAACACTTGTATACAATGTTTCATTGATTTTTCATTAGAAATTTCAACTTTTAAAACATTGTCAACAATTCACAGAATAAAACCTCTATTACATCAGTAGTTCTGTAGTTCGGTTCAGACCATATAGTCTATAGATTTTTCAACAGATGTGCTCTTCACTGTCAACTAACCATAATAAGTTGTGCATATAATAGTATTTTGCCTCATAATTCTTTTGTGCACGTGCTAAATGGGAAAACCTCACTGATGTGTACGTGAAGGAAATGAAAGTAATCACACAACCAAGTGAGTGAATTCTAGATTTATTCCAGAGCCAACTGAATCCTTACAAAACCCCTATAGGTTTATGAAACGGAGAATGCACATAAATGGAATGCGATTTTACATTATATTTAGAACACCACACTCCATCTTCCCAACACCAGTCATCCTGGGTGCACAGTATTGAGGAGTTGGGAGGAATTACTCCTGATGTATTGGAGGTGGTATTGTTTTAATCATTGACAATGATAACTATTGTTTGATGATTCTTACGAATATATAAACCCCTATAACATAAGTGCCAGAATATAGCCGATGCAAAATGTTGGTTCTGACATCTGACACCCTGTGTTACGTTCCCCAAAGCAATCATAGCGCTAAGACCAACGATAACTCCTATTCTTTAACATAGACTGACGACTGTCGTAGCGCTTAGATCGGTTTTTTAAATGGGGCCTCATCCATCAATTTTGGTGTCCCCTCTTACATTCAATCCAGCATCTTGGGGGTGCCTAACTGTTCCAAACAACATCCTTGGTCATTTTGACTAACACAGGAGCACATAACATGAAACCACCTCATCAGGCCTGTTTTCACAATAATGCCAAGGAGGTATGCAATAATGTGATCAATTTCCATAACTATATTTGTGTCCAAATAACACAGTCTGTGACATCATCACTACTTAAAAAGACTTGGGTGAGCGAGTTTGGTTCAACACTGCTTTTAACAGTGATGTAGGTCTCAGACATTTTGGTTAAACTTATGTGCACAGGAATGGTGTTAACAAATCTAGAAACATAATCAGGGCGAACTGGGATTCAAGCCCGCAATCACAGGTTTCTTGGGTACCCAAGGGATGGACCTTTGCACAGTGAACTGCAGTGTCTAAGACAACTAGACCCCCCTGCGCCCTCCTTAAAAGGACTTACATCCATATGACCCTCCCAGTTGAGATGTTCATGATGTCACTTCCAGTTCTAATCCATTCCTGCTTTTAACTTATGACCTGCCTGATCCCTACCTGTAGCTGCAGAAAATTACACCCCTCTGAGCCCTCTCCCCTTTTCCCAGTCCAGTTGGGGGGAACTATTGGGTGACGATGGCTTGCAAAAGTTAACGCAAGTATATGTCCCTGTGTCTGCAGCAGTACACTGCAACATTCAAGTCACAAACCTGTCCCCATGTCTGCAGCAGTATGTGGTAAGATGTCATTATCAGGATCATCATCTTCTGTAAGTGTTTGCTCCATCTGGTGTATCCGTTTGGTGAGAGACAGGTCCACAAAGTCGGTTAAGAAAGCACTTTCATCCATGGTGTTTGTTTTGCAGGATTCCTTTGGCTTTGATCTGAATCAGAGTAAAAGTAGTATATCTGAACACTACCATGGGAAACACAATCAATTTGCTGTGTCTGGCTGAACACTGCCATGGGAAACACCATCAGTCTGCTGTGTCTGTCTGAACACTACCATGGGAAACACCATCAATATGCTGTGTCTGTCTGTACACTACCATGGGAAACACCATCAGTCTGCTGTGTCTGTCTGAACACTACCATGGGAAACACAATCAATATGCTGTGTCTGTCTGTACACTACCATGGGAAACACCATCAACATGCTGTGTCTGTCTGAACACTACTATGGGAAACACCATCAGTCTCCTGTGTCTGTCTGAACACTACCATGGGAAACACAATCAGTCTGCTGTGTCTGTCTGAACACTACCATGGGAAACACAATCAATTTGCTGTGTCTGTCTGAACACTACCATGGGAGACACCATCAACATGCTGTGTCTGTCTGCACACTACCATGGGAAACACCATCAACAAGCTGTGTCTGTCTGAACACTACCATGGTAAAGACCATCAATTTGCTGTGTCTGTCTGTACACTACCATGGGAAACACCATCAGTATGCTGTGTCTGTCTGTACACTACCATGGGAAACACCATCAGTTTGCTGTGTCTGTCTGAACACTACCATGGGAAACACCATCAATATGCTGTTTCTGCCTGTACGCTACCATGGAAACACCATCAATATGCTGTGTCTGTCTGTACGCTACCATGGAAACACCATCAGTCTGCTGTCTCTGTCTGTACAATACCATGGGAAACACCATGAACATGCTGTGTCTGTCTGAACACTACCATGGGAAACACCATCAGACTGCTGTGTCTGTCTGAACACTACCATGGGAAACACCATCAGTTTGCTGCATCTGTCTGAACACTACCATGGGAAACACCATGAACATGCTGTGTCTGTCTGAACACTACCAAGGGAAACACCATCAGTTTGCTGTGTCTGTCTGAACACTACCATGGAAACACCGTCATTTCACAAACAAATGGGTTTTTTTGTCTCAAGCTGAAGTTTTTAACATCATAATAGTACTGTGTTAGAATATCAATAATATCTTTCAAACATGAACAGACATGACATAAACAAAACACCAAAACAGAAAGCAGGCCCATCACAATCTTTTCCCGAATGACAAAATTCTATCTCACCAGATACATGTATCCTGGTCATAAAATCAGTGACAAGTGACCAGTATCTACCATTATCATATACTGAGAAGGTTTCGTGGCAGGATAGAACCAACAAATAAAAACACCTTAATGGTATCTGGAAGGGTCATTTACTGATAAATATGCAAATTTTAAAGGTCAGGCAGGTAATAATAATAACAATAATAAATATAGCTGCAAAGCAGCAATGGCGGGCTCCAAGTTATACTGTGCACAAACGTCCATGTTCGAATCCTTAAAGGGTTTCCTTGTACCAAATCCGTGACATGTAGGCACAACTTGCAGGGTATCGTTGAGCACTACGAAATTTGCGTGTGCTAAGTCTGTTCTTAACCCATGTCCGACATCCAAAATGTTCGAATCCTCAAAGGGTTTGTTTGTACCAACTCTGTCAAAAGATAGTCACCGTTTGCAGGACATTGGCGTGTTCCAGGGGTGTCCCAAATTTTAATCAAATATTACCACCAAGTGTTGTTACTTTTTCCATGCACCCAAGAACAGAAAATAAGATGCATATGATACACTAACTTCATGTAAACTTGCAATAGTTTCTGTCAACAAGCTAACAAGATATGATCGTTTAAGTAAAATTTCGGTAATTTTTTATATCAAAATCGAAATCCAATATAACATCAACTAAAACAGATATCCAAAAACGGTTATTAGAGTTTGCTGTGTTGTGAGTGGAGACAATTCTCAGAAAGTTTGGAAGCATTTCATGCAGTGGACTCGGAGTTGTTTGCGTTTGAAGATAGGTACCCAAAAGACACTGTGAAAACCTTAAATCCAATATGGCTGCCAAACCATGTGACCAATGACCAAAGTCAAAGAACAAAAAATGTCAAGCAGCTCAAGCAGCAAGTACATGCAAGTTTTCAAAGTAATCGGATAAGAGGTTGTGGAGAAATAGGGCGAAATACATCTTTAAAAAAGTCTTGTTTTTTAGTTATCTTCCCTTGGTCTTTGGGCTTAGGGCCTTGGGTTTTTGGCGGGCACTAGTACCCAACGGTCTTTATACACATACAAAATTTGAACAAAATTGAGCCAGTGGTTATTTTGCTAGCTCTGGTACAAAAAACGGCGGAATAATAATAATATTAAATCAAACGATAACACTGGGGCTCTTCAGCCTTTCGTGACCTTGGTGACTCTTTAACAGGCTGTAACTTCTTTGTCAGTTGGGCTCCAGTCAAACGGATATAGCGTTCTGCGTTCGTCCGGGCCCCGGGTTCCTGTCGCATTGCTGAGAGTGCTAAACTTGTTTCCGACCTCGTTCATATTCGAATCCTCAAAGAGTTTACCTGTACCAACGCCGTCAAATGTACGGAACCTCTTGTGAGACATCACCACTACTAAATTGACATGTGCCTGGGTGTCCCATGATGTTTAAACCAATTTCCAACTTCGACCATGTTCGAATCCTCAAATGGTTGCTTGTACCAACGCCATCAAATGTAATGAACTGCTTGTGAGACATCACCACACGTGTCCCAGTGTGTTCTTAACCCACGTTTGACTTCGACCATGTTCGAATCCCCAAATGGTTTGGTTGTACCAACGCCGTTAAATGTAATAAACCGCTTGTGAGACATCATGACATGTGTCCCAGTGTATTCTTAACCCATGTTTGACTTCGACCATGTTCGAATCCGTACATGGTTTGCTTGTACCAACTCCGTCAAAAGATAGTCACCGTTCGCAGGACATTGCCGCTACCAAATTGGCGTGTGCCACAGTTTCCCAGAGTGGACTAAATGCCGACCTCCATATTCTAATCCGCAAATGGTTTGCAAATGGTTTGCTTTTAACAACGCTGTCAAAAAAAAGGTACCATAGCAATTGGCAATTGAGAAATGAAGAATCGAGTCTGACCACCCGATCCGATTAGTCGCCTCCTGTGACAAGCATAGTTGCCTCTTAAGACAAGCATCGGTTGAAAAAGGCCAATTCTAAATCTGGTCGTCAAGGGTAGTACACATAATATTGAACAAGGCTGTGGAGAACGCTAGGGTATCTGCAAAGCCAGTGAATGGGGGTTTGTAGAAGATTTATGAGGCGCTTCCTTCAGTATTTGTACTTGGGTGAAAAAAATTATCAAAATCAAAATCCAATATGGCCGCAACTAAAAAAGATATCGAAAAACGGCAACGCTAATTTGTTGTGTTCTGTATGGAGACAATTCTCAGAAAGTTTGAAAGCATTTCATGCAGTGGATTCAGAGGAGATAGTATTTGAAGACAGGTGCCCAAAAAACCCTGTGAAAACATTGAATCCAATATGGCTGCCAAACCACGTGACCAATGACCAAAGTCAAAGAACAAAATATGTCAAGCAGCTCAAGCATCAGATACATGCAAGGTTTCAAAGTAAACGGACAAACGGTTGTGGAGCAACAGGGCAAAATATATCGTCAAAAAATACTTGTTTTTCAGTTATCTGCCCTTGGCCTTTGGGCCTACTGCCTTGGCACTTGGCACTAGTACCCAACGGTCTTCAAACACACACAAAATTTGAACAAAATCGAGCCAGTGGTTATTTTGCTAGGGCAGGTACAAAAATCGGCGGAATAATAAATAATAATAATAAATAATAATAATAATAATAATAAATCGAACGATTACAATAGGGCTCTACAGCCTTTCGGCTTGGAGCCCTAATAATAGGACATTTAATAGGGCATACTCAAAGTGCTATTATTAGCACTCATGGTCATGGTGTGCACTCAATAATCATTCTCAGCTCCCTGAGGAGTAAACAACCCAAGCTGCCTGAGAAGGCGCTAGAGGGTTAACAACCATATGATCCTACCAGGTACCCATACACTGCTGGATGAATAGAGGCACTGTTCAAACAAAGTCAATTGCTCAAGGACACGCGACATGTGCTACATGTGCATCAGTGTGGGGCATGACCGAAGCCCAAGAAACTCTTAAGAGCCAAGCTGAAAAAAACCAGTCACTGACCCAAGGACTCTCCATGACCGACGTTGCTTAACTACACCTGATTTGTGCGCTGTGCACAGGACAACATGCGACCACTATTTTACATACATGGCGTCGTCCTTGTCTTCCGTTGATCGAGTCACAATTGATCATCCAGGTTCAGGACAAATTAATTGGATAATTGCTCTCAAAATTGTTGTCTGAGATACCAAAAATCAGTATCAAACTAGGGCAGAGCTGAGGCCTTTCACAAGTACAGGCAGCTTTGGAAACATATTGTTAGGGAGGACGCTAATGAAATCCATGCTCAATTTCTATATCCATTCTTGTAGACCTACACAGGTTTTGTGTTCTTTTCCAAAAAGCTGGAATTGGCTGAAATATTCATTTTAACATTTTGTCTCTGTGTGGGACTGCATGTCATAATGTCCTGACACGCCAGGCAGACTCTACACGATGTCTTGACAAAGGGTGGACGGTTTGCCGCAAAAGTTTATGACTGACATTGAAATAATAAAGTAATGACCTCATTACTGATCATGAATAAATATGCACTTTTCAGTACAGTCTCAATACAAAAGTAAACAAATTACATTTTACTTTATGCAATAATGGCATGAGTCTAATAGTGTAGCTACAAATCATACAAATGTTTCAGCTTCTTAATAATTTTCACAATCAAATTGTCCAGAACAATTCCATGTCCTAACATGTTGGTCGACCTCCTCGAAAGTTTACATGTCTGCTGCAGAGAAGAATTCCATAATGGTCTGACAATGGACAATGAGCTGTGCCATTTACTCACTTGAGCCTGTATCCATCATACTCTTCAGTTAAACACCAGTTTTTAGTTTTCTTTAAACTCAGGCCTGCTTTCATCATTGTCATTGTCACTTTAGTAGTATAGGTAATGGGGGTTCTGCCGCAACTCCACTGGAGCCGGATTCATGTACCTATACTGCTACTACAGGTGGCATTTTTTATGCGTAAATGATGATGCGATTCAATGATAGTCATGAGATTAAGTTAAATTGGCTCTAGCTCACCAATACCTGGGGCCAATCATTGCTTTAGATGAGTCTAAATGGTAATAAAAATATTCTTTATTATTTTTATCAATAAAGCGATATTCAACATTTTTATTAAGTTCTTCGTTCATTTTACTAGGAGACCAGACTATATAACTACACTCTTCTTGTAAATTGATAAGAAACAATTGATAACCGTATTTGGTCGGTTTGACATCACTGATATAATAAAAACCTTGTGGTAATTCTCTCCATTTAATAGCTTTTTCGATCTCCATTATTATATATATTTATGTAAGCATTTGTCTAAATGTGATCAAACGATAGTTAGCAATCTATTTTTAATCTCCAACCAGTTCTTTGGTTTTGGCACGGAATAATTGACGCGCTTGTTGCCTCCCCTGTTCTATGAACTTTTTTTTCTCATCTTCGCTAATACCACTGGTCTTATGAGATTTTGATCGAATCTCCTGCTTCATTTCATTGTATTTGGTGAGTTCCGACAGCACTTAACAAAACTCATCCTCAGATATCTTACAATCGACCATTGCTGTTGAAATATGATCCTCAATGCTGTTCAACTTTGCTTCGGCGAGTATCCGAATACTATCGTGTTTTAATGCTTTCTTTTGTAACCTACGAGAAATGAATTTTATCGATATTCCTGCCAGTCCCGAGACTCCAGCGGCTATTTCCATACCGAGCACGATAGGCGCGGCGATTATAGTTGATAATAAACCGACACCGGCTACACCCAGTCCCATGCCAGATACTAAAAGCGCGGTGTCAACTCCGTCCAGAGCATTTACGGCTCTGCGATACTTTTTATACAATCCAAGTCTCAACTCCCTATCCTTCTCTATTCGATGTTTTATGTCGCTTATTTGATGTAATCGAAATCCATCAACAGTATCCATCTTTTCAAATGCTTCATTGAGCGCTCGATATAAACTCATAGTGTATATTACAGTCATATAATAGTCTTTAATTGATCTTGCTTAAATGTTTTGAGAGTATACATCAACCTTATCAAATGAATATTATACGGCAAGAATATCTTAGTAAGAGAAATGCTGTCACTTTTAATAATTTGGACCCCCTCGAGGGTTGCAACGGGTGATGCTCCGATATGAATAATACTGCAACGTCGACGTTGGTGTTTCTTTAGCCATTTAATCGATAGAACTGGTAATATTTCGAAGGCATTTTCCGGTGCATCTCCGAACAAGACTTCAATAATAAGCGTAGAAATATTAGGTATTGCACTCAAGTTAACTTTAATATCATCGAATTCAGTGACCAAATTTAAACTAACGTTTTGGATTGCCGGACGACTATATAACATATGACCTGGGTTCTCTGGCACGGGAGTGACTAACACACTTTTTCGTTTTGACGGGATATAAGCCGCGAGTACGATGCCACTATTTATTATCTTAGTTAAATTATGTCCCTTACCCATCATCACATAAGGTGGGGTAATGACGATATTCAGTAGCCACTCGATGTTTGCTTCGACCATAGTCCATTTATTCTCGCCGTTGAGAATAATATTGTACGAAGTGTTTTTAATGAGTCTACTAACGTCGACATCGCTTAAATCTTCTAGATTACCTGTGAATGTAACTTCTCTCCGCTTGTATACATTATCGTGTAAGTGTAAAGCGTATAACTTACCATTGTTACCGGGTTTATCGAATCCTTCCGTGTCTCCAAAATCGGAAAGTGCAATTGTATTACATTGTCTGAGCGTTCCAGGGCCTGATGAATCAACCATTATTTTTAATATGGAGTGTTACACTTAAGTATCCTATATGTACAGGTTGGTGTTTTACATCTAATACAGAAATTTTGAGGTCTGAAATAATACCACGCTTCAATTTTTTATATTGTAATGACGAGAAAGATTCCGTTCTACCGCTATTATATTTTTCATTTTTCACTGGAACACATCTGAGCAGAGTTGAAGGACTTTCTAGTTGAATATTATTTGTTGTGCTTATTTGATCAAGATGGATACACAACTCTTTATAGGGAACTAAATCGGGTAATTTAACATCCCGATGTATGCCAATTAAGCGACTAAATTCCCATGTAGCTGATTGTTCCAATAAAATTATATTTGGATTTCCAGTGTCTAATTTCACTGTCCCAGTCGCCTCATTTTGTGTGAGACTACCTCCATTAGGCTTAAAAATTTCATCATTGAGTGAGCTTACGCTGTAATACCCATCAGGTATAGTAATGGATTTGACAGTACCAGATGTAGTTAATAACCATATCTTTGTAGCATTTATATTGGTCCACCGTGGGTAATATGTTACATCGCATAGGGCGACTTCGAGCTGACCATCCGAGTTATTTGTTATTCCCAGGAGTGTAACATACATATCAAATATACAATGATACTATATCATAACTTAAATATGGAATCAACCATTATTTATAATATGGAGTGTTACACTTAAGTATCCTATATGTACAGGTTGGTGTTTTACATCTAATACAGAAATTTTGAGGTCTGAAATAATACCCCGCTTTAATTTTTTATATTGTAATGTTGAGAAAGATTCCGTTCTACCGCTATTGTATTTTTCCTCTTTAACTGGAACACATCTGAGTAGAGTTGAAGGACTTTCTTGTTGAATATTATCCGTCGTACTGATCTGATCAAGATGGATGCACAACTCTTTATAGGGAATGAAATCAGGTAAATCGAGTCCCTGATCTGATGTCTTGAGTACTGTTATTTCTCCTCTCCATCCAAGTGTGTATGCTAAGTTCTCGTAAAGCTTTACATTCTTTTTTCCAGCGTTTAAAATCAGTAACCCATTCGACTCATTTTGTGTTAGACTAACTCCATTAGGCTTAAAAAATTCATCATTGAGTGAGCATACGCTGTAATACCCATCAGGTATAATGTATTTTTCACCATTTATTTCTGTCTCATTATTATTACCTCTCGCAGTATTTATATTGGTCCACCGTGGGTAATACGTTATATCGCATAGAGCTACTTCGAGTTGTCCATCCGAGTTATCGATAGTATGAAGCAGTTGAATAGACTGACCATTTGTTATTCCAGGGAGTGTAACATACATATTAAATATACAATGATACTATATCATAACTTAAATATGAAATCAACTTACAATACTAATCAATCGATTATAGTAACTGCCTCTGGTGCTGAGTTTACCGTTAAATTCCACGATATCTTTGAAAAATACAGTTTCACGGCAACTAACGATACAATGGTGGACGATTGGTTTAACCGTCCGATGCAATTTTGGCAGAATCAGTTAAACTTTGCCGTATGGTGTGCCACAACGGGATGTGGCGTATCTGTTAATGCCCCAGGATTTAAACTATATAAGTCTGTTATATTATTTCACGTGTACTATCAGATTAGACGTATACTTAAAGAAATTAGTGCTCCATTACCGCTGGATCCAGCATGGAATCACGCAAATAATCATTATAATAAGAGGGCCTTCGAACGTATTTGTAATGAATTTAATGTTTCTATGAGTAAAGATTGGCGCATTAAAGGACCTAGCCATGGTCTAGGTATTCCGTAAAATGGACAAAGAACTATTAAAGATAAAAGCGATTATTTAATTAAAGAGGGTGTGATCCCTTCAGGCTTTGCTCTCTCGAGTAAACAGTTTAGAGCAGATCGTATGAACTTTGAGAGTGGCATTCCTTATATTATAACAAAGTTTGTGCATCCAAACGATACAACAGACGCTTGGAATGAATTTCTTAATGATAAAACGGAAAATAATTTTACTAACCCAGGATTTGAAAGAGTTAATGAATCGATAAGAACTTATGTAAGGGCAATTCTCGGTGCACAATGGCAAACACGAACGGGAATCATCGGTACTGGGACGGCGTTCGATGCACAAAAACAGTTTGTCGCAAACGTGGAGGACGCCATTTATTCACCAGTTGACATACCATCGTCTATAAAGCGTTTTCAAGATGTATTACAGTACGCTCAATCCAAAGTAGACTTCGTTTATGCGCCGGGACTATACATGTCTCCGAGTAATATGGAACTTAAGATCAGTCAAGTGATAGGCTATAATAATAAAATTGTTATCGCTACCGATCAACAAAAACCAGGTATAAATTCAGATATTAACGTCGAATTAATAACGCAAACAATCACGGGCGAAAAAGGGAATAGTCAAGCCACAAACACCACATGTTTCACAAACCTCTACTGACACACAAGTGCCACCGCATATTGCGGCTAAAAATCAACAACATATCGATGAAAAAACAGCGCTTGTATTAGGTGGAGTCGCGGTTGGTTTACTCATGATTTGGATAAATAGTTCTTAGCGAACTGATTTGGATAAATAGTTCTTAGCGAATACGTACAACAGCCCTGCAATTGCTACGATCAGTGCCCACAAGTTTTGACTAAGCCAAGTGGAGGTCTTAGCTAATAAATTCAAGAGCCAGGAAACAACACTCCCTATTATACCGGGAAGTGCGGCCGCGGCTTTCTCAGCGAGCTTTCCCAGTGCTGAACCTAATGCTTTTAAATGCTTTTTTATCCACTCTTTTATACCGTTTTTATCACTAGGCGGTGATCCTCCACCACCTGTACCACCACCTGTACCGCCACCGGTTAACGCGAGAGTCAAAGTCGATATAATAAATCCAAATGCGGTTAAAATACTGGCAATTGTTATTCCCTGTTCTCTGAACAATGTTTTAATTTTATCGGCCAGTGTAGTGTCATCGTTGAGGACTCGATCGATAGTTTCTCGAATACGACTGATTTGCGAACGAAGTGCCTCTTTATTACTGGAAGCAGCCTCGAGGTGGGCCGATCTTTCGTCTTCTAAGTTACGCAATCTTTTCGCTATGATGCGTCTACTGAACTCATCGCCCGCCTGTTCAAGTTTTGTTTTCTCGTAAACTATATGCTTGTCGATTTCGGAAATCTTGGCCATATTATTGTTGAGTTCTCCCCGCATTGTTTTCATTGCCTTGTCAAGACCTCGTAATTCCCTAATGCTGGACTCTAAGTATGGTGATACCTGTAACGGGGGATCATCAATGGTGGCTAAGATTTCTCCGAGTCCGTTCGAGACCACCATCAAGGAAGCCTCCAAATTATCTGTGTTACTGAGTTCAGTACGCACAGTCCGAAAAACCTTAGTAGTCTTCGCGGAAAGTTTTGCTCGTCCGTAGTCCACAAAACCTAATTCATCACGAACAAATTTGGTGCCGTGTTTAGTGGCTATCGTTGACAAGGCTACGGGCTTACGAGTACGAGAATGCATAAGATCAATATCCGGAGCGCCACGCAGTCGCAATATTCCTTTACTATCTATCTCAAACTTTGAATATTCACGAACAATAGGACTATCATCTTTAAAGGAATCGTAATAATCATTGACGGTTGATTGTAAAATTTCATCGTTAACATTCGTGCCACCAAAGTTGGTTTCATCAGTTTCTTTGATTGGATTCTGGTTATCAAAGTCATCAAAGGTATCTAGATCATAATCATCCATTTTTATATTAAACATAGGGCACATGTTTTCAATATAACAATGTCTTCGCAATACGGATGCAAGTTAAACCCACAACGTAGACTTCGAGATCCATTAGGGGTCAAAGCAATTCGTCAGTCTGTAACTATAACTAATAACCCTAGTACCATCGATCAGAATCAAACGCTTCTGGTTCGCTTTCCTAATCTCGGCGCACACGATGTGTTAGTTCCGGGAACTGTCCGACTAGCATTTACGATTGCTTTGACTTCTACAGACGTTAACAGGGAGCCCGTTCAGAACATAGGTCGTGCTATCGTTAAGAAAATCGCTATTAAAATTAGCGGTAATGAGGTTTTGAGTATCGACGATAGCGATGTATACTATTGTTACATGGATCTCTGGAGAACGGATAAAGAGCGGGAAAACTTACAGTACCAAGGTATTTGTAATAGAACACATTGAGACTGCGCGTGGGTGCTGAAAATGGTGTTGATACCAACAAAGAAGATAAGGCCGTTGCCGACGCATTAGGTAACCGATTCTATATTCCCCTAGACTTTGAATTACTAGATTCCCACATGCCCTTTTATCAAGCATCCCTAGGCGATAGGTTAGAATACGAACTCACTTTTAATGACTACGGCAGAGTAATCAGAACCGGTGGTGAAGATGCTAGCTATTCCATTGACAATATCTTGCTGGAGTACGATATGATAACGGATCCCGAATTAGCCAGACAAATTTGTAACCATTATACGGGAAGTTTAGCCATTTTGTACGATCGCGTGCTGCGACATCGAAAGATCACGAGGGACAAAAAAGATACGATGTGGAATATCAATCTCAACGTCCCCACGAGGTCGTTGAAGGGTATTTTAATGTTGTTCGAGGACCCCTCCGATGCGTTTAAAAGCAATACCGAGAAGTTCTACAATCCCAAGATTACAAAAGTAGAATTGACTATCGAGGGCGTTCCTAATCAACTATATAGCCAAGGAATGCTAGCGTATCACCAGTGGGATGAGATTAAAAAACTTCCTGCTATAAAACGATCCCCGGAAGTTATCGCGGTCGTGAAAGATCTGTCTCTTGGGAGTGTATCGATGGGTGAATACCTCACCACTAAGTACGCGCTATGGGTCGACATGCGAACAACGGACGATGATCAACTACACGGCAGTGGGAGGAGAATAGAAAATGTTAGCGAGGGTGTCACAATACAGATAACGAAGCTCCAGGAAGCGGCTGATAAATTAAACATATATTTGTACGTGATTATGGATGCGCAACTTAATATACAGAATGGAAGATTCGTGCAAGCAATCTATTGATAATCTTTTACCTAAAGATCCGCACTGCGCTATCATATGCGGGCAAACGGGCTGCGGAAAAACAACTTTTATTCTAGATATTTTAGAAAGTCATTATAGGGACGTTTTCGATCATATTATTATTCTGTGCCCGACTATAAGCGTTAATAAAACATACTTATCGAGAGATTGGATAATGAATGACGACGGGGTACACAGAGTCGATCCGGGCGATCGTTGCCTATGAGTATGTCACGAAAGATACAAAGGAGAATCGACCCTTTTCGTAATAGACGACTGCAGCGCGAGTAAAGAACTAACAAAAAAGAAAGATATGCTTTCGTATTTAGCATTCTCCGGTCCGCATACTCAACATAGCATTTGGGTACTTACTCAAAAATACAACTCTGTCCTGAAAGATCTCAGAGAGCAGACCAAATGGGTAGCACTCTTTCATTGCAAAGATCGAGATTCATTCGAGGAATGTTTACGCGAAAATGATGTCATTTATACCAAGATTGAACGAGATAAAGTCAGAAAACTGTTAGCGACAACGAAGCACTGTAAACTCGTATTAAAAACTGATCAACCAGCTGCTTATGCAATTGCTTAGCAAAATGTAGCAAAATTATAGCAAAAATGTAGCAAAATGTAGCAAATTGAATATTAGCGGTTAATATTACATAAAATGTGGTTCGAAATCCTCATTCTTTCACAACAGTTCATTATTACGGGATGTATTGGATATGTCATATTATATTATGTTAGACTTAAATATCTCCTTAGGTATTACATTATGGAATGCGATGAACTCATCGAACAAATGCTCAAAGAATCTGAGCCTGATCAACATGTAGATAAATCTTTAGATAAACATAGAGAAAGACTCGCGGCTTTGGTAGCCGGTGGAAAATGTTCCCAATATTTGGGGGAAAATTATACCATCTAAAAAATTGATAACATGACCGACGAAGAGATTAAAAAACTGTACGTGCGTAACGAGTCTAGACTGGGAGCTACCATGACTAAAACGATAGGGTCTTCTATGTTACAACTATACACTGTCGTAGCTAGTACGTTTCTCCCTATCCCGGCAGAACATCGCATGTATTTATGCGAATCTCTTGAGAAAGACCCATTCATCGAACACGCTATAAGCTCAGTGAGCTGTGAGTTTTATCATAGATACGGAATGTTCTCAGCTCCACTCACCACAGCTTTAATAACGGCTAGGTATTGTCAATTTAAACATACATGCCCACTTAATAATAATGGAGACTCAACAGGTGACACCACAACAGATTGTGAACACACAACAACAAGTGAACGAGGAACAACAGATTGCGGAACAACGAGTGAATGAGGATGTGAATGAGAAAATACCACAAACACAAAAACAAGCTAGAGTTACTAAGAACCCCCAAAAAATAGCCGCAGGAAGAAAGGGAGGACTGGCGAGGAAAGCGAAATTTATAAATAATTCAAATATTAATCCGATTAAAACATGGGCACTAGTAGGAGTTGCTGGTACAGCGGCTGTATGGTTCTTTTATAAGACCGGAGAAGAGAAAACGTCACCCCCAATACAACAAGAAGTTCAACTAGAGGTTAGCCCGCATATAATGCTATATTAAGCATGACTACTCCAGTTACAGACGGTAAAATGTTGGTAAACGCCACATATCATTCAGCGGTGGTCACCGGCTTGGCCATTGGCTATGCCCGTATGGCTAAAATGATTACTAAAGCCACACCTCCCAAGCTAGATTTTAATAGTTATGATATAGGTATGATGGTTCTGGATATTGGATTAGCAATGGCAACAAAGGATATGCTCATCAAACAAGGGCTTATCCCGGAAGACATAATGAAGTAATTAATTAAACATTTGAATATATAATATTCATATAAAGATTTGAATATTTTATATTCATATACTATGGCAACAATTGGGATGATGGTCGGTGGAGCTATTGTTAATGCTCTAGCTTTTTCGGGGAGTAATTTTTTATTTTCTAGTATGAGGGAATCAAACGCTAAAGAAGTTGAAGAGGAACGTAAATGACATAACAAAGCTTTAGAACAACTCCAAGCAGCTCAGTCACAATATACGCGGCAGAGAATGAAGAGATTAGACTTTATTCATGAAAAACTGCTTAAGGAAGGACATTCAATTCACACGTTTAAGGATGTCGAATCTGCCATGCACGAATACTACCTCGTTTATGGGAAAAAACTCGACCCAATACCGAGACCAACAATGAATCAGTTTTATACAACCTCAGAGGCTAAAAAGAACCGCGAGGTCGCATTTGTGATTATGGGATTGACTTCTGTATTGATTTTCAGCTATACAATTATGCATAAGTCACTAGTGTAGATGTGATTTGCATTTAGACAAATGATATGATAGATGTATAACCATGAATAATTGCATATTTACACTCATGGGTAAGACGACTCTATGTAACCGACGCTGTGTTGAAATTTACTGCGGCATACACAATTATTACATCAGGCGCGGAAACATAAACTATACGTGTTCTGTATGCAGGATAGGGGTCAAAGGTCATTATTGTTTATGTAAGGAACACGGTGCTGATAGGGTCAGGAACCAGATTATTTATGCTAGGAAGAGAGATTACATCAATGAGAGGAATAGGTTGGGGAGAATACGTATTTAGATATATGAAAACAACCAATTAGACATTTGTCTCATTTTGCATATACCATTCAACCACAATGGTTTTTGTCAGAGAGTTGAAGGCTATGGCAAAGCAAAGTGGCCTACGTGGATATTCTCGAATGAGAAAAGCTGAATTGATTACCTTACTCGGTTTGGAATATACAACAAACCCCAGACTGTTAGGGAACTCAAAGCTCAAGCGAGAAACAGTGGGCTGAGAGGTTATTCTAGAATGAGAAGAGCTGAATTGATCGCTTTACTAGATAATAATCAACCTGATGATGATGTTGATATTCAACATAATGACGATGATGAGAATAAACAACAAGAATTAATATTTGTACCCACATCCTCCGACGTTGGTAAATATCTAACAGGTTGGAAGATGGATATTAATTCCAACATGGATGTTAACAATATTAAGCCCATCATATCGAGTAAAATTAACGAGGAGTTAGATGATTTACATAGTATAAAATACCAGCTGACGATTAAAATGTTATTGAGTAAAAGTAACACAGACGATAGCACCTAATATACCGAACCATATTTCCGTAGCAATCAAGAAGTTATAACCGAATCCGATACTATAAACGCATCATTAGATACATCAATTCAGAGAATACAGGAAACTTTAGAACGTTGGACTTATAGAGGTTTGGGTTGGGGTGTGGATAAAATCGATAGTTTATATTTAGATATAGCAAATTATATGCCCTTCAAAGGTGGATCTTATATAGATTTACCCCCGTATTATAAGAAGAAAAAAGCCATAATTAACGTAAAAAATAAATCCGAGGACTGTTTAAGAATGATGATAAGATCTGCATTTTTTCCCGTAGATTCTAAAATTGCAAATAGACCTTCTAGCTATCCCCAAAACAACTCAACTTCGATGGTATAGGCGAACCTACACCAATATCACAAATTGATAAGGTGGAAAAGCAAAATAATTTAGCTATAAATGGTTTCGGACATTCTAAAGGAATTGTTGTACACAGGATAAGCTCTGCTCCGGAACATATCCCCAGAATCAATTCATTTATGATCGAAAAGATGGAAAATATCATTATACGTGGATAAAGAGTTTAAACAGGCTATTATACGATCAAACAAAACATAAAGAAAAGAAATATTTCTGCGAAAGATGCCTACATGGGTACAGCAGACAAGATCTATAAGAAGCGCATAAAGAAGACTGCAGAGGTGTTGGACAGAATGCTATCAGGATTGATATGCCTAAAGAGGGAAAAAATATATTAAAATTTGAACATTATTGTAATCAAATGCCAGTACCGTACGTAATTTACGCCGACTTCGAAGAGCTTATCAAACCCATAGAAAATACCAACCATAGCAATCAAGATAGTAGTTTTACGTACAAAACTCAAGAACATATTCCTTGTGGGTTTGGATATATAGTTGTAAGGTATGATGGGAAAACAAACACGCCCGTGATTTACAGAGGTCCCGATGCAGCGGGAAAGTTCCTAGAATATCTACAAAACGAAGAGAGAATAATAAGGGAAAATTTATTGTGTAAGAAACCCATGTGTATGACGAGGGATGATTGGAGGGCCCATAAGAAGTCAACGAGTTGTCACGTTTGTAATAAACCCCTGGATGGGGATTCCGTAAGAGATCATTGCCACGTCACGGGTAATTATCGGGGAGCCGCGCATAACGAGTGTAACTTGAAACTAAAAATGAATTCTCAAACAATACCCATCCCCGTTGTGTTTCACAACCTTAGGGGATACGATTCACATCTCATTATGCAAGCTATCTCAAAGACCGACAGCGGTTTAACGTGCATTCCTAACAATATGGAAAAATACATATCGTTCTCGTTGACTAAACCTATACATTATAGGGACAAGGATGGGAAATCTAGAATAAAGCAAAGTAATGGGCTTAGATTCATAGACTCCGTACAGTTTCTGTTATCTTCCCTGGACAATTTAGCTAATGCAAACAATCCCGATGACTTTGTGATAACAAATCAATATACCGTTAAGATAACTCGTCATTTGTTGCTGAGAAAAGATATATATCCTTACGAATATATGGATGATTGGTCTAGATTCGAAGAAACTGAATTACCACCCCTCGAATCATTCTATAGTAACTTAACAGAATCTAAAATAACAGATGCCGATTATGAACACGCTCTGACGGTCTGGGATAAATTAGGTTGTAAGAATTTAGGTGATTATCATGATCTGTACTTAAAAACCGATGTGCTGTTACTCGCCGATATATTCGAGATATTTAGAAAAACATGTTTAAAACAATACGGCTTGGACCCGGCATGGTACTATTCCAGTCCCGGACTATCGTGGGATGCATTGTTGAAGAAGACCGGCGTAGAACTAAAACTACTCACAGATTACGATATGCACTTGTTTATTGAGAAAAGATTAAGAGGTGATATATTGATGGCAGCTAAAAGGTATTCTAAGGCTAATAATAAATTAGTGGAAGGATACGATCCTAGTAAACCCGACACGCACATATTATATCTCGACGCTAACAATTTGTACGGATGGGCTATGAGTCAACCTTTACCCACGGGTGGTTTTGAGTGGGTCGATGATATCGAAGTGAATGATATCCATAATAATGATGCGAATATCCAAGTTCGTTACATAAAGATCATAACAGTTATCCCCTAGCTCCCGAAAGATTAATGGTTAATAAAGATTGGATGTTGGAATATCAACGCTCCTTAATGGGTAATAGTAGGTTAGCTAACGTAGAAAAACTCGTACCCAATTTGATGGATAAGACAAAATATATAGTTCACTACAGAAATCTCCAGTTGTATCTATCGTTAGGTAAGAAACTTAAGAAAATACACAGAGTTCTAAAGTTTGATCAAAGCCCTTGGATGGAGCCCTATATAAGGTTGAACACAGATTTAAGAAAGATAGCTACAAGCTCATGAATAACTCAGTATTTGGTAAAACTATGGAGAATCTAAGGAAGCGTGTTGATGTTAAATTAGTCAGATCTAAAGAGGAAGAAAGACTCAGGAAACTTATAGCCAGCCCGTCTTTTAACAGAAGCAAGATATTCGATAACGACTTAGCCGCGTTGCATATGCAGAAGAGTAATATAAAATTCAACAGACCGGTGTACGTCGGTATGAGTATTCTCGACTTGTCAAAACACTTAATGTATGACTTTTATTACAACGAACTTAAGAAGCAATACGGCGATAGATGTGAGGTGTTATATACCGACACAGATTCTTTATTGATGGAAATACAAACCGAGGATGTGTATAAAGATATGGCAGAAAAAATAGATATGTCCGACACGAGCGATTACCCAATAGATAATCCACTGCACAGCGTTGTAAATAAAAAGGTATTAGGTAAGATGAAGGATGAATGTGCTGGGACCCCTATAGCGGAGTATGTGGGATTAAGACCTAAGATGTATTCTATAAAAAAGTCTGATAATGGAGAGATAAGAAAAGCCAAGGGTGTTAAGAAGTATGTTGTAAAAAAGCATATCAAACACGAACAGTATAAAGAATCATTATTTAACGGTAGAACGTTCAAACACGAGATGAACTCTTTAAGATGTTACAATCATAGGATATATGGATTAAGAATGAACAAGACATCATTATCCCCCTCAGATACAAAGAGATGGATTGATAATGATGGTGTCACTACCTATGCTTATGGTTATGGTGGTAATACCGTACCGTCGGGAACTATGATCAACTCTTCTCGTACAAATGCCCTACCCGGGTCCATCTTGAAGATAATAAAGAATAGGCTCTCCTTCTTTCGTAACCAATCGACTAATGTTATATGTCTTAAGGGACCATATGGGATCGGTTGCGCGACGTAGGCCTCCTTCGAGTTCACCTGCCTGGTATAAATATCTTACCCTTACTCTATCCGGAAGTTTTCGTTCTTTGCCTCTCCTCGGTGCTGAAGATTCGGAAGTCACGGATTTCATTTTAATAGCATCGGATGGTTTCTTCCCTATTAATCTCGTTACTTCATTATTCAGCGCTGATACAACGGCTGATAATCGTGTCACCCATTCGGTTGATCTCAATCATTCCGATTTCATTTCGATCCCATACTGATAGCCAAACAAACGTTCTGCTAATGTCCTGTTAAATCCTTCGACGATAGTTTGACTGCGGTGGGCCTCTCTTTCACCACGCCTGATTTCGACATAGTGCTTTGTTAACAGTTTAGTTACCGATCCCATAAACTCGCGACCGGGATCTACTTGAAATAGCTTAGGCCATTTTAGTGGTCCGCGTTTATATATGCGACTCAGTGCATTAGCTACTTCTGTTGAATCTTTCGAGGTTAATGGCTCAGCCTCTTTGTATCGACTAGCCACATCCACTACTGTTAAAGCGTATTTATACGTTTTGCGTTTTACCTTATCGTGGGGAAGCAACAAGAGGTCAGCCTGAAGAACTTCATTCGTTGTAAAAATATCAAACTTCTTCCTCGGTATATAACGCTGTGCCGGTAAATATATCTGCCACATCGCTTGTTTCTTTAACCAATCCTTGGCCACATCTTTAGATACCTTAGACGCGGTGGCTAATTTTTTTATTGCTCCTACACCTTTCCAATATCCTTGTGGGCTATAGTAAATTTTATCCATTATTAATTAATATTGATGTTTCTTTTAAAACGACTTTCGTTGAATCTCATCATCATTTTTATACTAATAGAAGCAATGATTGGCCCCAGGTATTGGTGAGCTAGACCCAATTTAACTTAATCTTATGACTATCATTGAATCGCATAATCATTTTGGCATAAAAAATGCCACCTGTAGTAGCAGTATAGGTATATGAATCCGGCTCCAGTGGAGTTGCGGCAGAACCCCCATTACCTATACTACTACTTTGGCCATGTACATACTGACCCATTTGGCTGGGTACCATGCATAACATGCATGATATTAAAGATTCCTAAACATGGTCTGTCTTTGTGAGAGATGGTCCATATATAAATCAATAACCTTTCACGTTATTGTCTTAACCAGAACATGAACGTGGCCAGTGGGACAGACTATAGGTCATTGCAGACGATCAAACTACAATTTGATCAAACAGTTTATGACAAGTTGAACAACTATAACATGATGGTGAGAGGTGATTCACTGTATACGATCAAACAGTTGACAAATGGCAGTGTATTTATTGTTGAGCAGTGATTGTGACTGTTACATTGTATCTGTTGAGATTCAGTGGGCGCTCATTGCATTGTGTTTGGACAGTGATCAGTTGTCAGTAGTGTTATTTAATAAAAGCAGTTTTTAGGAAGTGAATATATTTAGATGCTAGTGTGATATGTAAAGTTCCAGTATACTGTGGACTGATGTGGAATATTCTGTAATGTTCTTGTGCCCCTAGACTGGTGAGGGCACTGTGTATAAATTTCCAGTAGCTGGTTAGACCCCTTGGTATATAAAGGGACAAGAGCTTAACTCTCAAATCTCACACACAATTCATCCCATCAAGACCAGCTTTCGTGTGGAGATCACTTACCACCCCGGATTCCCTGCCTAGGCAATCTCGGAAGTTTGACCACCATTGCTGCTGGGTGAATATATATTATTATCACTGACTTTTGCTGTCACCACTTTGTATTGGATACTGACCACTGCCATCACATCATATATTGCCATTGAATATTGTACTGCCATTGAATATTGTGCTGCCATTGTGGTGGCTGTGCAGTAATTTGTGTTGATTTGTAAACCTAGTTAATTTTGTAATACCATTTGTTGGTTGGTTGTTGGTTTCACACTAATGTAAGCAGGTGCAATCAATATTTTGATATTTTCCCCATTCCGTTAAGTTGTGCATTTTGATTGTTATTGCCTGGCCCAGTTTTGCATAAACACCCATCAACATGCACGCTGCCTAACTTTGGTTACATTCCGACTCAAAAATATTCCTTAAATAAATATTCTACCATGAATTTGGAATTTACTCGATTCTGATTGGTCAATCAGAGGCTATTAAATCACAATAAATCCTCTCTGATTGAAACAGCTGGTTTGACGGCCGCATCACCGCGGACACTAATATTCATAGAATAGTACTATTTTCAGTCATTGTCGGTAGGCATATTTAAATAATTATATCTACAATTACAGGTTACAAAATGCACAGATGCGGTTACTACAATATTCAAAGGATGTGTGGCAATACATTTCGTGCAGAAAAACACGACAGAAATCAACAAAGGGAATGTATTTACGTTTTGGAGACAACAGAAAGCTTGGAATTTTGGCGCTTTTCTATATACGACTGTGACATCATATCTTTTGCGTCACAATGAGCGAAATGATGTCATAATGGTGACGTGCGATGTAGAGCGAAAGCCTTGCACAGCTTGCTTTGTTTTCTTTAGGGATGCCTACCTCATGTTAGCTTACCAAGTTGCCGTGCTTATATGCTTTCAATGCCTGTCATATGTTCGAGTGAAGTATTACGGTGTCAACAAACTGCTTGAGTATATATATATACGGCACCATATTTTGTTCGGTGATTCCGTAATTCAGATCGATAACCCACTCAAAAAAACTGAACTCAACCCATGCCGCTTCACTCAGTATATTTGCTAACACCAAAGAGTTCGCATTATATTTAGTCATGGTAGAATGGAGATAAACATACTGTGTTTTCAATGTAAAGCTAGGTTACCTGTAGATTTAACCGCGCTACATTTAACATTTGAAACCTCACGCTGCGCGTTCGGTTCCAAATTCAATTTAGCGGGGTTTAATCTACAGGTAACCTAGCTCTACATTGAAAACACAGTATGTTTATCTCCTAATTTTATTATACATTCCGCCTCAAATATATTCCTTAAATATATATTATATTATACATTCCGCCTCAAATATATATTTTAAGTAAGTATTTTAATAATCACAATAGTTATTCCTCTGCTAAATAATGATGTGTTGTGACCTTGTACATACCGGTAGGTATTTAGCTTTGTCGCAGGATAGTCTGGTGTTTAATATAAAGTTAGACTTTAGTGTACCACAAAGTCAAGTTTTCCGCACTTCGCTAGCGGTATTTGTATGTTTACGAGTTGATTGATAATGTCAAACACTGTAAGATACTGTCTATATTGTTATTGGCACAAGTTTACTGCACCATGTAAGACATAAGGCTGACCAGCGTACTGCTGTGTTGCCGGTAAATGAAGCCTCGTACATTATGTTTAGCTAGCATGATTAGAGTTAAATGTCTGTAGCAAGATGGCATTTAATTTTTGTGAGTGAATGTTGATGTATATTATCAGGTAGCATCCTTAAGTCAGTGGTAGTCGTGGTAGTATTGTCGGGTATTTTATAGAAGTTATAGGCCTTAACTTTCATGTAGGTGAATAGCAGCACCAGAGGTCAAAGGTCAGATGTCATAGAGGTTATGGCGTTATGCTCTGTATCAATATTTGGCAGGTTTTTTTAACCAGCATGTAATGTTTACTGGTATTATCATGATTATGTAGCTGGTACTTTGAATTGTATTGTCATTAATATCACAATATTACACTATTGTTTATCATTACATCAAGTTGATACTTTTAGATATGGTTTGTTTTGTCAGTATTGTTACTTCAGGCAGATAACGGTAACACCATTGATACATATATCAGTATTATTGTATTCTGAGTATCATAGAGTACTATGTCAGAATTTATTTGTCAGTTATTTGATGCTCAGGCATTATCAAATTGTTTTTATGTTTTCAGGTTTTTGAGGCAGAGGCAACCCTGTAATTCACCAACCCTCCTTGTCTTTAAACTAATAAACAGACATTAAGTGGAAGTGATGTGTGTATAAGGTATAAGGTGGACCTGGCTACACTAAGTTCATCTACGTACAGATTTCTGCGTTAACATATTGTTTCAATTAAGGAATCTACACGTTACACAGTTTAGGACAAGTTGACCTCATAACATGATGGTGGGGCGGTGAGTCACTGTACACGATCAAACTGTTTAGGACAAGTTGACCTCATAACATGATGGTGAGGCGGTGAGTCACTGTACACGATCAAAATGTTTAGGACAAGTTGACCTCATAACATGATGGTGGGGCGGTGAGTCATTGTACATGATCAAACTGTTTAGGACAAGTTGACCTCATAACATGATGGTGAGGCGGTGAGTCACTGTACACGATCAAAATGTTTAGGACAAGTTGACCTCATAACATGATGGTGGGTCGGTGAGTCACTGTACACGATCAAACTGTTTAGGACAAGTTGAGCTTACAACAACATGGTGGGACGGTGAGTCACTGTGAGTCAACAAACGGAAACTTATTTTCTTATACCTGGCTGAGGACTTGTTTCGTGATGCTGACCGACTGTCCTTGTTGCTCAGCTTTGAATCGGGACGGCTTGAAGGCTGCAACATTTGCAAGAAGTCAATCAACAAACTTCATACAACATGTGGACATGTCTTGTCTAAACCCTATCATTCTGTCTTGCAACTGCAGGTCATATTGAGTGAATATTGCATTTCTGTTTTCGTAAACAGTACTTGAGGTATAGAAACTCAGTGATTCTTTTTTTGGCTGTTACCTCATAAGCAGTTTGTCTTCTATGATAATAAACATAATAACTACTGTAGTATGTCATGTTCCATTGTCATATTTCCCTGATATGAGTGATTTCCAATTAAATGACACTCAGAAATATATATACCACTTAAAGATTGCTAAGGATCAAGTTTTGATGACATAAAAAAATCATCCAATGAAATAATAAGGATTGAAATATTTTGGAACACAATTCTTGTTATGGACCTCAATTTCATGATGAACAGACAGGCACATGCAGTCATGGCAGCAAAGTACACATGGTGCTTGAAAATCTGTGTTTGGATGTATCATCACAGAATCATTGCACATCATTATCAGAGAGGGCAAAAACATTTGCAACTGAGGATTGCAACAACTGAATGCACTTGTGCCCCTTCAGGTTCAACGACCAAAGAAATAGACAGATGCATGATCATGCTTGAAAACGTCTTTGGTGTCAGGAATGTATACCAGGGGCTTCTTGTTATCAGTTACCCAGCTACATTGTACATGCAGGTGGTCAACAGGGTTCAACCACTCAGCAGGAAGACAGATTTCTCCTGATTACAGCAAGACATCATCACTTCGTCACTGCCACCACACTCCTTGCAGAATGCCCAGGCTGGTCTCCGGTAAAGGAGGGCATGCATTCACATCCAACTGACCCGACATCTCAGGCTGGTCTCCGGTAAAGGAGGCCATGCATTCACATCCAACTGACCCGACATTTCAGGCTGGTCTCCGGTACAGGACGGCATGCATTTGCATCGAACTGACCCAACATCTCAGGCTGGTCTCCGGTAAAGGAGGGCATGCATTCACATCCAACTGACCCAACATTTCAGGCTGGTCTCTGGTAAAGGACGGCATGCATTCACATCCAACTGACCCGACATCTCAGGCTGGTCTCCGGTAAAGGAGGCCATGCATTCACATCCAACTGACCCGACATTTCAGGCTGGTCTCCGGTACAGGACGGCATGCATTTGCATCGAACTGACCCGACATCTCAGGCTGGTCTCCGGTAAAGGAGGGCATGCATTCACATCCAACTGACCCGACATCTCAGGCTGGTCTCCGGTGAAGGAGGGCATGCATTCACATCCAACTGACCCGACATCTCAGGCTGGTCTCCGGTAAAGGAGGCCATGCATTCACATCCAACTGACCCGACATCTCAGGCTGGTCTCCGGTAAAGGAGGCCATGCATTCACATCCAACTGACCCGACATCTCAGGCTGGTCTCCGGTAAAGGAGGCCATGCATTCACATCCAACTGACCCGACATCTCAGGCTGGTCTCCGGTGAAGGAGGGCATGCATTCACATCCAACTGACCCGACATCTCAGGCTGGTCTCCGGTAAAGGAGGGCATGCATTCACATCCAACTGACCCGACATCTCAGGCTGGTCTCCGGTGAAGGAGGGCATGCATTCACATCCAACTGACCCGACATCTCAGGCTGGTCTCCGGTAAAGGAGGCCATGCATTCACATCCAACTGACCCGACATCTCAGGCTGGTCACCGGTAAAGGAGGCCATGCATTCACATCCAACTGACCCGACATCTCAGGCTGGTCTCCGGTAAAGGAGGCCATGCATTCACATCCAACTGACCCGACATCTCAGGCTGGTCTCCGGTGAAGGAGGGCATGCATTCACATCCAACTGACCCGACATCTCAGGCTGGTCTCCGGTGAATGAGGGCATGCATTCACATCCAACTGACCTGACATCTCTGTTTAGAACTGGTTGTAGTTGGATTAACGAATTTGATCACCATTGCACTCAACAAACCTAATAAAATTAATAAATTAAAAGTAAATTGACACACTTGCTTGTGTATTATCTCGGTATTCATCTTTACAAGTTCCCTTATGTGTCTTCTATGGAAAAGGCTGATCTTACCTCTGGTAACACAGCGTCACGTCATACTAGAGTAGAAGGGCTGATCTTAAATTTGTAACACAGCGTCATGTCCTACTAGAGTAGAAGGGATGATCTTACCTCTTGCAACACAGTGTCATGTCCTACTAGAGTAGAAGGGCGGATCTTACCTCTTGCAACACAGCGTCACGTCATACTAGAGTAGAAGGGCTGATCTTACCCCTTGTATCACAGTGTCACATCATACTAGAGTAGAAAGGGCTGATCTTACCCCTTGTATCACAGTGTCACATCATACTAGAGTAGAAAGGGCTGATCTTACCCCTTGTATCACAGCGTCATGTCATACTAGAGTAGAAAGGGCTGATCTTACCCCTTGTATCACAGTGTCACATCATACTAGAGTAGAAAGGGGTAAAAAACCTACCTTCCTTTGTGTATCTTCATTTTGACCGGTAAGGTCTTCATCAAATTCCCTGTGGAGAATATAAATCTCACTGTATTATTAAAGTTTATATAAGAAAAGATATAAAGTAAACAAAATAGCATCTAAAACCAGTGTTGCGAAAGTTTTTTTGCCATTTTGTGCAAAATCTTTTAAAATCTTATGAGTGCACTTTTGTCCAAGACAAAGGGGTATCGAGTATAGAGTGCACCTTTCTCCAACAATTACAGCTGTGTAGAAGGGTGTGTCAATATGAACGCCCACATGCTTTTGATGTCTTTTCCCCAACACAAAGACTTACCGTGAGCACCTAAAACCAGAAATACCATGTCAACAAACCTGTACTGAAGTAATGCAATATAATCCTGTTATAACACTAATACAATATATCTGGTTATTAAAAGTGTTCGATGTACATCTGGACTTGTGATTGTAATCTATTCTATTTTTTTCTTTGATTACAAAATTCATTCAATGTTGTTAACATTAATTTCTGCGCTATTAAGTGTCTAAACTGACCCAAATGACTGATATTTACAGCAACCATTATTGGATTATTGCTATTGCCACCTTGAAACCAAGTTCCGGTGACAGGATGGCTTTACACGGACTAGTTACAAACGGTATGACCAGTAAATAAGCCTGACCACCTACCTACCTCTAGTAAGTATATGTCAACAACACGCAGCCAAGATGGAACCTCAGAAAGGTTGTTATTTTACAATCAACAACAAGACAACATTAAACCACGGATTAATCAATGGCTCGCATAGATTTCATTATTTTTCCCCAAAACACACATTCTCATCATGATTATTGTTACACTTTCTGTCAATGAAGTATTTATTGCAGAAAGTGTTCATTCTGCTTATGATCATTATTATTTTCATTATATAAAAGCTGCAATCAAAATAACACAACATTAGAATATATTCTTATGGTAAAATAATAGTATCAATTACTATTTCTTCTGATCCTTGAATCAAAATTCTTTTCAGTCACATTATCAAAATCTGGCTTTTCTTCAGACATGCACGGTATGTCATAACCAGAATATACAAGAGGGACTGGAGGGATCTAACATCTCGTAATCTTTGGACAGTTAACAGTTGTTTGTGGGTGCCTAATAAATCTAAAGCCTTTACCAACCTAAAAATTAAGTAAACATTGTAACCGAATCAACTTAAAAGGACAAATTCAGAAGACGTCAGGGACATGAGCAAATGTGTGATAACCTTCCACTGAATTACCATTATATTTGCATCCTGTTTCCGCTTGTGGAGTCACCAGATGACCTTTCAAATTATCTTTCGGACCTGACATCAGTTGATGAAGATTTGAATTATGAACACTGTTAACTTAAAAGCACCTGTTCCACGGACAGGAATGCGTTCCAGGATGCTAGGCTGGTAGACAGAACCCCTATCTCATGGCCCATACAGGATCCAAACATGGGAGTAGACAGCTGTGCATGACGGTAGCTGTCTGTGATGGTGGACTTCAACCATCCACGGACCATGGCTTTGTGATATCAGTTACTGTCATGCAAGACATAAAAAGCCATCTCCTCTGTCTGCTGTGAGGTTCCATACTGTTAGACAGAACTGAAGAGCTTGGATCTGGATGAGGTGACAAATTTGGAGTACCTGGAAGTTTGCATCTCATGAACAAGAACTTCCAGGCATGATGATGGACACTGTGTAGACTGCCGTAAATGACATCTGATCTGGGTTGGTGGAGATGGTCTTCACATCCCGACAGTTTGAAAAGTTGTCCAGAAGTAGTGGAAAACTTTTTGGGAAACCCATGTGCAAGCTGGCCATACTGGTGCTATGACCATGACCATGTTGTCCATGCCTTCTAAAAACTCTGTTTATGAGCAAAGGAGGGAAAGGCGTACACAATATCGGAGGTCTGACTTGTTGTTCAGACGTGTCCCACACTAATGTTATCCAATGCAAAATATGTAAGTGAAGAGACTAATGCCCTGCAGATGAGCTACTACCATGACGAGCTTCCAACCTGCAGCTGTTTAAGTCTGTCCAGTCAAACAAACATGAAGTCCCGCTCATTAAATCAATCAATCTGGTTAACCTTCCTCTTACCTCTGGATCGTGTGTGGTCACAAAAATCAAGAATAGGGATAAGAGGTGCTAAAAACATTAAATACCCTTCAACAAGTTTTCCTGACAGGCCCATCAGGGCAACTTATGGCGGTGAGATTTTTACGATAGAAAGAAAAGCCGTATTCTTGTGGTGTCAACCTCGTGTTGTTTATGGGCGGGACATAAATGATGTAAAACGTCACTTGTCTGATCATGTGACTTTCCATATATGGATGTAGTACAAAATCCGCTACCATAGGGATGGATATAGCATTAGTTATAATCCCTTGTCCTCTTCTCAACTGGACAAACTTGTCCCATCTCTTGTCATATATAAGGGAGTATGAAGGTCTCCATGATCTTGCCACAGCTACTGAGGCAAGCTCAGAGTATTCGGATGTCTGCATTTTCTGCGTGATAACTTCCAAGCAGTTAGATGTAGGCTGGACAGATTGTTGTGGAAAATGCTGGACTTGAGTTGTCGTAACAGATCTCGACGGAGAGGTAATGTGATAGGTTCTTCCATTAGTAGTCTTAGTAATCTGGGGAACCACACTCTCCATATTGGTGCTATCAGGATTATCATGCAATCCGTCTCATCCACATTGTGGTGACTTTGTCTAGGAGAGACCCCAGTGGGAATGCGTATGCAAACAGATCCGTCCAATACATCGATAATGTGTCGATCTGGTGAGCTCTTGGGTCAGGAACTGGACTGACATAAACAGGAAGTTGGTTGTTCTGGCATTTCGCAAATAGATCCATGTGTGGCGTGTCCCATAATGTGGTTATCCAAGCAAAGATCTGGGGATGTAAGGTCCATTCTGTTGCCACTATTCCGGGAAGATCCATGGGCCTTGGCAGCTAGGCTGATAGTTGATGTTTGGAATCTTTCCGTAGTGTCTTGTCTGACTTCATCCGTTACACGTCCCAATTTCCCGTTGAATGTTGTCAAAGCCGATATTGGTTGTGACATTATCAACCTCTTGGTTTGGTTAGAAACAGCTTTAGAACAGATCTGAGATAGCAGTTGTTGACGCTGTAGCCATAATAGTTGTGAAGACATCCTTGAGAGGAGAGTAAGTCTTCTTGCATCCTGACTATAGTGTCTAGTAGGCTGTGAATGAGTACGACTTGATCAGTCTTAATAGTCATAGGCGTGTCTCTGGTTATGCCTTCATAAGATGACCATAATGGTGGAATCATCTGTCTGATTTCTACAACAAACCAGTTGATATAAGTGCCAATGTCCATTGAGTATCTGGAAACAGATGACAGATCGTTAATCTGTGAAGCAGGTGACGTGACTTTAGTACTAGTCTTGTGAAATCTTCGTCCATACTTGGAAAATCCGGAAGTGGAGCATCGTGCATCCTGTATAACATCCGCTTCAATGGAGGTAAGGGTAGTCATTCATCATGTCTGAGCTTGTGTAGACTTTACAACATCTGGTCTACTACCTTGCCTGCATAGCTCAGCCAAGGCAATGTCTGGTGGATGTGTTGATACAATGTAGGAGCATGACATCCCCCACATTCCGGCATCTGGGGTAGCGAATTCTCTGTCACAGGAGGTTGGAGTATAGGCATGAGGTGGTATATGACCTCTCTGAGTTCCACGAAAGTATAACGCTCCGAATAATCCGGCTGGGGTGAGTCATGAGTCTGGTCTTCAAAACACTCTGTTTCTGACTCTGAGTGTCAGAGGGTAGCTCCCGTGGGGGGTTGGATAAACGTAGTAGTCCACAGCGTCTACCCCGTTGGGTCCGTCCTCTTCCGGTGTCTAGGACTCCGGTATGATTAAAGTCAGTACAGCTTGCGATGGTGTGTGTGTTGCCGTGGATGGCTGGGTTTGCCGTGGACGGCTGGGCCATGGATACTGTGCGGTGCCCGTACAGTGTTGTCTCACAGTAGGGAAAAGACTGCTGGCTTATATCCGGCTGGTTGATTGGCTGGTTAGTACGGTCGGCTGATGAAGGCCCTACGGCTGTGTGCATTGAATTACAGATGGCAGTCCCCATGTGGTCTCGTGACCAGGAGACTTATCTTCGCCAGAGCTATCTCGTTTGCACTCTTCATATTCTCCAGTTCTTTGTCTAGGGCTGAGGATCTAGCCTCAAGCATAGTCTTCATCATCTCCTGCTGTTCACTAAAAATTTTTTGGATTAGACTCATAGAGAGTGCAGGAGATGGTTGATCAACTGGAGTTGGAGGACCTGGGGTGGAGGCAGATGTGTTGGCTGTGATGACCTCCACATTCTTCTTGGCTGCCTTGCGCCTCTTAGCCTTGGTCATAGCCTCGGCTATTTAGATGAAGGTTTTTTGGATGTGTTGGCGCACTGCTCACATCTCTTATCCTCCATGCAAGTCGTCCCTCTGCACTTAGTGCAGTTACCATGAGGATTTCCCGTGATCATGACTCGACCACACTTCTTGCACCTGGGAGTAGAGAGAGATTCCATTACGACCTCACAAACACCTAGCACCAATTATACACATGTGCGTGCGATCGTCACTCCAGAAGCAGCTATCAATATCTACTTATGTGTCTGTTATTATAGAAAACTATTAGAATAGTCTTAGAGTAATGTGACTTACTACCAAGGGCTACATCGTTACTACTATTACAATAGGTGTTGACTCTAGCACACACAGGAAAAAAGTGAGGGTCCCCCCATTGCATACTCATAGCTTGGGTGGTTACGATGCTACTTGGAAACAACTAATAGTGAGTGATTGACAGTGAGGAGGACGTCTGTTGAAAATCGGAAAATTTTAGTTAGTGTGACTGAAGCCAAAATACAGGATTTCTGGCAGAGATGTAGTAGAGGTAGAGATTTCGTAAAATTATATCTGTCGATGCCCAGTTGACAGGACACATGCTTTGCAAATCCTGCACGTTGAAATCGAAGTTGTTTACAAACCAGATGTCTAGTTAGTTGCCCGATTTTGATTGGATTTTGCATAAACTCATGAGTCCAGCCAAAATGTACTCTAGAATTCAATCCTAGTTGGGTAAGGTTGGAAACTGGACTTTTACAGTCAGTTAACGCCCTTGCCTTGGCAAGATGGTTGATGACATCATAATACACTTTGCAGTCAAACATATGGTGAAGAGAAAACATGTTTTGACATTGTGTACAAGAAATTAGTGTTCAAGTTCAAATGAAGGATAGTATTGACATAGTTGTGTTCATGCTGTTTATCATAAATCCTAGGGCTGTTACAATTCACTTGCATATTCGGTGAACCAAACTGTATCCGTTCATCAACTGAATTTGTTATTCGTTGTCAGTAGAATCAAATATATATATACGAAAAAAAATATAAAAGAGTGTTTTTTACATGAAGTTGTCTGTTATTTATTGAAGCAATATATGCCAAATGGAATACATACAAGCCACGCAGTAGTCTGTTGTGTGGGCCATCTACACCTCAACCTCAGTTAAAAGGCTGATTTTCTATAATGCTCATAAATTATTTAGGACCCCAAAGCTAGCGTTGTAGCGAACAATCACTGTATTTTTCACAGACTATTATAAATAATACATCAGCTGCTGACTTGTTGTATTCATGAATATGTATCTCTGTATTCGTAATACCTCGTATTTGCCTCATAGTATATTCGTTGCAGCCCTAATAAAAACACTTTCCTTCTAAAAGTAAACCAATTAGCGACGTCTGTTAAGTTGTGTTATAGCTAAAATCTAACAAAACATTATGTAACATATTCACATGCTTTGCTTCATGGTGGTGTAGGTTAGGTAGGGCAGTTCCTATACAAAGCCACCACAGAAGGTACCACATCTCTGGTTTGCATGTACGTGTAACTTTGTAAAAGGGCAAGTAAACACAACATAGCAACTTTGCAGAATTTAATGCTTTCAGGCATACTTTTTTAACATACATTTCAACAATAGTAAGCTCATTATTAAAAGAAACATAATTTCCAGATGTGTAAAGCTAACAACGACACCAACCCTTGTTTCACCATAGGACCACCTCTCCAGTGGCTGTACTCGCCACCTTTTCTTAACACAACAATGTTTGTTTTATGGGTGTTAACTTCCACGCCCCTTGATTTTGAAAAACAAGAGTTGTCAGAAGAAGATAAATCCCGCCGGCCCCCACAAATTCAAAAGAACAAATCATCTGACTGTTACTTTAAGTCCAACTTGATGAGAGAATTTCTATCTAATCTGTCTGTCTGTATACAAGAGACGCTATTGATCTATCTAAACTATTCCATGGAACTGGGATTTGGAACTTTGTATTCCTATGTCAGGTACACACCACTATGAACAGAGTCAAAATCAAACTTGTCGTCATGGACACAGAAAATAACTAAAATAAAAAATTCCATAATAGCAAGAGGCACCAGTTGCCGATCTGGTCCTGGTGTGTGCACACAAACACACAACTATGGACAGAGTCAAAGTCAAACTTGTTGCCATAAAAAGTGAATTAAAATATAAATTCTAAACACACCCATGTAGCAAAAGGCACCATTTGACAACCTGGTCTGTGTGTGTGTAAAGTGTCATGAAAAAATACCTATTAGTTTTAGAGATATAGTCCGAACAAACACACAACTATGAACAAGAGTCATTGTCAAACATGTTGCCTTGGATTGGATATTGAAATAATATATTTTTATTGAATTCCTAAATAGCAAAAGGCACACTTCAAACCTTGATTGATACATGTAGCAAGTTTAGATGAAAAATGTTGACTTGTATTTTAATTCTGCCCCGTTTCATCTAAGTCTAACTTGTTTCAATGGAAACAGGAAAAAATCAAATTTTGAAAAATTCCTAAAGAATAAAAGTCACCACTTCAGCCGTTGGTGAATACATGTACAAGGTTTGGATGAAAAGTCTTTCACAGTTTCCATGTTGGGCTCTTGAAACGACACATGTGAAGTGTTTGAAACAATTTTAAAACCCAAGAAGACAGTCGTGCAGGTGACCCATAAGTGTTGCCTGCCCATCTTCAAAGTTACCTGCCGATATTCAGACATTATAAATATTTTAAAAAAAGATTTAGATGAAATAATGCAAACAATTACCAGAGTCTTAAAATTATCTGCTAGACAGTCGGGTAGGCAGAGAAATTTCATGCAGCCTGACAGAAAAGTTACCAGCAACGGGCAGGCAGGTTTTTTTGACACTGCATGTGTGTCATCGTACCTTGATGGCTTATTGCACATACTAACCATAAACAGTTTGTCTCACATGGGACAAAACTACTCCAGCCTACATATCTTGGAGAAGTTTCAATGCATGTGTCACTTACTTGAGGAAATCCTCTGTGTTAATGTTATCCAGCAGACGCGACTTGGACAAGGCAGCTTCCTGATCTCGCTGCAAGGAACAAACATGGGGCACCTTCAATCCATTATTTCATGTGGCAGAACTGAAACGTTCAATATGACTAGGCTTTTCAAAACCATTCAAACATAATGCAGCACTCCTGGGATGAAACGGTATAGCATCCCTCTGGAGAACCGGGAGGTGACTGGGGTATAAGGGTATAACATCCCTCTGGGGAACCGGGAGGTGACTGGGGTATAAGGGTATAACATCCCTCTGGGGAACTGGGAGGTGACTGGGGTATAAGGGTATAACATCCCTCTAGGGAACTGGGAGGTGACTGGGGTATAAGGGTATAACATCCCTCTGGGGAACCGGGAGGTGACTGGGGTATAAGAGTATAGCATCCCTCTGGGGTACCAGGAGGTGACTGGGGTATAAGGCTATAACATCCCTCTGGGGAACTGGGAGGTGACTGGGGTATAAGGATATAGCATCCCTCTGGGGTACCAGGAGGTGACTGGGGTATAAGGGTATAACATCCCTCTGGGGAACTGGGAGGCGACTGGGGTATAAGGATATAGCATCCCTCTGGGGTACCAGGAGGTGACTTGGGTATAAGGGTATAACATCCCTCTTGGGAACTTGGAGGTGACTGGGGTATAAGGGTATAACATCCCTCTGGGGAACTGGGAGGTGACTGGGGTATAAGGCTATAACATCCCTCTGGGGAACCGGGAGGTGACTGGGGTATAAGGCTATAACATCCCTCTGGGGAACTTGGAGGTGACTGGGGTAAAAGGATATAGCATCCCTCTGGGAAACCAGGAGGTGACTGGGGTATAAGAGTATGACATTCTTCAGAGGAACCAGGAGGTGACTTGGGTATAAGGGTATAACATCCCTCTGGGGAACTGGGAGGTGACTGGGGTATAAGGGTATAGCATCCCTCTGGGGAACTAGGAGGTGACTGGGGTATAAGGCTATAGCATCCCTCTGGGGAACCGGGAGGTGACTGGGGTATAAGGCTATAGCATCCCTCTGGGGAAATGGGAGGTGACTGGGGTATAAGGATATAGCATCCCTCTGGGGAACCGGGAGGTGACTGAGGCATAAGGATATGGCATCCCTCCTGGGGCTGCACTCACATAGGTTGTGCCACTCTTGTTGGCACCCACAGTTTCAGTGGACAGATCAATTATATGGTCTTCCACCATTATTTCATGCTTAACTTTAATGAAACTGTGTATCTGGGTTATCTGTATCAATAATTACATGCACTTGGGTGATGCCATATTGTAAAGCACATGTATCAGCAAGTGAGGACCAGAGTAGTTTCCCTTGCCCCATGAAACTGGATAGCTATTTCAGTTTTGAAAGTCACTTGTTTTGTACAGAAATGGCTTTAAATGTACAGGATAGAAAGTTTTTTTATGTTGTTTTTTTCTTTCTGTATTTTTCAACAAAATATCAGAAGTTAAAAAATAATCTGAAATTTGATTTTAATGTTTTTCTTATTTTCTTTTTTTTGAAAGTGCAGCGTATCATTAAAGGGATAGTACCTTGACAATTCTGTGTGTTTTTTAATCAAGCATGAAATAATTTTTAAAGTGTGATGTCACGTGCCCGATACATTTCTCAAACCAAAACAATAGAGCTCCACACACAGAAGCCGACAATGTAAGCAGAGTAAACTGGCTTCATTCTTGGTTTATTAATAGAGGGAAATTGGAGAGAAAGCTTGTGTGTTGTTCTTACGACTGAGCTATAAAATACTAATAGCCAGCTTGATTACATTAGAAGCCAGTGTTTGTCAAAGCCTAGATTACAATATACGAGTAAATATGCCTCAGTGATATGAAGCCAATCACTCTCCTACCCAGTGTTCCTTGTGGCCAGCCGAGTACCTCGGTCACATCTTACATAGTCCATTCATGTATTTCTCAACTGTTTCATTTTGGATGAGTCTACACAATCAGGTAAATAAACATCATGAAACATTAAATTTCATTGAGAAAATATCCTAAAACAAATTTTGTTTATTTCCATTTGCTCATTTATCCTCCGCGTCCTGTCATGGAAGCTCTATGGAGAGCTAGCGATATGGTTACGTTGAGGTGAATTGTAATGCACCTCACTGTAGAGTTGTAGAAGCATATCTATATAATTATGCAAACAATATGTATAGCGCACCAAAAAGCTTGCGTTAATGCCTGTCTGTTCTTATTTCAGACTAAGTGGGTTTGTTTACAAACAAGAGAAAGGTTTGGTCACGTGATAAGGCTACACCTGCAGTGTGGTCACCGGAGCAGGAACGGAATAAGGCAAGCAGAGCCGAGTAGGCTTGGGGGTTATTGGCTACTGTTTACAAACAAAGCTGCAGAATGGTCGATGTACTGTCCCTTTAAGCTAAGACATAACAAAATCGTCGCCTCAGTGCTATTTTGTCTGTCTGTGATACTCTTGCTTTCCTTGTTGTACCTTGCTGGTATTCAGAATTAGTATTCAGTATTAAAATAATTATACTTTGACAAATCTAGATCAGTAACAGCATGACAATGCATTGAATTTTTGTATTTGACAAAATGTAATGCAAATAACCAGTGCATTGCCATAGCACTTCACTCTTGTTCCAAATCTACATACAGTTGTGGATAATAGCCATTTTGTTTTTGATTTTTTATTGTAATTAAAATTTTGAAGCTATCAAGTCCTTATGTCAACTATTGACATTTTATCTGGATATATTGCCTCATGCCACAGACAACTGCAATGCATGGATAGGAGACTCAAACCTTATACCCTGACCACTTACCATGACTTGCTCTGCTTCACGTACTAGGGTAGCAGTCTTGGCTTCAAGTTCCTCATTTAGTCGTCTGCAACAAAGTGTACGACTTTAAGTTTAGATCAACTGAAATTCCAGAAATCCTCCCAGACTGTTTCTGAGGCCAGAACATCCTGGATAATGCTTGACCTGTGATCATGGTAATACTGGCTTTTGATATACATGTATGTACATGTAGGGGAGACCGGGGTGCTTTGGGACACGGTGTGCATTGGGACACCCCCCAAAACTGCTGTTTATAGGTGTACAATCACATGATCATTGACACTAAAGGAAGTGACATCATACACCGTGGCACTTTTTGTAGCAGGGGTGGATTATAGCTTATACTTTCACTGCAGACATTACTGCACAACTTGTTAGTTCCTGATTTTCCAAAGGTGTCAAAATGATGAGCTATCACTTTAACCACTATGCTACCCCACACACCCATTGCACTAATGGTTAAAGTCTTAAACTACAAGGAAAAGTCACCAGTCTTTCCTGAATGTTCCTGATCTTATGTTAAATTCGAACCCTCTAACCATCAAATTTTGGCACAATATATACCAGTTTAATTAGTTTTTGAAATTTTAGTCACTGTCATTTGACTACTGACTACTTGATAGTGATAATTTTTTATGATAATCAAATGTAACCTGGGTTTTATGGAGGACTATCTAAATCTGCTGAGCATTTAACAAACAATATGACATGAAATTGTCACAATTAGCATTAGTGCCTACCGGTATTTTTTTTCACACATATCTAGAAGAGGAACTGGGGTATGTATTTGAGACAGGAATAGTCTCCCCTGTCAAAGTTTATGTTTATGGTATTGCCTTTTATTGGCACAATATTTAAAAAAGCAGCTGGGTTGAGGGCAGACAACTCTCCCTTACAACATGAAGGTCGTTGTGAGATACACTCTTGCTGATGCTCTAACAGAGAAATGTGACTGTGATAAAATTATGCTTCATATGCGGTATATCTTATGACCTTGAGCTTTCAATTTTTCATGAAATGTGCCAAAAGAATTTGAGGCCATTTGGAGTGAGTGAGTGAGTATGGTTTTACGCCGCTTTTAGCAATATTCCAGCAATATCACGGCGGGGGACACCAGAAATGGGCTTTACACATTGTGCCCATGTCGGGAATCGAAACCGGGTCTTCGGCGTGACGAGCGAACACTTTAACCACTAGGCTACCTGACCGCCCCGAGGCCATTTGGAAGAAGTCCATACAAGAATAATATCTAATGTCATTAATCTTTGTGCAGTCAGTCTCAGAGAGATCACTGGTGGCAGAGAGGGCAGCCCCAGTCAAAGTCCAACAAAACCTTCAAGCATTCCTGTTTCAGATATGTAGGTTGACTCTGATGACTTTATATATTATTAATACCAGCGGCAGGGAAGCCATGTTTCATTTCTCAGAACTCAGCGTACAAAATGTGACGTCAAAACATGATGACATCACTATGTGTGTACATATAATAGTGCGGGTTATCGTGTCACACTGACTTGTGACGTAAACACTGAAGAGTACAAGACACATGCCAAAGCCACTTTGGAATCCTAGAAAAGTCAGTGAGTGATATCATGTTTGCCATCAAGTACATGTTTGGTATCATAGATTCATAACAGAGGTGACTGTCAGGTGAATACCTAACACCATAAATATCGTTTGATTCACTGTTTATTAAACTTTGAGAAACTTACTTTTCTTAAATTATTGCTTTCATAAAGTTATTTTTTATAAATCTTCACCAATAATGCGAATACTGGTATCTAAAAACTGTAGAAAGTACACAGTCGTGTAGCGGATTTACACAAAGTGAGCACACTCCGAAATCACAAATGTACATATTAAAGTGAATTCTTTATTTTAACAATAACTTCAAATAAAAACAGTATCAACAACAGTGCGAAATTACTGCAATAATGCTAAATAAGCCCCGCCCATTCTATTATCAGCCAATCAGGAAACAGTAGTTTATTAGTGGGCATGGTATGGTTTTACGCCGCTTTTAGCAATATTCAAGGAATATCACGGCAGGGGACACCAGAAATAGGCTTCACACATTGTACCCATGTGGGGAATCGAACCCACGTCATCGACAAGACAAGCGAACACTTTAACCACTAGGCTACACCACCGCCCAAAATAGAGAGTAAGTGAGCAAATTGTGTTTTATGCCAATATTACCAATATTCCAGCAATATCACGACAGGGACACCAGAAATGAGCTTCACACATTGTACCCATTTATTGAAATATATTTACTATAGTTTGAAAAATATAAACTGCTTGCTTGGGAGACTTGATGCCGTTATGCACACCCAGGTGCACACATGTTTTATCACTCCTTGTATGACTGCTCACGCTGAACTAATATCATACTGCTTTCTTTTTCTTTGTCTTTGTAATAGAAATTTTGCAATTTTACCAAAAGTGTGCCTTGAAATAGCCCAACCTTTTGACAATATACTCTCTCAAAGATGGGCAAACACAAAGATACCATCATACATGCTTGGGGACTGCCAAAAGAGCGTGATCCACAGGTGCCAACAACACGTGACAAAACTAATTCTGGAGCTAATTCTCACCTTGTTTACTTGCAGCTATGTTTTGTGAAATGTATCCAGGTTGTCGGAATGTGCAGTGAACCTTACATGACAGTAAACTCCAGAATGCATGAATAAGAATATATCACTTGTAAATGCAATCAAGGCCCTGTACTCACTATTTTGGCAACAGTTTTATGCGCACATTGACCCTTGAGGTGAAATGAAGTTAATCAACTTTAATCGTTCTTATGAAAATCATACTTGTCCTATTGGAAAAAGATATTTGTTTTGAAATATGTTTAGAGTATTTTATCTACAGTCAGTTGATGTTATCAGGTGTGTGTCAACCAAAGATAAATGAATAACTTGTAAAGTTGTTTAGTCTGGTTTCTCACTGTAGAAACAAAATCTTATATTGCATCTGGATTTTCTGAAATACAACCGAGATATCTTCCACATCATCCAAGACATAAAACCACCATGACATAAAACACAAAGTATTCATTTTACCTGCATTCTATTGATAAGTATTATCTTTGATAAGGCATTAACTCAATTCATAATTGGGCAACGTAACTAAAATCACATTGATGTAATAAGGCTGTCGTGGGGGGATATCATGCTAAATTTATTTATTTAATGAAATACAAAGGCACAAAAAATTATGCTGAAATACAGTAATGCAAAATACTTAAATAGAGAATACTACACTCATTCTCGTTAAATACCATTTTTTTACGAAACGAGTGGACTTTTGGTATCTGACCGAGGGAAAGCAAAATCTGGTTGCGTATGAATATTGATATATGCCCAAATATGGGCATTGTTGACATTTCTATGCATACGCATTAACAACATGCACCTGCAGTTGTGTTTGCAAAGAAAACAGCACCGACGCTCAAGATCTTTTTGGGAGAAATTCTTCAACTTATGGTAATTCAAGCGCCATGTTGTTAGTACGAAGGACACCTAAAAATTGAAAAGTCACATAAGCGCTGCGCTTTGAATATCGGACCAACAGTCGGTCACTCGCACTGCCGGTGTCCCGTCTGTGCAATTAAAATGATTCGGTTTCCTTGATCTATCAGCTGAATTTATATCATGTTCGTACCATTTTGGAAGAGGGAAATCAGAGTGTCTGCCAAAGACATTCATGTTAACTGTACCACCCTATACTGAAGACGTGAAAATCAACAAACTCAAGTCTGCTTGCATGTCAGTGACAGCTTCGAACGATCGAAGGGCAAGGTCACCATCGGAATAAGAAAAGACAACCGTGGTCTACTCAAAGATTTTTACGCTAGAGATAGGGAATGTTATTGTTCACATTTGGGATGTTTGGGGCCACAAAATCAGAAGTCAGGCACACGGATTTTTCGAAAGATTTGTATCTGGTCGTGCAGTCGTGTACGTAAATTCATGAACAACACCTCCCGAAACAGCGCCACAAAATACGCTTCGAAGGGGACACTGATGGCACAACCGGATCATCCCAAGAAAATCTAGATATCTGTCCTGATAGTTAAACAGACTTCATTTCACCACGCTTACCTTTTTACGTGAAATCAAATTGTAAGTTGCGAAAGTGGTCGGGTGCGTCACGCTCATGGGGGACCCTTGTTCTATTGATCGGTAGTCGTAAAATTGATATAACTCAATTATATGTAATGTCTGTAGAAGCTCTATGCATAACTTATATAGAATGCAAACCGAATTTGATGCGTGTGACTATTTTGCTAGGTTTAATAAAGTGTTTGTAAATATCTCTCGTTCTCATTATTAATTTCTTCAGTTCTGTCTTGTAGTTGCAAAATGACTGACGTCTCGCGATTTTTTATGAATGAAAAAAGTAGTCCTGGTGTGACAGAGGTCACGGTTATCCAATCAAAACGAATAAAACAAGGTCAACCTTGTACGACACACGTGTGACGTACGGATTTAGTATCTTACCACCTGTATCTTCACCAAGTTGGTAATAAATCTTACATTTATCTGATGTCCTGATTACCTCCGAGCCCCAACATTCAACTGTTGCAGCAGAATGCCCTTACTTTACAGACTATATTTTCACTTCACAGAGCAAATTCAAATTTCACGACAGCCATGCAAGCTATTTTGTGTCACCATGTATGTTACTTCCACATAACCATATATGACTTTTACATGCCATATGATGTCAAATATTAGATAGTATTCTGTTAACTCATAGTTTACACAAAGTTATTTAATATCAGTGTGTGATGTTTGATAAGCAGCTTAAATGGTGCCTTTTAAGTAAAACAAAATTTTGTTGGATGATTAGCACAGTTTGCTTTCCTTGTATTTCAAATCAGTTTTTTTTAATGATATATGAGTTTAATATTCCGTATCCATAGAGGTTGTAGGTTGTAGGGTTGTAGGGTTGTAGGGTTGTAGGGTGTAGGACAACATTTCTTCCTCAACAAGGGTAAAAGAAGACAGGTGTCCTACTTGTATTGCTCTTCTTTAGTGCGGATGTCATCAGCAGACGTCTGCTTGGTCCTTGCTCCGGCCAACCTTGGTCTTCCCGGTGCCGGTGAATGCTCACCACCCTGTCACCACAAAAGGACACCACTTGTTACATTTCAACATTAATTGTTTTCACGGCCATTATCACATTCATTAGGAATGGTTAGAATACTCAAAATATTCTGAAACATTACCTTGACCTTCTTATGGCATGTGACCTTAGAATTCCATAGTTTCCTGTTAAATAATCTCTTCTAAGCACTCAAAAGAAAGTATGATACAACTACATTTCACAATTACCTCAAAAGTGACCTCGACCTTTGAAATAAAAGCATTTAACATGCATGTCATGTGGTAGGATTATAAACGAATACCTCAAAAGTACACAAATCATACTAAAACCTGAAAGTTGACCTTTGACCTTTAACTAAAACTTTAACCTTTCTTTGCCCAAACCCAGTTTAATGACAATGCTATTGTGAGAGGTTTTTTACATCTTGTGACCTTTATCTATGACCTTTTTTTGACATATGCCCAGGGCCATGTGGAAGAAGTCCATGGAAGCATAATATTTAATGTCAATAATCTTAGTGCCGTAGGCCTCTAAGTGAAATCTCTGGAGGCAGTGATCAAAGCCCAAGAAAACCTTAAAGTTGTCACCATTCCAGAGTAGTAATTCATATCAAATTGTCCCTGAAGATTTTCACCAAATGCACTACAGCCATGTCTATCCCTGCACAGAGCTGCCAAAAATAGTGCCTCTGGCACTGTAGCTCACCTGGTCATGTAGTCAATACTAAATCTATAGATTTGAACAAAATATCTAGTCATTAAAACATAAATTTGGTCTCCGCGAACTGATGATGTATTTCCATTTGAAACTTGCAGTGCACCTCCTCCAAACAAGCTAAAGCTATTTTTAGGTGCCAGATCAGTACACCTATCACTAGTTCATGACGGTTAGGAAATATCTTGACACAGGAATGCATTACGTGCTACATACAATGTCACGTATTTGTGTAATCAGAAGGACGAACCATTTGTGGAGCACTGCTAAAAGCAGTTAGAGAAAAAAGATGACAGAAGCTTACTGAAAATAGATGAGTTATACACAGTGCATGTGTAATGAGGTTAATTACCATGCCTCATGTTACAAGCATTATAGCCTGTGAAGATCAGGGGTGGAATAGGTCTTCAGCAACCCATGTTTCTCCAAAAAGGCAACAATGCTTGTCTTAAGAGGCGACTAACGGGATCGGGTGGTCTGGCTCACTGACTTGGTTGATGCATGTCATCGAATCCCAATCGCGTAGATCGATGCTCATGATGTTAATCACTGGATTGTCTGGTACAGATTTGTTTATTTACAGACTGACGTCATATAGCTGGAATATTGCTGCATGTGGCGTTAAACAACAAACAAACAAATACAAGCAGTATACCAATTGTGTGTATATGGTTGGGAAGCACTTGATGACCTTGCCAATTCATATGATATTCATTTTATAAAGAAGTGATTGAAGACAGAATTATTTCAAAAGGGCAGGTCATTAATATAAGTACTCCCACTAAACTTTACATCATCACAGTTAAGAATATTGCGGGTGTTGACATCAGCAACAATTTTAAGTTCCTGTTAAAATATCTCCAGATTAATGGGTACAGATGTTGTTCTGCCTACAACAACAACTGATGAACTTGTACAAAAAGGAATGATACAAAAATACCATCATCAATATTTCTCCCAGTTATCATGGATCTGAAGTCCACATGAGAGGAATGGTGTGAGGTTTTGACACGTTTTCATGGCAAAAGGAATGACAGATGAAGACAAGCAGAAAAGCATATTGTTTGCATCATGTTGAACTGAGACTTACCAGAGCGTTGGTTCAGCCCAAAACTTTGGGAGAAAACATTGTACCAGCTTGTAGTTTGATTGAAAGAAGATTTCATGGCGAAACTATCGGAAATAGGTCTGAGATTCAAATTCCATTCACAGAATTGGAAGCTGGTGAAAATATAGCTGTAGTGAGCAAGGGAACCCTCGTGGACTAGGTCACAGCAATCCTAGGGGTGGAAGACTTGTTTGAGTCCTCACTATTTCATGGTAGCACTCAGCCTTCAGCTATGAGGTGACCCTAACTACCCAAACCCTACTTCATTACAGTGGATGTTGAGGGCACCCCAGTGACTTTTGACTTCAATAAGGGAAGCCCAGTGATCATTGGAATGAGCAGACAGACCAGGAATTGGTATTCAGTCATCCAGTGGTAGAAACTAACAGTTTTAGTCCACTAGTCCTTATAATGCTAACAAATAGCAAAACTCTTATAAATGGCAAATTTCCACGAGTCCTTATGATACCTTCACCATTGGGCAGTTTGGCAAAGACTGGTGCCAATTTCTAACGCTCATCATCGATGTTGAACACATCACAAGTATGTGAAGTTATAGCTGGGACAATCAGTAAAGAGTAAAATCTCTCCTGGCAAGATACTTCCACTGTAGTATAACCGGTCAAATCAACTTCCTGTTCTGTATGACACATACCTTCTTGGTCATGCATGGATACAGTCTTTGAACTTTGACCTGCGGGATGTTTCGGTGAACCTTATAAAACCTACAGATTGACACTCAACTGACATTAAAGATCCTCGAACACTTAAGGGATTCTAAGCTTATATCTATGTGGATCAAGAAGCAACTTCAAGGTTTTTCATGCAGACACATTAAGTAGATAGCCAGCGCCTGACTCAGAGAATCCAGAGTTGAGTCTTAATGCTTCAGGAATAGAACACATTACCCCTAAGTCTGCAGACATAAGTATCCAGACTGGGAAGGACTGAACATTATCTATTGTTTGAGAATATGTGAGCCGAGGTTGGCCGCAGTGTGACAAGTTGGATGACCTCTTTGAGCCGTACTACAGTGTCTGTTCTGAATAGATGCTTATTCAGAGGTTTGAGGGTCATAGTCTACCCGAAACTCAGGTCTGTCATATTGTTGGGGTTGTCCAAATGTCCCTCCTCTACACGCAAGGGAGTGTCCCTCTCATCCTTAGCCAAGATTACTCATGGTTTACACTGGTCCATTCATGGCTAACACATTTCTTAGAGTGATTGACGCCTACTCCAAGTGGATTGAATGTGTACCTATGTCATTATCAACCGCACAGGGTACCATGAACCAGCTCCGCCGGATGTAGATGACGGCATACCAGAAACTATTGTAACTTATAATGCTACAGCTCTTGTTGGGGAAGAATTTGTTACATTCATGTCCAGGAATGGAGTTAAACATGTGACAACATACCCTCATCACCTGGCTGGTAATGGCTTAGCAGAAAGGACAGTTCCAATAATAAATTAAAGCTGCAAGCAGCAATGGCGGGCTCCAAGTTACACTGTGCACAAACGTCCATGTTCGAATCTTTAAAGGGTTCCCTTGTACCAAATCCGTCACATGTAGGCACAAATTGCAGGGTATTGCCGCTACGAAATTGGCGTGTGCTAAGTCTGTTTTAAACCCATTTCCGACATCAAACATGTTCGAATCCTCAAAGGGTGTGTTTGTACCGACGCCGTCAAAAGTAAGGAAACACTTGCGAGACATCCCCGCTACGACATCGACGTGTCCCAGAACGTCCCGGGATGTTCTACACCCATTTCAGACGCCGTCCATGTTCGAATCCTCAAAGGGTTTGTTTGTACCAACTCTGTCAAAAGATAGTCACCGTTTGCAGGACATTGGCGTGTTCCAGGGGTGTCCCAAATTTTAATCAAATATTACCACCAAGTGTTGTTACTTTTTCCATACACCCAAGAACAGAAAATAAGATGCATATGATACACTAACTTCATGTAAACTTGCAATAGTTTCTGTGAAAACCTTCAATCCAATATGGCTGCCAAACCATTTGACCAATGACCAAAGTCAAAGAACAAAATATGTCAAGCAGCTCAAACAGCAGATACATGCAAGTTTTCAAAATAATCGGATAAGCGGTTGCGGAGCAATAGGGCGAAATACTTCTTTAAAAACGTCTTGATTTTTAGTTATCTGCCCTTGGCTTTTGGGGCTACGGCCTTGGCGGGCACTAGTACCCAACGGTCTTCATACACATACAAAATTTGAACAAAATCGAGCCAGTGGTTATTTTGCTAGCTCTGGTACAAAAATCGGTGGAATAATAATAATATTAAATCAAACGCTAACACTGGGTCTCTTCAGCCTTTCGGCTTGGGGACTCTTTAACAGGCTGTAACTTCTTTGTCAGTTGGGCTCCAGTCAAACGGATTAGCGTTCTGCGTTCGTCCGGACCCCGGGTTCCTGTCGCATTGCTGAGATAAAGTGCTAAACTTGTTTCCGACATCGTTCATATTCGAATCCTCAAAGAGTTTACCTGTACCAACGCCGTCAAATGTAAGGAACCTCTTGTGAGACATCACCACTACTAAATTGACATGTGCTTGGGTGTCCCAGGATGTTTTAACCAATTTCCAACTTCGACCATGTTCGAATCCTCAAATGGTTTGCTTGTACCAACGCCATCATATTTAAGGAACCGCTTGCGAGACATCACCAGACGTGTCCTTGTGTGTTCTTAACCCATGTTTGACTTCGACCATGTTCGAATCCGCATATGGTTTGCTTGTACCAACGCCATCAAATGTAATGAACCGCTTGTGAGACATCACCACACGTGTCCCAGTGTGTTCTTAACCCACGTTTGACTTCGACCATGTTCGAATCTTCAAATGGTTTGGTTGTACCAACGCCGTTAAATGTAATAAACCGCTTGTGAGACATCATGACATGTGTCCCAGTGTATTCTTAACCCATGTTTGACTACAACCATGTTCGAATCCCGAAATGGTTTGCTTGTACCAACGCCGTTAAATGTAATAAACCGCTTGTGAGACATCATGACATGTGTCCCAGTGTATTCTTAACCAATGTTTGACTTCGACCATGTTCGAATCCGCACATGGTTTGCTTGTACCAACTCCATCAAAAGATAGTCCACGTTTGCAGGACATTGCCGCTACCAAATTGGCGTGTGCCACAGTTTCCCAGAGTGGACTAAATGCCGACCTCCATATTCTAATCCGCAAATGGTTTGCAAATGGTTTGCTTTTAACAACGCTGTCAAAAATAAGGTACCGTAGCAATTGGCAATTGAGAAATGAAGAACCAAGTCAGCGAGTCTGACCACCCGATCCGATTAGTCGCCTCCTGTGACAAGCATAGTTGCCTCTTGAGACAAGCATCGGTTGAAAAAGGCCAATTCTAACTCTGGTCGTCAAGGGTAGTACACATAATATTGAACAAGGCTGTGGAGAACGCTTGCAAAGCCAGTGAATGGGGGTGTTTGGTAGATTTATGAGGCGCTTCCATCAGTATTTGTACTCAAGTCTGATTTTTAACTTAAATCAAATAATACTACACCAAGCAGTGGTGCTTTCAGTATGCAACCCAGAACAAAATGAGCTACATATAGTCTCAAAGCTTCATGCAAACTTTCAATAGTTTCTGTTAAGAACCTTACAAGTTATGATCTTAAAAGTAACATTTCGGTGAAAAAAATGATCAAAATCAAAATCCAATATGACCGCAACTAAAAAAGATATCCAAAAACGGCTATGCTTATTTGTTGTGTTCTGTATGGAGACAATTCTCAGAAAGTTTGAAAGCATTTCATGAAGTGGATTCAGAGGAGATAGTATTTGAAGACAGGTACCCCCAAAACCCTGTGAAAACCTTGAATCCAATATGGCTGCCAAACCACGTGATCAATGACCAAAGTCAAAGAACAAAAAATATCAAAGAACTAAAGCAGCAGATACATGCAAGGTTTCAAAGTAATCGGATAAGCGGTTGCGGAGCAATAGGGCGAAATACATCTTCAAAAAATACTTGTTTTTCAGTTATCTGCCCTTGGCCTTTCGGCCTACGCCCTAGGGTTTTTGGCGGGCACTAGTACCCAACGGTCTACAAACACCCACAAAATTTGAACAAAATCGAGCCGGTGGTTATTTTGCTAGGGCAGGTACAAAAATCGGCGGAATAATAAATAATAATAATAATAATAAATAATAATAATAATAAATCGAACGATTACAATAGGGCTCTACAGCCTTTCGGCTTGGAGCCCTAATAAATAATAATAAATCGAACGATTACAATAGGGCTCTACAGCCTTTCGGCTTGGAGCCCTAATAAATCGAAAGATATCAACAGGACAACAGGATTACAATAATAAACTGGACAATCCCAATCTACACAGGAAATTTGGTCGAAATCGGACCAGTAGTTTCCGAGTTACAAGTGTTCAGAGGTCTGCCATTCAGAGGTCTGCTGTACGGCAGCTTGTGGCAGGGTGACAGGCAGGGTGGGTGGCAGGGTGACAGGCCGACAGGCCGGGTGGCACTTTGTGACAGGGGGTCAAATAGTCCGGGAGAAGAATGAGCGTAGCTCCTTTGTCCATTGAGCTACAGACAAACGGATCAGCGTTCCGAGCTCGCCAGCACCCCGGCTTTCTGTCGCACTGCTCGGATAAAGTGCCGAACCCGAACCTGTTTCCGACTTCGTCCGTGTTCGAATCCCCAGATGGTTTGGTTGTACCGACGCCGTCAAAAGCAAGGAAACGCTTGCGAGACATCGCCGCTACGAAACGGACGTGTCCCGGAATGTCCCGCGATGTTCTACGCCCATTTCAGACGTCGCGCATGTTCGAATCCGCATAAGGTTTGCCTGTACCAACGCCGTCAAACGCAAGGAACCGTTTGCGAGACATTACCGCATGTGTCCCAGTGAGTTCTTAACCCATTTCCGACCTCGAATCCTCATGTTCGAATCCTGAAAGGGTTTGCTTGTCCCTACTCATGCAAAAGATGGTCACCGTTTGCAGGACATCACCGCTACAAAATTGGCGTGTGCCAGAGTCAACCAGAATGTTCTAAACCCATTTACCACCCAGACAATGTTCGAATCTCGATAATCGCCTCTAAAGACAAGCATGGGTTGCTGAAGACCAATTCTAACCCTCATCTTCAAGGGCAGCATACATACTGCAAAAGACACTTGACGGTCAAAGGGAAGTAACCCTAGGTTTTCTGAGCGATGTATTCGGTATTTTGTCCATATTACCACCAAGCGGTGTTACTTTTAGCATGCAGCCAAGAACAAAAGATGAGCTACATGTGTCCGACTAACTTCATGTAAACTTTCAATAGTTTCTGTGGAGAACCTTACAAGATGTGATCTTTATATAAAGGAAAAATTCGGTGAAAGAAATCATCAAAATCAAAATCAAACAGAGCCGTCACTGAGACAGATATCCAAAAACGGCTAACAGAGTTTGGTGTGTTATGTGTGGAGACAATTCTCAGAAAGTTTGAAAGCATTTCATGCAGTGGATTCAGAGGAGATAGTATTTGAAAACAGGTACCCAAAAAACCCTGTGAAAACCTTGAATCCAATATGGCAGCAACTAAAAAAGATATCCAAAATCGGCTAACAGAGTTTGATGTGATATGTATGGAGACAGTACTCGGAAAGTTTGGATGCATTTCATGCATTGGATTCAGAGGAGATAGGATTTGAAGACAGGTACCCCCAAAACCCCGTAAAAACGTTGAATCCAATATGGCTGCCAAACCACGTGACCAGTGGCCAAGATCAAAGAACAGAAAATGTTAAGCACCCTAAACAGCAGACATGTGTAAAGTTTGAAAGTAATCGGACAAGCGGTTGCGGAGCAATAAGGCGAAATATATCTTCAAAAAATACTTGTTTTTCAGTTATCTGCCCTTGGCCATTGGGCCTACGGCCTTGGAATTTTTGTGGTATTTGGTACCTAACACCCTGCACACACACACAAAATTTGAACAAAATCGAGCCAGTGGTTAAACTGCTATCTCTGGAACAAAAAACGGCGGAATAATAAATAATAATAATAATAATAATAATAATAATAATAATAAATAATAATAAATCGAACGATTACAATAGGGCTCTACAGCCTTTCGGCTTGGAGCCCTAAAGATGGATTAAAGTAGACAACAGGTAACACGCTGGCTACTTAACTACACAGGTTACTGTTTTCTTATCAATTTACACCAGTGTTACGCCTTCAACTTTGTTTCACAGACACACATTGCTTTCGCGATTGGTCTTGATTTTCAAACCTGACGTCTTAGGGGAAAAAAAGCCACAGAAAACTTGTGGATTAGTCAGCTTCTACCGAAATGTAGGACATGTCAAGTGAATGAATTGTTGTGGGTTAAAACTTTGCTTCAGGCAAGAAATGGATTAGTGGACAAGTCGACAGTGTAACCGTTCAATCATCAAACATCAAGTTCGGTAAATTGGTTAGAAGGCATGTGGATCATGTCCGAAGCAGGATGTCTATATCTGCACTGCAAAGTGACAAGACTGAACGTTCAGATACTCCGCTAGAATCGCAGTCTTCACCAAGGGAGGAGTATAAATCAGCATTACCTAACACATGACAAGCAGATTCCCATGATTAGAGTATCTCAGGGGATATCTCAAGTGTAGCCTGTAGCGCCCATGCTTTGTCCTTCAACCAGAGTGAAGCAGCAACCATCATGTCTCAGAGACCTTGTGTCAAAGTGATATTTGAGTTAACTGTGACTATATGTCAACATGACACTAATATATATATATATATATATATACTAAAGAGAGAAGCTGACCTCCTTCCCCTACAGTGTAGTATGTGACTTGTTCAGATAAATTCAGATTTAGTGGAACAAATTGCAGCTTAAGAGTTTGGAATTATTTCCCTTTTGGGCACCGAGTTACCTCCCTTCCAGGCATCACTTGTTCTTGAGTGAGCACTACCTCAGTAGTATTGTCTATATATATTGTTAAGCAAAATCATTGTCATTAAGTAATTTGCCGAAGTGATTGGGGAACGAGAAGCATGATGGAGCAACAAGAAGCATGATGGAGCAACAAGAAGCATGATGGAGCAACAAGAAGCATGATGGAGCAACAAGAAGCATGATGGAGCAACGAGAAGCATGATGGAGCATCAAGAAGCATGATGGAGCAACGAGAAGCATGATGGAGCAACAAGAAGCATGATGGAGCAACAAGAAGCATGATGGAGCAACGAGAAGCATGATGGAGCAACGAGAAGCATGATGGAGCATCAAGAAGCATGATGGAGCAACAAGAAGCATGATGGAGCAACGAGAAGCATGATGGAGCATCGAGAAGCATGATGGAGCAACAAGAAGCATGATGGAGCAACAAGAAGCATGATAGAGCAACGAGAAGCATGATGGAGCAACAAGAAGCATGATGGAGCAACGAGAAGCATGATGGAGCAACAAGAAGCATGATGGAGCAACAAGAAGCATGATGGAGCAACAAGAAGCATGATAGAGCAACGAGAAGCATGATGGAGCAATAAGAAGCATGATGGAGCAACAAGAAGCATGATGGAGCAACGAGAAGCATGATGGAGCAATAAAAAGCATGATGGAGCAACAAGAAGCATGATGGAGCATCAAGAAGCATGATGGAGCAATAAGAAGCATGATGGAGCATCAAGAAGCATGATGGACCAACGAGAAGCATGATGGAGCAACGAGAAGCATGATGGAGCAATAAGAAGCATGATGGAGCAACAAGAAGCATGATGGAGCAATAAGAAGCATGATGGAGCATCAAGAAGCATGATGGAGCAATAAGAAGCATGATGGAGCATCAAGAAGCATGATGGAGCAATAAGAAGCATGATGGAGCAACGAGAAGCATGATGGAGCAAGGAGAAGCATGATGGAGCAAGGAGAAGGATGTGTGAAGCCATTGAAAGTCTGAAGTCCCACAAACAAGAATGGCAAGGCGGCACATGCGACATCGCTCTTGACAAGCATCGCCCGTTTTGAGACAACTTGATTGCAATGCCAGCTATTGATAGTAGTGTTGGCTATATTTGGATGAATCGCCTGAATGGTTCACAAAATTAAGATGTTCAGCTAACTTAAGAATATTGGATGAATTGATTGAAGAGGGAGTCTCTATTCAGACGGTACACCTATCAATACATTAGAGACATTTTTGTGAGAATGTAGCAGGAATGTATGGACAAGTAGTACAGAGATGGCCAATGTAGGGATGGTTTAAGAAGGGGTACACCATTCGTAAAAGACCAAACCACTGTGAAATATTCTCACAAGGGCAATCTAGAGCTCTACAAAAGACAGCGTCAGGGGTGTTACAATTTCCATTTGGATGCCAAGAGCTTGCGGAAGGTGTAACAGTGTGAAGTCATGCCACCGTACTGTACAGATTGTAAGTTACAGAGTTCTGCCCAGGACCTGGTTACAGGTAAGGCTTGGTCTGAAATTATGTTGCAACTGGAGGTTCTTGAAAGGTAGGATCTTACAGAGTGTAATGCAATCATTCTGTAGAAAGAAAGAACAAACATGCAGGCGTACCGATATGGGCGTCCAGAATGACGAGTTGCTGAGTGAAGACAAGAGGACCCAGCTGGTGGACTCCCTCGACATCCCGAACAGACAGATCTCGGAGGTACAAGATGGGAAAAGTTGGAAAGAGTTGGTTCATCAAAAGCTGTTTGTGTGTTGTGCTATTGCGGACATCCATGCCTGAATTTCATGTGGATAGGAAGCTCTAGACGGATCCAATCCAGAGCGTCTGGTAACGGTGATGCATACTTCTGAAGCTGGTGGTTGTAACATGTGGCAAACAAGTGGCCAAAGGTCTGGCACATCGTCTGGAAAACATCTGGGTGCAACTGCCACTCCATGGGGGCTGACTGACTGAGGCGAGATTGGGCACAGGAGAGAATGTTGGAAATGCCCAGAATGTGATGAGCTAGCTCTCACGTCTATGAGACGATAGATTGTGAACATGAGAAGTTCTTACACAAGACATAACATTAGAGATGAATGTGGACATCTTTCCATTTTTGTACTTTTTAAGGTTATTGCATTTGTGTCTGAAAGTTTTCTAGCGCTCAAATACTGCCTCCATTTTGAAAGTACACCATGGGTTACCTCCCTTGCCTTGTGATGTGAATGCACCTTGTAATTTGAAGGCAATCACAGAAATCTCAAGGAAAAGGGGCCCATAAAAGAATTACCTTCCTTTGAGGAAGACTGACATACCGTTCCCGCATTTCAAATAAACCTCAAAACAACCAGTAATCTGAGTGCAAGAATTGAAATTTGCATGCGCCTTGAGATCTGTTGTTGTATCCCTACATGGCTGTTCCACGAGTAGGCCTAGGCCTATTCCGCCAGCAAAAGTTTGTTGGCCAACTGGACGAACGACAAAACAGGGACACAAAGGAGGTTGTGACAAGTATATCTAGACTCTAGGCCAACTTCGAAACTGTCAAAGATATGTGAATCTGAAGATCTGACCACAAGCCAGCTTATCAGGGAGGTTGCAGGAATAAAAGGACCTGCGATTCAGCTACTAGGCTTAGCCCTATGTGGGAAAAGTGTTCAGCTTTGTGTTTATATTGTGCTTAGTGCTTGTACGTGACTGCACATAGAGTGAGATTGGGTGACAAGAAAGAATCTGACGAGAATTTGAAGTATCCCGTACGAGATAGCCTCGCCATTTTCGTTGCGTACGAAACATACAACATACATGCAATACTATAAATATAATGATATGCTGAAATATATAGTATTTTCTTTTCTTCAGTACAATATAGTCTTTGGGTAAAAAATCACTTGGGTACACATTTGTTTTGGCACCACCTAGATCCAGATCTATATCCTAATTACTGATTTGCCTCAGGGCGCTGTTAGAGATTGAGAACCACACACATACACACAATAATTCCGAATTCTACACCACACGTGAAAATTAAATAATCAAATACTTTACCAAATTCACTCTTGAGTTTCCACTCTCTGACATCGTTGCGGTTGCGAATGTAAACATGTATCGTACCAACTCGGGTGCAAGTGAAAACGGACCTGCGCTAAACGGACGAGGCAATTTGGTCAAAACGCCCTAAGTTTTCTGGTGAAAAATAAATCATTTGTTAAAACGATCCAGCGAAATTGTTAATTGTTTGGTTTCTTGTGTATTACATGTACTACATCCAAGTGCTAACAGTCAAAACCAATCATGAAACTCGTATTTTATATAAGAAAGAAAATATATGATTAGATCTAGGCATTGTTCTGTATATTAGATTACATTGTTCTAGTTGTGATGATTGGTTCACTAGGCATGTACTGTTGACCACAACTGTGTTAAGCTATGCAATCTTATGTTTTAACCAGCATCTAATAAACCATAGCGTAAACATATCCTTTCATTAATTATACTGGGATGAAATCTGCTGACAACTAATAAGAAAACAGGTGAGGCACGCATGCCAAGTACTGCCAACGTTATTGGTAGGGAGTGGGGAATAACAAAAATGGATTGAAGCATATTAAAACGAAACATGCGTGGGCAAATAGTTATTATATACTTAAGTGTGAAAGACTGTGCTTTCCGAAGTTGAGAAAAGTGATATTTTAATTGCAGCGAAGATAACACTTTCACGGAACTATTGTCATACGATAGTGGCCTCCCCTCAAAGTGTCTGGCCCGTTCACAAACTGTTGACGTCCTTTTTACGTTGACGCAATTTTCTGATTTTGTGTTTTAAAAACTGGAAATCTAAAACAAAGTGCTGGTATTCTACTAAGTTTGCTACTATTCTACATTAATCGTAATCGGGAAGGACCTGAAAGTTTAAAGAGAGCGCCCTATGTTGAAATCTAGATGAACATTACGAAGATAGACATATCACATTTTTGTCAAAGTATACATTCATTGAGACATGGCTGATTTTTAGTGTTTTTACGTCAAAAGTAAATCCCTAGAAGTGTTACTTATTTTTTCATATGCAGACTGTTTCATACTGAATACTTTTTACATCAAAACGACATGCCACTTACAATGAACACATTATGCCAATCAGAAATCAGTGTTATTTATATAGTGTGTAACTAATATTACTATTTATGTTATTGAACCGTTCGAAATTAATACTTGTATATGTGACGAAAATAGGGGATCTTATATAAAACAATAATTATGCTTCAGACCGTTGACAAAAAAAATCCTGCCACAAAAATCACATTGTTGTGAGGTGTTTCTCTTCAAAACAAGTCAGGCTCATATAGGTCTAGTCGTGAATCACAAAATATCTGGGTGTGTAGCTGTACATGCAGCTGAACCCCCGTGATATGATGTACAACGTTGTCATAATCGAGATGAACTGCGTTCTAGTTCAGTCAAAGAGAATAATATTATACTACGACATGGATCAGCTGTATGACATGACGTCATCAACACCACAATAGTTGAGCTCAGATTACACGCGCATTTGACAATGTCAATGAAAGTGTTATTCAATACTTTTCAACTTTAAAACTTCATTTATCTAACATACCTAATTGTTTCAATAAGTTTCAAGAGTACGTAGACATTCTATTTCCTGTCTGTTATCCCCTCTAAAAGATGGCGGAAAAACGAAGATGAAGACACACAGCAGCCCAGCCTACCCGATCGCAGTAACGAGACAGCAGCCCAGCCTACCCGACCGTCAGCAATATGACAGTAGCCCAGCCTACCCGATCGCTGTAACAAGACAGCAGCCCAGCCTACCCGATCGTCAGCAATATGACAGTAGCCCAGCCTACCCGATAGCAGTTACAAGACAGCAGCCCAGCCTACCCGATCGTCAGCAATATGACAGTAGCCCAGCCTACCCGATAGCAGTAACAAGACAGCAGCCCAGCCTACCCGATCGTCAGCAATATGACAGTAGCCCAGCCTACCCGATAGCAGTAACAAGACAGCAGCCCAGCCTACCCGATCGTCAGCAATATGACAGTAGCCCAGCCTACCCGATCGCAGTAACAAGTCAGCAGCCCAGCCTACCCGATAGCAGTAACAAGACAGCAGCCCAATCGTCAGCAATATGACAGTAGCCAGGCCTACCCGATCGCAGTAACAAGACAGCAGCCCAGCCTACCCGATCGTCAGCAACATGACACCAGCCCTGCCTACCCGATCGCAGTAACAAGACAGCAGCCCAGCCTACCCGATAGCAGTAACAACGCTCTAAACCCAAGTGTTCTACTTCTGAACACTAGACAGAACACATGGATGTAACTCTTTTAGAACGCGTCCATGTGTTCTGAAAATATTCTGAACGTTGATGTTCTCGACCTAGAACAGGAGTGTTCTACAAACATATTTAGAACGCTTCAACGTGTTCTGACGATGTAACACTTTTAGAACGCCTGTAAAGTGTTCTGGACCGAGATTCAGAACTCTACACGTTCTCGGACACGTACTTCCACAGTACTGAAATGACAACTCATCGTGTGTTGTCGAATACAATTTACCCGATGATTTTTCAAGGCGTAAGAATATGAACCATACACCCATACATATTCTCTGGCATAAAATCACACGGACGAAATTCTGAACTACAACCATGAATTCTTTATTACATTTATTTGTCATGATCATGGATATTCAAGTCACTTAAAATATGAGAGTCAGAGTTCTTCATGGAACATTACAAACTGTCATGTAGCAAATTGAAGCATACTTCCATACCTAAGATAGCTTAAGTTTCAAGTCTTTCACGAAGCGCAAGTACTTCGCAGATGTTTCTTGTGGGTAAATATCCCCAAGGACGATGTTCGTAACAGCGACATGACCATCGCATGCTTCAGGAAACTTCATGTCAAATACGACTCCGCAACATCATACAACACCAAACATTTATTTTGTCATAGTCATATATTTATCAAACTCGTACATATTACATAAGGCATTATTTTAACAAATGTTCGTTAGTAAACGCAAGATTACCGTGACATTTGTTTCATTAGTTATAGGTTGCAAAATGTTTTGCTCAAAATGTTATTTGACTAACAAAGTTATCACTTACTTGGATAAAGACTAGAGGAAAATATACACAAGTACCTTCTTATTTGATCTGCAAAACCTTGTTTCTTTTCCTCCTTTGCGTAGACGTGTGCTGTGTGCAATAATTTCCAAGGATGGTAATGATTATCTGCAATGCACCCTGTAATAGAAACAACAAGACTCTTTGAAAATATTTCACATAAAATAGCCCAAATCATGTCCTGTCAAGGTTTAGTTCTTTTTGTTCATTACATACTTACCCTACTCTCTGCTGATTTCGATGCATTGTCGATGCATGCTGATCATGCCCTCGGATCCCAAATTTAGATGTTCAGAGAGTTGTTGCATGTAGCCCGCTTCGCACTTTCAGGCGATTCATATAGAACCTGAAATATATATTCATTTTATTTGAACATCATTCAAATAAACGGAAACTTTCAAAATGTCACAAGTGCAGTTTGGATTGGGATTTCATCTCACAATTTGCGAATAATGCTTGTGGAACAATGGCAGAAATGACGGTCAAAATGGCGGGGAATATGTCGTCTGCTGTGAGTTTCATAAGGGGCCGGTTTTACTTCGCATGCAATCAGCATATGAATATATCGCCGAAATATTACACAATTTTAGGTAAGGATTAAATATGAAACAAAATTATTCCTAGATGGATACTTACCACAGATACCCCTCAGATGATAGGAAATTGTAGCGCCAAATAAATGCTACGTCACGTCAGTTTCATATAACGGATGTGGTTCACAGGACATGGGCAGCTTCGAATGCTAGTTAGAAAAATAGAACCCCTATGTTCTATGAATGGAACACGTGTTCTCGCCTGTAACATTAGTGTGCTGCTTATCACTATAGAACATAGCAGAACACATGCGTTCTAGGAGAGAACGCATGTGTTCAGCAAATAGACCGTATATGTTCCATAGCCCCCATAAAATATCCAGGTAAAATTAGCCATCAGAATGCCAGTGTTCTGATACACGTAAATGTCCCATAATGCAAGTAAGTTATTTCCAGGTATTAGCAATGAGTTGTATTTCAGTAATGTTTTTTGTTGTATTTAGTCAGGCTACATATGAGTTGGTATTAACACAAAGTATGCCATGTTTATAAACTATTTATCATTCATCAAACTCAAAATATGACAAATTTTCTGTTTGACTTACCAATCTACCAGCCTCTCTTCTTCTCAAAAATAAATATTCCGAAAACACAAATATATTGTCGAATTTAAATTTGTCTAACAATATTCAGTACTTCTCCCAGGTGAGAACACACGCGTTCTACAACAGATCACAGGCGTTCAGCAATAGAACATGTGCTCCCCGAATAAGAACATTCGTATTCTGTGGCAGAACGTATGGACGCGTCCAGAGTTCTATATTAGAATACATAGATTTAGAGTGAAGACAGCAGCCCAGCCTACCCGATCGTCAGCAATATGACAATAGCCCAGCCTACCCGATCGCAGTAACAAGACAGCAGCCGAGCCTACCCAATAGTCAGCAACAAGACAGCAGCCCAGCCTACCCGATCGTCAGCAACACGACAGCAGCCCTGCCTACCCGATCGTCAGCAATATGACAGTAGCCCAGCCCACCCGATCGCAGTAACAAGACAGCTGCCGAGCCTACCCGATCATCAGCAACACGACAGCAGCCCAGCCTACCCGATCGTCAGCAATATGGCAGTAGCCGAGCCTACCCGATCGTCAGCAATATGACAGTAGCCGAGCCTACCCGATCGTCAGCAATATGACAGTAGCCGAGCCTACCCGATCGCAGTAACAAGACAGCAGCCCAGCCTACCCGATCATCAGCAACACGACAGCAGCCCAGCCTACCCGATAGCAGTAACAAGACAGCAGCCCTGCCTACCCGATCGTCAGCAATATGACAGTAGCCGAGCCTAACCGATCACAGTAACAAGACAGCAGCCCAGCCTACCCGATCATCAGCAACACGACAGCAGCCCAGCCTACCCGATCGTCAGCAATATGACAGTAGCCGAGCCTACACGATCGCAGTAACAAGACAGCAGCCCAGCCTACCCGATCGCAGTACCTAGACAGCAGCCCAGCCTACCCGATCATCTGCAACACGACAGCAGCCCAGCCTACCCGATCGTCAGTAATATGACAGTAGCCCAGCCTACCCGATCGCAGTAACAAGACAGCAGCCCAGCCTACCCGATCGTCAGCAATATGACAGTAGCCCAACCTACCCGATAGCAGTAACAAGACAGCAGCCCAGCCTACCCGATCGTCAGCAACACGACAGCAGCCCAGCCAACCCAATCGCAGTAACAAGACAGCAACCTAAAACAAGCAATAGTGACAATCATCGGCAACGACACCCATAATCTTGTGAGTACGTCAGATTTCAACCATGCATTCCACCAACATTCAAGATCAAGTCGACCAACGTCTAGAAGAATCAGCAAGTGCCTCCCGATATTTGTGTGTGACAACAGATTTGTTCGAACACTCTACGTATTCTGTGTTTATACATATTCTCACGGACATTCTTGTTATATAAGTCATGTTATCTATCATCAAGTCATTGTTTCGTTTATGTTCAATATGCTGATATGTCTTCATACAGCGAGTACTTCTTCCTGACTGGGAATGAAAAGCTTCACTTTCGATATGAGCAGTGCATTGAAAAGCAGGGGATTATGTTGAAAAATAAAATGAAAAACACTTTCACAATTGTTGCTTTTGTTCATTAGGCTTAGAACTTTTTGACCAGCCCAGGTATATTTCTCTCTAAATTCATCTAAATTACAGTCTTGCAATATATCATTGATAAAATGTATTCTTCCACCTACATTATACCAACCTGTTACAATATTATTATTATTCAATTGCGATTGTGAAATGATCTCACCACTTACCTAAAAAATAACAATTCAATATGATGGCCACATTTTCATTGCATCCTTCCAAAAAGCATTTAAAACAGTTGGATTAATAATATTACTAATATAAACTGGAGCTGCACACAATATTTGTTTTATTCAAGTCTAAAGTAGCATTTGATGCAAGATTTGTTTAAACAGTACACTCTTAAAAAACAACAAAAAACGCACAGGTATTATGTAGTTCATTGAACCTGATTACACAAAAGAAATCCGGTATATAAATTGGATATATGTTATTGGAAAATGTTGGTGGCCTGATATTCGACAAACGGTGCGTCAAAACGCAGCCATTGTCGATTTTCAATGTATTAAACGGCATTGTTTTCACACTTGTTCAAAAATGTCATGGAGGAAAACAGAAAAGCAAAATGCACGCGCAAGTTATGGCATTCGTAACTCGTGGTAGTGGCTATAAAAAGGCAAGCATAAACCACTAATTAGTCATTCAATTGACAACATTTTTCAAGTTCGAAAATGCCGAGACTCAGCGCTGCCGATCAAAATCACCATCGGACGTATCCAAAGAGGGGAATCGCAGTCTTCTGTTGCACGCCACTTCAACGTCCACCACAGCACGATTTGCCGCCTTTGGGACCGATACACGCAGTTCAATTCCACTGCAGACTGTCCGAGAACCGGCCGACCAAGAGTTACCACGCCTGCACAGGATCGCTACATTCGACTGTTTCTCCTACGTCATCGCAATGCCACAGCTACGTAGACTGCAGGACGCATCCCTGGTTTGAAGAGGATATCGGACCAGGCTGTCACGAGCCATCTTCGCGAGGCTGGAATCCGACCCAGAAGACCAGTTATTGTCCCTGTTTTGCAACAGGTCCATCGACAGCGACGCTTGCGTTGGTGCCATACCTTACAGCCTTGGAATTGATAAACTGGTGACGAGTGTGGTAAAGCGATGAATCACGGTTTCTTCTTCACCGGCAAGATGGAAGACAACGGGTTCATCGTCGTCGAAAAGAGCGTTTTGCCCTACTCTGTGAACATGAATTCGACAAATTCGGTGGAGGCAGTGTCATGGTTTTGGGGGCTATACCCTACACCACGAGATCTGACTTGGTTGTGGTTCAGGGAAATTTGACAGCAAATCGCTACATGTAACAAATTCTTCAACCTCATCTTCTTCATTGAGCGCCAGAGGGAGCTGTTTCAACAGGACAAGGCTCCACCGCACACAGCTCGTGTCACCGTAGACTACCTACAGTATGCCATCATCAACGTCTTGCCCTGGTCGTGAAGATTCCCAGATCTCAACCCAATCGAGTACCTCTGGGATGAACTCGATCGACGTGTACGTTAACATCAGAACACGCCGCAAACACTCCCTCAACTGGCAACCGCGTTACAGGCAGAATGTCGCAGAATTCCGCAGGACAGAGGAGAAAGTGCCGAGGAGATGCAGAGCCGTGACTGCTGCCCGAGTTCAGCGCAACCTTGTGGCCTTATGTGACATGACAATGAACAGTTTTCTATCCCTTTGTACGACATGTGACTATCGAGCTCCAAAAGTTCATATTTGTATCTATGATATTAAATTAGATATATCGAATTTATTAGGTACAATAAATTTACTGAAAGTCTACCTGTGCGTTTCCTTTCTTGAAGAGTGTATATAGCCTAAACGTTTTGTTGGTGTAAGGGAGATAACTCCATAGTCCAAGTAAAGGGGAACAATCCACATGGGCATATTTTATTTTGTTATAGTGCCGGTGTAGGCCCAGGAGCGCCAAATTTGACATTTAGGAGGAAAACTCCTCTTGGCGTTCCCGGGACCAGTATGGGCTCAAACATGGTGCATTGACATGGGACGTGGCGCTCCCGGTACCATGCAAATGAAAGGAGAACAAGTTCATTCCCGTTTTTATGCACGCTTCCAAATATCAAAACATTAGTGTTTTTCTTCAGGTTTACGTCTAATTTCATCAAAGGTTATGTCATTATAGTGAGTGAGTGAGTTTAAGTTTAACGTCACATCGGCAATATTTCAGCCATATCGGGACGAATATGTCATTATACAAAACATTGTCATCATAATCTAAAACTTAATTTTCTCCATATATTTCTAAAACACCCATAGGGTGTTCACCATTAATGTTCTTAAAATGGTTAAAAGTCTGCATATGGAAGCTTTTCTGTTTGTTTGATCTTCTACAACAAGCATTTTATATGTAAGCACATCCACATCGTGAGCAGACGCATTACAAATGTAAACAGAGTCAATAACTCTATAATAGTTTTGATCCTCTTAAGCGCTTTACCTGTAAACACCTCCGCATCGTGAGTAGACTCACTGCCTGTAAGTTGATAACCTCGTGATCTCTTTACATTATTTAATATTAATTGATGTATCATAAAGCGTGTTTGTACTTATGTACTTGTATTTCGGTACGCCTCGTTTATATCATAAATCGGTATGCATTCATCGGTCACCGCGTTCATCGATTTTGCGCTCGTGGTACCAACAGAAGAATCCCTCGTATGATGAGTTCGGCTTTCCCGGGACTATCTGATATTCAAATTCCGCCTTCCCGGCCCATAACCATAGTGCCATGTGCTTTGCTCACCATGTTTCGTTCCCAACCCACCTACCACAGGGTATATATATGTATATACATTGTCATTTTATCGTTCTTGTACTTACTAAAGTTTACAACAACCTCCGTCATATGCATATGCGGGAAAATCAAACAATAGTTATCATTGTGAATAATTCTAAGAATACCACCTCTATCACATCAGTGCCATAAATTCCTGTTTATGCTGAGAACCACACTATAATTTTTTTATAAATTTTCAACAGACGTCCACTACACTGCCAACATATCCATAGTTGTGAGGGAAACCCTATCCCTTGCCAGAGGCGCCACTGCGCATGCGCAAGGCGGGAATCTAGTCACTTCTTTCAACCCATACTCTCATCAACTAGATGCAGATATTTGGGGAGGTGGGAGGGATTAATTCCTGATGTGATAGAGGTGGTATTCTTAGAATTATTCACAATGATAACTATTGTTTGATAATTCTTGTGAATACCTCACCTCTATCACATCAGTGCCAGTATACACCAGAGGGACCGGCGGGTTCTGGTATCTAGCATCCCATAGATATTTGGCTAGTGAAGTGGTAAAACCAAGGATTATATGCCAAAAGGGGTCTTAAACGGATGTGTCTAATAGTCTACTTACAAGACTTAGACGTATAGAATTTTCAAGGCGTCATGTGAAGGGTATATGTATATTCCCTTGTGATACTTAGACTTTTTAGTGACGTCGTTTCCTGTGATGACGTCATCTGTGACGTCACTTCCGGTGATGACGTCATCTGTGACGTCACTTCCGGTGTCACTATTCTCCCGTATCACTTATGACGTGGTTTACCGTTATGCCCTTTTGGATAGTGATATTTAACGTATCTTAACGTTTCTCCGGTGTGATGACTCCTATGACGTCACTTCCGGTGGTAGTACATTAACCTTCCTATCATGTAGATTACCGTATATCACTTAATCCTTCGATCTCTGATTTCAGTGTTGACATTTGCCCTGTTTTACTAACTCAATAGCGCAGTCCAGTAACAAAGTACAACTTACCCTGAGTTCCTGAGGTACTTCTGAAATCTTCACACCCCCCCCACGTGTAGTTCTGACACGCGAGCCGCCGTAGCCATGGCTAAGAGAAAAGCAGTTTTCTTGGAGACTGATAGTAATGTCGCACTACTCATGGGTTCATACGGTGCTTTCATCAATGCCGACAATACTATAGATAGATCCCATTTAGGAAAAGTACGTGGTACTTTTATATCTTCCAGGGCAAAAGACTTCATAAGTCGATTTAGTACTGGATGGGTACCTATAGATGACAGGGCTGATCTATATCCTTCGATAGTGCCGTGTCGTAATTTCTTGTCGTTTCTGAGATGGATCAAGAATTCGGCTACTATAGGTATCGTTATATCTCCATGTAACTGTTTTCCTCTTCTCCATTGGACGAACTTGTCCCATCTGTTATTATATAAGGCAGATGAGGCTGGTCTCCATGAGCTAGCCACTCTTCGTGCAGCTGATTTAGAGTAACCGGCGGCTTGCATCTTATGCGAGATAATTTCCAAGCGTGAAGATGGAGGTTGTCGAGGCGGCCGTAAAATATGTCCGTCTTTGGTTGTCTCAATAGGTCGTGACGTACTGGGAGTTTCAGAGGTACTTCTAGCAGGAGTTGTAGAAGTCTCGGAAACCAAGCCCTTTTGGGCCAAGCCGGGGCTATGAGGATTATGACACAATCCGTTTCCTCTATTTTCTTCAGTACTCTGTCTAGGAGAGCCCATGGGGGAAATGCATAAGCAAACATTCCCTTCCATTCCATGGAGAGCGCATCGACTTGGAGTGCTAGTGGGTCTGGTACTGGGCTGACGTAGACTGGTAGTTTGTTGTTGAGACATGTGGCGAATAGATCTATGTTTGGAGTGTCCCATATCTGGGTTATCCACTTGAACACCTCGGGATGTAGTGACCATTCTGTGGGTACTATCTTGTTTTTCCGGGATAGGTAATCTGCTAGTATATTTAGCTTGCCCGGAATGTGTCTTACTTCGATCTTGCAACTCACTGAGTCTACCAAGGCATATAAACATGTAACCTCCTTCAGTAAAGGCTGAGACCTTGTGCCTCTGTAGGTTAAATCTTGGATAGATGTGAGCGGGCATAGGCGAGACATCCACCAGCGTCTCTCTCGACTTGACGGCCTGATCGAGTGGGCTTTGTTATCATGTACTCTACTCTTGCATATCTGTCCTCTGGGGGTGCTGCTATGCCCTTGTTGAGTAGAATCTTGCGCCTATGTAGGTGATGCCTGTGTGGGTACTAGCTCTGTTTTAGAGGGTGAACCAGGAAACCTAAGAGTGTTAGTAGTGAGGCACACTGTGTTTAAACTAATTGCGCTTGTCCTGATCGGCCAATAGGAAATCGTCTATATACGAGAAGCCTTATGAGCTTATATGGGCGCAAACCGATGATGGGATTGGTGATCCTGGTGAATAACCATGGGGCTAAGGATATGCCGAATGGTAGTACCCTGAACTGGTATCTCTGACCGTTGACTGCAAAGCGTAGGTACCTGGAATACTGGGGAGTAGAACCCGTGAGTGGTCTCTGACTCTTTTAAGATGCTGATAGCCCCTTGCTGAACTTGGGTAATCTTGGGTCGATGTCTGTGAGACCGGCTAGTTCGACTGGATTCGATGTGGTCGTATCTTTGATCTTCTGTAGTTCTAAATCGTTGTCCATTGGGCAAGCGATGTCGGTAGGGTCTGAAGGCATTTCCGGTGGTATCCCCTTCGGGGACTGCTTCTGCTTCCTCCTCTGCGAAGTGGGATGATCATCTTTAGCAGGAACTGTGCTTCTTGACGTTAGTCCGGTTGCTGATTGAAGATCTTCCTGCATCTTCAGTATGTGTTCCAGTGAGCTGTGGATGAATCCGGTCTGCTGTAGTGTCATCTCCGTGGGGTGTCTAAGTGTAGGCCTACGTTCTGATTGTTCGGGGTATGACGTTAGTAGAAAAGTTCAACGATGCTCGGCTGTTGTGCGCAGGGGTAACTTATGTAATCACTCTTATTAATGGCAGGCATACCCAGTCTAACATTAAGTGCCGAATGTAGCATTTAATGAATATTCGATTCTTGATGACGTCATCAATATATGACGAACAGGGAAGGGTAAGGAATTCTAGAATCAACTGACCGGTACCTCCTACCCGTCACGTTCTAACAAGGTCATCTTGGTATTTTGTCCTTGTATCTGTTTTTAAAGGGCGGGCATTAGATTTATAGAGTTCTGCAATGATATGTTAATGGCATAATTATTTGGTCTATAATTAACCTCCGTAGTAGAATCCCCACTGTATAAAAAAACAGTATTAGCAATAGATCCGCACCCCCTACTCGGGCTGTGCTGAGACTGGGTCATATCGCTGAGGGTAGCGTAATCCCGGTCGTCTGATCTACGGCTTGCCGTGCGGGAATCACGTGTTCTATAACTGTGTGATAGTGACGTAACATCTCCCTCGCTTCTCCGTCCGTGTAACTGGACTGTGTGGCAGTATGAGATGGCGCATGCTTAGGAATTCTATCCTGATTAGCACGAGCTTTGTCAGTTCGTCTATCTTATGGCTAGAGGGTGAATGGTGTGTATTTCTGAGCATACTGCGATGCAATGTCCGTGATTCACGATCTGCCCTATGGTGTTCGTGGTAGGGAGGTAATCTATCTCTTTTATGTTCTCCTGTGTCCTCATAATGATCAGATACAGCGTAGGCTTGCATTATCTGCTGTATGAGGAAGTACTGCCATATTCAGCCTTATATCTCACTTAATCTCGTGCTTATCAATCCCCGTTTGGTCATGCCGGGTTTGTACAATCAATTCTTTTAGAATTTATTCCTGAGCCCTTGATTGCGTGCGCTTTTATCAATTATTACAACATTGAGTTGGTTAATTTCTCCGAATCCCTTTAGTTAAAAACCTGTGAGGTACATCTGCTCCTCGACTTTATTGGGAGATCCTTAGGTCTCTTGAATCTCGTGATCGACCCCTGTTGGCCAAGCCCGGGTTGTGCGACAGATTCTTTTGGATATGAGATTTCCGGAGACATTGATTGCATGCGCTTTTATCAATCTGATCGACCCCTGTATGGCCAAGCCGGGGTTGTGCGACAGATTCTTTAAGATATGAGATTTTCTGAGACATTGATTGCATGCGCTTTTATCAATCTGATCGACCCCTGTATGGCCAAGCCGGGTCATAGATTGCATGCGTGCGTCAATCATAACAGACATTGAATTTTGTTATTCTTTCCGTGAACTCATTTAAGTTAAAGGGGGAACGCGGCAGAGGGTGAAAATCGTTAGTTTCTGTCCAAACTCGATGATCGACCGTACCAGACGTTGCCGGATGCAAGTTAGAGGCACTTTCTGTTTGACCGGTAAAATGCATCTGCTCCTCAACATTATTGGGAGAGTGGGCTGAGCGACGGGGTCTCTTCTCCTCATAAGGTGAGACGGCGCCCTCGCGCGACACTCGCGCTTTTACGCTTTATACATTATTACAGACATTGAATTCCGAACTCAATTAAGTTAAAAGGGGGAACACGGCAGAGGGTGAAGATCGTTAGTTTCTGTCCAAACTCGATGATCGACCGTACCAGACGTTGCCGGATGCAAGTTAGAGGCACTTTCTTTTTGACCGGTAAAATGCATCTGCTCCTCAACTTTTGGGAGAGTGGGATGGGCGACGGGGTCTCTTCTCCTCATAAGGTGAGACGGCGCCCTCGCGCGACACTCGCTTGTAACCCACGTGATTAATATGGCCACCAAGAGCTTAATCACTTGTTTTTACTTGATGCGCTAGTAATCTTTGTAATCAGGATTGTTGATACATGCCTTGTAGAGCTTGTCAATTTTCTCCTTTGACAGAGGCTCGCAATAGCTGCACCTTGACTTTTGTGTGCAGTTGCTTGCATGATAGACATCTAGGGTGAGGGTCACCAGGTATCTGGTGTTGCCCACAGCCTGAACAGACGGGTGTCTGTCCTTGAGATGAAGATCTCATCCCACAAAACGTTTCTAACTAATTGCTTACTAGAACTTCCGATCTTCTTATACCCCCGTTCTCTGCTTGTAGCCTATGAAGCTTGAGAAGATCTAATGTGCTTTGTAAGTGTGGAACTCTATCACGTGTACGGATGTGCAACAAAATATTTTCCTTGTTGTCATCTGGACACACAGGAAAGAAGTGACTAGATTCCCGCCTTGCGCATGCGCAGTGGCGCCTCTGGCAAGGGATAGGGTTTCCCTCACAACTATGGATATGTTGGCAGTGTAGTGGACGTCTGTTGAAAATTTATAAAAAAATTATAGTGTGGTTCTCAGCATAAACAGGAATTTATGGCACTGATGTGATAGAGGTGAGGTATTCACAAGAATTATGATTTTGATAAACATTTGGTTTGTGAACTTGGCTGAAGAGGTTATAACCTGTCGCTGACACCAACAAATTTGCAATCCTCTTTCAGGAAATGTTGAGTCTTCTCATTTGACAAATCTACCACCGCCAATATCAACTTTGCACCATCAACAGTTTTTAAGTCGGCTGAACGTTGGCGGCATCCTGATACTGGGGTTATTGATTCAAGTGTGCCAGTTGGAGACAAGGATGCAACTTCACATACTGGGGGCAATGATGTAGCAGGATTCTTTAAAGACAAGGCGACTGTACTTTTCAAGAAAGCTGTGCCTACATTTCTACATTCCCTGTGCGACTCTTGCTTGCTTCTGTATTTATCAAGCATGATCAATATTCGAACAATTAAGTATTTAATGTGTTTCGATTGGACATCGCACAACGGTTGACATATCGCTTCTGACTCTTCTAGACTCTTGATATAACGACAGTAGATATATGTAAACGTACCTCGTGTTGACTCGCAAGTGGTAGGGGGTAACTAATGAATGCCACCAATAACTAGATTCCACACTTTTCATGAACATGTCAAAAGCATGCTGATATTTTGGGATATTGAGCCCCTGACATGCATTACATGTCATTAACGTGTCGAGTTAAAACACACAAAGACTTAGTTCCTTTCAGCGACATAAATCCAAAGCATATTTACAGCTAAGTACATGTATGTTTAAAACCTATTTTATACCATAACACATTATTACAGTCTATAAATGTGGTAACATATTATAGGCACGACCCTAAAAATTCAGTATTGAAGCAGATAACAGCAGAAAATATTTTTTTTAAAGTTATAAAACGTCAACACCAGAGAACAACCAGTCTCGATTATTCGCCAATACAGATTCCATTGGGCGCAAAAGCAAAATAGCCGTGAAAATTATATGAAGGGATCACTGAAATCAACAAATTAAATTATTTATCAGTGAAAAGGTAAATACATCCAGCCCTACCGGTAACACATGCCACTCACACAATTTGCATGAACAGTAAGCGTTGTATGTTGCATTCTATGTGACGGTTGTCTTTACTGAAACCAGAGAATCAAGTAATGGACCAGATAGAAACTCCCGTGAAACGTAGTGCGTTTACTGTTTTTTTGTTGAAACTAATAACCGTTATGTTAATTGTGAACTATGTCTGTCGCGTACAAGTGCAGAAGTGTGTGTGGAAGGCAACATGACTACATTGCCACATTATTGTTTTCATGCCATGAGTGAAGATATTTCTTGGTTATATCTCGATCATATTCATTTTGGTTACTTTTGACTACATTTGACAGTTTAGTCATACCGAACTGTAGGCGTTTTGTGGTTTAAGTGACCTTCTCTTATGAAGAATCATGATTGTATGTAATAACAAATATAATCATAATAGTGCACTCTTTGGTTATTGAGAGCAATAGTGTATTCATAAATATTCTGATTTACATGTCAGATTATGAGGTTTAGATGCCTTATGTAGCCTTTGAATTGCATTTAGAAAAGATACACATAAAGTAGAGAATTTATGGATGTCAACCTCTTTATTATGAGGAACACAACATTTCGGAGTATATACTTACTCCTTCATCAGGTGACAAAATGCAATGAAGCAGTGAACATATACACCTATAAGAACAACAAAAAAGATAACATGACAAAGGTGGAAACTGAACATGGGAAGCAAACAGTTGGCGCTGATAAGTGATTAATGGACAAATAGAAGCCAACGCATAGCAGTTAATTAGCGCGGATTGGTGACAGCAGGACTTAAATTATCACTGACTGGAATTAGGCAATGGAAAATGGGCAAACGGGAGGCAGGGGGTAATAAGCATTGATAGTTAAAAGCAAAAGAAATGGCAATGGACAAATGGAAGGCAGCTGGACAATAATCAAAGCAATAAGTCTCAAGAAATGGGCAGATAGGTTCCCTGGTCACGGTCCATGGCTGTCTGGGGTCTCCTGATGTATACTGAACAACAAAAGTTCCTGTGACATTGAATAAGATTTAATGCAAAGTTATGTTTTTTACCAAACCTGAAACAATTTCGGTTTGCAACAGATAAAAGACCCCTGTATGTGTTCAAATTGTTTAATTTGCCATACTGACTTCAGAAAATGCGTGATTTCATTAAAAAAAACATGAACATTCCAAAATGTCAATTTACAAATCAATAGCGTGTGTGTCCAACTCCGGTTGCGATGCAAGCAACACATCTTTGTCTCATGGAATGGACTAGGCGTCGCACAAAGTCCTGTGGGATATCTGTCCATATTTGCTGGAGCATGTTTCAAAGTTCCTGGAGTGTCTGTGGAACATGTGGTTGACGTCGAAGTCGCTTATCCATCTCATATCCCACATGTGCTCAATTGGTGAGAGACCAGGGGAGCGAGCCGTCCAGGGGAAGACATTCACGTTGTTTTGTTGAAGAGATTCCTGAACAAGTCGAGCAATATGAGGCCGGGCGTTGTCATGTTGAAAGGTAATGCCTGGGCCATGACGACGCAAAAACGGTAGAACAACAGGGGCGATGATCTCGTCGCGGTAGAGCGGTCCATTGAGATTTCCCTCTACCACTATCAAACGGGTCTTCTGTCTTGCTGTAATCCCACCCCATACCATAACGCTGCCGCCCCCGAAACGATCTTCTTCCATGACACAATGATTGACGTAACGTTCACGTCGACGTCGGTACACTCGAATCCGTCCATCGCTGTGGCTGAGGTGAAAACGAGACTCGTCAGTGAATATAACTTGTCCCCATTGCATGGCCGTCCAGCGTAGACGCTGTCTGCACCACTGTAGACGTGCTTGACGGTCTTTTCCTGTCAAAATGGGACGTCTGACGGATCTTCTGGCGATAATCCCTGCACATCTGAGGCGACGACGTACGGTTTGTGAAGATATTCGTCGAAGGTCAGGGATGCTTCTTGCAGTCACTGTTGCTGGCTGGAATTGATTTCGTAGGTGTGTCGTTTCGAATCCAATTGTCTTGGCGATTATTGGTTACGCGTGGCCTGCCACTCCGAGGATGGTCTCTGACTGCATTCGTCTGTTGCCAACGTTGCCATAAACACCAACTGGTGTTTCTGTGGACGTTAAATTGTCTTGCTCGCAGACGCTCATTTTCGGACAGGCGTGGCATTTCATAATGTTGAATAATTGCGTAATATTGTTGTTTTTCTGAGTGGTTGTTGTCAGCACGATGCTAAACAATGCATATGGAATCCCGTTAACGCACGTTTTTATACCCATTCTGGGTAGTGAAATGCATTGGGCTTGCATAAAAGTCAATTTTTGCATGGAATGCATGCTTTTCTGTGGCAGTTGCGTTTTTGTGACTTGATTCCATACATGTACTACAATACTGATACCAAACTGTACTTGTTTGAAAAATACACTAAAATATTGGTGTCACAGGAACTTTTGTTGTCCATTTTGAGGAGGCAGTTATTTAGATCTTGTGCCCATTTTTTGTTTGTTTCCTCGTATTTTCTATATGGCTTTGCCAAGCATACCAAGAACCAGTAATGATAGTTGCATGTGCATTTGTAGCATTGTTAAAACTATTTATGTATTATGTATTAATTTAGAACTTGACCTTCAAATTGACATTGACCTTCAAATGTACCTCCTCAGTGGTTTAAATAATCATTGATTTTAGGCCAACTTATATACTCATATCCTATATAGAAAGGGTATTTGCAAACAGTGATATGTATGTGTGGTGTAAATCTATTATTAATGAAATTAACAATGGGAATAAAAAAAATATATTTTCACAAAATAGGGGGTGGGATAATATAATTACCAATCTTTTTACAAATCATAAAAGTTGTATGTATATGAACAGGGTCATCTCATCATAAGATGAGTCGGCTCATTTTGAGATATCAAATGTCTTGGTTGATAATGCTAACAATTCATTACGGTTCATTTTCCAATAATTGGAAAATGAAAATAGAAAATAGAAATAAATTGACCATATTTTGGCTATAATTTACCGGTAACTGAATATATGAGAGGCTATAATTAAAAAAAAAAAGTTTCAAATAATTCAAGTCTTCTATGTGTAAACTATCACATAAATGATAAAATTAAGGACCAGATGCAAACACTACCTTTTTAGGGGATTATATTTGATTTTCTCTATTTCTACAACAGAAAAGTGTATTTTGACCCAAAAACAGTATCTGCCACCAAAACATTTGACCACAAACATAATTTTCGAGTCTGTTGCATACAAAAACATAAGTTTGCTTTCTTCTACTATGGGGAGTGGTATGTTGGCAGTTGGAGGGTCTGGCCACTACTCTATATTGCTATATTACTATGAGTAAACAGCTACTAACAAAACACGTGGAGTTTTATCTTACTCATGTAAGCTTAACTTTCAATAAGCTTTATTTTCCTAAATAGATCTATATGTTTGACAAAAAATAAAATTAGGTGGTGGTAGATCTGCAAGTGGTTTCCTAAACGTTATTTATCAAAAACGTTTTGTGATGTCCGATGCACAACGTTTTCACAACGTAAATTGCAATGTTGTTGTTACGTTGTGGAATGACTACAATATAACATAATACTAACGTTGTCATAGAGAGACGCACTTACGTTCTGGAATTTTAATATTAAGGGATGAAAATCCAAATGCCGAATATATAGGAAAGTAATGCTTCACCAACTTTCAGAACGTTGTCACAAAACGTCATGTGATGTCCAATTCACGTTTTCACAACGGAAATTGCAATGTTGTTAATACATTGTGAAATAATGTTGTGAAAACGTTGCATCACGACCTTACCAATGCAACAATGTTGTGACAAGATAGTGTGTTAACTAGTATCTGGACAAGTGTGAGATACAAATGTATAACACAATAATTATGTCACATTGTGCCTTTATCAGTGTACCCTTAAAAGAGGCAATATTTTACAGTTGTTTTCGTCAGCAAAACAGGAAACAACATCAGTACTGTCTGCTTTTCAAATCAGTCTATATTTTACACCATGGTGTAGAAAACTCAATACTATACAACTCGGATAAATTGCAGAATCCGAGGATGGCCCTGTTCCCAGCTGAAACTAATTCTTGCAATTATTCACAACTTTTATAAAAGGTGTGGCAACTCGGCAACAAGGGTTCCAGTGGTTATGTACTGGTCGCCAGTTTCCATGCTTTTGGTCAGATATCTCGCCAGATCCAAGTTTTATGCAACTCCTCAACAAGTGAATGCCCATTTGCATATAACTTCAGTGCATACAATTAATTACATACAAGTTGTATGCCCCTTTGACTGCCAGTGAACTCTCAGCAATATGTCAGCAATATGATGGCAGAGCTACAGATAAGCTGCATATTTTGTTATATATTCCCCCAAACTATTCAAAACCCAATTAACTTGTGAACAGAAACGCATGCATTAAATGATAACCTAATTGTATGAAAACAGCACACGTTAATACCCAATGAAGCTTTTTACGAGCTATTTTACTTTCTGAGTCAAGCCTATATGTACATATCTTAAACATCATTTCATTTTTTGGGAAATCTCAAAATGTGTAATAACCCAATTAGAACAAAAACCTTTGAGAAAAAACTCAATTGCTCAAATAGCCTTCTGGAACTCTGTGATGGAAACCTATAAATATTTGGACAAAGCAGGCCAGGTTTCAGCTTTAATTGCTGAAACAGGGCATCAAACTTGCATCCTGCATCAAGGTGTGTTTGGGAGATATACTACAAACAAGAGTTTATGCTCACGTTTTATTCGCCAGGATTCTGTGATGCAATTTCCCTATTTGGGAACTGGATGAACTTACTGATAAAAGGAACACAAAGGTATCAAGACAAAAAGGTGTGTAGAGAAGACTACCCTGGCCTGTGTCAGTGTGTCTTTCTAGCCTGGTGGCCAGCCCAATTGACGTTTCCCCAACACATGCAGATGTAGGTGGTACACAGACTGCCCTCCAAGCCGACCATCATTGATTACCACCCGATAGCCTTCATCTAAACCTTGATCTGCAGCCACCCTCTTGGCCACGAGCAGCAGGTGCCCCAGAATCTGGGGAAAGAATCAAGACCAACCTGCACATGACAATTCCCATACATTGCTGCATCATACAGAAATAAAGAACTAATTTCCCTGCAGAAAATTTGTTTGTAATTTATGTGTATCAAGTTAGTTCTGAGCCACTTATAAAAGGTGTCAAAACAGATGCATGCAAGGTCAGATAAGATGCTAGTTGTCAGTTGTTGGTCTGAAATATATCAAATTCAAGTGTTTATTCACATGTATTATTTTTGAACAAATTTCAAGCTATGTACTTGAACCATGTTCAGAAATACTCATATTTGGACTCACAGTGATACAGATACTTAAAAAATCCAGATACAGATACGCCGCACTCAGCAATATTCAAGCTATGTGACAGCGGTCTGTAAATAATTGAGCCTGCACCAGACAATCCAGCGACTGACATCATGAGCATCGATCCACACAATTGGGATACTATGACATGCATCAACCAAGTCAGTGAGCCTGACCATCCGATCCCGTTAGTTTCCTCTTACGACAAGCATAATCACCTTTTACGGCAAGCACGTATGAAGACCTATTCTACCCCGAAATTTTCAAAAACTTAATAAACTAGAATATAACATCAACCCAGCTAATCAGGAACACTTTAAAATGAAGGGATAAGGTAATACCAGGACTGTGTATTCCAGTACATACATTGATGACAGGCTAGTTTGGGTACAAAAAGCGGAATTGTATTTGCTTTGGGAACAAAATAAAAACCATTGCATGTATAACTACACAGTTATATCTATTTAGAAATATAAGAAAGCTACATGATCAGAAGAATGAAGAACGAATCGTGGTTAATTCACATTAAAACATTGATTTATCATGACATCATTTCTGACATTCGACCATACGCTCGCTCGCAACTTGATGTCGTAAATAGGACAACGTTGTTTTTGAGAAGAAAGTGTCTAGTGAGTTATTCTCCTTAGATGTAGCTGGACAGCACAGATGAACGCAATGGCCGAACAATCGCACCCAAAGGTGGGAGAAATGTGACATTAGATATTGGGAGAAAAGGTGCAGATAATCCACATGAAAATGATAAGAATACCAAACTTAACCCCCCTGAACATAAAACAGAGTTTTCGGACATTGCTGAGGTTGGATTGTATTCGGGGAGTCATCATTATTTAAATAGGGGTAATTTTGTAAACACATTTGACACATTTGAAAACTGTACAAAATGTTGATACCTCATAATCTGAGAAATAGACGACTCATTCATTTCTTCAGGAAAGGCTGCATTATATTATACACAAAGCCAAAAGAGTTCACGAATAATAATTAGCATTTGTTACATGTTCCTATTCTATTTGCCACTTTGTGTATTGGTTACAGCCCTAATATGATGTCCTGACTCCCCATGTATGAAATGCTCCTTTGATACCTGTTTGTCTCCATCTTCTGCAGTGGCAAGGCGTTCAATGGGTTTCACTGGTACAACAAGGAAGTGGACTGGAGCCTGGGCGCTGATGTCATTGAACACAACACACTGAAAAATAAAGTACTAATGCCATGACACTTCTACCTTAGGAAAGAAAATGCATGAGAAAACACATAGTCTAGGTTGGTTAGCAAAGCGAACTGAGACATGAATCATTCCTCAAACGTTCAGGTTGATATTTTGACATTGGTTTTATCAGCAGAAAGCAGATTATTTTCTTAAAATGGGGGTGATAACGAGAAAAGTTATTAAACTGGTTTTAAAACACCAATGTTACATGCTTGTTCAGTTCAATTTGGTTATGGGATACTGTATGCTTGTTCCAAATAAGTCTGATGAAAACAATAAAAAACACATCTGGCACAGACAAAAGCATCATTCAGATTGTCGCTCCAAGAGAAAATGAAACGACTCTCGCTTAGTCCAGATATCATGTTTGCATTATTCAAACTTTTGCCACTAGAGAAAATGAAAAGACTCATGCTCAAGTTCAGATATCCTGTAAGCATCATTTAAGCTGGCAGAAAAGGCAAGGCAACGTGACAAAGCAGACCGAGAAGGCAAGGTAACGACGTGACACAGCAGACAGAAAAGGTAAGGTAACAACGTGACACAGCAGACGGAGAAGGCAAGGTAACACCATGAATGTTTATTCCTAATACAGGATATTTATCATCCCCATACACACTCACGTGATAACCTCTATATACCCTACCCAATCATATATTTATCTACTACATCTAAAGTTATAGTGCATATATATTTTAATTATCTTCATATACCTACACATATATACTATTTATATATACTATAGTAGGTTACTTTATCCTTCACCATTTACAATTTTTTGGGTATGGTGGTTTATCATTATTCAACTTATTATTTATTAAACCCTACCTACCCCGTCGACAAAATACAAGACTTGAGAAGTCGACGTTTAATCACAAATTCAGTCAGTTACTTGCAGGATTGAGTACAATTACTGTGACACAATACTTGAGTTTGTCTTCCTTATTTATTGTTGTGGCCGTTATGATTATGGGTTGTGGCCCTTTTGACTTTTTCTGTGACTGTTTTGACTTTACCTTTTGAGGCCATTCTGACATGAGGCCGTTTTGACCCGCTCCCGATAACTCGAGCCACAGTCGAAAACGAAAGCAAATAATATTGAAACGAATAGTATCAGTGACTATCACATTGTGCTTACATTCATGTCAGTTTGTAGGTGGAGTTAATGGAACCATGTTACTGTAGTAAGACATAGATTTTACAACAGAACAGTTTCAGTGCGTGACAACACTCCCCACTTACACTGAGCCTGTGATGATTATCAGATTCAGTATGGCGAGTGTGTTGGAGTTACATTCATCTGGAGCACACTAGATATATTCCGGATAGCCTAATAAAGCCTTGACACGAGGACCCTTCTCCATATGTAAATATATAACTATACACATGTTACAATACATTTTATACACACGCATGTACACGTACCACGTCGTCCTTGAATAGAAAATTGGTAGGTATCTCTCCGCGTATGATCTTGCCAAAGATGGTGTCACCACCCGGGGTCGAGGTCTGGGCTTTATCTGTTTCCGACATTTCCGCCCCTCAGTTGGGATTCCCAAACACGCTTGCAGGTCTTCTTCTCCCAGCAGCAGGGAGAACACCGGCTGAAAAGTGGTTATGCTATGGTTAAAACGGCGCTGTGCCAAAACGTGTCCCACATATTGGAGAAAACGGCCAAAACACATCAGTAGTATAGACAATGACAGTTCTGCCGCAACTCCACTGGAGCCAGATTTATATACCTATACTGCTACTACAGAGGGAATTTTTTATGCAAAAATGATGATGCGATTCAACGATCGTCATGAGACTAAACTAAAGTGTAATGAAAATATTCTCTATTATTTTTACTCATACTCATACAATTATTTTGAACAGAGTGATATTCAACGTTTTTATTAAAGGGGCACTGATCTAACGCAATTCCCCGGACTGGTTGTTGCCTTTGTTATTGTTTTTTCCCCCGTGAGTACCCTGATGATACGCAACGCAACTGAGCGTGACCAGAGACTGGGCTACCGTCTGCAAGGACAGCTAAATAAACTTGGAGGCTGGAGGCAATATTTGTTTTATGCATTTTTGCATAAACACTGATTGGTTAACTGTGATCTATACAGATTTCGACAAAGGGCGCATGTTAATTAATTTCTTCAGCCGAAACAAGCAGACAAAAAGAACAGCGGAGCTCATCGGATGTCGTCATTTGGAAATACCCCAGATGGTTATTAGTCAAGCACCAAATTTGGCACAGGTGTAGACCAGAACATAATTAATCCATTTTTGGAGGGCGCCAAAGCCGGCGCTCATTGGGGCGGCCATATTGGCAAAATCCAAGATGGCCGCCAATTTGATTTTTCCTAACTTCATTACCAAAAGTCATAGGATCCTGAATTGAGGCTCTTTTTGTAGGTTTTTGACCTCAAGGTTTCCAAATGTGATCCTTGTTTTGATGTAGAAGTGCTTTTTGGCCAATTAAGTGGTTGAAAACATATTTTATTCAAATCAGATATCTTTTTTATGGTCATTTTACCTCACAGAAAAAGTTCACAAATGAGAACAGCATAAGAAATATAAAAAAAACACATAACAAACTGTGCTTTGTTTTGACATACAAAATATGCTTTGGACAATTTAATTGTCAGAGTATTGAGGGCAAAAACTTCCTGGTTCAGGCTTAATTTTGATGCGACACAGTAATGTTATTTTCTGGTCTGCAAATGAGATGATGCACTGCTTGGTGGTTGATGGTTTATATTATTGAACACAAAAAGGTCACATAAATTGTTCCTTGCATGTATTTTGTTCTTCTTCCAGAAATGCTGAGAAAGGTTGTCATGACTAATTGGGCATTACTCACGCATAGGTGGCCTATATGGTTACTTGTCCAGTGAATGTGTTAATATTTTTACGTCTTTGAAGGTGTGTTTAGCTGAATTGGCGAGAACAGTGGTGCTGGTGAAATAATAGTAAATTGTACCTGTGATATTGCGCCAACAATGGAAAGTTTCAATTGGGAACTTTGCTGTCTTTGGCAATCAGATAAAAGTGGACAGTTGCAAACACCAAAGGAGGAAGGGCTTTTGACTCTTGACAGAGACCTGACTGACTTTAAGAAAATCAATGCCGTTCCATCTGGTATTACAGTCGCCTTTGATCAACTAAATGATGGATCAGGTATTGCAGCAACACTCCGATCCAATAACGCTAAGTATCACAAAACTTGTAGGAGCTACTGTAGTAGTTCTCCTGTGAAGAGGCTGCGTCAAAAACATGAGGACAGTGCACAGAGTTCACCAAAAAAACTCAGATCAGCGGGGACATCACATGGAAAAGGCAGTGATGTCAAATGCTGCATTATTTGTTATGGAGATGACCAGACCAATTTATGCAAGGTGGCAACTGACAACGTAGATGCAAATCTAAAAAGCTGGGCAAAGTCAAATAATAATTTCCGGTTAATGGGTAAATTGATTGCACAAGCTGCGGATGCCCATGCTGGTGATGTTTTTTACCATGTCCAATGCTACTTGCATCTGAGAGACTGTGCACACGTTGCTGATCGTCGAGCATCCACAAGCCCTGCTCAACCTGAGTTTCATCCAATTGCTACAGCGCAAATCGTAGCTCTTGTTGAGGATTCAGACTCAGTATATAAGCTATCAGCACTTCGGCAGATGTACCGAAATCTGATGGAAGAACAAGGAAGTCCCTGTCATGATACTAGGCAGCCACATTCAACAAGGTTTAAAGAGCATATTCTCAATCTTCTTCCGGAATGGGCTGAGTTTTCACAGGGGAAGGAAATCTACATTTCTAATAATACAAAGATTGCAGCTCTGCTCGCGAAAGCTCATGAGTCCCAACTTGGTCAAGATGATGCCCTTTTACTGATGCGGGCAGCGGTGATTTTGCGTAGGTGTTGTCTCCAGAAGCAGGAACCCTTCCATGGGTCTTTCTCCCCAGACTGCCTAACCTCTCCTGTACCAGACGAGCTTCGTAGCTTCATCAATATCATCCTCAAAGGTCCATCAATTCTGCGAGAGCAAGGTAATATTGAAATGGATGAATGTGTGCACGGGAGGGTAAAAATTGCATGTACAATCTCACAACTGCTCATTTACAACACATGTAGTGGGACACACCACACAACCAAAACAAGCACCATACGACATGGAAAAGCGCATGAGACACCATTCCCCCTTTACCAAGGCCTTAAGATGCACGGAGATGCACGACTTAAGAAACAGATCGAGAATGCCCACGAATTTGGCCTATCAGTGTCCTATAGCCGTGTTATGGAGGTGAAACAAGCTATTGCACGAGCAGTCTGCAATCGCCATTCTGAGGATGGAATTGTTCTGCCAACTAATCTGCGATGCAATGTTTTTGTCACCTTTGATGTGGACAACTTGGATAGTCATAACAAGGGAAACTTTTCACAGGATGAGTTTCATGGCACTGCTTTGAGTGCAACGAACCATCTATCTTGGGAAAACCAAGGAGTAGAGCGAGCTCCTATTCAACTGGACTTCTCTGATACATCTGTGCCCCAACTTCCAGAATCATATGCTATCATACATCCAGTTGAGCTACACAACACTCCCTTGTTTGTACCTAGAAGCATCAACAGCGAAATTCGACCATGTCATGATATGGCACAGAGGGCCAAGACGAAGGACGAATCCTGGATGGCACATGTCACCACAGTGCTCCAGCAGGGCACTTGTTCAGAAGAAGTCATCACATGGTCAGGGTACAACTCTCGGCTCATGAGTGAGGACTCTCTGAAGCCTCGGGCAGTGATAGGGGTTTTTCCTCTCTTTCCAGACAAAGCAGCATCTCCATCCATGATAAAACATACAATGGAACTCACCATGCGAGGTACAGAGTTCCTGAATCCCGGTCAGACGGGTGTTCTGGGTGCAGATCAGCCCATTTATGCTATAGCAAAGCAACTACAATGGACATTTCCAGACATTTTAGGAGAAGATAAGTTGGTTGTGATGATGGGAGCATTGCATATTGAAGACAAAGTTCATCATATGATTGGAAAGTTGTTGCGTGATTCAGTTGGATTACAGTACTTTCTCAGGCACAGGTTCTAACATCTGGCCGTGCTGAGTCAGTTCTTAATCAGCAGCATATCAAGCGCACACGTTATGCCCACCAAGTATCTGTAATGTCTCTTTACCTCCTTAAGCACAAGGCATATTCTACTTACTGCTCGAATGTTCATGGACCACCTGAGTCACAGGAGATGTGGGATCAACGATCCAAAACCAAAAATCCGCAGTTCAAGTTCTGGTCTACCATCATGGAGCTTGAGCTATTGATGTGTCGCTGTGTGGGAGATTTCCTTCTCTATGTCCAAGTATGTGATGAGCTCTGCCCATGGTTTCATGTGATGGACCACACAAACTATGCAAGATGGCTACCAATGCATGTGCGGGCTATGGTCCAGCTGTCAGAGAAACACCCGAACATACATGCTGAATTTCTGAAAGGGAACTTTGTCGTTCAAAAGTCACCACACAAGTTCAGCCTCATTGGAAAGGATCAGTCACACGAACAATCCAATAAGAGTCTACAGGCACATCGCGGAGCACCAGGACTCTATGAGAACCCTGAAGCACTAAGACTCTTCATGTTGGTAGGTCCAGACTGCTCGAGATGTGTTGCAGAGTTTGAAGCTGTCCTAGACACACCAAAGTCTAGCACTCCTCATCACGAAGAAGCACTTAACTTGCAAGTTAAGTATATGAAGGATGTCCTGTCATTTGTTGAGATTGTTGAGCAGCTAGGCAATCCCTTTACTAATGGTCAAGAACTTGTAGCACTCGACACACAAGAAATTATGGAACAGGAAGTCGTTACACCTCTCTCTAGGGTTCATGAAGTTGGCAAAGACCTTCATGCACAACTCGTTTCACAGACACTTAATAAGGTGACAGTGCCAGTGTCAAACACTATCGAACGTAATAAAATCCTGACATTCTCCAATCGTCCTGATCTGACCAAAAAAGGAAACAAAACCAGTGGTTTACAGAAGAAAAATATGACTCTGATCACAACACTCTTCCTTTCACTACAATCACGACCAGATGTAGATATGGAAGAGTTTTTTCGTTTTGAAAATCAAAGGGAACCACCAAGTTTGGCTGATCATGGTTCACTTCGATTCGGCAAAAGTCTGATATTCTGGAATGCACCCAAGCGCCAACTGGTCGAGCACTTCCAGCCAAATTAGCCACAGTTGTTGTGCTTGATATGGCCGCTGTTGTTCATATGGTGCGGCCCACATCACTGTGTGTCACTGTATCTAATCGCTTTCCCACCCACCCACCCACCCAGCTTGCCACTTTTTTTCTTTCCTTTTCAGCCTGACGTGTCCTCTTCACCTGGAATGCTAATCACTTCTTTTCTTCAGCGTTTATTCTATTACAAGTACCAGCAGAGCGGATTGTATAAATGTAAATAAACCTGTACATATGTAAAATAGGTTTTCAGAGCGCTTGTATATATGTACATACTTTTAAACGATTCTGATATATGTTAATAAACATGACTTCTTAATAGCTGTATATATGTATATATGCAATACCTGTCTCAACAATAAACTATGTCGAGGTGTGCGGGGTTCTTGTGGGCTACACTGCTAGTAACAAATTAATTTGCTTCCAAATTAATACTCGTGCTTAAGACTACCTGCTTTTCAACGGGAACCTTTCCGGGGTTACCTGCTTCTCAGTGGGAACCTTGTCTTTCCCAACTTTTCAGCCGGGGAATCGTAAAATAACATACGTTGGGGCAAACAATTGCCACGTATATGGGCCCGGCGGCGGAAGTCATCTTGTCAAGCGGTAGCTGACAGTTGGGTCCGCGGCAGGAGCCGCACAATGGTTTTGCTAATGGGGCCGGGCAGTGGGATCTGCTTTGGCCGGCTACCTGGGGCCGGGCAGCGGTAGTCTGACTTAGGCCAGCAGCGTGGAGCTGCTTTTGGCAGCGTGGGAGTTGCCAAGCAATGGTAGCGTTGGAGTTGCCAAGCAATGGTAGCGTTTAAATATGCTACCGTGGGGGCCGGACAGCGGTAGCAGTCTCAGGCCAGCAGCGCTAGCTGCAATCGCCGTTGGCCACGCGCGTGGCCATGGCAACGGTAGCATTTTGGTATACACAATTAGCAGCTAAGTAGCCCACTAGTACCTGCACACCCTCGGCCATTTAACCCAATCTCATCTTCTGTTTTTATTATAGGCACGGGCATCCACGGCTCAGTGGCCCGTGCCTCTCCTTGGCATATCGCGGGATAAGTTGATTGATTGATCATTGTTATCTTGACACCTATGTAAAACACCTGAAACAATCCAAGTGATCAGTTGAGAAACGAACACGGGTTATAATATCCCGAAACGACATATATCTTTTAAAATATTTGATTGTTACTGAGACACGTGACATCGAATAAGTTTCTTTGTACATCTGCAGACGAGTGGGATATTGTTCCTTTGTGTGGATATTCACGGGTACATTCCTCGAACAAGGACGCTGCCTAAAATTTATACACATAAATTTGGTAGGTTGTAATTATGATATTTGCATTTTGTTTTCCTTCATTTGAACCAATTCGTTCTTGTTTCTCTACGTCTTGGTTGGGAAATTCTTCAATGCGCGATAGACGTTGTTTTCACAGGTCTTTTCCTTTGTAAGTGTGTATATATTACCGCCAATTTGTAAAATGTGATTCTCTCAGGCAATTTTTAAAATGTGTAAATATTTCAGTCATTTTGACTAAAAAATCTGTCCAGATTGATTAAGACGATCAAAAGGGCCTACAAACATCACAACAGATTATAATGTAGGATTAGAAGCCAAACAACATAGAAATGTACTTTTCTCAACGTAACATTTTCAGTCTCTTGGTGATGACATTAAACATCAAAATGTTTGGAATTCGTTATCATAATAATACAGATGGAAATGTTTATCAGTCACTTTGTAAAATAACTGAATATTTAGACGTTTAATAAATTTGTTACACATTTGACAGTAAAAAAAAATACACACTATAAAAAAAGCAATGCTCACGTGAAATATGTACTTTGTGTTGCAAGTCAAAATAGTGTAAACGAAAATCGCAAAATTACCAAGCAAGTGACTTTTCAAAACTTCGTCACCATTACCGATGCTACCCACAAAGATACCTACATTTCCTTATTATCTCAAAAACTGTATTTCATGTTGTTCATCAATGTGACCATACGCCCTTATTACTACCCATAAAAGCGACTAATGCGCTTACGAATGGCGCAGCAGAGGTCGCGAACTAGTCTAGATTTCTGCTATACATCCGGGTACTCACTGGGAAAAAACAATAACAAAGGCAACAACAAGTCCTGGGGAATTGCGTTAGATCAGTGCCCCTTTAAGTTCTACGTTCATTTTACTAGGAGACCAGACTATATACTCTTTTTCGAAATTGAAAAGAAACATTTGATGTCTGTATTTGATTGGTTTGACATCACTGATATAATATACTCTTAAAAAAAAAAAATTGACATAGATGTAAAACCACTTTTTGCCAAATATTTAAATAAAATAATTACATTAAATGAGAACCAAATAAGTCAAACAGAAAGATGATGTGTCTATAATTCGCGAAAACACATGCAAAGCACATAAACGTAGCCTTTGGGGATCAATTTTACAGCTTCATCCAAACGCAACCGCCTGTAAAAAACGTGCAGCACAGGATCCTGCATTTTGGCATGCAGGCCCCCCTGCTGAATGGGTATAAAAATCCACATCAACGGCTGTTCATACAGTCCTTATAACGGCAGTAGAGGCGGTGACAGAATGCCAAGACTGAATGCAGCTCAACGGAACAACGCCATTGGGAGATTACAAGCTGGAGCAACTCAGCAAGAAGTGGCCAGGCACTTTGGCGTATCCAGACAGACAATCTCCGCACTGTGGACCCGATAAAACAACACCAACAGAGTTGACGACAGACCAAGGTCATGAAGACCAAGGGTGACAACCCAAGCACATGATTGATACACCTCCGAGACCGCACTACCACAGCCACATCTACAACCACACAGATCCCTGGGGTACGCAGAATATCAGATCAAACGGTACGCAACAGACTGAGGGAGGCTGGACTTTTTGCACGAAGACCTGTTCGACGTCATGTATTGACCCCACGTCATCTGGCAGACCGTCTGCTTTGGTGCCAACAGAGGGTTAGATGGGCACGTGCAAGGTGGAGAAATGTACTGTTTACTGACGAGTCCTGTTTCCTACTTACACCTGCTGATGGGCGCGCACGTGTCTACAGACGTCGGGGTGTGCGTTACGCCCCCAACTGTGTGCAACAGATTGTCCCATTTGTCATGGTATGGGCCGAAATTCATCACGGTGATAGGACGCCTTTCGTGAATGTGGCAGGTGCATTGACAGGTGTGTGTTGCAGAGACTTGATCCTACAGCTTTACGTTCTTCCTTACGTCAACGTTCATGGCAGACAGTTCCAGCAGGACAACGCTCGACCGCATATTGCACATGTTTGTCAGGACTTCTTACAGCACAACAACATCCAGACATTACCTTGGCCAGCCCGGTCACCAGATTTGTCCCTGATTGAGCATCTGTGGGACGAGTTGGATCGACGCGTTCACAGAAGGAATCCACCGCCCCAAATACTTCCGGCGCTTCTTGATGCACTTCAGCATGAATGGCAGCACATCCAACAGTGTGTTATTGACAACTTGATTGCATCTATGGGTCGTCGGTGTCAAGCAGTGATTGATGCACGTGGTGGGCACAACCGATACTGACATTTTCTGTACCCCTGTGACATTAACTGTATCGTGTACGTGTGTCTGTCTAGGTGACACGATTAATGTTTTGAACATTGTGTACATTGATCCTCAAACAGTGTTTCAATTATGGTTTCTGTGTCCTATTTTGAAACAATCGCATTATATTACATTTTTAAAGTCAATGTCAAGTTTCTTTTTTTGAAGAGTATATATATGGTAATTCTCTCCATTTGATAATTTTGTCCCGGAGCATAAATGTTTTTGTTGACATTATTATAGACTTATGTAAGCATTTGTTTAAATGTGATCAAGCAATCTGTTTTCAATCTCCAACCAGTTCTTTGGTTTTGGCATGGAATAATTGACGTGCTTGTTGTCTTGCTTCAGCGAGTATCTGAATATTATCATATTTTAATGCTTTCTTTTGCAACTTAGAGAAAAAAATTCTATCGCTATTCCTGCCAGTCCTTAGACTCCGGCAGGTACTTCCATACCAAGTACGATAGGCTACACCGAGTCCCATGCCAGCTGTTACAAGCGCAGTGTCAACTCAGTCGAGAGCGTTCACAGCTCTGCGATACTGTTTATACAATCCAAGTCTCAACTCCCTCTCCTTCTCTATTCAATGTTTTATGTCGCTTATTTAATGTAATCGAAATCTGTCAACAGTATCCATCTTTTCAGAGGCTTCATCAAGAACCGGATATAAACCCATAATGTATATTATTATATCATATAATAGCTTTTAATTGGTCCTGCTTAAATGTTTTGAGAGTATACATCATCCTTATCAAATGTATATTATGTGGCATAAATATCTTAGTAAGAAAAATGCTTTCACTTTATTAGCTTGGTCCCCTTCAAGGGTTGCAACGGATGATACTCCCATATAAATAATATTAAAACGTTGACACTCGTGTTTCTTGAGCCATTTAATTGATAGACCTGGTAATATCTCGAAGGCATCTTCTGGAGCATCTTCAATAATAATTGTAGAAAGATCAGGTATAGCATTCAAGTTCTGTTTTATATCATTGAATTCAGTAACCAAATTTAACCTAAAAATTTTTAATGGTGGACGACTCAATAACATATGACCTGGGTTTTCTGGCAGGGGAGAGACTAACACACTTTTTCGTTTTGAGGGGATATAAGCCCGAGTACGATCCCACTATTTATTATCTTAGTTAACTGATGTCCCTTACTTGTCATCATATATGGTGGGGTAATGACGATATTCAGTAGCCACTCAATTTTTGCTTCGACCATAGTCCATTTATTATCATCGTTGCGAGTAAGATTTAATGAAGTGTTTTTATGGAGTCTACTAATGTCGACATCACTTAATTCTCCTAGATTAGCTGTGAATACAACTTCTTTCCGCTTGTATACATTATCTTGTAAGTGTAAAGCGTATAACTTGCCACCGGTACGGGGTTTATCGAATCCTTCTGTGTCTTCAAGATCGGAAAGTGCAATTGTATTACATTGTCTAAGGTTATGCGTTCAAGGGCCTGATGAATCAACCATTATTTATAATATGGAGTGTTACACTCAAGTATCCTATATGTACAGGTTGGTGTTTTAATCTAATACAGAAATTTTGAGGTCTGAAATAATACCCTGCTTTAACTTTTTATATTGTAATGATGAGAACGATTCCGTTCTACCGCTATTGTAGTTTTCATCTTTGACTGGAATAGCTCTTAGCAGAGTTGAAGGACTTTCGATTTGAATATTATCCGTTGTACTGATCTGATCAAGATGGATGCACAACTCTTTATAGGGAACTAAATCGGGTAATTTAACTCCATACACTGTTTTGTTGAGTGGTATATATCCTGCTGTTAATCCAAGTGTATTTATTCCTTAGTTCCTGTGAAGAATTACATCCTTTTCTCCAGCGCTTAAAATCAGCATCCCATTCGACTCATTTTGTGTGAGACTAATTCCATTAGGCTTAAACATTTCATCATTGAGTAAGCATACCCTGTAATACCCATCAGATATATCAATGTTTTTGTGTCCACTACCGACAACATTTAGTGTTAACCCATTATTTTTTCTCGCAGCACTTATATTGGTCCACCGCGGGTAATTCATTACATCACAGAGAGCGACTTCAAGTTGCCCAGCCGAGTTATCGATAGCATGAAGCAGTTGAATAGACTGGCCATTTGTTATTCCCGGGAGCTTAACATACATATTAAATATACAAAGATACTATATCATAACTTAAATATGAAATCAACTTAGATTACGAATCAGTCTATTTTAGTAAGAGCCTCTGGTGCTAAGTTTTCTGTTAATTTCCCTGATATCTTTGAAAAATACAGGGTCATGGCAACTAGGGATAAAATGGTGCATGATTGGTTCCACAATCCAATGCAATTTTGGCAGAACCAGTTAAACTTTGCCATATGGTGTGCCACAACAGTATGTGGTGTATCTCTTTATGCCCCAGGATTTGAACTAAATAAGTCTGTTTTATCAATTCACGTGTACTATCAGATTAGACGTATACTTAAAGAAATTAGTGCCCCATTAACGCAGGATCGAGCATGGAATTCCTTAAATAATCCGTACAATAGGTTTGCATATGAGCGTATTTGTCAGGAATTTAATGTTTCTACGAGTAAAGATTGGCGTATTAAAGGACCTAACCATGGTCTAGGTGTTCCGTACAGTTGACAAAAAACTGTTAAAGAAGAAAGTGATGATTTAGTTAAAAAAAACTCATCAACCATTCAATCCATTTAAGTTGTTACAGAAAAACAATCTTTTTGTAAGAATGCATAATCTTTATCATGTTTGGGAACTTTCGAGTAAGGATTGGAGAGGAGATCTTATGAGTTTTAAGAGTGGTTTGCCTTATATTGTTACAAAATTTGTGCAGCTAAACGATACCACAAATGCTTGAAATGAATTTCCGTATGATAAAACAGAAAATAATTTTACTAACCCAGGAGTTGTAAGAGTTAATGAATCAATAAGAACTTAAGTATGGGCAATTCTTGATGCACAATCACAAACACGAACGGGAATAATTGGTTCTGGGACGGCACTCGATGCACAAAATGTTTGTCGCAAATGTAGAATATGCTATTAATTCACCAGTTGACATTCCATCTTCTATAAAAGGTTCTCAAGTTGTATTACAGTACGCTCAATCCAAAGTAGACTACGTTTATGGGGCAGGACTTTACATGTCTCCAGGTAATATGGAACCTAAGATCGGTCAAGTGATCGGTTATAATAATAAAATTGTTATTGCTACCGATCAACAAAAAACAGCTATAAATTCAGATATGGACACTGAATTAATAACGCAAACAAACACAGGCGAAACGGGAATAGACAAGCCACAGTCACTGAAACAGCCATCTACTGATACACAACCACAAGTGCCGCCACATATTACAGCTAAAAATCAACAACATATCGATGAAAAAACAGCGCTTATAGTAGGTGGAGTCACGGCTGGTTTACTCATGATTTGGATAAATAGTCTTTAACGGATAAGTACAACAGCCCGGCAATTGCTACGATCAGTGCCCACAAATCTTGACTAAGCCAAGTGGTGGTCTTAGCTAATAAATTCAAGAGCCAGGAAACAATACTCCCTATTATACCTGCAGATGCGGCTTTCCCAGCAAGCTTTCCCCGTGCTTCTCCTAGTGCTTTTAAATGCTTTTTTATCCACTCTTTTACACCATTTTTATCAGTAGATGGTGTAGGTGGTCCACCATCACCGGTTAACGCGAGAGTCATAGTCGATATAATAAATCCCAATGCAGTTAAAATACTGGCAATGGTTATCCCCTGTTCTCTGAACAATGTTTTAATTTTATCGGCCAGTGTAGTATCATCGTTGAGGACTTTATCAATAGTTTCTCGAATTTGACTGATTTTGGAACGAATGCCTCTCTATCAGTGGAAGCCGCTTCGAGGCAGGCCGATCTTTCTCCTTTTAAGTTGTGCAATCATTCCGCAACACGGCTTCTACTGAATTAATCGCCCGCCTGTTCAAGTTTTGTTTTCTCATAAGCTATATGCTTGTCAAGTTCAGATAGCTTGGTTATTATTGATGAGTTCTCTCCACATTGTTTTCATTGCCTTGTCAAGGCCTCGTAATTCCCAAATACTGAGTGAGCTTCAGGGATGGTGGTACCTGTAACCTGGGTCACCAAAGGTATCCAAAATTTCTCCAAGTCCGTCCAAGGCCAGCTTCGAGATTTTTTCCAAATTATCTTTATCTGTGGCACATATCCATTCTTATATTAAACATAAGGTTACATAATTTCAATATAAACAATGTCCTCGCAATACGGATGCAAGTTAAACCCACAATGTAGACTTTGGGATCCATTAGGGGTCAAAGCAATTCGCCAGTCTGTAACTATAACTAATAACCCGAGAATCATTGATCAGAATCAAACACTTCTGGTTCGCTTTCCTAATCTAGGCACTCACGATGTGATAGTTCCAGGAACTGCACGACTATCATTTACAATTAATTTGACTTCTGGCGACGCTAACAGAGAGCTTGTTCAGAACATAAGTCATGCGATTGTTAAGAAAATCGCGATTGAAATTAGCGGTAATGAAGTTTTAAGTATTGACAATAGCAATGTATACTTCTGTTACATGGATCTCTGGAGAACAGCTAAAGAACGGGAAAACTTACAGTACCAAGGTATTTGTAATCAGAACTAAATGAGACTGCCTGTGGGTGCTGATAGTGGCCATAATACCATCGTAGAAGATAAGGCTGCTGCTGATGCATTAGGTAACTGATTCTATATTCCGCTCAACTTTGAATTACTAGAGTCACATGCCCTTTTATCTAGCATCCCTAGGCGATAGGTTAGAATACAAACTCACTTTTAATGACTAAAGCAGAGTAGTCAAAGCTCCTGAAGATGCTGGCTATTCTATTGATAATATCTCACTGGAGTTTGATATGATAACAGATCCTGAATTAGCCAGACAAATTTGTAACCTGTATACTGGAAGTTTATTCATTTTGTACGATCGCGTGCTTCGACACCGAAAGATCACCAGTAACAAAAGAGATACAACGTGGAATATAAATCTAAACGTCCCCGCTAGATTTTTGTAGGGTATATTAATGTTGTTCGAGAACTCTTCTGAAGCATTTCAAAGAGATACTGAGAAGTTCTACAATCCCAAGATTACAAAAGTAGAATTGACTATCGAGGGCGTGCCTAATCAACTATATAGTCAAAGCAATCGAGCATATCAACAGTGGGATGAGATTAAAAAACTCCCTTCTATAAAATGAAGCCCAGAAGTTAATGCGGTCGTGAAAGATTTGTCTCTCGGGGATGTATCGCTATGGCTCAACATGCAAACTACAAATGATGACCAACTACACGGTAGTGGGCGGAAAATAGAAAATGCCAGTGAGGGTGTTACTATACAGATAACAAAGCTCTTCGAAGCGGCTGGTAAATTAAACATATATTTGTATGTGATTATGGACGCACAACTTAATATACAGAATGGAAAATTCGTGCAAGCGATCTTTTAAAAAACTTTTACCTAAAGAACCGCACTGCGCTATCATCTGCGGGCAAACAGGTTGCGGAAAAACAGCTTTTATTCTTGATATTTTACAAGATCATTATCGGGGTGTTTTTGGCAATAATATTATTCTGTGCCCGACTATAAACGTTAATAAAACATACCTGTCGAGAGATTGGGTAATGAATGTTCCCGGGTTGTACAAAGTTGATCTGGGCAATCGTTTACAAGACTGTTTACGAGTATGTCACGAAAAATACAAAGGAGAATCAATCCTTTTCATAGTAGACGACTGCAGTGCGAGTAAAGAACTTACCAAAAAGAAACATATGCTTTCATATTTAGCATTCTCCGGATGGCATATGGAGCATAGCGTTTGGGTTCTTATGCAAAAATACAACTCTGTCCTGAAAGATCTGAGAGAGCAGTCCAAATGGGTAGCCCTGTTTCATTGCAAAGACCGAGATGAATTTGAGGAATGTCTACAAGAAAATGATAGTATTCCTACCAAGCTTGAGCGAGATAAAGTCAGAAAACTATTAGCTGTAACAAAGCACTGTAAACTCATATTAAAAACTGACCAACCAGCTGCTTATGCAATTGCTTAGCAAAAATAGCAAAAATGCGATAAATGGAACATTAGCGGTGATTATGCAATAATGTGGTTTGAAATCCTCATTCTTTCACAACAGTTTATTATTTCGGGCTGTATTGGATATGCAATATTTCATTATGTTAGACTTAAATATCTCCTTAGGTATTACATTATGGAATGCGATGAACATATCGAACAACTGCTCCAAGATGAGCCAGAACCTATGGTAAATAAATGTTTAGATCAACATAAAGATCAACATAGAGAAGTCTCACGGCTTTGGTAGCCGGTGGAAAATGTTTCCAATATTTGGGCGAAAATTATACCACTGAAAAAATTGATAACATGACCGATGAAGAGATTAAAAAACTGTACGCGCGTTATGAGTCTAGACTGGGAGCTACCATGACTAAAACAATAGGTTCGGCCATGTTACAACTATACACAGTACGTTTCTTCCTATCCCGGCAGAACATCCCCCTTTTAATGCGAATCTCTAGAGAAAGACCCATTCATCGAACACGCTATAAGCGAAGTAAGCTGTGAGTTTTATCATAGATAGATAGAATGTTCTTAGCGCCACTTACCACCGCTTTAATAATGGCTAGGTATTGTCAATTTAAACATGTGTGCCCACTTACTAATAATGGAGACAGAAATACAACAAGTGAACGAGGAAACACAAGCGATTGTGGAAACACCACAAACACCGATTGCACAATCTCCACAAGCGATTGCACCACAAGTCAGAGTGACTAAGAACCCTTGAAAAGTCGCAGCCAATAGGTAGGGTGAGCTAGCGAGGAAGGCAAAGGCCTATAATTCAAACACTGAACATAGTTTTATAAGACCAGAGAAGAGAAAACACCACAAGTTCTCATGTAATGTTATAAAAGCAATGACTACTCCAGTTACAGACGGTAAAATGTTGGTAAATGCAATGTATCATTCAGCGGTGGTCAGAGGCTTGGCCATTGGCTATGCCCGTATAGCTAAAATGATAACTAAAGCCACACCATCCAAGCTAGATTTTAATGGTTATGATATCCGTATGATGGTCCTAGATGTAGGTCTGGCAATGGCTACAAAAGATATGCTAATCAAACAAGGGCTTATCTCAGTAGACATAATGAAGTAATTTAACATTTGAATATTTTATAAACATAGTATTGATGTTGAACACAAAATGGCATCAATTGCAATGATGGTCGGTGGATGTATTGTAAATGCTCTAGCTTTTTCAGGGAGTAATTTTTTATTTTCTAGTATGAAAGGAGAGAAGGAGAAAAGACATAATAAAGCATTAGAACAACTCGAAACAGCTCAGTCACAATGGGCCAGGCGCAGAATGGAGAGATTAGATTTAATTAATGATGAACTTCGTAAACAAGGACATTCAATTCAAACGTTTAAGGATGTTGAATCTGCCATGCGCAAATACTTCCTTGTTTATGGAAAGGAACTTGACCCAAAACCAAGGCAAACAATAAGCCAGTTTTATAAACCGTCAGAGGCTCAGAAAGACCACGAGATAGTATTTATAGTATTGGGGTTGTCGGTAGTTGCGATTTTCAATCTACACAATTACGCATAAGCTATGATCTATTAGGTATCAACTTAAAAATAACCATGACCAGTGTGTCTATTTTTATCTCTTTAATTACGCATAAGCTATGATCTATTACGTATGACCTGGCAACACACTATGTCGGGCTGAGTCTTATCAGCTATTAACCCTGACTAGTCAGCTGTAAATAGCGATGTCTCACCAGTTATGAGGCTGAGTGGAGGTGTGATTTGCATTGAGACAAATGATATGATAGGTGTATAACCATGAATCTGTGTACATTTACACTCATGGGTAAACCAATTCAAGGCAACTGAAGTTGCGTTGTTATATATTGTGGAATTCATGCTTTTACATCAGACAAGGAAATGTAAATTATACGTATTCTGTATGTGGGATTGGGGTCAAAGGTCGTTATTGTTTATGTAAGAAACACGGCGCTGATAGGATCAGGAACCAGATTATTTACCCTAGGAAGAGAGATTACATCAACGAGAGAAATAGGTTTGGGAGAATACGTATTTAGATCTATGAAAATATAACCATTTAGACATTTGACTCATTTTGCATATACCATTAAATCACAATGGTTTTTGTCAGAGAGTTGAAGGCTTTGGCAAAACAACGTGGTCGACGTGGTTATTCTCGAATGAGAAAAGCTGAATTGATTGATTTTCTCGGTTTGGAATACAACAAACCCCAGACTGTTAGAGAACTCAAAAATCAAGCAAAAAAAAGTGGGCTGAGAGGTTATTCTCGAATGAGAAAAGCTGAACTGACTGATTTACTGAATGTTGGTGTTGCTAAAAATCAATCAGTTGATGTTGATAAAAATCAACCAGTTGTTGAATGAAGATTTGTACCCACAGTAAATACCTAAGAGGTTGGAAGATGGATATTAATTCCAACATGGATGTTAATGATGTTAATCCCATCGTATCGAGCACAATTAATGAGGAGTTAGATGATTTAAATAGTATTAAATACCAGTTGACGGATAAAATGTCATTGAGGAAAAATGATGTTGAATATACTGAACCTTATTTCTGGAGCAATCAAGAAGTTATAACCGAATCTGATTAAAAAGCGCATCATTAGATGCTTCAATTCAGATACAAGAAACTTTAGAATGCTTGACTAATAGAGGTTCGGGTTAGGGTGTGGATAGAATCAATAGTTTATATTAAGATATAACAAATTATATGCCTTTCAAAGGCGGATCTTACATAGATTTACCCTCGTATTATAAGAAGAAAAAAGCCATAATTAATGTAAAAAATAAAGCCAACAACTGTTTCAGAATGATGATAAGATCTTCATTGTTTACGGCAGATTTTAAAATCGCAAATAGACCTTCTAGCTATCCCCAAAATGATGGACTCAACCTTGATGGTATAGACGAACCTAAGCCAATCTCACAAATTGATAAGGGGGAAAAGCAAAATAATTTAGCTATAAATGTTTTCGAACATTCTCCTAAAGGAATTGTTGTACACAGGATAAGCACCGCTCAAGAACATATTTGCAGAATCAATTCATTTCTGATAAAAAAAGATGGTAAATATCATTATACGTCGATAAAGAGTTTAAGCAGGCTATTTCGCGATCAAACAAAACATGCAGGAAAGAAATATTTCTGTGAAAGATGCCTGCATGGGGGCAGCAGACAAGATAAATTAGAGCGCATAAAGAAGACTGCAGAGGTGTTCGACAGACTGTTATCAGGATCAATATGCCTAAAGAGGGGAAAATGTATTAAAATTTGAACATCATTGTACTCAAATGGCAGTACCGTACATAATTTACGCTGACTTCGAAGCAATTATCAAACCTATAGAAAATACCGAACATAATATAACATACAAAACTCAAGAACATATTCTTTGTGGGTTTGGATATATAGTTGTAAGGTATGATGGGAAAACAAACCCCGCCCATGATTTACAGAGTTCCTAGAATACCTACAAAATGAAGAGGGAATAATTAGGGAAAATTTATCGTAAGAAACCCATGTGCATGACGAGGGATGATTGGAGGGCCTATAAGAAGTCAATGATTTGTTTGTAATAAACCCCTGAATGGGGATTCTGTAAGAGATCATTGCCACGTCACGGGTAATTATTGGGGAGCCGCGCATAACGAGTGTAACTAGAAACTAAAAATGAATTCTCAAACAATACCCATCCCCGTTGTGTTTCACAACCTTAGGGGATATGATTCTCATCTCACCATGCAAGCTATCTCAAATAGCGATGGCGGCTTAATGTGCATTCCTAATAATATGGAAAAATATATATCATTCTCGATGACTAAAACTTTACATTATACGGACAAGGATGGGAAAGCTAGAACAAAGCAAAGTAATGGGCTTAGATTCATAGACTCTGTACAGTTTCTGTTATCTTCCCTGGACAATTTAGCTTATGCGAACAATCCCGATGACTTTGCAATAAGAAATCAATATACTGAACAGATAACTCATCATTTGTTGTTGAGAAAACGTGTATATCGTGGATGATTGGTCTAGATTTGATGAAACTAAATTACCACCCCTTTAATCATTCTATAGTAACTTAACAGAATCTAAAATAATTATTGTGAACACACTCTGACGGTGTGGGATAAATTAGGTTCTACGAATTTAGGTGATTATCATGATCTGTACTGAAAATCCGATGTACTGTTACTCGCCGATATATTCAAGATATTTAGAAAGACATGTTTAAAACAATATGGCTTGGATCGGGCATGGTACTATTCCAGTCCTGGACTATCATGGGATACATTGTTGAAGAAAACCTGTGTGGAACTAAAATTACTCACCGATTACGATATGCACTTGTTTGTTATGCACATATTATATCTCAACACCAACATTGTGTACGGATAGGCTATGAGTCAACCTTTACCCATGGGTGGTTTTGAGTGGGTTGATGTGAATGATATCGATGGGATATTGATTCCCACAGTTTCCGATGTGAATAAAGGGTACAATATCCAATGGAATATCCAAAACAGTTGCACAAAGACCATAACAGTTATCATTTAACTCCCGAAAGATTAATGGTTAATAAAGATTGGATGTCGGAATATCAACACTCCTTGATGGGCAATAAATCTAGGTTAGCTAAGGTAGGAAAATTCGTACCAAATTTCATGGATAAGACAAAATTTATAGTTCACTACAGAAATCTCCAGTTATATCTATCGTTAGGCATGAAACTAAAGAAAATACACAGTTCTAAAGTTTGATCAAAGCCCTTTGATGGAGCCCTATATAAGGCTGAACACATATTTATGAAAGATGGCTACCCATATAAGCTCATGAATAACTCAGGATTTGGTAAAACTATGGAGAATCTAAGGAAGCGTGTTGATGTTAAATCAGTCAGATCTAATGAGGAAGAAAGACTCAGGAAACTTATAGCCAGTCCGGCTTTTAACAGAAGCAAGATATTTGATAACAACTTAGCTGCACTACATATGCAGAAGAGTAATATAAAATTCAACAGACCGGTGTACGTCGGTATGAGTATTCTTGACTTATCAAAACACTTAATGTATTACTTTTATTACAACAAACTTAAGAAGCAATACGGCAATAGATGCAAGGTGTTATAAACAGACACAGATTCTTTGTTGATGGAAACACAAACCGAGGATGTGTATAAAGATATGGCAGAAAAAATAGATATGTACGACATGAGCGATTACCCAAGAGATAATCCACTGCACAGCGTTGTAAATAAAAAGGTGTTAGGTAAGATGAAGGATGAATGTGCTGGGACCCCATTATTATGGAATTATTATGGTTCTGTTCGGTTAAACAAAACCTTCCAAATGGCGTGCTGGTTTTCTTGGGGGAATTAGTCAGCAAAGAGCCAGAGTCACAGGAGACTAATCACAATTTTATTTACAAGAACAATTAACAATGAGCAATTTACAATATCTTAGAAAATAGCTGAGGGTGCCACAGAGAGTCAGTACAACCCTCTGGGCTATGGGAGAGAGATCTGCTTGGTATGAGCGTCAAACCCCTTCTGCCTAACATTTTGGTTCTGTATGTTTTTAACAAAAAAAATAGAACAATAAAAAGGAATATGATTGGCTGATACACGATGGGCTGTGCCTTATGGTTAATGAATGGCTAGACAGAGGGGAATACTTAATCCTGTTAATCCTGTTGAACTGGCACTAACCTTGTTGACATATTTACTGGGTGCTTTGAAAGAGATTATGGTGTCACTATAGACGAGCCTGTATTGGGGCTAATCCTTAATGCACTATAGACAAGCTTGTATGGGGGCTAATCCTTAATGAGTCTAGATTGAAGTAATATCTAAGACTATGTAGACATATCTTTTGTCTGGGAGATGGGATCTTGATTTTACCTGATGATAAGTACTTGCTAAACTATAATTATATGAAATGATGTATAAATATTACACCATGATAACTCATAAAAGCACTTGATGTGGATCTAATTATTATAGGATAACTTAGTATAAATGTTATATCATGATACCTATATCGGAGTATGTTGGATTAAGACCTAAGATGTATTCTATAAAGAAGTCCGATAATGGGGAGATGAGATAAGCTAAAGGCGTTAAGAAGTATGTGGTAAAAAAGCATATCAAACACGAACAGTATAAAGAAGCATTATTCAATGGTAGAACATTCAAACACGGGATGAACACTTTATGAAGTGTCAATCACAGGATATATAGATCAAGGATTGCCAAGACATCATTATCCCCATTAGATACAAAGAGATGGATTGATAATGATGGTGTAACTACCTGTGCTTATGGTGGTTATACTGTATCGTTAGGAACTATGAGCAACTCTTCTCGTACAAATCCCCTGCCCGGTCGATCTTTAAGATAATAAAGAATAGGCTCTCCTTCTTTCTAACAAACCGACTAATGGTATATATCCCAAGAGACCAAATCGGTTGCACGACGTAGGCCTCCTTTGAGTTCACCGAGCTGATATTACTATCTTACGCTTACTTTATCCGGAAGATTTTGCTCTTTGCCTCTCCTCGTTGCTGAAGATTCGGAAGTCACAGATTTCATTTTAATCACATTGGATGGTGACTTCCATATTAATCTCATTACTTCATTATTCACCGCTGATACAACAGCTGATAACCGCGTCACCCATTCGGTTGATCTTAAAGGGGCACTGATCTAACGCAATTCCCCGGACTGGTTGTTGCCTTTGTTATTGTTTTTCCCCGTGAGTACCCGGATGATACGCAACGCAACTGAGCGTGACCAGAGACTGGGCTATCGTCTGCAAGGACAGCTAAATAAACTTAGGAGGCTGGAGGCAATATTTGTTTTACGCATTTTTGAACACTGATTACTTTAACGGTGATCTATAAAGATTTCAACAAAAGGCGCATGTTAATTAATTTCTTCAGCCTAAACAAACAGACAAAAAGAACGGCGGAGCTCAGCGTATGTCGTCATTTGGAAATACTCCAGATGGTTATAGTTTAATAATATAAAAAAGTATCCATGCAGTGAAAGCATTTTCGGATTTCGGATTGCGTCGATAATACGATTATTGCTCACTTGTTGTCATCCACGTTTTCTGGTATAACCCTACACTTGTGTATTTGTCGTCATTCCCTTGATGCTCAGTTAATGAATTTATTACAGGTACAATTAGTGGTAGCACCACTTAGATTACCTGACAAAGGTTCCCATTTGGCATTTATTGTGTCCGGGGTAATTATTCAATCTAAATCCAGGTTTGAAAGTGAGGTGAAATGTGTGTTATGTAATATGCACGTGGCAGCCCAGCAAGAGGTGAATGATCAGTTCATTTACTTTTTTTGTAAATCAACGTATCGTTCCTAGTCATCAAAGGAATAACAGAAAATACGTTGATTGATTAATCACTGTTATCTTGCACAGTGGATATGTCAAGAGGGAGTGTTTACATGTCTAGGTTTACTAAAACAAAGGGAATACACTCATATCATGGCATGAAGTGTCGATGTTAAAACAACATACTTTGTTCAAAGGGTTAACTAATAATACGTTGATTGATTGCTCATTGTTATCTATCACTCAATGGATTTTTTAGGAACCGTGGACGTTATGAAAATAGTTGTCACGTGGGCTTTCTCAGCCGACCCTTGAGACTTGACCCCTATGTGAAACACCTGAAACAATCTAAGTGATCAGTTGAGAAAGGAACATGGGTTATAATATCCCGAAAGGATATATATCTTTAAAAATATTTGATTGTTACAGAGACACGTGACATCGAATAAGTTTCTTTGTACAGCTGCAGACGAGTGGAATATTGTTCCTTTGTGTGGATATTCATGGATACATTCCTCTAACAAGGAAGCTGCCCAAAATATATACACATAGATTTGGTAGGTTGTAATTATGGTATTTGCATTTTGTTTTCCTTCATTCGCTGTAGCATTGAACCGATTCGTTCTTGTTCCTCTACGTCTTGGTTGGGAAATTCTTCAGATTGACTAAAATTGATTAAGATGATCAAAAGGGCCTAACAACATCACAACAGATTATTATGTTGGATTAGAAGCCAAACAACATAGAAATGTACTTTTCAACGTAACATTTTCAGTCTCTTGGTGATGACACTTTAAACATCAAAATGTTTGGAATTTGTTATCATAATAATACAGATGGAAATGTTTTTCAGTGACTTTGTAAAATAACTGAATATTTAGGCGTTTAATAAATTTGAAAATGTTACACATTTTGACAGTAAAAAAATATACACACTATAAAAAAAAGCAATGCTCAGGTGAAATATTTACTTTGTGTTGCAAGTCAAAATAGTGTAAACGAAAATCGCAAAATTACCAAGCAAGTGACTTATCAAAATTTCGTCACCATTACCGATGCTACCGGCAAAGATACCTACATTTCCTTATTATCTCGAAAACTGTATTTCATTTTGTTGATCAATGTGACCATACGCCCTTATTACTACCCATAAAAGTGACTAATGCGCTTACGAATGGCGCAGCAGAGGTCGCGAACTAGTCTAGGATTCTGCTATACATCCGGGTATTCACTGGGAAAAAACAATAACAAAGGCAACAACCAGTCCCGGGGAATTGCGTTAGATCAGTGCCCCTTTAATCATTCCGATTTCATTTCAATCCCATATTCATATCCATATCCAAACAAACGTTCCGCTAATATCCGGTTAAATCTTTCAATGATAGCTTGATTACGGTGGGCCTCTTTTTCACCACGCCTGATTGTGACATCATACTTTGTTAACAGTTTAGTTACTGATCCCATAAACTCGCGACCAGGATCTACTTTAAATAACTTCGGCCGCGTTTATATATGCGTGCATTAGCTACTTCTGTTGAATCTTTTGAGGTTAATGGTTCAGCCTCCTTGTAGGTACTAGCCACATTCACTACGGTTAAAGCGTATTAATACGTTTTGCGACTTACCTTATTGTTGGGAAGAAACAAGAGGTCAGCCTGATGAACTTCATTCGTTGTAAAAATATCAAACTTCTTCCTCGCGATATAACTGGGTGCCGGTAAGTATATTTGCCACATCGCTTGTTTCTTTAGCCAATCCTTGGCCACAACTTTAGATACCTAAGCCACACTGGCTAATTTTTGTATCGCTCCTATACCTTTCCAATATCCTCTTGGGCTATAGTAATTTTTGTCCATTATTAATTAATATTGATGAATCTTTTGATACGAATCATGACGATCGTTGAATCAATGAATTTTGCACAAAAAATTCTCTCTGTAGTAGCAATATATAGGTATATAAATCTGGCTCCAGTGGAAGTGCGGCAGAACTGTCATTGTCTATACTACTACATCAATTTTCAAAGATTATAAAAAAGTGCCACAGAAATTTAATTATGAGAAATTGTATGCCTTATAATAAATTACATGTATGATATTTTAATTCCATAAAAAATAAATTGATAAGTCATATCATTTCAACGAAGGTGAAATAATTATGTTTGTTTGTTGTTTACGTCGCACTCAACAATACCATTAACATGATGTTTAATTTTGCCGTATTTATAAATAATCCAGAAATGATAAATTAATGTGAAGGCTAACTTAAATAAGCGGTTGTATTCTGAATGATGATCACACAAGACTATATAAAGTTAACAGTGGAGACACGAGTGGTCACATTGTTGCCTTGGCTACCCTATCTGCTGTGTCACAGTACCTTGCCTTCTCTGTCTGCTGTGACATGTCGTTACCTTGTCTCCTCTCTCTGCTGTGTCCTGTCGATACCTTTCCTTCTCTCTCTACTGGGTCACAGTACCTTGCCTTCTCTCTCTACTGGGTCACAGTACCTTGCCTTCTCTCTCTACTGGGTCACAGTACCTTGCCTTCTCTCTCTACTGGGTCACAGTGCCTTGCCTTCTCCCTCTACTGGGTCACGTCTCTGCTGTGTCACGTCGTTACCTTGCCTTCTCAGCTGTGACATATCACTTCCTTGCCTTCTCTGTCACAGTACCTTGCCTTCTCTATCTGCTGTGACATGCCGTTACCTTGCCTTCTCTCTCTGCTGTGTCACGTTGTTACCTTGCTGCCCTCTCTCTCTGCTGGGTCCTGTCGTTACCTTGCCTTCTCTCTCTACTGGGTCACAGTACCTTGCCTTCTCTCTCTGCTGTGTCACAGTACCTTGCCTTCTCACTACCGGGTCACAGTACCTTGCCTTCTCTCTCTACTGGGTCACAGTAACTTGCCTTCTCTCTCTGCTGTGTCACAGTACCTTGCCTTCTCTCTCTACTTGGTCACGGTACCTTGCCTTCTTTCTCTACTGGGTCACAGTACCTTGCCTTCTCTCTCTGCTGTGTCACGTCGTTACCTTGCCTTCTCTGTCAGCTGTGACATATCACTTCCTTCTCTTCTCTGTCTGATAGGTCCTGTCGTTACCTTGCCTCCTCTGTCTGCTGTGTAACATTGTAACCTTGCTGCCTTCTCTCTCTGCTGGGTCACAGTACCTGGCCTTCTCTCTCTGCTGTGTCACGTCGTTACCTTGCCTTCTCTGTCAGCTGTGACATATCACTTCCTTGCCTTCTCTGTCACAGTACCTTGCCTTCTCTGTAAGCTGTGACATATCAGTTTCCTTTCTTCTCTGTCTGATGGGTCCTGTCGTTACCTTGCCTTCTCTGTCTGCTGTGTAACTTTGTAACCTTGCTGCCTTCTCTCTCTGCTGTGTAACGTAGTTACCTTGCCTTCTCTCTCTGCTGTGTCACGTAGTTACCTTGCCTTCTCTCTCTGCTGTGTCACAGTACCTTGCCTTCTCTGTCTGCTGTGGCATGTCACTTCCTTGCCTTCTATGTAAGCTGTGACATGTCACTTCCTTGCCTCCTCTCTCTGCTTGGTCCTGTCGTTACCTTGCCTTCTCTCTCTGCTGGGTCCTGTCGTTACCTTGCCTTCTCTCTCTACTGGGTCACAGCACCTTGCCTTCTCTCTCTGCTTTGTCACAGTACCTTGCCTTCTCTGTCTGCTGGGTCCTGTCGTTACCTTGCCTTCTCTCTCTACTGGGTCACAGCACCTTGCCTTCTCTCTCTACTGTGTCACAGTACCTTGCCTTCTCTGTCTGCTGTGTCCGTCGTTACCTTGCCTTCTCTCTCTCTGCTGTGTCACGTAGTTACCTTGCCTTCTCTCTCTGCTGTGTCACGTAGTTACCTTGCCTTCTCTCTCTGCTGTGTCACAGTACCTTGCCTTCTCTGTAAGCTGTGACATGTCACTTCCTTGCCTCCTCTCTCTGTTTGGTCCTGTCGTTACCTTGCCTTCTCTCTCTGCTGGGTCCTGTCGTTACCCTGCCTTCTCTCTCTACTGGGTCACAGAACCTTGCCTTCTCTCTCTACTTTGTCACAGTACTTTGCCTTCTCTGTCTGCTGGGTCCTGTCGTTACCTTGCCTTCTCCCTGTGCTGTGTCAAGTCATAACCTTTCCTTCTCTCTCTATTGTGTCACGTTATTACCTTGCCTTCTTTGTCTGCTGGGTCCTGTCGTTACCTTGCCTCCTCTCTCTACTGGGTCACAGTGCCTGCATTCTCTCTCTACTGGGTCACAGTACCTTGCCTTCTCTCTCTACTGGGTCACAGTACCTTGCCTTCTCTGTCTGCTGGGTCCTGTCGTTACCTTGCCTTCTCTCTCTACTGGGTCACAGTGCCTGCATTCTCTCTCTACTGGGTCACAGTACCTTGCCTTCTCCCTCCACTGGGTCACAGTACCTTGCCTTCTCTGTCTGCTGGGTCCTGTCGTTACCTTGCCTTCTCTCTCTGCTGTGTCTCGTTGTTAACGTGCCTTCTGTCTCTGCTGTGTCATCTTGACTTTCCTTCTCTGTCTGCTGTGTCACGTCATTATCTTTCCTTCTCTCTGTGTTGTGTCACAGTACCTTCCGTCCTCTGTCTGCTGTGTCACGTTGTTGCCTTGCCTTGCCTTCTCTCTCTACTATAGGTCCTGTCGTTACCTTGCTTTTTTTCTGCTGTGTCGCGTTTGGCCTTGACTTCTGTCTCCTTTGTCATATCGTTACCTTGCCTCCTCTCTCTGCTGTGTCACGTCGTTGCGTTGCCTTCTCCGTCAGCTGTGTCATGTCGTTACCTTGCCTTCTCTGTCTGCTGTGTCACGTTGTTGCCTTCCCTTCTCTGTCTGCTGTGTCACGTTTTGGCATTGCCTTCCCTGTCTGCTGAGTCATGTCGTTAAGTTTACTTTTCTGTGTGCTGTGTCACGTTGTTTTGCTGCCTTCTCTGTCTGCTGGGTCACATCGTTGCCTTGCCTTCTCTGTCTGCTTGACCGTGCTTTGGAACGTTGTTACCTTGCCTTCACTGTCTGATGGGTCATTCTGATCACTTCGTCACTTCGAGTTCTCAGCCTACTTCATAATATAACTGAGAGCATGAAAAACGTAATTTTGTAAGCAATAAATTGTACTTCCTTAACCACAGGAAACATATGAAGGCGCACGTTGAGTTTGTGCTTTGGTTTTGAAACAGCTCAGAGAGCTGGAGCCTCTAACTGAAAGGGCAAATCATGCCATAAATTTTGCATCAACAGTATTTTGGTAAAGTTCACACATGTAAGAAGGGGTTACATGTTTGTTCATTTTATGAAACAAGCAAAGCTTGCAACACTTTCTGCTTTCTGGAAGTGTATTCCAACCAGTTTCAAAATAGAGGACATCACAATGACCACATTTCAATAACGCTGTAAGGATACGAGCCCCCATTTCCTGGATTTGTTCAAGTTTTTTCTTGAATTTTTATTAGCAACCAACCTATACTTCACAAGCATATTAAAAAAAGGACCTATGAAAGTAGAATACATAGCGTTAAGAGTCTTTTTTGTTAAACACATACTTTAATTTTCGCATGGAATTAATCATTTTTGCATTTTCGCATGGAATTAATCATTTTTGCAGAGGATTCTATCCGATTATTAAAATGATTAGACCATTTACCACCTGAAGAGAATGTTATACCAAGCTGCCTATGAGTACTACAGTTTGTATTTCTTTAGAATCAAATATCAGTCTTGTTTCAGAGTAAACAGTATCGCTTCTGTTTTTATCTGGATTGCATGATATAAGCCAAGTTTGGGCCCAATCGTTTATGAAGTCAAGATTTATGTTTAAAATGTTTACTAAAGTATGATGCTCAGTAGAAGCTTCATCTTGTTGCAAAGTCAAGATGATCGGCAATATCATTTACATATATAACAAATAAGAAAGGACCCAGGACCGAGCCTTGTGGCACTCCGGCAGTCAAAGCCAAATTTTTAAATACCTTTTGAAGTCTCTGGTCTAAATAACTTTTCAGCAAGTGTAACACGTTCCTTGTATACCATATCATTGAGGTTTGTACAACAGTCCTTTTTCCATACACGATGAAAAGCCTTTGACACATTCCAAAATATCCGCTCTTTTATCTAATGCATATCAAACATTGTGATAGAGTTCAATAAGTCGATCAACTGTGGAATGTCCAGCTTGGAAGCCTGATTGATATTTCAACAATAGCTTATTATCAAGAAAAGAATTAAACATATATTTTAATACTACTCTTTCAAATATCTTGCCAACACAAATACTTATTGATAATGGACAATGATTAGACGCAACTTTAGCATTCTGTTACCTGTCTTGTAAAGCGACATGTGCCTTTTTTCCACATAGATGGGCACAGACCAGTTGATAGTGATTTATTAAACAATTGACATAGTAGTTAGCTAAATGAATATGCAATATATCATAATAACTTGTGTCTTATTCTGTCTCGCTCACATGCCTCCTTTACATCAATACTTAATTACATGAGATACATCTGTTTCCGTAACACTATTTGTACATAAGAAGGTGGATGTGCGTGGTTTAGCATAAGGTAGCGTACTTTCTCTGCATATGTGACATATTTGTTCAACATTTCAGTTTTCCCTAAATCCGAAAACGCGGTTGGTTGATCACCGTCTTCATTAGAAAGAAGTGAAAGGACAGAGTTTGATTTTCCAGATTTTCACATAATATTTCATATTATTTAGTTTATTCCTCTGCTTTCGATATGGACCCATGAAGATTCTGGGTATAATTGCTCTTCAGCAACCCATACTTGCCGTAAAAGGCGACTATGCTTGTCTTCAAGAGGCAACTAACAACTATTGGACTCTGGTCAGTTGTAACCTTTAATATCAAGTGCTGTCTATAAATGTCAGTTAAGGCTTCCTCGCGTCGCAGGATGTTACGTATGTACTTGCACGTGGGTTGCTTGCACCACGTTACGTATTTCCTACAAAACCCGACTGTCATGGTCAATCAGCAGACAAGCCCAGATCATCGACAGAAGCGGACGGATTGTACCACTAGTCGTGGCGCCGGCTACGGCCGTCTCAGCAATGACAACGACAAGAAGGAGAATTGCCGTTCGACTTTCTGCCTACGTGCAAGTAACAGAGCCTATCTCCGCAACGGGAACATAGGCCACTCGGTCCCGGTGTGCGTTCTTTAACGTTATTATCAACTTGTACACTTTCCATTTATTCCAACCCATGATAAATAAATATGGCCGGTGTGTCGTCTTACACTTCATCCCAGAGTTTTGTCTTCCATCATCACCCTGAGCAGTTGGTAGGTTATTCCGGTAGGGTGTTCCCAACATAGTGTGGTAAATACCTCAGTAATGATCACTCTGAAATGCGTTATACATTCTTTAATCTAAATCAATTACACAGAAAATAAATTGCATGTTTTGAAGCGGTGAGAAAAATTATATCCTGTCTCTGACCGGCAATCCAACAATACGTATGGTTCATTCCCCTATATGTATTTATGTATCCATTCAGTCGTCACGCCGAAGACCTGGGTTCGATTCCCGATGTGGGTAGAATGTGTGAAGCTCATTTCTAGTGGCCCCACCGTTGTATTGCTGGAATATTGCGACGTAAAACCACACTCACTCACTATATACATCATTGCCTAATACAAGATTCAAGCATTGAACATTTGTTAGTATTGTCCCATTGGGAGACGGTCTTCTTAAAATATTCCTTAGGTTTGATGTTGTATATGCCCTTTACTGACAAGGGCTTGCAAGATATGAAAATGCATTTTCTCTGCTTCCTGTGGGGTTGGGTACCTGTGATGAAATATCTCAAGGTTCAATGGGACAAGTAATCTGTCCGGATAGTCCACATTTCTAAGGCTGGTATCGTGTATTGACCATGGCCAAGTGGGCCGAATGTCGGTGGTTAGTTTTGGGCAATAAAATCCGGAGGGAACTGAACGATGCTGAGCTTGTGTCTTGTGTATGAAGTACAGTGGAAATATCAACAGCGTGTAGCTCTGATACACGAGCTGCAGTGGCCATAGCTAGGAGGAAAGTAGTTTTCCCGGAAGCTAATAGTAATGTTCCATTACTCATGGGCTCATAAAGTGGTTTCATCAATGCTGGCAATACTGTAGATAAATTCCAATTGAGAAAGTATGTGGTATTCTGATACATTTCAGTGCAAAAGACTTCACAAGTCGGTTCAGTACCTGTTGTAATACTGATGCCAGGACAGCATTGAGTGGTGCCATGCCTAGCAGTTCTTGTCGTTTCTTAGGTGAAGCAATAATTCGACAACTGTCTCCGAGGTTGCCGAGGCGGCTGTGAAATATGTATAGGATCTCGGCTGTTTGAAGATCCAGATGTTCCGGTAGTTTCAGAGGTTCTTCCATTAGGAAACCTTGGAAACCATGTCCTGTTGGGCCACGCAGGAGGAGGAGGGGGGGGGGGGGGGGGGGGGGGGGGCATGGGGGGGTGCGTATGCGGCCATTTCCTCTCAGTTCTTAGATAGGGCGTTGACCTGAAGGTCTCGCAGGTCTGGCATTGGACTGACACAGTTTGCTGTTGAGGTGTGGGCGAACAGATCCAGATAAGGAGTATCCCATGGGGAATTTATCGACTTTCAGGTTATGGGGAGCATTCCGTGTGCATGACTTTGTTCTCCCGGGAAAGGTAAAATGACAACTTGCCGTGATCCTGCAACTCACGTCTGCCAAGGCAAATGTGTATGCTACTTCAACAAATGCTGAGACTTCATGCCTTCTTAGTGCTATATGTACGGCGCGTTGTCTGTAGCAATCATTCCTGATGAATGTTGCAGATGGTCTTGCCTTGCTTCTGAAGCCAGATATATCGTTCTCAATCCCAGGCGGTTGATGTAGAACTCTTTTTCTTGGATAAGCTATTTCCCCTTTACTGTGATGTCGTTCATTTGTGTGCCCCATCCCTCTCTGACGCAGATGTGTAGAGGTTATGTATAGGGGGAGGATACATGAGACGTGGAGGTTGAGTTAGCGCTTCTAGATCTAGCTCTTTGGTACTGTTGATCCAGTTTTGCAAGGGACGTAAATGTAGATTGCCTCTGTAAGTACCTGGATGGAAGTGAGCGTGCCTAGGCATGACATCCACGAACGCCTTGATTTGATTATGGTCGAGTGTGCTTATGATCATATCTTTACCCTCATAGGCGCTACTAAACCCATGTTGAGCTGAAATCTTGCCCCTGTGTTGATGATGTCATGAGTGGGCACTAACTCTGATTTTGGGGGTTGAAACAGGAACTACTGTATTTAGCTTGATCTGCTACTTGTCCTGATCAGCCAATAGGAAGTGGTCTATGTTATCGTGTCTTTTTAGCTTTAGATAAGCAAACCTGACGATGGGGTTGGTGATCCTGATGATGGATATGCCGAACCAAAATACTTTGACCTGGTATTTGTGACCGTTGACTGTGAATCATAAATAGTAAAGATGATTTAGATGGATGGATGGGAACATGAAGATTGGCATCCTGAGTAGAGGAAAACTTAGTAGTTCATGACAACAATAGCATTTACCTCCCAATTTCAAAGGAAAGCCATGAAGCGCGAGCGAGTGGACAATGGAGGGGGGTACTTGAATGTGCGTTAGACCGTTGCAACCTCCCTAAAGATGTGGTAACAATGGGGACAAAGGATGGTATTGATACAAGCGGAGTGAAGGTGTTGACACAGGTGCTCGTCGACTGCTAGCGGTTTCCCGTTCGGCGTCTGCTACCGGTTCCCCCGTCTTCAACGGGTTAGATGCGAATAAGAAAAAAGTTCGTCTGCTTTAGGATAGTCGTCTGTTGGTTTTTGCGACTAAGGATGGTTGTTGTAAGTGTCTTCCTGAGATTAAAGAAGTTAGACGATGGGGAACTAAGCCACCGACCGCCCATAACAATGTCAACATACCCCGGCCTTACGATTAATGTCAACATACCAGCCTCGCCTGAAGCTTCCCATTCATAAATTGTGTGACCAGTGTCCTGTATTTATGATATGTTAGGGAAGATGTGTTGTACATTTGTCATTTTAAAAGGGAGTTATTTCAGAGAGGATATATATGGGTATTCCCCTCATTAAACATTTCTTTCGTAGATGTTGTACCTATATCCGAACACGAATGTATGACACCTTTCAATAGATCAATTACGGTTCTAACCACGACACGCAACATGACTATGAGCGTGGTTAGCAGTTCATATTTATAAACACATCGTAAATGACAGATTTCTGATGAATGAACTCGCCCGCACACATGTCTATAGGGTTATGTTCGCCTGAACTGTAAACAGTGACACATTGGATAACAGGAAGGATGTGTGGAATGCACTCGTCCTTGTAAGGGTAAAATACGCGTTTAAACTCACCATTTAAATGATGATGACATTACTTTTTAGATGTATTGGTATCAGTGAGTGAGTGAATTTAGTTTTACGCCACACTCGTCATTATTCCAGCTCTAGGACGGTGGTCTGTCAATAAATGAGTTTGGACCAGACAATCCAGTTGATCAACAGCATGAGCAGCGATCTGTGCAACTAGGAACCGATGGCATGTGTCATCCGAGTCGGCGAGACTGACCAACCGATCCCCATCAGTCGCCGATAAGCATGGGTTACTGAAGGTCGATTCTATAACCCGGACCTTCACGGGTGTAGTATGACGAAGACTATATACTAATATGATCAAAAACTGAGAAAAAACAAACAATTCATTCGTATCATTTATTGATTCGAGTCAATCGGTTCCATACAAAGCTGTGATATACGAATGGACAATAGTATTCACTCTGGAACATTATTTAGTCACTCATATACACATGCTGCTGCTGCTGCTCGAAGGTCCTATTGTTTAAACAGCGAGTCCATGTTTTGAAACACATTTTGCACTGAATCAAACTAGACGCGTGGCGTTGACTCGGCATTCTCTTCTGACTGTTAGACTGATATAGTAGTGATGGGTATTTATGCCTAATCGTTCTGCTCACAATCATCATCCTCCTCCTCGTCATCACCGTCGTTATCCTCTGCAACGCTATCAGATTCAGTCTCACTTTCTATTTCCGGCATATCCATCAAAGGCAGGATCTCTTTCATCTTGGGTTTTAGGAGGAGTTTTATTTTATTTTTGAGAACGGATTGTTCCGTGGAAGGATTCATGTCTCCCAGGTTGTATAGCATGTTTTGAAACAGGTTCCTCTTTAAAGTACGTGGTATATTCCATCGCATAGTTGAGAATACTACGCACTAGATCCTCCCACCTCAGTTTCAATCTTCTCTCAATCCATTCTTGCGTTCGTCCCTGTCGCTTGTACTGTTTTTTCTGCAGTTTCATCTTGTCATGAAATGTATCGTACACCTGCTTCCAGATGCGTTGTAAGCCTACATTTTGCCACTCCTCGGCTTCCATATTAGTGAATGTTGACTTCCCACGTGGAGGTTTGACGGCAAGACCACTGCCTTTCTGGGAAGAGGCTAGGTCGTCAAAGTCACTGTCATCATCATCACTCTCGAGTCTGGCACGCTTTCTCTTAGGTTGAAGGCTATTGGCCGGACACCAGTGTTTGATATGTCGCTGGTAGATCGTGCATGTTATCTATCAGCACCCCACAATCTGCGCAAGCCATGGCCATAGTCAATGATGTCTCACTACTCGTGCCTGAATCGGTTTCAATTGGAGTGAGCTGATGTTGGGGCAATCTCTCTTCTTGTGTCAGAGGACTATCCAGAGATTCTGTCGTAGTCAACTTCTCCCTACGCAGATCAGGTTCAGACTGTGCTGTTGTTCTCCTGTTTTCCACATTTATGAGGTTAACATGCAGTCGATCCTTATCTTTGGTGGTAGGTTTTAGATCGATGGTGAGTTGTCCATAGGGTGTTTCAGCAACCTTTTCATACATAGCCATAAAGTGATCCATATGTTTGGGGAAAATTCTACGAGCGAAGAGTTTGATTTGCTGTTTATCTATGGGGGAATGAAACAGGGTGACATAATGCGCGTTCAAAGGAATGTCTCTCGATTCCTTACCTCTCGGAAACAGATTTTGTATCAAGAGAAAGATCAATACATTCTTGTGATGTGAGGTTTGAGTAAACAGCCGCGAAATACGCTTGTCGTGCTTTGCTTCGGCCAGGAAATCATCCAGGACCAACACGTTCTGTTGACGAGCATCAAAGTAATCCTTGTCCAAGATATCGTAGGGAATTCCTTTTACAAAGGTCAGCTGAGGCAGCTGCTCACCGAGGTCCTTATATAATGGCTGCCATTGAATATAACACCAAACGATGCGGGTAGGTTGGGGTTGGATCAGGCCATGCCGGAGTACATGAGAGGTAAACACAGACTTTCCACAACCACTTGGTCCCACAACGAGCGCATTTGAGGGAATCAGGAACTTGAATTGTTCTCGAAGATCAGATATACATGGTAAATGGCGGATGTGCTTGTAACGGCAGGTTGGCTTGACGCAGCGGCGGCGGTGGGTGGACTTGCGGCGGCGGTGGCGTTAGCGGGTGGGCTTGTAATGGCGAGTGGACTTTTGGCGGCGGGTGGGCTTGTAACGGCGGCGGTATGTTTTGTTTATTTCTCCTGTGTCGTAACATGACATCTCTCCTTGAAAACATTTTTTCACAGTCCGGACAGGTGGCAACCCCTATGGTGATTCAATACGGTGTGTGATTAGAGGGTATGAAGCTTTCTTTTATACCCTTGACTCGGTTGACGCTTCAAGGCAGCAAGTGCCCGTTCCACCACAGCCTTCACCTCCGACACATGTTGTATTTTCACGGGTTGGGGTGTTGTCTTCGATCCCTGTTTGGTTGTAATAGTTTTCATTTTAGGTGTTACCTGTCTCTTCTTTGTCTTCAGCGTCGACTTCTTGGCTGCTTGTGGTTTCTTTCTCTGTTGTGATTTTCTCAACGTAGTCTTCCTAAATATATCTCTAGGGTCAAGTCTAATCTCTGATGCTTTCTTCATGTTGTTCACGTCCAATCCGTTTGCTTGCTAGAGTAAAACTGTTTGTCGGGCTACACTACTGTAGAGTTTATACTGTCTTACACGTGCAGGGAATCTTGGAAGACACTCTTTTCTTCACAGCACACTTGTGAGTATGTTAAAAAAGCGATCATATTAGTATATAGTCTTCGTCATACTACACCCGTGAAGGTCCGGGTTATAGAATCGACCTTCAGTAACCCATGCTTATCGGCGACTGACGGGGATCGGTTGATCAGTCTCGCCGACTCGGATGACACTGCCATCGGTTCCTAGTTGCACAGATCGCTGTTCATGCTGTTGATCAACTGGATTGTCTGGTCCAAACTCGTTTATTGACAGACCACCGTCCTAGAGCTGGAATAATGACGAGTGTGGCGTAAAACTAAATTCACTCACTCACTGATACCAATACATCTAAAAAGTAATGTCATCATCATTTAAATGGTGAGTTTAAACGCGTATTTTACCCTTACAAGGACGAGTGCATTCCACACATCCTTCCTGTTATCCAATGTGTCAATGTTTACAGTTCAGGCGAACATAACCCAATAGACATGTGTGCGGGCTAGTTCATTCATCAGAAATCTGTAATTTACGATGTGTTTATAAATATGAACTGCTAACCACGCTCATAGTCATGTTGCGTGTCGTGGTTAGAACCGTAATTGATCTATTGAAAGGTGTCATACATTCGTGTTCGGATATAGGTACAACATCTACAGGCACATACTTTCCTACATCATTCAAATGTATTAAATACCGGATACGTTTAATAGACACCAACGAAAGAAATGTTTAATGAGGGGAATACCCATATATATCCTCTCTGAAATAACTTTCCTTTTAAAATAACAAATGTACAACACATCTTCCCTAACATATCATAAATACAGGACACTGGTCACACAATTTATGAATGGGAAGCTTCAGGCGAGGCTGGTATGTTGACATTAATTATAAGGCCGGGGTATGTTGACATTGTTATTGGCGGTCGGTCGCTTAGTTCCCCATTGTCTAACTTCTTTAATCTCAGGAAGACACTTACAACAACCATCCTTAGTCGCAAAAACCAACAGACGACTATCCTAAAGCAGACGAACTTTTTTCTTATTCGCATCTAACCCGTTGAAGACGGGGGAACCGGTAGCAGACGCCGAACGGGAAACCGCTAGCAGTCGACGAGCACCTGTGTCAACACCTTCACTCCGCTTGTATCAATACCATCCTTTGTCCCCATTGTTACCACATCTTTAGGGAGGTTGCAACGGTCTAACGCACATTCAAGTACCCCCCTCCATTGTCCACTCGCTCGCGCTTCATGGCTTTCCTTGAAATTGGGAGGTAAATGCTATTGTTGTCATGAACTACTAAGTTTTCCTCTACTATCCTGGAGGCCTAGGCGTGTCATCCAATCTGATTGTCTTTAGGTGTTCTTTAATTACTTGAAGGATTCCATGAAGAACTTGGGAGGTTTCACAAGATATTCTTTGTTTAGCACTAACAAATCATTGAACATGCACATTTCCAATGAATTATTCTTCGGAACCAGGAAGACTGGTGAGCAGACTCCAAGGATAGTATCTGATTCTTTCAATGCGCTGATGGCTCTCTTGGCTAGTATGGCCACATTTGATGCAAGTAGCTTTCTTCCTGTCAGATGGAATCGGCGTCCAGTAGGATGAATAACCACTCTTCGAAGTTTTAGAAAGTGGAGTTTGTATCCTCTTTTTACCACTCCGAGCAGCCAGGAATAGTCTGTGATGGCTTCCCAGTTGTCTGCGTACTGCATAAGACGTCCCCTGCCTGGGCCCGGAGTAGGTGTAGTGCTTAACTTTGATAGTCTTATATCAATGTCAATAAGGCAGGCCATGTCTATAGGATTTGTTGTGAGCGTTGATAATCTGTCCATCGGGCAGGCAGGGTCAACAGGATCTGTAGAAATCTGTTAGCTTCTGCCGGGGACCACCTTGGAAGCCTCGTCTGCCTCTACCTCCAAAATCATATGGTGCACTTGTGGCAGTAGATGGTTTCTTTACATGAGGAGGAACTGTACTGACATCCAAACCTGTGCTGTTTGAAGATCGTCTCACATTTGTAGCATATGGCCTGATGAGCGGAGAATAAAGCCGGCCTGCTGTAGAATCATATCTTTGGCGGTAACAATTGAAGATCTTCACTCTGGTTAGGTGGGATGGCGTGATGAATTTCAGCCACAACCCAGTTAATATATGAACTGGTGTTTAACAGTTATTTGTTGACATCAAAGTCTGGGATTCGAGCAATGTTAACGTGCATCCTGGTGTTAGAATTTTTAACTAGTTAATAAAAACCTTCATCAATCTTTGGCTGAACTTGGAAAGGAGCATCGCGTGTCCTGCAAGGATTCTTATTAATGGCAAGCATACCAAATCTGATGTCATGCACTGATGAAGAATTCAGATATGCTTCAATTCTCTTGATGACATCGTTGGTATATGATGAACAAGTTAGGGAGTGGAATGCTTCAGACTCTTTAACGGGTTTCTCATGTTCACATGCTCTAGCAAAGGTTTGGAAGGTAGCTCCTACTTATTGGTAGCCGGAATCATATTGTAAAGTTCTGCAATGATATCTTTAATGGAACAATTATTGAGTTTATATACTGAGTCAAATTAAAAACTTCACATTTTTAAAAGTAATCCCATATATGATATACAACGGACAAATGTATCAGAGAAGGTAATTGTTAATCATAAATGTCCAAAGAAGGATTTTAATTAACAGTGGTAACCATAATTTGTTCTAAGCACCTACGGTATTCGGTAATAACATCAACAGTTTAAATCATAAATCCCAAGCATGAGAATCTGATGGCACACAAGTTCAGTAGCGTGTATGGCCACCATGTGCACTGAAAACTGCCACACAACGCCTCCGCATGGACCTTGTGATGCTTGTGAACACATGATTGGGAAGACGACGCCATTGTTGCTGCAAAATGGTGCCAAGATCTTGCAAATTCTGTGGTTGGTTCTGGAGAGTGCGGAGACTTCTGCCAAGAGCATCCCAGATGTGTTCGATGGGATTGAGGTCGGGAGACCTTGACGGCCAGTCCATGACGTTGACTCCCGCATTCTGAAGGAAATTCCTTGTCAAAATTGCTGTGTGGGGTCTGGCATTGTCGTGTTGGAAGATCAAACCGGGTCCATGTGCTGCCATAAAAGGCAGAAGTTCTGGTGCCAGTACCTGGTCGCGGTAAGCAGCAGCGTTGAGGTTGCCACGGATGACACGAAGCCTGGAACGTGCATTGCCACAGAAAAACAACCCACACCATGACGCTTCCGCCTCGAAATCTGTCAACTTCCTGTACACAACACTGGGCGTAACGTTCATGACGGCGCCTCCACAACCTCGCCCTACCATCAGCAAATCGAAGATTAAATCGGAATTCATCACTGAAGACGACTTGATTCCAATTCCTCTGAGTCCATCGTAAGTGTCGCTGTGCCCACAACTGACGTTGACATCTGTGTAATTGAGTCAGAATCGGCCCGCAGAATGGCCGTCGTGCTTGAAGGTGAGCAGTTCTCAGACAGTTTCGAACAGTTTGCGCACTCAGTGTACCCCTAAACAGTTCATTTCTGGTTGATGTAGCCGTCAAAAATCGGTTACGGAGGTGACGTAAAACAATCTGACGATACTCTGCATGTGACGTCACACGTGGTCGACCTTGCCGAGGGCGATCAGCGGTGGTACCCGTTTGCTGCAGACGCGTCTGTAAATCATAAACAGTCCGTCGACTACAACTCATCGTCCTTGCGACTTCAGCTACGGACGTTCCCATCTGCAACATGCCGATGGCACGTTCACGTTGCACATGTGAAAGGCGTGGCATGACAAATGGCCGTAAAGACTTTTGTTCTCTTGTGTTTTTCTTTTTTTGTTAATGACTGCTAACAAGTATGGCTGAAAACACGTGCGGTATTATGGCCACGTGACGAGTAGCACGTGAAAAACCACTTTTGCCACTATAGTGCTGTGCAAAAACGGGTGTTATCTGAAGACAATACGTGGCCATTACTGTTTAAATACACAATAAGGGCCCACAATGATAACTGGTCAAAATGTTAAAATTTTAGGATTGTGAAGTTTTTAATTTGGTTTAGTATAATTATTCTTTGTGCAAGAGTTCAATTCCTTGAAGAAGTCATGTTAGATATAGATCCACACCTACTATGCAAGCTGCACTTGGGTGACCTGAGATAGCTTGGGGTAGAGTAGTCCTGGTCATCTGATCTGTGGCACGAGGAATGGGAAGCATGTTACATATAAGTGTGGGTCGGTGATCTAACATCCACTTCACTGACCCCGAACTATGAACTGGACTGCATAATGGTATGAGAGGGATTATGCTTAGGAGATCTAGCATGACGTGTATGAGATTCTTGGTCAACTCGTCTGTTGTAATAGTGAAGACTAGATGGACACCATTCTCAATCTCTCTTCCGGCTGCAGTGAGACATCCGTGACTCCCGGTCTACCTTATTGTTTTGTGGTAGGGCGGAGATCTGTGAGATTCTCAATATCTTTTCATGACTCTCCTACTATAGTCATAATCTGCTGTTTCAGCTTGGCAACATTCATGATTACTACTGGGAGGATGTCCTGTCATATTCAGGCCTAGATCTATTTTTGTTGTGCAACAGATTCTTTTAGATGTTAAGTTTTATGAGACATTGGTTGCATATGTATGTCACTCATTTCAGACATAGATGAGAACTCATTTAAGTTAAAGAGTAAATGTGGTATATGGTGGAGATCATTTGCTTCCTCTAAGCCTAGATGGTCCACCTTACCAGAAAGGTACATCGGCTCCTTAACTATATCGGGAGGGTGGGATGAGCAAAGAGGGGTAGACGGCGTGCTTGTCAGTGATGGGTGTTACAGATTGAATCACTTTCCTCTTCTAACAGGACGTAGATGACGAATTTTTAACTGAAGCCATAGTGTTCTTGTATGAGTCAGAATCATTATGTCACACCTTTGTGAGTTTTCAAAGTGAACCTGGATTTTAGCGTGCATGTGTTATTCTTGCAGGACTGGCACCTTGGATGAGGATTAAACCATTGATCTGGAGTTGGCGAGTACCAGTGTGAAGAAAGGGGTAGCCGGTGGTCCGCAACAAGCAGTACGATGGATATGTGCGTGTCTTAACTTGTCACATTGACCTCTTACTAGTATAATCTTATAAGAAACACGTGGGTCCACGGGAACATGTTGTGATAAGCAACAGATTAACATTGAAAAAAACAGGTAATTGATAACGCTTCTACACTGAAACATCACTGTATGCAATGAACCAGAAGTTGTTATCCATTAAGTTGAACGTTTTCCTACTTACTCACCAACTTCTTGAATGCCAATGAAACGTGCTTGAAGGTGTTCTCATTTTCAGTTCTGGCATCTTGATTGCTGTCAAAGTGGCACTCTACAGGTATAATTTCAGAATTTTACTAAATGTAAAGCAGTGATGACGACGCACACTAAAGATCCACAAATGAGACCAAACGTTCCACTCAGATATACTTCCTGAATCATGTCCCAAAACATTACAAAAACAAACATTTTTAATATTTATTCGTACGTCACAGAGGAAAGTAGTCAAAATGTGAATATTCAATATCTTCATCTAAAATAATACACTGCAAGCAGGACCCTGAATACTGATACATAACACAGATATAAAACTTGAAATTAAATAGTATGTTGACCTGAAGTGCACAGGACCATTGCACGCAAAAGTACATAAATTTGGACACACAAATAAAACTACAATTTTTGATAAAATAAATACATAAAAATGAAAGAAGTACGATATTTCCAAAGTAAATAACAGTTATACTGATGGATTCCTGGAGACACATGTTGTGAATTGAAACTGGTCATGCCCAGGAAAGGATTGCTCTTGAACATCTAATCAGACCTATTGCAATAACCACCATGTCATGCAAATTGGTGTAGCGCCACCTCCTACTGGTGTATTGTGACCATCTCCAAAACCCGACTTAAGCTATAAGAAGAGGTTATTGCCATCAGTTTTAGCCTTTACAAGATGAGGACTTATACTGAACAGGTAGGACATCCTGGAATGCAATTGCTCTGTTTATGATATTTAATTAAGGTACAAACAAGTTGCTGCATGTCAGCTAGGGCAAATAACATTTATCACCTGGAAAGCATAATACACAGGAGTGGCCTCAGTACTTACTGGCATGTATGTAACACAGGGTAATGCAGGGTACCATAGGCAGTATACTGGAAAACATCTGCACTTACAAACTACCCAGGGGAACCTTGTAATGCCACCAAAGCTGAGACTGGTGTATGTGTAGGGCAGCAAATGTGGCAGGACGCACTTCTGTGCAAATGGCTGTCAGTTAAACGTAACCAGTACTGTCACAAGAAAACAATATACCAACATAAACATGATATGTCATATCGTTAGAACACACAGAGGCTGCTACACATACATCTGAATGGAAAGTAATTATGATGGATCAACTTAATAATATTTATTGCACACGAAAAGGGAAATTTATAACAGTGCAAAATGACCATCTTTCACTGCACCAAAGGACACACACACACACACACACTGCACTCCAGAAAGGCACTGCTACAAGCTGCTAGAACAAACTGGATCGTGACAGCATGAAAGAACTAAAATCTGTTGCCACATTATTTTACTTTCCTTTATCATCTATCTAATCTACTTGTCCTAATTCCAGATAGATGAATGCGCACATTGATATCACATCTACATGAAAACGAAGGAATCATGCCTATGATGCAGAAAAATAACACCAGTACATGTAAATATTTAACAGGTGCGTTGCTTAGGTTCTACACTGCCTTCGTTATTTTTCTCTAAATATTATATATATAATACAACCGATACTTGTGCATGAAGAAGAGACTAAGGAGTATATGAAAGATACTTTGCAACCAAGAGGGTAATATGCTTCATAATGGGTCAAGTAGAAAGTGCTACAAGTAATTATTTCATAATTTGAACTCACTAGTATTGTGAAGGAACAACAACAGATCACCTACCGAGGTCATCAAAGCCTTAATGTTGAAACAGAGGTGTTCACAAGAATACTATAAGTTATGGGTTCATCTGTTACAAGCAGGCTGGGACACTGTACATATGTACAGGGTAGGGTACAGACGGACCAGATGACTCACTAACTGTCAATACCTAAAGCTGCAAACGAGTATCTGTGTGATTCTTGTTCCTGTCTGTCTGTAATTCTGTACACCTGTGTGACTCTTGTTCTTGTCTGTGTGTAAGTCACGTCTCTTTGTAATTCTGTACATCTGTGTGACTCTTGTTCCTGTCTGTGTGTAAGTCATGTCTGTGTGTAATTCTGTACATCTGTGTGACTCTTGTTCCTGTCTGTGTGTAAGTCTCGTCTCTTTGTAATTCTGTACATATGTGTGACTCTTGTTCCTGTCTGTGTGTAAGTCATGTCTGTGTGTAATTCTGTACATCTGTGTGACTCTTGTTCCTGTCTTTGTGTAATTCTGTACACCTGTGTGACTCTTGTTCCTGTCTGTGTGTAACTCTGTAGGACTGTGTCTGCTTATGCAATACTAAATCTACTGTGACATCCAACAGTAGGTATAATACTTATTTTTACATGCATTATGCAATAATCTGTCGTGTTTAATTATACAGACATCCTTGTTCCTGTAATACTGCATTGTCTTTCTAGGATTGTTGTTGCCATGTAGACAATAATCAACATGTTTCTTTTATAGAAAAGCCTGCTTCTTCACTGCAATTAATAAAACAAAAGCATAATGAATATTTTGTTCACATTTGAGTGAGTATCATATGGATTTGAGAAATGTGTAGTATCATTTATTTTCCTTGCTTTCCTTCAGGAAAAGAAGCTTTCTTTGATTCATTTGGTATAATTAATATGTCACACATATCCCCAAAGTAGAGGTCAGTTTCCATTGATTGTTACAGTAACAAACTCTTTTCCTTCTTGTTTCAGTCACTTGATTATGACACTGATAAATGCCCCCCAATTGTTAGCTGTGTTGTGTGGTGCTTCAATGGCAGCAGTCTAGGTCTTCCTTTGCTGTGTTGTGTGGTGCTTCAATGGCATCAGTCTAGGTCTTCCTCTGCTGTGTTGTGTTGCTTCAATGGCAGCAGTCTAGGTTTTCCTCTGCTGTGTTGTGTGTGGTGCCCAAATGGCAGGTGTCTAGGTTTTCCTCTGCTGTGTTGTGTGTGGTGCCTAAATGGCAGGTGTCTAGGTCTTCCTCTGCTGTGTTGTGTGTGGTGCCTAAATGGCAGGTGTCTAGGTCTTCCTCTGCTGTGTTGTGTGTGGTGCCCAAATGGCCGGTGTCTAGGTCTTCCTCTGCTGTGTTGTGTGTGGTGCCTAAATGGCCGGTGTCTAGGTCTTCCTCTGCTGTGTTGTGTGTGGTGCCTAAATGGCAGGTGTCTAGGTCTTCCTCTGCTGTGTTGTGTGTGGTGCCCAAATGGCCGGTGTCTAGGTCTTCCTCTGCTGTGTTGTGTGTGGTGCCCAAATGGCAGGTGTCTAGGTCTTCCTCTGCTGTGTTGTGTGTGGTGCCCAAATGGCAGGTGTCTAGGTCTTCCTCTGCTGTGTTGTGTGTGGTGCCCAAATGGCAGGTGTCTAGGTCTTCCTCTGCTGTGTTGTGTGTGGTGCCTAAATGGCAGGTGTCTAGGTCTTCCTCTGCTGTGTTGTGTGTGGTGCCTAAATGGCCGGTGTCTAGGTCTTCCTCTGCTGTGTTGTGTGTGGTGCCTAAATGGCAGGTGTCTAGGTCTTCCTCTGCTGTGTTGTGTGTGGTGCCTAAATGGCCGGTGTCTAGGTGTTTTTCTGCTGTTTTGATAGTGATGCTTCAGGCTGCTCCAGGTATTCAGGGTTGTGTCTGACCAGGTCATCTACTCTGTAACAGGAAGCACACAAACATATTTTAATAATTTCCTTGAAACTGGAATAGACTGTGATTGTGATCACACACAAAATTTTAAAGAATAGAAAAGAAGCAACAATGTACAACAGTAAAGTTTATGTTACACAAAGTTTCACCTCTGAGCCTTACATACCTTTTCAGACGGAATAATATTTCCAAAGCCATAGGATATTTCCAAAGTAACATGTCATGTTAGGAGAAACACAGATGCCATTGCTTCCTCGGTCGGGCAAATTCAGATCAAAAGATGTTTACAGAGATGAAAATTTAAGAACATAACATTACACCAGTGGCCATAAAGAGTTTTTTCAATAAAGTCTCCAAGGTAGGCCATTCTGAAAATCATTTTAATTCAGGTGCCAATATTTGTGGGAACAAGCATATGAAATTTAAGCTTCATTTGTCCAGTTGTTTCTGAGGAAAAGGCATTGACAGTAAGAGGAAATGCATTTGTGAAAATTTAGGAGCATGTTGAAATGTCAACATTTGCCAAACTTCAAAATATATAGAAAAACGGAATAAGTTTCATTTAAGTATTGACTGTGCCAAAAAGACCAATGTGCAAACATTTGTAAGAATCTGCTATGCAAATAATGCCCAGGAGAAGGCAGCTGTTTCAAAGGACATAGTCTGTAACTGCCAGATTCAAACATTAGTTCCCAGAGAAACAGAAGTCATAGTTGGACAAATGTGAGTTAGAAATGAAACCCAAAGACATGAAATTTGTTTAAAGCTGGCAAGCGAGAAACACCAGGCAAGCGAGCCTGCATGTTTGCTGTTTCATTCCTTGTCCAACTTTGGTAACATGAATATGCATAATTTCGCTAAAATGTTCTGTGAATAATGCCACAGATGAGCAGAAAGGAAATTCTCTCGCAGTATGTGATTCCCCTTTTTCGTTCTGTAGAGGTGAAAGTAGTCCACTTTAATGGGCATGGCTTAAATTTTTACATTCATTTTGAAAAAAGGATAAAATATTTTCTGTTTGGTCTGAACAAATGTGTTCGACTCCAAGGCTAATGTTTTTTTGAAAATCTGATTAAAAAAAAATTCTGGCTCATTCCTGCAGCCTGTTCAGAGAAGTCAGACACCATTAGACACAAGGGCTACAGAAGGCAAAGGTTGTCAATGAGTCAAATATGGAAACACAAAAAGATGAGACCATACACAATAGACATGCTCACTGTGTACAAAATCCTACAGTGATACATGAAGAAATGGTTCAGTAATAGGCCAACATGACATTTCAATATGGCTGCCTAATGAACTTTATAGGATTACAGTTCGAGTCTAAAGTTAAAGGGAGACTTATACTTTGATTCAAAAGTTTGCTTGTGACAACAATATGCACTAAATGAGGTGATCTTGTATATGCTTATAGCATAACTGTAAAATCACTTGCCAGTGACCTGGTCCTTACCTGTTACCAGCACTGTAGCTCACCTGTCAACTGAGCCATATAGGTATTCATTGACAAATATTCATAAAAATATCACAATAATTCAGTCATCTTGGGTCAGAATATTTTCAGAAAACATACACTAACTAAATTAGAAACTGTCATGCTCTTTCGTCTGCAACAACCACTCTTGTAAAGAAGCATGGACTAGGACTTCTGACCAGAAGGGCACCTGCTTCTTGCTAAACTCAGGAAACTCATATGCACCCTCTCCATCTGAAGACATCATTTCTTGTAATGGAATACAACTGCATAGAGGTAGTATTCTCAGAACTATAAACAATGATAACTATTGTTTGAAAATCCCTTTGAGTAGCCTTCACATCATAGCTTGTATTCATCAGAGGTATCTCCAAGATAGTTGGCAACAGTGAAGCAGGGATCAAGGATAAGCAGAAATATGATGCCCAATCTCTGTTCTTAAGATGTCACTTCTGCTTTCTTTGGTGACTTTGAAGTCACTTCCAGGTCTGAGGTCTCCTGTGACTCTAACTTCCAGGTCTGAGGTCTCCTGTGACTCTCACTTCCAGGTCTGAGGTCTCCTGTGACTTTCACTTCCAGGTCTGAGTTCTCCCGTGACTCTCACTTCCAGGTCTGAGGTCTCCTGTGACTCTCACTTCCAGGTCTGAGGTCTCCTGTGACTCTAACTTCTAGGTCTGAGGTCTCCTGTGACTCTCACTTCTAGGTCTGAGGTCTCCTGTGACTCTCACTTCTAGGTCTGAGGTCTCCTGTGACTCTCACTTCTAGGTCTGAGGTCTCCTGTGACTCTCACTTCCAGGTCTGAGGTCTCCTGTGACTCTAACTTCAAGGTCTGAGGTCTCCCGTGACTCTAACTTCCAGGTCTGAGGTCTGCTGTGACTCTAACTTCAAGGTCTGAGGTCTCCCGTGACTCTAACTTCAAGGTCTGAGGTCTCCTGTGACTCCAACTTCCAGGTCTGAGGTCTCCTGTGACTCTTACTTCCAGGTCTGAGGTCTCCTGTGACTCTCACTTCCAGGTCTGAGGTCTCCTGTGACTCTCACTTCCAGGTCTGAGGTCTCCTGTGACTCTCACTTCCAGGTCTGAGGTCTCCTGTGACTCTCACTTCCAGGTCTGAGGTCTCCTGTGACTCTCACTTCCAGGTCTGAGGTCTCCTGTGACTCTCACTTCCAGGTCTGAGGTCTCCTGTGACTCTCACTTCCAGGTCTGAGGTCTCCTGTGACTCTCACTTCCAGGTCTGAGGTCTCCTGTGACTCTAACTTCAAGGTCTGAGGTCTCCCGTGACTCTTACTTCCAGGTCTGAGGTCTCCTGTGACTCTCACTTCCAGGTCTGAGGTTTCATGTGAATCACATTGATTGATTGATATTGATGGATATTTTTTCGTATGGAACAATTTGATCAATCACAGTCGATGCTCTGTGCATGCAATGGCTAAAACTTTACGTTGACATATAATAGTAAAACTACAACAAATATGACTTTCAGCGAGTCAATGTATGGCCTATATGATATATATATCCATTCTCTATCCACTAAAGTTTGTTTCAAGGTGTCAATAGTGGTAATCTGACCGTGGTTGCCCTAAATACGGGTGAGTAGTGCGATCTTTCTATCACCTCACATTTGATTTTGCCGACATTAATGTAAACAATATTCAATAAAATTTTGAATAAAATTAATAAAATAGATTACACACATATGTCCCGATATAAAATGAACACTTTTTATAACCATACATGATTAATGTATGATTAGTTTGCGTACTTCAGTATTTGTTGACATGATATTCCTGTTGTTACATGCTCACTGTATTGTCTTTATGTTAGGGACAAAAACATCCAAACTCTTCAACCCTGTGTATAAGTCGACCGCTGTGAAAGCGTCCTAATTCTAGATACGAAAACTTTCCTAATACACAGCGATATACGGTAGTTATATCAAAGTATTGTAAATCTCTTCCTCTTTGCCACAAACAAAGTTAGTTCCATCGATTGTTGAAGAGGATCTTTATGACTGTTTCACTGCTTCTGAAGCAGACTTAACAAAGCCAGTAGCTTGCATTTTAGCCAAGGAAAGTTTCCAGGTGTTAAGGTTGAGTTTGTGGAGGCTGCTGTAAAATATGTCCGATCTTGGCTGAGGTAAAAGATTGTGACACTCTGGTATTTCAAGAGGTTCTTCCAAGAGCAGTGGGAATAGTCTTGGAAACCACAATCTCTGTGTCCTCTATCTCTCTCAAGTACTCTGTCTGGGAGAGACCAGGGTGAAGATGAGTAGGCAAACATTCCGTCCCCGCTCATGGACAGGGCATCCAGGGGAGACCAGGGTGAAGATGAGTAGGCAAACATTCCCTCCCCACTCTTGGACAGGGCATCTAGGGGAGAACAGGGTGAAGATGAGTAGGCAAACATTCCCTCCCCACTAATGGACATGGCATCCAGGGGAGACCAGGGTGAAGATGAGTAGGCAAACATTCCCTCCCCACTCTTGGACAGGGCATCCAGGGGAGACCAGGGTGAAGATGTGTAGGCAAACATTCCCTCCCCACTCATGGACAGGACATTCAGGGGAGACCAGGGTGAAGATGAGTAGGCAAACATTCCCTTCCCAGCTCATGGACAGGGCACCCACATGTAGAGTTGGCAATGTTTTAAGATTGAGATGTGTTCCATGTCATGGTGATCCTCTTGATGACTTGAAACGAGACCATTCCATGGGCATGAACATGTTCTTTGGGGCATCTTCACCCTGGTCTCCCCTGAATGTCCATCAGCAGGGAGGGAATGTTTGCATACACATCTTCACACTGGTCTCCCCTGAATGTCCATCAGCAGGGAGGGAATGTTTGCATACACATCTTCACCCTGGTCTCCCCTGAATGTCCTGTCCATGAGCAGGGAGGGAATGTTTGCATACACATCTTCACCCTGGTCTCCCCTGAATGCCCTGTCCATGAGCAGGGAGGGAATGTTTGCCTACTCATCTTCACCCTGGTCTCCCCTGGATGTCCTGTCCATGATCGGGGAGGGAATGTTTGCATACACATCTTCACTCTGGTCTCCTCTGGATACCCTGTCCATGAGCAGGGAGGGAAAGTTTGCCTACTCATCTTCACCCTAGTCTCCCCTGGATGCCATGTCCATGATCGGGGAGGGAATGTTTGCATACACATCTTCACCCTGGTCTCCCCTGGATGCCCTGTCCAAGAGTGGGGAAGGAATGTTTGCCTACTCATCTTCAGCCTCGTCTCCCCTGAATGTCCATGAGCGGGGAGGGAATGTTTGCATACTCTTCTTCACTTTGTTCTCCCCTGGATGCCCTGTCCAAGAGTGGGGAAGGAATATTTGCCTACACATCTTCACCCCGGTCTCCCCTGGATGCCCTTTCTGTGAGTGGGGAGGGAATGTTTGCCTACACATCTTCACCCCGATCTCCCCTGGATGCCCTTTCTGTGAGTGCGGAGGGTATGTTTGCCTACACATCTTCACCCTGGTCTCCCCTGGATGCCCTTTCTGTGTGTCCGGAGGGAATGTTTGCCTACTCATCTTCACCCTGGTCTCCCCTGGATACCCTGTCTATGAGCAGGGAGGGAATGTTTGCCTACTCATCTTCAGCCTCGTCTCCCCTGAATGTCCATGAGCGGGGAGGGAATGTTTGCATACTCTTCTTCACTTTGTTCTCCCCTGGATGCCCTGTCCAAGAGTGGGGAAGGAATATTTGCCTACACATCTTCACCCCGGTCTCCCCTGGATGCCCTTTCTGTGAGTGGGGAGGGAATGTTTGCCTACACATCTTCACCCCGATCTCCCCTGGATGCCCTTTCTGTGTGTCCGGAGGGAATGTTTGCCTACTCATCTTCACCCTGGTCTCCCCTGGATACCCTGTCTATGAGCAGGGAGGGAATGTTTGCCTAATCATCTTCAGCCTCGTCTCCCCTGAATGTCCATGAGCGGGGAGGGAATGTTTGCCTACTCATCTTCACCGTGGTCTCCCCTGAATGTCCTGTCCATGAGCGGGGAAGGGAATGTTTGCCTACTCATCTTCACCCTGGTCTCCCCTGGATGCCCTGTCCATGAGTGGGGAGGGAATGTTTGCCTACACATCTTCACCCCGGTCTCCCCTGGATGCCCTTTCTGTGAGTGGGGAGGGAATGTTTGCCTACACATCTTCACCCTGGTCTCCCCTGGATGCCCTTTCTGTGTGTCCGGAGGGAATGTTTGCCTACTCATCTTCACCCTGGTCTCCCCTGGATACCCTGTCTATGAGCAGGGAGGGAATGTTTGCCTAATCATCTTCAGCCTCGTCTCCCCTGAATGTCCATGAGCGGGGAGGGAATGTTTGCCTACTCATCTTCACCGTGGTCTCCCCTGAATGTCCTGTCCATGAGCGGGGAAGGGAATGTTTGCCTACTCATCTTCACCCTGGTCTCCCCTGGATGCCCTGTCCATGAGTGGGGAGGGAATGTTTGCCTACTCATCTTCACCCTGGTCTCCCCTGGATGTCCTGTCCATGTGCCTGCATTCTGCAGTTTATCAAATCTTAAAAGACAAACAAATGTGTAGTCTCCAGCAACAATTTTTTTTTATCTCGTTCACTCTGATGCTATATGCAAGCTACCACCATGGTGTTGTCTGTGGCGATCAAAACTGATGAGTGGTGTGACAGTAATCTCCATGCTTTGATTGCTTGGAATCGATAAAGCCCTCGCCTCAAGACAATTGCTGCCTATTCCCTTCTCTTGGTGTGACTATTTATTTTTGGACTGTGACATCGTCCTCGAGAGCGCCCCAACCTTTGCTTGAAGCATCTGGGGACAGTGGACATTCTGGAGTGGGAAATATGAGAGGGATTCCTGGCATGACATTGTTATGTTGTAGCCACCGATGTAGATTCAACAACCAAGCGGGGGGTGGTTGTGTCTGTTTCCAATTCGTGGTCACTGGTTGTATTTTTCCAAACTTGTAGTGGACAACTGTAGCCTCCCCCTGCAGGTTAAATCTTAGAGAGATGTAAACATGCCTAGGTAAGACATCCACCAACAGCTTCACCTGATGAGCTAGTCTTGTGCATTCAAGATCATCTCCCATGCTTTTTTATATCTGACCTTGAGGCACAAAGATACATTTGTAAAAGCTGAACCTTGCTCCTATGTAGACTATGTCTTGAGCTGGTTTTAATTCTGACTTGTTGGGATGTAGCAGGAAGCCCAGGTAGGAGAGTCTAAATCAGAAAGATTGTCATCTGTTTTACCTGCAACTTGTCCTGATCGGCTGAAAGGAAGTCGTCGGTGTAACTGTGAAGTCTTACATGGCTTAGGTGAGCAAACCCCATGATGAGTGGTAATCTGAGTAAACAACCCTGGAGCGACAGATAAACCGAATGCTTCTCTGTTCAACAGGAATCTTTGACAGTTGACTGCAAAACATAGGTAATGTTGATAACTCAGGTTGATGGGGACATACATGTAGGCGTCCAGTAGGTCCAGACTGATTACCCCATTCTCCTTATCTGAGATAGTTCTGAAATTTGTTATATGACAGTGTATTTTTTTGTTTAACAGTGATTGTGGCTGTGTCGCATTGTTTCTGTTGGGATTTGGTGAACACTCATTGCATTGTGTTTGGACAGTGATCAGTTGTCAGAAAGTTAATATATTTAGATGCTAGTATGTGGTGTGTAAACTTCCGGTCCAGTACACCATGGACGGTGATAGTATGTTATGGAAACTCCTTTAATGTTCTAGTGCCAATGGACTGGTGAAGGCACTGTGTGGAACTTTCTAGTGGCTGGGTAGGTTGTATACTTTAAATTTAGAAATTAATGCGATCAGTTGTAACATGTATATTACAAAATCATTCAAAGAATAAGAACTACACAATAGGCATCTGGTGAGTTATCACTGCTGAAGTCAAGAGGTCTACCTACTGTGTTAAACTAGGCATCATTGACCACTCAAGCAGTTCAGACAGACGCCATCCACGCAACACTTCATCAGAGGCCAACCCAACCCAACGCGCACCGATAGGCTTCACTACACTCCTCAGATCTACAGCCTTTGTCTTGTCATCTGCCTTCAAGTTTGTTGACACCTTCTCCGGATACCAATCAGTGTGGATTGATGCTCATGATGTAAATCAATGGATTGTCTGGTCCAGACTTGATTATTTTACAGACAGCGGTCATATAGCTGGGATATTACTGAGTGTGGCGTTAAACAACAATCAAACAAACAAAAACAAACCAATCAGTGAACTGTTGTATGTTAAATTATGTTATTGCCTTTGAACTTCCTTCATGCCAGTCAACAGAATAGACATATAAACTGTATGTTGTTTTCAGGAAAACAATGTTTATTGTTTTTACGGAAGTGCTCTACTGAGCGCTAATAAAAGGATATGTATCATTCCACAAGGGATGGGGTTGGGGGAGTTGCATTGATATTTAGTCGCAGTTTTGCTTGGGGTCAGCAGTCGTATTAATTTGGAAACGCATAAATTTCAAGGTGTACAGTATCTGTTTTGACGAAAAGTGATGTGTCAGATACAAGGAGGGGACTAAGTTATTGACAATCTCAATGTTTCATGACCTACTCAGCAGTATTATTCCTCCGTCTAACCATGCTACATTCACATGTTTTTAGTAAGTTCCTCCTCTACTTGAGTTACATCCTTTTTTTCCGTTTTCAGTGAAGTTTTAACATTATACAAAAACATTACAGAAACATCATGAATATCACTTGAAGCTTAGAAGCAATCACTTGAAGCATAGACGCTAGCACTTGCCAATCATATTCTATAATTATAGAAACCTTTCAACATTGTGGAACAAAATCTAAAATATTTGAAGATGAATAGATAGATGAAGACAAAGTTTAATAAAATATGAAAATTATATAAAATATAGTTTTCCTGAAGAAATCCTGATGGGAGAGACTTGGCCTCAAAAATCTCTTTTCCCTTGTCAAGACAATTGAATGAACACCTGGGGAAGGTCTGACCACAGTGGAGAAGAATTGGCCAAAGATGTGACAGAACTGGCCAAGGTTGGAGTCAAGATCTGGCCTAGGCTGAACCTTCCCCACTGGCCACGGTAATTTTCCCACAGGTAACACCGCGGTTGGTGTTATACTGAAGTCTGGTAGTCGGTAATCGAGATCCATAAGCAAAGTCAGGTGGACAGGGTGACTTGATGATGAGTGTAAGTCAGGTTTTTGTGTTTCAGCAGCATGGGATTTTCCATGTAAAGTATCAGGTTGATAATCCCAGGGAAGATGTTGATTATCAATCCTGTTATGTTGAGACATGCTATGAGCATCCCCACCCCTCATGACAACATTACTTTTGTCCTGATAGTTGGAGAGGTGACAGGCGATATATCATCCACTCATGGAAGAAGAGCTGTAGAAAACTAGACCAATTATCTTTTTGCTGAGATACAGACTTTCTAAGATACCAAATTTTGTGAGCAATGGAAGCAAAATGCTTATCAAATAATACTGCCATAGATGATGTAATGGATGACAATGAATAAGAGAATTCAGTCCAGGACCAGGAGAGATGGGGTGGTCCCACCAAGAGGTTGAGCCTGGATATTCACTACAAGTCAAGAGCCAATGGAGGAAATCAATCCATGTTAGTTGTTCCTTTATGTGATATTATGTCACTTGACTTTTTAGCAACAACATTTTTACAGACGATCTTGTCTTGCATGACGGTTTAGACTTTGAGCGGTCCCTGCTGATCCAGTGCTTCTCAAACTCTCATTGAGAAAGTTTGTTGCAGTATGTACATAATGAGTATAGCGTACACATACTACATTGAGAAAGTTTGTTGCAGTATGTACATAATGAGTATGGCGTACACATACTACATTGAGAAAGTTTGTTGCAGTATGTACATAATGAGTATAGCATACACATACTACATTGAGAAAGTTTGTTGCAGTATGTACATAATGAGTATGGCGTACACATACTACATTGAGAAAGTTTGTTGCAGTATGTACATAATGAGTATGGCGTACACATACTACATTGAGAAAGTTTGTTGCAGTATGTACATAATGAGTATGGCGTACACATACTACATTGAGAAAGTTTGTTGCAGTATGTACATAATGAGTATAGCGTACACATACTACATTGAGAAAGTTTGTTGCAGTATGTACATAATGAGTATGGCGTACACATACTACATTGAGAAAGTTTGTTGCAGTATGTACATAATGAGTATGGCGTACACATACTACATTGAGAAAGTTTGTTGCAGTATGTACATAATGAGTATGGCGTACACATACTACATTGAGAAAGTTTGTTGCAGTATGTACATAATGAGTATGGCGTACACATACTACATTGAGAAAGTTTGTTGCAGTATGTACATAATGAGTATGGCGTACACATACTACATTGAGAAAGTTTGTTGCAGTATGTACATAATGAGTATGGCGTACACATACTACATTGAGAAAGTTTGTTGCAGTATGTACATAATGAGTATGGCGTACACATACTACATTGAGAAAGTTTGTTGCAGTATGTACATAATGAGTATGGCGTACACATACTACATTGAGAAAGTTTGTTGCAGTATGTACATAATGAGTATGGCGTACACATACTACATTGAGAAAGTTTGTTGCAGTATGTACATAATGAGTATGGCGTACACATACTTCATTGAGAAAGTTTGTTGCAGTATGTACATAATGAGTATGGCGTACACATACTACATTGAGAAAGTTTGTTGCAGTATGTACATAATGAGTATGGCGTACACATACTACATTGAGAAAGTTTGTTGCAGTATGTACATAATGAGTATGGCGTACACATACTACATTGAGAAAGTTTGTTGCAGTATGTACATAATGAGTATGGCGTACACATACTACATTGAGAAAGTTTGTTGCAGTATGTACATAATGAGTATGGCGTACACATACTACATTGAGAAAGTTTGTTGCAGTATGTACATAATGAGTATGGCGTACACATACTACATTGAGAAAGTTTGTTGCAGTACGTACATAATGAGTATGGCGTACACATACTACATTGAGAAAGTTTGTTGCAGTATGTACATAATGAGTATAGCGTACACATACTACATTGAGAAAGTTTGTTGCAGTACGTACATAATGAGTATAGCGTACACATACTACATTGAGAAAGTTTGTTGCAGTACGTACATAATGAGTATAGCGTACACATACTACATTGAGAAAGTTTGTTGCAGTATGTACATAATGAGTATAGCGTACACATACTACATTGAGAAAGTTTGTTGCAGTACGTACATAATGAGTATGGCGTACACATACTACATTGAGAAAGTTTGTTGCAGTATGTACATAATGAGTATGGCGTACACATACTACATTGAGAAAGTTTGTTGCAGTATGTACATAATGAGTATGGCGTACACATACTACATTGAGAAAGTTTGTTGCAGTACGTACATAATGAGTATGGCGTACACATACTACATTGAGAAAGTTTGTTGCAGTATGTACATAATGAGTATAGCGTACACATACTACATTGAGAAAGTTTGTTGCAGTATGTACATAATGAGTATGGCGTACACATACTACATTGAGAAAGTTTGTTGCAGTATGTACATAATGAGTATGGCGTACACATACTACATTGAGAAAGTTTGTTGCAGTATGTACATAATGAGTATGGCGTACACATACTACATTGAGAAAGTTTGTTGCAGTATGTACATAATGAGTATGGCGTACACATACTACATTGAGAAAGTTTGTTGCAGTATGTACATAATGAGTATAGCGTACACATACTACATTGAGAAAGTTTGTTGTAGTATGTACATAATGAGTATGGCGTACACATACTACATTGAGAAAGTTTGTTGCAGTATGTACATAATGAGTATGGCGTACACATACTACATTGAGAAAGTTTGTTGTAGTATGTACATAATGAGTATAGCGTACACATACTACATTGAGAAAGTTTGTTGCAGTATGTACATAATGAGTATGGCGTACACATACTACATTGAGAAAGTTTGTTGCAGTATGTACATAATGAGTATGGCGTACACATACTACATTGAGAAAGTTTGTTGCAGTATGTACATAATGAGTATGGCGTACACATACTACATTGAGAAAGTTTGTTGCAGTATGTACATAATGAGTATGGCGTACACATAATACATTGAGAAAGTTTGTTGCAGTATGTACATAATGAGTATGGCGTACACATACTACATTGAGAAAGTTTGTTGCAGTATGTACATAATGAGTATGGCGTACACATACTACATTGAGAAAGTTTGTTGCAGTATGTACATAATGAGTATGGCGTACACATACTACTTTGAGAAAGTTTGTTGCAGTATGTACATAATGAGTATGGCGTACACATACTACTTTCCCGGGGGGGCTCATTGATGCCGCACCAGAGCAGAAGCCAGAGAGCGATGGTGAGGGAGAGTCCATCTCCCACAATACCATGAACTAACTACCTATTTACGTAAGTACACAATCTTCAATACTCGCAGAGGTACAGCAAGCATCTGATGTCTGTATGATGTCTTGAACAACGATGTACAAGTTACAGTGTGACAACATTTCCATAATTTGTGCACATTTATTTTGATGTTCACTTCAGCACACACAGAAGAAAGAAGTGATGTATTCCCGCCTTGAACATGCGCAGTTGCATTGGCCTGAAGATTGGGTTTTCCTCAAAACTAATCAAAGGATATTTGGCCATGAAGTAGAATCTGTTGAAAGATGTTATGGTGCGATGACAGCCAAAGTAGGGAATTTATGGCTGTGATGTCATAGAGGTAGGGTATTCAGAGTAATCTTAGCAGTTGCAACTGTTTCAGCGCTAAGATCACTTTGTAGAACAGGGCCAAGGAAGATGCTTACTACTCAGTCTGGGAACAATAACTACAGTCACCTTGCCCTAGGACAGTGAATATCTTCTTCAGTTTGAGGCATAGCCTTAAGTTTCATTCACAAAGGGTAACAACTTACTACGTTATTAATGTTATTTTGAGGATATGGTCTTCAGAATGACCTACTACTATTATGTTAGTACTGAGTATGTCCTCAATAATACCTACAGGTTCAAAGGTGAAGAACTATATATGATACCCCTCCGCACATTAATTACACACTGCAGTTTAAAAAAGAAACTGTGTCAGCAACCAAGTGAAAGTATGAAGCAGATGTGAGGTGAGTGATGGGCAGAGTGACGGAGCCATGCCGAGAACATGAGGTGTACCTACCTGTTCTGCTGCGAGCTCAATGAGGGGAGGTAGGGTCTGAGGTGGGGGTGGAGGGAGTGGACAAGGTGGGTCTGCTGTGGAGGCTGGCATCGAAGCTGTGGGGGAGAGAGACGCATCCAATACAAACACAGCATTCATGTAGATGATCAGAGTAAATATCAACAGAGGTAAGATTTCGATACTTACTCATATTCAATTCATAAATCCACATAAACATAGAGTTATTGCAATAAAGAAATAATATTTTTACTTGCCTGTTGAGTGAGTGAGTGAGTGAGTGAGTGAGTGAGTGAGTGAGTGAGTATGATTTTACACTGCTTTTAGCAATATTCCTGCAATATCATGGCAGGGGAGACCAGAAAATGGGCTTCACACTGTCGTGTATTCACACATTTATACTCGGGTGTATGCCTGCTCGTGTGCATGCCAAACAGAACATGGAAGGAAGCCATCATAGTTTACTCAGACATCGCATCCGTACATGACGTCATCATATGATGTAACGAGATAATGTGTACTTGGATATTGCGGGAAACTGTATCACACAAGATGTAAACAACTATAAGGAGAATACACTACACACACATTCTACCCATGTGAGTAATCAAACTCTGATCCTTGGCAAAAGGAGCAAATGCTTAAACCATGAGAATGTTGAAGATATGTACTACCAGAACTAGTTTCTCAATAAATATTGAAAACTCTCAACATCAATGACATTACATGATGATAGATCTCTGTCAACCCAACAACCCTATCGCTAGGCTGACATCACAGGGCATTGTTTCTCGTGTAACTTAATTGCAACAACATTTCACAAATTATGTCGCAGTCTATTGTAACATGTTTGTATACACTGTATGGTATCACATTAATAGGTTTTAACATGTTTGCAGTTGTGGATATTATCAATTACCGGGTAGATTATTTTATGATGCAGATTGCATCAATATTTGCCTCTTTGCATATGACAGTAAAATATTCACAAGCTTGACCAAGTTCATGACATTGGGAATTCCCATTGTTCGATCGATTGAGACTGTAAAAGGTTATAAACAGCAAATAATGAACAAAATACTAAACTCACTCCCGAGTGTTGTGTTTACTTGCCCTTCATGTGTTTTTCTCTTGTGTTTACTTGCCACTCATGTGTTTTTCTCTTGTGTTTACTTGCCCTTCATGTGTTTTTCTCTTGTGTTTACTTGCCCTTCATATGTTTTTCTGTGTTGTGTTTACTTGCCCTTCATGTGTTTTTCTGTTGTGTTTACTTGCCCTTCATGTGTTTTTCTGTTGTGTTTACTTGCCACTCATGTGTTTTGTTATGTTGTGTTTACTTGCCCTTCATGTGTTTTTCTCTTGTGTTTACTTGCCCTTCATGTGTTTTTCTGTGTTGTGTTTACTTGCCCTTCATGTGTTTTCCTGTTGTGTTTACTTGTCACTCATGTGTTTTGCTGTTCTGTTTACTTGCCCTTCATGTGTTTTCCTGTTGTGTTTACTTGCCCTTCATGGGTTTTGCTGTGATGTATTTACTTGCCCTTCATGTGTTTTGCTATGATGTGTTTACTTGCCTCTCATGTGTTTTCCAATGATGTGTTTACTTGCCTCTCATGTGTTTTGCTATGATGTGTTTACTTGCCTCTCATGTGTTTTGCTATGATGTGTTTACTTGCCTCTCATGTGTTTTGCTGTTGTTTACTTGCCCTTCATGTGTTTTTCTCTTGTGTTTACTTGCCCTTCATGTGTTTTGCTGTGTTGTGTTTACTTGCTATTCATGTGTTTTGCTGTGTTGTGTTTACTTGCCCTTCATGTGTTTTGCTGTGTTGTGTTTACTTGCTATTCATGTGTTTTTCTCTTGTGTTGACTTGCCCTTCATGTGTTTTTCTCTTGTGTTGACTTGCCCTTCATGTGTTTGTTGTGTTGTGTTTACTTGCCCTTCATGTGTTTTTCTGTTGTGTTTACTTGCCCTTCATGTGTTTGCTGCGTTGTGTCTACGTGCCCTTCATGTGTTTTTCTCTTGTGTTTACTTGCCCTTCATGTGTTTTTCTGTTGTGTTTACTTGCCACTCATGTGTTTTGCTGTGTTGTGTTTACTTGCCCTTCATGTTTATTTGTGTTGTGTTTACTTGCCCCTCATGTATTTTGCTGTTGTTTACTTGCCCTTCATGTGTTTGGCTGTGTTGCGTTTACTTGCCCTTCATGTGTTTTTCTGTTGTGTTTACTTGCCCCTCATGTGTTTTCCTGTTGTTTACTTGCCATTCATGTGTTTCCTGTGTTGCGTTTACTTGCCTTTCATGTGTTTTGCTTTGTTGTGTTTACTTGCCCTTCATGTGTTTTGCTTTGTTGTGTTTACTTGCCCTTCATCTGTTTTGCAGTTGTGTTTACTTGCCCTTCATGTTTTTTGCTAAGTTGTGTTTACTTGCCATTCATGTGTTTCCTGTGTTGTGTTTACGTGCTCTTCATGTGTTTCCTGTGTTGTGTTTACTTGCTATTCATGTGTTTGTTGTGTTGTGTTTACTTGCTATTCATGTGTTTCCTGTGTTGTGTTTACTTGCCTTTCATGTGTTTCCTGTGTAGTGTTTACTTGCCCTTCATGTGTTTTGCTATGTTGTGTTTACTTGCCATTCATGTGTTTCCTGTGTTGTGTTTACGTGCTCTTCATGTGTTTTGCTATGTTGTGTTTACTTGCTTTTCATGTTTTTGTTGTGTTGTGTTTACTTGCCCTTCAGGTGTTTGTTGTGTATTTTTACTTGCCATTCATGTGTTTCCTGTGTTGTGTTTACTTGCTATTCATGTGTTTTGCTGTGTTGTGTTTACTTGCCATTCATGTGTTTTTCTGTTGTGTTTACTTGCCCTTCATGTGTTTTTCTGTTGTGTTTACTTGCCACTCATGTGTTTTGCTGTGTTGTGTTTACTTGCCCTTCATGTTTTGTTGTGTTGTGTTTACTTGCCCCTCATGTATTTTGCTGTTGTTTACTTGCCCTTCATGTGTTTTGCTGTGTTGCGTTTACTTGCCCTTCATGTGTTTTTCTGTTGTGTTTACTTGCCCCTCATGTGTTTTCCTGTTGTTTACTTGCCATTCATGTGTTTCCTGTGTTGCGTTTACTTGCCTTTCATGTGTTTTGCTTTGTTGTGTTTACTTGCCCTTCATGTGTTTTGCTTTGTTGTGTTTACTTGCCCTTCATCTGTTTTGCAGTTGTGTTTACTTGCCCTTCATGTTTTTTGCTAAGTTGTGTTTACTTGCCATTCATGTGTTTCCTGTGTTGTGTTTACGTGCTCTTCATGTGTTTCCTGTGTTGTGTTTACTTGCTATTCATGTGTTTTGCTGTGTTGTGTTTACTTGCTATTCATGTGTTTGTTGTGTTGTGTTTACTTGCTATTCATGTGTTTCCTGTGTTGTGTTTACTTGCTATTCATGTGTTTGTTGTGTTGTGTTTACTTGCTATTCATGTGTTTGTTGTGTTGTGTTTACTTGCTATTCATGTGTTTGTTGTGTTGTGTTTACTTGCCATTCATGTGTTTCCTGTCTTGTGTTTACTTGCCTTTCATGTGTTTTGCTATGTTGTGTGTACTTGCTATTCATGTGTTTCCTGTCTTGTGTTTACTTGCCTTTCATGTGTTTTGCTATGTTGTGTCTACTTGCTATTCATGTGTTTGTTGTGTTGTGTTTACTTGCCATTCATGTGTTTTGCTGTGTTGTGTTTACTTGCCATTCATGTGTTTCCTGTGTTGTGTTAACTTGCCCTTCATGTGTTTGTTGTGTTGTGTTTACTTGACATTCATGTGTTTGTTGTGTTGTGTTTACTTGCTATTCATGTGTTCCTGTGTTGTGTTTACTTACCTTTCATGTGTTTTGCTGTGTTGTGTTTACTTGCTATTCATGTGTTTTCTGTTTACTTGCCTTTCATGTGTTTTGCTGTGTTGTGTTTACTTGCCCATCATGTGTTTGTTGTGTTGTGTTTACTTGCTATTCATGTGTTTCCTGTTTGGTGTTTACTTGCCCTTCATGTGTTTTGCTGTGTTGTGTCTACTTGCCCTTCATGTGTTTGCTGTGTTGTGTTTACTTGCCCTTCATGTGTTTCCTGTTTTGTGTTTACTTGCCCTTCATGTGTTTGTTGTGTTGTGTTTACTTGCCTTTCATGTGTTTTGCTGTGTTGTGTTTACTTGCTATTCATGTGTTTCCTGTTTTGTGTTTACTTGCCTTTCATGTGTTTTGCTGTGTTGTGTTTACTTGCCCTTCATGTGTTTTGCTGTGTTGTGTCTACTTGCCCTTCATGTGTTTTGATGTGTTGTGTTTACTTGCCCTTCATGTGTTTGTTGTTTTGTGTTTACTTGCCCTTCATGTGTTTTGATGTGTTGTGTTTACTTGCTATTCATGTGTTTCCTGTGTTGTGTTTACTTGCCTTTCATGTGTTTTGCTGTGTTGTGTTTACTTGCCCTTCGGGTGTTTCCTGTTTTGTGTTTACTTGCCTTTCATGTGTTTTGCTGTGTTGTGTTTACTTGCCTTTCATGTGTTTTGCTGTGTTGTGTTTACTTGCTATTCATGTGTTTCCTGTTTTGTGTTTACTTGCCTTTCATGTGTTTTGCTGTGTTGTGTTTACTTGCCCATCATGTGTTTGTTGTGTTGTGTTTACTTGCTATTCATGTGTTTCCTGTTTTGTGTTTACTTGCCCTTCATGTGTTTTGCTGTGTTGTGTCTACTTGCCCTTCATGTGTTTGCTATGTTGAGTTTACTTGCCCTTCATATATTCTGTGGTTCTTCCCGAAGTCACCTGGTATAGAGGGATGCATGAACATGTAGAAGGATACCATGGGACTTTCACAACAAGAAAGATGTATGTGATTATTTCATCATATGTTTTGAGCATATGAACTAATTTTTATTATTGTGTGAATAAGCTGCATTTCCTATATTATCTAAAACTGTTAGTAGACAATGTTATATACACATTTACGATTGGTAAGTCTCTTTTTCTCCATTAAAAGTTTCCTTGTAAAGATGCATTACCTCTGCACCTGGTCCGGCACATAGACATGGTCCATGGGCAGCAGCTGAGACAGCTCTTGCAAAGTCCTCACAAAGCGGAGCTTGGATGTAAACTTGGAGCTGGAAACAACCACATGTCACTTTGGTCAAATACAATAGTATATGTTAAAACCCCAACACAATTCACTGCTAAAGATGAGGCTTAAACATTATAACCACCAGTATCTAGATATCTACCCTTGCTAGCTAGGCCTGACTTGGCGGAATAGTTGAGCTGTTAATAATTTAACAAAGCAGACTTGGGCCTGGGCGTTTGATCCTGGACAATATTTGCCAATAAGAACTACATGCCCTTGCAGATAAATTTGTCAGACATGTTCTTTGCTACAATGCATATAATATAACCAAGTCATGGAACAAAAATAGTCTTTGATCAGTTAAGTCATGAATACAGAAAAAGCATATCACACAAATATTAAGCTGCCATACACTTACTAATCACACAGACTGATGACTAATTAAAAGTATCAACTATGTTAGAACACTGCAAAGATAAGAAGATGACCATGTTTTGACATGCCGGCTTGTTGAGGTACAAATGGCTCCAATTATTCCAAAACAACTCCAGACAAACAATGACAACATACAAGACCTCAATAAGTTCAAGGAAAGCATACTAGAAACCAATATCCACCTTTTCTGGATATGATTAAATGTATGCACTGAACAGTTTGTTGCTGTCTTGGTTTTTTTTTAATACCTGATGAAAGGTTTTGTCATCATGACAACTGTTTTCAGCCACAGTGTAGGATGAACTAGGAGCAAGGCCTTGAGGTTCTTCCTTAACCTGTGGACAAAGGGAGAATACAAACAGATGGCTGTGCATCTAACTCATAGACAAACACGCACACTGACTTGACTTATACCCATCTTCCTCACTATTCACCCCAAAATCAGGCTTTCATATATATCATACAATGTGTGTGTGTCCTCTGTGAGTGAATGGCACAGATGGAGTTGTGTGTCATCTGTGAGTGAATGGCACAGATGGAGGTGTGTGTCCTCTGTGAGTGAATGGCACAGATGGAGGTGTGTATCCTCTGTGAGTGAATGGCACAGATGGAGTTGTGTGTCCTCTGTGAGTGAATGGCACAGATGGAGTTGTATGTCATCTGTGAGTGAATGGCACAGATGGAGGTGTGTGTCCTCTGTGAGTGAATGGCACAGATGGAGGTGTGTGTCCTCTGTGAGTGAATGGCACAGATGGAGGTGTGTATCCTCTGTGAGTGAATGGCACAGATGGAGTTGTGTGTCCTCTGTGAGTGAATGGCACAGATGGAGGTGTGTATCCTCTGTGAGTGAATGGCACAGATGGAGTTGTGTGTCCTCTGTGAGTGAATGGCACAGATGGAGATATGTGTCCTCTGTGAGTGAATGAAACAGATGGAGGTGTGTGTCCTCTGTGAGGGAATGGCACAGATGGAGGTATGTGTCCTCTGTTAGTGAATGGCACAGATGGAGGTATGTGTCCTCTGTGAGTGAATGGCACAGATGGAGGTGTGTGTCCTCTCTGAGTGAATGGCACAGATCGAGGTGTGTGTCCTCTGTGAGGGAAAGGCACAGATGGAGTTGTGTGTCCTTTGTGTGTTAATGGCACAGATGGAGATATGTGTCCTCTGTGAGTGAATGGCACAGATGGAGGTGTGTGTCCTCTGTGAGGGAATGGCACAGATGGAGGTATGTGTCCTCTGTTAGTGAATGGCACAGATGGAGGTGTGTGTCCTCTGTTAGTGAATGGCACAGATGGAGGTATGTGTCCTCTGTGAGTGAATGGCACAGATGGAGGTATGTGTCCTCTGTGAGTGAATGGCACAGATGGAGGTATGTGTCCTCTGTGAGGGAATGGCACAGATGGAGGTATGTGTCCTCTGTTAGTGAATGGCACAGATGGAGGTGTGTGTCCTCTGTGAGTGAATGGCACAGATGGAGTTGTGTGTCCTCTGTGAGTGAATGGCACAGATAGAGGTATGTGTCCTCTGTGAGTGAATGGCATAGATGGAGGTATGTGTCCTCTGTGAGGGAATGGCACAGATGGAGGTGTGTGTCCTCTGTGAGTGAGTATGGTAAACTACTCCAGTGGCACACGGATGGACGAGATAGTTGACAACAGTACCTTCTGTCAATCATCTGGTAACATTTCTTGAGCCAAGAGAGGCTGGGCATCTGCCTGCGTGGCGTGGCTCCGTGAAAGTACACTATCATGTAGTCCTCCGCAACAAGCTGCTCAAGAGTGTGCACCACGTAGCTGAAACATACAATACAAAGACACAACACATATGAGTTATACATATGGACAAATGTCACTGCCTCTTCTCCTGTCTCCTGTCACCTGTCACACTGGGTACCACTTTGACTGCCATACAAGGCATGGGGGCAGAGGGTGGGGTCAATCTCTCTGAAGGACTTGAAGCGTGTATTACAATGAAGTATTCTCATGTGACTCAAAACGTAAGTGATAGCTCAGTGACTCACTGAAGCGGAGCTTTTGAAAGCTATTCAGGAACTCTATGCTTAACTGTGAGAACACTTCGTGATGCTCCTTCGTGATGCACGTGATCTTTATTCCCCGAGTGTTTCGCATGTGCACCTCGCACTTTGCCGACTCGGGTTATGAAATGTATGTCCTGGGGCAAGTAAACCATTCATGTTTGGATAAACTCAAGCAAATTTATCAAATTGCGTTACATTACTTGCCCATGTTGAGCATGCATAGCCCTGAAGAAGGTTCTCATCTGTTTGATTTGTTTAAATCACAAATATGCACAAATACTACAATCCATACTGTACAAAAGGCGCATAAAACATATACTTCACAGTACATAAACAGATAAACAATAAGTCCTGATGTAAGTAAATATTTAGTTGTTAATTTCATATAATTTCTTCCATGTCGTTGTGGCAGAAGGCTACATTCATTCGCCTTAGTTGCTGACTTCACAGGGTTTTAATCCCGCTGGCAACGTTTTTCATGAAATTGTTCTATCATCAAGGGAAATGATTGGAAAAAGGAGAAGTTCCATGATCGCCAACTGGCAACCCATGCTTGCTGTAAGAGGCAACTAACAGGATCAGGTGGTCAGGCTCGTCGAATGGGATGATGCATGTCATCATATCCCAATTGCATAGATAGATACTCATGATGTCAATCACTTGATTGTCTGGTCCAGACTCGATTATTTACAGACCCCATGATTCAGCTGCAATATTGATCATGAGGATCTGCAACATCGGACAATAAATAAAAGTTTCTTTTTCACTTAAGGTTTCATTAAACACTTATTTACATATTTGCATTACCCCCTGGATGCCACAGGAACAAATATGTCCCTCCTGTTCTACTCTTACTTTGAAGTTGGATACAATTCAAAATACATGCTGCACACAAAGACTCTTTGAGGTTTTCAATTCTGTAATATCATCCCTCCCATTTTAGGCAAAGCAAAATTACTGTAAATGACCTCTGAAAATTAGGAACGGCGTAAATGTCACCCCTTTTCACATATTGCTAAATCACGGTGTAATATAGTGTATGTTTTGAAATAAAAATATTTGATATTTACTCAAAGAACAGAATTTCAAAAATACCATATCGGTGATCTTCGGTAAATGTTTTTTTCTTTAATCAAATCACCAATGATCAAAGTGAAATGTTGTTGATAACTCTACACAATCGTTGAAGTAACTTTCTGCCATATTGGACAGTGTTTACAAAATGCGTTCAAGTATACCGGTTATGAGACGCCTATTACATCAGATATTTTTAAAACTCAGCTGCAATACATAGATCCCTAAATTGCTCATACATTTTAGAATAAAATGACAAATGGTCTTTGCGACCAATACAAAGTGTCCACATGAACTCAAGCAAAATATATTCGGTGTGAAAACGCACGCTATGCAAGGAAAACCGCACTTGTGTGAAATGTAAACAAAGCAAAATTCAGACATTACACTGTTTAGCATTTTCTCGTATTTTGAGAGATACATGCAGGGGAGGTGTATCATAGCAAGAATTAGGGAATTAGAAAAAAGATACATTACAACAATTTGGTTATTCAACAGAAATTGTCAAAGTTTCTGTCCTGCGTGATTGTACGACTGAGGCAAAATCACCTATGACAATGATTTTTATCTTCATTTCTGACTAGTTCTCTTGGTTACAATGAAAAACATAACACCAAATAACAATATGCTGATTGTTAGAATGTTTCTGACTACTAACATGGCACATTTATGTATGTATGATCCCTGAATCAACAAAAGTCCACACGTACAATCCCACAAATACTGATGTGAGTGGACACACCAGTTTGTAAGATTCGATCACTGGTTGTGATGTCATACATCAATATATATAAGTGGTACATATTTGGTAACTTCTTTGGGGTGAAGGTTGGGTGAAAAATAGAAAGTAATTTCTGATGTTAAATTAATAAAAGTAACTCTTGTTGTTTAACAATGAGTTTGTTTTTAACACGATTTTAACTTGCATGGTTCAAAGTGATCATACTCTAGTAAACCATCACAATGTGAAATTCATTTCTAAGAAAGATGACGCTGCACTCACTAGAAAAGGTTATCCATGACATAGTTGTAATCCTTGCGGCGGCGATCAGGGAGGTAGCAACCAGAAAACAGGATTATTGCATTCAGACCATCACCATAGTAACCTGCAAGTACATGAACATACATAACAGTTTGGGCAACACATATAGCCATCAGGACTCTGCCTCTGCTCCCTGTGGGCATGTAGTGTAGCCATCAGCTGGTCAGCTGCAACTCCCATGTAATGGACACACTTGGCTGACAATGTTATTTGGCTTGTGTACGCACAAAATCTCTATTAAGTTTGTACGCACAAAATCTCTATTAAGTTCAGAATATGTGTCGTGAAATGTTTTCCAGATACAAATCTAATAGCAGTTTCCACTGTCATGGAAGAGATCATTATCCATGATGAAAAGGCTGAACATCAAACTTCACCAACTGTACTGGGATCCCTGTTCCCTGCTCCCTGTTCCAATAAGCACCCTCTGACCAACTTCTAGACCAGTATGTAAGTAGCCCTAAGACTGAAAATGTATGTGACAATTGTCTTGTTTTCAGATTGTGTTACTTAAAACAGCAGAAATGGTACATAACTGCCCAGTAACTTTTGGTTTCATCGACGTTTAAACTGAGTTTGTTCACTACCACTTGATCTCTAAAAAGAAACTTGTGCTGTAGGGTCTTAATACATTTTACCTCTTGTCAACTGTTTAAGCACCCAGGGCGCTTTTACAGCAAATATGGTAGCCTTTTCTAAAACCAAATTTTTGTTTGAATTTAATGTATGTCAACATATCATACTGAAACCAATATCGGAATAGTTAGAGTCATGGTAAAGTGACCTCAGAGATCCTGTACAGATTTGATTTTGCCTGGCTCACAATCTCACCAGTGGTTATGTAAGACATAAAGACTTACAACTTGATGTGCCTGCTACCAGACTGCTTGCACTATATGACATAAAGACTTACAACTTGATGTGCCTGCCACCAGACTGCTTGCACTATATGACATAAAGACTAACAACTTGATGTGCCTGCTACCAGACTGCTTGCACTATATGACATAAAGACTTACAACTTGATGTGCCTGCTACCAGACTGCTTGCACTATATGACATAAAGACTTACAACTTGATGTGCCTGCCACCACACTGCTTGCAATATATGACATAAAGACTTACAACTTGATGTGCCTGCTACCAGACTGCTTGCACTATATGACATAAAGACTAACAACTTGATGTGCCTGCCACCAGACTGCTTGCACTATATGACATAAAGACTAACAACTTGATGTCTCTGCTACCAGACTGCTTGCACTATATGACATAAATACTAACAACTTGATGTGCCTGCTACCAGACTGCTTGCACTATATGACATAAAGACTAACAACTTGATGTGCCTGCTACCAGACTGCTTGCACTATATGACATAAAGACTAACAACTTGATGTGCCTGCCACAAGACTGCTTGCACTATATGACATAAAGACTTACAACTTGATGTGCCTGCTACCAGACTGCTTGCACTATATGACATAAATACTAACAACTTGATGTGCCTGCTACCAGACTGCTTGCACTATATGACATAAATACTAACAACTTGATGTGCCTGCTACCAGACTGCTTGCACTATATGACATAAAGACTAACAACTTGATGTGCCTGCTACCAGACTGCTTGCACTATATGACATAAATACTAACAACTTGATGTGCCTGCTACCAGACTGCTTGCACTATATGACATAAAGACTTACAACTTGATGTGCCTGCTACCAGACTGCTTGCACTATATGACATAAAGACTTACAACTTGATGTGCCTGCTACCAGACTGCTTGCACTATATGACATAAAGACTTACAACTTGATGTGCCTGCTACCAGACTGCTTGCACTATATGACATAAATACTAACAACTTGATGCGCCTGCTACCAGACTGCTTGCACTATATGACATAAAGACTAACAACTTGATGTTCCTGCCACCAGACTGCTTGCACTATATGACATAAAGACTAACAACTTGATGTGCCTGCTACCAGACTGCTTGCACTATATGACATAAATACTAACAACTTGATGTGCCTGCTACCAGACTGCTTGCACTATATGACATAAATACTAACAACTTGATGTGCCTGCCACCAGACTGCTTGCACTATATGACATAAAGACTAACAACTTGATGTGCCTGCTACCAGACTGCTTGCACTATATGACATAAATACTTACAACTTGATGTGCCTGCTACCAGACTGCTTGCACTATATGACATAAAGACTAACAACTTGATGTGCCTGCTACCAGACTGCTTGCACTATATGACATAAAGACTAACAACTTGATGTGCCTGCTACCAGACTGCTTGCACTATATGACATAAATACTAACAACTTGATGTGCCTGCTACCAGACTGCTTGCACTATATGACATAAAGACTTACAACTTGATGTGCCTGCCACCAGACTGCTTGCACTATATGACATAAAGACTTACAACTTGATGTGCCTGCTACCAGACTGCTTGCACTATATGACATAAATACTAACAACTTGATGTGCCTGCTACCACACTGCTTGCACTATATGACATAAATACTAACAACTTGATGTGCCTGCTACCAGACTGCTTGCACTATATGACATAAATACTAACAACTTGATGTGCCTGCTACCAGACTGCTTGCACTATATGACATAAAGACTTACAACTTGATGTGCCTGCTACCAGACTGCTTGCACTATATGACATAAAGACTTACAACTTGATGTGCCTGCTACCAGACTGCTTGCACTATATGACATAAATACTAACAACTTGATCTGCCTGCTACCAGACTGCTTGCACTATATGACATAAAGACTAACAACTTGATGCCTGATCTGCTACCAGACTGCTTGCACTATATGACATAAATACTAACAACTTGATGTGCCTGCCACCAGACTGCTTGCACTATATGACATAAAGACTAACAACTTGATGAGCCTGCTACTAGACTGCTTGCACTATATGACATAAAGACTTACAACTTGATGTGCCTGCTACCAGACTGCTTGCACTATATGACATAAATACTAACAACTTGATGTGCCTGCTACCAGACTGCTTGCACTATATGACATAAAGACTTACAACTTGATGTGCCTGCTACCAGACTGCTTGCACTATATGACATAAAGACTTACAACTTGATGTGCCTGCTACCAGACTGCTTGCACTATATGACATAAAGACTTACAACTTGATGTGCCTGCTACCAGACTGCTTGCACTATATGACATAAAGACTTACAACTTGATGTGCCTGCTACCAGACTGCTTGCACTATATGACATAAATACTAACAACTTGATGTGCCTGCTACCAGACTGCTTGCACTATATGACATAAAGACTTACAACTTGATGCGCCTGCTACCAGACTGCTTGCACTATATGACATAAATACTTACAACTTGATGCCTGATCTGCTACCAGACTGCTTGCACTTTATGACATAAAGACTTACAACTTGATGCGCCTGCTACCAGACTGCTTGCACTATATGACATAAAGACTAACAACTTGATGTGCCTGCCACCAGACTGCTTGCACTATATGACATAAATACAAACAACTTGATGTTCCTGCCACAAGACTGCTTGCACTATATGACATAAAGACTTACAACTTGATGTGCTTGCTACCAGACTGCTTGTACTATATGACATAAAGACTTACAACTTGATGTGCCTGCTACGAGACTGCTTGCACTATATGACATAAAGACTTACAACTTGATGTGCCTGCTACCAGACTGCTTGCACTATATGACATAAAGACTAACAACTTGACGAGCCTGCCACCAGACTGCTTGCACTATATGACATAAAGACTTACAACTTGATGTGCCTGCTACCAGAATTCTTGTACTATATGACATAAAGACTTACAACTTGATGTGCCTGCTACCAGACTGCTTGCACTATATGACATAAAGACTTACAACTTGATGTGCCTGCTACCAGACTGCTTGCACTATATGACATAAAGACTTACAACTTGATGTGCCTGCTACCAGACTGCTTGCACTATATGACATAAATACTAACAACTTGATGTGCCTGCTACCAGACTGCTTGCACTATATGACATAAAGACTAACAACGTGATGCCTGATCTGCTACCAGACTGCTTGCACTATATGACATAAATACTAACAACTTGATGTGCCTGCCACCAGACTGCTTGCACTATATGACATAAAGACTAACAACTTGATGAGCCTGCTACCAGACTGCTTGCACTATATGACATAAAGACTTACAACTTGATGTGCCTGCTACCAGACTGCTTGCACTATATGACATAAAGACTTACAACTTGATGTGCCTGCCACCACACTGCTTGCAATATATGACATAAAGACTTACAACTTGATGTGCCTGCTACCAGACTGCTTGCACTATATGACATAAAGACTAACAACTTGATGTGCCTGCCACCAGACTGCTTGCACTATATGACATAAAGACTAACAACTTGATGTCTCTGCTACCAGACTGCTTGCACTATATGACATAAATACTAACAACTTGATGTGCCTGCTACCAGACTGCTTGCACTATATGACATAAAGACTAACAACTTGATGTGCCTGCTACCAGACTGCTTGCACTATATGACATAAAGACTAACAACTTGATGTGCCTGCCACCAGACTGCTTGCACTATATGACATAAAGACTTACAACTTGATGTGCCTGCTACCAGACTGCTTGCACTATATGACATAAATACTAACAACTTGATGTGCCTGCTACCAGACTGCTTGCACTATATGACATAAATACTAACAACTTGATGTGCCTGCTACCAGACTGCTTGCACTATATGACATAAATACTTACAACTTGATGTGCCTGCTACCAGACTGCTTGCACTATATGACATAAAGACTAACAACTTGATGTGCCTGCCACCAGACTGCTTGCACTATATGACATAAATACTAACAACTTGATGTGCCTGCTACCAGACTGCTTGCACTATATGACATAAAGACTTACAACTTGATGTGCCTGCTACCAGACTGCTTGCACTATATGACATAAAGACTTACAACTTGATGTGCCTGCTACCAGACTGCTTGCACTATATGACATAAAGACTTACAACTTGATGTGCCTGCTACCAGACTGCTTGCACTATATGACATAAATACTAACAACTTGATGCGCCTGCTACCAGACTGCTTGCACTATATGACATAAAGACTAACAACTTGATGTTCCTGCCACCAGACTGCTTGCACTATATGACATAAAGACTAACAACTTGATGTGCCTGCTACCAGACTGCTTGCACTATATGACATAAATACTAACAACTTGATGTGCCTGCTACCAGACTGCTTGCACTATATGACATAAATACTAACAACTTGATGTGCCTGCCACCAGACTGCTTGCACTATATGACATAAAGACTAACAACTTGATGTGCCTGCTACCAGACTGCTTGCACTATATGACATAAATACTTACAACTTGATGTGCCTGCTACCAGACTGCTTGCACTATATGACATAAAGACTAACAACTTGATGTGCCTGCTACCAGACTGCTTGCACTATATGACATAAAGACTAACAACTTGATGTGCCTGCTACCAGACTGCTTGCACTATATGACATAAATACTAACAACTTGATGTGCCTGCTACCAGACTGCTTGCACTATATGACATAAAGACTTACAACTTGATGTGCCTGCCACCAGACTGCTTGCACTATATGACATAAAGACTTACAACTTGATGTGCCTGCTACCAGACTGCTTGCACTATATGACATAAATACTAACAACTTGATGTGCCTGCTACCACACTGCTTGCACTATATGACATAAATACTAACAACTTGATGTGCCTGCTACCAGACTGCTTGCACTATATGACATAAATACTAACAACTTGATGTGCCTGCTACCAGACTGCTTGCACTATATGACATAAAGACTTACAACTTGATGTGCCTGCTACCAGACTGCTTGCACTATATGACATAAAGACTTACAACTTGATGTGCCTGCTACCAGACTGCTTGCACTATATGACATAAATACTAACAACTTGATGTGCCTGCTACCAGACTGCTTGCACTATATGACATAAAGACTAACAACTTGATGCCTGATCTGCTACCAGACTGCTTGCACTATATGACATAAATACTAACAACTTGATGTGCCTGCCACCAGACTGCTTGCACTATATGACATAAAGACTAACAACTTGATGAGCCTGCTACTAGACTGCTTGCACTATATGACATAAAGACTTACAACTTGATGTGCCTGCTACCAGACTGCTTGCACTATATGACATAAATACTAACAACTTGATGTGCCTGCTACCAGACTGCTTGCACTATATGACATAAAGACTTACAACTTGATGTGCCTGCTACCAGACTGCTTGCACTATATGACATAAAGACTAACAACTTGATGTGCCTGCTACCAGACTGCTTGCACTATATGACATAAAGACTTACAACTTGATGTGCCTGCTACCAGACTGCTTGCACTATATGACATAAAGACTTACAACTTGATGTGCCTGCTACCAGACTGCTTGCACTATATGACATAAATACTAACAACTTGATGTGCCTGCTACCAGACTGCTTGCACTATATGACATAAAGACTTACAACTTGATGCGCCTGCCACCAGACTGCTTGCACTATATGACATAAATACTTACAACTTGATGCCTGATCTGCTACCAGACTGCTTGCACTTTATGACATAAAGACTTACAACTTGATGCGCCTGCTACCAGACTGCTTGCACTATATGACATAAAGACTAACAACTTGATGTGCCTGCCACCAGACTGCTTGCACTATATGACATAAATACAAACAACTTGATGTTCCTGCCACAAGACTGCTTGCACTATATGACATAAAGACTTACAACTTGATGTGCTTGCTACCAGACTGCTTGTACTATATGACATAAAGACTTACAACTTGATGTGCCTGCTACGAGACTGCTTGCACTATATGACATAAAGACTTACAACTTGATGCGCCTGCTACCAGACTGCTTGCACTATATGACATAAAGACTAACAACTTGACGAGCCTGCCACCAGACTGCTTGCACTATATGACATAAAGACTTACAACTTGATGTGCCTGCTACCAGAATTCTTGTACTATATGACATAAAGACTTACAACTTGATGTGCCTGCTACCAGACTGCTTGCACTATATGACATAAAGACTTACAACTTGATGTGCCTGCTACCAGACTGCTTGCACTATATGACATAAAGACTTACAACTTGATGTGCCTGCTACCAGACTGCTTGCACTATATGACATAAATACTAACAACTTGATGTGCCTGCTACCAGACTGCTTGCACTATATGACATAAAGACTAACAACGTGATGCCTGATCTGCTACCAGACTGCTTGCACTATATGACATAAATACTAACAACTTGATGTGCCTGCCACCAGACTGCTTGCACTATATGACATAAAGACTAACAACTTGATGAGCCTGCTACTAGACTGCTTGCACTATATGACATAAAGACTTACAACTTGATGTGCCTGCTACCAGACTGCTTGCACTATATGACATAAATACTAACAACTTGATGTGCCTGCTACCAGACTGCTTGCACTATATGACATAAAGACTTACAACTTGATGTGCCTGCTACCAGACTGCTTGCACTATATGACATAAAGACTTACAACTTGATGTGCCTGCTACCAGACTGCTTGCACTATATGACATAAAGACTAACAACTTGATGTGCCTGCTACCAGACTGCTTGCACTATATGACATAAAGACTTACAACTTGATGTGCCTGCTACCAGACTGCTTGCACTATATGACATAAATACTAACAACTTGATGTGCCTGCTACCAGACTGCTTGCACTATATGACATAAAGACTTACAACTTGATGTGCCTGCTACCAGACTGCTTGCACTATATGACATAAAGACTTACAACTTGATGTGCCTGCTACCAGACTGCTTGCACTATATGACATAAATACTAACAACTTGATGTGCCTGCCACCAGACTGCTTGCACTATATGACATAAAGACTTACAACTTGATGCGCCTGCTACCAGACTGCTTGCACTATATGACATAAATACTTACAACTTGATGCCTGATCTGCTACCAGACTGCTTGCACTTTATGACATAAAGACTTACAACTTGATGCGCCTGCTACCAGACTGCTTGCACTATATGACATAAAGACTAACAACTTGATGTGCCTGCCACCAGACTGCTTGCACTATATGACATAAATACAAACAACTTGATGTTCCTGCCACAAGACTGCTTGCACTATATGACATAAAGACTTACAACTTGATGTGCTTGCTACCAGACTGCTTGTACTATATGACATAAAGACTTACAACTTGATGTGCCTGCTACGAGACTGCTTGCACTATATGACATAAAGACTTACAACTTGATGTGCCTGCTACCAGACTGCTTGCACTATATGACATAAAGACTAACAACTTGACGAGCCTGCCACCAGACTGCTTGCACTATATGACATAAAGACTTACAACTTGATGTGCCTGCTACCAGAATTCTTGTACTATATGACATAAAGACTTACAACTTGATGTGCCTGCTACCAGACTGCTTGCACTATATGACATAAAGACTTACAACTTGATGTGCCTGCTACCAGACTGCTTGCACTATATGACATAAAGACTTACAACTTGATGTGCCTGCTACCAGACTTCTTGTACTATATGACATAAAGACTTACAACTTGATGTGCCTGCCACCAGACTGCTTGCACTATATGACAAAAAGACTTACAACTTGATGTGCCTGCCACCAGACTGCTTGCACCATATGACATAAAGACTTACAACTTGATGCGCCTGCTACCAGACTGCTTGCACTATATGACATAAATACTTACAACTTGATGTCTGATCTGCTACCAGACTGCTTGCACTTTATGACATAAAGACTAACAACTTGATGTGCCTGCCACCAGACTGCTTGCACTATATGACATAAATACAAACAACTTGATGTTCCTGCCACCAGACTGCTTGCACTATATGACATAAAGACTAACAACTTGATGTGCCTGCTACCAGACTGCTTGCACTATATGACATAAATACTAACAACTTGATGTGCCTGCTACCAGACTGCTTGCACTATATGACATAAAGACTTACAACTTGATGTTCCTGCCACCAGACTGCTTGCACTATATGACATAAAGACTTACAACTTGATGTGCCTGCTACCAGACTTCTTGTACTATATGACATAAAGACTTACAACTTGATGTGCCTGCCACCAGACTGCTTGCACTATATGACATAAAGACTTACAACTTGATGTGCCTGCTACTAGACTGCTTGCACTATATGACATAAATACTAACAACTTGATGTGCCTGCTACCAGACTGCTTGCACTATATGACATAAAGACTTACAACTTGATGCGCCTGCTACCAGACTGCTTGCACTATATGACACAAATACTAACAACTTGATGTGCCTGCTACCAGACTGCTTGCACTATATGACATAAATACTAACAACTTGATGTGCCTGCTACCAGACTGCTTGCACCATATGACATAAAGACTAACAACTTGATGTGCCTGCCACCAGACTGCTTGCACCATATGACATAAAGACTTACAACTTGATGTGCCTGCTACCAGACTGCTTGCACTATATGACATAAAGACTAACAACTTGATGCGCCTGCTACCAGACTGCTTGCACTATATGACATAAAGACTTACAACTTGATGTGCCTGCCACCACACTGCTTGCAATATATGACATAAAGACTTACAACTTGATGTGCCTGCCACCACACTGCTTGCAATATATGACATAAAGACTTACAACTTGATGTGCCTGCTACCAGACTGCTTGCACTATATGACATAAAGACTTACAACTTGATGTGCCTGCTACCAGACTGCTTGCACTATATGACATAAAGACTAACAACTTGATGTGCCTGCTACCAGACTGCTTGCACTATATGACATAAATACTAACAACTTGATGTGCCTGCTACCAGACTGCTTGCACTATATGACATAAAGACTAACAACTTGATGTGCCTGCCACCAGACTGCTTGCACTATATGACATAAAGACTTACAACTTGATGTGCTTGCCACCAGACTGCTTGCACTATATGACATAAAGACTTACAACTTGATGTGCCTGCCACCAGACTGCTTGCACTATATGACATAAATACTTACAACTTGATGTGCCTGCTACCAGACTGCTTGCACTATATGACATAAATACTTACAACTTGATGTGCCTGCTACCAGACTGCTTGCACTATATGACATAAAGACTTACAACTTGATGTGCCTGCTACCAGACTGCTTGCACTATATGACATAAAGACTTACAACTTGATGTGCCTGCTACCAGACTGCTTGCACTATATGACATAAATACTTACAACTTGATGTGCCTGCTACCAGACTGCTTGCACTATATGGCATAAAGACTTACAACTTGATGTGCCTGCCACCAGACTGCTTGCACTATATGACATAAAGACTTACAACTTGATGTGCCTGCTACCAGACTGCTTGCACTATATGACATAAAGAGAATGATCAGTGGTGGAACCTACCTCCATGTGACAGGACCTTCTTGTAGGGCTCAATGACCTTCAGATCAATCTTGTACTGCTTGTCCCCGACAGTCACTGTCTTCCAGTGCCGTGCATCATGCTTCTCCTCTTGTTCTGTATATTCTGGGATCGGGTCAATGTCATCAGGGGAGAGAACTGGTGTGTCGTCTGTACAACAGAAGGTCATACACCTGCTACACTAGTTGGACTATCAATACTGCCTTAAATCCTCATCGTAGGTCATAATACAGAATCCTGAAATTCTAATGAAATACATGCTTTTGTTGTTTATTTTGTTTGTTGTTTAATGCCACACTCAGCAATATTCCAGCGATATGACAGCTGTCTGTAAATAACTGAGTCTTGACCAGACAATCCAGTGATTGACATCATGAGCATCGATCTACGTCACTGGGATACGATGACATGCATCAACCAAGTCGGCGAGCCTGACCACCTGATCCTGTTAGTCACATCTTACTTGGTGTTTAGTATTTCATTATGGTTACATGTCGGAAGACCTGGAATAGAATTTTATGATATCATTACTGGTTTGATGATGTACAGTGTAACATGACAGTTGCTGGTGTAGAAGCCTGGAACATCCCCCAGTTCTTATGTCATAGATTTCTCGTATTTTTGCTCCTTGCTTCTATGACTAACATCAAGGATCCCGAAGAAATAAAACACTATTTCACATATCGAAGAAAGGCCTGGCCCCTTTATAAGAAGTTCAGTCACCATCAGCATTGTCAACACTTGTAGCAGAAATATTGTCTACATAAAATGGGGATAAGGTGAAAAAAGTACATGCATATTTGGACCAAATACTCAAAGTACATCTGTCATTGGTGCATTGTGTACGAATTGCAAAAGGCAACAGAGAAGTACACTCACAAAAAAGGGGGCCTAACATTCACACCTAGATTTATTTCACTTGATTTTTCTGGACCATATTCATGAAGAACAAACACAATGTGTTGTTTGATGTTAAAATGTATGGGGATGTCAGGGATGTGTGACAAATACAGGATGTAATAGACATCTCAAAGCTGCCATATGTGAGACGGGATCCAATGTGTTGACTTTGGCATTCATGTTTGCGTATTTTCTGAAAGATGCACAATAATTGTTAGGATATATTATTTGTGACAATTCAGAATGGTCATTGTTCAAATGATAAATCGAAAGTATCCGTATTCATTAATGTGCTTTTTTTTGTTACTGAATTCTCATTGTAAATATCTGATATTTCCAAATATACATGAAATGCTTTGCCTAAAATGACTGTGGATGATATCACAGAACAGAGAATTTTGCAGAATTCAAAACTGTGAAGTGTGCGTGATGTATTTTGAGTGTTATTCATCTTCAAATTGAGAATTGGAGAGGAGGGGCATATATATGTCCCTGTGGCATCTAGGGGGATAAACCCCATTTCACCTCCCCACTTATGGACAAACACAGATTCATGATAACCTAACATAGACCGTCAATCCAAGTAATCTGAGACTTGCACAGAACAACATGGCAGTCAGTAGCTACAATGAACTCAATTGTCGAGCCATCACAGGTACATATTAATACAACAGCTGCATGTGTGAGAGTACATATGTTGTCCTGAACACTTGTTCTGGTGGAATCAATATACCAGGAGTTTTGTTCTTGTGGTATTTTCTTCCTTGATATATGGTTCCACAGGAAAACTCCTGGCATATCAAATCCACCAGAACAATTGTTCAGGGGCAACATATTTACTTTCACAAATATTCTCTACTTATAACATGTCACAGACAAATACATGTGTGCAGACATCTTCATACACATAGGAATCTGACAGAGTTTTACTGGAGCATAACTGCACAAACTTGTACAAACAAATGATGTCTCTTCAAAGATGACAACTAGTTCCAAGATCAGCCATGACCCCAAGCACAGTGAGACATGCACAACAACTGGCCTCCACTGTTCTCCCATACCCCAGCCTGCCAACACCATACCAGCACATGCCTTCTAACATGTCATGCACAAAACAAGGATCTTTTACCTTTTAGTTTCTTTATTCTCTCTGAAAATTAACATAACATAATCATCAACTACTGTGTCATATGCTAATAAATTAATAGTCAGCTATGTTGTAGTACTGTGATGGCAGCCCTTCTGGGTGTGACTATCAGCTACTGTGATGGCAGCCATCCTGTTTGTGAGTATCAGCTACTGTGATGGCAGCCCTACTGGGTGTGACTGTCAGCTACTGTGATGGCAGCCCTACTGGGTGTGACTATCAGCGACTGTGATGGCAGCCCTACTGGGTGTGACTATCAGCTACTGTGATGGCAGCCCTACTGGGTGTGAGTATCACCTACTGTCATGGCAGCCATTCTGGGTGTGACTGTCAGTTACTGTGATGGCAGCCCTTCTGGGTGTGACTGTCAGCTACTGTGATGGCAGCCCTTCTGGGTGTGACTATCAGCTACTGTGATGGCAGCCCTACTGGGTGTGAGTATCAGCTACTGTGATGGCAGCCATTCTGGGTGTGACTATCAGCTACTGTGATGGCAGCCATACTGGGTGTGAGTATCAGCTACTGTGATGGCAGCCCTACTGGGTGTGACTATCAGCTACTGTGATGGCAGCCCTACTGGGTGTGACTATCAGCTACTGTGATGGCAGCCATACTGGGTGTGAGTATCAGCTACTGTGATGGCAGCCCTACTGGGTGTGACTGTCATGTACTGTGATGGCAGCCCTACTGGGTGTGACTATCAGCTACTGTGATGGCAGCCCTACTGGGTGTGAGTATCAGCTACTGTGATGACAGCCATACTGGGTGTGAGTATAAGCTACTGTGATAGCAGCCCTACTGGGTGTGACTGTCAGTTACTGTGATGGCAGCCCTACTGGGTGTGACTGTCAGCTACTGTGATGGCAGCCCTACTGGGTGTGAGTTACAGCTACTGTGATGGCAGCCCTACTGGGTGTGAGTATCAGCTACTGTGATAGCAGCCCTACTGGGTGTGACTGTCAGCTACTGTGATGGCAGCCCTTCTGGGTGTGAGTATCAGCTACTGTGATGGCAGCCCTACTGGGTGTGACTGTCATGTACTGTGATGGCAGCCCTACTGGGTGTGAGTATCAGCTACTGTGATGGCAGCCCTACTGGGTGTGACTATCAGCTACTGTGATGGCAGCCCTACTGGGTGTGAGTATCAGCTACTGTGATGGCAGCCCTACTGGGTGTGAGTATCAGCTACTGTGATGGCAGCCCTACTGGGTGTGACTGTCAGCTACAGTGATGGCAGCCCTACTGGGTGTGAGTTTCAGCTACTGTGATGGCAGCCCTACTGGGTGTGAGTATCAGCTACTGTGATGGCAGCCCTACTGGGTGTGACTGTCAGCTACTGTGATGGCAGCCCTACTGGGTGTGAGTTTCAGCTACTGTGATGGCAGCCCTACTGGGTGTGAGTATCAGCTACTGTGATAGCAGCCCTACTGGGTGTGACTGTCAGCTACTGTGATGGCAGCCATTCTGGGTGTGAGTATCAGCTACTGTGATGGCAGCCCTACTGGGTGTGACTGTCATGTACTGTGATGGCAGCCCTACTGGGTGTGAGTATCAGCTACTGTGATGGCAGCCCTACTGGGTGTGACTATCACCTACTGTGATGGCAGCCCTACTGGGTGTGAGTATCAGCTACTGTGATGGCAGCCATACTGGGTGTGAGTATCAGCTACTGTGATGGCAGCCCTACTGGGTGTGACTGTCAGCTACAGTGATGGCAGCCCTACTGGGTGTGACTGTCAGCTACTGTGATGGCAGCCCTACTGGGTGTGACTATCAGCGACTGTGATGGCAGCCCTACTGGGTGTGACTATCAGCTACTGTGATGGCAGCCCTACTGGGTGTGAGTATCACCTACTGTGATGGCAGCCATTCTGGGTGTGACTGTCAGCTACTGTGATGGCAGCCCTTCTGGGTGTGACTGTCAGCTACTGTGATGGCAGCCCTTCTGGGTGTGAGTATCAGCTACTGTGATGGCAGCCCTACTGGGTGTGACTGTCATGTACTGTGATGGCAGCCCTACTGGGTGTGACTATCAGCTACTGTGATGGCAGCCCTACATGGTGTGACTGTCAAGTACTGTGATGGCAGCCCTTCTGGGTGTGAGTATCAGCTACTGTGATGGCAGCCCTACTGGGTGTGAGTATCAGCTACTGTGATGGCAGCCCTACTGGGTGTGAGTATCAGCTACTGTGATGGCAGCCCTACTGGGTGTGAGTATCAGCTACTGTGATGGCAGCCCTACTGGGTGTGACTGTCATGTACTGTGGTGACAGCCCTACTGGGTGTGAGTATCAGCTACTGTGATGGCAGCCCTACTTGGTGTGAGTATCAAGTGCTGTGATGGCAGCCCTACTTGGTGTGAGTATCAAGTGCTGTGATGGCAGCCCTACTGGGTGTGAGTATCAGCTACTGTGATGGCAGCCCTACTGGGTGTGAGTATCAGCTACTGTGATGGCAGCCCTACTGGGTGTGACTGTCAGCTACTGTGATGGCAGCCCTACTGGGTGTGAGTATCAGCTACTGTGATGGCAGCCATTCTGGGTGTGACTGTCATGTACTGTGATGGCAGCCCTACTGGGTGTGAGTATCAGCTACTGTGATGGCAGCCCTACTGGGTGTGAGTATCAGCTACTGTGATGGCAGCCCTACTTGGTGTGACTGTCAAGTACTGTGATGGCAGCCCTTCTGGGTGTGAGTATCAGCTACTGTGATGGCAGCCATACTGGGTGTGAGTATCAGCTACTGTGATGGCAGCCCTACTGGGTGTGAGTATCAGCTACTGTGATGGAAGCCCTACTGGGTGTGAGTATCAGCTACTGTGATGGCAGCCCTACTGGGTGTGAGTATCAGCTACTGTGATGGCAGCCCTACTTGGTGTGACTGTCATGTACTGTGATGGCAGCCCTACTGGGTGTGCCTATCAGCTACTGTGATGGCAGCCCTACTGGGTGTGAGTATCAGCTACTGTGATGGCAGCCCTACTGGGTGTGACTGTCAGCTACTGTGATGGCAGCCCTCCTGGATGTGAGTATCAAGTAAGGGTGAAACGATACACCGATATTCCGATGCATCGCGATACTTGACCCACGATACGATATACGATAAACGTGGGCCCATTTATCGATACCCCACGATACGGAACACAAATCACAAGTACAGCGTTTCCTCGCTATTGTGCCTTTCAATAAACCGCTAACTTGGTTATAGCACGCGCTAACGCATGGCTCCCCAAAACGTACTTACATTTTTAAAAAGCTCAGGTTTTACACCGACAGATGTTTTTTCCCATCTCATAAAACATTATCAGCTGATCACCGCAAGCACATAACACCGAAAATACCAGTCAGCAAATCCGAACTGAAGTACGCAATTCAATACCATTATTATACTATCTTGTTATTAAAATGTGTTCATTGTATATCTGGACTTGTGTATGTAATATATTTTATTAATTTTAATCAAAATTTCATTTAATATTGTTTTCATTAATTTATGTGAAATTGTGTGTGAAGAGATACAGCAACCACGATCAGATTATCGCTTTTGACGCATTGAAACAAACTTTAGTTGCTAGAGAATGGATACATATATTAAAAATGCCATACTTTGACTCGTTAATAGTCATATTTGTGGCAATTTGGCTAATATATGTCAACATAATGTTATCGCAATCGAAATACATGTAGCACGGGAAGTCCCTAGGGTGACTGGTCAAATTGTTCCATACGTAAAAATATCCTGCAACAGCAATCACCAGTATGCTACACTTGTGGTTCTTATAATTATAAATATATATATAGTAAAAGCTGCAACTAAGGTAACACGATATTGGAATAAATTATTCCTGATAAAACAATAATTTCAGATACAATTTCTTCGACCATTGCATCAAAATTCTTTGAAGTTGTATCACTGTTTGAGTACAATAGTTATTTTCTGGTGTTTGAACTTTGAATTGTTTTGAAGGAAAGTTGAACAACTTCAGTAGTCTTGTTGTAATAAAATAATTTTGACTGTTCCAAAATCATGAAAGGTTCATTCTTGACATGCTTTAAGTCTTGTTTTTTTAGCATTGCGTATCGAGATACGTATCGTATCGTGACCAGAATATCGAGATGCGTTTCGTATCGTGACCTTCCTGTATCGTTGCAGCCCTAGTATCAAGTACTGTGATGGCAGCCCTACTGGGTGTGAGTATCAGCTACTGTGATGGCAGCCCTACTGGGTGTGACTGTCAGCTACTGTGATGGCAGCCCTACTGGGTGTACCAATCAATACTTGGTAAATGAGACCAAACATTCAGTACACTTACTTTCCCATTCTAGTTCACCCAGATCACCGTCTTCAAGATCATCTGGTGTGTCAAGGTCATGGGGGGTCTCAAGATCATCAATATCCGGCAATACATCCCCTTCACTAGCATCTTCATCGCTGAGCAAGTTGATGTCTGGCAATATTTTCTTTTTGGCACGTCCGCCTTCAGAGGCCCCTAGTGTTCGTGGCCGTGCTGTGGGACAGGATGAGGATACCATACATTACTTCAAATCATCTTGGGCCATCGCATTCCGCAATGGAAGCAGGCTCTGGTTGTTTTCCTTTCTTGTACCCAGCCAGTGTACTCAAATGGAAAACATCAGAGCAAGGGAAGATAGACCTGGTACTCTCCACAAAGAGAAATGCATAGGTAGTAAAGAAATATTCAAAAACAAATTTCAAGGATGAGAAATTACTCTGCTACATGAAAATAAAGTCTACATGTTCTTTTTACTGATAAATTATCACAAAACAGATTTATTGTTTTTGATAGAGTTAAAATTGATAACCTTTGACATTTTTATAATTCATTTTCTTGGCAGCAGGTATGTGGCAGCAGTCACAATTAGCAGTTCCTCCAGTTTGTGCCCATGCACTCATGACTGTCCACAACATCTGGCAGGAATGTGGTCTTTTCAGATAAATATCCCTTATCAACTCCCATGTTACCTTCATCAGTAACATGTCATCCTTATCAGTTGCCATGTTACCTTCATCAGATACATGTTACCTTCATCAGTTACATCTTACCTTCATCAGTATCATGTTACCTTCATCAGATACATGTTACCTTGATCAGTTACATGTTACCTTCATCAGATACATGTTACCTTCATCAGTTACATGTTACCTTCACCAGATACATGTTACCTTCATCAGATACATGTTACCTTGATCAGTTACATGTTACCTTGATCAGTTACATGTTACCTTGATCAGTTACATGTTACCTTCATCAGATACATGTTACCTTCATCAGTTACATGTTACCTTCATCAGATACATGTTACCTTCATCAGATACATTTTACCTTGATCAGTTACATGTTACCTTCATCAGCTACATGTTACCTTGATCAGTTACATGTTACCTTCATCAGATACATGTTACCTTGATCAGTTACATGTTACCTTCATCAGACACATGTTATCTTCATCAGATACATGTTACCTTGATCAGTTACATGTTACCTTCATCAGTTACATGTTACCTTCATCAGATACATGTTACCTTCATCAGTTACATCTTACCTTCATCAGATACATCTTACCTTCATCAGTTACATGTTACCTTCATCAGCTACATGTTACCTTCATCAGTTACATGTTACCTTCATCAGCTACATGTTACCTTCATCAGCTACATGTTACCTTCATCAGATACATGTTACCTTCATCAGATACATGTTACCTTGATCAGCTACATGTTACCTTCATCAGATACATGTTACCTTGATCAGTTACATGTTACCTTCATCAGTTACATGTTACCTTCATCAGTTACATGTTACCTTCATCAGCTACATGTTACCTTCATCAGCTACATGTTACCTTGATCAGCTACATGTTACCTTGATCAGTAACATGTTACCTTTATCAGTTACATGTAATCTTCAACAGTTACATGTTACCTTCAACAGTTACATGTTACCTTTATCAGTAACATCTTACCTTGATCAGTTACATGTTACCTTTATCAGTTAGCCCATGTAACCTTTATCAGTAACCACATTGTAATCTTTATCAGTTAGCAAAAGTGTATTTTATCAGTAACCATATATAACCTTTATCAATTAGTACTTGTAACCTTTACCAGTTACCACTTGTAACATTGATCTGTTTGCTCAAGTAACCTTTATCAGTTAGCAGATGAAACCTTGATCAATTAGCACATGTAACCTTTATCAATTAGCGCATGTAACCTTTATCAATTAGCACATGTAACCTTTACCAGTTAGCACATGTGAGCTTTATCAGTTACCTTATGTAACCTTTATCAATTAGCACATGTAACCTTTATCAATTAGCACATGTAACCTTTACCAGTTAGCACATGTAAGCTTTATCAGTTACCATATGTAACCTTTATCAATTAGCACATGTAACCTTTATCAATTAGCACATGTAATTTTAACCAGTTAGCAAATGTAAGCTTTATCAGTTACCATATGTAACCTTTATCAATTAACACATGTAACCTTTATCAATTAGCAAATGTAACCTTTACCAGTTAGCACATGTAAGCTTTATCAGTTACCATATGTAACCTTTATCAATAAGCACATGTAACCTTTATCAATAAGCACATGTAACCTTAACCAGTTAGCACATGTAAGCTTTATCAGTTACCTTATGTAACCTTTATCAATTAACACATGTAACCTTTATCAATTAGCACATGTAAGCTCTACCAGTAAGCAAATGTAACCTTTATCAATTAGCACATGTAACCTTTATCAATTAGCATATGTAAGCTTTATCAGTTACCATATGTAACCTGTATCAATTAGCACATGTAACCATTATCAATTAGCATATGTAACCTTTCTCAATTAGCACATGTAACCTTTACCAGTTAGCACATATAAGCTTTATCAGTTACTACATGTAACCTTTACCAGTTAGCATATGTAACCTTTATCAGTTAGCACATGTAACCTTTACCAGTTAGCACATGTAAGCTTTATCAGTTACTACATGTAAGCTTTATCAGTTATCACATGTAACCTTTATCAATTAGGATATGTAACCTTTATCAATTAGCATATGTAACCTTTATCAGTTAGCACATGTAAGCTTTATCAGTTAGCACATGTAACCCTTATCAGTTAGCACATGTAACCTTGATCAATTAGCATATGTAACCTTTATCAATTAGCAAATGTAACCTTTATCAATTAGCACATGTAACCTTTATCAATTAGCACATGTTACCTTTATCAGTTATCACATGTAACCTTTATCAGTTAGCACATGTAACCTTTACCAGTTAGCACATGTAAGCTTTATCAGTTAGCACATGTAACCTTTATCAGTTAGCACATGTAACCTTTATCAGTTAGCACATGTAACCTTTATCAGTTAGCACATGTAACCTTTTATCAGTTAGCACATGTAACCTTTATCAGCCATGAGGTGTGTTACCTTTATCCCGTGTGCCACTCCCCTCTGCCAACATGCCAGGGAAGCCGTCATCCTGCCACTCATCTTTCAGCTCCACCCCTTTCATCTTCTCCTGCTGCAGCAAGCATAGAAACACATTATAACCACAAGACACTGCCTTAACCATGTTACACCAGCTGTCAACTAACACTGCCCCTTCTGAACTGCAACAACCATGTAGCTCTGCTTAGTATATGCAGCATCATATAAAAAGTGAAGGTTAGAAAGGCTTAATGACTATAATGCAACAGAAAGTCACAGCACACACTGCAGCACCACATGTCAACTTTTCCAAACCAATCAGAGTATTGTTACTAATACCATGCCTATTTATTCCAGTATGTACATCAGGCTTCATACTTGAACCCTGGCTGTTATGTAAACACCAATCTGTCATCATTCAACCTTGTATAAACATCAATTATCCCTTGTTTATTATCTTTCTGTACATCCCTTGCTTGATAATGGTGTTAGTATCTACAGCAAAACATCACCTTCATTGTAATAAAGAAGTTGTATGTCCATAGAGGTTATCACGCGAGTGTGTTTTGGGATGGTAAATATCCTACATTAGGAATAAACATTGTATTTAGCGAGCCTTGGCGAGCTAAATACATAGTGTTTATTCCTAATACAGGATATTTACCATCTCCAAACACACAAGGGTGATAACCTCTTTATCATATAATGTCATTCTTTAATTCTGTGCTTCAAAATCGCTTTCCCTCTCTCACAAACATTACCGAAACAATGTGAGTTTTCCTGGAATGCGCGCATTAATATTTATTACGTCACAGGGTAAGTGATGTGTCAGTCGGACAGTGACAGTAGCAACATGTATGCAAAACAACAACTGTTTTTAATTCCCTTTCGCGGCAATCCATCGGTCTGTCGGCTAGAGTAACTGCCCTTTGTCAAAGGGAAGCTACTCTAACCCTAGTCTATGAGACGTCACGGTCACGTACAGGCGTTGTTGACAGTCGGTCTGTCCTGTCATAACGTAAGAAGTGTAGTCAGATGTACACAGAGCGACAAAACGAAACAAGGTAACAATTCAAACATGTTTCAGCCAAATCCAACTATTTCAATTTGTGGAGAAGGTTTCAAGCCGCAGAGGTCTACCAGTCATGGCTACTGATCCCGCTTGGCTAGGCCTCGTGCCCTCGCAAAATTGTTTCGAAATTTATTTCTCCAAAGTTGCCAAAACTTATAAAATGCCTTAGCTATGTCACAGTTAGACACTGATTTTCAGTATATTAGACTCTTCTTTTGATAATGATAGCAATTATCCCTGTAGTTTATCCAGATTCCCGATGGTTAATTCTAACTCGATCGCCGAATGACGAGGGCGACGCCATGTTTGCTTATAAACAGTGAAAGTAGTCCCTACTTGACCTTTGATATTTGCATCTCTATCCGCATATGACCCCAACAGATATCGTTTTTGTCCGTTGGCTTTATCCTGCCGAGAAACCCACCCATTATATGATAACTATCTCCCTTGTTTTAGTATTATTTGATGTAACTTTGGGAGACCAATGTCAAAAACAGTACACCTGTTGTGGGCATGTATGGCACTTAGAGAAAGTATGTACCATAAACTTTGGCATGTGTTACCTTCTTTACACTTTACACTGAGGACATGGTGTTTTCATTGAGGACATGGTGTTAACATTGAGGACATGGTGTTTACACTGAGGACATGGTGTTTACATTGAGGACATGGTGTTTACACTGAGTACATGGTGCTTACACTGAGGACATGGTGTTTACATTGAGGACTTGGTGTTTACACTGAGGACATGGTGTTTACATTGAGGCCATGGTGTTTACACTGAGGCCATGGTGTTTACACTGAGGACTGTGTGTTTACACTGAGGACAAGGTGTTTACATTGAGGCCATGGTGTTAACACTGATGACTTGGTGTTTACACTAAGGACATGGTGTTTACACTGAGGACATGGTGTTTACACTGAGGACTGTGTGTTTACACTGAGGCCATGGTGTTTACATTAAGGCCATGGTGTTTACACTGAGGACTGTGTGTTTACACTGAGGACATGGTGTTTACATTAAGGCCATGGTGTTTACATTGAGGCCATGGTGTTTACACTGAGGACTGTGTGTTTACACTGAGGCCATGGTGTTTACACTGAGGCCATGGTGTTTACACTGAGGACATGGTGTTTACACTGAGGACTTGGTGTTTACACTGAGGACATAGTGTTTACATTGAGGCCATGGTGTTTACACTGAGGACATGGTGTTTACACTGAGGACATGGTGTTTACACTGAGGCCATGGTGTTTACACTGAGGACATGGTGTTTACACTGAGGACATGGTGTTTACACTGAGGCCATGGTGTTTACACTGAGGACTTGGTGTTTACACTGAGGACATGGTGTTTACAGAGGGAGGAAATAGAGAGAGTGAGTGACTATGGTTTTACGCCGCTTTTAGCAATATTCCAGCAATATCATGGCGGGGAACACCAGAAATGGGCTTCACACATTGTGCCCATGTCGGGAATCGAACCCGGGTCTTCGGCGTGATGAGCGAACGCTTTAACCACTAGGCTACCCGACCGCCCCCATTCTTTGAGAATTTGATGCCATAGTCAAAGTGCAAAGGTCAAGAAGACACAAAAGCTGAAAGTGGACCACATGTGTTGAGCCCCACTAATAACTACACAAGTACCAAATTCATGTCATTTTGAAAGAAAATGCCTGAGTGACTCAATCTGTCCTACTTCCCAGCAACAGCTGGAAGCCCCCTCTCCATGGACAAGTTGAAAAGAGAGTACCAGAGTGACGCATTCATTCCCAACCAAATGTAACCAAAAGGTATATCCAAATGTTTTTGTCAAATATCAAACAATAGTTATAATTGTTAATAATTCTAAGATTACTATCTCTATTACACATCTGCCATAAATCTTGTATATTGGCTTCAATCACACTAACTAAAATTTCAGAAATTTAACAGACTTCCTCTTCACTGTCAATTACATACAATTAGTTGCCGCCTAGCAGTCTTGTAAGCACCCACTCCGTGACATAACAATAGCGGCCATATCACTTTTTCCCTCATTTTTTACTGGAGGTAGATGAATTGGGGAGGTGGGAGGGAGTAATTCGTATGTAATAGAGGTAGTATTCTTAGAATTATTAACAATGATAACTATTGTTTGACAATTCTTACGAAACTTCTACCTCTATTACATATCTGTCAGAATATACTAAAGGGACCCCAGCCAGGGATCTGCCTCTGGTACCCCCCTGTGTAATTGACAGTAATCCTCTTCTGGAAACCATAATGTACCTATTCTCATCCTACAGAGATAATTTCCTCTGAAAACCCCTTGAGGACTTGAAAATCAGAAACTATGTCAATAATCAGACAAATATGTGACAATGTCACTTCTGGTTATGATGTCACATATGGTTATGACGTTACTTCCGGTATGTCACTTCCTCATTTTGGTAATGACGTCTCTTTAGGTCTATTTCTACCCCAAAGACATCATTTCCTGGTTAGAACAGCCTTGTTCAGCTATTTCCGGTGCTGACGTCACTTCTGGTTTCTCTATTGCTTCCGGTAATGACGTCACTTCTGGTCAATGGTGATAGATGACATTTAAGGTGCTTCTAATCGATCCTACACCTATTAAGCAGAGTAATCAAGGGTGTACTTACCCTCTGATGTTGCTGGTGTTGGATCCTCCTGCCTTTCGACAGACGGTCTGAAACTATTGTTGGGCGATAGTTTGTGCTGCGACCACCAGACCAAGGGAATACATGCCCTGTAGGTCCGGATGCACGTCACGTAAGTAAAAGCTGGTGAAGGTGTTTTGTGAGGCCCACTGACATCTGGAATCTACTTTTTCTACTGAGAATGTCGTCCATGACACGAAACTCGTGGCTAGGGCTCTTATTTTGTGAGCTGAGCAGCATCAGGGGCATGGTGTGGAATTCTGAGTCTGTGTATAGCTTTGTGCAACTGTGGCCTTCATCCATCCTGCTAAAGTAGCCTTAGTGATATCCTTGTTCAAGTTGGTCTTACCGGATAGAAAGATTCTTCTTCAACGGCGTCTATGTGGGTCTGTAGCTGAGAGATAGAACTTGAGAGCTCTGATGGTAAGCAAGAGCCTGTCTGGTTGATCCACTGTTGGTTCCAATACCAGGATTGTACAGTGACGATGACCCAACGGCCCCATTGTGGTAATTTGGTTTTAGGCTACACATTCTGGGAGCGATCTTATCGTTATAGAATTCCAAGGCATATAACTCCGAAACTCTTGCTGCTGTAGCCATGGCTCGCAGTAACGATGTTTACCTGGCTTTTTGAAGTAAGGTAGCCTTTGCCATGGGTTTGTAAGGTTCTGTTAACAGTGCCAATAATACCACAGATAGATTCAACTTGGGAAGATGCAAGGGGTCCTAATATCTTCTAGTAGAAAGGATTTCATTAATCTGTTGAGGATGGGATGGTTTCTGATAGATAATCAATCATGTAGAAGTACAGAATGAAGGGTTGATCTGTAACCTTCTTTCTTCTGTCTGAATTTATTATCTTGATGCAGATGAAGAAGGAAGTCCGCTATCATAGGGATTGATACAGCATTATCAATAATCCCTAGTCGTCTTCTCCACTGGACAAACTTGTCCCATCTGTTGTCATATAAAAGGGATGATGGTCGCCACGATCTTGCCACAGCATCCGAGGCAAGCTGAGAGTAACCGGATGTTTGCACCTTAAGGAAATAAGATGTAGGTTAGAGATTAAGGTTAGATGTAGGCTGGGCAGATTTTCATGAAATATGCTGGAGCCGTCATAGCAGATCCCGACAAAGTAGTAACTAGATAGGTTCCTCCATTAGTAGCTTTAATATTCCTGCAGGGCCATACTGGGACTATCAGTATTATTACGCAATCCGTCTCCTCCACCTTGTGGATGACCTTGTCTAGGAGAGACCATGGTGGGAATTCATAGACGAATAGATTCGTCCAATCCATCGAAAGAGCTTTGATCTGGTGAGCTATTGAGTCAGGAACTGCACTGATATCAACTGGGAGTTGGTTGTTCTGGCAAGTGGCAAATAGATCTATGTGTGGCATGTCCCATATCTTGGTTATCCAGCTGAAGATCGGTGGATGTAATGTCCGTTCTGTTGTCACTATTCTCTCCCAACGTGAGAGCCTGTTGCCCAGTATGTTCAGTTTCCCGGGTATATGTCTCACTTCCATCCGTTAGTTGAAGGAATCTGCCAAGGCAGATGTGTAGTCTCTGTCATCAGGGAGTTGGATCTGGTTCCTCCCTGCTTCTGGATATATGCCACTACTGTGGTGTTGTTCCTGGCTAAGAGAATTGATGATAGATGAAGTTGTGTTCTCCATCCGAGGATTGCTTAATATATGGCATTCATTTCCCTGCAGTTGATACAAAGGTTTTTCCCCCTCTGTCTTCCAAGATCCCTGTACTTTTGGATTGTCCATATGGGCTCCCCATCCCAAATCTGACGCGTCTATGAAAAGATGATGTTCTGGCATTGGATCAGTCACATTCTCTGTGATTCCTTCACTGGAGGTCTCTAGGCCCTTCGATTGTAAAGAGTTTACCCATGTCTGTAGAGGACGTAGCCTTAGCCTTCCTCTCAAAGTTATATCCTGTAGAGATTTTAAGTTGCCAAGCAGAGACATCCACCACCTCAGCGACTTGCTGGGTTGACTTGAGATTGATTGGATCATCTTTAAAGTCTTGTCGAATGAATCCTCTGGAGGACATAGATATCCCCTGTCTAGCTGGAATCTTGCTCCGATGTATATAATGTCTTGGACCGGAGTGGTCTCTGACTTGGCTGGGTTGACTAGGAAACCTAGGAAAGTCATAACCTGGACCAAGAATATCATGTTCTGATGAAGCTGGTTTTTCCCTAGGTCTGCTGCTGAGAAGTTGTCCAGATAACCGAGGATTCAAACTAACTGGAGATGGGTGAACTTGATGACCGGCATTGTAATTCTGGGCCTAGATTTTCGAAACGATCATAGCCCAAAATTATCGTAAGGAAATCGTAGGCTATCGTAGCCAATTTTCGAAACTATCGTAGCCCTATGATATCTTTAGTTTGTCGTAAATCTAAGATAGCCCCATACCTCTCGTAAGTTTATTTCATCTTCTCTAAAGATGGCTGCATACTTTGCTATAGATATTTTGCCAAACAAATAGTCTGCTTTACGCTCAAACATTGACATTTCATTTTGTAAAACTGTGTGATTCAAATTGACACTTCGAAAACACGAAGAACGCATCAAAGATTTCAAGTCAGAAATGTTCTTAATCGTGACAGCAATCCACATAACTATGGAGTCGATAGCTTACAACACATTTCTATCCGAGTCCATGCTGAAGAAGTGTGAAACAACATACCTTTTTGATAATTTAGGAAGGATAAAAACGGAAGGTGTCGGTAGGTTATAGTAATGACCGTGACCTTATTGATAACTCAGGGGCAGCTAATCTTAGTTCATACTCTAACTGAGGGTGGTTTCCCTTTGTATTCGCCAGGCTAGACCAAACATACTAGTAATCGAACTATGTCCTGGAATAGATTTGACACATTTACAATGTATTTTGCTCCTCGGCCAGATTTAAATGAAATCAGACAAAACAGTTTATTAGCTCTACTTAGTGTAAAAGGAAAGAAAAGGACAACACTCTATGTATGTTCACGTTAACTTGTGGCATGTTCCATGTGACAACATAACTTGACAATTCCTAAATTATCTCTCTTTGCAAACAAATATTAGTGTCACTTTTAAATGTTGAAAAGAAAAATGGATCTATACAGACCCAGTATACATCACGTAACATCAAACTTGAACACGCATCTTAAATGCTGAACGCCTGCTGTTTGATCAAAGGTCTCACCTAGTCTTTGTCATTTAAAAATAACGTCCCTTACTTTTCTCCTTGACTTTGTACGCAACGTGTCCACATAAAGTTCTGTGCGCTCACGCGAAGATCATTTGAAGGGAAAATAGTGAAGTATCTTTTTGCACATTATTTCAATTCTTATAACTGTAGTGTGGTAACACTACACTTATTGATTATAACATTTATTGGGTTTGAAAAATGCCTTTGCATGGCACACGATTGCTATTTGTGTCCGGGTAGTCATCTCTTATCATAAGAACAAACGTTAATGTAGGACATATAGAGGATTGTACAGAATGTCACTCAAATATTTGCGTGTTAAATAGTGCGACCTGACAATGTGATCATAAATTCCGTGTCACTTCTCCGTGTTGTTATTGCTAGCGACAGGGAAATCCCCGTGACGTCACTGGGAAACACCCCGCTTTTTCAATCTCTAATACAAATGAGTTCTCTGTTAGAGTTAGGATAAATATCATAGCTCTGTACGATCTGAGACAGGTTTACGATAGTTTTGAAAATCGATGTTATCTTAAACTTAAGATAGCTTATCTTTGAACGTAAGTTGTTAAGATTTATCTTCGCTAAGATCATTTCGAAAATCTAGGCCCTGGTGAATAGCCAAGGTGCTATTGCTGTCCCGTATGGTAGGACTTGGAATTCGTAGCGTCGGCCATTGATTTCGAAGCCCCGATTATGTTTCTAGGTTTGTCAGCACCATACCCGTGCTTGTGGGTTTCACCGAAGTAGTAAATGTCTGAGACCTGCATCACTTCGGGCTTTCCTCACACATTAAGCTGACACGCCGCGATATAACTGGAATACTGTTAAAAGCGGCGTTAAACTAAACTCACTCACTCACTCTTCAACGTCGACCACAACTTCCGTACAGAGGCGGCACCAGATATCTCTTGTTGTGGATCTTTAGATCTATTATCTTCCTCATCTTGGTTGTGTTCTTTTTCAGGACTAAAAACCTTTGGTGTTGTTGGACTCTTTTAGTTCCCGAATGGCTTGCTAATTTAGTAGTTTCCTGACGGCCAATTCTGCAGCTGCTAACTTGGCATGACCTTCCCTTGGTCTGCCACTAAGACGTCGTCCAGATAACCATGGATTCGAACTACCTAGAGATGGGCGAACATAATGACTGGCGCTGTAATCCTGGTGAATAGCCAAGGTGCTATTGCTATCCTGAATGGTAGGACTTGGAATTCGTAACGTTGGCCATTGATTGCGAAGCGTAGATATATCCAAGATGATGTGTGTATCGGGACGTGAAGATATTGTTAGCATTGTGCGAATGGGCTAAGGGGAGTAACTCTGATTACCGGAAGAGTATTTACCGGAAGTGTATCGAATGTAAATAGAAGTCAGATGAACGAATGGATTGGGAAGTTGCTAAGAGATAGATCGTAGGGTAAGTAATAGAATATGTGAGGTAATATTGCTAGGATATTGATGTATGGTTGTCAAGGGAGTAACGGATGTATTACAGTTAGTTTTGAGTATGAATTGAAATAAACAAGACGTGTTCTTATACTCGCTCGTTGTGTGCTGTTTACATTGGTGGCAGCGGTTAAAAAGAAGATAAAATGGCAGGAATAGGTGTTTCTCAGTGGGACAGTGGTGATAGTAACGAGATTAAGAGTCATTTGAAGCAACTTGAGGCGTTTTTCATCGTGAAAGATATGAATGACGACCGGAAAATGGCCGCTAGTCTACACCTATCTTTGAAGGGCGATGCAAGGGAATTCTTCATCAGTCTACCCGATGCTCATCAAGACTGCTATACAGAAGCGAAAGGGGCGTTATTGAAGAGATTTAGCAAGGGACAATCTGTGCAACAGTTTCAATTGGAGTTGACAAACAGGCTTCAGAAGGAAAGTGAGTCTCCGATTGCTTAGAGATTTGCTCTAGAAGCATTGTGTCAAAAAGCATTCCCAGATATAACTAGATCTGTTCACCAAGAATGTCTGGTTTTGGCTCATTTTCGAAAAGCCTTGAATGCAAATATAAAAGACAAACTGTCGTGGCTAGTAGCCGAAGAGGCCTCATTGGATGATGTTGTAAAGAAGGCAAATCAGATATATGTAGAATGTGGTCAGAGTAAGAGTGCAACAGTTGGAATGTTAGCAGGTAGTGACATGTCACATGAGGATGATCAACCTATTGTTGCTAAATTAGAAGAGTTGAAGTTAGTTCAACAGTCATTGTCAGAAACTGTAGCTGCAGTTGTAAAGTCAGCAGAGTCAAAGAAAAGGGAAGTAAAATGTTATTCATGTGGCAGATTGGGTCATATTGCTAAGGAATGTTTCAAGAAATTCAATGGGCAATGTCACAAGTGTGGTCGTTTTGGACACAGAGCAAATATGTGCAGATTGTCAGGCAGGTCGATTGGGGAAAGAAGATTTCAGGGAAACTACTAGAGGCTAGAAATGATGGGCGAACATTTCTGGCTAATGAATTTTCGCCAACAAATAACTGGGAAAGAACTGTATCTGCTACAATATCTGAAGATATATCTGATTTTCAAAGATTGAAATTCCTGGTTGTATTGGGGGGAGAAAGTGTAGGTGGTTGTTAGATACTGGAGCTCAGATCAGTGTTATTACTGAACAGTTAGACATGCATATGAGAGGCAAACGTGACAAACCTCATTTTTCACCACGAACTGTAGATGGGGAGAGAATATCTGTTGTGTATGATTTAACCACAGACTGCAAGATTGGGTCAATTTATATGGATTCACACCGGTTTACAGTAGTGAGGAAATCGGCTTACCCAGCTATTCTTGGTATGGATATCATATCTAAACTAGGACTGAAATATACTCTGGGTGATGACTGTTGTGAAGTGAGAGATCCGTCGAATCAGGAAAATGTATCAGAGAAATGTTCATCATCTCCACAAGTCAACTTGATTTACGCTACAAGTAATGTGACATTTTCCCCTCGTCAGTTTGTAGTTGTGAGAGGTACTGTTGCAAATGGAGAAGAAATGTCTGGAAATATTGGACTTGTGGAATCGGCTGGATATCGAGGGTCAGAACGATTTGGAATTGGATGTGGCAGAGTGTTAGAGAAGGTCAGAGATAATGGTACCATATTGTTGCATATGATTAACCCACACAATGATAGTGTTCAGATAACAGCTGGTACAGTGATTGGGACATTTTCTACTGACTTGATTGATAATCCTGTTATTGCAAGCATTCCTGAGAAAGCACGTACAACTGAGATATCTACGGGAGAGAAGATTGACAAGATGGCAAGAGAATTGTCGAATGAGTCTGATGTAAGCTCAGATCAACAAAAGAGACTCTACAAAGTCATAAAGAAGAATTCTGATGTGTTCTCGATAAATGGGGAATTAGGCCGTACAAATGTAATCGAATTCAACACTGGTGTCACAGAGACCAGGCCGGGTACCCCACAATAGATTGACAGATATTGAGGGATTTGTTCGGGACAGTTTGGATAAGGGACTCATTAGACCTAGCAACAGTCCTTGGGCCAGTCGTTTAGTGCTTGTACAGAAGGCAGATTCAAGTACGCGCTATTGTGTGGACTTTACTCGTTTGAATGATCGGACGGTAGGCGACAGCTTTCCAATACCAAGGATCGACGATAGTCTAGCTGCCCTTGGCAAAGCCACAATTTCAAACTTCAAACGTAAGATTTGAATAAGGCCTATTACCAGATTCCCATGAATGAAGATGACAAATCAAAAACAGCCTTTGTGTGTCATAAAGGATTGTTTGAATTTAATGTGATGCCCTTTGGGCTAAAAGGTGCGCCACAAACATTTCAACGCATAATGCTGAATATAATGGGTGACCTCAATTGGGAAATTGTGCTGATATATCTGGACGATATTATAATTTACTCAAGAAGTTTTGACGAACATCTTGAACATATTCAGAAAGTGTGTGATAGACTTAGACAGGCAGGTCTGAAACTGAATGGGAAGAAATGCAACTTTGCCAAGAAGAAAGTGAAATACCTTGGTCACATAGTGGATGAGACTGGTATCAGACCAGATCCAGGGAAAATATCTGCAGTGAGAAACTTTCCTCGACCAACTAACGCAACTGAAGTGGGAAGGTTCTTAGGTTTAGGGTCTTATTATAGGAGGTTTGTGCGTGATTTCTTTAAAATTGCTAAACCACTGAATAGTCTGACAGAGAAAAATGCTATTTTTGTGTGGACAGATGAATGTGAGAAAGCATTTGAAGTGTTACGTGAGAAATTGAGTAGTACCCCTGTGCTGGTATATCCAAACTTTGAGGAAGAATTTGTGGTAGAGACAGATGCTAGCAACATCGGGTTAGGGGCAGTCCTTAGTCAGTCTGGTAGAGTGATCGAGTATGCTTCACGGACATTATCGGCACCTGAACGAAATTATTCAGCAACAGAAAAAGAATGTTTGGCAGTAGTATGGGCTCTAGATAAATTCTGCATGTATTTGGAAGGAAACAAGTTTACAGTGATAAGTGACCATAAACCATTGTCCTACTTGCTGAAGTTGAAAGAACCAAAAGGGAAGTTGGCCAGATGGCGTGTTGCTATGGAGAGCTATGATTTCAAGATTCAACATCGTCCAGGCGAAGAAATGGTTGTACCGGATGCCTTGTCACGTGCACCGCAAAATGTTGAGGTTGATGCTATTTGCCTAGGGGGTCTATGGACAAAAGAAGAAATAGTGTTGTTACAAGACAGTGACCAAGACATACAGGCAATGAAAGAGTGGTTGGAGACTGGTAATAAACCTAAAGATATCTCAACACATGTGAAAAGTCTAGTAACTGTACAGGGCAAGATGCTGAAAATATTGGAGGGTGTGCTGGTGATAGAAGTGGTAGATGGTAAACACAGAACTGTATGTCCTAAGAGTGAAGCAAAGACTATACTAACAGCATTACATGACAGGATGGGACATTTTGGACCAGACAAAACTGTAGATGCTGTTAGAAGTGAATTCTTCTGGTTCGGATGGAGGAATGATGTGATTTCATGGTGTAAGTCCTGTCAGAAATGTCAAATAAGGAAAAATCCAACTCAACCGGATAAGCAACCAGTAGGAAATCTTGACATTCCTGTGAGACCACTCCAGTCATGGCATATGGACTTTGCGGGACTGTTTCCTACAACTGAACGTGGAAACAAATATATTTTTGCTATGACTGATCCTCTGAGTAAATGGGTAGAAGCTTTTCCGGTTCCGGATCAAACAGCTCAAACAACCACAGATGTCATTGCGAGGGAGATAGTGAGTAGGTATGGAGTACCAGAACAGATTCATTCAGACAGAGGAACAAATTTTGAATCTGCACTGCTGAAAGACTTGTGTGAAAAACTTGGAATTCGACGGACACGCACAGCACCTTACAACCCTGCTTGTAATGGGCAGGTAGAAAGGATGAATCGGAACATTGCAGAGAGACTATCAATGATGATCGAGGCAAAGGATCAAAAGGATTGGGATGTTAAATTGCCTAATGCAATATCTTCGATAAGAATGGTTCCAAGTGCTGCAACTAAAGAGACACCCTTTGAGGTTTTGTTTGGGTTTCAGCCGAGAAACCAGGCAAGTGTGTTCACGTCAAACAAAACCCATAACATTGAAGAGACGAGAGAAGAAGTTCGGCCTAGGATTGTAAGAGAACAGTTTGGAAGAAAAGAAAGGCAGAGTAAGAATGTGAAGTTCCGTCCATTTGAAGAAGGGGAGAAAGTGTGGATGTATCATCCACATAAGGGAAATGGACTGTCTAGAAAGTTAGTGGGTAATAGATGGTCAGGGCCATTTACAGTGATCAAGAGACTGGGTGAGACAACATATCAGATAGTACCTCTTAAGGGGCGTGGTCACACAAGAGTGGTGAATCATAGAATTCTTAAGAGACATTTCAGTCGACCAGGTCACCTCCAAGAACCTGATAGTGATACTATCGAGCATGAGCAGTGTGTGCCATCAGAGACTGTGACAGGTGAAACTAAACAGATAACTGCTGAAAGAGAAAGTGATCAGTGTGACAGTGCGCAGGAGTTTGTGTTTCCGTTGGACTGTATTTCCACATGTGATGAAGAGACTAGTCGGAGAGTGAGAAGTTCAAGGAGACTGAGACATGCCCCATCATGGCAAAAAGATTATGAACTCTAAATTGAATAATTAGGTGTTTTGTAAAAAGTGTTATTGATAATTAAATGTATATATTGTATTTAAGTATTTTCTAATTAATTTGCATTTTTGAATTGTACATAGAATAGGTTACTCTTATAGATTAGCAATAAGCATTCATTGTCTAGGAGGGAGGAATGTTAGCATTGTGCGAATGGGCTAAGGGGAGTAACTCTGATTACCGGAAGAGTATTTACCGGAAGTGTTTCGAATGTAAATAGAAGTTAGATGAACGAATGGATTCGGAAGTTGCTAAGAGATAGATCGTAGGGTAAGTAATAGAATATGTGAGGTAATATTGCTAGGATATTGATGTATGGTTGTCAAGGGAGTAACGGATGTATTACAGTTAGTTTTGAGTATGAATTGAAATAAACAAGACGTGTTCTTATACTCGCTCGTTGTGTGCTGTTTACAATATGCATCTGTAAGATCTAGGCTGATAAGCCAGTCTCTTTTCTCCAACATCGACCACAACTTCTGTATGGATTTCATCTGGAAGTTTGGAGGCGGCACCAGATATCCTTGTTGAGGACCTTTAGATCTATTATCATCCTCATCTCGGTTGTGTTCTTCTTCGTGACTAAAAAGACTGGGGAGCAAAAACCTTTGGTGTTGTTGGACCCTTTAGTTCCCAAAAGGCTCACTTCTTTAGTAGTTTCCTGACAGCCAATTCTGCAGCTGCAAACTTGGCACCGGTTAGGTGAAACCTTCGACCCACGGCATGTATGTTCAGGCTCGGATGTTTCCTGAAGTGTAACTTGTAACCGTGAGCCACGACATCTAGAATCCAGAGGTCAGGCATAACTTGCTTCCAATTTTCAGTGTTTGACAGAAGGCGCCCTCCTACTGGGCTTGGGGTCGGTGTTATGTGAAAAACGGTAGGCATAAATCGCAAACCATAGACATAACCAGGTCGGAGGGGGTGTTAGGAAGTCAGAATTTTCTTTCCCCTCTGCTGCTTGATCTTCCAAGACAATTATATCCCCTTGGCTGGCGAAAAGAGTCCTGTGAAGATTGTGGCTTGTCGTACCTCGGCCTCGGTTGGAACGAATCCTTCCTGGAGGGGACAAACATCTTCTCACAAGGCTGTTTGGATGCAGATGACCTATGGTCCCAGGGTTGCTTGTGAGGTCTATGGTTGAAGTCTGGAAACGCTCGGCTGTATCCTGCTTGACTTCGTCTATCACATTACTGAGTTGGCCGTTTAAAGTTGTGGTTGCTGATATTGGTTGCAGCGTCACAAACTTCTTGGGTAATCCCAAGGAGTCTGTGTGGCTGGCTTGGGTCCCGTTGGACATTCAAACGGTAAGCCGTGGTTGGTAGGCTAGGTAGCCATGGGTAGCTGGTCCATGGGTTAGTAACTGGAATCCACGCTGTGGCCCATGGCCTAGCCGTGGTCTGTGGGATGGCCGTGCGGCTCATCTTGAAGTTCTTGTGTAGGCTGGCCCACGGCCGTGGATGTAGATCTGGTAGTCTTCATCAAGCATGTCCTTCATCATCTCCTGCTGTTCTCTCAGAAGTTGTTGGATGAGCCTCAGAGAGCAGGGGATGATGGGGTCACCTGAGAGGGAGGTGCTGGAAGTGGAAACTGACTTGTCAGTGATGATTTTATTTGCCGCTTCTCTCATCTTAGCCTTAGTCGCGGCCTCTGACATCTTGGAAAATACCTCTTCGGATGTGTGGGTGTATTTCTCACATCTCTTCTCCGATGTGCAGGTCTTCCCTTTGCGAGGTTCTCCCGTGCTCATAAATCGACCACACTTCTTACACCCGGGGGTGATGGGAGATTGCATGGCGACCTCACCAAACCCAACACCAGCTATACTCACATGTGTGTAGTCTCTTTCAGCAGCACTATTACTTTAAATATATATGTATTTATATGTCTGTTATTATAGTAAACATATTAGAATAATCATAGGTTAATGTGATCTACTACCAGGTGCTAGATTGTCATTACTTCTGTAGTAGGTGTTGACTCAAGCACACATAGGAAAAAAGTGATATGGCTGCCATTGTGACGTCACGGTGTGGGTGGTTACGAGACTGCTTGGCGGCAACTAATTGTATGTAATTGACAGTGAAGAGGATTGTGTGATTGAAGCCAAAATACAGGATTTATTGCAGATATGTAATAGAGGTAGAAGTTTCTTAAGAATTATCGCTGATAAAGTGACATTTTAATACGTTCCTCTTAAAAAAAATGTAAAGCTTACAATAAATTGTATATTTATATACTTTAAATATCCTATCTCACACTATGCATTTTTATTCTTCTTCGTTCATAGGTGGAAACGTGCTTAAACAAAGGTTTCCAGCTTCTAAAAAAAACCACACCCCAAACACACCCAGCATCACCATGGCCACCTCCCAACAATCTAGGTCATGCACACTTTTCATGCCGGTTGACCTACAAATGCTGACCACGTGATTTCCCCAGCCAACTCATTCTCTTCCTAATCGCCACACAGATTTGTTTATCTGCAACTATCTAACTACTGACATAATATATAGAGTGGAAAAGAGAATTTGTTAAGAAAATATAAACAAATATGAAACTGACAACCAAACAAATGCATCACTCGCAAAATTACTGAAATTTTGAAAACATGCCACATTTTTTAAGAAACACGCAAGATGAGAAACAGATACTTTACCAAAGTACCATGTACTGATTTCAATTTGCCTTAGTATAAAGATTTATAAGTGTAAACCATGGAGGTTTGTTAGGGAATCTAAAACTACTTCGCTCATGACAAACTACTTTTCAAGCCCATTCGGAAGATTACAAGTGACAAATATTACAGACCAATATGTTACTAGTTTACATGGAATGGTTATTTCTGCAAAGTAAATGTAATCCTGCCAAAAAACTGTGTATTTTGTTGTCAATACTGATAAAAGAAATACTGATTACAAATAAGTCCTATTCCAGTCAAATTTCTCAGATATCTCTATCATCATTACTGCCATCCATGACATTGTTGTCAACAGACACAACAGAAACAATCCTAATGGCAAAGGAAGGGGCAAGGAGCTTCCTTCACTCACACACACAGGTAACAATTGTCTTGCCTCAGTGGGATACACAGAAAGACCGTCAAGGAGCTACCTCCACTCAACACACAGGTAACAATTGTCTTGCCTCAGTGGGATACACAGAAAGACCGTCAAGGAGCTACCTCCACTCACACACACAGGTAACAATTGTCTTGCCCCAGTGGGATACACAGAAAGACCGTCAAGGAGCTTCCTTCACTCACACACACAGGTAACAATTGTCTTGCCCCAGTGGGATACACAGAAAGACCGTCAAGGAGCTTCCTTCACTCACACACACAGGTAACAATTGTCTTGCCTCAGTGGGATACACAGAAAGACCGTCAAGGAGCTTCCTTCACTCACACACACAGGTAACAATTGTCTTGCCTCAGTGGGATACACAGAAAGACCGTCAAGGAGCTACCTCCACCCACACACACAGGTAACAATTGTCTTGCCTCAGTGGGATACACAGAAAGACCGTCAAGGAGCTACCTCCACTCAACACACACAGGTAACAATTGTCTTGCCTCAGTGGGATACACAGAAAGACCGTCAAGGAGCTACCTCCATCCACACACACAGGTAACAATTGTCTTGCCTCAGTGGGATACACAGAAAGACCGTCAAGGAGCTACCTCCACTCATACACACAGGTAACAATTGTCTTGCCTCAGTGGGATACACAGAAAGACCGTCAAGGAGCTACCTCCACTCACACAAACAGGTAACAATTGTCTTGCCTCAGTGGGATACACAGAAAGACCGTCAAGGAGCTACCTCCACTCACACACACAGGTAACAATTGTCTTGCCCCAGTGGGATACACAGAAAGACCGTCAAGGAGCTTCCTTCACTCACACACACAGGTAACAATTGTCTTGCCTCAGTGGGATACACAGAAAGACCGTCAAGGAGCTACCTCCACCCACACACACAGGTAACAATTGTCTTGCCTCAGTGGGATACACAGAAAGACCGTCAAGGAGCTACCTCCACTCAACACACACAGGTAACAATTGTCTTGCCTCAGTGGGATACACAGAAAGACCGTCAAGGAGCTACCTCCATCCACACACACAGGTAACAATTGTCTTGCCTCAGTGGGATACACAGAAAGACCGTCAAGGAGCTACCTCCACTCATACACACAGGTAACAATTGTCTTGCCTCAGTGGGATACACAGAAAGACCGTCAAGGAGCTACCTCCACTCACACAAACAGGTAACAATTGTCTTGCCTCAGTGGGATACACAGAAAGACCGTCAAGGAGCTACCTCCACTCAACACACAGGTAACAATTGTCTTGCCTCAGTGGGATAAACAGAAAGACCGTCAAGGAGCTACCTCCACTCACACACACAGGTAACAATTGTCTTGCCTCAGTGGGATACACAGAAAGACCGTCAAGGAGCTACCTCCACTCATACACACAGGTAACAATTGTCTTGCCTCAGTGGGATACACAGAAAGACTGTCAAGGAGCTACCTCCACTCAACACACACAGGTAACAATTGTCTTGCCTCAGTGGGATACACAGAAAGACCGTCAAGGAGCTACCTCCACTCACACAAACAGGTAACAATTGTCTTGCCTCAGTGGGATACACAGAAAGACCGTCAAGGAGCTACCTCCACTCACACACACAGGTAACAATTGTCTTGCCTCAGTGGGATACACAGAAAGACTGTCAAGGAGCTTCCTTCACTCACACACACAGGTAACAATTGTCTTGCCTCAGTGGGATACACAGAAAGACCATCAAGGAGCTACCTCCACTCAAACACACAGGTAACAATTGTCTTGCCTCAGTGGGATACACAGAAAGACCATCAAGGAGCTACCTCCATCCACACACACAGGTAACAATTGTCTTGCCTCAGTGGGATACACAGAAAGACCATCAAGGAGCTACCTCCATCCACACACACAGGTAACAATTGTCTTGCCTCAGTGGGATAAACAGAAAGACCGTCAAGGAGCTACCTCCACTCACACACACAGGTAACAATTGTCTTGCCTCAGTGGGATACACAGAAAGACTGTCAAGGAGCTTCCTTCACTCACACACACAGGTAACAATTGTCTTGCCTCAGTGGGATACACAGAAAGACCATCAAGGAGCTACCTCCATCCACACACACAGGTAACAATTGTCTTGCCTCAGTGGGATACACAGAAAGACTGTCAAGGAGCTACCTCCACTCAACACACAGGTAACAATTGTCTTGCCTCAGTGGGATAAACAGAAAGACTGTCAAGGAGCTACCTCCACTCACACACACAGGTAACAATTGTCTTGCCTCAGTGGGATACACAGAAAGACTGTCAAGGAGCTACCTCCACTCACACACACAGGTAACAATTGTCTTGCCTCAGTGGGATACACAGAAAGACTGTCAAGGAGCTACCTCCACTCACACACACAGGTAACAATTGTCTTGCCTCAGTGGGATACACAGAAAGACTGTCAAGGAGCTACCTCCACTCACACACACAGGTAACAATTGTCTTGCCTCAGTGGGATACACAGAAAGACTGTCAAGGAGCTACCTCCACTCACACACACAGGTAACAATTGTCTTGCCTCAGTGGGATACACAGAAAGACTGTCAAGGAGCTACCTCCACTCACACACACAGGTAACAATTGTCTTGCCTCAGTGGGATACACAGAAAGACTGTCAAGGAGCTACCTCCACTCAACACACAGGTAACAATTGTCTTGCCTCAGTGGGATACACAGAAAGACTGTCAAGGAGCTACCTCCACTCACACAAACAGGTAACAATTGTCTTGCCTCAGTGGGATACACAGAAAGACCGTCAAGGAGCTACCTCCACTCATACACACAGGTAACAATTGTCTTGCCTCAGTGGGATACACAGAAAGACCATCAAGGAGCTACCTCCACTCAAACACACAGGTAACAATTGTCTTGCCTCAGTGGGATACACAGAAAGACCGTCAAGGAGCTTCCTTCACTCACACACACAGGTAACAATTGTCTTGCCTCAGTGGGATACACAGAAAGACCATCAAGGAGCTACCTCCACTCAAACACACAGGTAACAATTGTCTTGCCTCAGTGGGATACACAGAAAGACCATCAAGGAGCTACCTCCATCCACACACACAGGTAACAATTGTCTTGCCTCAGTGGGATACACAGAAAGACCGTCAAGGAGCTACCTCCACTCAACACACACAGGTAACAATTGTCTTGCCTCAGTGGGATACACAGAAAGACCGTCAAGGAGCTACCTCCACTCACACAAACAGGTAACAATTGTCTTGCCTCAGTGGGATACACAGAAAGACCGTCAAGGAGCTACCTCCACTCAACACACAGGTAACAATTGTCTTGCCTCAGTGGGATACACAGAAAGACCGTCAAGGAGCTACCTCCACCCACACACACAGGTAACAATTGTCTTGCCTCAGTGGGATACACAGAAAGACCGTCAAGGAGCTACCTCCACTCACACACACAGGTAACAATTGTCTTGCCTCAGTGGGATACACAGAAAGACTGTCAAGGAGCTTCCTTCACTCACACACACAGGTAACAATTGTCTTGCCTCAGTGGGATACACAGAAAGACCATCAAGGAGCTACCTCCACTCAAACACACAGGTAACAATTGTCTTGCCTCAGTGGGATACACAGAAAGACCATCAAGGAGCTACCTCCATCCACACACACAGGTAACAATTGTCTTGCCTCAGTGGGATACACAGAAAGACCATCAAGGAGCTACCTCCATCCACACACACAGGTAACAATTGTCTTGCCTCAGTGGGATAAACAGAAAGACCGTCAAGGAGCTACCTCCACTCACACACACAGGTAACAATTGTCTTGCCTCAGTGGGATACACAGAAAGACTGTCAAGGAGCTTCCTTCACTCACACACACAGGTAACAATTGTCTTGCCTCAGTGGGATACACAGAAAGACCATCAAGGAGCTACCTCCATCCACACACACAGGTAACAATTGTCTTGCCTCAGTGGGATACACAGAAAGACTGTCAAGGAGCTACCTCCACTCAACACACAGGTAACAATTGTCTTGCCTCAGTGGGATAAACAGAAAGACTGTCAAGGAGCTACCTCCACTCACACACACAGGTAACAATTGTCTTGCCTCAGTGGGATACACAGAAAGACTGTCAAGGAGCTACCTCCACTCACACACACAGGTAACAATTGTCTTGCCTCAGTGGGATACACAGAAAGACTGTCAAGGAGCTACCTCCACTCACACACACAGGTAACAATTGTCTTGCCTCAGTGGGATACACAGAAAGACTGTCAAGGAGCTACCTCCACTCACACACACAGGTAACAATTGTCTTGCCTCAGTGGGATACACAGAAAGACTGTCAAGGAGCTACCTCCACTCACACACACAGGTAACAATTGTCTTGCCTCAGTGGGATACACAGAAAGACTGTCAAGGAGCTACCTCCACTCACACACACAGGTAACAATTGTCTTGCCTCAGTGGGATACACAGAAAGACTGTCAAGGAGCTACCTCCACTCAACACACAGGTAACAATTGTCTTGCCTCAGTGGGATACACAGAAAGACTGTCAAGGAGCTACCTCCACTCACACAAACAGGTAACAATTGTCTTGCCTCAGTGGGATACACAGAAAGACCGTCAAGGAGCTACCTCCACTCATACACACAGGTAACAATTGTCTTGCCTCAGTGGGATACACAGAAAGACCGTCAAGGAGCTACCTCCACTCACACAAACAGGTAACAATTGTCTTGCCTCAGTGGGATACACAGAAAGACCGTCAAGGAGCTACCTCCACTCAACACACAGGTAACAATTGTCTTGCCTCAGTGGGATACACAGAAAGACCGTCAAGGAGCTACCTCCACCCACACACACAGGTAACAATTGTCTTGCCTCAGTGGGATACACAGAAAGACCGTCAAGGAGCTACCTCCACTCAACACACACAGGTAACAATTGTCTTGCCTCAGTGGGATACACAGAAAGACCGTCAAGGAGCTACCTCCACTCACACAAACAGGTAACAATTGTCTTGCCTCAGTGGGATACACAGAAAGACCGTCAAGGAGCTACCTCCACTCAACACACAGGTAACAATTGTCTTGCCTCAGTGGGATACACAGAAAGACCGTCAAGGAGCTACCTCCACCCACACACACAGGTAACAATTGTCTTGCCTCAGTGGGATACACAGAAAGACCGTCAAGGAGCTACCTCCACCCACACACACAGGTAACAATTGTCTTGCCTCAGTGGGATACACAGAAAGACCGTCAAGGAGCTACCTCCATCCACACACACAGGTAACAATTGTCTTGCCTCAGTGGGATACACAGAAAGACCATCAAGGAGCTACCTCCACTCAAACACACAGGTAACAATTGTCTTGCCTCAGTGGGATACACAGAAAGACCGTCAAGAAGCTACCTCCACTCACACACAGGTAACAATTGTCTTGCCTCAGTGGGATACACAGAAAGACCGTCAAGGAGCTACCTCCACTCAACACACACAGGTAACAATTGTCTTGCCTCAGTGGGATAAACAGAAAGATCGTCAAGGAGCTACCTCCACTCAACACACACAGGTAACAATTGTCTTGCCTCAGTGGGATAAACAGAAAGAGAGTCAAGGAGCTACCTCCACTCAACACACAGGTAACAATTGTCTTGCCTCAGTGGGATACACAGAAAGACTGTCAAGGAGCTACCTCCATCCACACACACAGGTAACAATTGTCTTGCCTCAGTGGGATACACAGAAAGACCATCAAGAGCTACCTCCACTCACACACACAGGTAACAATTGTCTTGCCTCAGTGGGATAAACAGAAAGACCGTCAAGGAGCTACCTCCACTCAACACACACAGGTAACAATTGTCTTGCCTCAGTGGGATAAACAGAAAGATCGTCAAGGAGCTACCTCCACTCAACACACACAGGTAACAATTGTCTTGCCTCAGTGGGATAAACAGAAAGAGAGTCAAGGAGCTACCTCCACTCAACACACAGGTTACAATTGTCTTGCCTCAGTGGGATACACAGAAAGACTGTCAAGGAGCTACCTCCATCCACACACACAGGTAACAATTGTCTTGCCTCAGTGGGATACACAGAAAGACCATCAAGAGCTACCTCCACTCACACACACAGGTAACAATTGTCTTGCCTCAGTGGGATACACAGAAAGACTGTCAAGGAGCTACCTCCACTCACACACACAGGTAACAATTGTCTCGCCTCAGGGGATACACAGAAAGACCGTCAAGGAGCTACCTCCACTCACACAAACAGGTAACAATTGTCTTGCCTCAGGGGATACACAGAAAGACTGTCAAGGAGCTACCTCCACTCACACACACAGGTAACAATTGTCTTGCCTCAGTGGGATACACAGAAAGACCGTCAAGGAGCTACCTCCATCCACACACTCAGGTAACAATTGTCTTGCCTCAGTGGGATACACAGAAAGACCATCAAGGAGCTACCTCCACTCACACACACAGGTAACAATTGTCTCGCCTCAGGGGATACACAGAAAGACAGTCAAGGAGCTACCTCCACTCACACAAACAGGTAAAAATTGTCTTGCCTCAGGGGATACACAGAAAGACTGTCAAGGAGCTACCTCCACTCACACACACAGGTAACAATTGTCTTGCCTCAGTGGGATACACAGAAAGACTGTCAAGGAGCTACCTCCATCCACACACTCAGGTAACAATTGTCTTGCCTCAGTGGGATACACAGAAAGACCATCAAGGAGCTACCTCCACTCACACACACAGGTAACAATTGTCTCGCCTCAGGGGATACACAGAAAGACAGTCAAGGAGCTACCTCCACTCACACAAACAGGTAAAAATTGTCTTGCCTCAGGGGATACACAGAAAGACCGTCAAGGAGCTACCTCCATCCACACAAACAGGTAACAATTGTCTCGTTTCAGGGGATACACAGAAAGACCGTCAAGGAGCTACCTCCACTCACACACACAGGTAACAATTGTCTCGTCTCAGGGGATACACAGAAAGACCGTCAAGGAGCTACCTCCACTCACACACACAGGTAACAATTGTCTTGCCTCAGGGGATACACAGAAAGCATGATTAGTTTAGCATGTTCCTTGTACTCTTATGATTTATCGTTGTCTTAAGTTACAAGTAACCAAGTGTCACTTTTGAACTGATACAGGGTTGAATGGTTGGCACACTATCTGCATTCAGCTCAGTCATGAAGGGAATGGCCCATGTGGTGCAGTTCGTATTCAGGGCAATGGAGGAATACATGTCAGACTAAACTTGCCCCAGTCTTTTGGTGCAGTTGTCTGCCTTTCAACAGTTTCAAATTCAAGCAGCAGACAGTATCTCTAACAGTTTGTTGACATGCACATACATCAAACCATTGTTTGTTGAAGAAAACACAAAGCTATTGGGTCTTAGACATGAATACTGCATGGTGTTATCTGTGGAGAGAATGGCAACAGACTACCAAGACTCATTTGGTCCCACAGCCAGGGTGGCAGTGGCCTCATAGATGACAGGAACACATCTACCCTCACTCCACTACAACCCATCCTCCGACATGGTCAACTGATAAAGGCAAGCCCTATCAGTGTGCTAAAGACTGGATGCAATGCAGGAACCCCTCTCACCTGGGCCTTTTCAATCTTCATGTCACTGCCAGCAACTACAAGCACCTGGTGCACAAGATTTACACACTTGTAGGTGGCTTCCAAAGCATGAAACACCTCGGTGTCATCAGTATTATAACATCATATATACGCAGGTTTGTATCGGTGGCTCTGATTGGCTGACTAAGAGTAGATATCTTGGAAGTCAGGCTATGGTATCTCCTGGTGCTGATTCATTCTCAGTGACCATATTGATTGGGAGTTAGACTTGAATGAATTCCAGCACAACTTGGCAGGCACTGTTTAACATTCATGGAAGAGAGCTGAAATTAGCAGTGATCAATACTCCAGCATCTGGCATCCGTGAGCATGTGGGAGTGGGCAGCCAACGCTGGAGTAAACCACTTCCACACTTCACACATGATCCTCACTCAAAACACTGCATGTTGTTGGTGTAGTAAATCCACCGTAGTCAAGTCATGACATCTCTACATAATTACAGTGTCCTCAACAGTAGATGCAGGTCCCACATTACATTCTCACATATGTGTATGTATTGGAAGAAAATGGCATAAGACACATACCGTATTTGCCGTATTAAGCAACTGCATCCAATCTTATACCAGTCTGCATGTAATCTTTTTAAGTGTCCTGTACTGACCCTGCAGGTTTCCACGACAGTCCATATTCTCCAGTGTATAATACACATTTGTTAAAGAAAATACAGCTGGCAAAAGGGGTAAGCTCTGTCCATGCCAAACCCGAAGTTGGTAGGTAGCAACTTCCATGTTCTGGACAGTTAACAATGTGTTTTCCCCCGAGCATGTGAAGCGTGATTGAGGCAAGTTTTAAGCCCTTTTGATTCATAATTTGAACTAAATTGAACTTATTTCATGCACCAAAGGGCTTCTAGACCATAATCATTGTAGTATATATATATGACACTCAATAAAAAAAGTATGTTATTTTTATCTTTACTTTTGATGTCATCTGGTGTGACAACAGAAATAACAACACTGATCACTAGAACAATACAGTTAAATTTTGACAAGCTCTATCAAAACCCTTCACTGTCCAGAATCTAAACCCAAGATGACTGACGTCATATGGCAATGTGATTGACAAAGGCCCATCATGTAGGCATGAGGGAATTTACAGTGGACTTTTTTTTGCCTGATAACCTTAGGATAATTCTATCCTTCTATCCATTTTAGCTATAAGACAATCGACCCAAGCAAACTACACTGTTTAAAAAGCTGATACACATGATACACTCAGTGAGATGTTACTCATGGACATTATAAATAAACTGACACATACCAACGACACTACAATGTATATACAAGGATGATGAACTGATACATACAGACGACACTACAATGTATATACAACGATGATGAACTGATACATACAGACGACACTACAATGTATATACAAGGATGATGAACTGATACATACAGACGACACTACAATGTATATACAACGATGATGAACTGATACATACAGACGACACTACAATGTATATACAACGATGATGAACTGATACATACAGACGACACTACAATGTATATACAACGATGATGAACTGATACATACAGACGACACTACAATGTATATACAACGATGATGAACTGATACATACAGATGAGGGGAAGATTACTGAGTGAGTGAGGGAAAGACTACAGGGTGAGCGAGGGAAAGACTACAGGGTGAGTGAGGGAAAGACTACAGGGTGAGTGAGGAAAAGACTATAGTGTGAGTGAGGGAAAGACTACGGTTTGAGTGAGGGAAAGATTACTGAGTGAGTGAGGGAAAGACCAGTGTGAGTGAGGGAAAGACTACAGTGTGAGTGAGGGAAATACAACAGTGTCAGTGAGGGAAAAACTACAGGGTGAGTGAGGGAAAGACTACAGGGTGAGTGAGGGAAAGACTACAGGGTGAGTGAGGAAAAGACTATAGTGTGAGTGAGGGAAAGACTACGGTTTGAGTGAGGGAGAGATTACTGAGTGAGTGAGGGAAATACAACAGTGTCCGTGAGGGAAAGATTACAGGGTGAGTGAGGGAAAGACTACAGTATGAGTGAGGTAAAGACTATGGTTTGAGTGAGGGAAAGATTACTGAGTGAGTGAGGGAAAGACCAGTGTGAGTGAGGGAAAGACTACAGGGTGAGTGAAAGAAAGACTACAGTGTGAGTGAGGGAAAGACTGCAGTGTGAGTGAGGGAAAGACTATGGTTTGAGTGAGGGAAAGATTACTGAGTGAGTGAGGGAAAGACCACAGTGTGAGTGAGGGAAAGACCACAGTGTGAGTGAGGGAAAGATTCCAGTATGAGTGAGGGAAAGATTCCAGTGTGAGTGAGGGAAAGATTACTGTATGTGTAGGGAAAGGTTTACTTTAAGCAAGGGGAAAAAGTACTGTGACATTTGGGTAAAGATGGAGCATACCTGACTTGATAGTGAGGATGTGGAAACTTGGGATGTGCAGGTTGAGGTGGAAACAGGACGGGGGGCACATGCCAGGTCGTCAACAGGGTTCACATCACATGGCTGGGTGGGTACAGAAGACCACAGTGTAGTGGGATCACATGCATGCTGGGGTAGCAGAAAAACCTCTTCGTCTGGGGCTGCAGCAACTGCATCAACATAGCCTACCTGAGTGGTGTTGTGTGCAGGGCAAGTCACTGGTACATCCTGGTCCACACCAATACTGATCCTCCCAGCTGAGGTCATGTACACTTCCTTCCTCTCCCCAGCTGAATCACTGAAGTGGGGCACACCAGCCTTCAAACAGCTCTCCACACTGTCTTCTCCGGTAGTATTAACACTCTCATCATGCTCAATGCTGTCAACAGTTTTATCCTTGTCTCCAGTGTTTACGTGTATCCTTTTCTTGGATTGTGAATCATCAACATTCAAACCAATGACTTCCTCATCTTGAGCATTAGAGTTGTCATCAAGAGACATGTTCAGATCCGAGTCTATGTGTATAACTTTCCTGACAGCCAAGGTGTCCCCCTCGAGCTGCTCTGCCCCATCTGTTAGAGCACTCCTTTCACAACTTATTCTCCTGAAAGAACAACTCTCTGCAACTTCTCTCTCAGCATCAGTCTCTAATGCACCACTGTCAACTATATCCATATTTCCATGGAGTGGGTCCATCTCAGGTAGATATTCTGTCTCTACAGAAACAGTGTTGGAATCCGACTTACTAAGTGTCTTCAGGTACCTGGGAGTTCGTCCTGCTTCAACCTCATCTGGGTGGGGTGTGGCGGGTGTGGCGGATGCCTGCGGTCCCACGGCCTCAGACGACGTACAGGTTTCAGAGGGCCCTGCTACCTGGCTCAGCTCCTCATGTGGAATGAATGTTTCAAGAGCATTTTGAATGAGTTCACTGGCAAGAGTAAAGGCAACCTCATTCATGGCTGTTTCACTCATCTGGTCCTCCTTGGTAGCTGGGCTATGCCAACCCTTGATGACATCACTGGCAGGTATGGTGGCACCATCAGTATCCCCATTACTATAGGGGGGACGTGAGAGGCTGTCCCTCATTCCCCTCTCTTTCTCCATCTGGTCAGATATAGCGCTGGCTACAACATTGCTGGTATTATTATGACCAGACACCTGGTGTCTCCCCAGCTGCAGAGCTATAGCAGGTTCACCACTGATGTCACTTACCATTTCATTTGCTATTAAGTTGGCAACAGAATTATTAGAAGCAGTATTAGAAATTTCAAAATCCAGCAGATTCCCATGTGGCACAGAATTGTGTGTGCATGCATGGTCCATTTCTGGACTGGCGCCTGCTGTTGAGTCTGTGGCCTGAGTGGTGTCCATGTACCTCCCCTTAGGGCCTTCCTCCCCCTCCACACCACCATTCTGCGGAGTATATGCCACTGAACTAAGGTTGTCATCAGAGCCACTAGCACCAGCTTCGTTCTCATTCTCATCCAAGGAGGGCAAACTTGCTCGTTTTTCTTGAACTTTTCTAACCATTTCATCGTTATTAAAACTAGGTAGGTTGTCCTGTGTGAAGGCATCCAAAGATCCCTCCACATAACTATTATGTGGAGTCCATGGAATTTTGTTTTGTAAATCATCCTGATTATTTTCTGTGTCATTTACAGCATTCTCAAGGGATGCTCGTTTTTCTCTTATACGTTGCACCATTTCTGAGTTATAAAAGCTAGGTAGTTCTGTTTCCTTGAGGTGTTTCTCCATATTGCTGTCAGTGTAGCTGTTTTGTGGAGTAAATGTGAAGTCCTGTTCCCCCTGTGCACTGTCCATGTGGAAGTCCTGTGTTGAGGCATCGCCCTCGGTGTCAGCTCCAAGAGAGGCCTTCTTGGCCTTAATTCTCTCCACCATCTCAGAACTGTTAAAACTAGGTAAATTATGTTCCATGGCAACCCCACTGTATTCATTATCCATGAAACTGTTTGGGGGGGTCACTGGGTAACTGGACACCTTAGACCCCTGGCCGGAGTTCTGCCCAGGGGAAAAGTCCATTGGGCTTTCCAAACCTGAAGAAAACAAATCCTGTCCTGAAGATGGGTGTAAAACATCTGCTTCTGTCAACTCAAAATCGTCAGCCTTGGTATTGATCACGTTATCAATCAATTCTGAGGGTCTCTGAGTATCTCCCGTATTGTCTTCATTATCAGCAGATGGTATCAGAGCATATGGATCAAAGTTGTTTAACAGGTCAGTGTTGTCCACATCCTCCCTCTTGTTGTATCCTACTGGCGACAACACTGCAGAACTATTCACATAGGATTCATTTCCATTCTCATTAGCAGCTAAATCTGTCCCTCTTTCTGCCTCCTCGTTGCCCAGGAACAGTGCATCAAATTGCTCCGACAAATGTGCAGGACTGGTCAGCTGGCCCTCAGACGAAGCACTGGTCTCTGCACTGTGTGTTGAGGCAGCTGGGTGGAACAGGTCCACTGTGTCAGGTGACAGCACATCCAGGCCCTGGCTACTGGCATGTCTCTCTCCCTGCTGGGACTCTCCCTGGCCTAACGAGCTGCCACCTGACACAAACGGCACCGTACCAAGAGCGACACTTTCATCTGGGGTTTTTTCTCCATTAAGAAAAGCTTTGAGTATTGGCATGACCTTTTTGCGAGAGGCTTGCACATTTCCCTGATTGAAGACAGCAATATCATCTGGACCATCACTAACGGTCTCCAGCATCAGATTGGGACTACTGCAGCACTCAAGGACATCTGCTATCTGAAACCATAATAATACACACTAGTAACACTGGCAGCCAGCACATTATAACTGACACACTTTTACAAACTATCCCTGAATTTAATTAGCTATCTAATCAGCCTAGATAATCTGGTGTGATTAGTCAATGATACAGAGAATAAGTAGATAATGTTACCACACTCACTATTATGTCCTGGGATATCAATGTTTCTCTTGTACAATCACTCTACTCATAACCAACCTTATATAAATTTCACACCAAAATATGAATGTGAGAGTATTTATAGGCATTTAGAAGCTGGATCTAAACATGACAAGGAGTTCAAGGTATGGCATAGCTATCTTATATTTATTGATAATTACTACTTTGTTACACATACTCAATGTTTCAGGGCTACTTCTTGCCCCTTCATCACCCGAGGGCAGGGCATGACACAGACACTCTCAGTAAGGTGGACCTGAGGGCACGGCATGACACAGGCACTCTCAGTAAGGTGGACCTGAGGGCAGGGCATGACACAGGCACTCTCAGTAAGGTGGACCTGAGGGCAGGGCATGAGACAGGCATCTCAGTAAGGTGGACCTGAGGGCAGGGCATGACACAGACACTCTCAGTAAGGTGGACCTGAGGGCAGGGCATGACACAGACACTCTCAGTAAGGTGGACCTGAGGGCAGGGCATGACACAGGCACTCTCAGTAAGGTGGACCTGAGGGCAGGGCATGACACAGGCACTCTCAGTAAGGTGGACCTGAGGGCAGGGCATGACACAGGCACTCTCAGTAAGGTGGACCTGAGGGCAGGGCATGACACAGGCACTCTCAGTAAGGAGGACCTGAGGGCAGGGCATGACACAGGCACTCTCAGTAAGGTGGACCTGAGGGCAGGGCATGACACAGACACTCTCAGTAAGGTGGACCTGAGGGCAGGGCATGACACAGGCACTCTCAGTAAGGTGGACCTGAGGGCTCGGTATGACACAGGCATCTCAGTAAGGTGGACCTGAGGGCACGGCATGACACAGGCACTCTCAGTAAGGTGGACCTGAGGGCACGGCATGACACAGGCACTCTCAGTAAGGTGGACCTGAGGGCTCGGCATGACACAGGCATCTCAGTAAGGTGGACCTGAGGGCTCGGCATGACACAGGCACCCTCAGTAAGGTGGACCTGAGGGCTCGGCATGACACACGCATCTCAGTAAGGTGGACCTAAGGGCTCGGCATGACACAGGCACTCTCAGTAAGGTGGACCTGAGGGCCAGCATGACACAGGCACTCTCAGTAAGGTGGACCTGAGGGCAAGGCATGACACAGGCACTCTCAGTAAGGTGGACCTGAGGGCACGGCATGACACAGACACTCTCAGTAAGGTGGACCTGAGGGCAAGGCATGACACAGGCACTCTGAGTAAGGTGGACCTGAGGGCAGGGCATGACACAGGCACTCTCAGTAAGGTGGACCTGAGGGCTCGGCATGACACAGGCATCTGAGTAAGGTGGCCTGAGGGCGCGGCATGACACAGGCACTCTCAGTAAGGTGGACCTGAGGGCAAGGCATGACACAGGCACTCTCAGTAAGGTGGACCTGAGGGCAGGGCATGAGACAGGCATCTCAGTAAGGAGGACCTGAGGGCAGGGCATGACACAGGCACTCTCAGGAAGGTGGACCTGAGGGCACGGCATGACACAGGCATCTCAGTAAGGAGGACCTGAGGGCACGGCATGACACAGGCACTCTCAGTAAGGTGGACCTGAGGGCAAGGCATGACACAGGCATCTCAGTAAGGTGGACCTGAGGGCAGGGCATGACACAGGCACTCTCAGTAAGGAGGACCTGAGGGCAGGGCATGACACAGACGCTCTCAGTAAGGTGGACCTTAGGGCAGGGCATGACACAGGCACTCTCTATATGGAGGACCTGAGGGCTCGGCATGACACAGGCACTCTCAGTAAGGTGGACCTGAGGGCGCGGCATGACACAGGCACTCTCAGTAAGGTGGACCTGAGGGCAGGGCATGACACAGGCACTCTCTGTAAGGAGGACCTGAGGGCAGGGCATGACACAGGCACTCTCTGTATGGAGGACCTGAGGGCAGGGCATGACACAGGCACTCTCGGTAAGGTGGACCTGAGGGCAGGGCATGACACAGGCACTCTCAGTAAGGTGGACCTGAGGGCTCGGCATGACACAGGCACTCTCAGTAAGGTGGACCTGAGGGCACGGCATGACACAGGCACTCTCAGTAAGGAGGACCTGAGGGCAGGGCATGACACAGGCACTCTCAGTAAGGAGGACCTGAGGGCAGGGCATGACACAGGCACTCTCAGTAAGGAGGACCTGAGGGCAGGGCATGACACAGGCATCTCAGTAAGGTGGACCTGAGGGCAGGGCATGACACAGACACTCTCAGTAAGGTGGACCTGAGGGCAGGGCATGACACAGGCACTCTCAGTAAGGTGGACCTGAGGGCAGGGCATGACACAGGCACTCTCAGTAAGGTGGACCTGAGGGCAGGGCATGAAACAGGCACTCTCAGTAAGGTGGACCTGAGGTCTCGGCATGACACAGGCACTCTCAGTAAGGTGGACCTGAGGGAGCGGCATGACACAGGCATCTCAGTAAGGTGGACCTGAGGGCTCGGCATGACACAGGCACTCTCAGTAAGGTGGACCTGAGGCCTCGGCATGACACAGGCATCTCAGTAAGGTGGACCTAAGGGCTCGGCATGACTCAGGCACTCTCAGTAAGGTGGACCTGAGGGCACGGCATGACACAGGCACTCTCAGTAAGGTGGACCTGAGGGCTCGGCATGACACAGGCATCTGAGTAAGGTGGCCTGAGGGCACGGCATGACACAGGCACTCTCAGTAAGGTGGACCTGAGGGCAAGGCATGACACAGGCACTCTCAGTAAGGTGGACCTGAGGGCAGGGCATGAGACAGGCATCTCAGTAAGGAGGACCTGAGGGCAGGGCATGACACAGGCACTCTCAGTAAGGTGGACCTGAGGGCACGGCATGACACAGGCATCTCAGTAAGGAGGACCTGAGGGCACGGCATGACACAGGCACTCTCAGTAAGGTGGACCTGAGGGCAGGGCATGACACAGGCACTCTCTGTAAGGAGGACCTGAGGGCAGGGCATGACACAGGCACTCTCTGTATGGAGGACCTGAGGGCAGGGCATGACACAGGCACTCTCAGTAAGGTGGACCTGAGGGCAGGGCATGACACAGGCACTCTCAGTAAGGTGGACCTGAGGGCTCGGCATGACACAGGCACTCTCAGTAAGGTGGACCTGAGGGCACGGCATGACACAGGCACTCTCAGTAAGGAGGACCTGAGGGCAGGGCATGACACAGGCACTCTCAGTAAGGAGGACCTGAGGGCAGGGCATGACAGGCACTCTCAGTAAGGAGGACCTGAGGGCAGGGCATGACACAGGCATCTCAGTAAGGTGGACCTGAGGGCAGGGCATGACACAGGCACTCTCAGTAAGGTGGACCTGAGGGCACGGCATGACACAGGCACTCTCAGTAAGGTGGACCTGAGGGCAGGGCATGACACAGGCACTCTCAGTAAGGTGGACCTGAGGTCTCGGCATGACACAGGCATCTCAGTAAGGTGGACCTGAGGGCACGGCATGACACAGGCACTCTCAGTAAGGTGGACCTGAGGGCAGGGCATGACACAGGCACTCTCAGTAAGGTGGACCTGAGGGCTCGGCATGACACAGGCACTCTCAGTAAGGTGGACCTGAGGGAGCGGCATGACACAGGCATCTCAGTAAGGTGGACCTGAGGGCTCGGCATGACACAGGCACTCTCAGTAAGGTGGACCTGAGGCCTCGGCATGACACAGGCATCTCAGTAAGGTGGACCTAAGGGCTCGGCATGACTCAGGCACTCTCAGTAAGGTGGACCTGAGGGCACGGCATGACACAGGCACTCTCAGTAAGGTGGACCTGAGGGCAAGGCATGACACAGGCACTCTCAGTAAGGTGGACCTGAGGGCACGGCATGACACAGGCACTCTCAGTAAGGTGGACCTGAGGGCAAGGCATGACACAGGCACTCTGAGTAAGGTGGACCTGAGGGCTCGGCATGACACAGGCATCTCTGTAAGGTGGACCTGAGGGCACGGCATGACACAGGCACTCTCAGTAAGGTGGACCTGAGGGCAGGGCATGACACAGGCACTCTCAGTAAGGTGGACCTGAGGGCTCGGCATGACACAGGCATCTCAGTAAGGTGGCCTGAGGGCGCGGCATGACACAGGCACTCTCAGTAAGGTGGACCTGAGGGCAAGGCATGACACAGGCACTCTCAGTAAGGTGGACCTGAGGGCAGGGCATGAGACAGGCATCTCAGTAAGGAGGACCTGAGGGCAGGGCATGACACAGACACTCTCAGTAAGGTGGACCTGAGGGCACGGCATGACACAGGCATCTCAGTAAGGTGGACCTGAGGGCACGGCATGACACAGGCACTCTCAGTAAGGTGGACCTGAGGGCAGGGCATGACACAGGCACTCTCAGTAAGGTGGACCTGAGGGCAAGGCATGACACAGGCACTCTCTGTATGGAGGACCTGAGAGCAGGGCATGATACAGGTGCTCTCAGTAAGGAGGACCTGAGGGCAGGGCATGACAAAGGCATCTCAGTAAGGAGGACCTGAGGGCAGGGCATGACACAGGCACTCTCAGTAAGGTGGACCTGAGGGCAGGGCATGACACAGGCACTCTCAGTAAGGTAGACCTGAGGGCACGGTATGACACAGGCACTCTCAGTAAGGTGGACCTGAGGGCAAGGCATGACACAGGCACTCTCAGTACCTCAGCACCTGGAGGCCAACTGAGACCAGATTTTGTCTTTAGCATGTGATTTGATATATTTGCCTGACTGTTCTCTCATTGAACATTTTCGAATTCAGTGGCACCATCAAAGTCAGGTCACGTAGAATACAACTTGAAGTATGTTGAAATCAAGGAAATGTTTTGTCAATGTTGAGAAATTTAAGAAAATAAAATGATGTGACTTAGCCTCAGTTAGGATGAGTATAGCAGGCGATGTGATCTGTTTTCCACAAATTTCATCCTTGTTTAAGCATGAGCCATATCAGATACCTAATACAATGTATCCTGTTTAGAGGTTTAGTCTCAGGTTAATAAAGTCACATCTACTATTTAGGGTAACATTATTTTTCAGGGCACTATCATTTGCCGAAGCCCGACGTCTGCCACTAAATTGCTTGATGAAGAACAGTGGACTTCTGCAAATGGAGATACCCTGAAACATAGTGTCACCATCATTATAGCTACAATGAAGGGAGCTTTTCCTCAGCATGATAATATCTCCACATCAAATCAAACAACAATGGATTATGTCACTCTAAATCACTTGACATCAAACAACCTTGATTTCAATTCTGCCAACATCAGAAAGAAACAATTTTGTGAGCAAATGAAAAGTAAATGTTTAAAACTCTTCAAATGGTAGATGTAAATATTGTGAAATTACTGGTGATTCAGTTTAAAATAGCCAATATCATAACTTCAGTGATAAAAAAGCAATGATTGGAAGAAATATCTACTGAAACTGTCATTCTACTAGAAATAAAACATGTTGAAAGCTGAATATTTTATCTGTTGATTTTAAGATTAGTACAAAAACAAAATAGATCCTTGTTTACTTGTGGAAGAGGGTATGTATGAGCACTTTTAAGGTGGCAAATGTCAGACAATATGATGATGATAGCTGAATAGAATGATGTGTCAAGACCTGGGAAAAGTCAAAGTTAAATGTTATCAAAGCAAGAATTATTTTTGTCTTATTAACCTCATCATGTCTGAGTTACACTCCAGACACGAAATGGGACAGAGCCCATATCTATATCTCCCTCCAAACTTTGTCTGACTGGGGGGGATAATGAGAGAGGTAGAAATGTGGAGTGTTATCAAAAGTTGATTGTTTGCAAACATGTTGCTGTTGCCCCCCCAAAAGTCCAGAGGTGTTAATCATTTTGGGATTAAGCATTGGGATGAGCAATAGATGGCTACCTTTCATGAGATTTCTGCATTACAAATGGTGAACTTTAATTCTTCATGCCAAACTAACAGAAAAAAAAGTCATGATAGTGTAGCAGGGAAATTTAGTTCAGATTTCTGAGTTTGTGTTTGATGAGATGAATGAGATTCAATTCACATCTCCCTAGAGCTATCATACCAAAAGGTAAACATTCAAGTTTGCAAAAATTATAACCCAATTGTCAACAGCCATGCTGTATCATATTTAAAACACCATGCCAGCCCAGCTGTATCATATTTATAACAGCCTGGGTGTGCCGCCATACTGTAACATGTTTCTAACAGCCTGGGTGTCCCCCCATACTGTAACATGTTTATAACAGCCTGAGTGTCCCCCCATACTGTAACATGTTTATAACAGCCTGGGTGTGCCGCCATACTGTAACATGTTTATAACAGCCTGGGTGTCCCCCCATACTGTAACATGTTTATAACAACCTGAGTGTCCCCCCATACTGTAACATGTTTATAACAGCCTGGGTGTGCTACCATACTATAACATGTTTACAACAGCCTGGGTGTGCTGCCATCCTGTAACATGTTTCTAACAGCCTGAGTGTCCCCCCATACTGTAACATGTTTCTAACAGCCTGGGTGTCCCGCCATACTGTAACATGTTTATAACAGCCTGAGTGTCCCCCCATACTGTAACATGTTTATAACAGCCTGGGTGTCCCGCCATACTGTAACATGTTTATAACAGCCTGAGTGTCCCCCCATACTGTAACATGTTTATAACAGCCTGGGTGTCCCCCCATACTGTAACATGTTTATAACAGCCTGGTTGTCCCGCCATACTGTAACATGTTTATAACAGCCTGGGTGTCCCGCCATACTGTAACATGTTTCTAACAGCCTGGTTGTCCCGCCATACTGTAACATGTTTATAACAGCCTGGGTGTCCCGCCATCCTGTAACATGTTTATAACAGCCTGAGTGTCCCGCCATACTGTAACATGTTTAAAACAGCCTGAGTGTCCCGCCATCCTGTAACATGTTTATAACAGCCTGGGTGTCCCGCCATACTGTAACATGTTTATAACAGCCTGGGTGTCCCGCCATACTGTAACATGTTTATAACAGCCTGGGTGTTCCCCCATACTGTAACATGTTTCTAACAGCCTGGGTGTCCCCCCATACTGTAACATGTTTATAACAGCCTGGGTGTCCCGCCATCCTGTAACATGTTTATAACAGCCTGAGTGTGCCGCCATACTGTAACATGTTTATAACAGCCTGAGTGTGCCGCCATCCTGTAACATGTTTATAACAGCCTGGGTGTCCCCCCATACTGTAACATGTTTATAACAGCCTGGTTGTCCCGCCATACTGTAACATGTTTCTAACAGCCTGGGTGTCCCGCCATACTGTAACATGTTTATAACAACCTGAGTGTCCCCCCATACTGTAACATGTTTATAACAGCCTGGGTGTCCCGCCATACTGTAACATGTTTATAACAGCCTGGGTGTCCCCCCATACTGTAACATGTTTATAACAGCCTGAGTGTCCCGCCATCCTGTAACATGTTTATAACAGCCTGGGATTCCCCCCATACTGTAACATGTTTCAAACACCCTGGTTGTCCCGCCATACTGTAACATGTTTATAACAGCCTGGGTGTCCCGCCATACTGTAACATGTTTCTAACAGCCTGGTTGTCCCCCCATACTGTAACATGTTTATAACAGCCTGGGATTCCCCCCATACTGTAACATGTTTATAACAGCCTGGGTGTCCCCCCATACTGTAACATGTTTCTAACAGCCTGGTTGTCCCGCCATACTGTAACATGTTTCTAACAGCCTGGGTGTCCCCCCATACTGTAACATGTTTATAACAGCCTGGGTGTCCCCCCATACTGTAACATGTTTATAACAGCCTGAGTGTCCCGCCATCCTGTAACATGTTTATAACAGCCTGAGTGTCCCGCCATACTGTAACATGTTTCTAACAGCCTGGTTGTCCCGCCATACTGTAACATGTTTATAACAGCCTGGGTGTCCCCCCATACTGTAACATGTTTATAACAGCCTGGGTGTCCCCCCATACTGTAACATGTTTATAACAGCCTGAGTGTCCCGCCATCCTGTAACATGTTTATAACAGCCTGGGTGTCCCCCCATACTGTAACATGTTTATAACAGCCTGGGTGTCCCCCCATACTGTAACATGTTTATAACAGCCTGAGTGTCCCGCCATCCTGTAACATGTTTATAACAGCCTGGGTGTCCCCCCATACTGTAACATGTTTCTAACAGCCTGGGTGTCCCGCAATACTGTAACATGTTTATAACAGCCTGGTTGTCCCGCCATACTGTAACATGTTTAAAACAGCCTGAGTGTCCCGCCATCCTGTAACATGTTTATAACAACCTGGGTGTCCCCCCATACTGTAACATGTTTATAACAGCCTGGGATTCCCCCCATACTGTAACATGTTTCTAACAGCCTGGGTGTCCCCCCATACTGTAACATGTTTATAACAGCCTGGGATTCCCCCCATACTGTAACATGTTTCTAACAGCCTGGTTGTCCCGCCATACTGTAACATGTTTCTAACAGCCTGGGATTCCCCCCATACTGTAACATGTTTCTAACAGCCTGGTTGTCCCGCCATACTGTAACATGTTTCTAACAGCCTGGGTGTCCCCCCATACTGTAACATGTTTCTAACAGCCTGGTTGTCCCGCCATACTGTAACATGTTTCTAACAGCCTGGGTGTCCCCCCATACTGTAACATGTTTATAACAGCCTGAGTGTCCCGCCATCCTGTAACATGTTTATAACAGCCTGGGTGTCCCCCCATACTGTAACATGTTTCTAACAGCCTGGTTGTCCCGCCATACTGTAACATGTTTCTAACAGCCTGGGTGTCCCCCCATACTGTAACATGTTTATAACAGCCTGGGTGTCCCCCCATACTGTAACATGTTTATAACAGCCTGAGTGTCCCGCCATCCTGTAACATGTTTATAACAGCCTAGGTGTCCCCCCATACTGTAACATGTTTCTAACAGCCTGGTTGTCCCCCCATACTGTAACATGTTTATAACAGCCTGGTTGTCCCGCCATACTGTAACATGTTTATAACAGCCTGGTTGTCCCGCCATACTGTAACATGTTTATAACAGCCTGGTTGTCCCGCCATCCTGTAACATGTTTATAACAGCCTGGGATTCCCCCCATACTGTAACATGTTTATAACAGCCTGAGTGTCCCCCCATACTGTAACATGTTTATAACAGCCTGGTTGTCCCGCCATCCTGTAACATGTTTCTAACAGCCTGGGTGTCCCGCCATCCTGTAACATGTTTATAACAGCCTGGGTGTCCCGCCATACTGTAACATGTTTCTAACAGCCTGGTTGTCCCGCCATACTGTAACATGTTTCTAACAGCCTGGGTGTCCCCCCATACTGTAACATGTTTCTAACAGCCTGGGATTCCCCCCATACTGTAACATGTTTCTAACAGCCTGGTTGTCCCGCCATACTGTAACATGTTTCTAACAGCCTGGGTGTCCCCCCATACTGTAACATGTTTCTAACAGCCTGGTTGTCCCGCCATACTGTAACATGTTTCTAACAGCCTTGGTGTCCCCCCATGCTGTAACATGTTTATAACAGCCTGGGTGTCCCCCCATACTGTAACATGTTTATAACAGCCTGAATGTCCCGCCATCCTGTAACATGTTTATAACAGCCTGGGTGTCCCCCCATACTGTAACATGTTTCTAACAGCCTGGGTGTCCCGCAATACTGTAACATGTTTATAACAGCCTGGGTGTGCTGCCATACTGTAACATGTTTATAACAGCCTGGTTGTCCCGCCATACTGTAACATGTTTATAACAGCCTGGGTGTCCCGCCATACTGTAACATGTTTATAACAGCCCGAGTGTGCTGCCATACTGTAACATGTTTATAACAGCCTGGTTGTCCCGCCATACTGTAACATGTTTATAACAGCCTGGGTGTCCCGCCATACTGTAACATGTTTATAACAGCCTGGGTGTCCCCCCATACTGTAACATGTTTATAACAGCCTGAGTGTCCCGCCATCCTGTAACATGTTTATAACAGCCTAGGTGTCCCCCCATACTGTAACATGTTTCTAACAGCCTGGTTGTCCCCCCATACTGTAACATGTTTATAACAGCCTGGTTGTCCCGCCATACTGTAACATGTTTATAACAGCCTGGTTGTCCCGCCATACTGTAACATGTTTATAACAGCCTGGTTGTCCCGCCATCCTGTAACATGTTTATAACAGCCTGGGATTCCCCCCATACTGTAACATGTTTATAACAGCCTGAGTGTCCCCCCATACTGTAACATGTTTATAACAGCCTGGTTGTCCCGCCATCCTGTAACATGTTTCTAACAGCCTGGGTGTCCCGCCATCCTGTAACATGTTTATAACAGCCTGGGTGTCCCGCCATACTGTAACATGTTTCTAACAGCCTGGTTGTCCCGCCATACTGTAACATGTTTCTAACAACCTGAGTGTCCCCCCATACTGTAACATGTTTATAACAGCCTGGGTGTCCCGCCATACTGTAACATGTTTCTAACAGCCTGGTTGTCCCGCCATACTGTAACATGTTTATAACAGCCTGAGTGTCCCGCCATCCTGTAACATGTTTATAACAGCCTGGGATTCCCCCCATACTGTAACATGTTTCAAACACCCTGGTTGTCCCGCCATACTGTAACATGTTTATAACAGCCTGGGTGTCCCGCCATACTGTAACATGTTTCTAACAGCCTGGTTGTCCCCCCATACTGTAACATGTTTATAACAGCCTGGGATTCCCCCCATACTGTAACATGTTTATAACAGCCTGGGTGTCCCCCCATACTGTAACATGTTTCTAACAGCCTGGTTGTCCCGCCATACTGTAACATGTTTCTAACAGCCTGGGTGTCCCCCCATACTGTAACATGTTTATAACAGCCTGGGTGTCCCCCCATACTGTAACATGTTTATAACAGCCTGAGTGTCCCGCCATCCTGTAACATGTTTATAACAGCCTGAGTGTCCCGCCATACTGTAACATGTTTCTAACAGCCTGGTTGTCCCGCCATACTGTAACATGTTTATAACAGCCTGGGTGTCCCCCCATACTGTAACATGTTTATAACAGCCTGGGTGTCCCCCCATACTGTAACATGTTTATAACAGCCTGAGTGTCCCGCCATCCTGTAACATGTTTATAACAGCCTGGGTGTCCCCCCATACTGTAACATGTTTATAACAGCCTGGGTGTCCCCCCATACTGTAACATGTTTATAACAGCCTGAGTGTCCCGCCATCCTGTAACATGTTTATAACAGCCTGGGTGTCCCCCCATACTGTAACATGTTTCTAACAGCCTGGGTGTCCCGCAATACTGTAACATGTTTATAACAGCCTGGTTGTCCCGCCATACTGTAACATGTTTAAAACAGCCTGAGTGTCCCGCCATCCTGTAACATGTTTATAACAACCTGGGTGTCCCCCCATACTGTAACATGTTTATAACAGCCTGGGATTCCCCCCATACTGTAACATGTTTCTAACAGCCTGGGTGTCCCCCCATACTGTAACATGTTTATAACAGCCTGGGATTCCCCCCATACTGTAACATGTTTCTAACAGCCTGGTTGTCCCGCCATACTGTAACATGTTTCTAACAGCCTGGGATTCCCCCCATACTGTAACATGTTTCTAACAGCCTGGTTGTCCCGCCATACTGTAACATGTTTCTAACAGCCTGGGTGTCCCCCCATACTGTAACATGTTTCTAACAGCCTGGTTGTCCCGCCATACTGTAACATGTTTCTAACAGCCTGGGTGTCCCCCCATACTGTAACATGTTTATAACAGCCTGAGTGTCCCGCCATCCTGTAACATGTTTATAACAGCCTGGGTGTCCCCCCATACTGTAACATGTTTCTAACAGCCTGGTTGTCCCGCCATACTGTAACATGTTTCTAACAGCCTGGGTGTCCCCCCATACTGTAACATGTTTATAACAGCCTGGGTGTCCCCCCATACTGTAACATGTTTATAACAGCCTGAGTGTCCCGCCATCCTGTAACATGTTTATAACAGCCTAGGTGTCCCCCCATACTGTAACATGTTTCTAACAGCCTGGTTGTCCCCCCATACTGTAACATGTTTATAACAGCCTGGTTGTCCCGCCATACTGTAACATGTTTATAACAGCCTGGTTGTCCCGCCATACTGTAACATGTTTATAACAGCCTGGTTGTCCCGCCATCCTGTAACATGTTTATAACAGCCTGGGATTCCCCCCATACTGTAACATGTTTATAACAGCCTGAGTGTCCCCCCATACTGTAACATGTTTATAACAGCCTGGTTGTCCCGCCATCCTGTAACATGTTTCTAACAGCCTGGGTGTCCCGCCATCCTGTAACATGTTTATAACAGCCTGGGTGTCCCGCCATACTGTAACATGTTTCTAACAGCCTGGTTGTCCCGCCATACTGTAACATGTTTCTAACAGCCTGGGTGTCCCCCCATACTGTAACATGTTTCTAACAGCCTGGGATTCCCCCCATACTGTAACATGTTTCTAACAGCCTGGTTGTCCCGCCATACTGTAACATGTTTCTAACAGCCTGGGTGTCCCCCCATACTGTAACATGTTTCTAACAGCCTGGTTGTCCCGCCATACTGTAACATGTTTCTAACAGCCTTGGTGTCCCCCCATGCTGTAACATGTTTATAACAGCCTGGGTGTCCCCCCATACTGTAACATGTTTATAACAGCCTGAATGTCCCGCCATCCTGTAACATGTTTATAACAGCCTGGGTGTCCCCCCATACTGTAACATGTTTCTAACAGCCTGGGTGTCCCGCAATACTGTAACATGTTTATAACAGCCTGGGTGTGCTGCCATACTGTAACATGTTTATAACAGCCTGGTTGTCCCGCCATACTGTAACATGTTTATAACAGCCTGGGTGTCCCGCCATACTGTAACATGTTTATAACAGCCCGAGTGTGCTGCCATACTGTAACATGTTTATAACAGCCTGGTTGTCCCGCCATACTGTAACATGTTTATAACAGCCTGGGTGTCCCGCCATACTGTAACATGTTTATAACAGCCTGGGTGTCCCCCCATACTGTAACATGTTTATAACAGCCTGAGTGTCCCGCCATCCTGTAACATGTTTATAACAGCCTAGGTGTCCCCCCATACTGTAACATGTTTCTAACAGCCTGGTTGTCCCCCCATACTGTAACATGTTTATAACAGCCTGGTTGTCCCGCCATACTGTAACATGTTTATAACAGCCTGGTTGTCCCGCCATACTGTAACATGTTTATAACAGCCTGGTTGTCCCGCCATCCTGTAACATGTTTATAACAGCCTGGGATTCCCCCCATACTGTAACATGTTTATAACAGCCTGAGTGTCCCCCCATACTGTAACATGTTTATAACAGCCTGGTTGTCCCGCCATCCTGTAACATGTTTCTAACAGCCTGGGTGTCCCGCCATCCTGTAACATGTTTATAACAGCCTGGGTGTCCCGCCATACTGTAACATGTTTCTAACAGCCTGGTTGTCCCGCCATACTGTAACATGTTTCTAACAGCCTGGGTGTCCCCCCATACTGTAACATGTTTCTAACAGCCTGGGATTCCCCCCATACTGTAACATGTTTCTAACAGCCTGGTTGTCCCGCCATACTGTAACATGTTTCTAACAGCCTGGGTGTCCCCCCATACTGTAACATGTTTCTAACAGCCTGGTTGTCCCGCCATACTGTAACATGTTTCTAACAGCCTGGGTGTCCCCCCATGCTGTAACATGTTTATAACAGCCTGGGTGTCCCCCCATACTGTAACATGTTTATAACAGCCTGAATGTCCCGCCATCCTGTAACATGTTTATAACAGCCTGGGTGTCCCCCCATACTGTAACATGTTTCTAACAGCCTGGGTGTCCCGCAATACTGTAACATGTTTATAACAGCCTGGGTGTGCTGCCATACTGTAACATGTTTATAACAGCCTGGTTGTCCCGCCATACTGTAACATGTTTATAACAGCCTGGGTGTCCCGCCATACTGTAACATGTTTATAACAGCCCGAGTGTGCTGCCATACTGTAACATGTTTATAACAGCCTGGTTGTCCCGCCATACTGTAACATGTTTATAACAGCCTGGGTGTCCCGCCATACTGTAACATGTTTATAACAGCCTGGGTGTCCCGCCATACTGTAACATGTTTATAACAACCTGAGTGTCCCGCCATACTGTAACATGTTTATAACAGCCTGAGTGTCCCCCCATACTGTAACATGTTTATAACAACCTGAGTGTCCCGCCATACTGTAACATGTTTATAACAGCCTGAGTGTCCCCCCATACTGTAACATGTTTCTAACAGCCTGGGTGTCCCGCCATACTGTAACATGTTTATAACAACCTGAGTGTCCCGCCATACTGTAACATGTTTCTAAGAGCCTGAGTGTCCCCCCATACTGTAACATGTTTATAACAGCCTGAGTGTGCCGCCATACTGTAACATGTTTATAACAGCCTGAGTGTCCCCCCATACTGTAACATGTTTATAACAGCCTGGGTGTCCCCCCATACTGTAACATGTTTATAACAGCCTGAGTGTGCCGCCATACTGTAACATGTTTATAACAACCTGAGTGTGCTACCATACTATAACATGTTTACAACAGCCTGGGTGTGCCGCCATACTGTAACATGTTTATAACAGCCTTGGTGTCCCGCCATACTGTAACATGTTTATTACAGCCTGAGTGTCCCCCCATACTGTACCATGTTTCTAACAGCCTGAGTGTGCCGCCATACTGTAACATGTTTATAACAGCCTGAGTGTCCCCCCATACTGTAACATGTTTATAACAGCCTGAGTGTCCCCCCATACTGTAACATGTTTATAACAACCTGAGTGTGCTACCATACTATAACATGTTCATAACAGCCCGAGTGTGCCGCCATGCTGTAACATGTTTATAACAGCCTGGGTGTCCCCCCATACTGTAACATGTTTATAACAGCCTGGGTGTCCCCCCATACTGTAACATGTTTATAACAGCCTGAATGTCCCGCCATCCTGTAACATGTTTATAACAGCCTGGGTGTCCCCCCATACTGTAACATGTTTCTAACAGCCTGGGTGTCCCGCAATACTGTAACATGTTTATAACAGCCTGGGTGTGCTGCCATACTGTAACATGTTTATAACAGCCTGGTTGTCCCGCCATACTGTAACATGTTTATAACAGCCTGGGTGTCCCGCCATACTGTAACATGTTTATAACAGCCCGAGTGTGCTGCCATACTGTAACATGTTTATAACAGCCTGGTTGTCCCGCCATACTGTAACATGTTTATAACAGCCTGGGTGTCCCGCCATACTGTAACATGTTTATAACAGCCTGGGTGTCCCGCCATACTGTAACATGTTTATAACAACCTGAGTGTCCCGCCATACTGTAACATGTTTCTAACAGCCTGAGTGTCCCCCCATACTGTAACATGTTTATAACAACCTGAGTGTCCCGCCATACTGTAACATGTTTATAACAGCCTGAGTGTCCCCCCATACTGTAACATGTTTCTAACAGCCTGGGTGTCCCGCCATACTGTAACATGTTTATAACAACCTGAGTGTCCCCCCATACTGTAACATGTTTCTAAGAGCCTGAGTGTCCCCCCATACTGTAACATGTTTATAACAGCCTGAGTGTGCCGCCATACTGTAACATGTTTATAACAGCCTGAGTGTCCCCCCATACTGTAACATGTTTATAACAGCCTGGGTGTCCCCCCATACTGTAACATGTTTATAACAGCCTGAGTGTGCCGCCATACTGTAACATGTTTATAACAACCTGAGTGTGCTACCATACTATAACATGTTTACAACAGCCTGGGTGTGCCGCCATACTGTAACATGTTTATAACAGCCTTGGTGTCCCGCCATACTGTAACATGTTTATTACAGCCTGAGTGTCCCCCCATACTGTACCATGTTTCTAACAGCCTGAGTGTGCCGCCATACTGTAACATGTTTATAACAGCCTGAGTGTCCCCCCATACTGTAACATGTTTATAACAGCCTGAGTGTCCCCCCATACTGTAACATGTTTATAACAACCTGAGTGTGCTACCATACTATAACATGTTCATAACAGCCCGAGTGTGCCGCCATGCTGTAACATGTTTATAACAGCCTGGGTGTGCCACCATTCCTATACATGTTTATAACAGCCTTGGTGTGCTGCCATCCTGTAACATGTTTATAACAGCCTGGGTGTGCTGCCATCCTGTAACATGTTTATAACAGCCTGAGTGTGCTACCATACTTTAACATCTTCCATAACAGCCCGAGTGTGCAGCCATGCTATAACATGTTTATAACAGCCTGGGTGTGCCACCATCCTGTAACATGTTTATAACAGCCTGAGTGTGCTACCATACTTTAACATCTTCCATAACAGCCCGAGTGTGCAGCCATGCTGTAACATGTTTATAACAGCCTGGGTGTGCCACCATCCTGTAACATGTTTATAACGCCCTGGGTGTGTTGCCATGCTGTAACATGTTCATAACAGCCTGGGTGTGCCGCCATACTGTAACATGTTTATAACAACCTTGGTGTGCCACCATTCCTATACATGTTCATAACAGCCTTGGTGTGCTGCCATCCTGTAACATGTTTATAACAGCCTGGGTGTGCCGCCATCCTGTAACATGTTTATAACACCCTGGGTGTGTTGCCATGCTGTAACATGTTCATAACAGCCTGGGTGTGCCGCCATACTGTAACATGTTTATAACACCCAGCGTGTGTTGCCATGCTGTTACATGTTCATAACAGCCTGGGTGTGTTGCCATGCTGTAACATGTTCATAACAGCCTGGGTGTGCTGCCATGCTGTAACATGTTCATAACACCCAGCGTGTGCTGTCATGCTGTAACATGTATATAACACCCTGGATGTGCCGCCATGCTGTAACATGTATATAACAGCCTGGTAGTGCTGCCATGAAGTAAAATGTTTATAACAGCCTGGGTGTGTTGCCATGCTGTAAATTGTTCATAACACCCTCTGTGTGCTGCAATGCTGTAACATGTATATAACACCCTAGATGTGCCGCCATGCTGTAACATGTATATAACAGCCTGGTAGTGCTGCCATGAAGTAAAATGTTCATAACAGCCTGGGTGTGTTGCCATGCTGTAAATTGTTCATAACACCCTCTGTGTGCTGCAATGCTGTAACATGTATATAACACCCTGGATGTGCCGCCATGCTGTAACATGTATATAACAGCCTGGTAGTGCTGCCATGAAGTAAAATGTTTATAACAGCCTGGGTGTGTTGCCATGCTGTAAATTGTTCATAACACCCTCTGTGTGCTGCAATGCTGTAACATGTATATAACACCCTGGATGTGCCACCATGCTGTAACATGTATATAACAGCCTGGTAGTGCTGCCATGAAGTAAAATGTTTATAACATCCTGTGCTGTTATGTGCTGCGCGGATTCATACAGTTTGCACATTGTTTGCACAGTTTTTCACATCTGTAGCCAATCAACGAAGAGTAGGATTAAAACAAAGTTCATAGGACCTGTCAATCAAGGCAAGAGGGGAGAAGAACTGCAACAGTCAGACTGTAAAGAGCCGGAACAAATATGTCAAACCGTCGAATGGCTTCTAGTTGTGTAGCCGTTTCAGACGGTGTGAGAAGTTCAAATTTGCTTATCGCTTCAGTCTCAAATTCATCATCAGGGCAGGGAGGGCCAGTGTTTTCAGTGTGTTTCACTTTGTTGATGATGTTGTCTTCTGTGGGTTGCTCAGCTGTTATGTTGTCATCAGCTGCCAAATAATCAGTCGCCATGCTCGATGAATCATGTTGATTGGTGTTAGGAAGGACACCACATGTTCTTGTTTGTTGTCATAGGCTTTGATCAACCTGCTCATCATTTCCCTCTTGTAGTTGATCTTCAGCTTGGCTACGATACCTTGGGTCATGTGTTGAATCTTGGATGTTGTGTTTGGTGGCAGGAATGCAAGTGTGACATTTGTCAAGTGTGGAACACATGGATGGGCGGGGCAGTTGTCTACCTGTAGCAGGATTTTTCTCTTTATCATATAATGTGTGGGTTTCTCGGCAGGATAAAACCAACAGATAAAAACGATATCCGGGGTCATATGCGGATAGAGATGCAAATATCAAAGGTCAAGTAGGTACTACTTTCACTGTTTTTTAAACAAAACATGGCGTAGCCCTTGTCATTCGGCGATCGTGTCAGAATTAACCATCGGGAATGTGGAGAAACTACAAGGATAATTGCTATCATTATGAAAATAATAGTCTAATATACTGAAAATCAGTGTCTAACTGTGATGCAGCCAAGCCATTTTACAAGTTTTGGGAACTTTGGAGATATAACTTGCAAAACAATTTAGCGAGGGCACTAGCCAAGCAAGATCACTTTAAATATCTGTTCTTGTAGACCTATTTATTCTCTTCATAGACTTGTCTAACTGGATCACCCATTTGTGGAAGATTTCACTTTTCATCCAGGTTTTTGAGTTGAATTTGACTGGCAAACTTCAGTCAGGTGGGTCAAAAGTTGAGAGGTCTACTAATTATCGACAAGCTTGGGGTCAACTTGTGCATTCTTGCCATGTGTTGGTTCAGAATAAATGTCACGCCTCTTCTTAAATTTCTCCAGGCAGCCAGTAGCTGAATGTCTAAGCTTCTCAGCAAATTTGTTTGTTATATCAGTCAGTTTGTTATAGAGAACAGTAAGTAAGTAAGTCTCCCAGCTAGCAAGGGGAGGTTGTCTTCACCGACGTCCCTGTGTGTAAACAAGATTTGGTGCCATGCGTTTACTTTGGCTACCAACATTTGTTCCTTTCGAGGTGCATATCATGTCAAGTTTTGGCTCCTATCACACTGACATCTGTTTCGGTCATACAGGAACTTCGCACTCATATGTTCTCCCTTGAACTGTCAGTGTGTAAAAGAGGGACTTTGTGATGGGGCTATATTAGTAATGGGGCTTCTTTTTTTGTTTTTTGTTGGTTTTTATTTTTGGGGGGGAGAGGAAAAGGAAAAAGGATACATGAATTTCCAGTCGGAACAAATGCATGAAAATTCCTATTTGACATTTCCGTTAACATTTTTGAAAAACAACAAATTCATTAAAAAAATGATGATTTCTTTATATATATATCTGTTACCATGGTATATTTTTCTCTCCTTTTTGTTCTGTATCTTCAGGATACTTCATCCGACAGGCGTAGTATTCACTGGCAACTGCCTTATTATTCAATTTATTTGACATTAACACAGACATTTCATGAAATATTCGTGCAGCAGTACTTCCGATTTCGGTTGCATTTTGGGTTCTGCATTCTATTCATTTCTGTCATAATTATATGTTGTTATATTAGCCTTTATCATTGATTAACTATCAGGATTTGTTTCATGCTTTCCTTTTTCAGCATATTCCTTTCGGGTTATTTGGGATTATGTTCATATAATCAAATTTTCCTTGTGTTCATTGTAATTCCTGTATTAGCTGAATTGGTCATGAGTTATTGCATTCATTTCCCAAAGAATGCAAATATTAAGCCACTACTTATATTAATACAGAATGTTGGGGAATCCCAATGTTACAGTCGGGGGAACTCCCTTTCAGCTCATGTGTGTATCGTCATGCACAGGACATTTTGCGAAATTCATGCATATTCATTATCTAAACTACCCTTTGAGACCGAAGGCCGAGAAGGATGCAACAGCAAACGTGCAGGCACCCTCACCTGGTTTTTTCCCCGCTTGTCTGGGCTCCACAAATTTCTTCAGGTTTCATTTCTCACCTGCATTTTTCCAACTGTGTCTTCCTGTTCAGGGAACTAATGTTTGAATCGGTCGGTAACTGTCCCTGTCATTTGAAACAGCCACCTTCTTGCTGACATGTTTGTTCTGGTTCGTTACAGTCTGACCGTTGCAGTTCTTCTTGCCTCTTGCCTTGACTGACAGGTCCTATAAACATTGTTTTGATTCTAATCTCTGTTGATTGGCTACTGACTTTGTGGGCCACATATCATGCCACAGTATGTATTCCTACACCTGGAATGTTTATCAGTCTCGTCATTTTTGTTTGTGTAGCAGGGCGTGGAGTCATCCCACAGATGACATCCTTACCTTGTCAGCTTGCTTACGGGGCAAACCTCTTTGGTCATGTGGACAAGGCGTCCAACATCGGATCAGAAGGTCTGTGGTTCGAATTCCATCATGGGACTCGGAAATTTTATGGCCACAACATTTGCGCCCAACACAGGGCTGAGCACATTTATATTAAATTTGAGCAAAATAAGCCTCAGTACCCTACTATGCGGCCCGGGACGTGCCTTCTGTTGACAGGGGAGTATGAAGCAGGGCGTGGAGTCATCCCACAGATGACATCCTTACCTTGTCAGCTTGCTGACAGGGCAAACCTCTTTGGTCATGTGGACAAGGTGTCCAACCTCGGATCAGAAGGTCCTTGGTTCAAATCCCATCACGGGACTCGGAAATTTTATGGCCTCTACATTTGCTTTGATGTATACCACTGTTTTTGGTTAAACTATTGAAGATGACACATGAGGTTTTTTTTCAGTTCAACGAGGCATGAATCGAAAAACGAATGTGCAAACATTTGTAAGAGTGCACGGATTCATACAGTTTGCACATCGTTTTTTCTGTTCATAACTCCATTAACCAACAAAAATCAATCAATCAGTCAATCCTTAATTGTACTGTGATTGCATGTGTTAGTTTCCCTATTCTCATGTTGCACATTAACAATATACAGGAACATCGCTATAAAAACACACCCAAACATTTGTTTCTGTCAACCAGAACTTTTCACCACAGTTTTGGAACGTTTTTACTGCAATTTTATGCATTTAATCCTGATATGTTTTCCGAGTCAGAACTAAATTTAGGCAGAACAAAAAAATGCTTATCTGCTCCAGTTTAAGAGCCTCGGTGCTAACGAGCATAAGGATTGCCAGAGATTGGTAAACCGTTTATGGGTCATTCTGTTACTGGGTGGTCAGGTTGAAACTTAGTAATTATGGGGCAGTTTTGATCTTGTACTGACTTACTTATGGTGTAACTGAGCTAAACTTATTGGCGAAGGTATCATATTTTATACCCTTTTTCTAGTAATCAGCTTAGGTCAAGTACCTTTTCATTGTTTTGAGTCATGTTAAGTACCTATATTTTCTGGAAGTCAAGAATTTCTGTGCTCAGTCAAAGCAACTTTAGTTTATTAGGCTATATTTTTACTCAGGCATATTTTCCAAGAGACATATTTTAGTGATAGTCCCTCAGTGCTCATTTCTCAATATCTAACTAAGACGAGGTAATTCAGAACAATATTTGCTCCCTGCCCAATGTACTCGGCATATGTGTTACACATGCATTACAAAAATAAATAACAGGATGGCGGAAGAGGGTTTGCATGATGATTTAACACATTTCATGATAATATTACAAAATTTGATTCGTTTTTCATGATTCCGAGTTTTGATCATTGAATGGGAAACTGAAAAACTAACATATTCGGTGCAGCTGAATAACAGTTCAGCAAACATATCTTATGGACACAAAACCATACTGAACAACAAAAGTTCCTGTGACATTGAATAAGATTTAATGCAAAGTTATGTTTTTTACCAAATCTGAAACAATTTCGGTTTGCTACAGATAAAAGACTCCTAAGTAAGTGTTCAAATGGTTTAATTTGCCATACTGACTTCAGAATATGCGTGATTTCATAAAAAACATGAACATGCCAAAATGTCAATTTACAAATCAATAGCGTGTGTGTCCTCCTCTGGTTGGGATGCAAGCAACACATCCTCGTCTCATGGAATGGACCAGGCGTCGCACAAGTCCTGTGGGATATCTGTCCATATCTGCTGGAGCATGTTTCAAAGTTCCTGGAGTGTCTGTTGAACAAGTGGTTGACGTCGAAGGCGCCAATCTATCTCATCCCACGTGCTCGATTGGTGAGAGATCAGGGGAGCGAGCCAGCCAGTGGATGACATTCACGTTGTTTTGTTGAAGAGATTCCTGAACAAGTTGAGCAATATCAGGCCGGGCATTATCATGTTGAAAGGTTATGCCTGGGCATGACGACGCAAAAACGATAGAACAACAGGGCCGATGATCTCGTCGCGGGAGCGCTGTCCATTGAGATTTCCCTCTACCACTATCAAACGGGTCCTGTCTTGCTGTAATCTCAACCTATATCATAACGCTGCCGCCCCCGAACAGATCTTCTTCCATGATACAATGATTGACGTAACGTTCACCTCGACGTCGGTACACTCGAATCCGTCCATCGCTGTGGCTGAGGTGAAAACAAGACTCGTCAGTGAATAGAACTTTCCCCACTGCATGGCTGTCCAGCGTAGACACTGTCTGCACCACTGTAGACGTGCTTGATGGTGGTTTCCTGTCAAAATGGGACGTATGGTGGGTCTTCTGGCGACAATCCCTGCACATCTGAGGCGACAACGTATGTTTTGTGAAGATATTCGTCGAAGGCCAGGGATGCTTCTTGCAGTCACTGTTGCTGGCTGGAATTGATTTCGTAGGTGTGTTGTTCGAATCAAGTTGTCTTGTCGATTATTGATTATGCATGGCCTGCCACTTCGAGGATGGTCGCTGACTGCATTCGTCTGTTGCCAACATCACGCTGACTCGATCCTGCTTCAACCATACCAATGGCTCGCAGACGCTCATTTTCGGATAGGTATGGCATTTCGTAATGTTGAATAATTGCGTAATTGTGTTGTTTTTCTGAGTGGTTGTTGTCAGCATGATGCTAAACAATGCATATGGAATCCTGTTAACGCACATGTTTCTATAACCCATTCTTGGATAGTGCAATGCATGGGCCTTGCATAAAAGTCAACTTTTGCATGGAATGCATGCTTTTCTGTAGCAGTTGCGTTTTTGTGACTTGATTCCATACATGTACTACAATATTGAAAACCAAACTTTACACTCAAATATTGGTGTCAAGGGAACTTTTGTTGTTGAGTATATAATGATGCTCATTTCCAATATTAAAGTCAGTTGGGCAAGTACCTGTTGTCTGTAGATGCATTGTGGGGAATACACTGTCAGTTAGGCAAGTACCTGCTGTCTGTAGATGCAGTGTGGGGAATACACTGTCAGTTAGGCAAGTACCTGTTGTCTGTAGATGCAGTGTGGGGAATACACTGTCAGTTAGGCAAGTACCTGCTGTCTGTAGATGCAGTGTGGGGAATACACTGTCAGTTAGGCAAGTACATGTTGTCTGTAGATGCAGTGTGGGGAATACACTGTCAGTTAGGGAAAGTACCTGTTGTCTGTCGATGCAGTGTGGGGAATACACTGTCAGTTAGGCAAGTACCTGTTGTCTGTAGATGCAGTGTGGGGAATACACTGTCAGTTAGGCAAGTACCTGCTGTCTGTAGATGCAGTGTGGGGAATACAGTGTCAGTTAGGCAAGTACATGTTGTCTGTAGATGCATTGAGGGGAATAATGGGGAATACACTGTCAGTTAGGCAAGTACCTGCTGTCTGTAGATACATTGAGGGGAATAATGGGGAATACAGTGTCAGTTAGGCAAGTACCTGTTGTCTGTAGATGCATTGAGGGGGATAATGGTGAATACACTGTCAGTTAGGCAAGTACCTGTTGTCTGTAGATGCAGTGTGGGGAATACACAGTCAGTTGGGCAAGTACCTGCTGTCTGTAGATGCAGTGTGGGGAATACACTGTCAGTTAGGCAAGTACCTGTTGTCTGTAGATGCAATGTGGGGAATACACTCTCAGTTAGGCAAGACCTGCTGTCTGTAGATGCATCGTGGGGAATACACTGTCAGTTAGGCAAATACCTGTTGTCTGTAGATGCAGTGTGGGGAATACACTGTTAGTTAGGCAAGGTGAGGTGAAATTGGGTTTAACGTCGGGTCCAAGATTATTGCACTTATATAGCGATGTGCATGCAAGTGTGTGTGTGGCTGCTTGTACTAGTCTGGGCTGATGCCGATTTATAGTGATAGCCCACTGAGATACCATGCCGCAGTTTAACATGAATACCCCACTCAGACACAGTATACTGACTCCGAGCCGACCAGTCCTTGTTTAAGCCCCTTAATGCCGAGCGCCAGACAGGGTAACAACAAGAACCATCTTTTAACGTCTTTTGGTATGACGCGGCCGGGGAACGAACCCCGGACCTTCCACTCTCCGGGCAGACGCTCTACCACTAGACCACGGAGGCGGTCGTTAGTTAGGCAAGTACATGTTGTCTGTAGATGCAGTGTGGGGAATACACTATCAGTTAGGCAAGTACCTGCTGTCTGTAGATGCAGTGTGGGGAATACACTGTCAGTTAGGCAAGTACCTGTTGTCTGTAGAAACATTGTGGGGAATACACTGTCAGTTAGGGAAAGTACCTGTTGTCTGTAGATGCAGTGTGGGGAATACACTGTCAGTTAGGCAAGTACCTGTTGTCTGTAGATGCAGTGTGGGGAATACACTGTCAGTTAGGCAAGTATCTGTTGTCTGTAGATGCAGTGTGGTGAATACACTGTCAGTTAGGCAAGTACCTGTTCTCTGTAGATGCAGTGTGGGGAATACACTGTCAGTTAGGCAAGTACCTGCTGTCTGTAGAAACATTGTGGGGAATACACTGTCAGTTAGGGAAAGTACCTGTTGTCTGTAGATGCAGTGTGGGGAATACACTGTCAGTTAGGGAAAGTACCTGTTGTCTGTAGATGCAGTGTGGGGAATACACTGTCAGTTAGGCAAGTACCTGTTGTCTGTAGATGCAGTGTGGGGAATACACTGTCAGTTAGGCAAGTACCTGTTGTCTGTAGATGCAGTGTGGGGAATACACTGTAAGTTAGGCAAGTACATGTTGTCTGTAGATGCAGTGTGGGGAATACACTGTCAGTTAGGCAAGTACCTGTTGTCTGTAGATGCAGTGTTGGGAATACACTGTCAGTTAGGCAAGTATCTGTTGTCTGTAGATGCAGTGTGGGGAATACACTGTCAGTTAGGCAAGTACCTGCTGTCTGTAGATGCAGTGTGGGGAATACACTGTCAGTTAGGCAAGTACCTGCTGTCTGTAGAAACATTGTGGGGAATACACTGTCAGTTAGGGAAAGTACCTGTTGTCTGTAGATGCAGTGTGGGGAATACACTGTCAGTTAGGCAAGTACCTGTTGTCTGTAGATGCAGTGTGGGGAATACACTGTAAGTTAGGCAAGTACATGTTGTCTGTAGATGCAGTGTTGGGAATACACTGTCAGTTAGGCAAGTACCTGTTGTCTGTAGATGCAGTGTTGGGAATACACTGTCAGTTAGGCAAGTATCTGTTGTCTGTAGATGCAGTGTGGGGAATACACTGTCAGTTAGGCAAGTACCTGCTGTCTGTAGATGCAGTGTTGGTAATACACTGTTAGTTAGGCAAGTACCTGTTGTCTGTAGATGCAGTGTGGGGAATACATTGTCAGTTAGGGAAAGTACCTGTTGTCTGTAGATGCAGTGTGGGGAATACACTGTCAGTTAGGCAAGTACCTGTTGTCTGTAGATGCAGTGTGGGGAATACACTGTCAGTTATGGAAAGTACCTGTTGTCTGTAGATGCAGTGTGGGGAATACACTGTCAGTTAGGCAAGTACCTGTTGTCTGTAGATGCAGTGTGGGGAATACACTGTCAGTTAGGCAAGTACATGTTGTCTGTAGATGCAATGTGGGGAATACACTCTCAGTTAAGCAAGACCTGCTGTCTGTAGATGCATTGTGGGGAATACACTGTCAGTTAGGCAAATACCTGTTGTCTGTAGATGCAGTGTGGGGAATACACTGTTAGTTAGGCAAGGTGAGGTGAAATTGGGTTTAACGTCGGGTCCAAGATTATTGCACCTATATAGCGATGTGCATGCAAGTGTGTGTGTGGCTGCTTGTACTAGTCTGGGCTGATGCCGATTTATAGTGATAGCCCACTGAGATACCATGCCGCAGTTTAACATGAATACCCCACTCAGACACAGTATACTGACTCCGAGCCGACCAGTCCTTGTTTTAGCCCCTTAATGCCGACCGCCAGACAGGGTAACAACAAGTACCATCTTTTAACGTCTTTTGGTATGACGCGGCCAGGGATCGAACCCCGGACTTTCCACTCTCCGGGCGGACGCTCTACCACTAGACCACGGAGGCGGTCGTTAGTTAGGCAAGTACCTGCTGTCTGTAGATGCAGTGTGGGGAATACACTGTCAGTTAGGCAAGTACCTGCTGTCTGTAGAAACATTGTGGGGAATACACTAATAGTTAGGCAAGTACCTGTTGTCTGTAGATGCAGTGTGGGGAATACACTGTCAGTTAGGCAAGTACATGTTGTCTGTAGATGCAGTGTGGGGAATACACTATTACTTAGGCAAGTTCCTGTTCTCTGTAGATACATTGTGGGGAATACACTGTTAGTTAGGCAAGTACCTGTTGTCTCTAGATGCAGTGTGGGGAATACACTGTCAGTTAGGCAAGTACCTGTTGTCTGTAGATGCAGTGTGGGGAATACACTCTCAGTTAGGCAAGTACATGTTGTCTATAGATGCAATGTGGGGAATACACTGTTAGTTAGGCAAGTACCTGCTGTCTGTAGATGCAGTGTGGGGAATACACTTTCAGTTAGGCAAGTACATGTTGTCTGTAGATGCATTGTGGGGAATAATGGGGAATACACTCTCAGTTAGGCAAGTACCTGTTGTCTGTAGATGCAGTGGAGGAATTCACTGTCAGTTAGGCAAGTACCTGTTGTCTGTAGATGCAGTGTGGGGAATACACTGTCAGTTAGGCAAGTACCTGTTGTCTGTAGATGCAGTGTGGGGAATACACTGTAAGTTAGGCAAGTACATGTTGTCTGTAGATGCAGTGTTGGGAATACACTGTCAGTTAGGCAAGTACCTGTTGTCTGTAGATGCAGTGTTGGGAATACACTGTCAGTTAGGCAAGTATCTGTTGTCTGTAGATGCAGTGTGGGGAATACACTGTCAGTTAGGCAAGTACCTGCTGTCTGTAGATGCAGTGTTGGTAATACACTGTTAGTTAGGCAAGTACCTGTTGTCTGTAGATGCAGTGTGGGGAATACATTGTCAGTTAGGGAAAGTACCTGTTGTCTGTAGATGCAGTGTGGGGAATACACTGTCAGTTAGGCAAGTACCTGTTGTCTGTAGATGCAGTGTGGGGAATACACTGTCAGTTATGGAAAGTACCTGTTGTCTGTAGATGCAGTGTGGGGAATACACTGTCAGTTAGGCAAGTACATGTTGTCTGTAGATGCAGTGTGGGGAATACACTGTCAGTTAGGCAAGTACATGTTGTCTGTAGATGCAATGTGGGGAATACACTCTCAGTTAAGCAAGACCTGCTGTCTGTAGATGCATTGTGGGGAATACACTGTCAGTTAGGCAAATACCTGTTGTCTGTAGATGCAGTGTGGGGAATACACTGTTAGTTAGGCAAGGTGAGGTGAAATTGGGTTTAACGTCGGGTCCAAGATTATTGCACCTATATAGCGATGTGCATGCAAGTGTGTGTGTGGCTGCTTGTACTAGTCTGGGCTGATGCCGATTTATAGTGATAGCCCACTGAGATACCATGCCGCAGTTTAACATGAATACCCCACTCAGACACAGTATACTGACTCCGAGCCGACCAGTCCTTGTTTTAGCCCCTTAATGCCGACCGCCAGACAGGGTAACAACAAGTACCATCTTTTAACGTCTTTTGGTATGACGCGGCCAGGGATCGAACCCCGGACTTTCCACTCTCCGGGCGGACGCTCTACCACTAGACCACGGAGGCGGTCGTTAGTTAGGCAAGTACCTGCTGTCTGTAGATGCAGTGTGGGGAATACACTGTCAGTTAGGCAAGTACCTGCTGTCTGTAGAAACATTGTGGGGAATACACTAATAGTTAGGCAAGTACCTGTTGTCTGTAGATGCAGTGTGGGGAATACACTGTCAGTTAGGCAAGTACATGTTGTCTGTAGATGCAGTGTGGGGAATACACTATTACTTAGGCAAGTTCCTGTTCTCTGTAGATACATTGTGGGGAATACACTGTTAGTTAGGCAAGTACCTGTTGTCTCTAGATGCAGTGTGGGGAATACACTGTCAGTTAGGCAAGTACCTGTTGTCTGTAGATGCAGTGTGGGGAATACACTCTCAGTTAGGCAAGTACATGTTGTCTATAGATGCAATGTGGGGAATACACTGTTAGTTAGGCAAGTACCTGCTGTCTGTAGATGCAGTGTGGGGAATACACTTTCAGTTAGGCAAGTACATGTTGTCTGTAGATGCATTGTGGGGAATAATGGGGAATACACTCTCAGTTAGGCAAGTACCTGTTGTCTGTAGATGCAGTGGAGGAATTCACTGTCAGTTAGGCAAGTACCTGTTGTCTGTAGATGCAGTGTGGGGAATACACTGTTAGTTAGGCAAGTACCTGTTGTCTGTAGATGCAGTGTGGGGAATACACTTTCAGTTAGGCAAGTACATGTTGTCTGTAGTTGCATTGTGGGGAATAATGGGGAATACACTCTCAGTTAGGCAAGTACCTGTTGTCTGTAGTTGCAGTGGAGGAATACACTGTCAGTTAGGCAAGTACCTGTTGTCTGTAGATGCATTGTGGGGAATACACTGTCAGTTAGGCAAGTACCTGTTGTCTGTAGATGCATTGTGGGGAATAATGGGGAATATACTGTAAGTTAGGCAAGTACCTGCTGTCTGTAGATGCAGTGTGGGGAAAACACTGTCAGTTAGGCAAGTACATGTTGTCTGTAGATGCATTGTGGGGAATAATGGGGAAAACACTGTCAGTTAGGCAAGTACCTGCTGTCTGTAGATACATTGTGGGGAATACACTGTCAGTTAGGCAAGTTCCTGTTCTCTGTAGATGCAGTGTGGGGAATACACTGTTAGTTAGGCAAGTTCCTGTTGTCTGTAGATGCAGTTTCGGGAATACACTGTCAGTTAAGCAAGTTCCTGTTCTCTGTAGAAGCAGTGTGGGGAATACACTGTCAGTTAGGCAAGAACCTGTTGTCTGTAGATGCAGTTTGGGGAATACACTGTTAGTTAGGCAAGTACCTGCTGTCTGTAGATGCAGTGTGGGGAATACACTGTCAGTTAGGCAAGTACATGTTGTCTGTAGATGCATTGTGGGGAATAATGGGGAATACACTGTCAGTTAGGCAAGTACCTGCTGTCTGTAGATACATTGTGGGGAATACACTGTCAGTTAGGCAAGTTCCTGTTCTCTGTAGATGCAGTGTGGGGAATACACTAATAGTTAGGCAAGTTCCTGTTGTCTGTAGATGCAGTTTCGGGAATAAACTGTCAGTTAGGCAAGTTCCTGCTGTCTGTAGATGCATTGTGGGGAATACACTGTCAGTTAGACCAGTACATGTTGTCTGTAGATGCATTGTGGGGAATAATGGGGAATACACTGTTAGTTAAGGAAGTACCTGTTGTCTGTAGATGCAGTGTGGGGAATACACTGTCAGTTAGGCAAGTACCTGTTGTCTGTAGATGCAGTGTGGGGAATACACTGTAAGTTAGGCAAGTACATGTTGTCTGTAGATGCAGTGTGGGGAATACACTGTCAGTTAGGCAAGTACCTGTTGTCTGTAGATGCAGTGTTGGGAATACACTGTCAGTTAGGCAAGTATCTGTTGTCTGTAGATGCAGTGTGGGGAATACACTGTCAGTTAGGCAAGTACCTGCTGTCTGTAGATGCAGTGTGGGGAATACACTGTCAGTTAGGCAAGTACCTGCTGTCTGTAGAAACATTGTGGGGAATACACTGTCAGTTAGGGAAAGTACCTGTTGTCTGTAGATGCAGTGTGGCGAATACACTGTCAGTTAGGCAAGTACCTGTTGTCTGTAGATGCAGTGTGGGGAATACACTGTAAGTTAGGCAAGTACATGTTGTCTGTAGATGCAGTGTGGGGAATACACTGTCAGTTAGGCAAGTACCTGTTGTCTGTAGATGCAGTGTTGGGAATACACTGTCAGTTAGGCAAGTATCTGTTGTCTGTAGATGCAGTGTGGGGAATACACTGTCAGTTAGGCAAGTACCTGCTGTCTGTAGATGCAGTGTTGGGAATACACTGTTAGTTAGGCAAGTACCTGTTGTCTGTAGATGCAGTGTGGGGAATACATTGTCAGTTAGGGAAAGTACCTGTTGTCTGTAGATGCAGTGTGGGGAATACACTGTCAGTTAGGCAAGTACCTGTTGTCTGTAGTTGCAGTGTGGGGAATACACTGTCAGTTAGGGAAAGTACCTGTTGTCTGTAGATGCAGTTTTGGGAATACACTGTCAGTTAGGCAAGTACATGTTGTCTGTAGATGCAGTGTGGGGAATACACTGTCAGTTAGGCAAGTACCTGTTGTCTGTAGATGCAATGTGGGGAATACACTCTCAGTTAAGCAAGACCTGCTGTCTGTAGATGCATTGTGGGGAATACACTGTCAGTTAGGCAAATACCTGTTGTCTGTAGATGCAGTGTGGGGAATACACTGTTAGTTAGGCAAGGTGAGGTGAAATTGGGTTTAACGTCGGGTCCAAGATTATTGCACCTATATAGCGATGTGCATGCAAGTGTGTGTGCGGCTGCTTGTACTAGTCTGGGCTGATGCCGATTTATAGTGATAGCCCACTGAGATACCATGCCGCAGTTTAACATGAATACCCCACTCAGACACAGTATACTGACTCCGAGCCGACCAGTCCTTGTTTTAGCCCCTTAATGCCGACCGCCAGACAGGGTAACAACAAGTACCATCTTTTAACGTCTTTTGGTATGACGCGGCCGGGGATCGAACCCCGGACTTTCCACTCTCCGGGCGGACGCTCTACCACTAGACCACGGAGGCGGTCGTTAGTTAGGCAAGTACCTGCTGTCTGTAGATGCAGTGTGGGGAATACACTGTCAGTTAGGCAAGTACCTGCTGTCTGTAGAAACATTGTGGGGAATACACTAATAGTTAGGCAAGTACCTGTTGTCTGTAGATGCAGTGTGGGGAATACACTGTCAGTTAGGCAAGTACATGTTGTCTGTAGATGCAGTGTGGGGAATACACTATTACTTAGGCAAGTTCCTGTTCTCTGTAGATATATTGTGGGGAATACACTGTTAGTTAGGCAAGTACCTGTTGTCTCTAGATGCAGTGTGGGGAATACACTGTCAGTTAGGCAAGTACCTGTTGTCTGTAGATGCAGTGTGGGGAATACACTCTCAGTTAGGCAAGTACATGTTGTCTATAGATGCAATGTGGGGAATACACTGTTAGTTAGGACTAGTACCTGCTGTCTGTAGATGCAGTGTGGGGAATACACTTTCAGTTAGGCAAGTACATGTTGTCTGTAGATGCATTGTGGGGAATAATGGGGAATACACTCTCAGTTAGGCAAGTACCTGTTGTCTGTAGATGCAGTGGAGGAATTCACTGTCAGTTAGGCAAGTACCTGTTGTCTGTAGATGCAGTGTGGGGAATACACTGTCAGTTAGGCAAGTACATGTTGTCTATAGATGCAATGTGGGGAATACACTGTTAGTTAGGCAAGTACCTGCTGTCTGTAGATGCAGTGTGGGGAATACACTTTCAGTTAGGCAAGTACATGTTGTCTGTAGATGCATTGTGGGGAATAATGGGGAATACACTCTCAGTTAGGCAAGTACCTGTTGTCTGTAGATGCAGTGGAGGAATACACTGTCAGTTAGGCAAGTACCTGTTGTCTGTAGATGCATTGTGGGGAATACACTGTCAGTTAGGCAAGTATAAATTGTCTGTAGATGCATTGTGGGGAATAATGGGGAATATACTGTCAGTTAGGCAAGTACATGTTGTCTGTAGATGCATTGTGGGGAATAATGGGGAAAACACTGTCAGTTAGGCAAGTACCTGCTGTCTGTAGATACATTGTGGGGAATACACTGTCAGTTAGGCAAGTTCCTGTTCTCTGTAGATGCAGTGTGGGGAATACACTGTTAGTTAGGCAAGTTCCTGTTGTCTGTAGATGCAGTTTCGGGAATACACTGTCAGTTAGGCAAGTACCAGCTGTCTGTAGATGCAGTGTGGGGAATACACTGTTAGTTAGGCAAGTACCTGTTGTCTGTAGATGCAATGTGGGGAATACACTAATAGTTAGGCAAGTACCTGTTGTCTGTAGATGCAGTGTGGGGAATACACTGTCAGTTAGGCAAGTACCTGCTGTCTGTAGATGCAGTGTGGGGAATACACTGTTAGTTAGGCAAGTACCTGTTGTCTGTAGATGCAATGTGGGGAATACACTTATAGTTAGGCAAGTACCTGTTGTCTGTAGATGCAGTGTGGGGAATACACTGTCAGTTAGGCAAGTACCTGCTGTCTGTAGATGCAGTTTTGGGAATACACTGTCAGTTAGGCAAGTTCCTGTTCTCTGTAGATGCAGTGTGGGGAATACACTCTCAGTTAGGCAAGTTCCTGTTGTCTGTAGATGCAGTGTGGGGAATACACTGTCAGTTAGGCAAGAACCTGTTGTCTGTAGATGCAGTTTGGGGAATACACAGTTAGTTAGGCAAGTACCTGCTGTCTGTAGATGCAGTGTGGGTAATACACTGTCAGTTAGGCAAGTACATGTTGTCTGTAGATGCATTGTGGGGAATAATGGGGAATACACTGTCAGTTAGGCAAGTACCTGCTGTCTGTAGATACATTGTGGGGAATACACTGTCAGTTAGGCAAGTACCTGTTGTCTGTAGATGCAATGTGGGGAATACACTCTCAGTTAAGCAAGACCTGCTGTCTGTAGATGCATTGTGGGGAATACACTGTCAGTTAGGCAAATACCTGTTGTCTGTAGATGCAGTGTGGGGAATACACTGTTAGTTAGGCAAGGTGAGGTGAAATTGGGTTTAACATCGGGTCCAAGATTATTGCACCTATATAGCGATGTGCATGCAAGTGTGTGTGCGGCTGCTTGTACTAGTCTGGGCTGATGCCGATTTATAGTGATAGCCCACTGAGATACCATGCCGCAGTTTAACATGAATACCCCACTCAGACACAGTATACTGACTCCGAGCCGACCAGTCCTTGTTTTAGCCCCTTAATGCCGACCGCCAGACAGGGTAACAACAAGTACCATCTTTTAACGTCTTTTGGTATGACGCGGCCGGGGATCGAACCCCGGACTTTCCACTCTCCGGGCGGACGCTCTACCACTAGACCACGGAGGCGGTCGTTAGTTAGGCAAGTACCTGCTGTCTGTAGATGCAGTGTGGGGAATACACTGTCAGTTAGGCAAGTACCTGCTGTCTGTAGAAACATTGTGGGGAATACACTAATAGTTAGGCAAGTACCTGTTGTCTGTAGATGCAGTGTGGGGAATACACTGTCAGTTAGGCAAGTACATGTTGTCTGTAGATGCAGTGTGGGGAATACACTATTACTTAGGCAAGTTCCTGTTCTCTGTAGATACATTGTGGGGAATACACTGTTAGTTAGGCAAGTACCTGTTGTCTCTAGATGCAGTGTGGGGAATACACTGTCAGTTAGGCAAGTACCTGTTGTCTGTAGATGCAGTGTGGGGAATACACTCTCAGTTAGGCAAGTACATGTTGTCTATAGATGCAATGTGGGGAATACACTGTTAGTTAGGACTAGTACCTGCTGTCTGTAGATGCAGTGTGGGGAATACACTTTCAGTTAGGCAAGTACATGTTGTCTGTAGATGCATTGTGGGGAATAATGGGGAATACACTCTCAGTTAGGCAAGTACCTGTTGTCTGTAGATGCAGTGGAGGAATTCACTGTCAGTTAGGCAAGTACCTGTTGTCTGTAGATGCAGTGTGGGGAATACACTGTCAGTTAGGCAAGTACATGTTGTCTATAGATGCAATGTGGGGAATACACTGTTAGTTAGGCAAGTACCTGCTGTCTGTAGATGCAGTGTGGGGAATACACTTTCAGTTAGGCAAGTACATGTTGTCTGTAGATGCATTGTGGGGAATAATGGGGAATACACTCTCAGTTAGGCAAGTACCTGTTGTCTGTAGATGCAGTGGAGGAATACACTGTCAGTTAGGCAAGTACCTGTTGTCTGTAGATGCATTGTGGGGAATACACTGTCAGTTAGGCAAGTATAAATTGTCTGTAGATGCATTGTGGGGAATAATGGGGAATATACTGTCAGTTAGGCAAGTACATGTTGTCTGTAGATGCATTGTGGGGAATAATGGGGAAAACACTGTCAGTTAGGCAAGTACCTGCTGTCTGTAGATACATTGTGGGGAATACACTGTCAGTTAGGCAAGTTCCTGTTCTCTGTAGATGCAGTGTGGGGAATACACTGTTAGTTAGGCAAGTTCCTGTTGTCTGTAGATGCAGTTTCGGGAATACACTGTCAGTTAAGCAAGTTCCTGTTCTCTGTAGATGCAGTGTGGGGAATACACTGTCAGTTAGGCAAGAACCTGTTGTCTGTAGATGCAGTTTGGGGAATACACTGTTAGTTAGGCAAGTACACGTTGTCTGTAGATGCAGTGTGGGGAATACACTGTCAGTTAGGCAAGTACCTGTTGTCTGTAGATGCATTGTGGGGAATAATGGGGAATACACTGTCAGTTAGGCAAGTACACGTTGTCTGTAGATGCAGTGTGGGGAATACACTGTCAGTTAGGCAAGTACATGTTGTCTGTAGATGCATTGTGGGGAATAATGGGGAATACACTGTCAGTTAGGCAAGTACCTGTTGTCTGTAGATACATTGTGGGGAATACACTATCAGTTAGGCAAGTACCTGCTGTCTGTAGATGCAGTGTGGGGAATACACTGTCAGTTAGGCAAGTACCTGTTGTCTGTAGATGCATTGTGGGGAATACCCTGTCAGTTAGACCAGTACATGTTGTCTGTAGATGCATTGTGGGGAATAATGGGGAATACACTGTTAGTTAAGGAAGTACCTGTTGTCTGTAGATGCAGTGTGGGGAATACACTGTCAGTTAGGCAAGTACCTGCTGTCTGTAGAAACATTGTGGAGAATACACTGTTAGTTAGGAAAGTACCTGTTGTCTGTAGATGCAGAGTGGGGAATACACTGTCAGTTAGGCAAGTACCTGTTGTCTGTAGATGCAGTGTGGGGAATACACTGTTAGTTAGGCAAGTTCCTGTTCTCTATAGATACATTGTGGGGAATACACTGTTAGTTAGGCAAGTACCTGTTGTCTGTAGATGCAGTGTGGGGAATACACTGTCAGTTAGGCAAGTACCTGCTGTCTGTAGATGCAATGTGGGGAATACACTGTTAGTTAGGCAAGTTCCTGTTGTCTGTAGATGCAGTGTGGGGAATACACTGTCAGTTAGGCAAGTACCTGTTGTCTATAGATGCAATGTGGGGAATACACTGTTAGTTAGGCAAGTACATGCTGTCTGTAGATGCAGTGTGGGGAATACACTGTCCGTTAGGCAAGTACATGTTGTCTGAAGATGCATTGTGGGGAATAATGGGGAATACACTCTCAGTTAGGCAAGTACCTGTTGTCTGTAGATGCAGTGTGAGGAATACACTGTCAGTTAGGCAGGTACCTGCTGTCTGTAGATGCAGTGTTGGGAATATACTGTCAGTTAGGCAAGTACCTGTTGTCTGTAGATGCAATGTGGGGAATACACTGTCAGTTAGGCAAGTACCTGCTGTCTGTAGATGCAGTGTGGGGAATACACTGTTAGTTAGGCAAGTACCTGTTGTCTGTAGATGCAATGTGGGGAATACACTAATAGTTAGGCAAGTACCTGTGGTCTGTAGATGCAGTGTGGGGAATACACTGTCATTTAGGCAAATACATGTTGTCTGTAGATGCATTGTGGGGAATAATGGGGAATACACTCTCAGTTAGGCAAGTACCTGCTGTCTGTAGATACATTGCGGGAAATACACTGTTAGTTAGGCAAGTACCTGTTGTCTGTAGATGCAGTGTTGGGAATACACTGTCAGTTAGGCAAGTACCTGTTGTCTGTAGATGCAATGTGGGGAATACACTGTCAGTTAGGCAAGTACCAGCTGTCTGTAGATGCAGTGTGGGGAATACACTGTTAGTTAGGCAAGTACCTGTTGTCTGTAGATGCAATGTGGGGAATACACTAATAGTTAGGCAAGTACCTGTTGTCTGTAGATGCAGTGTGGGGAATACACTGTCAGTTAGGCAAGTACCTGCTGTCTGTAGATGCAGTGTGGGGAATACACTGTTAGTTAGGCAAGTACCTGTTGTCTGTAGATGCAATGTGGGGAATACACTAATAGTTAGGCAAGTACCTGTTGTCTGTAGATGCAGTGTGGGGAATACACTGTCAGTTAGGCAAGTACCTGCTGTCTGTAGATGCAGTTTTGGGAATACACTGTCAGTTAGGCAAGTTCCTGTTCTCTGTAGATGCAGTGTGGGGAATACACTCTCAGTTAGGCAAGTTCCTGTTGTCTGTAGATGCAGTGTGGGGAATACACTGTTAGTTAGGCAAGTACCTGTTGTCTGTAGATGCAATGTGGGGAATACACTAATAGTTAGGCAAGTACCTGTGGTCTGTAGATGCAGTGTGGGGAATACACTGTCATTTAGGCAAATACATGTTGTCTGTAGATGCATTGTGGGGAATAATGGGGAATACACTCTCAGTTAGGCAAGTACCTGCTGTCTGTAGATACATTGCGGGAAATACACTGTTAGTTAGGCAAGTACCTGTTGTCTGTAGATGCAGTGTTGGGAATACACTGTCAGTTAGGCAAGTACCTGTTGTCTGTAGATGCAATGTGGGGAATACACTGTCAGTTAGGCAAGTACCAGCTGTCTGTAGATGCAGTGTGGGGAATACACTGTTAGTTAGGCAAGTACCTGTTGTCTGTAGATGCAATGTGGGGAATACACTAATAGTTAGGCAAGTACCTGTTGTCTGTAGATGCAGTGTGGGGAATACACTGTCAGTTAGGCAAGTACCTGCTGTCTGTAGATGCAGTGTGGGGAATACACTGTTAGTTAGGCAAGTACCTGTTGTCTGTAGATGCAATGTGGGGAATACACTAATAGTTAGGCAAGTACCTGTTGTCTGTAGATGCAGTGTGGGGAATACACTGTCAGTTAGGCAAGTACCTGCTGTCTGTAGATGCAGTTTTGGGAATACACTGTCAGTTAGGCAAGTTCCTGTTCTCTGTAGATGCAGTGTGGGGAATACACTCTCAGTTAGGCAAGTTCCTGTTGTCTGTAGATGCAGTGTGGGGAATACACTGTCAGTTAGGCAAGAACCTGTTGTCTGTAGATGCAGTTTGGGGAATACACAGTTAGTTAGGCAAGTACCTGCTGTCTGTAGATGCAGTGTGGGTAATACACTGTCAGTTAGGCAAGTACATGTTGTCTGTAGATGCATTGTGGGGAATAATGGGGAATACACTGTCAGTTAGGCAAGTACCTGCTGTCTGTAGATACATTGTGGGGAATACACTGTCAGTTAGGCAAGTACCTGTTGTCTGTAGATGCAATGTGGGGAATACACTCTCAGTTAAGCAAGACCTGCTGTCTGTAGATGCATTGTGGGGAATACATTGTCAGTTAGGCAAATACCTGTTGTCTGTAGATGCAGTGTGGGGAATACACTGTTAGTTAGGCAAGGTGAGGTGAAATTGGGTTTAACGTCGGGTCCAAGATTATTGCACCTATATAGCGATGTGCATGCAAGTGTGTGTGCGGCTGCTTGTACTAGTCTGGGCTGATGCCGATTTATAGTGATAGCCCACTGAGATACCATGCCGCAGTTTAACATGAATACCCCACTCAGACACAGTATACTGACTCCGAGCCGACCAGTCCTTGTTTTAGCCCCTTAATGCCGACCGCCAGACAGGGTAACAACAAGTACCATCTTTTAACGTCTTTTGGTATGACGCGGCCGGGGATCGAACCCCGGACTTTCCACTCTCCGGGCGGACGCTCTACCACTAGACCACGGAGGCGGTCGTTAGTTAGGCAAGTACCTGCTGTCTGTAGATGCAGTGTGGGGAATACACTGTCAGTTAGGCAAGTACCTGCTGTCTGTAGAAACATTGTGGGGAATACACTAATAGTTAGGCAAGTACCTGTTGTCTGTAGATGCAGTGTGGGGAATACACTGTCAGTTAGGCAAGTACATGTTGTCTGTAGATGCAGTGTGGGGAATACACTATTACTTAGGCAAGTTCCTGTTCTCTGTAGATACATTGTGGGGAATACACTGTTAGTTAGGCAAGTACCTGTTGTCTCTAGATGCAGTGTGGGGAATACACTGTCAGTTAGGCAAGTACCTGTTGTCTGTAGATGCAGTGTGGGGAATACACTCTCAGTTAGGCAAGTACATGTTGTCTATAGATGCAATGTGGGGAATACACTGTTAGTTAGGACTAGTACCTGCTGTCTGTAGATGCAGTGTGGGGAATACACTTTCAGTTAGGCAAGTACATGTTGTCTGTAGATGCATTGTGGGGAATAATGGGGAATACACTCTCAGTTAGGCAAGTACCTGTTGTCTGTAGATGCAGTGGAGGAATTCACTGTCAGTTAGGCAAGTACCTGTTGTCTGTAGATGCAGTGTGGGGAATACACTGTCAGTTAGGCAAGTACATGTTGTCTATAGATGCAATGTGGGGAATACACTGTTAGTTAGGCAAGTACCTGCTGTCTGTAGATGCAGTGTGGGGAATACACTTTCAGTTAGGCAAGTACATGTTGTCTGTAGATGCATTGTGGGGAATAATGGGGAATACACTCTCAGTTAGGCAAGTACCTGTTGTCTGTAGATGCAGTGGAGGAATACACTGTCAGTTAGGCAAGTACCTGTTGTCTGTAGATGCATTGTGGGGAATACACTGTCAGTTAGGCAAGTATAAATTGTCTGTAGATGCATTGTGGGGAATAATGGGGAATATACTGTCAGTTAGGCAAGTACATGTTGTCTGTAGATGCATTGTGGGGAATAATGGGGAAAACACTGTCAGTTAGGCAAGTACCTGCTGTCTGTAGATACATTGTGGGGAATACACTGTCAGTTAGGCAAGTTCCTGTTCTCTGTAGATGCAGTGTGGGGAATACACTGTTAGTTAGGCAAGTTCCTGTTGTCTGTAGATGCAGTTTCGGGAATACACTGTCAGTTAAGCAAGTTCCTGTTCTCTGTAGATGCAGTGTGGGGAATACACTGTCAGTTAGGCAAGAACCTGTTGTCTGTAGATGCAGTTTGGGGAATACACTGTTAGTTAGGCAAGTACACGTTGTCTGTAGATGCAGTGTGGGGAATACACTGTCAGTTAGGCAAGTACCTGTTGTCTGTAGATGCATTGTGGGGAATAATGGGGAATACACTGTCAGTTAGGCAAGTACACGTTGTCTGTAGATGCAGTGTGGGGAATACACTGTCAGTTAGGCAAGTACATGTTGTCTGTAGATGCATTGTGGGGAATAATGGAGAATACACTGTCAGTTAGGCAAGTACCTGTTGTCTGTAGATACATTGTGGGGAATACACTATCAGTTAGGCAAGTACCTGCTGTCTGTAGATGCAGTGTGGGGAATACACTGTCAGTTAGGCAAGTACCTGTTGTCTGTAGATGCATTGTGGGGAATACCCTGTCAGTTAGACCAGTACATGTTGTCTGTAGATGCATTGTGGGGAATAATGGGGAATACACTGTTAGTTAAGGAAGTACCTGTTGTCTGTAGATGCAGTGTGGGGAATACACTGTCAGTTAGGCAAGTACCTGCTGTCTGTAGAAACATTGTGGAGAATACACTGTTAGTTAGGAAAGTACCTGTTGTCTGTAGATGCAGAGTGGGGAATACACTGTCAGTTAGGCAAGTACCTGTTGTCTGTAGATGCAGTGTGGGGAATACACTGTTAGTTAGGCAAGTTCCTGTTCTCTATAGATACATTGTGGGGAATACACTGTTAGTTAAGCAAGTACCTGTTGTCTGTAGATGCAGTGTGGGGAATACACTGTCAGTTAGGCAAGTACCTGCTGTCTGTAGATGCAATGTGGGGAATACACTGTTAGTTAGGCAAGTTCCTGTTGTCTGTAGATGCAGTGTGGGGAATACACTGTCAGTTAGGCAAGTACCTGTTGTCTATAGATGCAATGTGGGGAATACACTGTTAGTTAGGCAAGTACATGCTGTCTGTAGATGCAGTGTGGGGAATACACTGTCCGTTAGGCAAGTACATGTTGTCTGAAGATGCATTGTGGGGAATAATGGGGAATACACTCTCAGTTAGGGAAGTACCTGCTGTCTGTAGATGCAGTGTTGGGAATATACTGTCAGTAAGGCAAGTACCTGTTGTCTGTAGATGCAATGTGGGGAATACACTGTCAGTTAGGCAAGTACCAGCTGTCTGTAGATGCAGTGTGGGGAATACACTGTTAGTTAGGCAAGTACCTGTTGTCTGTAGATGCAATGTGGGGAATACACTAATAGTTAGGCAAGTACCTGTTGTCTGTAGATGCAGTGTGGGGAATACACTGTCATTTAGGCAAATACATGTTGTCTGTAGATGCATTGTGGGGAATAATGGGGAATACACTCTCAGTTAGGCAAGTACCAGCTGTCTGTAGATACATTGCGGGAAATACACTGTCAGTTAGGCAAGTACCTGTTGTCTGTAGATGCAGTGTTGGGAATACACTGTCAGTTAGGCAAGTACCTGTTGTCTGTAGATGCAATGTGGGGAATACACTGTCAGTTAGGCAAGTACCTGCTGTCTGTAGATGCAGTGTGGGGAATACACTGTTACTTAGGCAAGTACCTGTTGTCTGTAGATGCAATGTGGGGAATACACTAATAGTTAGGCAAGTACCTGTTGTCTGTAGATGCATTGTGGGGAATAATGGGGAATACACTGTCAGTTAGGCAAGTACACGTTGTCTGTAGATGCAGTGTGGGGAATACACTGTCAGTTAGGCAAGTACATGTTGTCTGTAGATGCATTGTGGGGAATAATGGAGAATACACTGTCAGTTAGGCAAGTACCTGTTGTCTGTAGATACATTGTGGGGAATACACTATCAGTTAGGCAAGTACCTGCTGTCTGTAGATGCAGTGTGGGGAATACACTGTCAGTTAGGCAAGTACCTGTTGTCTGTAGATGCATTGTGGGGAATACCCTGTCAGTTAGACCAGTACATGTTGTCTGTAGATGCATTGTGGGGAATAATGGGGAATACACTGTTAGTTAAGGAAGTACCTGTTGTCTGTAGATGCAGTGTGGGGAATACACTGTCAGTTAGGCAAGTACCTGCTGTCTGTAGAAACATTGTGGAGAATACACTGTTAGTTAGGAAAGTACCTGTTGTCTGTAGATGCAGAGTGGGGAATACACTGTCAGTTAGGCAAGTACCTGTTGTCTGTAGATGCAGTGTGGGGAATACACTGTTAGTTAGGCAAGTTCCTGTTCTCTATAGATACATTGTGGGGAATACACTGTTAGTTAAGCAAGTACCTGTTGTCTGTAGATGCAGTGTGGGGAATACACTGTCAGTTAGGCAAGTACCTGCTGTCTGTAGATGCAATGTGGGGAATACACTGTTAGTTAGGCAAGTTCCTGTTGTCTGTAGATGCAGTGTGGGGAATACACTGTCAGTTAGGCAAGTACCTGTTGTCTATAGATGCAATGTGGGGAATACACTGTTAGTTAGGCAAGTACATGCTGTCTGTAGATGCAGTGTGGGGAATACACTGTCCGTTAGGCAAGTACATGTTGTCTGAAGATGCATTGTGGGGAATAATGGGGAATACACTCTCAGTTAGGGAAGTACCTGCTGTCTGTAGATGCAGTGTTGGGAATATACTGTCAGTAAGGCAAGTACCTGTTGTCTGTAGATGCAATGTGGGGAATACACTGTCAGTTAGGCAAGTACCAGCTGTCTGTAGATGCAGTGTGGGGAATACACTGTTAGTTAGGCAAGTACCTGTTGTCTGTAGATGCAATGTGGGGAATACACTAATAGTTAGGCAAGTACCTGTTGTCTGTAGATGCAGTGTGGGGAATACACTGTCATTTAGGCAAATACATGTTGTCTGTAGATGCATTGTGGGGAATAATGGGGAATACACTCTCAGTTAGGCAAGTACCTGTTGTCTGTAGATACATTGTGGGGAATACACTATCAGTTAGGCAAGTACCTGCTGTCTGTAGATGCAGTGTGGGGAATACACTGTCAGTTAGGCAAGTACCTGTTGTCTGTAGATGCATTGTGGGGAATACCCTGTCAGTTAGACCAGTACATGTTGTCTGTAGATGCATTGTGGGGAATAATGGGGAATACACTGTTAGTTAAGGAAGTACCTGTTGTCTGTAGATGCAGTGTGGGGAATACACTGTCAGTTAGGCAAGTACCTGCTGTCTGTAGAAACATTGTGGAGAATACACTGTTAGTTAGGAAAGTACCTGTTGTCTGTAGATGCAGAGTGGGGAATACACTGTCAGTTAGGCAAGTACCTGTTGTCTGTAGATGCAGTGTGGGGAATACACTGTTAGTTAGGCAAGTTCCTGTTCTCTATAGATACATTGTGGGGAATACACTGTTAGTTAAGCAAGTACCTGTTGTCTGTAGATGCAGTGTGGGGAATACACTGTCAGTTAGGCAAGTACCTGCTGTCTGTAGATGCAATGTGGGGAATACACTGTTAGTTAGGCAAGTTCCTGTTGTCTGTAGATGCAGTGTGGGGAATACACTGTCAGTTAGGCAAGTACCTGTTGTCTATAGATGCAATGTGGGGAATACACTGTTAGTTAGGCAAGTACATGCTGTCTGTAGATGCAGTGTGGGGAATACACTGTCCGTTAGGCAAGTACATGTTGTCTGAAGATGCATTGTGGGGAATAATGGGGAATACACTCTCAGTTAGGGAAGTACCTGCTGTCTGTAGATGCAGTGTTGGGAATATACTGTCAGTAAGGCAAGTACCTGTTGTCTGTAGATGCAATGTGGGGAATACACTGTCAGTTAGGCAAGTACCAGCTGTCTGTAGATGCAGTGTGGGGAATACACTGTTAGTTAGGCAAGTACCTGTTGTCTGTAGATGCAATGTGGGGAATACACTAATAGTTAGGCAAGTACCTGTTGTCTGTAGATGCAGTGTGGGGAATACACTGTCATTTAGGCAAATACATGTTGTCTGTAGATGCATTGTGGGGAATAATGGGGAATACACTCTCAGTTAGGCAAGTACCAGCTGTCTGTAGATACATTGCGGGAAATACACTGTCAGTTAGGCAAGTACCTGTTGTCTGTAGATGCAGTGTTGGGAATACACTGTCAGTTAGGCAAGTACCTGTTGTCTGTAGATGCAATGTGGGGAATACACTGTCAGTTAGGCAAGTACCTGCTGTCTGTAGATGCAGTGTGGGGAATACACTGTTACTTAGGCAAGTACCTGTTGTCTGTAGATGCAATGTGGGGAATACACTAATAGTTAGGCAAGTACCTGTTGTCTGTAGATGCAGTGTGGGGAATACACTGTCAGTTAGGCAAGTACCTGCTGTCTGTAGATGCAGTGTGGGGAATACACTGTTAGTTAGGCAAGTACCTGTTGTCTGTAGATGCAATGTGGGGAATACACTAATAGTTAGGCAAGTACCTGTTGTCTGTAGATGCAGTGTGGGGAATACACTGTCAGTTAGGCAAGTACCTGCTGTCTGTAGATGCAGTGTTGGGAATACACTGTCAGTTAGGCAAGTTCCTGTTCTCTGTAGATGCAGTGTGGGGAATACACTCTCAGTTAGGCAAGTTCCTGTTGTCTGTAGATGCAGTGTGGGGAATACACTGTCAGTTAGGCAAGAACCTGTTGTCTGTAGATGCAGTTTGGGGAATACACTGTTAGTTAGGCAAGTACCTGCTGTCTGTAGATGCAGTGTGGGTAATACACTGTCAGTTAGGCAAGTACATGTTGTCTGTAGATGCATTGTGGGGAATAATGGGGAATACACTGTCAGTTAGGCAAGTACCTGCTGTCTGTAGATACATTGTGGTGAATACACTGTCAGTTAGGGAAGTACCTGTTGTCTGTAGATGCAGTGTGGGGAATACACTGTCAGTTAGGCAAGTACATGTTGTCTGTAGATGCATTGTGGGGAATAATGGGGAATACACTGTCAGTTAGGCAAGTACCTGCTGTCTGTAGATACATTGTGGGGAATACACTGTCAGTTAGGCAAGTACCTGTTGTCTGTAGATGCAGTGTGGGGAATACACTGTCAGTTAGGCAAGTACCTGTTGTCTGTAGATGCATTGTGGGGAATAATGGGGAATACACTGTCAGTTGGGCAAGTACCTGCTGTCTGTAGATACATTGTGGGGAAAAGACTGTCAGTTCGGCAAGTACCTGCTGTCTGTAGATGCAGTGTGGGGAATACACTGTCAGTTAGGAAAGTACATGTTGTCTATAGATGCAATGTGGGGAATACACTGTTAGTTAGGCAAGTACCTGCTGTCTGTAGATGCAGTGTGGGGAATACACTTTCAGTTAGGCAAGTACCTGTTGTCTGTAGATGCATTGTGGGGAATAATGGGGAATACACTCTCAGTTAGGCAAGTACCTGTTGTCTGTAGATGCAGTGGAGGAATACACTGTCAGTTAGGCAAGTACCTGTTGTCTGTAGATGCAGTGTGGGGAATACACTGTCAGTTAGGCAAGTACATATTGTCTGTAGATGCAGTGTGGGGAATACACTGTCAGTTAGGCAAGTACCTGCTGTCTGTAGATGCAGTGTGGGGAATACACTGTCAGTTAGGCAAATACCTGTTGTCTGTAGATGCATTGTGGGGAATAATGGGGAATACACTGTCAGTTAGGCAAGTACACGTTGTCTGTAGATGCAGTGTGGGGAATACACTCTCAGTTAGGCAAGTACCTGTTGTCTGTAGATGCAGTGTGGGGAATACACTGTCAGTTAGGCAAGTACCTGCTGTCTGTAGATGCAGTGTGTGGAATACACTGTCAGTAAGGCAAATACCTGTTGTCTGTAGATGCATTGTGGGGAATAATGGGGAATACACTGTCAGTTAGGCAAGTACCTGTTGTCTGTAGATGCAGTGTGGGGAATACACTGTCAGTTAGGCAAGTACCTGTTGTCTGTAGATGCAGTGTGGGGAATACACTGTCAGTTAGGCAAGTACCTGTTGTCTGTAGATGCAGTGTGGGGAATACACTGTCAGTTAGGCAAGTACCTGCTGTCTGTAGATGCAGTGTGGGGAATACACTGTCAGTTAGGCAAATACCTGTTGTCTGTAGATGCATTGTGGGGAATAATGGGGAATACACTGTCAGTTAGGCAAGTACACGTTGTCTGTAGATGCAGTGTGGGGAATACACTGTCAGTTACGCAAGTACATGTTGTCTGTAGATGCATTGTGGGGAATAATGGGGAATACACTGTCAGTTAGGCAAGTACCTGCTGTCTGTAGATACATTGTGGGGAATACACTGTTAGTTAGGCAAGATCCTGCTGTCTGTAGATGCATTGTGGGGAATACACTGTTAGTTAGGCAAGTACCTGCTGTCTGTAGATGCAGTGTGGGGAATACGCTGTTAGTTAGGCAAGTACCTGTTGTCTGTAGATGCAGTGTGGGGAATACACTGTCAGTTAGGCAAGTACCTGCTGTCTGTAGATGCAGTGTGGGGAATACACTGTCAGTTAGGCAAATACCTGTTGTCTGTAGATGCATTGTGGGGAATAATGGGGAATACACTGTCAGTTAGGCAAGTACACGTTGTCTGTAGATGCAGTGTGGGGAATACACTCTCAGTTAGGCAAGTACCTGTTGTCTGTAGATGCAGTGTGGGGAATACACTGTCAGTTAGGCAAGTACCTGCTGTCTGTAGATGCAGTGTGTGGAATACACTGTCAGTAAGGCAAATACCTGTTGTCTGTAGATGCATTGTGGGGAATAATGGGGAATACACTGTCAGTTAGGCAAGTACCTGTTGTCTGTAGATGCAGTGTGGGGAATACACTGTCAGTTAGGCAAGTACCTGTTGTCTGTAGATGCAGTGTGGGGAATACACTGTCAGTTAGGCAAGTACCTGTTGTCTGTAGATGCAGTGTGGGGAATACACTGTCAGTTAGGCAAGTACCTGCTGTCTGTAGATGCAGTGTGGGGAATACACTCTCAGTTAGGCAAATACCTGTTGTCTGTAGATGCATTGTGGGGAATAATGGGGAATACACTGTCAGTTAGGCAAGTACACGTTGTCTGTAGATGCAGTGTGGGGAATACACTGTCAGTTAGGCAAGTACATGTTGTCTGTAGATGCATTGTGGGGAATAATGGGGAATACACTGTCAGTTAGGCAAGTACCTGCTGTCTGTAGATACATTGCGGGGAATACACTGTTAGTTAGGCAAGATCCTGCTGTCTGTAGATGCATTGTGGGGAATACACTGTTAGTTAGGCAAGTACCTGCTGTCTGTAGATGCAGTGTGGGGAATACGCTGTTAGTTAGGCAAGATCCTGCTGTCTGTAGATGCAGTGTGGGGTATACACTGTCAGTTAGGCAAGTACCTGTTGTCTGTAGATGCAGTGTGGGGAATACACTGTCAGTTAGGCAAGTACCTGCTGTCTGTAGATGCATTGTGAGGAATACACTGTCAGTTAGGCAAGTACCTGCTGTCTGTAGATGCAGTGTAGGGAATACACTGTTAGTTAGGCAAGTACATGTTGTCTGTAGATGCATTGTGGGGAATACACTGTTAGTTAGGCAAGAACCTGCTGTCTGTAGATACATTGTGGGGAATACACTGTCAGTTAGGCAAGTACCTGCTGTTTGTAGATGCATTGTTGGGAATACACTGTTAGTTAGGCAAGAACCTGCTGTCTGTAGATACATTGTGGGGAATACACTGTAAATTAGGCAAGAACCTCTTGTCTGTAGATGTATTGCAGGGAAAATACTGTTACGCAAGTACCTGTTGTCTGTAGATGCGTTGCGGGGAATACACTGCCAGTTCTCGGTGAGGTTCTCCCCTGGGTGTAGACAACAGCATCATTACCACAGCATCAACAGCATTCTCTGCAGTGAAGGATCCGAGTGCTGCTACAACATCTTCCTTGTGCAGCAAATCCTGCAACATAACACACCACAGTGACCAGTCCTAGTATCCACAGTAACCAGCCCTGGCATAACCCACCACAATAACCAGCCCTGGCATAACCCACTACAGTAACCAGCCCTGGCGTCACACCACAGTAACAGGCCCTAGCATCCACAGTAACAGGCCATGGCATCCACAGTAACAGGCCCTGGCATCAAACCACAATAACAGGCCCTGGCATCACACCACAGTAACAGGCCCTGGCATCACACCACAGTAACAGGCCCTGGCATCAAACCACAGTAACAGGCCCTGGCATCACACCACAGTAACAGGCCCTGGCATCACACCACAATAACCAGTCCTAGCATCACACCACAATAACCAGTCCTAGCATCACACCACAATAACCAGCCCTGGCATCACACCACAGTAACCAGTCCTGGCATCACACCACAATAACCAGTCCTAGCATCACACCACAATAACCAGTCCTAGCATCACACCACAATAACCAGCCCTGGCATCACACCACAGTAACCAGCCCTGGCATCACACCACAGTAACCAGTCCTTGCATCACACCACAATAACAGGCCCTGGCATCACACCACAGTAACAGGCCCTGGCATCCACAGTAACAGGTCCTGGCATCACACCACAGTAACAGGCCCTGGCATCAAACCACAGTAACAGGCCCTGGCATCACACCACAATAACCAGTCCTATCATCACACCACAATAACCAGCCCTGGCATCCACAGTAACAGGCCCTGGCATCACACCACAGTAACAGGCCCTGGCATCCACAGTAACAGGTCCTGGCATAACACCACAATAACAGGCCCTGGCATCAAACCACAGTAACAGGCCCTGGCATCCACAGTAACAGGCCCTGGCATCACACCACAGTAACCAGCCCTGGCATCACACCACAATAACAGGCCCGGCATCAACAGTAACAGGCCCTAGCATCACACCACAGTAACCAGCCCTGGCATCCACAGTAACAGGCCCGGCATCCACAGTAACAGGCCCTGGCATCACACCACAGTAACCAGCCCTGGCATCCACAGTATATTTGTCATGGTAGTAACAGTGCAGGTGTCCATGTCATGGTTGTAACAGTGACCTACTACAATGAAGGTGTCCATGTCATGGTTGTAACAGTGACCTACTACAATGAAGGTGTCCATGTCATGGTTGTAACAGTGGCCTACTACAGTGAAGGTGTCCATGTCATGGTTGTAACAGTGGCCTATTATAGTCAAGGTGTCCATGTCGTGGTTGTAACAGTGACCTACCACAATGAAAGTGTCCATGTCATGGTTGTAACAGTGACCTACTACAGTGAAGGTGTCCATGTCATGGTTGTAACAGTGACCTACTACAGTGGAGGTGTCCATGTCATGGTTGTAACAGTGGGCTACTACAGTGAAGGTGTGTGTGTCTTGGTTGTAACAGTGACCTACTACAATGAAGGTGTCCATGTCATGGTTGTAACAGTGGCCTAGTACAGTGAAGGTGTCCATGTCATGGTTGTAACAGTGGCCTACTACAGTGAAGGTGTCCATGTCATGGTTGTAACAGTGACCTACTACAATGTAGGTGTCCATGTCATGTTTGTAACAGTGGCCTACTTCAGTGAAGGTGTCCATGTCATGGTTGTAACAGTGACCAACTACAATAATGGTGTCAATGTCATGGTTGTAACAGTTGCCTACTACAGTGAAGGTGTCCATGTCATGGTTGTAACAGTGACCTACTACAATGAAGGTGTCCATGTCATGGTTGTAACAGTGACCTACTACAATGAAGGTGTCCATGTCACGGTTGTAACAGTGACCTACTACAATGAAGGTGTCCATGTCATGGTTGTAACAGTGGACTACTACAATGAAGGTGTCCATGTCGTGGTTGTAACAGTGACCTAATACAATGAAGGTGTCCATGTCATGGTTGTAACAGTGACCTACTACAATGAAGGTGTCCATGTCATGGTTGTAACAGTGGCCAACTACAATGAAGGTGTCCATGTCATGGTTGTAACAGTGACCTACTACAATGAAGGTGTCCATGTCATGGTTGTAACAGTGACCAACTACAATGAAGGTGTCCATGGCATGGTTGTAACAGTGACCTACTACAATGAAGGTGTCCATGTCATGGTTGTAACAGTGACCTACTACAATGAAGGTGTCCATGTCATGGTTGTAACAGTGGCCTACTACAGTGAAGGTGTCCATGTCATGGTTATAACAGTGGCCTATTATAGTGAAGGTGTTCATGTCATGGTTGTTACAGTGGCCTACTACAATGAAGGTGTCCATGTCATGGTTGTAACAGTGGCCTACTACAGTGAAGGTGTCCATGTCATGGTTGTAACAGTGGCCTACTACAATGAAGGTGTCCATGTCATGGTTGTAACAGTGACCTACTACAATGAAGGTGTCCATGTCATGGTTGTAACAGTGGCCTACTACAGTGAAGGTGTGTGTGTCTTGGTTGTAACAGTGACCTACTACAATGAAGGTGTCCATGTCATGGTTGTAACAGTGGCCTACTACAGTGAAGGTGTGTGTGTCTTGGTTGTAACAGTGGCCTACTACAGTGAAGGTGTCCATGTCATGGTTGTAACAGTGGCCTACTACAATGAAGGTGTCCATGTCATGGTTGTAACAGTGACCTACTACAATGAAGGTGTCCATATCATGGTTGTAACAGTGGCCTACAACAATGAAGGTGTCCATGTCATGGTTGTAACAGTGGCCTACTACAGTGAAGGTGTCCATGTCATGGTTGTAACAGTGACCTACTACAATGAAGGTGTCCATGTCATGGTTGTAACAGTGGTCTACAACAGTGAAGGTGCCCATGTCATGGTTGTAACAGTGGTCTACAACAGTGAAGGTGTCAATGTCATGGTTGTAACAGTGACCTACTACAGTGAAGGTGTGTGTGTCTTGGTTGTAACAGTGGCCTACAACAGTGACGGTGTGTGTGTCTTGGTTGTAACAGTGGCCTACTTGAGTGAAGGTGTCCATGTCATGGTTGTAACAGTGGCCTATTATAGTGAAGGTGTCCATGTCATGGTTGTAACAGTGGCCTAATACAGTGAAGGTGTCCATGTCATGGTTGTAACAGTGACCTACTACAATGAAGGTGTCCATATCATGGTTGTAACAGTGGCCTACAACAATGAAGGTGTCCATGTCATGGTTGTAACAGTGGCCTACTACAGTGAAGGTGTCCATGTCATGGTTGTAACAGTGACCTACTACAATGAAGGTGTCCATGTCATGGTTGTAACAGTGGCCTACTACAGTGAAGGTGTGTGTGTCTTGCTTGTAACAGTGACCTACTACAATGAAGGTGTGTGTGTCTTGGTTGTAACAGTGGCCTACTTGAGTGAAGGTGTCCATGTCATGGTTGTAACAGTGGCCTACTACAATGAAGGTGTCCATGTCATGGTTGTAACGGTGGCCTACTACAGTGAAGGTGTCCATGTCATGCTTGTAACAGTGACCTACTACAATGAAGGTGTCCATGTCATGGTTGTAACAGTGACCTACTACAATGAAGGTGTCCATGTCATGGTTGTAACAGTGACCTACTACAATGAAGGTGTGTGTGTTTTAGTTGTAACAGTGGCCTACAACAGTGAAGGTGTGTGTGTCTTGGTTGTAACAGTGGCCTACTACAGTGAAGGGGTGTGTGTCTTCGTTGTAACAGTGGCCTACTACAGTGAAGGTGTCCATGTCATGGTTGTAACAGTGGCCTACAACAATGAAGGTGTCAATGTCATGGTTGTAACAGTGACCTACTACAGTGAAGGTGTGTGTGTCTTGGTTGTAAGAGTGGACTACAACAGTGAAGGTGTGTGTGTCTTGGTTGTAACAGTGGCCTACTTGAGTGAAGGTGTCCATGTCATGGTTGTAACAGTGGCCTATTATAGTGAACGTGTCCATGTCATGGTTGTAACAGTGGCCTACTACAGTGAAGGTGTCCATGTCATGGTTGTAACAGTGACCTACTACAATGAAGGTGTCCATGTCATGGTTGTAACAGTGGCCTACTACAATGAAGGTGTCCATGTCATGGTTGTAACAGTGACCTACAACAATGAAGGTGTCCATGTCATGGTTGTCACAGTGACCTACTACAATGAAGGTGTCCATGTCACGGTTGTAACAGTGACCTACTACAGTGAAGGTGTCCATGTCATGGTTGTAACAGTGGCCTACTACAATGAAGGTGTCCATGTCATGGTTGTAACAGTGACCTACTACAATGAAGGTGTCCATGTCATGGTTGTAACAGTGACCTACTACAATGAAGGTGTCCATGGCATGGTTGTAACAGTGACCTATTACAATGAAGGTGTCCATGTCACGGTTGTAACAGTGACCTACTACAATGAAGGTGTCCATGTCATGGTTGTAACAGTGTCCTACTACAGTGAAGGTGTGTGTGTCATGGTTGTAACAGTGGCCTACTACAATGAAGGTGTCCATGTCATGGTTGTAACAGTGGCCTAGTACAATGAAGGTGTCCATGTCATGGTTGTAACAGTGACCTACTACAATGAAGGTGTCCATGTCATGGTTGTAACAGTGGCCTACTACAGTGAAGGTGTCCATGTCATGGTTGTAACAGTGGCCTCTTATAGTCAAGGTGTCCATGTCGTGGTTGTAACAGTGACCTACTACAATGAAGGTGTCCATGTCATGGTTGTAACAGTGTCCTACTACAGTGAAGGTGTCCTTGTCATGGTTGTAACAGTGGCCTAGTACAATGAAGGTGTCCATGTCATGGTTGTAACAGTGACCTACTACAATGAAGGTGTCCATGTCATGGTTGTAACAGTGGCCTACTACAGTGAAGTTGTCCATGTCCTGGTTGTAACAGTGACCCACTACAATGAAGGTGTCCATGTCATGGTTGTAACAGTGGCCTACTACAGTGAAGGTGTCAATGTCATCGTTGTTACAGTGGCCTACTACAGTGAAGGTGTTCATGTCATGGTTGTAACAGTGGCCTACTACAGTGAAGGTGTTCATGTCATGGTTGTAACAGTGGCCTATTATAGTGAAGGTGTCCATATCGTGGTTGTAACAGTGACCTACTACAATGAAGGTGTTCATGTCATGGTTGTCACAGTGTCCTATTACAGTGAAGGTGTGTGTGTCATGGTTGTAACAGTGGCCTACTACAATGAAGGTGTCCATGTCATGGTTGTAACAGTGACCTACTACAATGAAGGTGTCCATGTCATGGTTGTAACAGTGGCCTACTACAGTGAAGGTGTGTGTGTCTTGGTTGTAACAATGGCCTACTACAGTGAAGGTGTCCATGTCATGGTTGTAACAGTGGCCTACAACAATGAAGGTGTCCATGTCATGGTTGTAACAGTGTCCTACTACAGTGAAGGTGTCCATGTCATGGTTCTAACAGTGACCTACTACAATGAAGATGTCCATGTCATGGTTGTAACAGTGACCTACTACAGTGAAGGTGTCCATGTCATGGTTGTAACAGTGACCTACTACAGTGGAGGTGTCCATGTCATGGTTGTAACAGTGGGCTACTACAGTGAAGGTGTGTGTGTCTTGGTTGTAACAGTGACCTACTACAATGAAGGTGTCCATGTCATGGTTGTAACAGTGGCCTACTACAGTGAAGGTGTCCATGTCATGGTTGTAACAGTGGCCTACTACAGTGAAGGTGTCCATGTCATGGTTGTAACAGTGACCTACTACAATGAAGGTGTCCATGTCATGGTTGTAACAGTGGCCTACTTCAGTGAAGGTGTCCATGTCATGGTTGTAACAGTGACCAACTACAATAATGGTGTCAATGTCATGGTTGTAACAGTGACCTACTACAATGAAGGTGTCCTTGTCATGGTTGTAACAGTGACCTACTACAATGAAGGTGTCCATGTCACGGTTGTAACAGTGACCTACTACAATGAAGGTGTCCATGTCATGGTTGTAACAGTGGACTACTACAATGAAGGTGTCCATGTCATGGTTGTAACAGTGACCTACTACAATGAAGGTGTCCATGTCATGGTTGTAACAGTGACCTACTACAATGAAGTAGTCCATGTCATGGTTGTAACAGTGGCCTACTACAGTGAAGGTGTGTGTGTCATGGTTGTAACAGTGGCCTACAACAATGAAGGTGTCCATGTCATGGTTAAAACAGTGACCTACTACAATGAAGGTGTCCATGTCATGGTTGTAACAGTGGCCTACTACAGTGAAGGTGTGTGTGTCTTGCTTGTAACAGTGGCCTACTACAGTGAAGGTGTCCATGTCATGGTTGTAACAGTGGCCTACTACAATGAAGGTGTCCATGTCATGGTTGTAACAGTGACCTACTACAGTGAAGGTGTCCATGTCATGGTTCTAACAGTGACCTACTACAATGAAGGTGTCCATGTCATGGTTGTAACAGTGGCCTACTACAGTGAAGGTGTGTGTGTCTTGGTTGTAACAGTGACCTACTACAATGAAGGTGTGTGTGTCTTGGTTGTAACAGTGGCCTACTTGAGTGAAGGTGTCCATGTCATGGTTGTAACAGTGGCCTACTACAATGAAGGTGTCCTTGTCATGGTTGTAACGGTGGCCTACTACAGTGAAGGTGTCCATGTCATGCTTGTAACAGTGACCTACTACAATGAAGGTGTCCATGTCATGGTTGTAACAGTGACCTACTACAATGAAGGTGTCCATGTCATGGTTGTAACAGTGACCTACTACAATGAAGGTGTGTGTGTTTTAGTTGTAACAGTGGCCTACAACAGTGAAGGTGTGTGTGTCTTGGTTGTAACAGTGGCCTACTACAGTGAAGGGGTGTGTGTCTTCGTTGTAACAGTGGCCTACTACAGTGAAGGTGTCCATGTCATGGTTGTAACAGTGGTCTACAACAGTGAAGGTGCCCATGTCATGGTTGTAACAGTGGTCTACAACAGTGAAGGTGTCAATGTCATGGTTGTAACAGTGACCTACTACAGTGAAGGTGTGTGTGTCTTGGTTGTAAGAGTGGCCTACAACAGTGAAGGTGTGTGTGTCTTGGTTGTAACAGTGGCCTACTTGAGTGAAGGTGTCCATGTCATGGTTGTAACAGTGGCCTATTATAGTGAACGTGTCCATGTCATGGTTGTAACAGTGGCCTACTACAGTGAAGGTGTCCATGTCATGGTTGTGACAGTGGCCTACAACAATGAAGGTGTCCATGTCATGGTTGTAACAGTGTCCTACTACAGTGAAGGTGTCCATGTCATGGTTCTAACAGTGACCTACTACAATGAAGATGTCCATGTCATGGTTGTAACAGTGACCTACTACAGTGAAGGTGTCCATGTCATGGTTGTAACAGTGACCTACTACAGTGGAGGTGTCCATGTCATGGTTGTAACAGTGGGCTACTACAGTGAAGGTGTGTGTGTCTTGGTTGTAACAGTGACCTACTACAATGAAGGTGTCCATGTCATGGTTGTAACAGTGGCCTACTACAGTGAAGGTGTCCATGTCATGGTTGTAACAGTGGCCTACTACAGTGAAGGTGTCCATGTCATGGTTGTAACAGTGACCTACTACAATGAAGGTGTCCATGTCATGGTTGTAACAGTGGCCTACTTCAGTGAAGGTGTCCATGTCATGGTTGTAACAGTGACCAACTACAATAATGGTGTCAATGTCATGGTTGTAACAGTGACCTACTACAATGAAGGTGTCCTTGTCATGGTTGTAACAGTGACCTACTACAATGAAGGTGTCCATGTCACGGTTGTAACAGTGACCTACTACAATGAAGGTGTCCATGTCATGGTTGTAACAGTGGACTACTACAATGAAGGTGTCCATGTCATGGTTGTAACAGTGACCTACTACAATGAAGGTGTCCATGTCATGGTTGTAACAGTGACCTACTACAATGAAGTAGTCCATGTCATGGTTGTAACAGTGGCCTACTACAGTGAAGGTGTGTGTGTCATGGTTGTAACAGTGGCCTACAACAATGAAGGTGTCCATGTCATGGTTAAAACAGTGACCTACTACAATGAAGGTGTCCATGTCATGGTTGTAACAGTGGCCTACTACAGTGAAGGTGTGTGTGTCTTGCTTGTAACAGTGGCCTACTACAGTGAAGGTGTCCATGTCATGGTTGTAACAGTGGCCTACTACAATGAAGGTGTCCATGTCATGGTTGTAACAGTGACCTACTACAGTGAAGGTGTCCATGTCATGGTTCTAACAGTGACCTACTACAATGAAGGTGTCCATGTCATGGTTGTAACAGTGGCCTACTACAGTGAAGGTGTGTGTGTCTTGGTTGTAACAGTGACCTACTACAATGAAGGTGTGTGTGTCTTGGTTGTAACAGTGGCCTACTTGAGTGAAGGTGTCCATGTCATGGTTGTAACAGTGGCCTACTACAATGAAGGTGTCCTTGTCATGGTTGTAACGGTGGCCTACTACAGTGAAGGTGTCCATGTCATGCTTGTAACAGTGACCTACTACAATGAAGGTGTCCATGTCATGGTTGTAACAGTGACCTACTACAATGAAGGTGTCCATGTCATGGTTGTAACAGTGACCTACTACAATGAAGGTGTGTGTGTTTTAGTTGTAACAGTGGCCTACAACAGTGAAGGTGTGTGTGTCTTGGTTGTAACAGTGGCCTACTACAGTGAAGGGGTGTGTGTCTTCGTTGTAACAGTGGCCTACTACAGTGAAGGTGTCCATGTCATGGTTGTAACAGTGGTCTACAACAGTGAAGGTGCCCATGTCATGGTTGTAACAGTGGTCTACAACAGTGAAGGTGTCAATGTCATGGTTGTAACAGTGACCTACTACAGTGAAGGTGTGTGTGTCTTGGTTGTAAGAGTGGCCTACAACAGTGAAGGTGTGTGTGTCTTGGTTGTAACAGTGGCCTACTTGAGTGAAGGTGTCCATGTCATGGTTGTAACAGTGGCCTATTATAGTGAACGTGTCCATGTCATGGTTGTAACAGTGGCCTACTACAGTGAAGGTGTCCATGTCATGGTTGTGACAGTGACCTACTACAATGAAGGTGTCCATGTCATGGTTGTAACAGTGGCCTACTACAATGAAGGTGTCCATGTCATGGTTGTAACAGTGGCCTACAACAATGAAGGTGTCCATGTCATGGTTGTAACAGTGGCCTACTACAGTGAAGGTGGGTGTGTCTTGGTTGTAACAGTGGCCTACAACATTGAAGGTGGGTGTGTCTTGGTTGTAACACTGGCCTACAACAGTGAAGGTGTGTGTGTCTTGGTTGTAACAGTGGCCTCCTACAGTGAAGGTGTCCATGTCATGGTTGTAACAGTGGCCTACTACAATGAAGGTGTCCATGTCATGGTTGTAACAGTGGCCTACTACAATGAAGGTGTCCATGTCATGGTTGTAACAGTGGCCTACTACAATGAAGGTGTCAATGTCATGGTTGTAACATTGACCTACTACAATGAAGGTGTCCATGTCATGGTTGTAACAGTGACCAACTACAATAAAGGTGTTCATTTCATGGTTGTAACAGTGACCTACTACAGTGAAGGTGTGTGTGTCTTGGTTGTAACAGTGGCCTACTACAGTGAAGGTGTGTGTGTCTTGGATGTAACAGTGGCCTACAACAGTGATGGTGTGTGTGTCTTGGTTGTAGCAGTTGCCTGCTACATTGAAGGTGTCCATGTCATGGTTGTTACAGTGGCCTACTACAATGAAGGTGTCCATGTCATGGTTGTAACAGTGGCCTACTACAGTGAAGGTGTCCATGTCATGGTTGTAACAGTGACCTACTACAATGAAGGTGTCCATGTCATGGTTGTAACAGTGGCCTACTACAATGCAGGTGTGTGTGTCTTGGTTGTAACAGTGGCCTACAACATTGAAAGTGTGTGTGTCTTGGTTGTAACAGTGGCCTACAACAGTGAAGGTGTCCATGTCATGGTTGTAACAGTGGCCTACTACAGTGAAGGTGTCCATGTCATGGTTGTAACAGTGACCTACTATAATGAAGGTGTCCATGTCATGGTTGTAGCAGTGGCCTACTACAGTGAACGTGTCCATGTCATGGTTGTAACAGTGACCTACTACAATGAAGGTGTCCATGTCATGGTTGTAACAGTGGCCTACTACAGTGAAGGTGTCAATGTCATCGTTGTTATAGTGGCCTACTACAGTGAAGGTGTCTATGTCATGGTTGTAACAGTGACCTACTACAGTGAAGGTGTCAATGTCATCGTTGTTACAGTGGCCTACTACAATGAAGGTGTCCATGTCATGGTTGTCACAGTGACCTACTACAATGAAGGTGTCCATGTCATGGTTGTAACAGTGGCCTACTACAGTGAAGGTGTGTGTGTCTTGGTTGTAACAGTGGCCTACAACAGTGACGGTGTGTGTGTCTTGGTTGTAACAGTGGCCTACTACAGTGAAGGTGTCCATGTCATGGTTGTAACAGTGGCCCACAACGTTGAAGGTGTCCATGTCATGGTTGTAACAGTGGCCTACTTCAGTGAAGATGTCCATGTCATGGTTGTAAAAGTGACCTACTACAGTGTGTCTTGGTTGTAACAGTGACCTACTACAGTGAAGGTGTGGGTGTCTTGGTTGTAACAGTGGCCTACAACAGTGATGGTGTGTGTGTCTTGGTTGTAACAGTGGCCTACTACAGTGAAGGTGTCCATGTCATGGTTGTAACAGTGGCCTACAACAATGAAGGTGTCCATGTCATGGTTGTAACAGTGGCCTATTATAGCGAAGGTGTCCATGTCATGGTTGTAACAGTGGCCTACTACAATGAAGGTGTCCATGTCATGGTTGTAACAGTGACCTACTACAATGAAGGTGTCCATGTCATGGTTGTAACAGTGGCCTTCTACAATGAAGGTGTGTGTGTCTTGGTTGTAACAGTGGCCTACAACATTGAAAGTGTGTGTGTCTTGGTTGTAACAGTGGCCTACAACAGTGAAGGTGTGTGTGTCTTGGTTGTAACAGTGGCCTACTACAGTGAAGGTGTCCATGTCATGGTTGAAACAGTGGCCTACAACAATGAAGGTGTCCATGTCATGGTTGTAACAGTGGCCTACAACGTTGAAGGTGTCCATGTCATGGTTGTAACAGTGGCCTACTACAGTGAAGGTGTCCATGTCATGGTTGTAACAGTGACCTACTACAGTGAAGGTGTGTGTGTCTTGGTTGTAACAGTGGCCTACAACATTGAAAGTGTGTGTGTCTTGGTTGTAACAGTGGCCTACAACAGTGAAGGGGTGTGTGTCTTGGTTGTAACAGTGGCCTACAACAGTGAAGGTGTCCATGTCATGGTTTTAACAGTGGCCTACAACAATGAAGGTGTCCATGTCATGGTTGTAACAGTGGCCTACAACGTTGAAGGTGTCCATGTCATGGTTGTAACAGTGGCCTACTACAGTGAAGGTGTCCATGTCATGGTTGTAACAGTGACCTACTATAATGAAGGTGTCCATGTCATGGTTGTAACAGTGACCTACTACAATGAAGATGTCAATGTCATGGTTGTAACAGTGGCCTACTACAGTGAAGGTGTGTGTGTCTTGGTTGTAACAGTGCCCTACAACATTGAAAGTGTGTGTGTCTTGGTTGTAACAGTGGCCTACAACAGTGAAGGTGTGTGTGTCTTGGTTGTAACAGTGGCCTACTACAGTGAAGATGTCCATGCCATGGTTCTAACAGTGGCCCACAACATTGAAGGTGTCCATGTCATGGTTGTAACAGTGGCCTACTACAGTGAAGGTGTCCATGTCATGGTTGTAACAGTGACCTACTACAGTGAAGGTGTGTGTGTCTTGGTTGTAACAGTGGCCTACTACAGTGAAGGTGTGTGTGTCTTGGTTGTAACAGTGGCCTACAACAGTGATGGTGTGTGTGTCTTGGTTGTAACAGTGGCCTACTACAGTGAAGGTGTCCATGTCATGGTTGTAACAGTGGCCTACAACAATGAAGGTGTCCATGTCATGGTTGTAACAGTGGCCTACTATAGCGAAGGTGTCCATGTCATGGTTGTAACAGTGGCCTACTACAGTGAAGGTGTCCATGTCATGGTTATAACAGTGGCCTACTACAGTGAAGGTGTCCATGTCATGGTTGTAACAGTGACCTACTACAATGAAGGTGTCCATGTCATGGTTGTAACATTGACCTACTACAATGAAGGTGTCCATGACATGGTTGTAACAGTGGTCTACTACAGTGAAGGTGTGTGTGTCTTGGTTGTAACAGTGGCCTACAACAATGAAGGTGTCCATGTCATGGTTGTAACAGTGGCCTACTACAATGAAGGTGTCCATGTCAAGGTTGTAACAGTGCTCTACTACAGTGAAGGTGTGTGTGTCTTGGTTGTAACAGTGGCCTATAACAATGAAGGTGTCCATGTCATGGTTGTAACAGTGGCCTACTACAATGAAAGTTTCCATGTCATGGTTGTAACAGTGCTCTACTACAGTGAAGGTGTCCATGTCATGGTTGTAACAGTGACCTACTATAATGAAGGTGTCCATGTCATGGTTGTAACAGTGACCTACTACAATGAAGGTGTCCATGTCATGGTTGTAACAGTGACCTACTACAATGAAGGTGTCCATGTCATGGTTGTAACAGTGGCCTACAACATTGAAAGTGTGCGTGTCTTGGTTGTAGCAGTGGCCTACAACAGTGAAGGTGTGTGTGTCTTGGTTTTAACAGTGGCCTACTACAGTGAAGGTGTCCATGTCATGGTTGTAACAGTGGCCTACTACAATGAAAGTTTCCATGTCATGGTTGTAACAGTGCTCTACTACAGTGAAGGTGTCCATGTCATGGTTGTAACAGTGACCTACTATAATGAAGGTGTCCATGTCATGGTTGTAACAGTGACCTACTACAATGAAGGTGTCCATGTCATGGTTGTAACAGTGACCTACTACAATGAAGGTGTCCATGTCATGGTTGTAACAGTGGCCTACAACATTGAAAGTGTGCGTGTCTTGGTTGTAGCAGTGGCCTACAACAGTGAAGGTGTGTGTGTCTTGGTTTTAACAGTGGCCTACTACAGTGAAGGTGTCCATGTCATGGTTGTAACAGTGGCCTACAAGGTTCAAGGTGTCCATGTCATGGTTGTAACAGTGACCTACTATAATGAAGATGTCCATGTCATGGTTGTAACAGTGGCCTACAACAGTGAAGATGTGTGTGTCTTGGTTGTAACAGTGGCCTACTACAGTGAAGGTGTCCATGTCATGGTTGTAACAGTGACCTACTACAGTGAAGGTGTGTGTGTCTTGGTTGTAACAGTGGCCTACTACAGTGAAGGTGTGTGTGTCTTGGTTGTAACAGTGGCCTTCAACAGTGATGGTGTGTGTGTCTTGGTTGTAACAGTGGCCTACTACAGTGAAGGTGTCTATGTGATGGTTGTAACAGTGGCCTACAACAATGAAGGTGTCCATGTCATGGTTGTAACAGTGGCCTACTATAGCGAAGGTGTCCATGTCATGGTTGTAACAGTGGCCTACTACAGTGAAGGTGTCCATGTCATGGTTGTAACAGTGACCTACTACAATGAAGGTGTCCATGTCATGGTTGTATCATTGACCTACTACAATGAAGGTGTCCATGTCATGGTTGTAACAGTGGTCAACTACAGTGAAGGTGTGTATGTCTTGGTTGTAACAGTGGCCTACAACAATGAACGTGTGCATGTCATGGTTGTAACAGTGGCCTACTAAAATGAAGGTGTCCATGTCATGGTGGTAACAGTGCTCTACTACAGTGAAGGTGAGTGTGTCTTGGTTGTAACAGTGGCCGACAACAATGAAGGTGTCCATGTCATGGTTGTAACAGTGGCCAACTACAGTGAAGGTGTCCATGTCATGGTTGTAACAGTGACCTACTATAATGAAGGTGTCCATGTCATGGTTGTAACAGTGACCTACTACAGTGAAGGTGTCCATGTCAAGGTTGTAACAGTGGCCTACTACAGTCAAGGTGTGTGTCTCTTGGTTGTAACAGTGGCCTACAACATTGAAAGTGTGTATGTCTTGGTTGTAACAGTGGCCTACAACAGTGATGGTGTGTGTGTCTTGGTTGTAACAGTGGCCTACTACAGTGAAGGTGTCCATGTCATGGTTGTAACAGTGGCCTACAACAATGAAGGTGTCCATGTCATGGTTGTAACAGTGGCCTACTATAGCGAAGGTGTCCATGTCATGGTTGTAACAGTGGCCTACAACAGTGAAGGTGTCCATGTCATGGTTATAACAGTGGCCTACTACAGTGAAGGTGTCCATGTCATGGTTGTAACAGTGACCTACTACAATGAAGGTGTCCATGTCATGGTTGTAACAGTGACCTACTACAATGAAGGTGTCCATGTCATGGTTTGTTACAGTGGTCTACTACAGTGAAGGTGTGTGTGTCTTGGTTGTAACAGTGGCCTACAACAATGAAGGTGTCCATGTCATGGTTGTAACAGTGGCCTACTACAATGAAGGTGTCCATGTCATGGTTGTAACAGTGCTCTACTACAGTGAAGGTGTGTGTGTCTTGGTTGTAACAGTGGCCTACAACAATGAAGGTGTCCATGTCATGGTTGTAACAGTGGCCTACTACAATGAAAGTGTCCATGTCATGGTTGTAACAGTGCTCTACTACAGTGAAGGTGTCCATGTCATGGTTGTAACAGTGACCTACTATAATGAAGGTGTCCATGTCATGGTTGTAACAGTGGCCTACTACAATGAAAGTGTCCATGTCATGGTTGTAACAGTGCTCTACTACAGTGAAGGTGTCCATGTCATGGTTGTAACAGTGACCTACTATAATGAAGGTGTCCATGTCATGGTTGTAACAGTGGCCTACTACAGTGAAGGTGTGTGTCTCTTGGTTGTAACAGTGGCCTACAACATTGAAAGTGTGCGTGTCTTGGTTGTAGCAGTGGCCTACAACAGTGAAGGTGTGTGTGTCTTGGTTTTAACAGTGGCCTACTACAGTGAAGGTGTCCATGTCATGGTTGTAACAGTGGCCTACAACGTTCAAGGTGTCCATGTCATGGTTGTAACAGTGACCTACTATAATGAAGATGTCCATGTCATGGTTGTAACAGTGGCCTACAACAGTGAAGGTGTGTGTGTCTTGGTTGTAACAGTGGCCTACTACAGTGAAGGTGTCCATGTCATGGTTGTAACAGTGACCTACTACAGTGAAGGTGTGTGTGTCTTGGTTGTAACAGTGGCCTACAACAGTGAAGGTGTGTGTGTCTTGGTTGTAACAGTGGCCTTCAACAGTGATGGTGTGTGTGTCTTGGTTGTAACAGTGGCCTACTACAGTGAAGGTGTCTATGTGATGGTTGTAACAGTGGCCTACAACAATGAAGGTGTCCATGTCATGGTTGTAACAGTGGCCTACTATAGCGAAGGTGTCCATGTCATGGTTGTAACAGTGGCCTACTACAGTGAAGGTGTCCATGTCATGGTTATAACAGTGGCCTACTACAGTGAAGGTGTCCATGTCATGGTTGTAACAGTGACCTACTACAATGAAGGTGTCCATGTCATGGTTGTAACAGTGACCTACTACAATGAAGGTGTCCATGTCATGGTTGTAACATTGACCTACTACAATGAAGGTGTCCATGTCATGGTTGTAACAGTGGTCTACAACAGTGATGGTGTGTGTGTCTTGGTTGTAACAGTGACCTACTACAGTGAAGGTGTGTGTGTCTTGGTTGTAACAGTGGTCTACCACAATGAAGGTGTCCATGTCATGGTTGTAACAGTGGCCTACTACAGTGAAGGTGTCCATGTCATGGTTGTAACAGTGGCCTACTACAATGAAGGTGTCCATGTCATGGTTGTAACGGTGACCTACTACAATGAAGGTGTCCATGTCATGGTTGTAACAGTGGCCTACTACAATGAAGGTGTCCATGTCATGGTTGTAACAGTGACGAACTACAATAAAGGTGTCCATGTCATGGTTGTAACAGTGGCCTACAACAATGAAGGTGTCCATGTCATGGTTGTAACAGTGGCCTACAACGTTCAAGGTGTCCATGTCATGGTTGTAACAGTGACCTACTACAATGAAGGTGTCCATGTCATGGTTGTAACAGTGCTCTACTACAGTGAAGGTGTGTGTGTCTTGGTTGTAACAGTGGCCTACAACAATGAAGGTGTCCATGTCATGGTTGTAACAGTGGCCTACTACAATGAAAGTGTCCATGTCATGGTTGTAACAGTGCTCTACTACAGTGAAGGTGTCCATGTCATGGTTGTAACAGTGACCTACTATAATGAAGGTGTCCATGTCATGGTTGTAACAGTGACCTACTACAATGAAGGTGTCCATGTCATGGTTGTAACAGTGGCCTACTACAGTGAAGGTGTGTGTCTCTTGGTTGTAACAGTGGCCTACAACATTGAAAGTGTGCGTGTCTTGGTTGTAGCAGTGGCCTACAACAGTGAAGGTGTGTGTGTCTTGGTTTTAACAGTGGCCTACTATAATGAAGATGTCCATGTCATGGTTGTAACAGTGGCCTACAACAGTGAAGGTGTGTGTGTCTTGGTTGTAACAGTGGCCTACTACAGTGAAGGTGTCCATGTCATGGTTGTAACAGTGACCTACTACAGTGAAGGTGTGTGTGTCTTGGTTGTAACAGTGGCCTACAACAGTGAAGGTGTGTGTGTCTTGGTTGTAACAGTGGCCTTCAACAGTGATGGTGTGTGTGTCTTGGTTGTAACAGTGGCCTACTACAGTGAAGGTGTCTATGTGATGGTTGTAACAGTGGCCTACAACAATGAAGGTGTCCATGTCATGGTTGTAACAGTGGCCTACTATAGCGAAGGTGTCCATGTCATGGTTGTAACAGTGGCCTACTACAGTGAAGGTGTCCATGTCATGGTTATAACAGTGGCCTACTACAGTGAAGGTGTCCATGTCATGGTTGTAACAGTGACCTACTACAATGAAGGTGTCCATGTCATGGTTGTAACATTGACCTACTACAATGAAGGTGTCCATGTCATGGTTGTAACAGTGCTCTACTACAGTGAAGGTGTCCATGTCATGGTTGTAACAGTGACCTACTATAATGAAGGTGTCCATGTCATGGTTGTAACAGTGACCTACTACAATGAAGGTGTCCATGTCATGGTTGTAACAGTGGCCTACTACAGTGAAGGTGTGTGTCTCTTGGTTGTAACAGTGGCCTACAACATTGAAAGTGTGCGTGTCTTGGTTGTAGCAGTGGCCTACAACAGTGAAGGTGTGTGTGTCTTGGTTTTAACAGTGGCCTACTACAGTGAAGGTGTCCATGTCATGGTTGTAACAGTGGCCTACAACGTTCAAGGTGTCCATGTCATGGTTGTAACAGTGACCTACTATAATGAAGATGTCCATGTCATGGTTGTAACAGTGCTCTACTACAGTGAAGGTGTCCATGTCATGGTTGTAACAGTGACCTACTATAATGAAGGTGTCCATGTCATGGTTGTAACAGTGGCCTACTACAATGAAAGTGTCCATGTCATGGTTGTAACAGTGCTCTACTACAGTGAAGGTGTCCATGTCATGGTTGTAACAGTGACCTACTATAATGAAGGTGTCCATGTCATGGTTGTAACAGTGGCCTACAACAGTGAAGGTGTGTGTGTCTTGGTTGTAACAGTGGCCTACTACAGTGAAGGTGTCCATGTCATGGTTGTAACAGTGACCTACTACAGTGAAGGTGTGTGTGTCTTGGTTGTAACAGTGGCCTACAACAGTGAAGGTGTGTGTGTCTTGGTTGTAACAGTGGCCTTCAACAGTGATGGTGTGTGTGTCTTGGTTGTAACAGTGGCCTACTACAGTGAAGGTGTCTATGTGATGGTTGTAACAGTGGCCTACAACAATGAAGGTGTCCATGTCATGGTTGTAACAGTGGCCTACTATAGCGAAGGTGTCCATGTCATGGTTGTAACAGTGGCCTACTACAGTGAAGGTGTCCATGTCATGGTTATAACAGTGGCCTACTACAGTGAAGGTGTCCATGTCATGGTTGTAACAGTGACCTACTACAATGAAGGTGTCTATGTCATGGTTGTAACATTGACCTACTACAATGAAGGTGTCCATGTCATGGTTGTAACAGTGGTCTACAACAGTGATGGTGTGTGTGTCTTGGTTGTAACAGTGACCTACTACAGTGAAGGTGTGTGTGTCTTGGTTGTAACAGTGGTCTACCACAATGAAGGTGTCCATGTCATGGTTGTAACAGTGGCCTACTACAGTGAAGGTGTCCATGTCATGGTTGTAACAGTGGCCTACTACAATGAAGGTGTCCATGTCATGGTTGTAACGGTGACCTACTACAATGAAGGTGTCCATGTCATGGTTGTAACAGTGGCCTACTACAATGAAGGTGTCCATGTCATGGTTGTAACAGTGACGAACTACAATAAAGGTGTCCATGTTATGGTTGTAACAGTGGCCTACAACAATGAAGGTGTCCATGTCATGGTTGTAACAGTGGCCTATTATAGTGAAGGTGTCCATGTCATGGTTGTAACAGTGACCTACTACAGTGAAGGTGTCCATGTCATGGTTGTAACAGTGGCCTACAACAGTGAAGGTGTTTGTGTCATGGTTGTAAGAGTGAAGGTGTGTGTGTCTTGTTGTAACAGTTGCCTACAACAATGAAGGTGTCCATGTCATGGTTGTAACAGTGGCCTATTATAGTGAAGGTGTCCATGTCATGGTTGTAACAGTGGCCTACTACAGTGAAGGTGTCCATGTCATGGTTGTAACAGTGGCCTACAACAGTGAAGGTGTGTGTGTCATGGTTGTAACAGTGAAGGTGTGTGTGTCTTGGTTGTAACAGTGGCCTACAACAGTGAAGGTGTGTGTGTCATGGTTGTAACAGTGAAGGTGTGTGTGTCTTGTTGTAACAGTGGCCTACTACAGTGAAGGTGTGTGTCATTAGCATTACCTTTCAATATTGTGTTAAGATGAACTCCCTCGAGTAGAAGGATGAACATGCTTATATCACTCATGAGGTAGGAGAACGGTACAAATATCTTTGTACTGAATGATAGATGAAGCATAAACGAATAAACACAAGTAACAGAAAAACAGACTTGTATATTTTCATGTCTGAGAGAACCAATCAATTCATTGTGGAAACATTCTTAGTTACTTACAGAACTTACTTTGATCTCCGTTATTATTATTTAAATTTAAATTAAAATGAGAAGATTAAATAAAGGAGTCTAATTCCTGATTCCTGAAAATTTCAGTGACTATGTACAATGCCTGAGCGAATCAGCCCGACTATAGACACTGACTGTAACATATCTATGTCGTGGGTAAAGGGTAATTAGCCTTTGTTTATTCAAACAAAGGTTTTCCTCAATCGGTTTCTAGGAGATATGCATTCTTTATATCTTACCTGAGAAGACATCATCACTGAACACATGGCAATGGACAGACTGGCTCCAGCAACCAATTTGACGTCTTTCTTCAGCAGGTCATGGCTGCTTAAACCTGCAACACAATCCAGATCCCCTACAGTGATGCTACATCTGGAAATGCTTGGAAATGTAAACTATTCATCATCTTCTGTTGCTCTATCATCTCAAGCACATTCCGAAACGAACTAACATGGGAAAGAAATAAGAATATTTCTGCTTTAGTACATGAAGGCAGTGTGATCTATGTCTCCTGGAAACTGTACACTACAATGTATGTTACAACCAGAGAGTGACTGGATTCATGTCTCCTGGAAACTGTACACTACAATGTATGTTACAACCAGAGAGTGACTGGATTCATGTCTCCTGGAAACTGTACACTACAATGTATGTTACAACCAGAGAGTGACTGGATTCATGTCTCCTGGAAACTGTACACTACAATGTATGTTACAACCAGAGAGTGACTGGATTCATGTCTCCTGGAAACTGTACACTACAATGTATGTTACAACCAGAGAGTGACTGGATTCATGTCTCCTGGAAACTGTACACTACAATGTATGTTACAACCAGGGAGTGACTGGATTCATGTCTCCTGGAAACTGTACACTACAATGTATGTTACAACCAGAGAGTGACTGGATTCATGTCTCCTGGAAACTGTACACTACAATGTATGTTACAACCAGAGAGTGACTGGATTCATGTCTCCTGGAAACTGTACACTACAATGTATGTTACAACCAGAGAGTGACTGGATTCATGTCTCCTGGAAACTGTACACTACAATGTATGTTACAACCAGAGAGTGACTGGATTCATGTCTCCTGGAAACTGTACACTACAATGTATGTTACAACCAGAGAGTGACTGGATTCATGTCTCCTGGAAACTGTACACTACAATGTATGTTACAACCAGAGAGTGACTGGATTCATGTCTCCTGGAAACTGTACACCACAATGTATGTTACAACCAGAGAGTGACTGGATTCATGTCTCCTGGAAACTGTACACTACAATGTATGTTACAACCAGAGAGTGACTGGATTCATGTCTCCTGGAAACTGTACACTACAATGTATGTTACAACCAGAGAGTGACTGGATTCATGTCTCCTGGAAACTGTACACTACAATGTATGTTACAACCAGAGAGTGACTGGATTCATGTCTCCTGGAAACTGTACACTACAATGTATGTTACAACCAGAGAGTGACTGGATTCATGTCTCCTGGAAACTGTACACAACAATGTATGTTACAACCAGAGAGTGACTGGATTCATGTCTCCTGGAAACTGTACACTACAATGTATGTTACAACCAGAGAGTGACTAGATTCATGTATTCTGGAAACTGTGCACTTCATTTGTTAGAACCAGCTGTTGACTGTGAAAACAAAGTCACAAAGTTCACAAAGCAAGCTAGTTCATGAACACTTCAAGAACACTTCATGAGTGAATATTAGTTCAGTAGTTCATAAAATATTCCTGACAAAAATGAAGAAAAAAATCAACAACAGATCATGTACGAAAACAAGTACAGCAGTTCATGAAAAATTCATAATAAAAATGAAGTACAAAATGTTTACATAATAAACATATTCCCATGTATAAAAGTATGCAATGAAAAATAATGGGAACTTGTGTGTACAATTGACATACATGTTCACACAAAAGAAATACTTTTTGCATTGATATCTGTATACATAAAGGCAACTGGATGTAAATATGTCCTCATAATGGCCTAAAATACACCATTTTAGGACCACGTTTGAAAATAATGTCTGTGGGAGCATGTCCCTGAGACTCTTCACACCTTGGTGCTCTCTTTAGGCCCTCTTGGTTCTCAGGCAATACACACATCATCATAAAATCTGCCACACGTATTGTTTTTATTTCCATTTTCAAAAAAATATATAAAATCCTAATATTTAAACACAATGCACAAACACAATTGAAAATGGAAACAAAAATGGAACATGCAATGATCTTTATGAAGATGTGGGCAGTGCCTGAGAACCAAGACTATTATTTTTTTTTTAAAAAAATATTTTGTTGGAAAGGGCAGTTCTGGAGAACGAGAGGAATGTTCTGTTAAAAATATAAAACTTTTAAAAATATGGAACACCCCAACAACAAATCGTAAAAAAGGAAGAATTGTTAAGATGCATATTCTTCTTTTTTTTCTCTTGCACAAGCTTGTGTGTACAATGTTCAAGCACAGGTCTTGACCTTCCAACCAGGAAAGTAACTATGTTGTTCATGAACAGTTCATGAATTTCAGTACTTGAACTATTCTTACTTTTGTAAAGTTGGGTTCAAGCACTGTTCTTGAACTGAATTGAGCAGTGCCAACTGATGTTCACAAACCGCTCATGAACAGTTCATGAACAATTATTCATGAATTGTTACAGTAACGTAAACTGTTGAGTTTAGAATTGAATTATGTCTCAAGGGATATTTTGACACAACCTAACAGCATGGAACTGCTTGCATAATATGAACAATTATAGATGCCCAGAAACCAGAAACCACATTACCGTATTCGACGTAATAAGCGCCCACGGCGATATTTGCTAATATATTGGCAAGTGAACAATCCCAATTAGCCCCCCTTCCGATTCATCAATGTACACAAGACTTATTTATTCGTGTATAATACGCACTCGCGTGTTATATGCATCCTTAATTATGGGCAATTAAATTCTAGAAAAATATATCTGTCGTATATAAACAGTTCAGACTGTCAGCATAAACCACGAAATTTATCTTTCAATTCTGTTTTTTCCACCAAAGTAATTCTAATAAGAGCCCCCTATTTCTAATTTTGAGAGCGCCCTGGGCGCTTGTTACGTCGAATACGGTAATACTAATTATATTAAAAAAAAGTCATTATCAATTGCAGGAGTTATCCTTGAACAAACAACTCCAGCAGTGTCACCATACATGACAATGACTACTGGGCAACATGATGAACAGCAGTGTCACCATACATGACAATGACTACTGGGCAACATGATGAACAGCAGTGTCACCATACATGACAATGACTACTGGGCAACATGATGAACAGCAGTGTCACCATACATGACAATGACTACTGGGCAACATGATGAACAGCAGTGTCACCATACATGACAATGACTACTGGGCTACATGATGAACAGCAGTGTCAGCATACATGACAATGACTACTGGGCAACATGATGAACAGCAGTGTCAGCATACATGACAATGACTACTGGGCAACATGATGAACAGCAGTGTCAGCATACATGACAATGACTACTGGGCAACATGATGAACAGCAGTGTCAGCATACATGACAATGACTACTGGGCAACATGATGAACAGCAGTGTCACCATACATGACAATGACTACTGGGCTACATGATGAACAGCAGTGTCAGCATACATGACAATGACTACTGGGCAACATGATGAACAGCAGTGTCACCATACATGACAATGACTACTGGGCAACATGATGAACAGCAGTGTCACCATACATGACAATGACTACTGGGCAACATGATGAACAGCAGTGTCACCATACATGACAATGACTACTGGGCAACATGATGAACAGCAGTGTCACCATACATGACAATGACTACTGGGCAACATGATGAACAGCAGTGTCACCATACATGACAATGACTACTGGGCAACATGATGAACAGCAGTGTCACCATACATGACAATGACTACTGGGCAACATGATGAACAGCAGTGTCACCATACATGACAATGACTACTGGGCAACATGATGAACAGCAGTGTCACCATACATGACAATGACTACTGGGCAACATGATGAACAGCAGTGTCAGCATACATGACAATGACTACTGGGCAACATGATGAACAGCAGTGTCAGCATACATGACAATGACTACTGGGCAACATGATGAACAGCAGTGTCAGCATACATGACAATGACTACTGGGCAACATGATGAACAGCAGTGTCAGCATACATGACAATGACTACTGGGCTACATGATGAACAGCAGTAGAATGGACTCAGACTTCCTGATTATACATACACAATGTTTCTGTGACTCTCATCACAACATAATATTTAAAACTTCTAGAGTTCTAGATGGGTTGATTACATCAAGTGGCCCTGTCAACTTACCACTGACATCTGTCTTGGCCTGGTGTATGCCATCAAATAGGGCCTGCGTATCTACTTGCGGCAGGATCAGTTTGAGTGTGTCTATGGCAGCTACGTCTCTGGCGGTGGTCTTGCCTGCTGCTTCACTCATGTTGATGGTGTCAGTGAGTATAGTTCCTGAAACCACCAGAAGATCCACTTGCTACCTTATACCTATTGATATGTTAATGTGTCACTGTCACAATGCCATTAGGCCATGCCCTATAACACAGACCTGTCAACTCTCCCGCAATTTGATGAAATCTCCCAGTCTCCTGCATGAGTATCTTTCTCCCGCAAAACAGCATTTTTCATTAGTTTACAACTTTGCCTCCATTGCCCCATGAGTAAAAACAAAGAACAGGAAGTTACGATTGTGGAAATCTAGAAGTAAGAAGTAAGTCTTCTGCTTAATGCATGTGATACCTCCAAATCTGTCCGGAATGGTCCTTGGTTAGTGACCCTCATCACGGTTACCCGCAGGGGGCCCATGTGATCCAGATGGGCCTTTGTGCAGTAATCAACTGGTAATTGACTCCATATGGTGAACGATTTAACAATGTAAGATGTAAAGAAAACTCGGATGGTCCTAACAGGTACCTGAAGAGTTGAATGAATAATCAGCCGAGTACCTAGTACTTCCTGAAATCAACTATTCTCTTCATGTTCTCAGCATGTTTATTCCTGCATAATTTAATAACGTAGATATATAAATGAATTTATTGGTTATCAGATTTATCAGAAAATATGTTAAAATGTCAACAACCTCAAAATTATGACATTGAACTCACGGAAATAAAAACAAAATATGACCAGCAAGTGCCATCTCCAGAAACACAACATGCGTGACTGGTTAATTCGGTAGTTGAAATACATATAGAGTAACATGATCAAGGTTCCTCATAGACATAGGGTTTCAAAGCCAAAGTTTAAGCAAAACTAATGTTATTTTAACTTTTGGCTGACATCGTGACCTGTCTCCCCCTAAATATCAACACTGCAAAGAATTGTGACAAAATCTATCATGTGATTATTTGACACAAATTGATTGGCTAATCTAATTTACATACAACAGCACTAGTCAACCAATGAGAGTTATACACGTTGAGATCAGAAAGGTCAACAATGACAACAGGCACATTTCCAAAAATGGGATACATTTTTGTGAAATGGAATAACTGCTTGGCATCTCTTTTAACGCTTTGTCAAGGCTATCAAACACAAGCAAAGTGTATGAACTCAACCGGGATGAGAAGAAGAATGATTGACAACATCAATAAGAGAATCTTCGAACCAAAACCCTACATCACAAATGCCAAGGACAGAGGTGGGCGGAATAAAGGTTAGCGACACCATGTGTAACAGCTCTGCCTTGTGGCAACTTTGATGTTGAAAACCAAGGGCTCTTCGGACAAGCAAATCCACCCTCCAAAAGGGTCCTTGGTCTGGGAACCTAAATAATGACAAGAAACAAAGGAGGGACATTCCAGTGATTATCCTGTATGTTCAGGATATAGAGTACCGAGTTGCAAGAGCCGGGGAAAGTATTGTCAATCCGTGCTGGTGAGTAGCCATCTGTTGCGCCAGGACCAAGGGATCGAACCAACTGGTGTAGACCCTAAACATCAGTGACTAAGAAAACAACCCTACGTAATGGCAGTCAGAGTACAATTGCTGTGCAGGTCCATGATAGAGGCAACGGCTCTCGTCTCATGGATTGGACGTCACTGGAAGAGGCAATCCAGTGAAAGCATAGGTTCAGAGTATCGTTGAGAAGAGTCAAAAAGAGACAGTGTGCGGGAGTCTTCCGTGGTGCCCACTATGAAAATTGGGATGAAGAATCTCTTACGGGTGCATCGAAATAGTTCGCAGCCTCTAGGTAGATACAGAGTGCTCTAACTGGGCATCAGGAGATGTCGTCATGGTCATCTAGGTTGAGGATGGGTGCCAAGGACGGGATGGTAAACAAACAGTCTGGATGTCCCGGAAGCTGATACTTCACGAATAAATCCCAGTGTAGTCCCAGAAAGATCTTCCCATTCTGTGTTTCTCAAAGTAGACCCGGTTCTAGAGCATGGATCTTGCTCATTCTAGTAGTTGAAAAAAACATCTTAAGTCCTTTTCGCCAGGTGGTTCATATTCTGCAGAGGTCAGATGCCAAAGGATGACAGCAAGATCCCAAGTGGGAGACAGGAGTCAAGATGACTGGTCAGCCAACTTGTAGAAACGAATGAGGGACTGTAGTTCAGCAAACCGTGGAGCTCTAGATGCAGTTGTATTGGCATTGACAGGGTTGATCACCGCGAGATTAAAAGCCAAGGTTGAGCCCTAGGTTTCCAAGTCAATCTCAGCGACCTGTTGAGGAGAGAGAGCAGGCAGGTTGGTGATATCACAAGCTCAACAAAAGGTTTTGAATGCATTCCACTGATGGTCATATAGGATCTAGGTAGAGGTATAGTGAGCCTCAGAGATGGTTGTGGCTACTCGGGCAAAAAGGCATAGGTACTGAGGTACTCCCACAAGATGACCAGATCATCATGGATCTGGCACAGTGTTGAACCAGGATGCGAAGCAGCTGACGTCTGGACCTGGGCAGAGGCTGCAAAGTCACCGAAAAATTGTTGGGTGAAGACGTCATCCCGTCGATGGCGATTGGTTTGGTCGGGATAGGAAGTTGGCTAAGATTCCAAGGACATGCCTCGCTTGGACCTGATTGTTCAACCTGATGTTGATCAAGTGGATGTCGAGCATCAGTGAAGAGGGACGTCGACTTCGTAGAGCCCAGTGACTGATATACCAGATGAAGGTCGGAAGGCTTGGCACTGAGGGTTGGAATCATAGGAGCGGGAGCAAACTGGGCATCGTAAACGATCCTCATAACAGGTGGACTATTGATCCACCGAAACTATATATAATAACTATCTTCTGAAAGATGGTGATAATCATGACGAGCAGGAGTGGTCCGTGATGTGACAGTAGTGTTGAAACTCCTTTGACGAAACGTTGTGATAGAGAACCATGCAATGTAGGCGTCAATACTCTACTGATGCCAACATAAGTGGGTTTGTCATAATGTCCTGACACTCACTACGGAAAACATCACTGCATCAGAACATTGAGGATTGTATCCTTGCTGAGACTGGTATCCTCTCCTACGCATGAAGTGAGAGGGGACAAATTCCTGATCCCACCATAGTTAATCTGATCCAGGTGAAACATCGGTGATTGAGTGAGGGAGTGAGCAACACACATATGTAGCAATATTCCAACAAGATCATGTTAATTCTTGATGCTGTGAAAAATGAATCACAAAGTACATCCTCCTTAATCGAGACGGAAGTGTTGGTTGATATGTGGTCTTGAAAAAAGGCACAATAACATGGACAGCCTATATGCTTAGGTTTCTTTGTTGAAAGTACAAAATTATTCAACGAAACTATGAATCCCCGTCCACCGAATACGTGGTAATAGTGAAGGCAGGTTATAAATCTGACTCAGAGTGTTGGAGACATTACTGACATCATTAATAGATAAAACATGCGTCCCGATATCGATGTTGATCTTTTTTCCCTGAGGAGAGGGATATTGACGTCGCTTTCCTTGATGACCAGAATTGATACCAGCGGCCAAGGATCAACATTCTGAGGAACAGTGACAGCTGAACTAAGAACTAACAGTCTGTGAGGGAACCAGTGTGGACATCAAAGTAACAAGAGAAAGTACCACAGGTTGCCCCGGGTGATTCTGGAGGGCAGAGGTCACTGCCTGCAAGAATGATTCTAGGTTCGGGGACGGATCATTAGCCTGGTCTCAATGGTCCCATGAGGTATGGAGTGAAGGGAGCATCACAGAACAGATGGACCCGGACAAGGTAGGAGGAATAACCATGCCAAGGAGCATAACTGCTGTACTGATAGGGATCTCAAGCACGCAACTCTGGTCGATGATGATCGTAGAAGCCAACTGACGATGCCAATCCATGTAACTGGAGGATTGGGAGCGACCAACAGGAGAAGAACGTTTAACCGAGTCTGTATAGGAACCATCCTCTGAGTCACTTCGAACGGCTGTGGGAGGTGAATCAGCAGTGTCCTTGCGTGAACGTCGATCCCTAGAAGGTCGATCTCCAAACTGTCAAACCTGAACATAACACGAAGACTGGTAGCAGACATTCTAGGAGCGATAAGAGGATTGGTCAAAGGCGTATCCGTGGCATGTTTGGACGCATCGACAGAAGAGAGAACCTGCGAACGACTGATGTAGCTGGTGGTTCCCACGTAGACGGGGACCGGATGCTTCAGGAACGGATTGTTGAGCCGGGACAGTTGAGACAGCGTAACTGACGGCTAGGGAACGTCTATGGGTGCAGATTGCTCTAACGTTGGCAAGGTAACACGTGCACTAGGATCAGATGGCTCCTTCTTTATGGCAGGAACATCGTCAGTAAGCAAGCTATCCAATACGCAATTGTCTTCAACAGATAAACACAAATCAATATAAGACAAGGATGGTATCGTAGATTTCAGAGGTGGTTTCACAGCTGTTACACTGGAAGAGACAGCTACCACTGATCAACATTATGTTTTTGGAATAATGTAGGTAACTACAAGAGGCGTCCTCCGAGAGGTGAGAACACTGGTCTTGGTTGATCTTGGTCTGTTCCCGTCTCCTCCGTTTTTATCGTAGGTGTACTACCAAGCAAGAGGTACCTGTAACAAAAAAGACATGAACATGGATTCTCCATATTCCAAAAACACGTCTCCACAGTGTGAAAGAGAATGAGTTAGGAGATATACACACGATCAGTTTGTGTAAGGTTACTGAGCATTCAGCAGATAATTGACCTAGTTATTGGTCAGTAACCAGAGGGATACTGGGGTGCGTTCGGGTGAAGTGTTTTGTTTTCAAAGCTTGAAACATGGTTCAAACACGTTTCCAACATAGGATCGAAGAAGAAAGAAGAAATGCATAGTGTGAGATAGCATGTTCAGGAGTTTAACAATTGAATATTTTAAAAAAATTATTTACTATTGTTTTAAAATATTTCTTTTCTTAAAAACAATAAAAATATAGGTTGTCAGTTATCCTCTTCAATTGCTAATTACAAGTTTTAATAATTCTCCCCCTCTGCAGGCAAATCTACCCCATTGTCATGATGAGGAGTTAACAGGTCTACTGATAATGCATTGATAACTTAAAAAAAGAAAAGAATTGGTTCTCAGGCAATGGCTTTTGAAAATAAAATTGAGGCGGGCGGTTTTTTTTTTGTTTTTGTTGGTTGTTCAAGCTTGTATGTATCAAAAAAATGTTAAGTTCTTTTTTAAGTACTGTAATTTTTTAAAGCATTTCACTGCCAGGGTTGTGTGTTCGACACGCAGAATATTTGAAGATATTTTTTTGGGGGGGAATGAAAATATAAACAAAACTTTAAATCAGGTTCAATACACGAGCCAAATTGTGACGTTTCCTTGGTCTAACTGTGGCAACTAGTGGTACACAATAGATGGCAATTACCTAGGAGAAGTGTTGCCACGGTTGTATCAAGTATGAATGTGTCATCTCTTGCTATTTCCTCTGTGACCAGTGTACAGCATGACCCCACGAGGTCAATGGTGCATGACACTCTGAAACACAAACAACCTTCATGGACAACAAGAACAATTTAACAAGTGTGGTTTATCTAATATAGTTGCAAAGTAATTTTTCAATAGAGAATTGGGAGCAAGGAGCCCATGACAGCAGCTTCTAGTGCATATATATACTTGCCTAAAAAAGAAACACAGATTTGGTTTTCCATAGATACATTCTGTGACTGCTATAAAAGTGTTACGAGGGACATGTGTGAGTTCAGATGATAACAAAGTGAAACAGAATTCATCAAATGTGGTGACTTAAATAGCCTTGTGAAGAAAAACAAAACTCATTTTTTTTTAAATATATTCACTTATTGAACATTGACATGACAAAAACACACTAAAGCCAGGCATGCTATTTTGTCAATGAAAATAAAATACAATAGTTTAATAATAAGTTTTACCTGGTGCTGTAACCATAATTCCACTCTTGATTGAATGGAAGCAAAGCTTATTGACAGAAACTGACAAGCTGAGCATCACTTACGATGTTACCTTAAGGACACAACAAAATGAACATTGTATCTACACATTGAATCTAGTGTAATCTGTCTTAGTCCACTTGTCTACTGCTGTTTGCTGACATAACAGGCAAGCATATGACCAACGTGTGGCCTGTGGATCTATCAAGTAATTAAATTATTTAAACCTGAGGACACTTTAGAAAGTGCAAGATACAAGGGAGCTACTTTTCATTGTCTGGTTGTGTGGAAATAGTACCTCTTGTCCAAGTGCTTCTCTACTGGTCGATGGTCAATCACACAGACAACATACTGGTCCAGGGGGGACAACTGGGTCCTCAGCACATGGTGGTCAACCAATGTGAGTTGGAGGTGTGGAGCAAGTGATGCAAGGTCCACATCATCAGCAAAAGTGAGGAGGTCTGGAGGTATATCATGCCTACCCAGGAGGTATGTGATCTCTGTGTGGAGTTGGTACTGGCACCGTGGGATGGCAAGAACCGGAACAAACAAGCAGTCAGTGGTGCCAGTCTGAAACATAGTTAACATACAGGCAGTCAGTGGTGACAGTCTGAAACATAGTTAACATACAGGCAGTCAGTGGTGACAGTCTGAAACAGAGTTAACATACAGGCAGTCAGTGGTGCCAGTCTGAAACATAGTTAACATACAGGCAGTCAGTGGTGCCAGTCTGAAACATAGTTAACATACAGGCAGTCAGTGGTGCCAGTCTGAAACACAGTTAACATACAGTTAGTCAGAGAGACCAGTCTGAAACATAGTTAACATACAGGCAGTCAGTGGTGCCAGTCTGAAACATAGTTATAACATACAGGCAGTCAGTGGTGCCAGTCTGAAACATAGTTAACATACAGGCAGTCAGTGGTGCTAGTCTGAAACAAAGTTATAACATACAGACAGTCAGTGGTGCCAGTCTGAAACATAGTTAACATACAGGAAATCAGTGATGCCAGTCTGAAACATAGTTAAAACACACAGACAGTCAGTGGTGCCAGTCTGAAACATAGTTAACATACAGTTAGTCAGTGGTGCTAGTCTGGAACAGAGGGAACATACAGGCAGTCAGTGGTGCTAGTCTGAAACAAAGTTATAACATACAGACAGTCAGTGGTGCCAGTCTGAAACATAGTTAACATACAGGAAATCAGTGATGCCAGTCTGAAACATAGTTATAACATACAGACAGTCAGTGGTGCCAGTCTGAAACATAGTTAACATACAGTTAGTCAGTGGTGCTAGTCTGGAACAGAGGGAACATACAGGCAGTCAGTGGGGCACGTCAGAAAAATAGTGAACATACAGGCAGTCACTGATGCCAGTCTGAAACATAGTTAACATACAGGCAGTCAGTGGCGCCAGCCTGGAACAGAGGGAACATACAGGCAGTCAGTGGTGTTAGTCTGGAACAGAGGGAACATACAGGCAGTCATCAGCGCAAGTCTGGAACAGAAGGAACATACAGGCAGTCAGTGGCGCCAGCTTGGAACAGAGGGAACATACAGGCAGTCAGAGGTGCCAGCCTGGAACAGAGGGAACATACAGGCAGTCAGTGGTGTTAGTCTGGAACAGAGGGAACATACAGGCAGTCATCAGGGCAAGTCTGGAACAGAAGGAACATACAGGCAGTCAGTGGCGCCAGCTTGGAACAGAGGGAACATACAGGCAGTCAGAGGTGCCAGTCTGAAACATAGTCAACATACAGACAGTCAGAGGTGCTGGTCTGAAACATAGTTAACATACAGGCAGTCAGTGGCGCCAGTCTGGAACAGAAGGAACATAATGCAGTCAGTGTTGCCAGTCTGAAACATAGTTTACATGCAGGCAGTCAGTGGCGCCAGTTTGAAACATAGTTATAACATACAGGCAGTCAGTGGCGCCAGTTTGAAACATAGTTATAACATACAGGCAGTCAGTGGTGCCAGTCTGAAACATAGTTAACATACAGGCAGTCAGTGATGCCAGTCTGAAACATAGTTAACATATGTGTTAGTCTGGAACAGAGGGAACATACAGGCAGTCAGTGGTGCTAGTCAGGAACAGAAGGAACATACAGACAGTCAGTGGCGCCAGCCTGGAACAGAGGGAACATACAGGCAGTCAGTGGTGCTAGTCTGGAACAGAGAGAATATACAGGAAGGCAGTGGTGCTAGTCAGGAACAGAAGGAACATACAGACAGTCAGTGGTGCCAGCCGGGAACAGAGGGAACATACAGGCAGTCAGTGGTGCTAGTCTAGAACAGAGGGAACATACAGGCAGTCAGTGGTGCTAGTCTGGAAGAGAGAGAATATACAGAAAGGCAGTGGTGCTAGTCAGGAACAGAAGGAACATACAGACAGTCAATGGCGCCAGTCAGGAACAGAAGAAACATACAGACAGTCAATGGCGCCAGCCTGGAACAGAGGGAACATACAGGCAGTCAGTGGTGTTAGTCTGGAACAGAGGGAACATACAGACAGTCAGTGATGTTAGTCTGGAACAGAGGGAACATACAGGCAGTCAGTGGTGCTAGTCTGGAACAGAAGGAACATACAGACAGTCAGTGGCGCCAGCCTGGAACAGAGGGAACATACAGGCAGTCAGTGGTGTTAGTCTGGAACAGAGGGAACATACAGGCAGTCAGTGATGTTAGTCTGGAACAGAAGGAACATACAGACAGTCAGTGGCGCCAGCCTGGAACAGAGGGAACATACAGGCAGTCAGTGGTGTGAGTCTGGAACAGAGGGAACATACAGACAGTCAGTGATGTTAGTCTGGAACAGAGGGAACATACAGGCAGTCAGTGGCGCCAGCCTGGAACAGAGGGAACATACAGGCAGTTAGTGGTGCCAATCTGAAACGTAGTTAACATACAGTTAGTCAGTGGTGCTTGTCTGGAACAGAGGAAACATACAGGCAGTCAGTGGCGCACGTCAGAAAAATAGTGAACATACAGGCAGTCAGTGATGCCAGTCTGAAACATAGTTAACATACAGGCAGTCAGTGGTGTTAGTCTGGAACAGAGGGAACATACAGGCAGTCATCAGCGCAAGTCTGGAACAGAAGGAACATACAGGCAGTCAGTGGCGCCAGCTTGGAACAGAGGGAACATACAGGCAGTCAGAGGTGCCAGTCTGGATTAGAGGGAACATACACGCAGTCAGTGGTGCCAATCTGAAACATAGTTAACATACAGGCAGTCAGTGGTGCCAGTCTGGAACAGAAGGAACATACAGGCAGTCAGTGGTGCCTGACTGGAACAGAAGGAACATACAGGCAGTCAGTGGTGCCAGACTGGAACAGAAGGAACATACAGGCAGACAGTGGTGCTAGTCTGGAACAGAAGGAACATACAGGCAGTCAGTGGTGCCAGACTGGAACAGAAGGAACATACAGGCAGTCAGTGGTGCCAGACTGGAACAGAGGGAACATACAGGCAGTCAGTGGTGCCAGACTGGAACAGAAGGAACATACAGGCAGTCAGTGGTGCTAGTCTGGAACAGAAGGAACATACAGGCAGTCAGTGGTGCCAGTCTGGAACAGAGGGAACATACAGGCAGTCAGTGGTGTTAGTCTGGAACAGAAGGAACATACAGGCAGTCAGTGGTGCTAGTCTCGAACAGAAGGAACATACAGGCAGTCAGTGGTGCCAGACTGGAACAGAAGGAACATACAGGCAGTCAGTGGTGCCAGACTGGAACAGAGGGAACATACAGGCAGTCAGTGGTGCCAGACTGGAACAGAAGGAACATACAGGCAGTCAGTGGTGCCTGACTGGAACAGAAGGAACATACAGGCAGTCAGTGGTGCTAGTCTGGAACAGAAGGAACATACAGGCAGTCAGTGATGTGAGTCTGGAACAGAGGGAACATACAGACAGTCAGTGATGTTAGTCTGGAACAGAGGGAACATACAGGCAGTCAGTGGCGCCAGCCTGGAACAGAGGGAACATACAGGCAGTTAGTGGTGCCAATCTGAAACGTAGTTAACATACAGTTAGTCAGTGGTGCTTGTCTGGAACAGAGGAAACATACAGGCAGTCAGTGGCGCACGTCAGAAAAATAGTGAACATACAGGCAGTCAGTGATGCCAGTCTGAAACATAGTTAACATACAGGCAGTCAGTGGTGTTAGTCTGGAACAGAGGGAACATACAGGCAGTCATCAGCGCAAGTCTGGAACAGAAGGAACATACAGGCAGTCAGTGGCGCCAGCTTGGAACAGAGGGAACATACAGGCAGTCAGAGGTGCCAGTCTGGATTAGAGGGAACATACACGCAGTCAGTGGTGCCAATCTGAAACATAGTTAACATACAGGCAGTCAGTGGTGCCAGTCTGGAACAGAAGGAACATACAGGCAGTCAGTGGTGCCTGACTGGAACAGAAGGAACATACAGGCAGTCAGTGGTGCCAGACTGGAACAGAAGGAACATACAGGCAGACAGTGGTGCTAGTCTGGAACAGAAGGAACATACAGGCAGTCAGTGGTGCCAGACTGGAACAGAAGGAACATACAGGCAGTCAGTGGTGCCAGACTGGAACAGAGGGAACATACAGGCAGTCAGTGGTGCCAGACTGGAACAGAAGGAACATACAGGCAGTCAGTGGTGCTAGTCTGGAACAGAAGGAACATACAGGCAGTCAGTGGTGCCAGTCTGGAACAGAGGGAACATACAGGCAGTCAGTGGTGTTAGTCTGGAACAGAAGGAACATACAGGCAGTCAGTGGTGCTAGTCAGGAACAGAAGGAACATACAGACAGTCAGTGGCGCCAGCCTGGAACAGAGGGAACATACAGGCAGTCAGTGGTGCTAGTCTGGAACAGAGAGAATATACAGGAAGGCAGTGGTGCTAGTCAGGAACAGAAGGAACATACAGACAGTCAGTGGTGCCAGCCGGGAACAGAGGGAACATACAGGCAGTCAGTGGTGCTAGTCTAGAACAGAGGGAACATACAGGCAGTCAGTGGTGCTAGTCTGGAAGAGAGAGAATATACAGAAAGGCAGTGGTGCTAGTCAGGAACAGAAGGAACATACAGACAGTCAATGGCGCCAGTCAGGAACAGAAGAAACATACAGACAGTCAATGGCGCCAGCCTGGAACAGAGGGAACATACAGGCAGTCAGTGGTGTTAGTCTGGAACAGAGGGAACATACAGACAGTCAGTGATGTTAGTCTGGAACAGAGGGAACATACAGGCAGTCAGTGGTGCTAGTCTGGAACAGAAGGAACATACAGACAGTCAGTGGCGCCAGCCTGGAACAGAGGGAACATACAGGCAGTCAGTGGTGTTAGTCTGGAACAGAGGGAACATACAGGCAGTCAGTGATGTTAGTCTGGAACAGAAGGAACATACAGACAGTCAGTGGCGCCAGCCTGGAACAGAGGGAACATACAGGCAGTCAGTGGTGTGAGTCTGGAACAGAGGGAACATACAGACAGTCAGTGATGTTAGTCTGGAACAGAGGGAACATACAGGCAGTCAGTGGCGCCAGCCTGGAACAGAGGGAACATACAGGCAGTTAGTGGTGCCAATCTGAAACGTAGTTAACATACAGTTAGTCAGTGGTGCTTGTCTGGAACAGAGGAAACATACAGGCAGTCAGTGGCGCACGTCAGAAAAATAGTGAACATACAGGCAGTCAGTGATGCCAGTCTGAAACATAGTTAACATACAGGCAGTCAGTGGTGTTAGTCTGGAACAGAGGGAACATACAGGCAGTCATCAGCGCAAGTCTGGAACAGAAGGAACATACAGGCAGTCAGTGGCGCCAGCTTGGAACAGAGGGAACATACAGGCAGTCAGAGGTGCCAGTCTGGATTAGAGGGAACATACACGCAGTCAGTGGTGCCAATCTGAAACATAGTTAACATACAGGCAGTCAGTGGTGCCAGTCTGGAACAGAAGGAACATACAGGCAGTCAGTGGTGCCTGACTGGAACAGAAGGAACATACAGGCAGTCAGTGGTGCCAGACTGGAACAGAAGGAACATACAGGCAGACAGTGGTGCTAGTCTGGAACAGAAGGAACATACAGGCAGTCAGTGGTGCCAGACTGGAACAGAAGGAACATACAGGCAGTCAGTGGTGCCAGACTGGAACAGAGGGAACATACAGGCAGTCAGTGGTGCCAGACTGGAACAGAAGGAACATACAGGCAGTCAGTGGTGCTAGTCTGGAACAGAAGGAACATACAGGCAGTCAGTGGTGCCAGTCTGGAACAGAGGGAACATACAGGCAGTCAGTGGTGTTAGTCTGGAACAGAAGGAACATACAGGCAGTCAGTGGTGCTAGTCTCGAACAGAAGGAACATACAGGCAGTCAGTGGTGCCAGACTGGAACAGAAGGAACATACAGGCAGTCAGTGGTGCCAGACTGGAACAGAGGGAACATACAGGCAGTCAGTGGTGCCAGACTGGAACAGAAGGAACATACAGGCAGTCAGTGGTGCCTGACTGGAACAGAAGGAACATACAGGCAGTCAGTGGTGCTAGTCTGGAACAGAAGGAACATACAGGCAGTCAGTGATGTGAGTCTGGAACAGAGGGAACATACAGACAGTCAGTGATGTTAGTCTGGAACAGAGGGAACATACAGGCAGTCAGTGGCGCCAGCCTGGAACAGAGGGAACATACAGGCAGTTAGTGGTGCCAATCTGAAACGTAGTTAACATACAGTTAGTCAGTGGTGCTTGTCTGGAACAGAGGAAACATACAGGCAGTCAGTGGCGCACGTCAGAAAAATAGTGAACATACAGGCAGTCAGTGATGCCAGTCTGAAACATAGTTAACATACAGGCAGTCAGTGGTGTTAGTCTGGAACAGAGGGAACATACAGGCAGTCATCAGCGCAAGTCTGGAACAGAAGGAACATACAGGCAGTCAGTGGCGCCAGCTTGGAACAGAGGGAACATACAGGCAGTCAGAGGTGCCAGTCTGGATTAGAGGGAACATACACGCAGTCAGTGGTGCCAATCTGAAACATAGTTAACATACAGGCAGTCAGTGGTGCCAGTCTGGAACAGAAGGAACATACAGGCAGTCAGTGGTGCCTGACTGGAACAGAAGGAACATACAGGCAGTCAGTGGTGCCAGACTGGAACAGAAGGAACATACAGGCAGACAGTGGTGCTAGTCTGGAACAGAAGGAACATACAGGCAGTCAGTGGTGCCAGACTGGAACAGAAGGAACATACAGGCAGTCAGTGGTGCCAGACTGGAACAGAGGGAACATACAGGCAGTCAGTGGTGCCAGACTGGAACAGAAGGAACATACAGGCAGTCAGTGGTGCTAGTCTGGAACAGAAGGAACATACAGGCAGTCAGTGGTGCCAGTCTGGAACAGAGGGAACATACAGGCAGTCAGTGGTGTTAGTCTGGAACAGAAGGAACATACAGGCAGTCAGTGGTGCTAGTCTCGAACAGAAGGAACATACAGGCAGTCAGTGGTGCCAGACTGGAACAGAAGGAACATACAGGCAGTCAGTGGTGCCAGACTGGAACAGAGGGAACATACAGGCAGTCAGTGGTGCCAGACTGGAACAGAAGGAACATACAGGCAGTCAGTGGTGCCTGACTGGAACAGAAGGAACATACAGGCAGTCAGTGGTGCTAGTCTGGAACAGAAGGAACATACAGGCAGTCAGTGATGCTAGTCTGGAACAGAAGGAACATACAGGCAGTCAGTGGTGCCAGACTGGAACAGAAGGAACATACAGGCAGTCAGTGGTGCTAGTCTGGAACAGAAGGAACATACAGGCAGTCAGTGGTGCCAGACTGGAACAGAAGGAACATACAGGCAGTCAGTGGTGCCAGACTGGAACAGAGGGAACATACAGGCAGTCAGTGGTGCCAGACTGGAACAGAAGGAACATACAGGCAGTCAGTGGTGCCAGACTGGAACAGAAGGAACATACAGGCAGTCAGTGGTGCTAGTCGGGAACAGAGAGAATATACAGGAAGGCAGTGGTGCTAGTCAGGAACAGAAGGAACATACAGACAGTCAGTGGCGCCAGCCTGGAACAGAGGGAACATACAGGCAGTCAGTGGTGCTAGTCTGGAACAGAGAGAATATACAGGAAGGCAGTGGTGCTAGTCAGGAACAGAAGGAACATACAGACAGTCAGTGGCGCCAGCCTGGAACAGAGGGAACATACAGGCAGTCAGTGGTGTTAGTCTGGAACAGAGGGAACATACAGGCAGTCAATGGTGCTAGTCTGGAACAGAGAGAACATACAGGCAGTCAGTGGTGCCAGTCTGTAACAGAAGGAACATACAGGCAGACAGTGGTGCTAGTCTGGAACAGAGAGAACATACAGGCAGTCAGTGATGTTATTCTGGAACAGAGGGAACATACAGGCAGTCAGTGGTGTTAGTCTGGAACAGAGAGAACATACAGGCAGTCAGTGGTGCTAGTCTGGAACAGAGGGAACATACAGGCAGTCAGTGGTGCCAGACTGGAACAGAAGGAACATACAGACAGTCAGTGGTGCTAGTCTGGAACAGAGGGAACATACAGGCAGTCAGTGGTGCTAGTCTGGAACAGAAGGAACATACAGGCAGTCAGTGGTGCCAGCCTGGGACAATAACCTATATGTTACATGGCTAAATAAGTTCAATTTTTAACTTTGCATTGTGTTTACTCATGTTAATTGTGCTGCTTACCTTGTAGAGGTAGAAGGAATATACCAGCGCACTGACAGCAGAGTCCAAGTCACAGGCTTCATTACCAATCACAAAATGGACCTTTCCATAATCAGACACCTTGGCCTGCAACATTTATAAAAAAGGGCATTGCAGCTCACCTGGATGTGTCATTAAACAAATCAAACTGTCACGATACCATACTATTACCTTATTATCATAAGCTGTGTCTGGTGTACGACCAAGTCCTGCCTAGCTGTATGGTGTGTGGTTTGTATACGACCAAGGCCTGGATGGCTGTATGGTGTGTGGTGTGTGTACTACCAAGGCCTGCCTTGTGGACTGGTGTGTGGTGTGTGGTGTGTGGTGTGTGTACTACTAAGGCCTGTCTGGTTGTATGGTGTCTGGTGTGTGCACTACCAAGCCCTGTCTGGTTGTATGGTGTGTGGTGTGTGTACTACTAAGGCCTGCCTTGTGGACTGGTGTGTGGTGTGTGTACTACCAAGGCCTGCCTGGTGGACTGGTGTTTGGTGTGTGTACTACCAAGCCCTGCCTGGCTCTACGATGTGGTTTGTGTACTACCAAGGCCTGCCTGGTTGTAGAGTGTTTGGTATGTATACTACCAAGGCCTGTCTGGTTGTATGGTGTCTGGTGTGTGCACTACCAAGCCCTGTCTGGTTGTATGGTGTGTGGTGTGTGTACTACTAAGGCCTGCCTTGTGGACTGGTGTGTGGTGTGTGGTGTGTATATGACCAAGGCCTGCCTCGTGGACTGGTGTGTGGTGTGTGTACTACCAAGGCCTGCCTGGTGGACTGGTGTGTGGTGTGTGTACTACCAAGCCCTGCCTGGTTGTAGAGTGTGTGGTATGTATACTACCAAGGCCTGTCTGGTTGTATGGTGTCTGGTGTGTGCACTACAAAGCCCTGTCTGGTTGTATGGTGTGTGGTGTGTATACTACAAAGGCCTGTCTGGTTGTATGATTCGTGGTGTGTGCACTACGAAGCCCTGCCTGGTTGTATGGTCTGTGGTATGTATACTACCAAGCCCTGTCTGGTTGTACGATGGTGGTGTGTATACTACCAAGCCCTGTCTGGTTGTACGATGGTGGTGTATGGTGTGTGGCGTGTGTACTACCAAAGCCTGCCTGGTTGTACGTTGTTTGGTTTGTATACTACAAAGGCCTGTCTGGTTGTATGATGTGTGGTGTGTGCACTACCAAGCCCTGCCTGGTTGTATGGTGTGTGGTATATATACTACCAAGCCCTGCCTGCTTGTATGGTGTGTGGCGTGTGTACTACCAAACCCTGCCTGGTTGTACAGTCTGAGGTTTGTGTACTACCAAGGCCTGCCTTGTGGACTGGTGTGTGGTGTGTGATGTGTGTACTACCAAGGCCTGCCTTGTGGACTGGTGTGTGGTGTGTGGTGTGTGGTGTGTATATGACCAAGGCCTGCCTCGTGGACTGGTGTGTGGTGTGTGTACTACCAAGGCCTGCCTGGTGAACTGGTGTGTGGTGTGTGTACTACCAAGCCCTGCCTGGTTGTAGAGTGTGTGTTGTGTATACTACAAAGGCCTGTCTGGTTGTATGATTCGTGGTGTGTGCACTACCAAGCCCTGCCTGGTTGTATGGTGTGTGGCGTGTGGCGTGTGGCGTGTGGCGTGTGTACTACCAAGCCCTGCCTGGTTGTACGGTGTGAGGTGGGTGTACTACCAAGCCCTGCCTGGTTGTACTGTGTGAGGTGATAATGTGTTGATACGAAACTTCCCCTCGAATACGAAACTGCTGTCTATGATTTGAGAATGACATTACGGCGGCCATCTTGGTTTGCTCTAGGCAGGCAGTTGAGTGACAACCTGTGTGGGTGCAGGAGGTGTATTGTGTTGGCAGTCGTTTTGAATACAAGTGTATATGAAGAACCTGTGTCTGTCTATTTTAACATGGTAGCAGAGCGTGGTTGACACCTGTCCCTGACCTTTTCCTGTATGCTGGAAAAATTGTTGGTGTAGAAAAAAAATAAAAATAGAGAGACAAGAAAGAAGACATGGCGTCAAGTGGTAGCTATAAGAGTCCCCCGACATTCTCAGAGGCCAAACCTTATAACAGATGGATTGAAGAAATCCGTGTATGGATGACTGTTACAGACCTTCCTGAAGAAAAACAGGGACCTGCTTTGGCTTTATCTCTGCCAGAGAATGAAGGTACAATTCGTGATAAAGTTTTCAGTGAATTAGGTGTCACAAAATTGAATCAGAAAGATGGTGTGAAAACATTCATACAGTTTATGGACAGTGTATATAAGAAAGACGAACTTTCAGAGGCTTATGAAGTTTACATTGAATTTGACAGATTTAGAAGATTGGAAAGAATGACCATGGAGAACTATGTCACAGAATTTGAAAAACTTTATAACAGAACTAAAAAGTACACAATGAGTCTACCACAATCTGTATTGGCTTTCAAATTACTTGAGAATGCTGGACTCAGTCACACAGATCGACAATTGGTGCTTACTGGGGTAGATTATACTAATGATGCAACCCTATTCAAACAGATGAGTGTTTCGATGAGAAAGTTCTTTGGGAAACAGTCCCTACCAGCATCAGGTGGTGAAGAGAAGATGATCCCAATATCAGAAATTAAAGTTGAACCAGTCTATGCTGTCTATGAAGAATCTGCACACTACACGTGTAGTAAGAGAGGTAGAAGAGGTCAGGGAGGTTATGGAAATTACCAGAATTATGGTTGGCGGGGGAACAATTCACAGTTTAGAGGTTATGGAGGACAGTTTGGTGCACGTAGAAACAGCAGTGATGTGTTTGATGGAACAGAAAGTGCAAGAGGGAAGACAGTTCAGAATGTCTTGGGAAGGGATGGCAGACCCCTTCACTGCAAAATTTGTCAGTCAATATTTCATTTTGCAAAAGATTGCCCTGACTCCTATGAAAATATGGACAAAAGAAAACATGGTGGAAAGGAGGAAGAATTTGTACTCTTCACAGGAAACAAAAATGAAGAACTCGAGGTATTAGTGTGTGAAACATTAAATACAGCAATCCTAGACAGTGCATGTAGCTCTACAGTAGCTGGTGAGGTGTGGGTGAAGTGTTTCATAGATACTCTTGATGAACATGAACTTGAACAAGTGACAAGATGTCCAAGTGAGACTTTGTTTAAATTTGGAGGTGGAAGGCGTCTAAAATCAATGGAAAAGATTACGCTTCCATGTGAGATAGCTGGGGTAAAATGTACTGTTACGACGGATGTAGTTGAGAGTGACATACCCTTACTTCTTGGAAAGCCTGCAATGAAAGCTGCAAAAGTTATCATGGACCTTGAAAATGATAAAGCCTCTTTCTTTGGAAATTAAATTGACTTACAATGTACCTCATCTGGGCATTATTGTGTCCCATTGGTTCATTCAAGGGTACCTGTGGACAATACATTTGAAGTTTTGTTCACAGTCACTGGAAAGACGAAGATAGAAAAGAAGAAAACAATAGTGAAGTTGCACAAACAATTTGCTCATCCGTCTAGCCAATGGTTGGCAATGTTACTGGAAGATGCTGGAGTGAAGGATCAGTCTTGTCATTAATTGGTTGATGAAGTTACTCGTGAATGTGACATTTGCTCAAAGTTCAAGAAAACTCCACCAAGACCATTTGTGTGCCTACCTTTGGCAACTGAATTCAATGAAGTTGTAGCTATGGACTTGAAAGTGTGGAAACCAGGTGTGTATTTCCTGCACCTGATTGATCTTGCAACAAGATTTAGTTTAGCAGCCGTCATCAGAAGAAAGACACCTGAGATAATCATTGATAAAATCCTAAAACTATGGATAGGCAGTGGATTCGGAATTCCGAAAAAGTTTCTGGCAGATAATGGTGGTGAATTTGCAAATGCAGAGTTCAGAGATATGGCTGAAAATCTGAACATTGATGTTATGAACACTGCAGGTTTCAGTCCATGGCAGAATGGGGTGTGTGAGAGAAATCATTCGGTTGTTGATAATTGTGTTGAGAAGATTATGGAAGGTGACCCGCGTCTGGACTTGGAAACTGCATTAGTATGGGCTATCAACGCAAAGAATTCTCTGCAAATGGTACGTGGATGGAGTCCATATCAATTGGTTTTTGGCTCAAATCCAAACATGCCTTCAGATAAACCTCCAGCTTTGGAGGGGACCACCATCAGTGAAACATTTGCTAGGCATTTGAATTCTCTACATTCTGCAAGAAGGGCATTCATTCAGACAGAATCATCTGAACGAATTCGGAGGGCACTGAGGCATAATGTTAGACCATCAGGTACCACTTTTCATGCAGGCGAAAAAGTCTATTACATGAGAGACAATCAGTGGAAGGGACCTGGGAAGGTGTTAGGTCAAGATGGCAAGATCGTTTTTGTTAGGCATGGAAACATTTACATCAGGGTTCACACTTGTAGGCTTCATAAGGTACAAAATCAAGGACATGATAGACCTGATCAGGTCATGGAAAGCAATGAAGAAGGAAATGGTGTGATCTATCCAACATGTCCAAACGAGCATGAGACTGAGAATTTTCATGAGGAAGACTGTGATAATGATCTCTCTGGTGTTGAGAAGAACAAGTGTGAGCATAGTATCCAAGAAAAAAAAATGATCCAAGCATCATAACATTTCCAAAGGTGAAAGACAAGGTAAAGTATTTGCCACAAAATACAGACAAGTGGAAAGAAGCTGAGGTGATCAGTAGAGGTGGCAAGGCTACAGGAAAGTATAAAGGGTATTTCAATGTCAGTGAAACTGATAGTCAAGAGGTCAAAACATTGAACTTTGAAACTGATGTCCAGCGATGGGAAAAGGTTTGAAACTGACAGTTTCATGTCAGCTGAAGATGTGAATGTTGCCTTTGTCCCTTGTAAACATCATGAGGATAAAGCTGTTAAAATTGCCAAAGAATCCGAACTTAGAAATTGAGAATTGTTTGATGTTTATGAAGAGGTGCATGATTGTGGTCAGCCATGTATATCTACAAGATGGGTGATAACTGAAAAGTTCAATGGAGAAAAGAAAGAAATCAAGGCAAGACTTGTTGCAAGAGGCTTTGAAGAAAAGCAGTGGGTGCAAAGTGATTCGCCAACAGCAGGTAAATATACTCTTCGAATAATTTTGGCAATTTTCTGTATGAAGTCCTGGGAATGCAGAACCATTGACATAAAGGCCGCATTCTTGCAAGGGAAAAGCATTGAGAGAGAAGTGTATTTAAAGCCACCAAAAGAATCTGACGCAGATGGAAAAATATGGAAGTTAAAGAAATGTGTTTATGGTTTGAATGATTCATCTAGAACATGGTATTTCCGTGTTTGTGAAGTACTCAAACTCTTGAAATGCAAGCAATCTGAGATTGATCCAGCTCTTTTCTGTTGGCATGTCGATGGAAATTTATCCGGTATATTCCTAATGCATGTGGACGATTTCATATGGGCAGGGACACCAGATTTTGAGAGTCTCGTTATTGGAAGGATACAACAGACTTTTAAGATTTGAAAACAAGCAACAGGCATTTTTCAGTACATTGGTTTGGAAATAAAGCAGAGCAAGGGAGAAATCAAGATGGATCAACTTTCATACATTGAGAATCTGACCAGTACACCAATTCACCTGTCAAGAGCATCACAGAAATGTGAACCATTGACGAAGGAAGAGACAACTCAATGTAGAAGCTCTATTGGCCAATTAAGCTGGGTGGCAAATCAGACAAGACCAGATGTCATGTTTGATGTGCTGGAGTTGAGTGTTTGTATGAAGCAGCCAACAGTTGAAGATTTGATAAGAGCAAACAAAACCATTAAAAAAATAAAGTTGGAAGAATGCAGACTTTGTTTCAAGGAAATGGGGAAGTTAGATGATCTTTGTCTTCTGATGTTCAGTGACGCATCCTATGGCAATCTGAGTGATGGTGTGTCAAGTACTGGTGGATTCATCATTTTCTTAACTGGCAAGGACAACATGTGCTGTCCCCTTTTTTGGAAGGCTACTAAAATCAGAAGAGTGGTACGCAGCACACTTGCTGCAGAGGCCCTTGCCATGGTAGATGGACTAGAAGCAGTGAGTTGTCTTGGACATCTCATCAGTGAAATTCTTACAAATGGTTTGGGAAAGAATGTTATCCCTATTGATTGCTACACTGACAATAAGTCACTCTGTGAGAACATTCACTCAACAAAATCTGTCAGTGAAAAACGTCTGAGAATAGACATTGCAGGAATAAAGCAAATGCTAGAAAGAAAGGAAATCTCCAAGGTGTGTTGGGTTAAATCAAGTGACCAGCTTGCTGACAGTTTGCCAAAAAGAGGAGCATCTACGATGAAACTTCTGGAGATCTTGAAGACTGGACAATTGAACATTTAACATGTGTGATGTTACAGTTGTCGTCTAACTGCAAGAAATAATGCAGTTCATGGACTGAAGTAGTGTTGTGATATGAAACTTTTTTATTAGTTCAGTTTTTAATTCATGTTGTAAATCTAAATATTTTATTTCAATCATATAAAACAAAAGATAATATTTCATGTTTGAATGTACAGTTCCTTTTATACTTAGAAAAAAAGGGGAGTATGTTAATGTGTTGATACGAAACTTCCCCTCGAATACGAAACTGCTGTCTATTTGGTTTGCTCTAGGCAGGCAGTTGAGTGACAACCTGTGTGGGTGCAGGAGATGTATTGTGTTGGCAGTCGTTTTGAATACAAGTGTATATGAAGAACCTGTGTCTGTCTATTTTAACATGAGGTGTGTGTACTACCAAGCCCTGTCTGTTTGTATGGTGTGTGGTGTGTGCACTACCAAAGCCTGCCTGGTTGTACGTTGTGTGGTGTGTATACTACAAAGGCCTGTCTGGTTGTACGATGGTGGTGTGTATACTACAAAGGCCTGTCTGGTTGTATGATGTGTGGTGTGTGTACTACCAAGCCCTGTCTGGTTGTACGTTGTGTGGTGTGTATACTACAAAGGCCTGTCTGGTTGTATGATGTGTGGTGTGTGCACTACCAAGCCCTGCCTGGTTGTACAGTGTGAGGTGCGTGTACTACCAAGCCCTGCCTGGTTGTACGGTGTGAGGTGCGTGTACTACCAAGCCCTGCCTGGTTGTACAGTGTGAGGTGCGTGTACTACCAAGCCCTGCCTGGTTGTATGGTGTGAGGTGCGTGTACTACCAAGCCCTGCCTGGTTGTATGATGTGTGGTGTGTCCACTACCAAGCCCTGCCTGGTTGTATGGTGTGTGGCGTGTGTACTACCAAACCCTGCCTGGTTGTACAGTGTGAGGTGCGTGTACTACCAAGCCCTGCCTGGTTGTACAGTGTGAGGTGCGTCTACTACCAAGCCCTGCCTGGTTGTACAGTGTGAGGTGTGTGTACTACCAAGCCCTGCCTGGCTGTACAGTGTGAGGTGCGTGTACTACCAAGCCCTGCCTGGTTGTACAGTGTGAGGTGCGTGTACTACCAAGCCCTGCCTGGTTGTACAGTGTGAGGTGCGTGTACTACCAAGCCCTGCCTGGTTGTACAGTGTGAGGTGCGTGTACTACCAAGCCCTGCCTGGTTGTACAGTGTGAGGTGCGTGTACTACCAAGCCCTGCCTGGTTGTATGGTGTGAGCTGCGTGTACTACCAAGCTCTGCCTGGTTGTATGGTGTGAGGTGGGTGTACTACCAAGCCCTGCCTGGTTGTACTGTGTGAGGTGGGTGTACTACCAAGCCCTGCCTGGTTGTACGGTGTGAGGTGCGTGTACTACCAAGCTCTGCCTGGTTGTACAGTGTGAGGTGCGTGTACTACCAAGCCCTGCCTGGTTGTACAGTGTGAGGTGCGTGTACTACCAAGCTCTGCCTGGTTGTACAGTGTGAGGTGCGTGTACTACCAAGCCCTGCCTGGTTGTACAGTGTGAGTTGGGTGTACTACCAAGCTCTGCCTGGTTGTACGGTGTGTAGTATGTATACTACCAACCTCTGCCCGGTTGTACAGTGTGAGGTGGGTGTACTACCAAGCTCTGCCTGGTTGTACAGTGTGAGGTGCGTGTACTACCAAGCCCTGCCTGGTTGTACGGTGTGAGGTGCGTGTACTACCAAGCCCTGCCTGGTTGTACAGTGTGAGGTGCGTGTACTACCAAGCCCTGCCTGGTTGTACAGTGTGAGGTGCGTCTACTACCAAGCCCTGCCTGGTTGTACGGTGTGAGGTGCGTGTTCTACCAAGCCCTGTCTGGTTGTACGGTGTGAGGTGCGTGTACTACCAAGCTCTGCCTGGTTGTACAGTGTGAGGTGCGTGTACTACCAAGCCCTGCCTGGTTGTACGGTGTGAGGTGCGTGTACTACCAAGCTCTGCCTGGTTGTACAGTGTGAGGTGCGTGTACTACCAAGCCCTGCCTGGTTGTACGGTGTGAGGTGCGTGTTCTACCAAGCCCTGTCTGGTTGTACAGTGTGAGGTGCGTGTACTACCAAGCCCTGCCTGGTTGTACGGTGTGAGGTGCGTGTACTACCAAGCCCTGCCTGGTTGTACGGTGTGAGGTGCGTGTACTACCAAGCTCTGCCTGGTTGTACAGTGTGAGGTGCGTGTACTACCAAGCCCTGCCTGGTTGTACGGTGTTAGGTGGGTGTACTACCAAGCCCTGCCTGGTTGTACGGTGTGAGTTGGGTGAACTACCAAGCCCTGCCTGGTTGTACGGTGTGAGGTGCGTGTACTACCAAGCCCTGCCTGGTTGTACGGTGTGAGGTGGGTGTACTACCAAGCTCTGCCTGGTTGTAAAGTGTGAGGTGCGTGTACTACCAAGCCCTGCCTGGTTGTACTGTGTGAGGTGGGTGTACTACCAAGCCCTGCCTGGTTGTACTGTGTGAGGTGGGTGTACTACCAAGCCCTGCCTGGTTGTACATTGTGTGGTATGTATACTACCAAGCCCTGTCTGGTTGTACAGTGTGAGTTGGGTGTACTACCAAGCCCTGCCTGGTTGTACGGTGTGAGGTGGGTGTACTACCAAGCCCTGCCTGGTTGTACGGTGTGAGGTGTGTGTACTACCAAGCTCTGCCTGGTTGTACGGTATGAGGTGTGTGTACTACCAAGCTCTGCCTGGTTGTACGGTGTGTGGTATGTATACTACCAAGCCCTGCCTGGTTGTACGGTATGAGGTGTGTGTACTACCAAGCTCTGCCTGGTTGTACGGTGTGTGGTATGTATACTACCAAGCTCTGCCTGGTTGTATGGTATGAGGTGTCTGTACTACCAAGCTCTGCCTGGTTGTACGGTGTTTGGTATGTATACTACCAAGCCCTGCCTGGTTGTACGGTATGAGGTGTGTGTACTACCAAGCTCTGCCTGGTTGTACAGTGTGTGGTATGTATACTACCAAGCTCTGCCTGGTTGTACGGTGTTAGGTGGGTGTACTACCAAGCCCTGAGTGGTTGTACGGTGTGAGGTGCGTGTACTACCAAGCCCTGCCTGGTTGTACGGTGTGAGGTGCGTGTACTACCAAGCTCTGCCTGGTTGTACAGTGTGAGGTGCGTGTACTACCAAGCCCTGCCTGGCTGTACAGTGTGAGGTGCGTGTACTACCAAGCTCTGCCTGGTTGTACAGTGTGAGGTGCGTGTACTACCAAGCCCTGCCTGGTTGTACAGTGTGAGGTGCGTGTACTACCAAGCTCTGCCTGGTTGTACGGTGTGTGGTATGTATACTACCAAGCTCTGCCTGGTTGTACAGTGTGAGGTGGGTGTACTACCAAGCTCTGCCTGGTTGTACAGTGTGAGGTGCGTGTACTACCAAGCCCTGCCTGGTTGTACGGTGTTAGGTGGGTGTACTACCAAGCCCTGCCTGGTTGTACGGTGTTAGGTGGGTGTACTACCAAGCCCTGCCTGGTTGTACAGTGTGAGTTGGGTGTACTACCAAGCCCTGCCTGGTTGTACAGTGTGAGTTGGGTGTACTACCAAGCCCTGCCTGGTTGTACAGTGTGAGTTGGGTGTACTACCAAGCTCTGCCTGGTTGTACAGTGTGAGTTGGGTGTACTACCAAGCTCTGCCTGGTTGTACGGTGTGAGGTGCGTGTACTACCAAGCCCTGCCTGGTTGTACAGTGTGAGGTGGGTGTACTACCAAGCCCTGCCTGGTTGTACAGTGTGAGGTGTGTGTACTACCAAGCCCTGCCTGGTTGTACGGTGTGAGGTGCGTGTACTACCAAGCCCTGCCTGGTTGTACAGTGTGAGGTGCGTGTACTACCAAGCCCTGAGTGGTTGTACAGTGTGAGGTGCGTGTACTACCAAGCCCTGCCTGGTTGTACGGTGTGAGGTGCGTGTACCACCAAGGCCTGCCTGGTTGTACAGTGTGAGGTGCGTGTACCACCAAGCTCTGCCTGATTGTACGGTGTTAGGTGGGTGTACTACCAAGCTCTGCCTGGTTGTACGGTGTTAGGTGGGTGTACTACCAAGCTCTGCCTGGTTGTACAGTGTGAGGTGCGTGTACTACCAAGCACTGAGTGGTTGTACAGTGTGAGGTGTGTGTACTACCAAGCCCTGCCTGGTTGTACGGTGTGAGGTGCGTGTACTACCAAGCCCTGCCTGGTTGTACAGTGTGAGTTGGGTGTACTACCAAGCTCTGCCTGGTTGTACGGTGTGAGTTGGGTGTACTACCAAGCTCTGCCTGGTTGTACGGTGTGAGGTGCGTGTACTACCAAGCTCTGCCTGGTTGTACGGTGTGAGTTGGGTGTACTACCAAGCTCTGCCTGGTTGTACAGTGTGAGTTGGGTGTACTACCAAGCTCTGCCTGGTTGTACGGTGTGAGGTGCGTGTACTACCAAGCCCTGTCTGGTTTTATGATGTGTGGTATTTGTACTACCAAGCTCTGCCTGGTTGTACGGTGTGAGGTGCGTGTACTACCAAGCCCTGCCTGGTTGTACGGTGTTAGGTGGGTGTACTACCAAGCCCTGCCTGGTTGTACAGTGTGAAGTGGTTGTACTACCAAGCCCTGCCTGGTTGTACAGTGTGAAGTGAGTGTATTACCAAGCCCTGCCTGGTTGTACGGTGTTAGGTGGGTGTACTACCAAGCCCTGTCTGGTTTTATGATGTGTGGTATTTGTACTACCAAGCTCTGCCTGGTTGTACGGTGTGAGGTGCGTGTACTACCAAGCCCTGCCTGGTTGTACGGTGTGAGGTGGGTGTACTACCAAGCCCTGCCTGGTAGTACAGTGTGAAGTGGTTGTACTACCAAGCCCTGCCTGGTGGACTGGTGTTTGGTGTGTGTACTACCAAGGCCTGCCTGGTTGTACAGTGTGAGGTGGGTGTACCTACCAAGCCCTGCCTGGATGAACGGAGGAAGTCCTCCATGTGGTGAGTGTAGTCGGGTTCTCCTCAGCCAGTCTCACATCTTTTCTCAGGCACAGCCTATTTTAACACTGCAAAAACAAAAACCACCTTACCATTTTCATCTCATCCTTATATATCTTGACTCATAAAGTTTCACAACATTTATACAAAAACAACCCAACATAGAGACAGGTCCAACAGATGCAAGAAGCATGTAGAGCAATCTGTATACCAGCTTCCTGCTGCCTGCTCCTGACAGCACAGCCTGACACATGGAGACATCAAACCTCTGTACCAGCTTCCTGCTGCCTGCTCCTTACAATACAGCCTGACACATGGAGACATCAAACCTCGGTACCAGCCTACTGCTGTCTGCTCCTGACAATACAGCCTGACACATGGAGACATCAAACCTCTGTATACCCGCTTCCTGCTGCCTGCTCCTGACAATACAGCCTGACACATGGAGACATCAAACCTCTGTATACCCGCTTCCTGCTGCCTGCTCCTGACAATACAGCCTGACACATGGAGACATCAAACCTCGGTACCAGCCTCCTGCTGTCTGCTCCTGACAATACAGCCTGACACATGGAGACATCAAACCTCGGTACCAGCCTCCTGCTGTCTGCTCCTGACAATACAGCCTGACACATGGAGACATCCAACCTCTGTATACCCGCTTCCTGCTGCCTGCTCCTGACAATACAGCCTGACACATGGAGACATCAAACCTCGGTACCAGCCTCCTGCTGTCTGCTCCTGACAATACAGCCTGACACATGGAGACATCCAACCTATGTATACCCGCTTCCTGCTGCCTGCTCCTGACAATACAGCCTGACACATGGAGACATCAAACCTCGGTACCAGCCTCCTGCTGTCTGCTCCTGACAATACAGCCTGACACATGGAGACATCAAACCTCGGTACCAGCCTACTGCTGCCTGCTCCTGACAATACAGCCTGACACATGGAGACATCAAACCTCGGTACCAGCCTCCTGCTGCCTGCTCCTGACAATACAGCCTGACACATGAAGACATCAAACCACGGTACCAGCCTACTGCTTCCTGCTACTGACAATACAGCCTGACACATGGAGACATCAAACCACTGTACCAGCATCCTGTTGCCTGCTCCTGACAATACAGCCTGACACATGGAGACATCAAACCACGGTACCAGCCTACTGCTTCCTGCTACTGACAATACAGCCTGACACATGGAGACATCAAACCACTGTACCAGCATCCTGTTGCCTGCTCCTGACAATACAGCCTGACACATGGAGACATCAAACCACGGTACCAGCCTACTGCTTCCTGCTACTGACAATACAGCCTGACACATGGAGACATCAAACCACTGTACCAGCATCCTGTTGCCTGCTCCTTACAATACAGCCTGGCACATGGAGACATCAAACCTCTGTACCAGCTTCCTGCTGCCTGCTCCTGACAATACAGCCTGACACATGGAGACATCAAACCTCCGTTTACCAGCTTCCTGATGCCTGCTCCTGACAATACAGCCTGACACATAGAGACATCAAACCTCTGTATACCAGATTCCTGCTGCCTGCTACTGACAATACATCCTGACACATAGAGACATCAAACCTCTGTATACCAGCTTCCTGCTGCCTGCTCCTGACAATACAGCCTGACACATGGAGACATCAAACCTCTGTATACCCGCTTCCTGCTGCCTGCTCCTGACAATACAGCCTGACACATGGAGACATCAAACCTCTGTATACCAGCTTCCTGCTGCCTGCTCCTGACAATACAGCCTGACACATGGAGACATCAAACCTCTGTACCAGCCTACTGCTGCCTGCTCCTGACAATACAGCCTGACACATGGAGACATCAAACCTCTGTACCAGCCTACTGCTGCCTGCTCCTGACAATATAGCCGGACACATGGAGACATCAAACCTCGGTACCAGCTTCCTGCTGCCTGCTCCTGACAATATAGCCTGACACATGGAGACATCAAACCTCTGTACCAGCCTACTGCTGCCTGCTCCTGACAATACAGCCTGACACATGGAGATATCAAACCTCTGTATACCAGCTTCCTGCTGCCTGCTCCTGACAATACAGCCTGACACATGGAGACATCAAACCTCTGTATACCCGCTTCCTGCTGCCTGCTCCTGACAATACAGCCTGACACATGGAGACATCAAACCTCTGTATACCAGCTTCCTGCTGCCTGCTCCTGACAATACAGCCTGACACATGGAGACATCAAACCTCTGTACCAGCCTACTGCTGCCTGCTCCTGACAATACAGCCTGACACATGGAGACATCAAACCTCTGTACCAGCCTACTGCTGCCTGCTCCTGACAATACAGCCTGACACATGGAGACATCAAACCTCGGTACCAGCCTCCTGCTGTCTGCTCCTGACAATACAGCCTGACACATGGAGACATCAAACCTCGGTACCAGCCTACTGCTGCCTGCTCCTGACAATACAGCCTGACACATGGAGACATCAAACCTCGGTACCAGCCTCCTGCTGTCTGCTCCTGACAATACAGCCTGACACATGGAGACATCAAACCTCGGTACCAGCCTACTGCTGCCTGCTCCTGACAATACAGCCTGACACATGGAGACATCAAACCTCGGTACCAGCCTCCTGCTGCCTGCTCCTGACAATACAGCCTGACACATGAAGACATCAAACCACGGTACCAGCCTACTGCTTCCTGCTACTGACAATACAGCCTGACACATGGAGACATCAAACCACTGTACCAGCATCCTGTTGCCTGCTCCTGACAATACAGCCTGACACATGGAGACATCAAACCACGGTACCAGCCTACTGCTTCCTGCTACTGACAATACAGCCTGACACATGGAGACATCAAACCACTGTACCAGCATCCTGTTGCCTGCTCCTGACAATACAGCCTGACACATGGAGACATCAAACCACGGTACCAGCCTACTGCTTCCTGCTACTGACAATACAGCCTGACACATGGAGACATCAATCCACTGTACCAGCATCCTGTTGCCTGCTCCTTACAATACAGCCTGGCACATGGAGACATCAAACCTCTGTACCAGCTTCCTGCTGCCTGCTCCTGACAATACAGCCTGACACATGGAGACATCAAACCTCCGTTTACCAGCTTCCTGATGCCTGCTCCTGACAATACAGCCTGACACATAGAGACATCAAACCTCTGTATACCAGATTCCTGCTGCCTGCTACTGACAATACATCCTGACACATAGAGACATCAAACCTCTGTATACCAGCTTCCTGCTGCCTGCTCCTGACAATACAGCCTGACACATGGAGACATCAAACCTCTGTATACCCGCTTCCTGCTGCCTGCTCCTGACAATACAGCCTGACACATGGAGACATCAAACCTCTGTATACCAGCTTCCTGCTGCCTGCTCCTGACAATACAGCCTGACACATGGAGACATCAAACCTCTGTACCAGCCTACTGCTGCCTGCTCCTGACAATACAGCCTGACACATGGAGACATCAAACCTCTGTACCAGCCTACTGCTGCCTGCTCCTGACAATATAGCCGGACACATGGAGACATCAAACCTCGGTACCAGCTTCCTGCTGCCTGCTCCTGACAATATAGCCTGACACATGGAGACATCAAACCTCTGTACCAGCCTACTGCTGCCTGCTCCTGACAATACAGCCTGACACATGGAGATATCAAACCTCTGTATACCAGCTTCCTGCTGCCTGCTCCTGACAATACAGCCTGACACATGGAGACATCAAACCTCTGTATACCCGCTTCCTGCTGCCTGCTCCTGACAATACAGCCTGACACATGGAGACATCAAACCTCTGTATACCAGCTTCCTGCTGCCTGCTCCTGACAATACAGCCTGACACATGGAGACATCAAACCTCTGTACCAGCCTACTGCTGCCTGCTCCTGACAATACAGCCTGACACATGGAGACATCAAACCTCTGTACCAGCCTACTGCTGCCTGCTCCTGACAATACAGCCTGACACATGGAGACATCAAACCTCGGTACCAGCCTCCTGCTGTCTGCTCCTGACAATACAGCCTGACACATGGAGACATCAAACCTCGGTACCAGCCTACTGCTGCCTGCTCCTGACAATACAGCCTGACACATGGAGACATCAAACCTCGGTACCAGCCTCCTGCTGCCTGCTCCTGACAATACAGCCTGACACATGAAGACATCAAACCACGGTACCAGCCTACTGCTTCCTGCTACTGACAATACAGCCTGACACATGGAGACATCAAACCACTGTACCAGCATCCTGTTGCCTGCTCCTGACAATACAGCCTGACACATGGAGACATCAAACCACGGTACCAGCCTACTGCTTCCTGCTACTGACAATACAGCCTGACACATGGAGACATCAAACCACTGTACCAGCATCCTGTTGCCTGCTCCTGACAATACAGCCTGACACATGGAGACATCAAACCACGGTACCAGCCTACTGCTTCCTGCTACTGACAATACAGCCTGACACATGGAGACATCAAACCACTGTACCAGCATCCTGTTGCCTGCTCCTTACAATACAGCCTGGCACATGGAGACATCAAACCTCTGTACCAGCTTCCTGCTGCCTGCTCCTGACAATACAGCCTGACACATGGAGACATCAAACCTCCGTTTACCAGCTTCCTGATGCCTGCTCCTGACAATACAGCCTGACACATAGAGACATCAAACCTCTGTATACCAGATTCCTGCTGCCTGCTACTGACAATACATCCTGACACATAGAGACATCAAACCTCTGTATACCAGCTTCCTGCTGCCTGCTCCTGACAATACAGCCTGACACATGGAGACATCAAACCTCTGTATACCCGCTTCCTGCTGCCTGCTCCTGACAATACAGCCTGACACATGGAGACATCAAACCTCTGTATACCAGCTTCCTGCTGCCTGCTCCTGACAATACAGCCTGACACATGGAGACATCAAACCTCTGTACCAGCCTACTGCTGCCTGCTCCTGACAATACAGCCTGACACATGGAGACATCAAACCTCTGTACCAGCCTACTGCTGCCTGCTCCTGACAATATAGCCGGACACATGGAGACATCAAACCTCGGTACCAGCTTCCTGCTGCCTGCTCCTGACAATATAGCCTGACACATGGAGACATCAAACCTCTGTACCAGCCTACTGCTGCCTGCTCCTGACAATACAGCCTGACACATGGAGATATCAAACCTCTGTATACCAGCTTCCTGCTGCCTGCTCCTGACAATACAGCCTGACACATGGAGACATCAAACCTCTGTATACCCGCTTCCTGCTGCCTGCTCCTGACAATACAGCCTGACACATGGAGACATCAAACCTCTGTATACCAGCTTCCTGCTGCCTGCTCCTGACAATACAGCCTGACACATGGAGACATCAAACCTCTGTACCAGCCTACTGCTGCCTGCTCCTGACAATACAGCCTGACACATGGAGACATCAAACCTCTGTACCAGCCTACTGCTGCCTGCTCCTGACAATACAGCCTGACACATGGAGACATCAAACCTCGGTACCAGCCTCCTGCTGTCTGCTCCTGACAATACAGCCTGACACATGGAGACATCAAACCTCGGTACCAGCCTACTGCTGCCTGCTCCTGACAATACAGCCTGACACATGGAGACATCAAACCTCGGTACCAGCCTCCTGCTGTCTGCTCCTGACAATACAGCCTGACACATGGAGACATCAAACCTCGGTACCAGCCTACTGCTGCCTGCTCCTGACAATACAGCCTGACACATGGAGACATCAAACCTCGGTACCAGCCTCCTGCTGCCTGCTCCTGACAATACAGCCTGACACATGAAGACATCAAACCACGGTACCAGCCTACTGCTTCCTGCTACTGACAATACAGCCTGACACATGGAGACATCAAACCACTGTACCAGCATCCTGTTGCCTGCTCCTGACAATACAGCCTGACACATGGAGACATCAAACCACGGTACCAGCCTACTGCTTCCTGCTACTGACAATACAGCCTGACACATGGAGACATCAAACCACTGTACCAGCATCCTGTTGCCTGCTCCTGACAATACAGCCTGACACATGGAGACATCAAACCACGGTACCAGCCTACTGCTTCCTGCTACTGACAATACAGCCTGACACATGGAGACATCAAACCACTGTACCAGCATCCTGTTGCCTGCTCCTTACAATACAGCCTGGCACATGGAGACATCAAACCTCTGTACCAGCTTCCTGCTGCCTGCTCCTGACAATACAGCCTGACACATGGAGACATCAAACCTCCGTTTACCAGCTTCCTGATGCCTGCTCCTGACAATACAGCCTGACACATAGAGACATCAAACCTCTGTATACCAGATTCCTGCTGCCTGCTACTGACAATACATCCTGACACATAGAGACATCAAACCTCTGTATACCAGCTTCCTGCTGCCTGCTCCTGACAATACAGCCTGACACATGGAGACATCAAACCTCTGTATACCCGCTTCCTGCTGCCTGCTCCTGACAATACAGCCTGACACATGGAGACATCAAACCTCTGTATACCAGCTTCCTGCTGCCTGCTCCTGACAATACAGCCTGACACATGGAGACATCAAACCTCTGTACCAGCCTACTGCTGCCTGCTCCTGACAATACAGCCTGACACATGGAGACATCAAACCTCTGTACCAGCCTACTGCTGCCTGCTCCTGACAATATAGCCGGACACATGGAGACATCAAACCTCGGTACCAGCTTCCTGCTGCCTGCTCCTGACAATATAGCCTGACACATGGAGACATCAAACCTCTGTACCAGCCTACTGCTGCCTGCTCCTGACAATACAGCCTGACACATGGAGATATCAAACCTCTGTATACCAGCTTCCTGCTGCCTGCTCCTGACAATACAGCCTGACACATGGAGACATCAAACCTCTGTATACCCGCTTCCTGCTGCCTGCTCCTGACAATACAGCCTGACACATGGAGACATCAAACCTCTGTATACCAGCTTCCTGCTGCCTGCTCCTGACAATACAGCCTGACACATGGAGACATCAAACCTCTGTACCAGCCTACTGCTGCCTGCTCCTGACAATACAGCCTGACACATGGAGACATCAAACCTCTGTACCAGCCTACTGCTGCCTGCTCCTGACAATATAGCCGGACACATGGAGACATCAAACCTCGGTACCAGCTTCCTGCTGCCTGCTCCTGACAATATAGCCTGACACATGGAGACATCAAACCTCTGTACCAGCCTACTGCTGCCTGCTCCTGACAATACAGCCTGACACATGGAGATATCAAACCTCTGTATACCAGCTTCCTGCTGCCTGCTCCTGACAATACAGCCTGACACATGGAGATATCAAACCTCTGTATACCAGCTTCCTGCTGTCTGCTCCTGACAATACAGCCTGACACATGGAGACATCAAACTTCTGACCATTGATTAATGAGTCTGATTAATTTTGCTAATTTGACACCTAGACATATGGAAATTGCAAAACTCACATTAATATTAACAAACACTGATCAATAAAATGATGTTAGGTTGACCAAGTAGACATTGATTAACTTGATTACTTGGCCCGCAATAACATCATCCCGGAGGATCTGGTGTCTAATTGGTGACATGGTCTGTGCCATGGAGCGCCAACACTTTTACTAACCATATCAGTGATTTGATACCAGGGTCCGAGTTCTCATACCTAGTTAAACATAACCAACATTAAAAGGAAGCTTGCATGTAAATCTTTAAACAACATGGTTTTGATAAGCCCACATTTTATCTATTTCTTGGCTATTGGATTGGAGCATCAAAAAATTAGTTACGTAGAGAAAAAAAAACTAAATAAAAACCACATTGGCTGCTATGTAGTTTCGAAAGGCAGGTTTGAAAACAGAAAGATTGTAAACTATAAGTGAACCCACCCTTTATTAAAACTTAAATCCAACTTGTTGCCAAGGAAAGGTAAAAAATAAAAATTTCTAAAATTCCTGAATAGCAAAAGGCACAAGTTCAGTATGTGCCTGGTAGACATGCAAAGTTTTGTAACAAAGTATTTGACGTTTTTTTAGTTACGCTCCGGAAACGAACACCACTTTTATAGAACATAAGTCCAACTTGTTACCATGGAAACGTAAAAAATAAAAATTTCTAAAATTCCTACATAGAAAAAGGCACCAGTTCAGCATGAGTCTGACAGACATGCAAAGTTTTGTTAGAAAGTATTGAATGGGTTTTGAGTTATGTTCCGGAAACGAACTCTACCCTATAGAACCTTAGTCCAACTTGTTGCCATGGAAACGTAAAAAATAAAAATTTCTAAAATTCCTAAATAGCAAAAGGCACCACTTCATTATATGACTGACAGATTCGCCAAGTTTCGATCAAATACACTGAATGGTTTTCGCGTTCTACCCCGCAAAAGGAAATGATTACGGACGGACGGATGGACAGACAGACAGACTGGCTGATTGCTATATTCCCCCTCATTATATGTCGGGGATATACTTGCATGTTTGAGTACATATTTGTTGACATGGTATTTCCATTGTTATGTGCTTCTTCCTAAAAATAAATAAAAACTCATTGTAGGTGTGTAATATATGAACACCTCTCCACACAGCTGTGTGGGTTTTTCCTAAATTGTGCACTATAGTCAAGAAAATATTAGCATGAATATGGATGAGGTTATTGCAAAACACATGGTATCGAAGGACAGAGCAGCCTCCCAGCTGGCATCAGTCCCGCATAGGAGATCGCTATATATTTCAGTGTTGAAAGTCATTTGTAATCATTGCCTGTTTCCAAAGTGTACGAAAATGGCTTTTAATGTACAGGACAGAAAGTTGTTTTTATCTCACTGTTGTCATTTTTCAAATAAAATTTCTTTTGCCAGTTAAAAAAAATATTCTGAAATTTAATTTCAATATATTTCCACTTTTTCATTTTGAAAGTGCGCCGCATCCATAAACCATTAATAAAAAATCATTGCCTTTAATGTCTTTGCATCATCAAAATGCAAAATTTCATTAAAAAGCTTGAAAATTATTAACATTAATGTATTGCTGATAAAAAAGGAAAATTCTGCGATTTTTCTGCAATTCTGCGGTAAGTTACATTTTCTGCAAATCTTTCTCAGATCAGGAAATTGCAGAATTTGTCTGGGACTGACAAAAAAAATCATTCATCGCTACACTCATCTTCCCAAGGCAAGGGAGTTAACCCTTGCCTAACCAGGCTCGTATTCCTGGGGTCGATCGTAGAGCCACCAGTGGCTATTACGAGTTGTGTCCCTTCTATGCCTCTCCTTTGAACCAATCAGATTCCGCCTCTTGTATCACTTGCATTTGCTTCAAACAAAATGGTGGCACCCAGTCAAGACGATCTGATCAATAACCAAGATCTATATTGCAATAAAACTGGTCTTACATGTCAAAGTCCATCAAATCATGTGAGCACCTTGATTAAAAACATGAAAAGATTTTGAAAATATCTGTTGACACTGAGTTGGCAGTGCACATGCTCTGCAAATCCTGCAATCTACCAAAATCTGCACGACAGTTTATGAACCCGATTTTGATATTGTTATGCGATTTTGATTGGACTATGCAAAAACTCGTTAGTCCTGCCAAAATATAACTCAATTATACCAGCCTGGAAACTAGACTTTTTAAGATAAAAGCTCAATCAACAAAAGGTGCGGTCAAGATAACAGTGTCTCATCTGTGTTTTGAACTAGATTTTGCCAGGACATTTTGTACCCAAGAAAAATACATAGATTTACAACCCCTGTATCGTAATACATGCGATACATTTCACAATACTGCTGTAAGACACGTGAACAATAACAGAAATTGTTCTCCTGTATTTCCCAGTCAGCTATAAATAATACAACATTCCCAGTGCCTTCTAGCCCAGGTTTCTGCCCTACAGTATCCTGCAAAAAGAATGAAAATCGACTTTATAAAATAAAAATAAAAGTATTGGGATACAAATCGTATAGCACCCACAGTATCAGGATAGTCATTGCATTGTGACCCCATTGCTGTTACACCTCTAGTATCTAGCTGTCATCGCACCGACAGTATTGGGATAAGCATTGCATTGTGACCCCATTGCTGTTACACCTCTAGTGTCTAGCTGTCATTGCACCCACAGTATCGGGATAAGCATTTTATTGTGACCCCATTGCTGTTACACCTCTAGTGTCTAGCTGTCATCGCACCGACAGTATTGGGATAAGCATTGCATTGTGATCCCATTGCTGTTACACCTCTAGTGTCTAGCTGTCATCGCATCGACAGTATCGGGATAGGCATTGTATTGTGACCCCATTGCTGTCACACCTCTAGTGTCTAGCTGTCATCTCATCCACAGTATCAGGATAAGCATTGTATTGTGACCCCATTGCTGTTACACCTCTAGTGTCTAGCTGTCATCGCATCGACAGTATCGGGATAGGCATTGTATTATGACCCCATTGCTGTCACACCTCTAGTGTCTAGCTGTCATCGCATCGACAGTATCGGGATAGGCATTGTATTGTGACCCCATTGCTGTTACACCTCTAGTGTCTAGCTGTCATCGCATCGACAGTATCGGGATAGGCATTGTATTATGACCCCATTGCTGTCACACCTCTAGTGTCTAGCTGTCATCGCACTGACAGTATCGGGATAAGCATTGTATTGTGACCCCATTGCTGTCACACCTCTAGTGTCTAGCTGTCATCTCATCCACAGTATCAGGATAAGCATTGTATTGTGACCCCATTGCTGTTACACCTCTAGTGTCTAGCTGTCATCGCATCGACAGTATCGGGATAGGCATTGTATTATGACCCCATTGCTGTCACACCTCTAGTGTCTAGCTGTCATCGCATCGACAGTATCGGGATAGGCATTGTATTGTGACCCCATTGCTGTCACACCTCTAGTGTCTAGCTGTCATCGCACCGACAGTATCTGGATAAGCATTGTATTGTGATCCCATTGCTGTTACACCTCTAGTGTCTAGCTGTCATCGCATCGACAGTATCGGGATAGGCATTGTATTGTGACCCCATTGCTGTCACACCTCTAGTGTCTAGCTGTCATCGCATCCACAGTATTGGAATAAGCATTGCATTGTGATCCCATTGCTGTTACACCTCTAGTGTCTAGCTGTCATCGCATCGACAGTATCGGGATAGGCATTGTATTGTGACCCCATTGCTGTCACACCTCTAGTGTCTAGCTGTCATCGCATCGACAGTATCGGGATAGGCATTGTATTATGACCCCATTGCTGTCACACCTCTAGTGTCTAGCTGTCATCGCATCGACAGTATCGGGATAGGCATTGTATTATGACCCCATTGCTGTCACACCTCTAGTGTCTAGCTGTCATCGCATCGACAGTATTGGGATAGGCATTGTATTGTGACCCCATTGCTGTTACACCTCTAGTGTCTAGCTGTCATCGCATCGACAGTATCGGGATAGGCATTGTATTGTGACCCCATTGCTGTCACACCTCTAGTGTCTAGCTGTCATCTCATCCACAGTATCAGGATAAGCATTGTATTGTGACCCCATTGCTGTTACACCTCTAGTGTCTAGCTGTCATCGCATCGACAGTATCGGGATAGGCATTGTATTATGACCCCATTGCTGTCACACCTCTAGTGTCTAGCTGTCATCGCATCGACAGTATCGGGATAGGCATTGTATTGTGACCCCATTGCTGTTACACCTCTAGTGTCTAGCTGTCATCGCATCGACAGTATCGGTATAGGCATTGTATTGTGACCCCATTGCTGTCACACCTCTAGTGTCTAGCTGTCATCGCACTGACAGTATCGGGATAAGCATTGTATTGTGACCCCATTGCTGTCACACCTCTAGTGTCTAGCTGTCATCTCATCCACAGTATCAGGATAAGCATTGTATTGTGACCCCATTGCTGTTACACCTCTAGTGTCTAGCTGTCATCGCATCGACAGTATCGGGATAGGCATTGTATTATGACCCCATTGCTGTCACACCTCTAGTGTCTAGCTGTCATCGCATCGACAGTATTGGGATAGGCATTGTATTGTGACCCCATTGCTGTCACACCTCTAGTGTCTAGCTGTCATCGCACCGACAGTATCTGGATAAGCATTGTATTGTGATCCCATTGCTGTTACACCTCTAGTGTCTAGCTGTCATCGCATCGACAGTATCGGGATAGGCATTGTATTGTGACCCCATTGCTGTCACACCTCTAGTGTCTAGCTGTCATCGCATCGACAGTATTGGAATAAGCATTGCATTGTGACCCCATTGCTGTTACACCTCTAGTGTCTAGCTGTCATCGCACCGACAGTATCGGGATAGGCATTGTATTGTGACCCCATTGCTGTCACACCTCTAGTGTCTAGCTGTCATCGCATCGACAGTATCGGGATAGGCATTGTATTATGACCCCATTGCTGTCACACCTCTAGTGTCTAGCTGTCATCGCATCGACAGTATCGGGATAGGCATTGTATTATGACCCCATTGCTGTCACACCTCTAGTGTCTAGCTGTCATCGCATCGACAGTATTGGGATAGGCATTGTATTGTGACCCCATTGCTGTTACACCTCTAGTGTCTAGCTGTCATCGCATCGACAGTATCGGGATAGGCATTGTATTGTGACCCCATTGCTGTTACACATTTAGTGTCTAGCTGTCATTGCACCGACAGTATCGGGATAAGCATTGTATTGTGACCCCATTGCTGTTACAACCAGGGCTTGGTAGTACACGCACCTCTACATTACTCATCAAGATTTCACTGTTCATAAATTCTTTAATCACTTACTTTTTGAGGGTTGGTCAAAAAGTTCAAAGCCTTACAAACAAAACCAACAATTGTGAAATTGTTTCTAATTATATTTTTCAACATAACCTCCCTGCTTTTCAATACACTTCTCATATCAAAAGTGAAGCTTTTCAATTATCAGACAGGAAGACATTTTCTGAAACAACCCTTATATACCCATTTACGACAGCTTTTTGTCGTCATGCACTTTCCACAAGGTGTTCTTTCAGTAAGGATACAGGTGGAAATCACTTGGTGTGAACTCTGGCGGGTATGGAGGGTGAGGAAGCTCTTCGAACTCACATTGTCGTACAGCAGCCTTTGCATTGTCATGAAGCAGTAGAAATCCAGCAGTCAGCATTCCTTGCCGCTTTTCTTTGATAGAATCTCTCAAGCGATGAAGCTATTCAGCAAAATAGGCACCGGTAATCAACAAGGATCACACCCTTTGCATCTCAGAATACAGTTGCCATAACTTTCTTCACTGATCTTGAAAACTTGAATTTCTTTAGTGCGGGAGAAGTGCAATGGTATCATTCTATGGATTGACATGTTGGCTCAGGATCATAGTGGTAGACCCATGTTTCAGCACTCGTTACTAATCTCTATTTGAATGTGACAAAATTCTCCTCAATTTGCTCTAAATTTTCTTATCTTCATTGATGGAAGTTGATGGACGTCCAGACCTAGGGTCATTATCAATGCTTGTTTTCCCAGCCTTAAACATAGCTGCCCAATGTTTAACAGTGGAACACCTGGGGTACTTATCCCCATAAACTTGTGACATGCAGTCATGAACTTCTTGATGAGAACTTCTCTAAACTTGATGACTGCTCGGTACTCATTCTTTTCCATTTCTGTGTACATTTGGAACACTATCACATTCAACTAACATACAAATGGCCTCAACAGACCACATACACTTGCAATGAACTACTCAAACAATGTACTACATTGAACAGTTCACTTTGTTATGGCTCCTCATTAAAAGTTAGTCAAGATGAAAATGTTTCGACCAAATAAACAGTCCTTAACATACAAATGTCTTTAAAACTAGTTGTGTGTTGATGCTTTTAGCAGTACATCTTATAAATACGCTAAATATGACATAAACATATAAAAAAACATGAATCAGTTAGGAACTGACTTCAATATGTTTTGCATTTATAAAGGTATAAATGTATATACAAGTGTGCACACATTGCACAGGGGGATTTATTCTCCTTGTTTATGAACAAATAAGTCAACAATAATAACTTCACAGATTGATTATTTAGTCATTGCCACAAGAACCTGTAGTGAACAGTACAAAGTAAGTGACATGGGTCAGCCATGGAATCACTTTATTTAAGCAAAGAACACCTGTATTACGCCAAAAATTAGTCCATGCCCACTGCAATGCACCAGCAGACTTCTATATATTTTAAATATAACACTCGTGTCATTTCAGCTGAACAATTTCAATAAACACCTCGGTGGCATACAAATGTCTTCTGATTTTCTATATTAATGACGGGTACAGATAGGGTTGGATGCAAAATATCTGATAAGGAATTGTTTTACCGGAGCCATAGCAAAAACACTGTGACCATGCATGCACTGAAGTCTACTGAAGCTAAACACAAACCTATAAAAGTCAGAGGGAATGCGTGCATAGTCACATAGAAATACGAACATTTATTAGTAACTTGTAGTGTAAGTATGGAGTTCATGGACCAATTTGTTTTGGACTTGTTTCTGTTTTGCTTGTCAAGTGCAGAATGGATACCGCCAAGAAAACACTGAACCCCTGCCAGCTGCAGATTGGACACCGCCAAGAAAACACTGAACCCCTGCCAGCTGCAGATTGGATACCGCCAAGAAAACACTGAACCCCTGCTAGCTGCAGATTGGATACCGCCAAGAAAACACTGAACCCCTGCCAGCTGCAGATTGGATACCGCCAAGAAAACACTGAACCCCTGCCAGCTGCAGACTGGATACCGCCAAGAAAACACTGAACCCCTGCCAGCTGCAGATTGGATACCGCCAAGAAAACACTGAACCCCTGCTAGCTGCAGATTGGATACCGCCAAGAAAACACTGAACCCCTGCCAGCTGCAGATTGGATACCGCCAAGAAAACACTGAACCCCTGCCAGCTGCAGACTGGATACCGCCAAGAAAACACTGAACCCCTGCCAGCCTCATACGCTACTCCAGATTCAAGAACGGAGACAGGCAAGTTTCAAGACATTTGACTGACAAAAATCTCTGGACATTCGGGAGTGTATAATCAGTAATTCTAGGGCCTACTGACCTGTTGTATTGCCTTGTGTGATTGTAAACCTAAGGCTGTCTGTTTCAACACAATTTACTGATTAGTCATTGACCCTGTGTGGTCATTTACTGATTTCACAATTGAGTTTACAGATTTCTTGGGTCACCATTGCGCTTCAGTTTTGAAATCACCTGGCAACAACATGTACCTTGAATATGTTAAACTACCAATCAAACCTATATTTGAGCTGTAATGGATATAACTACATTTTCTGAGTTATTTTTCTCAAATCCAAATATATTCTGTGTTTTTAGGGGCAGTTGAGTAGTGTTTTTGTTTAAGTGTTCACTCAACATGCTGAAGACCTTGGTTCAATATTCCGCATTGGTACATTAGTACAGAGAAGAATACATAACACGCGATATTCCATAATATATACAATGATGTGGAACTTGTGAAGGCCGAAGCACAATCAGCATCAAAACTAATTAGGACATTATGAAAGAATGTATCCTAGTTACGTAATAGTGACCAGTAGATGTCAGTAGGAGCTGACAATTGTGTTCTGACACTAGTCTTCTCTAAAATTACGACAATTTTTACAGACATGTTATTGTGCTGGCCTGTCTTCTCTTGCTGTCAATATGGAATATGGCTTCCAAAAGTGCAAAATGATTTCTATATATAGCATATACATGTATTTAAATGTACTTATAATATTTCTTAACCATCTGTTGTATTTACATATGATACACATATTGTTCAAATCATTTATGTCTTATGTTATTTAGATGCCCTAATAATATTCATATCACATGTCTCTTGTGTATTAAAAATACAATATAAAAGAAATATACAATGAGTGGGAGTTGTTTATCATACAATAAAACACTGCAGGGACCATGAGGGACACAGCCCTGAGTTGTTTATTCTTCCTACAGTGTTTTAGTTAAGAATAGACTTTCACTTAGTGTGAGTTCATTGGAGTATGAACCTTCAAACTCACAATGTTTGGCCCTAACTCTTTGAAGGTTCATACTCCAATGAACTCACACAAAGTGAAAGTGTAAGCCAATTCTTATAATTTTTATATACTATTTTTTACCTCAAGGGAAGTAGACCTAGATTTATACACAATTATATTAAGTATGTGTGACATGTTTACACTGTTTACAGCCATTCAAGAACCAGCTGATCGGTGAAATAAAATAGTTCCTTAAGAGGTGACATGAACGTATGTCAGCTCAGCATGGGCTACAGGAACAACTAGTTTCTTTACAACAACTGTATTAAAATAATATCCTCATTAGGTGAGAAAGGTCTGTTAAAGGGGCAGTGATCTAAAGCAACTCCCCGGGACTGGTTGTTGCCTTTGTTATTGTTTTTTCCCGTGAGTACCCGGATGATATAGCAGAAGCCTAGATTAGTTCGCGACTTGTGCTGCGCAATTCGTAAGCGCATTTGTCACTTTTATTGATAGTATAAGGGTGTATGGTCACATTCATCAACAAAATGAAACACAGTTTTGGAAATCAACAAATGAAATACAGTTTTGGAAATAATAAGGAAATGTAGGTATCTTTGTGGGTATCATCGGTAATGGTGACGAAGTTTTGATAAGTCACTTTCTTGGTAATTGTGCGATTTTCGTTGACACTATTTTGACTTGCAACACAAAGTAAATATGTCTCCTGAGTATTGCTTATTTTATCGTGTTTGTATTTTTACAGTCAAAATGTGCAATAAAAAGCCTGAATATTCAGTTATTTTACAAATTGACAGAAAAATATGTCCATCTGTATTATTATGACAACGAATTCCAAGCATTTTTATGTGTAACATCATCACCAAGAGACTGAAAATGTCACTATGAAAAGTTCATTTCTATATTGTTTTTAAGCCCTTTTGATTGTCTTAATCAATTTTAGTCAATCTGTTTTTTAAGAATTGGACAGACTTTTCAGTCAAAACGACTGAAATATTTACCCATTTTATAAATTGCCTGAGAGAATCACATTTTACAAATTGACTGCAATATATACACACTTACAAAGGAAAAGACTTGTGAAAACAACGACTATCGCGCATCGAAGAATTTCCCAACCAAGACATAGAGGAACAAGAATGAATCTGTCCAATGCTACAGCAAATGAAGGAAAACAAAATGCAAATATCATAATTACAACCTACCAAATTTATGTGTATAATTTTAGGCAGCTTCCTTGTTCGAGGAATGTATCCGTGAATATCCACACAAAGGAACAATATCCCACACGTCTACAGCTGAACAAAGAAACTTATTCGATGTCACGTGTCTCTGTAACAATCAACTATTTTAAAATATATACTAGTATATCGTTTCGGGATATTATAACCCGTGTTCGTTTCTCAACTGATCACTTAGATTGTTTCAGGTGTTTCACATAGGTGTCAAGTCAAAAAGGTCGTCCGAGAAAGCCCACGTAACAACTATTTTCATAATGTCCACGGTTCCTAAAAAAGACCATTGAGTTAGATAACAATGAGCAATCAATCAACGTATTATCGGTTAACCCTTTAAACAAAGTATGTTGTTTTTACATCGGCACTTCATGCCATGATATGAGTGTATTCCCCTTGTTTTAGTAAACCTAGACATGTAAACATTCACTTTTGACATATCCACTGTGGAAGATAACAGCGATTAATCAATCAACATATTTTCTGTTAATCCTTTGATGACTAGGAACGATCCGTTGATTTACAAAAAAGTAAATCAACTGATCATTCATCTCTTGCTGGGCTGCCACATGCATATTACATAACACACATTTCACCTCACTTGGTAACCTCCCAAATGGAAACCTTTGTCATGTATTCTGAGTGGTGCTACCACTAATTATACCTGTAATAAATTGATTAACTGAGCATCCAGTGAATGAAGACAAATACACAAGTGCAGGGTTACACCAGAAAACGTGGATGACAACAAGGGAGTAGTAATCATATTATCAACGCAATCCGAAATCCGAAAATGCTTTCACTGCATGGATACTTTTTTATTATTAAACTATAACAATTAGGGGTATTTCCAAATGATGACATCCGATGAGCTACGCCGTTCTTTTTGTCTGTTTGTTTAGGCTGAAGAAATAAATCAACATGCGCCCTTTGTCAAAATCTTTATAGATCACGGTTAACCAATCAGTGTTCAAAAACGAGTAAAACAATTATTGCCTCCAAGTTTATTTAGCTGTCCTTGCAGACGGTAGCCCAGTCTCTTGTTACGCTCAGTTGCGTTACGTATCATCAGGGTACTCACAAAATGTCCGACACGATAAACATGACGGGAGAGATTTCGAAAGTTGTTAATGAACCTGTGGCTGTTTCAAGTGTTGGTCATCACTGATCAAGTAGACGATCATGATGATCGTAAAGATGTGTCAAATAGACTCAAAGGTAAATTTATAGATGTCTGTAGTCTGTCACTGTAGTTTAGACACGGATAGAGGTGATACTACGATACTTTGGATGTGCTTTTCTTCCTTTTGTTCTCTAGGATTGGTTGTAGTAAGTATATCCTTCAATCAAACTCTCTGACCTATCGTCGTGTATGCTAAAACGCTAAGTTCAAGATTAAAGGGTCTTAAAGGATGTGAAACAGAGAGATGAGAATGATGAGAAACAACATATTTATATTTATTTGTGCAAGGGTGTTCCTAGGGATTTCTCTCGAACATGAAAACAGTCTGTCAGTGTTTACGTCATTTCAAGAATAGAGGCTCGCGAAAAACGTATGAACTTCAGTTTCGCGTGTCATGTGACCGACCTCTCGTCCAATGGAAAAGCCATAATTCGTGAAAACTTCAAATAAAAAAAATATTATACGATAAACAATGACAAGTCGTTTACTTCTTACATGAGATACAGTCAACATTATGTACAGCCTCTTTAAAGAAGTTGATAAGTTGATGCTTTAAAAATAGTTACCTTAATTTTAATGATAATGACTTCTTGAATAGAATCCAACCTCAGCAATGTTGGACAATTCCATTTTATGAACAGGTCAGTCATATTTGGTATTTCCCACACATTCTCACAATCCTCACGTCATGCAGTTATCTACTGGTACCTTTTCTCATCATGCCCCAGATTGTCATATCTCTCCCACTTTCAGATGCAATCGTTCGGCCACTGTGTTTATCTTTGTACCCCAGCTACATCTATGGGGAACAGCTCACGAGACACTTCCCTCTCAAAAAACCCGTCATATATGACGTCATCACGCTGCAAACGCATATTCCAATCTCCAGAAATGATGTCATGACATAACAATGTTTTATGGTGAAATTAACCATGCTTCAATCCTCATTGCTCTTTGCAATGTATATGTAGCTTTCTTAGCTCTATATGTATATTTACGTGTGTGTCTGTATGTGTTGAAATTTATATGAATATATGATACATAAGATAAGTTTAGATTCATTTATGAACGTTTAGCTGCATACTAACTAACAGATTTAGTCCAGTTGTCTTTATAATGATAACGTATATCAAAACACTTAAAATGGGCAAATGTCAACAAGGTTCATCGTTGGACAGTGTTGGGGACTATGGGACAAGTAACAATTTCTAACTCAGTTCAGGATATTAAATATATATTTTACCATCTTATAGATCTATTTATATAATATATTTGTTTACTTGACTACATAGGGTCAACAACATTGTCGTATTTGGCTATTGACACAGCTCCAACCCTGGCTTGAAGAACATAGGACACTGCATGACAAGGCATGGATAGAACACTGGACATTAGCAATGTGACAGATGGACACTTCCTATGTCATATCATCTAGCTTCTAGTTCTATACTGTGACGCACTGACTGAGAACCAAACTTCAGATTGAGAAGACCTAACTGTGTAGACAGGAAGTGAATTAGGGGTTGAGTACACGCAGAGTACATTTGGTGACATGGCTGATGGCGCTCGTCCTATATTGAGCGTGCACTGTTGATAAGTCTGACACTGACATCAGATCAAGGCTCCACCGGTGAACGCCTCCTCCCTTCCGCCAGCTGACCGCCGACTTAGAGAAAGCACAACCACATTAAGCAATCACAGCGATCCTATCCGTTGGCCTTTAATGTTTTTATCAGGAATAATAAAGCTACGCAGACTTACCTACAGCTGATGTTTGTCTGTCATACAAGTCTCCGGGTACACCTTGGTTTTGGAACTGCCGTTATCTCACAAGGACGGGCGTGTTTACAACAGCCGGAGGTCCAAGGGAAAGCACCGACTGTGTGTTACGTTCGTCGTCAGACAAGGATTACATGTTACGAACCTCAGACGAACACGATATTTTCGTTATTTGTTTGAACACAGACGTAAATATTTTACGTCCGTTGTTTAAATTATTTCCAAAAAGTGTCATCGTAAGTTTCGGAGGGACTTGTGTTTTCTGTGAAGCATTATTATAGATTTCTTGAAAGAAATGGTATTTAACTTTGCGACAAATCCTTGGTCAATTCAAATAATATTGTTGGTCTTCTGGATGAATGCCCGCTAAAACAGGCAAGAGGCATTGAAATAGACCCGCAGCTGCAGCATGTTACGTCTATCTTGTTCAGTATCTTACGATCTATCATTGTTACTTTGGAGTACTTAGTGCTAAACAACATAGGTATATATACTTATTAACATCAATGTTTATACAGTAAATTGATGTTAATAAGTATATATACCTATGTTGTTTACCACTATCAATCACTTGCTGGATAAAGGTGTTAGGGTCTACACCGAAACGTCGCACTAATTGTAATAAAGAAGTTGTTCATCCATAGAACTTGTCTTACTTCATCACACCAACTTCTAAATGCCACTGAAAGAAGTTACATTATTACTTTGTTTTATTTGTAGAAAATGAGAACAAATGATCGAAAATGTCAATCATTGTTTTGGATGATGTCAGTGTAAACGCACAACTGCAGTCGGTTCCTTCACAAAGCCATGCATGCTTGCACCGCAATGTGCTTGAAGAAGTTATTCAGTAAGCGTTCAGCCCTCTGTGAGAAAGATTTTGAATATTATCCAAAAAGCGTTTTGCGCTTGGTTGTATGGAAGATGTTGTATATTATTCAATAAGCGTTAGGCGCTGGTTGTATGGAAGATGTTGTATATTATTCAATAAGCGTTAGGGGCTGGAAGTATGGAAGATGTTGTGTATTATTCAATAAGCGTTAGGCGCTGGATGTATGGAAGATGTATATTATTCAATAAGCGTTAGGGGCTGGAAGTATGGAATATGTTGGGTATATTATTCAATAAGCGTTAGGGACTGGATGTATGGAAGATGTTGTATATTATTCAATAAGCGTTAGGCGCTGGATGTATGGAAGATGTTGGATATTATTCAATAAGCGTTAGGCGCTGGATGTATGGAAGATGTTGTGTATTATTCAATAAGCGTTAGGCGCTGGTTGTATGGAAGATGTATATTATTCAATAAGCGTTAGGGGCTGGAAGTATGGAAGATGTTGTGTATTATTCAATAAGCGTTAGGCGCTGGATGTTTGGAAGATGTTGTATATTATTCAATAAGCGTTAGGCGCTGGGTGTATGGAAGATGTATATTATTCAATAAGCGTTAGGCGTTTGGTGTATGTAAGATGTTGTATATTATTCAATAAGCGTTAGGGGATGGACATATGGAAGATGTTGTATATTATTCAATAAGAGTTAGGCGCTGGATGTATGGAAGATGTTGTATATTATTCAATAAGTGTTAGGCGCTGGATGTATGTGGGTCATTCTCTAAAAAAGTAACATTTCCTGTCCAAATGAATTTTCTTAAAAAAAACTCATAATTCTGTTTTCAGATTACTTGACAATGAAGATATCTATCAGATGTATACAATATTCTGATCAAATTACTACTATAACCTTATGTTAGCCGGCAAAATACCTTAAATGTGCAGAAATGTGCAGAAACTTGTTGTCCACAAATAAAAAATCAAACTTTCTCAAATTATCTTAAGTCTCTGGGAACAAATACTTTCCAAAGCCCTGGTGATTTATGTAGCATGACAGCATGAAAGGTTGATAACAGCAGAAAAGCTATTGGTTTTCCACTTGGATTCATTATTTTTGGAAACAGTAATCGTGTCCAGAGTAATAGTGTCTTTCCTGTCACTAGATAGTACAAATAAAAATAATAATTGCTCCTTTGGTAAGCCAGAAGGCTAAGGTCTTTGCAGGTCTCTTCCTTTCCAGTACTATCATGGCACCATATGCTCAAGCAATTTATATTGGTGCAGTGTCTTCAAAATAACTGGTAAATGTTGTCTTTTGATTTGTACTTTTTGTAGGTGTCTGTGCTGTCACCACGCTTTTTGGGTTCCGAAATTGTTATTAAAAAAATCAAATATAATGAGTATATTTGACTGTCAGAATGGAACTCAACCAGTGTGCTTTTTCAGTGCAAGAGAGAAGTTATTGTCCTAAGCTGGCATTATGTCATAGTTTGTCTCTCCTGTCACTGTCTCTGCTGTCACCTTAAAAAAAGTGACAGGACAGACATATTTAGGCGACAGCACAGACATATAGTGTTCAATAAATGTTTCAACATATATATATTAAAAGACAAAGAAAACATGAATGGTAATGTATTTTGTATGTTTGCTTGTTGCATGAAAATCTGAATATTATTAACATTTGGGTCAATAAACACTGATTACACTGCACAGTAGATCTTTGTAACAGCACAGACTTTTAATAGTGACAGCACAGACACATTTCAGTGACAGCAAAGACATTTTAGGATTTTTTTTATCATGTTGACACAAATAATGAACAATTATTCATTTACTCGCATAACTGTTGTACATGATTAAGAAATGTAACATATTTAGCAAATTTAAATGAAAGTAATGTTACATGATCACTTCAAACACCGTGTCTATGAGTGACTGTGACAGCACAGACACTTAACAGTAACAGCACAGACATTTAGTGTTTGATAGAGATTTTGAGAAAGTTTTGTTCAATGTTTCAGTGTCTTTAAAACTCTATCTCTTAGGCTTTTGTTAGTTACAGGAAAAATTGAATTTCCATTAATATTTGGGTCAATAAACACTGATTACACTGCACTTTGGTAACAGCACAGACATTTAATACTAACAGCACAGACACTTTTCAGTGACAGCAAAGACATTTTAGGATTTTTTTACCAAGTTGACACAAATAATGAACAATTATTCAATTTGCTCGCCCTACTGTTGTACATAATTAAGAAATGTAACATATTTAGCAACTTTAAATGAAAGTAATTTTACATGATCGCTTCAAACACCGTGTCGATGCGTGAGGGAAAGAGAGAAGTGGAGGTGTGTGCTGACAGAATGGAGTGTATGAGTGGGGAAAAGAGAGAAGTGGAGGTGTGTGCTGACAGAATGGAGTGTATGAGTGGGGGAAAGAGAGAAGTGGAGGTGTGTGCTGACAGAATGGAGTGTATGAGTGCAGAAAAGAGAGAAGCGGAGGTGTGTGCTGACAGAATGGAGTGTATGAGTGGGGGAAAGAGAGAAGTGGAGGTGTGTGCTGACAGAATGGAGTGTATGAGTGGAGAAAAGAGAGAAGTGGAGGTGTGTGCTGACAGAATGGAGTGTATGAGTGGGGGAAAGAGAGAAGTGGAGGTGTGTGCTGACAGAATGGAGTGTATGAGTGGAGGAAAGAGAGAAGTGGAGGTGTGTGCTGACAGAATGGAGTGTATGAGTAGGGGAAAGAGAGAAGTGGAGGTGTGTGCTGACAGAATGGAGTGTATGAGTGCGGGAAAGAGAGAAGTGGAGGTGTGTGCTGACAGAATGGAGTGTATGAGTAGGGGAAAGAGAGAAGTGGAGGTGTGTGCTGACAGAATGGAGTGTATGAGTGGGGGAAAGCGAGAAGTGGAGGTGTGTGCTGACAGAATGGAGTGTATGAGTCGGGAAAAGAGAGAAGTGGAGGTGTGTGCTGACAGAATGGAGTGTATGAGTCGGGGAAAGAAAGAAGTGGAGGTGTGTGCTGACAGAATGGAGTGTATGAGCGGGGGAAAGAGAGAAGTGGAGGTGTGTGCTGACAGAATGGAGTGTATGAGTGGGGGAATGAGAGAAGTGGAGGTGTGTGCTGACAGAATGGAGAGTCTGAATGATGATGAAATTCACTAAAAGACAAGTAAGGAAATGGTACAAAGTTCAGACGATGATAAGATGGAAAGACAAAAGGAAATACACCAGCCAGTTCATACAAATGAATGCTCCGGGAAATTTGTTGTCATTGTGTATAACATATCATATCCTGGTTATGTTGAAGATATAGAGCTAGGTGAAGTTTTTGTGGAATATATGCATAAAGCGGGAAAGCACAGGAATGCAAATTGTTTCTTCTGGCCACGCAAACTTAAAGACAAATGCTGGTACCAATTTGAGGACATAGTTAGCTTTGTACCAGAGCCTTCCAAAATATCACTGTCCTCTGACTATTGTGTTGAGTCTTCTTTGTGGGAAGATATGTTGGTAACAATTCATGGCAAACAATAACCTGTGTTTATATGTGCACATGAATGAGGTCATGAATGATTTACTGAATGTTATCATATAATGCTATCATTTGGTAAAAGTGCAAATATGTTATCAGACTTTGTCTGTGCTGTTACTGTTGAAGTTTTGAAAGTTGACTATTCTCGTTTCCTAACAGCTTTTTGCTTGGAATAAGCAACAATAACCTCAAAAAGTGCCATTAAGGTTGTTGGTAGAGTTTCTGATCAAGTTCTATTTTTGAGATGAGCAATTCCACATAAGATTGGTTTATGAAGTTTTGCTTGTCTGTGCTGTTACCAAACCTCACATTTTTATCTAATTAATGTCACATACAAAATACACCTAACACTTTGATATGCACATTCATTGAGTTTCCCTTTCTTTGACTACCTTTACTTCTGAAACACAGAACACAGAAATAGTTATTATAGTTTTGGCAATTACAAAATATTTTGTCTTTCCTGTTACCGTGTTGTCTGTCCTGTTACCATGAATGTCTTTCCTGTCACCAGGTTTCTGCCATCTCAAAAGCTATAATTGGTTCAACTCTGCTGACAAAAATATATATAATTCATAAAATGAGTGTAATAACTATTATTACCTTATAGAATAATGGTAGTTCCTTTTCAGTGTAAGCAGTAGACAAGTTTATCGTACATCTTTTTGCAAATAATTCCATTGTATGCATATATTTACAGTCTAATAATTAAGTAAAGCCAATAAATGAAATTTTAAACCTGTTGGTATTTGAACTATGCCAAAATGCAACAACCATATCATAAATTTAATTCATTTTAGATTTATGTTCGGTGACAAAAACTGAATTTTATGCACAGTAACAGCACAGACATTTGGTACAGAGATGCCAAAAATAGTTTTCTGCAAAAAGGAAAATAAGACATATTAAGCCTGCATACTTTACACCCGATTCAGTATTTGTTATGTTGTTTATCTGCTCAAAAAATTCATTTCAAAAATGAATTCTGATTTGTTGATTTTTCATAGGCCAAAATGTTACTTTTTTAGAGAATGACCCATGTAGGATGTTCTATATTATTCAATAAGCGTTAGGCGCTTGGTGTATGGAAGATGTTGTATATTATTCAATAAGCGTTAGGCGCTGCATAAAGGAAGATATTGTATATTATTCAATAAGCGTTAGGCGATGGATGTAAGTAAGATGTTGTATATTATTCAATAAGCGTTAGGCGTTTGGTGTATGTAAGATATTACATATTATTCAATAAGCGTTAGGCGTTTAGTGTATGGAAGATGTCGTTTATTATTCAGTAAGCGCTATGCGCTAGTTGTATGGAAGATGTTGTATATTATTCAATAAGCATTAGGCGATGAATGTATGGAAGATGTTGTATATTATTCAATAAGCGTTAGGCGTTTGGTGTATGTAAGATATTACATATTATTCAATAAGCGTTAGGCGTTTAGTGGATGGAAGATGTCGTTTATTATTCAGTAAGTGCTATGCGCTAGTTGTATGGAAGATGTTGTATATTATTCAATAAGCATTAGGCGATGAATGTATGGAAGATGTTGTATATTATTCAAAAAGCGTTAGGCGTTTGGTGTAAGTAAGATGTTGTATATTATTCAATAAGCGTGAGGCGTTTGGTGTATGTAAGATATTACATATTATTCAATAAGCGTTAGGCGTTTTGTGTATGGAAGATGTCGTTTATTATTCAATAAGCGCTATGCGCTAGTTGTATGGAAGATGTTGTATATTATTCAATAAGCGTTAGGCGATGAATGTATGGAAGATGTTGTATATTATTCAATAAGCGTTACGCGTTTGGTGTGTGGAAGATGTTGTATATTTTTCAATAAGCGTTAGGCGATCAATGTATGGAAGATGTTGTATATTATTCAATAAGCGTTAGGCGTTTGGTGTATGTAAGATATTGTATATTATTCTATAAGCGTTGGGGGCTGGATGTATGGAAGATGTTGTGTATTATTCAATAAGCTTTAAGCGCTGGATGTATCGAAGATGTTGTATATTATTCAATAAGCGTTATGCGCTGGGTGTATGGAAGTTGTATATTATTCAATAGCCGTTAGGCGCTAGATATATGGAAGATATAGATCATTCAATAAGTGTTAGGCGCTGGATGTATGTAAGATGTGGTATATTATTCAATAAGATTTAGGCGCTGGATGTATGGAAGATGTTGTATATTATTCAATAAGTGTTAGGCGCTGGATGTATGGAAGATGTTGTGTATATTATTCAATAAGCGTTAGGCGCTGGTTGTGTGGAAGATGTATTTTTTTCAATAGCCGTTAGGCGCTGCATATATGGAAGATATTGTATATTATTCAATAAGCGTTAGGCGTTTGGTGTATCTAAGATGTTGTAGATTATTCAATAAGCGTTAGGGGCTGGATGTATGGAAGATGTTGTGTATTATTCAATAAGCGTTAGGCGCTTGATGTATGGAAGATGTTGTGTATATTATTCAATAAGCGTTAGGCGCTGGGTGTATGGAAGATGTTGTATATTAGTCAATAAGCGTTAGGGGCTGGATGCATGGAAGATGTTGTATATTATTCAATAAGCGTTAGGGGCTGGATGTTTGGAAGATGTTGTGTATTATTCAATAAGCGTTAAGCGCTGGATGTATGGAAGATGTTGTATATTATTCAATAAGCGTTATGCGCTGGGTGTATGGAAGTTGTATATTATTCAATAGCCGTTAGGCGCTGGATATATGGAAGATGTAGATCATTCAATAAGCGTTAGGCGCTAGATGTATGGAAGATGTGGTATATTATTCAATAAGATTTAGGCGCTGGATGTATGGAAGATGTTGTATATTATTCAATAAGTGTTAGGGGCTGGATGTATGTAGGATGTGAGTAGTAACCTGCATCGGTCTAGGACCGTCACTTCCGTTTCCGGTGGCGCACGCCTGCAAGATGGCGTCGCATCCGTGTCCGGTGGCGCACGCATGCAAGATGGCGTCGCATCCGTGTCCGGTGGCGCACGCCTTCAAGAGGGCGTCGCTTCCGTTTCCGGGGAGGAGGAGGGATAGGGGGAAAACCCAGAGAAACGGTCGTACGAGGTGAAAAAGATCGACAGGGTTGTTGTTCTTGTGTTGTTCTAAAAATAGAAATAGAAAAGGTGGTAGTGGTGAAGGGAGGGTGGTGGTGAAGGGAGGAGGAGGGAGGAAGGAGGAGGAGGGAGGAAGGCGGGAGGGGAGTCGGGTTCTTTGTTTTGTTTTGTTTTGGTTGGTGTGGGGCGATGGCATGTGGAGATGATAGTTCACTGTAGTCCGGCAGAGAAATGAATATTTTCCCCCAACCCAGAATTAGGGGATAAAGTTTTTTTTATTACTGGATTTGTTTAATGATGTACTCTAGATTATGAAACTGACTGATGACACTCTGTCATCTTTGGGCATTTTGAAATGTTCAAGATGGCCGACAAGATGGCCGCCAAAACATGAAAATATCGCTTCCTTGCTAACAGTATGGAATATGATACCACTTTTGGAGCAAATCACTAATATTTTGCTTTCAACTAATTAGAATATGGTATTCTAAATGAACTGGTATCATTTAAAACATAATTTGATTCTTAAATAAGCAAGATAACTGGCAAAATGCCTGTCGAAACATTATAAAGTCAACAAGCACGGCATTCTTTTTAAGGATAATTGATTATTCTGAACTTTCAAAAATGAATATTGGCTCAAGGTTTTCTTCACATACATACAATCAGTTTAGGTTTCTTCCTCATCATCAATAACACGGTTAGTGAGTTGGATGAAGCAGACACTGGAGCTACAATGTAATAGGAGAAGGCCTCGTAAGTGTGTCACTTGTGCCTAATCCATTTGGTTTTCCGAAATAAAATATGTTTAAATCAATACCGCCGCTGGTAGTTTAATTTGTGAAAAATAGCAGGACATTCAGCTGTCGGGGCTATGGCTCAGTGGGTGATTGACGGTTTGTGATGGCGCCAGCTGGGGTAGGAGACGACACACTTTCCAAATTATTTCTCAACCTTATCTAATGCTAATTCAACAAGAGACACAGAGACACATAGTTTTTGATAGAGGCTACTTGTTATAATATATTGTTGATTAAAATATGTAAAACTATGTATCTCTGGTTGTCTTGTCATCCCTTCATTCAGTAAAGTGGACTGTTCCAACTACCCACATTACCTAATTATAAATCTCATCCAGGCATGGCATACCCACATCACCTAATTGTATTTTGGTACCTTGTGGGGAGAAATTAGGCGATCTGGGAGGACACCGTTATATCATCTAACATTGCCAACTCTGCTCTAAAGTAAACAAGAACCTAATTAGTGAGGGGTCCTTTATCATCCATATTTGACTGCTTATAAAAATCTTATATCTCTCCTCACAGCTGGTTATTATATATTTTTTGCTGCTGAATATTCGAAACAGAGTGATTGAGTTGGTACAACACATGCATACGGTTCCATTTTAAATGACTGCAGCGCTCCATTATGAAAACAAGTTGTTTTAACGCCGCTCTCAGCAGCATTCCAGTGATATATGACGGCGGTCTGTTGTATATGAAATAAATGCAAATTGAATCTTGAATCTTGAAAGCTGCAGCTTTTCCGCAAATCAGTATCACATGCAGTATACAGTATATCAACTGCAATATACTGTATACAACATGCAGTACACAGTGTGTCGCGAGCTCCGCGCTTGGCTGGAGCACACATTTCCTGCCCCTCTCCCTTCTGCAAACACCTCATGGGGGGTGTAATGAGGTCACAGGTCAGGCGTGCACTCGTCAGTTGTCTGATACGGTCAAGAGTAAGATCTTCCGGACTATCACTGCACTAGAGAAATGTGGATTGTTGATGAGGTACAACGTGTTTGGAACTGGGAGCTGAACACTAAGCACTTATGGAGAAGAGCTCACCATAAAACGTTATGGTCTAGCGTACGGACTTGTGTTTTCAATTCAAGACGTACATGTATCAAGTTGAACTTCTACGACAGATATAACTTGGTTACCGCTTCCTAACTGTAACATTAACTGAACTTTAGGCCTTTTATACATATTTGTGATGGGGCGACAATGCGACAACGAGACATATTTTGACATTGAAAAATGTCGCGTTACGGCATTGTCGCCCTTTTGTAAAATATAGAAAAAGATTATTCAAAGAGCGACAATGCGACAACGCGACAATGCGACAAATGGCCAAAATATCGCGTTGTCAAATTGTCGCGCTTTGGTTAATTTCGACACGTTTTGCTTGTTTTTGTAAGGGCGTCAATGCGGCAATACGACAACGCGACAATGTCCCTTCCAAGATTCCATAGTGATCCGTGCAAATAAAACTGAGTTATGAAATAGAAGTTTAACATGCCAGTTAAAAGATAAAGTATAAAAATGCGCTGATGAGTTCATCTGCATGCCGAGTCTATACGCTGTGATGAACAATAATGCTCTGAGCCAATACAATATAACTAAAATACTGTTCAAAGTGGTGTTTAATGCGATCACCGTAGTGTGTTACTGCAAATGTCCAAATTTTGTGTAGTGATGTTATGTAATATGTAAAATAAAGCATATTCAATTATCCAATTGATTTGATTAGAATATACTTGCATCAGTGTATTTTATTAACGCCCAAAACCGTATTTGTTAAACACATATAAAAACAGATCATATACACGCATTGTGCCTTGACTTACTATTAGCTTTAATAGGCCATTCCGGAATAAAATAGTTCCCCCCAAAGCGAGGAACATCTGTTTTAGTTTGTTTACAAGAAATGTATTCCAAAAAATATCCTCATTAGATGAGAAGGTCCGTTAAGAACTACCTCAGTAAGTCAATCACAATGACAAAGCGTTGTAATACATTTACATCAAGTACAAAATGGCCGACTATAAACGTGACGGGAGATATTTCCAAAGTTGTTAATTAACCTGTGGCGATTTCAAGCCTTTGTCATCACTGATCAATTGGCCGATCATTGAAAGGTGATTGTAAAGATGTGTCAAATAGATACTAAGGTAAATTCATAGATTGCTGTAGATTGTAACTACGATAGTTTGGATTTTTGGGTTTACTATGGGTTTACTATAGGGTTTACTATAGGGTTTACTATGGGTTGTTTTTTTGGCATCACGTGCGTCGGGGGACCAGCGCCATCTGATTGGCCGTTAACAGTTGTACAAGGCGGAGCAAAAAGCATCGTTTTTCCGTCCATTTTACGCTTGAAAAACTCGACGCTTTTCCGGACACTTTCTAGACGCTAACCAATTAATCAATTTTAATGAATTTTTAGTCGTTTTTCGGTCCAATGACCATATACGGAAAAAAACGTCGTTTTCGTGTTTGCAGTGCATGCTGAGATGTCAAGCTCAAGCTTTGAGGCAGCCATTGAAAGGGACCAGTCATTAATTGTTCCATTCTTTTTTTCCAAAAAAGTTGGCCCAATCTTTTTTGGCCCAGTTTGTTTTGGCATGAATTTCTTAAAAATATTTAACACAATTTAACATAACCATGTGTATAACAGACATAATAGGTTTTGCTTTATTTGCACCTCTTTTGAGGTTACTATTATTTTTATTTTAAATTATCTTTATTGTTTTTTATAATTTGATTTCAAAATGCAGTGGGAATTTATCTTATTTTGTAACTATAGAACATTAACAATCGTTAGAAAATCCACAAGCATCCCAGTTGACACTGAATAATATAATAACAAATGTATATATAACGATATATACTGATTTGGGGTTTTTCATAGACAATATTGCCTATTATTTTGATTAATTACATTTCCAAATGAAACTATTTAATTAAGAATAACATATTCTAATATGTTGAAGGCAAAACAATAGTGATATGCACCAAAAGTAGTCCCATATTCCATACAATTAGCACGGAAGAGATATTTTCATGTTTTAGCGGCCATCTTGGCGGCCATCTTGAATATTTTAAAATGCCCAAAGATGACAGAGTGTCATCAGTCAATTTCATAACCTAGAATGTGTACTTAAACAAATCCAGCAATAAAAAAAACTTTATCCCCCAATTCTTGGATTTTGTCCTCTCTGCCGGACTACTGAGACGAGCTTATCATACACAGTCGACGACTCTACCACTTTGTTGCTAGGTTGACGTCATATCGGCGAAGGATTTTGCAACAACATTTCACAAATCATGTCATCGGGTATGGTGATGTGTTTGTAAACTTTGAGGTGCAAGGTCTCGTTCCACAAGGCGATCGTGTATTGTAGCCTACTATGACAGCCGTGCGTCTAAGTTAAAAGTCGGTGAGCGGCAATCACCTCAGCGCTACGATCATGGTGTGGAATTCTAAAGTTTTTTTTGCTGAATTCTAAAGGTGAATCGACAGGCACAGACATGAACGTGATGTATGCCTGCGTACTGTCATTCGTGTCTCCATACAAACATGGTGCCACGCGTGACTACAAACACACGTTTATCCATAGGATGATGCATTGTCACTCGTTTATTTATACCGAGGTGCTGGCACTCGTGTATGTTGACATGTGTACTGTCACGCGTGTCTTCATGTACACGTACTGTTATTCGTGTCTCTATGCAAACATGGTGCCACGCGTGACGACAAACACACGTTTATCCATAGGATGATGACGTTGTCACTCGTTCATTTATACCGAAGTGCTGACACTCGTGTATGTTTACATGCGTACTGTCACGCGTGTCTTCATGTACACGTACTGTTATTCGTGTCTCTATGCAAACATGGTGCCACGCGTGACGACAAACACACGTTTATCCATAGGATGATGACGTTGTCACTCGTTCATTTATACCGAAGTGCTGACACTCGTGTATGTTTACATGCGTACTGTCACGCGTGTCTTCATGTACACGTACTGTTATTCGTGTCTCTATGCAAACATGGTGCCACGCGTGACGACAAACACACGTTTATCCATAGGATGATGACGTTGTCACTCGTTCATTTATACCGAAGTGCTGACACTCGTGTATGTTGACATGCGTACTGTCACGCGTGTCTCCATGCACACGTGATGTACTTCATGTCTTCAAACACACATGGTGTACTACGTCTCTCCATGTAAACGTGATGTACTTCATGTCTTCATGCAAAACGTAGTGTCATGTGTGTCTTCAAAAAGACATTGATCCATAGGATGTTGACGTTGTCACTCGTTTATTTATACCGAGGAGTTGGCTCTCGTGTAGGTCTACATACGTACTGTCACGTGTGTCTCCATGCAAACGTGATGTACTTCGTGTTGCCATGCAAACGTGGTGTCACGCGTGACAACAAACGCATGTTTATCCATAGGATGATGGCGTTGTCATTCGTTCATCCACGCCGAGGAGTTGGCACTCGTGTATGTTTACGTGTCTGTTACCATTTGTGTCTCCATGCAAACGTCATGTACTACGTGTTTCCATGCAAACGTGGTGCCATGCGTGTCTGCAAACAGACGTTTATCCATAAGATTATTATTTATACCGAGGAGTTGGCACTCGTGTATGTTTGCATGTGTACTGTCACACGTGTCTTCAAACAGACGTGGTGTACTTCGTGTCTTCAAACAGACGTGGTGTACTACGCGTCTCCATGTAAACGTGATGTACTACGTCTCTCCGTGTAAACGTGGTGCCACGCGTGTCTTCAAACAGACGTTTATCCATAGGATGATGACGTTGTCACTCGCTCATCCATGCCGAGGAGTTGACACTCGTGTATGTTTACATGCGAACTGTCACGTGTGTCTCCATGCAGGCGTGATGTACTTCGTGTCTCCATGCAGACGTGGTGTCACGCGTGTCTCCATGCAAAACGTTGTGCCACCCGTGACTACAAACAGACGTTACTAGAAGTTTAGATCAATACACATGCGTGACGTTTGCAAACGTGATGTACTACGTGTCTCCATACAAACGTATTGTCACGCGTGTCTCCATGCAAACGTGGTGTCGAGCGTGTCTTCAAACAGACGTTTATTAATATTATTATTTATAACATTTATATTTATAAGGATAGAGATCGAGAGATCAATAGACATACGTGGTGTTTGATTCGTGTCTCCATGCAAACGTGATACCACTCGTGTACACAACCATACATACAACCATACAAACATACATAGAGGCGTGGTGTCACTCGTAGGCGTGTACCTCCAAGAGGACTGAGGAGGGTGTGAATTCTTTTGGATTGTTGTTTGTACTGGCAAAGCAAAGGATGAAAGCGTTCTTTTGGGAGAGATGGGTGGCCCTGAAAAGGGCCGTTGGAAACAAACTGGAAACAAGCTGGACGAGGCTTCTCTCTGTTTTACATTACTTTCCCTGATCTCGATACTAGATAATAATACGGACCACCCCAACAGTCGGGGACGTCAACTCCGCGTTGTACAGCTTGTTGTAAAGCTGCAATAGCCTCAGACTTGTTCTTAAACCAGTGTGGGCTCTGCGATAGGATCGTCTCCGATTCACCAGGTGGGTAGGTCACTATTGTCCACGAATAGACTTTACTCATCAACGGACATTGTTGACTGTTGGTCTGACACTTCAGACAGCTGCATCCAGACGACATGGTTGATCTCTCATTCAGTGCTTGGACTGTGACGGTGTGCGTGGCTTCGCTCTTTTTTAATTTTTATAGGAGAGGCACTGAAACCCTGCTTCCTGATTGGTCGAAAACGCAGCACGCCGATGGTTCCGTTCCGGCGCCTGGTCTGACATTCGGTTTTTCCAAACTGGACACAGACCCTTGTGATGGGTGTACATGCAGTGTTATATGGGTGTACAGGCAGCCTTACATGAGTGTACAGGCAGCCTTACATGAGTGTAGAGTCAGCCTTACATGAGTGTACAGTCAGCCTGACAGGGATGTACAGTGAGTCTTATATGGGTGTACAGACACTCTAAAGGGGTGTACAGTCAGCCTTACAGGGATGTAAGTCAGTCTTATATGGGTGTACAGTCAGCCTTACAGGGTTGTACAGTCAGTCTTATATAGGTGTACATGGTTCACGTGACATCTATACCAGTGATGTATGTTAAACGGAATCTGGTGGTGGTCCCTGTGGCATCTGCTAATGATGTACGTTACTAACAGACTCTGGTGGTGGTCCCTGTGGCATCTGCTAATGATGTACGTTACTAACAGACTCTGGTGGTGGTGCCTGTGACATCTACTAATGATGTAGGTTGCTGACAGACTCTGGTGGTGGTGCCTGTGGCATCTACTACTGATGTACGTTACTAACAGACTCTGGTGGTGGTTCATGTGACATCTACTAATGGTGTATGTTACTAGCAGACTCTGATGGTGGTCCATCAGGCATCTACTACTGATGTACGTTACTAACAGACTATGGTGGTGGTTCATGTGACATCTACTAATGATGTACATTACTTAGAGACTCTGGTGATGGTTCACGTGGCATCTATACTACTGATGTACGTTACTAACAGACTATGGTGGCGGTTCATGTGGCATCTACTAATGATGTACATTACTTAGAGACTCTGGTGATGGTTCACGTGACATCTATACTAATGATGTACGTAACTAACAGACTCTGGTGATGGTTCACGTGGCATCTATACTAATGATGTAGGTTACTAACAGACTCTGGTGGTGGTCCCTGTGGCATCTGCTAATGATGTACGTTACTAACAGACTCTGGTGGTGGTCCCTGTGACATCTACTAATGATGTAGGTTGCTGACAGACTCTGGTGGTGGTTCATGTGGCATCTATACTAATGATGTACGTTACTTACAGACTCTGGTGATGGTTCACGTGGCATCTATACTAATGATGTACGTTACTAACAGACTCTGGTGGTGGTTCATGTGGCATCTACTAGTGATGTATGTTACTAACGGAATCTGGTGGTGGTCCCTGTGGCATCTGCTAATGATGTACGTTACTAACAGACTCTGGTGGTGGTTCATGTGGCATCTATACTAATGATGTAGGTTGCTGACAGACTCTGGTGGTGGTGCCTGTGGCATCTGCTAATGATGTACGTTACTAACAGACTCTGGTGGTGGTCCCTGTGACATCTACTAATGATGTAGGTTGCTGACAGACTCTGGTGGTGGTTCATGTGGCATCTATACTAATGATGTACGTTACTTACAGACTCTGGTGATGGTTCACGTGGCATCTATACTAATGATGTACGTTACTAACAGACTCTGGTGGTGGTTCATGTGGCATCTACTAGTGATGTATGTTACTAACGGAATCTGGTGGTGGTCCCTGTGGCATCTGCTAATGATGTACGTTACTAACAGACTCTGGTGGTGGTTCATGTGGCATCTACTAATGATGTAGGTTGCTGACAGACTCTGGTGGTGGTGCCTGTGGCATCTGCTAATGATGTACGTTACTAACAGACTCTGGTGGTGGTCCCTGTGACATCTACTAATGATGTAGGTTGCTGACAGACTCAGTAGTAGATGCCACAGGCACCACCACCAGAGTCTGTCAGCAACCTACATCATTAGTAGATGCCACATGAACCACCACCAGAGTCTGTTAGTAACGTACATCATTAGCAGATGCCACAGGGACCACCACCAGATTCCGTTAGTAACATACATCACTAGTAGATGCCACATGAACCACCACCAGAGTCTGTTAGTAACGTACATCATTAGTATAGATGCCACGTGAACCATCACCAGAGTCTGTAAGTAACGTACATCATTAGTATAGATGCCACATGAACCACCACCAGAGTCTGTCAGCAACCTACATCATTAGTAGATGTCACAGGGACCACCACCAGAGTCTGTTAGTAACGTACATCATTAGCAGATGCCACAGGCACCACCACCAGAGTCTGTCAGCAACCTACATCATTAGTATAGATGCCACATGAACCACCACCAGAGTCTGTTAGTAACGTACATCATTAGCAGATGCCACAGGGACCACCACCAGATTCCGTTAGTAACATACATCACTAGTAGATGCCACATGAACCACCACCAGAGTCTGTTAGTAACGTACATCATTAGTATAGATGCCACGTGAACCATCACCAGAGTCTGTAAGTAACGTACATCATTAGTATAGATGCCACATGAACCACCACCAGAGTCTGTCAGCAACCTACATCATTAGTAGATGTCACAGGGACCACCACCAGAGTCTGTTAGTAACGTACATCATTAGCAGATGCCACAGGGACCACCACCAGATTCTGTTAGTAACCTACATCATTAGTATAGATGCCACGTGAACCATCACCAGAGTCTGTTAGTTACGTACATCATTAGTATAGATGTCACGTGAACCATCACCAGAGTCTCTAAGTAATGTACATCATTAGTAGATGCCACATGAACCGCCACCAGAGTCTGTTAGTAACGTACATCAGTAGTATAGCTGCCACGTGAACCATCACCAGAGTCTCTAAGTAATGTACATCATTAGTAGATGTCACATGAACCACCACCGTAGTCTGTTAGTAACGTACATCAGTAGTAGATGCCTGATGGACCACCATCAGAGTCTGTTAGTAACATACACCATTAGTAGATGTCACATGAACCACCACCAGAGTCTGTTAGTAACGTACATCAGTAGTAGATGCCACAGGCACCACCACCAGAGTCTGTCAGCAACCTACATCATTAGTAGATGTCACAGGCACCACCACCAGAGTCTGTTAGTAACGTACATCATTAGCAGATGCCACAGGGACCACCACCAGATTCCGTTTAACATACATCACTGGTATAGATGTCACGTGAACCATGTACACCTATATAAGACTGACTGTACAACCCTGTAAGGCTGACTGTACACCCATATAAGACTGACTTACATCCCTGTAAGGCTGACTGTACACCCCTTTAGAGTGTCTGTACACCCATATAAGACTCACTGTACATCCCTGTCAGGCTGACTGTACACTCATGTAAGGCTGACTCTACACTCATGTAAGGCTGCCTGTACACTCATGTAAGGCTGCCTGTACACCCATATAAGACTGCATGTACACCCATCACAAGGGTCTGTGTCCGGTTTGGAAAAACCGAATGTCAGACCAGGCGCCGGAACGGAACCATCGGCGTGCTGCCTTTTCGACCAATCAGGAAGCAGGGTTTCAGTGCCTCTCCTATAAAAATTAAAAAAGAGCGAAGCCACGCACACCGTCACAGTCCAAGCACTGAATGAGAGATCAACCATGTCGTCTGGATGCAGCTGTCTGAAGTGTCAGACCAACAGTCAACAATGTCCGTTGATGAGTAAAGTCTATTCGTGGACAATAGTGACCTACCCACCTGGTGAATCGGAGACGATCCTATCGCAGAGCCCACACTGGTTTAAGAACAAGTCTGAGGCTATTGCAGCTTTACAACAAGCTGTACAACGCGGAGTTGACGTCCCCGACTGTTGGGGTGGTCCGTATTATTATCTAGTATCGAGATCAGGGAAAGTAATGTAAAACAGAGAGAAGCCTCGTCCAGCTTGTTTCCAGTTTGTTTCCAACGGCCCTTTTCAGGGCCACCCATCTCTCCCAAAAGAACGCTTTCATCCTTTGCTTTGCCAGTACAAACAACAATCCAAAAGAATTCACACCCTCCTCAGTCCTCTTGGAGGTACACGCCTACGAGTGACACCACGCCTCTATGTATGTTTGTATGGTTGTATGTATGGTTGTGTACACGAGTGGTATCACGTTTGCATGGAGACACGAATCAAACACCACGTATGTCTATTGATCTCTCGATCTCTATCCTTATAAATATAAATGTTATAAATAATAATATTAATAAACGTCTGTTTGAAGACACGCTCGACACCACGTTTGCATGGAGACACGCGTGACAATACGTTTGCATGGAGACACGTAGTACATCACGTTTGCAAACGTCACGCATGTGTATTGATCTAAACTTCTAGTAACGTCTGTTTGTAGTCACGGGTGGCACAACGTTTTGCATGGAGACACGCGTGACACCACGTCTGCATGGAGACACGAAGTACATCACGCCTGCATGGAGACACACGTGACAGTTCGCATGTAAACATACACGAGTGTCAACTCCTCGGCATGGATGAGCGAGTGACAACGTCATCATCCTATGGATAAACGTCTGTTTGAAGACACGCGTGGCACCACGTTTACACGGAGAGACGTAGTACATCACGTTTACATGGAGACGCGTAGTACACCACGTCTGTTTGAAGACACGAAGTACACCACGTCTGTTTGAAGACACGTGTGACAGTACACATGCAAACATACACGAGTGCCAACTCCTCGGTATAAATAATAATCTTATGGATAAACGTCTGTTTGCAGACACGCATGGTACCACGTTTGCATGGAAACACGTAGTACATGACGTTTGCATGGAGACACAAATGGTAACAGACACGTAAACATACACGAGTGCCAACTCCTCGGCGTGGATGAACGAATGACAACGCCATCATCCTATGGATAAACATGCGTTTGTTGTCACGCGTGACACCACGTTTGCATGGCAACACGAAGTACATCACGTTTGCATGGAGACACACGTGACAGTACGTATGTAGACCTACACGAGAGCCAACTCCTCGGTATAAATAAACGAGTGACAACGTCAACATCCTATGGATCAATGTCTTTTTGAAGACACACATGACACTACTTTTTGCATGAAGACATGAAGTACATCACGTTTACATGGAGAGACGTAGTACACCATGTGTGTTTGAAGACATGAAGTACATCACGTGTGCATGGAGACACGCGTGACAGTACGCATGTCAACATACACGAGTGTCAGCACTTCGGTATAAATGAACGAGTGACAACGTCATCATCCTATGGATAAACGTGTGTTTGTCGTCACGCGTGGCACCATGTTTGCATAGAGACACGAATAACAGTACGTGTACATGAAGACACGCGTGACAGTACGCATGTAAACATACACGAGTGTCAGCACTTTGGTATAAATGAACGAGTGACAACGTCATCATCCTATGGATAAACGTGTGTTTGTCGTCACGCGTGGCACCATGTTTGCATAGAGACACGAATAACAGTACGTGTACATGAAGACACGCGTGACAGTACGCATGTAAACATACACGAGTGTCAGCACTTCGGTATAAATGAACGAGTGACAACGTCATCATCCTATGGATAAACGTGTGTTTGTCGTCACGCGTGGCACCATGTTTGCATAGAGACACGAATAACAGTACGTGTACATGAAGACACGCGTGACAGTACACATGTCAACATACACGAGTGCCAGCACCTCGGTATAAATAAACGAGTGACAATGCATCATCCTATGGATAAACGTGTGTTTGTAGTCACGCGTGGCACCATGTTTGTATGGAGACACGAATGACAGTACGCAGGCATATACCTACATCACGTTCATGTCTGTGCCTGTCGATTCACCTTTAGAATTCAGCAAAAAAAACTTTAGAATTCCACACCATGATCGTAGCGCTGAGGTGATTGCCACTCACCGACTTTTAACTTAGACGAACGGCTGTCATAGTAGGCTACAATACACGATCGCCTTGTGGAACGAGACCTTGCACCTCAAAGTTTACAAACACATCACCATACCCGATGACATGATTTGTGAAATGTTGTTGCAAAATCCTTCGCCGATATGACGTCAACCTAGCAACAAAGTGGTAGAGTCGTCGACTGTGTATGATAAGCTCGTCTCAGTGAACTATCATCTCCACATGCCATCGCCCCACACCAACCAAAACAAAACAAAACAAAGAACCCGACTCCCCTCCCGCCTTCCTCCCTCCTCCTCCTTCCTCCCTCCTCCTCCCTTCACCACCACCCTCCCTTCACCACTACCACCTTTTCTATTTCTATTTTTAGAACAACACAAGAACAACAACCCTGTCGATCTTTTTCACCTCGTACGACCGTTTCTCTGGGTTTTCCCCCTATCCCTCCTCCTCCCCGGAAACGGAAGCGACGCCCTCTTGAAGGCGTGCGCCACCGGACACGGATGCGACGCCATCTTGCATGCGTGCGCCACCGGACACGGATGCGACGCCATCTTGCAGGCGTGCGCCACCGGAAACGGAAGTGACGCCATCTTGGATGCGCGCGCAGGTATCCCATCATGCACTGCGCAGGTCACGTGACCGGAAACGGATGTGCCGCCATCTTGGTCCCAGAATCTGGAGCGGTCCCAGAATCCCGAGCGGTCCTAGACCGATGCAGGTTACTACTGATGTGGTATAATTTTCAATAAGCGTTAGGCGCTGGTTGTATGGAAGATGTTGTAAATTATTCAATAAGCGTTAGGCGATTAATGTATGGAAGATGTTGTATATTATTCAATAAGCGTTAGGCGTTTGGTGTATCTAAGATGTTGTAGATTATTCAATAAGCGTTAAGCGCTGGATGTATGGAAGATTTAGTTTTTGAAATAGCCGTTAGGCGCTGGATATATGGAAGATATTGTATAATATTCACTAAGCGTTAGTAAGATGTTGTATATTATTCAATAAGAGTTAGGCGCTGGATATATGGAAGATGTAGTATATTATTCAATAAGCGTTAGGCGTTTGGTGTATGTAAGATGTTGTATATTATTCAATAAGCGTTACGCCCTGGATGTATGGAAGATGTTGTATATTATTCAATAAACGTTAGGCGCTGGATGTATGGAAGATGTCGTTTATTATTCAATAAGCGTTAGGCGTTTGGTGTATGTAAGATGTTGTATATTATTCAATAAGCGTTACGCCCTGGATGTATGGAAGATGTTGTATATTATTCAATAAACGTTAGGCGCTGGATGTATGGAAGATGTCGTTTATTATTCAATAAGTGCTATGCGCTGGTTGTATGTAAGATGTTGTATATTAGTAGTTATCAGCAGGACTCTGGGACCGCTCCTGGCTTCTGATTGGTCGAGAGGATCACGTGACCTCTGTGACGTCACTATTGGTCACGTGACCTGCGTGCGTTGTATGGAAGATGTTGTGTATTATTCAATAAGCGTTAGGCGATGAATGTATGGAAGATGTTGTATATTATTCAATAAGCGTTAGGAGTTTGGTGTAAGTAAGATGTTGTATATTATTCAATAAGCGTTAGGGGCTTGATGTAAGTAAGATGTTGTATATTATTCAATAAGCGTTAGGCGTTTGGTGTATGGAAGATATTGTATATTATTCAATAAGCATTAGGCGCTTGATGTATTGAAGATGTATATTATTCAATAAGCGTTAGGCGCTGGGTGTATGGAAGATGTTGTAAATTATTCAATAAGCGTTAGGCGATGAATGTATGGAAGATGTTGTATATTATTCAATAAGCGTTAGGCGTTTGGTGTGAGTAAGATGTTGTATATTATTCAATAAGAGTTAGGCGCTGGATATATGGAAGATGTTGTATATTATTCAATAAGCGTTAGGCGTTTGGTGTATGTAAGATATTGTATATTATTCAATAAGAGTTAGGCGCTGCATATATGGAAGATGTTGTATATTATTCAATAAGCGTTAGGCGATCAATGTATGGAAGATGTTGTATATTTTTCAATAAGCGTTAGGCGTTTGGTGTATGTAAGATATTGTACATTATTCAATAAGCGTTGGGGGATGGATATATGGAAGATGTTGTGTATTATTCAATAAGCGTTAGGCGTTTGGTGTATGTAAGATATTACATATTATTCAATAAGCGTTAGGCGTTTAGTGGATGGAAGATGTCGTTTATTATTCAATAAGCGCTATGCGCTAGTTGTATGGAAGATGTTGTATATTATTCAATAAGCGTTAGGCGATGAATCTATGGAAGATGTTGTATATTATTCAATAAGCGTTAGGCGTTTGGTGTGAGTAAGATGTTGTATATTATTCAATAAGCGTTGGGGGCTGGATGTATGGAAGATGTTGTGTATTATTCAATAAGCGTTAGGCGCTTGATGTATGGAAGATGTTGTGTATATTATTCAATAAGCGTTAGGCGCTGGATGTATGGAAGATGTTGTATATTATTCAATAAGTGTTAGGGGCTGGATGTTTGGAAGATGTTGTGTATTATTCAATAAGCGTTAAGCGCTGGATGTATCGAAGATGTTGTATCTTATTCAATAAGCGTTATGCGCTGGGTGTATGGAAGTTGTATATTATTCAATAGCCGTTAGGCTCTGGATATATGGAAGATGTAGATCATTCAATAAGTGTTAGGCGCTAGATGTATGTAAGATGTGGTATATTATTCAATAAGATTTAGGCGCTGGATGTATGGAAGATGTTGTATATTATTCAATAAGTGTTAGGGGCTGGATGTATGTAGGATGTGGTATAATTTTCAATAAGCGTTAGGCGATTAATGTATGGAAGATGTTGTATATTATTCAATAAGAGTTAGGCGTTTGGTGTATCTAAGATGTTGTAGATTATTCAATAAGCGTTAAGCGCTGGATGTATGGAAGATTTAGTTTTTAAAATAGCCGTTAGGCGCCGGATATATGGAAGATATTGTATATTATTCACTAAGCGTTAGTAAGATCTTGTATATTATTCAATAAGAGTTAGGCGCTGGATATATGGAAGATGTAGTATATTATTCAATAAGCGTTAGGCGTTTGGTGTATGTAAGATGTTGTATAATATTCAATAAGCGTTACGCCCTGGATGTATGGAAGATGTTGTATATTATTCAATAAACGTTAGGCGCTGGATGTATGGAAGATGTCGTTTATTATTCAATAAGCGCTATGCGCTGGTTGTATGGAAGATGTTGTATATTAGTAGTTGTCAGCAGGACTCTTGGACCGCTCCTGGCTTCTGATTGGTCGAAAGGATCACGTGACCTCTGTGACGTCACTTCCGGTCACGTGACCTGCGTGCGCATCCAAGATGGCGGCACATCCGTTTCTGGTGGCGTGCGCATCGAAGATGGCGGCACATCCGTTTCCGGTGGCGTGCGCACCGAAGATGGCGTCAAATCCGTTTCTGGTGGCGTGCGCATCGAAGATGGCGGCACATCCGTTTCCGGTGGCGCGCGCATCCAAGAGGGCGGCATTTCCGTTTCCGGATGGCGGCACGTCCGTTTCAGAGGGGTCATCTCCCCATGCAACATGGCGGCTCGGCGCCTCCAAGAGGGGAGGCGGGAGGAGAGAGGGCGGGAAGGCGGGAGGAGGGAGGGAGGAAGGAGGGAAATGAGGAGGAGGAGGAGGAGGAGGAGCAGGAGGAGGAGGGAGGAAGGCGGGAAGGGAGGCGGGAGTTCTTTGTTTTTGGTTTGAGGGTCGTCAAAGCAAAGGATGAAAGTGTTCTTTCGGGAGAGATGGGTGGCCCTGAAAAGGGCCATTGGAAAACAAACAGGAAACTGGAAACGGCAGGAAACGGTAGGAACACTGGAACACTGGAAAACTGGAAACGATGAGAAACTGGAAAAAACATTGGAGCAGCATGCCGCATGCGTTAGTCACTTTGTTCAGATGATCTATCTTCTTCATCCTCTACCTCCATCTCATCCTCGGACTGAAGGTGTCGTCGGCGCTTTGAAGAGTGTTTTCTTGAAAGGCTTCTGTCCCGTTTCCTTTTCTCTAGACGAGGTGTGATGGCCACACGGAGTTGTGTGATGCATTCTTTTAGGTCGAGGACATCGACATGCATGGCTTCTATGAGATGAAGCACTTGTGTCACAGGTGTCACGGGTGTCACGGGTGACGACGTGGACGGGACTGCTGACGTTTTCTTTCGACTGGGTTCTGGGCAAATCTGCAGCGAAATGACCCATGACTTGACAGTTGTAACATTGACCCTGGTTCCGCTTCTCTTCGGACAGACATAGTGACGGTGACCTTGGGTGTGACACACGAGGCATGTCACTTCAGGGCAGTACAGGTAACTGTGACTGTCGGTCTGGCACTTCATACAACTGTATCGAGCTGGCATGGTTGGTTTCATAGAATGCAGTGTGTGAGTGGCTTCGCTCTTGTTTTGTTTTTATAGGAGAGCCACTGACACCCTGCTTCCTGATTGGTTCCCCAGGCAGCGCCCCCGTTTGGTTCGTTCCGGTGCCTTGCCTGCACCTCGGTTTTCAAAAACGGACCGACCCCTGTGTTTCTTTTCCATAGGAAATGGATTTTACTATGGGAGAGAAAGCACAACCCCGGTTCAACCATTCAGAGCCCAGCATGACCCGAGCACGGTCTCTGATTGGCCGACAACCCAAGCCTCTGATTGGTCAGATTTCGATCCGGTTTTTATCGGGGTGTGCATTTCGATCCGGTTTTCTTTTTTGTTCATCCTACAGACAACATAACACTACTATTTGTTCAACTTTTTTTTTTTAATGCCCCACTCACATGAACCAACACAACAAAACAAAAGTCACAGGATGAGGGGGACATCCCTGTGATTTTTGTTAACACGGGGGTGACCACGAGGGTGACCACGAGGGTATGAACGTCTATACACTTTGAAAAAAAGAAAGAAACTTTGTCACTTGGGGGGAACAAGACACTCGACTCTTCTCTTCCGTGCTTCTTGGGACACCAAACGTCTGTATTTTTCGTTCACTTCTCCATCAGGACAAAACACGCACAAGTATTCGCAGGGGACTTTGACGTGCTTCAGATTGCTTCGGGTTTGTCTACGGCTTCCCATTGGCAGAGTGTCACACCGCAGCAATAACAGATAACACGGTCACCTCGTCCTGGATAGAAATAGCCACCCATGGCCATGTCATAAGAGGTCTGGGTCATCTGTTATGGCCACGTTTGAAAAGACCTCAGACGTTCTTGAAATGAATCATAGTTGGGATGAGAAGGATGACACAAGGTGTAAGAAGGAAAAGGTCCGTCCAGAATGTCACTGAGTCGCCATGTGTCGTCCATAAAGAGTGTGTCGTCCATAAAGAGTGGGCGTTTTCTCGCTTCTTGCTCTCGCGCCTTTTCAGACACCCACTCGGAATCGGGGACATCTCAGGAGGATGACATGGCATTCATAGAACGTCTTTGCTTCATGGTGACTGTGACTTCATTGAAAGAAGGTCTGAGGGTTCGCCTGCTTTTATGAAACTCTCCACCCTACCCCCTTCGACGGAAGGTCATGACCTCATCCTCCTCATCCTACACCTCATCCACCTCATCCACCTCATCATGTGACGTCATCCTGTGTTTGGGCTGACTGACACACGGCATGATACATGTCATGACACATGACATGGCACACGGTGGTAGTGGTGATGTGTACTGGAATGACTGACACCAGGCAACTGATCTTTCAAGCATGGCCTTTCTCTTTTATCTATTTTTTATTCTTTACTTTTTTCTTAACTTTTACAACGAGCATGTGCACTGACATGACAGACGCACAGACACACAGACAGACAGACAACGTAGACGACATCTCAACTCAACCTCTACCCTCGGTTCGGCACTCTATTGGAGTTGAGATCAATCAAGACACAAAGAGTCAGTTCAATCATGAACAACAACAGCCACAACCAGATACATAGGAAATACGAAAAGACAATGGAGGAGGGAGTGCTTTGCATGTCCCGACAACGTTTCCTCTTTCATCTTCAAGCTCTTCTATCTTCAAGCTCTTCGAGTGAAGATGGGGTCACCATAAGATGTGGTCCTCCATCATACTGTCCCAAACAGGCCCAAAACATGTAAGAGGTCCATCAGTTAAACAAGTACAGTCTATGGCCTCCCTGAAACAGACATGGCACATCACTTGACCACTGTTGCAGCTTATGTATCTTAACATGTTGTTGTGTCGGCAGGCACTACATTCACGTTATCTTCAAGCTCTTCGAGTGAAGATGAGGATCACCATAAGATGTGGCCCTCCATCATACTGTCCCAAACAGGCCCAAAACATGTGACAGATCCATCAGTAAAACAAGTACAGTCTATGGCCTCCCTGAAACAGACATGACACATCACTTGACCACTGTTGCAGCTTATGTATCTTAACATTTTGTTGTTTCGGCAGGCACTACATTCAAGTTGTATTGGAGTGAGTTGAGCTTCTCCATAAGGATCCTGGTCAACGTTGTCATCGTTGCGATCCATGGGCATACCTGAGGAGAAGACATCTTCCGGTGATGCTGGTGACCAAGAAGCATCAAGTAGGGTGGGTGTGTCCAGATCCATGGAAGGGAGAGTTGCCAGCTTGAGCGCTTCATGATCATCACTGTCACCGGTCGTCATCATCACAGGTGCATTCTGTGAATAGGTTGGCTCCCGAGGGGTTTGTTCCCACCACTGTTCTAGCACGGACTGGGCTGAACTGACATCTGGGGTCCTGTCAATCCTGTCCATCCAACAAGAAAAGAACCTTTCAGTATACTCACGATCAACATCAACATCATCATCACATCAAGAATGACTGAGACAAAGAATAGAATGGTACTTACAGTTGTTCTTGATGAGAGATCTTCAGAGACAATTTCTTCCGCGACCGTCTTTTTGCAGGTGTTGCAGGTTTCAAAAAGGATGTCCCCTTCGTTTCGGAGTCTGCTGCTGTTGCTGCTGTAGTGGTGGTGACTGGTGCTGTTGTGAGGGTGGTGGTGGTGGTGGTGGGTGTTGCTGCTATGGTGACAACAGCTGCTGTGGTGGTTGTGGTTGATGCCGCTGCTGCTGGTTTGCTTGTTTTTTTCTTCAGGGCCTTCTTTATCATCTTCTTCCGTGCTACTTTCTTGGGTTCAGTCAGTTTCCTCATCTTTGAACGTCAGTTTCGATCCGTTGTGACACCCCAATGGTATGAAAAAAATAAATAAAATGATCTAGTCATCTCTGTACCCAAAGGGGAGCGTGTCTACAGGCAACCCTATGGTTTCGTCATAGACGAGACGTCGCTTGTCGTACACAGTACCATAGTCTTTTCGGGTGGGTCGGGTCACAAGAGCGTTTTCGTGGCGAGGTCCTTTTCGAATGATGTGATAGGGGTAATCCAAACTGAATTTCTCCCCCTCTTTCCCAGGCCATTGTCCCAGTTTCAGTCCTTTCATGGTGTCAAAGTTGAGATGTTGTTGTAGATGGTTTCTGTAATTCAAAGTGAACCCTCGCACTTTGCAGGTCGTGCGCGTTCCATCGGGTCTGGGGTTCATTAACTCATAGCCATAGTTTTTGGGGCCTCCTGACACAAATGTCTGGATGGTGTTTCCATCCAGTTCATCTGTAAACTCGCCCAACGAATGGCCCAGCTCTGGATTCACGTCGTGGGGTCGATGAATGTAAATGACGCTGTCTGTGTCAAAGTACAAGACCCTGCAACCCACCAGGGCAAGGGTCTCGTACAGCTTGAGATGTGCTTGGGCGGTGACCCAAGCAGCGATGGCGACATTGAAATGAGAATGAGGGGTTTGGAATTCTTTCTTCTGGGTATAGGTCACTTCCACCATGTGTTCGTTGACAATGGTAACATCCTCGATGGTATTGCGTTCATCCCTCCACAAGGTAAAGTACTGTACAGGATCGTTCATATAGATGTTCTGACTGTAGTCTAGCCGTTGTCCAAACTTGCCCCAGAGCGAAATCAGTTGCATCTTGGCAATCGTGCGACGTCCTGGGTTTTTTCAATGCGGTCCTTGTCCAACCCAATGCCTTCTTTGTCATAGAGCTCCTGGATGTAAGCATCATGATCCGTACATCCCTCGGGGTATCCGCTGGCTTCGAGCTTCTCCTTGAAATGCTGATCGATATAAGTGTCAAAGAGTCCTAATTGCTGGGTGCCGGGGTCATGCTGTGCAAAGGTGTCAAAATGCCAAACGTCGTAGATCTGAAGCACCTGGTAGTCATACTTCTTCACGGCTTCATGGAGTTCTACGGTGGCGTACGTGCCCACCCTTGACCTCTCTTCGTCAGTGTGCACGCAGGGGGAGTCTGACCGGGTATCGGCACACGTACGGCACAAAGGACAGAGCAGTTTGCCACCCGATCTGTAAGGCAGTAGCGGATGGTAGAGTCGTTTCGGGGGTAGGACACGACATTGGATCAGTCCTTTCAGTTCAAACAACGTGTCCACAGGGGGTTGATGGAGAAGGGTCGGGTGTCCCTTGGGAAATGCTCCGGTCTTACAAATGTATGGATAAAGGGAACAAATATCGATGTACTTGATGGTTTCACCTTCTTAAGCTTCGTAGCATAATTGCGTGGCATTGGTGCGTCCTCCATAGAAGGCGTCGCAAGGGTTAAGCAGCCCAGGGACGTGGATACAGTGGGGTCCCTGCAAGAAAGCACGCAGAGCAGAGTCCTCCTGTTGCATTTTTGTAAACTCGTGCTCCCACAGGGTGAAGATCCTTTTCACCTCAGGGTGTTGATTCAAGAGACTCAGGGAGAAGCGGGTGTTGGTATAACGGGCTCCCAACGACGTGCCCAGGACGGGGTTGAGGTTCTCCACGCAGAGTCTTGTGACATGCCTGGCACCCATGCCAGAAACAGCCCAGGAATTCGTAGATGGTGCCTGTCGCTGGATCGTAGCCATCCACACTGTACCGATGTTGGCCCTCTCCACACGTGAACTCTTTTTTACCTCCATTCCTGGCGTGCTGGAGGTGCAGATGGGGGTGCGTCTCCATCAGATAATTGAGCCAGTGCATACAGGCCTGGGAATAGTTTCTCTTGGGTTGGTAGCCTTGAGGTGGAAGAATGGCAATGGTATTGGGTTTCAGGTCGTGTTTTCGGAAGGATTTCATGGTGAACCCAGCGGCTGTCATCACCTCTACAAAGGGGTCCATGCCATCGGAGTTGATGGCGTTCTGTCTGAAGTCAGCGCATCCTCGTCTCAAAATGTCCACATCGCTCTGGCAGTAGGCTAAAAGTTCTCCTTGCAAGTCAAACAAGGCTCCTTCTTATGCCACTGGAGGAAGACTGTGCGTTCCGCGGGAGACATGCCATCGGATAGGGACCTCTGTAGGTCTGGTTGGCTTCGGTATTGAAAAAGTGTGGAAAGTACCCTTTCTTCAGTTCTTTCAGTTCAAAGCTCTTTGGAAATGCTTTCAATGGGTAGGGTATGAAATTTAAACTGTCTTCGAAACACAACCGTCCCAGGGTCACCTGCAAAATTTGTTGTCCATTTCGAATCGTTGTGGGGGGTTTCAGGAGAAGGGGGTACAAACCCTTCAGGATCAAATGTAAATCATAGGATCGTGCATTATGTGCCATCACATAAATGCGGTCCTCCTTCTGGACTGTCGTGGTAGTGTTGGTGTTCTTGTTCTTTGTCTTCTTTGTTTTCTCCACTTCCATGACATCTTTCCCCTCCACCAACGCTTCCTCCTCCTCCTGCTGGGGTGATGAATGTCGTTGACATTTTGAAGAGTGGTTTCTTGAGGGGGTTTCATCCCGTTTTCTTTTCCCCGGGTGTGCTGTTGCCCCCTTGCGTGTGCTGTCCTCCTCTTCCTCTTGGTTCTTCTTCTTCTTGGGTTTTTCAGCTAGATGATCAACCACACACACACACATCATGTCGCGTGGTGGGGCCTCGAAACACGATCTCACGGTTGGGACCATACCCTTCTTCTCTCCATGGACAGTGTTCGCACAAGTCCTTGCTCACTTCACTGATGCACCGTCCACATCCTAACTGCACCATGCACAAATTTGGAATGTGTTCCCCCCGTGTCTTGCATGCATTCAAAATCATAGAAGACGTTTTGGACGTTGTCTTGTATGTGAATCTGTTCCTCTTCCCCCTCCTCCCCCTCCTCATCCTCGTTTTCTTCACGGAGAGGCGTCATGTAACAACGATGGTCTGGGGTCATGGGTTCTCGGCACACCAAGCAGGGATGCCTTTCATCTGAGCACTCGTGGTGAACCATGGGGTCTCCAAGACGTGGACCAGCTGAAAACAGGTCGGGCACCTGTGAATCGATTGACAGGCGCTGGGTTTTCCCTCTGACGGTGACTAGAGATGTTGGGTGTAACACAGTTGATTGGGGAACCAGCGTTGACATGTCAAGCAAGGGATCCCGTGCTCTTCCTTGGGTCCGCAATAGCTAGAGTGGAGGCAGCGGTGACAGCGGTATTGCTTGGTGCAGGGATGGTTTTCGGGATGGTCGTAACGTTGGTGGCAGCATTAGCAGTAATGGTTAGACGCATAAATAGCTGGCATGAAAGTGATGACATCGTAGTGCTGATCATGATGGTATTAATGCAGCACGGTGGCGTGGGGTGGAGCCTCATCACACTTGTACAACCTGGTCAACCTCTTGACTGTAGACTTTCAGTTGATAATTCAGGTGGGCCAAGGCGCGTACAATGCGTGCTATGTCGTCCAGGCCCTGACAGGGACCTTCAGGCAGGCCAAGGCGTCGAAACAAGTCCCGTGCCCGTATGCCTTGAACGTCGACTCGATCCGTTCTCGTCAGTCTCTTTCGCTGGGTGGACCATTCTGGGTCAGAGGGTGGGACTTCTGGGCATAATGCTGTGCCACCACCAGGGCCCGTGCCAAACAGGATTGATCTTCGTTCTTGATCCGTACAATGCCCTTTTTGCGTGTTTAAAAGGTTTCAAGTCCAATCACGTTTTTCAGATGGTGACCACTGCCTGATCCTAGCCTGTCGGGATCTGCTACGTGTACTAAAGTCACAACCATCGTGGCATCGATGTTCAGGTCTTTGTTGGACTGTTGGACTTTTTCCACGGCATGCAAAATATTTAGGCCATGGAGATCTTCAAAGCGACGAAAGGGTATCCGTATGGGAGTGTTCAAAGCGGGATGATAGATACCTAGACCAATACGATCTCCCTTCTGGCCTCACATCTGTTGATAAAAGTCATCGATCACTCTGTCAAATAAAGCCGGCAGTTCCATGGGAACACGGTCCGGTGGTACGGTGTCCAAGTAGTCTGGGTTGAAAGTCAAATGATACGTATGGTTAGCAGTTCTTAACCGTCTGGAGCGTGTGGTATCTTTACTCTCCAAACGATAGGGCATACTTTGGTTGCTCGTCATGATAGTGATGCGTGTCTGATGAACGTCTGTACTATAAGATGGACTGAACGTCTGATTTATAGACAACTCTTTCCCAAAACAGGATCGAAATCTGACCAATCCGAAGCCTGGGATGTCGACCAATCAGAAGACAGCACCAACCAATCAGAAGACAGCACCCGAGCCGAGTTGTGCTTTCTCTCCCATGGAAAAATCCATTTCCTATGGAAAAGAAACACAGGGGCCGGGTCGTTTTAGAAAACCGAGGTGCAGGCCAGGCACCGGAACGGACCAATCAGCGCGCTGCGTTTTGGACCAACCAGGAAGCACCGATTTTCGATCGGTTCTTCTCCTATAAAACAAGAGAACAACCACTCGAGTGGGTCAGTGTCATTTGTGATAAAAAAGAAATCATCATCATCATCATCAGCAGCAGCAGCAGCAGCAGCAAGAATGGCTGATACAAAGACGTGTGACGGAGACGTGGTGACGGATAGTGCAGATACTCGTGGATGTTTGAGTAAGAGTACGGATGCTGAGGATTGGATGTCACCGCTCAGTCACACACCATCGCACTATTATCTACGCTTTGAAAGAAGGCTCGCCTCGTTTGAGGCGTGGCCAACGCAAATGTATCAGACTGCGGAAGAGATGGCCCATGCGGGCTTTGTCTACACTCAGGGTGCCGATGGTGTGTGCTGTTTCCAATGTGGTGTGCGGCTGAGACAATGGGCGTCCCACGACGATCCTTGGGTGGCACATCACAAGTGGTCCCCACACTGCGACTACCTCAAGCTAACCAGTCTGGTGAAACACAAGAAGAAGCTACAACTACACTATCTCTGCGAGGAGGATGTGAATGACGTAGCACGGCCGGCTGCCTAGGAGGGCGTTTCCCGTGTTGTGCGTTCCTGTTCAAGTTTCCGTTCAAGTTCCCTTTCAAAAAAAGTTTTGTTTTGTTTTTTCTTTGTTGGACCCACAAGTGGTGCCACGTAGGGCACCCAGATGACATACCCAGATGGCAGCAAGTACCGCTTCGACTATCCTTGTCTTGCAATAAGATTGGACATGATGTTTCTTCTTTGACAGCAGCAGAAAAAGTTTTTCTTCCCCAAAACGGTCCTTTTCAGGGCCACCCACCTCACCCAAAAGACAACTTTCATCCTTTGCTTTGCCAACCCAAACAACAACAATCCAAAACAAAGAACCCACACCCTCCTCCTAGATCTCTTGGAGGCACACGCCTACGCGTGACACCACCACCATGGTACGTCTCAAAATAAAATAAATATATTTTTTATAAATAGAGATAGTAGTACACTACGTTTGCATGGAGACACGAGTCAAACATCACGTGTGCATGAAAACACGTGTAACAGTACGTCTGTAGACCTACACGAGTGTCAACACCTCGGTATAATTAAATAATAATAATTATAATCCTATGGATCAACGTCTGTTTGAAGACACACACATGACACTACGTTTGCATGAAGACACGGATGAAACACTACGTTCGCATCGCGACACGAAGTACATCACGTGTGCAAATGTCACGTATGTGTATCGATCTTTCTCTATCCATCTAAATACTAAATAAATGTTTGTAGTCACACACACACACACACACACACACACACACACACACACACACACACACATGACACCACGTTTTGCATAAAGACACGCGTGAAACCAGTGTTCGAAATGCCTGCATGCCCGACCGTCCGAGACGGGTTGATTTCAACTCGGGCTGCCAGATTTTCAAATCCCCCTGCCCGACGGTCGGGTTATATTTCATTTGTGAAAATATTCTAAATATTTCCCGATGATATGCATTAATTCACATGTAAAGATGAATGATAAAATGTAACCAAAAAGAAACCCCGTTAGCTTTTAGACAACCTAAAATTTAACGATGCGCTTATGCTTACTTACTTACTTACTTACTTTGGAGATTTAACGTGCGCTTTCCTACTGATGCGTATTTCGCACACGGGCCCGGCCAGGCCATTTAACGTGTTTCCGAAAGGGGCGAAAGTGGTCTGTGCAACCCAAGAGGGGGCTTTAGGGGTTGCTTATGCTACAAACGGACCGTCTATATACACGATATCGTGCAAATAGTGGACCAATGCCATGCAATATACAACACTGGAAAACTCCCTTCTCCGCCGTGAGACGCACACGCTGATTGGTCTATCATTTTCATGCACAACAAACCTGGTTCCCGGTCTCAGTTGCGCTACGCTACATTGTATATTACTCCCTAAATTGTTAACTCTACACCATAGTGCGGGTATCCTTTCTAAAGAGATATATCAAAGATATTAAACATTCTTTACTTGTTGATAAAATTGTTATTTCTTCTCTAAGCATCTGTGAAGATATAAAGGTTTGCTACGTTGGATGAACCAGGTATCACAGTTAGTTAAAAGTTTTGCAGTCGAACAGAAATGTTGTGAACATAGAGTCTTAGAGATCATAAATATTTTGAGTAAACATACTTTACCTAATGAGATACTAGTTTTACGAACCAGAATATTTATAATTTAGTTTTGTTGAACCAATTAAAATCAAAACATAATTTCCCCTATTAAAATACTACTTCTGGTAAAACAAAAGGTACGAACTTTTTGTAAACGAGCAAGCAATCTGAAGCAAGCATTCATTTTCCGCGTCGTGATTTACATGCAAAGTATATCACGCGTTGTAGTGGAATGTAATGTTATTGTAAAGAATTATGGTATGTTGTTTGTAGAGCTGTTATTATGCTATCCCCATCCCTTCAGAGAAACATATGATTATAGTGGGCAGGCAGGTTTTGGTCAGGGCTGGCAAGTATTTCAGCTAGCCAGTCCTGTGGTCTGGCTGAAATTTTGGGGAGTTTCATACCCTGGTGAAACACCACGTGTGTCTGTCAACATGACGTACATCACGTAAGCATGGCATAACAATTCTATGGATCAACATCAACGTCTGTTTGAAGACACACACACACATGACATCCCGATTTGCATGGGGGTGACACAACGTACATCACGTAGGCATTCTCACATCACGTTCATGCCTACCTATGAAGGTCCACCTTTAGTATTCAGACGACTGTCTACCTTAAAAATACCCAAGAAAAAAAACCGGATCGAAATCTGACCAATCAGAAGCCTGGGTTGTCGACCAATCAGAGGCCGGGGTTGTCGACCAATCAGAGGCCGCGCTCGGGCCATGCTGGGCTCTGAATGGTCGAACCGGGGTTGTGCTTTCTCTCCCATGGTAAAAGAAACACAGGGGTCGGTCCGTTTTGGAAAACCGAGGTGCAGGCCAGGCACCGGAACGAACCAATCGGAGCGGCTGCCTGGCGAACCAACCAGGAAGCAGGGTATCAGTGGCTCTCCTATAAAACAAGAAAACAACCATTCGAGTGGATCAGTGCCACTTGTAAAAAAAGAAAGAAAATAATCATCATCAGCAGCAGCAACAACATGGAAAAAACTGGGATTTAGAGATCGTCTCAGTGAGACAGCCTTTGCCACTGTGGAAAGGGTACCACTCGGCGTTAGAGAAGAAGAAAGAAACATCACCAACATTGTCTCATCCATGGCAATGCGGCAGGTGCCAAGGGTGCCTGCCAGTATATGCCCTTGGTACAAGGGCACGGGATGGCACTTTCAAGTGCATCTATTGCAGCACTGTCCTCAAGGACACTTACGTGAGGCGTTTAACGCACACCAGTAAGTGTCCTGTCAGGAGACAGGTGTCAAGCCACCCGTCCCTTTGCACCGCTGCATGCACCTGCATGTGAAGAAGTGATCTTCCTCAAAACGGCCCTTTTCAGGGCCACCCATCTCTCCCAAAAGAACGCTTTCATCCTTTGCTTTGACGACACTCAAACCCAAACAAAGAACCCGCCTTCCTCCCTCCTCCTCCTCCTCCTCCTCCTACCTCCTTCTCCTCCTCTCCCTCCTCCTCCCTCCCTCCCTCCTCCTCCTCCTGCCTTCCCGCCCTCTCTCCTCACGCCTCCCCTCTTGGAGGCGACGAGCCGCCATGTTGGATGGGGAGATGACCCCTCGGAAACGGACGTGCCGCCATCCGGAAACGGAAATGCCGCCCTCTTGGATGCGCGCGCCACCGGAAATGGATGTGCCGCCATCTTGGATGCACACGCCACCGGAAACAGATATGACGCCATCTTGGATGCACACGCCACCGGAAACGGATGTGCCGCCATCTCGTATGCGCACGCAGGACCCATCCGCATTCGCATGTCACATGACCGGAAGTGACGTCACAGATGTCACGTGATCCTCTCGGCAAATCAGAAGCCAGGAGCGGTCCCAGAGTCCTGCTGACAACAAATTAATAAGAGGCGCTGTTGTATATTATTCAAAAAGCGTTAGCCGCTGGATGTATGGAAGATGTTGTTTATTATTCAATAAGTGCTAGGCGCTGGTTGTATGGAAGATGTTGTATATTTTTCAGTAAGCGTTAGACAATGAATGTATGGAAGATGTTGTATATTATTCAATAGGCGTTAGGCGCTGGATGTATGGAAGATGTTGTATATTATTCAATAAGCATTAGGCGCTGGATGTATGGAAGGTTTGCATATTATTCAATAAGCGTTAGGCGTTTGGTGTATGTAAGATGTTGTATATTATTCAATAAGCGTTAGGCACTGGATGTATGGAAGATGTTGTATATTATTCAATAAGCATTAGGCGCTGGATGTATGGAACATGCTGTATATTATTCAATAAGCATTAGGCGTTTGGTGTAAGTAAGATGTTGTATATTATTCAATAAGAGTTAGGCGCTGGATATGTGGAAGATGTTGTATATTATTCAATAAGCGTATGGCGCTGGATGTATGGAATGCTGTATATTATTATTCAATAAGCGTTAGACGCTATATGTATGGAAGATGTATATTATTCAATAAGCGTTTGGCGCTGGTTGTATGGAAGATGTTGTATATTATCCAATAAGCGTTAGGCGTTTGGTGTATATAAGACATTGTATATTATTGAATAAGCGTTAGGCGTTTGGTGTATGGAAGATGTCGTTAATTATTGAATAAGCGCTATGCGCTGGTTTTATGGAAGATGTTGTATATTATTCAATAAGCATTAGGTGCTGGATGTATGGAAGATGTTGTTTATTATTCAATAAGTGCTAGGTGCTGGTTGCATGGAAGATGTTGTATATTTTTCAATAAGCGTTAGGCGATGAATGTATGGAAGATGTTGTATATTATTCAATAAGCGTTAGGCGTTTGGTTTATGTAAGATATTGTATATTATTCAATAATCGTTTGGCGCTGGATGTATGGACGATGTTGTATATTATTCAAAAAGCATTAGGCGCTGGATGTATGGAACATGTTGTATATTATTGAATAAGCATTAGGCGTTTGGTGTAAGTAAGATGTTGTATATTATTCAATAAGAGTTAGGCGCTGGATATATGGAAGATGTTGTATATTATTCAATAAGCGTTAGAGGGTATATGTATGGAAGATGTATATAATTCAATAAGCGTTAGGCGCTGGTTGTTTGGAATATGTTTTATATTATTGAATAACGATTAGGACTCGATGTATGGAAGATGTTGTATATTATTCAAAAAGCGTTAGAGGGTATATGTATGGAAGATGTATATAATTCAATAAGCGTTAGGCGCTGGTTGTATGGAATATGTTGTATATTATTGAATAACCATTAGGACTGGATGTATGGAAGATGTTGTATATTATTCAATAAGCGTTAGCTGCTTGATATATGGAAGATGTTGTATATTATTCAATAAGCGTTAGGCGTTTGGTTTATGTAAGATATTGTATATTATTCAATAATCGTTTGGCGCTGGATGTATGGAAGATGTTGTATATTATTGAATAAGCGTTAGGCGCTGGATGTATGGAATATGTATATTATTCAATAAACGTTGGGTGCTGGGTTTATGTTAGATGTTGTATACTATTCAATAAGCGTTAGGCGATGGATATATGGAAGATGTTGTATTTTATTCAATAAGCGTTAAGCGTTTGGTGTATGTAAGATGTTGTATTTTTTACAATAAGCGTTAGGGGCTGGATGTGTGGAAAATGTTGTGTATTATTCAATAACGGTTAGGCGTTTGGTGTATGTAAGATATTGTATATTATTCAATAAGCTTTAGGCGCTAGATGTATGGAAGATGTATTTTATTCAATAAGCGTTAGGGGCTGGATATGAGGAAGATGTTGTGTATTATTCAATAAGCGTTAGGCGTTTGGTGTATAGAAGATGTAGTTTATTATTCAATAAGCGCTATGCGCTTGTTGTATGGAAGATGTTGTATATTATTCAATAAGAGTTAGGCGCTGGATATCTGGAAGATGTTGTATAATATTCAATAAGCGTAAGGCGGTGGATGTATGGAAGATGCCGTATATTATTCAATAAGCGTTAGACGCTATATGTATGGAAGATGTATAATATTCAATAAGCGTTAGCCGTTTGGTGTAAGTAAGATATTGTATATTATTCAATAAGCGTCAGGCGCTGGATGTATGGAAGATGTATATTATTCAATAAGTGTTAGGGGCTGGATGTGTGGAAGATGTTGTATATTATCCAATAAGCGTTAGGCGTTTGGTGTATATAAGATATTGTATATTATTCAATAAGCTTTAGGCGTTTGGTGTATGGAAGATGTCGTTAATTATTCAATAAGCGCTATGCGCTGGTTTTATGGAAGATGTTGTATATTATTCAATAAGCATTAGGCGCTGGATGTATGGAAGATGTTCTTTATTATTCAATAAGTGCTAGGTGCTGGTTGCATGGAAGATGTTGTATATTTTTCAGTAAGCATTAGGCGATGAATGTATGGAAGATGTTGTATATTATTCAATAAGCGTTAAGCGTTTGGTGTAAGTAAGATATTGTATATTATTCAATAAGCGTTAGGCGCTGGATGTATGGAAGATGTATATTATTCAATAAGTGTTAGGGGCTGGATGTTTGGAAGATGTTGTATATTATCCAATAAGCGTTAGGCGTTTGGTGTATATAAGATATTGTATATTATTCAATAAGCGTTAGGCGTTTGGTGTATGGAAGATGTCGTTATTTATTCAATAAGCGCTATGCGCTGGTTTTATGGAAGATGTTGTATATTATTCAATAAGCATTAGGCGCTGGATGTATGGAAGATGTTGTTTATTATTCAATAAGTGCTAGGTGCTGGTTGCATGGAAGATGTTGTATATTTTTCAATAAGCATTCGGCGATGAATGTATGGAAGATGTTGTATATTATTCAATAAGCGTTAGGCGTTTGGTGTATGTAAGATATTGTATATTATTCAATAATCGTTAGGCGCTGGATGTATGGAAGATGTTGTATATCATTCAATAAGCGTTAGGCGCTGGATGTATGGAAGATGTATATTATTCAATAAGCGTTGGGCGCTGGGTTTATGTTAGATATTGTATACTATTCAATAAGTGTTAGGCGCTGGATATATGGAAGATGTTGTATTTTATTCAATAAGCGTTAAGCGTTTGGTGTATGTAAGACATTGTATATTATTCAATAAGCGTTAGGTGCTGGATGTATGGAAGATGTATATTATTTTAATAAGCGTTAGGGGCTGGATGTGTGGAACATGTTGTATATTATCCAATATGCGTTAGGCGTTTGGTGTATATAAGATATTGTATATTATTCAATAAGCGTTAGGCGTTTGGTGTATGGAAGATGTCGTTAATTATTGAATAAGCGCTATGCGCTGGTTTTATGGAAGATGTTGTATATTATTCAATAAGCATTAGGCGCTGGATGTATGGAAGATGTTCTTTATTATTCAATAAGTGCTAGGTGCTGGTTGCATGGAAGATGTTGTATATTTTTCAATAAGCATTAGGCTATGAATGTATGGAAGATGTTGTATATTATTCAATAAGCGTTAGGCGTTTGGTGTATGTAAGATATTGTATATTATTCAATAATCGTTAGGCGCTGGATGTATGGAAGATGTATAATATTCAATAAGCGTTAGGCGTTTGGTGTAAGTAAGATATTGTATATTATTCAATAAGCGTTAGGCGCTGGATGTATGGAAGATGTATATTATTCAATAAGTGTTAGGGGCTGGATGTGTGGAAGATGTTGTATATTATCCAATAAGCGTTAGGCGTTTGGTGTATATAAGATATTGTATATTATTCAATAAGCGTTAGGCGTTTGGTGTATGGAAGATGTCGTTAATTATTCAATAAGCGCTATGCGCTGGTTTTATGGAAGATGTTGTATATTATTCAATAAGCATTAGGCGCTGGATGTATGGAAGATGTTGTTTATTATTCAATAAGTGCTAGGTGCTGGTTGCATGGAAGATGTTGTATATTTTTCAATAAGCATTAGGCGATGAATGTATGGAAGATGTTGTATATTATTCAATAAGCGTTAGGCGTTTGGTGTATGTAAGATATTGTATATTATTCAATAATCGTAAGGCGCTGGATATATGGAAGATGTTGTATATTATTCAATAAGCGTTAGGCGCTGGATGTATGGAAGATGTATATTATTCAATAAATGTTGGGCGCTGGGTTTATGTTAGATGTTGTATACTATTCAATAAGTGTTAGGCGCTGGATATATCGAAGATGTTGTATTTTATTCAATAAGCATTAAGCGTTTGGTGTATGTAAGATGTTGTATTTTTTACAATAAGCGTTAGGGGCTGGATGTATGGAAAATGTTGTGTATTATTCAATAACGGTTAGGCGTTTGGTGTATGTAAGATATTGTATATTATTCAATAAGCGTTAGGCGCTGGATGTATGGAAGATGTATTTTATTCAATAGGCGTTAGGGGCTGGATATGTGGAAGATGTTGTATATTATTCAATAAGCATTAGGCGTTTGGTGTATGGAAGATGTAGTTTATTATTCAATTAGAGCTATGCGCTTGTTGTATGGAAGATGTTGTATATTATTCAATAAGAGTTAGGCGCTGGATATCTGGAAGATGTTGTATATTATTCAATAAGCGTAAGGCGGTGGATGTATGGAAGATGCCGTATATTATTCAATAAGCTTTAGACGCTATATGTATGGAAGATGTATAATATTCAATAAGCGTTAGGCGTTTGGTGTAAGTAAGATATTGTATATTATTCAATGAGCGTTAGGCGCTGGATGTATGGAAGATGTATATTATTCAATCAGCTTTAGGGGCTGGATGTGTGGAAGATGTTGTATATTATCCAATAAGCGTTAGGCGTTTGGTGTATATAAGATATTGTATATTATTCAATAAGCGTTAGAAGTTTGGTGTATGGAAGATGTCGTTAATTATTGAATAAGCCCTATGCGCTGGTTTTATGGAAGATGTTGTATATTATTCAATAAGCATTAGGCGCTGGATGTATGGAAGATGTTGTTTATTATTCAATGAGTGCTAGGTGCTGGTTGCATTGAAGATGTTGTATATTTTTCAATAAGCATTAGGCAATGAATGTATGGAAGATGTTGTATATTATTCAATAAGCGTTAGGCGTTTGGTTTATGTAAGATATTGTATATTATTCAATAATCGTTAGGCGCTGGATGTATGGAAGATGTTGTATATTATTCAATAAGCGTTAGGCGCTGGATGTATGGAAGATGTATATTATTCAATAAGCGTTGGGCGCTGGGTTTATGTTAGATGTTGTATACTATTCGATAAGCGTTAGGCGCTGGATATATGGAAGATGTTGTATTTTATTCAATAAGCGTTAAGCGTTTGGTGTATGTAAGATGTATTTTTTACAATAAGCGTTAGGGCCTGGATGGATGGAAAATGTTGTGTATTATTCAATAACGGTTAGGCGTTTGATGTATGTAAGATATTGTATATTATTCAATAAGCGTTAGGCGCTGGATGTATGGAAGATGTATTTTATTCAATAAGCGTTAGGGGCTGGATATGTGGAAGATGTTGTATATTATTCAATAAGCGTTAGGCGTTTGGTGTATGGAGATGTAGTTTATTATTCAATAAGCGCTATGCGCTTGTTGTATGGAAGATGTTGTATATTATTCAATAAGAGTTAGGTGCTGGATATATGGAAGATGTTGTATATTATTCAATAAGCGTAAGGCGGTGGATGTATGGAAGATGCTGTATATTATTCAATAAGCGTTAGACGCTATATGTATGGAAGATGTATAATATTCAATAAGCGTTAGGCGTTGGTTGTAAGGAAGATGTTGTATATTATTCAATAAGCGTTAGGCTCTGGATGTATGGAAGATGTATATTATTCAATAAGCGTTAGGGGCTGGATGTATGGAAGATGTTGTGTATTATATAATAATCGATAGGCGCTGGATGTATGGGAGATGTTGTATATTATTCAATAAGGTTTACGCGCTGGATGTATGGAAGATTTATATTATTCAATAAGCGTTAGGCGCTGGATGTATGGGAGATGTTGTATATTATTCAATAAGCGTTAGGCGCTGGATGTATGGAAGATGTATATTATTTAATAAGCGTTAGGCGTTTGGTGTAAGTAAGATATTGTATATTATTCAATAAGCGTTAGGCGCTGGATATAAGGAAGATGTTGTATATTATTCAATAAGCGTTAGGCGCTGGATGTATGGAAGATGTTGTATAATATTCAATAAGCGTTAGGCGCTGGATGTATGGAAGATGTATATTATTCAATAAGCGTTAGGGGCTGGATGTATGGAAGATGTTGTGTATTATATAATAATCGATAGGCGCTGGATGTATGGGAGATGTTGTATATTATTCAATAAGCTTTACGCGCTGGATGTATGGAAGATGTATATTATTCAATAAGCGTTAGGCGTTTGGTGTAAGTAAGATATTGTATATTATTCAATAAGCGTTAGGCGCTGGATATAAGGAAGATGTTGTATATTATTCAATAAGCGTTAGGCGTTTGGTATATGTAAGATGTTGTATATTATTCAATTAGCATTAGGCGCTGGATGTATGGAAGATGTATATTATTCAATAAGTGCTAGGTGTTGGTTGCATGGAAGATGTTGTATATTATTCAATAAGCGTTAGGCGCTGGATGTATGGAAGATGTATATTATTCAATAAGCATTAGGCAATGAATGTATGGAAGATGTTGTATATTATTCAATAAGCGTTAGGCGTTTGGTGTATGTAAGATATTGTATATTATTCAATAATCGTTAGGCGCTGGATCTATGGAAGATGTTGTATATTATTCAATAAGCTTTACGCGCTGGATGTATGGAAGATGTATATTATTCAATAAGCGTTAGGGGCTGGATATGTGGAAGATGTTGTAAATTATCCAATAAGCGTTAGGTGTATGTAAGATATTGTATATTATTCAATAAGCGTTAGGGGTTAGGTGTATGGAAGATGTAGATTATTATTTAATAAGCGCTATGCGCTGGTTTTATGGAAGATGTTGTATATTATTCAATAAGCGCTAGGCGCTGGTTGTATGGAAGATGTTGTATATTTTTCAATAAGCGTTAGGCGATGAATGCATGGAAGATGTTGTATATTATTCAATAAGCGTTATGCGCTAGATATATAGAAGATGTTGTATATTATTCAATAAGCGTTAGGCGCTGGTTGTATGGAAGATGTTGTATATTATTCCATAAGCGTTCGGCGCTGGATGTATGGAAGATTTATATTATTCAATAAGCGTTAGGCGCTGGATGTATGGAAGATGTTGTATATTATTCAATAAGCGTTAGGCGCTGGATGTATGGAAGATGTATATTATTCAATAAGCGTTAGGCGTTTGGTGTAAGTAAGATATTGTATATTATTCAATAAGCGTTAGGCGCTGGATATAAGGAAGAAGTTGTATATTATTCAATAAGCGTTAGGCGTTTGGTATATGTAAGATGTTGTATATTATTCAAAAAGCATTAGGCGCTGGATGTATGGAAGATGTATATTATTCAATAAGTGCTAGGTGCTGGTTGCATGGAAGATATTGTATATTATTCAATAAGCGTTAGGCGCTGGATGTATGGAAGATGTATATTATTCAATAAGCATTAGGCAATGAATGTATGGAAGATGTTGTATATTATTCAATAAGCGTTAGGCGTTTGGTGTATGTAAGATATTGTATATTATTCAATAACCGTTAGGCGCTGGATCTATGGAAGATGTTGTATATTATTCAATAAGCGTTAGGCGCTGGATGTATGGAAGATGTATATTATTCAATAAGCGTTAGGCACTGGGTTTATGTTAGATGTTGTATGCTATTCGATAAGCGTTAGGCGCTGGATATATGGAAGATGTTGTATTTTGTTGAATAAGCGTTAAGCGTTTGGTGTATGTAAGATGTATTTTTTACAATAAGCGTTCGGGGCTGGATGTATGGAAAATGTTGTGTATTATTCAATAAGCATTAGGCGTTTGGTGTATGTAAGATATTGTATATTATTCAATAAGCGTGAGGCGCTGGATGTATGGAAGATGTATTTTATTGAATAAGCGTTAGGGGTTGGATATGTGGAAGATGTTGTATATTATTCAATAAGCGTTAGGCGTTTGGTGTATGGAAGATGTAGTTTATTATTCAATAAGCGCTATGCGCTTGTTGTATGGAAGATGTTGTATATTATTCAACAAGAGTTAGGCGCTGGATATCTGGAAGATGTTGTATATTATTCAATAACCGTAAGGCGGTGGATGTATGGAAGATGCCGAATATTATTCAATAAGCGTTAGACGCTATATGTATGGAAGATGTATAATATTCAATAAGCGTTAGGCGTTGGTTGTATGGAAGATGTTGTATATTATTCAATAAGCGTTATGCGCTAGATATAGAAGATGTTGTATATTATTCAATAAGCGTTAGGCGCTGGTTGTATGGAAGATGTTGTATATTATTCAATAAGTATTAGGCGCTGGATGTATGGAAGATTTATATTATTCAATAACCGTTAGGCGCTGGATGTATGGAAGATGTTGTTTATTATTCAATAAGTGCTAGGTGCTGGTTGCATGGAAGATGTTGTATATTTTTCAATAAGCATTAGGCGATGAATGTATGGAAGATGTTATATATTATTCAATAAGCTTTAGGCGTTTGGTGTAAGTAAGATGTTGTATATTATTCAATAAGAGTTAGGCGCTGGATATATGGAAGATGTTATATAGTATTCAATAAGCGTTAGGCGTTTGGAGTATGTAAGATATTGTATATTATTCAATAAGCGTTAGGCGCTGGATGTATGGAAGATGTTGTATATTATTCAATAAGCGTTAGGGGCTGGATGTTTGGAAGATGTTGTATATTATTCAATAAGCGTAAGGCGCTGGATGTATGTGAAATGTATATTATTCAATAAGCGTTAGGCGCTGGGTTTATGTTAGATGTTGTGTACTATTCAATAAGCGTTAGCCGCTTGATATATGGAAGATGTTGTATTTTATTCAATAAGCGTTAGGCGTTTGGTGTATGCAAGATGTTGTATTTTTTACAATAAGCGTTAGGGGCTGGATGTATGGAAGATGTTGTGTATTATTCAATAAGCGTTAGGCGCTGGATGTATGGAAGATGTATTTTATTCAATAAGCGTTAGGGCCTGGATATGTGGAAGATGTTGTAAATTATTCAATAAGCGTTAGGCGTTTGGTGTATGGAAGATGTAGTTTATTATTCAATAAGCGCAATGCGCTGGTTGTATGGAAGATGTTGTATATTATTCAATAAGCGTTAGGCGATGCATTTATGGAAGATGTTGTATATTATTCAATAAGCGTTAGAGGTTATATGTATGGAAGATGTATATAATTCAATAAGCGTTAGGCGCTGTTTACATGGAAGATGTTGTATATTATTGAATAACCGTTAGGCCTGGATGTATGGAAGATGTTGTATTTTATACAATAAGCGTTAGGCGCAGGATGTATGTAAGATGTTGCATATTATTCAATAAGCGTTAGGCATTTGGTGTAAGTAAGATGTTGTATATTATTCAATAAGCGTTAGACGGTATATGTATGGAAGATGTATATTATTCAATAAGCGTTTGGCGCTGGGTGTATGGAAGATGTTGTATATTATTCAATAAGCGGAAGGGGCTGGATATGTGGAAGATGTTGTATATTGTTCAATAAGCGTTAGGCGTTTGGTGTATGGTAGATGTGGTTTATTATTTAATAAGCGCTATGCGCTGGTTGTATGGAAGATGTTGTATATTATTCAATAAGCGTTAGGCGCTGGATGTATGGACGATGCTGTATATTATTGAATAAGAGTTAGGCGCTGGATATATGGAAGATGTTGTATAATATTGAATAAGCGTTAAGCGCTGTATGTATGGAAGATGTTGTATATTATTCAATAAGCGTTAGACGGTATATTGTGGAAGATGTATATAATTCAATAAGAGTTAGGCACTGGTTGTATGGAAGATGTTGTATATTATTGAATAACCATTAGGCCTGGATGTATGGAAGATGTTGTATATTATTCAATAAGCGTTAGGCGTTCGGCGTATGTAAGATATTGTATAATATTCAATGAGCCTGAGGCACTGGATGTATGGAAGATGTATATTATTCAATAAGCGTTAGGCGCTGGATATATGGAAGATGTTGTATAATATTCAATAAGCGTTAGGCGCTTGATGTATGTGGAAGATGTTGTATATTATTGAAAAAGCGTTAGAGGGTATATGTATGGAAGATGTATATAATTCAATAATTGTTAGCCGCTGGTTGTATGGAATATGTTGTATATTATTGAATAACCATTAGGCCTGGATGTATGGAAGATCTTGTATATTATTCAATAAGCGTTAGCCGCTTGATATATGGAAGATGTTGTATTTTATTCAATAAGCGTTAGGCGTTTGGTGTATGCAAGATGTTGTATTTTTTACAATAAGCGTTAGGGGCTGGATGTATGGAAGATGTTGTGTATTATTCAATAACGGTTAGGCGCTGGATGTATGGAAGATGTATTTTATTCAATAAGCGTTAGGGCCTGGATATGTGGAAGATGTTGTAAATTATTCAATAAGCGTTAGGCGTTTGGTGTATGGAAGATGTAGTTTATTATTCAATAAGCGCAATGCGCTGGTTGTATGGAAGATGTTGTATATTATTCAATAAGCGTTAGGCGATGCATTTATGGAAGATGTTGTATATTATTCAATAAGCGTTAGAGGTTATATGTATGGAAGATGTATATAATTCAATAAGCGTTAGGCGCTGTTTACATGGAAGATGTTGTATATTATTGAATAACCGTTAGGCCTGGATGTATGGAAGATGTTGTATTTTATACAATAAGCGTTAGGCGCAGGATGTATGTAAGATGTTGCATATTATTCAATAAGCGTTAGGCATTTGGTGTAAGTAAGATGTTGTATATTATTCAATAAGCGTTAGACGGTATATGTATGGAAGATGTATATTATTCAATAAGCGTTTGGCGCTGGGTGTATGGAAGATGTTGTATATTATTCAATAAGCGGAAGGGGCTGGATATGTGGAAGATGTTGTATATTGTTCAATAAGCGTTAGGCGTTTGGTGTATGGTAGATGTGGTTTATTATTTAATAAGCGCTATGCGCTGGTTGTATGGAAGATGTTGTATATTATTCAATAAGCGTTAGGCGCTGGATGTATGGACGATGCTGTATATTATTGAATAAGAGTTAGGCGCTGGATATATGGAAGATGTTGTATAATATTGAATAAGCGTTAAGCGCTGTATGTATGGAAGATGTTGTATATTATTCAATAAGCGTTAGACGGTATATTGTGGAAGATGTATATAATTCAATAAGAGTTAGGCACTGGTTGTATGGAAGATGTTGTATATTATTGAATAACCATTAGGCCTGGATGTATGGAAGATGTTGTATATTATTCAATAAGCGTTAGGCGTTCGGCGTATGTAAGATATTGTATAATATTCAATGAGCCTGAGGCACTGGATGTATGGAAGATGTATATTATTCAATAAGCGTTAGGCGCTGGATATATGGAAGATGTTGTATAATATTCAATAAGCGTTAGGCGCTTGATGTATGTGGAAGATGTTGTATATTATTGAAAAAGCGTTAGAGGGTATATGTATGGAAGATGTATATAATTCAATAATTGTTAGCCGCTGGTTGTATGGAATATGTTGTATATTATTGAATAACCATTAGGCCTGGATGTATGGAAGATCTTGTATATTATTCAATAAGCATTAGGCGTTTGGTGTATGTAAGATATTGTATATTATTCAATTAGCTTAGGCACTGGATGTAAGGAAGATGTATATTATTTGATAAGCGTTAGGGGCTGGTTATGTGGAAGATCTTGTATATTGTTCAATAAGGGTTAGGAGTTTGGTGTATGTAAGATGTTGTATATTTTTCAATAAGCGTTAGGCGTTTGTTGTATGGAAGATGTCGTTTATGATTTAATAAGCGCTAGGCGCTGGTTGTATGGAAGATGTCGCGTATTATTCAATAAGCGTTAGGCGTTTGGTGTAAGTAAGATGTTGTATATTATTCAATAAGCGTTAGGCGCTGGATGTATGGAAGATGTTGTTTATTATTTAATAACCGTTAGGCGCTGGATGTATGGAACATGTTGTATATTGTTCAATAAGCATTAGGCGTTTGGTGTAAGTAAGATGTTGTATATTATTCAATAAGAGTTAGGCACTGGATATGTGGAAGATGTTGTATATTATTCAATAAGTGTAAGGCGCTGGATGTATGGAAGATGTTGTATATTATTGAATAACCGTTAGGCGCTGGATGTATGGAACATGTTGTATATTATTCAATAGGCATTAGGCGTTTGGTGTAAGTAAGATGTTGTATATTATTCAATAAGCGTTAGACGGTATATGTATGGAAGATGTATATTATTCAATAATCGTTTGGCGCTGGTTGTATGGAAGATGTTTTATATTATTCAATAAGCATTAGGCGCTGGATGTGTGGAAGATGTTATATATTATCCAATAAGCGTTAGGCGTTTGGTGTATATAAGATATTGTATATTATTCAATAAGCGTTAGGCGTTTGGTGTATGGAAGAAGTCGTTATATATTCAATAAGCGCTATGCGCTGGTTCTATGGAAGATGTTGTATATTATTCAATAAGCATTAGGCGCTGGATGTATCGAAGATGTTGTTTATTATTCAATAAGTGCTATGTGCTGGTTCCATGGAAGATGTTGTATATTTTTTAATAAGCATTAGGCGATGAATGTATGGAAGATGTTGTATATTATTCAATAAGCTTTAGGCGTTTGGTGTAAGTAAGATGTTGTATATTATTCAATAAGAGTTAGGCGCTGGATATATGGAAGATGTTATATAGTATTCAATAAGCGTTAGGCGTTTGGAGTATGTAAGATATTGTATATTATTCAATAAGCGTTAGGCGCTGGATGTATGGAAGATGTTGTATATTATTCAATAAGCGTTAGGGGCTGGATGTTTGGAAGATGTTGTATATTATTCAATAAGCGTTAAGCGTTTGGTGTAAGTAAGATATTGTATATTATTCAATAAGCGTTAGGGGCTGGATGTATGGAAGATGTATATTATTCAATAAGTGTTAGGGGCTGGATGTTTGGAAGATGTTGTATATTATCCAATAAGCGTTAGGCGTTTGGTGTATATAAGATATTGTATATTATTCAATAAGCGTTAGGCGTTTGGTGTATGGAAGATGTCGTTATTTATTCAATAAGCGCTATGCGCTGGTTTTATGGAAGATGTTGTATATTATTCAATAAGCATTAGGCGCTGGATGTATGGAAGATGTTGTTTATTATTCAATAAGTGCTAGGTGCTGGTTGCATGGAAGATGTTGTATATTTTTCAATAAGCATTCGGCGATGAATGTATGGAAGATGTTGTATATTATTCAATAAGCGTTAGGCGTTTGGTGTATGTAAGATATTGTATATTATTCAATAATCGTTAGGCGCTGGATGTATGGAAGATGTTGTATATCATTCAATAAGCGTTAGGCGCTGGATGTATGGAAGATGTATATTATTCAATAAGCGTTGGGCGCTGGGTTTATGTTAGATATTGTATACTATTCAATAAGTGTTAGGCGCTGGATATATGGAAGATGTTGTATTTTATTCAATAAGCGTTAAGCGTTTGGTGTATGTAAGACATTGTATATTATTCAATAAGCGTTAGGTGCTGGATGTATGGAAGATGTATATTATTTTAATAAGCGTTAGGGGCTGGATGTGTGGAACATGTTGTATATTATCCAGTATGCGTTAGGCGTTTGGTGTATATAAGATATTGTATATTATTCAATAAGCGTTAGGCGTTTGGTGTATGGAAGATGTCGTTAATTATTGAATAAGCGCTATGCGCTGGTTTTATGGAAGATGTTGTATATTATTCAATAAGCATTAGGCGCTGGATGTATGGAAGATGTTCTTTATTATTCAATACGTGCTAGGTGCTGATTGCATGGAAGATGTTGTATATTTTTCAATAAGCATTAGGCTATGAATGTATGGAAGATGTTGTATATTATTCAATAAGCGTTAGGCGTTTGGTGTATGTAAGATATTGTATATTATTCAATAATCGTTAGGCGCTGGATGTATGGAAGATGTATAATATTCAATAAGCGTTAGGCGTTTGGTGTAAGTAAGATATTGTATATTATTCAATAAGCGTTAGGCGCTGGATGTATGGAAGATGTATATTATTCAATAAGTGTTAGGGGCTGGATGTGTGGAAGATGTTGTATATTATCCAATAAGCGTTAGGCGTTTGGTGTATATAAGATATTGTATATTATTCAATAAGCGTTAGGCGTTTGGTGTATGGAAGATGTCGTTAATTATTCAATAAGCGCTATGCGCTGGTTTTATGGAAGATGTTGTATATTATTCAATAAGCATTAGGCGCTGGATGTATGGAAGATGTTGTTTATTATTCAATAAGTGCTAGGTGCTGGTTGCATGGAAGATGTTGTATATTTTTCAATAAGCATTAGGCGATGAATGTATGGAAGATGTTGTATATTATTCAATAAGCGTTAGGCGTTTGGTGTATGTAAGATATTGTATATTATTCAATAATCGTAAGGCGCTGGATATATGGAAGATGTTGTATATTATTCAATAAGCGTTAGGCGCTGGATGTATGGAAGATGTATATTATTCAATAAATGTTGGGCGCTGGGTTTATGTTAGATGTTGTATACTATTCAATAAGTGTTAGGCGCTGGATATATCGAAGATGTTGTATTTTATTCAATAAGCATTAAGCGTTTGGTGTATGTAAGATGTTGTATTTTTTACAATAAGCGTTAGGGGCTGGATGTATGGAAAATGTTGTGTATTATTCAATAACGGTTAGGCGTTTGGTGTATGTAAGATATTGTATATTATTCAATAAGCGTTAGGCGCTGGATGTATGGAAGATGTATTTTATTCAATAGGCGTTAGGGGCTGGATATGTGGAAGATGTTGTATATTATTCAATAAGCATTAGGCGTTTGGTGTATGGAAGATGTAGTTTATTATTCAATTAGAGCTATGCGCTTGTTGTATGGAAGATGTTGTATATTATTCAATAAGAGTTAGGCGCTGGATATCTGGAAGATGTTGTATATTATTCAATAAGCGTAAGGCGGTGGATGTATGGAAGATGCCGTATATTATTCAATAAGCTTTAGACGCTATATGTATGGAAGATGTATAATATTCAATAAGCGTTAGGCGTTTGGTGTAAGTAAGATATTGTATATTATTCAATGAGCGTTAGGCGCTGGATGTATGGAAGATGTATATTATTCAATAAGTGTTAGGGGCTGGATGTGTGGAAGATGTTGTATATTATCCAATAAGCGTTAGGCGTTTGGTGTATATAAGATATTGTATATTATTCAATAAGCGTTAGAAGTTTGGTGTATGGAAGATGTCGTTAATTATTGAATAAGCCCTATGCGCTGGTTTTATGGAAGATGTTGTATATTATTCAATAAGCATTAGGCGCTGGATGTATGGAAGATGTTGTTTATTATTCAATGAGTGCTAGGTGCTGGTTGCATTGAAGATGTTGTATATTTTTCAATAAGCATTAGGCAATGAATGTATGGAAGATGTTGTATATTATTCAATAAGCGTTAGGCGTTTGGTTTATGTAAGATATTGTATATTATTCAATAATCGTTAGGCGCTGGATGTATGGAAGATGTTGTATATTATTCAATAAGCGTTAGGCGCTGGATGTATGGAAGATGTATATTATTCAATAAGCGTTGGGCGCTGGGTTTATGTTAGATGTTGTATACTATTCGATAAGCGTTAGGCGCTGGATATATGGAAGATGTTGTATTTTATTCAATAAGCGTTAAGCGTTTGGTGTATGTAAGATGTATTTTTTACAATAAGCGTTAGGGCCTGGATGGATGGAAAATGTTGTGTATTATTCAATAACGGTTAGGCGTTTGATGTATGTAAGATATTGTATATTATTCAATAAGCGTTAGGCGCTGGATGTATGGAAGATGTATTTTATTCAATAAGCGTTAGGGGCTGGATATGTGGAAGATGTTGTATATTATTCAATAAGCGTTAGGCGTTTGGTGTATGGAGATGTAGTTTATTATTCAATAAGCGCTATGCGCTTGTTGTATGGAAGATGTTGTATATTATTCAATAAGAGTTAGGTGCTGGATATATGGAAGATGTTGTATATTATTCAATAAGTGTAAGGCGGTGGATGTATGGAAGATGCTGTATATTATTCAATAAGCGTTAGACGCTATATGTATGGAAGATGTATAATATTCAATAAGCGTTAGGCGTTGGTTGTAAGGAAGATGTTGTATATTATTCAATAAGCGTTAGGCTCTGGATGTATGGAAGATGTATATTATTCAATAAGCGTTAGGGGCTGGATGTATGGAAGATGTTGTGTATTATATAATAATCGATAGGCGCTGGATGTATGGGAGATGTTGTATATTATTCAATAAGGTTTACGCGCTGGATGTATGGAAGATTTATATTATTCAATAAGCGTTAGGCGCTGGATGTATGGAAGATGTTGTATATTATTCAATAAGCGTTAGGCGCTGGATGTATGGAAGATGTATATTATTCAATAAGCGTTAGGCGTTTGGTGTAAGTAAGATATTGTATATTATTCAATAAGCGTTAGGCGCTGGATATAAGGAAGATGTTGTATATTATTCAATAAGCGTTAGGCGCTGGATGTATGGAAGATGTTGTATAATATTCAATAAGCGTTAGGCGCTGGATGTATGGAAGATGTATATTATTCAATAAGCGTTAGGGGCTGGATGTATGGAAGATGTTGTGTATTATATAATAATCGATAGGCGCTGGATGTATGGGAGATGTTGTATATTATTCAATAAGCTTTACGCGCTGGATGTATGGAAGATGTATATTATTCAATAAGCGTTAGGCGTTTGGTGTAAGTAAGATATTGTATATTATTCAATAAGCGTTAGGCGCTGGATATAAGGAAGATGTTGTATATTATTCAATAAGCGTTAGGCGTTTGGTATAAGTAAGATGTTGTATATTATTCAATTAGCATTAGGCGCTGGATGTTTGGAAGATGTATATTATTCAATAAGTGCTAGGTGTTGGTTGCATGGAAGATGTTGTATATTATTCAATAAGCGTTAGGCGCTGGATGTATGGAAGATGTATATTATTCAATAAGCATTAGGCAATGAATGTATGGAAGATGTTGTATATTATTCAATAAGCGTTAGGCGTTTGGTGTATGTAAGATATTGTATATTATTCAATAATCGTTAGGCGCTGGATCTATGGAAGATGTTGTATATTATTCAATAAGCTTTACGCGCTGGATGTATGGAAGATGTATATTATTCAATAAGCGTTAGGGGCTGGATATGTGGAAGATGTTGTAAATTATCCAATAAGCGTTAGGTGTATGTAAGATATTGTATATTATTCAATAAGCGTTAGGCGTTAGGTGTATGGAAGATGTAGATTATTATTTAATAAGCGCTATGCGCTGGTTTTATGGAAGATGTTGTATATTATTCAATAAGCGCTAGGCGCTGGTTGTATGGAAGATGTTGTATATTTTTCAATAAGCGTTAGGCGATGAATGTATGGAAGATGTTGTATATTATTCAATAAGCGTTATGCGCTAGATATATAGAAGATGTTGTATATTATTCAATAAGCGTTAGGCGCTGGTTGTATGGAAGATGTTGTATATTATTCCATAAGCGTTCGGCGCTGGATGTATGGAAGATTTATATTATTCAATAAGCGTTAGGCGCTGGATGTATGGAAGATGTTGTATATTATTCAATAAGCGTTAGGCGCTGGATGTATGGAAGATGTATATTATTCAATAAGCGTTAGGCGTTTGGTGTAAGTAAGATATTGTATATTATTCAATAAGCGTTAGGCGCTGGATATAAGGAAGAAGTTGTATATTATTCAATAAGCGTTAGGCGTTTGGTATATGTAAGATGTTGTATATTATTCAAAAAGCATTAGGCGCTGGATGTATGGAAGATGTATATTATTCAATAAGTGCTAGGTGCTGGTTGCATGGAAGATATTGTATATTATTCAATAAGCGTTAGGCGCTGGATGTATGGAAGATGTATATTATTCAATAAGCATTAGGCAATGAATGTATGGAAGATGTTGTATATTATTCAATAAGCGTTAGGCGTTTGGTGTATGTAAGATATTGTATATTATTCAATAACCGTTAGGCGCTGGATCTATGGAAGATGTTGTATATTATTCAATAAGCGTTAGGCGCTGGATGTATGGAAGATGTATATTATTCAATAAGCGTTAGGCACTGGGTTTATGTTAGATGTTGTATGCTATTCGATAAGCGTTAGGCGCTGGATATATGGAAGATGTTGTATTTTGTTGAATAAGCGTTAAGCGTTTGGTGTATGTAAGATGTATTTTTTACAATAAGCGTTCGGGGCTGGATGTATGGAAAATGTTGTGTATTATTCAATAAGCATTAGGCGTTTGGTGTATGTAAGATATTGTATATTATTCAATAAGCGTGAGGCGCAGGATGTATGGAAGATGCTGCATATTATTCAATAAGCGTTAGGCGCTGGATGTATGGAAGATGTTGTATATTATTCAATAAGCATTAGGCGCTGGATGTATGGAAGATGTTGTATATTATTCAATAAGCTTTAGGCGTTTGGTGTAAGTAAGATGTTGTATATTATTCAATAAGCGTTAGGCGCTGGATGTATGGAAGATGTTGTATATTATTCAATAAGCATTAGGCGCTGGATGTATGGAACATGTTGTATATTATTCAATAACCAGTAGGCGTTTGGTGTATGTAAGATGTTGTATATTATTCAATAAGAGTTAGACGCTGGATATGTGGAAGATATTGTATATTATTCAATAAGCGTTAGGTGCTGGATGTATGGAAGATGTTATTTATTATTCAATAAGCGTTAGGCGTTTGGTGTAAGTAAGATGTTGTATATTATTCAATAAGAGTTAGGCGCTGGATATATGGAAGATGTTGTATAATATTGAATAAGCGTTAGGCGCTGTATGTATGGAAGATGTTGTATATTATTCAATAAGCGTTAGGCGCTGGTTGTATGGAAGATGTTGTATATTATTGAATAACCATTAGGCCTGGATGTATGGAAGATGTTGTATATTATTCAATAAGCGTTAGGCGTTCGGCGTATGTAAGATATTGTATAATATTCAATGAGCCTGAGGCACTGGATGTATGGAAGATGTATATTATTCAATAAGCGTTAAGTGCTGGATGTATGGAAGATGTTATTTATTATTCAATAAGTGCTAGGTGCTGGTTGCATGGAAGATGTTTTATATTTTTCAATAAGCATTAGGCAATGAATGTAAGGAAGATGTTATATATTATTCAATAAGCGTTAGGCGTTTGGTGTAAGTAAGATGTTGTATATTATTCAATAAGAGTTAGGCGCTGGATATATGGAAGATGTTATATATTATTCAATAAGCGTTAGGCAATGAGAGTATGGAAGATGTTGTGTATTATTCAATAAGCATTAGGCGCTGGATGTATGGAAGGTGTATTTTATTCAATAAGCGTTAGGGCCTGGATATGTGGAAGATGTTGTATATTATTCAATAAGCGTTAGGCTCTGGATGTATTGAAGATGTTGTTTATTATTTAATAAGCGCTAGGCGCTGGTTGTATGGAAGATGTTGTATATTTTTCAATAAGCGTTAGGCAATGAATGTATGGAAGATGTTGTATATTATTCATTAAGCGTTAGGCGCAGGATGTATGGAAGATGCTGCATATTATTCAATAAGCGTTAGGCGCTGGATGTATGGAAGATGTTGTATATTATTCAATAAGCATTAGGCGCTGGATGTATGGAAGATGTTGTATATTATTCAATAAGCTTTAGGCGTTTGGTGTAAGTAAGATGTTGTATATTATTCAATAAGCGTTAGGCGCTGGATGTATGGAAGATGTTGTATATTATTCAATAAGCATTAGGCGCTGGATGTATGGAACATGTTGTATATTATTCAATAACCAGTAGGCGTTTGGTGTATGTAAGATGTTGTATATTATTCAATAAGAGTTAGACGCTGGATATGTGGAAGATATTGTATATTATTCAATAAGCGTTAGGTGCTGGATGTATGGAAGATGTTATTTATTATTCAATAAGCGTTAGGCGTTTGGTGTAAGTAAGATGTTGTATATTATTCAATAAGAGTTAGGCGCTGGATATATGGAAGATGTTGTATAATATTGAATAAGCGTTAGGCGCTGTATGTATGGAAGATGTTGTATATTATTCAATAAGCGTTAGGCGCTGGTTGTATGGAAGATGTTGTATATTATTGAATAACCATTAGGCCTGGATGTATGGAAGATGTTGTATATTATTCAATAAGCGTTAGGCGTTCGGCGTATGTAAGATATTGTATAATATTCAATGAGCCTGAGGCACTGGATGTATGGAAGATGTATATTATTCAATAAGCGTTAGGGGCTGGATATGTGGAAGATGTTGTATATTGTTCAATAAGCGTTAGGCGTTTGGTGTATGGAAGATGTCGTTTATTATTTAATAAGCGCTATGCGCTGGTTGTATGGAACATGTTGTATATTATTCAATAAGCATTAGGCACTGGATGTATGGAAGATGTTGTATATTATTCAATAAGAGTTAGGCGCTGGATATATGGAAGATGTTGTATAATATTCAATAAGCGTTAGGCGCTTGATGTATGTGGAAGATGTTGCATATTATTGAAAAAGCGTTAGAGGGTATATGTATGGAAGATGTATATAATTCAATAATTGTTAGCCGCTGGTTGTATGGAATATGTTGTATATTATTGAATAACCATGAGGCCTGGATGTATGGAAGATCTTGTATATTATTCAATAAGCATTAGGCGTTTGGTGTATGTAAGATATTGTATATTATTCAATTAGCTTAGGCACTGGATGTATGGAAGATGTATATTATTTGATAAGCGTTAGGGGCTGGTTATGTGGAAGATCTTGTATATTGTTCAATAAGGGTTAGGAGTTTGGTGTATGTAAGATGTTGTATATTATTCAATAAGCGTTAGGCGTTTGTTGTATGGAAGATGTCGTTTATGATTTAATAAGCGCTAGGCGCTGGTTGTATGGAAGATGTCGCGTATTATTCAATGAGCGTTAGGCGTTTGGTGTAAGTAAGATGTTGTATATTATTCAATAAGCGTTAGGCGCTGGATGTATGGAAGATGTTGTTTATTATTTAATAAGCGTTAGGCGCTGGATGTATGGAACATGTTGTATATTGTTCAATAAGCATTAGGCGTTTGGTGTAAGTAAGATGTTGTATATTATTCAATAAGAGTTAGGCGCTGGATATGTGGAAGATGTTGTATATTATTCAATAAGTGTAAGGCGCTGCATGTATGGAAGATGTTGTATATTATTCAATAACCGTTAGGCGCTGGATGTATGGAACATGTTGTATATTATTCAATAGGCATTAGGCGTTCGGTGTAAGTAAGATGTTGTATATTATTCAATAAGCGTTAGACGGTATATGTATGGAAGATGTATATTATTCAATAAGCGTTTGGCGCTGGTTGTATGGAAGATGTTGTATATTATTCAATAAGCATTAGGCGGTGGATGTATGGAAGATGTATATTATTCAATAAGCGTTAGGGGCTGGATGTGTGGAAGATGTTGTATATTATCCAATAAGCGTTAGGCGTTTGGTGTATATAAGATATTGTATATTATTCAATAAGCGTTCGGCGTTTGGTGTATGGAAGAAGTCGTTATATATTCAATAAGCGCTATGCGTTGGTTCTATGGAAGATGTTGTATATTATTCAATAAGCATTAGGCGCTGGATGTATCGAAGATGTTGTTTATTATTCAATAAGTGCTATGTGCTGGTTCCATGGAAGATGTTGTATATTTTTTAATAAGCATTAGGCGATGAATGTATGGAAGATGTTGTATATTATTCAATAAGCTTTAGGCGTTTGGTGTAAGTAAGATGTTGTATATTATTCAATAAGCGTTAGGCGCTGGATGTATGGAAGATGTTGTATATTATTCAATAAGCATTAGGCGCTGGATGTATGGAACATGTTATATATTATTCAGTAACCATTAGGCGTTTGGTGTAAGTAAGATGTTGTATATTATTCAATAAGAGTTAGACGCTGGATATGTGGAAGATATTGTATATTATTCAATAAGCGTTAGGTGCTGGATGTATGGAAGATGTTATTTATTATTCAATAAGTGCTAGGTGCTGGTTGCATGGAAGATGTTTTATATTTTTTAATAAGCATTAGGCGATGAATGTATGGAAGATGTTGTATATTATTCAATAATCTTTAGGCGTTTGGTGTAAGTAAGATGTTGTATATTATTCAATAAGCGTTAGGCGCTGGATGTATGGAAGATGTTGTATATTATTCAATAAGCATTAGGCGCTGGATGTATGGAACATGTTATATATTATTCAGTAACCATTAGGCGTTTGGTGTAAGTAAGATGTTGTATATTATTCAATAAGAGTTAGACGCTGGATATGTGGAAGATATTGTATATTATTCAATAAGCGTTAGGTGCTGGATGTATGGAAGATGTTATTTATTATTCAATAAGTGCTAGGTGCTGGTTGCATGGAAGATGTTTTATATTTTTCAATAAGCATTAGGCAATGAATGTAAGGAAGATGTTATATATTATTCAATAAGCGTTAGGCGTTTGGTGTAAGTAAGATGTTGTATATTATTCAATAAGAGTTAGGCGCTGGATATATGGAAGATGTTATACATTATTCAATAAGCGTTAGGCAATGAGAGTATGGAAGATGTTGTGTATTATTCAATAAGCATTAGGCGCTGGATGTATGGAAGATGTATTTTATTCAATAAGCGTTAGGGCCTGGATATGTGGAAGATGTTGTATATTATTCAATAAGCGTTAGGCTCTGGATGTATTGAAGATGTTCTTTATTATTTAATAAGCGCTAGGCGCTGGTTGTATGGAAGATGTTGTATATTTTTCAATAAGCGTTAGGCAATGAATGTATGGAAGATGTTGTATATTATTCATTAAGCGTTAGGCGCAGGATGTATGGAAGATGCTGCATATTATTCAATAAGCGTTAGGCGCTGGATGTATGGAAGATGTTGTATATTATTCAATAAGCATTAGGCGCTGGATGTATGGAAGATGTTGTATATTATTCAATAAGCTTTAGGCGTTTGGTGTAAGTAAGATGTTGTATATTATTCAATAAGCGTTAGGCGCTGGATGTATGGAAGATGTTGTATATTATTCAATAAGCATTAGGCGCTGGATGTATGGAACATGTTGTATATTATTCAATAACCAGTAGGCGTTTGGTGTATGTAAGATGTTGTATATTATTCAATAAGAGTTAGACGCTGGATATGTGGAAGATATTGTATATTATTCAATAAGCGTTAGGTGCTGGATGTATGGAAGATGTTATTTATTATTCAATAAGTGCTAGGTGCTGGTTGCATGGAAGATGTTTTATATTTTTTAATAAGCATTAGGCGATGAATGTATGGAAGATGTTATATATTATTCATTAATCTTTAGGCGTTTGGTGTAAGTAAGATGTTGTATATTATTCAATAAGCGTTAGGCGCTGGATGTATGGAAGATGTTGTATATTATTCAATAAGCATTAGGCGCTGGATGTATGGAACATGTTATATATTATTCAGTAACCATTAGGCGTTTGGTGTAAGTAAGATGTTGTATATTATTCAATAAGAGTTAGACGCTGGATATGTGGAAGATATTGTATATTATTCAATAAGCGTTAGGTGCTGGATGTATGGAAGATGTTATTTATTATTCAATAAGTGCTAGGTGCTGGTTGCATGGAAGATGTTTTATATTTTTCAATAAGCATTAGGCAATGAATGTAAGGAAGATGTTATATATTATTCAATAAGCGTTAGGCGTTTGGTGTAAGTAAGATGTTGTATATTATTCAATAAGAGTTAGGCGCTGGATATATGGAAGATGTTATACATTATTCAATAAGCGTTAGGCAATGAGAGTATGGAAGATGTTGTGTATTATTCAATAAGCATTAGGCGCTGGATGTATGGAAGATGTATTTTATTCAATAAGCGTTAGGGCCTGGATATGTGGAAGATGTTGTATATTATTCAATAAGCGTTAGGCTCTGGATGTATTGAAGATGTTGTTTATTATTTAATAAGCGCTAGGCGCTGGTTGTATGGAAGATGTTGTATATTTTTCAATAAGCGTTAGGCAATGAATGTATGGAAGATGTTGTATATTATTCATTAAGCGTTAGGCGCAGGATGTATGGAAGATGCTGCATATTATTCAATAAGCGTTAGGCGCTGGATGTATGGAAGATGTTGTATATTATTCAATAAGCATTAGGCGCTGGATGTATGGAAGATGTTGTATATTATTCAATAAGCTTTAGGCGTTTGGTGTAAGTAAGATGTTGTATATTATTCAATAAGCGTTAGGCGCTGGATGTATGGAAGATGTTGTATATTATTCAATAAGCATTAGGCGCTGGATGTATGGAACATGTTGTATATTATTCAATAACCAGTAGGCGTTTGGTGTATGTAAGATGTTGTATATTATTCAATAAGAGTTAGACGCTGGATATGTGGAAGATATTGTATATTATTCAATAAGCGTTAGGTGCTGGATGTATGGAAGATGTTATTTATTATTCAATAAGCGTTTGGCGTTTGGTGTAAGTAAGATGTTGTATATTATTCAATAAGAGTTAGGCGCTGGATATATGGAAGATGTTATATATTATTCAATAAGCGTTAGGCGTTTGGTGTAAGTAAGATGTTATATATTATTCAATAAGAGTTAGGCGCTGGATATGTGGAAGATGTTGTATATTATTCAATAAGTGTAAGGCGCTGCATGTATGGAAGATGTTGTATATTATTCAATAACCGTTAGGCGCTGGATGTATGGAACATGTTGTATATTATTCAATAGGCATTAGGCGTTCGGTGTAAGTAAGATGTTGTATATTATTCAATAAGCGTTAGACGGTATATGTATGGAAGATGTATATTATTCAATAAGCGTTTGGCGCTGGTTGTATGGAAGATGTTGTATATTATTCAATAAGCATTAGGCGGTGGATGTATGGAAGATGTATATTATTCAATAAGCGTTAGGGGCTGGATGTGTGGAAGATGTTGTATATTATCCAATAAGCGTTAGGCGTTTGGTGTATATAAGATATTGTATATTATTCAATAAGCGTTCGGCGTTTGGTGTATGGAAGAAGTCGTTATATATTCAATAAGCGCTATGCGTTGGTTCTATGGAAGATGTTGTATATTATTCAATAAGCATTAGGCGCTGGATGTATCGAAGATGTTGTTTATTATTCAATAAGTGCTATGTGCTGGTTCCATGGAAGATGTTGTATATTTTTTAATAAGCATTAGGCGATGAATGTATGGAAGATGTTGTATATTATTCAATAAGCTTTAGGCGTTTGGTGTAAGTAAGATGTTGTATATTATTCAATAAGCGTTAGGCGCTGGATGTATGGAAGATGTTGTATATTATTCAATAAGCATTAGGCGCTGGATGTATGGAACATGTTATATATTATTCAGTAACCATTAGGCGTTTGGTGTAAGTAAGATGTTGTATATTATTCAATAAGAGTTAGACGCTGGATATGTGGAAGATATTGTATATTATTCAATAAGCGTTAGGTGCTGGATGTATGGAAGATGTTATTTATTATTGAATAAGTGCTAGGTGCTGGTTGCATGGAAGATGTTTTATATTTTTTAATAAGCATTAGGCGATGAATGTATGGAAGATGTTGTATATTATTCAATAATCTTTAGGCGTTTGGTGTAAGTAAGATGTTGTATATTATTCAATAAGCGTTAGGCGCTGGATGTATGGAAGATGTTGTATATTATTCAATAAGCATTAGGCGCTGGATGTATGGAACATGTTATATATTATTCAGTAACCATTAGGCGTTTGGTGTAAGTAAGATGTTGTATATTATTCAATAAGAGTTAGACGCTGGATATGTGGAAGATATTGTATATTATTCAATAAGCGTTAGGTGCTGGATGTATGGAAGATGTTATTTATTATTCAATAAGTGCTAGGTGCTGGTTGCATGGAAGATGTTTTATATTTTTCAATAAGCATTAGGCAATGAATGTAAGGAAGATGTTATATATTATTCAATAAGCGTTAGGCGTTTGGTGTAAGTAAGATGTTGTATATTATTCAATAAGAGTTAGGCGCTGGATATATGGAAGATGTTATATATTATTCAATAAGCGTTAGGCAATGAGAGTATGGAAGATGTTGTGTATTATTCAATAAGCATTAGGCGCTGGATGTATGGAAGATGTATTTTATTCAATAAGCGTTAGGGCCTGGATATGTGGAAGATGTTGTATATTATTCAATAAGCGTTAGGCTCTGGATGTATTGAAGATGTTGTTTATTATTTAATAAGCGCTAGGCGCTGGTTGTATGGAAGATGTTGTATATTTTTCAATAAGCGTTAGGCAATGAATGTATGGAAGATGTTGTATATTATTCATTAAGCGTTAGGCGCAGGATGTATGGAAGATGCTGCATATTATTCAATAAGCGTTAGGCGCTGGATGTATGGAAGATGTTGTATATTATTCAATAAGCATTAGGCGCTGGATGTATGGAAGATGTTGTATATTATTCAATAAGCTTTAGGCGTTTGGTGTAAGTAAGATGTTGTATATTATTCAATAAGCGTTAGGCGCTGGATGTATGGAAGATGTTGTATATTATTCAATAAGCATTAGGCGCTGGATGTATGGAACATGTTGTATATTATTCAATAACCAGTAGGCGTTTGGTGTATGTAAGATGTTGTATATTATTCAATAAGAGTTAGACGCTGGATATGTGGAAGATATTGTATATTATTCAATAAGCGTTAGGTGCTGGATGTATGGAAGATGTTATTTATTATTCAATAAGCGTTAGGCGTTTGGTGTAAGTAAGATGTTGTATATTATTCAATAAGAGTTAGGCGCTGGATATATGGAAGATGTTATATATTATTCAATAAGCGTTAGGCGTTTGGTGTTAGTAAGATGTTATATATTATTCAATAAGAGTTAGGCGCTGGATATGTGGAAGATGTTGTATATTATTCAATAAGTGTAAGGCGCTGGTTGTATGGAAGATGTTTTATATTATTCAATAAGCATTAGGCGGTGGATGTATGGAAGATGTATATTATTCAATAAGCGTTAGGGGCTGGATGTGTGGAAGATGTTGTATATTATCCAATAAGCGTTAGGCGTTTGGTGTAAGTAAGATGTTGTATATTATTCAATAAGCGTTAGGCGCTGGATGTATGGAAGATGTTGTATATTATTCAATAAGCATTAGGCGCTGGATGTATGGAACATGTTATATATTATTCAGTAACCATTAGGCGTTTGGTGTAAGTAAGATGTTGTATATTATTCAATAAGAGTTAGACGCTGGATATGTGGAAGATATTGTATATTATTCCATAAGCGTTAGGTGCTGGATGTATGGAAGATGTTATTTATTATTCAATAAGTGCTAGGTGCTGGTTGCATGGAAGATGTTTTATATTTTTTAATAAGCATTAGGCGATGAATGTATGGAAGATGTTGTATATTATTCAATAATCTTTAGGCGTTTGGTGTAAGTAAGATGTTGTATATTATTCAATAAGCGTTAGGCGCTGGATGTATGGAAGATGTTGTATATTATTCAATAAGCATTAGGCGCTGGATGTATGGAACATGTTATATATTATTCAGTAACCATTAGGCGTTTGGTGTAAGTAAGATGTTGTATATTATTCAATAAGAGTTAGACGCTGGATATGTGGAAGATATTGTATATTATTCAATAAGCGTTAGGTGCTGGATGTATGGAAGATGTTATTTATTATTCAATAAGTGCTAGGTGCTGGTTGCATGGAAGATGTTTTATATTTTTCAATAAGCATTAGGCAATGAATGTAAGGAAGATGTTATATATTATTCAATAAGCGTTAGGCGTTTGGTGTAAGTAAGATGTTGTATATTATTCAATAAGAGTTAGGCGCTGGATATATGGAAGATGTTATATATTATTCAATAAGCGTTAGGCAATGAGAGTATGGAAGATGTTGTGTATTATTCAATAAGCATTAGGCGCTGGATGTATGGAAGATGTATTTTATTCAATAAGCGTTAGGGCCTGGATATGTGGAAGATGTTGTATATTATTCAATAAGCGTTAGGCTCTGGATGTATTGAAGATGTTGTTTATTATTTAATAAGCGCTAGGCGCTGGTTGTATGGAAGATGTTGTATATTTTTCAATAAGCGTTAGGCAATGAATGTATGGAAGATGTTGTATATTATTCATTAAGCGTTAGGCGCAGGATGTATGGAAGATGCTGCATATTATTCAATAAGCGTTAGGCGCTGGATGTATGGAAGATGTTGTATATTATTCAATAAGCATTAGGCGCTGGATGTATGGAAGATGTTGTATATTATTCAATAAGCGTTAGGCGTTTGGTGTAAGTAAGATGTTGTATATTATTCAATAAGAGTTAGGCGCTGGATATATGGAAGATGTTATATATTATTCAATAAGCGTTAGGCGTTTGGTGTAAGTAAGATGTTATATATTATTCAATAAGAGTTAGGCGCTGGATATGTGGAAGATGTTGTATATTATTCAATAAGTGTAAGGCGCTGCATGTATGGAAGATGTTGTATATTATTCAATAACCGTTAGGCGCTGGATGTATGGAAGATGTTGTATATTATTCAATAGGCATTAGGCGTTTGGTGTAAGTAAGATGTTGTATATTATTCAATAAGCGTTAGACGGTATATGTATGGAAGATGTATATTATTCAATAAGCGTTTGGCGCTGGTTGTATGGAAGATGTTTTATATTATTCAATAAGCATTAGGCGCTGGATGTATGGAAGATGTATATTATTCAATAAGCGTTAGGGGCTGGATGTGTGGAAGATGTTGTATATTATCCAATAAGCGTTAGGCGTTTGGTGTAAGTAAGATGTTGTATATTATTCAATAAGCGTTAGGCGCTGGATGTATGGAAGATGTTGTATATTATTCAATAAGCATTAGGCGCTGGATGTATGGAACATGTTATATATTATTCAGTAACCATTAGGCGTTTGGTGTAAGTAAGATGTTGTATATTATTCAATAAGAGTTAGACGCTGGATATGTGGAAGATATTGTATATTATTCAATAAGCGTTAGGTGCTGGATGTATGGAAGATGTTATTTATTATTCAATAAGTGCTAGGTGCTGGTTGCATGGAAGATGTTTTATATTTTTCAATAAGCATTAGGCAATGAATGTAAGGAAGATGTTATATATTATTCAATAAGCGTTAGGCGTTTGGTGTAAGTAAGATGTTGTATATTATTCAATAAGAGTTAGGCGCTGGATATATGGAAGATGTTATATATTATTCAATCAGCGTTAGGCAATGAGAGTATGGAAGATGTTGTGTATTATTCAATAAGCATTAGGCGCTGGATGTATGGAAGATGTATTTTATTCAATAAGCGTTAGGGCCTGGATATGTGGAAGATGTTGTATATTATTCAATAAGCGTTAGGCTCTGGATGTATTGAAGATGTTGTTTATTATTTAATAAGCGCTAGGCGCTGGTTGTATGGAAGATGTTGTATATTATTCATTAAGCGTTAGGCGCAGGATGTATGGAAGATGCTGCATATTATTCAATAAGCGTTAGGCGCTGGATGTATGGAAGATGTTGTATATTATTCAATAAGCATTAGGCGCTGGATGTATGGAAGATGTTGTATATTATTCAATAAGCTTTAGGCGTTTGGTGTAAGTAAGATGTTGTATATTATTCAATAAGCGTTAGGCGCTGGATGTATGGAAGATGTTGTATATTATTCAATAAGCATTAGGGGCTGGATGTATGGAAGATGTTGTGTATTATTCAATAACCGTTAGGCCTAGATGTATGGAAGATGTTGTATATTATTCAATAAGCGTTAGGCGTTTAGTGTATGTAAGATATTGTATATTATTCAATAAGCATTAGGCGCTGGATGTATGGAAGATGTATATTATTCAATAAGCGTAAGGCGCTGGATATGTGGAAGATGTTGTATATTATCCAATATGCGTTAGGCGTTTTTATGTATTTAAGATATTGTATATTATTCAATAAGCGTTAGGCGTTTGGTTTATGGAAGATATTGTATATTATTCAATAAGCGTTAGGCGCTGGATGTATGGAAGATGTATATTATTCAATAAGCGTTAGCAGCTGGATATGTGGAAGATGTTGTATATTATCCAATAAGCGTTAGGTGTTTGGTGTATTTAAGATATTGTATATTATTCAATAAGCGTTAGGCGTTTGGTGTATGGAAGATGTCGTTTATTATTTAATAAGCGCTATGCGCTGGTTGTATGGAAGATGTTCTATATTATTCAATAAGCTTTAGGCGCTGATTGTATGGAAGATGTGGTATATTATTCAAAAAGCGTTAGGCACTTGGTGTATGTAAGATGTTGTATATTATTCAATAAACGTTAGGTGCTGGACCTATGGAAGATGTATTGTTTTCAATAACCGTTAGGCGCTGGATGTATGTAAGATGTTGTTTATGATTGAATAAGCTTTAGGTGCTGTGTGTATGTAAAATGTTGTATATTGTTGAATAAGCGTTGGGCGCTGGATGTATGGAAGATGTCGTTTATTATTCAATAAGCGTTATGCGCTGGTTGTATGGAAGATGTTGTATATTATTCAATAAGCATTAGGCGCTGGATGTATGGAAGATGTTGTATATTATTCAATAAGCGTAAGAGGGTATATCTATAGAAGATGTATATAATTCAATAAGCGTTAGGCGCTGGTTGTATGGAATATGTTGTATATTATTGAATAACCATTAGGCCTGGATGTATGGAAGATGTTGTATATTATTCAATAAGCATTAGGCGTTTGGTGTATGTAAGATATTGTATATTATTCAATTAGCGTTAGGCACTGGATGTATGGAAAATGTATATTATTCAATAAGCTTTAGGGGCTGTTTATGTGGAAGATGTTATATATTGTTCAATAAGCGTTAGGCGTTTGGTGTATGTAAGATGTTGTATATTATCCAATAAGCGTTAGGCGTTTGGTGTATATAAGATATTGTATATTATGCAATAAGCGTTAGGCGTTTGCTGTATGGAAGATGTCGTTTATTATTCTATAAGCGTTAGGGGCTGGATGTGTGGAAGATGTTGTATATTATCCAATAAGCGTTAGGCGTTTGGTGTAAATAAGATATTATATATTATTCAATAAGCGTTAGGCGTTTGGTGTATGGAAGATGTCGTTTATTATTCAATAAGCGCTATGTGCTGGTTGTATGGAAGATGTTGTATATTATTCAATAAGCATTAGGCGCTGGATGTATGGAAGATGTTGTTTATTATTCAATAAGTGCTAGGTGCTGGTTGCATGGAAGATGTTGTATATTTTTCAATAAGCATTAGGCGATGAATGTATGGAAGATGTTGTATATTATTCAATAAGCATTAGGCGTTTGGTGTAAGTAAGATTTTGTATATTATTCAATAAGAGTTAGGCGCTGGATATATGGAAGATGTTATATATTATTCAATAAGCGTTAGGCGTTTGGTGTATGTAAGATATTGTATATTATTCAATAAGCGTTAGGCGCTGGATGTATGGAAGATGTTGTATATTATTCAATAAGCGTTAGGCGCTGGATGTATGGAAGATGTATATTATTCAATAAGCGTTAGGCACTGGATAAATGGAAGATGTTGTATTTTATTCAATAAGCCCTATGCGCTGGTTGTATGGAAGATGTTGTATATTATTCAATAAGCGTTAGGCGTTTGGTGTATGGAAGATGTCGTTTATTATTCAATAAGCATTAGGCGCTGGATGTATGGAAGATGTTATTTATTATTCAATAAGTGCTAGGTGCTGGTTGCATGGAAGATGTTGTATATTTTTCAATAAGCATTAGGCGATGAATTTTTGGAAGATGTTGTATATTATTCAATGAGCGTTAGGCGCTGGATGCATGGGAGATGTATATTATTCAATAAGCGTTAGGCGCTGGATATATGGAAGATGTTATATATTATTCAATAAGCGTTAGGCGTTTGGTGTATGTAAGATATTGTATATTATTCAATATGCGTTAGGCGCTGGATGTATGGAAGATGTTGTATATTATTCAATTAGCGTTAGGCGCTGGATGTATGGAAGATGTTGTTTATTATTCAATGAGCGTTAGGCGCTGGATGTATGGGAGATGTATATTATTCAATAAGCGTTAGGCGCAGGGTTTATGTTAGATGTTGTATACTATTCAATAAGCGTTAGTCGCTGGATAAATGGAAGATGTTGTATTTTATTCAATAAGCGTTAGGCGTTTGGTGTATGTAAGATGTTGTATATTTTACTATAAGCGTTAGGGGCTGGATGTATGGAAGATGTTGTGTATTATTCAGTAACGGTTAGGCGTTTGGTGTATGTAAGATATTGTATATTATTTAATAAGCGTTAGGCGCTGGATGTATGGAAGATGTATTTTATTCAATAAGCGTTAGGGGCTGGATATGTGGAAGATGTTGTATATTATTCAATAAGCGTTAGGCGTTTGGTGTATGGAAGACATCGTTTATTATTCAATAAGCCCTATGCGCTGGTTGTATGGAAGATGTTGTATATTATTCAATAAGCGTTAGGCGCTGGATGTATGGAAGATGTTGTATATTATTCAGTAATCGTTAGACGTTATATGTATGGAAGATGTATATAATTCAATAAGCGTTAGGCGCTGGTTATATGGAAGATGTTGTATATTATTGAATAACCCTTAGGCCTGGATGTATGGAAGATGTTCTATATTATACAATAAGCGTAAGGGGCTGGATGTAAGGAAGATGTTGTGTATTATTCAATAACCGTTAGGCCTAGATGTATGGAAGATGTTGTATATTATTCAATAAGCTTTAGGCGTTTGGTGTCTGGAAGATGTCGTTTATTATTCAATAAGCGCTATGCGCTGGTTGTATGGAAGATGTTGTATATTATTCAATAAGCATTAGGCGCTGGATGCATGGAAGATGTTGTATATTATTCAATAAGTGCTAGGTGCTGGTTGCATGGAAGATGTTGTATATTTCTCAATAAGCATTAGGCGATGAATGTATGGAAGATGTTGTATATTATTCAATAAGCGTTAGGCGTTTGGTGTATGTAAGATGTTGTATATTATTCAATAAGCGTTAGGCGCTGGATATATGGAAGATGTTATATATTATTCATTAAGCGTTAGGCGTTTGGTGTATGTAAGATATTGTATATTATACAATAAGCGTTAGGGGCTGGATGTATGGAAGATGTTGTGTATTATTCAATAACCGTTAGGCCTAGATGTATCGAAGATGTTGTATATTATTCAATAAGCGTTAGGCCTAGATGTATGTAAGATATTGTATATTATTCAATAAGAGGTAGGCGCTGGATCTATGGAAGATGTATATTATTCAATAAGCGTTAGCGGCTGGATGTGTGGAAGATGTTGTATTTTATCGAATAAGCGTTAGGCGTTTGGTGTATTTAAGATATTGTATATTTTTCAATAAGCGTTAGGCGTTTGGTTTATGGAAGATATTGTATATTATTCAATAAGCGGTAGGCGCTGGATGTATGGAAGATGTATATTATTCAATAAGCGTTAGCGGCTGGATATGTGGAAGATGTTGTATATTATCCAATAAGCGTTAGGTGTTTGGTGTATTTAAGATATTGTATATTATTCAATAAGCGTTAGGCGTTTGGTGTATGGAAGATGTCGTTTATTATTTAATAAGCGCTATGCGCTGGTTGTATGGAAGATGTTCTATATTATTCAATAAGCGTTAGGCGCTGAATGTATGGAAGATGTTGTATATTATTCAATAAGCTTTAGGCGCTGATTGTATGGAAGATGTGGTATATTATTCAAAAAGCGTTAGGCACTTGGTGTATGTAAGATGTTGTATATTATTCAATAAACGTTAGGTGCTGGACCTATGGAAGATGTATTGTTTTCAATAACCGTTAGGCGCTGGATGTATGTAAGATGTTGTTTATGATTGAATAAGCTTTAGGTGCTGTGTGTATGTAAAATGTTGTATATTGTTGAATAAGCGTTGGGCGCTGGATGTATGGAAGATGTTGTTTATTATTCAATAAGTGCTAGGGGCTGGATGTATGGAAGATGTTGTATATTATTCAATAAGCGTTAGGCGCTTGGTGTATTGAAGATCTTGTATATTATTTAACAAGTGTTATGCGCTGGATGTATGGAAGATATTGTATATTATCCAATAAGCGTTAAAACCAGGGATGCGTCCTGCAGTCTCCTTAGCTGTAGCATTGCGATGCCGTAGATAGAACAGTCGAATGCAGCGATCCTGTGCACGGATGGTAACTCTTTGTCGGTCGGTTCTCGGACGGTCTGCAGTGGGATTTACTGTGTGCAACAGAAGACTGCGATTCCCCTCTTCGGATACGTCCTATGGCGATGTTCCGATCGCCAGCGCTGAGCCTCGGCATTTCCGAACTTTTCCGAAATTTTTGGCTTATTGTTGCCTTTTTATAGCCACTACCACGAGTTACGAATGCCATAACTTGCACGTGCATTACTGTTTTCCTCCATGACATTTATGAACAAGTGTGAAAACAATGCCGTTTAAGACATTCCAAATCGACAATGGCTGCGTTTTGACGCACCGTTTGTCGAATATCAGGCCAACAACATTGTCCAATAACGTATATATCCAGTGCATATACCGGATTATTTTAGTAGTCAGGTTCAATGAACTACATACTACCTGTGCGTTTATTTTTTTGTTTTGAAGAGTGTATTTACGCTCATGTATTTCTATTATTGTCAACAGTACAACTGAGATGCCCTACAAAATAGACAAAATAAAATCCAAATAGAGCCCAAAACAATCCTGAATTACAGACCTGCACAATCATTAAGTTGGACTCCTTTTTTAATTTATTCTCTATGGTATGGGAGACAGACAAGGCATTTGCTGTGATCTGAGCAGAGACTGCAAGGGAGTTAACTGACTATAAAAGTCAAGTTTCACCCTTGCCGAACTAGACTGGAATAATGGGGTTATATTTTGGCTGGACTAACGAGTCCATGCATAGTCCTATCAAAAACGCGTAACGAAATCGACACCCGGTACATAAACTATATGGCGACTGCCGTGAAGATTTCCAGAGACTGCAAGATTGCAGCGCATGTGTACCCAGAGACCATGTAATAGATAATCTATTATATGTTCTCTGGTGTACCGTCACCCGGTCGTCGACAGATTTTTTCAAAGTTTTTCATGTTTTTAATCAAGGTGCTCACTTGATTTGATGTACTTCGCGAGGTAAGACCTGTTTTGTTACAATATAAATCTTGATTATCAATTAGGGGTTTCTTGTCTGGGCGCCGGCATTTTATTTAAATCAAATGCAAGTGATATGAGAGGTGGGATCTGATTGGTCAATAGGAGGGATATAGAAGGGACATAACTCATAACAGCTAATGGTCGCGCTACGATCGAGCAACGGCATTCCAGCTTAGTTCGACAAAAAAACTTGTCTTCAGTTAACTCCCTTGCCTCGGGAAGATGCATGTTAAATGGATTTTACATTCAGAAAAAGTTTGTTCCATCTTTAATGATTTGCAATGAGATGTAGAATCTATGAGCAATTCAACCTTCCTTCCTGCGACATCAGGGGGCACGGTTGACCCAGTCGTTGAAGGCGCCGCTAATCGCTTTGCAGAGTTGCGTCCCTTGGGCATGCCATAAACCTATGATTGTGGGTTCGAATCCTGATTCGCCCCGATTATCTTTCTAGGTTTGTCAGCAACATACCTGTGCTCATGGGTTTCACCGAAGTGGTAAAGGTCTGAGACCTGCATCACTTCAGGCTTTCCTCCCACATTAAGCTGACACGCCGCGATATAACAGGAATACTGTTAAAAGCGGCGTAAAACCCAACTCACTCACTCCTGTGACATCTGGTGTCATTCAGTTATTCTTAACTTTGTTTGTTATTAAAAACTCAATAGCTAGTGTGTTGTTATCAGACCTAGGCCGGTAACTATGCATACAGTAGCTAGTGAGTCACTATCAGATCTATACCAGTAACTATGCATACAGTAGCTAGTGAGTCACTATCAGATCTATACCAGTAACTATTCATACAGTAGCCCATGAGTCACTATCAGATCTATACCAGTAACTATTCATACAGTAGCCCATGAGTCACTATCAGATCTATACCAGTAACTATTCATACAGTAGCCCATGAGTCACTATCAGATCTATACCAGTAACTATTCATACAGTAGCTAGTGAGTCACTATCAGACCTATACCAGTAACTATTCATACAGTAGCTAGTGAGTCACTATCAGATCTATACCAGTAACTATTCATACAGTAGCCCATGAGTCACTATCAGATCTACATCAGTAACTATTCATACAGTAGCCCATGAGTCACTATCAGATCTATACCAGTAACTATTCATACAGTAGCTAGTGAGTCACTATCAGACCTATACCAGTAACTATTCATACAGTAGCTAGTGAGTCACTATCAGATCTATACCAGTAACTATTCATACAGTAGCTAGGGAGTCACTATCATATCTATACCAGTAACTATTCATACAGTTGCTCGTGAGTCACTATCAGGCCTATACCAGTAACCCTTCATACAGTAGCTAGTGAGTCACTATCAGATCTATACCAGTAACTATTCATACAGTAGCTAGTGAGTCACTATCAGATCTATACCAGAAATTATTCATACAGTTGCTAATGAGTCACTATCAGATCTAGGCCAGTAACTATCCATACAGTAGCTAGTGAGTCACTATGAGATCTATACCAGTAACTATCCATACAGTAGCTAGTGAGTCACTATCAGATCTATACCAGTAACTATTCATACATTAGCTAGTCAGTCACTATCAGACCTATACCAGTAACTATTCATACAGTAGCTAGTGTGTCACTATCAGATCTATACCAGCAACTATTCATACAGTTGCTCGTGAGTCACTATCAGATTTAGGCTAGTAACTATTCATACAGTAGCTAGTGTGTCACTATCAGATCATGGTGAGTAACTTTTCATACAGTTGCTTGTGAGTCACTATCAGATCTATACCAGTAACTCTTCATACAGTAGTTAGTGAGTCACTATCAGATCTAGGCTAATAACAATTCATACAGTAGCTAGTGAGTCACTATCAGATCTAGGCCAGTAACTCTTCATACAGTAGCTAGTGAGTCACTATCAGATCTAGGCCAGTAACTATTTATACAGTTGCTCGTGAGTCACTATCAGATCTATACCAGTAACTATTCATACAGTAGCTAGTGTGTCACTATCAGACCTAGGCCAGTAACTATTCATACAGTAGCTAGTGAGTCACTATCAGATCTATACGAGTAATTATTCATACAGTAGCTAGTGAGTCACTATCAGATCTATACCAGTAACTATTCATACAGTTGCTCGTGAGTCACTATCAGATCTATACCAGTAACTATTCATACAGTAGCTAGTGAGTCATTATCAGACCTATACCAGTAACTATTCATACAGTAGCTAGTGTGACAATATCAGCTCTATACCAGTAACTATTCATACAGTTGCTCGTGAGTCACTATCAGATTTATACCAGTAACTATTCATACAGTAGCTAGTGAGTCACTATCAGATCTAGGCCAGTAACTATTCATACATTAGTTAGTGGTATAGATCTGATAGTGTCTCACTAGCTACTGTATGAATAGTTACTGGTATAGATTTGCTCGTGAGACACTATCAGATCTATACCAGTAACTTTTCATACAGTAGCTAGTGAGTCACTATCAGATCTATACCAGTAACCATTCATGCAGTAGCTAGTGAGACACTATCAGATCTATACCAGTAACTATTGATACAGTTGCTAGTGAGACACTATCAGATTTATACCAGTAACTATTGATACAGTAGCTAGTGCGTCACTATCAGATCTATACCAGTAACTATTCATACAGTAGCTAGTGAGACACTATCAGATCTATACCAGTAACTATTGATACAGTAGCTAGTGAGACACTATCAGATCTAGGCCAGTAACTATTCATACATTAGTTAGTGGGTCACCATCAGATCTATACCAGTAACTTTTTATACAGTAGCTAGTGAGTCACTATCAGATCTATACCAGTAACTATTCATACAGTAGCTAGTGAGTCACTATCAGATCTATACCAGTAACTATTCATACAGTAGCTAGTGAGTCACTTTCAGATCTATACCAGTAACTATTCATACAGTAGCTAGTGAGACACTATCAGATCTAGGCCAGTAACTATTGATACAGTAGTTAGTGAGTCACTATCAGATCTATACCAGTAACTATTCATACAGTAGCTAGTGAGACACTATCAGATCTAGGCCAGTAACTATTGATACAGTTGCTCGTGAATCACTATCAGGCCTATACCAGTAACCCTTCATACAGTAGCTAGTGAGACACTATCAGATCTATACCAGTAACTATTCATACAGTAGCTAGTGAGTCACTATCAGATCTATACCAGTAACTATTGATACAGTAGCTAGTGTGTCACTATCAAATATATACAAGTAACTATTGATACAGTAGCTAGTGTGTCACTATCAGATATATACAAGTAACTATTGATACAGTAGCTAGTGTGTCACTATCAAATATATACCAGTAACTATTGATACAGTAGCTAGTGTGTCACTATCAGATCTATACCAGTAACTATTTATACAGTAGCTAGTGTGTCACTATCAGATCTACACCAGTAACTATTCATACAGTAGCTAGTGTGTCACTATCAGCTCTACACCAGTAACTATTCATACAGTTGCTCGTGAGTCACTATCAGATCTATACCAGTAACTATTGATACTGTAGCTAGTGAGACACTATCAGATCTATACCAGTAACAATTCATACAGTAGCTAGTGAGACACTATCAGATCTATACCAGTAACTATTGATACAGTAGCTAGTGTGTCACTATCAGATCTATACCAGTAACTATTGATACAGTAGCTAGTGAGACACTATCAGATTTATACCAGTAACTATTGATACAGTAGCTAGTGAGTCACTATCAGGCCTATACCAGTAACTATTCATAGAGTAGCTAGTGTGTCACTATCAGATCTATACCAGTAACTATTGATACAGTAGCTAGTGAGTCACTATCAGGCCTATACCAGTAACTATTCATAGAGTAGCTAGTGTGTCACTATCAGATCTATACCAGTAACTATTCATACAGTAGCTAGTGAGTCACTATCAGATCTATACCAGTAACCCTTCATACAGTAGCTAGTGAGTCACTATCAGACCTATACCAGTAACTATTCATACAGTAGCTAGTGTGTCACTATCAGCTCTATACCAGTAACCCTTCATACAGTTGCTCGTGAGTCACTATCAGATCTATACCAGTAACTATTCATACAGTAGCTAGTGAGACACTATCAGATTTATACCAGTAACTATTGATACAGTAGCTAGTGAGTCACTATCAGGCCTATACCAGTAACTATTCATACAGTAGCTAGTGTGTCACTATCAGATCTATACCAGTAACTATTCATACAGTAGCTAGTGAGTCACTATCAGATCTATACCAGTAACCCTTCATACAGTAGCTAGTGAGTCACTATCAGACCTATACCAGTAACTATTCATACAGTAGCTAGTGTGTCACTATCAGCTCTATACCAGTAACTATTCATACAGTTGCTCGTGAGTCACTATCAGATCTATACCAGTAACTATTCATACAGTAGCTAGTGTGTCACTATCAGATCTATACCAGTAACTATTCATACAGTAACTAGTGAGTCACTATCAGATCTATACCAGTAACTATTCATACAGTAGCTAGTGAGTCACTATCAGATCTATACCAGTAAGTATTCATACAGTTGCTCGTGAGACACTATCAGATCTATACCAGTAACTTTTCATACAGTAGCTAGTGAGTCACTATCAGATCTATACCAGTAACTATTCATACAGTAGCTAGTGAGACACTATCAGATCTATACCAGTAACTATTGATACAGTTGCTCGTGAATCACTATCAGGCCTATACCAGTAACCCTTCATACAGTAGCTAGTGAGTCACTATCAGATCTATACCAGTAACTATTCATACAGTTGCTAGTGAGACACTATCAGATCTATACCAGTAACTTTTGATACAGTAGCTAGTGAGTCACTATCAGATCTATACCAGTAACTATTCATACAGTAGCTAGTGAGACACTATCAGATCTATACCAGTAACTATTCATACAGTAGCTAGTGAGTCACTATCAGATCTATACCAGTAACTATTGATACCGTAGCTAGTGAGTCACTATCAGATCTATACCAGTAACTATTGATACAGTTGCTCGTGAATCACTATCAGGCCTATTCCAGTAACCCTTCATACAGTAGCTGGTGAGTCACTATCAGATCTATACCAGTAACTATTCATACAGTAGCTAGTGTGTCACTATCAGATCTAGGCCAGTAACTATTCATACAGTAGCTAGTGAGTCAATATCAGATCTATACCAGTAATTATTCATACAGTTGCTCGTGAGTCACTATCAGATCTATACCAGTAACTATTCATACAGTAGCTAGTGTGTCACTATCAGGCCTATACCAGTACTTATTCATACAGTAACTAGTGTGTCACTATCAGATCTATATCAGTAACCCTTCATACAGTAGCTAGTGAGTCACTATCAGATCTATACCAGTAACTATTCATACAGTTGTTCGTGAGTCACTATCAGATCTAGGCCAGTAACTATTCATACAGTTGCTAATGAGTCACTATCAGATCTATTCCAGTAACTATTCATACTGTTGCTCGTGAGTCACTATCAGATCTATACTAGTAACTATTCATACTTGTTTGTTGTTTAACGCCGCACTCAGCAATATTTCAACTAAATGACGGCGGTCTGTAAATAATCGAGTCGGGGCCGGACCGCGTGACACGGACGGTAATGACGGTGTGACATTAATGACTGTGTGACGGTAATAACTGTGTGAAAGTAACGCTTGCAACAGCAATGACTGTGTGACGGTGATGACTGCAACGGCAATGGCTGTGTTACGGTAATGAATGCCACGATAATGACTGTGTGACGGTAATGTCTGTGTTTCGGTAATAGTTGCAACGGTAATGACTGTGTGACGGTAATGACTGCAACTGCAATGACTGTGTGACGGTAATGACTGTAATTACTGTGTGACAGTAATGACTGTGTGACGGTAATAACTGTGTGACGGTAATGCTTGCAACAGCAATGACGTTGTGACGGTGATGACTGCAACGGCAATGGCTGTGTGACGGTAATGAATGCAACGATAATGACTGTGTGACGGTAATGACTGTGTGACAGTAATGACACTGTGACCGTAATGACTGTGTGACGGTAATGATTGCAAATGTAATGACAGTGTGACGGTATTGACTGTGTGACGGTAATGTCTGTGTGACAGTAATGACTGTGTGACGGTAATGACTGTGTGACGGTAATGACTGCAAATGTAATGACAGTGTGACGGCAATGACTCTGTGACGGTAACGATTGTGTTTCGGTAATGGCTGCAACGGCAATGACTATGTGACGGTAATGACTGCAACTGCAATGACTGTGTGACGGTAATGATTGTGTGACGGCAATGACTGCAACTGCAATGACTGTGTGACGGTAATGATTGTGTGACGGCAATGACTGTGTGACGGCAATGACTGTGTGGCGGTAATGATTGTGTGACGGCAATGACTGTGTGACGGTAATGACTATGTGACAGCAATGACAATGTGACGGTAATGTCTGTGTGACGGCAATGACTGTGTGACGGTAATGGCTGTGTGACGGTAATGACTCTGTGACGGTAATAGCAAATGGTATCGGTAATGACTGTGTGACGAATATGACTGTGTGACGGCAATGACTGTGTGACGGCAATGACTGTGTGACGGTTATAACTGTGTGACGGTAATGACTGTGTTTTGGTAATGGCTGCAACGGCACTGAATATGTGACGGTAATGACTGCAACTGCAATGACTGTGTGACGGGAATGACTGTGTGATGGCAGTGACTGTGTGACGGCAATGATTGTGTTTCGGTAATGGCTGCAACGGCACTGAATATGTGACGGTAATGACTGCAACTGCAATGACTGTGTGACGGGAATGACTGTGTGATGGCAGTGACTGTGTGACGGCAATGATTGTGTGACGGCAAAAAATGACTGTGTGACGGCCATGACTGTGTGACGGTAATGACTGTATGACGGCAATGATTGTGTGACGGCAATGACTGTGTGACGGTAATGACTGTGTGACGGTAATGTCTGTGTGACAGTAATGACTGTGTGACGGTAATGACTGTGTGACGGTAATGACTGCAAATGTAATGACAGTGTGACGGCAATGACTCTGTGACGGTAACGATTGTGTTTCGGTAATGGCTGCAACGGCAATGACTATGTGACGGTAATGACTGCAACTGCAATGACTGTGTGACGGTAATGATTGTGTGACGGCAATGACTTCAACTGCAATGACTCTTTGACGGTAATGATTGTGTGACGGCAATGACTGTGTGACGGCAATGACTGTGTGACGGTAATGATTGTGTGACGGCAATGACTGTGTGACGGTAATGACTATGTGACAGCAATGACAATGTGACGGTAATGTCTGTGTGACGGCAATGACTGTGTGACGGTAATGGCTGTGTGACGGTAATGACTCTGTGACGGTAATAGCAAATGGTATCGGTAATGACTGTGTGACGAATATGACTGTGTGACGGTTATAACTGTGTGACGGTAATGACTGTGTTTTGGTAATGGCTGCAACGGCACTGAATATGTGACGGTAATGACTGCAACTGCAATGACTGTGTGACGGGAATGACTGTGTGATGGCAGTGACTGTGTGACGGCAATGATTGTGTTTCGGTAATGGCTGCAACGGCACTGAATATGTGACGGTAATGACTGCAACTGCAATGACTGTGTGACGGGAATGACTGTGTGATGGCAGTGACTGTGTGACGGCAATGATTGTGTGACGGCAAAAAATGACTGTGTGACGGCAATGACTGTGTGACGGTAATGACTGTATGACGGCAATGATTGTGTGACGGCAATGACTGTGTGGCGGTAATGACTGTGTGACGGTAATGTCTGTGTGACAGTAATGACTGTGTGACGGTAATGACTGTGTGACGGTAATGACTGCAAATGTAATGACAGTGTGACGGCAATGACTGTGTGACGGTAACGATTGTGTTTCGGTAATGGCTGCAACGGCAATGACTATGTGACGGTAATGACTGCGGCTGCAATGACTGTGTGACGGTAATGATTGTGTGACGGCAATGACTGTGTGACGGCAATGACTGTGTGACGGTAATGATTGTGTGACGGCAATGACTGTGTGACGGCAATGATTGTGTGACGGCAAAAAATGACTGTGTGACGGCAATGAATGTGTGACGGTAATGACTGTATGACGGCAATGATTGTGTGACGGCAATGACTGTGTGACGGTAATGACTGTGTGACGGTAATGTCTGTGTGACTCTGCAAAACGAATTGCGGCGCCTTAGACGACTGGGCCACCCGTGCCCCCAGAGAAACTAAGCAAGGCAGTTATGGTTATGAAGTCTTATAGCGTGCGCTAGAAGATATAAAATCAGTAAAATCAAGGGACTATAACATTACCTGAAAAGCATTCCTGAGGCACGCTAAAGGACAGATTAAAACCCCGGGCTATTAGGCAGATTTATGAAGGTATTCAATGACACATTCGAATGTGAACACGTTTCACACATTCTGCGTATGCAAAGGATGTCTTACGGATTGACATCCGTACATTGTCCTTAACTTAGCAACACGGAAGGCAGGGGTAGACTGGATGAAGGGCTCTGGACAGCGTCATCCTGATTTATCCTTCCGAAAGCCTGAAGCTCCGAATATATCAGGAGCTGTTGCTTTCAATAGACCATTTGTAAACAGTATTTTCGACCTTCTCAAGGCCGAGATGGAGAATCATTCATTTCAGCCAGATTCAATCTGGAATTACCAATGTACATCGTCCATGTCACGAGTGGTGAAAGGGGAAGAACTGCGACTGCGATCTAGGGTGACCGTGACCTCCATACCTCATATGCTTATATTCCCCCTAAAGAGAATGTCGCATGCGCCGTCAGAGTCTATTGGAAAGGCAAGTGATAATAGTTGGATTAACCATGAACTGATCATCTGTTTCCTTGAGCATTATGTTCAGTATGCATAGCCACCCCAAGACCACAAATGTTTGCTCGTGCTCATAGATGGAAACAATAGCTACAAAACTCTGGAGGCTGTCAACTATGCACGGGATCGTGGAATTGTCATCATTGTGTTTCCCCAAGATACCACTCACAAGCTGAAACCCCTAGACAGGACATTCTTTGGGCCTCTCATGGCTAACTACAACAAAAAAGCTCACAGATGGATGCTAATGAACCCAATTGTTTGGCGTATCATGTATTACCTCTTCCAGAACTGACTGCAGGTCCTTCAGACGAACCCCAACCAGATGTTAGAAGACAGATTGAAGCGCTTTCACCACTGGCAGTGGAATACAATCTACAGAGCAGAAAGAGAAGGTCTGGCTCGTCTGTGGTAGTTACAGCATCATCTTTCATGAAAAAGGTAGAGGAGAAAGGACAAAATAGATCAAAGAAAACCAGCAGCAAGGCAAACCAGAAAGTTGCAGATGAGTCGGATGTATGTCACTGTTTGTACTGCAACGAGTTGTGCATATAGAGCCACCTGCTGAGGACTGGCTTCAGTGCATTAAATGTAGGCAATGGTTCCATGCATTGTAGAGATGAGAAGGATATCTGCTATCTCTGTCGTTGATTTTTACCATTTTAAACCGTAATTCTCAAGAACAAGTTTGGACGAGACAAAATAATGTTTTTTATGTCGCCGGTTAAATTTGAACGTTGCAGTTACTCTGATGAGGAGGATTTCATTTCTCGGTTTATGTTTTCATGTGTATGTTATTGCTTAAACTAAGATGTAGTTATACTTGGATACACCTCTAAGCAGTTTGAGGAGTAAGTTATCGTAGAATGGTTGATAGGTGGGGCATTCTACAGACAAGACATAATGATGTCCACGACTAAAACATATTATTCGCGTCTTCTTTTTATGAAAACATTTCTCACTTCTGATTGCAGCACCATCAATATGATATAATATCTAAAAATAAAAACATAACTGTATTGTGTTTAAGTGCATATTTGACCGGTCATGACAGTTGGAAGATGATGGGAGTGTCCATTTTGTGCAGGTCCATGAGTGCAGTTTGAAATTTTAACGCTAGTATTTCTTATTAAAATATCATTTTTTCAGAAAATAACATGATCTTTTTAAGGAAGTTTATATATTAGATATTCTTCTTGTCACTAGAAAACTTGTCATTACCGCAACAGCCTACTTTTTGGGGCTTACAGACAAAGAAGACATTACTTGAAGAAGAGGGTCACGTGACTAGAACGTTCCGTTGGGGGGAATCGTGGAAACATGTGCCATACATGTAGGGTTTTACCCAAGGCCGTAGTTAACTTTTTTTTTTTTTTTGACGGGGGGGGGGGGGGGGGGGCTGAAAGCTGAAAACAAGGGTAATTTAATCTAGATTTCAGAATGCGGTGACCATATTTACAGAGAAAACAAAGTAGTTAGGCAGGTTTGAGTTACCTGAAACCAGTGATAATGTTCAGCCAACATGCTATACATGTACACTGACAGTTATTTGGGGCAATTTCTTCTGAACTGTTGTAAACACGTAATTACCACAACACTGTTGTCATTACCACAACACTGTTGTCATTACCGCAACAGTGTTGTCATTACCGCAACAGTGTTGACATTACCACAACAGTGTTGTCATTACCGCAACAGTGTTGTCATTACCGCAACAGTGTTGACATTACCACAACACTGTTGTCATTACCGCAACAGTGTTGACATTACCACAACAGTGTTGTCATTACCACAACAGTGTTGTCATTACCACAACAGTGTTGTCATTACCGCAACAGTGTTGTCATTACAGCAACATATGTCCACTTCTAGCCTCACAAATGCATCTATATAAAAGCAAAAGTTCCAAGTTTATGTTGATGCTACATCTCAGTTTTGGAAGTTAATCTTGCTTTAAACACATTTTTATCTGTTTTATCAGAGACTTTATTTTTATGGTCTCTGGTTTTATATGAAACTAAACACTTTCGAAATCTGCACATTTTTTAATTTGTGCTTTATTCACATTGGTGGGACCTTTGGTATTGAGCATATAATCAAGCACTATATTTGTAACTTAAAATAACGCGACTGCAACCGACAGTACAAATAAATCTGATATTAATTCTAACTAATTAAGACTTATGGTATTAATAAGCTATGTTGTGGGAATGACATTTGAGGAGGGATTCTCGTGTTTTTCACATTTCATAATTTATTAATATCTTGCAAATTATGAACATTAGATAATATAACTTACAATAATTATGCCAAAACAAATACATTTATTCACCCAATTTGTGATGAAAGCATGTGTCAATACAAGTATAACCCGTAAAGAACCGGGGTAGAAAAGGTCTTCAGCAACCCATGCTTGCCATAAAAGGCGACTATGCTTGTAAGAGGCGACTTACGGGATCGGGTGGTCAGACTCGCTGACTTGGTTGATGCATGTTATCGTATCCAAACTGTGGAGATCGATGTTCATGATGTCAATCACTGGATAATCTGGTCCAGGCTCGATTATTCACACACCGCCGCCATATAACTGACATATTGCTGAGTGCGGCTTTAAACAAGAAACAAAGAAACAATACTAGTACTGCCACATTTGGTAGAATCACCTAGGTGAGGGTTGGTTTGCAACACTCCTGTTACCAGTTATCATTTAGATTTGGAGTTAGCCCTTTTCATTCTAATGAACTGACTGAATTCACTGTTATTAATTGTATTAATGGAATTATTACAGAAACTTAAAAGTATATTATCGCCATGCTATTATTTGTGAAAGTGGGATAATTAGCAGCAACGAAAGACCAATGCTCGCCTTTTCAGACGTGATTTAAGTGCCCCAGTGCATACTGGACGGTACCCATGAAGATCCTAGTCAGAATAGGTCTTCAGCAACCCATATACTTGTCGTAAAAGGTGACGTTGCTAGTCGTAGGCGACTGACGGGATCGGATGGTCAGCCTCGCTGACTTGGTTGATGCATGTCATCGTATCCCAATTGCGTGGACCGATGCTCATGGTGTCAATCACTGTATAGTCTGGTCCAGACTCGATTATTTACAGTCCGCCTTCATATAGCTGGGATATTGCTGAGTGCGGCGTTAAACATGCTAAACCAACAAATAATCAAAGCATACTAGCTGAACCTTCATTGAATGTCTGAAATCAAACTGTATACTTTTTATAACTTTGAGATTTTTTGGCAATAGAAATGTATCTTATCCAGGGAAGAAAATGTTGCCATTAATATTTCATATTTTACGACAAAGAACATTGTAACAGGGGATATGGCCCGGCCCAGGGCTCTAGTTGGGAAATGACCCAGATGCAAATTCATCACCAAAGTTCCATTATTTATTCGAAAGCAGTATTTAAAAACAATCGAAAGTTACATAATCAGAATACTCAGTTAATTGTACATTCAATAAAAATGTTTTTCTTCATGCTTTAATGCAAGTAAGTAGGTCTATAGCTTTAACGGTGACGAAACTTGGAGGGTGCATGCAATAACCGGAATACCGCACCGGTTCAGGTAGTACGTGAAAATTAGGTCAACCAAAGTACGATGTGTAAAACACGAAACCATACTGGTCAACACCGGGTTCGTTCACCTGTGTCGTCCAGGGTTTTGAAATCGAACGTGAGCAGTTTCGCGCACGCGTCAAGTTGTGACTTGGCTCCCGTCTATTCAATATCTAAAACCTAGCTGCGTGTCCCAGTGAAGAGGAACCGGTTCGTCTGAAATCTTCCTCCAATCAATGGTGAACACAGTGTCATGACGTTTTACACAGAAGGTGTGGTGACGTTTACCACAGTACACATGTACATGCAGAATGGTTATACGTCAACTGTGAAAGATAGTGCTTTATTCGATAAATCTTTATTTTTATTTGACATGCCGTAGATCTTCACCAATACATTCAGTTTTGCTCACCTTATTCCAACAACCAAGTTGTTTTTAAAGTGCTCCTTCAATCCGCGCTGACCGAAAATGAAGCGGTACATGGTGGTCTGGGGGTCGGTGTTCTTCTTGGTGATGTTCTGCTCCCTGTATCTGATGCTGGAGACGGTCACAATGTCCAGTAAACCCCTGGAGCTGGACGCGGTAAGTACATGCATACACCATCATATTCTTACATAGGATCGCCAGGTTACTTTGAATTCTAAACAATAACACCCTTCTGTATAATTTAAACTAGACTTAAAGTTCATGTTTCACTGTCATACATTCTTGTATTATGAACAAAGCATACACTTGGCATATATATCCTCTTTTAAATGTTGAGATGAATGCAATGCCTTCTTTCTATTTTTTTCGTTAATGGCAGTTTTTTCTCATTTCTTTAACTAAATGACGTATTCCATGTGTGAGGCCTAATTTTAAGTCTTTCCCTCAGATAGACACTTGTAATAAGCAGACTTGGGAGTAACATATAGGCTATTACATTATATTTGTCACAACAGGTATAGGTGCGGCCACTAGGCCAAGTCTGTTTGTACAAGACAGTGGAAATCGAAAGGATTTGTTGTTTTCTCCAAAAATGTAGTTATATTACATTAAACTACCAGTCCAAACTGAGCTCTGGCCGAGTTGGATATAAACAATGGAGTGGTAAAATCTACCCCTGCATAATATTGAAATAAAAAGTACATAAACAACAACTCTGACACAAAGCATGGTAAGTTTGCAACCTGGTGCTTACAGCATGTTGCTATGTTCTGTTGAACCTACTTTTCAACATGAAACCAAAATTGCCATCATTTTGTAAATATCCACCTCCGACTAATTCAATCTTGTTGTCTTTATTTGAGTATTGTATGTATGACTGGTAAACTCATTAATTGGTTGCTTTCTACTTACTAACAAGGAACTAACTAATTACCTTTATAATACAGTAACACAAACTTTCCAAACACGTGATTTGTGGTATTTTGTTGCCAGTCACACCGGCGAAACAGTGCCCTGTGACGTCAGGGGTCATTGAGTCTGCATAAGCGCCTCCAAGTGATCTATCATCACTACACGCAATGTCATTGAATACGCCCAGCGGTGTTGAGAGTTTTGTATATTTCTTTACTAAATATAGCCTGCGGCGGCGCATTTTAGAACATGCTCTAGTTCACGAAAGCACTTTTATTTTTTATATATTTTCTATTTCGTATTTCTCGTAATTCAAGTAGCTAAAATGGTTATAAATGGGAACTAATATTCATATATTATTTTTCCGGTTCATTAATTTTCATTATTATGCACAAGAATGCAGTTTATTAGGGATATTGCTGAACACATCCAAATGTCTCCAGTGTCAGGGTAGGTTACCCCGAATTCTATCCTTAGCCCTTGGATCCCCTTTACGATCAATCACCCCTTTACGATCATTAGGAATAGGTTCCCGTTTAGTGGCTGTTATAGATTCTATAGAAGCTCCTAATATTCTTCACACAAAAACGTTGAGTAAAAAGGATGCAACGCGTTTGTGTCGACTATTTTGGCTACTGGAAACTGTCCTGGAACACACAAGCCACTTTCACCCCCTACATTTTTTCAGTACTGATTCAAAATCGAACTCACCCTTGTGTCGTCACTAGCCATGCTCATGCCTGCCTCGCTCCTTACTATTATCCACATCATCCTTACAGTGTTCCCAACCACACTTTTCTGTCACAAAAATCACCCGACGAATTATTAAATACCATATGATTCATACATACTCGCGAGTTCGACGTCTGACGCCTGGAGCCGTTTTCAGTTCGCGCCATATCGGCTCATTCCTCGCCACTCGGTATCTTGTAGATTACGTCATGGGATGAGTGTGCCAAATGGCATCGGGTTCATTAATAAGTGTCTGTAGACTAAAGTCACGAGACACCATGCCTACCCGTAACCTTCGTAAGTGTCCGTCACCTATTCGACCCTTTTCGTTCAGTTCCGTAACGTAACTTTGCACTTTGTTTCACAGTGTGGACGTAGCTCAGTTGGTTAGCTGTTGGGCTAATAATCCGAAGGTCGCGGGTTTCGTGTCCGATGGATTCTCACAAAAACTGGTTGCTTGTCTTTGAGACATGTGACCTACAGCAGAGATTGTCCTCACGAGAAGTTGTGGTACTGTATTCTAGAGGTGGAATCATTTTATCTGGGACTGATTATTTTTCAGTTATATTAGTTGGTTTTGATAAAAACAATTGTGGGCCCAACAGTGTCAGACAGCACACCTCTTGGGAATCTTGTCATATGATCTTATATTTGCTGGCAAGCTCTGCTCACTCACTTAGTGAAAATGTTCAGTGCTGCCTTAATACGTACCACTCTACCTTTATGTTTAATGGATTGTGCTAACTTGTGTAACAACACTTCGAACCTGTAAAAGCTTTGTCGGTGACCCAACCTGGTTCATTTGAAAATGCATTATTTGGAATTTCCTGCTTTTGATTTAGTTGAAATTAATTTTGAAGTGAAATTTGTGGAGATGCACATAATATTATGCAGTTGAAATGCTATCACACCATATTAATTCATGGAATTGTAACTCTACAGCCTTGGTGACATCAGAAATGATGCATGAAAACATACACAGTTTAGATAACTACGAATGTTTGTATCAGTATGTACACTAAACTCAGACACACACTTAGACAGTATTTGGTTGTGAAAACATAAAACACAAAGGTAGCGCAACTTGTAAACAGATCTCCTTCTTCTTTCTCCTCTTCCAAAGTGATAAATGAAACTACAGTAAGCCAACAATAATGGTGAAGACGAAAACATATGTAGGAAAGGGTAGAGACACACCCAAGCTGACATGGAAACACATCAGGATCTGTAACACATGATCAGGAAATCTGAGAGCTTGTCAAAGTTTGTTGTTGATAGACGGGATAAATTATTGATCATCAATCGATTGATGTATAAGTGAAGAATGAAATAAATTAATGATAGCTTGAACTTTGATAGTGTATGTTCTTATCAAAATGGAAATGTCAGTTAAACTATGCTATGACATGTACAATTCAGCGTATATACAGCCATACAATATTCATCATATTAAGCGCATCTCTCCTTAATAATGCTTGCTAAGTTTCGCAGCTGCCATCTTGCTAAAGTAGCAGTTGCTTGTAATTAATACTTTTGTAATTAAATGTCATTTTCAGTTACCAATGTTAAAGATAGATACTATGTTTGCTGAAATGTGGCATTGATAGGTGTTACTGATGTGGTTGCTGGATGCCATCATGGAACTTCTATTTTCGAGAATTGTTTCAATGTTGATGTCTGATTTTTAATAAATGTTTTTGGCTATTCAATTTTGGGGTGCAATCATATTAAACCATACACGTGCATGAGCAGTAATTTTGTCTGCTTATTTTGAGCTTAATGACCTTGTTTTTCAAATAGCAATCCTGATCAGCAGATGAAAGGCTCAGAAGGGTTTTTCCTTGACCTGCTGAAATAGGGCCCAGGATATCCCCTTTAATTATTTTTAAGGGTCCTTGCAGGCAATATGAGGGTCCTGTAAAGTAATAAAATGGCACTTTTAGATAATTACTTTGTAGCTTTTAATGAATCAATGATCATGTGGAAAGTGGTCATGATTGATGGATGAAATAACAGACACCCATAACTGCGCTTGATGCCCTGTAAATACAATATAAGTTGTCACCCAATCTCGAGGGCTATATGGTGTGAAGTACCCTGTGTGTAAGCCTATGTACCCTGACCTGCCAGGGAACATCACACCATATGCCCCAGGGAAGTCTTTATGTGATCTGCTGGGAAAGTCTTTATGTGATCTGCTGCTAAAAGGCTTATGTTATGTAAATTAATAAGTTGGTGATGTGGGGAAAATCTCCAATTGTCCTCATCATGGTAGGCTGCCAGTCATCAGTCTGCCACCTGTTCATTCAGTTGGTGTAACATGTTTTTCATATTTTCCTAAACTGCAGGGTCAAAGAAATTGTGCTTCTATGTAGCTGAAAACTACCATGGTGTTAGGTACAGGAAGAATGCATGCTCGGAGATGTTATGACACTATAGTGTCTATGTTTTAACTTATCCTTTTTTCCTTTGACTTAGCCTTTTATAAACTTAGTGACTGAGATGACACCACAAGAGTTGTTCTTGGTGTCCCAGGTCATTGAAAAGGACATAATCCTACATTGCCGCCAAATTTAAAGTAAAAATTATGTTTCTTACGACCATATATTAAAATCATGTCAGATTCATAATATACAGGAAACGTTGACTGTAAACCTCTCTGTCCATCATCTGATTTACAGTCAGTACTAATTTGTGCAATCATTAGAAGCAATTACAGGAATTAAGTGGATCAGCAAGGTTTTGTTAGAACACCTTTACAGATACTGGCTGATAACAAGTAGCATCCTATGAAACAGGACTGTTTTTGGGTTGTATTTCTTTGATCAAAAGTCAATCTCATGAGATAGTCATGGTCATGTCTAATGGAATGTGGAGTGTGGCGTTAAACAACAAACACACACAGTCACTAAAAACTAGTGTAGAGCTGAAGGCATAAATGTCATCATTCAACTTAAAAGGTTGTAGACAATGTTACAGACACGAGATGTTCTACCTGTGCTTGGTAGCTGGTATACAATGTGTCTTCATGCTCAGCATAGATGACATGCTTCGCTGTGAAGGAGCAGGTGAATGTAGCAGTGCTCATTTAAGACAGTTGTTTTATATTCCTTGAGGACATATTTGTGATAGACCCTATAGCCTGTGTAATGATGACACATGATAAAGTTTGTAAAAGATATCATGATAGGCCCTAACTCAACTCTGAGTGGTGCAATGTTAACAACCTAACTTGAATACCTCTGGAAATGCTTCTGTACCAAGGCATGGATGAATGTCACCAAAAGGGTATCTACTCTTGTTAAAGGAATCAAACAAGTTACATAAGAAATCTTAAAATGTAAGTAAGTAAGAGGACATTAATCAATGTTTTCAGTATGAGCTGGCATAGTAGTATTCTGAATGGTATCAGCTGTAGCAATGGTTGTGTAAACTGTTGGACAGTATCCAGAGGACTCACTCAGTATATATACCACCCAGTGTATACTAGTATCAGTTGTAGCAGAGGTTGGGTAAACTGGTGACATTATCCAGAGGACTCACTCAGTATATATACAACCCAGTGTATATCAGTTGTAGCAGAGGTTGTGTAAACTGGTGACATTATCCAGAAGACTCACTCAGTATATATACAACCCAGTGTATATCAGTTGTAGCAGAGGTTGTGTAAACTGGTGACAGAATCTAGAGGACTCACTCAGTATATATACAACCCAGTGTATATCAGTTGTAGCAGAGGTTGTGTAAACTGGTGACATTATCCAGAGGACTCACTCAGTATATATACAACCCAGTGTATATCAGTTGTAGCAGAGGTTGTGTAAACTGGTGACAGTATCTAGAGGACTCACTCAGTATATATACAACCCAGTGTATATATCAGTTGTAGCAGAGGTTGTGTAAACTGGTGACAGTATCTAGAGGACTCACTCAGTATATATACAACCCAGTGTATATCAGTTGTAGCAGAGGTTGTGTAAACTGGTGACAGTATCCAGAGGACTCACTTAGTATATATACCACCCAGTGTATATCAGTTGTAGCAGAGGTTGTGTAAACTGGTGACAGTATCTAGCGGACTCACTCAGTATATATACTACCCAGTGTATACTAGTATCAGTTGTAGCAGAGGTTGTGTAAACTGGTGACAATATGTAGAGGACTCACTCAGTATATATACCACCCAGTGTATATCAGTTGTAGCAGAGGTTGTTTAAACTGGTGACAGTATCTAGAGGACTCACTCAGTATATATACCACCCAGTGTATACTAGTATCAGTTGTAGCAGATGTTGTGTAAACTGGTGACAGTATCTAGCGGACTCACTCAGTATATATTTACCACCCAGTGTATATCAGTTTTAGCAGAGGTTGTGTAAACTGGTGACAGTATCTAGTAGGGCTGTTACGATTCACTTGCGTATTCGGTGAATCGAACCGTAACCATTCATGAATTAAATTCGTTATTCATGGCCACTAGAATTGAATATTTATGAATATGCTATCATGTATATTTACATACCCTGTACCTAAAAATATCCATATCAACATATTACTTGCATATATATTTCTTTCAATGACAACACTCTAATAAATTTAATTTGATAGTATTGTTTCACTCGTCATTGTCACATTTGAGCAGATACTAGTACCTGGATAAGTGCAGTATTTAAATGTATAATTTATTAATAATTAAAAAACCATGTCAAAAAATATATATTGTTATTGTTTCACTGACTATAAAAAATAATACATAAACTGCTGACTTGTTATTGTAATTGTGAATTAAAATCGTATTCGTTACCCTCTATTCGTGATAAGAATCGTATTTGCCTCATAGTGTTGCAGCCCTATTATTCAGAGGACTCACTCAGTGTATATACCAACCAGTGTATATCAGTTGTAGCAGAGGTTGTGTAAACTGGTGACAGTATCTAGAGGACTCACTCGGTATATATACCACCAAGTGTACATCAGCTGTAGCAGAGGTTGTGTAAACTGGTGACAGTATCTTGAGGACTCACTCAGTGTATATACCACCCAGTGTATATCAGTTGTAGCAGAGGTTGTGTAAACTGGTGACAGTATCTAGAGGACTCACTCAGTATATATACCACCCAGTGTACATCAGCTGTAGCAGAGGTTGTGTAAACTGGTGACAGTATCTTGAGGACTCACTCAGTGTATATACCACCCAGTGTATATCAGCTGTAGCAGAGGTTGTGTAAACTGGTGACAGTATCTAGAGGACTCACTCAGTGTATATACCACCCAGTGTATATCAGCTGTAGCAGATGTTGTGTAAACTGGTGGCAGTATCCAGAGGACTCACTCAGTATATATATACCAGCCAGTGTATATCAGCTGTAGCAGAGGTTGGGTAAACTGGTGACAGTCTAGAGGACTCACTCAGTATATATACCACTTTTGAAACTGGTAGACAGTACCTTGAGGACTCCACCCTGTATATATCAGCTGTAGCAGAGATTGTGTAAACTAGTGACAGTATTATGTCGTCTGTAGTTTACCACAGTGGCCAATAGTGAGTCAATAGATTGATTTCCAGCCAGCAGACAGCTGGGATATCTGTGGAGCCATTTGCCATACGACACTACGCAATTAGTCACATGAATTAAAAATGTTTCCAGTTTGTACACCACACAACTCCACATGACTCTGACAGGTGTATCGATGAAGGCCAGGTGTAATGGATTTGTTAGTTAAGCAGTAATATTTGTCCCTTTACACTATCTGCAGCTGTGTGGCCCACCTCCTCCTGCAGACATTTACATACCTGTAACTAACTTCAATCAATATCCACCGCCACATACTGGAGAACAGAATAATTTCACTGACCTAGTTAGTTAAAGTGACACAAGTTAATTGCAGGAGAGACATTATATACCATGGACATCCTTTCAGGGTTTCAATGGCAGAACATCCTTAAATTGTTCATTGAAGTTGTTATGATGCTTGCTTATGTGACAGTCCCTTAGATACATGTATGCAAAGCTGCTTGTGTAAACAAACAGTGAACACAGCTCGGGTAGATTGTGTGCACAGGAAGTAGCTGGCGGGTGAAGCAGTTCAGGTGGACTGTGTGTGTGGATACTGAAGGTTGCTTAGGGTATTGGTAGGTGTGTAGGTTGTGCTTGTACACCGAGGCTTCCATCACCTTGCTGTACCAGGCTGTACACGGCAAGGGCAATATGGGTGCTGTATGAGGGTTGTGAGTATCAGGTCAGGTGGAAGTGAGGGGCACAATAGAGCTTCCATCACCTTGCTGTACCAGGCTGTACACGGCAAGGGCAATATGGGTGCTGTATGAGGGTTGTGAGTATCAGGTCAGGTGGAAGTGAGGGGCACAATAGAGCTTCCATCACCTTGCTGTACCAGGCTGTACACTGCAAGGGCAATATGGGTGCTGTATGAGGGTTGTGAGTATCAGGTCAGGTGGAAGTGAGGGGCACAATAGAGCTTCCATCATTGCTTGATTGGGGTGTGATTGTGTGCGAAAATTGTAAGGTACGGTACTTCTATACTCCTGTGCCAGTCATGCAGAGCTACGTGGTTAGACGGTGTTATTGTACAGATTGGCAGATTAGTTTGTTTGGAGTGATATGATTGAGTTGATGGGAGCTGGCTGTCACGGGTGTACATTGTCAACAATGGATATCTTAGATCTTGGACTGTTGTGTGTCATTTGTTATCATATATATATATATAGTGGGACAGGGCCCTGGAGGGGGGGGGGGGGGGGGGGGGGGGGAGCTGTTCACATGTCTTAAGTTATTCAGTTGAAATGAGATGAAATTAATGGTCCAGATAAACCAGTGAGTAATATCATGAGCAATGGCCCAAGCTATTGGGTTGTGATGACCAAATGATGCCCAAATCACCAAAACTCCCAATCCAATACATTGCCTTGTGTGACAAACCTAGGTTGCTGGTGAATTCCTCCTCCTCGACTGCCAGGGTAACACACTCGGTTGGAACTGGGCTTCCAGAAAAGCCAGTGTACACCATATCTTGCAAATTAAAACAATATCAATATATCAAATTTGGTGAAATTTAATATACCTGATTTCTAATGTGGGGTTTATTTTGAGAAGGTTCCTAGAGACCCCTGATGTAGGTAAAGGTCACAAGGAAGCTCATTGTCAAAACATGGAATATTTCTGATGATACCAAACAATTTTCAGTTAATAGAGCTGGAAGGATTGGACTTTCTGGTTCCAAGTTTTACTTCATTAAACCCTAGCAGGGATCCAAGATGAGTACAAATACCGGTAGATACTGGTGAGGTCAGCTGTCACCTGATTAGATGAAGTCCAAATGGCTGCTAACATTTTTTAATGTTATCAGAGTTCTATCAAGACATTCTCAGTTAGTTAAACCCATATCGGCTGCAAATGTTTGTAAAAATTTGGAACTAAACATAATCCAATTCAGGCTATGATATATTTGTGATGTGATAGCTTTGTAATATGACTTTGTATAAGTGAGTGGACATAGTCTAACACAGTCTCTTGTATGAGTGAGTGAGTGGACATTGTATAACACAGTCTGTTGTATGAGTGAGTGAGTGAGCGGACATTATCTAACACAGTCTCTTGTATGAGTGAGTGAGTGGACATTGTATAACACAGTCTGTTGTATGAGTGAGTGAGTGAGCGGACATTGTTTAACACAGTCTGTTGTATGAGTGAGTGAGTGGACATTGTCTAACACAGTCTGTTGTATGAGTGAGTGAGTGGACATTGTCTAACACAGTCTGTTGTATGAGTGAGTGAGTGAGCGGACATTGTCTAATACTGTCTCTCATATGAGTGAGTGTGTGGACATTGTCTAACACAGTCTGTTGTATGAGTGAGTGAGCGGACATTGTCTAACACAGTCTCTTGTATGAGTGAGTGAGTGGACGTTGTCTAACACAGTCTGTTGTATGAGTGAGTGAGTGGACATTGTCTAACACTGTCAGTTGTATGAGTGAGTGAGTGAGTGGTCATTGTCTAACACAGTCTCTTGTATGAGTGAGTGAGTGAGTGAGCGGACATTGTCTAACCCTGTTGTGTGAGTGAGTGAGTGGACATTTTCTAACAGTCTGTTGTATGAGTGAGTGAGTGAGCGGACATTGTCAAACACTGTCTGTTGTATGAGTGAGTGAGTGACTGGACATTGTCTAACATTGTTGTATGAGGGAGTGAGTGTGTGGACATTGTCAAACATTGTCTGTTGTTTTAGTGAGTGAGTGGAAATTGACTAACATTGTCTGTTGTATGAGTGAGTGAGTCAGTGGACATTGTCTGACATTAAGTGTAAGTGAGGATGTAGACAGGTACAGGGTGTAGACTGTCAGTGATGTTTGTTACCAGGGTAGATAGGTACAGGGTGAAAAATGACAGTAATGTTTGTTACTGGGGTAGATAGGTACAGGGTGAAGACTGTCAGTGATGTTTGTTACCAGGGTAGATAGGTACAGGGTGAAAAATGACAGTAATGTTTGTTACCAGGGTAGACAGGTACAGGGTGTAGACTGTCAGTGATGTTTGTTACCAGGGTAGACAGGTACAGGGTGAAGACTGACAGTGATGTTTGTTACCAGGGTAGACAGGTACAGGGTGAAGACTGTCAGTGATGTTTGTTACCAGGGTAGACAGGTACAGGGTGAAGACTGTCAGTGTTGTTTTACCGAGACACACCTAGATGACAGTATTAAAAATGAAGACTTGAGCTGGGAAAACTTTTACGAACCGGTACGAAAAGACAGAAATATGTTCGGTGGTGGTGTTATGATATATGTAAATAAGCTGTTATCTTTTAAAAGAAGACACGAATTAGAAAACATGCAAGACGAATCGATATGGATTCAAATATGCTTACCACAAAGCTCAATTTTATTGTGCTCTGTCTACAGACCTGAACATAATTCAGTGAACTTTTGGACTCGCTTAGATGATAGCATTGAAAATGCCCTGGATATTTCGTGCAAGATTACTATTGTTGGTGACATAAATGAAAACATGTTATTGTCCAGGAGCTTAAACGTAAATGAATTACTAAATAGGAAAAATCTACACAATATCATAACCGAGCCTACCAGAATTACGAACCATACCAGTAGTTTATTGGATCCTATTATTATCAGTGAAGATATAAAAGTCATCGACAGTGGTGTAATTGATTTTGATAGTAAAATTAGCGACCATAGGGGAACTTACATTGAAATAGACACTGGTTTGCGAACAAAATTAGCATATAAAAGAGAAATTTCATGTTTTAAAAACGGTGACTTTGATAAACTCAATTCGCTCATTGAAAATACTTGCTGGAATGAATTATTTAATCAAAATTCAAATGTTGATGAAGCATGTAATCTGTTCTACAAATACTTGAATAAATATGTTAAAATATGCATTCCAACCAAAGTAGTAACCATTCGTCCAAAGGACAAACCTTGGTATGATTTCAGTTTAAGACGAGAATCCAGGAAAAGAGATAGATTAAAAAAGAAGGCTAGAAAAAGTAAAAAGGAAAAAGACATTCGGGCCTATAAAAATCAGAGGAACAAAGTAAATAACATGAAATGTCACGCTAAAGAACATTTTTACTCAAACCTCGATGAATTGCTATCAGAATTGCATGCAGAAAACAAACCCTCTTACTGGAAAGTTTTATGTTATGTTGTGAAGAACTCTGGCTCAGCTGACAACATAGCCGCTCTTAAACAGTATGACACGGACGAGCACCCGACAATTTTTACTGATATTGAAAAGGCAGAGAAACTGAATAAATATTTTCAATCTATATGTGATGTCCACGATACAAGAACAACTATGCCCGACTTCACATTTCGTACAGAGACAGAGATGAACAACATAATCATATCTAAAAAGGAAATTGAAGACATAATACAATGTTTGCCTCTTAATAAAGCCTCCGGACCGGATAAAATTTGTCATAAATTATTAAAGGAAACTGTATATTCTATAAGCGAAGCATTGTGTTTACTGTTCAATATGTCACTACAATCAAGTATATTTCCATCAGTGTGGAAACAAGCAAACGTTATGCCATTATTTAAGAAAGGTGATCACACTATCGTTTCTAATTATAGACCGATATCACTCATTAGTTGTTTAGGAAAATTGTTTGAGAGAGTTGTGTTCAAACATTTATATAATTACTTTCATGAGAACAAATTGTTGTATAAGTACCAATCTGGGTTTCAGGCTGGTCACTCAACTGTCCATCAACTAATAGAACTTTACCACCAAATTTGTACAGCGTTAGATAACAAAGAAAACTATTGTATTGTATTCTGTGATGTATCAAAAGCTTTTGATCGTGTATGGCACAGTGGGCTTGTGTATAAATTAGAGAGGTATGGTATAAAAGGCCAATTGTTAAAATGGATTAGCAGTTACATAAGTAATCGTAGCCAAAGCGTATTTGTGAATGGGGAAATATCCAAACCAAGATACATGAAGGCTGGCGTGCCACAGGGATCCGTGCTTGGTCCTTTACTCTTTATTGTTTATGTAAATGACATTCCTGATAAATTAGACTGTATGACAAGACTGTTTGCCGACGATACATCGATTGGCATGTCATCCAATGATAAAAGTGTACTGGAACGTTCCTTAAACTCAAATTTAGCAATCTTAAGTAAATGGGCGAAACTTTGGCTCATAACTTACAATCCCGATAAGACCAAATCGGTTCTATTCTCTCGCAAAGACAACAACGGAGGTCTAAAACTATATTTCAACGGAAAAGAAATCAGCTCTGTAAACAGTCATAAGCACTTGGGTGTTATACTTGAAGCCAGTGGCAAATGGTCTTGTCATATAGATACCATAATTAAAACAACTTCCAAGATGATTTACTCAATGAGAAAACTCAAACATCTACTTCACAGAAATACCATTAACAATATATATAAAATGTTCATAAGACCATACTTTGAATACGCATGTGAGGTTTGGGATGGTTGCACCGAAGGACAAAGTGAGAAATTAGAACAATTACAATTAGAAGCTGCACGCATTGTAACTGGTCTACCTAAATATGCCCCCAGGCATTCATTATATTACGAAACTGGTTGGGAACCCTTAGTTGAGCGTAGAAAGAAACGTAAACTTTGTCTTTTCTTCAAAATTAATCATAACATGGCCCCTTCCTATCTAACAGATATTCTACCCAAAAAACTGTTGCTGCAAAAAACTCATACAGTCTCAGAAACTCTGAAAACATCAGTGTTCCTCTCACAAGACTAAGACATTCGTGTGAATCCTTTTACCCATCGTCTATCCGATTGTGGAACTCTATTCCGTTATCAGATCGAAATTCTACGATTTCTTGTTTTAAAAATTCGCTACAAAAGCACAACCCCACGTCACCTGCGTACTTCGCTTATGGAAAGAGAAAATATAATATCTTACACACAAAACTGAGATACATGTGCAGTCAGTTGAACTATGATTTATATAGAATTGGTATAAAAGATCACCCGAACTGGACATGTTCGAATACATGTGAAAATGCATATCATTATCTCATCGAATGTCCATTGTTTAGTCATCAGCGTGAAATTATGTTAAACAGCCTTAAAAATATTGTTCATAACATACCTATTGATGTACACTTACTGTTACACGGCAATGCAGATCACGTTGTTACAGAAAATGAAGCTATATTTAAGGCAGTACAACATTATATATGTACAACTAAAAGATTCGTGTAAAGAACTGTTCATTCAATAATGTTACTCTCTCTCTCTCTCTCTCTCTCTCTCTCTCTCTCTCTCTCTCTCATCTATAGTGTTTTATGTTTTATGCATATATATTGAATTTGAAATTGTGAATATTTTGTAAATACCAGGGAGAGGGCATTCTAAGTTGGAAGAACTTGTCCCCCAATCCCGTTCACTCCTTGTGAATAAATATGTTTAAATCAGTGATGTTTGTTACCAGGGTAGACAGGTACAGGGTGTAGACTGTCAGTAATGTTTGTTACCAGGGTAGACAGGTACAGGGTGAAGACTGTCAGTGATGTTTGTTACCAGGGTAGACAGGTACAGGGTGTAGACTGTCAGTAATGTTTGTTACCAGGGTAGACAGGTACAGGGTGAAGACTGTCAGTGATGTTTGTTACCAGGGTAGACAGGTACAGGGTGAAGACTGACAGTGATGTTTGTTACCAGGGTAGACGGGTACAGGGTGTAGACTGTCAGTGGTGTTTGTTACCAGGGTAGACAGGTACAGGGTGAAGACTGTCAGTGGTGTTTGTTACCAGGGTAGACAGGTACAGGGTGTAGACTGACAGTGATGTTTAATACCAGGGTAGACAGGTACAGGGTGAAGACTGACAGTGATGTTTGTTACCAGGGTAGACAGGTACAGGGTGAAGACTGTCAGTGATGTTTGTTACAAGGGTAGACAGGTACAGGGTGAAGACTGACAGTGATGTTTGTTACCAGAGTAGACAGATACAGGGTGTAGACTGTCAGTGGTGTTTGTTACAAGGGTAGACAGGTACAGGGTGAAGACTGTCAGTGATGTTTGTTACCAGGGTAGACAGGTACAGGGTGAAGACTGTCAGTGATGTTTGTTACCAGGGTAGACAGGTACATGGTGAAGACTGACAGTGATGTTTGTTACCAGGGTAGACAGGTACAGGGTGAAGACTGACAGTGATGTTTGTTACCAGGGTAGACAGGTACAGGGTGAAGACTGTCAGTGATGTTTGTTACAAGGGTAGACAGGTACAGGGTGAAGACTGACAGTGATGTTTGTTACCAGGGTAGACAGATACAGGGTGTAGACTGTCAGTGGTGTTTGTTACAAGGGTAGACAGGTACAGGGTGAAGACTGTCAGTGATGTTTGTTACCAGGGTAGACAGGTACAGGGTGAAGACTGTCAGTGATGTTTGTTACTAGGGTAGACAGGTACAGGGTGTAGATTGTCAGTGATGTTTGTTACCAGGGTAGACAGGTACAGGGTGAAGACTGTCAGTGATGTTTGTTACCAGGGTAGACAGGTACAGGGTGAAGACTGTCAGTGATGTTTGTTACCAGGGTAGACAGGTACAGGGTGAAGACTGTCAGTGATGTTTGTTACTAGGGTAGACAGGTACAGGGTGTAGATTGTCAGTGGTGTTTGTTACAAGGGTAGACAGGTACAGGGTGTAGACTGTCAGTGATGTTTGTTACCAGGGTAGACAGGTACAGGGTGTAGACTGGGAAGGATTTCTTGTCATATATGGAATGACAGCCAAATGTTTATATTAGTAAAAACTGGTATGCACACTGGTTGAAATTGAATCTTATGGTCAATTCTTAATGGAAGTGACAATGACACTGCTTTTCCAAAGTAATCCATGAATCTATTCTTTAAAGTTGTCTGATGTATGAACCAAACAATTATGTCTGGACATGAGGCAACTTAATTCTGTGACTGTTATGTGCTGATATCCATGGCATGAAACCATTGGGTCCAATAAGAACATACAAAAGGTTTGAGTGTTGAGTGACTGTTTCTTTACTGGTCATTCTACATATCTGATGGTTGGACACAAGCAATGACGTAGTACACATTCAAGGGAGGTAATTCACATACAAGTGACCATGATTACCTTTCCAGGAAATGGTTCAATAAAAGGAATAACTCATTAATATTGATGAGCTCATTGCATAGTTTTGCAACGTTGGCAGAAGTGATTTCTGATGTACATTCTACACATCTGTACATTCCAATCCAATTTGAAATTAGACAAATAATATTGACAAAAATTTTTCTACAATTCTGTCAAGTGTGTTTTGTGGGTCTGCCTTGAACTTTTGTTAAGCAAACAGTAACCCTTCTCAAACCCTTGACAATGCGGTTTGGGTGGGTGTAGACTGTCAGTGTTGTTTGTTGCCAGGGAACACATGGTGTGTAGTGATATTTCACCAATGACGAGGACAGATACAGCGGGTGCAAGATGCCCATTCAACTGAGGCCAAGAAAAAAAAATCCACATCAGAGACAAATCAATGTCCTCTATTTTATGCTGGCTATATTTGCATTGGCCAGTCTTTCAACTTATCTAAATTATGAGTTCTTACACAAAGGACTTGCACGCAAGGATCCTGTCTCATCCAAGTATATGGTAAGTGTTGTGCCAAACTATTTTACTGAGTTGTCATATGACAATGATAAAATAATGTATTATTTGATAACTTTGTGTTTGGATTGCATAACTAGAATTTATTCACAGGTTCCTACTTGATTCGCTACTAAAGGAGAATATTGGATGACAAATTAAGACTATTTTTTTCAGCAAGCATTGGATGGAATAGAAATAAAGATCAAAAGAATAGAAGATGACATCATACGTAATCATGAGACGATAAAGGAAATTAAAGACACAGTGGGGAAGATTGCCAAAGGCGACCGTTCTGGTATTGACCGCCTGAAGGAGGTCCTGCAGCTGGACATCCCTGTGGAGGTGAAGAAGCCGGGGCGGCAGGAGGAGGAGCCCCGGGAGGACCCTGCTCCAGGGCTGGTCAACATGGAGGTGCCGGCCCCGGGCCTCAAGAAGGAAGAGGAGGTGTACGAGGTGCAGACCCGGTCAGTCCAACTTGTGCCTCAGGACATGTGCACCTGGTCAGACAGTCCTGCTGCTGCAGACTACCAGGTCAGTAGATGTAGGGTCTCTCAGGACATGTGCACCTGGTCAGACAGACCTGCTGCTGCAGACTACCAGGTCAGTAGATGTAGGGTCTCTCAGGACATGTGCACCTGGTCAGACAGTCCTGCTGCTGCAGACTACCAGGTCAGTAGATGTAGGATCTCTCAGGACATGTGCACCTGGTCAGACAGTCCTGCTGCTGCAGACTACCAGGTCAGTAGATGTAGGGTCTCTCAGGACATGTGCACCTGGTCAGACAGTCCTGCTGCTGCAGACTACCAGGTCAGTAGATGTAGGGTCTCTCAGGACATGTGCACCTGGTCAGACAGACCTGCTGCTGCAGACTACCAGGTCAGTAGATGTAGGGTCTCTCAGGACATGTGCACCTGGTCAGACAGTCCTGCTGCTGCAGACTACCAGGTCAGTAGATGTAGGGTCTCTCAGGACATGTGCACCTGGTCAGACAGTCCTGCTGCTGCAGACTACCAGGTCAGTAGATGTAGGGTCTCTCAGGACATGTGCACCTGGTCAGACAGTCCTGCTGCTGCAGACTACCAGGTCAGTAGATGTAGGGTCTCTCAGGACATGTGCACCTGGTCAGACAGACCTGCTGCTGCAGACTACCAGGTCAGTAGATGTAGGGTCTCTCAGGACATGTGCACCTGGTCAGACAGTCCTGCTGCTGCAGACTACCAGGTCAGTAGATGTAGGGTCTCTCAGGACATGTGCACCTGGTCAGACAGACCTGCTGCTGCAGACTACCAGGTTAGTAGATGTAGGGTCTCTCAGGACATGTGCACCTGGTCAGACAGTCCTGCTGCTGCAGACTACCAGGTCAGTAGATGTAGGGTCTCTCAGGACATGTGCACCTGGTCAGACAGTCCTGCTGCTGCAGACTACCAGGTCAGTAGATGTAGGGTCTCTCAGGACATGTGCACCTGGTCAGACAGACCTGCTGCTGCAGACTACCAGGTCAGTAGATGTAGGGTCTCTCAGGACATGTGCACCCGGTCAGACAGTCCTGCTGCTGCAGACTACCAGGTCAGTAGATGTAGGGTCTCTCAGGACATGTGCACCTGGTCAGACAGTCCTGCTGCTGCAGACTACCAGGTCAGTAGATGTAGGGTCTCTCAGGACATGTGCACCCCGTCAGACCGACCTGCTCCTGTTAGTAGATGCTACATAGCATGACACAATATAAGATTTAGAGGCCTAAATAGCTTTTATATCCCCACATAATGACATGGACAACATCCATTGAAGACAAACATGGTTGTGACAATAAATGCAGGCGAGGCAAAGTGTTAATTCAGTAAGCACCAATTATTCTTTATTAACAATTAACAATAATGTTACATAAATTTTCAATTTTACCTCATCCTGATTCATACTAATTGCTTATCTCATCTCATTCCAAAATGGTAGTGGAAACTCCTGTGCTGTGTTCCCAAGAACAGAGAAAAACTCTCACCCTAATGCACCCCTCAGCCGCGCAGCGGCACCAGAAGCAAGTGACCAAGCATCACTCTCTCATTTTTGCGCCAACTTCGTTGTTGGCCTAAATGTCTGTGCTATCATAATCCAAGCCATCCTATCAAAGTTATTACTTTTTAATAACATTTGTTGCTTGGACTACCTTTCTTCTTCATACTATAACTTTTATTTTTCTACTTCAGCTTTAAACTTTAATTTGATTTACTAATTTGGGTTAAAAGTTGAGATATCTGCCGCTTGCGTGTCTGTTCATAATGCGTCCTTCAACTATGCACTAGGGAGACTCATTGTAGTTTCTGCATGTCCCTGGGGGAAGAAGACTTTGCAGCCTACTTGAACATGTATGTAGAACAGAGGAAGAAGATGTCTCTACTGCCATCTAAATCTAGCTTACATGTGATAAAGAATATTAACACATCCTTCACCAAGGCTACTAGGACTCGGGTTTGCCAACCCCTCATATCAACTCTAAGATGTTTCCCTTACACTGCATGACACCGCTCTTATGGGCTCCAGAGTAACGATTTACTATTGGACTCAAAGAATGAAACCTACAGAGTCGAGGACAAGAAGCTTGCACAAGGCGACACAACAATTAGATGAGCTTTCTTGGATTGACTTCTCTCACCTTAAGAACCCTCAATCCGACAATGAGCGCATGCTACTGTCAACTATGGTCATCCAACAAAAGATTCAGGAATCCATTTCCGACCAAATCAGCTCTGACTTCAGCTGTTACATCATCAAGGGTTGGTCTCTAACTCTAACTGGTTGAACATCTACACAAAGTCTCTCTTACGCCAACCTTAGGATTCCTCTACTATTTTCAACAGTCAGGTCTGTGGCGTCAATAATGAAATTGTACAGGATTCCAAGGACCAGATGTTAATTGACTCGGTCCAAACCATGAACCATGTTCGAACACTCCATACAAAGGACCAACTTTAAAAGCCATTCTCGGAAATACATAAGGCTAAGGACAAGAAATTCTCCGCCTACAGAGGACAAAAGACGGCATCTTTTCATAAGCCATAAAAGAAATCCCGAGATTAGTCTGGCCATGGTGGCGGCTCCTGAGGAGGCCATCCCTAACAATGAAGAGGTGCTCTTGGGCTGTTGGGTTCTCCGGTACCAACCTTTCAAGTACAGCAGTCAAACATAGTGGAGAAATTGGGACATCTTAGATGACTCATTCATCACATACATTTTAAAGAAAGGCTACAGTCTGTTGGTACCTACAGCACCCCCTCTTACCCTCACCTCTCCACAGGTACAATACACAGAGCTACTGCTCCCTAAATTAACAGAGGAAATAGATTCACTTATCACCAAGGGAGCAGTAGAGGTTATGATGCAGGATGTCCCCGCTCCGGAGTTCTATTCTCAGATGTTTTTGGTACCCAGGAAAAATTCAACCAAAAAATTCAGAGTGATCTACAACATGAAAATATTCAACAAGTATTATTGACACAAGTCTGAAAAATTCAGGATGCAATCTACCTCAATTTTTGACAAGCCGACTACGACAGCAGTTGAACTTCACTCTGAAATTATTAATCCATGGTAAATGGCTCATCAATTATCAGAAATCTGATGTTCAACCAACTCATGGATCTAAAGTTTCTTGGGATCCGATTCCTAACACAACAGAATTGAATTCTAGTCCCATGTAGGTCACTGGAAAAATCCAAAACTGTTTGCCAGCATCTATGCACAAACAGATCTCTGTCAATCAATGGCAAGTTCTGTTTGGCCTTGTCACATCGGCCCAAGCACTCACAACGAGGGGCAGGCTACAACTTCTTCCGACCCAGAGGTTCCTAACCTCTTTCCTGGACCATCAAGATCTCAGACTTCCATGACCACCTCGTCTCTTGAAATACCTTCACTGGTGGACAAGCAAGTCAAGTGTCTGCAGAGGAACCTTTTTGAAGGAGATGGTTTTCACCTTCACCTGTATGTGGATGCGTCCCCACAGGCTGGGGAGCACACCTTGACTCCGAGGCAGCTGCAGGGCTATGGTCAGCTGAAGAGGAGCTCCTCCAAATAAATCAACAGGAGTTTGAGGCAGTGATCTGGGCTATATCCCATTGGGCCCCTTGACTGAAAACCCAGTTTCTGATGATCAGAAGGAACAATTCGACAGTGGCCTTCTACATAAATCTCTACATAAGGGTTGACAAACTCAGTTACCCTATTGAGGTTAACATTTCAACTATTTCGTCTCACAGACAGCATAAATCTAGGCAAGACACATAACGGGACATGCCAGCCAATGCCCTAGAAAAGCCATCTAAACCATCTCCAATAGAATGGATGCTTCAACCAGAAACATTCCAGCTGGCGATAAAGCAAGGAGATTGCCTGTCAGTGGACCTGTTTGAGCCAGATTCAACAATGAAATAGGAACTTTAGTCTCCTCAGTTCCAGACCATCTAACTTTGGCGAGACCATCTCGTCAGAGAGCTGTGCTCCAGACACCAGGGTGTCTTTAAACAAGAATAAAGTAATAATGAAAACGTGGTAATGGGTTCACAGGTTTATTACTATCAACTAATTGTCTCAATAGAGGACAATATGAAGGATCAAAACCCCAATTTACGACAATGATGAATTATGTTAGAACAAATACAAAGTGTATGAGAGTAGCTAAAACAGTCAAGAACGTTGACTGAGACCAATTAACAACTAAGCAGCGGTAGAAATTGACACTAGTACTGTAGTCCTTGCCAAACTGCCCAATAGTTAAGGAATCATAAGGACTTGTAGAAATTTGCCATTATTAAGGGTTTTGCTATATGTTATCATTATAAGGACCAGTGGACCAAGACTAAGAGTTGATCCTGCTAATGCGTGAAAATCAAAGTCACAAAAATATTTTAAATACATGAATAAAATATCAAACATCTATGCAATAACATATATCAAATCAATACCTGATAAAAGTGTGGAAATAAGCTGTTAGAGAGTAAAATTTACTGGTTACCAATTCTCAAACAATGGATGTAAAGACACTGGATCACCACAACCACCTGACTTTGCCAAATGGTGATGGAAGCCGGACAATAAGAGCGAGAAGCGGTGTGGTCACTAGACCGTGACTAGATTGGTTTTACGAGCTGGTGACACCTACAGAAGATCAGACACACAGAGTGACTTCTACTGCTTTTGGTCGCACCTTATTGTCTGGCGAGAACCTGTCTTCCAGACCTCATCACCCTAGTGTGGAATCCGGTTCTAAAACTTCCAAATTGGTCAAACCTACTTCATCCTCAATCAAGACAGATTTATCCAAACCCCAACTTCTTCGAGCTTAACATATGGAGCATATCACAAACATCCTCACCAGATGAGGATACTCAGCCAGGGCTGCTGCAGCTTCCTAGCTCTTCGTAGATCCAGCCAAGGAGTGAAAACGATTGTGTCAAGATTATGACCTTTTCTTAACACAAGAATCGTTCTAAGTAAGCTGGAATATTTTTCTATGCGTGCTTACAAAATCCATAAAATCTCTTGATTTTCTCCTACCCTCACAAGTACGGAGGTGGTGCCCCACTACAGATGAATGTCCAAGAGGATGAAGAAGAAGTTCCCATGGGGCTAATTGAACAGATCACAATCTGACTCATGCAGACGGTGAGATTCAAGCAATTAGATTGAGTCAGGATCAGAAAAAAATATGTGTTTTTTAGGGTAAAAATATCATCTATACTTATCCTGAATCATATGCTATAGCACCCAGCCAGCCATCCCCACTTCCAGTATCTGTGTTTCAACTGTGAGGGTAAGTGAAATGAGAGAGTGACAGGTTTACCAGTGTGTCTGCACGTCTTAGGGTTGTGTTCGGGTGAGATTTTTTTTTTTTCTGTTCTTGGGAACACATCACAGAAGTCCCCACTACCTTTTCGGAATGAGATGAGATAAGCAATTAGTATGAGTCAGGAGTTATCTGCTTTTTAGAGGTCACTGATTAGGATTGTTACAACACCTTAATTGTTGTCTTGAGTTACATGAAACTTCAAGTCATGGCTGCTGGCTGAACACCACTACCCCACCTCACAGTTGTGTGCTTGTCAGTAGTCCTCACTGCTGCCTGAACACCACTACCCCACCTCACAGTTGTGTGCTTGTCAGTAGTCCTCACTGCTGCCTGAACACCACTACCCCACCTCACAGTTGTGTGCTTGTCAGTAGTCCTCACTGCTGGTCTGAACACCACTACCCCACCTCACAGTTGTGTGCTTGTCAGTAGTCCTCACTGCTGGCCTGAACACCACTACCCCACCTCACAGTTGTGTGCTTGTCAGTAGTCCTCACTGCTGCCTGAACACCACTACCCCACCTCACAGTTGTGTGCTTGTCAGTAGTCCTCACTGCTGCCTGAACACCACTACCCAACCTCACAGTTGTGTGCTTGTCAGTAGTCCTCACTGCTGCCTGAACACCACTACCCCACCTCACAGTTGTGTGCTTGTCAGTAGTCCTCACTGCTGCCTGAACACCACTACCCCACCTCACAGTTGTGTGCTTGTCAGTAGTCCTCACTGCTGCCTGAACACCACTACCCCACCTCACAGTTGTGTGCTTGTCAGTAGTCCTCACTGCTGCCTGAACACCACTACCCCACCTCATAGTTGTGTGCTTGTCAGTAGTCCTCACTGCTGGTCTGAACACCACTACCCCACCTCACAGTTGTGTGCTTGTCAGTAGTCCTCACTGCTGCCTGAACACCACTACCCCACCTCACAGTTGTGTGCTTGTCAGTAGTCCTCACTGCTGCCTGAACACCACTACCCCACCTCACAGTTGTGTGCTTGTCAGTAGTCCTCACTGCTGGTCTGAACACCACTACCCCACCTCACAGTTGTGTGCTTGTCAGTGGTCCTCACTGCTGCCTGAACACCACTACCCGACCTCATAGTTGTGTGCTTGTCAGTAGTCCTCACTGCTGCCTGAACACCACTACCCCACCTCACAGTTGTGCGCTTGTCAGTAGTCCTCACTGCTGCCTGAACACCACTACCCCACCTCACAGTTGTGTGCTTGTCAGTAGTCCTCACTGCTGCCTGAACACCACTACCCCACCTCATAGTTGTGTGCTTGTCAGTAGTCCTCACTGCTGGTCTGAACACCACTACCCCACCTCACAGTTGTGTGCTTGTCAGTAGTCCTCTCTGCTGCCTGAACACCACTACCCCACCTCACAGTTGTGTGCTTGTCAGTAGTCCTCACTGCTGCCTGAACACCACTACCCCACCTCACAGTTGTGTGCTTGTCAGTAGTCCTCACTGCTGGTCTGAACACCACTACCCCACCTCACAGTTGTGTGCTTGTCAGTGGTCCTCACTGCTGCCTGAACACCACTACCCGACCTCATAGTTGTGTGCTTGTCAGTAGTCCTCACTGCTGGTCTGAACACCACTACCCCACCTCACAGTTGTGTGCTTGTCAGTAGTCCTCACTGCTGCCTGAACACCACTACCCCACCTCACAGTTGTGTGCTTGTCAGTAGTCCTCACAGCTGCCTGAACACCACTACCCCACCTCACAGTTGTGTGCTTGTCAGTAGTCCTCACTGCTGCCTGAACGCCACTACCCCACCTCACAGTTGTGTGCTTGTCAGTAGTCCTCACAGCTGCCTGAACACCACTACCCCACCTCACAGTTGTGTGCTTGTCAGTAGTCCTCACTGCTGCCTGAACACCACTACCCCACCTCACAGTTGTGTGCTTGTCAGTAGTCCTCACAGCTGCCTGAACACCATTACCCCACCTCACAGTTGTGTGCTTGTCAGTAGTCATAGCTAGAAATCAAGAAATTATTTGAGATTTAAGTTACAAGCAGTGAACAAAATGCCTTGTGGTTTGCAGATGCATGACATCTTTGAGCTCCTGCCATTTGATAATCCTGATGGCGGAGTGTGGAAGCAGGGCTGGGACATCAGCTATGATGCCAATCAGTGGTCACCTACCAACCAGCTGCAGGTGTTCGTCGTCCCCCACTCACACTGTGACCCAGGTACATTCCCCTAAAGTCACTGTAAACTCTCCATATACTACTTAACTTCTACTCTCTGTGGACTATAACTCTGGTCTCTACACCAGGCTGCATATACACCAACACACTCCACTTCCCTCTCTGTACACTACACATACCCAAAACACCAACACACTCCACTTCCCTCTCTATACACTACACATACCCCAAACACCAACACACTCCACTTCCCTCTCTATACACTACACATACCCAAAACACCAACACACTCTAGTTCCCTCTCTGTACACTACACATACCCCATACACCAACACGCTCCAGTTCCCTCTCTCTACACTACACATACCCAAAACACCAACACACTCCAGTTCCCTCTCTCTACACTACACATACCCCGTACACCTACACACTCCACTTCCCTCTCTCTACACTACACATACCCAAAACACCAACACACTCCACTTCCCTCTCTATACACTACACATACCCCATACACCAACACACTCCACTTCCCTCTCTGTACACTACACATACCCCAAACACCAACACACTCCACTTCCCTCTCTATACACTACACATACCCCATACACCAACACACTCCAGTTCCCTCTCTCTACACAACACATACCCCGTACACCAACACACTCCACTTCCCTCTCTATACACTACTCATACCCCATACACCAACACACTCTAGTTCCCTCTCTCTACACTACACATACCCCAAACACCAACATACTCCAGTTCCATCTCTGTACACTACACATACCCAAAACACCAACACACTCTAGTTCCCTCTCTCTACACAACACATACCCCATACACCAACACACTCCAGTTCCCTCTCTATACACTACACATACCCCATACACCAACACGCTCCAGTTCCCTCTCTCTACACTACACATACCCCATACACCAACGCGCTCCAGTTCCCTCTCTCTACACTACACATACCCCGTACACCAACACACTCCAGTTCCCTCTCTCAACACTACACATACCCCGTACACCAACACACTCCACTTCCCTCTCTATACACTACACATACCCCATACACCAACACACTCCAGTTCCCTCTCTGTACACTACACATACCCAAAACACCAACACACTCCACTTCCCTCTCTCTACACTACACATACCTCGTACACCAACACACTCCAGTTCCCTCTCTATACACTACACATACCCTATACACCAACACACTCCACTTCCCTCTCTATACACTACACATACCCAAAACACCAACACACTCTAGTTCCCCTCTCTATACACTACACATACCCCATACACCAACACACTCCACTTCCCTCTCTATACACTACACATACCCAAAACACCAACACACTCTAGTTCCCTCTCTATACACTACACATACCCCATACACCAACACACTCTAGTTCCCTCTCTTTACACTACACATACCCAAAACACCAACACACTCCACTTCCCTCTCTATACACTACACATACCCCATACACCAACACACTCCACTTCCCTCTCTGTACACTACTCATACCCAATACACCAACACACTCCAGTTCCCTCTCTGTACACTACTCATACCCAATACACCAACACACTCCAGTTCCCTCTCTATACACTACACATACCCCATACACCAACACACTCCACTTCCCTCTCTGTACTCTACTCATACGCAATACACCAACACACCCAACTTCCCTCTCTATACACTACACATACCCCATACACCAACACACTCCACTTCCCTCTCTATACACTACACATACCCCATACACCAACACACTCTAGTTCCCTCTCTATACACTACTCATACCCCATACACCAACACACTCCACTTCCCTCTCTGTACACTACACATACCCCATACACCAACACACTCCAGTTCCCTCTCTATACACTACACATACCCCATACACCAACACACTCCAGTTCCCTCTCTATACACTACACATACCCCATACACCAACACACTCCAGTTCCTTCTCTATACACTACACATACCCCACACACGAACACACTCCAGTTCCCTCTCTATACACTACACATACCCCATACACCAACACACCCCACTTTCCTCTCTGTACACTACTCATACCCCATACACCAACACACTCCACTTCCCTCTCTATACACTACTTGTACCCCATACACCAACACACTCCACTTCCCTCTCTATAGACTACACATACCCCGTACACCAACACACTCTAGTTCCCTCTCTGTACACTACACATACCCCATACACCAACACACTCCACTTCCCTCTCTATACACTACACATACCCCATACACCAACACACTCCACTTCCCTCTCTATACACTACACATACCCCATACACCAACACACTCCAGTTCCTTCTCTATACACTACACATACCCCACACACGAACACACTCCAGTTCCCTCTCTATACACTACACATACCCCATACACCAACACACTCCAGTTCCCTCTCTGTACACTACACATACCCAAAACACCAACACACTCCACTTCCCTCTCTCTACACTACACATACCTCGTACACCAACACACTCCAGTTCCCTCTCTATACACTACACATACCCAAAACACCAACACACTCCACTTCCCTCTCTGTACACTACACATACCCCATACACCAACACACTCCAGTTCCCTCTGTCTACAGTACACATACCCAAAACACCAACACACTCCAGTTCCCTCTCTATACACTACACATACCCTATACACCAACACACTCCACTTCCCTCTCTATACACTACACATACCCCAAACACCAACATACTCCAGTTCCATCTCTGTACACTACTCATACCCATACACCAACACACTCCACTTCCCTCTCTATACACTACACATACCCCAAACACCAACACAATCCACTTCCCCTCTCTATACACTACACATACCCCATACACCAACACACTCCAGTTCCCTCTCTCTACACTAAACATACCCCATACACCAACACACTCCAGTTCCCTCTCTGTACACTACACATACCCAAAACACCAACACACTCCACTTCCCTCTCTATACACTACACATACCCTATACACCAACACACTCCACTTCCCTCTCTATACACTACACATACCCCATACACCAACACACTCCAGTTCCCCTCTCTATACACTACACATACCCCATACACCAACACACCCAACTTCCCTCTCTATACACTACACATACCCCATACACCAGCACACTCCAGTTCCCTCTCTCTACACAACACATACCCCGTACACCAGTTCCCTCTCTATACACTACACATACCCAAAACACCAACACGCTCCAGTTCCCTCTCTGTACACTACACATACCCCAAACACCAACACACTCCACTTCCCTCTCTATACACTACTTGTACCCCATACACCAACACACTCCACTTCCCTCTCTATAGACTACACATACCCCGTACACCAACACACTCCACTTCCCTCTCTATACACTACACATACCCCATACACCAACACACTCCAGTTCCTTCTCTATACACTACACATACCCCACACACGAACACACTCCAGTTCCCTCTCTATACACTACACATACCCCATACACCAACACACTCCAGTTCCCTCTCTGTACACTACACATACCCAAAACACCAACACACTCCACTTCCCTCTCTCTACACTACACATACCTCGTACACCAACACACTCCAGTTCCCTCTCTATACACTACACATACCCAAAACACCAACACACTCCACTTCCCTCTCTGTACACTACACATACCCCATACACCAACACACTCCAGTTCCCTCTGTCTACAGTACACATACCCAAAACACCAACACACTCCAGTTCCCTCTCTATACACTACACATACCCTATACACCAACACACTCCACTTCCCTCTCTATACACTACACATACCCCAAACACCAACATACTCCAGTTCCATCTCTGTACACTACTCATACCCCATACACCAACACACTCCACTTCCCTCTCTATACACTACACATACCCCATACACCAACACAATCCACTTCCCCTCTCTATACACTACACATACCCCATACACCAACACACTCCAGTTCCCTCTCTCTACACTAAACATACCCCATACACCAACACACTCCAGTTCCCTCTCTGTACACTACACATACCCAAAACACCAACACACTCCACTTCCCTCTCTATACACTACACATACCCTATACACCAACACACTCCACTTCCCTCTCTATACACTACACATACCCCATACACCAACACACTCCAGTTCCCCTCTCTATACACTACACATACCCCATACACCAACACACCCAACTTCCCTCTCTATACACTACACATACCCCATACACCAGCACACTCCAGTTCCCTCTCTCTACACAACACATACCCCGTACACCAGTTCCCTCTCTATACACTACACATACCCAAAACACCAACACGCTCCAGTTCCCTCTCTGTACACTACACATACCCCAAACACCAACACACTCCACTTCCTTCTCTATACACTACACATACCCAAAACACCAACACACTCTAGTTCCCTCTCTATACACTACACATACCCCATACACCAACACACTCTAGTTCCCTCTCTATACACTACACATACCCAAAACACCAACACACTCCACTTCCCTCTCTGTACACTACTCATACCCAATACACCAACACACTCCAGTTCCCTCTCTGTACACTACTCATACCCAATACACCAACACACTCCAGTTCCCTCTCTATACACTACACATACCCCATACACCAACACAACCCACTTCCCTCTCTATACACTACACATACCCCATACACCAACACACTCTAGTTCCCTCTCTGTACACTACTCATACCCCATACACCAACACACTCCACTTCCCTCTCTGTACACTACACATACCCCATACACCAACACACTCCAGTTCCCTCTCTATACACTACACATACCCCATACACCAACACACTCCACTTCCCTCTCTATACACTACACATACCCCATACACCAACACACTCCAGTTCCTTCTCTATACACTACACATACCCCACACACGAACACACTCCAGTTCCCTCTCTATACACTACACATACCCCATACACCAACACACCCCACTTTCCTCTCTGTACACTACTCATACCCCATACACCAACACACTCCACTTCCCTCTCTATACACTACTTGTACCCCATACACCAACACACTCCACTTCCCTCTCTATAGACTACACATACCCCATACACCAACACACTCTAGTTCCCTCTCTGTACACTACACATACCCCATACACCAACACACTCCACTTCCCTCTCTATACACTACACATACCCCATACACCAACACACTCCACTTCCCTCTCTATACACTACACATACCCTATACACCAACACACTCCACTTCCCTCTCTATACACTACACATACCCCATACACCAACACACTCCAGTTCCCCTCTCTATACACTACACATACCCCATACACCAACACACCCAACTTCCCTCTCTATACACTACACATACCCCATACACCAACACACTCCACTTCCCTCTCTCTACACAACACATACCCCGTACACCAGTTCCCTCTCTATACACTACACATACCCAAAACACCAACACGCTCCAGTTCCCTCTCTGTACACTACACATACCCCAAACACCAACACACTCCACTTCCCTCTCTATACACTACACATACCCAATACACCAACACACTCCAGTTCCCTCTGTCTACAGTACACATACCCAAAACACCAACACACTCCAGTTCCCTCTCTATACACTACACATACCCCATACACCAACACACTCCACTTCCCTCTCTGTACACTACACATACCCCATACACCAACACACTCCAGTTCCCTCTGTCTACAGTACACATACCCAAAACACCAACACGCTCCAGTTCCCTCTCTATACACTACACATACCCAATACACCAACACACTCCACTTCCCTCTCTGTACACTACACATACCCCATACACCAACACACTCCAGTTCCCTCTCTCTACACTACACATACCCCATACACCAACACACTCCACTTCCCTCTCTGTACACTACACATACCCCATACACCAACACACTCCACTTCCCTCTCTGTACACTACACATACCCCATACACCAACACACTCCACTTCCCTCTCTGTACACTACTCATACCCAATACACCAACACACTCCAGTTCCCTCTCTGTACTCTACTCATACGCAATACACCAACACACCCAACTTCCCTCTCTATACGCTACTCATACCCCATACACCAAAACAGTCTAGTTCCCTCTCTATACACTACTCATACCCCATACACCAAAACAGTCTAGTTCCCTCTCTGTACACTACACATACCCAAAACACCAACACACTCTAGTTCCCCTCTCTATACACTACACATACCCCATACACCAACACACTCCACTTCCCTCTCTATACACTACACATACCCAAAACACCAACACACTCTAGTTCCCCTCTCTATACACTACACATACCCCATACACCAACACACTCCACTTCCCTCTCTATACACTACACATACCCAATACACCAACACACTCCAGTTCCCTCTCTGTACACTACACATACCCAATACACCAACACACTCCAGTTCCCTCTCTGTACACTACTCATACCCCATACACCAACACACTCCACTTCCCTCTCTGTACACTACACATACCCCATACACCAACACACTCCAGTTCCCTCTCTATACACTACACATACCCCATACACCAACACACTCCAGTTCCTTCTCTATACACTACACATACCCCACACACGAACACACTCCAGTTCCCTCTCTATACACTACACATACCCCATACACCAACACACCCCACTTTCCTCTCTGTACACTACTCATACCCCATACACCAACACACTCCACTTCCCTCTCTATACACTACTTGTACCCCATACACCAACACACTCCACTTCCCTCTCTATAGACTACACATACCCCATACACCAACACACTCTAGTTCCCTCTCTGTACACTACACATACCCCATACACCAACACACTCCACTTCCCTCTCTATACACTACACATACCCCATACACCAACACACTCCACTTCCCTCTCTATACACTACACATACCCCATACACCAACACAACCCACTTCCCTCTCTATACACTACACATACCCCATACACCAACACACTCCAGTTCCTTCTCTATACACTACACATACCCCACACACGAACACACTCCAGTTCCCTCTCTATACACTACACATACCCCATACACCAACACACCCCACTTCCCTCTCTGTACACTACTCATACCCCATACACCAACACACTCCACTTCACTCTCTATACACTACACATACCCCATACACCAACACACTCTAGTTCCCTCTCTGTACACTACACATACCCAATACACCAACACACTCCACTTCCCTCTCTATACACTACACATACCCCATACACCAACACACCCCACTTTCCTCTCTGTACACTACTCATACCCCATACACCAACACACTCCACTTCCCTCTCTATACACTACTTGTACCCCATACACCAACACACTCCACTTCCCTCTCTATAGACTACACATACCCCATACACCAACACACTCTAGTTCCCTCTCTGTACACTACACATACCCCGTACACCAACACACTCCACTTCCCTCTCTATACACTACACATACCCCATACACCAACACACTCCACTTCCCTCTCTATACACTACACATACCCCATACACCAACACACCCCACTTCCCTCTCTATACACTACACATACCCCATACACCAACACACTCCAGTTCCTTCTCTATACACTACACATACCCCACACACGAACACACTCCAGTTCCCTCTCTATACACTACACATACCCCATACACCAACACACCCCACTTCCCTCTCTGTACACTACTCATACCCCATACACCAACACACTCCACTTCCCTCTCTATACACTACACATACCCCATACACCAACACACTCTAGTTCCCTCTCTGTACACTACACATACCCAATACACCAACACACTCCACTTCCCTCTCTATACACTACACATACCCCATACACCAACACACTCTAGTTCCCTCTCTGTACACTACACATACCCAAAACACCAACACACTCCACTTCCCTCTCTATACACTACACATACCCCATACACCAACACACTCCAGTTCCCTCTCTATACACTACACATACCCCACACACCAACACACTCCAGTTCCCTCTCTCTACACTACACATACCCAAAACACCAACACACTCTAGTTCCCTCTCTATACACTACACATACCCAAAACACCAACACACTCTAGTTTCCTCTCTATACACTACACATACCCCATACACCTACACACTCCAGTTCCCTCTCTCTACACTACACATACCCCAAACACCAACACACTCCAGTTCCCTCTCTGTACACTACACATACCCCATACACCAACACATTCCACTTCCCTCTCTCTACACTACATGTACCCCATACACCAACAGAAAAGGAACTCAGCGCTATTGTTATTTTCAAAATGTTTTAGTATGTAATGTTTAAAACTCAATTAAAAACTGAAGAATTTATAATATTGTTTTCTGAAAGGAGATGCTCATCGCATACTCTTAACATTGAGCAGGGTAGATACATGTGAGTGAGTGAGTGAGTTTGGTTTTACGCCGCTTATAGCAATATTCCAGCAATATCACGGCGTTGAAAACCAGAAATGGGCTTCACACATTGTACCCATGTCGGGATTTGGACCCAGGTCCTCGGGGTGACGAGCAAACGCTTTAACCACTAGGCTACCCGACCACCCCTTAGGGTAGATACACACTGATATTAATAGAAAATAGAGTTTGTAAACTGTGCAATACGCTGGAAGTAGTAGATGTGCACCATCTTTTCTTTGTATGTCTGGTATAGGAGCATATGTGTATTGAGTATTTATCTCCATACATGTACCAGCCACCAAACATTACCATCATTGTCTTAAAGCATGTGACATCATGTGTATTTCATTCAGTGAATTATTGAAAATTGTTTGTTAAAGATTAATTGATAATATGTACATTCCACATTTTTAAACTTATGGTGTCTCACACTGTGTATTTCTTTCTTCTTAGATCCTATGTGGAAACATGCTTGATCCATGTTTCCAGCTTCTAAATCACAATCCTACACATGTACGCTGTGCCAACACACATTCTCTACTTCAGACCCCTGTACGCTGTGTTGCAGTGTTCTTTGACTTCCAATAGCGCTGAGTGTCATAAATTTCTTAAATTTCTGCTTTCCTCATTTACCTTCAAAAGTGTCACAAATCAAGTCAGCTATGAATTCAACTGTCAAGTCTCGTGCTCTTGATGCTTCCTGGGACTCCCAGGTGCCTGTCTTATCTGTTGCCGACGATGTGTTTACAAACTGAATGATTTTGAATATAAATAGAAACTCTCACCAGTGACTCACTCAGCAGGCCTGGGAGTTTTATATTTTTATCAACTCCTGCTATGTTTCATATCAAAAGACAGACTATTCTATTTGTCAGCCCTGGTATAACTTCACATAATTGGATTGTTAGTCAGGACCAGCCCTCTATCGATGAAGATATTTTGAATGTACAGAATTTGCCTCTAGGCCTCTATACGTTTGGCAAACCAAATCAGTAAATATTAGTGAGGCCAAAGTCTATATTATGCCCTATACTGGTTTTGGGGTCTTGTCTGTCTATGATAACTTCAACAGATACAATTCAGTTGAATCTATAAATATGTCATCTATACAATTCAGTTGAATCTATAGATATGTCATGTATACAATTCAGTTGAATCTATAGATATGTCATCTATACAATTCAGTTGAATCTATAGATATGTCATCTATACAATTCAGTTGAATCTATAGATATGTCATGTATACAATTCAGTTGAATCTATAGATATGTCATGTATACAATTCAGTTGAATCTATAGATATGTCATCTATACAATTCAGTTGAATCTATAGATATGTCATCTATACAATTCAGTTGAATCTATAGATATGTCATCTATACAATTCAGTTGAATCTATAGATATGTCATGTATACAATTCAGTTGAATCTATAGATATGTCATCTATACAATTCAGTTGAATCTATAGATATGTCATGTATTCAATTCAGTTGAATCTATAGATATGTCATCTATACATGCTATACAATTCAGTTGAATCTATAGATATGTCATCTATACAATTCAGTTGAATCTATAGATATGTCATCTATACAATTCAGTTGAATCTATAGATATGTCATCTATACATGCTATACAATTCAGTTGAATCTATAGATATGTCATCTATACAATTCAGTTGAATCTATAGATATGTCATGTATACAATTCAGTTGAATCTATAGATATGTCATGTATACAATTCAGTTGAATCTATAGATATGTCATCTATACAATTCAGTTGAATCTATAGATATGTCATGTATTCAATTCAGTTGAATCTATAGATATGTCATCTATACATGCTATACAATTCAGTTGAATCTATAGATATGTCATCTATACAATTCAGTTGAATCTATAGATATGTCATCTATACATGCTATACAATTCAGTTGAATCTATAGATATGCCATCTATACATGCTATACAATTCAGTTGAATCTATAGATATGTCATCTATACATGCTATGCAATTCAGTTGAATCTATAGATATGTCATCTATACAATTCAGTTGAATCTATAGATATGTCATCTATACATGCTATACAATTCAGTTGAATCTATAGATATGACATCTATACATGCTATACAATTCAGTTGAATCTATAGATATGACATCTTTTCATGCTATACAATTCAGTTGAATCTATAGATATGACATCTTTACATGGTATACAATTCAGTTGAATCTATAGATATGTCATCTATACATGCTATACAATTCAGTTGAATCTATAGATATGTCATCTATACAATTCAGTTGAATCTATAGATATGACATCTATACATGCTATACAATTCAGTTGAATCTATAGATATGACATCTATACATGCTATACAATTCAGTTGAATCTATAGATATGCCATCTATACATGCTATACAATTCAGTTGAATCTATAGATATGTCATCTATACATGCTATACAATTCAATTGAATCTATAGATATGACATCTATACATGCTATACAATTCAGTTGAATCTATAGATGTGTCATCTATACATGCTATACAATTCAGTTGAATCTATAGATATGTCATCTATACAATTCAGTTGAATCTATAGATATGACATCTATACAATTCAGTTGAATCTATAGATATGACATCTATACATGCTATACAATTCAGTTGAATCTATAGATATGCCATCTATACATGCTATACAATTCAGTTGAATCTATAGATATGTCATCTATACATGCTATACAATTCAATTGAATCTATAGATGTGTGATCTATACATGCTATACAATTCAGTTGAATCTATAGATATGCCATCTATACATGCTATACAATTCAGTTGAATCTATAGATATGTCATCTATACATGCTATACAATTCAGTTGAATCTATAGATATGTCATCTATACATGCTATACAATTCAGTTGAATCTATAGATATGCCATCTATACATGCTATACAATTCAGTTGAATCTATAGATATGTCGTCTATACATGCTATACAATTCAGTTGAATCTATAGATATGTCATCTATACAATTCAGTTGAATCTATAGATATGACATCTATACAATTCAGTTGAATCTATAGATATGACATCTATACATGCTATACAATTCAGTTGAATCTATAGATATGACATCTATACATGCTATACAATTCAGTTGAATCTATAGATATGCCATCTATACATGCTATACAATTCAGTTGAATCTATAGATATGTCATCTATACATGCTATACAATTCAATTGAATCTATAGATGTGTCATCTATACATGCTATACAATTCAGTTGAATCTATAGATGTGTCATCTATACATGCTATACAATTCAGTTGAATCTATAGATATGTCATCTATACATGCTATACAATTCAGTTGAATCTATAGATATGCCATCTATACATGCTATACAATTCAGTTGAATCTATAGATGTGTCATCTATACATGCTATACAATTCAATTGAATCTAAAGATGTGTCATCTATACATGCTATACAATTCAGTTGAATCTATAGATATGCCATCTATACATGCTATACAATTCAGTTGAATCTATAGATATGTCGTCTATACATGCTATACAATTCAGTTGAATCTATAGATATGTCATCTATACAATTCAGTTGAATCTATAGATATGACATCTATACAATTCAGTTGAATCTATAGATATGACATCTATACATGCTATACAATTCAGTTGAATCTATAGATATGCCATCTATACATGCTATACAATTCAGTTGAATCTATAGATATGCCATCTATACATGCTATACAATTCAGTTGAATCTATAGATATGTCATCTATACATGCTATACAATTCAATTGAATCTATAGATGTGTCATCTATACATGCTATACAATTCAGTTGAATCTATAGATATGCCATCTATACATGCTATACAATTCAGTTGAATCTATAGATGTGTCATCTATACATGCTATACAATTCAGTTGAATCTATAGATATGTCATCTATACATGCTATACAATTCAGTTGAATCTATAGATATGTCATCTATACATGCTATACAATTCAGTTGAATCTATAGATATGTCATCTATACATGCTATACAATTCAGTTGAATCTATAGATATGACATCTATACATGCTATACAATTCAGTTGAATCTATAGATATGTCGTCTATACATGCTATACAATTCAGTTGAATCTATAGATATGTCATCTATACAATTCAGTTGAATCTAAAGATATGACATCCATCCACAAGAATACAGAGTTGACTTTATTTCCTTCAAAAGCACTTCTAGTTTTGTCTCTCTCTTCAAAGTGTTGGACATGTCTTTTTTGATAAACCAATGAACTTTTCTGCATTTTATAATGTACACACACACACTCACACTCACACACACTCACACTCACACACACACACACACACACACACACACACACACACACACACACACACTAACACACACTAACACACACTAACACACACACACTAACACACATACTAACACACACACTAATACTATAACTTGCATCTGTCCAACCATATCCCACTGCAAGCACTAAAGGCTGTGCAATCTGTGTGTCCAGGGTGGATCAAGACCTTTGACGACTACTACCGGTCACAGACCAAGCCAATCTTGGACAACATGGTCACAAAGCTTGAGGAAGACAAGAACCACAAGTTCATCTATGCTGAGATTTCCTTCTTTTCTCACTGGTGGGATGAGATTGATGACAGCATCAAGAAGAGAGTCAAGGTGTAAGTACGCTCATGTTGCATCAATGAAGGAGGCCAGGGGTACCTACCCTCACTGTCCATCCAGGATAGAGTATGTACTCCCATGTTGCATCAATGTTATCAATATTGGTATTTTGCTGAAATTAGTCTCAGAATAACTATACAAGTTATGTGCTCTATAATACTCTTACAGCCAGTCAACTTTCCCATCTTAAGGGTCACTGGTCTAGGATTGTTTGTTACCTTTGTTTTTTCTCCTTGGCTACCCGGAGGATATCCCAGAAGTCTTGACTAGAAAGCGAATTTGTCACTTTTATTGATAGTATATGGGCATTTCGTCACATTGATCAACAAAATGAAATACAGTTCTGTCTTGGAAATAATGAGGAAATGTAGGTATCTTTTGGGGTAGCATCAGTAATGGTAGGGTGCAATTTTCGTTTACACTATTTTGACTTGTGACACAAACTAAATATTTCACCTGAGCATTATCTTGTATATTTGTTTTGTCAGTGCGTAAAATGACTAAAATTTTCACTTGGGCGATTAAATGCCTAAGTATTCAGTTACTTTACAATTTGACTGATAAATCTGTCCATTTATTTTATCATGATAATGAATTCCAAACATTTTGATGTTTAATTTGATCACCCTGTGACTGAAAATGATAGGCAAAAAAGTTTAATCAATCTGTTTTTTATTAAACAGATTGACTTATGTCAACAAATGTTTCTGTCAGTTTGTGAAATGATTGAAATATTTAGACATTTTATAAATTGTCTGAGTGAATCACATTTTACACATTGACTGTAACATATACACGCCCACAAATGAAAAGGCTTGTGAAAACAATGAGTTAGTGTTGTCTATCTCGCATGGAAGAACTTCCAAGTGAAATCATAGAGGGACAAGAATGATTATGCTCAATGCTAAAGCAAATGAATGAAAACAACATGCAATTATCATAACTAAAACCAACCAAAGTTATATGTATTACATTAGGCAGTTCCCTTGTTCGAGGAATGTATCCGTCATTATCCACATAAAGGAACAATATCTCAACTGATCACCTAAGTTTGTTTCAGGTGTTCACATAAGTGTCTTGTCTCATTGGTCAGCTGAGATAGCAAATGTCACAACTAATCTCATGATGTCCACGGTTCTAGGAAAACATTCATGGAGTTAGATAACAAAGAGCAATCAATCAACATATTATTGGTAATCCTTTGAACAAAGTATGTTGTTTTTACATTGGCATGTCATGCCCAGATATGTGTGTATTCCGTCTGCTTTAGTAAACCTACACATGTAAACACTTACTTTTGACAAGTCCACTTTGCAAGACAACAGTGATTAATCAATCAACATACTTTCTGTTAATCCTTTTGAATGGGTGTTTTTTTGTTACTCAGCTGATCACTCCTCTTGTTGCGCTGTCACGTGCATATTACATAACATACATTTCACTCCACTTCAGACCTGGATTTAGTATGAATAATTTCCCCAGCAACAAGAAATGCCAATTGGGAACCTTTGCCAGATAATCTGAGTGGTGCTACCACTAATTATATCTGTAGTAAAGTCATTAAATTAGCATCAAGTGAATGATGACAAATACACAGGTGAGGGGGTATACCAGAAAACATGGATGACGACAAGGAAGTAGTTTGTATTATCCACGCAATCTGAAATCCGAAAAAGCTTTTGCTGCATGGATATTTTTGTTATTAAACTATAAGCATCAGGGGTATTTCCAAATAACAACATCCGATGAGCTTCCGTTCTTTTTTTCTGTTTGTTCAGGTTAAATAAATAAATAACATGCGCCCTTTGTAATATCGAAATCTTCATATATCACGGGTAACCAATCAGTGTTCAGAGATGTGTGTAGATATTGCCTCTAAGTTTATTTACTCTGTCCTTACAGACAGTAGCCCAGTCTCTTGTCATGCTCAGTTACATTAGCAAGCAAATCAATACATAATCTCTAAAGTGGGTTCTCAATTGCTTCAAAATTGTGGGTGACCTTCATTCAAGGTCAAGGTCACAAGAGGTCACATGACACAATTTCATAAGATTTCAGATTACTTTATGAAAGTATTATATTTGGTGTGTATGCTGATTAGTCCTTTGTAATGTTCTTGTAAAGCTCGCAAGTGATATTGAAAGTCAAATTTACTTCAAGGTCATACGTTTAAAAATGTATTATGTTCATAATAACTAAAATAATGCTCATGGTTGTGTGATGAAATTTGTAACATTATCTTTAGGGTTGGGCATTTGAGTGATCAGGTTTTCGGCAACATTCATTGAAGGGCAAAGTTACTGGAATGGTCATTGTTAAGGTAGTTCTGCTCCTTAGTGTTCGGAACCAACCGACGTGTTTGTAAGAGCACATGCCATGTTTTCAATGAGACATAATTAACCTTGTTCAGACATAGAGAACAAACAATTTAGGATTAAAGCACATTTTTAGGATAACCTGTTTGATAAGATGCTAAATTCAAACAAAATATCTTACACATTTTGAAATTACTCCAATAACTAACATTAAGTTACATGGAGGCATGGGACTTTCTTTTGGTACAAAATCACTTAAGTTAATGCATATGCAAAAGAGTACAACATAACCTAGCTAGTAATGAAACCCCTGTAATTGTATTAACTGTAAATAAATAAGAATGATGACGTGAAACATTTAGAATTAATTATGTGAATGACATTGGCCTTGCAAACTAGAGTTATTTAACGTCATCTGCAGGTAAGATAGATAATGACTTCTCTTATGTTTACTTTTAGGCAGCCAAGTGGTGAGCTGTAGATAAATTGAGGCTGCCAATCCTAGATTAAGGTCACTTTGACGACTTTACTGTAGATGTCTGGGGACTTCGTGCTTTAATGTTGTCATGCACTAGACAAGGGTTTTCCCAGATTAAACTGGCAGTGCTTATGACTTTGTTGTTAAGGTAACTACAGGCATGAGACTTCCTCTTGTAAGAAATATAATTAAACTGGAAGTGATTATTTTAGGCAGCTAGATTCACAGGACTAGTTGTACTGTAGCATTGGGTATCAAAGATGAATATAGATGGTTATTAGTGTGGTCAGCTGTCGCCTGATTGGCTCATGATGATGGGAATTTTTTCAGTCATTCAGGAAAAGTTGGGATGGGGATGCTTCTGTTTTTGAAAGTAATGCAAACACGTTTCTGGAAGGTACTAAATACCGTATTCGACGTAATAAGCGCCCCACTCTAATAAGCGCCCACGGCGATATTTGCTAATATATTGGCTAGTGAACAATCCCAACCAGCACCCCTTCTGATTGATCAATGTACACAAGACTTATTTATTCGTGCATAATACGCACTCGTGTGTTATATCACCCTTAATTATGGGCAATTAAATTCTTGAAAAATATATCTATCGTATGTAAACATTTCAGGCTGTTAGCATAAATCACAAAATTTACGATCTTTCAACTAAAAATAATATTCTAATAAGCGCCCCCTATTTCTAATTTTGAGAGCGCCCTGGGCGCTTATTAGGAATACGGTAAATGTCATTTTTAACCTAAATTGTAAGTTTGTTATTATATGTACATTTATTCCAGCCTGGTAGACAATGGTCAGCTGGAGATTGTGACAGGAGGGTGGGTTATGACGGATGAAGCCAACGCCCACTACTTCGCCATGATAGACCAGCTGCTGGAGGGCCATCAGTGGCTGGCTGGAACACTAGGTCAGTGAATCACCTTCTTCTCTGAAAGCACACCACTGATGCAGCTAAACTTAATTTGCTTATTTGCATGAACGATGACACCCCAATTTGTTTGAGACCTCCTGATCCACACGTTCAGAGAGCTCATCCTTTGTGTACAAGATAATGGTTAGAAGAAGGCTCAAGGCATCATGAAAGGCACCTAACTTCAAGCGACACAGACAATGTTGCAAAAAACAAAAGTATTATTTCTTATTCTTATCCTGACACAACACATTGCAATTGCCAAAAGTCATAGTTTGCGAAAGGTTGTTCTGATGCTTTGTGAAACAGTAGCAAGCAGAGAAGATTGTTGTCTCTCAAGGATTTACATCTAACCATCAGCTATGGGGATTTCATGATGTCACTTGACTTCAAGAGCACCAGCGCTTCAGTATGTTCCTGTAGGGAGACATTTCCAATGGCAGTTCCTTGCCCCGTGGTCATTTACATGGATGACCACTCCAGTAGTTGCACTCTAACTCAGCAGGGGTTCAGCTTCCACTCCTACACAGACGATTGTTTCTTCAATGACCAGGATCCCTAGGTCCAACAACAACACATCCCTTTCTCCAGGTGTCTGCTGCCCCAGTCATTGTCCTGTTTACTACAAGATAAAACAACCAACTTTCAGTCTTCGTGTCAAATCCTGCCTTCCCACTGCCTGAAAATCCATCTGCAACCAGACAGCATCTTCACTAATTACATTCTGAGACATCTATCTGTGGATGATGTAGAGGGATTCTATCAGTTTGGGTGGGTGTCAAGCTGTGTGCTGTGTTGGCAACCAAGGATAGCAGGCTCCCCGGATGTAGAAGAGGCACGTTTTTGGATCTGTGTTGTATGATCGAAATGAAGACGAAAATTGCAATGTGTTGTGTCAGGTATACAAAGTCATGAATATTCAAATGCAAGTTAGTTTTTATTTTTCCCTAGAACTCAGCACAAATGTTTGTCGCCATAATAAGGTTGAAGTGTTATAAAATCAATGAACTAAATTAATTACATTAAGTAATACGTTACCACTGTTATACCGAGGCTGTTGTCTCCCACAACTGCTGCTATAGCGAAATCTACCACAGAGATCTCAATTACCTCATGCAGCACGTGCGTAGCCACCTAGCTGCCATGTGACACCCTTCACTCTTGTCTCCTTCGTCTGCTTAGCAAGACGTGTTTTCTCCTGCTGAAGCGTTCCTTGAAGATTTGGTGATATTTATTATCGTTTATTCTCTAATAAACTGTGCTTTTATGGGGCGTTGCGGTAGCTACGCTTGGTTATAATTTTGCCGCCAAACGGAAAATTTTTCCCGCCCTTTTTTCTATATACTTGCGGGGTTCGCGTATGCACGTTGTGTTTTACGTTTCCCCTGTTCTTGTCTGTTTTGGGGGTTAACATAACTTATTTCTTTAGTAAAAGTTATATGTGTATGTTATATGTTCACATTGCTCGTTTATTTTCTTGTGAAAATGTTCGTTTGTGAATCATTGTGGTGCGTGCGTTGTAACCATGTTTTGTTCTTTGTTTCTAGAAAACAATCAATGTCTGACATGGATATGTCCCCTGTCTCCACCCCCTCTACCCCTGTTCCTCGGAGTTGTGGGGTGTGCAGAAAGTTTTTGTCGTCCCGGGATCCCCACGATCGTTGCCCGTGGTGCAGGGTTCCTTGCGAGGAAACCCGGTGCACCCTGTGCGAAGGTCTGGGACCTGCGGAGTTTGAGCGGTACCGGCTGTGCGCGCAGTCCGTTTCCACCCCTGTGGTGGCCGGTTTGTCCGGTCGGGGCCCCCGTGCGGGCACCTCCTTGTCGGCTGCGGCGGATCCCCTTGCGGCCCTCGGGCTGTCTGGGGCTTCCGTCGCCGCATTGTTGTCGCAAATTGTGGACTCCAAGCTGGCGGCCTTATCGCAAGATAGGCCGCTGGCTGTTCCGTCCCCGGCCTCTTCGGTGGCCGCGGGTTCGGACGCGGGGTCCACCGGTACGGCGCCGGCTGCCGTGGTTACCGGTCCTTCCCCCGAACCGTTGCTTCCGCTATCTGTTAAGGACCGCGTGGCCATGGTGTATGACCTCTTCGAGGACATGCCAAAGCCCCTGCCGATACCGCGGGGTATCCACGGTTCCGTGGGTTCCTCCGAGGTATACGACGAGTCGTCCAACAAGGCTTTCCCGGCATCAACCTTGCTGCGCGGGATTAAGCCGTCTTTGGAGAAAGCCTTCACGGCTGCCTCCGGTCGGGGTCTCCCGTTACCTCCCCCGTCGTGGAGAAAAGGGTCTTTCCCAGTTCATGACCTTGCCTTTCCCGAGGCTGGTCCTTCTGCGGAAGCCCATGTGGAGCGTTTGGGGGTCCGTGCCCCACCGGTTGCCACGGTACCGCAAGGTACCCTGCAACAGCTGGACACCCTCGCTCGACACTCCATGCTGGCTATGTCTCACGGAGACACATACCTGGCTGCGGCGGCCAGTCTGGTCGAAGGTTCTCCCACGGACCGTGACCAGCGCATTTACAACTGCTTGCTCGGTTTGAATGCTTCCCTGGAGTACGTTGCCGGGGCTTCGGCCTTTGTTTCCGGCACGTGCCATTTTCTTCGGCGCCAGTCGTATCTGGTTGCTTCAGGGTTGGACGCTGCCAATCAGGAGGTGCTCCTTTCGCAGCCTTGGTCTGCTCGGACCCTGTTTAATAACAAGATCCCTGGGGTTCTGAAGGAACAACAGGCCGCTGTGTCTGCCGAGGCCTCTCGGCACACACTGGATCTTGTGGGGTCCTTGCATAGGCGCCTGGGTGCCGCTCCGAAGCGGAGCGCGCCCCAGGTTGCTGCGTCCGGCAGGCCTAAGGGGTCGGGTCCTTCTTCCTCCGGGAAGAAGCCCCGCTCTGAGGGCTCCGGTAAGGGTTCTCAGCAGCCCTTTCGCGGGAAGAAGGGGAACTGGGGGAAGCCCAAGTCGTCTAAGGACGGCAAGGGCCCCTCCAGGTGACTCTCATTGGAGGGGTTCGTATGCCGACAGCGCCAACTTCGGTTGGCCCGTAGGCGAACCCGAGTCACACGGCCCTGGACAGTTGCGCCTGCCGCAGCCCGTCCGGCCCCCCTCACGATTCGGTACGGCTATCGGCTCGATCTCAAAGCGAATCCGCCGCTCACCGTTGCCCCGTCGGCAGGTTTCTATTCGGAAACCGATCTTCCCTTCCTCGCCGATGCCATCGGCAGGTTGGTGGAGAAGAGGGCAGTTCGGGAGTTAGCTCTACCAGAAATAACACCGGGGTTTTACTCCAGGATATTTCTCGTTCCCAAGAAGGACAGTGCCGAACTCAGAATGATTCACAACTTGAAATCGTTCAACGAGTTCTACCTGCGCAAGCCGCCCAAGTTCAGAATGTTGAGCTTGACGGACCTGAAAGCACTGATCATGCCGGCCGACTGGCTAGCTTCGATCGACCTGAAGGATGTTTATCTGCATGTTCCGATTCACTCGGATCATCACAGGTATCTCAGGTTTGTCTTTCAAGGCTGGCACTACGAGTGGGTTGTACTCCCATTCGGTCTTTCGTCCGCTCCCTGGCTGTTCACCCGGTTAACCACCCCCATAGTGGGGTTCCTCCACCGGAGGGGTGTCCGGTACTTCGCGTACCTGGACGACTCGCTAGTAGCAAATCGAATGTCGGACACCCTGTCACGCCATCTCGTTTTCGCACGTCGGCTCTTGGAGCAATTGGGGTGGATTGTCAATCTCCCCAAGAGCGAGTTAACCCCTTCTCAGAACTTGCAGTTCATCGGAGGTCGGTTCAACACGGTGTCCCATCGCCTATTTGTCCCCCCAGACCGGTGGCACAAAATTCAGGCGATGATTGCCAAAGTCTTAGCGGTGCAACAGACTGTTCACTTTTGGGAACAGCTGTTAGGGCTACTTGTGTCAGCCCAGGACTGCACCGTACAGGGTCGTCTCCAACTCCGCCCGCTGCAACGGTTTTTAATCCAGTTGTTAGCAACGGAGGTGAACAGTGCGACCGTCGCCCTCCCGGATCGGCTCCGACCGCATCTGGAGTGGTGGACGGTCCCTTACAATGTCTTATCAGGAGTCTCTATGCGGCCCTACCGGGCCACGTTGAACCTGTATACAGACGCCTCTCTAGTGGGCTGGGGCGCCCATCTAGAGGGGGAGGTGAGCTCGGGGCTGTGGTGCGTAGACGAACTAGGTCTTCACATCAATTGTCTCGAGTTCAAGGCAGTGATCAACGCAGTCAATCACTGGAAGCATCGTCTCGTCGACGCCCGGCTCATGCTGGCGACCGACAACACGACGGTAGTGTCCTATGTGAACAAACTGGGGGGAACCCACAGTCACTCGCTGCTCGATCTCACGTTCGAGTTTTACGCTCTGGTGGACAGTGTCCCGTGCCAGATACGCGCCCGTCACATCCCAGGTGTGCGGAACGTACTGGCCGATGCTCTATCGAGGCCTCGGGATCCGAGCCCCACAGAGTGGATGCTGAACCCAGTAGTGTTTCAGTGGCTGTGCGAACGTTTGGGTCGTCCGATGGTCGACCTGTTCGCAACGCGGTTCAACAATCAACTCCCGTTGTTTGTATCACCAGTCCCGGACCCGAGGGCCATCGATCACGATGCTCTCGCGTTAGACTGGACGGGCTTGGACGCTTATGCTTACCCACCGACAGCGTTGATACCACACATTCTAAGCCGGCTTCGAGGAGTTCGCTGTCGAATGTTACTGATCGCGCCCATGTGGCCGAACAGATCGTGGTACCCCGACTTGCTGACCCAGGTCACGCAGTCGCCACTCCCACTGCCTGTGAGACCGGATCTCTTGATCCACCCTTACACCCGTCAGCTTCATCCAAACGCAGGGCAGTTCAATCTGCACGCGTGGATGTTGTCACCGAGCGTCTGAGGAGTAAAGGTTTTTCTCGCTGGGCGTCTCGGGCATACGTTAGTATGCATCGTGATTCTACCCAGAAGGTGTATAATGCACGTTGGGTTATTTTCACGAAGTGGTGTTGTAAACATCACATTCATTCGCCAGATAAGGTATCTGTGCAGGATATTGCTCGTTTCATGTCTCACTTGCGAGAGACCCGGAAACTCTCCGGGGGTTCCATTGCCAACTATGTCTCGTCCGTTGCTACGGTACGGGACGTTGCTATGGGTACCAGTCTCTCCAAAGAGCTGGTGATACGGGGTATTATCAAGGGTTTCAAACAGCACGATCTTAAGAAGGGCCGCCTTCGGGCACCGGCCTGGGATCTTTCCCTAGTGTTGCAATCACTTACGGAAGCTCCGTATGAACCCTTGCATAGTGCTTCGTTCCGGCATGTGACTTGGAAAACAGCATTTCTCCTCTCCTTTGCCACGGCGGCACGTGTATCCAAAATTCATGCACTCGATGTCGCCAAGGTACGATTCGATAGGGGTGACGAAGGAGCGGTCCGCCTGGGCCTGCTCATGGGCTTCGTCGCCAAGAATCAGAGAGTCGGGCAAGCGGAGAGAGAATTCACTGTAAGATCACTCAAAGAAATCTTACATCCTGCTGATACTGAGGACAGAGCGCTGTGTCCGGTTAGGGCCCTTAAGTATTATCTTAAGGCTTCGAATGAACGTAGACAAGGGCGTGACCGTCTGTTCATATCGTGTAACCCTAATCGCACGGTTGACATAACTCGCAACTCGATTGCGTTGTGGCTTCGTTCTGTCATCAATCTGGCGTACCGGTCTCGGGGGTTACCGGTAGCGGGGTCAAACCCGCACGAGATCAGGGCGCTAGCGGCAACATTTGCCCTACACTCGAATATCTCTGTTCACAGAATATTACGAGGTTGTTACTGGCGTTCTGACTCGGTTTTTGCCAATCATTACCTCAGAAAGGTTTCTGATGAAGACGTGGAGGGGGTGCACCGTCTTGGGCCGCTGATCGCGGCACAAGCGGTCATCTAGGGGGTGTGTCCAGCGCAATTTCAAACTCCGCAGTCGTCAGTCCTTGCACGGTGGTCAATCTGGGTCGTCTCCAATGTTCCCACGCCGTGGGTACAGGAGTGGGGGTCCTGCAAACCAGCGCACTCACACCACAGGTGAGGCGGCTTTATGTGTGTTTTGTCCTTATTTGTATTTTGACAATTATGCATTTAATTGTCTGTCGTGTATTCCAACCTTGCGATACATGCTTACGAATACTGGAATTAGGTCACGCGCCTAATGCATACTTTCAGTAGGCTTGCTCTGGGATATACGGTCTGAAGGAAATTAATTTCCCTCTTTTCGACTGTTTAACCTGATCTAAGATTTAGCTCACGCGGATACAGTGTTCTCATCCGCTGCGGCGATGAAATACCTATCCAGTGGGGCCGTTTGGAGTCACCAATCGTTTTGGCAATGACGATTGAGCCTTACGGTATGCGCATGACAGTGCTTTGGTATTCCTATAGGGTAACGCCTAGCTAGGTGCATGCGCATCGAGTGCTTCCGCCTTGGTGTTTACTTCCGCTGGTCGGAAGGAACGCTAGCAGTCAGGATTCGGGTTGTAGGTGCTCCCCACCGCCTACTGTGGTAGTCAGCCTCGGTATAACAGTGGTAACGTATTACTTAATGTAATTTGTAGAATTTTCCTATTCGGAATATTCTATAAGTAATACGTTACCACTGGGCTGCTGCCCGCCCGTCCGTCCCCCGAGCACTTGCTCTCGCAGGAGACAAGAGTGAAGGGTGTCACATGGCAGCTAGGTGGCTACGCACGTGCTGCATGAGGTAATTGAGATCTCTGTGGTAGATTTCGCTATAGCAGCAGTTGTGGGAGACAACAGCCTCGGTATAACAGTGGTAACGTATTACTTATAGAATATTCCGAATAGGAAAATTCTACAAGTTTTGTTTCAAAAATTAGAGCATTGATAAAAAATGCCTTTTGTTGCAGATTAAGAAGTATTGTTGAAATAAGGAAGAGATTTTATGGATGTAAACTTGTTTATTATGAGGAATGCAACATTTCTGACTATATATTTACTCCTTCATCAGGTCAAGTAAGTATATACTCCGAAATGTTGTGTTCCTCATAATAAAGAAGTTGACATCCCTTAATTCTCTTCCTTATGTGTATCCCTCCTAAATGCCATTCAAAGACTTCATTGTTGAAATGTTGTTACATGTTTCATGTTGATCAAGCCTCACTATCTATGGAGAAAATATTGGATATGGATATGAATGCTTGCACCTTATGTTAAGTAGCTGTTTTTGCTGATATTTTAAGCCGTAGACTTCACAGACAGGAGAGAGGGGTGGTATCTCATACGGTGGACTGAACGATTGTCGGTCAGAGTCATCCTACAGATGCCATGTTACCCTTCTCTGGTGACCTTTCTGACTGATAACATCTTTCATCATGTGCATAAGGAGTTTGACTGTGGTAGAATCCCATCATGTGTATGGTCACAATAAGTACAGCTCTACTCCTTCAATGTTATGTTGTATCCTCTCATTTCTATAGGTCTCCTTCAGTCTGAAACCATTTTTAGTTTTGAATGTGTGATGACAATGTGCGTCTGGTGCAGGTGTGAAGCCCCAGTCAGGCTGGGCAATAGACCCTTTTGGGTACTCCTCCACCATGGCCTACATACTGAAGCGCACAGGTCTGAAGAGCATGCTCATACAACGTGTGCACTACTCCATCAAGAAACACTTGGCACAGAAGAAAGCAATGGAGTTCATGTGGAGGCAGCAGTGGGGTATGTGCCATAGGAGTGACATTAAAGTGGTTGGAAGTGTCACAGTAAAGTGGGTGGCAGCATCACAGTAAAGTGGGTGGCAGCGTCACAGTAAAGTGGGTGGCAGCATCACAGTAAAGTGGGTGGCAGTGTCACAGTCAAGAAGGTGGCAGCATCACAGTAAAGTGGGTGGCAGTGTCACAGTCAAGAAGGTGGCAGCATCACAGTAAAGTGGGTGGCAGAGTCACAGTAAAGTGGGTGGCAGTGTCACAGTAAAGTGGGTGGCAGTGTCACAGTCAAGAAGGTGGCAGCATCACAGTAAAGTGGGTGGCAGTGTCACAGTAAAGTAGGTGGCAGCATCACAGTAAAGTGGGTGGCAGTGTCACAGTAAAGTGGGTGGCAGTGTCACAGTCAAGAAGGTGGCAGCATCACAGTAAAGTGGGTGGCAGTGTCACAGTAAAGTGGGTGGCAGTGTCACAGTAAAGTGGGTGGCAGTGTCACAGTAAAGTAGGTGGCAGTGTCACAGTAAAGTAGGTGGCAGCATCACAGTAAAGTGGGTGGCAGCATCACAGTAAAGTGGGTGGCAGTGTCACAGTAAAGTAGGTGGCAGTGTCACAGTAAAGTGGGTGGCAGCGTCACAGTAAAGTAGGTGGCAGTGTCACAGTAAAGTAGGTGGAAGCGTCACAGTAAAGTGGGTGGCAGCATCACAGTAAAGTGGGTGGAAGCGTCTCAGTAAAGTGGGTGGAAGCGTCACAGTAAAGTGGGTGGCAGTGTCACAGTAAAGTGGGTGGCAGTGTCACAGTCAAGTAGGTGGAAGCGTCACAGTAAAGTGGGTGGCAGCATCACAGTAAAGTGGGTGGCAGCATCACAGTAAAGTGGGTGGCAGTGTCACAGTAAAGTGGGTGGAAGCGTCACAGTAAAGTGGGTGGCAGCGTCACAGTAAAGTTGGTGGCAGCGTCACAGTAAAGTGGGTGGAAGCGTCACAGTAAAGTGGGTGGCAGCCTCACAGTAAAGTGGGTGGAAGTGTCACAGTAAAGTGGGTGGCAGCGTCACAGTAAAGTGGGTGGAAGTGTCACAGTAAAGTGGGTGGTAAAGTGGGTGGAAGCGTCACAGTAAAGTGAGTGGCAGTGTCACAGTAAAGTGAAATATACACTCGTATATAGAATATTGTGAACTGACACTGAAATATAGTTGGTATTTGTCATTGCTTCCTACCAGCTTCAATTACTAATGAAGTATGACTCCTAAAGGGCCTGAAGTACTGATTGTAGCATGTTGTGTTGTCAGACAACGAGGGAGGCACGGATATGTTCTGCCACATGATGCCCTTCTACTCCTATGATGTCCCTCACACATGTGGCCCGGACCCCAAGGTCTGCTGCACATTCGACTTCCGCCGGCTGCCAGGATCCAAGTACAAGTGCCCCTGGAAGCTGAACCCTGTGTCGGTCAATGATGGCAATGTGGCCGAGAGGTACGTATTGTCAATATAGGTGGTCAATGTGACAGAGAGGTACGTATTGTCACTATAGGAGCTCAATGTGACAGAGAGGTACACATTGTCAATATAGGTGGTCAATGTGACAGAGAGGTACGTATTGTCACTATAGGAGCTCAATGTGACAGAGAGGTACACATTGTCAATATAGGTGGTGGTCAATGTGACAGAGAGGTACACATTGTCAATATAGGTGGTGGTCAATGTGACAGAGAGGTACACATTGTCACTATAGGAGCTCAATGTGACAGAGAGGTACACATTGTCAATATAGGTGGTGGTCAATGTGACAGAGAGGTACACATTGGATCGGATGGTCAGGCTCGCTGACATGGTTTGATGTGTGATGTAGTGGGGTGAGATACAGGAGGAGATGTGTGATGTAGTGGGGTGAGATACAGGAGGAGATGTGTAATGTAGTGGGCTGAGATACAGGAGGTGATGTGTGATGTAGTGGGGTGAGATACAGGAGGAGATGTGTGATGTAGTGGGGTGAGATACAGGTAGGAGATGTGTGATGGAGTGTGCTGAGATACAGGAGGTGATGTGTGATGTAGTGGGGTGAGATACAGGAGGAGATGTGTAATGTAGTGGGGTGAGATACAGGAGGAGATGTGTGATGTAGTGGGGTGAGATACAGGAGGAGATGTGTAATGTAGTGGGGTGAGATACAGGAGGAGATGTGTAATGTAGTGGGCTGAGATACAGGAGGTGATGTGTGATGTAGTGGGGTGAGATACAGGAGGAGATGTGTGATGTAGTGGGGTGAGATACAGGAGGAGATGTGTAATGTAGTGGGCTGAGATACAGGAGGAGATGTGTGATGTAGTGGGGTGAGATACAGGAGGAGATGTGTGATGGAGTGTGCTGAGATACAGGAGGAGATGTGTAATGTAGTGGGGTGAGATACAGGAGGTGATGTGTGATGTAGTGGGGTGAGATACAGGAGGAGATGTGTAATGTAGTGGGCTGAGATACAGGAGGTGATGTGTGATGTAGTGGGGTGAGATACAGGTAGGAGATGTGTGATGGAGTGTGCTGAGATACAGGAGGAGATGTGTGATGTAGTTGGGTGAGATACAGGAGGAGATGTGTAATGTAGTGGGCTGAGATACAGGAGGTGATGTGTGATGTAGTGGGACGAGATACAGGAGGAGATGTGTGATGTAGTGGGGAGAGATACAGGAGGAGATGTGTAATGTAGTGGGGAGAGATACAGGAGGAGATGTGTGATGTAGTGGGGTGAGATACAGGAGTGAGGTACAGGAGGTGATGTGTGATGTAGTGGGACGAGATACAGGAGGAGATGTGTGATGTAGTGGGGAGAGATACAGGAGGTGATGTGTGATGTAGTGGGTTGAGATACAGGAGGAGATGTGTGATGTAGTGGGGTGAGATACAGGAGGAGATGTGTAATGTAGTGGGCTGAGATAGAGGAGGTGATATGTGTTGTTGTGGGGAGAGATACAGGAGTGAGGTACAGGAGGTGATGTGTGTTGTAGGTCCCTGACCTTGTTGGACCAATATCGGAAGAAAGCCCAGCTGTACAAGACCGATGTGCTGTTGATCCCTCTTGGGGATGACTTCCGGTACGACCAGGCCGATGAGTGGGACAAGCAGTACTCCAACTACCAGAAGATCTTCAACTATGTCAACTCACATTCAGAACTCAATACTCAGGTATACATTGAAAGACTGCTATCAGCACAGACATCCCTGCCCTTAGAAATAAACAGTTGACTGTCGACTTTGTTGATTGAACACGTCATGTCCACAATACGATATTTGTGTGATTCATATCAGATTTATATGTTTAGGACAGACTGTACACTCTACAAACAATCCTGTTCTCACAGATCCTTTTCGGTATATTAACTGACAACACACAATCCTGTTCTCACAGAAACAGTTCAGTACATTGTCTGACAACACACAATCCTGTTCACAGAAACAGTTCAGTACATTGTCTGACAACACACAATCCTGTTCACAGAAACAGTTCAGTACATTGTCTGACAACACACATCCTGTTCACATGGATGCAGTTCAGTACATTGTCTGACAACACACAATCCTGTTCTCATGGATGCAGTTCAGTACATTGTCTGACAACACACAATCCTGTTCACATGGATGCAGTTCAGTACATTGTCTGACAACACACAATCCTGTTCACAGAAGTATTTCAGTACATTGTCTGACAACACACAATCCTGTTCACAGAAGTATTTCAGTACATTGTCTGACAACACACAATCCTGTTCACATGGATGCAGTTCAGTACATTGTCTGACAACACACAATCCTGTTCACAGAAACAGTTCAGTACATTGTCTGACAACACACAATCCTGTTCACAGAAGCAGTTCAATACATTGTCTGACAACACACAATCCTGTTCACAGAAACAGTTCAGTACATTGTCTGACAACACACAATCCTGTTCACATGGATGCAGTTCAGTACATTGTCTGACAACACACAATCCTGTTCACAGAAACAGTTCAGTACATTGTCTGACAACACACAATCCTGTTCACATGGATGCAGTTCAGTACATTGTCTGACAACACACAATCCTGTTCACAGAAACAGTTCAGTACATTGTCTGACAACACACAATCCTGTTCACATGGATGCAGTTCAGTACATTGTCTGACAACACACATCCTGTTCTCATGGATGCAGTTCAGTACATTGTCTGACAACACACAATCCTGTTCACAGAAGCATTTCAGTACATTGTCTGACAACACACAATCCTGTTCACAGAAGCAGTTCAATACATTGTCTGACAACACACAATCCTGTTCACAGAAGCATTTCAGTACATTGTCTGACAACACACAATCCTGTTCTCACAGAAGCATTTCAGTACATTGTCTGACAACACATATCCTGTTCACAGAAACAGTTCAGTACATTGTCTGACAACACACAATCCTGTTCACATGGATGCAGTTCAGTACATTGTCTGACAACACACAATCCTGTTCACATGGATGCAGTTCAGTACATTGTCTGACAACACACAATCCTGTTCTCACAGATGCAGTTCAGTACATTGTCTGACAACACACAATCCTGTTCTCATGGATGCAGTTCAGTACATTGTCTGACAACACACAATCCTGTTCACAGAAGCATTTCAGTACATTGTCTGACAACACACAATCCTGTTCTCACAGATGCAGTTCAGTACATTGTCTGACAACACACAATCCTGTTCACATGGATGCAGTTCAGTACATTGTCTGACAACACACAATCCTGTTCTCACAGATGCAGTTCAGTACATTGTCTGACAACACACAATCCTGTTCACAGAAGCATTTCAGTACATTGTCTGACAACACACAATCCTGTTCTCATGGATGCAGTTCAGTACATTGTCTGACAACACACAATCCTGTTCTCATGGATGCAGTTCAGTACATTGTCTGACAACACACAATCCTGTTCTCATGGATGCAGTTCAGTACATTGTCTGACAACACACAATCCTGTTCACAGAAACAGTTCAGTACATTGTCTGACAACACACAATCCTGTTCACATGGATGCAGTTCAGTACATTGTCTGACAACACACATCCTGTTCACAGAAACAGTTCAGTACATTGTCTGACAACACACATCCTGTTCACAGAAACAGTTCAGTACATTGTCTGACAACACACAATCCTGTTCACATGGATGCAGTTCAGTACATTGTCTGACAACACACAATCCTGTTCACATGGATGCAGTTCAGTACATTGTCTGACAACACACAATCCTGTTCACATGGATGCAGTTCAGTACATTGTCTGACAACACACAATCCTGTTCACAGAAGTATTTCAGTACATTGTCTGACAACACACAATCCTGTTCACAGAAGTATTTCAGTACATTGTCTGACAACACACAATCCTGTTCACATGGATGCAGTTCAGTACATTGTCTGACAACACACAATCCTGTTCACAGAAACAGTTCAGTACATTGTCTGACAACACACAATCCTGTTCACAGAAGCAGTTCAATACATTGTCTGACAACACACAATCCTGTTCACAGAAACAGTTCAGTACATTGTCTGACAACACACAATCCTGTTCACATGGATGCAGTTCAGTACATTGTCTGACAACACACAATCCTGTTCACAGAAACAGTTCAGTACATTGTCTGACAACACACAATCCTGTTCACATGGATGCAGTTCAGTACATTGTCTGACAACACACAATCCTGTTCACAGAAACAGTTCAGTACATTGTCTGACAACACACAATCCTGTTCACATGGATGCAGTTCAGTACATTGTCTGACAACACACATCCTGTTCTCATGGATGCAGTTCAGTACATTGTCTGACAACACACAATCCTGTTCACAGAAGCATTTCAGTACATTGTCTGACAACACACAATCCTGTTCACAGAAGCAGTTCAATACATTGTCTGACAACACACAATCCTGTTCACAGAAGCATTTCAGTACATTGTCTGACAACACACAATCCTGTTCTCACAGAAGCATTTCAGTACATTGTCTGACAACACATATCCTGTTCACAGAAACAGTTCAGTACATTGTCTGACAACACACAATCCTGTTCACATGGATGCAGTTCAGTACATTGTCTGACAACACACAATCCTGTTCACATGGATGCAGTTCAGTACATTGTCTGACAACACACAATCCTGTTCTCACAGATGCAGTTCAGTACATTGTCTGACAACACACAATCCTGTTCTCATGGATGCAGTTCAGTACATTGTCTGACAACACACAATCCTGTTCACAGAAGCATTTCAGTACATTGTCTGACAACACACAATCCTGTTCTCACAGATGCAGTTCAGTACATTGTCTGACAACACACAATCCTGTTCACATGGATGCAGTTCAGTACATTGTCTGACAACACACAATCCTGTTCTCACAGATGCAGTTCAGTACATTGTCTGACAACACACAATCCTGTTCACAGAAGCATTTCAGTACATTGTCTGACAACACACAATCCTGTTCTCATGGATGCAGTTCAGTACATTGTCTGACAACACACAATCCTGTTCTCATGGATGCAGTTCAGTACATTGTCTGACAACACACAATCCTGTTCTCATGGATGCAGTTCAGTACATTGTCTGACAACACACAATCCTGTTCACAGAAACAGTTCAGTACATTGTCTGACAACACACAATCCTGTTCACATGGATGCAGTTCAGTACATTGTCTGACAACACACATCCTGTTCACAGAAACAGTTCAGTACATTGTCTGACAACACACATCCTGTTCACAGAAACAGTTCAGTACATTGTCTGACAACACACAATCCTGTTCACATGGATGCAGTTCAGTACATTGTCTGACAACACACAATCCTGTTCACATGGATGCAGTTCAGTACATTGTCTGACAACACACAATCCTGTTCACATGGATGCAGTTCAGTACATTGTCTGACAACACACAATCCTGTTCACAGAAACAGTTCAGTACATTGTCTGACAACACACAATCCTGTTCACAGAAGCATTTCAGTACATTGTCTGACAACACACAATCCTGTTCACAGAAGCAGTTCAATACATTGTCTGACAACACACAATCCTGTTCACAGAAACAGTTCAGTACATTGTCTGACAACACACATCCTGTTCTAACAGATGCAGTTCAGTACATTGTCTGACAACACACAATCCTGTTCACAGAAGCATTTCAGTACATTGTCTGACAACACACAATCCTGTTCTCACAGAAGCATTTCAGTACATTGTCTGACGACACACAATCCTGTTCTCACAGATGCAGTTCAGTACATTGTCTGACAACACACATCCTGTTCTCACAGATGCAGTTCAGTACATTGTCTGACAACACACAATCCTGTTCTCACAGATGCAGTTTGGTACATTGTCTGACAACACACAATCCTGTTCTCACAGATGCAGTTCAGTACATTGTCTGACAACACACAATCCTGTTCACAGAAGCATTTCAGTAAAATGTCTGACAACGCACAATCCTGTTCTCACAGATGCAGTTCAGTACATTGTCTGACGAGACACAATCCTGTTCTCACAGATGCAGTTCAGTACATTGTCTGACAACACACAATCCTGTTCTCACAGATGCAGTTCAGTACATTGTCTGACAACACACAATCCTGTTCACAGAAGCATTTCAGTACATTGTCTGACAACACACAATCCTGTTCTCACGGATGCAGTTCAGTACATTGTCTGACGAGACACAATCCTGTTCACAGAAGCAGTTCAGTACATTGTCTGACAACACACAATCCTGTTCTAACAGATGCAGTTCAGTACATTGTCTGACAACACACATCCTGTTCTCACAGATGCAGTTCAGTACATTGTCTGACAACACACATCCTGTTCTCACGGATGCAGTTCAGTACATTGTCTGACGAGACACAATCCTGTTCTCACAGATGCAGTTCAGTACATTGTCTGACGAGACACAATCCTGTTCTCACAGATGCAGTTCAGTACATTGTCTGACAACACACAATCCTGTTCTAACAGATGCAGTTCAGTACATTGTCTGACAACACACATCCTGTTCTCACAGATGCAGTTCAGTACATTGTCTGACAACACACATCCTGTTCTCACAGATGCAGTTCAGTACATTGTCTGACAACACAAATCCTGTTCTCACAGATGCAGTTCAGTACATTGTCTGACAACACAATCCTGTTCTCACAGATGCATTTCAGTACATTGTCTGACGAGACACAATCCTGTTCTCACAGATGCAGTTTGGTACATTGTCTGACAACACAATCCTGTTCTCACAGATGCAGTTCAGTACATTGTCTGACGAGACACAATCCTGTTCTCACAGATGCAGTTTGGTACATTGTCTGACAACACACATCCTGTTCTCACGGATGCAGTTCAGTACATTGTCTGACGAGACACAATCCTGTTCTCACAGATGCAGTTCAGTACATTGTCTGACGAGACACAATCCTGTTCTCACAGATGCAGTTCAGTACATTGTCTGACAACACACAATCCTGTTCTAACAGATGCAGTTCAGTACATTGTCTGACAACACACATCCTGTTCTCACAGATGCAGTTCAGTACATTGTCTGACAACACACATCCTGTTCTCACAGATGCAGTTCAGTACATTGTCTGACAACACACATCCTGTTCTCACAGATGCAGTTCAGTACATTGTCTGACAACACAATCCTGTTCTCACAGATGCATTTCAGTACATTGTCTGACGAGACACAATCCTGTTCTCACAGATGCAGTTCAGTACATTGTCTGACAACACACAATCCTGTTCTCACAGATGCAGTTCAGTACATTGTCTGACAACACACAATCCTGTTCACAGAATCATTTCAGTAAAATGTCTGGCAACGCACAATCCTGTTCTCACAGATGCAGTTCAGTACATTGTCTGACGAGACACAATCCTGTTCTCACAGATGCAGTTCAGTACATTGTCTGACAACACACAATCCTGTTCTCACAGATGCAGTTCAGTACATTGTCTGACAACACACAATCCTGTTCTCACAGATGCAGTTCAGTACATTGTCTGACGAGACACAATCCTGTTCTCACAGATGCAGTTCAGTACATTGTCTGACAACACGCAATCCTGTTCTCACAGATGCAGTTCAGTACATTGTCTGACGAGACACAATCCTGTTCTCACAGATGCAGTTCAGTACATTGTCTGACAACACACATCCTGTTCTCACAGATGCAGTTCAGTACATTGTCTGACAACACACAATCCTGTTCTAACAGATGCAGTTCAGTACATTGTCTGACAACACACATCCTGTTCTCACAGATGCAGTTCAGTACATTGTCTGACAACACACAATCCTGTTCTCACAGATGCAGTTCAGTACATTGTCTGACAACACACATCCTGTTCTCACAGATGCAGTTTGGTACATTGTCTGACAACACAATCCTGTTCTCACAGATGCATTTCAGTACATTGTCTGACGAGACACAATCCTGTTCTCACAGATGCAGTTCAGTACATTGTCTGACAACACACAATCCTGTTCTCACAGATGCAGTTCAGTACATTGTCTGACAACACACAATCCTGTTCACAGAATCATTTCAGTAAAATGTCTAGCAACGCACAATCCTGTTCTCACAGATGCAGTTCAGTACATTGTCTGACGAGACACAATCCTGTTCTCACAGATGCAGTTCAGTACATTGTCTGACAACACACAATCCTGTTCTCACAGATGCAGTTCAGTACATTGTCTGACAACACACAATCCTGTTCTCACAGATGCAGTTCAGTACATTGTCTGACGAGACACAATCCTGTTCTCACAGATGCAGTTCAGTACATTGTCTGACAACACACAATCCTGTTCTCACAGATGCAGTTCAGTACATTGTCTGACAACGAACAATCCTGTTCTCACAGATGCTGTTCAGTACATTGTCTGACAACACACAATCCTGTTCACAGAAGCATTTCAGTACATTGTCTGACAACACACAATCCTGTTCTCACGAATGCAGTTCAGTACATTGTCTGACAACACACAATCCTGTTCACAGAAGCATTTCAGTACATTGTCTGACAACACACAATCCTGTTCTCACGGATGCAGTTTTGTACATTGTCTGACAACACACATCCTGTTCTCACAGATGCAGTTCAGTACATTGTCTGACAACACACAATCCTGTTCTCACAGATGCAGTTTGGTACATTGTCTGACTACTTCAACACTCTATACAAGACTATGGGGGTAGACGTAGGGGCACAGCCCAAGAGCATCCCAGTGCTCAGCGGAGATTTCTTCACTTATGCTGACCGTGATGATCACTACTGGAGCGGATATTTCACCTCTAGGCCCTTCTACAAACACCTGGACAGGCTAATGGAGGGTCATCTCAGGTATGTGATAACACTGGTGAACATACTGACAGTGGGTCATCTCAGGTATGTGATAACACTCTGGTGAACGTACTGATGGTGGGTCATCTCAGGTATGTGATAACACTCTGGTGAAATACTGATAGTGGGTTATCTGAAGTATGGGATAACACTCTGGTGAAATACTGATGGTGGGTCATCTCAGGTATGTGATAACACTCTGGTGAACATACTGATGGTGGGTTATCTGAGGTATGTGATAACACTGGTGAACATACTGACAGTGGGTCATCTCAGGTATGTGATAACACACTAGTGAACATACTGATTGTGGGTTATTTGAGGTATGTGATAACACTCTGGTGAACATACTGATAGTGGGTCAGTATCTAGCTTCACTATTAGTATCTAGCTTCACTAATTCTTACGAAACTTCTACCTCTATTACATATCTGCCATAAATCCTGTATTTTGGCTTCAATCGTACTCACTAAAATTTTCAGATTTTACTCTTCACTGTCTTTTACACACAACTAGTAACTACCGTGAAAGTGCAGAAGATCACCACTGAAAAATCACCGTCTACCCTAGTGCCTCCCTCTCCAGCGACCCCATCATCTTCTGCTCTCTCCTACAACAGCTACTGAGAGAAGAGCAGAAGATGATGAAGGAGATGATGAAGGACATACGAGAAGCAAAACTGTCCGATATGGATGCTTAGATGGAGACGGGAGCTCTGGCAAAGACTACCAGATGTTCATCCACGGCCGGGGGCCAGGCCACGGACCAAGGCGTGGCTCCTGGTCGCCAACCCATAGACCAGTCACCAAGCCAGCTAGCACAGTTAACAACACCGTACGGGAACTGCACGGTATCCATGGACAGGCAACTACAACCAAGCCACCACGCCATAGCAACCGACTGATAAGCCGTCCAGCCAGCCAACCGCGAAGACACCGTACGGCCGCCATGGGCCAGCCACGCACGGCTACCCAGCCTACCGACCACGGCTTAGCGTTTGACCGTCCAACAGGACTCAAGCCAAGACTCAAGACTCCATGGGATTACCCAGCCGGCCAGCCACCGCATTGCTACCATTATGCACGGGTTACAAGCCTCAGGGAGATATAGACCAGAATCATGGTCACCGGAGGATGACGAGCTCTACGGGGCAGAACCTGAGGGATACGATTATCGACCCCCCACGGGAGATTCCCAAGGTTACTCAGAGTCGGAATCAGAGGGTTTGGAGGAACTTGACAACTCACCCCAAACAAGGTTACAGCGAAGGCTACACTTTTGTGGAACTGATCAAAGAACTTTACCACCTTATGCCTTCACTTCAGCCACATGTGACAGAGGATTCACCACTCCAGATGCCAGAATACTGTGGATGTCATGCGCCTGCTCCATCTCAGCATATTCATCAGACGTTACCTTGGCCCAGCTACGCAGGCAAGGTTGTAGACCAATCGATGGATAACATCCATAAACTCAAGCATGATGAACGTCTACCTCTTCCACCTATGAAACGGAAGATTACATTAAGTAATACGTTACCACTGTTATACCGAGGCTGTTGTCTCCCACAACTGCTGCTATAGCGAAATCTACCACAGAGATCTCAATTACCTCATGCAGCACGTGCGTAGCCACCTAGCTGCCATGTGACACCCTTCACTCTTGTCTCCTTCGTCTGCTTAGCAAGACGTGTTTTCTCCTGCTGAAGCGTTCCTTGAAGATTTGGTGATATTTATTATCGTTTATTCTCTAATAAACTGTGCTTTTATGGGGCGTTGCGGTAGCTACGCTTGGTTATAATTTCCCCCCCAAACGGAAAATTTTTCCCGCCCTTTTTTCTATATACTTGCGGGGTTCGCGTATGCACGTTGTGTTTTACGTTTCCCCTGTTCTTGTATGTTTTGGGGGTTAACATAACTTATTTCTTTAGTAAAAGTTCTATGTGTATGTTATATGTTCACATTGCTCGTTTATTTTCTTGTGAAAATGTTCGTTTGTGAATCATTGTGGTGCGTGCGTTGTAACCATGTTTTGTTCTTTGTTTCTAGAAAACAATCAATGTCTGACATGGATATGTCCCCTGTCTCCACCCCCTCTACCCCTGTTCCTCGGAGTTGTGGGGTGTGCAGAAAGTTTTTGTCGTCCCGGGATCCCCACGATCGTTGCCCGCGGTGCAGGGTTCCTTGCGAGGAAACACGGTGCACCCTGTGCGAAGGTCTGGGACCTGCGGAGTTTGAGCGGTACCGGCTGTGCGCGCAGTCCGTTTCCACCCCTGTGGTGGCCGGTTCGTCCGGTCGGGGCCCCCGTGCGGGCACCTCCTTGTCGGCTGCGGCGGATCCCCTTGCGGCCCTCGGGCTGTCTGGGGCTTCCGTCGCCGCATTGTTGTCGCAAATTGTGGACTCCAAGCTGGCGGCCTTATCGCAAGATAGGCCGCTGGCTGTTCCGTCCCCGGCCTCTTCGGTGGCCGCGGGTTCGGATGCGGGGTCCACCGGTACGGCGCCGGCTGCTGGGTTACCGGTCCTTCCCCCGAACCGTTGCTTCCGCTATCGGTTAAGGACCGCGTGGCCATGGTGTATGACCTCTTCGAGGACATGCCAAAGCCCCTGCCGATACCGCGGGGTATCCACGGTTCCGTGGGTTCCTCCGAGGTATACGACGAGTCGTCCGACAAGGCTTTCCCGGCATCAACCTTGCTGCGCGGGATTAAGCCGTCTTTGGAGAAAGCCTTCACGGCTGCCTCCGGTCGGGGTCTCCCGTTACCTCCCCCGTCGTGGAGAAAAGGGTCTTTCCCAGTTCATGACCTTGCCTTTCCCGAGGCTGGTCCTTCTGCGGAAGCCCATGTGGAGCGTTTGGGGGTCCGTGCCCCACCGGTTGCCACGGTACCGCAAGGTACCCTGCAACAGCTGGACACCCTCGCTCGACACTCCATGCTGGCTATGTCTCACGGAGACACATACCTGGCTGCGGCGGCCAGTCTGGTCGAAGGTTCTCCCACGGACCGTGACCAGCGCATTTACAACTGCTTGCTCGGTTTGAATGCTTCCCTGGAGTACGTTGCCGGGGCTTCGGCCTTTGTTTCCGGCACGTGCCATTTTCTTCGGCGCCAGTCGTATCTGGTTGCTTCAGGGTTGGACGCTGCCAATCAGGAGGTGCTCCTTTCACAGCCTTGGTCTGCTCGGACCCTGTTTAATAACAAGATCCCTGGGGTTCTGAAGGAACAACAGGCCGCTGTGTCTGCCGAGGCCTCTCGGCACACACTGGATCTTGTGGGGTCCTTGCATAGGCGCCAGGTTGCTGCGTCCGGCAGGCCTAAGGGGTCGGGTCCTTCTTCCTCCGGGAAGAAGCCCCGCTCTGAGGGCTCCGGTAAGGGTTCTCAGCAGCCCTTTCGCGGGAAGAAGGGGAACTTGGGGAAGCCCAAGTCGTCTAAGGACGGCAAGGGCCCCTCCAGGTGACTCTCATTGGAGGGGTTCGTATGCCGACAGCGCCAACTTCGGTTGGCCCGTAGGCGAACCCGAGTCACACGGCCCTGGACAGTTGCGCCTGCCGCAGCCCGTCCGGCCCCCCTCTCTTTCCCCAGTGGGAGCCAGACTCCAGACTTACTGGGAGAATTGGGAACAAGTGTTCGACGACCCGTGGGTGGTCAACACGATTCGGTACGGCTTTCGGCTCGATCTCAAAGCGAATCCGCCGCTCACCGTTGCCCCGTCGGCAGGTTTCTATTCGGAAACCGATCTTCCCTTCCTCGCCGATGCCATCGGCAGGTTGGTGGAGAAGAGGGCAGTTCGGGAGTTAGCTCTACCAGAAATAACACCGGGGTTTTACTCCAGGATATTTCTCGTTCCCAAGAAGGACAGTGCCGAACTCAGAATGATTCACAACTTGAAATCGTTCAACGAGTTCTACCTGCGCAAGCCGCCCAAGTTCAGAATGTTGAGCTTGACGGACCTGAAAGCACTGATCATGCCGGCCGACTGGCTAGCTTCAATCGACCTGAAGGATGCTTATCTGCATGTTCCGATTCACTCGGATCATCACAGGTATCTCAGGTTTGTCTTTCAAGGCAGGCACTACGAGTGGGTTGTACTCCCATTCGGTCTTTCGTCCGCTCCCTGGCTGTTCACCCGGTTAACCACCCCCATAGTGGGGTTCCTCCACCGGAGGGGTGTCCGGTACTTCGCGTACCTGGACGACTCGCTAGTAGCAAATCGAATGTCGGACACCCTGTCACGCCATCTCGTTTTCGCACGTCGGCTCTTGGAGCAATTGGGGTGGATTGTCAATCTCCCCAAGAGCGAGTTAACCCCTTCTCAGAACTTGCAGTTCATCGGAGGTCGGTTCAACACGGTGTCCCATCGCCTATTTGTCCCCCCAGACCTGTACAAAATTCAGGCGATGATTGCCAAAGTCTTAGCGGTGCAACAGACTGTTCACTTTTGGGAACAGCTGTTAGGGCTACTTGTATCAGCCCAGGACTGCACCGTACGGGGTCGTCTCCAACTCCGCCCGCTGCAACGGTTTTTAATCCAGTTGTTAGCAACGGAGGTGAACAGTGCGACCGTCACCCTCCCGGATCGGCTCCGACCGCATCTGGAGTGGTGGACGGTCCCTTACAATGTCTTATCAGGAGTCTCTATGCGGCCCTACCGGGCCACGTTGAACCTGTATACAGACGCCTCTCTAGTGGGCTGGGGCGCCCATCTAGAGGGGGAGGTGAGCTCGGGGCTGTGGTGCGTAGACGAACTAGGTCTTCACATCAATTGTCTCGAGTTCAAGGCAGTGATCAACGCAGTCAATCACTGGAAGCATCGTCTCGTCGACGCCCGGCTCATGCTGGCGACCGACAACACGACGGTAGTGTCCTATGTGAACAAACTGGGGGGAACCCACAGTCACTCGCTGCTCGATCTCACGTTCGAGTTTTACGCTCTGGTGGACAGTGTCCCGTGCCAGATACGCGCCCGTCACATCCCAGGTGTGCGGAACGTACTGGCCGATGCTCTATCGAGGCCTCGGGATCCGAGCCCCACAGAGTGGATGCTGAACCCAGTAGTGTTTCAGTGGCTGTGCGAACGTTTGGGTCGTCCGATGGTCGACCTGTTCGCAACGCGGTTCAACAATCAACTCCCGTTGTTTGTATCACCAGTCCCGGACCCGAGGGCCATCGATCACGATGCTCTCGCGTTAGACTGGACGGGCTTGGACGCTTATGCTTACCCGCCGACAGCGTTGATACCACACATTCTAAGCCGGCTTCGAGGAGTTCGCTGTCGAATGTTAATGATCGCGCCCATGTGGCCGAACAGATCGTGGTACCCCGACTTGCTGACCCAGGTCACGCAGTCGCCCCTCCCACTGCCTGTGAGACCGGATCTCTTGATCCACCCTCACACCCGTCAGCTTCATCCAAACGCAGGGCAGTTCAATCTGCACGCGTGGATGTTGTCACCGAGCGTCTGAGGAGTAAAGGTTTTTCTCGCCGGGCGTCTCGGGCATACGTTAGTATGCATCGTGATTCTACCCAGAAGGTGTATAATGCACGTTGGGTTATTTTCACGAAGTGGTGTTGTAAACATCACATTCATTCGCCAGATACGGTATCTGTGCAGGATATTGCTCGTTTCATGTCTCACTTGCGAGAGACCCGGAAACTCTCCGGGGGTTCCATTGCCAACTATGTCTCGTCCGTTGCTACGGTACGGGACGTTGCTATGGGTACCAGTCTCTCCAAAGAGCCGGTGATACGGGGTATTATCAAGGGTTTCAAACAGCACAATCTTAAGAAGGGCCGCCTTCGGGCACCGGCCTGTTGCAATCACTTACGGAAGCTCCGTATGAACCCTTGCATAGTGCTTCGTTCCGGCATGTGACTTGGAAAACAGCATTTCTCCTCTCCTTTGCCACGGCGGCACGTGTATCCGAAATTCATGCACTCGATGTCGCCAAGGTACGATTCGATAGGGGTGACGAAGGAGCGGTCCGCCTGGGCCTGCTCATGGGCTTCGTCGCCAAGAATCAGAGAGTCGGGCAAGCGGAGAGAGAATTCACTGTAAGATCACTCAAAGAAATCTTACATCCTGCTGATACTGAGGACAGAGCGCTGTGTCCGGTTAGGGCCCTTAAGTATTATCTTAAGGCTTCGAATGAACGTAGACAAGGGCGTGACCGTCTGTTCATATCGTGTAACCCTAATCGCACGGTTGACATAACTCGCAACTCGATTGCGTTGTGGCTTCGTTCTGTCATCAATCTGGCGTACCGGTCTCGGGGGTTACCGGTAGCGGGGTCAAACCCGCACGAGATCAGGGTGCTAGCGGCAACATTTGCCCTACACTCGAATATCTCTGTTCACAGAATATTACGAGGTTGTTACTGGCGTTCTGACTCGGTTTTTGCCAATCATTACCTCAGAAAGGTTTCTGATGAAGACGTGGAGGGGGTGCACCGTCTTGGGCCGCTGATCGCGGCACAAGCGGTCATCTAGGGGGTGTGTCCAGCGCAATTTCAAACTCCGCAGTCGTCAGTCCTTGCACGGTGGTCAATCTGGGTCGTCTCCAATGTTCCCACGCCGTGGGTACAGGAGTGGGGGTCCTGCAAACCAGCGCACTCACACCACAGGTGAGGCGGCTTTATGTGTGTTTTGTCCTTATTTGTATTTTGACAATTATGCATTTAATTGTCTGTCGTGTATTCCAACCTTGCGATACATGCTTACGAATACTGGAATTAGGTCACGCGCCTAATGCATACTTTCAGTAGGCTTGCTCTGGGATATACGGTCTGAAGGAAATTAATTTCCCTCTTTTCGACTGTTTAACCTGATCTAAGATTTAGCTCACGCGGATACAGTGTTCTCATCCGCTGCGGCGATGAAATACCTATCCAGTGGGGCCGTTTGGAGTCACCAATCGTTTTGGCAATGACGATTGAGCCTTACGGTATGCGCAAGACAGTGCTTTGGTATTCCTATAGGGTAACGCCTAGCTAGGTGCATGCGCATCGAGTGCTTCCGCCTTGGTGTTTACTTCCGCTGGTCGGAAGGAACGCTAGCAGTCAGGATTCGGGTTGTAGGTGCTCCCCACCGCCTACTGTGGTAGTCAGCCTCGGTATAACAGTGGTAACGTATTACTTAATGTAATTTGTAGAATTTTCCTATTCGGAATATTCTATAAGTAATACGTTACCACTGGGCTGCTGCCCGCCCGTCCGTCCCCCGAGCACTTGCTCTCGCAGGAGACAAGAGTGAAGGGTGTCACATGGCAGCTAGGTGGCTACGCACGTGCTGCATGAGGTAATTGAGATCTCTGTGGTAGATTTCGCTATAGCAGCAGTTGTGGGAGACAACAGCCTCGGTATAACAGTGGTAACGTATTACTTATAGAATATTCCGAATAGGAAAATTCTACAATTATACAAGACTCACAATGAAACGGAAGAGTTTCAAGACTTGGATGAGGATTTCTATAAATTATTGCGCAATCCCAACATGAACATACTGGCTGGCTCGTGTCGGCCTTTGACGCAGTCGCAAAGAACAAAGGGTGACGTCTGTCTGGACTTGCAGGTGTGATCAGTGACGACATAAGTGAGTAGAACTCTTGTCTTGACCCCAGCAGTGACATTTCACAGGACGTAATTAGTGTTTGAATGACATTATTTATATATTTTATATACAAGTGCTGCTCAATAAACAGTGGTGTGGAATACATCAGCGTATGTCTAAGTTGGTATTTTTGCTATCCAAAATGTCTTATTGTTGATATAAATGCGATGTTTAAAAATGCGAGCAAAGACCACTCGCATTTTTCGCATTTAATTCACGCTCGCATTGATTTCAAGATTTACAGTAATCCCTGTGGAAGATCAAGCGGCAGAGGGGAAAGAAAATTCTGACTTCCTTACAACCTCCTCCGACGCTATAGACTTTTTCGATAACGTACTCTGGTTACAAAACAAAACAAAACATTGACTCTGGGCCCAGTGGGAGGGTGCCTTCTGTCATATGCCAAAAATTGGAAGCAAGTTACGCCCGACCACTGGATTCTAGACGTCGTGGCTCACGGTTACAAGCTACACTTCAGGAAACATCCGAGCCTGAACAAGCCCGGTGCCAAGTTTGTAGCTGCAGAATTGGCTGTCAGGAAACTACTAAAGAAGTGAGCTATTTTGGAACTAAAAGAGTCTAACAACACCAAAGGTTTTTAGTCCTGAAAAACAACACAACCGAGATGAGGATGATAATAGATCTAAAGATCCTCAACAAGAGATATCTGGTGCCACCTCCAAAATTCCAGATGGAATCCATACGGAAGTTGCAGTCGATGTTGAAGAATGGAGCCTGGCTTATCAGCCTAGATCTTACAGATGCATATCTTCACGTCCCGATACACACATCATCTTGGATATATCTACACTTCGCAATCAATGGCTGACGTTACAAATTCCTAGTCTTTCCATTCAGGATAGCAATAGCACCTTTGCTATTCACCAGAATTACAGCGCCAGTCATTATGTTCGCACATCTCCAGCTAGTTCGAATCCATGGGAAAAATCAGCTTCATCAGAACATGATATTCTTGGTCCAGGTTATGACTTTCCTAGGTTTCCTAGTCAATCCAGCAAAGTCAGAGACCACTCCGGTCCAAGACATTATATACATCGGAGCAAGATTCCAGCTAGACAGGGGATATCTATGTCCTCCAGAGGATTCATTCAACAAGACTTTAAAGATGATCCAATCAATCTCAAGTCAACCCAGCAAGTCGCTGAGGTGGTGGATGTCTCTGCTAGGCAACTTGACATCTCTACAGGACATGACCTCTCCAGACATGGGTAAACTCTATACGATCGAAGGGGCCAGAGTTCCAGTCTCAGCTTCTCCTATTTGGCTACCAGACCTCCTTTGGTGGACTCACAGAGAACATGTGATAAGCAGCATCCCGACCGGAAGTGACGTCAGCACCGGAAATAGCTGAACAAATTCTTGTAACCATGAGGTAGACCTAGAAAGACATCATTACCAAAAAGGGGAAGTGACGTCATAACTGGAAGTGACGTCAGAACTGGAAGTGACATAATCGCTGGTATTATAGGTCACTAATCCAGGTTAATTATGGTCAAAATCAGCAGATATAACGGTAAATCTAGTGATATATTTGTCTGATTATTGACATAATTTCTGATTTTCAAGTCCTCCAGGGGAATTTCAGAGGAAATTATCTCAGTAGGATGAGAATCAGGACATTATGGTTTCCAGAAGAGGATTACTGTCAATTGCACAGGAAGTTACCAGAGGCAGATCCCACTGGGGCTCTCTGGTATATTCTGGCACATATGTAATAGAGGTAGAAGTTTCGTAAAAATTATTGAACAATGGTTATCATTGTTAATAATTCTAAGAATACTACCTCTATTACAAACAAATTACTCCTTCCACCTCCCCAATTCATCTACCTCTAGTAGGAGATGAGGGAAAAAAGTGAGGTTTCCGCCATTATGTCATGGCTTGGGTAGTTCCAAGACTAGTTGGCGACAACTAGTTGTGTGTAATTGACAGTGAAGAGAACTTCCTTAAAAATCTGAAAATTTCAGTTAGTGTGATTGAAGCCAAAATAAGGATTTATGGAATATCTGTACTGGAGGTAGTACTCTTAGAATTATTAACAATTGTTCCATATGACTTTCTAGCTTCACTATTAATATCTAGCTTTACTATCTAGCTTTACTATCAGCATCTAGCTTCACTATCAGTATCTAGCTCCACTATCAGTATCTAGCTCCACTATCAGTATCTAGCTCCACTATCAGTATCTAGCTTCACTATCAGTATCTAGCTTTACTATCTAGCTTCACTATCAGTATCTAGCTTCACTATCAGTATCTAGCTTTACTATCTAGCTTCACTATCAGCATCAAGCTTCACTATCAGTATCCAGCTTCACTATCAGCATCTAGCTTCACTATCAGTATCTAGCTCCACTATCAGTATCTAGCTTCACTATCAGTATCCAGCTTCACTATCAGTATCTAGCTCACTATCAGTATCTAGCTCCACTATCAGTATCTAGCTTCACTATCAGTATCTAGCTTCACTATCAGTATCTAGCTTCACTATCAGTATCTAGCTCCACTATCAGTATCTAGCTTCACTATCAGTATCCAGCTTCACTATCAGTATCTAGCTTCACTATCAGTATCTAGCTCCACTATCAGTATCAAGCTTCACTATCAGTATCCAGCTCCACTATCACTATCCAGCTTCACTATCAGTATCTAGCTTCACAATCAGTATCTAGCTTTACTATCCAGCTTCACTACTAGTATCTAGCTTCACTACTAGTATCTAGCTTCACTATCAGTATCTAGCTCCACTATCACTATCCAACTCCACTATCAGTATCTAGCTTCACTATCAGTATCTAGCTTCACTATCACTATCCAGCTCCACTATCACTATCCAGCTTCACTATCACTATCCAGCTTCACTATCAGTATCCAGCTTCACTATCACTATCCAGTTTCACTATCACTATCCAGCTTCATTATCAGTATCTAGCTTCACTATCAGTATCCAGCTCCACTATCAGTATCCAGCTTCACTATTACTATCCAGCTCTACTACCAGTATCCAGCTTCACTATTACTATCCAGCTCCACTACCAGTATGTAGCTTCACTATCAATATCTAGCTCCACTATCAGCTCAGTTCCACTATCAGTATCCAGTTTCACTATTACTATCCAGCACCACTATCAGTATCCGGCTCCACTATCAGTATCTAGCTCCACTATCAGTATCCAGCTTCACTATCACTATCCAGCTTCACTATCAGTATCCAGCTTCACTATCAGTATCTACCTTCACTATCACTATGCAGCTTCACTATCAGTATCCAGCTTCACTATCACTATCCAGCTTCACTATCACTATCCAGCTTTACTATCAGTATCCAGCTTCACTATCACTATCGAGCTTCACTATCACTATCCAGCTTCACTATCAGTATCCAGCTTCACTATCAGTACCCAGCTCCACTATCAGTATCCAGTTTCACTATTACTATCCAGCACCACTATCAGTATCCAGCTCCACTATCAGTATCTAGCTCCACTATCAGTATCCAGCTTCACTATCACTATCCAGCTTCACTATCAGTATCCAGCTTCACTATCAGTATCTAGCTTCACTATCACTATCCAGCTTCACTATCACTATCCAGCTTCACTATCACTATCCAGCTTTACTATCAGTATCCAGCTTCACTATCACTATCGAGCTTCACTATCACTATCCAGCTTCACTATCAGTATCCAGCTTCACTATCAGTACCCAGCTTCACTATCAGTATCTAGCTCCACTATCAGTATCCAGCTCCACTATCACTATCCAGCTTCACTATCAGTATCTAGCTTCACTATCAGTATCCAGCTCCACTATCAGTATCCAGCTCCACTATCACTATCCAGCTTCACTATCAGTACCCAGCTTCACTTTCAGTATCTAGCTTCACTATCAGTATCTAGCTTCACTATCAGTATCCAGCTTCACTATCAGTATCCAGCTTCACTATCAGTATCCAGCTCCACTTTCACTATCCAGCTTCACTATCACTATCCAGCTGCACTATCAGTATCTAGCTTCACTATCAGTATCCAGCTTCACTATCAGTATCTAGCTCCACTATCAGTATCCAGCTCCACAATCACTATCCATCTTCACTATCAGTATCCAGCTCCACTATCAGTATCTAGCTTCACTATCAGCTTCACATCAGTATCTAGCTTCACTATCAGTATCCAGCTCCACTATCAGTATCTAGCTTCACTATCAGTATCTAATTTCACTATCAGTATCCAGCTTCACTATCAGTATCAAGCTTCACTATCAGTATCAAGCTCCACTATCACTATCCAGCTCCACTATCAGTATCTAGCCTCACTATCACTATCCAGCTCCACTATCAGTATCCAGGTTCACTATCAGTATCTAGTTTCACTATCAGTATCCAGTTTCACTATCACTATCCAGCTCCACTATCAGTATCTAGCCTCACTATCACTATCCAGCTCCACTATCAGTATCCAGGTTCACTATCAGTATCCAGCTTCACTATCACTTTCCAGCTTCACTATCAGTATCCAGCTTCACTATCACTATCCAGCTTCACTATCAGTATCTGGTTTCACTATCACTATCCAGCTTCACTATCAGTATCTAGCTTCACTATCAGTATCCAGCTTCACTATCAGTATCCAGCATCACTATCAGTATCCACCTTCACTATCAGTATGTAGCTTCACTATCAGCTTCACATCAGTATCTAGCTTCACTATCAGTATCCAGCTCCACTATCAGTATCTAGCTTCACTATCAGTATCTAATTTCACTATCAGTATCCAGCTTCACTATCAGTATCTAGCCTCACTATCACTATCCAGCTTCACTATCAGTATCCAGGTTCACTATCAGTATCCAGCTTCACTATCACTATCCAACTTCACTATCAGTATCTGGTTTCACTATCACTATCCAGCTTCACTATCAGTATCTAGCTTCACTATCACTATCCAGCTTCACTATCAGTATCCAGCTTCACTATCAGTATCCAGCTTCACTATCAGTATCAGCTTCACTATCAGTATCTAGCTTCACTATCAGTAACCAGCTCCACTATCACTATCCAGCTCCACTATCAGTATCTAGCTTCACTATCAGTATCTAGCTTCACTATCAGTATCTAGCTTCACTATCAGTATCCAGCTTCACTATCACTATCCGTCTTCACTATCAGTAACCAGCTCCACAATCAGTATCCAGCTCCACTATCAGTATCCAGCTCCACTATCAGTATATAGCTCTACTATCAGTATCTAACTTCACTATCACTATCCAGCTTCACTATCACTATCCAGCTCCACTGTCACTATCTCTCTTTTGTTAGCATAATAGAAGGGATCATTTTGAGAACCTAAAAAGATTTGTTTAAAATAAATAACTTGGCATACCCTCAGCCCTTTAGTGTAAAGGGGAACTCTGTGTTCCTCTGGATTTTGCTAATACTTCTATGTGCTGTTAGATATTAATTTCAAATAAAATTAGCTATAATTATAAAGCGAGGTACAGAGCTGTTAGGTTTTCACTGCTTTTGATGAGTGCTGTCATATTGCTTGTAGGTCTGCAGAAGTGATATTTTCCATGGCCCAGTCATATGCTAGGAAGTTTACATCATCAGCCTTTCCGTCCGTGGAGATGATGAGCCACCTGGTGACAGCGCGGCGGGCGCTGGGGCTGTTCCAGCACCACGATGGCATCACCGGCACAGCCAAGGACTTTGTGGTTGTGGACTACGGCAACAGGTCAGTTAGTTTGTTGCAATATTCCTAGAATGTAGATAGGAAAGTAAATGTACAGGCTATTTCAGACTTCTTTGTTATTCATATTGGAATATGTTGCCATTATGTGCAGTGTTTACAACGCTGGTCTCTTTGGTCTAACTGTCTGATTTATGTTGATACACTTTGTGTGTTGTAGGATAGTGGAGTCCCTGGCACATCTGAAACGCTTGATAGTAGAGTGTGCCACGTACCTACTTGCTGCCGAGAAGAATGACTACAAAGACAAGACATACTACTTCAATGTGGTCAGTTCCATGCCGCAACGGTGGCCTATTTAGCTCACCTCAATAATAGCTTCCTGCCTGTCTCTGGCAAGGTGCATTCCTCATCTGCTTCGATCATCCCAGAAATTGTATCATTAAAAGAAGTCTGCATATTTTAGCAACATTTTAGTTTCACCCATATTGGTTTTGTATTTGTTTGTTTGTTGTTTAATGCTGCACTCAGCAATATTCCAGCTATATGACGGCAGTCTGTAAATAATCTAGTCTGGACCAGACAATCCATTGATTGATATCATGAGCATCAATCCATGCAATTGGGATACGATGACATGCATCAAACAAGTCAGCGAGCCTGACCACCCATTCCATAAGTCGCCTCTTACGACAAGCACAATGGCCTTTTATGGCAAGCATGGGTTGCTGAAGATGTATTCTAGCCTGGATCTTCATGGGTTCCAATATTTGTGCAGCAGGGTTTCTGTAAGAAGCCATGTGTGTGTAAAGCTGGCGATGTGTGAAGCCATGTGTGTGTAAAGCTTGCAATGGAAGGAGCCATGTGTGTGTAAAGCTGGCGATGTGAGGAGCCATGTGTGTGTAAAGCTGGCGATGTGTGGAGCCATGTGTGTGTAAAGCTTGCGATGTGAGGAGCCATGTGTGTGTAAAGCTGGCGATGTGAGGAGCCATGTGCGTGTAAAGCTTGCGATGTGAGGCGCCATGTGTGTGTAAAGCTTGCGATGTCAGCAGCCATGTGTGTGTAAAGCTTGCGATGTGAGGAGCCATGTGTGTGTAAAGCTTGCGATGTGAGGCGCCATGTGTGTGTAAAGCTTGCGATGTGAGGCGCCATGTGTGTGTAAAGCTGGCGATGTGTGGAGCCATGTGTGTGTAAAGCTGGCGATGTGAGGAGCCATGTGTGTGTAAAGCTGAGATTGTATAACAGGTCTTCTGAGTTTGTATAACAGGTCTTCTGAGTTTGTTTAACCGATCTTCTGAGCTTGTATAACAGGTCTTCTGAGCTTGTATAACAGGTCTTCTGAGTTGGTATAACAGGTCTTCTGAGTTTGTATAACAGACCTTCTGTATTTTTATAACAGGTCTTCTGTGTTTGTAAAACAGGTTTTCCGTGTTTGTATAACAGGTCTTCTGTGTTTCAGGATGAGTTGAGGGAATCCCATGATTCTCTGCCAGACAAGACAGTCATGGAGTTGTCAGAGAGCTTTAGGTAAGGGAGATTTGTTATCTGTGATTTTCTCACCACATCATGCTTTAGCTGACCAAGCGGCCATACGAGTTGGCAGTTATCGCTCAGACTCCCACAATTGTGTTTTGGATTAAGCAGATACATCACATTTTTAAACTGACACATGGCGAGGAGCTACATTAGACATTGCTGCCCCTGACTGACACATGGCGAGGAGCTACATAAGGCATTGCTGCCCCTGACTGACACATGGCGAGGAGCTACATTAGACATTGCTGCCCCTGACTGACACATGGCGAGGAGCTACATTAGACATTGCTGCCCCTGACTGACACATGGCAAGGAGCTACATAAGACACTGCTGCCCCTGACTGACACATGGCGAGGAGCTACATTAGACATTGCTGCCCCTGACTGACACATGGCGAGGAGCTACATTAGACATTGCTGCCCCTGACTGACACATGGCAAGGAGCTACATTAGACATTGCTGCCCCTGACTGACACATGGCGAGGAGCTACATTAGACATTGCTGCCCCTGACTGACACATGGCAAGGAGCTACATTAGACATTGCTGCCCCTGACTGACACATGGCGAGGAGCTACATTAGACATTGCTGCCCCTGACTGACACATGGCAAGGAGCTACATTAGACATTGCTGCCCCTGACTGACACGTGGCAAGGAGCTACATTAGACATTGCTGCCCCTGACACGTGGCGAGGAGCTACATTAGACATTGCTGCCCCTGACTGACACATGGCAAGGAGCTACATTAGACATTGCTGCCCCTGACTGACACATGGCAAGGAGCTACATTAGACATTGCTGCCCCTGACTGACACATGGCGAGGAGCTACATTAGACATTCCTGCCCCTGACTGACACATGGCGAGGAGCTACATTAGACATTGCTGCCCCTGACTGACACATGGCAAGGAGCTACATTAGACATTGCTGCCCCTGACTGACACATGGCAAGGAGCTACATTAGACACTGCTGCCCCTGACTGACACATGGCAAGGAGCTACATTAGACATTCCTGCCCCTGACTGACACATGGCAAGGAGCTACATTAGACACTGCTGCCCCTGACTGACACATGGCAAGGAGCTACATTAGACATTGCTGCCCCTGACTGACACATGGCGAGGAGCTACATTAGACATTGCTGCCCCTGACTGACACATGGCAAGGAGCTACATTAGACATTGCTGCCCCTGACTGACACATGGCGAGGAGCTACATTAGACATTGCTGCCCCTGACTGACACATGGCAAGGAGCTACATTAGACACTGCTGCCCCTGACTGACACATGGCAAGGAGCTACATTAGACATTGCTGCCCCTGACTGACACATGGCGAGGAGCTACATTAGACATTGCTGCCCCTGACTGACACGTGGCAAGGAGCTACATTAGACATTGCTGCCCCTGACTGACACGTGGCAAGGAGCTACATTAGACATTGCTGCCCCTGACTGACACATGGCGAGGAGCTACATTAGACATTGCTGCCCCTGACTGACACATGGCAAGGAGCTACATTAGACATTGCTGCGCCTGACTGACACATGGCAAGGAGCTACATTAGACATTGCTGCCCCTGACTGACACATGGCGAGGAGCTACATTAGACATTGCTGCCCCTGACTGACACATGGCAAGGAGCTACATTAGACACTGCTGCCCCTGACTGACACATGGCGAGGAGCTACATTAGACACTGCTGCCCCTGACTGACACATGGCAAGGAGCTACATTAGACATTGCTGCCCCTGACTGACACATGGGGAGGAGCTACATTAGACATTGCTGCCCCTGACTGACACATGGCGAGGAGCTACATTAGACACTGCTGCCCCTGACTGACACATGGCAAGGAGCTACATTAGACATTGCTGCCCCTGACTGACACCTGGTGAGGAGCTACATTAGACATTGCTGCCCCTGACTGACACATGGCGAGGAGCTACATTAGACATTGCTGCCCCTGACTGACACATGGCGAGGAGCTACATTAGACATTGCTGCCCCTGACTGACACATGGCAAGGAGCTACATTAGACACTGCTGCCCCTGACTGACACATGGGGAGGAGCTACATTAGACATTGCTGCCCCTGACTGACACATGGCGAGGAGCTACATTAGACACTGCTGCCCCTGACTGACACATGGCAAGGAGCTACATTAGACATTGCTGCCTCTGACTGACACATGGCAAGGAGCTACATTAGACATTGCTGCCCCTGACTGACACATGGCAAGGAGCTACATTAGACATTGCTGCCCCTGACTGACACATGGCGAGGAGCTACATTAGACATTGCTGCCCCTGACTGACACATGGCAAGGAGCTACATTAGACATTGCTGCCCCTGACTGACACATGGCAAGGAGCTACATTAGACACTGCTGCCCCTGACTGACACCTGGTGAGGAGCTACATTAGACATTGCTGCCCCTGACTGACACATGGCAAGGAGCTACATTAGACATTGCTGCCCCTGACTGACACATGGCAAGGAGCTACATTAGACATTGCTGCCCCTGACTGACACATGGCAAGGAGCTACATTAGACATTGCTGCCCCTGACTGACACATGGCAAGGAGCTACATTAGACATTGCTGCCCCTGACTGACACCTGGTGAGGAGCTACATTAGACATTGCTGCCCCTGACTGACACATGGCAAGGAGCTACATTAGACATTGCTGCCCCTGACTGACACCTGGGAAGGAGCTACATTAGACATTGCTGCCCCTGACTGACACATGGCAAGGAGCTACATTAGACATTGCTGCCCCTGACACATGGCGAGGAGCTACATTAGACATTGCTGCCCCTGACTGACACATGGCAAGGAGCTACATTAGACACTGCTGCCCCTGACTGACACATGGCAAGGAGCTACATTAGACATTGCTGCCCCTGACTGACACATGGCGAGGAGCTACATTAGACATTGCTGCCCCTGACTGACACGTGGCAAGGAGCTACATTAGACATTACTGCCCCTGACTGACACATGGCGAGGAGCTACATTAGACATTGCTGCCCCTGACTGACACATGGCGAGGAGCTACATTAAACATTGCTGCCCCTGACTGACACATTGCAAGGAGCTACATTAGACATTGCTGCCCCTGACTGACACATGGCAAGGAGCTACATTAGACACTGCTGCCCCTGACTGACACATGGCAAGGAGCTACATTAGACACTGCTGCCCCTGACTGACACATGGCGAGGAGCTACATAAGACACTGCTGCCCCTGACTGACACATGGCAAGGAGCTACATTAGACACTGCTGCCCCTGACTGACACGTGGCAAGGAGCTACATTAGACACTGCTGCCCCTGACTGACACATGGCAAGGAGCTACATTAGACATTGCTGCCCCTGACTGACACATGGCAAGGAGCTACATTAGACACTGCTGCCCCTGACTGACACGTGGCGAGGAGCTACATTAGACACTGCTGCCCCTGACACATGGCAAGGAGCTACATTAGACATTGCTGCCCCTGACTGACACATGGCAAGGAGCTACATTAGACATTGCTGCCCCTGACACGTGGCGTGGAGCTACATTAGACATTGCTGCCCCTGACACATGGCGAGGAGCTACATTAGACATTGCTGCCCCTGACTGACACATGGCAAGGAGCTACATTAGACACTGCTGCCCCTGACTGACACATGGCGAGGAGCTACATTAGACATTGCTGCCCCTGACTGACACATGGCAAGGAGCTACATTAGACATTGCTGCCCCTGACTGACACATGGCGAGGAGCTACATTAGACATTGCTGCCCCTGACTGACACATGGCGAGGAGCTACATTAGACATTGCTGCCCCTGACTGACACATGGCAAGGAGCTACATTAGACATTGCTGCCCCTGACTGACACATGGCGAGGAGCTACATTAGACATTGCTGCCCCTGACTGACACATGGCAAGGAGCTACATTAGACACTGCTGCCCCTGACTGACACATGGCGAGGAGCTACATTAGACATTGCTGCCCCTGACTGACACATGGCAAGGAGCTACATTAGACATTGCTGCCCCTGACTGACACGTGGCAAGGAGCTACATTAGACATTGCTGCCCCTGACTGACACGTGGCAAGGAGCTACATTAGACATTGCTGCCCCTGACTGACACATGGCGAGGAGCTACATTAGACATTGCTGCCCCTGACTGACACATGGCAAGGAACTACATTAGACATTGCTGCCCCTGACTGACACGTGGCAAGGAACTACATTAGACACTGCTGCCCCTGACTGACACATGGCGAGGAGCTACATTAGACATTGCTGCCCCTGACTGACACATGGCAAGGAGCTACATTAGACATTGCTGCCCCTGACTGACACGTGGCAAGGAGCTACATTAGACATTGCTGCCCCTGACTGACACCTGGCAAGGAGCTACATTAGACATTGCTGCCTCTGACTGACACGTGGCGAGGAGCTACATTAGACATTGCTGCCCCTGACTGACACATGGCAAGGAGCTACATTAGACATTGCCGCCCCTGACTGACACGTGGCAAGGAGCTACATTAGACATTGCTGCCCCTGACACATGGCAAGGAGCTACATTAGACACTGCTGCCCCTGACTGACACATGGCAAGGAGCTACATTAGACATTGCTGCCCCTGACTGACACAGGAGCTACATTAGACATTGCTGCCCCTGACTGACACATTGCAAGGAGCTACATTAGACATTGCTGCCCCTGACTGACACATTGCAAGGAGCTACATTAGACATTGCTGCCCCTGACTGACACATGGCAAGGAGCTACATTAGACACTGCTGCCCCTGACTGACACATGGCGAGGAGCTACATTAGACACTGCTGCCCCTGACTGACACATGGCAAGGAGCTACATTAGACACTGCTGCCCCTGACTGACACATGGCGAGGAGCTACATTAGACATTGCTGCCCCTGACTGACACATGGCAAGGAGCTACATTAGACACTGCTGCCCCTGACTGACACGTGGCGAGGAGCTACATTAGACACTGCTGCCCCTGACACATGGCAAGGAGCTACATTAGACATTGCTGCCCCTGACTGACACATGGCAAGGAGCTACATTAGACATTGCTGCCCCTGACTGACACATGGCGAGGAGCTACATTAGACATTGCTGCCCCTGACACATGGCGAGGAGCTACATTAGACATTGCTGCCCCTGACACATGGCAAGGAGCTACATTAGACATTGCTGCCCCTGACACGTGGCGTGGAGCTACATTAGACATTGCTGCCCCTGACACATGGCGAGGAGCTACATTAAACATTGCTGCCCCTGACTGACACATGGCAAGGAGCTACATTAGACACTGCTGCCCCTGACTGACACATGGCGAGGAGCTACATTAGACATTGCTGCCCCTGACTGACACATGGCAAGGAGCTACATTAGACATTGCTGCCCCTGACTGACACATGGCGAGGAGCTACATTAGACACTGCTGCCCCTGACTGACACATGGCGAGGAGCTACATTAGACATTGCTGCCCCTGACTGACACATGGCAAGGAGCTACATTAGACATTGCTGCCCCTGACTGACACGTGGCAAGGAGCTACATTAGACATTGCTGCCCCTGACTGACACATGGCGAGGAGCTACATTAGACATTGCTGCCCCTGACTGACACATGGCAAGGAACTACATTAGACATTGCTGCCCCTGACTGACACGTGGCAAGGAACTACATTAGACACTGCTGCCCCTGACTGACACATGGCGAGGAGCTACATTAGACATTGCTGCCCCTGACTGACACATGGCAAGGAGCTACATTAGACATTGCTGCCCCTGACTGACACGTGGCAAGGAGCTACATTAGACATTGCTGCCCCTGACTGACACGTGGCAAGGAGCTACATTAGACATTGCTGCCCCTGACTGACACGTGGCAAGGAGCTACATTAGACATTGCTGCCCCTGACTGACACCTGGCAAGGAGCTACATTAGACATTGCTGCCTCTGACTGACACGTGGCGAGGAGCTACATTAGACATTGCTGCCCCTGACTGACACATGGCAAGGAGCTACATTAGACATTGCTGCCCCTGACTGACACATGGCGAGGAGCTACATTAGACATTGCTGCCCCTGACTGACACATGGCAAGGAGCTACATTAGACATTGCTGCCCCTGACTGACACATGGCAAGGAGCTACATTAGACATTGCTGCCCCTGACTGACACATGGCAAGGAGCTACATTAGACATTGCTGCCCCTGACTGACACGTGGCAAGGAGCTACATTAGACATTGCTGCTCCTGACTGACACGTGGCAAGGAGCTACATTAGACATTGCTGCCCCTGACTGACACCTGGCAAGGAGCTACATTAGACATTGCTGCCCCTGACTGACACATGGCAAGGAGCTACATTAGACATTGCTGCCCCTGACTGACACATGGCAAGGAGCTACATTAGACATTGCTGCCCCTGACTGACACATGGCAAGGAGCTACATTAGACATTGCTGCCCCTGACTGACACGTGGCAAGGAGCTACATTAGACATTGCTGCCCCTGACTGACACGTGGCAAGGAGCTACATTAGACATTGCTGCCCCTGACACATGGCAAGGAGCTACATTAGACACTGCTGCCCCTGACTGACACATGGCAAGGAGCTACATTAGAAATTGCTGCCCCTGACTGACACAGGAGCTACATTAGACATTGCTGCCCCTGACTGACACATTGCAAGGAGCTACATTAGACATTGCTGCCCCTGACTGACACATTGCAAGGAGCTACATTAGACATTGCTGCCCCTGACTGACACATGGCAAGGAGCTACATTAGACATTGCTGCCCCTGACTGACACATTGCAAGGAGCTACATTAGACATTGCTGCCCCTGACTGACACATTGCAAGGAGCTACATTAGACATTGCTGCCCCTGACTGACACATTGCAAGGAGCTACATTAGACATTGCTGCCCCTGACTGACACGTGGCGATGAGCTACATTAGACATTGCTGCCCCTGACTGACACATGGCGAGGAGCTACATTAGACATTGCTGCCCCTGACTGACACATGGCAAGGAGCTACATTAGACACTGCTGCCCCTGACTGACACATGGCGAGGAGCTACATAAGACACTGCTGCCCCTGACTGACACATGGCAAGGAGCTACATTAGACACTGCTGCCCCTGACTGACACGTGGCAAGGAGCTACATTAGACACTGCTGCCCCTGACTGACACATGGCGAGGAGCTACATTAGACATTGCTGCCCCTGACTGACACATGGCAAGGAGCTACATTAGACACTGCTGCCCCTGACTGACACGTGGCGAGGAGCTACATTAGACACTGCTGCCCCTGACACATGGCGAGGAGCTACATTAGACATTGCTGCCCCTGACTGACACATGGCAAGGAGCTACATTAGACATTGCTGCCCCTGACTGACACGTGGCAAGGAGCTACATTAGACATTGCTGCCCCTGACACGTGGCGTGGAGCTACATTAGACATTGCTGCCCCTGACACATGGCGAGGAGCTACATTAGACATTGCTGCCCCTGACTGACACATGGCAAGGAGCTACATTAGACACTGCTGCCCCTGACTGACACATGGCGAGGAGCTACATTAGACATTGCTGCCCCTGACTGACACATGGCAAGGAGCTACATTAGACATTGCTGCCCCTGACTGACACATGGCGAGGAGCTACATTAGACATTGCTGCCCCTGACTGACACATGGCAAGGAGCTACATTAGACATTGCTGCCCCTGACTGACACATGGCAAGGAGCTACATTAGACATTGCTGCCCCTGACTGACACATGGCGAGGAGCTACATTAGACATTGCTGCCCCTGACTGACACATGGCAAGGAGCTACATTAGACACTGCTGCCCCTGACTGACACATGGCGAGGAGCTACATTAGACATTGCTGCCCCTGACTGACACATGGCAAGGAGCTACATTAGACATTGCTGCCCCTGACACATGGCGAGGAGCTCACTGACATGTTATGTGGCCATCAAAATATATGTAGCATGCGCAGAACCACCTCTCTGGCTGATTCAACTAGTCTAAGGGAAATAACTCTAGCCTGTAAGGAATGAGGGCCTGAACATTCCTTCATGCAAAGTAACCTTATGGTAATATTAAGGATTCACGTGAAACATTGAGTATATAGTTGAATTGTCTCACCAAAAGTGTCACACATTTATCTTATATTGTGATATTTACAATTGCAAGGTCTGTGATTCTGTACAACTCCATGGCCAGCAAGCGAACTGAGGTCGTAAAAGTATTCATCAATGCTGTGGATGTGGAGGTCCAGAACCCTACAGGCAAAGTCATACACTCTCAGATAGAGCCATTCTGGGCAGACACAGACAGCACTGCAGGCCTGAAGTACAAGGTATGTTGATCTTGTCTCAGATAGAGCCATTCTGGGCAGACACAGACAGCACTGCAGGCCTGAAGTACAAGGTATGTTGATCTTGTCTCAGATAGAGCCATTCTGGGCAGACACAGACAGCACTGCAGGCCTGAAGTACAAGGTATGTTGATCTTGTCTCAGATAGAGCCATTCTGGGCAGACACAGACAGCACTGCAGGCCTGAAGTACAAGGTATGTTGATCTTGTCTCAGATAGAGCCATTCTGGGCAGACACAGACAGCACTGCAGGCCTGAAGTACAAGGTATGTTGATCTTGTCTCAGATAGAGCCATTCTGGGCAGACACAGACAGCACTGCAGGCCTGAAGTACAAGGTATGTTGATCTTGTCTCAGATAGAGCCGTTCTGGGCAGACACAGGGTACGTTGATCTTGTCTCAGATAGAGCCATTCTGGGCAGACACAGACAGCACTGCAGGCCTGAAGTACAGGGTATGTTAATATTGTCTCAGATAGAGCTGATCTGGGCAGACACAGGGTATGTTAATCTTGTCTCAGATAGAGCCATTCTGGGCAGACACAGGGTATGTTAATCTTGTCTCAGATAGAGCTGATCTGGGTAGACACAGACAGCAATGCAGGCCTGAAGTACAAGGTATGTTAATATTGTCTCAGATAGAGCCGTTCTGGGCAGACACAGGGTATGTTAATCTTGTCTCAGATAGAGCCATTCTGGGCAGACACAGACAGCACTGCAGGCCTGAAGTACAGGGTATGTTAATATTGTCTCAGATAGAGCCATTCTGGGCAGACACAGGGTATGTTAATATTGTCTCAGATAGAGCCGTTCTGGGCAGACACAGGGTATGTTAATCTTGTCTCAGATAGAGTTGATCTGGGCAGACACAGACAGCACTGCAGGCCTGAAGTACAGGGTATGTTAATATTGTCTCAGATAGAGCCGTTCTGGGCAGACACAGGGTATGTTAATCTTGTCTCAGATAGAGTTGATCTGGGCAGACACAGGGTATGTTAATATTATCTCAGATAGAGCTGATCTGGGCAGACACAGACAGCACTGCAGGCCTGAAGTACAAGGTATGTTAATCTTGTCTCAGGTAGAGACATTCTGGGCAGACACAGGGTATGTTAATCTTGTCTCAGATAGAGTTGATCTGGGCAGACACAGACAGCACTGCAGGCCTGAAGTACAAGGTATGTTAATCTTGTCTCAGGTAGAGCCGTTCTGGGCAGACACAGGGTATGGTAATCTTGTCTCAGGTAGAGCCGTTCTGGGCAGACACAGGGTATGTTAATCTTGTCTCAGGTAGAGCCGTTCTGGGCAGACACAGGGTATGTTAATCTTGTCTCTGGTAGAGCCGTTCTGGGCAGACACAGGGTATGTTAAGCCTGTCGGTATTGTATGAAATTAAAGGTATGTTCAAGGTCCACTGCTTTTCAGTCTCTACAGTCAGCCCATAGTGGACAATGTGAAGAAACATTCCTCAAAGTTTCACCTGTACACTGATGGACACCAAAGGTGTGTTGTTCTTCACATCAGAAACAACAAGTGGCATGCAACAAATCAAACCCTTCATCAAAGATATCAGGGCTGTGATGGCAGCCAACTATCAGAATTGACTTCAACATACTACTTCTCTTACATAATTCTACTTTTTACCTATTTTACCTTATACTGACTCATACTTATTGCTTATCTGTTTCTATTTCCGAAAGGTAGTGGAAACTTCCTTAACTGTGTTCCCAGAGAACAGAAAAACAGTTCAGTTGAACACACCCCTTGCGCACCAGAACCATGTGAACAAACTGGTAACTTGTCACTCTCTCATTGTAGTGCCTAGAGCAGATGGGAACATTTTCCTAGGCTCTGTAATCCGAGCCATTCCATCAAACTTAGCTTTTTTTTTCATAACATCCCTTGCTCAGATTACATTCTTCTAACCTTAACACCTCTACAACAAGCAGATTTTTAACATCTGATTTGGAAGATATTATTTCTACGGGCCCTAGAAACTGCAGCCATGATGTCAGAAATAGATTTCTCCAATACAAGATTCAACAGTGGCGAACATGCATCGGCGCATCTGAGACTGTGACAAGGACAACCAGACAGACAGTTTTCGTCCCTCCACTCTCATCCGTCCTGAGATCAGAGGATGCTGAAGATTTGCATTATGCCAAGTTCGAGCATTACGTATCTACCTGGGGCGGTGGGGTAATCTAGTGGTTAAAGCGTTAGCTCGTTATGCCGAAGACCTGGGTTCAATTTCTGACATGGAGGCAATATGTGAAACCCATTTGTGGTGCTCCCCACCATGATATTGCTGGAAGATTGCTAAAAGCGGCGTAAAGCCTCATCCCTCATTCACGTATTAACCTGCAGATGAATTTCTAGAAGACAAAGGCCGAGGAGACTGTTCTTCCCTTATCATGGAATATTTCAGCAGAAGTCTCCAGAACAACCTTTTTCTTCTGGATGAGAGCAGGGGCGGTCGGGTAGCCTAGTGGTTAAAGCGTTCGCTCATCACGCTGAAGACCCGCATTTGATTCCCGACATTGGTTCAATGTGTGAAGCCGATTTCTGGTGTCCCCCGCTAAAAGTGGCTTAAAATCAAACTCACACACTCACTCGCTGGATGAGAGCAGTCATCCTCAGAGCCTACACAGGCAGCAAGACTGGATCCACCATCAACATCCAAGGTGAGGCGAAATTGGGTTTAACGTCGTGTCCAAGATTATTGCACTTATATCACGACGAGCATGCACGTGTGTGTGTTGCTGCTTGTACTAGACCGGACTGATGCCACTTTATAGTGCTAGCTCACTAAGATACCATGCCACAGTTTAACATGAATACCCCACTCAGACACAGTATACTGACTCCGAGCCGACCAGTCCTTGTTTTGGCCCCTTAATGCCGAGCGACAGAGGGTAACAACAAGTACCATCTTGTAACGTCTTTTGGTATGACGCAGCCTGGGATCGAACCCCGGACCTTCCGCTCTCCATCGGATGCTCTTCCACTTGACCACGGAGGCAGTCACAGCATCCATGCCTTACAAGGTGAGAGCCATAGCATCTACTCTGGCACTTCACGGCCACTGCTCCATCCCAACGATTATGGAAGGTTGTTTTGGGAGGTCTGACACTGTCTTCACTTATCTTTTTTAATTCAGAGGTTTCTCCACACAAGATGTTGCTGGAATTCACCAATTTGGACCATACGTAGTTGCACAAGAACTGACAGTGCCTACTAAAGATAGACCTTTCTGAAGTATTCCCCCACTATCACCCAGACTTACTGACATCAGGTTACTGTCCCATAACCAATGACCGAGAGTCCATGCTCCCCTGTGAGAATGAGTGAAAGCAATTGTGTTGAGTTGATGACCTTTTCCTAACACTATAATGATTTAAAGTAAGCAGGAAAAATTATTTTCCCCAGGAAATGCACAAAATCTATAAGATTTACTCCTCTCTTTCACAAGACGGAGGTGGTACCCCACATGATTATAAAGAAGATATCATGTTCCAAAGTGGTTAATTGACAGATCTTGCTCTGAATCATGCACACAGGTTGAACCCACCACCTACCATCGGATTCAAGCAATTAATCAGGATAATTCAGGATAAGTCAGGATAAGTCAGGAGTCAGGATATGGTAAAATCATTCATACTTTTTCTGACACATAGGCCTATGCTATAGCGCCCACTCACCCATCCCCTCTTCCCCTGAGTTTCAGATATAAGGTGAGAGAATGATAGAGTTACCAGCTTGGTCAAGTGGTTCCGGTGCACATGCGCTGTTCAAGGGGTGCATTCGGGTGAGCTGTTTTCCCTGTTCTCTGGGAACACAGTTCCGGATGTTTCCACTACATTTCAGGAGAAGAGAGAGAAACGCAATTAGTATGAGTCAGTATAAGTATGAATGATATTTTTACTCTACTAAATACATGTAAAACCTGCGACTGGCTAAAGTGGCAGACTGATGTCACTCATATTACACCCGTCCTTCGTTGAGCACAGATCTTTGTTGTACGTTAAGATGTATGGTTCCACTGACCATGTGTGGTTGTTTACAGCTGGCCTTTGTGTGTGAGTTGCCGGCACTTGGTGTGGCACGCTACCAGATCCGGAGAGTTGCCCCTGCCTCCAACCCAAGACATCACAGGGTAGAGATCAAGCTCATCAATGCCCAGCCCAACCAGGCCACTGTGTAAGTTCATTCATGGAACTCTTATAAGTGTCACGTTAAGATTTCTTATAAAGTTTACCTTCAGAGATGGTTTTTTTTTTCAGACCATCATTTGTTGTGAAACATAAGACTGACTCAGCTGATTTTAGCCTGGAAAATGCTTACTTTAAAGCTCGATTCTCTGGGACTACAGGGTTGTTGAAGGTAAGAAATGGTTACATTCTTATGAAGAGTTAACTTCTTTTATGTACTGTAGCATATACATTAAATTTTCGATTTCCATGATGGAATTGGAACCACAGACCCCTTGATCCAAGGTCAAATACCTGGTCCACCACAAGAGGTTAACCATGTTATTTTGGAGGATTTTACAAAGAAACGGAGCTGCCCACATGAGAGTTGAGTTTCATTGAAGGACTCCACCTTCAACACTTTTTGTTTCAGGCGATGACCACCAAACCAGACTTGGTTGAACACAAAACTGAGGCTGAGTTTGTCCTGTATGGAACCAAAAATGCCAAGGAGAAGTCTGGAGCCTATTTGTTCCTGCCTGATGGTGTGGCCAAGGTAGGGCTTCTGGGCAGAACCACATTCACTCAGGCTCTGATACACACCAATGTTTTGCTTCCCCTCTGTGACACTGGCTCCTGTATTCTGTTATGTATGAGGATTGTGTGACACTACTAGGCTATGCTTCTGTAATGACGTCTCCCCCAAAGGGAGGAGAGATGTATTGTTTTTGGCTCAGCTGGCGCCATAACTTGAAAACCATTCTATGTTTTTCCACAAAACTTGGTATATGCATTGCTCATCAGCTTAACTGGTGCCTTTTGCTATTTTAAACATTTTCAAGATTTTATTTCCATATGTTTCACTGGAAACAATTTCAACTTTGTCTCAAGTAGGGAAGGGTTCGTTTCTGGGCCAACACTTTAAAACCATTCAATACATTTCAACAAAACTTGGCATATACATTGATTATCTGCTTAGCTGGTTATACATATATAGATTTTGCTATTTTGAATTTTTTCTAAATTTTATTTTCTTAAGTGTTTCCATAGAAAATATTTCAACTTAGTCTCAAATAGGGTTTGTTTCTGGACCATAACTTGAAAACCTTTTAACATTTTTCAGTGATACTTGGCTTCAGTGATTACTCACCTGCTTAACTGGTGTCTTTTGATGTTTTGAATCTTTACTCAATTTTATTGTTTCCATGGAATCAATTTGGACTTAGTCTCAAACAAAACTAGGCTTTGTTTTTGAGCCATAACTGTCACCATAACTAGTGAATAGTTTTGCTGTTCATGTGCAAAGACCACATGCTCAACCACTGCCTTTTCATATTTTTCAAATTTGTATTTTTTTTAATTTCTTGTGTTTCCATGGAGACAGTTTGGAAATTCTTAAGAGTCTTTCTACTTAGCATAAAGCTACTGATTGTTCGATATGGGTACATCTACTTGCACAATACAGTCTATCATCCAAACTGCTGTTACATGTTCAACAGTCTTATCTGCCATAAAGAGTCAACATGGCTTCAACTGCATGTGATACAGCTTCATTAATACTTTAATTAGGATCTGTACTAGTATTTCTTTGCTATTATAGTTCTCCAGATTTGCAAACACATTTATTGTAACAACTTGAACTTATGGATGGTAGACATCTGTTTTCATAAGTAGAAACACATTCTAGTTTATAACAATCATGTGACACTACACTATGCTTCTGTTATGTTTGAGGATCGTGTGACACTACACTATGCTTCTGTTATGTTTGAGGATCGTGTGAAACTACACTATGCTTCTGTTATGTTTGAGGATCGTGTGAAACTACACTATGCTTCTGTTATGTTTGAGGATCATGTGACACTACACTATGCTTCTGTTATGTATGAGGATCATGTGACACTACACTATGCTTCTGTTATGTTTGAGGATCATGTGACACTACACTATGCTTCTGTTATGTATGAGGATTGTGTGACACTACACTATGCTTCTGTTATGTTTGAGGATCATGTGACACTACACTATGCTTCGGTTATGTTTGATGATCGTGTGAAACTACACTATGCTTCTGTTATGTATGAGGATTGTGTGACACTACACTATGCTTCTGTTATGTTTGAGGATTGTGTGACACTACACTATGCTTCTGTTATGTTTGAGGATCGTGTGAAACTACACTATGTTTCTGTTATGTATGAGGATTGTGTGACACTACACTATGCTTCTGTTATGTTTGAGGATCATGTGACACTACACTATGCTTCTGTTATGTTTGATGATCGTGTGAAACTACACTATGCTTCTGTTATGTTTGAGGATTGTGTGACGCTACACTATGCTTCTGTTATGTTTGAGGATCATGTGACACTACACTATGCTTCTGTTATGTTCGAGGATTGTGTGACACTACACTATGCTTCTGTTATGTATGAGGATCATGTGACACTACAATATGCTTCTGTTATGTATGAGGATTGTTTGACACTACACTATGCTTCTGTTATGTTTGAGGATTGTGTGACACTACACTATGCTTCTGTTATGTTTGAGGATCGTGTGAAACTACACTATGCTTCTGTTATGTTTGAGGATCATGTGACACTACACTATGCTTCTGTTATGTATGAGGATCATGTGACACTACACTATGCTTCTGTTATGTTTGAGGATCATGTGACACTACACTATGCTTCTGTTATGTATGAGGATTGTGTGACACTACACTATGCTTCTGTTATGTTTGAGGATCATGTGACACTACACTATGCTTCGGTTATGTTTGATGATCGTGTGAAACTACACTATGCTTCTGTTATGTATGAGGATTGTGTGACACTACACTATGCTTCTGTTATGTTTGAGGATTGTGTGACACTACACTATGCTTCTGTTATGTTTGAGGATCGTGTGAAACTACACTATGTTTCTGTTATGTATGAGGATTGTGTGACACTACACTATGCTTCTGTTATGTTTGAGGATCATGTGACACTACACTATGCTTCTGTTATGTTTGATGATCGTGTGAAACTACACTATGCTTCTGTTATGTTTGAGGATTGTGTGACGCTACACTATGCTTCTGTTATGTTTGAGGATCATGTGACACTACACTATGCTTCTGTTATGTTCGAGGATTGTGTGACACTACACTATGCTTCTGTTATGTATGAGGATCATGTGACACTACAATATGCTTCTGTTATGTATGAGGATTGTTTGACACTACACTATGCTTCTGTTATGTTTGAGGATTGTGTGACACTACACTATGCTTCTGTTATGTATGAGGATTGTGTGACACTACAATATGCTTCTGTTATGTATGAGGATTGTTTGACACTACACTATGCTTCTGTTATGTATGAGGATTGTTTGACACTACACTATGCTTCTGTTATGTATGAGGATTGTGTGACACTACACTATGCTTCTGTTATGTTTGAGGATTGTGTGACACTACACTATGCTTCTGTTATGTATACTGATACTGATATGTTTGCTACCTCTTTATCCACTTTCAGCCTGTGCCCATTGCTGGCCCCTTGGTGCGAATCATCACAGGGCCTATCTTGTCAGAAGTTCATGTCTTCACTCCATATGCAGAACATGTTGTGCGTGTCATCAACTCTGCAGGTACAAACACTGAACCTGTCAGGCTGCTCTTTTGAAGAAATAGAAACATACCCCTTTGTAAACACAAAGGCTTTCATATGTCAGTAAACCAATGGGGTGACTATGAATGAGAACAAGGTGATGGACAACATGATGCCTCACTGTACAGTACAGGATGGAGGGAGACAGTATGGCATGTCAGGTTAAGGGGAGGAGTGTAGGTAATATCAGAGTAGTGGGCAAAAAGCTTAGGGTAACAGGACAAGTGGCTGATAAAGGTTCAATAATCGACAAACAAGTGATTGCCATTGTTCCCTGTGATACTGAGAAGGTGTTGTCTGTATTCCAGGAAGCGATGGCACTGCGCTTGATGTCTACAATATTGTCGATGTCAGACATCTGCTTAATAAGGAAGTGGCCATGAGAATCAGCACTGACATCAAGAACCAAGACAGAGTGTTTTACACAGACTTGAACGGATTCCAGGTGATTCTTTACTGAATTATAAATTAAGGATTTTGAAAGATGTTCATCAAATATGCTGGTTTTCTTATCAAGTGGAATGGGTAAAATTGTTATTTTCACAAATGTTGTAATGAAATCACATCCGTGAGGATTTGCATACAATACAGCAAATTTAGCAGAGTGTGTTCAAATTGCTTATGTGCAGCAATGATATTAATACTATACAGAAATACAACCAATTTAGATAATGGCAGTTGCCATACATGTCTTGCAACAAGGACACCTGCCATTTTTAAACAGCTGATCCACCACTTGGAGACATCCAGCATGTTTAATCTTTGCATGCATGTATCATATACACAGTGGAATGAACCATTGCATGTATGTATCATGTACACAGAGAAATGAACCATTGCATGCACGTATTATATACACAGTGGAATGAATCATTGCATGCATGTATCATATACACAGTGGAATGAACCATTGCATGCATGTATCATGTACACAGAGGAATGAACCATTGCATGCACATATTATGTACACAGTGGAATGAACCATTGCATGCACGTATCATATACACAGTGGAATGAACCGTTGCATGCACATGTCATGTACACAGAGGAATGAATAATTGCATGCACATATTATATACACAGAGGAATGAATCATTGCATGCATGTATCATATACACAGTGGAATGAACCATTGCATGCATGTATCATATACACAGTGGAATGAACCATTGCATGCATGTATCATGTACACAGACGAATGAATCATTGCATGCACGTATTATATACACAGTGGAATGAATCATTGCATGCATGTATCATATACACAGTGGAATGAATCATTGCATGCATGTATCATATACACAGTGGAATGAATCATTGCATGCATGTATCATATACACAGTGGAATGAACCGTTGCATGCACATATCATGTACACAGAGGAATGAACCATTGCATGCATGTATCATATACACAGTGGAATGAACCATTGCATGCATGTATCATATACACAGTGGAATGAACCATTGCATGCATGTATCATGTACACAGTGGAATGAACCATTGCATGTACATATTATATACACAGTGGAATGAACCATTGCATGCATGTATCATGTACACAGAGGAAGGAACCATTGCATGCACATATTATATACACAGTGGAATGAACCATTGCATGCATATATCATGTACACAGTGGAATGAATCATTGCATGCACATATTATATACACAGAGGAATGAATCATTGCATGCATGTATCATATACACAGTGGAATGAACCATTGCATGCACATATTATCTACACAGAGGAATGAACCATTGCATGCACGTACTATATACACAGTGGAATGAACCATTGCATGCACATATCATATAGACAGTGGAATGAACCATTGCATGCACATATTATCTACACAGAGGAATAAATCATTGCATGCATGTATTATATCCACAGTGGAATGAACCATTGCATGCACATATTATCTACACAGTGGAATGAACCATTGCATGCACGTATCATATACACAGTGGAATGAATCATTGCATGCATGTATTATATACACAGTGGAATAAACCATTGCATGCACATATTATATACACAGTGGAATGAATCATTGCATGCACGTATCATATACACAGTGGAATGAACCATTGCATGCATGTATCATATACACAGTGGAATGAACCATTGCATACATATTATCTACACAGTGGAATGAACCATTGCATGCATGTATCATATACACAGTGGAATGAACTATTGCATGCACGTATTATAAACACAGTTGAATAAATCATTGCATGCATGTATCATATACACAGTGGAATGAACCATTGCGTGCACATATCATATACACAGTGGAATGAACCATTGCATGCACGTATTATATACACAGTTGAATAAATCATTGCATGCATGTATCATATACACAGTGGAATAAATCATTGCATGCATATATCATATACACAGTGGAATGAACCATTGCATGCACGTATTATATACACAGTGGAATGAACCATTGCATGCATGTATCATATACACAGTGGAATGAACTATTGCATGCACATATCATATACACAGTGGAATTAATCATTGCATGCACATATCATATACACAGTGGAATTAATCATTGCATGCATGTATTATCTACACAGTGGAATGAACCATTGCATGCATGTATTATAAACACAGTTGAATAAATCATTGCATGCATGTATCATATACACAGAGGAATGAACCATTGCATGCACATATCATATACACAGTGGAATGAACCATTGCATGCACGTATCATATACACAGTTGAATAAATCATTGCATGCATGTATCATTTACACAGTGGAATGAACCATTGCATGCACATATCATATATACACAGTGGAATTAACCATTGCATGCACGTATTATAAACACAGTTGAATATATCATTGCATGCATGTATCATATACATAGTGGAATGAATCATTGCATAGACGTATTATATACACAGTGGAATAAACCATTGCATGCATGTATCATATACACAGCTGAATAAACCATTGCATGCATGTATCATATACACAGCTGAATAAACCATTGCATGCATGTATCATATACACAGTGGAATAAACCCTTGCATGCATGTATCATGTACACAGCTGAATAAATCATGCATGCATGTATCATGTACATAGTGGAATAAACTATTGCATGCATGTATCATATACACAATTTTAAAAATGGAATAAACCATTGCTTGCATGTATCATATACACGATGGAATACCGTAAAAGCGTCTATGCTTTTCGTAAAATGCAATCTGGTGGTCGGGCTCAATGACTTGGTTGTTGCATGTCATCGATCCCAATTGCATGTCATCATGATATCAATCACCAGATTGTCTAGTCGAGACTGGATTTTTTTACAGACTGTTGTCATATAGCTGGAATATTGCTGAGTGCAGCGTAAAACAACAAACCAACCAACACAATGGAATAAACCACTGCATCCCTCTATCATATACACAATGGAATAAGCCATTGCATGTATGTATCATATACATCATAGAATAAACTATTGTGTTCATGTGTTATTAACACAGCTGAACAAACCATTGCGTGCATGTATCATATAAACAATGGAATAAACCAGTGCATGCATGTATTATAAACACTATGGAATAAACCTTTGCATGCATGTATTATATGCACAGTGGAGTAAACCGCTCTAATTAAGAATAACGTACTAATTGCAGTGTCACCTAGTGATTTGTTTTGTGGATGTTGTCGGTTTTTGTTTTGTGTCTTTTGTATTTTGAGTTTCATTATTCATATGCAATTAGACAATGACCTTTATTACTACTGTTTAATGGTTCATTATTTCATACTGGAGAGTTTTTTTCTGACCAAATGACCCCATTCTGTCACTTCTGTTGTGGCTGACCTAAGTGTTTATACCATATTCATTAGAAGTCATGATTATGAATCAGATATCATTTCCAGAAATTTCTACACTTTCACAAATGAAAAGATAGTGATGTTTATCTGCTGACACCCATTACCAATATCGTCATATATTCCACAGATGCAGAGAAGAAAGACATATGACAAACTCCCCCTACAGGCCAACTTTTACCCTATGCCAGCAATGATGTTCATGGAGGATCAGAATTGCCGATTCAGCATTTTGTCCCAGCAGAGTTTGGGTGTATCCAGTCTTATTCAGGGTAAGCATCTTATTTGTGTGTGATAGTGTCCAGTGTGATGCAGGGTAAGCAGTGTATGTATTAGAAAGTGACACAAGGTAAGCAGTGTATGTATTAGAATGTGACACAGGGTAAGCAGTGTAAGTATTAGAATGTGACACAGGGTAAGCAGTGTATGTATAAGAATGTGACACAAGGTAAGCAGTGTATGTATTAGAAAGTGACACAAGGTAAGCAGTGTATGTATTAGAATGTGACACAGGGTAAGCAGTGTAAGTATTAGAATGTGACACAGGGTAAGCAGTGTAAGTATTAGAATGTGACACAGGGTAAGCAGTGTATGTATAAGAATGTGACACAAGGTAAGCAGTGTATGTATTAGAATGTGACACAAGTTAAGCAGTGTATGTATTAGAATGTGACACAGGGTAAGCAGTGTATGTATTAGAATGTGACACAGGGTAAGCAGTGTATGTATTAGAATGTGACACAAGGTAAGCAGTGTATGTATTAGAATGTGACACAGGGTAAGCAGTGTATGTATTAGAATGTGACGCAAGGTAAGCAGTGTATGTATTACTATTAGAATGTGACACAAGGTAAGCCGTGTATGTATTTGAATGTGACACAGGGTAAGCAGTGTATGTATTAGAATGTGACACAAGGTAAGCAGTGTATGTATTAGAATGTGACACAAGGTAAGCAGTGTATGTATTAGAATGTGACACAGGGTTAGCAGTGAATATAGCAGAATGTGACACAAGGTAAGCAGTGTATGTATTAGAAAGTGACACAAGGTAAGCAGTGTATGTATTAGAATGTGACACAGGGTAAGCAGTGTAAGTATTAGAATGTGACACAGGGTAAGCAGTGTAAGTATTAGAATGTGACACAGGGTAAGCAGTGTATGTATAAGAATGTGACACAAGGTAAGCAGTGTATGTATTAGAATGTGACACAAGTTAAGCAGTGTATGTATTAGAATGTGACACAGGGTAAGCAGTGTATGTATTAGAATGTGACACAGGGTAAGCAGTGTATGTATTAGAATGTAACACAAGGTAAGCAGTGTATGTATTAGAATGTGACACAGGGTAAGCAGTGTATGTATTAGAATGTGACGCAAGGTAAGCAGTGTATGTATTACTATTAGAATGTGACACAAGGTAAGCCGTGTATGTATTTGAATGTGACACAGTGTAAGCAGTGTATGTATTAGAATGTGACACAAGGTAAGCAGTGTATGTATTAGAATGTGACACAAGGTAAGCAGTGTATGTATTAGAATGTGACACAGGGTTAGCAGTGAATATAGCAGAATGTGACACAAGGTAAGCAGTGTATGTATTAGAATGTGACACAAGGTAAGCAGTGTATGTATTAGAATGTGACACAAGGTAAGCAGTGTATGTAGGAGAATGTGACACAGGGTATGCAGTGGATGTAGCAGAATGTGACACAGGGTAAGCAGTGAATGTAGCAGAATATGACACAGGGTAAGCACTGTATGTTGCAGAATGTAACACAGGGTAAGCAGTGGATATAGCAGAATGTGACACAGGGTAAGCAGTGAATGTAGCAGAATGTGACACAGAGTAAGCAGTGTATGTAGGAGAATGTGACACAGGGTAAGCAGTGTATGTAGTAGAATGTGACACAGGGTAAGCAGTGGATGTAGAAAAATGTAGCAGAATGTGACACAGGGTAAGCAGTGTATGTAGGAGAATGTGACACAAGGTAAGCAGTGGATGTAGCAGAATGTAACACAGGGTAAGCAGTGAATGTAGGAGAATGTGACACAGGGTATGCAGTGAATGTAGCAGAATGTGATACAAGGTAAGCAGTGTATTTAGCAGAATGTGACACAGGGTAAGCAGTGGATGTAGGAGAATGTGTCCAGTGTGACACAGGGTAAGCAGTGGATGTAGCAGAATGTGACGCAGGGTAAGAAGTGGATGTAGCAAAATGTGACGCAGGGTAAGCAGTGGATGTAGCAGAATGTGACACAGGGTAAGCAGTGGATGTAGCAGAATGTGACACAGGGTATGCAGTGGATGTAGCAGAATGTGACACAGGGTAAGCAGTGGATGTAGCAGAATGTGACACAGGGTAAGCAGTGGATGTAGCAGAATGTGACACAGGGTATGCAGTGAATGTAGGAGAATGTGACACAGGGTAAGCAGTGGATGTAGCAGAATGTGACGCAGGGTAAGAAGTGGATGTAGCAAAATGTGACGCAGGGTAAGCAGTGGATGTAGCAGAATGTGACACAGGGTAAGCAGTGGATGCAGCAGAATGTGACACAGGGTATGCAGTGGATGTAGCAGAATGTGACACAGGGTAAGCAATGGATGTAGCAGAATGTGACACAGGGTAAGCAGTGTATGTATTAGAATGTGACACAAGGTAAGCAGTGTATGTATTAGAATGTGACACAGGGTAAGCATTGAATATAGCAGAATGTGACACAAGGTAAGCAGTGTATGTATTAGAATGTGACACAAGGTAAGCAGTGTATGTATTAGAATGTGACACAGGGTAAGCAGTGTATGTAGGAGAATGTGACACAGGGTATGCAGTGGATGTAGCAGAATGTGACACAGGGTAAGCAGTGAATGTAGCAGAATGTGACACAGGGTAAGCAGTGAATGTAGCAGAATGTGACACAGAGTAAGCAGTGTATGTAGGAGAATGTGACACAGGGTAAGCAGTGTATGTAGTAGAATGTGACACAGGGTAAGCAGTGGATGTAGAAAAATGTAGCAGAATGTGACACAGGGTAAGCAGTGTATGTAGGAGAATGTGACACAAGGTAAGCAGTGGATGTAGCAGAATGTAACACAGGGTAAGCAGTGAATGTAGGAGAATGTGACACAGGGTATGCAGTGAATGTAGCAGAATGTGATACAAGGTAAGCAGTGTATTTAGCAGAATGTGACACAGGGTAAGCAGTGGATGTAGGAGAATGTGTCCAGTTTGACACAGGGTAAGCAGTGGATGTAGCAGAATGTGACGCAGGGTAAGAAGTGGATGTAGCAAAATGTGACGCAGGGTAAGCAGTGGATGTAGCAGAATGTGACACAGGGTAAGCAGTGAATGTAGCAGAATGTGACACAGGGTAAGCAGTGGATGTAGCAGAATGTGACACAGGGTAAGCAGTGGATGTAGCAGAATGTGACACAGGGTAAGCAGTGGATGTAGCAGAATGTGACACAGGGTATGCAGTGAATGTAGGAGAATGTGACACAGGGTATGCAGTGGATGTAGCAGAATGTGACACAGGGTAAGCAGTGAATTTAGCAGAATGTGACACAGGGTAACCAGTGAATGTAGCAGAATGTGACACAGGGTAAGCCATGTATGTAGCAGAATGTGACACAGGGTAAGCAGTGGATGTAGGAGAATGTGACACAGGGTAAGCAGGTGATGTAGCGGAATGTGACACAGGGTAAGCAGTGAATGTAGCAGAATGTGACACAGGGTAGGCAGTGTATATTTTAGAATGTGACACAGGGTAGGCAGTGTATGTATTAGAATGTGACACAGGGTAAGCAGTGTATGTAGCAGAATGTGAAACAGGGTAAGCAGTGTATGTATTAGAATGTGACACAGGGTAGGCAGTGTATGTATTAGAATGTGACACAGGGTAAGCAGTGAATGTAGCAGAATGTGACACAGGGTAGGCAGTGTATATTTTAGAATGTGACACAGGGTAGGCAGTGTATGTATTAGAATGTGACACAGGGTAAGCAGTGTATGTAGCAGAATGTGACACAGGGTAAGCAGTGTATGTAGCAGAATGTGACACAGGGTTAGGAGTGAATGTAGCAGAATGTGACACAGGGTAAGCAGTGGATGTAGCAGAATGTGACACAGGGTAAGCAGTGTATGTAGCAGAATATGACACAGGGTTAGGAGTGAATGTAGCAGAATGTGACACAGGGTAAGCAGTGAATGTAGCAGAATGTGACACAGGGTAAGCAGTGAATGTAGCAGATTGTGACACACGGTAAGCAGTGTATGTAGCAGAATGTGACACAGGGTAAGCAGTGAATATAGCAGAATGTGACACAGGGTTAACAGTGAATGTAGGGGAATGTGACAAAGGGTAAGCAGTGAATGTAGCAGAATGTGACACAGGATAAGCAGTGAATGTAGGAGAATGTGACACAGGGTAAGCAGTGTATGTATTAGAATGTGACACAGGGTAAGCAGTGAATGTAGCAGAATGTGACACAGGGTAAGCAGTGTATGTATTAGAATGTGACACAGGGTAAGCAGTGGATGTAGCAGAATGTGACAAAGGGTAAGCAATTTATGTAGCAGAATGTGACACAGGATAAGCAGTGTATGTAGCAGAATGTGATGCAGGGTAAGCAGTGAATGTAGCAGAATGTGACACAAGGTAGGCAGTGTATGTAGGAGAATGTGTCCAGTGTGACACAGGGTAGGCACTTAATGTAGGAGAATGTGACACAGGGTAAGCAGTGGATGTAGCAGAATGTCACACAGGGTAAGCGGTGGATGTAGCAGAATGTGTCCAGTGTGACACAGGGTTAGCAGTGAATTTAGCAGAATGTGACACAGGGTAAGCAGTGGATGTAGAAGAATGTAGCAGAATGTGACACAGGGTTAGGAGTGAATGTAGCAGAATGTGACACAGGGTAAGCAGTGGATGTAGGAGAATGAGTCCAGTGTGACACAGGGTAAGCAGTGAATGTAGCAGAATGTGACAGAGGGTAAGCAGTGTATGTAGCAGAATGTGACACAGGGTAAGCAGTGAATGTAGCAGAATGTGAAATGTGAAACAGGGTATGCAGTGGATGTAGCAGAATGTGACACAGGGTAAGCAGTGGGTGTAGGAGAATGTGACACAGGGTAAGCAGTGAATGTAGCAGAATGTGAAACAGGTTAAGCAGTGGATGTAGCAGAATGTGAAATGTGAAACAGGGTAAGCAGTGGATGTAGCAGAATGTGACACAGGGTAAGCAGTGTGTGTAGGAGAATGTGACACAGGGTAAGCAGTGAATGTAGGAGAATGTGACACAGGGTAAGCAGTGTGTGTAGGAGAATGTGACACAGGGTAAGCAGTGAATGTAGGAGAATGTGACACAGGGTAAGCAGTGTATGTAGCAGAATGTGACACAGGGTAAGCAGTGAATGTAGCAGAATGTGACACAGGGTAAGCAGTGGGTGTAGGAGAATGTGACACAGGGTAAGCAGTGAATGTAGCAGAATGTGACACAGGGTAAGCAGTGAATGTAGGAGAATGTGACACAGGGTAAGCAATGTATGTAGCAGAATGTGACACAGGCTAAGCAGTGAATGTAGCAGAATGTGAAACAGGGTAAGCAGTGAATGTAGGAGAATGTGACACAGGGTAAGCAGTGTATGTAGCAGAATGTGACACAGGGTAAGCAGTGAATGTAGCAGAATGTGAAACAGGTTAAGCAGTGGATGTAGCAGAATGTGACACAGGGTAAGCAGTGGGTGTAGGAGAATGTGACACATGGTAAGCAGTAGATATAGGAGAATCTGACACAGGGTAAGCAGTGTATGTAGCAGAATGTGACACAGGGTAAGCAGTGAATGTAGGAAAATGGGACACAGGGTAAGCAGTGTATGTAGCAGAATAGGACACAGGGTAAGCAGTGGATGTAGCAGAATGTGACACAGGGTTAGCAGTGAATGTAGCAGAATGTGACACAGGGTAAGCAGTGAATGTAGCAGAATGTGACACAGGGTAAGCAGTGAATGTAGCAGAATGTGACACAGGGTAGGCAGTGAATGTAGCAGAATGTGACACAGGGTAAGCAGTGAATGTAGCAGAATGTGACACAGGATAAGCAGTGTATGTAGCAGAATGTGTCCAGTGTGACACAGGGTAAGCAGTGTATGTAGCAGAATGTGACACAGGGTAAGCAGTGAATGTAGCAGAATGTGACACAAGTTTGGCAGTGTATGTAGGAGAATGTGTCCAGTGTGACACAGGGTAGGCACTTAATGTAGGAAAATGTGACACAGGGTAAGCAGTGGATGTAGCAGAATGTGTCCAGTGTGACACAGGGTAGGCACTTAATGTAGCAGAATGTGACACAGGGTAAGCGGTGGATGTAGCAGAATGTGTCCAGTGTGACACAGGGTAAGCAGTGAATTTAGCAGAATGTGACACAGGGTAAGCAGTGGATGTAGCAGAATGTGTCACAGGGTTAGGAGTGAATGTAGCAGAATGTGACACAGGGTAAGCGGTGGATGTAGGAGAATGTGTCCAGTGTGACACAGGGTAAGCAGTGAATGTAGCAGAATGTGACACAGGGTAAGCAGTGGATGTAGCAGAATGTGACACAGGGTAAGCAGTGGATGTAGCAGAATGTGACACAGGGTAAGCAGTGAATGTAGGAGAATGTGACACAGGGTAAGCAGTGTATGTAGCAGAATGTGACACAGGGTAAGCAGTGTATGTAGCAGAATGTGACACAGGGTAAGTAGTGTATGTAGCAGAATGTGTCCAGTGTGACACAGGGTAAGCAGTGGATGTAGCAGAATGTGACACAGGGTAAGCAGTAGATATAGGAGAATGTGACACAGGGTAAGCAGTGTATGTAGCAGAATGTGACACAGGGTAAGCAGTGGATGTAGGAAAATGGGACACAGGGTAAGCAGTGTATGTAGCAGAATGGGACACAGGGTAAGCAGTGGATGTAGCAGAATGGGACACAGGGTAAGCAGTGGATGTAGCAGAATGTGACACAGGGTAAGCAGTGAATGTAGGAGAATGTAACACAGGGTAAGCAGTGAATGTAGGAGAATGTGACACAGGGTAAGCAGTGAATGCAGCAGAATGTGACACAGGGTAAGCAGTGAATGTAGCAGAATATGACACAGGGTAGGCAGTGAATGTAGCAGAATGTGACACAGGGTAAGCAGTGAATGTAGCAGAATGTGACACAGGGTAGGCAGTGAATGCAGCAGAATGTGACACATGATAAGCAGTGAATGTAGGAGAATGTGACACAGGGTAAGCAGTGAATGTAAGAGAATGTGACACAGGGTAAGCAGTGAATGCAGCAGAATGTGACACAGGGTAAGCAGTGAATGCAGCAGAATGTGACACAGGGTAAGCAGTGAATGTAGCAGAATGTGACACAGGGTAAGCAGTGGATGTAGGAGAATGTGACACAGGGTAGGCAGTGAATGTAGCAGAATGTGACACAGGGTAAGCAGTGGATGTAGCAGAATGTGACACAGGGTAGGCAGTGGATGTAGGAGAATGTGACACAGGGTAAGTAGTGTATGTAGCAGAATGTGACACAGGGTAGGCAGTGGATGTAGGAGAATTTGACACAGGGTAAGCAGTGGATGTAGCAGAGGATGTCTGATGTGATGTCTGATGTGATGTCTGATGTGATGTCTGATGTGATGTCTGATGTGATGTAACATGATGTTGCTGTGCAGGTGTTGTGGAGGTGATCTTGGACCGTCGGCTAAACCAGGATGACAACCGTGGACTTGGTCAGGGTGTGTTGGACAACAAACGTACCCCTAACAGGTTTAGACTCCTGGTAGAAAACAGGAGATCATCTAAAGAGGTTAGTCAGAACTGATGTTTCCTAAAAAATTGTATGGTTTAAGTAAGCTTCTGTGATTATGTTTGTTGTTTGTCCATCCATCCATCAGGACTATATATTCTGAACCGCAAAAAAAACGTCACCCCAAGTAACAGTGCATGAAAAGTTGTCATTTAAATATCTGGGTAATATGGGGCAAAGTTTCTAAAATTTAACATTACCTCGTCCGGAATAATGAAATTTGATGATAAAAAAAACAAACAAGTGACAATAAAACCGATCACCCAAACGCATCACGGCAATGGCCATGGTAACCAGACGCATGTGAGTTCCATGCAAATTGAAATGCACATGCGTTCCCCTATTTCTTGCCCTATAAAAATCCACCCAGATCGGATAACATTCATTCGTTATTGAATTGCTACCACATGCCAAGATTGACAAGAAATCAGAGACACCAAGCCCTTGGACGATTGCAAGTTGGACAAACCGCCCGGCAAGTAGCCAATGCATTTCAAGTCCACGTAAGGATCATATACAGGCTCCAGCAATGTACCAGACCACCAACACTAAAGATGACCGACCACATAGTGGAAGACCAAGGGTCACCACCCAGCGTCAGGATCATCAGATTGTGCGACAGCATCTCCAAGATCGCTTTGCTACTGCTGCGGAAACTGCTCGACAGACCGTGGGGACATCAGCGACACATTAGTGCGGACACTGTGCGTCGATGATTGACGAGCAGACACCTCCACTGTCACAGGCCACACCGAGGACCCATTTTGACACCACATCATCGCCGGGACCATCTGAAGTGGGCAACAGCACCAACATTGGCGCCACTAGCAGTGGAGAAGAGTCCCCTTCTCAGATGAGAGCGGTTACTATATCTCAACAGCAGATGGCAGAGAGAGAGTCTGGCGACGACATGGGGAACGTTATTCGGATGTTTGTGTTGTTGAGAGGGACTCGGGGGGGGGGTCCGAGCATCATGGTGTGTGGTGGAATTGGTCTTGCACAGAGGGTCGGCCCTGTGGTCTTCCAGAACATTGGTCCAGGGAAAGGCAATGGTGTCACAGCAGCTCGGTACATTGATCAAGTCTTGAGACCACATGCCATACCTCATTTGGCACGTCACCGCAACCACGGGTTTCAGCATGATTACGCCCGTGCCCACACTGAGAGAGCAATGAGAGACTTCCTCCAGCAGAATGGCGTCAGAACCATGCAGTGGCCTGCCCTCAGGCCCGATTTAAATCCCATTGAGCACCTGTGGGATGAAATTCATAGACAGCTGAATGACGTCCAACCAAGGCCGACAACTGCAGCTGAACTGCATCAGGCATTCCTCAGACTGCGGGCTCAAGTGCCTATGGCCTTCATCAACTGCCTCATCCATTCCATGTTTTGACATTGCACGGCAGTCATCAATGCACATGGCGGACACACGATATACTGACTTGTGATGCCATTATCTCAGAGACTAGTGTTGTGTTTCACTTTAAGAATATTTGACACTTTAATTTCAACCTTGATGATCAGTTTTGCCAAGTTTCATCTTTTTAATATGTCTCTAAGTATGTTTACAGTGTTTTGACAAAAACGGTTTCTCATATATCTATCAATGGTGATGTTTCTTTTGCAGTTCAGTATACTTCAAATATACTGAACATTGTTTGTTACAATTTGTTCACTGTACTTTAAGAAATCCGTATTTTTTATGACATTTGTAAAAAGTAGATACAAATAAATACGAAACTACTATGAATGCACACTAAAGTGCTGACACACTCACCTAAAATGTGGGACTTAAGCAGTATGTTAAACTGCAAGACTGACAAGACATTTTTGACAAAGATACATGTTCACATGATGTTGCAATATATTCAGAAAATTATTTACTAAACAGAAAACAAATGGGTTGTTTGTAATATTGTACATTTTTCCCCACTGTCCTACCAGGAATTTTTCAAAAATATATCTGTCAACCAAGAAATAAGAAAAAAATTAGACTTTATTAGGATAATTATAGGATATGATTTTGTTTGTGTTTTCGCTCATTATTAACAAAGAACACACAGGTGGATTACTTTTATGGTTTGAGGCTTTATTTGTTTTTAATGTTTTTCTCATTCCTAGAACTACAGTGTCAAATCTGGTGATGGATGTTTGTCACCATAAGATTGTTATGTTTCTTCTAATGTTTCATTGATACACTATGCCCTACTGCCTTCCATATCAAGCAGAGTACACTGACACTCCATTCCAAGTTTGAACCACTTGGACAAGGGGACTATTATTCAATACTAGTGTGTATGATTGTGTTTGTTTCAGGCTAGTACCACCGTGACACTGGGCTACCCAACCCTTGTAGCACACCTGGTGTCCCTACATCTGACCCAGCCCATATTTGTAATGCCCCAGAAACCCAGCTCCCCACCTCTCACACTCAACCCGGTCTTCACACCCATTTCACACGAACTGCCGTGTGACCTACATCTGCTCAATCTGAGAACTATGCAGAACAAAGATGACAGTCCTGAGCTGAAGTATGTGCCCCGGGACACGGCGGCCCTGCTGCTGCACCGACTGGCCTACGACTGTTCCTACCCGGTGCTGGGTTTGTCGTGTGTTGCCACGGACCCCAAGGTAAGATCTTCTCACAGATACAGTAACAGTGGTGTAAATTAGACTGGTTCATGTCTCAAACATTTGTCAAGTAGGAATTCTTTCACAAAAGATTTTGTTCATTCTCTTTCCAGCAAATCTCAGGGTATTTTTTAGGTTCATTAGCCGGGCGGTGACCAATTTATTTTTCACTAATCCCCGACTGGGACGTCATGCAGATTTTTCTCAAAATCAGTCGTGCAGGTGTCTTGCATAATATGGAAATAGAGTGTGAATTCTGTTGTATAACCCTTCTTTTTGGAGCACATTACCAATGTGACAGTCATTAGTGTGAGTGAATGCATCAGGATATGGTAAGAGCACACTACCAATGTGACAGTAATTAATGTGAGTGAATGCATCAGGATATGGTAAGAGCACACTACCAATTTGACAGTAAGTAATGTGAGTGAATGCATCAGGATATGGTAAGAGCACACTACCACTATGACAGTAATTAATGTGAGTGAATGCATCAGGAAATAGGTAAGAGCACACTACCAATGTGGCAGTAATTAATGTGAGTGAATGCATCAGGATATGGTAAGAGCACACTACCACTATGACAGTAATTAATGTGAGTGAATGCAGCAGGATATGGTAAGAGCACACTACCACTATGACAGTAATTAATGTGAGTGAATGCATCAGGATATGTTAAGAGCACACTACCACTATGACAGTAATTAATGTGAGTGCATGCATCAGGATATGGTAAGAGCACACTACCAATGTGACAGTAATTAATGTGAGTGAATGCATCAGGATATGGTAAGAGCACACTACCACTATGACAGTAATTAATATGAGTGCATGCATCAGGATATGGTAAGAGCACACTACCAATGTGACAGTAAGTAATGTGAGTGAATGCATCAGGATATGGTAAGAGCACACTACCACTATGACAGTAATTAATGTGAGTAAATGCATCAGGAAATAGGTAAGAGCACACTACCAATGTGACAGTAATTATTGTGAGTGAATGCATCAGGATATGGTAAGAGCACACTACCAATGTGACAGTAATTAATGTGAGTGAATGCATCAGGATACGGTTAGAGCACACTACCACTATGACAATAATTAATGTGAGTGAATGCATCAGGATATGGTAAGAGCACACTACCACTATGACAGTAATTAATGTGAGTGAAAGCATCAGGATATGGTAAGAGCACACTACCACTATGACGGTAATTAATGTGAGTGAATGCATCAGGATATGGTAAGAGCACACTACCAATGTGACAGTAATTAATGTGAGTGAATGCATCAGGATATGGTAAGAGCACACTACCACCATGACAGTAATTAATGTGAGTGAATGCATCAGGATATGGTAAGAGCACACTACCACTATGACAGTAATTAATGTGAGTGAATGCATCAGGATATGGTAAGAGCACACTACCTATGTGGCAGTAATTAATGTGAGTGAATGCATCAGGATATAGTTACAGCACACTACCACTATGACAGTAATTAATGTGAGTGAATGCATCAGGATATGGTTAGAGCACACTACCACTATGACAGTAATTAATGTGAGTGAATGCATCAGGATATGGTAAGAGCACACTACCAATGTGACAGTAATTAATGTGAGTGAATGCATCAGGATATGGTAAGAGCACACTACCAATGTGACAGTAAGTAATGTGAGTGAATGCATCAGGATATGGTAAGAGCACACTACCACTATGACAGTAATTAATGTGAGTGAATGCATCAGGAAATAGGTAAGAGCACACTACCAATGTGACAGTAATTAATGTGAGTGAATGCATCAGGATATGGTAAGAGCACACTACCAATGTGACAGTAATTAATGTGAGTGAATGCATCAGGATACGGTTAGAGCACACTACCACTATGACAGTAATTAATGTGAGTGAATGCATCAGGATATGGTAAGAGCACACTACCACTATGACGGTATTTAATTCGAGTGAATGCATTAGGATATGGTAAGAGCACACTACCAATGTGACAGTAATTAATGTGAGTGAATGCATCAGGATATGGTAAGAGCACACTACCAATGTGACAGTAATTAATGTGAGTGAATGCATCAGGATATTGTAAGAGCACACTACCAATGTGGCAGTAATTAATGTGAGGTAATGCATCAGGATATGGTTAGAGCACACTACCACTATGACAATAATTAATGTGAGTGAATGCATCAGGATATGGTAAGAGCACACTACCACTATGACAGTAATTAATGTGAGTGAAAGCATCAGGATACGGTAAGAGCACACTACCACTATGACGGTAATTAATGTGAGTGAATGCATCAGGATATGGTAAGAGCACACTACCAATGTGACAGTAATTAATGTGAGTGAATGCATCAGGATATGGTAAGAGCACACTACCACCATGACAGTAATTAATGTTAGTGAATGCATCAGGATATGGTAAGAGCACACTACCACTATGACAGTAATTAATGTGAGTGAATGCATCAGGATATGGTAAGAGCACACTACCTATGTGGCAGTAATTAATGTGAGTGAATGCATCAGGATATAGTTACAGCACACTACCACTATGACAGTAATTAATGTGAGTGAATGCATCAGGATATGGTAAGAGCACACTACCAATGTGGCAGTAATTAATGTGAGGGATTGCATCAGGATATGGTAAGAGCACACTACCACTATGACAGTTATTAATGTGAGTGAAAGCATCAGGATATGGTAAGAGCACACTACCACTATGACAGTAATTAATGTGAGTGAATGCATCAGGATATGGTAAGAGCACACCACCACTATGACAGTAATTAATGTGAGTGAATGCATCAGGATACAGTAAGAGCACACTACCAATGTGACAGTAATTAATGTGAGTGAATGCATCAGGATATGGTAAGAGCACACTACCAATGTGACAGTAATTAATGTGAGTGAATGCATCAGGATATGGTAAGAGCACACTACCAATGTGACAGTAATTAATGTGAGTGCATGCATCAGGATATGGTAAGAGCACACTACCAATGTGACAGTAATTAATGTGAGTGAATGCATCAGGATATGGTTAGAGCACACTACCACTATGACAGTAATTAATGTGAGTGAATGCATCAGGATATGGTAAGAGCACACTACCACTATGACGGTAATTAATGTGAGTGAAAGCATCAGGATATGGTAAGAGCACACTACCACTATGACGGTAATTAATGTGAGTGAAAGCATCAGGATATGGTAAGAGCACATTACTAATGTGGCAGTAATTAATGTGAGTGAATGCATCAGGATATGGTAAGAGCACACTAACACTATGACAATAATTAATGTGAGTGAATGCATCAGGATATGGTAAGAGCACACTACCACTATGACAGTAATTAATGTGAGTGAAAGCATCAGGATATGGTAAGAGCACATTACTAATGTGGCAGTAATTAATGTGAGTGAATGCATCAGGATATGGTAAGAGCACACTAACACTATGACAGTAATTAATGTGAGGTAATGCATCAGGATATGGTAAGAGCACACTACCAATGTGGCAGTAATTAATGTGAGTGAATGCATCAGGATATGGTAAGAGCACACTAACACTATGACAGTAATTAATGTGAGTGCATCCATCAGGATATGGTAAGAGCACACTACCAATGTGGCAGTAATTAATATGAGTGAATGCATCAGGATATGGTAAGAGCACACTACCACTATGACAGTAATTAATGTGAGTGAATGCATCAGGATATGGTAAGAGCACACTACCAATGTGGCAGTAATTAATGTGAGTGAATGCATCAGGATATGGTAAGAGCACACTACCACTATGACAGTAATTAATGTGAGTGAAAGCATCAGGATATGGTAAGAGCACACTACCACTATGACAGTAATTAATGTGAGTGAATGCATCAGTATATGGTAAGAACACACTACCAATGTGACAGTAATTAATGTGAGTGAATGCATCAGGATACAGTAAGAGCACACTACCAATGTGACAGTAATTAATGTGAGTGAATGCATCAGGATATGGTAAGAGCACACTACCAATGTGACAATAATTAATGTGAGTGAATGCATCAGGATATGGTAAGAGCACACTACCAATGTGACAGTAATTAATGTGAGTGAATGCATCAGGATATGGTAAGAGCACACTTCCAATGTGACAGTAATTAATGTGAGTGAATGCATCAGGATATGGTTAGAGCACACTACCACTATGACAGTAATTAATGTGAGTGAATGCATCAGGATATGGTAAGAGCACACTACCACTATGACGGTAATTAATGTGAGTGAAAGCATCAGGATATGGTAAGAGCACATTACTAATGTGGCAGTAATTAATGTGAGTGAATGCATTAGGATATGGTAAGAGCACACTACCAATGTGACAGTAATTAATGTGAGTGAATGCATCAGGATATGGTAAGAGCACACTACCAATGTGACAGTAATTAATGTGAGTGAATGCATCAGGATATTGTAAGAGCACACTACCAATGTGGCAGTAATTAATGTGAGGTAATGCATCAGGATATGGTAAGAGCACACTACCACTATGACAGTAATTAATGTGAGTAAATGCATCAGGATATGGTAAGAGCACATTACCAATGTGGCAGTAATTAATGTGAGTGAATGCATCAGGATATGGTAAGAGCACACTACCAATGTGGCAGTAATTAATGTGAGTGAATGCATCAGGATATGGTAAGAGCACACTACCAATGTGGCAGTAATTAATGTGAGTGAATGCATCAGGATATGGTAAGAGCTCACCACCACTATGACAGTAATTAATGTGAGTGAATGCATCAGGATATGGTAAGAGCACACTACCAATGTGGCAGTAATTAATGTGAGGTAATGCATCAGGATATGGTAAGAGCACACTACCAATGTGACAGTAATTAATGTGAGTGAATGCATCAGGATATGGTAAGAGCACACTACCAATGTGGCAGTAATTAATGTGAGTGAATGCATCAGGATAAAGTAAGAGCACACTACCACTATGACAGTAATTAATGTGAGTGAATGCATCAGGATATGGTAAGAGCACACTACCACTATGACAGTAATTAATGTGAGTGAATGCATCAGGATATGGTAAGAGCACACTACCAATGTGACAGTAATTAATGTGAGTGAATGCATCAGGATATGGTAAGAGCACACTACCACTATGACAGTAATTAATGTGAGTGAATGCATCAGGATATGGTAAGAGCACACTACCAATGTGGCAGTAATTAATGTGAGTGAATGCATCAGGATATGGTAAGAGCACACTACCAATGTGGCAGTAATTAATGTGAGTGATTGCATCAGGATATGGTAAGAGAACACTACCAATGTGGCAGTAATTAATGTGAGTGAATGCATCAGGATATGGTAAGAGCACACTTCCACTATGGCAGTAATTAATGTGAGTGAATGCATCAGGATATGGCAAGAGCACACTACCAATGTGGCAGTAATTAATGTGAGTGAATGCATCAGGATATGGTAAGAGCACACTACCAATGTGACAGTAATTAATGTGAGTGAATGCATCAGGATATGGTAAGAGCACACTACCAATGTGGCAGTAATTAATGTGAGGTAATGCATCAGGATATGGTAAGAGCACACTACCAATGTGACAGTAATTAATGTGAGTGAATGCATCAGGATATGGTAAGAGCACACTACCAATGTGGCAGTAATTAATGTGAGTGAATGCATCAGGATATGGTAAGAGCACACTACCAATGTGACAGTAATTAATGTGAGTGAATGCATCAGGATATGGTAAGAGCACACTACCAATGTGACAGTAATTAATGTGAGTGAATGCATCAGGATATTGTAAGAGCACACTACCAATGTGGCAGTAATTAATGTGAGGTAATGCATCAGGATATGGTAAGAGCACACTACCACTATGATAGTAATTAATGTGAGTAAATGCATCAGGATATGGTAAGAGCACATTACCAATGTGGCAGTAATTAATGTGAGTGAATGCATCAGGATATGGTAAGAGCACACTACCAATGTGGCAGTAATTAATGTGAGTGAATGCATCAGGATATGGTAAGAGCACACTACCAATGTGGCAGTAATTAATGTGAGTGAATGCATCAGGATATGGTAAGAGCTCACCACCAATATGACAGTAATTAATGTGAGTGAATGCATCAGGATATGGTAAGAGCACACTACCAATGTGGCAGTAATTAATGTGAGGTAATGCATCAGGATATGGTAAGAGCACACTACCAATGTGACAGTAATTAATGTGAGTGAATGCATCAGGATATGGTAAGAGCACACTACCAATGTGGCAGTAATTAATGTGAGTGAATGCATCAGGATATGGTAAGAGCACACTACCACTATGACAGTAATTAATGTGAGTGAATGCATCAGGATATGGTAAGAGCACACTACCACTATGACAGTAATTAATGTGAGTGAATGCATCAGGATATGGTAAGAGCACACTACCAATGTGACAGTAATTAATGTGAGTGAATGCATCAGGATATGGTAAGAGCACACTACCACTATGACAGTAATTAATGTGAGTGAATGCATCAGGATATGGTAAGAGCACACTACCAATGTGGCAGTAATTAATGTGAGTGAATGCATCAGGATATGGTAAGAGCACACTACCAATGTGGCAGTAATTAATGTGAGTGATTGCATCAGGATATGGTAAGAGAACACTACCAATGTGGCAGTAATTAATGTGAGTGAATGCATCAGGATATGGTAAGAGCACACTACCACTATGGCAGTAATTAATGTGAGTGAATGCATCAGGATATGGCAAGAGCACACTACCAATGTGGCAGTAATTAATGTGAGTGAATGCATCAGGATATGGTAAGAGCACACTACCACTATGATAGTAATTAATGTGAGTAAATGCATCAGGATATGGTAAGAGCACATTACCAATGTGGCAGTAATTAATGTGAGTGAATGCATCAGGATATGGTAAGAGCACACTACCAATGTGGCAGTAATTAATGTGAGTGAATGCATCAGGATATGGTAAGAGCACACTACCAATGTGGCAGTAATTAATGTGAGTGAATGCATCAGGATATGGTAAGAGCTCACCACCAATATGACAGTAATTAATGTGAGTGAATGCATCAGGATATGGTAAGAGCACACTACCAATGTGGCAGTAATTAATGTGAGGTAATGCATCAGGATATGGTAAGAGCACACTACCAATGTGACAGTAATTAATGTGAGTGAATGCATCAGGATATGGTAAGAGCACACTACCAATGTGGCAGTAATTAATGTGAGTGAATGCATCAGGATATGGTAAGAGCACACTACCACTATGACAGTAATTAATGTGAGTGAATGCATCAGGATATGGTAAGAGCACACTACCACTATGACAGTAATTAATGTGAGTGAATGCATCAGGATATGGTAAGAGCACACTACCAATGTGACAGTAATTAATGTGAGTGAATGCATCAGGATATGGTAAGAGCACACTACCACTATGACAGTAATTAATGTGAGTGAATGCATCAGGATATGGTAAGAGCACACTACCAATGTGGCAGTAATTAATGTGAGTGAATGCATCAGGATATGGTAAGAGCACACTACCAATGTGGCAGTAATTAATGTGAGTGATTGCATCAGGATATGGTAAGAGAACACTACCAATGTGGCAGTAATTAATGTGAGTGAATGCATCAGGATATGGTAAGAGCACACTACCACTATGGCAGTAATTAATGTGAGTGAATGCATCAGGATATGGCAAGAGCACACTACCAATGTGGCAGTAATTAATGTGAGTGAATGCATCAGGATATGGTAAGAGCACACTACTAATGTGACAGTAATTAATGTGAGTGAATGCATCAGGATATGGTAAGAGCACACTACCAATGTGGCAGTAATTAATGTGAGGTAATGCATCAGGATATGGTAAGAGCACACTACCAATGTGACAGTAATTAATGTGAGTGAATGCATCAGGATATGGTAAGAGCACACTACCAATGTGGCAGTAATTAATGTGAGTGAATGCATCAGGATATGGTAAGAGCACACTACCAATGTGGCAGTAATTAATGTGAGTGAATGCATCAGGATATGGTAAGAGCACACTACCAATGTGGCAGTAATTAATGTGAGTGAATGCATCAGGATATGGTAAGAGCACACTACTAATGTGACAGTAATTAATGTGAGTGAATGCATCAGGATATGGTAAGAGCACACTACCAATGTGGCAGTAATTAATGTGAGTGAATGCATCAGGATATGGTAAGAGCACACTACTAATGTGACAGTAATTAATGTGAGTGAATGCATCAGGATATGGTAAGAGCACACTACCAATGTGGCAGTAATTAATGTGAGGTAATGCATCAGGATATGGTAAGAGCACACTACCAATGTGACAGTAATTAATGTGAGTGAATGCATCAGGATATGGTAAGAGCACACTACCAATGTGGCAGTAATTAATGTGAGTGATTGCATCAGGATATGGTAAGAGAACACTACCAATGTGGCAGTAATTAATGTGAGTGAATGCATCAGGATATGGAAAGGGCACACTACCACTATGGCAGTAATTAATGTGAGTGAATGCATCAGGATATGGCAAGAGCACACTACCAATGTGGCAGTAATTAATGTGAGTAAATGCATCAGGATATGGTAAGAGCACAATACCAATGTGACAGTAAGTAATATGAGTGAATGCATCAGGATATGGTAAGAGCACACTACCAATGTGGCAGTAATTAATATGAGTGAATGCATCAGGATATGGTAAGAGCACACTACCAATGTGGCAGTAATTAATGTGAGTGCATGCATCAGGATATGGTAAGAGCACACTTCCAATGTGACAGTAATTAATGTGAGTGAATGCATCAGGATATGGTTAGAGCACACTACCACTATGACAGTAATTAATGTGAGTGAATGCATCAGGATATGGTAAGAGCACACTACCACTATGACAGTAATTGATGTGAGTGAAAGCATCAGGATATGGTAAGAGCACACTACCAATGTGGCAGTAATTAATGTGAGTGAATGCATCAGGATATGGTAAGAGCACACTACCAATGTGACAGTAATTAATGTGAGTGAATGCATCAGGATATGGTAAGAGCACACTACCAATGTGACAGTAATTAATGTGAGTGAATGCATCAGGATATTGTAAGAGCACACTACCAATGTGGCAGTAATTAATGTGAGTGAATGCATCAGGATATGGTAAGAGCACACTACCACTATGACAGTAATTAATGTGAGTGAATGCATCAGGATATTGTAAGAGCACATTACCAATGTGGCAGTAATTAATGTGAGGTAATGCATCAGGATATGGTAAGAGCACACTACCACTATGACAGTAATTAATGTGAGTGAATGCATCAGGATATGGTAAGAGCACACTACCAATGTGGCAGTAATTAATGTGAGTGAATGCATCAGGATATTGTAAGAGCACACTACCACTATGACAGTAATTAATGTGAGTGAATGCATCAGGATATTGTAAGAGCACACTACCACTATGACAGTAATTAATGTGAGTGAATGCATCAGGTTATTGTAAGAGCACATTACCAATGTGGCAGTAATTAATGTGAGTGAATGTATCAGGATATGGTAAGAGCACACTACCACTATGACAGTAATTAATGTGAGTGAATGCATCAGGATATGGTAAGAGCACACTACCAATGTGGCAGTAATTAATGTGAGTGAATGCATCAGGATATGGTAAGAGCACACTACCAATGTGGCAGTAATTAATGTGAGTGAATGCATCAGGATATGGTAAGAGCACACTACCAATGTGGCAGTAATTAATGTGAGTGATTGCATCAGGATATGGTAAGAGAACACTACCAATGTGGCAGTAATTAATGTGAGTGAATGCATCAGGATATGGTAAGAGCACACTACCACTATGGCAGTAATTAATGTGAGTGAATGCATCAGGATATGGCAAGACCACATTACCAATGTGGCAGTAATTAATGCGAGTGAATGCATCAGGATATGGTAAGAGAACAATACCAATGTGATAGTAAGTAATATGAGTGAATGCATCAGGATATGGTAAGAGCACACTACCAATGTGGCAGTAATTAATATGAGTGAATGCATCAGGATATGGTAAGACCACATTACCAATGTGACAGTAATTAATGTGAGTGAATGCATTAGGATATTGTAAGAGCACATTACCACTATGACAGGAAATTATGTTGGTGACGTTACCAATAAAAATGGCTCCTTGTATGCCCCCCCAAACTTAATCCATCTAAGCAACATCTATATGCATAAAGGGAATGATTTAGTTCATTTTTGTTCTAATGGTCCATTTTTTATGATATTTTTGCTGTCTTTGTTTGTCTGTCCTTGAGATTAACATAAGACTTACTGATTGTTCTGCCTCTGTGTTAAGGTTGTCTCAAAGTTCCTCTGAGTTCCCCTTTCTGCTTCCAGGTAACATTTGAGAATCTGTTCAAAGATCTGAAAGTGGAGAAGCTTGTGGAGACCTCCCTCACACTGATGCATGACTATGGGGAGGTGGACCCTCAAACTGCTATCCAAGTCGATGCCATGGAGATCAGCGCATTCCGCATTAAACTCAAGTGATCACTGATCATCTGCAACATCACATGGTTCCCTGGTGCCGTGGAAAGCTTTTCAATCATTTTAGCTATACTGTATCAAGCTCCACAAAACACCTTAGACACATCTGTACAAATGTATACTTGCAGACATCTGTACACTGATATACTTGCAGACATCTGTACACTGATATACTTGCAGACACATCTGTACACTGATATACTTGCACACACATCTGTACACTGATATACTTGCAGACATCTGTACACTGATATACTTGCAGACATCTGTACACTGATATACTTGTAGATATCTGTACACTGATATACTTGCAGACACATCTGTACACTGATATACTTGCAGACATCTGTACGCTGATATACTTGCAGACACATCTGTACACTGATATACTTGCAGACACATCTGTACACTGATATACTTGCAGACATCTGTACACTGATATACTTGCAGACACATCTGTGTCTGAGTAGGGTATTGATGTTAAGGCAATGACGTACAGTGTAATGGAGTATATTGATACTCTTTAAACATTCTCGTCCTAAGTATCTCCCGGGACATCTCTGAACAGGGCCACAATTCACAAATTGCTTCTCTCTTTCTTCATTCTTATGGTGATCTGATTTGTTTAAAATCTCTTCTCCTAATATTAGTCCTGTCCCCATATAAGGCTGCCTGAGGATAATGAGGGTCATTGATAATACTGATCCACATTGACATCCCATATCTCATGATGCAAAAAACAAGAAGATGTAGATTCTTGCTCCTGCTTACAAGCATTGATCCGGAGGGGAGGCTGTGCCCCTGGGTAGGGGGTGTAGGGGAGGCTGTGCCCCTGGGTAGGGGGTGTAGGGGAGGCTGTGCCCCTGGGTAGGGGGTTGAGGAGAGGCTGTGCCCCTGGGTAGGGGGTGGAGGGGAGGCTGTGCCCCTGGGTAGGGGGTTAAGGGGAGGCTGTGCCCCTGGGTAGGGGGTGGAGGAGAGGCTGTGCCCCTGGGTAGGGGGTGGAGGGGAGGCTGTGCCCCTGGGGAGGGGGTGGAGGTGAGGCTGTGCCCCTGGGTAGGGGGTTGAGGGGAGGCTGTGCCCCTGGGTAGGAGATGGAGGAGAGGCTGTGCCTCGGGGTGGAGGGGAGGCTGTACCCCTGGGTAGGGGGTGGAGGAGAGGCTGTGCCCCTGGGTAGGGGGTGGAGAAGAGGCTGTGCCCCTGGGTAGGGGGTGGAGGGCAGGCTGTGCCCCTGGGTAGGGGGTGGAGGGGAGGGGAGGCTGTCCCCCTGGGTAGGGGGTTGAGGGGAGGCTGTGCCCCTGGGTAGGAGATGGAGGGGAGGTTGTGCCTCGGGGTAGGGGTGGAGGGGAGGCTGTTCCCTTGGGTAGGGGGTGGAGGAGAGGCTGTGCCCCGGAGTAGGGGGTAGAGGGGAGGCTGTACCCCTTGGTAGGGGGCGGAGGGGAGTGTGTACCCCTGGGTAGGGGTGGAGGGGAGGCTGTGCCCCTGGGGAGGGGGTGGAGGGCAGGCTGTGCCCCTGGGTAGGGGGTGGAGGAGAGGCTGTGCCCCAGGGTAGGGGGTGGAGGAGAGGCTGTGCCCCAGGGTAGGGGGTGGAGGGGAGTCTGTACCCCTGGGTAGTGGGTGGAGGGGAGGTTGTACCCCTGGGTAGGGGGTTGGAGGGTAGGAAGTAAAATGAATGTGGATAGACACCCTGTCCACAAGACCAGGGAGGGAAGGGCTTGGATGTCTGTATCTGGCTGTCGACATTTAAGATTATACAACGTTCACTTTAGTCTGATCGTTTATGGGTTTCTGTTTATTAATTTGGTCAAGTGAGACATCTTTTTACAACAGTTACATGTACATAATTGTGAGGTACCTGTGATTTACTGCATGTAACATTGAGTGAAGCTTGATGGAGGTGTGTGCATGCGTGTGCGTGTGTGTGTACATGTGTCTGTGTGCAAGTGTAAATTTGTGTGTGAGTGTGTGTGTAAATGTGTGCGAGTATATCTGTGTGTTGCTGGAGTATGGATGAAGTACTTGTGTACCATTATGTTGTATATTTGACAGTGTGTCAGGTCTTCCTCAACTTTTGGAACTGGCACATCTCTAGCAAGTCTAGCTTTTTTTATATTTATTACTTGGGACTTGGATTCAGTTTGGCTCACATGGTTTTGAGAAGGGCAGTCTCTATTTGTCGATCATTATGATTCTTTTTGTTCATAGAAATACTATTTATTTAGATGTATTTATCTGTTTTACTACACATCGTTAGTAGCTCATGTTTACTATTACTGTTTTGGGTCAAGACTGAAATGTTTGAAAGTTTGGGTTGGTAATGGTAACAGGGTTATCAAGTTTGGATAAAACCTTGTATCGTGGTCTGTGGAGAGTGTCGGTCTGTAGAGAGTGTCGGTCTGTAGAGCTGCCACTCAAGGTGTGTGGGTCTGTAGAGTTCTGACTATCACACTCATGGCATGCAAGGTTTTCTTCGACTCAACACTAATAGTGTTCAATGCTATCACCTCTCTCACACTATGCAGCATTATGTACGTATAGGGTTATGTTGGGCATGAATAATTAATGCTTCCTTCATACAGTTTTTCCTGAAAGAGTTTTTCATGCATGATTGCTGTCTAGCTGATAGCAAGGACGTGATGTTATTTGCAACCAAATATGGGTTGTATGGGTATGACATATTATAGATAATCCTGACTGGACCTGATGAGGTATTATGTCTGGTGGAAGCTACTGCCCAGCCTTCCAGACATGATAGGCTTGGTGTTGTTGAGTGTTGTGTCCGGAGACACTGTATATATTTATGTATGTATGTATGTAGCATGTCTGTCTTCATTTGTACATACACAGTGTTACTGTCATCTGCTGGCATCCATCACATTCAAACCTCATTGCCTACACTGCTCATTTGCATCCTCCACTGACATGGCATTACCGGTATACACATTCAACATGGCATTACCGGTATACACATTCAAGGAAGGTGGTTGCAGTTACTCATTGCAAATAGTTCTTCGACATTCAGGTGAATCTGTACCTTCTAATGTGTGAGTGAGTGTAGTATTGGGGCCATACAGTGTCTCACTTCCAGTCAGAAGGGGTTCAGCAGGTCGGCGGGACCTGTTGGTGTTCAGTGTAGAACATGCCCTAGCCAATCCACCAACAACGAAGGGTTTTTGCATATATGCCAGAACATGTTGGCTGCAATGTCTGGGGTTGGGTATGAAGTAAGTTTGCATAATATATGTAGACCTTATTATGGTAAATTAATACCATAATGATTTATACTGGCAAAGTTCTATACAAATGGTTTAGTGGTGAAATATGTCAGTGTTATCTTACATTCCAATTCTTCAGTAAAATAGTGTAAATCTGATACTGGTATGATCATAAGAGCTATCACTGCCTACATAACATGCCATTTAGCACTGGCTCTTACGTGCCATTTAGCACTGGCTCTTACGTGCCATTTAGCACTGGCAGTTGTGTGCCATTTAGCACTGGCTGTTGTGTGCCATTTAGCACTGGCAGTTGTGTGCCATTTAGCACTGGCAGTTGTGTGCCATTTAGCACTGGCAGTTGTGTGCCATTTAGCACTGGCAGTTGTGTGCCATTTAGCACTGGCTGTTGTGTGCCATTTAGCACTGGCAGTTGTGTGCCATTTAGCACTGGCAGTTGTGTGCCATTTAGCACTGGCAGTTGTGTGCCATTTAGCACTGGCAGTTGTGTGCCATTTAGCACTGGCAGTTGTGTGCCATTTAGCACTGGCTGTTGTGTGCCATTTAGCACTGGCAGTTGTGTGCCATTTAGCACTGGCAGTTGTGTGCCATTTAGCACTGGCAGTTGTGTGCCATTTAGCACTGGCTGTCAGACATGGCAAATTCTTGTTCTACGGACTGGAATCCAGCATCCTACCTCAGCATGAGTCAAGTATTGACAGTTAGCCTCTTACAGGGAATAATATAAGTGCTGATTCTGTTTAAAGTGCAGTATGTTTAATATGTTTACAGCAACATGCATGTTTTTACTTTTGAGGGGGCTTTGTTCTCTGTTTAAGGGGTTTGCAATGAGTGAATGGCCAGAATACATCAAATGTATTTGGTTAATTATTTTTCAAAATGGCAGTAGTTACTTTAAGTTTGTGTGCTTTTTGTAATTCATTGTCAGTTTGTTTTTCTAATCCATCAAAAATCGAGCGCTTGAGTAACTAAAAGTAAATACGATTCATTTTTTTCAATTTTTATTTTTTTAATTAGGAGATAAACCAGCTTTCTGGTGTCCCGAAAACCTAAGGACATTCTCTTTGTATGTTTCTATCGTGTTTTCTGCAGAAAAATGTATTGCCCCACATCCTTTGAATATTGTTGTAACCACACCTTTGCATTTTGTAACTGTTTTGACATAACTTATATAATATGTACCCAACCAGTCAGGGCCTGTACTTTTCCTTGGGGCTGTTATGAACATATCACCAACAAACGGAACGTGATAATATCACCTCAAGACCTTACACACAGTTCCTACTGTGCGTGTCTCGGTCTGCCAATTGGACCAGAGCTATGATGTCGTAAGTGTAGTGCTAAGAATGCTTTGTAGGATGTTCCATCTTGTGAGGAATGATTTCATGATGAAACTGGATTCCTTTTGGTGAAACATAAGTTAAGATTAATTCCTTGATTAGAAGTACTAGATGTGTTAGAGTGGAATGCTTGCCACGTGCTGATCAAGGTAGCTGTACTGTATGAGTGTCTGTATGCTGGCAGTTCCTGCACAGCCAAGCAAAGGAACTCAAGTATTTCTGTATATCATCTGTACATGAACATTTCTTTATAAATGATATTTTCATCATCAGAGATTCATATTTTAATAAAATATAAATGTGACTGTAGAGATTGTGTTTTGTGATTTTGTAATTTTGTATTATAAAATATATAACTCCAAGGTTATGCATGGGATTATTCTCAGGGACAAGGGAGACATCTTCACTCCAAAAGGGTTAACTGAAAAACTAACCACCATATATATCAAAATAACCTGAGAGGAACCTCACGCAATTCTTCCAACTACCCTATTTCTATTACATCATAGCCAATATTCCTGGAATCTGGTTAACATCACACAACAAAAATTATTAGGTTTTCAACAGACGTTCTCTTCACTGTTAGTCATCCCAATCAGTTGTTTGGAATACCGCATATTATCGTTCCCCAAATGCACAGAGCGGGAGACACCTCATTTCTGTGCTCAGCTGAACACATATTTTTTGTTCAGTTATTTGAGCTCACATACTTGTGTTTGATAAACGGTACTGATGTGTCTTGCATATCAAGTAAAGACAACTACATGTATATTCGTTGTACTATTATGGTGTAAAAAATATATGGGTAGTATTTGTAAACATATTTTGGGACACACGCACTCCTCCCTACAAACACCATCTATTTGGGATGTGGGCATGCCATTGTCGAAGGCCCTTATTGTCAGTGTATCTTCTGCTCATCATGATCGTCTGGTGTCTTCGACTCATCATTCAACATCCTCTGGGCAAACTGTAGTTATCAACGATCACCTGCATCTTCATCTAACATTCAAAGTCGCGGTTGTCAGGGAAGCCATCTACCAAGTCCTTCAAGACTAAGAAACGATCGTCTAAGGACTTGGTGACGCACGGTAACGGTTGACGAGCCGTCCCAATCTGTCTCCCACTCAGGCAGAAGGGAAAAAGGGTGTGGCCAGGGGTTGTCAAGTAATTGCCTCTCATTAGCTTACCTGGACAAAAGGCTGTATGGGGTTTATGTCAAGTCATGTTATGTGTGCAGTGATCTGGAGGAAACTCATTTTGTTTTTGACATGTTGCTGGTAGTGAGAGACCACAAGGATATGAATCTGCAAGATCCCAGCAGTGGTATCTGGAAGATGGCTCAGCGAATTTTCACACAAAAGAATAAGATGGAATTTGTGCAACCCAATATATAATTTCATTTGGCATGAAGTTGTTAAGGTGGATCTGTTGAATAGGAAGAAACATAAACGCTAACACCTTTTAAAGTGCAGTATGTTTCTTACGTTACATAAAACGTATCTTCGCCTACTCATGCCATCCTTGGTCACGACTAGATAAGCCAAGATATAACTGGAATACTGTTCAAACTGGCGTTCAACCAAACTCGCTCACTTTACTGGACAGAGTGATCAAGAAGATCGAGGAGATCGATTGTACCGTCATTCTGGCTCCACAGCTTGCTGTCCAAGAATTCCCCTACTTCTCATGGAATTACCTTTAAACCTCACACTTCGTCACAAACGTCTGCAGCAGCTAAGGTCCAACATATTCCATAGCAACATCAAGTACCTCCACCTACATGTCTTGAAGTTTTCTAAAAAAAATGCAAGCGGCAGACTTCTCCGAATCTGCATCTGCAGCAGTGATAAGATCATTGAGATCCTCACCTTCAGACCTATTTGACACACGAGGAAGGAAGTTCTGCCAGTTGAGGAGCCTGGGTGGATTGGATGTAGACATCACAATTCCCACGGTAGTCAAGTTTCTTCTGCACCCAAGACAGGCCAGGGAACTCCGGCAATGTACTATCGAGGGTTGTAGATCAGCCTTAGCTTCTTTTCTACATCATGGTTGACTCTATAGGCACTGATCCAATTGTAAACCGACCCTTCCAACTGGAGGACATCAAAACCCCTTGCATATTTCGTAAATGGAACATGTCCATGGTCCTACCTGCATTACTGCAACACTCCGTTTGAACCAATGACTAAATCTACTCTCCTTGAAGTCTCAAGAAAAACAGCTTTTCTTCGCCGGCAAAAGTAGCCAGAGTGTCATTTCCCTCACACGTGATCAAGATTTGAGCTCTATAACTCGTTGCGCCTTGCCTGAGTTCTTAGCCCAAAAATCAGTTGACAGCGGCAGACTTGCTAGGATATCGACAGTACTTAATTCCAGCACTGACTAAGGTAGTGGACAGTCCAGACCAGATCCTATATACAGTGAGAGCACTTACACATTATCTCACAACTACACTAGGCCAAAGAAAAGACCGAAAGTGCCAATTTATCGCCTGCAAACCGACGTTTGGCAAGGACATTTCGAAGTCAACTGCTGCAGGCTGGATTCAGACCACAATTACAGTCAGCTACCGGTGTAGGAGGATCAAATGACTCCCCAGGCTCAGACCACTCCCCCGTCGTAGGCTCCCCAGGCTCAAATGACTCCCCCCTTTTGTTTTCAAGAATACAAATGTTTTGACACTAATTGTGCAACTGTCTGAATGTCGTAAACAAATAATATATTTTCGATGATACAAGACAGTATTTTCGATGATTGCACCCCATTAGTTTACATATTGTAAAATTAGGTGTCAGAGAATTCGCCATAAGTAATATGTGTTGTTGTTTGACTATTACAATCATGACAACCTATTACTTTTGTGATGGAAATAACCAGATGGCGGGAAGCCTCAACGATGTCTTGTCAAACTCTACCATATTTAAAAATATTCCAGCAATCTCCCAAAGTGTTTCGCTAATGGTTATTATCATTTTGAAGCTATACAGTAAAAGCCGCAACTGTAATACGACGGTGTTAGAATGTATTACTCCTCGCAAAATAATGGTTTCAGATACTATTTTTTCCGACCTTTGCATCAAATGTCTTTGAAGTTAAATTATTGCGTATTTATAAACTGAAATACCGGTAAATTCAGAGAAAATGGTGAACAGCTAATTGCTTTGTTTACAAGACCAATGCACATAGTAATCTTAATCTCTGCATTATACAACAGTGCCTGGTATTAAAGAAATATAATTGAAATTGTAAATCATAATGTCGATATAGAAAATTTCACATTTTCATTGACCAAGTTTCTTATATCCTGTTCGTTTATTTGATGTGTTACGATGTAGTTTTTGACTACGCACAATGCACGAAATTCTAATTATACTCGAGTGTAGTGGTGCTGGGCAAAGGCATGATGTAGTGGTGCTGGGCAAAGGCATGATGTAGTGGTGCTGGGCAAAGGCATGATGTAGTGATACTGGGCAAAGGCATGATGTAGTGGTGCTGGGCAAAGGCATGATGTAGTGATACTGGGCAAAGGCATGATGTAGTGGTGCTGAGCAAAGGCATGATGTAGTGGTGCTGGGCAAAGGCATGATGTAGTGGTGCTGGGCAAAGGCATGATGTAGTGGTGCTGAGCAAAGGCATGATGTAGTGGTGCTGAGCAAAGGCATGATGTAGTGGTGCTGAGCAAAGGCATGATGTAGTGGTGCTGGGAAAGGCATGATGTAGTGGTGCTGGGCAAGGGCATGATGTATAATCAGTTCAAATAATACGTCATCGGAACGTTTCGGGAGGAATTAAGAAAACGAATGTTTTTGTATGATCAGGGCCAAAATAACCGGAGTTATTAAGGTCCGTGGTATGACAAAGTACTGTGGTGTAAACACAGATGGCGGCAAATCAGCGATCCATCATCCCAATCACTGCCTCAGAAAGACAAAGATTGTGAAAATCGGTGGAAGAGAATATATTTCCAGAAAGTAGTTGATCACTATATATTCACTGTGACCTATCTTCTTCGCCATTGTATTCAAGAGGATTAAGGTACTACAACTATCTTGGCTATTTAAGATTTGTCAGGACCAATTGCAAATTTGGACTGTAGCCCACCAGATACACCACACAGTCAAGGATCTCCTGTCGCCCTCAGCATCTACACTCCGTCACCAGACACACCCAACAGTCGATGATCTCCTGTCCCCTACAGCATCTACACTCCGTCACCAGACACACCCCACAGTCGATGATCTCCTGCACCCCATAGCATCTACACTACGTCACCAGACACACCACACAGTCGATGATCTCCTGCACCCCACAGCATCTACACTACGTCACCAGACACACCACACAGTCGATGAGGTCCTGTACCGCACATCATCTACACCCTATCACAAGACACACCACACAGTCGATAAGGTCCTGTCCCCCAAAGCATCTACTCTCTATCACAAGACACACCACACAGTCGATGATGTCCTGTACCGCACATCATCTACACTCTATCACAAGACACACCACACTGTCGATGATCTCCTGTCCCCCAAAGCATCTACATTACGTCACTAGACACACCACACAGTCGATGAGGTTCTGTTCCCCACAGCATCTACACTCTTTCAGAAGACACATCACACAGTCGATGAGGTCCTCTCCCCCACAGCATCTACACTCTATCACAAGACACACAACACTGTCGATGATCTCCTGTCCCCGACAGCATCTACACTACGTCACAAGACACATCTCACAGTCGATGAGGTCCTGTCCCCCACAGCATCTACACTCTATCACAAGACACATCACACTGTCGATGATCTCCTGTCCTCCACAGCATCTACACTACGTCACTAGACACACCTCACAGTCGATGAGGTCCTGTCCCCCACAGCATCTACACTCTATCACAAGACACACCACACTGTCGATGATCTCCTGTCCTCCACAGCATCTACACTACGCCACTAGACACACAACACAGTCGATGAGGTTCTGTTCCCCACAGCATCTACATTCTTTCAGAAGACACACCACACTGTCGATGAGGTCCTCTCCCCCACAGCATCTACACTACGTCATCAGAAACACCACACTGTCGATGAGGTCCTCTCCCCCACAGCATCTACACTCTATCACAAGACACACCACACTGTCGATGATCTCCTGTCCCCGACAGCATCTACACTACGTCACTAGACACACCACATAGTCGATGAGGTCCTGTCCCCCACAGCATCTACACTCTATCACAAGACACATCACACTGTCGATGATCTCCTGTCCTCCACAGCATCTACACTACGTCACTAGACACACCTGACAGTCGATGAGGTTCTGTTCCCCACAGCATCTACTCTCTTTCAGAAGACACACCACACAGTCGATGAGGTCCTCTCCCCCACAGCATCTACACTCTATCACAAGACACACCACACTGTCGATGATCTCCTGTCCCCGACAGCATCTACACTACGTCACTAGACACACCACATAGTCGATGAGGTCCTGTCCCCCAAAGCATCTACACTCTATCACAAGACACACCTCACAGTCGATGAGGTCCTGTCCCCCACAGCATCTACACTCTATCACAAGACACACCACACTGTCGATGATCTCCTGTCCTCCACAGCATCTACACTACGTCACTAGACACACAACACAGTCGATGAGGTTCTGTCCCGCACAGCATCTACACTCTATCACAAGACACACCACACAGTCGATGATCTCCTATCCCCCACAGCATCTACACTACGTCACTAGACACACCACACAGTCGATGAGGTCCTGTCCCCCAAAGCATCTACACTCTATCACAAGACACACCACACTGTCGATGATCTCCTGTCCTCCACAGCATCTACACTACGTCACCAGACACACCACACAGTCGATGATCTCCTGTCCCCCACATCATCTACACTACGTCACTAGACACACCACACTGTCGATGAGGTCCTGTCCCCCAAAGCATCTACACTCTATCACAAGACACACCACACTGTCGATGATCTCCTGTCCTCCACAGCATCTACACTACGTCACTAGACACACAACATAGTCGATGAGGTTCTGTCCCGCACAGCATCTACACTCTATCACAAGACACACCATGCAGTCGATGATCTCCTATCCCCCACAGCATCTACACTACGTCACTAGACACACCACACAGTCGATGAGGTCCTGTCCCCCAAAGCATCTACACTCTATCACAAGACACACCACACTGTCGATGATCTCCTGTCCTCCACAGCATCTACACTACGTCACTAGACACACCGCACAGTCGATGAGGTTCTGTCCCGCACAGCATCTACACTCTATCACAAGACACACCATGCAGTCGATGATCTCCTATCCCCCACAGCATCTACACTACGTCATCAGAAACACCACACATGCGATAATCTCCTGTCTCGATAATCCCACAGCATCTACACTACGTCACTAGACACACCACACAGTCGATGAGGTCCTGTCCCCCACAGCATCTACACTACGTCACTAGACACACCACACAGGCGACGAGGTCCTGTCCCCCAAAGCATCTACACTCTATCACAAGACACACCTCACAGTCGATGAGGTCCTGTCCCCCACAGCATCTACACTCTATCACAAGACACACCACACTGTCGATGATCTCCTGTCCTCCACAGCATCTACACTACGTCACTAGACACACCGCACAGTCGATGAGGTTCTGTCCCGCACAGCATCTACACTCTATCACAAGACACACCATGCAGTCGATGATCTCCTATCCCCCACAGCATCTACACTACGTCATCAGAAACACCACACATCCGATAATCTCCTGTCTCGATAATCCCACAGCATCTACACTACGTCACCAAACACACCACACTGTCGATGATCTCCTGCCCACCACAGTATCTACTCTTCGTCACCAGACACCACACTGTCGTCTTACAGTGATACTCTGACCTTTGATCATGAGTGGCTGACAACTGAAGTGGGAGCTTTAATTAGGTCTATGATAGGTTATAACACTAGGTCATCTAGGTTATGATCACTACAGAAGCCTTTCAGGGCTTGTTCAGGATACTTAGTAGAAATGTCATGATACAAAGTTTAAATGTCAAGATACTAAGTTTACATTTTGTCAGCACTATTACTCGTTCACAACTTGAACTGACAAAAATGTGCAATAAATAAAATTAATGTATTCCGAGGTAGCGCATTATCTAGACATTTCTAGTTAGTATCTTATCTGGAATTTTTAAGACAGTAAGTTGAAAATTTCAAGATCAAACACTTGTGCAGATCGCCCTCTCACGACGCCCCGTTCTTCCAGCAACTCTGCAGGAATGCTAAAGAGTGGACCCATCTTTCCTTGGCAACCATCCAGTCACTTATTGGGAGTATGAGACGACATTGCCAGGCTGTGATCACGTGGATCGCTACTGGGAGCTCTTTTCTTGTACAATGAATTTGTTTTCGTGATAGTTTCAACGTTTCAATTTTGGTCAGATACTCTCATTTTGATGGGTAATTTGATTGATTATTGGTCACTTGTTGTTTGTTGACTATGTGTGGCACATTACAACGGACTGTCCTCACGCAATATCGTCTTTGGTTGTTTCAAAAGATCTGACGTACCAGACAATGAACATATCGATACATTCTGTACATCGCTGAGGGAATACGCGTTTGAGTAAGCTGTACAAACAACTGATGCATGAATGTTACAATGTGTTTCTTCGACTTTGAAAGCTAGTGCGGCTGCTGTCGCCAGAGAATCCCAGACGCCATGTGTTTTCCACGGCCAAATGTTCCTAGAGGAAACAGGTTTAAGGGCTTGGACTAGTGGGATATATTCTTGGTTTCCAATCTGATGGAAGAAGGAATCCGATGCAGCCATCTAGAATAGAACTGGATCCGTCGATTTACTTGACAAGAGGGAGATCTGGTGAGAAACCTGCATTCTTGGCGTTTTGCCTCCTGGTCCAAACAATGAATATTCTGAAAGAGGATTTTGATATCGAGGGTGGAAATACACTAAAAATAAATGAAAAGAAAAAACAACAACTGGTGACAGTTACACTATCGCAATTGCCTGTAATTAATGCTTGCATCATGGCAGAGTTGTTTAGGGAGGATAGGTTGCAGGGGGGCAGAACATATCTGGCATACAATGCTAAGATTGGACGATTAGCCTGCCGTTGCACATGAGTTTCAGTTATGTGGTATGACTACAGAAATAAGCAGACCCAAGCAGAGTTTAGTTGGGATCAGATGGGTATTTCAGTACAAGGTATCTGAGAGAGAGAATAATGGCTGATCAGATGGACAACATTTCAGTACAATGTATCTAACAGAGAGGATAATGGCTGATCAGATGGACAACATTTCAGTACAATGTATCTGACAGAGAGGATAATGGCTGATCAGATGGACAACATTTCAGTACAATTTATCTGACAGAGAGGATAACTGCTGATCAGATGGACAACATTTCAGTACTATGTATCTGACAGAGAGGATAATGGCTGATCAGATGGACACCATTTCAGTACAATGTATCTGACAGAGAGGATAACGGCTGATCAGATGGACACCATTTCAGTACAATGTATCTGACAGAGAGGATAACGGCTGATGAGATGGACACCATTTCAGTACAATGCATCTGACAGAGAGAATAATGGCTGAAACTTTTTTTAATTTTTTTTTTTATTATTCCCACAGTTGGAGAATAATACAGTATTCTATCAAAAACATATTTCGGATAGCAGAAAATGACGCAATACACTCTTAAACAAATTAAAGGCACGGAAACTATTCAGCGTGGCAGTTGGCACATTTATATGTTGGGTGTGGCACTACTCAGTATGGCAGCATGTATATTTACATGTTGTAAGTATCACTATTCAGCGTGATAGCTGGCACATTTACATATTGAGTATGACACTATTCAGCGTGGCAGTTGGCACATTTACATGTTGGAAGTGGCACTGTTCAGCGTGGCAGCTGGCACATTTACATATTGAGTATGACACTATTCAGCGTGGCTGCTGGCACATTTACATGTTGGAAGTGGCACTGTTCAGCGTGGCAGTTGGCACATTTACATGTTGGAAGTGGCACTGTTCAGCGTGGCAGCTGGCACATTTACATGTTGGAAGTGGCACTGTTCAGCGTGGCAGCTGGCACATTTACATGTTGGAAGTGGCACTGTTCAGCGTGGCAGTTGGCACATTTACATGTTGGAAGTGGCACTGTTCAGCGTGGCAGCTGGCACATTTACATGTTGGAAGTGGCACTGTTCAGCGTGGCAGTTGGCACATTTACATGTTGGAAGTGGCACTGTTCAGCGTGGCAGCTGGCACATTTACATGTTGGAAGTGGCACTGTTCAGCGTGGCTGCTGGCACATTTACATGTTGGAAGTGGCACTGTTCAGCGTGGCAGCTGGCACATTTACATGTTGGAAGTGGCACTGTTCAGCGTGGCAGTTGGCACATTTACATGTTGGAAGTGGCACTGTTCAGCATGGCAGTTGGCTCATTTACATGTTGGAAGTGGCACTGTTCAGCGTGGCATCTAGCACATTTACATGTTGGAAGTGGCACTGTTCAGCGTGGCAGTTGGCACATTTATATGTTGGAAGTGGCACTGTTCAGCGTGGCATCTAGCACATTTATATGTTGGAAGTGGCACTGTTCAGCGTGGCAGTTGGCACATTTATATGTTGGAAGTGGCACTGTTCAGCGTGGCAGTTGGCACATTTATATGTTGGAAGTGGCACTGTTCAGCATGGCAGTTGGCTCATTTACATGTTGGAAGTGGCACTGTTCAGCGTGGCATCTAGCACATTTACATGTTGGAAGTGGCTCTATTCAGCGTGGCAGCTGGCACATTTATATGTTGGAAGTGGCACTGTTCAGCGTGGCAGCTAGCACATTTACATGTTGGAAGTGGCTCTATTCAGCGTGGCAGCTTGTGCACTGCATATTAATAAGGACGTCTTCGCACTTGTTCTGGCAGTGGGAAGAGGGGCCAGTGGATGGAAGGGTAAAGCAACTGTTATACACACAGACAGTGTTGTGGCAAAAATCTGTGTTTAACTATGGGAGAAGTGAAAACAAGCTGCTTAATAAAAAGCACTCGGTGGCTTATTTTGGTTTAGTGCGCGTAGCCGGCAGACTGAAGGAAATTCCAGGGTCCCGTTCCACAAGGCGATCGTAGCACTAAGGCGGTCGCAACTCCCACACTTTAACGCAGACAGTGGTAGCGCTACGATCGCTGAAACGGGTCCATGATACACATTACTCAGTAACTGGTTCAAGTGTTGTAAGTCAGTCCCAATGGTTCTCTTGGATTTCGTAAATTCAGTGTACTTACAGTGACAGTCGACATGTTTGCATAGCGACATTGGCATGAACTTGACTTGATGTGACATGATGAGAGTCGACATGTTTGCATAGCGACATTGGCATAAACTTGACTTGACGTGACATGATGAGAGTCGACATGTTTGCATAGCGACATTGGCATGAACTTGACTTGACGTGACATGATGACAGTCGACATGTTTGCTTAGCGACATTGGCATAAACTTGACTTGACGTGACATGATGACAGTCGACATGTTTGCATAGCGACATTGGCATGAACTTGACTTGACGTGACATGATGACAGTCGACATGTTTGCATAGCGACATTGGCATGAACTTGACTTGACGTGACATGATGACAGTCGACATGTTTGCATAGCGACATTGGCATGAACTTGACTTGACGTGACATGATGACAGTCGACATGTTTGCATAGCGACATTGGCATGAACTTGACTTGACGTGACATGATGACAGTCGACATGTTTGCATAGCGACATTGGCATGAACTTGACTTGACGTGACATGATGACAGTCGACATGTTTGCATAGCGACATTGGCATGAACTTGACTTGACGTGACATGATGAGAGTCGACATGTTTGCATAGCGACATTGGCATGAACTTGACTTGACGTGACATGATGACAGTCGACATGTTTGCATAGCAACATTGTCATGAACTTGACTTGATGTGACATGATGACAGTCGACATGTTTGCATAGCGACATTGGCATGAACTTGACTTGACGTGACATGATGACAGTCGACATGTTTGCATAGCGACATTTGCATGAACGTGACTTGACGTGACACGGTGACAGTCGACATGTTTGCATAGCAACATTGGCATGAACGTGACTTGACGTGACATGATGACAGTCGACATGTTTGCATAGCGACATTGGCATGAACTTGACTTGACGTGACACGGTGGCAGTCGACATGTTTGCATAGCGACACTGGCATGTGAGTTTTGTGTAAATATCATTCGAGCTTTCGCTCGTTAGATACGTTTTGAAATAAAGTTGTTATATAAACGGTATCAAAAGGGGACGAAGGTAGGAATCTATTTATTAATCCTTTTAAACCTTTCACATTATGGAAATTCAAGGTTGCCAGACTGTTTGGTATAAGGATGTCTTATGAATAAAAAATACTGCTGTAAAGTACACATTTTGATTAACGTCATAATGGGCTGACGTAATGATGCTGTTCAAATTACCTCTCCCGTGAACTAACGTATCCTTGGTGACATCGTTCTTTCATTACTGTCAAGGAAGATGGCGCATCCACATCAGTTATCACCAATAAGATAAAGCAAAATAACACCTTACTGTCCCTGGGGAAAGTTGTGTTACATCAGCACAAGGTCTCCGCTTATGAATACACACACATACAAGTAAATTAGAGCATAGCAAACGTATGGCACAAACGAATAAATCTTTCACAATTATTTCTCACAAAACTTATAAAGCCTGGTACGAGCTGGTATAAATGTATTCCAGGCCCTTTTTGTTCTCAACATCTGCAATCGTAGTCGGCTGCCAGAAGGAGGAAGTTGATAGTCGAACGTAAAACATGCGAGATGTCGCTTGATATTTTACTTGCTTTATTAACTTCTAGTATTTGCTGTTCCTAAATGCTGCCGATGTCCTGGAGAGAGTTGCTAATGATTTTATTCACCGTGTTACAGATTTTGAAGTTTGTTTTTGTTGCGAACAGACAGGTTTCCGAACCAGCTAGTGAAGTTAAAAGTCAAGAGTACATAAAAGAAATACTTTATATAACCTTGACGTGATGCTCGAGTCAGTTTGAAAATGCCTTAAACGACGAAGAATATAATGCATCTCTGTTGACCCTGTCATATATATTCGGCATGTGCATCCCATGTGAGTTTGAATCACTGATGATGTCCCGATGGATATACTTGTCTACAGCTTCTATCACCTCATTATCAGTAACATAAGGATTAAAACAGAAGTTATCTATTTCCTTCCATGTCCAAGACAGATAATTATCCTTACACCAAGATATAAATTAGAAATTTCGTTTTCGTACTCTAGCTCTGAAACTTTGACAAGACCTGCAAATGTCGCGTCATCTGCAAAATGTACAGTAAAACAACTAAACGGCTGTTACAGTCATTGGTGTACATAATAATTAACATAGACGCGATGACAACCTTGAGGGGCCCATGAAGAAGTACAAATAAGAGATGGACTGGTGCCGTTAACGGTGGCCTGTTTACAATAAAAGATGTGACCCATTCAGCAACCTCTGTTGTTAAGCTTATAGTAAGTGAGGCTACATGGTATTCAGAGCGGATGAAGAATCGACGTACAATAGTCTTACATACTATTTACCGTTATCTAGGTGGCGATAGATTTTATGCAGGACAGTCTGTGGTGCGTCCTCGATACCCTGTTGGGTCTATGTGCAAATTGCCAAGGGTCCAGAATATACTGAACTTCGGAAAATAACAATTTCTTGAAAGTGCGTTCAGGGCATTTCCGAGCTATTGAAGTTAAAGCCACGGGGCGATAGTCATTGTGTACAGTTGGGTTTTGCTTTTTGGGAACAGGTGCAGGTACAATGTTAGAACTTTTTCACAATAGATTAACGGGATGGGCATCGAATGAAGCTTAAAAAAGTTTTATCAGAATTTGCCGCAAAACTGCTCACTGCATTCTTAAAATATTATACCATATTAATTATCCGGGCCGCATGCCTTGCGTATGTGAAGTGCGCTAAAAGATATATTAACATAATCGTTAGATATGGCAAAGTTATCATCCTGCTTAAAGGGACTAAAATTCATTTTCAACATTTGAGGAAAAATCATAAGTATCAGGAGAAGCATAGAAAGATTTCAACTCATTGGAGAAAGTGCGGTCGTGTGTGCACTTATGCGATTGCCATACCAGGCAGAAGTCACCAGTTCAGCGTGTAGCGGGCGTAAACACCAGTTCAGCGTGTAGCGGGCGTAGACACCAGTTCAGTGTGCAGCGGGCGTAGACACCAGCGGGGGTAGACACCAGTTCAGTGTGTAGCGGGCGTAGACACCAGTTCAGTGTGCAGCGGGCGTTGACACCAGTTCCGTGTGTAGGGGGTGCAGACACCAGTTCAGTGTGAAGCGGGCGTAGAAACCAGTTCCGTGTGTAGCGGGCGTAGACACCAGTTCAGTGTGTAGGGGGCGCAGACACCAGTTCAGTGTGCAACGGGCGTAGACACCAGTTCCGTGTGTAGCGGGCGTAGATACCAGTTCAGTGTGTAGGGGGCGCAGACACCAGTTCAGTGTGCAGCGGGCGTAGACACCAGTTCCGTGTGTAGCGGGCGTAGACACCAGTTCAGTGTGTAGGGGGCGCAGACACCAGTTCAGTGTGAAGCGGGCGTAGACACCAGTTCAGTGTGTAGCGGGCGTTGACACCAGTTCCGTGTGCAGCGGGCGTAGACACCAGTTCAGTTTGTAACGGGCGTAGACACCAGTTCAGCGTGTAGCGGGCGTAGACACCAGTTCAGCGTGTAGCGGGCGTAGACACCAGTTCAACGTGTAGCGGGCGTAGGCACCAGTTCCGTGTGCAGCGGGCGTAGATACCAGTTCCGTGTGTAGCGGGCGTAGACACCAGTTCAGCGTGTAGCGGGCGTAGGCACCAGTTCAGTGTGTAGGGGGCGCAGACACCAGTTCAGTGTGAAGCGGGCGTAGACACCAGTTCAGTGTGTAGCGGGCGTTGACACCAGTTCCGTGTGCAGCGGGCGTAGACACCAGTTCAGTTTGTAACGGGCGTAGACACCAGTTCAGCGTGTAGCGGGCTTAGACACCAGTTCCGTGTGTAGCGGGCGTAGGCACCAGTTCCGTGTGTAGCGGGCGTAGGCACCAGTTCCGTGTGCAGCGGGCGTAGACACCAGTTCAGCTTGTAGGGGGCGTAGACACCAGTTCAGTGTGTAGAGGGCGTAGACACCAGTTCCGTGTGTAGCGGGCGTAGGCACCAGTTCCGTGTGCAGCGGGCGTAGAATCCAGTTCCGTGTGTAGCGGGCGGAGACATCAGTTACGTGTGTAGCGGGCGTAGACACCAGTTACGTGTGTAGCGGGCGTAGACACCAGTTCCGTGTGTAGCGGGCGTAGACACCAGTTCCGTGTGTAGCGGGCGTAGAGTCCAGTTCAGTGTGTAGCGGGCGTAGACACCAGTTCAGCTTGTAGGGGGCGTAGACACCAGTTCAGTGTGTAGAGGGCGTAAACACCAGTTCAGTGTGTAGCGAGCGAAGACACCAGCTCAGTGTGTAGCGGGCGTAAACACCAGTTCCGTGTGTAGCGAGCGAAGACACCAGTTCAGTGTGTAGAGGGCGTAAACACCAGTTCAGTGTGTAGCGAGCGAAGACACCAGTTCAGTGTGTAGAGGGCGTAGACACCAGTTCAGTGTGTAGCGGACGTTGACACCAGTTCCGTGTGCAGCGGGCGTAGACACCAGTTCAGTTTGTAACGGGCGTAGACACCAGTTCAGCGTGTAGCGGGCGTAGACACCAGTTCCGTGTGTAGCGGGCGTAGGCACCAGTTCCGTGTGTAGCGGGCGTAGGCACCAGTTCCGTGTGCAGCGGGCGTAGACACCAGTTCAGCTTGTAGGGGGCGTAGACACCAGTTCAGTGTGTAGAGGGCGTAGACACCAGTTCCGTGTGTAGCGGGCGTAGGCACCAGTTCCGTGTGCAGCGGGCGTAGAATCCAGTTCCGTGTGTAGCGGGCGGAGACATCAGTTACGTGTGTAGCGGGCGTAGACACCAGTTACGTGTGTAGCGGGCGTAGACACCAGTTCCGTGTGTAGCGGGCGTAGACACCAGTTCCGTGTGTAGCGGGCGTAGAGTCCAGTTCAGTGTGTAGCGGGCGTAGACACCAGTTCAGCTTGTAGGGGGCGTAGACACCAGTTCAGTGTGTAGAGGGCGTAAACACCAGTTCAGTGTGTAGCGAGCGAAGACACCAGCTCAGTGTGTAGCGGGCGTAAACACCAGTTCCGTGTGTAGCGAGCGAAGACACCAGTTCAGTGTGTAGAGGGCGTAAACACCAGTTCAGTGTGTAGCGAGCGAAGACACCAGTTCAGTGTGTAGAGGGCGTAAACACCAGTTCAGTGTGTAGCGAGCGAAGACACCAGTTCAGTGTGTAGAGGGCGTAGAAACCAGTTCAGTGTGTAGCGAGCGAAGACACCAGTTCAGTGTGTAGAGGGCGTAAACACCAGTTCAGTGTGTAGCGAGCGAAGACACCAGTTCCGTGTGTAGCGGGCGTAGACACCAGTTCCGTGTGTAGCGGGCGTAGACACCAGTTCCGTGTGTAGCGGGCGTAGGCAACAGTTCCGTGTGTAGCGGGCGTAGGTACCAGTTCCGTGTGTAGCGGGCGTATACACCAGTTCCGTGTGTAGCGGGCGTAGACACCAGTTCCGTGTGTAGCGGGCGTAGGCACCAGTTCCGTGTGTAGCGGGCGTAGGCACCAGTTCCGTGTGCAGCGGGCGTAGACACCAGTTCCTTTTGTAGCGGGCGGAGACATCAGTTCAGTGTGTAGCGGGCGTAGACACTAGTTACGTGTGTAGCGGGCGTAGACACCAGTTACGTGTGTAGCGGGCGTAGACACCAGTTGAGTGTGTAGCGGGCGGAGACACCAGTTGAGTGTGTAGCGGGCGGAGACATCAGTTACGTGTGTAGCGGGCGTAGACACTAGTTACGTGTGTAGCGGGCGTAGACACCAGTTCAGTGTGTAGCGGGCGTAGACACCAGTTCCCTGTGTAGCGGGCGAAGAGACCAGCTCAGTGGGTAGCGGGCGTAGACACTAGTTCAGTGTGTAGCGGGCGTAGACACCAGTTCAGTGTGTAGCGGGCATAGACACCAGCTCAGTGTGTAGCGGGCATAGACACCAGCTCAGTGTGTAGCGGGCGTAGACACCAGCTCAGTGTGTAGCATGCGTAGACACCAGCTCAGTGTGTAGCGGGTGTAGATACCAGCTCAGTGTGTAGCATGCGTAGATACCAGCTCAGTGTGCAGCGGGCGTAGACACCAGTTCCGTGTGTAGCGGGCGTAGACACTAGTTACGTGTGTAGCGGGCATAGACACCAGCTCAGTGTGTAGCGGGCATAGACACCAGTTGAGTGTGTAGCGGGCGTAGACACCAGTTGAGTGTGTAGCGGGCGTAGACACCAGTTCCGTGTGTAGCGGGCGTAGGCACCAGTTCCGTGTGTAGCGGGCGTAGACACCAGTTCCGTGTGTAGCGGGCGTAGGCACCAGTTCCGTGTGTAGCGGGCGTAGGCACCAGTTCCGTGTGCAGCGGGCGTAGACACCAGTTCCTTTTGTAGCGGGCGGAGACATCAGTTCAGTGTGTAGCGGGCGTAGACACTAGTTACGTGTGTAGCGGGCGTAGACACCAGTTACGTGTGTAGCGGGCGTAGACACCAGTTGAGTGTGTAGCGGGCGGAGACACCAGTTGAGTGTGTAGCGGGCGGAGACATCAGTTACGTGTGTAGCGGGCGTAGACACTAGTTACGTGTGTAGCGGGCGTAGACACCAGTTCAGTGTGTAGCGGGCGTAGACACCAGTTCCCTGTGTAGCGGGCGAAGAGACCAGCTCAGTGGGTAGCGGGCGTAGACACTAGTTCAGTGTGTAGCGGGCGTAGACACCAGTTCAGTGTGTAGCGGGCATAGACACCAGCTCAGTGTGTAGCGGGCATAGACACCAGCTCAGTGTGTAGCGGGCGTAGACACCAGCTCAGTGTGTAGCATGCGTAGACACCAGCTCAGTGTGTAGCGGGTGTAGATACCAGCTCAGTGTGTAGCATGCGTAGATACCAGCTCAGTGTGCAGCGGGCGTAGACACCAGTTCCGTGTGTAGCGGGCGTAGACACTAGTTACGTGTGTAGCGGGCATAGACACCAGCTCAGTGTGTAGCGGGCATAGACACCAGTTGAGTGTGTAGCGGGCGTAGACACCAGTTGAGTGTGTAGCGGGCGTAGACACCAGTTGAGTGTATAGCGGTCGGAGACACCAGTTCCGGGTGTAGCGGGCGTAGACACCAGTTCAGTGTGTAGCGGGCGTAGACACCAGTTCCGTGTGTAGCGGGCGTAGACACCAGTTCAGTGTGTAGCGAGCGAAGGCACCAGCTCAGTGTGTAGGGGGCGTAGACACCAGCTCAGTGTGTAGCGGGCGTAGACACCAGTTCAGTGTGTAGCGGGCGTAGACACCAGTTCCGTGTGAAGCGGGCGTAGACACCAGTTCCGTGTGTAGCGGGCGTAGGCACCAGTTCCATGTGCAGCGGGCGTAGGCACCAGTTTCGTGTGCAGCGGGCGTAGACACCATTTCCGTGTGTAGCGGGCGGAGACATCAGTTACGTGTGTAGCGGGCGTAGACACCAGTTCAGTGTGTAGCGGGCGTAGACACCAGTTCCGTGTGTGGCGGGCGTAGAGTCCAGTTCAGTGTGTAGCGAGCGAAGACACCAGCTCAGTGTGTAGCGGGCGTAGGCACCAGTTCTGTGTGTAGCGGGCGTAGGCACCAGTTCCGTGTGCAGCGGGCGTAGGCACCAGTTCCGTGTGTAGCGGGCGGAGACACCAGTTCCGTGTGTAGCGGGCGTAGAGCCCAGTTCAGTGTGTAGCGAGCGAAGACACCAGCTCAGTGTGTAGCGAGCGTAGACACCAGTTCCGTGTGTAGCGGGCGTAGAAACCAGTTCAGCGTGTAGCGGGCGTAGGCACCAGTTCCGTGTGTAGCGGGCGGAGACACCAGTTCCGTGTATAGCGGGCGGAGACATCAGTTCAGTGAGTAGCGGGCGTAGACACCAGCTACGTGTATAGCGGGCGTAGACACCAGTTGAGTGTGTAGCGGGCGAAGACGCCAGTTCAGTGTGTAGCGGGCGTAGACACCAGTTCAGTGTGTAGCGGGCGTAGATACCAGTTCAGGGTGTAGCGGGCGTAGAAACCAGTTCCGTGTGTAGCGGGCGTCGGCACCAGTTCCGTGTGCAGCGGGCGTAGACACCAGTTCAGCGTGTAGCGGGCGTAGGCACCAGTTCTGTGTGCAGCGGGCGTAGACACCAGTTCAGCTTGTAGGGGGCGTAGACACCAGTTCAGTGTGTAGAGGGCGTAGACACCAGTTCCGTGTGTAGCGGGCGTAGGCACCAGTTCCGTGTGCAGCGGGCGTAGAATCCAGTTCCGTTTTTAGCGGGCGGAGACATCAGTTACGTGTGTAGTGGGCGTAGACACCAGTTACGTGTGTAGCGGGCGTAGACACCAGTTCAGTGTGTAGCGGGCGTAGGCACCAGTTCCGTGTGCAGCGGGCGGAGACACCAGTTCCGTGTGTAGCTGGCGGAGATATCAGTTTAGTGTGTAGTGGGCGTAGACACCAGTTCCGTGTGCAGCAGGCGGAGACACCAGTTCAGCTTGTAGGGGGCGTAGACACCAGTTCCGTGTGTAGCGGGCGTAGACACCAGTTCCGTGTGTAGCGGGCGTAGATACCAGTTCCGTGTGTAGCGGGCGTAGACACCAGTTCAGCTTGTAGGGGGCGTAGACACCAGTTCAGTGTGTAGAGGGCGTAAACACCAGTTCAGTGTGTAGCGAGCGAAGACACCAGCTCAGTGTGTAGCGGGCGTAAACACCAGTTCCGTGTGTAGCGAGCGAAGACACCAGTTCAGTGTGTAGAGGGCGTAAACACCAGTTCAGTGTGTAGCGAGCGAAGACACCAGTTCAGTGTGTAGAGGGCGTAAACACCAGTTCAGTGTGTAGCGAGCGAAGACACCAGTTCAGTGTGTAGAGGGCGTAAACACCAGTTCAGTGTGTAGCGAGCGAAGACACCAGTTCAGCGTGTAGAGGGCGTAAACACCAGTTCAGTGTGTAGCGAGCGAAGACACCAGTTCCGTGTGTAGCGGGCGTAGACACCAGTTCCGTGTGTAGCGGGCGTAGACACCAGTTCCGTGTGTAGCGGGCGTAGGCAACAGTTCCGTGTGTAGCGGGCGTAGACACCAGTTCCGTGTGTAGCGGGCGTATACACCAGTTCCGTGTGTAGCGGGCGTAGACACCAGTTCCGTGTGTAGCGGGCGTAGGCACCAGTTCCGTGTGTAGCGGGCGTAGGCACCAGTTCCGTGTGCAGCGGGCGTAGACACCAGTTCCTTTTGTAGCGGGCGGAGACATCAGTTCAGTGTGTAGCGGGCGTAGACACTAGTTACGTGTGTAGCGGGCGTAGACACCAGTTACGTGTGTAGCGGGCGTAAACACCAGTTGAGTGTGTAGCGGGCGGAGACACCAGTTGAGTGTGTAGCGGGCGGAGACATCAGTTACGTGTGTAGCGGGCGTAGACACTAGTTACGTGTGTAGCGGGCGTAGACACCAGTTCAGTGTGTAGCGGGCGTAGACACCAGTTCCCTGTGTAGCGGGCGAAGAGACCAGCTCAGTGGGTAGCGGGCGTAGACACCAGCTCAGTGTGTAGCATGCGTAGACACCAGCTCAGTGTGTAGCGGGCATAGACACCAGCTCAGTGTGTAGCGGGCGTAGACACCAGTTCAGCGTGTAGCCGGCGTAGACACCAGTTCAGCGTGTAGCATTTTGCATCCTGCAGCACACCAGGAAACATTCAAGTAAGCGTCCTCATTCTGTATCTATAATAGTTCAGGGCAAAACTAAACGTTATTCCACAACACATGGGGTGGAACAAACTATTTCTAAAGGAAAGAACATATGCATTCAACGGAAGATCAAGCTTCCAACTCGGCCCGACAAACGATCGACACATCGAGTCATGTCATGTTGGCTCTTGGATTTCATGCGAGGACAGATCTGTAATGCAGTCTCAGTTGTATTCGGTCTGAGGCGCCTACAGTCAGCTTTACAATCACCATACGATTGTTATACACTTGCACAAACCGTTCTTAGCTCGATTGAGAAACGTCTTGGATTGATGATCGCAATCTTAGCTAAGATCGAAATTTCCAACAGTGGAGGTACAAATGTCTGAAACTCGACTGCTGTCTACAGTTATCTGCAAACGCGCATAGCTTGCTGCGCATACCAATAGTGGAACCGATTATTAAACACAACCCGTACCTCCGTCAATCACACGAAGGAAACGATTACTAGGTTGATTGCATATGATTTTTTCGGCACTGATACTGCCGCTATTCAGGTATTGTGAGTTTGATATTGCAAGTAGAGAAATACCTAGCAATGTTTTATGAAAATACTGAAATGCAAATAAATGCATTCATAAATTGTTCTCCAGATTAAGTGACATGCTTCTTATGAAAACTAAATTCAACAATAACATAAACATTTGCTTATAACATAACACGTAAATGTATGATCGGCCAAAGATTGTCATAAGGTTATTGTTTGATACCCATTTATTATGGGGAGCGTTTAAAAAAATCCTAAATATATCCGACATGTATACATTTTGCTGCTGTAAGAAAAAATGGTATGACTAGCTTTTCAAAACGGGGGATTGTGAAGAAAGTATGGAGAAGAAAAATGAATAATAGATAATATTTCGAGAAAACACTTGCCCAATATAAATTCACTGGTTATTAATTATTTAACGAACGGGAATCCTATGTTACCAAGAGTGTAACTAAGGTGTCACGCGCTGCGGGCTCTCGGTTTTTACCTCGCTTTGGGCTTTGCAAGTCAATCAGGTCTGTAAACTATCATTATATAGCTTGCTGCCCCAAAAGTATTTTCATTTTCACTCATGCCCGTAGGGTACCACCCTTTCTACATATTTCAATTATTACTCATATCCGTAGGGTACCACCCTTTCTACATATTTCCATTTTCACTTATATCCGAAGGGTATCACCCTTTCTATTGACCCGCAGGGTCTCTAAATTATATTTATATATATATATGTATATATATATATATATATATATATATATATAGAGAGAGAGAGAGAGAGAGAGAGAGAGAGAGAGAGAGAGAGATTGAGAGAGAGAGAGAGAGAGAGAGAGAGAGAGAGAGAGAGAGAGGGGGGTCATCACGCGAGTGTGTTTGGGGATGGTAAATATCCTGCATTAGGAATAAACATTGTATTTAGCGAGCCTTGGCGAGCTAAATACATAGTGCTTATTCCTAATGCAGGATATTTACCATCCCCAAACACACAAGCGTGATAACCTCTTTATCATATAATGTCATTCTTTAATTCTGTGCTTCAAAATCGCTTTCCCTCTCTCACAAACATTACCGAAACATTGCAAGATTTCCAGGAATGCGGGCATTAATATTTATTCCGTCACAGGTTAAGAGTGGTGAAGCAACATATACGCAAAACAACAATTGTTTTTACTTGCCTTTCGCGGCAATACATCGGTCTGTCCGCTAGAGTAACTGCCGTTTGTCAAAGGGAAGCTACTCTTACCCTAGTCTATGAGACGTCACGGACACGTTCAGACGTTGTTGACAGTCGGTCTGTCCTGTCATAACTTTAAGTGCAGTCAGATGTACACACAGCGACAAAACGAAACAAGGTAACAATTCAAACATATTTCGGCCAAATCCAACTATTTTAATTTGTGGAGAAGGTTTCAAGCCGCAGAGGTCTACAAGCACAGATATGGTTACTGATCCCGCTTGGCTAGGCCTAGTGCCCTCGCCAAATTGTTTCGAAATTTATATCTCCAAAGTTGCCCGAACTTATAAAATGCCTTAGCTACGTCACAGTTTGACACTGATTTTCAGTATATCAGACTGTTCTTTGGATAATGATAGCAATTATCCCTTTAGTTTATCCAGATTCCCGATGGTTAATTCTGACTCGGTCGCCAAATGACGAGGGCGACGCCATGTTTGTTTATAAACAGCGAAAATAGTCACCACTTGACCTTTGATATTTGCATCTCTATCCGCATATAACCCCAACGGATATCGTTTTTATTCGTTGGCTTTATCCTGCCGAGAAACCTACCCATTATATGATAAATATATATAGATATATAAATATATTTCAAATTTACTTATGCAACCCGCAGGGCTGCCTTTTTATGCGGTTACCTTTCCAACACCGAGTCAGCCCCCGAATCTTATTGCTGGGAACATTCTCGGTAACATCGCTGCCACCAGTGTGGGAGCGGCCATTACAAGAATCATGAAATTTGCCCTCTAACCCCAAATTTATTAACCTTTATACTTTTGTTTATGTCTTTGGAAATGCCGTCACAATTAATTTTGAATCTTTTTACGACTGACCATGTTTCAAAGATGAACAACTCCAAGCATTGTTGTAGCCACCTATCACAGTGTGGAGCTTTCACTGGTGGCAGCGAGAGTAACGTGATAGCGTAACGAAGGTGTCATGCGCTGGGAAGGAGCTTGGTGTGGGCATATACACAGTTTCATGTGTCTCGTGAAATATCATGTTTCTCTCATCGAGTGACGGGGGTTAAGGAGATATTTTCACGTGATGATAGAAACTTGATATTTCACGAGACAAATGGTGTATACTATTTATTACATACTTTTTGTGGAGATTGTATTTGCCACTTAAAAAAAGTAGTTTCGTGTTTGCAAAAATCTTACAAAATATGACCAAAAGTATCAGGAAAAGTTTTTTATCATACATTTAGATATGATTATATACAACATTATCTTTAACAAAAATATCCTGGAAAACTAGGAGACCGTAGTTGGAAGCGAAATAATACACGCTGGTCAAGTATTAAAAATGTCGCTTTGTGAAAAGAACGGTCTCAATTGACGACTTAAATTTACAGATTACAACGAAACATTTTCGAGAGAATAACAAACGGCAAGGAGTGATATTAACTCAATAAATGACCATCTGTCGTTATTTTGCTTTGTCAATGGGGATCTAACGTGAAAAGGACGTCAACAGTTTGTGTACGGACACTTACGCTAAAGGGAGACTATTTAATTGGAGGTAACTCTTGTTTGACAATAGTTCCGTCAAAGTGTTATGTTCACTGCAGTGAAATATCAAGTGTTATGTTCACTGCAGTGAAATATCAAGTGTTATGTTCACATCATTCAAATATCAAATGTTATGTTCACATCATTCAAATATCAAGTGTTATGTTCACATCATTCACATAGCAAGTGTTACGTATGTTCACTGCAATGAAAATATCACTTCTCACAACTTCGGAAAACTCCGCCTTTCACACTGAAGCATATAATAAACAACTAAGATTAGCTGCTCTAGACTTATCCAAAAGGTCACGGTCATTACTAATCGCTTGCAGACACCTTAAAGTTTTATCCTTCCCTTAAGTAGCGAAGTTTCACACTTCTTGAAGCATCGAGTCGGGTGGGAATGGTACTTTTAGCTCTCGACTCGATAGTTACGTGATTCACTATCGCAATTAACAATATGTCTGACGTTAAATCTGTGGAACGTTCCTATGACGTCACAATGCGAATGATGCAGTTTAACAAAATAAACAGGCAATGATTGAAAGTAAAGCAGATTACTGGTATTGATGTCAAACAGACCCTGTCTTGAACATTCTGTCAAGTGTCTTCAGGAACTACAACGATTTTATTTACTTAAGTTTACAATGATCTTAGCTTGTGTCATAGTTGTAAAATTGGTCATGTTTTCCTCAATATTTATATAATAGTTAACTGTGGTAATAGTCTTTATTGTGTTATATTAAGTTAAATGTAAGGTGCTGTATTCAATCAGTCTCACATGTGAAGGTCGCAGCTATCTAGAAAATTACATAACATCCTTGGAGCATGGTCAGTATTATCTATCTGTACGTGTCTCAGCCTCTATCGCAATGAGCGCTTGTCACACGTTTGCTGATACGTCCAACTCATATCAATATTTTCGGAAAACTTCATCAATTATTATTCAACTTATGTGGACATCACTTGGTCAAACTTCTTAGGCAAGCCTTAATCCCTATTCTCGGCGCACAAACTCAAATTTTCTTATCAAGCTGATAATTGAACATGCAGTAAACTCGTGACCATTCAAGGTGTCTAGAGTATATATACTGGCTAGCCTCGGGGGTACCTCACTGTCGAGAAATCCCCAATAAAGGAGCTGGCCATAGACACTTTGTTTGGTTTATTTGAAGGTAAGTCATGTTCACCTTACTATTTCTCGAAAGTTATAAGTTAAATTGTTTTATAATTTGTATCGTATATGGAGCAATATTACCAGCTGTAAAGGTGTTTAATCTTATGTTATTGACCGTGTATAAGTGCAAATATATTAAGTGAGTTGTATCTATTTAACGGACTTATCTGTCAGATGTACGTGCGTTAGGTTTAGACAAAACTATCGTTTAAGTATTAACTCCACAGTATAGCATATATTGAATATCAAACATGTTCCGAGTCGGAAATAAGATGTTAACATTCGGGTGTCATGGTAGCAAGCTGTGTATTTTATCTGCGTGTTGATATTTTAGTGTGATTCAGTTATTTTGTATATGTGAAAATGTCGCGTAAATGCAGACGAACTATTTCACTTTGATCAGACCTTTTATGTCACACGAGATATGTACATTATCTTTTAATGTAAGGATTTTATGATGAACCATACATTGCATGTATTACTTGTTCATAAACAGAATCCAGAATAATTTTTATATGAGTTATTTGATGGATCTAGCCTGGCAGAAAACGTTAATTTCTGTAGCTAATATATGATGTATTCACATCATACATATTTATGCTAATAGCACAACTAAGCCAGAGCTAAAATCAGTAATAATATCCATGTAATCATTTAGTTAATCTGTTAGCGATGTACAAAAAAGATAGGTAACTCTCTTGTACTTACATAGGTCTGAGCATAATGCATTTGTAACACAGCTTCAGCAAACATGTCTACATTACGAGCAATGCCTAAAAATGTACATATATCCATATATTATACCATCCAGTAATGTGAATGGACATTTGTTAATGGGCCCGTTAACTCAGTGTATGTGGATGCTATCAGATATAGTTTGTTTGCTGCGGTAGTTTAGATGAATTATAGATATGGCCTTCAAGTATAACATATACCAGCATAAGACAATGAATGATATATGCTCAGAAGTACAGCCAACACATATTGTCATTTATATTTATATCTGCGTACATGCGATACCGATATTGAGTTTAACTAGGTTTATACGTAAATAAGACATATCTTATGGCACTCCCATTTAGCAAGGCGTAATCATAATTAGGAGTGGCTGAAAATAAGTATCACATAAGAACATGGAAGCTTTGTTCACAGGTATCTTTGTAGACTGACTTTAACATTGTTATTTGTAATTGGTTGTTTTATCACTTAGCCCATGATACATTGGTATATCATGACATTTACACTCTTATGTATAATCATTGTTTAATATCACGCACTTTTGTGATAACTGCTTCTTTTATGGAAACTGTAAATGTTCTATATGACTTTGTACTTTATATGTAAAAATATTTCTTATTTTAAATGTGACTCACTGTCGAGAAATCCCCAATAAAGGAGCTGGCCATAGACACTTTGTTTGGTTTCTTTGAAGGTGGTGCCCGATCCCGAGCTAATTCCCCAAGGCTAATTCTAGATATTGTGACGGTTTGAATACGAAAGTGTCAAACCATCATAAATGGTGGACCTGAATTCTAGATGACCGGACACACCCCTTCAAACTACCGAGAGAAGCTGCGCAGACCTGAGCCAAGGTCCCTCCTGACCAGTTTGCTTCATCAAGCTCCAGTATCACAGTCACCATCTGCGCCGATCCTTGTGTCACCCGCTACAACATCATCAATCTCTTCAACAACAGCAGCCTCCTCATCTACATCTCCATCTACATCAACATCCTCATCAAGACCCTCCATCCGCCAGATGTCAACACCCATGCCGCACATCAAACTGCCACAGTTCTCAGGAACTGAGAATGCCAAAACGTGGTGGGATGACTTTGTTAATTTTTCAAATTTCTTCTCTTATAATGATGTGAAGAAATGTCAACTCATACCATTTTATCTAGAGGGTGCAGCCAAGCTGTGGTATCAATATCTCCCTGAGGGTGACAGACTAGATATAACTAAGGTGAAAGAAGCCTTCACCAAAAGATTTATGAAATCATCAGCCTTTGATGTCAGTCTATTACAGTTGGCCCAGGAGCAGGAGGAATCCATCAACACCTTCATCACCCGGGTCGAGACAGCAACCATCCACCTGAAGCTGCCGGCATCTGTCATTGTGGCCGTAGCTGTAAATGGCCTTCGATCCAACATTCGTCAGTGGGTATACAACAAAGAGCCCACCAATCTACAGGAGGTCCGTCACCAGGTAGAGCTGGCCCAGAAATCCCTGGTAAGCGTGCAGTCATCAGAGGTCAACATGATGGCAAAAGTTGACCACCTCTCCAGTCTGGTTGCCACCCTTATCTCGAAGACTGAGGCCCCAGCAGTCCAGGCTGCCTCTCCAGCTCCCCAGGCCTCATATCAACAGCAACAGCAACAGCAACAACCGAGATATCAGCCACATGAGTCCTGTCAACGGCAACGACCATGGCTGTCTAATCAACTACCACCTCCATTCCACCAGGCCCAACAACAGCGCCGCTACAGCCAGTATGAACAGCATCAACAACGACCCCGCTTCACTCCCCCTCCATTCCTCCAGCAGAGATGTCTTGGTTGTGGTATGTATTGCTCAAATCGTTCTGCATGCTCACACTTTCAAACAATTTGCTCATACTGTAACAGGGTAGGACATCATTCCAATGTTTGCATGAGAGCTCATAATTCACAGAATAGAGCTCCTAGGCAATAGGGACTCGCGCCTGATTCTCAGTTCACTGACAAGAACACAGTCCTTGTAAGGGTGCAGCAAGTGAAGACACTTGTTGACACAGGGGCCTCTATCAGCTCTGTGAGCATGCACTTCCTTCATAAAGTAGGCTACAATGAAAAACATTTGTCAGACTCCCATTTAACAGAAATTGTAGGAGTAGGGGGCGAAATTTACAAAGTGCTAGGTAGCATATCATTAGATGTCAATATTGGCCATATCTGTCTGTCTCAAACCTTCCATGTCTTCTCTTCCCTCCATCACTCCCTTATCTTAGGCATGGACTTTCTGGACTCGAACAAAGCAACAGTTTGTCTGGCCCGCAAATGTCTGTATATCCATGAAGGTCTTATTTCAGTAGTTCTAGTGGAAACCAGTGCAGGATATGCTAGGTGCAGGAAGTCTGTTACAATTCCCTCGCGTTGTCAAGCAGATATCCCGGTCCATATTTCACGTTGTAGACCAGGCTCCATTCTCCTACTTGAGCCAGTAGCAGAACTGTCCAAAACCAAACTTCAAGGTGGTAGATGCCTTGTAACCAATTCCAAGAAAGCGGTATACATGAGATTTTTAAATCCCAGTGATTCACCAGTACATCTAAATACCAAAAGAGTACTTGCCACTGCCTCAGAAGTAGACCCATCCAGTGTTTCAGTTCTCTCCGATACTCCTGACCCTGACCTTAGGTCATTTCAGGTCAATCCAGCTCCATCCCCTCACAGTACACATGGGTCAAAATCAGGTTAACCCTCACTCCTCAGTTCACATCAACCATAGGGCACATCAGGTCAATCCTCCTCCTCAGTTCACATCAACCATAGGGAACATCATGTCAACCCTCCCTCCTCAGTTCACATCAACCATAGGGCATATCAGGTCAACCCTCCCTCCTCAGTTCACATCAACCATAGGGAACATCAGGTCAACCCTCCCTCCTCAGTTCACATCAACCATAGGGAACATCAGGTCAACCCTGCCTCCTCAGTTCACATCAACCATAGGGCACATCAGGTCAACCCTCACTCCTCAGTTCACATCAACCATAGGGAACATCAGGTCAACCCTCACTCCTCAGTTCACATCAACCATAGGGAACATCAGGTCAGTCCTCCCTCCTCAGTTCACATCAACCATAGGGAACATCAGGTCAAACTGCCTTCCTCAGGTTCCATCAACCCTAGGTCACATCAACCATAGGGAACATCAGGTCAACCCTCCCTCCTCAGTTCACATCAACCATAGGGAACATCAGGTCAACCCTCACTCCTCAGTTCACATCAACCATAGGGAACATCAGGTCAATCCTCCCTCCTCAGTTCACATCAACCATAGGGAACATCAGGTCAACCCTCCCTCCTCAGTTCACATCAACCATAGGGAACATCAGGTCAACCCTCACTCCTCAGTTCACATCAACCATAGGGAACATCAGGTCAACCCTCCCTCCTCAGTTCACATCAACCATAGGGAACATCAGGTCAACCCTGCCTCCTCAGTTCACATCAACCATAGGGAACATCAGGTCAACCCTGCCTCCTCAGTTCACATCAACCATAGGGAACATCAGGTCAACCCTCACTCCTCAGTTCACATCAACCATAGGGAACATCAGGTCAACCCTCCCTCCTCAGTTCACATCAACCATAGGGAACATCAGGTCAACCCTCCCTCCTCAGTTCACATCAACCATAGGGCACATCAGGTCAACCCTCCCTCCTCAGTTCACAACAACCATAGGGCACATCAGGTCAACCCTCCCTCCTCAGTTCACATCAACCATAGGGAACATCAGGTCAACCCTCACTCCTCAGTTCACATCAACCATAGGGAACATCAGGTCAACCCTCACTCCTCAGTTCACATCAACCATAGGGAACATCAGGTCAGTCCTCCCTCCTCAGTTCACATCAACCATAGGGAACATCAGGTCAAACTGCCTTCCTCAGGTTCCATCAACCCTAGGTCACATCAACCATAGGGAACATCAGGTCAACCCTCCCTCCTCAGTTCACATCAACCATAGGGAACATCAGGTCAACCCTCACTCCTCAGTTCACATCAACCATAGGGAACATCAGGTCAATCCTCCCTCCTCAGTTCACATCAACCATAGGGAACATCAGGTCAACCCTCCCTCCTCAGTTCACATCAACCATAGGGAACATCAGGTCAACCCTCACTCCTCAGTTCACATCAACCATAGGGAACATCAGGTCAACCCTCCCTCCTCAGTTCACATCAACCATAGGGAACATCAGGTCAACCCTGCCTCCTCAGTTCACATCAACCATAGGGAACATCAGGTCAACCCTGCCTCCTCAGTTCACATCAACCATAGGGAACATCAGGTCAACCCTCACTCCTCAGTTCACATCAACCATAGGGAACATCAGGTCAACCCTCCCTCCTCAGTTCACATCAACCATAGGGAACATCAGGTCAACCCTCCCTCCTCAGTTCACATCAACCATAGGGCACATCAGGTCAACCCTCCCTCCTCAGTTCACAACAACCATAGGGCACATCAGGTCAACCCTCCCTCCTCAGTTCACATCAACCATAGGGAACATCAGGTCAAACTGCCTTCCTCAGGTTCCATCAACCCTAGGTCACATCAGGTCGAACATCCTTCCTCAGGTCCCATCGACCTTAGTTCACATCGGGTCAATCATAACTCCTCAAGGAACATCAACCATAGGTCATGTCAGGTCAGTGGTAACTCAGGTTTCAACAACCATAGGTTTAGACAGAGCACTTCTACACCTTTAGGTCACATAGAGCCTACAGCACATCATATCAATGCCTTATCTTCAGGTTATAACCACAACTTGTCACTTCAAGCCAATGCAAACGTATCAGGTCACATAAACAATAGGTCACATCAGGTGAAGGAACATTCATCCGAACATTCACAAAATACATCAACATCTAATCTCTCATTTGATTTAGATAAATCTGATCTTACACCTGAACAGAAACAACAGCTACTCTCTTTCTTACAAACACAAAAATCTGTCTTTGCACACAACTGGTCTGAACTAGGTCAAACACACTTACATCAACACAAGATAGAGACAGGTGAGGCCAGGCCAGTCCGACTTCCCTTCTACCGTCAGAGTGCTGAAATTCGTAAAGAATGCTCCAGGCAGATCAAAGAAATGTTGGATGCTAACATTAGGCTAACATTAGGCCAAGTTCCTCTGAATGGCATTCACCAGTGGTTATGGTTAAAAAACGGGATAATACTTTTCGTTTTGCAGTAGATTATCGCCCCAATATTTTTCCCTTTGATTCGTTTTGAGGATGTTATTGATGCTGTTGGGGAAAGTCATGCCAAAATATTTAGTGTTCTTGATTGTGCTAGTGGCTTCTGGCAAATTCCACTCCATCCCGACACAAAACACAAATCAGCCTTCATTACTCCAGATGGTGTTTTTGAGTGGAATCGCCTTCCCTTTGGTCTTAAAAATGCTCCAATGGCATTTCAAAGTACAATCTCAGAAGCTTTGACAGAAATGAATTGGAAGTATATTTTAATGTACGTTGACGATATCATCGTATTTTCCAAATCATTTACAGAACATTTGAGCCATTTGAAGTGTGTATTTAAAAAAATCAAACAAGCAGGCATTACTTTGAAACCAAGTAAATGTAAATTTGCCGCAAAACAAGTTCAGTACCTTGGTCACATTTTCAACAAAGATGGCGTGGAAGTTGACCAATCCAAAATTGAAGCTGTCAATCAAATCCCCCAGTCAAAGAACGTTCATGATGTTAGGCACTTTTTAGGCTTGGCAAGCTATTACCGGAAATTTGTCTCAAATTTTTCAGGAATAGCCTCTCCACTCTATGAGCTTCTCAAGAAAGACATCCAATTCCTCTGGTCAGACATAGCCCAACAAGAATTCACCACACTTAAGCAAAAACTAACTTCTGCTCCAGTTCTTGCTTACCCAAATCCCACTCACCCTTTCATTCTCACCACAGATGCATCAAAGACATCTATTGGGTACATTTTAGGTCAAAAAGACTCCGAGGGTCGAGAACGTGTCATTTGCTATGATGGTAGGTCACTGCATCCAGCAGAACGAAATTGGGGTGTTTCACATATTGAATGTTTGGCAGTTCTAGAAGGTATTAGACACTTTAGAGTTTATCTTGCAGGCAACAAATTCAGGGTATATACAGATCACAAAGCACTCACATGGCTACACAATATCAAGGAAGAAACAGGTCGTTTGGGTAGATTGTCACTCATGCTGCAGGAATATGATTTTGAAATTGTACATCGTCCTGGCAAATCAAATACCAATGCAGATGCGATATCTCGCACAAAATATCCTGAACCTCAAACTCTTCCCATCACAGATGACATACCCACACCCCACTCCCCTCTTCAACCCCCACTTATGCTCAAGTCATAGCATGTCAAAGTACAACAAAACCCTCCACATCAACATCTCACTCATCAGACCAAACTACCTCCAAACAAGACATCTCTTCTGATGTACGCTACAGTCAACCATCATTCCATTCCATACATACACCACAGGCCACTCCTGAACAAGCACCATCAGCCCCAATTCCTGAAGATCCAGTCTCCTTAGAAATCGACTTTGTGTACACCAATGAATCAAAGACAACATGCCCAGCCATCCTCTCAGCCTCCACTGCTTTTGATGATGAACATTTTGAGTCTAAGCAGTATAACTCCCCTGACCTCAGGCCAATCATTGACTATCTTCAGAAAGGTGAAATTCCCAACAGTTACACAGACTCTCAGGTCAAAGGTCTCCAAGGCCGTGCACAAGAGTTTGAAATGTTGGATGGTATTCTGTATCACTTTCACCAGGCAAAATACAGAGGCACCAAAAACATGCGCCCTCCTTCTATCAGACAGGTTGTTGTTCCTTTGATTCTCCGCAAAGATCTCCTCTACTCCTATCACGATTCCAAAGTAGGTGGCTGCCATCTTGGTAGAGATTCAACTGGACAGGCTCTTCTTGCTAAGTACTTTTGGCCTGGCATGTATCAGGACATTGAGAACTACATCAAGTCTTGTGGTATCTGTCAAAGATCAAAACGTCAGACAAATGCCAAACCTGCTCCTATGGTTCCTATGCCAATTGAGGACACCTTCTCCCGTATGCATATTGACATTTTAGGTCCCTTACCTGAAACCAAAGATGGCTACAAGTATGTTTTGCTTGTAGTTGACTCTTTCACTCGTTGGACTGAAGGTTTTCCAATGCGTTCTCAAGATGCTTATGAGGTTGCCAAAATTCTCTTTAATGAAGTTATTACTTGTTATGGTGCCCCTCGTACCCTTCTTTCTGACAGAGGTCGTCAGTTCACTTCAAAGCTCGAAAACGCACTTTGTGAGCTGCTTGACATCAAGCACCATTACGCATCAAGCTATCATCCCCGCACCAATGGTATGTGTGAGCGCCGCAACAGCACCATTGAGCAAGCTCTCAGAGCCTACGTAAAGGCTGACCTCACCAATTGGGCAGAGCTTATTCCCTGTGTCATGATGGCTATGCGTTCAACACCATGTCACTCCACTGGCTATTCTCCTCACTGTCTTCTCTTCGGTAAGGAAATGCATCTTCCTGTTGACACTGCCTTACTTCCAAAACCCACCATAGGTAAAACTGCAGAAAGCCATCTCCGCACCCTGTTGGAAAATCTTAAGGTAGCCAAATCCATTGCCAAGGATAATATGCAAATCAGTCAGGAACTAAATAAAGACCGACAGGATCTCAGTTGGTGACAGAGTATTGATGACAGATCCTACAGTGAAGAAAGGTCATTCTCCCAAATTGTCCCTCAAATGGTCTGGTCCTTACACTATCACTGCACTTGGTCCAAACCATACTTTCAAACTTCAGCATTCTCACACTGGCAAAGTCCACAAGTCCTTGATACATGCTGACAGATTGAAAACATACACTGAGCGTGCTGAAAATGCTGACATGCAACATGATGCAGAACGCCCTGAAGCTGATCATGAGTCTAGGTCCTCCTCCCCAGAGCCCCAGGTCACCACAAATCCACCACATGATCTTGATGATACAAACATGGTGCCCTCACAGTCAAATATCATTGATCAAGGCAATACATCACCCACCTCCTCTCCATCTGATACACCTATCCAGTCTCAGAGACACAATGCCAACACAAATGACAGGGAAACCTTCCCTGTAGATCGCATTATTCAATGCAAAAGGATCAACAATATCAAACACTACCAAATCAAATGGAAAGGGTATTCTGGTACCACATGGGAACCGGCTTCCAATCTGAGCCAAGATCTCACTGAACACTATCATAAGCACAAGACAATGTCTGGGCATAGACGCAGGCATGGGCACAAGTACTTCAAGTAATCTATTTGTTCTAAGTCTCCTTATTCTCTTGGGGTATTTCCCTCTGGTAACCATGGATTTTGATTGGCCACCCCCCCTTGCAGTCAAAATAATGTCTGTGTTCTTTAAGTGCTAGGATTTGCTAATGTTCTGCAGGCATTTTGCATCTCCAGGTCATCTTTTCTTATGGTTTCCTATTTCGTTTCTCTAAGGGTCTACCTGGAGTCTGATGATACTATGGCTTCTGACAGTCTTCGCCCATCCAGTTTTTTGTGCCAGTCCTGTACAACGTCTTAATTATGGAATTGTGTACCAACCAACCTCAAAAGTTCAATTCGCTACAGAGTACTGGGTCCACACCTATGAGGTTAAAATCCCAGGCATTCCAGGCATCCCAACAATGAGCGGCTGCCATCAGGGCAATAGTACATGTGCTCTCCTCAATCAAATACAAATGCATTTGAATGTTATTAAAACGAAATGTGTTTCACAACTAAATGAAACACGACAACAACTAATGCAATTAATTCCTGAATCAAAAACTCCTTCATCAACCGGTACAAAGCGTGCTGTTCTAAGTTTTGTTGGTTCCTTATCAAAAACATTGTTTGGAACAGCCACAACAAATGATGTTAATATTCTAGTCCAACATAAAAATGCCCTCACCAAACAGGATATGAATGTTGCACATCCTCTACAACAGCACTCAGAACATTTGTCCTCCTTTATGAAGCTAGTTGATACCAGATTTAAAAATGCTATCAAAGGTGTAAAAGCAAATCATGATGCCATCCGTTTTACAGCCCGTGCTATGGAGCAAAATGTTAAATCCATTCAATCCACATTTGTTACATTAACTTCTCTCTTGATAGATCAGATACAGAAAGCATATATTGTTGAACACCAACTGGAGGAACTTAAATTAGGTATTCTTGATCTCGCCAAAAATAAATTATCACCCCTTCTTATTCCTCCACAAATCTTGCAACAAACAATTCATCATCTCAGTACCCTTCTCTCAAAAAAATATCCAAGCTTTAGACTTTTGCAAACAACACCTGCTTTCTACTACTCTAATGCCAAATTCATATATGCTCGTGCTAAATCCTACGTTTTTATTTCTATAAAGTTTCCAATTTCTTCTATCATTCACTCCCTCCAATTGTATAAAATGATCTCCCTGCCTCTTCCCATCAATGGTACATCTCCTCATACAACTCAACTTTTGGATATGCCTGATTATCTTGCACTTTCTCAGGAAACTCAACATTATGTTAAATTGGATAGTTCCACTTTAGCTTCATGCAATGGGGATGAAAATATCCTGCACTGTCCTTTTCATATAGCTTTTCAATCGTTTACTAAACCTTCCTGTCCTCTGGCATTATTCCAAAATGACAAAATTGCAGTGAAAACGCTCTGTGATTTCCGTTACATAACTAAGCCTCAACCTCCCCAGCTCATTCCTGTTGATGCCTCTCATGTTCTTGTCTATCGCATTCCCTTTCTGAAACTTCACTGTCCTAATAGTCATCGTATGATTCCTGGTTGTACATTTTGTGTGATCGTCGCTCCTTGTTACTGTTCACTGTCGACTGAGGAATTCTTCTATCCAGCATCCTTCGGGTCCTGTGATTACACTTCCAAACACATCACCCATCTGTATCCTGTCAACCTTGCTCTGCTTCAGCATTTCTTTGATTCATCTGTCCTCTCTACCATTGCTGGAGATACCAATTTTAAGACAAATGTCAACTTTACCATTCCAAATTTTAACATATATTCACATGAATATTCAACTATTTTGGCTAATGACAATAAAGCTCATCTTAGTTTGAAGCATGTATTACTTGTTCATAAACAGAATCCTTACATTAAAAGATAATGTACATACCTCGTGTGACATAAAAGGTCTGATCAAAGTGAAATAGTTCGTCTGCATTTACGCGACATTTTCACATATACAAAATAACTGAATCACACTAAAATATCAACACGCAGATAAAATACACAGCTCGCTACCACGACACCCGAATGTTAACATCTTATTTCCGACTCGGAACATGTTTGATATTCAATATATGCTATACTGTGGAGTTAATACTTAAACGATAGTTTTATCTAAACCTAACGCACGTACATCTGACAGATAAGTCCGTTAAATAGATACAACTCACTTAATATATTTACACTTATACACGGTCAATAACATAAGATTAAACACCTTTACAGCTGGTAATATTGCTCCATATACGATACAAATTATAAAACAATTTAACTTATAACTTTCGAGAAATAGGAAGATGAACATGACTTACCTTCAAAGAAACCAAACAAAGTGTCTATGGCCAGCTCCTTTATTGGGGATTTCTCGACAGTGAGGTACCCCCGAGGCTAGCCAGTATATATACTCTAGACACCTTGAATGGTCACGAGTTTACTGCATGTTCAATTATCAGCTTGATAAGAAAATTTGAGTTCGTGCGCCGAGAATAGGGATTAAGGCTTGCCTAAGAAGTTTGACCAAGTGATGTCCACATAAGTTGAATAATAATTGATGAAGTAGTCCGAAAATATTGATATGAGTTGGACGTATCAGCAAACGTGTGACAAGCGCTCATTGCGATAGAGGCTGAGACACGTACAGATAGATAATACTGACCATGCTTTGCGCTAGTGAATGAAGATTGTAGCCAAAGCCTAAGATCGCGATCGTAAGGTTTACAATAATTGCAGCGCTAATATTGTTTTCTGCAAGTGAACCCTGATCTGTCATGAAATTGGATGTGAGCGACACCATCTGTTCACTTGCGGAGCAAAGATTCATGACACGAGATTGCATAGGTTGACATGTGGATGTGTGACTGTTCACTTGTGGAGCAAAGATTCATGACACGAGATTGCATAGGTTGACATGTGGATGTGTGACTGTTCACTTGCGGGGCAAAGATTCATGACACGAGATTGCATAGGTTGACATGTGGATGTGTGACTGTTCACTTGCGGGGCAAAGATTCATGACACGAGATTGCATAGGTTGACATGATGATGTGTGACTGTTCACTTGCGGAGCAAAGATTCATGACACGAGATTGCATAGGTTGACATGTGGATGTGTGACTGTTCACTTGCGGGCCAAAGATTCATGACACGAGATTGCATAGGTTGACATGTGGATGTGTGACTGTTCACTTGCGGGGCAAAGATTCATGACACGAGATTGCATAGGTTGACATGTGAATGTGTGACTGTTCACTTGTGGAGCAAAGATGCATGACACGAGATTGCATAGGTTGACATGTGGATGTGTGACTGTTCACTTGCGGGGCAAAGATTCATGACACGAGATTGCATAGGTTGACATGCGGAAGTGTGACTGTTCACTTGCGGGGCAAAGATTCATGACACGAGATTGCATAGGTTGACATGTGGATGTGTGACTGTTCACTTGCAGAGCAAAGGTGCATGACACGAGATTGCATAGGTTGACATGTGGATGTGTGACTGTTCACTTGCGGAGCAAAGATTCATGACACGAGATTGCATAGGTTGACATGTGGATGTGTGACTGTTCACTTGCGGGGCAAAGATTCATGACACGAGATTGCATAGGTTGACATGTGGATGTGTGACTGTTCACTTGCGGGGCAAAGATTCATGACTCGAGATTGCATAGGTTGACATGTGGATGTGTGACTGTTCACTTGCGGGGCAAAGATTCATGACACGAGATTGCATAGGTTGACATGTGAATGTGTGACTGTTCACTTGCGGGGCAAAGATTCATGACACGAGATTGCATAGGTTGACATGTGGATGTGTGACTGTTCACTTGCGGGGCAAAGATTCATGACACGAGATTGCATAGGTTGACATGTGGATGTGTGACTGTTCACTTGCGGAGCAAAGATTGATGACACGAGATTGCATAGGTTGACATGTGGATGTGTGACTGTTCACTTGCGGGGCAAAGATTCATGACACGAGATTGCATAGGTTGACACGTGAATGTGTGACTGTTCACTTGCGGGGCAAAGATTCATGACACGAGATTGCATAGGTTGACATGTGGATGTGTGACTGTTCACTTGCGGAGCAAAGATTCATGACACGAGATTGCATAGGTTGACATGCGGAAGTGTGACTGTTCACTTGCGGGGCAAAGATTCATGACACGAGATTGCATAGGTTGACATGTGGATGTGTGACTGTTCACTTGCAGAGCAAAGGTGCATGACACGAGATTGCATAGGTTGACATGTGAATGTGTGACTGTTCACTTGCGGAGCAAAGATTCATGACACGAGATTGCATAGGTTGACATGTGAATGTGTGACTGTTCACTTGCGGGGCAAAGATTCATGACACGAGATTGCATAGGTTGACATGTGGATGTGTGACTGTTCACTTGCGGGGCAAAGATTCATGACACGAGATTGCATAGGTTGACATGTGGATGTGTGACTGTTCACTTGCGGGGCAAAGATTCATGACACGAGATTGCATAGGTTGACATGTGGATGTGTGACTGTTCACTTGCGGAGCAAAGATTGATGACACGAGATTGCATAGGTTGACATGTGGATGTGTGACTGTTCACTTGCGGGGCAAAGATTCATGACACGAGATTGCATAGGTTGACATGTGGATGTGTGACTGTTCACTTGCGGAGCAAAGATTCATGACACGAGATTGCATAGGTTGACATGCGGAAGTGTGACTGTTCACTTGCGGGGCAAAGATTCATGACACAAGATTGCATAGGTTGACATGTGGATGTGTGACTGTTCACTTGCAGAGCAAAGGTGCATGACACGAGATTGCATAGGTTGACTTGTGAATGTGTGACTGTTCACTTGCGGGGCAAAGATTCATGACACGAGATTGCATAGGTTGACATGTGAATGTGTGACTGTTCACTTGTGGAGCAAAGATGCATGACACGAGATTGCATAGGTTGACATGTGGATGTGTGACTGTTCACTTGCGGGGCAAAGATTCATGACACGAGATTGCATAGGTTGACATGCGGAAGTGTGACTGTTCACTTGCGGGGCAAAGATTCATGACACGAGATTGCATAGGTTGACATGTGGATGTGTGACTGTTCACTTGCAGAGCAAAGGTGCATGACACGAGATTGCATAGGTTGACATGTGGATGTGTGACTGTTCACTTGCGGAGCAAAGATTCATGACACGAGATTGCATAGGTTGACATGTGGATGTGTGACTGTTCACTTGCGGGGCAAAGATTCATGACACGAGATTGCATAGGTTGACATGTGGATGTGTGACTGTTCACTTGCGGGGCAAAGATTCATGACTCGAGATTGCATAGGTTGACATGTGGATGTGTGACTGTTCACTTGCGGGGCAAAGATTCATGACACGAGATTGCATAGGTTGACATGTGAATGTGTGACTGTTCACTTGCGGGGCAAAGATTCATGACACGAGATTGCATAGGTTGACATGTGGATGTGTGACTGTTCACTTGCGGGGCAAAGATTCATGACACGAGATTGCATAGGTTGACATGTGGATGTGTGACTGTTCACTTGCGGAGCAAAGATTGATGACACGAGATTGCATAGGTTGACATGTGGATGTGTGACTGTTCACTTGCGGGGCAAAGATTCATGACACGAGATTGCATAGGTTGACACGTGAATGTGTGACTGTTCACTTGCGGGGCAAAGATTCATGACACGAGATTGCATAGGTTGACATGTGGATGTGTGACTGTTCACTTGCGGAGCAAAGATTCATGACACGAGATTGCATAGGTTGACATGCTGAAGTGTGACTGTTCACTTGCGGGGCAAAGATTCATGACACGAGATTGCATAGGTTGACATGTGGATGTGTGACTGTTCACTTGCAGAGCAAAGGTGCATGACACGAGATTGCATAGGTTGACATGTGAATGTGTGACTGTTCACTTGCGGGGCAAAGATTCATGACACGAGATTGCATAGGTTGACATGTGAATGTGTGACTGTTCACTTGCGGGGCAAAGATTCATGACACGAGATTGCATAGGTTGACATGTGGATGTGTGACTGTTCACTTGCGGAGCAAAGATTGATGACACGAGATTGCATAGGTTGACATGTGGATGTGTGACTGTTCACTTGCGGGGCAAAGATTCATGACACGAGATTGCATAGGTTGACACGTGAATGTGTGACTGTTCACTTGCGGGGCAAAGATTCATGACACGAGATTGCATAGGTTGACATGTGGATGTGTGACTGTTCACTTGCGGGGCAAAGATTCATGACACGAGATTGCATAGGTTGACATGCGGAAGTGTGACTGTTCACTTGCGGGGCAAAGATTCATGACACGAGATTGCATAGGTTGACATGTGGATGTGTGACTGTTCACTTGCAGAGCAAAGGTGCATGACACGAGATTGCATAGGTTGACATGTGAATGTGTGACTGTTCACTTGCGGGGCAAAGATTCATGACACGAGATTGCATAGGTTGACATGATGATGTGTGACTGTTCACTTGCGGGGCAAAGATTCATGACACGAGATTGCATAGGTTGACATGTGAATGTGTGACTGTTCACTTGCAGAGCAAAGATTCATGACACGAGATTGCATAGGTTGACATGTGGATCTATGACTGTTCACTTGTGGAGCAAAGATTCATGACACGAGATTGCATAGGTTGACATGCGGAAGTGTGACTGTTCACTTGCAGAGCAAAGATTCATGACACGAGATTGCATAGGTTGCATGTGGATGTGTGACTGTTCACTTGCAGAGCAAAGATGCATGACACGAGATTGCATAGGTTGACATGTGGATGTGTGACTGTTCACTTGTGGAGCAAAGATTCATGACACGAGATTGCATAGGTTGACATGCGGAAGTGTGACTGTTCACTTGTGGAGCAAAGATTCATGACACGAGATTGCATAGGTTGATGCGGAAGTGTGACTGTTCACTTGCAGAGCAAAGATTCATGACACGAGATTGCATAGGTTGACATGTGGATGTGTGACTGTTCACTTGTGGAGCAAAGATTCATGACACGAGATTGCATAGGTTGACATGCGGAAGTGTGACTGTTCACTTGGTCTAAGGGGCACCAATCTCACTTGCAAAATTAAGTTGAAGGTCGTAAGTTGACACGCCGATGAATGTTGTGATGATGTTGCGACGTAATGGTTTGTTTATTTAAGAAACAAACGACGAGTGGGAGTTGTTTATAGTATATTATAAGATAGCTACGCGATAAATCTCAAAGCACAATGAAGGACGAAGCGTGGTTGATTTCAAGATAAAACATTATTCCATCATGACGTTCTTTTTGGACATTCTGTGCGATTTATCGCGTAGCTATGTTATTTTAGTGAATAGTGATGTTTCAAATCCTAACTCCTATAATGTCACGAAGTTTGCACAACTACAATTAATTCGAAAATGAGAGGCGGTATATAATACTCTTTATATTTCAAACGTATTTGTTCGCGAGTCCTGCGATTGATCAACAACTACAAAAAACACATGGACTCCGTCCTTCCGTCCCTCCGTAATCATCTCTTTTCCGGAGCGTAACTCTAAAACCTTGCAATATAACAATAATATCAAACAGATCCTGAAGCGGTGCCTTTTGTTATTTTGGACTATTTTTATTTTTCTCGATTTCCATGGAAACAATTTGTGCTTATAGCCTCATAAAGGGGTGGATTATGTTCCGGAGTACAACTAAAAAGCCGTTCAATATCTTTCAACAAATCTTGGCAGATTTTTCAAACAGTACCTGAAGTGGTGCCTTTCGCTATTTGTCGATTTTTGGCATTTTACGACATGAAAACTTTAAAAAGACTATTCATCCAAACCTGTATGACCTAACGATGCATAACCAAGTACATGTATCAACCAAGGGCTGAAGTGGTGTCTTTCGCTATTTAGGAACTTTAAAAAAAATAACCATTTGGCTTTGACACTGTTCATAGTGGTGTGTTGGTCTGGACCATATCTCTAAAACGGATATGTACTCTTTCTTGAAGCTGTGCACACACAAAGACCAGGTTGTAAACTGGTGCCTTTTGCTATTTAAGCACTTTTCATAATTCATATTCATGAAAACAAGTTAGACTTTGCTGAAACGGAGGTTTGTGTCGTTTCTCGAGCAGAAGTAAAAAACCTATAGATTATTTTTCATCCAAACTTGGTACATGTATTAATCAAGGGCTGAAATGGTGTCTTTTGCTATTTAGGAATTTTAAGAATTCATATTTGTTTCTGTTTCCATGGCAACAAGTTTCATGTTGATTCTGTACCTGACATAGAAATACAAAGTTCCGAATCCCAGTTTCATGGTGTTGTTTAGATAGATCAATAGCGTCTCTTGTATACGAACAGGTAGATTAGATAGAAATTTTCATATCAAGTTGGACTTAAATAAGTTAGATGATTTTTGTTCTTTCGAATTTGTGGGGGCCGGGGTATTTGACATCTTCTAAAGACTCTTATTATTCAGTTATTGTGTGCACTGGAGGACACTGGAGCTAGGTTATCGTAAACTGTAACATGTTTTCAACATATAAACCTACTTTTATCACTTATGTCCAAATATACAGATTCTAGTTGCTGAACTTGTAGTTCATTTTTTTGCACCCAATGTTTGGGCCAATTTGCCACCAGATTGGCAAACTTTCCACAGGTCCGAGGTAACTCACCATAGCTCCCAGTAATGAATCAGGACAGTTGGGAGATAAAGATATCTGTATATTTAACCTCGCTAAAATTAATTTGAAACCAAGACCGCAGAGTTAGGTTTCAAATGTCAATTTTTGCGCGGTAATATCTACTGGAAACCTACTTTGAGAACACAAATTAGTTGATCTCCATTTTACCATGACCAAAATAAACGAGAGCTCATTGGTGTCAGCCGAGTGAATCGGCACGTGTGCCGCTGTCTATGCTCCATCTTTTTTTCTCACATTATTATTCTTTGCTCGAACTGGCACTGAAATTGTGCAGCTACTTCATAAGCCAGCAACAAGCAGTACTTATCTTGCAGAAAAAAAACACTGTTTGTGCAGAACTCGTTCAGAACTTAGCATTTTTCAGCAGAATTTTAACATACGAGTCGAAAGCTGTTTTCATACTTGTAAAAGGTGCACAGGTTTACTGAAACGAAATACGTTATTTGAATTGTGAATTGTATTAATTAAATCATCCCAAAAACGTGTTTCAGGTGTTTGCGTTGTATTGAAATTAAATTGAATAAATTTACATATAATCTGGTTAAGTTTTGAGAAACGGTAAAAAGAAATCGATACTCCGATTTCGTTTTTAAGTGCAGTTTACTTTGTATTAATATCCTTACCGAAAGAACACGTCTGTATGTTTGCGCTTGTGATCGATTCACTTCAATAAGGTATACTAGCAATGGAAACGTTTGTCAGAAAAATGCCGGCCATAAGTCAAACAGGTGCACAACTAGGGTGTGTGGGGCAACTATGGTTAGACACTGGAGTCGGTGTGCTGGGTGTGTAAGGCAACTATAGCTGGATACCAGAGAGCCGTGGTGTAGATGCTTGTACACATCAAAGCTGAACGTCGCGTACTTGGTGTGTGCTGGGTGGGTGGGGCAACTATAGCTGGACACTGGAGTCCGTGTGCTGGGTGTGGTGGGCAACTATAGCTAGACACTGGAGTCCGTGTGCTGGGTGTGTTGGGCAACTATAGCTAGACACTGGAGTCTGTGTGCTGGGTGTGTTTGACAAGTATGGTTAGACACTGGAGTCCGTGTGCTTGGTGTGTTGGGCAACTATAGGTAGATACTGGAGTCCACGTGCTGGATGTGTGGGGCAACTATAGGTAGACACTGGAGTCTGTGTACTGGGTGTGTTGGGCAACTGTAGCTAGACACTGGAGTCCGTGTGCTGGGTGTGTTGAGCAACTATAGCTAGACACTTGAGTCCGTGTGCTGGGTGTGTTTATGAACTATAGCTGGAGACTGGAGTCTGTGTGCTGGGTGTGTTAGGCAACTATGGTTAGACACTGGAGTCCGTGTGCTGGGTGTGTTGGGCAACTATAGCTAGATACTGGAGTCCACGTGCTGGATGTGTTTGGCAACTATAGCTAGACGCTGGGGTCCAGATGCTGGATGTGTGGGGCAACTGTAGCTAGACACTGGAGCCTGTGTGCTGGGCGTGTGGGGCAACTATAGGTGGACACTGGAGTCTGTGTGCTTGGTGTGTTGGGCAACTATGGTTAGACACTGGAGTCCGTGTGCTGGGTGTGTTGGGCAACTATAGGTAGATACTGGAGTCCACGTGCTGGATGTGTGGGGCAACTATAGCTAGACACTGGAGTCTGTGTGCTGGGTGTGTTGGGCAACTGTAGCTAGACACTGGAGTCCGTGTGCTGGGAGTGTTGAGCAACTATAGCTAGACACTTGAGTCCGTGTGCTGGGTGTGTTTAGGAACTATAGCTGGACACAGGAGTCAGTGTGCAGGGTGTTTAGGGCAACTGTAGCTAGACACTGGAGTCCGTGTGCTGGGTGTGTTGGGCAACTATGGTTAGACACTGGAGACCGTGTGCTTGGTGTGTGGGGCAACTATGGTTAGACACTGGAGTCCTTGTGCTGGGTGTGTGGGGCAACTATAGCTAGACCCTTGAGTCCGTGTGCTGGGTGTGTTTAGGAACTTTAGCTGCACACTGGAGTCCGTGTGCTGGGTGTGTTCGACAACTATGGTTAGACACTGGAGTCCGTGTGCTGGGTGTGTTGGGCAACTGTAGCTAGACACAGGAGTCCGTGTGCCGGGTGTGTTGGGCAACTGTAGCTAGACACTGGAGCCTGTGTGCTGGGTGCGTTGGGCAACTATAGGTGGACACTGGAGACCGTGTGCTTGGTTTGTGGGGCAACTATGGTTAGACACTGGATTCCTTGTGCTGGGTGTGTGGGGCAACTATAGGTAGACACTGGAGTCGGTGTGCTGGGTGTGTGCGGAAACTATAGGTAGACACTGGTGCGTGTTATGCTGGGTGTGTTGGGCAACTATTGATAAACACTGGAGTCCGTGTGCTGGGTGTGTTGGGCAATTATATCTGGACACTGGAGTCTGTGTGCTGGGTGTGTTGGGCAACTATAGCTGGACACTGGAGTCCGTGTGCTGGGTGTGTTGGACAACTATGGTTAGACACTGGAGTCCGTGTGCTGGGTGTGTTGGGCAACTATAGCTAGACACACAGGAGTCTGTGTGCTGGGTGGATGGGGCAACTATAGCTGGACACTGGAGTCTGTGTGCTGGGTGTGTTGGGCAACTATAGCTAGACGCTTGGGTCCAGATGCTGGGTGTGTGGGGCAACTGTAGCTAGACACTGGAGCCTGTGTGCTGGGTGTGTTGGACAACTATGGTTAGACACTGGAGTCCGTGTGCTGGGTGTGTTGGGCACTATAGTTAGACACACAGGAGTCTGTGTGCTGGGTGGATGGGGCAACTATAGCTGGACACTGGAGTCCGTGTGCTGGGTGTGTTGGACAACTATGGTTAGACACTGGAGTCCGTGTGCTGGGTGTGTTGGGCAACTATAGCTAGACACACAGGAGTCTGTGTGCTGGGTGGATGGGGCAACTATAGCTGGACACTGGAGTCTGTGTGCTGGGTGTGTTGGGCAACTATGGCTAGACGCTTGGGTCCAGATGCTGGGTGTTTTGGGCAACTATAGCTAGACACTTGAGTCCGTGTGCTGGGTGTGTTTATGAACTATAGCTGGACACTGGAGTCCGTGTGCTGGGTGTGTGGGGCAACTATAGCTAGACACTGGAGCCTGTGTGCTGGGTGTGTTGGGCAACTATAGGTGGACACTGGAGTCTGTGTGCTGGGTGTGTTGGGCACAGGAGTCAGTGTGCTGGGTGTGTTGGGCAACTGTAGCTAGACACTGGAGCCTGTGTGTTGGGTGTGTTGGGCAACTATAGGTGGACACTGGAGCCTGTGTGTGTTGGGCAACTGTAGCTAGACACTGGAGCCTGTGTGCTGGGTGTGTTTGGCAACTATAGGTGGACACTGGAGTCTGTGTGCTGGGTGTGTTGGGCAACTATGGTTAGACACTGGAGTCCGTGTGCTGGGTGTGTTGGGCAACTAAAGGTAGATACTGGAGTCCGCGTGCTGGATGTGTTGGGCAACTATAGGTAGACACTGGAGTCTGTGTGCTGGGTGTGTTTGACAAGTATGGTTAGACACTGGAATCCGTGTGCTTGGTGTGTTGGGCAACTATAGGTAGATACTGGAGTCCACGTGCTGGATGTGTGGGGCAACGATAGGTAGACACTGGAGTCTGTGTACTGGGTGTGTTGGGCAACTGTAGCTAGACACTGGAGTCCGTGTGCTGGGTGTGTTGAGCAACTATAGCTAGACACTTGAGTCCGTGTGCTGGGTGTGTTTATGAACTATAGCTGGAGACTGGAGTCTGTGTGCTGGGTGTGTTGGGCAACTATGGTTAGACACTGGAGTCCGTGTGCTGGGTGTGTTGGGCAACTATAGCTAGATACTGGAGTCCACGTGCTGGATGTGTTTGGCAACTATAGCTAGACGCTGGGGTCCAGATGCTGGATGTGTGGGGCAACTGTAGCTAGACACTGGAGCCTGTGTGCTGGGCGTGTGGGGCAACTATAGGTGGACACTGGAGTCTGTGTGCTTGGTGTGTTGGGCAACTATGGTTAGACACTGGAGTCCGTGTGCTGGGTGTGTTGGGCAACTATAGGTAGATACTGGAGTCCACGTGCTGGATGTGTGGGGCAACTATAGCTAGACACTGGAGTCTGTGTGCTGGGTGTGTTGGGCAACTGTAGCTAGACACTGGAGTCCGTGTGCTGGGAGTGTTGAGCAACTATAGCTAGACACTTGAGTCCGTGTGCTGGGTGTGTTTAGGAACTATAGCTGGACACAGGAGTCAGTGTGCAGGGTGTTTAGGGCAACTGTAGCTAGACACTGGAGTCCGTGTGCTGGGTGTGTTGGGCAACTATGGTTAGACACTGGAGACCGTGTGCTTGGTGTGTGGGGCAACTATGGTTAGACACTGGGGTCCTTGTGCTGGGTGTGTGGGGCAACTATAGCTAGACCCTTGAGTCCGTGTGCTGGGTGTGTTTAGGAACTTTAGCTGCACACTGGAGTCCGTGTGCTGGGTGTGTTCGACAACTATGGTTAGACACTGGAGTCCGTGTGCTGGGTGTGTTGGGCAACTGTAGCTAGACACAGGAGTCCGTGTGCTGGGTGTGTTGGGCAACTGTAGCTAGACACTGGAGCCTGTGTGCTGGGTGCGTTGGGCAACTATAGGTGGACACTGGAGACCGTGTGCTTGGTGTGTGGGGCAACTATGGTTAGACACTGGATTCCTTGTGCTGGGTGTGTGGGGCAACTATAGGTAGACACTGGAGTCGGTGTGCCGGGTGTGTGCGGAAACTATAGGTAGACACTGGTGCGTGTTATGCTGGGTGTGTTGGGCAACTATTGATAAACACTGGAGTCTGTGTGCTGGGTGTGTTGGGCAACTGTAGCTAGACACTGGAGTCCGTGTGCTGGGAGTGTTGGGCAACTATAGCTGGACACTGGAGTCCGTGTGCTGGGTGTGTTGGACAACTATGGTTAGACACTGGAGTCCGTGTGCTGGGTGTGTTGGGCAACTATAGCTAGACACACAGGAGTCTGTGTGCTGGGTGGATGGGGCAACTATAGCTGGACACTGGAGTCCGTGTGCTGGGTGTGTTGGACAACTATGGTTAGACACTGGAGTCCGTGTGCTGGGTGTGTTGGGCAACTATAGCTAGACACACAGGAGTCTGTGTGCTGGGTGGATGGGGCAACTATAGCTGGACACTGGAGTCTGTGTGCTGGGTGTGTTGGGCAACTATAGCTAGACGCTTGGGTCCAGATGCTGGGTGTGTGGGGCAACTGTAGCTAGACACTGGAGCCTGTGTGCTGGGTGTGTTGGACAACTATGGTTAGACACTGGAGTCCGTGTGCTTGGTGTGTTGGGCAACTATAGTTAGACACACAGGAGTCTGTGTGCTGGGTGGATGGGGCAACTATAGCTGGACACTGGAGTCCGTGTGCTGGGTGTGTTGGACAACTATGGTTAGACACTGGAGTCCGTGTGCTGGGTGTGTTGGGCAACTATAGCTAGACACACAGGAGTCTGTGTGCTGGGTGGATGGGGCAACTATAGCTGGACACTGGAGTCTGTGTGCTGGGTGTGTTGGGCAACTATGGCTAGACGCTTGGGTCCAGATGCTGGGTGTTTTGGGCAACTATAGCTAGACACTTGAGTCCGTGTGCTGGGTGTGTTTATGAACTATAGCTGGACACTGGAGTCCGTGTGCTGGGTGTGTGGGGCAACTATAGCTAGACACTGGAGCCTGTGTGCTGGGTGTGTTGGGCAACTATAGGTGGACACTGGAGTCTGTGTGCTGGGTGTGTTGGGCAACTGTAGCTGGACACAGGAGTCAGTGTGCTGGGTGTGTTGGGCAACTGTAGCTAGACACTGGAGCCTGTGTGTTGGGTGTGTTGGGCAACTATAGGTGGACACTGGAGTCTGTGTGCTGGGTGTGTTGGGCAACTATAGGTGGACACTGGAGCCTGTGTGTGTTGGGCAACTGTAGCTAGACACTGGAGCCTGTGTGCTGGGTGTGTTTGGCAACTATAGGTGGACACTGGAGTCTGTGTGCTGGGTGTGTTGGGCAACTATGGTTAGACACTGGAGTCCGTGTGCTGGGTGTGTTGGGCAACTAAAGGTAGATACTGGAGTCCGCGTGCTGGATGTGTTGGGCAACTATAGGTAGACACTGGAGTCTGTGTGCTGGGTGTGTTTGACAAGTATGGTTAGACACTGGAGTCCGTGTGCTTGGTGTGTTGGGCAACTATAGGTAGATACTGGAGTCCACGTGCTGGATGTGTGGGGCAACTATAGGTAGACACTGGAGTCTGTGTACTGGGTGTGTTGGGCAACTGTAGCTAGACACTGGAGTCCGTGTGCTGGGTGTGTTGAGCAACTATAGCTAGACACTTGAGTCCGTGTGCTGGGTGTGTTTATGAACTATAGCTGGAGACTGGAGTCTGTGTGCTGGGTGTGTTGGGCAACTATGGTTAGACACTGGAGTCTGTGTGCTGGGTGTGTTGGGCAACTATAGCTAGATACTGGAGTCCACGTGCTGGATGTGTTTCGCAACTATAGCTAGACGCTGGGGTCCAGATGCTGGATGTGTGGGGCAACTGTAGCTAGACACTGGAGCCTGTGTGCTTGGCGTGTGGGGCAACTATAGGTGGACACTGGAGTCTGTGTGCTTGGTGTGTTGGGCAACTATGGTTAGACACTGGAGTCCGTGTGCTGGGTGTGTTGGGCAACTATAGGTAGATACTGGAGTCCACGTGCTGGATGTGTGGGGCAACTATAGCTAGACACTGGAGTCTGTGTGCTGGGTGTGTTGGGCAACTGTAGCTAGACACTGGAGTCCGTGTGCTGGGAGTGTTGAGCAACTATAGCTAGACACTTGAGTCCGTGTGCTGGGTGTGTTTAGGAACTATAGCTGGACACAGGAGTCAGTGTGCAGGGTGTTTAGGGCAACTGTAGCTAGACACTGGAGTCCGTGTGCTGGGTGTGTTGGGCAACTATGGTTAGACACTGGAGACCGTGTGCTTGGTGTGTGGGGCAACTATGGTTAGACACTGGAGTCCTTGTGCTGGGTGTGTGGGGCAACTATAGCTAGACCCTTGAGTCCGTGTGCTGGGTGTGTTTAGGAACTTTAGCTGCACACTGGAGTCCGTGTGCTGGGTGTGTTCGACAACTATGGTTAGACACTGGAGTCCGTGTGCTGGGTGTGTTGGGCAACTGTAGCTAGACACAGGAGTCCGTGTGCTGGGTGTGTTGGGCAACTGTAGCTAGACACTGGAGCCTGTGTGCTGAGTGCGTTGGGCAACTATAGGTGTACACTGGAGACCGTGTGCTTGGTGTGTGGGGCAACTATGGTTAGACACTGGATTCCTTGTGCTGGGTGTGTGGGGCAACTATAGGTAGACACTGGAGTCGGTGTGCTGGGTGTGTGCGGAAACTATAGGTAGACACTGGTGCGTGTTATGCTGGGTGTGTTGGGCAACTATTGATAAACACTGGAGTCCGTGTGCTGGGTGTGTTGGGCAAGTATATCTGGACACTGGAGTCTGTGTGCTGGGTGTGTTGGGCAACTATAGCTGGACACTGGAGTCCGTGTGCTGGGTGTGTTGGACAACTATGGTTAGACACTGGAGTCCGTGTGCTGGGTGTGTTGGGCAACTATAGCTAGACACACAGGAGTCTGTGTGCTGGGTGGATGGGGCAACTATAGCTGGACACTGGAGTCTGTGTGCTGGGTGTGTTGGGCAACTATAGCTAGACGCTTGGGTCCAGATGCTGGGTGTGTGGGGCAACTGTAGCTAGACACTGGAGCCTGTGTGCTGGGTGTGTTGGACAACTATGGTTAGACACTGGAGTCCGTGTGCTTGGTGTGTTGGGCAACTATAGTTAGACACACAGGAGTCTGTGTGCTGGGTGGATGGGGCAACTATAGCTGGACACTGGAGTCCGTGTGCTGGGTGTGTTGGACAACTATGGTTAGACACTGGAGTCCGTGTGCTGGGTGTGTTTGGCAACTATAGCTAGACACACAGGAGTCTGTGTGCTGGGTGGATGGGGCAACTATAGCTGGACACTGGAGTCTGTGTGCTGGGTGTGTTGGGCAACTATGGCTAGACGCTTGGGTCCAGATGCTGGGTGTTTTGGGCAACTATAGCTAGACACTTGAGTCCGTGTGCTGGGTGTGTTTATGAACTATAGCTGGACACTGGAATCCGTGTGCTGGGTGTGTGGGGCAACTATAGCTAGACACTGGAGCCTGTGTGCTGGGTGTGTTGGGCAACTATAGGTGGACACTGGAGTCTGTGTGCTTGGTGTGTTGGGCAACTGTAGCTGGACACAGGAGTCAGTGTGCTGGGTGTGTTGGGCAACTGTAGCTAGACACTGGAGCCTGTGTGTTGGGTGTGTTGGGCAACTATAGGTGGACACTGGAGTCTGTGTGCTGGGTGTGTTGGGCAACTATAGGTGGACACTGGAGCCTGTGTGTGTTGGGCAACTGTAGCTAGGCACTGGAGCCTGTGTGCTGGGTGTGTTTGGCAACTATAGGTGGACACTGGAGTCTGTGTGCTGGGTGTGTTGGGCAACTATGGTTAGACACTGGAGTCCGTGTGCTGGGTGTGTTGGGCAACTAAAGGTAGATACTGGAGTCCGCGTGCTGGATGTGTTGGGCAACTATAGGTAGACACTGGAGTCTGTGTACTGGGTGTGTTGGGCAACTGTAGCTAGACACTGGAGTCCGTGTGCTGGGTGTGTTTAGGAACTATAGCTAGACACTGGAGTCTGTGTGCTGGGTGTATAGGGCAACTGTAGCTGGACACTGGAGTCCGTGTGCAGGGTGTGTGGGGCAACTATGGTTAGACACTGGAGTAAGTGTGCTGGGTGTGTTGGGCAACTATGGTTAGACACTGGATTCCGTGTGCTGGGTGTGTTTGACAAGTATGGTTAGACACTGGAGTCGGTGTGCTGGGTGTGTTGGGCAACTATAGGTAGATACTGGAGTCCAAGTGCTGGATGTGTGGGGCAACTATAGGTAGACACTGGAGTCTGTGTACTGGGTGTGTTGGACAACTGTAGCTGGACACTGGAGTCCGTGTGCTGGGAGTGTTGAGCAACTATAGCTAGACACTTGAGTCCGTGTGCTGGGTGTGTTAAGGAACTTTAGCTGGACACTGGAGTCTATGTGCTGGGTGTGTTGGGCAACTATAGGTGGACACTGGAGTCCGTGTGCTGGGAGTGTTGAGCAACTATAGCTAGACACTGGAGTCCGTGTGCTGGGTGTGTTAAGGAACTTTAGCTGGACACTGGAGTCTATGTGCTGGGTGTGTTGGGCAACTATAGGTGGACACTGGAGTCCGTGTGCTGTGTGTGTTGGGCAACTATGGTTAGACACTGGATTCAGTGTGCTGGGTGTGTTTGACAACTATAGTTAGAAACTGGAGTCCGTGTGCTGGGTGTTTTGGGCAACTATAGCTAGACACTGGAGTCCGTGTGCTGGGTGTTTTGGGCAACTATAGGTGGACACTGGAGTCCGTGTGCTGGGTGTGTTGGGCAACTATAGGTGGACACTGGAGTCCGTGTGCTGGGTGTGTTGGGCAACTATAGCTAGACACTGGAGTCCCTGTGCTGGGTGTGTTTGGCAACTATAGCTAGACACTGGAGTCCATGTGCTGGGTGTGTTGGGCAACTATAGGTAGATACTGGAGTCCACGTGCTGGGTGTGTTGGGCAACTATAGGTAGACACTGGAGTCTGTGTGCTGGGTGTGTTGGGCAACTATAGCTAGACACTGGAGTCCGTGTGCTGGGTGTGTTGAGCAACTATAGCTAGACACTTGAGTCCGTGTGCTGGGTGTGTTGAGCAACTACAGCTAGACACTGGAGTCCGTGTGCAGGGTGTGTGGGACAACTATAGCGAGACACTGGAGTAAGTGTGCTGGGTGTGTTGGGCAACTATAGCGAGACACTGGAGTAAGTGTGCTGGGTGTGTTGGGCAACTATAGCGAGACACTGGAGTAAGTGTGCTGGGTGTGTTGGGCAACTATAGCTAGACACTGGAGTCCGTGTGCTGGGTGTGTGGGGCAACTATGGCTAGACACTGGATTCCGTGTGCTGGGTGTGATTGACAAGTATGGTTAGATACTGGAGTCCGTGTGCTTGGTGTGTTGGGCAAGTATAGCTGGAAACGAGAGTCTGAGTGCTGGCTGTTGGGCAACTATAGCTAGACACTGGAGTCAGTGTGCTGGGTGTGTTTGACAACTATGGTTAGAAACTGGAGTCCGTGTGCTGGGTGTGTTTGGCAACTATATCTAGACACATAGGAGTCTGTGTGCTGGGTGTGTTGGGCAACTATAGCTGGAGACTGGAGTCCGTGTTTGCAACTATAGGTGGACACTGGAGTTCGTGTGCTGGGTGTGTTGGACAACTATGGTTAGACACTGGAGTCCGTGTGTTGGGTGTGTTTGGCAACTATAGCTAGACACTGGAGTCTGAGTGCTGGGTGTGTGGGGCAACTATAGGTGGACACTGGTGTCCGTGTGCTGGGTGTGTTGGGCAACTATAGGTAGATACTGGAGTCCACGTGCTGGATGTGTGGGGCAACTATAGGTAGACACTTGAGTCCACGTGCTGGATGTGTGGGGCAACTATAGGTAGACACTGGAGTCTGTGTACTGGGTGTGTTGGGCAACTATAGCTAGACACTGGAGTCCGTGTGCTGGGAGTGTTGAGCAACTATAGTTAGACACTGGAGTCCGTGTGCTGGGTGTGTTTAGGAACTATGGCTGGACACTGGGGTCAGTGTGCTGGGTGAACAGGGCAACTATAGGTGGACACTGGAGTCCGTGTGCTGGGTGTGATTGACAAGTATGGTTAGATACTGGAGTCCGTGTGCTTGGTGTGTTGGGCAACTATAGCTAGACACTGGCGTCTGTGTGCTGGGTGTGTTGGGCAACTATGGTTAGACACTGGATTCAGTGTGCTGGGTGTGATTGACAAGTATGGTTCGAAACTGGAGTCCGTGTGCTTGGTGTGTTGGGCAGCTATAGCTGGAGACTGGAGTTTGTGTGCTGGGTGTGTGGGGCAACTGTAGCTAGACACTGGAGTCTGTGTGCTGGGTGAGTGGGGCAACTGTAGCTAGACACTGGAGTCCGTGTGCTGGGTGTGTTTGGCAACTATAGCTAGACACTGGAGTCTGTGTCCTGGATGTGTGGGGGAACTATAGGTAGACACTGGAGTCTGTGTACTGCGTGTGCTGGGTGTGAAGGGCAACTATAGCTGTACACTGGAGTTTGTGTGCTGGGTGTGAAGGGCAACTATAGCTGTACACTGGAGTTTGTGTGCTGGGTGTGTTGGGCAACTGTAGCTAGACACTGGAGTCCGTGTGCTGGGTTGGTGGGGAACTATAGCTAGACACTGGAGTCTGTGTGCTGGGTCGGTGGGACAACTATAGCTGTACACTGGAGTTTGTGTGCTGGGTGGGTGGGGCAACTGTAGCTAGACACTGGAGTCTGTGTGCTGGGTGGGTGGGGCAACTGTAGCTGTACACTGGAGTCTGTGTACTGGGTGTGTGGGGCAATTGTAGCTAGACACTGGAGTCTGTGTGCTGGGTGGGTGGGGCAACTGTAGCTAGACACTGGAGTCCGTGTGCTGGGTTGGTGGGGAACTATAGCTAGATACTGGAGTCCGTGTGCTGGGTCGGTGGGGCAACTGTAGCTAGACACTGGAGTCCGTGTGCTGGGTCGGTGGGGCAACTGTAGCTAGACACTGGAGTCCGTGTGCTGGGTGGGTTGGGCAACTATAGCTGGACACTGGAGTTCATGAGATGGGTGTGTGGGTCAACTATAGCTGGACACTGGAGTCTGTGTTTTGCTTGTGCTGGGTGTGCAGGGCAACTATAGCTGTACACTGGAGTTTGTGTGCTGGGTGTATGGGGCAACTGTAGCTAGACACTGGAGTCTGTGTGCTGGGTGTGTTGTGCAACTTTAGCTGGACACTTGAGTCTGTGTGCTGGTTGTTTGGGGCAACCATAGGTAGACACTGGAGTCTGTGTGCTGGGTGTGTGGGGCAACTATAGCTGGACACTGGAGTCTGTATCCTGGATGTGTGGGCAACTATACGGAGACACTGGAGTCTGTGTGCTGGGTGTATGGGGCAACTGTAGCTAGACACTGGAGTCCGTGTGCTGGGTGTGTTGGGCAACTATAGCTAGACACTGGAGTCCGTGTGCTGGTTATTTGGGGCAACTATAGCGGGACAATGGAGTCCGTGTGCTGGGTGTGTCGGGCAACTGTAGCTAGACACTGGAATCCATATGCTGGGTGTGTTATGCAACTATAGCTTGACACTGGAGTCCGTGTGCTGGGTGTGATGGGCAACTATAGGTAGACACTGGAGTCCGTGTGCTGGGTGGGTGGGGCAACTATAGCGGGACACTTGAGTCCGTGTGCTGGGTGTGTTGGGCAACTATAGCTGGACACTGGAGTCTGTGTCCTGGATGTGTGGGGCAACTATAGGTAGACACTGGAGTCCGTGTGATGGGTGTGTGGGTGAACTATAGCTGGACACTGGAGTCTGTGTTTTGCGTGTGCTGGGTGTATAGGGCAACTATAGCTGTACACTGGAGTTTGTGTGCTGGGTTTATGGGGCAACTGTAGCTAGACACTGGAGTCTGTGTATTGCGTGTGCTGGGTGTGTAGGGCAACTATAGATGTACACTGGAGTTTGTGTGCTGGGTGTATGGGGCAACTATAGCTGTACACTGGAATTTGTGTGCTGGGTGTATGGGGCAACTGTAGCTAGACACTGGAGTCTCTGTCCTGGATGTGTGGGGCAACTATAGGTAGATACTGGAGTCTGGGTATTGCGTGTGCTGGGTGTGTAGGGCAACTATAGCTGTACACTGGAGTTTGTGTGCTGGGTGTATGGGGCAACTGTAGCTAGACACTGGGGTCTGTGTATTGCGTGTGCTGGGTGTGTAGGGCAACTATAGATGTACACTGGAGTTTGTGTGCTGGGTGTATGGGGCAACTGTAGCTAGACACTGGAGTCTTTGTCCTGGATGTGTGGGGCAACTATAGGTAGACACTGGAGTCTGTGTATTGCGTGTGCTGGGTGTGTAGGGCAACTATAGCTGTACACTGGAGTTTGTGTGCTGGGTGTATGGGGCAACTGTAGCTAGACACTGGAGTCTGTGTATTGCGTGTGCTGGGTGTGTAGGGTAACTATAGACGTACACTGGAGTTTGTGTGCTGGGTGTATGGGGCAACTGTAGCTAGACACTGGAGTCTCTGTCCTGGATGTGTGGGGCAACTATAGGTAGACACTGGAGTCTGTGTATTGCGTGTGCTGGGTGTGTAGGGCAACTATAGCTGTACACTGGAGTTTGTGTGCTGGGTGTATGGGGCAACTGTAGCTAGACACTGGAGTCTGTGTATTGCGTGTGCTGGGTGTGTAGGGTAACTATAGACGTACACTGGAGTTTGTGTGCTGGGTGTGTGGGGCAACTTTAGCTAGACACTGGAGTCTCTGTCCTGGATGTGTGGGGCAACTATAGCTGTACACTGGAGTTTGTGTGCTGGGTGTGTGGGGCAACTTTAGCTAGACAATGGAGTCTGTGTGCTGGGTGTTTGGGGCAACTAAAGTTAGACACTGGAGCTCGTGTGCTGGTTGTGTGGGGCAACTGTAGCTAGACACTGGAGTCCGTGTGCTGGGTGGGTGGGGAACTATAGCTAGACACTGGAGTCCGTGTGCTGGGTGTTTTGGGCAACTTTAGCTGGACACTGGAGTCCGTGTGATGGGTGTGTTTGGCAACTAAAGCTGGACACTGGAGTGCATGTGCTGGGTGTGTGGAGCAACTATAGCTGGACACTGGAGTCCGTGTGATGGGTGTGTTTGGCAACTAAAGCTGGACACTTGAGTCCCTGTGCTGGGTGTGCGGGGCAACTATAGCTGGACACTGGAGTCCGTGTGATGGGTGTGTTTGGCAACTAAAGCTGGACACTGGAGTCCCTGTGCTGGGTGTGCGGGGCAACTATAGCTGGACACTGGAGTCCGTGTGATGGGTGTGTTTGGCAACTAAAGCTGGACACTGGAGTGCATGGGCTGGGTGTGTGGAGCAACTATAGCTGGACACTGGAGTCTGTGTTTCTTGGTGTGTTGGGCAACTATAGCTAGACACTGGAGTCCATGTGCTGGGTGTGTGGGGCAACTGTAGCTAGACACTGGAGTCCATATGCTGTGTGTGTGGGGCAACTATGGCTGGATACCAGAGAGCCGTGATGTAGATGCTTGTACACATCAAAGCTGAACGTCGCGTACTGACAACAAGCATTGATCCGACGTAGGGTCTCGGCAGCGCGAATATCAACGAACTACATCGTCAGACGAGAGTTGACGAGAGTGCCGACGAGTCACGATGCGCATATAAATAGGCGACAAGACCCTGATTACGCACCACGGGCGGGATATAAAACTATAGCTGCACATTTCACACGCTGTGGCCAATTACAGCCTGCTGCCAACACAGCCCCAGTGCCGGAAGACGGCCTGCTGCTGTATACAGCGCCAACACGTCACTCACTGAGACAACTGTAGTCGTGTTTTATCAACTCCTCACTGATTTATTGTACTTTAAACTTTCTTATGCCCAGAGTGACACAGTGTTGTGATAGTTGACTTTTCTCTTGGCTGTTTCGGCCAGCTTGTTGACAGCAACCAACAGACATACTATTGCAGAATTGTAGGAAAGGTAATATCAATGCAGGAGAAAGTCCCTACTGTATTGAAAGAGAACACACGATTCCACGAAAACGACAAGAATTGTGCCCCTTTTTAACAACTGCAAGACGTTCATTTACATTCAATATGCAATAAAGTGGCGTTATCGCGTTGAATTATCCTTGCGCCGAAACAATGTCGAAATCACAAGGCACAGACACGGGAATAAGTGATAGAGGCAGTTGGGTTTACCTTCTTTTTAGACACTATTTTAGTTGTACCGCTGCGGACCAATACAATGTGAGCCCAGACACAAGCTGATCGTAGACGTACAATACTCAGCAAGGATCAGTAACTCGAATTTCAACCAACAAACAGCGGAGGCTAACACGGCGAAGGGACTTAGCTGTTCAAGCGAATTGTAGCATGGACGATGACTTTTTGTAACATGGGTGATAGGTTGTTGTATATGTTCTTATAACATAGGTGATCACTTGCAAAATGGGTGATATCTTTTTGTGACAGGGGAAAAACTTGTAATGTGGGTGATATCTTCTTGCGACAGGGGAAACTTGTAATGTGGGTGATATCTTCTTGTGACGGGGGGAAAAACTTGAAACATGGGTGATATCTTCTTGTGACAGGGAAAAACAAACTCGCACTCCAGTAGCCGGATGAAAGTTTGCAGCAATTTAATTCGCCGTTTGAGCTCGATTTCATAGAGCCTGGTTTCGGATCCTGTACATTTGTCGTTGACCTGGGACGCCCTGAACGGGGTAGATCGTCAACATTTTGGATTTATTGGTGACTGTTCCATAGTCTGCTGATTATAGACTGTGAAACATTGAACGTATTGGCCACTGCACGCTCAGTTCTGCCACTTTCCAGCCTGCCAATAGCCCCTGGACGCACCGCGTGTCGCGATACACAAACGATGAAAGAGGCAACTCAATGATTAGCAGAGAATCAATAAGTTTGACAGAAATCATGTCCTCAGAGATTAATCGACCTTTCTTGAAAGTGTCAAAATCACTATGACACTCTACGCACGTGTTTGGCGCTACTGCGTATGAGGCACGTGCAAACTGTAGGATGTGTTTTGGTGTTAAGGCTTAAAGACATAAACGTTCTTGTATAGGATGTTTGTCATCAACAATTATCTTCGTTCTACTACTTGGTATCCACGTTTATGTTTCACGTTCCCCTAACCTCTTTTTAGAATATACAATACATTACACAAGTTTAAGATTATCATTGGGGTAACATGTTTTGACAGGTTGTAGACATAGTGACAGAAATGCGGAGCTAGTTTATTTTTCTCAATAAACTTTAATTCGAAGTTGAATATATGTACCAGCTAGATGGAATAACCCCCAAGTACGAGTTATATATCTTCACAATAACTATCCCCAGACGTCCAACTTCCACCACGTTGAACTTGACGGATTTGGTAACTCATCACTGATTATGGCTGTCACAACAGTTGTTCACGGTGACAGTAATATTTATAAATTACACGAACCGAGGGACAACTCTGATCTGTAATTATATTCAACATGGACCTGATGTTTGCTCTAGGAAATGAATCTGCTGGCATGACGAATATACCTGTTGTATGACGAATACCCCTGTTGGATGACGAATACCCCTGTTGCATGGCTGAATACCCCTGTTGTATGACGAATACCCCTGTTGTATGACGAATACCCCTGTTGTATGACGAATACCCCTGTTGTATGACTGAATACCCCTTTTGTATGACGAATACCCCTGTTGTATGACGAATACCCCTGTTGTATGACTGAATACCCCTGTTGTATGACTGAATACCCCTGTTTCATGGCTGAATACCCGTGTCGCATGACGAATACCCCTGTTGCATGGCTGAATACCCCTGTTGCATGGCTGAATACCCCTGTTGCATGGCTGAATACCCCTGTTGCATGACGAATACCCCTGTTGTATGACGAATACCCCTGTTGCATGACGAATACCCCTGTCGCATGACGGATACCCCTGTTGCATGGCTGAATACCCCTGTTGTATGACTGAATACCCCTGTTGCATGACTGAATGCCCGTTTCATGGCTGAATACCCCTGCTGCATGGCTGAATACCCCTGTTTCAAGGCTTAAGACCTCTGTGGCATGACTCAATACCCCTGTTGCTGATGAATACCCCTGTTGCATTGCGAGAAATACACACGAGAAAGGTATTGCATGTGGAGTAAAGATGGACACAAAAGTTAAAACTTAAACACTATACCTTCACGTGATTTGTACGTGACGTTTGTAAACATACTTTCTGTGTACACGAGACTTGAGAATGAGATCTAGTTTTCTCACACACCTGTAGGTGAGAAACCCATTTGAGATAACTGGTATAAACATATGTGTGAGATCGAATTCAAGACCCGTGATTGGCTACTCCATGGTGATGACCGGAGGTCAGATAATGGCGGATTACTTTCCTGAGTGTAACTCATTCATAAGTTGCTCGTGCTTCAGTCGAATCTTCACCTACGTCTGTGTTGAACGTTATAGTTTTTTAGAGTGTAAACCCCCTGGATGCCACAGTCGAATACAATTCAAAATATACTGATTCAAATTAAAAACTTCACATTTTAAAAAGAAATCCCATATATGATATACAACGGACAAATGTATCACAGAAGGTAATGTTTAATCATTAATGTCCAAAGAAGGATTTTAATTAACGGTGGTAACCATAATTTGTTCCAAGCACCTACGGTATTCGGTAATAACATCAACAGTTTATATCATAAATCCCAAGCACGAGAATCTGATGGCACACAAGTTCAGTAGCGTGTATGGCCACCATGTGCGTTGACAACTGCCACACAACGCCTCCGCATGGACCTTGTGATGCTTGTGAACACATGATTGGGAAGACGACGCCATTGTTGCTGCAAAATGGTGCCAAGATCTTGCAAATTCTGTGGTTGGAGTGCGCAGACTTCTGCCAAGAGCATCCCAGACGTGTTCGATGGGATTGAGGTCGGGAGATCTCGACGGCCAGTCCATGACGTTGACTCCCGCATTCTGAATGAAATTGCATGTCAAAATTGCTGTGTGTGTTCTGGCATTGTCGTGTTGGAAGATCAAACCGGGTTCATGTGCTACCATAAAAGGCAGAAGTTCTGGTGCCAGTACCTGGTCGCGGTAAGCAGCAGCTTTGAGGTTGCCACGGATGACAAGAAGCCTGGAACGTGCATTGCCACAGAAAGCACCCCACACCATGACACTTCCGCCTCGAAATGTGTCAACTTGCTGTACACAACACTGGGCGTAACGTTCATTTCTGGTTGATGAAGCCGTCAAAAATCGGTTACGGAGGTGACGTAAGACAATCTGACGATCCTCTGCATGTGACGTCACACGTGGTCGACCTTGCCGAGGGCGATCAGCGGTGGTACCCGTTTGCTGTAGACGATTCTGTAAATCAAAAACAGTCCGTCGACTACAACCCATCATCCTTGCGACTTCAGCTATGGACGTTCCCGTCTGCAACATGCCGATCGCACGTTCACGTTGCACATTTGAAAGGCGTGGCATGACAAATGGCCGTAAAGACTTTTGTTTTCTTGTGTTTTTCTTTTTTTGTTAATGACTGCAAACAAGTATGGCTGAAAACACGTGCGGTATTATGGCCATGTGACCAGTTGCACGTGAAAAAACACTTTTTGCCACTATAGTGCTGTGCACATGATTTTGATCGATTCACCTGCACAAAAACGGGTGTTATCTGAAGACAATACGTGGCCATTACTGTTTAAATACACAATAAGGGCCCACAAGGATAACTGGTCAAAATGTTAAAATTTTAGGATTGTGAAGTTTTTAATTTGGTTCAGTATACATCACGCACACTAAATCTTATACACTTCACAGTAGTGAATTCTGTTGGAAATTCGCTTTTCTGTAATATCATCCACTGTCAATTTAGGCAAAGCAAAATTACTGAAAGTGGCCTCTGAAAATTAGGTACATCGTTAATCTTGCCATATTTCTAACTTATCATTCATGGCGTTATTTTCTGTGTGTTTACAAATCAAAATGTCGGATATTTACTCGAAGAATAAATTTAAAAAATAGCATATTAGTGATCACGGGTATCTGGTTTTCATCCATAAGTAATGATAATTCTGAAACGTTGCCGATAAGCCTAGAATCGTTTAGAATGTTTTGGAAAATACGCAAACACGAACGCCGAAATGTACGTTCCGCCATATTGGATAGTTTTGACAAAATCACGTTTCACGTATGCCGGTTATGAGACGCCTATTAGATCACGTGTATTCCAAACTTAGCTGTGATCCGTTCATTCCTGAATTCCTCATACATTTGAGCAATCAAATGAAAAATGATCTTTGTCACCAATGCAAAATATCTAGATGAAATCAAGCGAAATAGATTAGGTGTGGAAACAAACACTGTGCTTGGAAAACTGAAGGCGCCTTCTTGTTGAAATGTAAACAAAGCAAAATTCAGATCTTACACTGTGTAGCATATTCTCCATTTGTGTATTTGTGTGTATAGAGTAGTAAGGTCTACAGTGTGGAAGTGTGTATAGAGTAGTAAGGACTACAGTATGGAAGTGTGTAAAGAGTAGTAAGGTCCACAGTGTGGAAGTGTGTATAGAGTAGTAAGGACTACAGTATGAAAGTGTGTATACAGTAGTAAGGTCTACACAGTGGAAGTGTGTATAGTACTAGTGTTGTAAGGTCTACAGAGTGGAAGTGTGTATAGAGTAATAAGGTCTACAGTGTGGAAGTGTGTATAGAGTAGTAAGGTCTACAGTGTGAAAGTGTGTATAGAGTAGTAAGGTCTACAGTGTGGAAGTGTGTATAGAGTAGTAAGGTCTACAGTGTGGAAGTGTGTATAGAGTAGTAAGGTCTACAGAGTGGAAGTGTGTATAGAGTAGTAAGGTCTACACTATGGAAGTGTGTGAAGAGTAGTAAGGTCTACACTATTAAAGTGTGTATAGAGAAATAAGGTCTACAGTGTGGAAGTGTGTATAGAGTTGTAACGTCTACAGTGTGGAAGTGTGTATAGAGTAGTAAGGTCTACACTGTGGAAGTGTGTATAGAGTAGTAAGGTCTACAGTGTGGAGGTGTGTATAGAGTAGTAAGGTCTACAGAGTGGAAGTGTGTATAGAGTAGTAAGGTCTACACTATGGAAGTGTGGGAAGAGTAGTAAGGTCTACACTATTAAAGTGTGTATAGAGAAATAAGGTCTACAGTGTGGAAGTGTGTATAGAGTTGCAACGTCTACATTTTGGAAGTGTGTATAGAGAAATAAGGTCTACAGTGTGGAAGTGTGTATAGAGTTGTAACGTCTACAGTGTAGAAGTGTGTATAGAGTGGTAAGGTCTACAGTGTGGAAGTGTGTATAGAGTAGTAAGGTCTACACTGTGGAAGTGTGTATAGAGTAGTAAGGTCTACACTGTGGAAGTGTGTAGAGAGTAGTAAGGTCTATACTATGGAAGTGTGTAAAGAGTAGTAAGGTCTACACTAATAAAGTGTGTATAGAGTAATAAGGTCTACAGTGTGGAAGTGTGTATAGAGTAATAAGGTCTACAGTGTGGAAATGTGTATAGTGTAGTAAGGTCTACAGTGTGGAAGTGTGTATAGAGTAGTAAGGTCTACAGTGTGGAAGTGTGTATAGAGTAGTAAGGTCTACAGTGTGGAAGTGTGTATAGAGTAGTAAGGTCTACAGTGTGGAAGTGTGTATAGAGTAGTAAGGTCTACACTGTAGAAGTGTGAATAGAGTAGTAAGGTCTACAGTGTGGAAGTGTGTATAGAGTTGTTAGGTCTACAGAGTGGAAGTGTGTATAGAGTAGTAAGGTCTACAGAGTGGAAGTGTGTATAGAGTAGAAAGGTCTACAGAGTGGAAGTGTGTATAGAGTAGAGAGGTTTACAATGTGGAAGTGTGAATAGAGTAGTAAGGTCTACACTGTGGAAGTGTGTATAGAGTAGTAAGGTCTACACTGTGGAAGTGTGTAGAGAGTAGTAAGGTCTATACTATGGAAGTGTGTAAAGAGTAGTAAGGTCTACACTAATAAAGTGTGTATAGAGTAATAAGGTCTACAGTGTGGAAGTGTGTATAGAGTAATAAGGTCTACAGTGTGGAAATGTGTATAGTGTAGTAAGGTCTACAGTGTGGAAGTGTGTATAGAGTAGTAAGGTCTACAGTGTGGAAGTGTATATAGAGTAATAAGGTCTACAGTGTGGAAATGTGTATAGTGTAGTAAGGTCTACAGTGTGGAAGTATGTATAGAGTAGTAAGGTCTACAGTGTGGAAGTGTGTATAGAGTAGGAAGGTCTACACTGTGGAAGTGTGTAGAGAGTAGTAAGGTCTACAGTGTGGAAGTGTGTATACAGTAATAAGGTCTACAGTGTGGAAATGTGTATAGTGTAGTAAGGTCTACAGTGTGGAAGTGTGTATAGAGTAGTAAGGTCTACAGTGTGGAAGTGTGTATAGAGTAGTAAGGTCTACAGTGTGGAAGTGTGTATAGAGTAGTAAGGTCTACACTGTAGAAGTGTGAATAGAGTAGTAAGGTCTACAGTGTGGAAGTGTGTATAGAGTTGTTAGGTCTACAGAGTGGAAGTGTGTATAGAGTAGTAAGGTCTACAGAGTGGAAGTGTGTATAGAGTAGAAAGGTCTACAGAGTGGAAGTGTGTATAGAGTAGAGAGGTTTACAATGTGGAAGTGTGTATAGAGTAGTAAGGTCTACACTATGGAAGTGTGTATAGAGTAGTAAGGTCTACAGTGTGAAAGTGTATAGAGTAGTAAAGTCTACAGAGTGAAAGTGTGTATAGAGTAGAAAGGTCTACAGAGTGAAAGTGTGTATAGAGTAGAGAGGTCTACAGTGTGGAAGTGTGTATAGAGTTGTAAGGTCTACACTGTGGAAGTGTGTATAGAGTAGTAAGGTCTACAGTATGGAAGTGTGTATAGAGTAGTAAGGTCTACAGTGTGGAAGTGTGTATAGAGTAGTAAGGTCTACAGTATGGAAGTGTGTATAGAGTAGTAAGGTCTACAGTGTGGAAGTGTGTATAGAGTAGTAAGGTCTACAGTGTGGAAGTGTGTATACAGTAGTAAGGTCTACAGTATGGAAGTGTGTATAGAGTAGTGAGGTCTACAGTGTGGAAGTGTGTATAGAGTAGTAACGTCTACAGTATGGAAGTGTGTATAGAGTAGTAAGGTCTACACTGTGGAAGTGTGTATAGAGTAGTAAGGTCTACAGTGTGGAAGTGTGTATAGAGTAGTAAGGTCTACAGAGTGGAAGTGTGTATAGAGTAGTAAGGTCTATACTATGGAAGTGTGTAAAGAGTAGTAAGGTCTACACTAATATAGTGTGTATAGAGTAATAAGGTCTACAGTGTGGAAGTGTGTATAGAGTAGTAAGGTCTACAGTATGGAAGTGTGTATAGAGTAGTAAGGTCTACAGAGTGGAAGTGTGTATAGAGTAGTAAGGTCTATACTATGGAAGTGTGTAAAGAGTAGTAAGGTCTACACTAATAAAGTGTGTATAGAGTAATAAGGTCTACAGTGTGGAAGTGTGTATAGAGTAGTAAGGTCTACAGTATTAAAGTGTGTATAGAGTAGTAAGGTCTACAGTGTGGAAGTGTGTATAGAGTTGTAAGGTCTACAGTATTAAAGTGTGTATAGAGTAGTAGGTCTACAGTGTGGAAGTGTGTATAGAGTAGTAAGGTCTACAGTATTAAAGTGTGTATAGAGTAGTAGGTCTACATGTTAATGTAGTGTCACATAGGTGCACATTTACACGTATATGTTGTTTTACGAAAGGGCTATTATCGTACCAACGTGTCCTTTATACTTGTATTATTAAGGACGTAAGAAGTATTGTGTTTATGACGGGGTCTCAGTTTCCGCAATTTCGCTGTGTAAAGTATTTTCTGTTAGCGTGCACGAAACCAAGGAGGGTGAGTTCCAGTGCCGGTTCCTCCCGCTCATGGCTCAGGGTTTATCAGCACCATTTTCCTGCTCAAGGGTTCCCCCAAGGTCGAATAACCGTTCCTGTATCTGAAAATATTATGCAACATTACTCCTGGAGAATATTTACAGGAGCAAACCAGGTAATGAAAATTTTCACATACTTAAAATTACATGATATCTAATTTGTGCTCTCTTGTGGTGGCCAACAGCTTGCAGTGTTATTTAGTACTATGTTTTCTGTCTGGGTATTCGCCGTGCATATGTACAGAGGCAATGTCTGGTATATGTGTAAATGTGCACCTATGTAACACTATATTTACGTATAAATGTGCACCTATATGAAACTACATTTACGTGTAAATGTCCACCTATGTAACACTACATTTACGTGTAAATGTGCACCTATGTGACAATACATTTACGCATAAATGTGCACCTATATGAAACTACATTTACGTGTAAATGTGCACCTATGTAACACTATATTTACGTGTAAATGTGCACCTATGTGACACTACATTTACGTGTAAATGTGCACCTATGTGACATAAATTTTCTCGATCCCAACCCATAGCCAACTGCGGCCCAACGCATATGTATCCCTACGCAACAGTAAACAAGCTACTTCTTCACAACAAATCAGATTGTGTAAAATAGCTCGCTATTACCATGTTTAGTATATTTTTTTATGCGTTCATGAACTCATGAGCTCAGTAAGCACATTTCAAAATTGTCGAAAATAAACAAGTTGATGCCAGACAGGCATTCCACCACTGGTTGATGGTTGGGTGGATGTGGAATATTTATCACGTTGCAGTTATACATTCGTAATCAGAATCAAGAATTATGCAACGTCTCATTCCGTATCAATACATGGATGATAGACTGAAAGAACGAACGAATGAAAAGTAGTATCGGCGATTAATGAACAGACGAGTTATTTATAGAGAAATAGAATGTGATTTAAAGTTATTTTATGTTGTATCGTCTTGCCCTCAAGGGAAGCAAGATAGAGTGTGTTAAATGGTCTGTATGTAATTCCCAAGCATTACAGAACATTAACACCCTCTATATGGCTTCCCTTATAGGTAAGAAGCATTAAATTACATTCCATTTTATCTGATCTTTCGCATTGTATTATTTTCACATTTATATCATATTCAAACCCATGTTACAGAAACATGGCCACCCATATTCAGTTAGGGTTAGTAAGAAAAGGAAATCATGCTGTGGGCGATTTATCGCAATTACTGAAGTAAATACAACATTTCGTACCATCCGACTTGCAGTTTTCTTGCATGTCCTTCCGTGTGTAACATAACAACCCCACAACGAGATATCATACAACATACTTTGTACTTGAACGAGCAGGTGTCCGATGCAAAGTTGTGGAGTTGGTGGCGGTGATGGTGGTGTTACAGAGTGAGATACGTGGACCAACAGAAGGCCTCTTTGCGCCCAACGCTTTAAGGTACATTAATGAGAATCACGAAGTATTATGCTGAGAAAACAACGACACTAATTCGTGTGGATAACATGAAGGAGACGTCAGCGTGGTTATTGTTCATTTGGATACACGCATACATCGCACATGGAAATAATGGTGGAGAACAAGAAAAGATAGGAAGAATAACCCCTGCTTCATGATATAGATTATAACCTTAAGCAGACTTAAATTTCATTTCTGAAACATAAGATACCCGTTCAATAAAAAGCATTTGATTAACATGAGACAATGTTCAAAGGAATTAAAATCACCAAAAAAAAATCTTTGTAAACTATTTGAGAGCCTATCTAACTTATATCATGTCTTCCAGATAATCGAAGAGACCAAAGCTGATACTACCCGTTGCACGAAGCCATACATACATAATGTGGAAGCCCAAGCCTATAGCTGAAGAACATGTATCTCCAACTTCAAGTACAGTGTCTTGTGTTTTTATACTCGAGCATTTTATTAGGTAGTGTTCTACATTTTGAGGCGTCTCCAACACTGTAGTTGATCATTTGTCTCATCAATGTTTTATACCAAGGAATTCATTGACAAAAAAGCAACCTGGAAACAGGAGACAGGGCTACATTCTCTAATATGATGAGGGGTAGTGTAACAACTAATAATTAACAATGTCAATATTTGCGTTTATACGCTATGGCGCTTTGAAGACACAGTATGATCGAATACAGTCTGGGGGATGGTGATCCAAGTGTCAACCCATCCTTCCACCTCATCCCTGACATGTCCTACTGGGGATAGGTCTGGAGAAACAGCCGGCCTTGTCAGAACAGAAATGCTGTGCTACCACACGTGCAACATGTGGGAAGGCATTATCCTGCTGCCGCGTAATGTCACGTCCCTGCATTAATTTCCACAAAGAATAGAACATGATCTCGAACGTTGACGTCTTCGTAGTTCCATTAACAATGACGAGTTGTGTTCCCCGATGAGATGTGATGCCACTCCATACCATTACACTTCCACCCCAAACTGACGACCTCGAGTAACGCAGGTGTCGCTACGTCGCAGGAACGTTCTCCTGGACGCCTGAAGACCCTTGCACGACAACCAGAACTGTCCAGATGAAACCTGGACTCACCTGTTAACAGAAGACTGTCTCAGTCTTGTCTTCCGAATCTCTGATTCTGTCTACACCAAGCTAGGCTGACGGTGACGTGGAAGCATTGGGCGTATGGTTGGACTTCAGTGCCGGGTGTTGTGCCTCCTCAACACTTGCGTACTGTTCTTCAACTAACTGGTCGCAACCCAAGAATTGTCCGAACTGTTAATGTGGCACTTTGGTATCGACTGCACCAAATAAATGTGGGTGTCTTGTTGACGTGACGTCACACGTAGATGACCGGCCCATGGCAAGTCATGTTTTTTTCCCACCTGTGTCTCCAAACATATTTTATTGTAGTCTTTCATAGACATTTAGAAGTTGTGAGAACATGAATACAGGACACATTTTTATGGATAGCAACTTCTTTTATTCTTTGAACAATGTTTCGTAGATACTTCTTACTCCTTCATCAGGTGAATGCTTAGTACGTGCACAGAGTACGATACATATAATGATGTTTATATAATACAAGGTGGGATGAATGTTGTGTGGACATCATCTAAGGTTCAGAAGACAAGACTGGGACAGTAGACCGTCCACAGATGAGTCCAGGTTTCATCTGGACAGTTCTGATGGTTTCGTGGTTAGAAATGTATCTATTTTAAATATCTCATAAAAGCCTGATGTGTAGAAATCACGACATTTTCGATTCAAGGGTGAACGTGATATCTTTCTAGTCTGCCATTCTGTTACGAGCACATTTAATGTCAACTAAGAAGTTTATACGAGAATTAGCCCAAAACCAACAATTATGAAAGTGTTATTAAATTTAATTTTCAGCATAATCTCTCTGCTTTTCAATACGCTTCTCATATCGATAGTGAAGCTTTTCAATTCCAGTCAGGAAGATGTTTTATGAAGCCACCCGACATCCCATGCAGGGAAGCCTTCCAGGAAGGTGATATTTCAGTTTAGAAAACAGGTGGAAATAAATTCGCCCCATGTCTGGGGAGTATGGATGATGAGGAAGCTCTTCGAACCCGCGTTAACGTCGTCGCACAGGAGCCTTTGCAAGTGTGAGAAGAGGCATTGCCATGCAGTAGTAGAACTCAAGCCGTCAGCATTCCTCGCCACTTTTCTTTGATAGAATTTCTCAGGCGATGATGCAAATCAGCATAGTAGGAACCGGTAATAGTCTTTTGACTTTCTAAGTAATCAAAAAGGATCTCACCCTTTGCATCCCAGAATACAGTGGCCATAACTTTCTTTACTTATCTTGAAGACTTGAATTTCTGTGGTGCCAGGGAAGTGGAATAGTGCCATTCCATGGATTGACGTTTTGACTCGGAGTTCAGCAATGGTAATACGTCATATTCAAGGCTTGTTCTCCCAGCCTCAAACAACGTTTAACAGTGTAATAGCTATGGCACTTATCCTCATACACTTGTGACATGCGGTCATGAATCTCTTGGGGAGTACTTTTTTCTATAGTGAAAAAAACTGCTCGGTACTCGTTTTTTTCCATTTATGTGTATCATGTTCAACGGTCTGTCACTACCAAACAAATGGCCTCGGCAGACCAAATACACTTGCAACGAACTGCAATGTACTACATTGACTAGTTCACTTTACTATTGCCCATAGGTTAAAGTTTGTCAGGCTTAGCCATCGAACAACCGAATACCGAACTGACACCTGTACTGATAAACAACCGAAATGACACCTGTACTGATAAACAACCGAAATGACACCTGTACTTGTGATAAACAACCGGACTGACACCTGTACTTGTGATAAACAACCGAACCGACACCTGTACTGATAAACAACCGAAATGACACCTGTACTGATAAACAACCGAAATGACACCTGTACTTGTGATAAACAACCGGACTGACACCTGTACTTGTGATAAACAACCGAACTGACACCTGTACTGATAAACAACCGAAATGACACCTGTACTTGTGATAAACAACCGGACTGACACCTGTACTTGTGATTAACAACCGAACTGACACCTGTACTGACAAACAACCGAACTGACACCTGTACTTGTGAAAAAACAACCAAACTGACACCTCTACTGACAAACAACCGAACTGACACCTGTACTGATAAACAACCGAAATGACACCTGTACTTGTGATAAACAACCGGACTGACACCTGTACTTGTGATTAACAACCGAACTGACACCTGTACTGACAAACAACCGAACTGACACCTGTACTTGTGAAAAAACAACCAAACTGACACCTCTACTGACAAACAACCGAACTGACACCTGTACTTGTGATAAACAACCGGACTGACACCTGAACTTGTGATAAACAACCGAAATGACACCTGTACTGATAAACAACCGAACTGACACCTGTACTTGTGATAAACAACCGGACTGACACCTGTACTTGTGATAAACAACCGGACTGACACCTGTACTTGTGATAAACAACCGAAATGACACCTGTACTTGTGATAAACAACCGAACTGACACCTGTACTTGTGATAAACAACCGGACTGACACCTGTACTTGTGATAAACAACCGAACTGACTCCTGTACTTGTGATAAACAACCGAACTGACACCTGTACTTGTGATAAACAACCGAACTGACACCTGTACTTGTGATAAACAACTGACTGAAAAGATGACGAGTCTACCTACTCAGGAGAACACTAATTGAAAGCGCATACACCAATAGGAACTTCGTCTCAAAGTTGAAAGTTCAGCACATGAAGAAAGCATAAAGAAAGTCAGGAAACAGAATAGGAGTATGGTGCCACAGCATCTCAAGTCTGTAAGTGATCAATAACAGAATTGTAGTTGATAATTTCTTCCGATCGGAATAACACAATAACACATGAAATCCCGGCTTCTCTAGAAAGTGATGGTTTCAAAAATACCAGTATACAATTGCAGGAGTAGTGGGTTATGGAGAGGCGCTTATTTCAACTGAATGTTTTTACATGGAACTCCCTGCTGTCCTAGTGTGATACTTCTATTAATTATTTGCCGTCGACGCAATCGCAGAGCAACTATACCAGGCAGGGGTCATGTGTTCTGATCACGAATCTCAACATGTTTTGGTTCTAAACACACATGCATTATGAAAACTTTAATTTCAAAACACAATCCTTAATAATTCTAGGTCTCTAAATGCGTTTTAAGTATGAAATAAAGAACACGTTCACGAATGCGGTTAGAGTGGAAGCATGTTCCGATCCTAAACACATTGATGACAGTGTATGTGAAGATATACTGTAAGCCCATACAGCACTATCCACCCGTTACTGTCACCTCAGCGTTGTGCCGGGATAGTGCAGGGAAGGTCACAAGGCGCCAGTCACTCCATCTGCTGGAACACGAACTGCAGACACTTCAGTGAAACGTGCTCTTCAAGTATCACACAAAACTATACGTTTCCCCATGGGAATCTGTGACGCCATCACGAATGAAGTAATAATCACAGGAATTAACAGACGACGTGTTACAATACATTACAGACAATCTGAATCCTCATTGCTTGTTATGTTTTTGTGTGTTAAAGAGTGAATTTATATACCGGTTTTATTCTGAGGAAAGGTCACGTGTCACCTGCATTTAAAAGACCTTCTGGAATATTGCTAAAAGCGGCGTAAATCTTTACTCACTCATTTTCTATTCGTTTGAGACACTACTGTGTATAGTTGCCTCCATTTGCGGCAATGATCCGCTGGCCGTGGGTTCGAATCCTGTGTTGATCAGCATATGAATAAAAGCGATGACTGTTCATTTCCCTATATTTTATTTAGCATACTGATAGAAAACCGTGGAGCGCCACCTTTCCTCGGTAGAACTAACATTGTCTCCCTACTTTGGGCGGCGGGTAGCCTGGTGGTTCAAGCGTTCTCTCGTTTCGCCGATGACCCGAGTTTGATTACATACATGGGTACAATGTGTGAAGCCCATTTCTGGTGCCCCCCGTCGTGATATTGCTGGAATATTACTAAAACGGCGTAAATCTCAAATCAGTCAGGCTTCGTACGTAATGCTAGGCAATACGAGCTGCGTGTTGGTGCCTGACGCGAAAATAGGAGGGACATAACAGTATGCTTGGGCAGGTTCCAGTCACGCGCAGGCCAGATCTGAACCCACCAATCAGCATTGGACCCGAGGTGTTCATATCAGGGGACCGAGCTGTAATTACGCCAGCTAATAGTAATGGCGACAAATGCAACCAGACACTTCCCTGTGGGATGTAAAAAGAGCCTGCGCTTCATACAGTTAATTTGGCAATTCCTGAGCCTAGTCTCGCGTCGCGTGAGTCCGGGCTCCTGGAGGTAGCAGTGCGGCGGAATCTAGTGAATATTCATATGGTCATTTAACTTTGTCCTGTCTTCCCATCTGTCAGCCAACATTTGCGTAACAGTCAACAGCGCCAGATATTGCTCTTTTCTCCTCGTTAACGCTTTCTGTGCAGTGCGACTTAGTTCGACCTATACATGTACGAGACTGCTCGTTTGCAGTTCAAGAAGTAATTTTTGTGTGTGGGGTCCGGTTTCACCGTTTTGATTGTAGACAATCACCATAGGCATACATACACACAGCCGACAAGCAGTTGATGGTAGGTTGGACCCTCCCTCTGTCATGTGCGGAAATGGGGCAGGTGGACGGTTCCCGTTCTGTGTCTCCAGGCTCAACGTCTCTCCGTGAAAGGGTTACCGTGCCAATATTAAGTAGCCGACAGGAGGTTAAACGGCAATGTAAGAACAGTTAGTATCCGGATTTGCTCTCGTTCGTTGACATGGCTTGAAGCTTAATCACATATTATTCGCGTGAAGTTGTTTAAAAGTAAATAAGCATTCGCCACATTGACCAAGAGCATGAGTGGAAAGATAACCTCTGAATAAATACGTACTAAAGGAACGAGTGGAATACGACACATAACACACCAGGATGACACAGTTAAACAGTCGTTTGTAAATGAAGAATCAGTATCAATTCGTCGCCTGAAAACCAATTTTTAGTAAAATTCAAGTGATGGGTTTAATGGTTCGTTGTTCATTATTATCGAACTTCTGACCAATTTCTGGCCACAAATAGAAAGCTATTTTTCAGATTTCAAGTTGTACTAAGTCCCACATCTAAGAGAGTTGTAAGGTCCAAACTAGTATATGTAACTGTCCAATCACAACCTGTTGTCAAGTCAGGTGAACATGGAGATGGAATAAGTTGGTACTGAAAGTCGGACCAAGCAGACAATTGAAAATATTGGTACCAATGTTTCTGCATTTGAATACATACTATTGTAATTGAGGCCAAAAAGCATAAGTGGTTTTGGCCGAGTGTCAACTTTTGCCTTTTTATTTAGTCTGTCAAACTTAGAGCTAATAGATTAAGAACATCATTGATGCTGGCTTCTCGGTATCAAATACCAAACGTCTACCGCAGAGAACAGCCCCTCCATTATCCTGGGAAACAGATTCCAACTGGCGTAAAGGCAAACGAATGGGTCACTGAAAATCAGTAATGACACCAGGTGTTCTCATAAAAGGTAATTGAAGCATGTCTAGCCTAACCAGTAGCATCCCCTACACACACACTTTGCCGTAGCCTCACCAGTAGCATCCCCAACACACACTTTGGCGTAGCCTCACCAGTAGCATCCCCTACACACACACTTTGCCGTAGCCTCACCAGTAGCATCCCCTACACACACACTTTGCCGTAGCCTCACCAGTAGCATCCCCTACACACACACTTTGCCTTAGCCTCACCAGTAGCATCCCCTACACACACACTTTGCCGTAGCCTCACCAGTAGCATCCCCTACACACACACTTTGCCGTAGCCTCACCAGTAGCATCCCCTACACACACACTTTGCCGTAGCCTCATCAGTAGCATCCCCTACACACACACTTTGCCGTAGCCTCACCAGTAGCATCACCTACACACACTTTGGCGTAGACTCACCAGTAGCATCCCCTACACACACACTTTGCCTTAGCCTCACCAGTAGCATCCCCTACACACACACTTTGCCGTAGCCTCACCAGTAGCATCCCCTACACACACACTTTGCCGTAGCCTCATCAGTAGCATCCCCTACACACACACTTTGCCGTAGCCTCACCAGTAGCATCCCCTACACACACTTTGGCGTAGACTCACCAGTAGCATCCCCTACACACACACTTTGCCGTAGCCTCACCAGTAGCATCCCCTACACACACACTTTGCCGTAGCCTCACCAGTAGCATCCCCTACACACACACTTTGCCGTAGCCTCACCAGTATTTTTCCAACTGTGTCTTCCCTTTCTCAGGGAACTAATGTTTCAATCTGGCGGTAACTGACCGTGTCATTTGAAACCACCGCCTTTCCCGGACATATTTGTTCCGGTTCGTTACAGTCTGACTGCGTTTTTCCAACTTCTAGCCTTGACTGACAGGTCCTATGCACATTGTTTTGATTCTACTCTCCGTTGATTGGCTACTGACTTTGTAGGCCACATATCATGCCACAGTATGTATTCCTACACCTGGAATGTTCACCAGTCTCGTCATTTTTGTTTGCTTTGATATATACAAATGTTGTTGGTTAACCTATTGAAGATAACGCATGTTTTCGTTGTCGAATTTAATGATAAGGATTGACTGTGGATTGTTTTCGGTTCATTGAGGTATGAGTAAAAAACCCATGTGCAAGCTGTAGGAATCCGCGTACGATTCCAGATTTTTCAGTGATCGCTCTTTTCCGTCAATCCGTTCATTTTAACGTTTAGCTACTCTTGCGTAAGTAAATGTAGCCTACGCTTTATCATGTACTCTTTTTCAATGTAAGTTTAGGGGCTGTGGGGTAGCCTTGTAGTTAAATCGTTCGCCCTTCACGCTGAAAATCCGGGTACCGTTCCCCACAACGGGTACAAAGTGTGAAGCCCATTTCTGGTGTCTCCCGACATGATATTACTGGAATCACTCTCAATCAACCTAATATCAGAGTTTGTCTTCTTTACAGTTTTCGTCACTATATACGTGCAATAATCTTGGACGCGACGTTAAACCCCATTTCACCTCACCACACATCTTTACAGTTTTAATATTATAATAAGTTTTTCGCGTTGTTTTAAGAATTTGCGAAGTTTGTACGACAGCCTTTCCAAAACAAACAGAAGTCAACAAGAACTTACATCTTTTTTGGAAAATGTTGGTCTCATATATTCATTCATTTCATAGTAAAGTCAGTATATTCCTTTGTAACTTTAGAATACTTACATGTAAATTAAATGTTCATGTTAATACGTTATATCATTTTGTTTATTGCTCAACGCCGCACTCAGCAATATTCCAGCCATATGACGCCGGTCTGTAAATAATCGTGTCTGGGCGATCCAGTGATTGTTATATGATTTTGAGACAAAAAGAATTTGTATCTTTACCCTAGACTGAAAAACAAGCTTTTGCATCTTGTGCATTTACCATTTAACTTCTTAAGTATTTAACCAGTCTGTCCAGAAGTTGTGTCTACTCGTAGAATGGTGAAATGAATCTGAAGCTGGTATTTGGCTACTATATATAAAAATAGCTGCTATTATCTCAATACTCTAGCAGTGGGAGTAACACCACACTGGTGTTCAGACAAGGAATAGTTTGCAATACATGCACGTGGTCACTGTACATGTTCACAATAAAAACTGAGGTACAATGCCGATGAAAAGAAAAAAGAGACTCGAGCCTCTGTAGCTCACCTGACCTATTGAGGGTTTGGTTTAAAATTGGATCAGAATTCTGTTAACACATTTTATAGACACCACAGCTGGAATCATGTATGCAAAGTTCCAGCTCCAAGGGCCTCGTAGTTGTTGAGCAGATGTCAGGGGAACGTGAACGTCAGACGTCAGAGGTCAGAGGTTGTAGATTGATAAACAAATTTGTTATTTCCCGGGTATGTATAATAATACATTAATGGCTGCGTAACAGGCAACACTGACATTCCAAACATGTCAATTTAACAAGTGATATTGAACAAACAGTACAAGATGTCCTTGTCTGTCGATGTTGAACAAACAAACAGAACAATATGTCCGTGTCTGTTGTTTTTGAACAAACAGTACAAGATGTGCGGGTCTGGTGATGTTGAACAAACAGTACAATATGTCCGGGTCTGGTGATGTTGAACAAACAGTACAAGATGTCCGGGTCTAGTGGTGTTGAACAAACAAACAGAACAAGATGCCCGGGTCTGTTGGTGTTGAAAAAACAGCTACTGTATAAGATGTCCGGGTCTGTCGATTATGAACAAACAAACAGTACAAGATGTCCGGTTCTGGTGAGGATGAACAAACAGTGCAAGATGTCCGGGTCTGGTGATGTTGAACAAACAAACAGAACAAGATGTCCGGGTCTGGTGATGTTGAACAAACAGTACAATATGTCCGGGTCTGGTGATGTTGAACAAACAGTACAAGATGCCCGGGCCTAGTGGTGTTGAACAAACAAACAGAACAAGAAACCCGGCCTGGTGATGTTAAACAAACAGTACAAGATGTCCGGGTCTGGTGATGTTGAACAAACAAACAGAACAAGATGTCCGGGTCTGGTGATGTTGAACAAACAGTACAAGATGTCCGGGTCTGGTGATGTTGAACAAACAGTACAAGATGCCCGGGCCTAGTGGTGTTGAACAAACAAACAGAACAAGAAACCCGGCCTGGTGATGTTAAACAAACAGTACAAGATGTCCGGGTCTAGTGGTGTTGAACAAACAAACAGTACAAGATGTCCGGGTCTGGTGATTTTGAACAAACAGTACAAGATGTCCGGGTCTGGTGATGTTGAACAAACAGTACATGATGTCCGGGTCTAGTGATGTTGAACAAACAAACAGAACAAGATGCCCGGGTCTGTTGGTGTTGAAAAAACAGCTACTGTATAAGATGTCCGGGTCTGTCGATTATGAACAAACAAACAGTACAAGATGTCCGGTTCTGGTGAGGATGAACAAACAGTGCAAGATGTCCGGGTCTGGTGATGTTGAACAAACAAACAGAACAAGATGTCCGGGTCTGGTGATGCTGAACAAACAGTGCAGATGTCCGGGTTTGTTAATGTTGAACAAACAGTACAGGATGTACTGGTCTGTTAATGTTAAACAAACAGTATAAGATGAACGGGTCTGTCGATGTTGCACAAACAAACAGTTCAATATGTCCGAGTCTGTCGATGTTGAACAAACAGTACAAGATGTCCTTGTCGAGTGATGTTGAACAATCAAACAGTTCAATATGTCCGAGTCTGTCGATGTTGAACAAACAGTACAAGATGTCCTTGTCGACTGATGTTGAACAAACAAACAGAACAAGATGCCCGGGTCTGTTAATATTGAACAAACAAACAGAACAAGATGTACGAGTCTGTTAATGTCGAGTGATGTTGATGTTGAACAAACAAACAGTACAATATGTCCGGTTGTGTCGATGTTGAAGAAACAGTACAATATGTCCGGGTCTGGTGATGTTGAACAAACAAACAGTACAATATGTCCGGGTCTGTTGATGTTAAACAAACAAACAGTACAAGATGTCCGGGTTAAAAAATAGAAGTCCCAGGCGGTTTTCAAATGTTATTCCTATAGTTATTATGTTTTTGTTTTAGCTGACATATGCTAATAATTTGTTTGCACTTACTTTAACAAAGAATAATGAAAGCCTGTTGATAGGTGGTAATATTTTAGTCTTTAACAAATGGTACACGGCCACATTTGAAACTTTTGCCCTAATTTGCATTCTTCGCAATTTCACAATTCTCAGCAGGCCAACAATCGAGAAGGGATAACTACGTTGATGATGAAGTCACCGTTTCACCCATTCCTTCTCTTTTGATAAAATAACCTCCATATTACTCCCATTTTCCCAGAGGAAATTAGGAATGATAATGCATTATTTCTTCCTGCAGAGGGCGCAGGAATGATGATCCTGCCTGAAACTGCTAATGGTATTGGTGCTGACATGGACATAGTATAGTACATATGTGGAATATTTGCTAGAAGTGTTGTAGTAGAATCTTGTAGCCAGCCACACTGACAACCAGAGTCCCGCCAGCCACACTGACAACCAGTGTCCTGCAAGCCACCCTGACAACCAGAGTCCTGCAAGCCACACTGACAACCAGTGTCCTGCAAGCCACACTGACAACCAGAGTCCAGCCAGCCACACTGACAACCAGTGTCCTGCAAGCCACACTGACAACCAGAGTCCTGCAAGCCACCCTGACAACCAGAGTCCTGTCAGCCACACTGACAACCAGTGTCCTGCAAGCCACCCTGACAACCAGTGTCCTGCAAGCCACCCTGACAACCAGTGTCCTACAAGCCACACTGACAACCAGTGTCCTGCAAGCCGGCCTGCCAACCAGTGTCCTGCAAGCCACACTGACAACCAGTGTCCTGCAAGCCACACTGACAACCAGTGTCCTGCAAGCCGGCCTGCCAACCAGTGTCCTGCAAGCCACACTGACAACCAGTGTCCTGTCAGCCATACTGACAACCAGTGTCCTGCAAGCCACACTGACAACCAGAGTCCTGTCAGCCATACTGGCAACCAGAGTCCTGTCAGCCATACTGACAACCAGTGTCCTGTCAGCCATACTGACAACCAGTCTCCTGCAAGCCACACTGACAACCAGAGTCCTGCATGTCACCCTGACAACCAGAGTCCTGTCAGCCACACTGACAACCAGTGTCCTGTCAGCCACACTTACAACCAGAGTCCTGCTAGCCACACTGACAACCAGTGACCTGCAAGCCACACTGACAACCAGAGTCCTGTCAGCCACACTGACAACCAGTGTCCTGCAAGCCACCCTGACAACCAGTGTCCTGTCAGCCACACTGACAACCAGATTCCTGCAAGCCACACTGACAACCAGATTCCTGTCAGCCACACTGACAACCAGAGTCCTGCCAGCCACACTGACAACCAGTGTCCTGTCAGCCACACTGACAACCAGTGTCCTGCAAGCCACCCTGACAACCAGTGTCCTGCCAGCCACACTGACAACCAGTGTCCTGTCAGCCACCCTGACAACCAGTGTCCTGTCAGCCATACTGACAACCAGTGTCCTGCAAGCCACACTGACATCCAGAGTCCTGCCAGCCACACTGAGTCCTGGATAAACGTGGATCTATTCCACAAGTGTTACTCGTGTCATTCGCCTTACCGAAGGTGCCCAGGTCACTGACTAAAACATGCTAGTCTCTTGATTTTATAAAATAAATTCCCACTTCTATAGTTCAACACTGTCAATAGGATATATTAAGTTATAAAAACAGATTTTTCATGTTGATTTTGCTTATAATCTTTGATGTTATTAGTTCATTTTGCCTTTTCTTGTTATATGTAAAGCGAAACACTTTAGAAATCTGAACTTTAAAAAACTGTGATGTATTCAAATTGGTGTGCCCTTTCGTATCGAGTATAATTATAATCAAGTTCTATATTTGTCAACTTTCTGCAATCCTGCCATGTAACAGTCGGTAGTAACTTATTATGTAAGCAAAGTGTCCTTACGGTATATTTCATCCTCCATTACTTGATTTACAGACAATTTAACACAACGATTTGCATGTTTTTGAAAATAAAACAGACAGCGTGTCTTTGCAATATACCTCTGTGCTACACAACAGTGCAGCAATGGGATTGATTTCAATGTGAGATCGCCACCAATGTCTCGGAAACTCTTGAAATTAATTGATCAAGGTACCTCCTCCCCAGCAAATAGTGTATTTGTCACTGACAGAAACAAATGAGTCCTATTATGCTGGGTAACAAGTCAGTAAGACAGTACCGTCACACTGAACTTAGATATGAATAATATCGCCATTTTGACGAACGAACATAGGTTTGTCACAAGTCTCACCAGGGTCTAATAATTGCCGTTTGTTGTAACACTAGCTAGTTTGGGGGCATTTCGCTCTCTGCGTACCCAGTCAACCGGCATCCATTCTGTCGCCAGTACTCGACCTACTCTTCCTCAATCTAGCAATAAACCCACTTACCGAAGGAGCCATGTGCATTAACGCGCATCTTACATACGACTGGCTCCACCCACGCCACTCGCTGTCGAACAATTTATCAGATCGAACAGAGAAATCTAAGGCTAGGTTTAACTCTTTCGGCGACCCCCATTACCTCGTGAACGAAACATTTCACTACCACCTACTCTCCACCCTCGGTTCTCAGCCTCCGATAGCAGCCCGATCTAACAGGTACATCTGCACCCAGCCTTACCGTAAGCTGATTTATAACTACTCTATTGCCACTATGGAATACTTATGAGAGGGATTGTGATAAAAAACACATTAATGCTATTTTGAGAAAGTTTAACCATACTCTAGCAGTATTTACCCAGTAACCTTGAACTCATGACATAAGACATGATACTATTAGCTGTCATCATTCCCACAAACTCTCATTTTTTGAAGTTATCGGAAAAGAAGCCAACATTTCAACATTTATGCATTCCCGTTTTTTAATTGTATCATGAAAAAGTAAATAATTATTTTCAAAGTCTAGTGTTGATACTGTTTGAATGTTCCTGTATAGGACTCGAAGAGCGCTTGTTACCCAGTCAAGTGGTTATATGCTGTTAGGTTGTCTCTGCACAGATCACCAACAGAGCATGTTACCCACACTATTGTTGCTGGTGTAATAGCTTGTCTGCGATAGGCTGCCTATAGTGTCTGTTTCCCAGTCTAGTGTTGTTGGTGTTAGGTTGTTTGTATAAGCTGCCTACAGCGTCTGTTTCCCAGTCTAGTGTTGTTGGTGTTAGGTTGTCTGTATAAGCTGCCTATAGTGTTTGTTTCCCAGTTTAGTGTTGTTGGTGTTAGGTTGTCTGTATAAGCTGCCTATAGTGTCTGTTTCCCAGTCTAGTGTTGTTGGTGTTAGGTTGTCTGTATAAGCTGCCTATAGTGTTTGTTTCCCAGTTTAGTGTTGTTGGTGTTAGGTTGTCTGTATAAGCTGCCTATAGTGTCTGTTTCCCAGTCTAGTGTTGTTGGTGTTAGGTTGTCTGTATAAGCTGCCTACAGCGTCTGTTTCCCAGTCTGTGTTACTAATACCCCATATCCTTCATTTATAACGTCTAATGCCCTACTACCATCCTTTATAGTATGTAGCTAATACCCTATTACCGTCCTTTATATCGTGTTGCTTATACCCCATTATCATTTTTTTTACCGTGTTGTTAATAGGCTAATAACATCCTTTGTATTGTACAGCTGACTGCTCTATTATCATGCTTTCTAGCGTGTTATAATACCATATTATCATCCTTCATACCATTAAGCTTACTATCGTATTATCGCCTATTTTCTCGTAAAACTTCAACCCCAACAGCAGCTGATGCCTGTTTCATCAACCAGTTTCGACTCATTGAAAACCTATGACGTTAGCAACACCGATTCGGGTTTTTCAGGTTGCGTTTTATAAACCCAATCAAAGTTGCGAAACCTCGGACATATATCGCAACTGTGATCGAGGTTGCAAACTGTCCATTCGGTTAAAACACATGTCTACCACTTGCAATATGTTCATAATAATTCCCCATCATAAATCAGTCTTAACAATGAGCTGATTCAACTGTCGCTGACTGATAGCTGCAGCCTATATTGATCTTACGTCAGCATGCAGGGTGCGATAACTCACATGCCGTTCGTCCGGGGCTAGTGAAAATCCGAAGGACTGTTGTCCAGTGGCGATACTGATTTTGACATACTTTGCAGAATAAGGGGGTTAATTGTGCATGGAAACTAGACATTTAAACATGTCAACATCCAAACAGCGAAACAAAGTTGGAAGTCAGTTTATTTGAGTTGAAAATCTGTGACCTTATTCCTATCTAATCTTCAAACACAACACAGAAGAAACTACCCACCTTTTTACAATATGATACTATTAACATCAGGCTCGTATGTTTCCTTGTCTCCGCGGAGGATCTCACACCTACTATGAGAGAAATCTCCCCTTAGACAAGGGAGGCGTGATATGTGATAGTCAAAAAAACATTCAACGAGGGAACCGAAAGTGGTAAGGAAAAGAAATATTTTCAGAAACCAGTCCAGATTCGTTTTATGAGAAGGATATGGGCAAGGACTGGGGGCTATCGTTAGGGAGGCCAGTTATGCCAAGGTAGTCGATAGCCCTCATGCCCTAGACAAGGGAGGCGTGATATGTGATAGTCAAAAAAATATTCAACGAGGGAACCGAAAGTGGTAAGGAAAAGTAATATTTTCAGACACCGTCAAGATTCGTTTCATGAGAAGGATATTGGCAAGGACTGGGGGCTATCGTTAGGGAGGCCAGTTATGTCAAGGTAGTCGATAGCCCTCATGCCCAGTTATGTCAAGGTAGTCGATAGCCCTTATGCCCAGTTATGTCAAGGTAGTCGACAGCCCTTATGCCCAGTTATGTCAAGGTAGTCGACAGCCCTCATGCCCAGTTATGTCAAGGTAGTCGATAACCCTTATGCCCAGTTATGTCAAGGTAGTCGATAGCCCTCATGCCCAGTTATGTCAAGGTAGTCGATAGCTCTTATGCCCAGTTATGTCAAGGTAGTCGATAGCTCTTATGCCCAGTTATGTCAAGGTAGTCGATAGCTCTTATGTCCAGTTATGTCAAGGTAGTCGATAGCTCTTATGCCCAGTTATGTCAAGGTAGTCGATAGTCCTTATGCCCAGTTATGTCAAGGTAGTCGATAGCTCTTATGCCCAGTTATGTCAAGGTAGTCGATAGTCCTTATGCCCAGTTATGTCAAGGTAGTCGATAGCTCTTATGCCCAGTTATGTCAAGGTAGTCGATAACCCTTATGCCCAGTTATGTCAAGGTAGTCGATAGCTCTTATGCCCAGTTATGTCAAGGTAGTCGATAGTCCTTATGCCCAAATATGTCAAGGTAGTCGATAGCCCTTATGCCCAGTTATGTCAAGGTAGTCGATAGCTCTTATGCCCAGTTATGTCAAGGTAGTCGATAGCTCTTATGCCCAGTTATGTCAAGGTAGTCGATAGCCCTTATGCCCAGTTATGTCAAGGTAGTCGATAGCCCTTTTGCCCAGTTATGTCAAGGTAGTCGATTGCCCTAATGCCCAGTTATGTCAAGGTAGTCGATAGCTCTTATGCCCAGTTATGTCAAGGTAGTCGATAGCCCTTATGCCCAGTTAGAAAGCAATAATATAATATTTCCAAGATCACATTTACATCGACTTTCACATGTACTTGTTGGGAACATCCGTTGATGGGGGAACACCACGCACACGTGCACACACTTGGAGACGATCCGTACCGGGTACCATACTGTTGCATTACTTCATGGAGGATGAAGAACACGTTGGATTATAGGATTAAAGTTTATTCTTCTCGGAAACAAAGAACAAAAGATGTGAAAAGCAAAGGAAGCCACAAGTGGCAGTCAAGATCTGAACGTTTGTGTCGTCGCCTGAGGCTAATAAGACATTTCAGGTTCATCACGTGCACCAGTGTCCAATGTGTTGATACTATTGTAAAATTTTGTTATGTAACTCAAAGAAAAAAGTTATTGTGACAAAAAACAAACAAAACATAATCGCTCATTTTCTTTACTGACTTACCTGGACTTACTTTTTTTTACTGACTTACATGAAGGTCTGCCATCTTCGCCTCATTGAGGCAACTAAACTTGAAGAAAAGGGGGGAATGACGGGGGAAGGACAGGGCGGAGCTCCTGCAGCGTTGTATGAGGTTGGGAAGAAGTCGTTTCATTTCAGCCCAGATATCTCGACAGTTACAGGGGATCTTGCAGGCCAAAGGTATCACATTAACATTTTCTGATACTGCTTCACAACTCCTGCAACATGTGACCTTCCCCGTGTTGTCTGCCGCATTGGAGACGTCGACGTCGACGTTCTGCGCCTGGAATGTCGGTTCGGCTTGTCGCCTAGCACGGATGCCGTGGGCGCTTAGACGTCGTCTAACTGTCTTCGTAGATACGCCTTTGTTGACAGGGATGGTACGGACTGTAAGAGTTGCTGTCTGTAACCTGTGTCAAAGAAGCGAGGTTCGAATCTATATGTCTTGGTGAGGGGTTGTCACGGGTAGGTGACCACTACGAGGACGGTGTTGTTATGTTGACAGGTGACATATGTTGTTCATTTACCGGAACACGTGTAGAGGGGTCCTGCGATGACAACTTAAGGTAGCCAGTTTAAGCATTCATGTGACTTTGGCTTTCATCTGTCATTATCATTTCAACTCTGCACTTGCGAAATATGCCAAGAGGAATGATATGGTACTATTGTATAGGTGTCATTTACTGAGAACATTTTGTGCAATTTCTCCCGAATATTGGTTATACTACTATAACATATGCACATCAGCGACATTAGGTCATATTTTTAATGGGTATTTTGTTCGTGAACATTTTCCGGTGTTGAAACAAAATAATAACAATTTTGCAAGTGAAAAACAACCTGGTTTTGTGTTTGAGCATAACTTAAGAAAATAGAAATTGTTACGCACAGAACTAAATTGCAAAATCAGTAATTGACCACACAAGATCGATGAATATTTAATAAATTCTATTTAAACAAAAAGGCAATACAGTAGATCAAATAAGTGACCGCAGCGATATGTAACAAGCCCAAACATTAATATGGGTGCACCCGCGAATGTCCAGAATATTGCCACTGTTGAATGTCCCCGAAGAGGCCCGTCTCCGTTCTTGAATCTTGAATTATTTACAGACCGCCGTCAAGATATTTCTAAAAGATGGTTTGGTCCTCGTTATAAGATCTGCAAATAAACAAGAGTCAAAAAGGAAAACCCAGACTGAACATTACATTACAAGATTCAGGTACATTCTCGATTCGATGGCTTTAATTGAAATAAAACTTGTTTTATATGTTTTGTTCTTTGTGATCATCGTGCTTTCAGGCCTCGATATTGGGAATCAGCTATGGGAGCTAGCCTTGAAACAAGAGAGGAGAGAGCTGTTGGTTCCAAGCGCTTATTCAAGCAATTGTCAGACACATTATTCAAAAATATCGATTCATATATAATAATGACATACAATGATAATAATGATAATAGTAATATCCTAACACAGATCCAATCTAAGTCTGGAAATAAAAGCAATGTGTTTTATATTGGAGAATCTGCGGCAAATGCAAATGCGGATTCTTTTACAATATTCAGGTACTTAAGGGGCTTTGCCGAGTTGCGTCCCGAGTATGGACCCGTATGGAGCTCGTAGCGCGAGGTCGTTCTAAACTCGGGGTAACTCGGGATACCTCGTACTGATCTACGAGTATTTTGGAAATGCTCAAAACACTCCGCCGCCAGCCAACTCCTAACAAACTCGTAACACACTCGTCCTACCCGTAGTACCCTCGTGGCGACCTCGTGGCGCTCGTACAAAACTCTTATGAGGATCGTCTGTAAAATTTATTTACGAGCCTCCATGTTAAATCATGTGACAAATTCCCGCTGAATTATATAGCAGCTCGTAACCACCTCGTACCAAAGTCGTAAAAAACTCGTACCAAAGTCGTACAGCTCTTATCGAGATCGTTGTGCTCGTATGCAACTCTTAATAGACTCCTATTTGACTCCTATTGGACTCCTATTGGTCTCCTATGGGGCTCGTAACGAACCCGTAGCGTACTCGTATGATACTCGTATATATGTAGTCTCTTCCCGAGTCCTAACCGAGTTAGGCTCGGGAGAGCTCGGCAACCATCAAAGTGTGAGGGCTGCTTTATTCATGATGATAAAACTTAAAAGTACAAAATGCGTTGTTGTTGCGTATTCTGTAAGCGTGTATTGGAAAGTAAATCTACTCATAGAACCTTTGATTGGTGGATGGAATAGAAATATCTGAAATAACTGAACTACTATGATTAGACCTATTATTTAGAACTAGCATGTACTTGTACATATCAGATTAAGCGTTATGGAACGGCAGTACTGATTCCTACTGAACACTCAAATTTCCCAGACAATAATAACCATGAAATTAGAAGTTCAGACATAAAATAAGACTGAATAATTTTTTAAATGCTTTTTACCATGACACAAGAGAGGAGAATGCTGTACATTCCTTGGGTATATTCAAGCAGGTGTCCCTCAGACCGAAACCCAAGGACTTACATACCTTACAGCTCTAGTCATATAATATTAACAGTTTCTCTGATGTTTTAATTCCCCTGTTATCTGCCCTGGGCTGTCAAAGTGGACTACACAAAGCAGGCTGTATGAATATATTCTCAGTATGGCCTAACAAGAATTAATTTCAATTACGGGTTTTCACACAAAATATTTAACAGCGCTTGACCATGAAGAAAGGCCAGTGTCAACCTTGCCCTCTGACTTTATCTATGATTACCTACTTAAACGTTCTCGTGAGTGAATGCGTTTGCTTAGGGACCAGTGCCCCCGACCTGCCAATACACGGGTTTCCTTTGTTAAGGTTAAATTGTGAAATTATATAAAGCATCAGGAAATATATGCACTGTAATATGTGTATTGGCCAGGTTAACATGGACCCAGCACCACCACCTGTCCTACATTAGATTGTCTTTAATGTCATCAATAATTATCAAGATGCCATCCAATATTGAGGAAACGGTTAATCCTTAATCTGCTACCGGGTCTCTTGTTTTGGCACCGAATGCTTCGTGAGCTTGTTGTCTCCCCTGTTCTATGAACTTGCTTTCTTCTTCTTCATTACTACCACTGGTCTTACGAGAATGCGAATGAATCTCTTGTTTCATTGTGTTGTGTTTGGTGAGTTTTGACAGCGCTAAACGAAACTCTTCCTCAGATATATTGCCATCAGCTAGTGCTGTTAAGATATTGTCCTCAACGCTTTTTAACTTCGCTTCATCCAACACATAAATACTATCATGTTTTAATGTTTTCTTTTGCATCTGGCGAGAAACAAATTGAAGAGCTATTTCTGCCAGTCCAGAGACTCCGGCTGCTACTTCCATGCCAAGTACGATAGGTGCAGCGATTATTGTTGATAACCAACCAACACCAGCTGCACCTAGCCCCATGCTAGTTGCTATAAGTGCAGTGTCAACTCCATCAAGAGCACTCGCAGAGCTGTGATTCTTTTAATTTAATCCAACTTGAGAATCAGGAGTGCAGGATATATATCCATAATAAATAATAATTATGTATATGAACAACTACTATATTACGTTTGTTTTGTAAGCCAATTTAGTGCTAGGCCTGGTAATAGAACGAACACCCCCAAGCAATACTTCAATACAAAGTGTAGAGCTTCTAGGTGTACTTTTCAAGTTATGGAATACACAATTGAATTCAGTGACAACAGGTGCCCTAAAGATAATGTCGTTCTTGCTTGTGTACACAATCATGTAGGTGTAAAGCATATAACTTGTCTTCAATACCGGATTTATCAAATTCTTCAGTGTCTCCAAGATCAGAAAGTACAAATGCATTACATTGTCTAAGGTGATGCTATCCAGGGCCTGCAGAATCAACCATTATTTCTGACATGAAGTGAAACGCTCTAATATCCTATTTGTACAGGCTATCCTATGTAATACAGAAACTTTGAGCTCTGTAATAATACCCTGCCTTAACCTCCTACACTGTAATGATGAGAAAGATTCTGTTCTACCACTATTGAGTATTTCATCTTTGTGACTGAAATGGCCCAAAGTAGAGTTGAAGGACTTTCACATTGAATATTATCTGTTGTACTAATCTGATTAAGATGGATGCACACTTCGTGACAGGGAACTACATTGGGTAATTTAACTCCACTCACTGTTGTGATGGGCATCACTTCTTTTCTTGTAATTCCACGTGAATTTGCTAAGTCCCTATAAGGTTTTGTAGAATGTTTCCACTGTTTAAAGCCAGTGTCCCGTTTGACTCATTTAATGTGATACTAGCTCTATATGTGTTAAAAATAGGAACATTGTGTGTGCATACATTATAATATCCAACAGATATAGCACGACATTCTTTATCTATTAATAACTTATTATTACCTCTCACAGTACTTATGTTGGCCCACGGTGGGTAAATAGATGGTAAATATCCTGCATTAGGAATACATAGTGTTTATTCCGATTACAGGATATTTACCACCCCAAACACGAGCGTGATAACCTCTTTATCATATAAAGTCATTCTTTAATTCTGTACTTGAAAATCGCTTTCCCCCTCTCACAAACACTACCGAAACATTGCGAGTTTTCCTGGAATGCGCGCATTAATATTTATTACATCACAGGGTAAGTGATGTGTCAGTCGGACAGTGACATTAGCCAATATAGTTCCAACTGCAATCTGTTTCTCATACAGTGACAAAGCAACATATATTCAAAACAACAATCGGCAATCCATTGGTCAGTCCGCTAGAATAATTGCCCTTTGTCAAAGGGAAGCTACTCTAACCCTAGTCTATGAGACGTTACGGCCACGTTCAGACGTTGTTGACAGTCGGCCTGTCCTGTCATAACGTTAAGAAGTCCAGGCAGATGTACACACAGCGTCAAAACGAAACAAGGTAACAATGCAAACATATTTCGGCCAAATCCAACTTTTTTAATTTGTGGAAAAGGTTTCAAGCTGCAGAGGTCTACAAGCACAGATATGGCTACTAATCACGCTTGGCTAGGCCTAGTGCCCTCGAAAATGGTTGACAAACAAAACATAAGAAATGTCTTAGCTGCGTCACAGTTAGACGCTGATTTTCATTATATTAGACTGTCTTATGATAATTATAACAATTATCCCAGTAGTTTATCCAGATTCACGATGGTTAATGCTGACTCGATCGCCGAATGACAAGGGCGACGCCGTGTTTGTTTGTAAACACTGAAAGTAGACCCTACTTGACCTTTAATATTTGCATCTCTATCCGCATATGACCTTATTGGATATCGTTTTTATCCGTTGGCTTTATCCTGCCGAGAACTTATCCATTATATGATAATATGTTATATCACAGAGCATTTAAATAGACTGTCTATGTGTTATTCCTGGGAGTGTAACATACATATTAAATACATAAAGACAATAAATTATATTTTCAATATGTCAAGCACTTATAATAGAATAGCCAAGTACAAGACTGGAATGTTTCATCCTGAAAGTAGATTAGACGCAACTGACCACACACCCACTTTGCTCTCTTGAGTAACGAGTGGAGAGATGATCATATGAACTTTAAGGGTGGTGTTGCTTTCACTGTCCAAAAGGTTGAGCAACCAAAAGATGCTGACAATGCTTCGATGAAACTCACTTTAAGTAAATCAGAAAGTTTTACATCTGCCTTGCATACAACGACTGAATGAGTCAATCAGAACCTATGTATGTGCTCTTGCTGGAGTTCAGCCACAACCAGTACACACATCAGTGGTGTAGGTACAGTGGTTGATGCACAAAACAGTTTATTGGGAACGTTGAGGATGTCATAGCGTCACCTGTTGATCTATCTTTGGCTATCAAGTGATGTCAAGAAGTTCTACAGTAGGCTGGTTCAAAAGTAGACTATGTTTTTAGAATGGGTATGTATATGTCACCAAATAACAAGATTGGTAGGTTATAATAATAAAATTGTAACTGCTGCCGATAAACAAACACTAGCCAACAGTTCAGATCTTGACACTGTCTTAATAACTCAACCAAGAGCGGTCAATCAGGAATAGTCAAACCACAGTCATCTAGCGTAATTCAACCAAAGACAGCAGTAACATCTCAACATATCGTTACTCAAAATCAACAACACATCGATAAGAAAACAATGCTTATAATAGGTGGAGTTGCAGCAGCTTTACACATGATTTGGAGATAGTCTTTAGCAACAAGCCCTGCAATTTCTACAGTCAATGCCCATAAGTTTTGAAGAAACCATATAGCAAATAAATTCAAGAGCTGGGATACAATAGATCCTAATATACCATGACTTATGACTTTATGACTTTAAATGCTTTTTTTATCCACTCTATTGCATCCTCCTTATCACTAGGCGGTGTTGGGGTTGAACTACCACCACCTGTACCGCCACCAATTAAAGCAGGAAACAAAGTTGATACAATAAACCACAATGTGGTTAAACTACTGATGATGGTTATCCCCTGTTCTCTGCTCATGGTATTCCTTTACTTTGAATAGTCACGACCAACAGGAGTAACATATGTTTTATCTTCTTTTAAGGCACCCTAATCAGCATTAACAGCTGTTTGTAAAAGTTCCTCATTAAGACATATTCCTCTCAGAAAGCTGGTTTCATTAGTCTCTCCTCCTTCAGCTGTTGTAATGTATGAGATTATCTCGATTATCTAGATTCATATAATCCATTTATATATTAAACATAAGAAAACATAATTTCAATACAAATCATGTCTTCACAATATGGGTGGGCGCAAGTTAAATCCAAATCGTAGACTGCAGTAACCATTGGCAGTTAAAGCTGTAACTATAATTAACTATCCAAGTACCATTAATCAGAATCAGACACTTCTGGTTTGCTTCCCCAATGTCAGTGCTTATGATGTGCTTGACTAGTTTTTACAATTTGTTTGACATCTACTGATGATAACTGGGAGCTTGTTTAGAATATAGGTCGTACAATTGTAAGGAAAATCATGATTAAAGTTAGTGGCAATGAGGTCTTGAGTATTGACGACAGTGATGTGATCTCTGGAGAACAGTAAAAGAACGTGAAAACTAACATTATCAAGGTACTGACACAAGCATTAATAGGAATCCAACAAGACTGCGTATGGGTGTTGGTGATCGTTGGTTATAGCTGATGCATTAGGTAACCGATTCTATATTCCACTTGAGTTTGAGTTACTGGAGAGCAACATGCCCTTCTACCAAGCATCCCTAGGCGAAAGGTTAGAATATGAACTCATTTGTAATGACAACTGAGTAATCAAAGCCATTGGTGACACAGAAGCTTGCAATTCCATTGACAATATCTCACTGGAGTACATTACAGTAACAGATCTCGAATTGGCATGATAAATTTGTGAACAGTACACTTGAAGTTTAGCCATGTTGTATGATCGTGTGCTTTGCCGTCGCAAGATCAACAAAATAATACGCTGTTGAACATCAATCTGAATGTACCTGCTTGATCCTTAAAGAATATTTAATGTTGTTTGAAGACCCTTCTGAACCATGGTCCAGATAATCCGAGGCAGTCTATAACCCCCAGATTACTAAAGCAGAAGTGACTATCGAGGATGTGCCTAATCAGCTATATAGCCAACATGCAAACCACAGATAATGATCAATTACACGTCAGTAGACGGAGAATAGAGAATGCTTGTGATGGAGTCACTATTCAGGTAACAAAGAAGACTGAAATGGCTGGTAAATTATACTTATATTTGTATGGGATTATGGATGCTCAACTTAATTCACAAGCAATCTCTTTATAATCTTTAACCCAAAGAACCTCATTGTGCTATCATCTGTGGTCAAATGGGTTGCTTTAATTCTCGATAATTTACAAGGCCATTCTTAATTTTTTTCACATATCATTAATCAATGCCCAACTATAAACGTTAATAAAACATACATCAAGAAGATGGATAATGAAGGATCCTCAGGTGATCCAGGTGAACGTTTGTAAGACTGTTTACGAGTGTGCCATGACAATTCAAAGGAGGACCAACACTTTTTATTATAGACGACTGCAGTGTGAGTAAAGAAATTACCAAAAAGGAAGATATGCTTTCTTATTTAGCATTTTCGGGTCAACATATCGAACACAGTGTTTGGGTACTTACTCACACAAAACACAACTCGGTCCTGCAAGATCTCAGAGAGCAGACACGATGGATTGCCCTCCTTCACTGCAAGGACAGATATTCATTTGAGGAATGACACTGTAGAAATGATGTTATTCGTACCAAGAATGCATGAGATCAAGTTTGAAAACTGTTAGCAGAAACTCAGCACCCTAAACTCATGTTTATACAATTGCTTAGCAAGTGTAGCAAATATTTAGCAACTGTTTAGAAAAATGTGGCAACTGATTAGCAAATTGAACACTTACATCCATTTGAATATACATTCGCTTTGCAAATGATTATAATATGTAGTGGCAAAATCTCATTCTTTTCAGCAGTTTATTATTCTAGTTTGTATTGGATATTTGATTATTTTTTAGACATCAATTAAAGAAAATAACAAAAGTTTATTTCATCAGGAAGATAGAATGTGATGAACTTCTTGAACTGTTCATCGATGGACACATCCTAGAAGAATCCACTACAGAACCTATAAACCTAAATGGATAAATCTATACAACAACATAGAAAAAGACTTGTGGCCTTGGCAGCTGGTGGGAAATGCACCCAATTCCACTGAAAACATTGATAATATGATATCTGACAAAGAAAGTAAGAAACTATACAGACAATATGAGTCTGGACCAGGAGCCACAATGACTATAACAATAGGCACAGCTGCTCTACAACTAGACACAGCTACAGCTGGTAGGGTTCTCTCTATTCAACAAAAAAATCAACCAAAGGTAGTTCGAGATCTCTGCGAAGATCTATTTGTCGGACTTGCAGTAAGCTGTGAGCTTTACAATAGATAAGGAATGTTCTTAGTGCCACTTACTGCTGCTATAACAACTGTCAGTTTAAACGAAAGTGCCCACCTAATTGAAGTGGAAACACCAGAAGTGGATGCAGAAACACCGGCAGTGGAGAGAGTGACTAACAACTCTAAAAATGTATTCAGGGCCTAAACAAGGAGCTGCAGCTAGATAGGCAAAACTACATGAAGCACTTGAACACAGTTCAAATACTGAACGGGTTTTAAACTCGTCCACATATGCACTACATGAGGTATAGCAGTGATATGGTTTCTTTCCAGTGGTGTAGAGAAAACTCCACAAGTACTGAACGCAACTCAAAAATTGAACACAGTTCAATTAGAGGCAAATACCCATGGTAAGCTATTGACCAATATTACTTCTCCGGTTACAGATGGTAAAATGTTGGTAAACGCAGCCTACCATTCAGCAATGAGAGAAATAGGTTGAGTAGAATTAATATTTAGATTTTGACAACCATTTATAGATTGGCTTTGCATATAATTATACAGCACATTAGTCAATGTCAAATTTAAAGAGCTGAAAGTTTTGGCAAGACAGTCTTGTGTTGATGATTATCAGCCACTTGTTGATAACAACAAACCAGCTTTCAACAATAGCCAACCAACAGAGCTAAGATTTCTGATGGTAAATATCTAAGAGGTTGGAAGATGGATATCAATTCCAACATGATTGCTAATAATGTTAAACCCATCATTTCAAGCAAAATTCATGAGTTACATGATTTGGAAAGTATAAAATATTAGCTGACAGTTAAAATTGCATTAAGTAAAAATAACACAGATGACAGTGTTGAATATACTGAACCTTTTTCCGAGAACAACCAAGAAGTAATAACTGAATCGAGTTCTTAAAGTTCATCATTAGATACATGTGAAGATACAATAAACTTTAGAAAAAAGGACTAAAAGAGGTTGAGCTTGGGCTGTGGATAGAAAAGATACATTATATTTAAATGTCGCAAAGTATGTGCCTTTGAAAGGTGGATCTTTTATAGGTTTACCCACATATCATAAAAAATAAGCCATAATTACCGTTAAGAATAATGATGACAACTGTTTAAGATGGTCATTAAGATCTGCCTTATTTCCTGTAGATAATGAAAAAAAACCACCAGATGGGCCTTCGAGCTATCCCAAAATTGATGGTCTCAGCTTTGAAAGTGTAGATGCATCTACACCAATCTCACAAATTATTAATGTAGAAAAGCAAAATAATTTAGCTTTATATGTTTTCAGACATTCTAGAGGAACTGTTGTACACGAGATAAGCTCTGTCCCAGAAAATATTTCAAGAATCAATATATTTCTGTTTGAAAAAGATGGTAGATATCATCATACATGGATAAAGAGTTTAAGCAGGCTGTTATATGATCCAACAAATCACAACGAAAAGAGATATTTCTGTGACAGATGTCTGCATGGATACTGTTCACAAGATCTTTTAAAAGCACATAAAGAAGACTGTAGAGGTGTCGGAGGGACTGCTATTTAGGACCAGTTTGCCAAAAGAGTATAAAATACATTCAACTGTGATCTTTTTTTGTGATCAAATGCCAGTACCATGCATAACTTACGCAGATTGAAACAACAGAACGCAGTACTGAATACAGTTATACATATGAAACTCGAGACCATAAAGCTTGGGGGTTTGGATATGTAGTTGTAAGGTATGATGAAAAACAAATGCTCTTGTGATTTACCTGATGCGGCAGAAAAGTTCCCAGAATCTTTACAAAATGAAGAGAGAATAATCAAGGAAAATGTATTCCATAAGAAATCCATGTGCATGATTGGGGATCCTATACAAAGGCAACAAGTTGTCATGTTTGTCATAAACCCTGAATGGGAATTCTGTCACAAAACAGCTATGTATAGAGGAGCTGCACATAGTGAGTGTAACTCAAACCTAAAACACATCCCCAAACAATACCCCGTTGTACTTTACTAACTCAGAAGATATGACTCTCATCATGCAAACTACCTCAAAGACTGCTGGTGGCTTACCATGTATTCCTGATAATATGGAAACATATATATCATTCTCTTTGACTAAAACTCATTATACAGACAAGGATGAGAAGGTGAGAACAAAACAAAGTAATGGACTTGGATTCATAAATAGCATACAGTTTCTGTTATCTTCTCTGGACAGTTTAGCAAATTCAAACAATCCTGATAACTTTGCTATAACAAATGAATATACTCATCAGTTAAGTCAATATTTGTTGCTGAGAAAGGGTATATATCCTTATGAATATATCAATGATTGGTCTAGATTTGATGAAACCAAATTACCATCCACTGAATCATTGTATAGTTACCGAACAGAATCTAAATTAACTGATGCTGATTATAAACATGCTCTTAATATGTGGGATAAATTAGGATATAGTAATTTAGGTGATTATCTTGATCTATATACTTAAACAGTGATGTACTTGTACTCACTGATATATTTGAGATATTTAGAAAGACCTGTTTAAATCAATATGGCGTGGATGAAGAATGGTACTATTCCAATCGTGGACTCTCGTGGGATGCAATATTGAAGAAGAACAGTGTGAATTAAACCTACTCACTGATTTTTATATGCACTTGATTATTGAGAAAGGATTAAGAGGTGGTATATGAATGATAGCAACATGATATTCTAAGACTAATAATAACTTGGTAGGGGAAAATGATTTGTGTAAACCTGCTACACACATATTATATCTCGACGCCAACAATTTTTACGGATGGGCTGTAAGTAAACCTTTTACCCACAGGTGGTTTTGAGTGGGTAGAAAATGTTGATGTGAATAATATTCCCAAACAATTCTGATAAAGGGGACACATACTAATAGTTGACTTAGAATACCCCACAGATTTACATAAACACAATAATAGTTATCTACTAGCTCCTGAAAGATTAATGGTTAATAGCGATTGGATGTTGGGATATCAACACAACTTGATGGAAAATACTAAGTTAGCTAATGTAGAAAAAAATCGTTCCAAATGGATAAGGCAAAATAACTTTCAAAGTGACTTTGAAAATAACCTATATAAGCTCATGAATAACTCAGTATTTGCTAAAACTATGGAGAATCTAAGGAAGAAAGTTGATGTTAATTTGGTCAGATCTCATGAATAAGAAAGACTAAGGAAACTAAAAGCTAGTCCAGCTTTTAACAGAAATAAGATATTTGATAATGACATAGTGGCATCACATCTGAGGAAGAGTAATATAAAATTCAACAGACCAGAATATGTTGGTATGAGTATTCTTGACTTGTCAAAAGACTTGATGTATGACTTTTATATGTTGAACTTCAGAAACAATATGATACTGATATAGATTCTTTGTTAATGGAAATACAAGCTAATGAGGCATATAAAGATATGGCAGAAGAATTGATATGTATGACACAAGCGATTACCCAAAGAAAACCCATTGCATAGCACAGTAAATAGTAAGTTATTAGGCAAGATGGAAGATGATGTGATGAAACTCCTATTGCTGAGTAGTTTGGATTAAGACCGAAGATCTGTCTATAAAGAAGTCTGATAATGATGAGAGTAGAGAAGTGATAAGCACAGAATATATGGATTAAGAATGAATAAGACATCAGTATCCCCCTTGGTAGACTAGGTCGGATCAACACTAGGATCTGATTAGCCTCGGCACAGGTGATTTTACAGAAAACATCGATATCATCAGGGAAGTTCATCTGTAAGTTGTATGTCATGACCGAGTCAAGTTGTTGTGTATAGGTCGTACACAAGAATCTCTTCCATTGACCTCAGATGCTGCCCAATGCGTATCATGCATGCACATTATCAAGCAACTACTAGTATCTGGAACCAAGCGCACGATCCTATTCCAAATCCTCCTCCACTGAATGAAATGGGATTGATGTACCTAGTTGACCAGGTGTGCCAAGGTTACTCTCTCTGTCGCCTGTCCCATCCATTTGTGAGATCATATCATGTAGATGTATCAGCAGACGTTGTAGCTGCAGGAAACTACGCCCTCCATGCATTGAATCATGCACGTATAGGAAATTTGGTGACAACTGTCGAAATACCAAAGACGATGACGACGGCGACGAATAAGTACATGCTTATCTATCAAGGTACAAAGACTAGTCTTGTACATCAATTTATTGTGACATCATGTTTTGTTAACAGTTAAGTTACTGCTCCCATACCGTCGCGTCCAGGATCTACATTAAATTACTAAGGCCATTTTAAGGGCCCACCATGCATTAGCTTCTTAAGTTGAATCTTTTGAGGTTAATGGTTTAGCCTCTTTTTATCAACCTGCTACATCTACTACAGTTAAAGCATATATATACGTATTGCTTCTAACCCCATAATGTGGAATAAACAAGAGGTCAGCCCGATAAACTTCATAAGTTATGGAAACGTTTTCTTTGGTATATATCGTTGGGCTGGCAAGTGTATTTGCCATATTGCTTGTTTCTTTAACTAATCCGTAGCAACATCTTTAGATACCTTAGCTGCTGTAGTTAATTCGTGTATTGTTGCTCTAGCTTTCCAATATCCTCGCGGGCTATAGTAAATTTTATCCATTATCAATTAAGATTGATGTTTCGTTAATACAACGAAATAAGTTCATAGAGACAAAAGGCCGCCAAGCATTCCGTGCCAAAACTAGTGAACTGGTAGGAGATTAAGAATAAAGTGTTTCCTCGATATAGGATGGCATCTTGATAAATATTAATATTGATGCCATACATGCAAATTCAATGATTGTCATCACATCCCTGATAAAACTTAAAGACCTCCATGAAAGCATTTTCTGGGTGTGGGCCTGCTCCAGCGGGGGTGGCGTCGTACCCCCAGTGCCTTTACTGCTCAGGTTGTTTTACATTAACACGGACACACCCACCACCAGCGCGCTAGCTGTCCTATAGCCAAAACGATGTGCAACAAAATGGACTCGGAATATTAGCTTCTTGAGAACGTTACTCGATGTTTTATTCCGTAGGGCATAGCATCGTTGCATGGAGCTTGATATAAAGAAGTTCCTGTTAGATGACATCCTCCGCATGTTTCATAGGATCGTGGTAACAAGTTTATCGGATAACATCCTCCTTATATGAAAGTTTGGTTTCTGTCTAGTTAATACATCCCATCACCACACAGGAGTTGCTCGGGTATGTACACGGTAAGCTCCATGATGACACTTGACGTCTTCTCGCTGTGAGGAGTTTGCCCGATTGGAACATGAGGTGCAGCCGAGAAGTGGAAATGCAGAACTCAAACACTTAAAATAGCGGTAGTTTCGTTGACCTTCAAGTTCACCATGCATTTCGAGAAGACTGTAAGGAAAATCAGCGATCCGTATTTTGAAGTAAACTGTAGTCTGATCTACTCGAGTTCAACTGTTACTAAATGAAAACGCACATGAAGCCAATCCCGACGGAGCGCTTCAGTTTAACGATAATTGTTTTCATCGAAAACGAAATTACCTGTCATTTGGGAGAGTCAGTGCTCCGGAGTGAGTGTGCTATTTATAACACATGTGAAAACCCAAGGTTTTTCCAAATAATTAGCAGTTAAATAAACCTACATGCATAACTCACGCTACGTGTTCCATTCAATCGCAGCAGGAGGTAGCGTGGACGTACACAGACACATTGTTGGGCGCCGTTGTCACTTGTCAGAGTTCACGAATAGATTCAGTTGGAGTAACACTTAGTCAAAGAAAACATTTTTTTTAAATAATGTAATTAACTTTTTCCAAAAGAGCCTTTCCTCTTCTGCTGTTTTCATGAGGAATCAAGGAAACTCGTCTTGGTTAGTTTAGCGCAGGTACTAACTAACATGCAGGCTTTGGGTTGAGAATTAGACAAGGGACATGGCGAACAAATCAGAGGGTGAACTGTTTACTTCTTGTTCTCAGCTGATAACTTGATTCTTGTCATCATTTATAAGAGTTAGATCGGTAATAATGACATCCCGATGACGGGTGAACGGATGGATAGGAATAATAAGACCGTATCAACAAATCGCTAAATACACAATCTGAGCCAGTGCAGAAGGAATTGCCACACCAAACTGTGTAGAAAGATGCTTTAAATGTAGAATAGCCCAGTGATACGCCTGTATATGGAATACATATGTAAAACAGCACACCACTGGGGAGCAGTAGCTGTAATGGGGTCCTACATGTAACCTTGCTATAAGTATTGGGTCACTGGGGATCTATATGCATGCTGACGCAAGGTGCTTGGGACATACATGAACCACACGTCAGGGCATTCTTAGGCTCAGGGATCTAAATGTGTTAGAGAATAAGTTACAGAGTTCTATATGAGTCACATAGCAAGGTAAAGGGTTCTACATGTGTCAGGTAGCAAGATACGGGGTGCTACATGTGTCAGATAGCAAGATACGGGGTTCTACATGTGTCAGATAGCAAGGTAAAGGGGTTCTACAGGTATCATTCTACATGTGTCGAACAGCAAGATACGGAGTTCTACATGTGTTAGACAGCAAGGTACGGGGATCTACATGTGTCACATAGCAAGGTACGGGTATCTACATGTGTCAGACAGTAAGGTACGGGGATCTACATGTGTGAGACAGCAAGGTACGGGGATCTACATGTGTCAGACAGCAACGTACGGGTATCTACGTGTGTCAGAGAGCAAGGTACGGGTATCTACATGTGTCAGACAGCAAGGTACGGGTACCTACGTGTGTCAGACAGCAAGGTACGGGTATCTTCATGTGTCACATAGCAAGGTACGGAGTTCTACATGTGTCAGACAGTAAGGTACGGGGATCTACATGTGTCAGACAGCAAAGTACGGGGATCTACATGTGTCAGACAGCAACGTACGGGTATCTACGTGTGTCAGACAGCAAGGTACGGGTATCTACATGTGTCAGACAGCAAGGTACGGGTATCTATGTGTGTCAGACAGCAAGGTACGGGTATCTACGTGAGTCAGACAGCAAGGTACTGGTATCTACATGTGTCAGACAGCAAGGTACGTGTATTTGTGTGTGTCAGACAGCAACGTACGGTTATCTACATGTGTGAGACAGCTAGGTACTGGGATCTACATGTGTCAGACAACAACGTACGGGTATCTACATGTGTCAGACAGCTAGGTACGGGAATCTACGTGTGTCAGACAGCAACGTACGGGTATCTACATGTGTCAGACAGCAAGGTACGGGAATCTACGTGTTTCAGAGAGCAACGTACGGGGATCTACATGTGACAGACAGCACTGTACGGGTATCTACATGTGTCAGACAGTAAGATACGGGGATCTACATGTGTCGTTCTACATGTGTCAGACAGCAAGGTACGGGGATCTACATGTGTCACATAGCAGTGCACAGGTTTCTACATATGTCAGACAGCAAGGTACGGGGATCTACATGTGTCAGACCGGAAGGTACGGGGATCTACATGTGTCACATACCAGTGCACAGGTTTCTACATATGTCAGACAGCAAGGTACGGGGATCTTCATGTGTCAGACAGGAAGGTACGGGGATCTACATGTGTCAGACAGGAAGGTACGGGGATCTACATGTGTCACATAGCAGTGCACATGTTTCTACATATGTCAGACAGCAAGGTACGGGGATCTACATGTGTCAGACAGCAAGCTACGGGGATCTACATGTGTCACATAGCAGTGCACAGGTTTCTACATATGTCAGACAGCAAGGTACGGGGATCTACATGTGTCAGACAGGAAGGTACGGGGATCTACATGTGTGAGACAGTAAGGTACGGGTATCTACATGTGTCAGACAGAAACGTACGGGGATCTACAGTTGTGAGACAGTAAGGTACGGGGATCTACATGTGTCAGACAGCAAGGTACGGGAATCTACATGTGTGAGACAGTAAGGTACGGGGATCTACATGTGTCAGACAGAAACGTACGGGTATCTACATGTGTCAGACAGAAACGTACGGGTATCTACATGTGTCAGACAAGAAGGTACGGGGATCTACATGTGTCAGACAGCAAGGTACGGGGATCTACATGTGTCAGACAGCAAGGTACGGGGTTCTACATGTGTCAGACAGCAAGGTACGGGTATCTACATGTGTCAGAGAGCAACGTACGGGTATCTACATGTGTCAGACAGCAAGGTACGGGTATCTACGTGTATCAGACGACAAGGTACGGGTATCTACATGTGTCCAACAGCAAGATACGGAGTTCTACATGTGTTAGACAGCAAGGTACGGGGTTCTACGTGTGTCAGAGAGCAAGGTACGTGTATCTACATGTGTCAGACAGCAAGGTACGGGTATCTACGTGTGTCAGACAGCAAGGTCCGGGTATCTACATGTGTCCAACAGCAAGATACGGAGTTCTACATGTGTTAGACAGCAAGGTACGGGGATCTACATGTGTCACATAGCAAGGTACGGGTATCTACATGTGTCAGACAGTAAGGCACGGGGTTCTACATGTGTCAGACTGCAAAGTACGGGATCTACATGTGTCAGAGAGCAAGGTACGGGTATCTACGTGTGTCAGACAGCAAGGTACGGGTATCTACATGATACAGACAGCTAGGTACGGGTATCTATGTGTGTCAGACAGCAAGGTACGGGTATCTACGTGAGTCAGACAGCAAGGTACTGGTATCTACATGTGTCAGACAGGAAGGTCCGTGTATTTGTGTGTGTCAGAGAGCAAGGTACGGGTATCTACATGTGTCAGAGAGCAACGTACGGTTATCTACATGTGTGAGACAGCTAGGTACGGGGATCTACGTGTGTCAGACAGCAACGTACGGGTATCTACATGTGTCAGACAGCTAGGTACGTATATTTGTGTGTGTCAGACAGCAAGGTACGGGGATCTACATGTGTTACAGCAACGTACGGGTATCTACATGTGACAGGTAGGAAGGTACGTACATTTGTGTGTGTCAGACAGCAAGGTACGGGGATCTACATATGTCAGACAGCAAGGAACGGGTGTCTACATGTGCCAGACAGCAACGTACGGGTATCTACATGTGTCAGACAGCAAAGTACGGGTATCTACGTGTGTCAGACAGGAAAGTACGTGTATCTACATGTGTCAGACAGCAACGTACGGGGATCTACATGTGTCAGACAGCACTGTACGGGTTGCTACATGTGTCAGACAGTAAGATACGGGTATCTACATGTGTCGTTCTACATGTGTCAGACAGCAAGGTGCGGGTATCTACATGTGTCAGACAGCAAGGTACGGGTATCAACATGTGTCAGACAGCAACGCACGGGTATCTACATGTGTCAGACGGTAAGATACGGGAATCTATATGTGTTGTTCTACATGTGTCAGACATCAAGGTGCGGGGATCTACATGTGTCAGACAGCACTGTACGGGTATCTACATGTGTCAGACAGTAAGATACGGGGATCTACATGTGTTGTTCTACATGTGTCAGACATCAAGGTACGGGGTTCTACGTGTGTCAGACAGTAAGATACGGGGATCTACATGTGTTGTTCTACATGTGTCAGACATCAAGGTGCGGGGATCTACATGTGTCAGACAGCACTGTACGGGTATCTACATGTGTCAGACATCAAGGTACGGGGTTCTACGTGTGTCAGACAGTAAGATACGGCGATCTACATGTGTTTTTCTACATGTGTCAGACAGCAACGTACGGGGTTCTACATATGTCAGACAGTAAGGTACGGGAATCTACATGTGTTAGACAGGAAGGTACGGGGTTCTACGTGTGTCAGACAGTAAGGTACTGGGATCTACATGTGTGAGACAGAAAGTTACGGGTATCTACGTGTGTCAGACAGTAAGGTACGGGGATCTACATGTGTCAGACAGCAACGTACGGGTATCTACATATGTCAGACAGTAAGGTACGTGTATCTACATGTGTCAGAGAGCAAGGTACGGGTATCTACGTGTGTCAGACAGCAAGGTACGGGTATCTACATGATACAGACAGCTAGGTACGGGTATCTATGTGTGTCAGACAGCAAGGTACGGGTATCTACGTGAGTCAGACAGCAAGGTACTGGTATCTACATGTGTCAGACAGGAAGGTCCGTGTATTTGTGTGTGTCAGAGAGCAAGGTACGGGTATCTACATGTGTCAGAGAGCAACGTACGGTTATCTACATGTGTGAGACAGCTAGGTACGGGGATCTACGTGTGTCAGACAGCAACGTACGGGTATCTACATGTGTCAGACAGCTAGGTACGTATATTTGTGTGTGTCAGACAGCAAGGTACGGGGATCTACATGTGTTACAGCAACGTACGGGTATCTACATGTGACAGGTAGGAAGGTACGTACATTTGTGTGTGTCAGACAGCAAGGTACGGGGATCTACATATGTCAGACAGCAAGGAACGGGTGTCTACATGTGCCAGACAGCAACGTACGGGTATCTACATGTGTCAGACAGCAAAGTACGGGTATCTACGTGTGTCAGACAGGAAAGTACGTGTATCTACATGTGTCAGACAGCAACGTACGGGGATCTACATGTGTCAGACAGCACTGTACGGGTTGCTACATGTGTCAGACAGTAAGATACGGGTATCTACATGTGTCGTTCTACATGTGTCAGACAGCAAGGTGCGGGTATCTACATGTGTCAGACAGCAAGGTACGGGTATCAACATGTGTCAGACAGCAACGCACGGGTATCTACATGTGTCAGACGGTAAGATACGGGAATCTATATGTGTTGTTCTACATGTGTCAGACATCAAGGTGCGGGGATCTACATGTGTCAGACAGCACTGTACGGGTATCTACATGTGTCAGACATCAAGGTACGGGGTTCTACGTGTGTCAGACAGTAAGATACGGCGATCTACATGTGTTGTTCTACATGTGTCAGACAGCAACGTACGGGGTTCTACATATGTCAGACAGTAAGGTACGGGAATCTACATGTGTTAGACAGGAAGGTACGGGGTTCTACGTGTGTCAGACAGTAAGGTACTGGGATCTACATGTGTGAGACAGAAAGTTACGGGTATCTACGTGTGTCAGACAGTAAGGTACGGGGATCTACATGTGTCAGACAGCAAGGTACGGGTATCTACATATGTCAGACAGTAAGGTACGTGTATCTACATGTGTCAGACAGCAACGTACGGGGATCTACATGTGTCAGACAGTAAGGTACGGGGATCTACATGTGTCAGACAGCAACGTACGGGGATCTACATGTGTCAGACAGTAAGGTACGGGGATCTACATGTGTCAGACAGCAACGTACGGGATCTACGTGTGTCAGACAGCAACGTACGGGTATCTACATGTGTCAGACAGCAAGGTACGGGTATCGACGAGAGTCAGACAGCAAGGTTCGGGTATCTATATGTGTCAGACAAGAAGGTACGGGGATCTACATGTGTCAGACAAGAAGGTACGGGGATCTACATGTGTCAGACAGCAACGTACGGGGATCTACATGTGTCAGACAGTAAGGTACGGGGATCTACATGTGTCAGACAGCAACGTACGGGCTTTCTACATGTGTCAGACAGCAAGGTACGTACATTTGTGTGTGTCAGACAGCAAGGTACGGGGATCTACATGTGTCAGTCAGCAAGGAACGGGGATCTACATGTGCCAAACAGCAACGTACGGGGACCTACATGTGTCACAAATTAGGATACGGAGTTCTACATGTGTAAGACAGAAAGGTACGGGGATGTACTTGTGTCAGACAGCAACGTACGGGGTTCTACATGTGTGAGACAGCAACGTACGGGTATCTACATGTGTCAGACAGCAAGGTTCGGGGATCTACCTGTTTCATACTGCAACGTACGGGGACCTACATGTGTAAGACAGCGAGGTACGGGTATCTACATGTGTCAGACAGCAAGGTACGGGGATCTATATGTGTCAGACAGCAAGGAACGGGTATATACATGTGTCAGACAGCAAGGTACGGGTATTAACATGTGTCAGACAGCAACGTACGGGGATCTACATGTTTCAGACAGCAACGCACGGGTATCTACATGTGTCAGACAGGAACGTACGGGGATCTACATGTGTCGTTCTACATGTGTCAGACAGGAAGGTACGAGTATCTACATGTGTCAGACAGGAAGGTACGGGGATCTTCATGTGTCAGACAGCAAGGTACGGGGATCTACATGTGTCGTTCTACATGTGTCAGACAAGAAGGTACGGGTATCTACATGTGTCAGACATCAAGGTACGGGGATCTTCCTGTAGGAGACAGCAAGGTACGGGTATCTACATGTGCCATATAGCAACGTACTGAGATCTACATGTGTCGTTCTACATGTGTCAGACAGCAAGGTACGGGGATCTACATGTGTCAGACAGCAAGGAACGGGGATCTACATGTGCCAAACAGCAACGTACGGGGATCTACATGTATCACAAATTAGGATACGGAGTTCTACATGTGTAAGACAGAAAGGTACGGGGATCTACTTGTGTCAGACAGCAACGTACGGGGATCTACATGTGTGAGACAGCAACGTACGGGTATCTACATGTGTCAGACAGCAAGGTAAGGAGACCTACCTTTGTCAGACAGTAACGCACGGGGATCTACATGTGTCAGACATGAACGTACGGGTATCTACATGTGTCAGACAGCAACGTACGGGTATCGGCGTGTGTCAGACAGGAAGGTACGGGTATCTACCTGTGTCAGACAGCAAGGTACGGGGATCTACATGTGCCAGACAGCATGGTACGGGGATCATGTGTCCGACAGCAAGGTACGGGGTTCTACATGTGTAAGAAAGCAAGGTACGGGTATCTACATGTGTCAGACAGGAACCTACGGGTATCTACATGTGTTAAACAGCAACATACGGGTATCTACATGTGTCAGAGAGTAAGATACGAAGATCTACATGTGTCGTTCTACATGTGTCAGACAGCAAGGTGCGGGGATCTACATGTGTCAGACAGCAAGGTACGGGTATCTACATGTGTCAGACAGCAATGTACGGGTATAAACAAGTGTCAGATAACAAGGTACGGGTATTTATATGTACCAAGCAGAAAGGTACGGGGATCTACATGTGTCAGACAGCAAGTTATGGCTATCTACTTGTGTCAGATAGCAAGGTACTGGGATCTTCATGTGTCAGACAGCATGTTACGGGGATCTACGTTTCTAAGACAGCAGGGTACGGGTATCTACATGTGTCGTTCTACATGTGTCAGACAGTAAGATACGAGGATCTACATGTGTCGTTCTACATGAGTCAGGCAGCAAGGTGCGGGTATCTACATGTGTCAGACAGCAAGGTACGGGTATCAACATGTGTCAGACAGCAACGCACGGGGATCTACATGTGTCAGACAGCATTGTACGGGTATCTACATGTGTCAGACATTAAGATACGGGAATCTACATGTGTTGTTCTACATGCGTACGACATCAAGGCGCGGGGATCTACATGTGTCTGACAGCACTGTACGGGTATCTACATGTGTCAGAGAGTAAGATACGGGGATCTACATGTGTTGTTCTACATGTGTTAGACAGCAAGGTACGGGTATCTACGTGAGTCAGACAGCAAGGTACGGGGATCTACATGTGATAGACAGTAAGCCACGGGGATCTACATGTGTCAGACAGTAAGGTACGGGGATCTACATGTGTCAGACAGCAACGTACGGGGATCTACATGTGTCAGACAGCAAGGTACGTACATTTGTGTGTGTCAGACAGCAAGGTACGGGGATCTACATGTGTCACAAATTAGGATACGGAGTTCTACATGGGTAAGACAGAAAGGTACGGGGATCTACTTGTGTCAGACAGCAACGTACGGGGTTCTACATGTGTGAGACAGCAACGTACGGGTATCTGCATGTGTCAGAAAGCAAGGTTCGGGGATATACCTGTTTCATACTGCAACGTACGAGGATCTACATGTGTCGTTCTACATGAGTCAGGCAGCAAGGTACGGGTATCAACATGTGTCAGACAGCAAGGTACGGGTATCTACATGTGTCAGACAGCAAGGTACGGGTATCTACATGTGTCAGACAGGAAGGTACGGGTATCTACATGTGTCAGACAGCACTGTACGGGTATCTACATGTGTCAGACAGCAAGATACGGGTATCAACATGTGTCAGACAGCAACGTACGGGTATCAACATGTGTCAGACAGCAAGATACGGGAATCTATATGTGTTGTTCTACATGTGTCAGACATCAAGGTGCGGGGATCTTCATGTGTCAGACAGCACTGTCCGGGTATCTACATGTGTCAGACAGTAAGATACGGGGATCTACATGTGTTGTTCTACATGTGTCAGACATCAAGGTACGGGGTTCTACGTGTGTCAGACAGTAAGATACGGGGATCTACATGTGTTGTTCTACATGTGTCAGACATCAAGGTGCGGGGATCTACATGTGTCAGACAGCACTGTACGGGTATCTACATGTGTCAGACATCAAGGTACGGGGTTCTACGTGTGTCAGACAGTAAGATACGGCGATCTACATGTGTTGTTCTACATGTGTCAGACAGCAACGTACGGGGTTCTACATATGTCAGACAGTAAGGTACGGGAATCTACATGTGTTAGACAGGAAGGTACAGGGTTCTACGTGTGTCAGACAGTAAGGTACTGGGATCTACATGTGTGAGACAGAAAGTTACGGGTATCTACGTGTGTCAGACAGTACGGTACGGGGATCTACATGTGTCAGACAGCAACGTACGGGTATCTACATATGTCAGACAGTAAGGTACGTGTATCTACATGTGTCAGACAGCAACGTACGGGGATCTACATGTGTCAGACAGCAACGTACGGGATCTACGTGTGTCAGACAGCAACGTACGGGTATGTACATGTGTCAGACAGCAAGGTACGGGTATCGACGAGAGTCAGACCGCAAGGTACGGGTATCTATATGTGTCAGACAAGAAGGTACGGGGATCTACATGTGTCAGACAAGAAGGTACGGGGATCTACATGTGTCAGACAGCAACGTACGGGGATCTACATGTGTCAGACAGTAAGGTACGGGGATCTACATGTGTCAGACAGCAACGTACGGGTATCTACATGTGTCAGACAGCAAGGTACGTACATTTGTGTGTGTCAGACAAGAAGGTACGGGGATCTACATGTGTCAGACAGCAAGGAACGGGGATCTACATGTGCACAAACAGCAACGTACGGGGATCTACATGTGTCACAAATTAGGATACGGAGTTCTACATGGGTAAGACAGAAAGGTACGGGGATCTACTTGTGTCAGACAGCAACGTACGGGGTTCTACATGTGTGAGACAGCAACGTACGGGTATCTGCATGTGTCAGAAAGCAAGGTTCGGGGATCTACCTGTTTCATACTGCAACGTACGGGGACCTACATGTGTAAGACAGCGAGGTACGGGTATCTACATGTGTCAGACAGCAAGGTACGGGGATCTATATGTGTCAGACAGCAAGGAACGGGTATCTACATGTGTCAGACAGGAAGGTACGGGTATTAACATGTGTCAGACAGCAACGTACGGGGATCTACATGTTTCAGACAGCAACGCACGGGTATCTACATGTGTCAGACAGGAACGTACGGGGATCTACATGTGTCGTTCTACATGTGTCAGACAGGAAGGTACGGGTATCTACATGTGTCAGACAGGAAGGTACGGGGATCTTCATGTGTCAGACAGCAAGGTACGGGGATCTACATGTGTCGTTCTACATGTGTCGTTCTACATGTGTCAGACAAGAAGGTACGGGTATCTACATGTGTCAGACATCAAGGTACGGGGATCTTCCTGTAGGAGACAGCAAGGTACGGGTATCTACATGTGCCATATAGCAACGTACTGAGATCTACATGTGTCGTTCTACATGTGTCAGACAGCAAGGTACGGGGATCTACATGTGTCAGACAGCAAGGTACGGGTATCTACATGTGTTAGACAGCAACGAACAGGTATCTACATGTGTTATACAGCAAGGTACGGAGATCTACATGTGTCGTTCTACATGTGTCAGACAGGAAGGTACGGGTATCTACATGTGTCAGACAGCAAGGTACGGGTATCTACATGTGTTAGACAGCAACGAACAGGTATCTACATGTGTTATACAGGAAGGTACGGAGATCTACATGTGTCGTTCTACATGTGTCAGACAGGAAGGTACGGGTATCTACATGTGTCAGACAGCAAGGTACGGGGATCTGCCTGTGTGAGATAGCAATGTACGGTGATCTAAATGTGTCAGACAGCAAGGTACGGGGATCTGCCTGTGTCAGATAGCAAGGTACGGGTATCTACATGTGTCAGACAGCAAGGTACGGGTATATACATGTGTTAGACAGCAAGGATCGGGGATCTACATCTGTCGTTCTACCTGTGTCAGACAGCAAGGTACGGGGTTCTACATGTGTCGTTCTACGTGTGTCAGACAGCAACGTACGGGTATGTACATGTGTCGTTGTACCTGTGTCAGACAGCAAGGTCCGGGGATCTACATGTGTCGTTCTACGTGTGTCAGACAGCAACGTACGGTTATATACATGTGTGTCAAAGCAAGGTACGGGGATCTACATGTGTGTCAAAGCAAGGTACGGGGATCTACATGTGTGTCAAAGCAAGGTACGGGGATCTACATGTGTGTCAAAGCAAGGTACGGGGATCTACATGTGTCAGAGAGCAAGGAACGGAGATCTACATATGTCGTGCTACCTGTGTCAGACAGCAACGTACGGGTATCTACATGTGTGAGATAGCAAGGTTCGGGATCTACCTGTGTCATACAGCAACGTACGGGGATCTACACGTGTAAGAGAGCGAGGTACGGGGATCTTCACGTGTCAGACAGGAAGGGGTGTACAAGATACATGGGGTGTACAAGGTGTACAAGGTAGAAGGTGTGTACAAGTCACAAGGGGTGTACAAGGTACAAGGGGTGTACAAGGTACAAAGGGTGTACAAGGTAGAAGGTGTGTACAAGTCACAAGGTGTGTACAAGGTAGAAGGGGTGTACAAGGTACAAGAGGTGTACAAGTCACAAGGGGTGTACAAGATACAAGGGGTGTACAAGGTACAAGGGGTGTACAAGGTACAAGGGGTGTACAAGGTACAAGGGGTGTACAAGGTACATGGGGTGCACAAGTCACAAGGGGTGTACAAGTCACAAGGGTTGTACAAGGTACAAGGGGTGTACAAGGTACAAGGTGCACAAGGAAGAAGGGGTGTACAAGTCACAAGGGGTGTACAAGTCACAAGGGGTGTACAAGGTACAAGGGGTGTACAAGGTACAAGGGATGTACACGGTACAAGGGGTGTAGAAGGTACAATGGTTGTACACGGTACAAGGGTTGTACAAGATACTTTGGTTGTATAAGGTACAAGGGGTGTACAAGGTACAAGGGGTGTACAAGGTACAAGGTGCACAAGGAAGAAGGGGTGTAGAAGTCACAAGGGGTGTACAAGTCACAAGGGATGTACACGGTACAAGGGGTGTACAAGGTACAAGGGGTGTACAAGGTACAAGGTGTACAAGGAAGAAGGGGTGTACAAGATATATCGGATGTACAAGGTACAAAGGGTGTACAAGTCACAAGGGGTGTACAAGGTACAAGGGGTGTGGAAGGTACAATGGTTGTACACGGTACAAGGGTTGTACAAGATATTTTGGTTGTACAAGATACAAGGGGTGTACAAGGTACAAGGATGTACAAGATAGAACGGGTTTACAAGTCACAAGGGGTGTACACGGAAAAAGGGGTGTACAAGATACAAGGGTTGTACACGCGAGAAGAGGTGTACAAGGTACAAGGGGTGTACACGTTACAAGGGGTTTACAAGGTACAAGGGGTGTACACGTTACAAGGGGTTTACAAGGTACAAGGGGTGTACACGTTAGAAGGGGTGTACAAGATACAAGGGGTTTACAAGTCACAAGGGGTGTAAAAGATAAACGGGGTGTACAAGGTACAAGGTGTACAAGATACAAGGGATGTACAAGATACAAGGTGTTTACAAGGGAAAAGGGGAGTACAAGGTACAAGGTGTACAAGATACATGGATTGTACAAGATACAAGGTGTGTACAAGATACATGGGGTGTACAAGGTACAAGGGATGTACAAGATCCATGGATTATACAAGGTATAAGGGGTGTACAAGTCACAAAGGGTGTACAAGATACATGGGGTGTACAAAGTACAAGGGGTGTACAATGTACAAGGGTTGTACACTGTACAAGGGATGTACAAGGTACAAGGGGTGTACAAGGTACATGGGGTGTACAAGGTACATGGGGTGCACAAGTCACAAAGGGTGTACACGGTACAAGGGGTGTACAAGATACATGGGCTGTACAGGATACATGGGGTGTACAAGGCACAAGGGGTGTACAAGGTACAAGGGGTGTAAGGGAAAAGGGGTGTACAAGGGACAAGGGGTGTACAACATACAAGGGGTTTACAAGGCACAATGGATGTACAAGATACATGGGGTGTACAAGATACATGGGGTGTACAAGGTACAATGGTTGTACACGGTACAAGGGTTGTAGAAGATACTTTGGTCGTAAAAGGTACAAGGGGTGTACAAGGTACTTTGGTTGTACAAGGTAAAAGGGTTGTACGAGATACTTTGGTTGTACAAGGTACAAGGGGTGTACAAGATACTCTGTTTGTACAAGGTACAAGGGTTGTAGAAGATACTTTGGGTGTACACGCTACAAGGGGTGTACAAGATACAAGGATGTACAAGATGCAAGGGGTTTACAAGTCACAAGGGGAGTACAATATACAAGGGGTGTACACGGTACAAGGGTTGTACACGGGAGAAGGTGTGTACAAGGTACAAGGGTTGTACACGGTACAAGGGGTGTATAAGATACAAGGGGTTTACAAGTCACAAGGGGTGTACAAGATACATGGGGTGTACAAGGCACAAGGGTTGTACAAGGTACAGGGGGTGTACAAGATACAAGGGGTTTACTAGTCCCAAGGGGTGTAGAAGGTACGAGGGGTGTACAAAATACAAGGGGTGTACACGGCAGAAGGGGTGTACAAGGCAGAAGGGGTGTTCAAGATACAAGGGGTGTAAGGGAAAAGGGGTGTACAAGGGACAAGGGGTGTACAACATACAAGGGGTTTACAAGGAACAAGGGATGTACAAGATACATGGGGTGTACAAGATACATGGGGTGTAAAGGTACAAGGGGTTTACAAGGTACTAGGAATGTACAAGGTACAATGGTTGTACACGGTACAAGGGTTGTAGAAGATACTTTGGTTGTACAAGGTACAAGGGGTGTACAGGGTACTTTGGTTGTACAAGGTAAAAGGGTTGTACGAGATACTTTGGTTGTACAAGGTACAAGGGGTGTACAAGATACTTTGGGTGTACACGGTACAAGGGGTGTACAAGGTACAAGGGGTGTACACGGTACAAGGGATGTACAAGATACAAGGGGTTTACAAGTCACAAGTGGTGTATAAGATATATGGGGTGTAAAAGGTACAAGGGGTGTACAAGGCACAGGGGATGTACAAGATACAATGGGTTTACAAGTCACAAGGGGTGTACATGATACCAGGGGCGTACAAGATACAAGGGGTTTACAAGTCACAAGGGGTGTACAAAACACAAGGGGTGTACACGGTAAAAGGGGTGTACAAGTCACAAGGTGTGTACAAGATACATGGGGTGTACAAGATACAAGGGGTGTACAAAATACATGGGGTGTACAAGGTACAAGGGGTGTACAAGATACATGGGGTGAACAAGATACAAGGGGTGTACAAGACACATGGGTGTACAAGGTACAAGGGGTGTACAAGATACTTTGGGTGTACAAGGTAGAAGGGGTGTACAAGGCACAGGGGATGTACAAGATACAATGGGTTTACAAGTCACAAGGGGTGTACATGATACATGGGGTGTACAAGGCACAAGGGGTGTACAAGGTACAAAGGGTGTAAAAGATACAAGGGGTTTACAAGTCACAAGGGGTGTACAAAGCACAAAGGGTGGACACTGTACAAGTCCTGCACAAGGTACAAGGGGTATACAAGAAACAAGGATTGTACAAGGTAAAAGGGGTGTACAAGATACATGGGGTGTACAAGATACAAGGGGTGTACAAGATACAAAGGGTGTACAGGGTACAAGGTGTAGAAGATACAATGGGTGTACACGGTACAAGGTTTACAAGATACAATGGGTGTAAAAGTCACAAGGGATGTACAAGATACATGGGGTGTACAAGGTACAAGGGGTGTATAAGGTACAAGGAGTGTAGAATATACTAGGGGTATACAAGATACAAGGGTTGTACAAGGCACAATGGGTGTACAAGATACATGTGGTGTACAAGGTACAAGGTGTAGAAGGTACAAGGGGTATAGAAGATAAATGGGGTGTACAAGGTACAAGGGGTGTACACGTCACAAGGTGTGTACAAGATACATGGGGTGTAAAAGGTACAAGGGGTGTACAAGTCACAAGGGTTTTTCTAGGTACAAGGGGTGTACAAGATACTTCGGGTGTACAAGGAACAAGGGGTCTAGAAGTCACAAGGGGTGCACAAGATACATGGGGTGTACAAGGTACAAGGGGCGTACAAGGCACAAGGGCTGTACAAGATACAAGGTGTTTACAAGTCACAACTGGTGCAGAAGATACATGTGGTGTACAAGATACAAGGGATGTACAATGTACAAGGGTTGTACACTGTACAAGGGGTGTACAAGGTACAAAGGGTGAACAAGGTACATGGTGTGCACAAGTCACAATGGGTGTACAAGGCACAAGGGATGTACAAGATACAATGGGTTTACAAGTCACAAGGGGTGTACACGGTACAAGGGTTGTACACGGGAGAAGGTGTGTACAAGGTACAAGGGTTGTACACGGTACAAGGGGTGTATAAGATACAAGGGGTTTACAAGTCACAAGGGGTGTACAAGATACATGGGGTGTACAAGGCACAAGGGTTGTACAAGGTACAGGGGGTGTACAAGATACAAGGGGTTTACTAGTCCCAAGGGGTGTAGAAGGTACGAGGGGTGTACAAAATACAAGGGGTGTACACGGCAGAAGGGGTGTACAAGGCAGAAGGGGTGTTCAAGATACAAGGGGTGTAAGGGAAAAGGGGTGTACAAGGGACAAGGATGTACAAGATGCAAGGGGTTTACAAGTCACAAGGGGAGTACAATATACAAGGGGTGTACACGGTACAAGGGTTGTACACGGGAGAAGGTGTGTACAGGGTACAAGGGTTGTACACGGTACAAGGGGTGTATAAGATACAAGGGGTTTACAAGTCACAAGGGGTGTACAAGATACATGGGGTGTACAAGGCACAAGGGTTGTACAAGGTACAGGGGGTGTACAAGATACAAGGGGTTTACTAGTCCCAAGGGGTGTAGAAGGTACGAGGGGTGTACAAAATACAAGGGATGTACACGGCAGAAGGGGTGTACAAGGCAGAAGGGGTGTTCAAGATACAAGGGGTGTAAGGGAAAAGGGGTGTACAAGGGACAAGGGGTGTACAACATACAAGGGGTTTACAAGGAACAAGGGATGTACAAGATACATGGGGTGTACAAGATACATGGGGTGTAAAGGTACAAGGGGTTTACAAGGTACTAGGAATGTACAAGGTACAATGGTTGTACACGGTACAAGGGTTGTAGAAGATACTTTGGTTGTACAAGGTACAAGGGGTGTACAGGGTACTTTGGTTGTACAAGGTAAAAGGGTTGTACGAGATACTTTGGTTGTACAAGGTACAAGGGGTGTACAAGATACTTTGGGTGTACACGGTACAAGGGGTGTACAAGGTACAAGGGGTGTACACGGTACAAGGGATGTACAAGATACAAGGGGTTTACAAGTCACAAGTGGTGTATAAGATATATGGGGTGTAAAAGGTACAAGGGGTGTACAAGGCACAGGGGATGTACAAGATACAATGGGTTTACAAGTCACAAGGGGTGTACATGATACCAGGGGCGTACAAGATACAAGGGGTTTACAAGTCACAAGGGGTGTACAAAACACAAGGGGTGTACACGGTAAAAGGGGTGTACAAGTCACAAGGTGTGTACAAGATACATGGGGTGTACAAGATACAAGGGGTGTACAAAATACATGGGGTGTACAAGGTACAAGGGGTGTACAAGATACATGGGGTGAACAAGATACAAGGGGTGTACAAGACACATGGGTGTACAAGGTACAAGGGGTGTACAAGATACTTTGGGTGTACAAGGTAGAAGGGGTGTACAAGGCACAGGGGATGTACAAGATACAATGGGTTTACAAGTCACAAGGGGTGTACATGATACATGGGGTGTACAAGGCACAAGGGGTGTACAAGGTACAAGGGGTGTAAAAGATACAAGGGGTTTACAAGTCACAAGGGGTGTACAAAGCACAAAGGGTGGACACTGTACAAGTCCTGCACAAGGTACAAGGGGTATACAAGAAACAAGGATTGTACAAGGTAAAAGGGGTGTACAAGATACATGGGGTGTACAAGATACAAGGGGTGTACAAGATACAAAGGGTGTACAGGGTACAAGGTGTAGAAGATACAATGGGTGTACACGGTACAAGGTTTACAAGATACAATGGGTGTAAAAGTCACAAGGGATGTACAAGATACATGGGGTGTACAAGGTACAAGGGGTGTATAAGGTACAAGGAGTGTAGAATATACTAGGGGTATACAAGATACAAGGGTTGTACAAGGCACAATGGGTGTACAAGATACATGTGGTGTACAAGGTACAAGGTGTAGAAGGTACAAGGGGTATAGAAGATAAATGGGGTGTACAAGGTACAAGGGGTGTACACGTCACAAGGTGTGTACAAGATACATGGGGTGTAAAAGGTACAAGGGGTGTACAAGTCACAAGGGTTTTTCTAGGTACAAGGGGTGTACAAGATACTTCGGGTGTACAAGGAACAAGGGGTCTAGAAGTCACAAGGGGTGCACAAGATACATGGGGTGTACAAGGTACAAGGGGCGTACAAGGCACAAGGGCTGTACAAGATACAAGGTGTTTACAAGTCACAACTGGTGCAGAAGATACATGTGGTGTACAAGATACAAGGGATGTACAATGTACAAGGGTTGTACACTGTACAAGGGGTGTACAAGGTACAAAGGGTGAACAAGGTACATGGTGTGCACAAGTCACAATGGGTGTACAAGGCACAAGGGATGTACAAGATACAATGGGTTTACAAGTCACAAGGGGTGTACACGGTACAAGGGTTGTACACGGGAGAAGGTGTGTACAAGGTACAAGGGTTGTACACGGTACAAGGGGTGTATAAGATACAAGGGGTTTACAAGTCACAAGGGGTGTACAAGATACATGGGGTGTACAAGGCACAAGGGTTGTACAAGGTACAGGGGGTGTACAAGATACAAGGGGTTTACTAGTCCCAAGGGGTGTAGAAGGTACGAGGGGTGTACAAAATACAAGGGGTGTACACGGCAGAAGGGGTGTACAAGGCAGAAGGGGTGTTCAAGATACAAGGGGTGTAAGGGAAAAGGGGTGTACAAGGGACAAGGGGTGTACAACATACAAGGGGTTTACAAGGAACAAGGGATGTACAAGATACATGGGGTGTACAAGATACATGGGGTGTAAAGGTACAAGGGGTTTACAAGGTACTAGGAATGTACAAGGTACAATGGTTGTACACGGTACAAGGGTTGTAGAAGATACTTTGGTTGTACAAGGTACAAGGGGTGTACAGGGTACTTTGGTTGTACAAGGTTAAAGGGTTGTACGAGATACTTTGGTTGTACAAGGTACAAGGGGTGTACAAGATACTTTGGGTGTACACGGTACAAGGGGTGTACAAGGTACAAGGATGTACAAGATGCAAGGGGTTTACAAGTCACAAGGGGAGTAGAAGATACAAGAGGTGTACACGGAAAAAGGGGTGTACAAGATACAAGGGGTGTACACGGTACAAGGGGTGTACACGGGAGAAGGGGTGTACGAGGTACAAGGGGTGTACACGGTACAAGGGGTGTACAAGATACAATGGGTTTACAAGTCGCAAATGGTGTATAAGATATATGGGGTTTTCAAGGTACAAGGGGTGTACAAGGCGCAGGGGATGTACAAGATACAATGGGTTTACGAGTCACAAGGGGTGTACATGATACATGGGGTGTACAAGGCACAAGGGATGTACAAGGTACCAGGGGTGTACAAGATACAAGGGGTTTACAAGTCACAAGGGGTGTACAAAACACAAGGGGTGTACACGGTAAAAGGGGTGTACAAGGTACAAGTGCTGTACAAGATACAAGGGGTATACAAGAAACAAGGTGTTTACAAGTCACAAGGTGTGCACAAGATACATGGGGTGTACAAGATACAAGGGGTGTACAAAATACATGGAGTGTACAAGGCACAAGGGGTGTACAAGATACATTGGGTGTACAAGATACAAGGGGTGTACAAGACACATGGGTGTTCAAGGTACAAGGGGTGTACAAGATACAATGGGTTTACAAGTCACAAGGGGTGTACATGATACATGGGGTGTACAAGGTACAAGGGGTGTAAAAGATACAAGGGGTTTACAAGTCACAAGGGGTGTACAAAGCACAAGGGGTGTACACGGTACAAGTCCTGCACAAGATACAAGGGGTATACAAGAAACAAGGATTGTACAAGGTAAAAGGGGTGTACAAGATACAAGGGGTGTACAAGATACAAAGGGTGTATACGGTACAAGGTGTACAATATACAATGGGTGTAAAAGTCACAAGGGATGTACAAGATACATGGGGTGTACAAGGTACAAGGGGTGTACAAGATACATGGGGTGTACAAGGTACAAGGAGTGTACAAGATACTAGGGGTATACAAGATACAAGGGTTGTACAAGGTAAAAGGGGTGTACAAGATAGATGTGGTGTACAAGGTGTACAAGGTACAAGGGGTATAGAAGATACATGGGGTGTACAAGGTACAAGGGGTATAGAAGATACAAGGGGTGTACAAGTCACAAGGTGTGTACAAGATACATGGGGTGTACAAGGCACAAGGGGTGTACAAGGTACAAGGGGTGTACAAGGCACAAGGGGTGTACAAGGCACAAGGGATGTACAAGATACAAGGGGTTTACAAGTCACAAGGGGTGTAAACGGCAGAAGGAGTGTACAAGATACAAGGGGTGTAAAAGGCACAAGGGGTGTACAAGGCACAAGGGATGTAGAAGATACAAGGGGCTTACAAGTCATAAGGGGTGTACACGACAGAAGGGGTGTACAAGGCAGAAGGGGTGTACAAGGTACGAGGGGTGTACAAGGCACAATGGGTGTACAAGGCACAAGGGATGTACAAGATACAAGGGGTTTACAAGATACAAGGGGTGTACAAGGGAGAAGGGGTGTACAAGATACAAGGGGTTTACAAGTCACAAGGGGTTTACAAGTCACAAGGGGTGTACAAGGCACAAGGGGTGTACAAGGCACAAGGGGTGTACAAGGTACGAGGGGTGTAAAAGGCACAAGGGGTGTACAAGGTACAAGGGGTGTACAAGGCACAAGGGATGTAGAAGGCACAAGGGATGTACAAGATACAAGGGGTGTACAAGATACAAGGGGTGTACACGGTACAAGGGGTGTACAAGGCACAAAGGGGTGTACAAGGTACAAGGGGTGTACAAGATACTTTGGGTGTACAAGATACAAGGGATGTACACGGTACAAGAGGTGTTCCAGGCACAAAGGGGTGTACAATCTACAAGGGGTGTACAAGATACAAGGGGTTTATAAGTCACAAGGGATGTACAAATCACAAGGGGTGTACACGGTACAAGGGGTGTACAAGTCACAAGGGGTGTACAAGGTACAAGGGATGTACATCGTACAAGGGGTGTACAAGGTACAAGGGGTGTACAAGATACAAGGGGTTTACAAGTCACAAGGGGTGTAAACGGGAGAAGGGGTGTACAAGATACAAGGGGTGTACAAGGCACAAGGGGTGTACACGGTACAAGGGGTGTACAAGTCACAAGGGGTGTACAAGGTACAAGGGATGTACACCGTACAAGGGGTGTACAAGGTACAAGGGGTTTACAAGTCACAAGGGGTGTACGAGATACATGGGGTGTACAAGGCACAAGGGGTGTACAAGGTACAAGGGGTGTACAAGGCACAAGGGATGTACAAGGCACAAGGGATGTACAAGATACAAGGGGTTTACAAGTCACAAGGGGTGTAAACGGCAGAAGGGGTGTACAAGATACAAGGGGTGTACAAGGCACAAGGGGTGTACAAGGCACAAGGGATGTAGAAGATACAAGGGGTTTACAAGTCACAAGGGGTGTACACGGCAGAAGGGGTGTACAAGGCACAAGGGGTGTACAAGGTACGAGGGGTGTACAAGGCAGAATGGGTGTACAAGGCAAAAGGGATGTACAAGATACAAGGGGTTTACAAGATACAAGGGGTGTACAAGGCAGAAGGGGTGTACAAGATACAAGGGGTTTACAAGTCACAAGGGGTTTACAAGTCACAAGGGGTGTACAAGGCAGAAGGGGTGTACAAGGCACAAGGGGTGTACAAGGTACGAGGGGTGTACAAGGCACAAGGGGTGTACAAGGCACAAGGGATGTGCAAGATACAAGGGGTTTACAAGTCACAAGGGGTGTACAAGGCAGAAGGGGTGTACAAGATACAAGGGGTTTACAAGTCACAAGGGGTTTATAAGTCACAAGGGGTGTACAAGGCACAAGGGGTGTACACGGTACAAGGGGTTTACAAGTCACAAGGGGTGTACGAGATACATGGGGTGTACAAGGCACAAGGGGTGTAAAGGTACAAGGGGTTTACAAGGTACTAGGAATGTACAAGGTACAATGGTTGTACACGGTACAAGGGTTGTAGAAGATACTTTGGTTGTACAAGGTACAAGGGGTGTACAGGGTACTTTGGTTGTACAAGGTAAAAGGGTTGTACGAGATACTTTGGTTGTACAAGGTACAAGGGGTGTACACGATACTTTGGGTGTACACGGTACAAGGGGTGTACAAGGTACAAGGATGTACAAGATGCAAGGGGTTTACAAGTCACAAGGGGAGTAGAAGATACAAGAGGTGTACACGGAAAAAGGGGTGTACAAGATACAAGGGGTGTACACGGTACAAGGGGTGTACACGGGAGAAGGGGTGTACGAGGTACAAGGGGTGTACACGGTACAAGGGGTGTACAAGATACAATGGGTTTACAAGTCGCAAGTGGTGTATAAGATATATGGGGTTTTCAAGGTACAAGGGGTGTACAAGGCGCAGGGGATGTACAAGATACAATGGGTTTACGAGTCACAAGGGGTGTACATGATACATGGGGTGTACAAGGCACAAGGGATGTACAAGGTACCAGGGGTGTACAAGATACAAGGGGTTTACAAGTCACAAGGGGTGTACAAAACACAAGGGGTGTACACGGTAAAAGGGGTGTACAAGGTACAAGTGCTGTACAAGATACAAGGGGTATACAAGAAACAAGGTGTTTACAAGTCACAAGGTGTGCACAAGATACATGGGGTGTACAAGATACAAGGGGTGTACAAAATACATGGAGTGTACAAGGCACAAGGGGTGTACAAGATACATTGGGTGTACAAGATACAAGGGGTGTACAAGACACATGGGTGTTCAAGGTACAAGGGGTGTACAAGATACAATGGGTTTACAAGTCACAAGGGGTGTACATGATACATGGGGTGTACAAGGTACAAGGGGTGTAAAAGATACAAGGGGTTGACAAGTCACAAGGGGTGTACAAAGCACAAGGGGTGTACACGGTACAAGTCCTGCACAAGATACAAGGGGTATACAAGAAACAAGGATTGTACAAGGTAAAAGGGGTGTACAAGATACAAGGGGTGTACAAGATACAAAGGGTGTATACGGTACAAGGTGTACAAGATACAATGGGTGTAAAAGTCACAAGGGATGTACAAGATACATGGGGTGTACAAGGTACAACGGGTGTACAAGATACATTGGGTGTACAAGGTACAAGGGGTGTACAAGATACATGGGGTGTACAAGGTACAAGGAGTGTACAAGATACTAGGGGTATACAAGATACAAGGGTTGTACAAGGTAAAAGGGGTGAACAAGATAGATGTGGTGTACAAGGTGTACAAGGTACAAGGGGTATAGAAGATACATGGGGTGTACAAGGTACAAGGGGTATAGAAGATACAAGGGGTGTACAAGTCACAAGGTGTGTACAAGATACATGGGGTGTACAAGGCACAAGGGGTGTACAAGGTACAAGGGATGTACAAGATAGATGTGGTGTACAAGGTGTACAAGGTACAAGGGGTATAGAAGATACATGGGGTGTACAAGGTACAAGGGGTATAGAAGATACAAGGGGTGTACAAGTCACAAGGTGTGTACAAGATACATGGGGTGTACAAGGCACAAGGGGTGTACAAGGTACAAGGGGTGTACAAGGCACAAGGGGTGTACAAGGCACAAGGGATGTACAAGATACAAGGGGTTTACAAGTCACAAGGGGTGTAAACGGCAGAAGGGGTGTTCAAAATACAAGGGGTGTAAAAGGCACAAGGGGTGTACAAGGCACAAGGGATGTAGAAGATACAAGGGGCTTACAAGTCATAAGGGGTGTACACGACAGAAGGGGTGTACAAGGCAGAAGGGGTGTACAAGGTACGAGGGGTGTACAAGGCACAATGGGTGTACAAGGCACAAGGGATGTACAAGATACAAGGGGTTTACAAGATACAAGGGGTGTACAAGGGAGAAGGGGTGTACAAGATACAAGGGGTTTACAAGTCACAAGGGGTTTACAAGTCACAAGGGGTGTACAAGGCACAAGGGGTGTACAAGGCACAAGGGGTGTACAAGGTACGAGGGGTGTACAAGGCACAAGGGGTGTACAAGGTACAAGGGGTGTACAAGGCACAAGGGATGTAGAAGCCACAAGGGATGTACAAGATACAAGGGGTGTACAAGATACAAGGGGTGTACACGGTACAAGGGGTGTACAAGGCACAAAGGGGTGTACAAGGTACAAGGGGTGTACAAGATACTTTGGGTGTACAAGATACAAGGGATGTACACGGTACAAGAGGTGTACCAGGCACAAAGGGGTGTACAATCTACAAGGGGTGTACAAGATACAAGGGGTTTATAAGTCACAAGGGATGTACAAATCACAAGGGGTGTACACGGTACAAGGGGTGTACAAGTCACAAGGGGTGTACAAGGTACAAGGGATGTTCAAGATACAAGGGGTGTACAAGATACAAGGGGTGTACACGGTACAAGGGGTGTACAAGGCACAAAGGGGTGTACAAGGCACAAGGGGTGTACAAGGCACAAGGGATGTAGAAGATACAAGGGGTTTACAAGTCACAAGGGGTGTACACGGCAGAAGGGGTGTACAAGGCACAAGGGGTGTACAAGGTACGAGGGGTGTACAAGGCAGAATGGGTGTACAAGGCAAAAGGGATGTACAAGATACAAGGGGTTTACAAGATACAAGGGGTGTACAAGGCAGAAGGGGTGTACAAGATACAAGGGGTTTACAAGTCACAAGGGGTTTACAAGTCACAAGGGGTGTACAAGGCAGAAGGGGTGTACAAGGCACAAGGGGTGTACAAGGTAGGAGGGGTGTACAAGGCACAAGGGGTGTACAAGGCACAAGGGATGTGCAAGATACAAGGGGTTTACAAGTCACAAGGGGTGTACAAGGCAGAAGGGGTGTACAAGATACAAGGGGTTTACAAGTCACAAGGGGTTTATAAGTCACAAGGGGTGTACAAGGCACAAGGGGTGTACACGGTACAAGGGGTTTACAAGTCACAAGGGGTGTACGAGATACATGGGGTGTACAAGGCACAAGGGGTGTACAAGGTACAAGGGGTGTACAAGGCACAAGGGATGTACAAGATACAAGGGGTGTACACGGTACAAGGGGTGTACAAGGCACAAAGGGGTGTGCAAGGTACAAGGGGTGTACAAGATACTTTGGGTGTACAAGATACAAGGGATGTACACGGTACAAGAGGTGTACAAGGCACAAAGGGGTGTACAATCTACAAGGGGTGTACAAGATACAAGGGATTTACAAGTCACAAGGGATGTACAAATCACAAGGGGTGTACACGGTACAAGGGGTGTACAAGTCACAAGGGGTGTACAAGGTACAAGGGATGTACACCGTACAAGGGGTGTACAAGGTACAAGGGGTGTACAAGATACAAGGGGTTTACAAGTCACAAGGGGTGTAAACGGGGAAGGGGTGTACAAGATACAAGGGGTGTACAAGGCACAAGGGGTGTACACGGTACAAGGGGTGTACAAGTCACAAGGGGTGTACAAGGTACAAGGGATGTACACCGTACAAGGGGTGTACAAGGTACAAGGGGTTTACAAGTCACAAGGGGTGTACGAGATACATGGGGTGTACAAGGCACAAGGGGTGTACAAGGTACAAGGGGTGTACAAGGCACAAGGGATGTACAAGATACAAGGGGTTTACAAGTCACAAGGGGTGTAAACGGCAGAAGGGGTGTACAAGATACAAGGGGTGTACAAGGCACAAGGGGTGTACAAGGCACAAGGGATGTAGAAGATACAAGGGGTTTACAAGTCACAAGGGGTGTACACGGCAGAAGGGGTGTACAAGGCACAAGGGGTGTACAAGGTACGAGGGGTGTACAAGGCAGAATGGGTGTACAAGGCAAAAGGGATGTACAAGATACAAGGGGTTTACAAGATACAAGGGGTGTACAAGGCAGAAGGGGTGTACAAGATACAAGGGGTTTACAAGTCACAAGGGGTTTACAAGTCACAAGGGGTGTACAAGGCACAAGGGGTGTACAAGGTACGAGGGGTGTACAAGGCACAAGGGGTGTACAAGGCACAAGGGATGTGCAAGATACAAGGGGTTTACAAGTCACAAGGGGTGTACAAGGCAGAAGGGGTGTACAAGATACAAGGGGTTTACAAGTCACAAGGGGTTTATAAGTCACAAGGGGTGTACAAGGCACAAGGGGTGTACACGGTACAAGGGGTTTACAAGTCAGAAGGGATGTTAGAAGTCACAACGGGTGTACACCGTACAAGGGGTGTACAAGGTACAAGGGGTGTACAAGATACAAGGGGTTTACAAGTCACAAGGGGTGTAAACGGGAGAAAGGGTGTACAAGATACAAGGGGTGTACAAGGCACAAGGGGTGTACACGGTACAAGGGGTGTACAAGTCACAAGGGGTGTACAAGGTACAAGGGATGTACACCGTACAAGGGGTGTACAAGGTACAAGGGGTTTACAAGTCACAAGGGGTGTACGAGATACATGGGGTGTACAAGGCACAAGGGGTGTACAAGGTACAAGGGGTGTACAAGGCACAAGGGATGTACAAGGCACAAGGGATGTACAAGATACAAGGGGTTTACAAGTCACAAGGGGTGTAAACGGCAGAAGGGGTGTACAAGATACAAGGGGTGTACAAGGCACAAGGGGTGTACAAGGCACAAGGGATGTAGAAGATACAAGGGGTTTACAAGTCACAAGGGGTGTACACGACAGAAGGGGTGTACAAGATACAAGGGGTGTACAAGGGACAAGGGGTGTACAAGATACAAGGGATGTAGAAGATACAAGGGGTTTACAAGTCACAAGGGGTGTACACGGCAGAAGGGGTGTACAAGGCACAAGGGGTGTACAAGGTACGAGGGGTGTACAAGGCAGAATGGGTGTACAAGGCAAAAGGGATGTACAATATACAAGGGGTTTACAAGATACAAGGGGTGTACAAGGCAGAAGGGGTGTACAAGATACAAGGGGTTTACAAGTCACAAGGGGTTTACAAGTCACAAGGGGTGTACAAGGCAGAAGGGGTGTACAAGGCACAAGGGGTGTACAAGGTACGAGGGGTGTACAAGGCACAAGGGGTGTACAAGGCACAAGGGATGTGCAAGATACAAGGGGTTTACAAGTCACAAGGGGTGTACAAGGCAGAAGGGGTGTACAAGATACAAGGGGTTTACAAGTCACAAGGGGTTTATAAGTCACAAGGGGTGTACAAGGCACAAGGGGTGTACACGGTACAAGGGGTTTACAAGTCACAAGGGGTGTACGAGATACATGGGGTGTACAAGGCACAAGGGGTGTACAAGGTACAAGGGGTGTACAAGGCACAAGGGATGTACAAGATACAAGGGGTGTACACGGTACAAGGGGTGTACAAGGCACAAAGGGGTGTGCAAGGTACAAGGGGTGTACAAGATACTTTGGGTGTACAAGATACAAGGGATGTACACGGTACAAGAGGTGTACAAGGCACAAAGGGGTGTACAATCTACAAGGGGTGTACAAGATACAAGGGATTTCCAAGTCACAAGGGATGTACAAATCACAAGGGGTGTACACGGTACAAGGGGTGTACAAGTCACAAGGGGTGTACAAGGTACAAGGGATGTACACCGTACAAGGGGTGTACAAGGTACAAGGGGTGTACAAGATACAAGGGGTTTACAAGTCACAAGGGGTGTAAACGGGAGAAGGGGTGTACAAGATACAAGGGGTGTACAAGGCACAAGGGGTGTACACGGTACAAGGGGTGTACACGTCACAAGGGGTGTACAAGGTACAAGGGATGTACACCGTACAAGGGGTGTACAAGGTACAAGGGGTTTACAAATCACAAGGGGTGTACGAGATACATGGGGTGTACAAGGCACAAGGGGTGTACAAGGTACAAGGGGTGTACAAGGCACAAGGGATGTACAAGGCACAAGGGATGTACAAGATACAAGGGGTTTACAAGTCACAAGGGGTGTAAACGGCAGAAGGGGTGTACAAGATACAAGGGGTGTACAAGGCACAAGGGGTGTACAAGGCACAAGGGATGTAGAAGATACAAGGGGTTTACAAGTCACAAGGGGTGTACACGGCAGAAGGGGTGTACAAGGCACAAGGGGTGTACAAGGTACGAGGGGTGTACAAGGCAGAATGGGTGTACAAGGCAAAAGGGATGTACAAGATACAAGGGGTTTACAAGATACAAGGGGTGTACAAGGCAGAAGGGGTGTACAAGATACAAGGGGTTTACAAGTCACAAGGGGTTTACAAGTCACAAGGGGTGTACAAGGCACAAGGGGTGTACAAGGTACGAGGGGTGTACAAGGCACAAGGGGTGTACAAGGCACAAGGGATGTGCAAGATACAAGGGGTTTACAAGTCACAAGGGGTGTACAAGGCAGAAGGGGTGTACAAGATACAAGGGGTTTACAAGTCACAAGGGGTTTATAAGTCACAAGGGGTGTACAAGGCACAAGGGGTGTACACGGTACAAGGGGTTTACAAGTCAGAAGGGATGTTAGAAGTCACAACGGGTGTACAAGGTACAAAGGGTGCACAAGGTACAAGGGGTGTACAAGTCACAAGGGGTGTACAAGATACATGGGGTGTTCAAGGTACAAGGGGTGTGCAAGATACTTTGGGTGTACAAGGTACAAGGGGTGTTCAAGGCACAAGGGATGGACAAGATACAAGAGGTTTACAAGTCACAAGGGGTGTACAAGATACAAGGGGTATACAAGATGATATCTCGACTGCTGTAATAATATATATTGATGTAAGATTAATTGCCTTGACTGAATTCTTGTGTTAACGAACTGAGCCACCAGGGCCCGTTTCCATAAACGTGGAACCGCACATAGGAGTTAGGACAATATATATATTATTACAGCAGTCGAGATATTATCTTGTTAACGGGCAGACGAGATAGGATGTGCCGAAATGAAGAAAAAATGATAAGGTCTGATTAGATGGGTAAGTGCCTACATGGATGAAATGCAGAGACAAATATTTGTACAACGTTCTTCGTTGTATGGCAACACACCGCAAACATGTAGGAAGGTCGTCACTATGTGTCAGACAGCAACGTACGGGTATCTACATGAGTCAGACAGCAAGGTATATATAACATTCGTTTAAAATTTGTAAAACTATCAATGCTCTCAATTGTATGCATAGAGTGTAATGCTGCGACAACTATCTAATATGGTTTAATATGGGAGTTGTGATTATTGAACACCACGAATGATTGGTGGATGTGGACTCAGATGATACGAAATCATAGCACATGTGTGAAAACATTAGCTCCCAGGAACAGGACCCATAACGGCAATAACATACAATATTATACATTACGTTCTTGGTCTGTGGATATATATCTACGTTCTAGTTGTATTTTGTAATTTGACAATGATTTATGCTTAGCACTGTGACAATATTCAGAAAATGTCACGGGGCCAGCAACTATGCTTAAAAATGTGATTTTAGCAGGGGCAACAGTGGGAATACATCATCAACGTATTGATTCCTGAAACTTCATTACTGTGATGATGTGGACAATATGGCTTTGCAAATTGACCAGACAGTCTATTGTTTACAGAACCACTCCCATGTCAAGACGCGCTTTTGGATGCACACATGGAATTTGCTTAAATCCCAAATTATATTTCTTTGTGATATAATCTTTGAAAAAGCTACAGACTATCTTTAGACCAATTAAACATCAGTGCACTGTATATCGTTTATCAAAGACAATGGAAAAAAATTTCGATGTGTGTGCTTCCAACCATCACAATAAACACACAATCACAGTTACATTAGCCACATTGCCATATTGGTAACAGTTATCTTTGCCGTTGATTACAGTTGCTACAGTTATCTTTGCCGTTGATTACAGTTACTACTGTTATCTTTGCCGTTGATTACAGTAACTAGAGTTATCTTTGCCGTTGATTACAGTTACTACAATTACCGTTGCCGTTGATTACAGTTACTACAATTACCGTTGCCGTTGATTACAGTTACTACAATTACCTTTGCCGTTGATTACAGTTACTACAGTTACCTTCGCCGTTGATTACAGTTACTACAATTACCTTTGCCGTTGATTACAGTTACTACAGTTATCTTTGCCGTTGATTACAGTTACTACAGTTACCTTCGCCGTTGATTACAGTTACCACAATTACCTTTGCCGTTGATTACAGTTACAACAGTTATCTTTGCCGTTGATTACAGTTACCACAATTACCTTTGCCGTTTATTACAGTTACTACAATTACCTTCGCCGTTGATTACAGTTACCACAATTACCTTTGCCGTTGATTACAGTTCCTACAATTACCTTTGCCGTTGATTACAGTAACAACAGTTATCTTTGCCGTTGATTACAGTTACTACAGTTACCTTTGCCGTTGATTACAGTTACTACAATTACCGTTGCCGTTGATAACAGTTACTACAGTAACCGTTGCCGTTGATTACAGTTACTACAATTACCGTTGCCGTTGATAACAGTTACTACAGTAACCGTTGCCGTTGATTACAGTTACTACAATTACCGTTGCCGTTGATTACAGTTACTACAGTTATCGTTGCCGTTGATTACAGTTACTACAGTTACCTCTGCCGTTGATAACAGTTACTACAATTACCTTTGCCGTTGATTACAGTTTCTACAATACACGTTGCCGTTGATTACAGTTACTACAATTACCGTTGCCGTTGATTACAGTTACTACAGTTACCTTTGCCGTTGATTACAGTTACTACACGTATCTTTGCCGTTGATTACAGTTACTACAATTACCTTTGCCGTTGATTACAGTTACTACAATTACCTTTGCCGTTGATTACAGTTACTACATTTATCTTTGCCGTTGATTACAGTTACTACAGTTACCTTTGCCGTTGATTACAGTTACTACAGTTACCTTTGCCGTTGATTACAGTTACTACAGTTACCTTTGCCGTTGATTACAGTTACTACAGTTACCTTTGCCGTTGATTACAGCACCTACAATTCCCTTTGCCGTTGATTACAGTTACTACAATTACCTTCGCCGTTGATTACAGTTACTACAATTACCTTTGCCGTTGATTACAGTTACCACAATTACCTTTGCCGTTGATAACAGCACCTACAATTCCCTTTGCCGTTGATTACAGTTACTACAGTTACCTTTGCCGTTGATTACAGTTACTACATTTATCTTTGCCGTTGATTACAGTTACTACAGTCACCTTTGCCGTTGATTACAGTTACTACAATTACCTTCGCCGTTGATTACAGTTACTACAATTACCGTTGCCGTTGATTACAGTTACCACAATTACCTTTGCCGTTGATTACAGCACCTACAATTCCCTTTGCCGTTGATTACAGTTACTACAGTTACCTTTGCCGTTGATTACAGTTACTACAATTACCTTTGCCGTTATTACAGCACCTACAATTCCCTTTGCCGTTGATTACAGTTACTACAATTACCTTTGCCGTTTATTACAGTTACTACATTTATCTTTGCCGTTGATTATAGTTACTACAGTCACCTTTGCCATTGATAACAGTTACTACAATTACCTTTGCCGTTGATTACAGTTACTACAATTACCTTTGCCGTTGATTACAGTTACTACAATTACCTTTGCCGTTGATTACAGCACCTACAATTCCCTTTGCCGTTGATTACAGTTACTACAGTTACCTTTGCCGTTGATTACAGTTACCACAATTACCTTTGCCGTTGATTACAGTAACTACAATTACCTTTGCCGTTGATTACAGTTACTACAGTTACCGTTGCCGTTGATTACAGTTACTACAGTTACATTTGCCGTTTATTACAATTACTACAGTTACCTTTGCCGTTGATTACAGTTACTACAATTACCTTTGCCGTTGATTACAGTTACTACAGTTACCTTTGCCGTTGATTACAGTTACTACAACTACCTTTGCCGTTGATTATAGTTACTACAGTTACATTTGCCGTTTATTACAGTTACTACAGTTACGTTTGCCGTTGATTACAGTTCCTACAATTACCGTTGCCGTTGATAACAGTTACTACAGTAACCGTTGCCGTTGATTACAGTTACTACAATTACCGTTGCCGTTGATTACAGTTACTACAGTTATCGTTGCCGTTGATTACAGTTACTACAGTTACCTCTGCCGTTGATAACAGTTACTACAATTACCTTTGCCGTTGATTACAGTTTCTACAATACACGTTGCCGTTGATTACAGTTATTACAATTACCGTTGCCGTTGATTACAGTTACTACAGTTACCTTTGCCGTTGATTACAGTTACTACACGTATCTTTGCCGTTGATTACAGTTACTACAATTACCTTTGCCGTTGATTACAGTTACTACAATTACCTTTGCCGTTGATTACAGTTACTACATTTATCTTTGCCGTTGATTACAGTTACTACAGTTACCTTTGCCGTTGATTACAGTTACTACAGTTACCTTTGCCGTTGATTACAGTTACTACAGTTACCTTTGCCGTTGATTACAGTTACTACAGTTACCTTTGCCGTTGATTACAGCACCTACAATTCCCTTTGCCGTTGATTACAGTTACTACAATTACCTTCGCCGTTGATTACAGTTACTACAATTACCTTTGCCGTTGATTACAGTTACCACAATTACCTTTGCCGTTGATTACAGCACCTACAATTCCCTTTGCCGTTGATTACAGTTACTACAGTTACCTTTGCCGTTGATTACAGTTACTACATTTATCTTTGCCGTTGATTACAGTTACTACAGTCACCTTTGCCGTTGATTACAGTTACTACAATTACCTTCGCCGTTGATTACAGTTACTACAATTACCTTTGCCGTTGATTACAGTTACCACAATTACCTTTGCCGTTGATTACAGCACCTACAATTCCCTTTGCCGTTGATTACAGTTACTACAGTTACCTTTGCCGTTGATTACAGTTACTACAATTACCTTTGCCGTTATTACAGCACCTACAATTCCCTTTGCCGTTGATTACAGTTACTACAATTACCTTTGCCGTTTATTACAGTTACTACATTTATCTTTGCCGTTGATTATAGTTACTACAGTCACCTTTGCCATTGATAACAGTTACTACAATTACCTTTGCCGTTGATTACAGTTACTACAATTACCTTTGCCGTTGATTACAGTTACTACAATTACCTTTGCCGTTGATAACAGTTACTACAATTACCTTTGCCGTTGATTACAGCACCTACAATTCCCTTTGCCGTTGATTACAGTTACTACAGTTACCTTTGCCGTTGATTACAGTTACCACAATTACCTTTGCCGTTGATTACAGTAACTACAATTACCTTTGCCGTTGATTACAGTTACTACAGTTACCGTTGCCGTTGATTACAGTTAATACAGTTACATTTGGCGTTTATTACAATTACTACAGTTACCTTTGCCGTTGATTACAGTTACTACAATTACCTTTGCCGTTGATTACAGTTACTACAGTTACCTTTGCCGTTGATTACAGTTCCTACAACTACCTTTGCCGTTGATTATAGTTACTACAGTTACATTTGCCGTTTATTACAGTTACTACAGTTACGTTTGCCGTTGATTACAGTTCCTACAATTACCGTTGCCGTTGATTACAGTTACTACAGTAACCTTTGCCGTTGATTACAGTTACTACAGTTATCTTTGCCGTTGATTACAGTTACTACAATTACCTTTGCCGTTGATTACAGTTTCTACAATTACCGTTGCCGTTGATTACAGTTACTACAGTAAGCTTTGCCGTTGATTACAGTTACTACAGTTATCTTTGCCGTTGATTACAGTTACTACACGTATCTGTGCCGTTGATTACAGTAACTACAATTACCTTTTCCGTTGATTACAGTTACTACAGTTACCGATGCCGTTGATTACAGCACCTACAATTCCCTTTGCCGTTGATTACAGTTACTACAGTTACCTTCGCCGTTGATTACAGTTACTACAATTACCTTTGCCGTTGATTACAGTTACTACAATTACCGTTGCCGTTTATTACAGTTACAACAGTTATCTTTGCCGTTGATTACAGTTACTACAGTTACCTTTGCCGTTGATTACAGTTACTACAATTACCGTTGCCGTTGATTACAGTTACTACAATTACCGTTGCCGTTGATTACAGTTACTACAGTTATCGTTGCCGTTGATTACAGTTACTACAGTTACCTCTGCCGTTGATTACAGTTACTACAGTTACCGTTGCCGTTGATTACAGTTACTACAATTACCGTTGCCGTTGATTACAGTTACTACAGTTATCGTTGCCGTTGATTACAGTTACTACAATTACCGTTGCCGTTGATTACAGTTACTACAGTTACCGTTGCCGTTGATTACAGTTACCACAATTACCTTTGCCGTTGATTACAGTTTCTACAATTACCTTTGCTGTTGATTACAGTAACTACAGTTACCTCTGCCGTTGATTACAGTTACTACAATTACCTTTGCCGTTGATTACAGTTACTACAATTACCTTTGCCGTTGATTACAGTTACTACAATTACCTTTGCCGTTGATTACAGCACCTACAATTCCCTTTGCCGTTGATTACAGTTACTACAGTTACCTTTGCCGTTGATTACAGTTACCACAATTACCTTTGCCGTTGATTACAGTAACTACAATTACCTTTGCCGTTGATTACAGTTATTACAGTTACCGTTGCCGTTGATTACAGTTACTACAGTTACCTCTGCCGTTGATAACAGTTACTACAATTACCTTTGCCGTTGATTACAGTTTCTACAATTACCGTTGCCGTTGATTACAGTTACTACAATTACCGTTGCCGTTGATTACAGTTACTACAGTTACCGTTGCCGTTGATTACAGTTACTACAATTACCTTTGCCGTTGATTATAGTTACTACAGTTACATTTGCCGTTTATTACAGTTACTACAGTTACCTTTGCCGTTGATTACAGTTACTACAATTACCGTTGCCGTTGATTACAGGTCCTACAATTACCTTCGCCGTTGATTACAGTTACTACAGTTACATTTGCCGTTGATTACAGTTACTACAATTACCTTTGCCGTTGATTACAGGTCCTACAATTACCTTCGCCGTTGATTACAGTTGCTACAGTTACATTTACCGTTGATTACAGTTACTACAATTACCTTTGCCGTTGATTACAGTTACTACAATTACATTTGCCGTTGATTACAGTTACTACAATTACCTTTGCCGTTGATTACAGTTACTACAGTTACCGTTGCCGTTGATTACAGTTACTACAGTTACCTTTGCCGTTGATTACAGTTACTACAATTACCGTTGCCGTTGATAACAGTTACTACAGTTACCTTTGCCGTTGATTACAGTTACTACAATTACCTTAGCCGTTGATTACAGTTACTATAGTTACATTTGCCGTTGATTACAGTTACTACAGTTACCTTTGCCGTTGATTACAGTTACTACAATTACCTTAGCCGTTGATTACAGTTACTATAGTTACATTTGCCGTTGATTACAGTTACTACAATTACCGTTGCCGTTGATTACAGTTACTACAATTACCTTTGCTGTTGATTACAGTTACTACAATTACCTTTGCCGTTGATTACAGTAACTACAGTTACCTTTGCCGTTGATTACAGTTACTACAATTACCTTCGCCGTTGATTACAGTTTCTACAATTACCTTTGCCTTTGATTACAGTTATTACAGTTACCTTTGCCGTTGATTACAGTTACTACAATTACCTTTGCCGTTGATTACAGTTTCTACCATTACCGTTGCCGTTGAATACAGTTACTACAGGTATCTTTGCCGTTGATTACAGTTACTACAATTACCTTTGCCGTTGATTACAGTTACTACAATTACCGTTGCCGTTGATTACAGTTACTACATTTATCTTTGCCGTTGATTACAGTTACTACAGTTACCTTTGCCGTTGATTACAGTTACCACAATTACCTTTGCCGTTGATTACAGTTACTACAGTTACCTTTGCCGTTGATTACAATTACTACAATTACCGTTGCCGTTGATAACAGTTACTAGAGTAACCGTTGCCGTTGATTACAGTTACTACAATTACCGTTGCCGTTGATTACAGTTACTACAGTTATCGTTGCCGTTGATTACAGTTACTACAGTTACCTCTGCCGTTGATAACAGTTACTACAATTACCTTTGCCGTTGATTACAGTTTCTACAATTACCGTTGCCGTTGATTACAGTTACTACAATTACCGTTGCCGTTGATTACAGTTACTACAGTTACCGTTGCCGTTGATTACAGTTACTACACGTATCTTTGCCGTTGATTACAGTTACTACAGTTACCTTTGCCGTTGATTACAGTTACTACAATTACCTTTGCCGTTGATTACAGTTACTACAGGTACCTCTGCCGTTGATTACAGTTACTACAATTACCTTTGCCGTTGATTACAGTTACTACAATTACCGTTGCCGTTGATTACAGTTACTACATTTATCTTTGCCGTTGATTACAGTTACTACAGTTACCTTTGCCGTTGATTAAAGTTACTACAATTACCTTTGCCGTTGATAACAGTTACTACAATTACCGATGCCGTTGATTACAATTACTACAGTTATCTTTGCCGTTGATTACAGTTACTACAGTTACCTTTGCCGTTGATTACAGTTACTATAATTACCTTTGCCGTTGATTACAGTTACTACAATTACCTTTGCCGTTGATTACAGTTACTACAATTACCTTTGCCGTTGATTACAGCACCTACAATTCCCTTTGCCGTTGATTACAGTTACTACAGTTACCGTTGCCGTTGATTACAGTTACTACAATTACCTCTGCCGTTGATAACAGTTACTACAATTACCTTTGCCGTTGATTACAGTTTCTACAATTACCGTTGCCGTTGATTACAGTTACTACAATTACCGTTGCCGTTGATTACAGTTACTACAGTTACCGTTGCCGTTGATTACAGTTACTACAATTACCTTTGCCGTTGATTATAGTTACTACAGTTACATTTGCCGTTTATTACAGTTACTACAGTTACCTTTGCCGTTGATTACAGTTACTACAATTACCGTTGCCGTTGATTACAGGTCCTACAATTACCTTCGCCGTTGATTACAGTTACTACAGTTACATTTGCCGTTGATTACAGTTACTACAATTACCTTTGCCGTTGATTACAGGTCCTACAATTACCTTCGCCGTTGATTACAGTTACTACAGTTACATTTACCGTTGATTACAGTTACTACAATTACCTTTGCCGTTGATTACAGTTACTACAATTACATTTGCCGTTGATTACAGTTACTACAATTACCTTTGCCGTTGATTACAGTTACTACAGTTACCTTTGCCGTTGATTACAGTTACTACAGTTACCTTTGCCGTTGATTACAGTTACTACAATTACCGTTGCCGTTGATAACAGTTACTACAGTTACCTTTGCCGTTGATTACAGTTACTACAATTACCTTAGCCGTTGATTACAGTTACTATAGTTACATTTGCCGTTGATTACAGTTACTACAGTTACCTTTGCCGTTGATTACAGTTACTACAATTACCTTAGCGGTTGATTACAGTTACTATAGTTACATTTGCCGTTGATTACAGTTACTACAATTACCGTTGCCGTTGATTACAGTTACTACAATTACCTTTGCCGTTGATTACAGTAACTACAGTTACCTTTGCCGTTGATTACAGTTACTACAATTACCTTCGCCGTTGATTATAGTTACTACAGTTACATTTGCCGTTTATTACAGTTACTACAGTTACATTTGCCGTTGATTACAGTTACTACAATTACCTTTGCCGTTGATTACAGTTGCTACAGTAACCTTTGCCGTTGATAACAGTTACTACAGTTACATTTGCCGTTGATTACAGTTACTACAATTACCTTTGCCGTTGATTACAGTTCCTACAATTACATTTGCCGTTGATTACAGTTACTACAATTACATTTGCCGTTGATTACAGTTACTACAATTACATTTGCCGTTGATTACAGTTACTACAATTACATTTGCCGTTTATTACAGTTACTACAGGTATCTTTGCCGTTCATTACAGTTACTACAATTACCGTTTTCGTAGACTACAGGTACTTTTACTCACCAGACATGTATAAGATCATGTTTGAAGATAACATTGACATATTGAATTAATATTTTGACGGTAATTTGTAATACTTTATCATAGAGATATTTGTTTCTGATTTTACAATAACCTGCACATATAAGTAAAACTGACGTTCATTTTCACCACAACATTTGTCACAAAATATAGAAATGCGTTCAATTCAATTTCAAGTTCAATTATGAAAAGAAAAGCGAAAGGGCCTTAAGATGCACCCTTGACGGGGGCCTATACTATAGCTGAACTGTTCTGACAATACCCCTTTATCCTTTACATAAGCCTTGGTGCCATCATAAAAGACTGTAATGCCTTGTACTGTGTAGACAACCCATGCCATGAGCCACGAGATCAAACGCGTTTTTAAAATCCACGAACAGAGCATATATTTGACCTCTTTTCTCCAAGATAGCGTCCAATCATAGACTGTAGCACAAACAAATTAATATCCATCGTTCACTATTCCTTGTGATGCGGTCGGGATCGAGCCCCGGACCTTCCGCTCTCCGGGCGGACGCTCTACCATTAGACTAGGGAGGCGGTCCTAAAACGCTAAGAAGTGTAATTCCCCATAATTATTGGGCTTAGAAAAAAACCCCGGAATAAGAACACAAAGGATTTACTAAAGTGAGAGCTTTCAAACATTGCGTTAGGACAGCTTCACCGTAAGGAAGAAGAATATCATTAGTGTGCTTAAGTGTGGTTTGTTGCTCCTTAATATTTTAATTGCTTGCTTCCTTCTCTAGATATTGGTACATGCAGTATGTCCGAACACGATCTAGCGATATGCTGGTTATCACGTACATAACACTCGGCATCATCAGCACCCGGAACCTGGCTACGAAACTTGTTTATCACACGTAAATGCACAATGCCATTCGTTCAGTTGTCTCCCTGTATCAGTGTACTTATTTCTTGCTGCAAAATATTTACCGAGATTAACTATGCTTTTATTGCTACAGGAAAACCTTTTTTAGTCCGTCTCGTCCGTCTCATACCGGGGCGGTGGGGTAGCCTAGTGGTTAAAGCGTTCGCTCGTCACGCCGAAGACCCTGGTTAGATTCCCGACATGAGTAAAATGTGTGAAGCCCATTTCTGGTGTCCCGTGCCGTGATATTGCTTGAATATTGCTTAACGCGGTGTAAAACCATACTCACTCATTCATACAATACCAGTGTTGCAAACTGCCTTGTGTTAAAGGGGCATGCTGTCGACTAACTGCCTTGTGTTACAGGAGTATGCTGTCCACTAACTGCCTTGTGTTACAGGAGTATGCTGTCCACTAACTGCCTTGTGTTACAGGAGTATGCTGTCCACTAACTGCCTTGTGTTACAGGAGTATGCTGTCCACTAACTGCCTTGTGTTACAGGGGCATGCTGTCGAATAACTGCCTTGTGTTACAGGAGTATGCAGTCCACTAACTGCCTTGTGTTACAGGAGTATGCTGTCCACTAACAACCTTGTGTTACAGGAGTATGCTGTCGATTAACTGCCTTGTGTTACAGTGGCATGCTATCGACTCACTGCCTTATGTTACAGGAGTATGCTGTCTACTAACTGCCTTGTGTTACAGGAGTATGCTGTCTACAAACTGCCTTGTGTTACAGGGGTATGCTGTGTAGTACCTACATTGTGTTACAGGGGTATGCTGTGTAGTAACTGCCTTGTGTTACAGGGGTATGTTGTGTAGTAACTGCAATGTGTTACTGGGGTATGTTGTGTAAAAACTGCCTTGTGTTACTGGGGTATGTAGTGCACTAAGCGCATTAAGTTACAGTAGTATGCTGTCCACTAACTGCCTTGTGTTACAGGAGTATGCTCTCCACTTACTATATTGTGTTACAGGAGTATGCTGTCCACAAACTGCCTTGTGTTACAGGAGTATGCTGTCCACTCACTGCGTTGTATTTCAGGGGCATGCTGTCGACTGACTGCCTTTTGTTACAGGAGTATGGTTTCCACTAACTGCCTTGTGTTACAGGGGCATGCTGTCGACTAACTGCCTTGTGTTACACGAGTATGATGTCCACTTACTGCCTTGTGTTACAGGGGATGCTGTCGACTAACTGCCTTGTTTTACAGGGGCATGCTGTCCACTAACTGTCTTGTGTTTCAGGGGCATGCTGTCGACTGACTGCCTTGTGTTACAGGGGCATGCTGTCGACTAACTGACTTGTGTTTCAGGGGCATGCTGTCGACTGACTGCCTTGTGTTACAGGGGCATGCTGTCCACTAACTGCCTTGTGTTTCAGGGGCATGCTGTCCACTAACTGCCTTGTGTTACAGGAATATGCTGTCCACTTACTGCCTTGTGTTACAGGGGATGCTGTCGACTAACTGCCTTGTGTTACAGGGGCATGCTGTCCACTAACTGTCTTGTGTTACAGGGGCATGCTGTCGACTAACTGCCTTGTGTTACAGGAGTATGCTGTCGACTAACTGCCTTGTGTTACAGTGGCATGCTGTCGACTAATTGCCTTGTGTTACATGAGTATGCTGTCGACTAACTGCGTTGTGTTACAGGGGCATGCTGTCGACTAACTGCGTTGTGTTACAGGGGCATGCTGTCGATTAACTGCCTTGTGTTACAGGGGCATGCTGTCGACTAACTGCCTTGTGTTACAGGAGTATGCTATCCACTAACTGCCTTGTGTTACAGGAGTATGCTGTCCACTAACTGCCTTGTGTTTCAGGGGCATGCTTTAGAATGACTGCCTAGTGTTACAGGAGTATGCTGTCGACTAACTGCCTTGTGTTTCAGGGGCATGCTGTCGACTGACTGCCTTGTGTTACAGGGGCATGCTGTCGACTAACTGCCTTGTGTTACAGGAATATGCTGTCCACTTACTGCCTTGTGTTACAGGGGATGCTGTCGACTAACTGCCTTGTGTTACAGGGGCATGCTGTCCACTAACTGTCTTGTGTTACAGGGGCATGCTGTCGACTTACTGCCTTGTGTTACATAAGTATGCTGTCGACTAACTGCCTTGTGTTACAGTGGCATGCTGTCGACTAATTGCCTTGTGTTACATGAGTATTCTGTCGACTAACTGCCTTGTGTTACAGGGGCATGCTGTCGACTAACTGCGTTGTGTTACAGGGGCATGCTGTCGATTAACTGCCTTGTGTTACATAAGTATGCTGTCGACTAATTGCCTTGTGTTACATGAATATGCTGTCCACTCACTGCCTTGTGTTTCAGGGGCATGCTGTCCACTAACTGCGTTGTGTTACAGGGGCATGCTGTCGATTAACTGCCTTGTGTAACAGAAGTATGTTGTTCACTAACTGCCTTGTGTTTAAGGGGCATGCTGTCGACTGACTGCCTTGTGTTACAGGAGTATGCTGTCAACTAACTGCCTTGTGTTACAGGAGTATGTTGTCCACTAACTGCCTTGTGTTACAGGAGTATGCTGCCCACTAACTGCCTTGTGTTACAGGAGTATGCTGTCGACTGACTGCCTTGTGTTTCAGGGGCATGCGGTCGACTAACTGCCTTGTGTTACAGGGGCATGCTGTCCACTAACTGCCTTGTGTTTTAGGGACATGCGGTCGACTGCCTGCCTTGTGTTACAGGGGTATGCTGTCGCCTGACTGCCTTGTGTAACGGGAGTATGCTGTCCACTAACTGCCTTGTGTTACAGGAGTATGCTGTCCACTAACTGCCTTGTGTTACAGGAGTATGCTGTCCACTATTTGCATTGCCTTACAGGAGTATGCTGTTCACTAACTGCCTTGTGTTACAGGGGTATGCTGTTCACTAACTGCCTTGTGTTACAGGGGTATGCTGTGTAGTAACTACAATGTGTTACAGGAGTATGCTGTCCACTAACTGCCTTGTGTTACAGGAGTATGCTGTCCACTATTTGCATTGCCTTACAGGAGTATGCTGTTCACTAACTGCCTTGTGTTAAGAGGTATGTTGTTTAGTAACTGCATTGTGTTACAGGGGTATGTTGTGTGATAAATGCTTTGTGTTAAGAGGTATGTTTTTTTGTTACTGCCTTTTGTTACAGGAGTATGTTGTGTAGTAACTGTCTTGTGTTACAGGGGTATGTTGTGTAGTAACTGCTTTGTGTTTAGAGGTATGTTGTTTAGTAACTGCCTTGTGTTACAGGGGTATGTTGTTTAGTAACTGCCTTGTGTTACAGGGGTATGTTGTGTTGTAACTGCCTTGTGTGACAGGGGTATGCTGTGTAGTAACTGCCTTGTGTGACAGGGGTATGGTGTGTGGTAACTGCCTTGTGTTACAGGGGTATGTTGTGTAGTAACTGCCTTGTGTTACAGGGGTATGCTGTGTAGTAACTGCCTTGTGTTACAGGGGTATGTTGTGTAGTAACTGCCTTGTGTTACAGGGGTATGTTGTGTAGTAACTGCTTTGTGTTACAGGGGTATGTTTTGTAGTAACTGCCTTGTGTTACAGCGGTATGTTGTGTAGTAACTGCCTTGTGTTACAGGGGTATGTTGTGTAGTAAGTGCTTTGTGTTAAGAGGTATGTTGTTTAGTAACTGCCTTGTGTTTAAGGGGCATGCTGTCGACTGACTGCCTTGTGTTACAGGAGTATGCTGTCCACTAACTGCCTTGTGTTACAGGAGTATGTTGTCCACTAACTGCCTTGTGTTACATGAGTATGCTGCCCACTAACTGCCTTGTGTTACAGGAGTATGCTGTCGACTGACTGCCTTGTGTTTCAGGGGCATGCGGTCGACTAACTGCATTGTGTTACAGGGGCATGCTGTCCACTAACTGCCTTGTGTTTCAGGGACATGCGGTCGACTGCCTGCCTTGTGTTACAGGGGTATGCTGTCCACTAACTGCCTTGTGTTACAGGGGTATGCTGTCGCCTGACTGCCTTGTGTTACGGGAGTATGCTGTCCACTAACTGCCTTGTGTTACAGGAGTATGCTGTCCACTAACTGCATTGTGTTACAGGAGTATGCTGTCCACTATTTGCATTGCCTTACAGGAGTATGCTGTTCACTAACTGCCTTGTGTTACAGGGGTATGCTGTGTAGTAAATGCCTTGTGTTATAGGGGTATGTTGTGTAGTAACTGCCTTGTGTTAAGAGGTATGTTGTTTAGTAACTGCATTGTGTTACAGGGGTATGTTGTGTGATAAGTGCTTTGTGTTAAGAGGTATGTTTTTTTGTTACTGCCTTTTGTTACAGGAGTATGTTGTGTAGTAACTGCCTTGTGTGACAGGGGTATGGTGTGTAGTAACTGCCTTGTGTTACAGGGGTATGCTGTGTAGTAACTGCCTTGTGTTACAGGGGTATGTTGTGTAGTAACTGCCTTGTGTTACAGGGGTATGCTGTGTAGTAACTGCCTTGTGTTACAGGGGTATGTTGTGTAGTAACTGCCTTGTGTTACAGGAGTATGTTGTGTAGTAACTGCTTTGTGTTATAGGGGTATGTTTTGTAGTAACTGCCTTGTGTTACAGGGGTATGTTGTGTAGTAAGTGCTTTGTGTTAAGAGGTATGTTGTTTAGTAACTGCCTTGTGTTACAGGAGTATGTTGTGTAGTAACTGCCTTTAGATATGTTTCTTATTTACACATGATTGGAGTGCATTGTGTTTCAGATCATATCAGCTCTTACCATTTCTTTCTCAACAGAATACAGCAGTGCCAAATAGTGTAACGTATGAAACAAAGAGTGCTGACGGTGAGCTATCGGTTTCTCGCACCAGTGTGCTGGCAACATGTCCCCGATGACGAGCTGCGCACGCAGAACATTTGGATGGGTGAGGCATCCCATCTCCAGGGCACTGTTTCAAATGAAGACAAATCAATGAAACCTGAAAAACAGCAAGATGGATAACTTGAAATGATTTTCCAGGAAGTATTTCACTCATGAGACCTTGTGTTTCTCTTGATCCACTTGTTGATGAGAGGTTTCATGGGACGTGAAGAGGAGAGGCCGGAAGACTATGAATTCAGTGAGTTCAGTGTCTGGGTTGGGAGTCTGACTTGTCAGTCTGCGTTGGTGTCTGGGTTGGGAGTCTGCGTTTGAGTCTGGGTTTGGTGTCCAACTTGTGAGTCTGCGTTTGAGTCTGAGTTGGGAGTCTGCGTTTGAGTCTGGGTTGGAGTTTGAGTTGGGAGTCTGCGTTGGAGTCTGAGTTGGGAGTCTGCGTTGGAGTCTGGGTTGGAGTTTGAGTTGGGAGTCTGCGTTGGAGTCTGGGTTGGGATTCTGCGTTGGAGTCTGGGTTTGGTGTCCAACTTATAAGTCTGTGTTTGAGTCTGATTTGGGATTCTGCGTTGGATTCAGCGTTTGGGTCTGAGTTGGGAGACTGCGTTGGAGCCTTGGTTTGGTGTCCAACTTGTGAGTCTGCGTTTGAGTCTGAGTTGGGAGTCTGTGTTGGAGTCTGCTTTGGGAGTCTGCGTTGGATTCTGGGTTGGAATCTGAGTTGGGAGTCTGCTTTGGAGTCTGGGTTGGAGGCCTAGGGTGGGTGTCTGGATTTGGGAGTCTAGGTTGGGTGTCTGGGTTGGGAGACTGAATTGGTTGTCTGGGTTGGAGTCTGAGTTGGTTGTCTGGGTTGGAGTCTGAGTTGGGAGTTTGGGTTCGGTGTTTGGATTGGATGTCTAGGTTGGGGTGTCTGGATTGGGCGTCTGGGTTGGTCTTGGTTGTGTGTCTGTGTTGTGTGTCTGGGTTTGGAGTCTGTGTTTCTGGGTTGGGAATGTGGGTTGGGATCCTAGGTTGGGTATCTGGGTTGGGTGTCTGGGTTGAGAGTTTGGGTTGGGTGTTTGGATCGGAGGCCTAGGTAATGTATCTAGATTGGTTGTCAGAGTTGGTTGTCTGGGTTGAAGTCTGAGTTGGTTGTCTGGGCTGGGTGTCTGACTTGGTTGTCTGGGTTGGAGTCTGAGTTGGGAGTCTCGTTTGGGGGTCTGGGTTGAGAGTCTGGGTTTGGAGTCTGTGTTTGCAGTCTGGGCTGTGTGTCTGTGTTGTGTGTCTGTCTTAGGAGTCTGGGTTGTGTGTCTGTGCTATGTGTCTTGGTTGGAAGTCAGTGCTGTATGTCTGTGTTGTTTGTCTTAGTTGAAAGACAGTGTTGTGTGTCTGGGTTGGGGGTCTGTGTTGTGTGTCTGGGCTGGGGGTCTGTGTTTGGAGTCTGAGTTGGTGTCTGAGTTGGTTGTCTGGGTTGGAATCTGAGTTCGGAGTTTGGTTTCGGTGTTTAGATTGGAGGTCTACGTTGGGGTGTCTGGATTGGGGGTCTTGGTTGTGTGTCTGGGTTGTGTGCCTGGGTTGTTTGTCTTAGCTGTGTCTCTGGGCTGGGAATGTGGGTTGGTTTCCTTGGTTGGGTGTCTGGGTTGAGAGTTCAGGTTGGGTCTTTTGATTGGAGGCCTAGGTTGGGTGTCTGAGTCGGTTGTCTGGGTTGTGTGTCTTGGTTGGAAGTCCCAGTTGGGAGTCTGTGTTGTGTGTCTGGATTGAGAGTCTGGGTTGGTTGTCTGGGTTGTGTGTCTTGGCTGGAAGCCCCAGCTGGGAGTATGTGTTGTGTGTCTAGGTTGGGGGTCTGGGCTGTGTGCCTGGGTTAGAGGTCTCTGTTGTGTGTCTGGGTTGGGAGTCTGTGTTGTGTGTCTGTGTTGGAAGACGGTGTTGTATGTATAGGTTGGGGGTCTGTGTTGTGTGTCTGGGTTGTGAGTCGGTGTTGTGTGTCTGTGTTTGGGGTCTGTGTTGTGTGTCTAGGGTTGGGGGTCTGTGTTGTGTGTCTAGGTCGGGGGTCTGTGTTGTGTGTCTGTGTTGGCGTTCTGTGTTGTGTGTCTAGGTTTGGGGTCTGGGTTCGGAGTCTGGGCTTGGTGTCTGAGTTGGTTGTCTTGATTGTGTGTCTTGGCTGGAAGTCCCAGTTGGGAGTATGTGTTGTGTGTCTAGGTTGGGGGTCTGGGTTCCGTGTCTTGGTTGCATGTCTGAGTTGTGAGTCTTGGTTGGAAGTCAGTGCTGTGTGTCTGTGTTGTGTGTCTGGGTTGGAAGACAGTGTTGTGTGTCTGTGTTGCGTGTCTGGGTTGGAAGACTGTGTTGTGTGTCTGGGTTGGGGGTCTCTGTTGTGTGTCTCGGTTGGAAGTATGTGTTGTGTGTCTAGGTTGGAAGTCAGTGCTGTGTGTCTGTGTTGTGTGTCTGTGTTGTGTGTCTGTGTTGTGTGTCTGGGTTGGGGGTATGTGTTGTGTGTCTGGGTTTGGGGACTGTGTTGTGTGTCTAGGTTGGAAGTCAGTGCTGTGTGTCTGTGTTATGTGTCTTGGTTGGAAGTCTGTCCTGTGTGTCTGTGTTGTGTGTCTGGGTCGTAAGACAGTGTTGTGTGTCTGGGTTGGGGGTCTGTGTTGTGTGTCTGGGTTGGAAGTCTGAGCTGTGAGTCTATGTTGTGTGTCTGGGTTGTGTGTCTGGGTTGTTTGTCTGGGTTGGAGTCTGAGTTGGGAGTTTGGGTTCGGTGTCTGGGTTGGACGTCTGAGCTGTGTGTCTGGGTTGAAAGTCTGTGTTGTGTGTCTGGGTTAGAAGTCTGTGTTGTGTGTCTGTGTTGTGTGTCTGGGTTGAGGGTCTGTGTTGTGTGTCTGGGTTGGGGGTCTGTGTTGTGTGTCTGGGTTGGAAGTCTGTGTTGTGTGTCTGGGTTGGGGGTCTGTGTTGTGTGTCTGGGTTGGAAGTCTGTGTTGTGTGTCTGGGTTGTTTGTCTGTGTGGTGTGTCTGGGTTGGTGGTCTGTGTTGTGTGTCTGGGTTGTTTGTCTGTGTTGTGTGTCTGGGTTGGAAGTCTGTGTTGTGTGTCTAGGTTGGAAGTCTGTGTTGTGTGTCTGGGTTTGAAGTCTGCGTTGTGTGTCTGGGTTGGAAGTCTGTGTTGTGTGTCTGGGTTGGGGGTCTTGGCCGGGGGTCTGTGTAGTGTGTCTGGGTTGTGTGTCTGGGTTGGAAGTCTGTGTTGTGTGTCTGGGTTGGGGGTCTGTGTTGTGTGTCTGGGTTGGGAGTCTGTGTTGCGTGTCTGTGTTGTGTGTCAGTGTTTGTGTCTGGATTGTGTGTCTTGGCTGTGTGTCTGGGTTAGAGGTCTGTGTTGTGTGTCTGGTTTGGAAGTCTGTGTTGTGTGTCTGGGTTGGAAGTCTGTGTTGTGTGTCTGGTTTGGAAGTCTGTGTTGTGTGTCTGTGTTGTGGGTCTGGGTTGGAAGTCTGTGTTGTGTGTCTGGGTTGTTTGTTTGGGTTGTGTGTCTGGGTTGGGGGTCTGTGTTGTGTGTCTGGGTTGGACGTCTGTTTTGTGTGTCTGGGTTGGAAGTCTGTGTTGTGTGTCTTGGTTTGAAGTCTGTGTTGTGTGTCTGGGTTGGAAGTCTGTGTTGTGTGTCTGGGTTGTGTGTCTGGGCTTCGGGTCTGTGTTGTGTGTCTGGGTTGTGTGTCTGGGTTGTGTGTCTGTGTTGGAAGTCTGTGTTGTGTGTCTGGGTTGGGGGTATGTGTTGTGTGTCTGGGTTGGGAGTCTGTGTTGCGTGTCTGTGTTGTGTGTCAGTGTTGTGTGTCTGGATTGTGTGTCTTGGCTGTGTGTCTGGGTTAGAGGTCTGTGTTGTGTGTCTGGGTTGCGTTTCAGTGTTGTGTGTCTGGATTGGTAGTCTGTGTTGTAACTCCGGGTTGGAGTCTGCTTTGTGTGTCTGGGTTGGGGAACTGTGTTTTGTGTCTTGGTTGAAAGTCAGTGTTGTGTGTCTGGATTGGGGGTCTGTGTTGTGCGTCTTGGTTGTGAGTCTGTGTTGTGTGTCTGGGTTTGGGGGTTCTGTGATGAGTGTCTGTCTTGGGAGTTTGGGTTGGGGGTCTGTGTTGTGTGTATATGTTGGAAGACTGTGTTGTGTGTCTGGGTTGGGGGTCTGTGTTGTGTGTCTGGGTTGGAAGTCTGGGTTGGAAGTCTGTGTTGTGTGTCTGGGTTGTTTGTTTGGGTTGTGTGTCTGGGTTGGGGGTCTGTGTTGTGTGTCTGGTTTGGAAGTCTGTGTTGTGTGTCTGGGTTGGAAGTCTGTGTTGTGTGTCTGGTTTGGAAGTCTGTGTTGTGTGTCTGTGTTGTGGGTCTGGGTTGGAAGTCTGTGTTGTGTGTCTGGGTTGTTTGTTTGGGTTGTGTGTCTGGGTTGGGGGTCTGTGTTGTGTGTCTGGGTTGGACGTCTGTTTTGTGTGTCTGGGTTGGAAGTCTGTGTTGTGTGTCTTGGTTGGAAGTCTGTGTTGTGTGTCTGGGTTGGAAGTCTGTGTTGTGTGTCTGGGTTGTGTGTCTGGGCTTCGGGTCTGTGTTGTGTGTCTGGGTTGTGTGTCTGTGTTGTGTGTCTGTGTTGGAAGTCTGTGTTGTGTGTCTGGGTTGGGGGTATGTGTTGTGTGTCTGGGTTGGGAGTCTGTGTTGCGTGTCTGTGTTGTGTGTCAGTGTTGTGTGTCTGGATTGTGTGTCTTGGCTGTGTGTCTGGGTTAGAGGTCTGTGTTGTGTGTCTGGGTTGCGTTTCAGTGTTGTGTGTCTGGATTGGTAGTCTGTGTTGTAACTCCGGGTTGGAGTCTGCTTTGTGTGTCTGGGTTGGGGAACTGTGTTTTGTGTCTTGGTTGAAAGTCAGTGATGTGTGTCTGTGTTGTGTGTCTTGGTTGGAAGACAGTGTTGTGTGTCTGGATTTGGGGTCTGTGTTATGTGTCTTGGTTGTGAGTCTGTGTTGTGTGTCTGAGTTGGGGGAGCTGTGATGAGTGTCTGTCTTGGGAGTTTGGGTTGGGTGTCTGTGTTGTGTGTATGTGTTGTGTGTCTGGGTTGAGTGTCTGGGTTGTGTGTCTGTGTTGTGTGTCTGTGTTGTGTGTCTGGGTTGTGTGCCTAGGTTGTGAGCCTGTGTTGAGTGTCTGTCTTGGGAGTTTGGGTTGGGTGTCTGTGTTGTGTGTATGTGTTGTGTGCCTAGGTTGTGAGCCTGTGTTGAGTGTCTGTCTTGGGAGTTTGGGTTGGGGGTCTGTGTTGTGTGTCTGGGTTGTGTGTCTGGGTTGAGTGTCTGGGTTGTTTGTCTGTGTTGAGTGTCTGGGTTGTGTGTCTGGGTTGTGTGTCTGGGTTGTGTGTCTGGGTTGAGTGTCTGGGTTGAGTGTCTGGGTTGTGTGTCTGGGTTGAGTGTCTGGGTTGAGTGTCTGGGTTGTGTGTCTGGGCTGTGTGTCTGGGTTGAGAGTCTGGGTTGGGAGTCTGTGTTGCATGTCTGGGTTGTGTGTCTGGGTTGAGTGTCTGGGTTGTGTGTCAGTGTTGTGTGTCTGGGCTGTGTGTCTGGGTTAGAGGTCTCTGTTGTGTGTCTGGGTTGGGGGTCAGTGATGTGTGTCTGTGTTGTCTATCTGTGTTTGGGGTCTGCGTTGTCTGTCTTGATTGTGTGTGTGTGTTGTAGGCCTGTGTTGGGAGTCTGTGTTGTGTGTCTGCTGTTGGTCTTGGTTGGTTGTCTGTGTTGAGTAATTGGGTTTTGGGCCTGCGTTATGTGTCTGGGTTGGAAGTCTGTGTTGTGTGTCTGGGTTGTTTGTTTGGGTTGTGTGTCTGGGTTGGGGGTCTGTGTTGTGTGTCTGGGTTGGCAGTCTGTGTTGTGTGTCTGGGTTGGAAGTCTGTGTTGTGTGTCTGGGTTGTTTGTTTGGGTTGTGTGTCTGGGTTGGTGGTCTGTGTTGTGTGTCTGGGTTGGAAGTCTGTGTTGTGTGTCTGAGTTGGAAGTCTGTGTTGTGTGTCTGGGTTGGAAGTCTGTGTTGTGTGTCTGGGTTGGAAGACTGTGTTGTGTGTCTGGGTTTGGAAGTCTGCGTTGTGTGTCTGGGTTGTGTGTCTGGGCTGGGGGTCTGTGTTGTGTGTCTGGGTTGTGTGTCTGTGTTGTGTGTCTGTGTTGGAAGTCTGTGTTGTGTGTCTGGGTTGGGGGTCTGTGTTGTATGTCTGGGTTGGGAGTCTGTGTTGCGTGTCTGTGTTGTGTGTCAGTGTAGTGTGTCTGGATTGTGTGTCTTGGCTGTGTGTCTGGGTTAGAGGTTTGTGTTGTGTGTCTGGGTTGCGTGTCTGTGTTGTGACTCCGGGTTGGAGTCTGCTTTGTGTGTCTGGGTAGGGAGTCTGTGTTTTGTGTCTTGGTTGGAAGTCAGTGCTGTGTGTCTGTGTTGTGTGTCTGGGTTGGAAGACAGTGTTGTGTGTCTGGATTGAGGGTCTGTGTTATGTGTCTTGGTTTTGAGTCTGTGTTGTGTGTCTGAGTTGGGGGATCTGTGATGAGTGTCTGTCTTGGGAGTTTGGGTTGGGTGTTTGTGTTGTCTATCTGTGTTTGGGGTCTGCGTTGTGTGTCTTGATTGTGTGTGTGTGTTGTAGGTCTGTGTTGGGAGTCTGTGTTGTGTGTCTGCTGTTGGTCTTGGTTGGTTGTCTGTGTTGAGTAATTGGGTTTTGGGCCTGCGTTATGTGTCTGGGTTGGAAGTCTGTGTTGTGTGTCTGGGTTGTTTGTTTGGGCTGTGTGTCTGGGTTGGGGGTCTGTGTTGTGTGTCTGGGTTGGAAGTCTGTGTTGTGTGTCTGGGTTGGAAGTCTGTGTTGTGTGTCTGGGTTGTTTGTTTGGGTTGTGTGTCTGGGTTGGTGGTCTGTGTTGTGTGTCTGGGTTGGAAGTCTGTGTTGTGTGTCTGTGTTGGAAGTCTGTGTTGTGTGTCTGGGTTGGAAGTCTGTGTTGTGTGTCTGGGTTGGAAGACTGTGTTGTGTGTCTGGGTTTGGAAGTCTGCGTTGTGTGTCTGGGTTGTGTGTCTGGGCTGGGGATCTGTGTTGTGTGTCTGTGTTGTGTGTCTGTGTTGTGTGTCTGTGTTGGAAGTCTGTGTTGTGTGTCTGGGTTGGGGGTCTGTGTTGTGTGTCTGGGTTGGGAGTCTGTGTTGCGTGTCTGTGTTGTGTGTCAGTGTAGTGTGTCTGGATTGTGTGTCTTGGCTGTGTGTCTGGGTTAGAGGTCTGTGTTGTGTGTCTGGGTTGCGTGTCAGTGTTGTGTGTCTGGATTGGTAGTCTGTGTTGTGACTCCGGGTTGGAGTCTGCTTTGTGTGTCTGGGTTGGGGGTCTGTGTTTTGTGTCTTGGTTGGAAGTCAGTGCTGTGTGTCTGTGTTGTGTGTCTGGGTTGGAAGACAGTGTTGTGTGTCTGGATTGGGGGTCTGTGTTATGTGTCTTGGTTGTGAGTCTGTGTTGTGTGTCTGAGTTGGGGGATCTGTGATGAGTGTCTGTCTTGGGAGTTTGGGTTGGGTGTCTGTGTTGTGTGTATGTGTTGTGTGCCTAGGTTGTGAGCCTGTGTTGAGTGTCTGTCTAGGGAGTTTGGGGTGGGGGTCTGTGTTGTGTTTATGGATTGGGAGTCTGTGTTGTGTGTCTGGGTTGAGTGTCTGGGTTGAGTGTCTGGGTTGTGTGTCTGGGTTGAGTGTCTGGGTTGAGTGTCTGGGTTGAGTGTCTGGGTTGAGTGTCTGGGCTGAGTGTCTGGGTTGTGTGTCAGGGTTGAGTGTCTGGGTTGGGAGTCTGTGTTGCATGTCTGGGTTGTGTGTCAGTGTTGTGTGTCTGGGCTGTGTGTCTTGGTTAGAGGTCTCTGTTGTGTGTCTGGATTGTGTGTCAGTGCTGTGTGTCTGTGTTGTCTATCTGTGTTTGGGGTCTGCGTTGTGTGTCTTGGTTGGGGATCTGTGTTGTGTGTCTGGATTGTGTGTGTGTGTTGTAGGTCTGTGTTGGGAGTCTGTGTTGTGTGTCTGCTGTTGGTCTTGGTTGGTTGTCTGTGTTGAGTAATTGGGTTTTGGGCCTGCGTTATGTGTCTGGGTTGTGTGTCTGTGTTGAGTGTCTGGGTAAGGAGTCTGTGTTGTGTGTCTGGATTGTGTGTGTGTGTTGTAGGTATGTGTTGGGAGTCTGTGTTGTGTGTCTGCTGTTGGTCTTGGTTGGTTGTCTGTGTTGTGTAATTGGGTTTTGGGCCTGCATTAAGTGTCTGGGCTGTGTGTCTGGGTTAGGGGTTTGTGTTGTGTGTCTGGGTTGGGGGTCTGTGTTGTGTGTCTGGGTTGGAAATCTTTTTTTTGCGTCTATGTTGTGTGTCTTGGTTGGAAGTCTTTGTTATGTGCCTGGGTTGGAGGTCTGTGTTGTGTGTCTGGGTTTTGGGCCTGTGTTATGTGTCTGTGTTGTGTGTCTGGGTTGGTGGTCTGCGTTGTGTGTCTTGGTTTGAAGTCTGTGTTTTGCGTCTGTGATGTGTGTCTTAGTTGGAAGTCTGTGTTGTGTGTCTGGGTTGGAAGTCTGTGTTGTGTGTCTGGGTTGGGGGTCTGTGTTGTGTGTCTGGGTTGGTGGTCTGCGTTGAGTGTCTGGGCTGGGGGTCTGTGTTGTGTGTCTTGGTTGGGGGTCTGTGTTGTGTGTCTGGGCTGGGGGTCTAAGTGTTGTGTCTGGGTTGGGGATCTGTGTTGTGTGTCTGGGTTTGGGGTCTAAGCTGTGTGTCTGGGTTGGAAGACTGTGTTGTGTGTCTGGGTTGGAAATCTGTGTTTTGCGTCTGTGGTGTGTGTCTGGGCTGGGGGTCTGTGTTGTGTGTCTTGGTTGGGGGTCTGTGTTGTGTGTCTGGGTTGGAAGTCTGTGTTGTGTGTCTGTTCGGGGTCTGTGTTGTGTGTCTGGTTTTGGTGTCAAGATTTCAGGCATGGATCCAAATACCTTTGTCACAGCGTGATGTCACATGAACCAAGTACCTCTGCCACAGTGAGATGTAACATCCGACAAATACCTCTGTCACAGTGAGATGTAACATCCGACAAATACCTCTGTCACAGTGAGATGTAATCTCAACGAGATACCTCTGTGACAGTGAGATGTAACATCCGACAAATACCTCTGTCACAGTGAGATGTAATCTCAACCAGATACCTCTGTCACAGTGAGATGTTACATCCGACAAATACCTCTGTCACAGTGAGATGTAACATCCGACAAATACCTCTGTCACAGTGAGATGTAACATCCGAAAAATACCTCTGTCACAGTGAGGTGTAACATCCGACAAATACCTCTGTCACAGTGAGATGTAACATTCGACAAATACCTCTGTCACAGTGAGGTGTAACATCCGACAAATATCTCTGCCACAGTGAGATGTAACATCCGACAAATACCTCTGTCACAGTGAGATGTAACCTCAACTAGATACCTGTGCCACAGTGAGATGTAATATACGACAAATACCTCTGTCACAGTGAAGTGTAACATCCGACAAATACCTTTGCCACAGTGAGGTGTAACATCCGACAAAACCCCTTTGTCACAGTGAGGTGTAACATCCGACAAATACCTCTGTCACAATGAGATGTAACATCCGATAAATACCTCTGTCACTGTGAGGTGTAACATCAACAACATATTTCTGCCACAGTTGTTTCAATATTCCGTGTTATTGATACTTAAATTAGAGATAAACAAGAAGCAGGTCGACTTGACACATTTACTCTCGGTGGCCATGATCTTATAAAGCCCGGATGTACAGGGATCAGTTATTGTACTGGATTATTGTGATATGATAGGGAGCAGTCATTACTCGATATTGCAACATCACTTCTTCTTTAAGAGTCCATGAGTCCATAGGAAACTTTGGCACACACTCCTTGATAATATCAAAATCATACTGGCATCGAATTCAGTTTACATTATTTTGAATTATCGTTTAGTGTAGCATTCATATTAATAAAGCTATTAAATCATGAAGGCCTTATAACTGTAAGTGAATCAAATTAGTGTCCATGACCTTACTGGTCTGTAAACATTCACTCACATGACAGTTAAATGAGGCTTCAACATATAATGAACCGCAAAAGAAACGCGAGATTGTAAAATATAAATTTTATATGGTAAAATGCGGAAAATATATGTCAAGACTGCAGGTGTGAATATTCCGTGTCGTCCTGATGCGTTTGTGAGACAAACATCCATCGAACGGTACAACGAGGCCTGAAATTAGTCGCCACAACGCAGCCTTGTCCAAGGCCGTGGGTGACAGTTACCATGCTTTGCCGTGGACACCAACATGCACGTGTAACTCATGGAGGCTCTGGGTATAAAAATCAACTTGAACTGCCTTTCTGGCACTCGTAATTTTGATGCGGCAGGTATGCCTCGATTATCCGCACAACAGAGAGAACAAGCGATCGGTCTATTACAAGCTGGTCCCAGGTTGTGGCCAACACTTTCAATGTTCACGTCAACACCTTCCACCGTCTGCAGCAGCGTTACAACATCACAAACAGTACTGCAGACCGCGCCCGACGTGGACGCCCCCGAGTGACCACGCCCAGGCAGGATCGGTTCATCCACCGCCAACACCTACAGGATCGCTTCAAACCAGCCAGTGTGACAGCTCGAAACACCATTGGCACTAGAGGGCGACCGATCAGTGACGATACGGTACGACGTCGGTTGACTACCAACAACCTGTATTGCTTTCGGCCCGCTCGAGTGCCCATCCTCACCGCCCGCCACCGCCAGGCACGGCTGCAATGGGCTACACAACACCGACATTGGCGGCATCAACAATGGAGGACAATTGTCTTCTCTGACGAGAGCCGGTATTGTGGATCCACGTCTGATGGGAGAGTGAGGGTGTGGCGAAGGAGGGGTGAACGCTATACGGACCATTGTGTCGTGGAAAGAGACCCGTGGGGTGGTCAGAGCATCATGGTTTGGGGTGCTATAGGCCTGAATCAGAGAATTGGCCCTCATGTGTTTCACAATATTGGTGCTGGCAGGGGGAATGGCATCACAGCGCAACGCTACATTGACAAGATCCTGAGACCTTAAATCGTTCACGTCACCAGAACCACGTGTTCCAGCAGGACAACGCGCGTCCCCACACGGCCAGGCTCACCAGGAACGCCCTGCACCAGCACAACATCCAAACCATGCCATGGCCGGCTACGAGCCCGGATTTAAACCCGATCGAGCACCTGTGGGATGAAATACAGAGACGGCTGAACCAGGTGGTACCAACACCAAGAACTTGAGCACCAACTATACACAGAAACGTCTCTGAGATGTTTGGGCAACTTCACTGAACGGCCACTTCTGGTGGTAGTAGGTGGTGTAGTCTGTGCTTGCTTCATGGTGGACGTCGGTCTGTAGGTCTTCATCGGTGTCACAGGTGGAGTCACAGGAGAAGTCTTATCATTACTCCTGCTGCTGGTAGGACTGTTAGATGGCATAAGCTTTTCTCTTGACATTAATGGCTTTCTGAATCTCTGTTCACTTTCAACTTTGACAGGTGTTTGATTCAAAGAATGTTGTTCAGCTGTTTTCCTCAAATGTACATGGTTACGTCGGAGTATTCCTGTAGGTGTGTCTACCTCATAGCTTCTCTCGTCAAGTCTCTTTAGCACTGTTCCCTTTTTCGATACTTTGTCATTCATAGTGAATGGCTTCATCTTAACAGTATCACCTTCTAGTGGCGGTAAATCCTTTGCCGATTTGTCATAGGCTGACTCCTGTTTCTGCTGTTTCAGACGAAGTCTTTCCCTTTCATCGTTCACTGTTCTCGGCTTCAGCAGAGTTTCACTTGTTGGAAGGAGAGTCTTCGATCGACTGTTCATAAGTCGTTGCACAGGACTAGAGCTGAGTCCCTGAGTTGGTGTATTTCGGTAGTCCAATATTGCCATATACTGGTCGTTTCGACTGTCTTTTGCTTTCGGTAGTAGTTTCTTTGCAGTCTTAACCGCAGACTCTGCCTTTCCATTGGCTTGACTGTTGTGAGGACTTGAGGTTAAGTGCTCTATGTCCCAATCAATGACAAATTTGTGAAACTCCTCTAAGTAGAACTGAGGTCCGTTATCACTAACCAGCTGGTCCGGAATCCCATACCTGGCAAAGTGTGCCTTTAGCTTCTTGATAACTGTAGTAGACTTGGTGTCTGACAGGTAGTACACTTCCCAGAAGTTACTGTAGTAATCCACGGTTATCAGATAGTCATTGTCATTAAGTGTGAACAAATCTGATGCCACTTTTTGCCATGGTCGTTCTGGTACTTCAGTGGTCTGTAGTTGTTGTTTTTTAACTTTTAATTTCTGTTGCATTTTTACACATGGGCTATACAATGTAATACATAGGCAGTAAACAAAAGTTGAGAACAGAATTATTGTGTGGGAAACAAAAGATGAAAGAGAATACAAACTTTTTTTTTAGAATTTATCGATACTATTACTTATGAGAGCTGTGTATTTTGTAAGCATGTAATTTTTGTAAATCTCTTTTTTTAAAAACTGGAAGTTCGGTACCTTTTTTGAATATCTATATTTAAAGATTACGAATTTGCAAAGTAAGATAATTACATTTATAGGATCGTTGTGTCGCTGATCAAATCCAAGCAGAGTGTTTTTTCTTGTTAATGTGAGCTTAACTTGAATCTCATCTGATACCACTCTTCCAGTTTTTGCTATATGTGGTCTGTAGTGTCTCCTTCTGCTGGTCTGCCTGGTATTTGCAGAACAACTCGCAAGTACTGATGTACTTTTTAATGTCGTCAGACATTTGAGGCCAATACAAAGTCTCTCTTGCATGCCGTAAACAACCTTCGATCCCTAGGTGAGAAGTATGGATCCTGGTTTTCATTGTTGTTCTCAGGTTGTGAGGTATGACCAGCCTTTCTCCTCTGAATATGAGACCATTTTGTACTGTGATCTCGTCTCTACAGTTGAAGTATGGGTACAACTCTATCGGCAAAGAGTCTCTGTCCTCTGGCCACCCACTTAACACGACTTGTTTGAGTTTCTGCAGAGTTTCGTCCTTTTCAGTCTCTTCTCTGATCTGCTTGATCCTGTCATCTGTTATCGGCAAAAACTTTGCCATGTTCACCTGACTGAAAGGCTCTTCAATCTTTGGCTCTGTGCTTGGCAAATATGCTCTTGACAATGTGTCTGCCAAAACCACACCTGCACCTTTCTTGTATTTGATAGTGGCATCATACTGTTGCATAGCCAGAATCATAGACTGTAGTCGTCTAGGAGCACAGTTTAAGGGTTTGCTGGTTATTGCTTCTAGTGGTTTATGATCATTTTCCACTGTAACTTTCTGACCAAATGTGTATGTATGGAACTTTTGAAGTCCGAAAACAACAGACAGCATTTCCTTTTCAATCTGTGCATATCTGGACTCAGCCGGTGTTAGGGCACGGCCAACGTATGCAATTGGCTTGTCTTGTTGTAACAGCACAGCACCTAGTCCAGTGGAACTTGCATCACACTGCAGTGTCAGTTCTTCAGCTTCATTGTAGTATGCCAATACTGGAGCTTCCGTAACGAGTTTTTCACTTCAGTGAAGGCTTTCTCGTGTGCCTCTATCCATGTCCAGTCCACGTCAGTATGTGTTAATTGTTGAAGTGGTTGCATTAACCCTGACAGACGAGGTAAATATCTCGCAAGGTAGTTGACGAACCCTTAGAAGCGTTGAATGTCCTCAACATTCTGTGGTGCTGGCATTTCCAACACAGCCTTTATTTTCTGTGGGTCACACTTAAGTCCCTGATCAGTGATGATGTGACCAAAAAAGGTAACCTCTTTTCTGCACAACTTAAGTTTCTCCTTCTTCAACTTGATACCAAGTTTCTGACGACGCTGCATGAGGCATTCCAGATTCTTGTCATGGTCAACCTGCGCTGTCATCTTGTCATACCCTGAGTCATAGATCAGGATGTCATCCACAATACATTTGACACCTGGTAGTCCTTCCAAAGCTTGGTTTAAGCGTTTCTGAAAGATTTCAGGGGATACACTTAGCCCGAATGGTAGTCTAGTCCATCTGTACCGACCAAACGGAGTTCCAAAAGTACACAGCAAACTGGATACGAGATCAAGTTCAAGATGCCAAAATCCAGCAGACAAGTCACATGTACTGAAGACCTTCACATTTGTCAGATCTGATCTCTCTGATCCCTGTCACTATTCTGTCCCTTAATAGTGATTCACGTAGACATTCACAAAAGTTACAGCTCTTTGAGAGTGTGCGAATAGCTGTGAGGTATTCCTCAAAACTTTCTCCATCTGCCTGTACACGATTGTTCAAAATGTATCGTTCATACGTCTCATTAGTTTCTCCAATTGTGTATGAATCAAACTTGGCCATAAAAGTAGTCACATCCCTGTGCTCTTTCGGCAAGAATTCCATTGCATTGTAGACTTTAAGTGCATCAGTTTCTATAGAATGCAATAAAGCAGCAGCTTGATAATTCATTGGGTAATTATCTAGTTGTGAAACAATCACAAAGTTCTGCCACGCCTGTTTCCACATTCTCCAATTATCTGCCAAATAACCCGACATTTTCAGCGGCAGTGGAGGTGTCAAATTCAGCAACGGCATTCTCCTACCATGCGGTATCTGCACGCCCACGTGGTCGTCATGTCCGCCCAGTTCACGTTCTTCCTGACCATCCATAATGTTCATCAGTTAGGAAATCGAATGTGAAGTTCGTGTGAAATGTTCATTCATTCACCAAAAGGCATAATTAATCCAGAATCATCAAAATCCTGTAGTCGCAAACCACGTGCGATTTCTGCCGAGGTCCGAGAAATACTCACTCGCTTAGTGAACTGTCCCATCCGTGTAGGCACCCAGCACTACTGACAGTGTCAATTCTAGCGGTAAACATCAACATCAAGTTAATTCCGCACCGCTGCTACCATGTTTCAATATTCCGTGTTATCCAAACACTAATTACAGATAAACAAGAAGCAGGTCTGACTTGTCACATTTACTCTCGGAGGCCATGATCTCAAAAAGCCCGGATGTACAGGGATCAGTTATTGTACTGGATTATTGTGATATGATAGGGAGAGGTAATTACTCGATATTGCAACAACAGTGAGATATAAACTAGTTCAAATACCTTTGTCACAGAGAGATGTAACATCAACCAAGTACCTCTGCCACAGTGAGATGTGACATCCAACAAATATCTCTGCCACAGTGACATATAACATCCACCAAATACCTCTGTCACAGTGAGATGTAACCTCAACCAGATACCTCTGCCACATTGAGATGTGACATCCAACAAATACCTCTGTCACAGTGAGATGTAACCTCAACCAGATACCTCTGCCACAGTGAGATGTAACATCCACCAAATACCTCTGTCACAGTGAGATGTAACATCAACCAGATACCTCTGCCACAGTGAGATGTGACATCCAACAAATACCTCTGTCACAGTGAGATGTAACCTCAACCAGATACCTCTGCCACAGTGAGATGTAACATCCACCAAATACCTCTGTCACAGTGAGATGTAACCTCAACCAGATACCTCTGCCACAGTTAGATGTGACATCCAACAAATACCTCTGCCACATTGACATGTAACATCCTACAAAAACCTTTGTCACAGTGAGATGTGAGATTAACCAAGTACCTCTGCCACAGTGAGATGTAACCTTAACCAGATACCTCTGCCACAGTGAGATGTAACATCCTTCAAAAACCTGTGCCACAGTGAGATGTAACCGTAACCAGATACCTCTGCAACAGTGAGGTGTAACCTTAACCAGATACCTCTGCCACAGTGAGATGTAACATCCACAAAATACCTCTGTCACAGTGAGATGTAACATTAACCAGATACCTCTGACACAGTGAGGTGTTACCTTAACCAGATACCTCTGCCACAGTGAGATGTGACATCCAACAAATAACTCTGTCACAGTGAGGTGTAACCCTAACCAGATACCTCTGACACAGTGAGGTGTTACCTTAACCAGATACCTCTACCACAGTGAGGTGCAACATCCACCAAATACCTCTGTCACAGTGAGGTGTAACATCCACAAAATACCTCCTCCACAGTGAGATGTAACATCAACCAGATACCTCTGCCACAGTGAGATGTAACATCAACCACATATCTCTGCCACAGTGTGATGTAACATCCGAAAAATACCTCTGTCACAGCGAAATGTAACATCCACCAGATACCTCTGCCACAGTGATATGTAACATCCACCAGATACCTCTGGCACAGTGAGATGTAACATCCTTCAAAATATCTCTGCCACAGTGATATTTCATTAACCAAATATCTATGCCACAGTTGGGGTAATATCAACCAAATATCTATGTCACAGTGAGATGTAACATCCAACAGATACCTCTGTCACAGCGAAATGTAACATCCACCAGATATCTCTGTCACGGTAAGATGTAACATCCACCAGATACCTCTGCCACAGCGAGATGTAGCATGAACCAGATACCTCTGTCACAGTGAGATGTAACATCCACCAGCTATCTCTGCCACAGTGGGATGTAACATCATCCAAATATCTATGCCAGAGTCAGATGCAACGTCAACCTCATATCTCTGCCACAGTCTCATGTAACATCCACCAAATACCTCTGTCACAGTGAGATGTAACATCCTTCAAAATATCTCTGCCACAGTGATATTTCATTAACCAAATATCTATGCCACAGTGAGATGTAATATCAACCAAATATCTATGTCACAGTGAGATGTAACATCCAACAGATACCTCTGTCACAGCGAAATGTAACATCCACCAGATACCTCTGTCACGGTAAGATGTAACATCCACCAGATACCTCTGACACAGCGAGATGTAGCATGAACCAGATACCTCTGTCAGTGTAAGATGTAACATCCACCAGCTATCTCTGCCACAGTGGGATTTAACATCATCCAAATATCTATGCCAGAGTCAGATGTAACATCAACCTCATATCTCTGCCACAGTGTGATGTAACATCCACCAGATACCTATGTCACAGCGAGATTTAAACTCGACCACATATCTCTGCCACAGTGTGATGTAACATCCACTAAATACCTCTCTCAAGGTGAGATGTAACATCCTTTGAATATCTCTGCCACAGTAAGATGTAATACCAAACAGATACCTCTAAAACAGTGAGATGTAACATCCACCAGATACCTCTGTCACAGTGAGGTGTAACATCCGACAAATACCTCTGCCACAGTGAGATGTAACATCCACCAGATACCTCTGCCACAGTGAGATGTAATATCAACCAGATAACCCAGCCACAGTGAGATGTGTCATCAATCAAATATCTATGCCACAGTGAGATGTAACATCAACCACATATCTCTGCCACAGTGAGATCTAACATCCACCAAATACCTCTGTCACAGAGAGATGTAACACCCTTCAAATATCTCTACCACATTAAGAAGTAACCTCAACCAGATACCTCTGCCACAGAGAGATGTAACATCCACCAAATACCTCTGTCACAGAGAGATGTAACACCCTTCAAATATCTCTGCCACATTGAGATGTAACATCCACCAAATACCTCTGCCACAGTGAGATGTAATATCAACCAGATAACCCAGCCACAGTGAGATGTGTCATCAATCAAATATCTATGCCACAGTGAGATGTAACATCAACCACATATCTCTGCCACAGTGAGATCTAACATCCACCAAATACCTCTGTCACAGAGAGATGTAACACCCTTCAAATATCTCTACCACATTAAGAAGTAACCTCAACCAGATACCTCTGCCACAGTGAGATGTAACATCCACCAAATACCTCTGTCACAGAGAGATGTAACACCCTTCAAATATCTCTGCCACATTGAGATGTAACCTCAACCAGATACCTCTGCCACAGTGAGATGTAACATCCACCAAATACCTCTGCCACAGTGAGATGTAACATCCTTCAAATACCTCTGTTACAGTGACATGTAACATCCACCAAATACCTCTGTCACAGTGTGATGTAACATCCTTCAAATACCTCTGTTACAGTGACATGTAACATCCACCAAATACCTCTGCCACAGTGAGATGTAATATCAACCAGATAACCCAGCCACAGTGAGATGTGTCATCAATCAAATATCTATGCCACAGTGAGATGTAACATCAACCACATATCTCTGCCACAGTGAGATCTAACATCCACCAAATACCTCTGCCACAGTGAGATGTAACATCCGACACATACCTCTGTCACAGTGACATGTAACATCCACCAGATACCTCTGCCACAGTGAGATGTAACATCCGACACATACCTCTGTCACAGTGACATGTAACATCCACCAAATACCTCTGTCACAAAGAGATGTAACATCCGACACATACCTCTGCCACAGTGAGATCTAACATCCACCAAATACCTCTGTCACAGAGAGATGTAACACCCTTCAAATACCTCTGCCACAGTGAGATGTAACATCCACCAAATACCTCTGTCACAGTAAGATGTAACATCAACCAGATATCTTTGTCAAAGAGAGATGTAACATCAACCAAATACCTCCACCACAGTGAGATGTAACATCCGACACATACCTCTGTCACAGTGACATGTAACATCAACCAAATATCTCTGTCACAGTGAGATGTAACATCAACCAAATACCTCTACCACAGTGACATGTAACATCAACCAAATACCTCTATTACAGTGAGGTGTAACATCAACCAAATACCTCCACCACAGTGAGATGTAACATCCGACACATACCTCTGTCACAGTGACATGTAACATCAACCAAATATCTCTGTCACAGTGAGATGTAACATCAACCAAATACCTCTACCACAGTGACATGTAACATCAACCAAATACCTCTATTACAGTGAGGTGTAACATCAACCAAATACCTCCACCACAGTGAGATGTAACATCCGACACATACCTCTGTCACAGTGACATGCAACATCAACCAAATATCTCTGTCACAGTGAGATGTAACATCAACCAAATACCTCTACCACAGTGAGATGTAACATCCGACACATACCTCTGTCACAGTGAGATGTAACATCCTTCAAATACCTCTGTCACAGTGAGATGTAACATCAACCAAATACCTCTATCACAGTGAGGTGTAACATCAACCAAATACATCTGCCACAGTGAGGTGTAACAACCACCAAATACCCCTGTGACAGAGAGATGTAACATCCTTCAAATATCCCTGCCACAGTGAGTTGTTATTTCCACCAAATGCCTCTGTCACAGTGAGATGTAACATCAACAAGATATCTCTGCCACAGCGAGATGTAATATCAACCAGATACCTCTGCCACAGTGAGATGTAACGTCAACCAGATACCTCTGCCACAGAGAGATGTAACTTCAAACAGATAACCCTGTCAGAGTGAGATGTAACATCAACAACATACCTCTGCCACAGTGAGTTGTAACATCCACTAAATACCTTTGTCAGAGTGAGAGGTAACATCCGACAAATACCTCTGTCACAGCGAAATGTAACATCCAGCAGATAACTCTGTCACGAAAAGATGTAAGATCCGACAAATACCTCTGCCACAGCGAGATGTAATATGAACCAGATACCTCTGTTACGGTAAGATGTAACATCCGACAAATACCTCTGTCACAGCGAAATGTAACACCAACCAGATAATTCTGTCACGATAAGATGTAACATCCGACAAATACCTCTGTCACAGCAAAATGTAACATCCACCAGATACCTCTGTCACGTTAAGATGTAACATCCACCAAATATCTCTACAACAGCGAGATGTAACATGAACCAGATACCTCTGCCACAGTGAGATGTAAGGTCAACCAGATACCTCTCCTACAGTGAGATGTAACATCCGACAAATACCTCTGTCACAGCGAAATGTAACATCAACCAGATACCTATGTCACGGTAATATATAACATCCACCAAATACCTCTGCAACAGCGAGATGTAACATGAACCAGATACCTCTGTCACAGTGAGATGTAACATCCACCAAATACCTCTGTCACAGTGAGGTGTAACATCCTCCAAATACCTCTGCCACAGTGAGATGTAACATCCACTAAAATACCTCTGTCACAGTGAGATGTAATATCCACCAAATACCTCTGTCACAGTGAGATGTAACATCCACCAAATACCTCTGTCACAGTGAGGTGTAACATCCTCCAAATACCTCTGCCACAGTGAGATGTAACATCCACTAAAATACCTCTGTCACAGTGAGATGTAACATCCACTAAAATACCTCTGTCACAGTGAGATGTAATATCCACCAAATGCCTCTGACATAGTGAGATGTAACATCCTTCAAATACCTCTGCCACAGTGAGATGTAATATCCACCAAATACCTCTGTCACAGTGAGATGTCACATCCACCAAATACCTCTGTCACAGTGAGATGTAACATCCACCAAATACCTCTGTCACAGTGAGGTGTAACATCCTCCAAATACCTCTGCCACAGTGAGATGTAACATCCACTAAAATACCTCTGTCACAGTGAGATGTAATATCCACCAAATACCTCTGTCACATTGAGATGTAACATCCACCAAATACCTCTGTCACAGTGAGGTGTAACATCCACCAAATACCTCTGCCACAGTGAGATGTAACATCCACTAAAATACCTCTGTCACAGTGAGATGTAATATCCACCAAATGCCTCTGACATAGTGAGATGTAACATCCTTCAAATACCTCTGCCACAGTGAGATGTAACATCCACCAAATACCTCTGTCATAGTGAGATGTAACATCCTTCAAATACCTCTGCCACAGTGAGATGTAACATCCACTAAAATACCTCTGCCACAGTGAGATGTAACATCCACTAAAATACCTCTGTCACAGTGAGATGTAATATCCACCAAATACCTCTGTCACAGTGAGATGTAATATCCACCAAATACCTCTGTCACAGTGAGATGTAATATCCTTCAAATACCTCTGTCACAGTGAGATGTAATATCCACCAAATACCTCTGTCACAGTGAGATGTAATATCCACCAAATACCTCTGTCACAGTGAGATGTCACATCCACCAAATGCCTCTGACATAGTGAGATATAATATCAACCAAATATCTCTGCCACAGTGAGATGTAACATCCACCAAATACCCCTGTCACAGTGAGGTTTAACATCCACAAAATACCTCCTCCACATTGAGATGTAACATCAACCAGATACCTATGTCACAGTGAGATGTAACATCAACCACATATCTCTGCCACAGTGTGATGTAACATCCGACAAATACCTCTATCACAGCGAAATGTAACATCCACCAGATACCTCTGCCACAGTGATATGTAACATCCACCAGATTCCTCTGGCACAGCGAGATGTAACATCCACCAGATACCTCTGGCTCAGCGAGATGTAACATCCACCAGATGTCTCTGCCACAGAGAGTTAAAACATCAAACAAATATCTATGCCCGGGATAGATGTAACATCAACCACATATCTCTGCAACAGTGTGATGTAACATCCAACAAATACATCTGACACAGTGAGATGTAACATCAAACAAATAGCTATGCCCGTGATAGATGTAACATCAACCACATATCTCTTCAACAGTGTGATGTAACATCCAACAAATACATCTGCCACAGTGAGATGTAACATCAACAAGATACCTCTGCCAGAGTGAGATGTAATGTCAACCAGATACCTCTGGCACAGCGAGATATAACATGAACCAGATACCTCTGGCACAGTGAGATGTAACATTCACCAAATACCTCTGTCACATTGAGATGTAACATCCACCAAATACCTCGTTCACAGTGAGGTGTAACATCCACCAAATGCCTCTGCCAGAGTAAGATGTAATATTAACCAAATATCTCTGTCACAGTGAGATGTAAGATCCTTCATATACCTCTGCCACAGTGAGATATAACATCCACCAAATACCTCTGTCACAGTAAGGTGTAACATCCACCAAATACCTCTGTCACAGTGAGATGTAACATCCACCAAATACCTTTGGCACTGAGAGATGTAACACCCTTCAAATGTCTCTGCTACAGTGTGATGTTACATCCACCAGATACCTCTGGCACAACGAGATGTAACATCCACCAGATGCCTCTGCCACAGATCAACCACATATCTATGCAACAGTGTGATGTAACATCCACCAGATACCTCTGCCACAGTGACATGTAACATCAACAAGATACCTCTGCCAGAGTGAGATGTAATGTCAACCAGATACCTCTGGCACAGCGAGATATAACATGAACCAGATACCTCTGGCACAGTGAGATGTAACATCCACCAAATACCTCTGCCACAGTGAGATGTAACATCCACCAAATACCTTTGTGACAGAGAGATGTAACACCCTTCAAATATCTCTGCCACTGTGTGATGTTACATCCACCAGATACCTCTGGCACAGAGAGATGTAACATCAACCAAATATCTATGCCCGGTATAGATGTAACATCAACCACATATCTCTGCAACAGTTTGATGTAACATCCACCAGATACCTCTGCCACAGTGAGATGTAACATCAACCAGATACCTCTGCAAGAGTGAGATGTAACGTCAACCAGATACCTCTGTGACAGTGAGATGTAACATCAACCATATACTTCTGTCACAGAGAGATGTAACATCCTTCAAATACCTCTGTCACAGTGAGATGTAACATCAACCACATATCTGTCACAGTGTGATGTAACATCCACCATATACCTCTGTCACAGAGAGATGTAATATCGTTCAAATACCTCTGTCACAGTGACCATAGTGCTAAGCGTGCGTCATGCATATATCCCAGTGTGTCGCGTACATCACTGACATACATGTACCCTAGTGCTAAGCGTGCGTCATGCATATATCCCAGTGTGTTACGTACATCACTGACATACATGTACCCTAGTGCTAAGCGTGCGTCATGCATATATCCCAGTGTGTCGCGTACATCACTGACATACATGTACCCTAGTGCTAAGGGTGCGTCATGCATATATCCCAGTGTGTTACGTACATCACTGACATACATGTACCCTAGTGCTTAGCGTGCGTCATGCATATATCCCAGTGTGTTACGTACATCACTGACATACATGTACCCTAGTGCTAAGGGTGCGTCATGCATATATCCCAGTGTGTTACGTACATCACTGACATACATGTACCCTAGTGCTAAGTGCGTCATGCATATATCCCAGTGTGTCGCGTACATCACTGACATACATGTACCCTAGTGCTAAGCGTGCGTCATGCATATATCCCAGTGTGTCGCGTACATCACTGACATACATGTTCCCTAGTGCTAAGCGTGCGTCATGCATATATCCCAGTGTGTCGCGTACATCACTGACATACATGTACCCTAGTGCTAAGCGTGCGTCATGCATATATCCCAGTGTGTCGCGTACATCACTGACATACATGTACCCTAGTGCTAAGCGTGCGTCATGCATATATCCCAGTGTGTCGCGTACATCACTGACATACATGTACCCTAGCGCTAAGCTTGCGCCATTATATATCCCAGTGTGTCGCGTACATCACTGACATACATGTACCCTAGGGCTAAGCGTGCGTCATGCATATATCCCAGTGTGTTACGTACATCACTGACATACATGTACCCTAGTGCTAAGCGTGCGTCATGCATATATCCCAGTGTGTCGCGTACATCACTGACATACATGTACCCTAGTGCTAAGCGTGCGTCATGCATATATCCCAGTGTGTCGCGTACATCACTGACATACATGTACCCTAGTGCTAAGCGTGGATAATTATACAACTTTTTTATTACAATGACTGCGACATTTCGGTGTAGATATTAACACCGTTTTCGCAACCATTGTAAAACAGAAGTTGTATATCGAACTATTTGTCTTGTTCATCATATCGATTTCTAAATGCCACTTAAAGAAGCTATATCCTAGTGTGTTGCGTACATAACGTATACACCTTGAGCGTGGCGTGCGTCATGCATATGTCCTTTGTCTGCAGCAACATTGTGGTTGTTACCGGGCTTGTTGCGTGCATCATGCTTACCGACTGCTTCCAGTCGATTTGAAGCAATACTCAACTGTGACAGTAGACTGACAAACAAGCACTTGTCAATTCTCCAACTTCAAAATGCAGACACTGTATTTGCAACACTAATTTATTTTTTGTAGAGATTTGATATGATTTTTTAAATCAATTTCCGTAGGCATCCGAGTTATGACATAAAGTAGAACCACAGGCGGCAGTGTCAGTCAAGCCGACCGCGTGCAAAACACCACTCATCACAAACTCTGTCACAAGCTGGCCCTGTTAGAAGTGGATTATTGTTCAAGAGCCTGGGTATTGAAATGCTACATTTGTAAGTTTCTGCCACTACAACAGAACAGGCTCACCACTTGGCATAGAGTGATCGTCAGTTCAGGTACAGTTTCGTCTTACAACCAGTCATGGGAAGCAGGTGTTGGGCTGCATAAGGCACAACTATTATGAAGTGAGGACACACGTACACTCCTGAAAACAATGTCCCTTGTCAGACACGAACAATGAATAACAAAACAAGATGAGTGCCCAATTCAATTGATTAGATATCTTCAGGCAGATCATTCCACGTTTAAGCGGAATTACGAAAATGGCTCTACTGGACATGCTGATGACTACAGTGAAACAGCACCGAGGTTGTCAAAGCAAGTCAATAACTACACAGCGGTCCAAATTTCAACTGGAACTTGTATCAGCAATAAATGTCTAAAACAGTAAAGCGTGAATCATTATCCAGCCTTATATAGGTTGTAGAGCGCATCCACTGAGTCAGCCAGGTATAAGTTATAGAGCGCATCCACTGAATCAGCCATATATAAGTTATAGAGCACATCAACTGAGTCAGCCATATATAAGTTATAGAGCACATCCACTGAGTCAGCCAGATATAGGTTATAGAGCACATCCACTGAATCAGCCCTATATAAGTTATAGAGCACATCCACTGAATCAGCCATATATAAGTTATAGAGCGCATCCACTGAATCAGCCATATATAAGTTATAGAGCGCATCCACTGAGTCAGCCAGATATAAGTTATAGAGCGCATCCACTGAGTCAGCCATATATAAGTTATAGAGCGCATCCACTGAGTCACCCAGTTATAAGTTATAGAGCACATCCACCGAGTCAGCCATATATAAGTTATAGAGCGCTTCCACTGAGTCAGCCAGATATAAGTTATAGAGCACTTCCACTGAATCAGCCAGATATAAGTTATAGAGCACATCCACTGAATCAGCCATATATAAGTTATAGAGCGCATCCACTGAATCAGCCATATATAAGTTATAGAGCGCATCCAATGAGTCAGCCAGATATAAGTTATAGAGCGCATCCACTGAGTCAGCCATATATAAGTTATAGAGCGCATCCACTGAGTCAGCCAGAGATAAGTTATAGAGCACATCCACTGAGTCAGCCAGAGATAAGTTATAGAGCGCATGCACTGAGTCAGCCAGATATAAGTTATAGAGCGCATCCACTGAGTCAGCCCTATATAAGTTATAGAGCGCATCCACTGAGTCAGCCAGAGATAAGTTATAGAGCGCATCCACTGAGTCAGCCAGATATAAGTTATAGAGCACATCCACTGAGACATCCATATATAAGTTATAGAGCGCATCCACTGAATCAGCCATATATAAGTTATAGAGCGCATCCACTGAGACAGCCTGGTATAAGTTATAGAGCGCATCCACTGAATCAGCCATATATAAGTTATAGAGCGCTTCCACTGAGTCAGCCAGATATAAGTTATAGAGCACATCCACTGAGTCAGCCATATATAAGTTATAGAGCGCATCCACTGAGTCAGCGAGATATAAGTTATAGAGCACATCCACTGAATCAGCCCTATATAAGTTATAGAGCACATCCACTGAATCAGCCATATATAAGTTATAGAGCGCATCCACTGAATCAGCCATATATAAGTTATAGAGCGCATCCACTGAGTCAGCCAGATATAAGTTATAGAGCGCATCCACTGAGTCAGCCATATATAAGTTATAGAGCGCATCCACTGAGTCAGCCAGATATAAGTTATAGAGCGCATCCACTGAGTCAGCCAGATATAAGTTATAGAGCGCATCCACTGAGTCAGCCAGATATAAGTTATAGAGCGGATCCACTGAGTCAGCCAGACATAAGTTATAGAGCACATCCACTGAGACATCCATATATAAGTTATAGAGCGCATCCACTGAGTCAGCCAGATATAAGTTATAGAGCGCATCCACTGAGTCAGCCAGATATAAGTTATAGAGCACATCCACTGAGACATCCATATATAAGTTATAGAGCGCATCCACTGAATCAGCCATATATAAGTTATAGAGAGCATCAGCTGAGTCAGCCAGAGATAAGTTATAGAGCGCATCCACTAAGTCAGCCCTATATAAGTTATAGAGCACATCCACTGAGTCAGCCAGATATAAGTTATAGAGCGCTTCCACTGAGTCAGCCAGATATAAGTTATAGAGCGCATCCACTGAGTCAGCCAGATATAAGTTATAGAGCGCATCCACTGAGTCAGCCAGAGATAAGTTATAGAGCGCATCCACTGAGCCACCCAGATATAAGTTATAGAGCGCATCCACTGAGACAGCCCTGTATAAGTTATAGAGCGCATCTACTGAATCAGCCATATATAAGTTATAGAGCGCATCCACTGAGTCAGCCATATATAAGTTATAGAGCACATCCACTGAGTCAGCCATATATAAGTTATAGAGCACATCCACTGAATCAGCCATATATAAGTTATAGAGCACATCCACTGAATCAGCCAGAGATAAGTTATAGAGCGCATCCACTGAGTCAGCCAGATATAAGTTATAGAGCACATCCACTGAGACATCCATATATAAGTTATAGAGCGCATCCACTGAATCAGCCATATATAAGTTATAGAGCGCATCCACTGAGTCAGCCAGATATAAGTTATAGAGCGCATGCACTGAGTCAGCCAGATATAAGTTATAGAGCACATCCAATGAGACATCCATATATAAGTTATAGAGCGCATCCACTGAATCAGCCATATATAAGTTATAGAGCGCATCCACTGAGACAGCCTGGTATAAGTTATAGAGCGCATCCACTGAATCAGCCATATATAAGTTATAGAGCGCTTCCACTGAGTCAGCCAGATATAAGTTATAGAGCACATCCACTGAATCAGCCATATATAAGTTATAGAGAGCATCAGCTGAGTCAGCCAGAGATAAGTTATAGAGCGCATCCACTGAGTCAGCCAGATATAAGTTATAGAGCGCATCCACTGAGTCAGCCAGAGATAAGTTATAGAGCGCATCCACTGAGCCACCCAGATATAAGTTATAGAGCGCATCCACTGAGACAGCCCTGTATAAGTTATAGAGCGCATCTACTGAATCAGCCATATATAAGTTATAGAGCGCATCCACTGAGTCAGCCATATATAAGTTATAGAGCACATCCACTGAGTCAGCCATATATAAGTTATAGAGCACATCCACTGAATCAGCCATATATAAGTTATAGAGCACATCCACTGAATCAGCCAGAGATAAGTTATAGAGCGTATCCACTGAGTCAGCCAGATATAAGTTATAGAGCACATCCACTGAGACATCCATATATAAGTTATAGAGCGCATCCACTGAATCAGCCATATATAAGTTATAGAGCGCATCCACTGAGTCAGCCAGATATAAGTTATAGAGCGCATGCACTGAGTCAGCCAGATATAAGTTATAGAGCACATCCAATGAGACATCCATATATAAGTTATAGAGCGCATCCACTGAATCAGCCATATATAAGTTATAGAGCGCATCCACTGAGACAGCCTGGTATAAGTTATAGAGCGCATCCACTGAATCAGCCATATATAAGTTATAGAGCGCTTCCACTGAGTCAGCCAGATATAAGTTATAGAGCACATCCACTGAGTCAGCCATATATAAGTTATAGAGCGCATCCACTGAGTCAGCGAGATATAAGTTATATAGCACATCCACTGAATCAGCCCTATATAAGTTATAGAGCACATCCACTGAATCAGCCATATATAAGTTATAGAGCGCATCCACTGAATCAGCCATATATAAGTTATAGAGCGCATCCACTGAGTCAGCCAGATATAAGTTATAGAGCGCATCCACTGAGTCAGCCATATATAAGTTATAGAGCGCATCCACTGAGTCAGCTAGATATAAGTTATAGAGCGCATCCACTGAGTCAGCCAGATATAAGTTATAGAGCGCATCCACTGAGTCAGCCAGATATAAGTTATAGAGCGGATCCACTGAGTCAGCCAGACATAAGTTACAGAGCACATCCACTGAGACATCCATATATAAGTTATAGAGCGCATCCACTGAGTCAGCCAGATATAAGTTATAGAGCGCATCAGCTGAGTCAGCCAGATATAAGTTATAGAGCGCATCCACTGAGTCAGCCATATATAAGTTATAGAGCGCATCCACTGAGTCAGCCAGAGATAAGTTATAGAGCGCATCCACTGAGCCACCCAGATATAAGTTATAGAGCGCATCCACTGAGACAGCCCTGTATAAGTTATAGAGCGCATCCACTGAATCAGCCATATATAAGTTATAGAGCGCATCCACTGAGTCAGCCATATATAAGTTATAGAGCACATCCACTGAGTCAGCCAGATATAAGTTATAGAGCACATCCACTGAATCAGCCATATATAAGTTATAGAGCGCATCCACTGAATCAGCCAGAGATAAGTTATAGAGCGCATCCACTGAGTCAGCCAGATATAAGTTATAGAGCACATCCACTGAGACATCCATATATAAGTTATAGAGCGCATCCACTGAATCAGCCATATATAAGTTATAGAGCGCATCCACTGAGTCAGCCAGATATAAGTTATAGAGCGCATGCACTGAGTCAGCCATATATAAGTTATAGAGCGCATCCACTGAATCAGCCCTATATAAGTTGTGTAGCGCTTCCACTGAGACAGCCCTATATAATTATAAAGCGCATCCACTGAGACAGCCCTAAAAAAATATCGAGCACATCTAACCGTATACATGTATGTATGTGTTTACATTCTCAATAACTTTTTACAGTGTAGCAATCAAAAGTGTTCTTAAAATGTTTGTCTTATCACAACTCCAGTCACCAAAGGGACCGCCTTAAACTTGTTTGTTATGTTGCGTTAATAATAATACGCCTCAGTCAGCAATTTCCGGCTACATCTCAACCCGTAAGTACCCGAGACCAAACAAACCTATGTTGCGATGATCAACGTACTTCACCGTCGCGGTACGATGACACACAATCAACCGAGCCGGAACATGCATTTCGTCGTAACATCATACATTTCGTCGTGACATCCTGATTGTCATCGTAACATTGTGGAAAACACATAACATCGTGAATATCATAATAACATCGTGTATATCATCGTAACATAGTGTACACGACATAACATCAGGCATTACATCGTAAGATCGTGAATATCATCATAACATCGTGTATAGAATCGTAACATTGTGTATAACACCGTAACATCGTGTGTAATATCGTAACATCGTATATAACATCGTAACATCGTGACATCGTGTATTACATCGTAACATCGTGCATAACATCGTAACATCGCGTATAACATTGTTATATCGTGTATATCATCGTTACACCGTGTATACCATCGTAACGTCGTGTATATCATCGCTTATCGTGAATGTCAATCTAACAATGGTGTCATATTGATCGTGTATGTCCCCAACACATCGTGTATATCACGGTAACATCGTGTATATCATTGTAACGTCGTGTATATCATTGTAACATCCTGTATAACATCGTAACATCATGTATTTCACCGAAACATCGTGTATAACGTCGTACCATTGTGTACATCACCCCATCTTGTATATCATCAACACACTGTGTATATAACCCCAACATCGTGTACAGCATCGTAACATCGTGTATATCATCGCATGGTCGTGAATATCAGTCTAAGATAGTCATCGTGCATAATACCAGAAAGCAACTAGCTCAGCAATCTCAAATTAACCACTTTTCTGTTTACGTCAGCACTATGTTTACTGATTACGTAACTGTCTAAAACATGTCGATTAATCTTGCTATAATTCCAAGTCCAGTTCCGGTCAAACGACACCTGGTTTTCATCGACACCAACTAAAATGTACTGTCATGACCTATCCTCCTGTGTGACTATACATAAGTAAGAGCGAGGCTGGAGTTGAATGACTAAATTTGTGAAATTACACCACAGATATAACATGTTGTATTGTTAATTCCGTAATGAGGCCATCGGCTCATTTAAATACAACCGAATGAATCATTATGATTGTAATTACCGTGATACAGTTTGAAATATGCCACAACACATCGTTCATCACATTTTTTAACCAAGGGTTTCAGGAATATATTTCTCGGCGAATGAATTTTTACCAAAGGAAATTATGGGGTCATTTTTGCTTCACATTTCCACCAATAAACGTATCTATACGCATAAGGTACCGTAAATATATATATTTGTTTCTAACTGGGGAAAATTTAAAATAGTAAAGATCAATATAAATCACAACGAATGATTTTTGATATGGAAAATATCAAGCTCGCCTCGTTATTCGGAATTTGTCTCGTCATTATTCTGTAAATACACTCTTTAAACTTTTTGTCAGTAAGCTCTCTCTCTATATATACATCCTGTCAGAATACTTATTATATATGTACACATTCTGTAATTACGCTCCATATCTACACCTTCTGTAATTACGCTCCATATCTACACATTCTGTAATTACGCTCCATATCTACACCTTCTGTAATTACGCTCCATATCTACACCTTCTGTAATTACGCTCCATATCTACACATTCTGTAATTACGCTCCATATCTACACCTTCTGTAATTACGCTCCATATCTACACATTCTGTAATTACGCTCCATATCTACACATTCTGTAATTACGCTCCATATCTACATCTTCTGTAGTTACGCTCCATATCTACACATTCTGTAATTACGCTCCATATCTACACATTCTGTAATTACGCTCCATATCTACATCTTCTGTAGTTACGCTCCATATCTACACCTTCTGTAATTACGCTCCAAATCTACACCTTCTGTAATTACGCTCCATATCTACACCTTCTGTAATTACGCTCCATATCTACACCTTCTGTAGTTACGCTCCATATCTACACATTCTGTAATTACGCTCCATATCTACATCTTCTGTAATTACGCTCCATATCTACACCTTCTGTAATTACGCTCCATATCTACACATTCTGTAATTACGCTCCATATCTACACATTCTGTAATTACGCTCCATATCTACGCCTTCTGTAATTACGCTCCATATCTACACATTCTGTAATTACGCTCCATATCTACACATTCTGTAATTACGCTCCATATCTACATCTTCTGTAGTTACGCTCCATATCTACACATTCTGTAATTACGCTCCATATCTACACATTCTGTAATTACGCTCCATATCTACACATTCTGTAATTACGCTCCATATCTACATCTTCTGTAGTTACGCTCCATATCTACACATTCTGTAATTACGCTCCATATCTACACATTCTGTAATTACGCTCCATATCTACATCTTCTGTAGTTACGCTCCATATCTACACCTTCTGTAATTACGCTCCAAATCTACACCTTCTGTAATTACGCTCCATATCTACACCTTCTGTAATTACGCTCCATATCTACACCTTCTGTAGTTACGCTCCATATCTACACATTCTGTAATTACGCTCCATATCTACATCTTCTGTAATTACGCTCCATATCTACACCTTCTGTAATTACGCTCCATATCTACATCTTCTGTAGTTACGCTCCATATCTACACATTCTGTAATTACGCTCCATATCTACATCTTCTGTAGTTACGCTCCATATCTACACATTCTGTAATTACGCTCCATATCTACACATTCTGTAATTACGCTCCATATCTACATCTTCTGTAGTTACGCTCCATATCTACACCTTCTGTAATTACGCTCCAAATCTACACCTTCTGTAATTACGCTCCATATCTACACCTTCTGTAATTACGCTCCATATCTACACCTTCTGTAGTTACGCTCCATATCTACACATTCTGTAATTACGCTCCATATCTACATCTTCTGTAATTACGCTCCATATCTACACCTTCTGTAATTACGCTCCATATCTACATCTTCTGTAGTTACGCTCCATATCTACACATTCTGTAATTACGCTCCATATCTACACCTTCTGTAATTACGCTCCATATCTACATCTTCTGTAGTTACGCTCCATATCTACACCTTCTGTAATTACGCTCCATATCTACATCTTCTGTAGTTACGCTCCATATCTACACATTCTGTAATTACGCTCCATATCTACACCTTCTGTAATTACGCTCCATATCTACACATTCTGTAATTACGCTCCATATCTACACATTCTGTAATTACGCTCCATATCTACATCTTCTGTAATTACGCTCCATATCTACATCTTCTGTAATTACGCTCCATATCTACACATTCTGTAGTTACGCTCCATATCTACATCTTCTGTAATTACGCTCCATATCTACACATTCTGTAATTACGCTCCATATCTACATCTTCTGTAATTACGCTCCATATCTACATCTTCTGTAATTACGCTCCATATCTACATCTTCTGTAGTTACGCTCCATATCTACACCTTCTGTAATTACACTCCATATCTACACATTCTGTAATTACGCTCCATATCTACATCTTCTGTAATTACGCTCCATATCTACATCTTCTGTAGTTACGCTCCATATCTACACCTTCTGTAATTACGCTCCATATCTACACCTTCTGTAGTTACGCTCCATATCTACACCTTCTGTAATTACGCTCCATATCTACATCTTCTGTAATTACGCTCCATATCTACATCTTCTGTAATTACGCTCCATATCTACATCTTCTGTAATTACGCTCCATATCTACACATTCTGTAATTACGCTCCATATCTACACCTTCTGTAATTACGCTCCATATCTACATCTTCTGTAGTTACGCTCCATATCTACACCTTCTGTAATTACGCTCCATATCTACATCTTCTGTAGTTACGCTCCATATCTACACATTCTGTAATTACGCTCCATATCTACACCTTCTGTAATTACGCTCCATATCTACACATTCTGTAATTACGCTCCATATCTACATCTTCTGTAATTACGCTCCATATCTACATCTTCTGTAATTACGCTCCATATCTACATCTTCTGTAGTTACGCTCCATATCTACACCTTCTGTAATTACACTCCATATCTACACATTCTGTAATTACGCTCCATATCTACATCTTCTGTAATTACGCTCCATATCTACATCTTCTGTAGTTACGCTCCATATCTACACCTTCTGTAATTACGCTCCATATCTACACCTTCTGTAGTTACGCTCCATATCTACACCTTCTGTAATTACGCTCCATATCTACATCTTCTGTAATTACGCTCCATATCTACATCTTCTGTAATTACGCTCCATATCTACATCTTCTGTAGTTACGCTCCATATCTACATCTTCTGTAATTACGCTCCATATCTACACATTCTGTAATTACGCTCCATATCTACACCTTCTGTAATTACGCTCCATATCTACACCTTCTGTAATTACGCTCCATATCTACACCTTCTGTAATTACGCTCCATATCTACATCTTCTGTAATTACGCTCCATATCTACATCTTCTGTAGTTACGCTCCATATCTACACCTTCTGTAATTACGCTCCATATCTACATCTTCTGTAGTTACGCTCCATATCTACATCTTCTGTAGTTACGCTCCATATCTACACCTTCTGTAATTACGCTCCATATCTACACCTTCTGTAATTACGCTCCATATCTACACATTCTGTAATTACGCTCCATATCTACATCTTCTGTAGTTACGCTCCATATCTACATCTTCTGTAATTACGCTCCATATCTACACATTCTGTAATTACGCTCCATATCTACACATTCTGTAATTACGCTCCATATCTACACATTCTGTAATTACGCTCCATATCTACATCTTCTGTAGTTACGCTCCATATCTACATCTTCTGTAATTACGCTCCATATCTACACCTTCTGTAATTACGCTCCATATCTACACATTCTGTAATTACGCTCCATATCTACATCTTCTGTAATTACGCTCCATATCTACATCTTCTGTAATTACGCTCCATATCTACACATTCTGTAATTACGCTCCATATCTACACCTTCTGTAATTACGCTCCATATCTACATCTTCTGTAGTTACGCTCCATATCTACACCTTCTGTAATTACGCTCCATATCTACATCTTCTGTAGTTACGCTCCATATCTACATCTTCTGTAGTTACGCTCCATATCTACATCTTCTGTAATTACGCTCCATATCTACACCTTCTGTAATTACGCTCCATATCTACACCTTTTGTAATTACGCTCCATATCTACACCTTCTGTAATTACGCTCCATATCTACACCTTCTGTAATTACGCTCCATATCTACACATTCTGTAATTACGCTCCATATCTACACCTTCTGTAATTACACTCCATATCTACACCTTCTGTAATTACGCTCCATATCTACACATTCTGTAATTACACTCCATACCTACACCTTCTGTAATTACGCTCCATATCTACACCTTCTGTAATTACGCTCCATATCTACACCTTCTGTAATTACGCTCCATATCTACACATTCTGTTAGTACGCTCCTTATCTAAACAGTCTGTCATTACACTCCATATCTATACATTCTGTCAATACATTCCAAATGTACACATTCTGCCAATACATTTCATATCTACACATTCTGTTGTACACATTCTGATTTTACACTCCATATCTACACAATCTGTCAATAAACTCCATATCTACACAGTCTGTTATTACGCACCATGTCTACATATTCTGTTAGTAAGCTGGATATCTACGCATTCTGTTAAAACACTGCATAAGTACACATTCTGGTATCACACTCCATATGTACACAATCCGTTATTACACTCCATATCTACACAATCCGTTATTACACTCCATATCTACACATTCTGTCAATACACGCCATATCTACACATTCTGCCAATACACTCCATATGTATACATTCTTTTATTACACTCCATATCTACACAATCCGTTATTACACTCCATATCTATCTACACAATCCGTAATTACACTCCTTATCTACACATTCTGACAATGCAGTCCATATCTAAACATTCTGTCATTTGACTCCATATCTACACATTCTGTCATTTCACTCCATATCTACACATTCTGTAACTATGCTCCATGTTTACATATTCTGTTAGTAACCTGCATATCTACACATTCTGTTAAAACACTCCATATCTACACATTCTGTCTATACAACTTATATCTTCAAAATCCGTTATTACACTCCATATCTACACATTCTGTCAATACACTCCATATCTACACAATCCGTTATTACACTCCATATCTACACATTCTGTCAATTCACTTTATATTTACACAAATTGTTATTACACTCCATATCTACACATTCTGTCTATACACCTTATATCTACACAATCCGTTATTACACTCCATATCTACACATTCTGTCTATACACCTTATATCTACACAATCCGTTATTACACTCCATATTTACACATTCTGTTAATACACTTTATGTTTACACAATCCGTTATTACACTCCATATCTACACATTCTGTCAATACACTTTATATCTACACAATTCGTTATTACACTCCATATCTTCACATTCTGTCTATACACATTATATATACACATTCTTTCAATACACTCCATATCTACACAATTCGTTATTACGCTCCATATCTACACCTTCTGTAATTACGCTCCATATCTACACATTCTGTAATTACGCTCCATATCTACACCTTCTGTAATTACGCTCCATATCTACACCTTCTGTAATTACGCTCCATATCTACACATTCTGTAATTACGCTCCATATCTACATCTTCTGTAATTACGCTCCATATCTACACCTTCTGTAATTACGCTCCATATCTACACCTTCTGTAATTACGCTCCATATCTACACATTCTGTAATTACGCTCCATATCTACACCTTCTGTAATTACGCTCCATATCTACACCTTCTGTAATTACGCTCCATATCTACACCTTCTGTAATTACGCTCCATATCTCATCTTCTGTAATTACGCTCCATATCTACACCTTCTGTAATTACGCTCCATATCTACACCTTCTGTAATTACGCTCCATATCTACACCTTCTGTAATTACGCTCCATATCTACACATTCTGTAACTACGCTCCATATCTACACCTTCTGTAATTACGCTCCATATCTACACATTCTGTAATTACGCTCCATATCTACACCTTCTGTAATCACGCTCCATATCTACACCTTCTGTAATTACGCTCCATATCTACACATTCTGTAATTACGCTCCATATCTACACATTCTGTAATTACGCTCCATATCTACACCTTCTGTAATTACGCTCCATATCTACACCTTCTGTAATTACGCTCCATATCTACACCTTCTGTAATTACGCTCCATATCTACACCTTCTGTAATTACGCTCCATATCTACACATTCTGTTAGTACGCTCCTTATCTAAACAGTCTGTCATTACACTCCATATCTATACATTCTGTCAATACATTCCAAATGTACACATTCTGCCAATACATTTCATATCTACACATTCTGTTGTACACATTCTGATTTTACACTCCATATCTACACAATCTGTCAATAAACTCCATATCTACACAGTCTGTTATTACGCACCATGTCTACATATTCTGTTAGTAAGCTGGATATCTACGCATTCTGTTAAAACACTGCATAAGTACACATTCTGGTATCACACTCCATATGTACACAATCCGTTATTACACTCCATATCTACACATTCTGCCAATACACTCCATATGTATACATTCTTTTATTACACTCCATATCTACACAATCCGTTATTACACTCCATATCTATCTACACAATCCGTAATTACACTCCTTATCTACACATTCTGACAATACAGTCCATATCTAAACATTCTGTCATTTGACTCCATATCTACACATTCTGTCATTTCACTCCATATCTACACATTCTGTAACTATGCTCCATGTTTACATATTCTGTTAGTAACCTGCATATCTACACATTCTGTTAAAACACTCGATATCTACACATTCTGTCTATACACCTTATATCTTCAAAATCCGTTATTACACTCCATATCTACACATTCTGTCAATACACTCCATATCTACACAATCCGTTATTACACTCCATATCTACACATTCTGTCAATTCACTTTATATTTACACAAATTGTTATTACACTCCATATCTACACATTCTGTCTATACACCTTATATCTACACAATCCGTTATTACACTCCATATCTACACATTCTGTCTATACACCTTATATCTACACAATCCGTTATTACACTCCATATTTACACATTCTGTTAATACACTTTATGTTTACACAATCCGTTATTACACTCCATATCTACACATTCTGTCAATACACTTTATATCTACACAATTCGTTATTACACTCCATATCTTCACATTCTGTCTATACACATTATATATACACATTCTTTCAATACACTCCATATCTACACAATTCGTTATTACGCTCCATATATACACATTCTGTCTATACACCTTATATCTTCAAAATCCGTTATTACACTCCATATCTACACATTCTGTCTATACACCTTATATCTACACAATCCGTTATTACACTCCATATCTACACATTCTGTTAATACACTTTATATTTACACAATCCGTTATTACAATCCATATCTACACATTCTGTCTATACACTTTATATTTACACAATCCGTTATTACATTTCATATCTACACATTCTGTCTATACACTCCGTATTGAGGCGTTCCGTCAATACATTCCATATCTACACATTCTGTCAATACACTCCTTATCTACACATTCTGTCAATACACTCCATATCTACACAATCCGTTATTAAACTCAATATATACACATTCTGTCTATACACCTTATATCTACGCATTCTGTTAAAACACTCCATATCTACACATTCTGTCTATACACCTTATATCTACACAATCCGTTATTACACTCCATATCTACACATTCTGTTAATACACTTTATATTTACACAATCCGTTATTACAATCCATATCTACACATTCTGTCTATACACTTTATATTTACACAATCCGTTATTACATTTCATATCTACACATTCTGTCTATACACTCCGTATTGAGGCGTTCCGTCAATACATTCCATATCTACACATTCTGTCAATACACTCCTTATCTACACATTCTGTCAATACACTCCATATCTACACAATCCGTTATTAAACTCAATATATACACATTCTGTCTATACACCTTATATCTACGCATTCTGTTAAAACACTCCATATCTACACATTCTGTCTATACAACTTATATCTTCAAAATCCGTTATTACACTCCATATCTACACATTCTGTCAATACACGCCATACCTACACATTCTGTCAATACACTCCATATCTACACATTCTGTCAATACACTCCATATCTACAGATTCTGTCAATACATTCCATATCTACACATTCTGTCTATACACCTTATATCTTCAAAATCCTTTATTACACTCCATATCTACACATTCTGTCAATACACCTTATATCTACACAATCCGTTATTACACTCCATATCTACACATTCTGTTAATACACTTTATATTTACACAATCCGTTATTACACTCCATATCTACACATTCTGTCAATACCCTTTATATCTACACAATCCGTTATTACACTCCATATCTACACATTCTGTCTATACACCTTATACCTACACATTCTGTCAATGCACTCCATATCTACACATTCTGTCAATACACTCCATATCTACAGATTCTGTCAATACACTCCATATCTACACATTCTGTCTATACACCTTATATCTTCAAAATCCGTTATTACACTCAATATCTACACATTCTGTCAATACACCTTATATCTACACAATCCGTTATTACACTCCATATCTACACATTCTGTTTGTACACCTTATACCTACACAATCCGTTATTACACTCCATATCTACACATTCTGATAATAAACTCCATATCTAAGCATTCCGTCAATACACTCCATATCTACACATTCTGTCAATACACTCCATATCTACATATTCTGTCAATACACTCCATATCTACACAATCCGTTAATTCCAGTCCATATATACACATTCTGTCTATACACCTTATATCTTCAAAATCCGTTATTACACTCCATATCTACACATTCCGTCAATACATCTCATATGTACACAATCCGTTATTACACTCCATATCTACACATTCTGTTTATACACTTTATCTTAACACAATCCGTTATTACACTCCATATCTTCACATTCTGTCTATACACTTTATATTTACACAATCCGTTATTACACTCCATATCTACACATTCTGTCAATACACTTTATATCTACACAATCCGTTATTACAATCCATATCTACACATTCTGTCTATACACTCCATATCTAGGCATTCCGTCAATACACTCCATATCTACACATTCTGTCAATACAACTCCATATCTACACATTCTGTCAATACACTCCATATCTACACAATCCGTTATTACACTCCATATATACACATTCTGTCTATACACCTTACATCTACGCATTCTGTTACAACACTTCATATCTACACATTCTGTCTATACACCTTATATCTTCAAAATCCGTTACTACACTCCATATCTACACATTCTGTCAATACACGCCATATCTACACATTCTGTCGATACATTCCATATCTACACATTCTGTAATTTCACTCCTTATCTACACATTCTGACACTGCAGTCCATATCTACACATTCTCTCATTTCACTCCATACCTATACATTCTGTCAATACACTCCATATCTACACATTCTGTCAGTACACTCCATATCTACACATTCTGTCAAAACACACGATATCTACACATTCTGTCAATACACTACATATCTACACATTCTGTCAATACACTCCATATCTACACATTCTGTCAAAACACTCCATATCTACACATTCTGTCAATACACTCCATATGTACACATTCTGTCAATACACTTCATATCTACACATTCTGTCATTTTATTCCATATCTACACCTTCTGTCAATACACTCCATATCTACACATTCTGTCAATACACTCCATATCTACACATTCTGACAATACACTCCATACCTATACATTCTGGCAATACACTCCATATCTACACATTCTGTCAATACATTTCATATCTACACATTCTGTCAATACACTCCATATCTACACATTCTGTCAATACACTCCATATCTACACATTCTGTCAATACATTTCATATGTATACATTCTGTCAATACACTCCATATCTACACATTCTGACAATACACTCCATACCTATACATTCTGTTAATACACTCGATATCTACACATTCTGTCTATACACCTTATATCTACACAATCCGTTATTACACTCCATATCTACACATTCTGTCTATACACCTTATATCTACACAATCCGTTATTACACTCCATATTTACACATTCTGTTAATACACTTTATGTTTACACAATCCGTTATTACACTCCATATCTACACATTCTGTCAATACACTTTATATCTACACAATTCGTTATTACACTCCATATCTTCACATTCTGTCTATACACATTATATATACACATTCTTTCAATACACTCCATATCTACACAATTCGTTATTACGCTCCATATATACACATTCTGTCTATACACCTTATATCTTCAAAATCCGTTATTACACTCCATATCTACACATTCTGTCTATACACCTTATATCTACACAATCCGTTATTACACTCCATATCTACACATTCTGTTAATACACTTTATATTTACACAATCCGTTATTACAATCCATATCTACACATTCTGTCTATACACTTTATATTTACACAATCCGTTATTACATTTCATATCTACACATTCTGTCTATACACTCCGTATTGAGGCGTTCCGTCAATACATTCCATATCTACACATTCTGTCAATACACTCCTTATCTACACATTCTGTCAATACACTCCATATCTACACAATCCGTTATTAAACTCAATATATACACATTCTGTCTATACACCTTATATCTACGCATTCTGTTAAAACACTCCATATCTACACATTCTGTCTATACACCTTATATCTACACAATCCGTTATTACACTCCATATCTACACATTCTGTTAATACACTTTATATTTACACAATCCGTTATTACAATCCATATCTACACATTCTGTCTATACACTTTATATTTACACAATCCGTTATTACATTTCATATCTACACATTCTGTCTATACACTCCGTATTGAGGCGTTCCGTCAATACATTCCATATCTACACATTCTGTCAATACACTCCTTATCTACACATTCTGTCAATACACTCCATATCTACACAATCCGTTATTAAACTCAATATATACACATTCTGTCTATACACCTTATATCTACGCATTCTGTTAAAACACTCCATATCTACACATTCTGTCTATACAACTTATATCTTCAAAATCCGTTATTACACTCCATATCTACACATTCTGTCAATACACGCCATACCTACACATTCTGTCAATACACTCCATATCTACACATTCTGTCAATACACTCCATATCTACAGATTCTGTCAATACACTCCATATCTACACATTCTGTCTATACACCTTATATCTTCAAAATCCTTTATTACACTCCATATCTACACATTCTGTCAATACACCTTATATCTACACAATCCGTTATTACACTCCATATCTACACATTCTGTTAATACACTTTATATTTACACAATCCGTTATTACACTCCATATCTACACATTCTGTCAATACCCTTTATATCTACACAATCCGTTATTACACTCCATATCTACACATTCTGTCTATACACCTTATACCTACACATTCTGTCAATGCACTCCATATCTACACATTCTGTCAATACACTCCATATCTACAGATTCTGTCAATACACTCCATATCTACACATTCTGTCTATACACCTTATATCTTCAAAATCCGTTATTACACTCAATATCTACACATTCTGTCAATACACCTTATATCTACACAATCCGTTATTACACTCCATATCTACACATTCGGTTTGTACACCTTATACCTACACAATCCGTTATTACACTCCATATCTACACATTCTGATAATAAACTCCATATCTAAGCATTCCGTCAATACACTCCATATCTACACATTCTGTCAATACACTCCATATCTACATATTCTGTCAATACACTCCATATCTACACAATCCGTTAATTCCAGTCCATATATACACATTCTGTCTATACACCTTATATCTTCAAAATCCGTTATTACACTCCATATCTACACATTCCGTCAATACATCTCATATGTACACAATCCGTTATTACACTCCATATCTACACATTCTGTTTATACACTTTATCTTAACACAATCCGTTATTACACTCCATATCTTCACATTCTGTCTATACACTTTATATTTACACAATCCGTTATTACACTCCATATCTACACATTCTGTCAATACACTTTATATCTACACAATCCGTTATTACAATCCATATCTACACATTCTGTCTATACACTCCATATCTAGGCATTCCGTCAATACACTCCATATCTACACATTCTGTCAATACAACTCCATATCTACACATTCTGTCAATACACTCCATATCTACACAATCCGTTATTACACTCCATATATACACATTCTGTCTATACACCTTACATCTACGCATTCTGTTACAACACTTCATATCTACACATTCTGTCTATACACCTTATATCTTCAAAATCCGTTACTACACTCCATATCTACACATTCTGTCAATACACGCCATATCTACACATTCTGTCGATACATTCCATATCTACACATTCTGTAATTTCACTCCTTATCTACACATTCTGACACTGCAGTCCATATCTACACATTCTCTCATTTCACTCCATACCTATACATTCTGTCAATACACTCCATATCTACACATTCTGTCAGTACACTCCATATCTACACATTCTGTCAAAACACACGATATCTACACATTCTGTCAATACACTACATATCTACACATTCTGTCAATACACTCCATATCTACACATTCTGTCAAAACACTCCATATCTACACATTCTGTCAATACACTCCATATGTACACATTCTGTCAATACACTTCATATCTACACATTCTGTCATTTTATTCCATATTTACACCTTCTGTCAATACACTCCATATCTACACATTCTGTCAATACACTCCATATCTACACATTCTGACAATACACTCCATACCTATACATTCTGGCAATACACTCCATATCTACACATTCTGTCAATACATTTCATATCTACACATTCTGTCAATACACTCCATATCTACACATTCTGTCAATACACTCCATATCTACACATTCTGTCAATACATTTCATATGTATACATTCTGTCAATACACTCCATATCTACACATTCTGACAATACACTCCATACCTATACATTCTGTCAATACACTCGATATCTACACATTCTGTCAATACATTCCATATCTACACATTCTGTCAATACACTCCATATCTACACATTCTGACAATACACTCCTTATCTACACATTCTGACAATGCGGTCCATATCTACACATTCTCTCATTTCACTCCATATCTACACATTCTCTCATTTCACTCCATACCTATACATTCTGTCAATACACTCCATATCTACACATACTGTCAATACATTTGATATCTACACATTCTATCAATACACCCCATATCTACGAATTCTGTCAATACACTCCATATCTACACATTCTATGAATACACTCCATATCTACACATTCTGTCAATACATTTCATATGTATACATTCTGTCAATACACTCCATATCTACACATTATGTCAATACACTCCATATCTACATAATCCGTTATGACACTTCATACCTACACATTCTATCAATACACTTTATATCTACACAATCCGCTATTACACTCCATATCTACACATTCTGTCATTTCACTCCATATCTACACATTCTGTCAATACACTCCATATCTACACATTCTGTCAATACACTTCATATCTAGGCATTCTGTCAATACATTTCATATGTATACATTCTGTCAATACACTCCATATCTACACATTCTGTCAATACACTCCTTATCCACACACTCTGTCAATACACTCCATATCTACACATTCTGTCAATACACTCTATATCTAGGCATTCTGTCAATACATTTCATATGTATACATTCTGTCAATACACTCCATATCTACACATTCTGTCAATACACTCCATATCTACACAATGCGTTATTACACTCCATATAAACACATTCTATCAATACACTTTATATCTACACAATCCGCTAATACACTCCATATCTACACATTCTATGAATACACTTTATATCTACACAATCCGATATTACACTCCATATCTACACATTCTGTCATTTCACTCCATATCTACACATTCTGTCAATACACTCCATATCTACACATTCTGCCAATACACTCCGTATCTACACATTCTGTCAATACATTTCATATGTATACATTCTGTCAATACACTCCATATCTACACATTCTGTCAATACACTTCATATCTACACATTCCGTCAATACACTCCATATCTACATAATCCGTTATTACACTCCATTTCTACACATTCGGTCCATACACCTTATATCTACACAATCCGTTATTACACTCCATATCTACACATTCTGTCAATACCCAATATATATACACAATCCGTTATTACACTCCATATCTACACATTCTGTCAATGCACTTTATATTTACACAATCCGTTATTACACTCCATATCTACACATTCTGTCAATACATTTCATATGTATACATTCTGTCAATACACTCCATATCTACACATTATGTCAATACACTCCATATCTACATAATCCGTTATGACACTCCATATCTACACATTCTGTCATTTCACTCCATATCTACACATTCTGTCAATACACTCCATATCTACACATTCTGTCAATACACTTCATATCTACACATTCTGTCAATACATTTCATATGTATACATTCTGTCAATACACTCCATATCTACACATTCTGTCAATACACTCCTTTTCCACACATTCAGTCAATACACTCCATATCTACACATTCTGTCAATACACTCTATATCTAGGGATTCTGTCAATACATTTCATATGTATACATTCTGTCAATACACTCCATATCTACACATTCTGTCAATACAATCCATATCTACACAATGCGTTATTACGCTCCATATCAACACAATCTATCAATACACTTTATATCTACAGAATCCGCTAATACACTCCATACCTACACATTCTATGAATACACTTTATATCTACACAATCCGATATTACACTCCATATCTACACATTCTGTCATTTCACTCCATTTCTACACATTCTGACAATACAGTGCATATGTATACATTCTGTCAATACACTCCATATCTACACATTCTGTCAATACATTTCATATGTATACATTCTGTCAATACACTCCATATCTACACATTCTGTCAATACACTTCATATCTACACATTCTGTCAATACACTCCATATCTACATAATCCGTTATTACACTCCATTTCTACACATTCGGTCCATACACCTTATATCTACACAATCCGTTATTACACTCCATATCTACACATTCTGTCAATACACATTATATATACACAATCCGTTATTACACTCCATATCTACACATTCTGTCAATGCACTTTATATTTACACAATCCGTTATTACAATCCATATCTACACATTCTGTCAATACCCTTTATATCTACACAATCCGTTATTACACTCCATATCTATACATTCTGTTAATACACCTTATATCTACACAATGTGTTATTGCACTCCATATCTACACATTCTTTCAATACACTTTAAATTTACACAATCCGTTATTACACTCCATATCTACACATTCTGTCAATACACGCCATATCTACACATTCTGTCAATACACTCCATATCTACACATTCTGTCAATAGACTCCATATCTACACATTCTGTCAATAGGTTCCATATTTACACAATCCGTTATTACACTCCATATCTACAAATTCTGTCAATACACGCCATACCTACACATTCTGTCAATACACTCCATATCTACACATTCTGTCAATACACTCCACATCTACACATTCTGTCAATACACTCCATATCTACACATTCTGTCAATACACTCCATATCTACACACTCTATCAACACATTTGATATGTAAACATTCTGTCAATACACTCCATATCTACACATTCTGTCAATACACTCCATATCTAGGCATTCCGTCAATACACTCCATATCTACACATTCTGTCAATACACTCCATATCTACACATTCTGTCAATACACTCCATATCTAGGCATTCCGTTAATACACGCCATACCTACACATTCTGTCAATACACTCCATATCTACACATTCTGTCAATACGCTCCATATCTACACATTCTGTCAATACACTCCATATCTACACATTCTGTCAATACACTCCATATCTACACATTCTGTCAATACATTTCATATGTATACATTCTGTCAATACACTCCATATCTACACATTCTGTCAATACACTTCATATCTACACATTCTGTCAATACAACTCCATATCTAGGCATTCCGTCAATACACTCCATATCTACACATTCTGTCAATACAACTCCATATCTACACATTCTGTCAATACACTCCATATCTACACAATCCGTTATTACACTCCATATATACACATTCTGTCTATACACCTTACATCTACGCATTCTGTTACAACACTTCATATCTACACATTCTGTCTATACACCTTATATCTTCAAAATCCGTTACTACACTCCATATCTACACATTCTGTCAATACACGCCATATCTACACATTCTGTCGATACATTCCATATCTACACATTCTGTAATTTCACTCCTTATCTACACATTCTGACACTGCAGTCCATATCTACACATTCTCTCATTTCACTCCATACCTATACATTCTGTCAATACACTCCATATCTACACATTCTGTCAGTACACTCCATATCTACACATTCTGTCAAAACACACGATATCTACACATTCTGTCAATACACTACATATCTACACATTCTGTCAATACGCTCCATATCTACACATTCTGTCAAAACACTCCATATCTACACATTCTGTCAATACACTCCATATGTACACATTCTGTCAATACACTTCATATCTACACATTCTGTCATTTTATTCCATATTTACACCTTCTGTCAATACACTCCATATCTACACATTCTGTCAATACACTCCATATCTACACATTCTGACAATACACTCCATACCTATACATTCTGGCAATACACTCCATATCTACACATTCTGTCAATACATTTCATATCTACACATTCTGTCAATACACTCCATATCTACACATTCTGTCAATACACTCCATATCTACACATTCTGTCAATACATTTCATATGTATACATTCTGTCAATACACTCCATATCTACACATTCTGACAATACACTCCATACCTATACATTCTGTCAATACACTCGATATCTACACATTCTGTCAATACATTCCATATCTACACATTCTGTCAATACACTCCATATCTACACATTCTGACAATACACTCCTTATCTACACATTCTGACAATGCGGTCCATATCTACACATTCTCTCATTTCACTCCATATCTACACATTCTCTCATTTCACTCCATACCTATACATTCTGTCAATACACTCCATATCTACACATACTGTCAATACATTTGATATCTACACATTCTATCAATACACCCCATATCTACGAATTCTGTCAATACACTCCATATCTACACATTCTATGAATACACTCCATATCTACACATTCTGTCAATACATTTCATATGTATACATTCTGTCAATACACTCCATATCTACACATTATGTCAATACACTCCATATCTACATAATCCGTTATGACACTTCATACCTACACATTCTATCAATACACTTTATATCTACACAATCCGCTATTACACTCCATATCTACACATTCTGTCATTTCACTCCATATCTACACATTCTGTCAATACACTCCATATCTACACATTCTGTCAATACACTTCATATCTAGGCATTCTGTCAATACATTTCATATGTATACATTCTGTCAATACACTCCATATCTACACATTCTGTCAATACACTCCTTATCCACACACTCTGTCAATACACTCCATATCTACACATTCTGTCAATACACTCTATATCTAGGCATTCTGTCAATACATTTCATATGTATACATTCTGTCAATACACTCCATATCTACACATTCTGTCAATACACTCCATATCTACACAATGCGTTATTACACTCCATATAAACACATTCTATCAATACACTTTATATCTACACAATCCGCTAATACACTCCATATCTACACATTCTATGAATACACTTTATATCTACACAATCCGATATTACACTCCATATCTACACATTCTGTCATTTCACTCCATATCTACACATTCTGTCAATACACTCCATATCTACACATTCTGCCAATACACTCCGTATCTACACATTCTGTCAATACATTTCATATGTATACATTCTGTCAATACACTCCATATCTACACATTCTGTCAATACACTTCATATCTACACATTCCGTCAATACACTCCATATCTACATAATCCGTTATTACACTCCATTTCTACACATTCGGTCCATACACCTTATATCTACACAATCCGTTATTACACTCCATATCTACACATTCTGTCAATACCCAATATATATACACAATCCGTTATTACACTCCATATCTACACATTCTGTCAATGCACTTTATATTTACACAATCCGTTATTACACTCCATATCTACACATTCTGTCAATACATTTCATATGTATACATTCTGTCAATACACTCCATATCTACACATTATGTCAATACACTCCATATCTACATAATCCGTTATGACACTCCATATCTACACATTCTGTCATTTCACTCCATATCTACACATTCTGTCAATACACTCCATATCTACACATTCTGTCAATACACTTCATATCTACACATTCTGTCAATACATTTCATATGTATACATTCTGTCAATACACTCCATATCTACACATTCTGTCAATACACTCCTTTTCCACACATTCAGTCAATACACTCCATATCTACACATTCTGTCAATACACTCTATATCTAGGGATTCTGTCAATACATTTCATATGTATACATTCTGTCAATACACTCCATATCTACACATTCTGTCAATACACTCCATATCTACACAATGCGTTATTACGCTCCATATCAACACAATCTATCAATACACTTTATATCTACACAATCCGCTAATACACTCCATACCTACACATTCTATGAATACACTTTATATCTACACAATCCGATATTACACTCCATATCTACACATTCTGTCATTTCACTCCATTTCTACACATTCTGACAATACAGTGCATATGTATACATTCTGTCAATACACTCCATATCTACACATTCTGTCAATACATTTCATATGTATACATTCTGTCAATACACTCCATATCTACACATTCTGTCAATACACTTCATATCTACACATTCTGTCAATACACTCCATATCTACATAATCCGTTATTACACTCCATTTCTACACATTCGGTCCATACACCTTATATCTACACAATCCGTTATTACACTCCATATCTACACATTCTGTCAATACACATTATATATACACAATCCGTTATTACACTCCATATCTACACATTCTGTCAATGCACTTTATATTTACACAATCCGTTATTACACTCCATATCTACACATTCTGTCAATACCCTTTATATCTACACAATCCGTTATTACACTCCATATCTATACATTCTGTTAATACACCTTATATCTACACAATGTGTTATTGCACTCCATATCTACACATTCTTTCAATACACTTTAAATTTACACAATCCGTTATTACACTCCATATCTACACATTCTGTCAATACACGCCATATCTACACATTCTGTCAATACACTCCATATCTACACATTCTGTCAATAGACTCCATATCTACACATTCTGTCAATAGGTTCCATATTTACACAATCCGTTATTACACTCCATATCTACAAATTCTGTCAATACACGCCATACCTACACATTCTGTCAATACACTCCATATCTACACATTCTGTCAATACACTCCACATCTACACATTCTGTCAATACACTCCATATCTACACATTCTGTCAATACACTCCATATCTACACACTCTATCAACACATTTGATATGTAAACATTCTGTCAATACACTCCATATCTACACATTCTGTCAATACACTCCATATCTAGGCATTCCGTCAATACACTCCATATCTACACATTCTGTCAATACACTCCATATCTACACATTCTGTCAATACACTCCATATCTAGGCATTCCGTTAATACACGCCATACCTACACATTCTGTCAATACACTCCATATCTACACATTCTGTCAATACACTCCATATCTACACATTCTGTCAATACACTCCATATCTACACATTCTGTCAATACATTTCATATGTATACATTCTGTCAATACACTCCATATCTACACATTCTGTCAATACACTTCATATCTACACATTCTGTCAATACACTCCATATCTACATAATCCGTTATTACACTCCATTTCTACACATTCGGTCCATACACCTTATATCTACACAATCCGTTATTACACTCCATATCTACACATTCTGTCAATACACATTATATATACACAATCCGTTATTACACTCCATATCTACACATTCTGTCAATGCACTTTATATTTACACAATCCGTTATTACACTCCATATCTACACATTCTGTCAATACATTTCATATGTATACATTCTGTCAATACACTCCATATCTACACATTATGTCAATACACTCCATATCTACATAATCCGTTATGACACTCCATATCTACACATTCTGTCATTTCACTCCATATCTAAACATTCTGTCAATACACTCCATATCTACACATTCTGTCAATACACTTCATATCTAGGCATTCTGTCAATACATTTTATATGTATACATTCTGTCAATACACTCCATATCTACACATTCTGTCAATACACTCTTTTTCCACACATTCTGTCAATACACTCTATATCTAGGCATTCTGTCAATACATTTCATATGTATACATTCTGTCAATACACTCCATATCTACACATTCTGTCAATACACTCCATATCTACACAATGCGTTATTACACTCCATATCAACACATTCTATCAATACACTTTATATCTACACAATCCGCTAATACACTCCATATCTACACATTCTATGAATACACTTTACATCTGCACAATCCGATATTACACTCCATATCTACACATTCTGTCATTTCACTCCATATCTACACATTCTGACAATGCAGTGCATATCTATACATTCTGTCAATACACTCCATATCTACACAATCTGTCAATACATTTCATATGGATACATTCTGTCAATACACTCCACATCTACACATTCTGTCAAAACACTTCATATCTACACATTCTGTCAATACACTCCATATCTACATAATCCGTTATTACACTCCATTTCTACACATTCGGTCCATACACCTTATATCTACACAATCCGTTATTACACTCCATATCTACACATTCTGTCAATACACATTATATATACACAATCCGTTATTACACTCCATATCTACACATTCTGTCAATGCACTTTATATTTACACAATCCGTTATTACACTCCATATCTACACATTCTGTCAATACACTTTATATCTACACAATCCGTTATTACCCTCCATATCTACACATTCTGTCAATACACCTTATATCTACACAATGTGTTATTACACTCCATATCTACACATTCTTTCAATACACTTTAAATTTACACAATCCGTTATTACACTCCATATCTACACATTCTGTCAATACACGCCATATCTACACATTCTGTCAATACACTCCATATCTACATAATCCGTTATTACACTCCATTTCTACACATTCGGTCCATACACCTTATATCTACACAATCCGTTATTACACTCCATATCTACACATTCTGTCAATACACATTATATATACACAATCCGTTATTACACTCCATATCTACACATTCTGTCAATGCACTTTATATTTACACAATCCGTTATTACACTCCATATCTACACATTCTGTCAATACACTTTATATCTACACAATCCGTTATTACACTCCATATCTACACATTCTGTCAATACACCTTATATCTACACAATGTGTTATTTCACTCCATATCTACACATTCTTTCAATACACTTTAAATTTACACAATCCGTTATTACACTCCATATCTACACATTCTGTCAATACACGCCATATCTACACATTCTGTCAATACACTCCATATCTACACATTCTGTCAATAGACTCCATATCTACACATTCTGTCAATAGGTTCCATATTTACACAATCCGTTATTACACTCCATATCTACACATTCTGTCAATACACTCCATATCTACACATTCTGTCAATACACTCCACATCTAAACATTCTGTCAATACACTCCATATCTACACATTCTGTCAATACACTCCATATCTACACATTCTATCAATACATTTCATGTGTATACATTCTGTCAATACACTCCATATCTACACATTCTGTCAATACACTCCATATCTAGGCATTCCGCCAATACACTCCATATCTACACATTCTGTCAACACACTCCATATCTTCATATTCTGTCAATACACTCCATATCTACACATTCTCTCAATACTCTTCATATCTACACATTCTGTCAATATATTCCATATCTACACATTCTGTCAATACGCTCCATATCTACACATTCTGTCAATACACTCCATATCTACACATTCTGTCAATACACTCCATATCTACACATTCTGTCAATACATTTCATATGTATACATTCTGTCAATACACTCCGTATCAACACATTCTATCAATACACTTTATATCTACACAATCCGCTAATACACTCCATATCTACACATTCTATGAATACACTTTACATCTGCACAATCCGATATTACACTCCATATCTACACATTCTGTCATTTCACTCCATATCTACACATTCTGACAATGCAGTGCATATCTATACATTCTGTCAATACACTCCATATCTACACATTCTGTCAATACATTTCATATGGATACATTCTGTCAATACACTCCACATCTACACATTCTGTCAAAACACTTCATATCTACACATTCTGTCAATACACTCCATATCTACATAATCCGTTATTACACTCCATTTCTACACATTCGGTCCATACACCTTATATCTACACAATCCGTTATTACACTCCATATCTACACATTCTGTCAATACACATTATATATACACAATCCGTTATTACACTCCATATCTACACATTCTGTCAATGCACTTTATATTTACACAATCCGTTATTACACTCCATATCTACACATTCTGTCAATACACTTTATATCTACACAATCCGTTATTACACTCCATATCTACACATTCTGTCAATACACCTTATATCTACACAATGTGTTATTACACTCCATATCTACACATTCTTTCAATACACTTTAAATTTACACAATCCGTTATTACACTCCATATCTACACATTCTGTCAATACACGCCATATCTACACATTCTGTCAATACACTCCATATCTACATAATCCGTTATTACACTCCATTTCTACACATTCGGTCCATACACCTTATATCTACACAATCCGTTATTACACTCCATATCTACACATTCTGTCAATACACATTATATATACACAATCCGTTATTACACTCCATATCTACACATTCTGTCAATGCACTTTATATTTACACAATCCGTTATTACACTCCATATCTACACATTCTGTCAATACACTTTATATCTACACAATCCGTTATTACACTCCATATCTACACATTCTGTCAATACACCTTATATCTACACAATGTGTTATTACACTCCATATCTACACATTCTTTCAATACACTTTAAATTTACACAATCCGTTATTACACTCCATATCTACACATTCTGTCAATACACGCCATATCTACACATTCTGTCAATACACTCCATATCTACATAATCCGTTATTACACTCCATTTCTACACATTCGGTCCATACACCTTATATCTACACAATCCGTTATTACACTCCATATCTACACATTCTGTCAATACACATTATATATACACAATCCGTTATTACACTCCATATCTACACATTCTGTCAATGCACTTTATATTTACACAATCCGTTATTACACTCCATATCTACACATTCTGTCAATACACTTTATATCTACACAATCCGTTATTACACTCCATATCTACACATTCTGTCAATACACCTTATATCTACACAATGTGTTATTTCACTCCATATCTACACATTCTTTCAATACACTTTAAATTTACACAATCCGTTATTACACTCCATATCTACACATTCTGTCAATACACGCCATATCTACACATTCTGTCAATACACTCCATATCTACACATTCTGTCAATAGACTCCATATCTACACATTCTGTCAATAGGTTCCATATTTACACAATCCGTTATTACACTCCATATCTACACAATCTGTCAATACACTCCATATCTACACATTCTGTCAATACACTCCACATCTACACATTCTGTCAATACACTCCATATCTACACATTCTGTCAATACACTCCATATCTACACATTCTATCAATACATTTCATGTGTATACATTCTGCCAATACACTCCATATCTACACATTCTGTCAATACACTCCATATCTAGGAATTCCGCCAATACACTCCATATCTACACATTCTGTAAATACACTCCATATCTTCATATTCTGTCAATACACTCCATATCTACACATTCTCTCAATACTCTTCATATCTACACATTCTGTCAATATATTCCATATCTACACATTCTGTCAATACGCTCCATATCTACACATTCTGTCAATACACTCCATATCTACACATTCTGTCAATACACTCCATATCTACACATTCTGTCAATACATTTCATATGTATACATTCTGTCAATACACTCCGTATCAACACATTCTATCAATACACTTTATATCTACACAATCCGCTAATACACTCCATATCTACACATTCTATGAATACACTTTACATCTGCACAATCCGATATTACACTCCATATCTACACATTCTGTCATTTCACTCCATATCTACACATTCTGACAATGCAGTGCATATCTATACATTCTGTCAATACACTCCAAATCTACACATTCTGTCAATACATTTCATATGGATACATTCTGTCAATACACTCCACATCTACACATTCTGTCAAAACACTTCATATCTACACATTCTGTCAATACACTCCATATCTACATCATCCGTTATTACACTCCATTTCTACACATTCGGTCCATACACCTTATATCTACACAATCCGTTATTACACTCCATATCTACACATTCTGTCAATACACATTATATATACACAATCCGTTATTACACTCCATATCTACACATTCTGTCAATGCACTTTATATTTACACAATCCGTTATTACACTCCATATCTACACATTCTGTCAATACACTTTATATCTACATAATCCGTTATTACACTCCATATCTACACATTCTGTCAATACACCTTATATCTACACAATGTGTTATTACACTCCATATCTACACATTCTTTCAATACACTTTAAATTTACACAATCCGTTATTACACTCCATATCTACACATTCTGTCAATACACGCCATATCTACACATTCTGTCAATACACTCCATATCTACATAATCCGTTATTACACTCCATTTCTACACATTCGGTCCATACACCTTATATCTACACAATCCGTTATTACACTCCATATCTACACATTCTGTCAATACACATTATATATACACAATCCGTTATTACACTCCATATCTACACATTCTGTCAATGCACTTTATATTTACACAATCCGTTATTACACTCCATATCTACACATTCTGTCAATACACTTTATATCTACACAATCCGTTATTACACTCCATATCTACACATTCTGTCAATACACCTTATATCTACACAATGTGTTATTACACTCCATATCTACACATTCTTTCAATACACTTTAAATTTACACAATCCGTTATTACACTCCATATCTACACATTCTGTCAATACACGCCATATCTACACATTCTGTCACTACACTCCATATCTACACATTCTGTCAATAGACTCCATATCTACACATTCTGTCAATAGGTTCCATATTTACACAATCCGTTATTACACTCCATATCTACACATTCTGTCAATACACTCCATATCTACACATTCTGTCAATACACTCCACATCTACACATTCTGTCAATACACTCCATATCTACACATTCTGTCAATACACTCCATATCTACACATTCTATCAATACATTTCATGTGTATACATTCTGTCAATACACTCCATATCTACACATTCTGTCAATACACTCCATATCTAGGCATTCCGCCAATACACTCCATATCTACACATTCTGTCAATACACTCCATATCTTCATATTCTGTCAATACACTCCATATCTACACATTCTCTCAATACTCTTCATATCTACACATTCTGTCAATATATTCCATATCTACACATTCTGTCAATACGCTCCATATCTACACATTCTGTCAATACACTCCATATCTACACATTCTGTCAATACACTCCATATCTACACATTCTGTCAATACATTTCATATGGATACATTCTGTCAATACACTCCATATCTACACATTCTGTCAATACACTTCATATCTACACATTCTGTCAATACACTCCATATCTACATAATCCGTTATTACCCTCCATTTCTACACATTCGGTCCAAACACCTTATATCTACACAATCCGTTATTACACTCCATATCTACACATTCTGTCAATACACATTATATATACACAATCCGTTATTACACTCCATATCTACACATTCTGTCAATGCACTTTATATTTACACAATCCGTTATTACACTCCATATCTACACATTCTGTCAATACATTTCATATGTATACATTCTGTCAATACACTCCATATCTACACATTATGTCAATACACTCCATATCTATATAATCCGTTATGACACTTCATATCTACACATTCTATCAATACACTTTATATCTACACAATCCGCTATTACACTCCATATCTACAGATTCTGTCAATGCACTTTATATTTACACAATCCGTTATTACACTCCATATCTACACATTCTGTCAATACATTTCATATGTATACATTCTGTCAATACACTCCATATCTACACATTATGTCAATACACTCCATATCTACATAATCCGTTATGACACTCCATATCTACACATTCTGTCATTTCACTCCATATCTAAACATTCTGTCAATACACTCCATATCTACACATTCTGTCAATACACTTCATATCTAGGCATTCTGTCAATACATTTTATATGTATACATTCTGTCAATACACTCCATATCTACACATTCTGTCAATACACTCCTTTTCCACACATTCTGTCAATACACTCTATATCTAGGCATTCTGTCAATACATTTCATATGTATACATTCTGTCAATACACTCCATATCTACACATTCTGTCAATACACTCCATATCTACACAATGCGTTATTACACTCCATATCAACACATTCTATCAATACACTTTATATCTACACAATCCGCTAATACACTCCATATCTACACATTCTATGAATACACTTTACATCTGCACAATCCGATATTACACTCCATATCTACACATTCTGTCATTTCACTCCATATCTACACATTCTGACAATGCAGTGCATATCTATACATTCTGTCAATACACTCCATATCTACACAATCTGTCAATACATTTCATATGGATACATTCTGTCAATACACTCCACATCTACACATTCTGTCAAAACACTTCATATCTACACATTCTGTCAATACACTCCATATCTACATAATCCGTTATTACACTCCATTTCTACACATTCGGTCCATACACCTTATATCTACACAATCCGTTATTACACTCCATATCTACACATTCTGTCAATACACATTATATATACACAATCCGTTATTACACTCCATATCTACACATTCTGTCAATGCACTTTATATTTACACAATCCGTTATTACACTCCATATCTACACATTCTGTCAATACACTTTATATCTACACAATCCGTTATTACACTCCATATCTACACATTCTGTCAATACACCTTATATCTACACAATGTGTTATTACACTCCATATCTACACATTCTTTCAATACACTTTAAATTTACACAATCCGTTATTACACTCCATATCTACACATTCTGTCAATACACGCCATATCTACACATTCTGTCAATACACTCCATATCTACATAATCCGTTATTACACTCCATTTCTACACATTCGGTCCATACACCTTATATCTACACAATCCGTTATTACACTCCATATCTACACATTCTGTCAATACACATTATATATACACAATCCGTTATTACACTCCATATCTACACATTCTGTCAATGCACTTTATATTTACACAATCCGTTATTACACTCCATATCTACACATTCTGTCAATACACTTTATATCTACACAATCCGTTATTACACTCCATATCTACACATTCTGTCAATACACCTTATATCTACACAATGTGTTATTTCACTCCATATCTACACATTCTTTCAATACACTTTAAATTTACACAATCCGTTATTACACTCCATATCTACACATTCTGTCAATACACGCCATATCTACACATTCTGTCAATACACTCCATATCTACACATTCTGTCAATAGACTCCATATCTACACATTCTGTCAATAGGTTCCATATTTACACAATCCGTTATTACACTCCATATCTACACATTCTGTCAATACACTCCATATCTACACATTCTGTCAATACACTCCACATCTACACATTCTGTCAATACACTCCATATCTACACATTCTGTCAATACACTCCATATCTACACATTCTATCAATACATTTCATGTGTATACATTCTGTCAATACACTCCATATCTACACATTCTGTCAATACACTCCATATCTAGGCATTCCGCCAATACACTCCATATCTACACATTCTGTCAATACACTCCATATCTTCATATTCTGTCAATACACTCCATATCTACACATTCTCTCAATACTCTTCATATCTACACATTCTGTCAATATATTCCATATCTACACATTCTGTCAATACGCTCCATATCTACACATTCTGTCAATACACTCCATATCTACACATTCTGTCAATACACTCCATATCTACACATTCTGTCAATACATTTCATATGTATACATTCTGTCAATACACTCCGTATCAACACATTCTATCAATACACTTTATATCTACACAATCCGCTAATACACTCCATATCTACACATTCTATGAATACACTTTACATCTGCACAATCCGATATTACACTCCATATCTACACATTCTGTCATTTCACTCCATATCTACACATTCTGACAATGCAGTGCATATCTATACATTCTGTCAATACACTCCATATCTACACATTCTGTCAATACATTTCATATGGATACATTCTGTCAATACACTCCACATCTACACATTCTGTCAAAACACTTCATATCTACACATTCTGTCAATACACTCCATATCTACATAATCCGTTATTACACTCCATTTCTACACATTCGGTCCATACACCTTATATCTACACAATCCGTTATTACACTCCATATCTACACATTCTGTCAATACACATTATATATACACAATCCGTTATTACACTCCATATCTACACATTCTGTCAATGCACTTTATATTTACACAATCCGTTATTACACTCCATATCTACACATTCTGTCAATACACTTTATATCTACACAATCCGTTATTACACTCCATATCTACATATTCTGTCAATACACCTTATATCTACACAATGTGTTATTACACTCCATATCTACACATTCTTTCAATACACTTTAAATTTACACAATCCGTTATTACACTCCATATCTACACATTCTGTCAATACACGCCATATCTACACATTCTGTCAATACACTCCATATCTACACATTCTGTCAATAGGTTCCATATTTACACAATCCGTTATTACACTCCATATCTACACATTCTGTCAATACACTCCATATCTACACATTCTGTCAATACACTCCATATCTACACATTCTATCAATACATTTCATGTGTATACATTCTGTCAATACACTCCATATCTACACATTCTGTCAATACACTCCATATCTAGGCATTCCGCCAATACACTCTATATCTACACATTCTGTCAATACACTCCATATCTTCATATTCTGTCAATACACTCCATATCTACACATTCTCTCAATACTCTTCATATCTACACATTCTGTCAATATATTCCATATCTACACATTCTGTCAATACGCTCCATATCTACACATTCTGTCAATACACTCCATATCTACACATTCTGTCAATACACTCCATATCTACACATTCTGTCAATACATTTCATATGGATACATTCTGTCAATACACTCCATATCTACACATTCTGTCAATACACTTCATATCTACACATTCTGTCAATACACTCCATATCTACATAATCCGTTATTACCCTCCATTTCTACACATTCGGTCCAAACACCTTATATCTACACAATCCGTTATTACACTCCATATCTACACATTCTGTCAATACACATTATATATACACAATCCGTTATTACACTCCATATCTACACATTCTGTCAATGCACTTTATATTTACACAATCCGTTATTACACTCCATATCTACACATTCTGTCAATACATTTCATATGTATACATTCTGTCAATACACTCCATATCTACACATTATGTCAATACACTCCATATCTATATAATCCGTTATGACACTTCATATCTACACATTCTATCAATACACTTTATATCTACACAATCCGCTATTACACTCCATATCTACACATTCTGTCATTTCACTCCATATCTACACATTCTGTCAATACACTCCATATCTACACATTCTGTCAATACACTTCATATCTAGGCATTCTGTCAAAACATTTCATATGTATACATTCTGTCAATACACTCCATATCTACACATTCTGTCAATACACTCCTTTTCCACACATTCTGTCAATACACTCCATATCTACACATTCTGTCAATACACTCTATATCTAGGCATTCTGTCAATACATTTCATATGTATACATTCTGTCAATACACTCCATATCTACACATTCTGTCAATACACTTCATATCTACACATTCTGTCAATACACTCCATATCTACATAATCCGTTATTACACTCCATTTCTACACATTCGGTCAATACACCTTATATCTACACAATCCGTTATTACACTCCATATCTACACATTCTGTCAATACGCATTATATATACACAATCCGTTATTACACTCCATATCTACACATTCTGTCAATGCACTTTATATCTACACAATCCGTTATTACACTCCATATCTACACATTCTGTCAATACCCTTTATATCTACACAATCCGTTATTACACTCCATATCTACACATTCTGTCAATACACCTTATATCTACACAATGTGTTATTGCACTCCATATCTACACATTCTTTCAATACACTTTAAATTTACACAATCCGTTATTACACTCCATATCTACACATTCTGTCAGTACACGCCATATCTACACATTCTGTCAATACACTCCATATCTACACATTCTGTCAATAGATTCCATATCTACACATTCTGTCAATAGGTTCCATATTTACACAATCCGTTATTACACTCCATATCTACACATTCTGTCAATACTCACCATACCTACACATTCTGTCAATACACTCCATATCTACACATTCTGTCAATACACTCCACATCTACACATTCTGTCAATACACTCCATATCTACACATTCTGTCAATACACTCCATATCTACACATTCTATCAATACATTTCATATGTATACATTCTGTCAATACACTCCATATCTACACATTCTGTCAATACACTCCATATCTAGGCATTCCGTCAATACACTCCATATCTACACATTCTGTCAATACACTCCATATCTTCATATTCTGTCAATACACTCCATATCTACACATTCTCTCAATACTCTTCATATCTACACATTCTGTCAATATATTCCATATCTACACATTCTGTCAATACGCTCCATATCTACACATTCTGTCAATACACTCCATATCTACACATTCTGTCAATACACTCCATATCTACACATTCTGTCAATACATTTCATATGTATACATTCTGTCAATACACTCCATATCTACACATTCTGTCAATACACTTCATATCTACACATTCTGTCAATACACTCCATATCTACATAATCCGTTATTACACTCCATTTCTACACATTCGGTCCAAACACCTTATATCTACACAATCCGTTATTACACTCCATATCTACACATTCTGTCAATACACATTATATATACACAATCCGTTATTACACTCCATATCTACACATTCTGTCAATGCACTTTATATTTACACAATCCGTTATTACACTCCATATCTACACATTCTGTCAATACATTTCATATGTATACATTCTGTCAATACACTCCATATCTACACATTATGTCAATACACTCCATATCTATATAATCCGTTATGACACTTCATATCTACACATTCTATCAATACACTTTATATCTACACAATCCGCTATTACACTCCATATCTACACATTCTGTCATTTCACTCCATATCTACACATTCTGTCAATACACTCCACATCTACACATTCTGTCAATACACTCCATATCTACACATTCTGTCAATACACTCCATATCTACACATTCTATCAATACATTTCATATGTATACATTCTGTCAATACACTCCATATCTACACATTCTGTCAATACACTCCATATCTAGGCATTCCGTCAATACACTCCATATCTACACATTCTGTCAATACACTCCATATCTTCATATTCTGTCAATACACTCCATATCTACACATTCTCTCAATACTCTTCATATCTACACATTCTGTCAATATATTCCATATCTACACATTCTGTCAATACGCTCCATATCTACACATTCTGTCAATACACTCCATATCTACACATTCTGTCAATACACTCCATATCTACACATTCTGTCAATACACTTCATATCTACACATTCTGTCAATACACTCCATATCTACATAATCCGTTATTACACTCCATTTCTACACATTCGGTCCAAACACCTTATATCTACACAATCCGTTATTACACTCCATATCTACACATTCTGTCAATACACATTATATATACACAATCCGTTATTACACTCCATATCTACACATTCTGTCAATGCACTTTATATTTACACAATCCGTTATTACACTCCATATCTACACATTCTGTCAATACATTTCATATGTATACATTCTGTCAATACACTCCATATCTACACATTATGTCAATACACTCCATATCTATATAATCCGTTATGACACTTCATATCTACACATTCTATCAATACACTTTATATCTACACAATCCGCTATTACACTCCATATCTACACATTCTGTCATTTCACTCCATATCTACACATTCTGTCAATACACTCCATATCTACACATTCTGTCAATACACTTCATATCTAGGCATTCTGTCAACACATTTCATATGTATACATTCTGTCAATACACTCCATATCTACACATTCTGTCAATACACTCCTTATGCACACATTCTGTCAATACACTCCATATCTACACATTCTGTCAATACACTCTATATCTAGGCATTCTGTCAATACATTTCATATGTATACATTCTGTCAATACACTCCATATCTACACATTCTGTCAATACACTCCATATCTACACAATGCGTTATTACACTCCATATAAACACATTCTATCAATACACTTTATATCTACACAATCCGCTAATACACTTTATATCTACACATTCTATGAATACACTTTATATCTGCACAATCCGATATTACACTCCATATCTACACATTCTGTCATTTCACTCCATATATACACATTCTGACAATGCAGTGCATATCTATACATTCTGTCAATACACTCCATATCTACACATTCTGTCAATACATTTCATATGTATACATTCTGTCAATACACTCCATATCTACACATTCTGTCAATACACTTCACATCTACACATTCTGTCAATACACTCCATATGTACATAATCCGTTATTACACTCCATTTTTACACATTCGGTCCATACACCTTATATCTACACAATCCGTTATTACACTCCATATCTACACATTCTGTCAATACACATTATATATACACAATCCGTTATTACACTCCATATCTACACATTCTGTCAATGCACTTTATATTTACACAATCCGTTATTACACTCCATATCTACACATTCTGTCAATACACCTTATATCTACACAATGTGTTATTACACTCCATATCTACACATTCTTTCAATACACTTTAAATTTACACAATCCGTTATTACACTCCATATCTATACATTCTGTCAATACACGCCATATCTACACATTCTGTCAATACACTCCATATCTACACATTCTGTCAATAGACTCCATATCTACACATTCTGTCAATAGGTTCCATATTTACACAATCCGTTATTACACTCCATATCTACACATTCTGTCAATACACGCCATACCTACACATTCTGTCAATACACACCATATCTACACATTCTGTCAATACACTCCACATCTACACATTCTGTCAATACACTCCATATCTAGGCATTCCGTCAATACACTCCATATCTTCATATTCTGTCAATACACACCATATCTACACATTCTGTCAATACTCTTCATATCTACACATTCTGTCAATATATTCCATATCTACACATTCTGTCAATACGCTCCATATCTACACATTCTGTCAATACACTCCATATCTACACATTCTGTCAATACACTCCATATCTACACATTCTGTCAATACATTTCATATGTATACATTCTGTCAATACACTCCATATCTACACATTCTGTCAATACACTTCATATCTACACATTCTGTCAATACACTCCATATCTACATAATCCGTTATTACACTCCATTTCTACACATTCGGTCCATACACCTTATATCTACACAATCCGTTATTACACTCCATATCTACACATTCTGTCAATACCCAATATATATACACAATCCGTTATTACACTCCATGTCTACACATTCTGTCAATGCACTTTATATTTACACAATCCGTTATTACACTCCATATCTACACATTCTGTCAATACATTTCATATGTATACATTCTGTCAATACACTCCATATCTACACATTATGTCAATACACTCCATATCTACATAATCCGTTATGACACTCCATATCTACACATTCTGTCATTTCACTCCATATCTACACATTCTGTCAATACACTCTATATCTACACATTCTGTCAATACACTTCATATCTACACATTCTGTCAATACATTTCATATGTATACATTCTGTCAATACACTCCATATCTACACATTCTGTCAATACACTTCACATCTACACATTCTGTCAATACACTCCATATCTACATAATCCGTTATTACACTCCATTTTTACACATTCGGTCCATACACCTTATATCTACACAATCCGTTATTACACTCCATATCTACACATTCTATCAATACACATTATATATACACAATCCGTTATTACACTCCATATCTACACATTCTGTCAATGCACTTTATATTTACACAATCCGTTATTACACTCCATATCTACACATTCTGTCAATACACTTTATATCTACACAATCCGTTATTACACTCCATATCTACACATTCTGTCAATACACCTTATATCTACACAATGTGTTATTACACTCCATATCTACACATTCTTTCAATACACTTTAAATTTACACAATCCGTTATTACACTCCATATCTATACATTCTGTCAATACACGCCATATCTACACATTCTGTCAATACACTCCATATCTACACATTCTGTCAATAGACTCCATATCTACACATTCTGTCAATAGGTTCCATATTTACACAATCCGTTATTACACTCCATATCTACACATTCTGTCAATACACGCCATACCTACACATTCTGTCAATACACACCATATCTACACATTCTGTCAATACACTCCACATCTACACATTCTGTCAATACACTCCATATCTAGGCATTCCGTCAATACACACCATATCTTCATATTCTGTCAATACACACCATATCTACACATTCTGTCAATACTCTTCATATCTACACATTCTGTCAATATATTCCATATCTACACATTCTGTCAATACGCTCCATATCTACACATTCTGTCAATACACTCCATATCTACACATTCTGTCAATACACTCCATATCTACACATTCTGTCAATACATTTCATATGTATACATTCTGTCAATACACTCCATATCTACACATTCTGTCAATACACTTCATATCTACACATTCTGTCAATACACTCCATATCTACATAATCCGTTATTACACTCCATTTCTACACATTCGGTCCATACACCTTATATCTACACAATCCGTTATTACACTCCATATCTACACATTCTGTCAATACCCAATATATATACACAATCCGTTATTACACTCCATTACTACACATTCTGTCAATGCACTTTATATTTACACAATCCGTTATTACACTCCATATCTACACATTCTGTCAATACATTTCATATGTATACATTCTGTCAATACACTCCATATCTACACATTATGTCAATACACTCCATATCTACATAATCCGTTATGACACTCCATATCTACACATTCTGTCATTTCACTCCATATCTACACATTCTGTCAATACACTCCATATCTACACATTCTGTCAATACACTTCATATCTACACATTCTGTCAATACATTTCATATGTATACATTCTGTCAATACACTCCATATCTACACATTCTGTCAATACACTCCTTTTCCACACATTCTGTCAATACACTCCATATCTACACATTCTGTCAATACACTCCATATCTACACATTCTGTCAATACATTTCATATGTATACATTCTGTCAATACACTCCATATCTACACATTCTGTCAATACACTCCTTTTCCACACATTCAGTCAATACACTCCATATCTACACATTCTGTCAATACACTCTATATCTAGGGATTTTGTCAATACATTTCATATAGATACATTCTGTCAATACACTCCATATCTACACATTCTGTCAATACACTCCATATCTACACAATGCGTTATTACGCTCCATATCAACACATTCTATCAATACACTTTATATCTACACAATCCGCTAATACACTCCATATCTACACATTCTATGAATACACTTTATATCTACACAATCCGATATTACACTCCATATCTACACATTCTGTCATTTCACTCCATATCTACACATTCTGACAATACAGTGCATATGTATACATTCTGTCAATACACTCCATATCTACACATTCTGTCAATACATTTCATATGTATACATTCTGTCAATACACTCCATATCTACACATTCTGTCAATACACTTCATATCTACACATTCTGTCAATACACTCCATATCTACATAATCCGTTATTACACTCCATTTCTACACATTCGGTCCATACACCTTATATCTACACAATCCGTTATTACACTCCATATCTACACATTCTGTCAATACACATTATATATACACAATCCGTTATTCCACTCCATATCTACACATTCTGTCAATGCACTTTATATTTACACAATCCGTTATTACACTCCATATCTACACATTCTGTCAATACCCTTTATATCTACACAATCCGTTATTACGCTCCATATCTATACATTCTGTTAATACACCTTATATCTACACAATGTGTTATTGCACTCCATATCTACACATTCTTTCAATACACTTTAAATTTACACAATCCGTTATTTCACTCCATATCTACACATTCTGTCAATACACGCCATATCTACACATTCTGAAAATACACTCCATATCTACACATTCTGTCAATAGACTCCATATCTACACATTCTGTCAATAGGTTCCATATTTACACAATCCGTTATTACACTCCATATCTACACATTCTGTCAATACACGCCATACCTACACATTCTGTCAATACACTCCATATCTACACATTCTGTCAATACACTCCACATCTACACATTCTGTCAATACACTCCATATCTACACATTCTGTCAATACACTCCATATCTACACACTCTATCAACACATTTCATATGTATACATTCTGTCAATACACACCATATCTACACATTCTGTCAATACACTCCATATCTAGGCATTCCGTCAATACACTCCATATCTACACATTCTGTCAATACACTCCATATCTACACATTCTGTCAATACACTCCATATCTAGGCATTCCGTTAATACACGCCATACCTACACATTCTGTCAATACACTCCATATCTACACATTCTGTCAATACGCTCCATATCTACACATTCTGTCAATACACTCCATATCTACACATTCTGTCAATACACTCCATATCTACACATTCTGTCAATACATTTCATATGTATACATTCTGTCAATACACTCCATATCTACACATTCTGTCAATACACTTCATATCTACACATTCTGTCAATACACTCCATATCTACATAATCCGTTATTACACTCCATTTCTACACATTCGGTCCATACACCTTATATCTACACAATCCGTTATTACACTCGATATCTACACATTCTGTCAATACACATTATATATACACAATCCGTTATTACACTCCATATCTACACATTCTGTCAATGCACTTTATATTTACACAATCCGTTATTACACTCCATATCTACACATTCTGTCATTACATTTCATATGTATACATTCTGTCAATACACTCCATATCTACACATTATGTCAATACACTCCATATCTACATAATCCGTTATGACACTCGATATCTACACATTCTGTCATTTCACTCCATATCTAAACATTCTGTCAATACACTCCATATCTACACATTCTGTCAATACACTTCATATCTAGGCATTCTGTCAATACATTTTATATGTATACATTCTGTCAATACACTCCATATCTACACATTCTGTCAATACACTCCTTTTCCACACATTCTGTCAATACGCTCTATATCTAGGCATTCTGTCAATACATTTCATATGTATACATTCTGTCAATACACTCCATATCTACACATTCTGTCAATACACTCCATATCTACACAATGCGTTATTACACTCCATATCAACACATTCTATCAATACACTTTATATCTACACAATCCGCTAATACACTCCATATCTACACATTCTATGAATACACTTTATATCTGCACAATCCGATATTACACTCCATATCTACACATTCTGTGATTTCACTCCATATCTACACATTCTGACAATGCAGTGCACATCTATACATTGTGTCAATACACTCCATATCTACACATTCTGTCAATACATTTCATATGGATACATTCTGTCAATACACTCCATATCTACACATTCTGTCAAAACACTTCATATCTACACATTCTGTCAATACACTCCATATCTACATAATCCGTTATTACACTCCATTTCTACACATTCCGTCCATACACCTTATATCTACACAATCCGTTATTACACTCCATATCTACACATTCTGTCAATACACATTATATATACACAATCCGTTATTACACTCCATATCTACACATTCTGTCAATGCACTTTATATTTACACAATCCGTTATTACACTCCATATCTACACATTCTGTCAATACACTTTATATCTACACAATCCGTTATTACACTCCATATCTACACATTCTGTCAATACAACTTATATCTACACAATGTGTTATTACACTCCATATCTACACATTCTTTCAATACACTTTAAATTTACACAATCCGTTATTACACTCCATATCTACACATTCTGTCAATACACGCCATATCTACACATTCTGTCAATACACTCCATATCTACATAATCCGTTATTACACTCCATTTCTACACATTCGGTCCATACACCTTATATCTACACAATCCGTTATTACACTCCATATCTACACATTCTGTCAATACACATTATATCTACACAATCCGTTATTACACTCCATATCTACACATTCTGTCAATGCACTTTATATTTACCAAATCCGTTATTACACTCCATATCTACACATTCTGTCAATACACTTTATATCTACACAATCCGTTATTACACTCCATATCTACACATTCTGTCAATACACCTTATGTCTACACAATGTGTTATTACACTCCATATCTACACATTCTTTCAATACACTTTAAATTTACACAATCCGTTATTACACTCCATATCTACACATTCTGTCAATACACGCCATATCTACACATTCTGTCAATACACTCCATATCTACACATTCTGTCAATAGACTCCATATCTACACATTCTGTCAATAGGTTCCATATTTACACAATCCGTTATTACACTCCATATCTACACATTCTGTCAATACACGCCATACCTACACATTCTGTCAATACACTCCATATCTACACATTCTGTCAATACACTCCACATCTACACATTCTGTCAATACACTCCATATCTACACATTCTGTCAATACACTCCATATCTACACATTCTATCAATACATTTCATGTGTATACATTCTGTCAATACACTCCATATCTACACATTCTGTCAATACACTCCATATCTAGGCATTCCGCCAATACACTCCATATCTACACATTCTGTCAATACACTCCATATCTTCATATTCTGTCAATACACTCCATATCTACACATTCTCTCAATACTCTTCATATCTACACATTCTGTCAATATATTCCATATCTACACATTCTGTCAATACGCTCCATATCTTCACATTCTGTCAATACACTCCATATCTACACATTCTGTCAATACACTCCATATCTACACATTCTGTCAATACATTTCATATGTATACATCCTGTCAATACACTCCATATCTACACATTCTGTCAATACACTTCATATCTACACATTCTGTCAATACACTCCATATCTACATAATCCGTTATTACACTCCATTTCTACACATTCGGTCCAAACACCTTATATCTACACAATCCGTTATTACACTCCATATCTACACATTCTGTCAATACACATTATATATACACAATCCGTTATTACACTCCATATCTACACATTCTGTCAATGCACTTTATATTTACACAATCCGTTATTACACTCCATATCTACACATTCTGTCAATACATTTCATATGTATACATTCTGTCAATACACTCCATATCTACACATTATGTCAATACACTCCATATCTATATAATCCGTTATGACACTTCATATCTACACATTCTATCAATACACTTTATATCTACACAATCCGCTATTACACTCCATATCTACACATTCTTTCATTTCACTCCATATCTACACATTCTGTCAATACACTCCATATCTACACATTCTGTCAATACACTTCATATCTAGGCATTCTGTCAAAACATTTCATATGTATACATTCTGTCAATACACTCCATATCTACACATTCTGTCAATACACTCCTTTTCCACACATTCTGTCAATACACTCCATATCTACACATTCTGTCAATACACTCTATATCTAGGCATTCTGTCAATACATTTCATATGTATACATTCTGTCAATACACTCCATATCTACACATTCTGTCAATACACTTCATATCTACACATTCTGTCAATACACTTTATATTTACACAATCCGGTATTACACTCCATATCTACACATTCTGTCAATACCCTTTATATCTACACAATCCGTTATTACACTCCATATCTACACATTCTGTCAATACACCTTATATCTACACAATGTGTTATTGCACTCCATATCTACACATTCTTTCAATACACTTTAAATTTACACAATCCGTTATTACACTCCATATCTACACATTCTGTCAGTACACGCCATATCTACACATTCTGTCAATACACTCCATATCTACACATTCTGTCAATAGACTCCATATCTACACATTCTGTCAATAGGTTCCATATTTACACAATCCGTTATTACACTCCATATCTACACATTCTGTCAATACACACCATACCTACACATTCTGTCAATACACTCCATATCTACACATTCCGTCAATACACTCCACATCTACACATTCTGTCAATACACTCCATATCTACACATTCTGTCAATACACTCCATATCTACACATTCTATCAATACATTTGATATGTATACATTCTGTCAATACACTCCATATCTACACATTATGTCAATACACTCCATATCTAGGCATTCCGTCAATACACTCCATATCTACACATTCTGTCAATACACTCCATATCTTCATATTCTGTCAGTACACTCCATATCTACACATTCTCTCAATACTCTTCATATCTACACATTCTGTTAATATATTCCATATCTACACATTCTGTCAATACACTCCATATCTACACATTCTGTCAATACATTTCATATGTATACATTCTGTCAATACACTCCATATCTACACATTCTGTCAATACACTTCATATCTACACATTCTGTCAATACACTCCATATCTACACATTCCGTCAATACACTCCACATCTACACATTCTGTCAATACACTCCATATCTACACATTCTGTCAATACACTCCATATCTACACATTCTATCAATACATTTGATATGTATACATTCTGTCAATACACTCCATATCTACACATTATGTCAATACACTCCATATCTAGGCATTCCGTCAATACACTCCATATCTACACATTCTGTCAATACACTCCATATCTTCATATTCTGTCAGTACACTCCATATCTACACATTCTCTCAATACTCTTCATATCTACACATTCTGTTAATATATTCCATATCTACACATTCTGTCAATACACTCCATATCTACACATTCTGTCAATACATTTCATATGTATACATTCTGTCAATACACTCCATATCTACACATTATGTCAATACACTCCATATCTATATAATCCGTTATGACACTTCATATCTACACATTCTATCAATACACTTTATATCTACACAATCCGCTATTACACTCCATATCTACACATTCTTTCATTTCACTCCATATCTACACATTCTGTCAATACACTCCATATCTACACATTCTGTCAATACACTTCATATCTAGGCATTCTGTCAAAACATTTCATATGTATACATTCTGTCAATACACTCCATATCTACACATTCTGTCAATACACTCCTTTTCCACACATTCTGTCAATACACTCCATATCTACACATTCTGTCAATACACTCTATATCTAGGCATTCTGTCAATACATTTCATATGTATACATTCTGTCAATACACTCCATATCTACACATTCTGTCAATACACTTCATATCTACACATTCTGTCAATACACTTTCTATTTACACAATCCGGTATTACACTCCATATCTACACATTCTGTCAATACCCTTTATATCTACACAATCCGTTATTACACTCCATATCTACACATTCTGTCAATACACCTTATATCTACACAATGTGTTATTGCACTCCATATCTACACATTCTTTCAATACACTTTAAATTTACACAATCCGTTATTACACTCCATATCTACACATTCTGTCAGTACACGCCATATCTACACATTCTGTCAATACACTCCATATCTACACATTCTGTCAATAGACTCCATATCTACACATTCTGTCAATAGGTTCCATATTTACACAATCCGTTATTACACTCCATATCTACACATTCTGTCAATACACACCATACCTACACATTCTGTCAATACACTCCATATCTACACATTCCGTCAATACACTCCACATCTACACATTCTGTCAATACACTCCATATCTACACATTCTGTCAATACACTCCATATCTACACATTCTATCAATACATTTGATATGTATACATTCTGTCAATACACTCCATATCTACACATTATGTCAATACACTCCATATCTAGGCATTCCGTCAATACACTCCATATCTACACATTCTGTCAATACACTCCATGTCTACACATTCTGTCTATACACCTTATATCTACGCAATCCGTTATTACACTCCATATCTACACATTCTGTCAATACACTCCATATCTACACATTCTGTCAATACATTTCATATGTATACATTCTGTCAATACACTCCATATCTACACATTCTGTCAATACACTTCATATCTACACATTCTGTCAATACACTCCATATCTACATAATCCGTTATTACACTCCATTTCTACACATTCGGTCCAAACACCTTATATCTACACAATCCGTTATTACACTCCATATCTACACATTCTGTCAATACACATTATATATACACAATCCGTTATTACACTCCATATCTACACATTCTGTCAATGCACTTTATATTTACACAATCCGTTATTACACTCCATATCTACACATTCTGTCAATACATTTCATATGTATACATTCTGTCAATACACTCCATATCTACACTTTATGTCAATACACTCCATATCTATATAATCCGTTATGACACTTCATATCTACACATTCTATCAATACACTTTATATCTACACAATCCGCTATTACACTCCATATCTACACATTCTGTCATTTCACTCCATATCTACACATTCTGTCAATACACTCCATATCTACACATTCTGTCAATACACTTCATATCTAGGCATTCTGTCAAAACATTTCATATGTATACATTCTGTCAATACACTCCATATCTACACATTCTGTCAATACACTTCATATCTACACATTCTGTCAATACACTCTATATCTAGGCAATCTGTCAATACATTTCATATGTATACATTCTGTCAATACACTCCATATCTACACATTCTGTCAATACACTTCATATCTACACATTCTGTCAATACACTCCATATCTACACATTCTGTCAATACACTCCATATCTTCATATTCTGTCAATACACATTATATATACACAATCCGTTATTACACTCCATATCTACACATTCTGTCAATGCACTTTATATTTACACAATCCGGTATTACACTCCATATCTACACATTCTGTCAATACCCTTTATATCTACACAATCCGTTATTACACTCCATATCTACACATTCTGTCAATACACCTTATATCTACACAATGTGTTATTGCACTCCATATCTACACATTCTTTCAATACACTTTAAATTTACACAATCCGTTATTACACTCCATATCTACACATTCTGTCAGTACACGCCATATCTACACATTCTGTCAATACTCTCCATATCTACACATTCTGTCAATAGACTCCATATCTACACATTCTGTCAATAGGTTCCATATTTACACAATCCGTTTTTACACTCCATATCTACACATTCTGTCAATACACACCATACCTACACATTCTGTCAATACACTCCATATCTACACATTCTGTCAATACACTCCACATCTACACATTCTGTCAATACACTCCATATCTACACATTCTGTCAATACACTCCATATCTACACATTCTATCAATACATTTCATATGTATACATTCTGTCAATACTCTCCATATCTACACATTCTGTCAATACACTCCATATCTAGGCATTCCGTCAATACACTCCATATCTACACATTCTGTCAATACACTCCACATCTACACATTCTATCAATACATTTCATATGTATACATTCTGTCAATACACACCATATCTACACATTCTGTAAATACACTCCATATCTAGGCATTCCGTCAATACACTCCATATCTACACATTCTGTCAATACACTCCATATCTTCATATTCTGTCAATACACTCCATATCTACACATTCTGTCAATACTCTTCATATCAACACATTCTGTCAATATATTCCATATCTACACATTCTGTCAATACACTCCATATCTACACATTCTGTCAATACACTCCATATCTACACATTCTGTCAATACATTTCATATGTATACATTCTGTCAATACACTCCATATCTACACATTCTGTCAATACACTTCATATCTACACATTCTGTCAATACACTCCATATCTACATAATCCGTTATTACACTCCATTTCTACACATTCGGTCCATACACCTTATATCTACACAATCCGTTATTACACTCCATATCTACACATTCTGTCAATACACATTATATATACACAATCCGTTATTACACTCCATATCTACACATTCTGTCAATGCACTTTATATTTACACAATCCGTTATTACACTCCATATCTAGGCATTCTGTCAATACATTTCATATGTATACATTCTGTCAATACACTCCATATCTACACATTATGTCAATACACTCCATATCTACATAATCCGTTATGACACTCCATATCTACACATTCTGTCATTTCACTCCATATCTAAACATTCTGTCAATACACTCCATATCTACACATTCTGTCAATACACTTCATATCTAGGCATTCTGTCAATACATTTCATATGTATACATTCTGTCAATACACTCCATATCTACACATTCTGTCAATACACTCTTTTTCCACACATTCTGTCAATACACTCCATATCTACACATTCTGTCAATACACTCTATATCTAGGCATTCTGTCAATACACTCCATATCTATACAATGCGTTACTACACTCCATATCAACACATTCTATCAATACACTTTATATCTACACAATCCGCTAATACACTCCATATCTACACATTCTATGAATACACTTTATATCTACACAATCCGATATTACACTCCATATCTACACATTCTGTCATTTCACTCCATATCTACACATTCTGACAATGCAGTGCATATCTATACATTCTGTCAATACACTCCATATCTACACATTCTGTCAATACATTTCATTTGTATACATTCTGTCAATACACTCCATATCTACACATTCTGTCAATACACTTCATATCTACACATTCTGTCAATACACTCCATATCTACATAATCCGTTATTACACTCCATTTCTACACATTCGGTCCATACACCTTATATCTACACAATCCGTTATTACACTCCATATCTACACATTCTGTCATTACACATTTTTATATACACAATCCGTTATTACGCTCCATATCTACACATTCTGTCAATGCACTTTATATTTACACAATCCGTTATTACACTCCATATCTACACATTCTGTCAATACCCTTTATATCTACACAATCCGTTATTACACTCCATATCTACACATTCTGTCAATACACCTTATATCTACACAATGTGTTATTACACTCCATATCTACACATTCTTTCAATACACTTTAAATTTACACATTCCGTTATTACACTCCATATCTACACATTCTGTCAATACACGCCATATCTACACATTCTGTCAATACACTCCATATCTACACATTCTGTCAATAGACTCCATATCTACACATTCTTTCAATAGGTTCCATATTTACACAATCCGTTATTACACTCCATATCTACACATTCTGTCAATACACGCCATACCTACACATTCTGTCAATACACTCCATATCTACACATTCCGTCAATACACTCCACATCTACACATTCGGTCAATACACTCCATATCTACACATTCTGTCAATACACTCCATATCTAGGCATTCCGTGAATACACTCCATATCTACACATTCTGTCAATACACTCCATATCTTCATATTCTGTCAATACACTCCATATCTACCCATTCTGTCAATACTCTTCATATCTACACATTCTGTCAATATATTCCATATCTACACATTCTGTCAATACGCTCCACATCTACACATTCTGTCAATACACTCCATATCTACACATTCTGTCAATACACTCCATATCTACACATTCTGTCAATACATTTCATATGTATACATTCTGTCAATACACTCCATATCTACACATTCTGTCAATACACTTCATATCTACACATTCTGTCAATACACTCCATATCTACATAATCCGTTATTACACTCCATTTCTACACATTCGGTCCATACACCTTATATCTACACAATCCGTTATTACACTCCATATCTACACATTCTGTCTATACACATTATATATACACAATCCGTTATTACACTCCATATCTACACATTCTGTCAATGCACTTTATATTTACACAATCCGTTATTACACTCCATATCTACACATTCTGCCAATACACTTTATATCTACACAATCCGTTATTACACTCCATATCTACACAATCTGTCAATACACTTTATATCTACACAATCCGTTATTAGACATCATATCTACACATTCTGTCAATACACTTTATATCTACACAATCCGTTATTACACTCCATATCTACACATTCTGTCTATACACCTTATATCGTCACAATCCGTTATTACACTCCATATCTACACATTCTGTCTACACACCTTATATCTACACAATCCGTTATTACACTCCATATCTACACATTCTGTCAATACACTTTATATATACACAATCTGTTATTGCACTCCATATCTACACATTCTGTCAATACACTTTATATCTACACAATCCGTTATTAGACATCATATCTACACATTCTGTCAATACACTTTATATCTACACAATCCGTTATTACACTCCATATCTACACATTCTGTCAATACAATTTATATATACACATTCTGTCTATACACCTTATATCTTCACAATCCGTTATTAGACATCATATCTACACATTCTGTCAATACATTTTATATTTACACAATCCGTTATTACACTCCATATCTACACATTCTGTCAATACACTCCATGTCTACACATTCTGTCTATACACCTTATATCTACGCAATCCGTTATTACACTCCATATCTACACATTCTGTCAATACACCTTATATCTACACAATCCGTTATTACACTCCATATCTACACATTCTGTCAATACACTTTATATTTACACAATCCGTTATTACACTCCATATCTACACATTCTGTCAGTACACTTTATATCTACACAATCCGTTATTACACTCAATATCTACAAATTCTGTCAATACACCTTATATCTACATAATCCGTTATGACGCTCCATATCTACACATTCTGTCAAAACAATTTATATCTACACAATCCGTTATTACACTCCATGTCTGCACATTCTGTCAATACACCTTATATCTACACAATCCGTTATAACACTCCATATCTACACATTCTGTCAATACACTTTATATTTACAGAATCCGTTATTACACTCCATATCTACACATTCTGTCAATACACTTTATATCTACACAATCCGTTATTACACTCAAGATCTACACATTCTGTCAATACACTTTATATCTAGGGATTTCGTCAATATACTCCATATCTACACATTCTGTCAGTACACTCCTAATCTACACATTCTGTCAATACACTTTATATCTACACAATCCGTTATTAGACATCATATCTACACAGTCTGTCAATACACTTTATATCTACACAATCCGTTATTACACTCCATATCTACACATTCTGTCAATACAATTTATATATACACATTCTGTCTATACACCTTATATCTTCACAATCCGTTATTAGACATCATATCTACACATTCTGTCAATACATTTTATATCTACACAATCCGTTATTACACTCCATATCTACACATTCTGTCAATACACTCCATATCTACACATTCTGTCTATACACCTTATATCTACACAATCCGTTATTACACTCCATATCTACACATTCTGTCAATACACCTTATATCTACACAATCCGTTATTACACTCCATATCTACACATTCTGTCAATACACTTTATATCTACACAATCCGTTATTACACTCCATATCTACACATTCTGTCAATACACTTTATATTTTCACAATCCGTTATTACACTCCATATCTACACATTCTGTCAGTGCACTTTATATCTACACAATCCGTTGTTACACTCCATATCTACACATTCTGTTAATACACTTTATATTTACACAATCCGTTATTACACTCCATATCTACACATTCTGTCAATACACTTTATATCTAGGGATTCCGTCAATATACTCCATATCTACACATTCTGTCAGTACACTCCTAATCTACACATTCTGTCAATACACTCCATATCTACACATTCTGTCAATACACTCCATATGTGTCAATACACACAATACATTCTTATGAATCATTTATTGATAGATATGGAATAATAACAGATTTCCTAACATATCAGGGTATCGTTCAATCAATAATGCAACTTGCAAAAAATGCAAAAAAACAATTGTAACTTTAAGAGTATGCCTAGAGTCTCCTTTCAACCTATTTTGCCATACAATGTTTCACTACTCACAAGTTGTAATAGAGGCAGTAAACTCTTCTATAACACACTCTTACAACCAGCTTTCATAAAATGTCAGGGGACGCTTAAGTGAGAAGAAACTTTACAGAAAGTATTTACCGATGAACAGTGGGTGGGATTTAACTTGATGGCAACAAGGTGTACCCAGAGTGTAGAACTGAGATTGTTTCAGTTAAGGATTATCCACTACATATTACCTTTATATAATTACTTACATAGTATTGGTTATAAAGATTCACCAAGTTGCAACTTCTGTGGTACATATAGTGAAACTATATGTTGCTCACATGTGGGAGCTTGTTCTCAACTGGTTAGAGACATCTGTGGAAGGAAGACTTGACTTCGGTAAAGAGAATATTTTATTTTGATTTAAGGGGAAGAATAACAACTCTCTCAATGTAATTATATTACTTATTAAATGTATTGTGTTTAAACAATCACGAAAGGGTTTTCAGCTAAAGTTGAAAAATATTCAACGTGAAGTTATTAGATACTACAATATGACCAAGTTAATTGCATTCTCAAATTGCAATTCTACAGCTTTCTTCAGTTCTGGTCTTCCTTCCACAGACTTTTCCTAGCAAAGAATACTAGTACGATATCATATTTTATGATTGTCTATATTTGCAATATGTTTTGAAAGTTTGATGTAAAGGGATTGTTTTTTGAATAATGTATAATTGAATAAATGCTACACATTGTATTTTATTTGAAATGTGAATAAAGATTTAAAAAAAAATATTCTGTCATTACACTCAATATCTACATATTCTGTCATTACACTCCATATCTACACATTATGTCAATACACTCCATATCTATACATTCTGTAAATACGCTCAATAACTACACATTCTGTTAATGCATTTGATATCTATACATTCTGTCAGTACACTCCATATTTAGACTTCCTGTTATTACACTTCATAAAAACACATTTTGTTTCTACGCTCGATGATTTTACATACTCTCATAACACTCCATATCTAGACATTCTGTTCTTACACTCCACATATACACATTCTGTTATAACACTCTATATCTACACATACTTTTAGGAAGCTCCGTATATAGACATTCCGCTATATCACTCCATGCCTATACATTCTGTTATTACGTTCCATATCTATACATTCTGTCAGTACACTCCATATCTACACATTCTGTTATTATGCTCCGTATTTACACTTTCTGTTATTACACTGCATATCTACACACTATTATTACACTCAATATCTACACATTCTGTTATGACGCTCTATATCTACACATTATATCAATATGCTTCATTTCTACACATTCTGTTATTACAATCCATATGTACACATTCTGTTATTACACTCCATATCTACACATTCTGTCAATAAAATACATATCTACCCATTTTATCAATGCATTCCATATCTACACATTCTGTTATTAGGCTTTATATTTACACTTTGTGTTATTACACTGCATATTACACTTCATAAAAACACATTTTGTTACTACGCTACCTGATTTTACGTGCTCTAATTACACTCCATATCTAGACATTCTGTCAGTACACTCCATATCCACACATTCTGTTATCATGCTCCGTATTTACACATTCTGTTATTACACTGCATATCCACACATCCTGTTATTACGCTCCATATATACACATTCTGTTATAACACTCTATATCTACACATACTTTTTGGAAGCTCCATATATACACATTCCGCTATATCACTCCATGCCTATACATTCTGTTATTACCTTCCATATCTACACATTCTGTCAGTACACTCCATATCTTCACATTCTGTTATTACCTTCCATATCTACACATTCTGTCAGTACACTCCATATCTACACATTCTGTTATTACCTTCCATATCTATACATTCTGTTATTACCTTCCATATCTACACATTCTGTTTTAACACTCCATATCTATACGTTCTTCTAGAACGCTCCATATCTACACATTCTGTGATAACACTCCATATCAACACATTCTGTTATTACACTCTTTGTATATACATTCTGTCAATAAACTCCATATCTACATATTTTTTTATTACACTCTATATCTATACATTCTGTCAATACACTCCATATCCACACATTCTGTTATTACCTTCCATATCTACACATTCTGTTTTAACACTCCATATCTATACGTTCTTCTAGAACGCTCCATATCTACACATTCTGTGATAACACTCCATATTAACACATTCTGTTATTACACTCTTTGTATATACATTCTGTCAATAAACTCCATATCTACATATTTTTTTATAACACTCTATATCTATACATTCTGTCAATACACTCCATATCCACACATTCTGTCATTACACTCCATATATACACATTCTGTTATAACGCTCTATATCTACACATACTTTTAGGAAGCTCCATATATACACATTCCGCTATATCACTCCGTGCCTATACATTCTGTTATTACGTTCCATATCTACACATTCTGTTATTACCTTCCATATCTACACATTCTGTTATTACCTTCCATATCTACATATTCTGTTTTAACACTCCATATCTATACATTCTGCTAGTACGCTCCATATCTACACATTCTGTTATTACACTCCATATATAAACATTCTGTTATTACCTTCCATATCTACACATTCTGTTTTAACACTCAATATCTACACATTCTGCTAGTACGCTCCATATCTACACATTCTGTTATTACACTCCATATCTATACATTCTGTTATTACCTTCCATATCTACACATTCTGTTTTAACACTCCATATCTACACATTCTGCTAGTACGCTCCATATCTACACATGCTGTTATTACACTACATATCTACACATTCTGTCAATACGCTTCATACCTCCACATTCTGTGATAACACTTCATATCAACACATTCTGTTATTACACTCTATATCTATATATTCTGTCAATACACTCCATTTCCACACATTCTGTTATAACACTCCATATATACACATTCTGTTATAACACTCTATATCTACACATACTTTTAGGAAGCTCCATATCTACACATTCTTTTAATTACGCTCTATATCTATACATTCTGTCAATACACTCCATATCTACACATTCCGTTGTTACACTCTATATCTATACATTCTGTAAATACATTCCATATCAACACATTCTGTTATTACGCTCCATATCGTTACACATTCTGTTATATCTACCAATTCTGTTATTACACTGCATATCTACATATTCTGTTAATAAACTTCATATCTATGTATTCTGTTATTGCACCCCATATCTATCCATTCTGTCAATAAACTCGATGCCTATACATTCTGTTAAAACACTCCTATCCATACATTCTGGGAAGACGCTCGATATCTACACATTCTGTAATTACATTCCATATCAACGCATTCTCTCAATACATTCCATAGCTACACAATCTGTTATTACGCTCCTTATCTACTCATCCTCTTATTAAAGAGTTTGATTGGCATTACTTAGAAGTTGACGGATGACAAGGTAGTCTTGCTTGACAACGGTATAAGTCAATACACTCCATATCTACAAATTCCGTTATAACACGCAATATCTATACATTGTGTCAATACACTTTATATCTACACATTCTGTTGTTACGATCCATATCTACAAATTCCGTTATAACACTCCATGTCTCCACATTCTCTAAGCACGTTCCATTTCTACACTTTCTGTTAGTAAGCTCCAAATCAACATATTCTTTACACAAGCACCAGACGTATCACTATAGTAGGGACGGTGTTGTACACACCCACCAGACGTACCACTATAGTAGCGACGGTGTTGTACACACCCACCAGACGTACCACTATAGTAGCGACGGTGTTGTACACAGCCACCAGACGTACCACTATGGTAGCGACGGTGTTGTACACAGCCACCAGACGTACCACTATAGTAGCGACGGTGTTGTACACACCCACCTGATGTACCACTATAGTAGCGAAGGTGTTGTACACAGCCACCAGATTTACCACTATAGTAGCGACGGTGTTGTACACAGCAACCTGACGTACCACTATAGTAGGGACGGTGTTGTACACAGCCACCACACGTACCACTATAGTAGCGACGGTGTTGTACACAGCCACCAGACGTACCACTATAGTAGGGACGGTGTTGTACACACCCACCAGACGTACCACTATAGTAGCGACGGTGTTGTACACACCCACCACTTTAGTAGGGACGGTGTTGTACCCACCCACCAGACGCACCACTATAGTAGGAACGGTGTTGTACACATCCACCAGACGTACCACTATAGTAGCGACGGTGTTGTACACACCCACCAGACGCACCACTATAGTAGCGACGGTGTTGTACACAGGCGGCAGACGTACCACTATAGTAGCGACGGTGTTGTACACACCCACCAGACGTACCACTATAGTAGGGACGGTGTTGTACACATCCACGAGACGTACCACAATAGTAGGGACGGTGATGTACACACCCACCTGAGGTACCACTATAGTAGGGACGGTGTTGTACACAGACACCTGACGTACAACTATAGTAGGGACGGTGTTGTACACAGACACCAGACGTACCACGATAGTAGGGACGGTGTTGTACACACCCACCAGACGTACCACTATAGTAGGGACGGTGTTGTACACACCCACCAGACGCACGACTATAGTAGGGACGGTGTTGTACACACCCACCAGACGTACCACTATAGTAGGGACGGTGTTGTACAAAGACACCAGACGCACGACTATAGTAGGGACGGTGTTGTTCACAGGCATCAGACATACCACTATAGTAGCGACGGTGTTGTACACACCCACCAGACGTACCACTATAGTAGGGACTGTGTTGTACAAAGACACCAGACGCACGACTATAGTAGGGACGGTTTTGTACACAGACACCAGACATACCACTATAGTATGGACGATGTTGTACACAGGCACCAGACGTACTACTACAGTAGCGACCGTGTTGTACACAGACACCAGACATACCACTATAGTAGATACAGTGTTGTACACAGGCACCAGACGTACCACTATAGTAGGGACGGTGTTGTACACACCCACCAGACGTACCACTATAGTAGCGACGGTGTTGTACACACCCACCAGACGCACCACTATAGTAGGGACGGTGTTGGACACACCCACCAGATGCACCACTATAGTAGGGACGGTGTTGTACACATCCACCAGAAGTACCACTATAGTAGGGACGGTGTTGTACACCCCCCCCGACGTACCACTATAGTAGGGACGGTGTTGTACACACCCACCTGACGTACCACTATAGTAGGGACGGTGTTGTACACAGGCACCAGACGTACCACTATAGTAGGGACGGTGTTGTACACAGACACCAGACGTACCACTATAGTAGGGACGGTGTTGTACACACCCACCAGACGTACCACTATAGTAGGGACGGTGTTGTTCACAGGCACCAGACGTACCACTATAGTAGGGACGGTGTTGTACAAAGACACCAGACGCACGACTATAGTAGGGACGGTGTTGTACACACCCACCAGACGTCCCACTATAGCAGGGACTGTGTTCTACACACCCACCAGACGTACCACTATAGTAGCGACGGTGTTGTACATACCCACCAGACGCACCACTATAGTAGCGACGGTGTTGGACACACCCACCAGACGCACCACTATAGTAGGGACGGTGTTGTACACAGACACCAGACACACCACTATAGAAGGGACGGTGTTGTACACATCCACCAGAAGTACCACTATAGTAGGGACGGTGTTGTACACACCCAGCAGACGCACCACTATAGTAGCGACGGTGTTTTACACAGGCGGTAGACGTACCACAATAGTAGGGACGGTGTTGTACACACCCACCTGACGTACCACTATAGTAGGGACGGTGTTGTACAAAGACACCAGACGTACCACTATAGTAGGGACGGTGTTGTACACACCCACCAGACGTACCACTATAGTAGGGACGGTGTTGTTCACAGGCACCAGACGTACCACTATAGTAGGGACGGTGTTGTACACAGACACCAGACGTACCACTATAGTAGGGACGGTGTTGTAGAAAGACACCAGACGCACGACTATAGTAGGGACGGTGTTGTACACAGAAACCAGACATACCACTATAGTAGGGACGGTGTTGTACACACCCACCAGACGTACCACTATAGTAGGGACGGCGTTGTACAAAGACACCAGACGCACGACTATTGTAGGGCCGGTGTTGTACACAGACACCAGACATACCACTATAGTAGGGACGGTGTTGTACACAGGCACCAGACGTACCACTATAGTAGCGACCGTGTTGTACACAGACACCAGACGTACCTCTATGGTAGGAACGGTGTTTTACACACCCACCAGACGTACCACTATAGTAGGGACGGTGTTGTACACACCCACCAGACGCACCACTATAGTAGGGACGGTGTTGTACACACCCACCAGACGTACCACTATAGTAGGGACGGTGTTGTACACACCCACTAGACGTACCACTATAGTAGCGACGGTGTTGTACACACCCACCAGACGCACGACTATAGTAGGGACTGTGTTGTACACACCCACCAGACGTACCACTATAGTAGGGACGGTGTTGTACACACCCACCAGATGTACCACTATAGTAGGGACGGCGTTGTACAAAGACACCAGACGCACGACTATTGTAGGGCCGGTGTTGTACACAGACACCAGACATACCACTATAGTAGGGACGGTGTTGTACACAGGCACCAGACGTACCACTATAGTAGCGACCGTGTTGTACACAGACACCAGACGTACCACTATGGTAGGAACGGTGTTTTACACACCCACCAGACGCACCACTATAGTAGGGACGGTGTTGTACACACCCACCAGACGCACCACTATAGTAGGGACGGTGTTGTACACACCCACCAGACGTACCACTATAGTAGGGACGGTGTTGTACACACCCACTAGACGTACCACTATAGTAGCGACGGTGTTGTACACACCCACCAGACGCACGACTATAGTAGGGACGGTGTTGTACACACCCACCAGACGTTCCACTATAGTAGGGACTGTGTTGTACACATCCACCAGACGTACCACAATAGTAGGGACGGTGTTGTACACACCCACCAGACGCACCACTATAGTAGGGACGGTGTTGTACACACCCACCAGACGTACCACTATAGTAGCGACGGTGTTATACACACCCACCAGACGCACGACTATAGTAGGGACTGTGTTGTACACACCCACCAGACGTTCCACTATAGTAGGGACGGTGTTGTACACACCCACCAGACGTACCACTATAGTAGGGACGGTGTTGTACACACCCACCAGACGCACCACTATAGTAGGGACGGTGTTGTACACACCCACCAGACGTACCACTATAGTAGGGACGGTGTTGTACACACCCACCAGACGCACCACTATAGTAGGGACGGTGTTGTACACACCCACCAGACGTACCACTATAGTAGGGACGTTGTTGTACACAGACACCAGACGTACCACTATAGGAGGGACGGTGTTGTAGACAGGCACCAGACGTACCACTATAGTAGGGACGGTGTTGTACACACCCACCTGACGTACCACTGTAGTAGGGGCGGTGTTGTACACAGGCACCAGACGTACCACAATAGTAGGGACGGTGTTGTACACAGGCACCAGACATACCACAATAGTAGGGACGGTGTTGTACACAGGCACCAGACGTACCACTATAGTAGGGACGGTGTTGTTCACAGGCACCAGACGTACCACTATAGTAGGGACGGTGCTGTACACAGACACCAGACGTACCACTATAGTAGCGACGGTGTTGTACACACCCACCAGACGTACCACTATAGTAGCGACGGTGTTGGACACAGCCACCAGACGTACCACTATAGTAGCGACGGTGTTGTACACACCCACCAGACGCTAGACTATAGTAGGGACGGTGTTGTACACACCCACCAGTCGTACCACTATAGTAGGGACGGTGTTGTACACACCCACCAGACGCACCACTATAGTAGCGACGGTGTTGGACACACCCACCAGACGCACCACTATAGTAGCGACGGTGTTGTACACATCCACCAGACGTACCACTATAGTAGGGACGGTGTTGTACACACCCACCAGACGCACCACTATAGTAGCGACGGTGTTGTACTTCGGCGGCAGACGTACCACTATAGTAGCGACGGTGTTTTACACACCCACCAGACGTACCACTATAGTAGCGACGGTGTTGTACACACCCACCTGACGTACCACTATAGTAGGGACGGTGTTGTACAAAGACACCAGACGTACGACTATAGTAGGGACGGTGTTGTACACACCCACCAGACGTACCACTATAGTAGGGACGGTGTTGTACACACCCACCTGACGTACCACTATAGTAGGGACGGTGTTGTACACAGGCACCAGACGTACCACTATAGTAGGGACGGTGTTGTACACAGGCACCAGACGTACCACTATAGTAGGCACGGTGTAGTACAGAGGCACCAGACGTACCACTATAGTTGGGACGGTATTGTACACAGACACCAGACGTGCCACTATAGTAGGGACGGTGTTGTACACAGGCACCAGACGTACCACTATAGTAGGGACGGTGTTGTACACACCCACCTGACGTACCACTATAGTAGGGACGGTGTTGTACACAGGCACCAGACGTACCACAATAGTAGGGACGGTGTTGTACACAGGCACCAGACGTACCACTATAGTAGGGACGGTGTTGTACACAGGCACCAGACGTACCACTATAGTAGGGACGGTGTTGTTCACAGGCATCAGACGTACCACTATAGTAGGGACGGTGTTGTACACAGACACCAGACGTACCACTATAGTAGGGACGGTGTTGTAGAAAGACACCAGACGCACGACTATAGTAGGGACGTGCTGAACACAGAAACCAGACATACCAGTATAGTAGGGACGGTGTTGTACACACCCACCAGACGTACCACTATAGTAGGGACGGCGTTGTACAAAGACACCAGACGCACGACTATTTTAGGGCCGGTGTTGTACACAGACACCAGACATACCACTATAGTAGGGACGGTGTTCTACACAGGCACCAGACGTACCACTATAGTAGCGACTGTGTTGTACACAGACACCAGACGTACCACTATAGTAGGGACGGTGTTGGACACACCCACCAGACGTACCACTATAGTAGGGACGGTGTTGTTCACACCCACAAGACGTACCACTATAGTAGGGATGGTGTTGTACACACCCACCAGACGCACCACTATAGTAGCGACGGTCTTGGACACACCTACCAGACGCACCACTATAGTAGCGACGGTGTTGTACACATCCACCGGACGTACCACTATAGTAGGGACGGTGTTGTACACACCCACCAGACGCACCACTATAGTAGCGACGGTGTTGTACTCAGGCGGCAGACGTACCACTATAGTAGGGACGGTGTTGTACACACCCACCAGACGTACCACTATAGTAGGGACGGTGTTGTACACAGGCACCAGACGTACCACTATAGTAGCGACGGTGTTGTACACAGGCACCTGAGGTACCACTATAGTAGGGACGGTGTTGTACACAGGCACCAGACGAACCACTTTAGTAGGGACGGTGTTGTACACAGGCACCAGACGTACCACTATAGTAGGGACGGTGTTGTTCACAGGCACCAGACGTACCACTATAGTAGGGACGGTGTTGTACACTGACACAAGACGTACCACAATAGTAGGGACGGTGTTGTAGAAAGACACAAGACGCACGACTATAGTAGGGACGTGTTGAACACAGAAACCAGACATACCACTATAGTAGGGACGGTGTTGTACACACCCACCAGACGTACCACTATAGTAGGGACGGTGTTGTACAAAGACACCAGACGCACGACTATTGTAGGGCCGGTGTTGTACACAGACACCAGACATACCACTATATTAGGGACGGTGTTGTACACAGGCACCAGACGTACCACTATATTAGCGACTGTGTTGTACACAGACACCAGACGTATCACTATAGTAGGGACGGTGTTTGTACACACCCACAAGACGTACCACTATAGTAGGGACGGTGTTGTACACACCCACCAGACGTACCACTATAGTAGGGACGGTGTTGTACACACCAACCAGACGCACCACTACAGTAGCGACGGTGTTGTACACATCCACCAGACGTACCACTATAGTACGGACGGTGTTGTACACAGGCACCAGCCGCACCACTATAGTAGCGACGGTGTTGGACACACCCACCAGACGCACCACTATAGTAGGGACGGTGTTGTACACATCCACCAGACGTACGACTATAGTAGGGAAGGAGTTGTACACACCCACCAGACGCACCACTATAGTAGGGACGGTGTTGTACAAAGACACCAGACGCACGACTATTGTAGGGACGGTGTTGTACTCAGGCGGCAGACGTACCACTATAGTAGGGACGCGTTGTACAAAGACACCAGACGCACGACTATTGTATGGACGGTGTTGTACACAGCCACCAGACGTACCACTATAGTAGGGACGGTGTTGTACACGCCCACCAGACGTACCAATATAGTAGGGACGGTGTTGGACACACCCACCAGACGCACCACTATAGTAGGGACGGTGTTGTACACACCCACCAGACGTACCACTATAGTAGGGACGGTGTTGTACACACCCACCTGACGTACCACTATAGTAGGGACGGTCTTGTACACAGGCACCAGACGTACCACAATAGTAGGGACGGTGTTGTACACAGGCACCAGGCGTACCACTATAGTAGGCACGGTGTAGTACAGAGGCACCAGACGTACCACTATAGTTGGGACGGTATTGTACACAGACACCAGACGTGCCACTATAGTAGGGACGGTGTTGTACACAGGCACCAGACGTACCACTATAGTAGGGACGGTGTTGTACACACCCACCTGACGTACCACTATAGTAGGGACGGTGTTGTACACAGGCACCAGACGTACCACAATAGTAGGGACGGTGTTGTACACAGGCACCAGACGTACCACTATAGTAGGGACGGTGTTGTTCACAGGCACCAGACGTACCACTATAGTAGGGACGGTGTTGTACACAGACACCAGACGTACCACTATAGTAGGGACGGTGTTGTAGAAAGACACCAGACGCACGACTATAGTAGGGACGTGCTGAACACAGAAACCAGACATACCAGTATAGTAGGGACGGTGTTGTACACACCCACCAGACGTACCACTATAGTAGGGACGGCGTTGTACAAAGACACCAGACGCACGACTATTTTAGGGCCGGTGTTGTACACAGACACCAGACATACCACTATAGTAGGGACGGTGTTCTACACAGGCACCAGACGTACCACTATAGTAGCGACTGTGTTGTACACAGACACCAGACGTACCACTATAGTAGGGACGGTGTTGTACACACCCACCAGACGTACCACTATAGTAGGGACGGTGTTGTTCACACCCACAAGACGTACCACTATAGTAGGGATGGTGTTGTACACACCCACCAGACGCACCACTATAGTAGCGACGGTCTTGGACACACCTACCAGACGCACCACTATAGTAGCGACGGTGTTGTACACATCCACCGGACGTACCACTATAGTAGGGACGGTGTTGTACACACCCAGCAGACGCACCACTATAGTAGCGACGGTGTTGTACTCAGGCGGCAGACGTACCACTATAGTAGGGACGGTGTTGTACACACCCACCAGACGTACCACTATAGTAGGGACGGTGTTGTACACAGGCACCAGACGTACCACTATAGTAGGGACGGTGTTGTACACAGGCACCTGAGGTACCACTATAGTAGGGACGGTGTTGTACACAGGCACCAGACGAACCACTATAGTAGGGACGGTGTTGTACACAGGCACCAGACGTACCACTATAGTAGGGACGGTGTTGTTCACAGGCACCAGACGTACCACTATAGTAGGGACGGTGTTGTACACTGACACAAGACGTACCACAATAGTAGGGACGGTGTTGTAGAAAGACACCAGACGCACGACTATAGTAGGGACGTGTTGAACACAGAAACCAGACATACCACTATAGTAGCGACGGTCTTGGACACACCTACCAGACGCACCACTATAGTAGCGACGGTGTTGTACACATCCACCGGACGTACCACTATAGTAGGGACGGTGTTGTACACACCCACCAGACGCACCACTATAGTAGCGACGGTGTTGTACTCAGGCGGCAGACGTACCACTATAGTAGGGACGGTGTTGTACACACCCACCAGACGTACCACTATAGTAGGGACGGTGTTGTACACAGGCACCAGACGTACCACTATAGTAGGGACGGTGTTGTACACAGGCACCTGAGGTACCACTATAGTAGGGACGGTGTTGTACACAGGCACCAGACGAACCACTATAGTAGGGACGGTGTTGTACACAGGCACCAGACGTACCACTATAGTAGGGACGGTGTTGTTCACAGGCACCAGACGTACCACTATAGTAGGGACGGTGTTGTACACTGACACAAGACGTACCACAATAGTAGGGACGGTGTTGTAGAAAGACACCAGACGCACGACTATAGTAGGGACGTGTTGAACACAGAAACCAGACATACCACTATAGTAGGGACGGTGTTGTACACACCCACCAGACGTACCACTATAGTAGGGACGGTGTTGTACAAAGACACCAGACGCACGACTATTGTAGGGCCGGTGTTGTACACAGACACCAGACATACCACTATATTAGGGACGGTGTTGTACACAGGCACCAGACGTACCACTATATTAGCGACTGTGTTGTACACAGACACCAGACGTACCACTATAGTAGGGACGGTGTTTGTACACACCCACAAGACGTACCACTATAGTAGGGACGGTGTTGTACACACACACCAGACGTACCACTATAGTAGGGACGGTGTTGTACACACCCACCAGACGCACCACTACAGTAGCGACGGTGTTGTACACACCCACCAGACGTACCACTATAGTACGGACGGTGTTGTACACAGGCACCAGCCGCACCACTATAGTAGCGACGGTGTTGGACACACCCACCAGACGCACCACTATAGTAGGGACGGTGTTGTACACATCCACCAGACGTACGACTATAGTAGGGAAGGAGTTGTACACACCCACCAGACGCACCACTATAGTAGCGACGGTGTTGTACTCAGGCGGCAGACGTACCACTATAGTAGGGACGGTGTTGTACAAAGACACCAGACGCACGACTATTGTAGGGACGGTGTTGTACACAGCCACCAGACGTACCACTATAGTAGGGACGGTGTTGTACACGCCCACCAGACGTACCAATATAGTAGGGACGGTGTTGGACACACCCACCAGACGCACCACTATAGTAGGGACGGTGTTGGACACACCCACCAGACGTACCACTATAGTAGGGACGTTGTTGTACACACCCACTAGACGTACCACTATAGTAGCGACGGTGTTGTACACACCCACCTGACGTACCACTATAGTAGGGACGGTGTTGTACAAAGACACCAGACGTACGACTATAGTAGGGACGGTGTTGTACACAGACACCAGACGTACCACTATAGTAGGGACGGTGTTGTACACACCCACCTGACGTACCACTATAGTAGGGACGGTCTTGTACACAGGCATCAGGCGTACCACAATAGTAGGGACGGTGTTGTACACAGGCACCAGACGTACCACTATAGTAGGCACGGTGTAGTACATAGGCACCAGACGTACCACTATAGTTGGGACGGTATTGTACACAGACACCAGACGTGCCACTATAGTAGGGACGGTGTTGTACACAGGCACCAGACGTACCACTATAGTAGGGACGGTGTTGTACACACCCACCTGACGTACCACTATAGTAGGGACGGTGTTGTACACAGGCACCAGACGTACCACAATAGTAGGGACGGTGTTGTACACAGGCACCAGACGTACCACTATAGTAGGGACGGTGTTGTACACAGGCACCAGACGTACCACTATAGTAGGGACGGTGTTGTTCACAGGCACCAGACGTACCACTATAGTAGGGACGGTGTTGTACACAGACACCAGACGTACCACTATAGTAGGGACGGTGTTGTAGAAAGACACCAGACGCACGACTATAGTAGGGACGTGCTCAACACAGAAACCAGACATACCACTATAGTAGGGACGGTGTTGTACACACCCACCAGACGTACCACTATAGTAGGGACGGCGTTGTACAAAGACACCAGACGCACGACTATTTTAGGGCCGGTGTTGTACACAGACACCAGACATACCACTATAGTAGGGACGGTGTTCTACACAGGCACCAGACGTACCACTATAGTAGCGACGGTGTTGTACACAGACACCAGACGTACCACTATAGTAGGGACGGTGTTGTACACACCCACCAGACGTACCACTATAGTAGGGACGGTGTTGTTCACACCCACAAGACGTACCACTATAGTAGGGATGGTGTTGTACACACCCACCAGACGCACCACTATAGTAGCGACGGTCTTGGACACACCTACCAGACGCACCACTATAGTAGCGACGGTGTTGTACACATCCACCTGACGTACCACTATAGTAGGGACGGTGTTGTACACACCCACCAGACGCACCACTATAGTAGCGACGGTGTTGTACTCAGGCGGCAGACGTACCACTATAGTAGGGACGGTGTTGTACACACCCACCAGACGTACCACTATAGTAGGGACGGTGTTGTACACAGGCACCAGACGTACCACTATAGTAGGGACGGTGTTGTACACAGGCACCTGAGGTACCACTTTAGTAGGGACAGTGTTGTACACAGGCACCAGACGAACCACTATAGTAGGGACGGTGTTGTACACAGGCACCAGACGTACCACTATAGTAGGGACGGTGTTGTTCACAGGCACCAGACGTACCACTATAGTAGGGACGGTGTTGTACACTGACACAAGACGTACCACAATAGTAGGGACGGTGTTGTAGAAAGACACCAGACGCACGACTATAGTAGGGACGTGTTGAACACAGAAACCAGACATACCACTATAGTAGGGACGGTGTTGTACACACCCACCAGACGTACCACTATAGTAGGGACGGTGTTGTACAAAGACACCAGACGCACGACTATTGTAGGGCCGGTGTTGTACACAGACACCAGACATACCACTATATTAGGGACGGTGTTGTACACAGGCACCAGACGTACCACTATATTAGCGACTGTGTTGTACACAGACACCAGACGTACCACTATAGTAGGGACGGTGTTTGTACACACCCACAAGACGTACCACTATAGTAGGGACGGTGTTGTACACACCCACCAGACGTACCACTATAGTAGGGACGGTGTTGTACACACCCACCAGACGCACCACTACAGTAGCGACGGTGTTGTACACACCCACCAGACGTACCACTATAGTACGGACGGTGTTGTACACAGGCACCAGCCGCACCACTATAGTAGCGACGGTGTTGTACACATCCACCAGACGTACGACTATAGTAGGGAAGGAGTTGTACACACCCACCAGACGCACCACTATAGTAGCGACGGTGTTGTACACATCCACCAGACGTACGACTATAGTAGGGAAGGAGTTGTACACACCCACCAGACGCACCACTATAGTAGCGACGGTGTTGTACTCAGGCGGCAGACGTACCACTATAGTAGGGACGGTGTTGTACAAAGACACCAGACGCACGACTATTGTAGGGCCGGTGTTGTACACATCCACCAGACGTACCACTATAGTAGGGACGGCGTTGTACAAAGACACCAGACGCACGACTATTGTAGGGACGGTGTTGTACACAGCCACCAGACGTACCACTATAGTAGGGACGGTGTTGTACACGCCCACCAGACGTACCACTATAGTAGGGACGGTGTTGTACAAAGACACCAGACGTACGACTATAGTAGGGACGGTGTTGTACACACCCACCTGATGTACCACTATAGTAGGGACGGTGTTGTACACAAGCACCAGACGCACCACTATAGTAGGGACGGTGTTGGACACAGACACCAGACGTACCACTATAGTAGGGACGGTGTTGTACAGAGACACCAGACGTACCACTATAGTAGGGACGGTGTTGTACACACCCACCAGACGTACCACTATAGTAGGGACGGTGTTGTTCACAGGCACCAGACGTACCACTATAGTAGGGACGGTGTTGTACACAGACACCAGACGTACCACTATAGTAGGGACGGTGTTGTACAAAGACACCAGACGCACGATTATAGTAGGGGCGGTGTTGTACACATCCACCAGACGTTCCACTATAGTAGGGACGGTGATGTACACATCCACCAGACGTTCCACTATAGTAGGGACGGTGTTGTACAAAGACACCAGACGCACGACTATAGTAGGGACGGTTTTGTACACAGACACCAGACATACCACTATAGTAGCGACGGTTTTGGACACACCCACCAGACGCACCACTATAGTAGCGACGGTGTTGTACACACCCACCAGGCGCACCACTAAAGAAGGATCGGTGTTGTACACATCCACCAGACGTACCACTACACACCCACTAGAAGCACCAGTATAGTAGCGACGGTGTTGTACACTGGCGGCAGACGTACCACTATAGTAGGGACGGTGTTGTACACACCCACCAGACGTACCACTATAGTAGCGACGGTGTTGTACACTGACACCAGACGTACCACTATAGTAGGGACGGTGTTGTAGAAAGACACCAGACGCACGACTATAGTAGGGACGTGTTGAACACAGAAACCAGACATACCACTTTAGTAGGGACGGTGTTGTATACACCCACCAGACGTACCAGTATAGTAGGGACGGTGTTGTACAAAGACACCATACGCACGACTATTGTAGGGACGGTTTTGTACACAGCCACCAGATGTACCACTATAGTAGGGACGGTGTTGTACACACCCAACAGACGTACCACTATAGTAGGGACGGTGTTGTACACTCCCACTAGACGTACCACTATATTAGCGACGGTGTTGTACACACCCACCAGACGCACTACTATAGTAGCGACGGTGTTGTACACACCCACCAGAAGTACCACTATAGAAGGGACGGTGTTGTACACACCCACTAGGCGTACCACTATAGTAGCGACGGTGTTGTACACACCCACCAGACGCACGACTATAGTAGGGACGGTGTTGTACACACCCACCAGACGTACCACTATAGTAGGGACGGTGTTGTACACACCCACTAGACGCACCACTATAGTAGCGACGGTGTTGGACACACCCACCAGACGCACCACTATAGTAGCGACGGTGTTGTACACATCCACCAGACGCACCACTATAGTAGGGACGGTGTTGTACACACCCACCAGACGCACCACTATAGTAGGGACGGTGTTGTACTCAGGCCGCAGACGTACCACTATAGTAGCGACGGTGTTGTACTCAGGCCGCAGACGTACCACTATAGTAGCGACGGTGTTGTACACACCCACCAGACGTACCACTATAGTAGGGACGGTGTTGTACACACCCACCTGACGTACCACTATAGTAGGGACGGTGTTGTACAAAGACACCAGACGTACGACTATAGTAGGGACGGTGTTGTACACACCCACCTGACGTACCACTATAGTAGGGACGGTGTTGTACACAAGCACGAGACGCACCACTATAGTAGGGACGGTGTTGGACACAGACACCAGACGTACCACTTTAGTAGGGACGGTGTTGTTCACAGGCACCAGACGTACCACTATAGTAGGGACGGTGTTGTACACAGACACCAGACGTACCACTATAGTAGGGACGGTGTTGTACAAAGACACCAGACGCACGATTATAGTAGGGGCGGTGTTGTACACAGACACGAGACATACCACTATAGTAGGGACGGTGTTGTACACATCCACCAGACGTTCCACTATAGTAGGGACGGTGTTGTACAAAGACACCAGACGCACGATTATAGTAGGGGCGGTGTTGTACACAGACACGAGACATACCACTATAGTAGGGACGGTGTTGTACACATCCACCAGACGTTCCACTATAGTAGGGACGGTGTTGTACAAAGACACCAGACGCACGACTATAGTAGGGACGGTTTTGTACACAGACACCAGACATACCACTATAGTAGCGACGGTTTTGGACACACCCACCAGACGCACCACTATAGTAGCGACGGTGTTGTACACACCCACCAGGCGCACCACTATAGAAGGGACGGTGTTGTACACATCCACCAGACGTACCACTACACACCCACCAGAAGCACCACTATAGTAGCGACGGTGTTGTACACTGGCGGCAGACGTACCACTATAGTAGGGACGGTATTGGACACACCCACCTGACGTACCACTATATTAGGGACGGTGTTGTACACACCTACCTGATGTACCACTATAGTAGGGACGGTGTTGTACAAAGACACCAGACGTACGACTATAGTAGGGACGGTGTTGTACACACCCACCAGACGTACCACTATAGTAGGAACGGTGTTGTACACAGACACCAGACGTACCACTATAGTAGGGACGGTGTTGTACAAAGACACCAGACGTACCACTATACTAGGGACGGTGTTGTACACAGAAACCAGACATACCACTATAGTAGGGACGGTGTTGTACACACCCACCAGACGTACCACTATAGTAGGGACGGTGTTGTACACACCGAGCAGACGCACCACTATAGTAGGGACGATGTTGTACACAGACACCAGACATACCACTATAGTAGGGACGGTGTTGTACACACCCACCAGACGTACCACTATAGTAGGGACGGTGTTGCATACAGGCACCAGACGTACCACTATAGTAGGGACGGTGTTGTACACACCCACCAGACGTACCACTATAGTAGCGACGGTGTTGTACACTGACACCAGACGTACTACTATAGTAGCGACCGTGTTGTACAGAGACACCTGACGTACCACTATAGTATGGACGGTGTTGTACACAGGCGGAAGACGTACCACTATAGGAGCGAGCGTGTTGTACACAACCGCCAGACGTACCACTATAGTAGGGACGGTGTTGTACACAGGCACATGACGTACCGCTATAGTAGGGACGGTGTTGTACACACCCACCAGACGCACCACTATAGTAGCGACGGTGTTGTACACACCCACCAGACGTACCACTATAGTAGGGACGGTGTTGTACAAAGACACCAGACGCACGACTATAGTAGGGACGGTGTTGTTCACACCCACCAGACGTACCACTATAGTAGCGACGGTGTTGTACACACCCACCAGACGTACCACTATAGTAGGGACGGTGTTGTACAAAGACACCAGACGCACCACTATAGTAGGGACGGTGTTGTACACAGACACCAGACGTACCACTATAGTAGGGACGGTGTTGTACAAAGACACCAGACGCACGATTATAGTAGGGGCGGTGTTGTACACAGACACGAGACATACCACTATAGTAGGGACGGTGTTGTACACATCCACCAGACGTTCCACTATAGTAGGGACGGTGTTGTACAAAGACACCAGACGCACGACTATAGTAGGGACGGTTTTGTACACAGACACCAGACATACCACTATAGTAGCGACGGTTTTGGACACACCCACCAGACGCACCACTATAGTAGCGACGGTGTTGTACACACCCACCAGGCGCACCACTATAGAAGGGACGGTGTTGTACACATCCACCAGACGTACCACTACACACCCACCAGAAGCACCACTATAGTAGCGACGGTGTTGTACACTGGCGGCAGACGTACCACTATAGTAGGGACGGTGTTGTACACACCCACCTGACGTACCACTATATTAGGGACGGTGTTGTACACACCTACCTGATGTACCACTATAGTAGGGACGGTGTTGTACAAAGACACAAGACGTACGACTATAGTAGGGACGGTGTTGTACACACCCACCAGACGTACCACTATAGTAGGAACGGTGTTGTACACAGACACCAGACGTACCACTATAGTAGGGACGGTGTTGTACAAAGACACCAGACGTACCACTATACTAGGGACGGTGTTGTACACAGAAACCAGACATACCACTATAGTAGGGACGGTGTTGGACACACCCACCAGACGTACCACTATAGTAGGGACGGTGTTGTACAAAGACACCAGACGCACCACTATAGTAGGGACGATGTTGTACACAGAAACCAGACATACCACTATAGTAGGGACGGTGTTGTACACACCCACCAGACGTACCACTATAGTAGGGACGGTGTTGCACACAGGCACCAGACGTACCACTATAGTAGGGACGGTGTTGTACACACCCACCAGACGTACCACTATAGTAGCGACGGTGTTGTACACTGACACCAGACGTACTACTATAGTAGCGACCGTGTTGTACAGAGACACCTGACGTACCACTATAGTATGGACGGTGTTGTACACAGGCGGAAGACGTACCACTATAGTAGCGACGGTGTTGTACACACCCACCAGACGTACCACTATAGTAGGGACGGTGTTGTACAAAGACACCAGACGCACGACTATAGTAGGGACGGTTTTGTACACAGACACCAGACATACCACTATAGTAGCGACGGTTTTGGACACACCCACCAGACGCACCACTATAGTAGCGACGGTGTTGTACACACCCACCAGGCGCACCACTATAGAAGGGACGGTGTTGTACACATCCACCAGACGTACCACTACACACCCACCAGAAGCACCACTATAGTAGCGACGGTGTTGTACACTGGCGGCAGACGTACCACTATAGTAGGGACGGTATTGGACACACCCACCTGACGTACCACTATATTAGGGACGGTGTTGTACACACCTACCTGATGTACCACTATAGTAGGGACGGTGTTGTACAAAGACACCAGACGTACGACTATAGTAGGGACGGTGTTGTACACACCCACCAGACGTACCACTATAGTAGGGACGGTGTTGTACAAAGACACCAGACGCACCACTATAGTAGGGACGATGTTGTACACAGACACCAGACGTACCAATATAGTAGGGACGGTGTTGTACACACCCACCAGACGTACCACTATAGAAGGGACGGTGTTGTACACAGACACCAGACGCACCACTATAGAAGGGACGGTGTTGTACACATCCACCAGACGTACTACTATAGTAGCGACGGTGTTGTACACACCCACCAGACGTACTACTATAGTAGCGACGGTGTTGTACACACCCACCTGACGTACCACTATAGTAGGGACGGTGTTGTACACATCCACCAGACGTACTACTATAGTAGGGACGGTGGTGTACACACCCACCTGACGTACTACTATAGAAGGGACGGTGTTGTACACATCCACCAGACGTACTACTATAGTAGGGACGGTGTTGTACACACCCACCAGACGTACCACTATAGTAGGGACGGTGTTGTACAGAGACACCAGACGTACCACTATAGTAGGGACGGTGTTGTACACACCCACCTGACGTACCACTATAGTAGGGACGGTGTTGTACAGAGACACCAGACGTACCACTATAGTAGGGACGGAGTTGTACACACCCACCTGACGTACCACTATAGTAGGGACTGTGTTGTACAGAGACACCAGACGTACCACTATAGTAGGGACGGTGTTGTACACAGACACCTGACGTACCGCTATAGCAGCGATCGTGTTGTACACAGACAGCAGTTCCACCGCTATGGTAGCGACCGTGACCAGTATGTCAGCCACTTGTAGCATATCTCGCCGCCGCTGTCTTCAAGTGCATTTGGTTTGCTGTGTAGAATGACCAGCAGACACGATTGTGATGCTGCAAGAATTCATTTCTGTGGGCAATATTGCCGAACTCAACTAACGGCTGGTGCGTGGCATAAAGGGGCCCAACTGAACAATGGTTGTGTAGCTTGGGACCAACCTTGTCGGAGACGATTACCTGAACGCAGTACCATCCACTGACAATGTAAGCTCCCGCTTTACTAGTATACACAGGCTGTAGTGTGCGCGTAGCGGCGTTCTTCTCGGTCGATACCTTCTCTGTCTGTTTTAAAGATTGCTGGACCCCATACCGCTGTTCTACAGGCTGTTGTAATTGGCTTACCGACTACACATTTCTGTGTAACGTGTGGACACTACACTGGCGACCGCTTGTACGCTGCACGAGGGACGCGCGGAGAGTGACAGGGACATGGTGGGACACCGCGGAGGCTTTTTTGTGAAGCCACGTCAAGCGGTGAGTGACAATTCAGTGTATTTCTACGCTTCCCTGGAATCGGTAACAGATTATTTCGGTAATCCAGGCATGCTATGATTTACATAGCAGTGTTTGCAGTGACAAGTTTCAGAGTTGGCAACTAGGAACCCATCCTGCTGATGTCATTATCCAACTCTACCGAAGATGCCCACGTGCAGGCACATCTGACAACTGTCACGCAGTAGAACACACAGCCTCTGTAGACACTGCTAGCTTTGCCGCGTTTCCTAGATGTAAGACGAAAGCTATAGCGCAATACTGCGTTCTGTATGATCTCCTGTTGTTAAGTGTAATGGTTTTAAGAGGAAGAAATGTCTTCTCTTAGTAAATAGTTTCTTATTTAGTGTGTTGATTAACTGTTCTGTGGCGGAACTTGAGGAGCAATCTTTTCTACTTTTGTACTGTGCGTCAGATGCCTGGCCCGCGAGAGAAAAGACATCGTTTTATGTCAATCTCCGCTCCGTGTGAGACACTTGAACGAGATACTGGCTTTATAAGTGATTTTATGCAATCAAGTTTATGCATCGCTAACACATTACTCTCGGGTGCAGCTGGGATTACAGCCAGCTCGCATGGCTGGTGAGACAACACAACTTTTCTCATATGGCGAATCTATCAAAGGACTCCAAAAGTTGTTTGAATCAATACATCATAATCCATAACAAGCCGTGAGTATTGTAGCTCTAGTCTGCTTCTCAAAGAAGTCCCTGGTTTTCAAGACATCATTTCTTGCCTATTGTTGCAGTGGAGGTCTGGCGTTTTTATAACATTTCCACATTATGAAACACAGTGTCTGAAGCCAGTCCTACGTTGGCGCGGGGAAAGGAGTTAACTGCGTCATATACTGGACTTATGTGACGGACCCTCGGGACACGAGCAGTGGGGAGGAGGTCTCACCAACACACCGGACAACACACGGGTAGTATAACAAGGGGAAGGCAGTGTCGGGGCTGTCAGGAGTCCATGAGAGAGGAGTGCTGGTCAAGGGACAATAGAGAATATATATGTCCGGTGCACAATGGACTGTAACGACAAATACCCGGATGTGACTATTGCAGAGCAGAGGCCACTGACCAACGCCAATAACGTTGGTACCAAAGAGACAGTTGTCACACTTCGACAACCCCGCGACAAAGGGTGCTATATGTCAAGGTTTCAAGTGGGAATACTGTGTTCATTTCTCATTCTTGTGATTGTGATAATTACATTGTTGGTTCTGTTTTTCGGTACCGAGGTGGGGTGTTTCTGTTACGGCATATCCAGGGGACCAGCATCGTCTGCTCAAGGTCAAACACAGAAGACGAACACCCGGCTGTCCAATGTAACCGACAACCTGCCCTTCGGCACAGCCACCAACCTCACTAACCCTGGACATCGGAAGTGCGTGTGTATAAATGGTTCCCATGCGGACAACCATGGTCTTGATTCTACCATTTTCCCCACCCAGACACCTACAGTCACGAACAGTTTACCTCCATGGCGGAAGATCCGTCTCCCCCGGGACCTGGTTCCCTCCTTCTACGAGGTGCAGCTGACAGTGGACCTAACTCACTTCATCTATCGCGGCTCAGTGAACATCAGTGTGCGGGTGGTCAAAGCCACCAGTTTTGTCATGTTCCATAGGAATGCTATAGACATCATAGAACGTACGGTGCAGGTGCTACCCATCGGTGACCAGTACCCTGCCAGGAAGATCAAGCGCCAGTTCTATGACAATGAGTACCAGTTCCATGTGGCAGAGCTGGATGGTGAGCTCCCTGCAGGGTCGGAGTACGTGATCCAAGTGGCCGAATACGACGGTCATATCAGGGACAATTTAACAGGGCTCTACTTCAGCTCCTACAAGACCAAAGAGGGCAGAACCAGGTAGGTCAAACTTACCTTACTTCCTTCTTGAAGGTGTGTGTGTGTGTGTGTGTGTGTGTGTGTGTGTGTGTGTGTGTGTGTGTGTGTGTGTGTGTGTGTGTGTGTGTGAAGCGTTGATCGTTATACCCAACAAGAATAATTGTTTTGTTGACGACAAGACGATGCTCTTTGTAATGGCGCACATGTTGACGTAATGTTGACTTCACTGAACAAAGCAGAACCAAGGCCAAATCAGAGTCAAATGTATCTATTGAGATTATGATTGATTGATACCAAGTAACACGACTGGTAATCATTATTTCACTACATGAATTCAAACAACGCGTTAGTTGTGACAAGGTGCAAGATGATACTGTTTGTCTGCAGGGTGCAAGTGATGGCTACTTCAGGCACAGAATACAGTCGTAAAGGCGAACACCTTCAATGATTATATGTCGGCGATTCTTTGTATCGCAGTTTGTTGATGGACGACTGTGCGTATGTTTATCTTGAAAAGTTTATTTTGGAATATTTCCACTCAGAGGGAAGTTAGCCGTGTTAACGTTATTTGATGCAGCGTGTGTTATGATATATCTGACAGTGCGGCATGAGGTCTACTGATCTAATGGATACATGATAAGATATAAAAAAAAATTAAAAAAACATTGGATAATTTGGATAGCGTTACTTTTTTACTTTACACATCGGGAGATAATATCACGTGTCGTGTCCATGTTAGCCCAACTGCCTGGACATATAAACGTTTATGTAACGGCATGTTCATATAAAGGTGTCTATTACGGTCTGTACAAATAACCTGCCTGGCGCTCGGCATTATAGGTAGGTATACATGTTACGCTGCGTCATGGTATCTCACGCACACAACATGTGAATGCACGTCGCTTTGTAAGTGCGCTTATCTTGAACCAAGCGTTAAACTCAGTTTCATCTCACCTCACCTGTACATATAAACGTTTGTACAACCGCATGTACATATGTACGTTGTACAACCGCATGTACATATGGACGTTGTACAACCGCATGTACATATGGACGTTTGTACAACCGCATGTACTTATGGACGTATGTACAACCGAATGTACATATACACGTTTGTACAACCGCATGTGCATATGGACGTTGTACAACCGCATGTACTTATGGACGTTTGTACAACCGAATGTACTTATGGACGTTTGTACAACCGCATGTACATATTAACGTTTGTACAACCGCATGTACATATAAACGTTTGTACAACGCATGTACATATGGACGTTGTACAACCGCATGTACATATAAACGTTTGTACAACCGCATGTACTTATGGGCGTTTGTACAACCGCTTGTACATATGGACGTTGTACAACCGCATGTACATATGGACGTTGTACAACCGCATGTACTTATGGGCGTTTGTACAACCGCATGTACATATGGACGTTGTACAACCGCATGTACTTATGGACGTTGTACAACCGCATGTACATATAAACGTGTGTACAACCGCATGTACATATAAACGTTGTACAACCGCATGTACTTATGGACGTTGTACAACCGCATGTACTTATGGACGTTGTACAACCGCATGTACGTATGGACGTTTGTACAACCGCATGTACATATAAACGTTTATACAACCGCATGTACTTATGGACGTTGTACAACCGCATGTACATATAAACGTGTGTACAACCGCATGTACATATGGACGTTGTACAACCGCATGTACATATGGACGTTTGTACAACCGCATGTACTTATGGAAGTGTGCACAACATTATGTTATCAGCTCGATATAAAAAGTGGATGAAATATTTTTCATTGAAATGAAGAGGGTTTCTGTCAGAAATGACGCTATAATTTGGGCCACGTGATGCGTACTTTATTATTTCCTTTAACAAAGGATGCTATGGATAAAAGGGACATCTTCACACTCACCATTGCAACATTACCGTTTGATGAAAAGGTAAAATCTTCATACACTTATATATGTCAAACAAAAATCAGTTTGTGCTTTTGTGAGTAGAGAAAATAATGTAAACGACTCGTTTGTTTGCTTATCATTTCATAGCAACATTCCTTGAAACGAACCCCGAATGATCAAAAGGGGGAACAGTCACGCTAGTATACAGTGCACACGCTGTCCAACTACGGCAATTACGATCTTCGTTATGCTCGTACTATAATGCCTTGACAGAACTCCCGCGACCCAACTGAGAAACATGTACGCGCTATAGAGAGAATTTAAGTACTGCAAGCAAAGGTGTCTGAGTGACTTCACTTCGTCGTGAAGAATGTACCATGTAACTACTTGGGGTTGGCAGGTCTACAACCCAAATACTGCTATACTTCATCGCATCCAACTTAAAGCCAACCAGGGCAAACGGGTGGCCAAGTCGTCTCAGGCGCCGCAGTTCGCTGTGCCAAGTTATGTCCTTTGGGCACGCCAGAAAACTATGACCGTCGATTCGAATCCCGGTTTGTCCCGATTACGTTGGCCTTATGTTGTGAAAGCGTGTCGCTGGCCCCATGTCTGACGGTATCCCATGTTGTGAGAGCGTCTTGCTAGTCCCATGTCTGACGGTGTCCCATGTTGTGAGAGCGTCTCGCCAGTCCCATGTCTGACGGTGTCCCATGTTGTGAGAGCGTCTTGCTAGTCCCATGTCTGACGGTGTCCCATGTTGTGAGAGCGTCTTGCTAGTCCCATGTCTGACGGTGTCCCATGTTGTGAGAGCGTCTCGCCAGCCACACGTCTGACGGAGTCCGATGTTGTGAGAGCATCTCGCTGACCCCATGTCTGACGGTGTCCCATGTTGTGAGAGCGTCTTGCCAGTCCCATGTCTGACGGAGTGCCAATGTTGTGAGAGCGTCTCGCCAGTCCCATGTCTGACGGTGTCCCATGTTGTGAGAGCGTCTCGCCAGCCCCATATCTGACGGTGTCCCATGTTGTGAGAGCGTCTTGCTAGTCCCATGTCTGACGGTGTCCCATGTTGTGAGAGCGTCTCGCCAGCCCCATGTCTGACGGAGTCCCATGTTGTGAAAGCGTCTTGCTAGTCCAATGTTGTGAGAGCATCTCGCTGACCCCATGTCTGACGGTGTCCCATGTTGTGAGAGCGTCTCGCCAGTCCCACGTCTGACGGTGTCCCATGTTGTGAGAGCGTCTCGCCAGCCCCATGTCTGACGGTGTCCCATGTTGTGAGAGCGTCTTGCTAGTCCCATGTCTGAAGGTGTCCCATGTTGTGAAAGCGTCTTGCCAGTCCCATGTCTGACGGTGTCCCATGTTGTGAGAGCGTCTTGCTAGTCCAATGTTGTGAGAGCGTCTCGCCAGCCCCATGTCTGATGGAGTGCCATGTTGTGAGAGCGTCTTGCTAGTCCCATGTCTGACGGAGTGCCAATGTTGTGAGAGCGTCTCGCCAGTCCCATGTCTGACGGTGTCCCATGTTGTGAGAGCGTCTCGCCAGCCCCATGTCTGACGGTGTCCCATGTTGTGAGAGCGTCTTGCTAGTCCCATGTCTGACGGTGTCCCATGTTGTAAGAGCGTCTCGCCAGCCCCATGTCTGACGGAGTCCCATGTTGTGAAAGCGTCTTGCTAGTCCAATGTTGTGAGAGCATCTCGCTGACCCCATGTCTGACGGTGTCCCATGTTGTGAGAGCGTCTTGCTAGTCCCATGTCTGACGGTGTCCCATGTTGTGAGAGCGTCTTGCTAGTCCCATGTCTGACGGTGTCCCATGTTGTGAGAGCGTCTCGCCAGTCCCATGTCTGACGGTGTCCCATGTTGTGAGAGCGTCTTGCTAGTCCCATGTCTGACGGTGTCCCATGTTGTGAGAGCGTCTTGCTAGTCCCATGTCTGACGGTGTCCCATGTTGTGAGAGCGTCTCGCCAGCCACACGTCTGACGGAGTCCGATGTTGTGAGAGCATCTCGCTGACCCCATGTCTGACGGTGTCCCATGTTGTGAGAGCGTCTTGCCAGTCCCATGTCTGACGGAGTGCCAATGTTGTGAGAGCGTCTCGCCAGTCCCATGTCTGACGGTGTCCCATGTTGTGAGAGCGTCTCGCCAGCCCCATATCTGACGGTGTCCCATGTTGTGAGAGCGTCTTGCTAGTCCCATGTCTGACGGTGTCCCATGTTGTGAGAGCGTCTCGCCAGCCCCATGTCTGACGGAGTCCCATGTTGTGAAAGCGTCTTGCTAGTCCAATGTTGTGAGAGCATCTCGCTGACCCCATGTCTGACGGTGTCCCATGTTGTGAGAGCGTCTCGCCAGTCCCATGTCTGACGGTGTCCCATGTTGTTAGAGCGTCTCGCCAGCCCCATGTCTGACGGTGTCCCATGTTGTGAGAGCGTCTTGCTAGTCCCATGTCTGAAGGTGTCCCATGTTGTGAAAGCGTCTTGCTAGTCCCATGTCTGACGGTGTCCCATGTTGTGAGAGCGTCTTGCTAGTCCAATGTTGTGAGAGCGTCTCGCCAGTCCCATGTCTGACGGTGTCCCATGTTGTGAGAGCGTCTCGCCAGCCCCATGTCTGACGGTGTCCCATGTTGTGAGAGCGTCTTGCTAGTCCCATGTCTGACGGTGTCCCATGTTGTGAGAGCGTCTCGCCAGCCCCATGTCTGACGGAGTCCCATGTTGTGAAAGCGTCTTGCTAGTCCCATGTCTGACGGTGTCCCATGTTGTGAGAGCGTCTTGCTAGTCCAATGTTGTGAGAGCGTCTCGCCAGCCCCATGTCTGATGGAGTGCCATGTGAGAGCGTCTTGCTAGTCCCATGTCTGACGTTGTCCAATGTTGTGAGAGCGTCTCGCCAGCCCCATATCTGACGGTGTCCCATGTTGTGAGAGCGTCTCGCCAGCCCCATGTCTTGCGACACAGTTGTGATAGCGTCTCGCCAGCCCCATGTCTTGCGTCACAGTTGTGATAGCGTCTCGCCAGCCCAATGTCTTGCGTCACAGTTGTGATAGAGTCTCTGAGGTGAGAATCAATGCCGAGTATTACGGATGACATTTGAGTGTGCACCTGCTGTTGGGACCATGTACCTACACAGCGCATCTGCAGAGGACACACGGTGACTGCTGTGGTCTACTGTGGACCAGCTAAGGGTTGGAGGTATCCCACGACCTGCCTGGTCTGTGACGGTTGTCATTAGCACGGTGGAATAATGTGTTTAAAAAAAAGTAAAGTAGGAGGGAAATGTCAGTGGCAGTGATTGACTTTCCAGCACTTTGATCACTAAACATCTGAAATAGCTGAAGCTAATTTCAGCACCGAACTATGAAGTGGGACTGAGTGGCATATTTCCACACGTCTGCATAACGAAAAACACCCTTCGTGTAACCCCACACCCCGTCCCCTCCTAAACATGTCGACAGTATCCTGGGTCCTAACCAAGGACAGTATCACCATGATAGGGCGATTGAGATGGATGGGAGGTGGGGTCTGGGTGAGGAGACAAGACATCCCTTCCTCACACTGAAGCCCAAACAAACTTAAAACCCACTTTAAATATAATAAATACATTTGTGTGATTGAACAAACATGGTATTTACATATAATCAGCGGACACGGGAACAAGGTGATCTATGACTGGCAGTGAGTGTCGGGAATCAGCTGTATATATACAGACACGGGAACAAGGTGATCTATGACTGGCAGTGAGTGTCGGGAATCAGCTGTATATTTACAGACACGGGAACAAGGTGATCTATGACTGGCAGTGAGTGTCGGGAATCAGCTGTATATATACAGACACGGGAACAAGGTGATCTATGACTGTCAGTGAGTGTCGGGAATCAGCTGTATATATACAGACACGGGAACAAGGTGATCTATGACTGGCAGTGAGTGTCGGGAATCAGCTGTATATATACAGACACGGGAACAAGGTGATCTATGACTGTCAGTGAGTGTCGGGCACCTGCTGTATATATACAGACACGGGAACAAGGTGATCTATGACTGGCAGTGAGTGTCGGGAATCAGCTGTATATATACAGACACGGGAACAAGGTGATCTATGACTGGAAGTGAGTGTCGGGAATCAGCTGTATATATACAGACACGGGAACAAGGTGATCTATGACTGGCAGTGAGTGTCGGGCACCTGCTGTATATATACAGACACGGGAACAAGGTGATCTATGACTGGCAGTGAGTGTCGGGAATCAGCTGTATATATACAGACACGGGAACAAGGTGATCTATGACTGGCAGTGAGTGTCGGGCACCTGCTGTATATATACAGACACGGGAACAAGGTGATCTATGGCTGGCAGTGAGTGTCGGGAATCAGCTGTATATATACAGACACGGGAACAAGGTGATCTATGACTGGCAGTGAGTGTCGGGCACCTGCTGTATATATACAGACACGGGAACAAGGTGATCTATGACTGTCAGTGAGTGTCGGGAATCAGCTGTATATATACAGACACGGGAACAAGGTGATCTATGACTGGCAGTGAGTGTCGGGAATCAGCTGTATATATACAGACACGGGAACAAGGTGATCTATGACTGTCAGTGAGTGTCGGGCACCTGCTGTATATATACAGACACGGGAACAAGGTGATCTATGACTGGCAGTGAGTGTCGGGAATCAGCTGTATATATACAGACACGGGAACAAGGTGATCTATGACTGGAAGTGAGTGTCGGGAATCAGCTGTATATATACAGACACGGGAACAAGGTGATCTATGACTGGCAGTGAGTGTCGGGCACCTGCTGTATATATACAGACACGGGAACAAGGTGATCTATGACTGGCAGTGAGTGTCGGGAATCAGCTGTATATATACAGACACGGGAACAAGGTGATCTATGACTGGCAGTGAGTGTCGGGCACCTGCTGTATATATACAGACACGGGAACAAGGTGATCTATGACTGGCAGTGAGTGTCGGGAATCAGCTGTATATATACAGACACGGGAACAAGGTGATCTATGACTGGAAGTGAGTGTCGGGAATCAGCTGTATATATACAGACACGGGAACAAGGTGATCTATGACTGGCAGTGAGTGTCGGGAATCAGCTGTATATTATACAGACACGGGAACAAGGTGATCTATGACTGGCAGTGAGTGTCGGGAATCAGCTGTATATATACAGACACGGGAACAAGGTGATCTATGACTGGAAGTGTGTGTCGGGCACCTGCTGTATATATACAGACACGGGAACAAGGTGATCTATGACTGGCAGTGAGTGTCGGGAATCAGCTGTATATATACAGACACGGGAACAAGGTGATCTATGACTGGAAGTGTGTGTCGGGAATCAGCTGTATATATACAGACACGGGAACAAGGTGATCTATGACTGGAAGTGTGTGTCGGGAATCAGCTGTATATATACAGACACGGGAACAAGGTGATCTATGACTGGAAGTGTGTGTCGGGAATCAGCTGTATATATACAGACACGGGAACAAGGTGATCTATGACTGGAAGTGTGTGTCGGGAATCAGCTGTATATATACAGACAAGGGAACTAGATGATCTATGACTGGCAGTGAGTGTCGGGCACCTGCTGTATATATACAGACAAGGGAACTAGATGATCTATGGCTGGCAGTGTGTCTGTACTGCGGGCAAGAGGGAAGGACGATAATGACGGCGTGACTGACGGCTCTAGCTGTGTAACACCACCACAATGTCGTTTGGCTGTGACGCTGAATCAGTTGCAGTCATAGTGGTAATCATTTCAATTAGATGCGGCTGGTGCGGTTATCCCATGATTTTCTGAAACTAACAATGTGACCACTGACAACTATAAATACACCTAAGGTTGACTTCTTAAATATAGTATCCATCCATATTACCGAGTTACAAATTGTTGAGCCCCGACCCCGTATATGACTTTTGTAGGGGAAGCTGTCAGGTGACGGGAAAGTAATGTTACGGGTGTCTGCCACTGTCATCCTCCACGACCTACTCAACACCTACACCTGACGCAATGTAACTGAAAGCTGGAGTTGAGTTGCTGTCGTTTGATACACTCATATGGAAATAGCGTTGCAGGTCAGGACAAGTGTCTGCATTGAGGGAATGTCCTGCTTTCTTGACCACAGTAGTATTTATCCAGTGTACTTATGAAATAGAAATTATGATGCATACTTGCTGATTGTTAAATACAGCAAATGTTCTTCATTTTAAGGGGACACGGCTGGCCTAGTCATCTAAGGCTCCGCAATTCGTTGAGTAGAGTTGCGTCTCGGGGGTACATCAGAAACCTATCGTTCGAATCCCGGTTCACCCCGATTATGTGTCAAGGTTTGTCAACACCATATCCGTGCTCGTGGGTTCCACCAAAGTGGTAAACGTATGAGACCTGCATCACCTTGGGCTTTCCTCTCATAGTAAGCGTACATGCCGTTTTGTAACAGGAACACTGCAAAAAGCGGTGTTAAGGCCAATCACACTCCGTTGTAAAACACGGAATACAGTCATACACAAGAGACATACTTATGCACTAGTGATTCAATTCTGCACTAGGGATTCATATATACCCAAGGGATACAGTTATACCTAGTGAAACAGTTTTTATCAGGGAAAGCATTTATGTTTCATCAGGGTTCCAGTTGCCACATTCAGGGCCATAGTGAAGTTTTATTGTAAACATTTTGAGGACATTCTCCAAATTTGAGATTTCGACAAAAATGTATACACTCAAGGGATACAGTTACACACAATAGATACAGTTATACCCCAGAAATACAGCTATTCACCAGAAATACAGTCAAAACATACAATTATATATAAAGGGTACTCAGACCTACACTAGGATACAGTTATACACTAGGGATACAGTTATACACTAGGATACAGTTATACACTAGGATACAGTTATACACAAGGGATACAGTTATACACTAGAGATACAGTTATACACTAGGATACAGTTATACATTAGGGATACAGTTATACACTAGGGATACAGTTATACACTTGGATACAATTATACACTAGGGATACAGTTATACACTAGGATACAGTTATACACTAAGATGCAGTTATACACTAGGATGCAGTTATACACTAGGGATACAGTTATGCACTAGGGATACAGTTATACACTAGGAGGCAGTTATACACTAGGGATACAGTTATACACTAGGGATACATTAATATTATACACTAGGGATACAGTTATACACTAGGGATACAGTTATACACCAGGAATACAGTTATACACTAGGATATAGTTATTTACAAGAGATACAGTTATACACTAGGGATACAGTTATACACCATGGATACAGTTATACACTAGGATACAGTTATACACTAGGATGCAGTTATACATTAGGAATACAGTTATACACTAGGGATACAGTTATACACTGGGGATACAGTTATACACTAGGGATACAGTTTTACACTAGGATACAGCTATACACTAGGATACAGTTATACACTAGGATTCAGTTATACACTAGGATGCAGTTATCCACTAGGATGCAGTTATACACTAGGGACATAGTTATACACTAGGGATACAGTTATACACTAGGATGCAGTTATACTCTAGAGATCCAGTTATACACTAGGGATACATTAATATTATACACTAGGGATACAGTTATACACCAGGGATACAGTTATACACTAGGATATAGTTATTCACAAGAGATACAGTTATACACAAGGGATACAGTTATACACCAGGGATACAGTTATACACTAGGATACAGTTATACACTAGGATGCAGTTATACATTAGGAATACAGTTATACACTAGGGATACAGTTATACACTAGGATATAGTTATTCACAAGAGATACATATATACACAAGGGATACAGTTATACACTAGGAATACAGTTATACACTAGGATACAGTTATACACTAGGATGCAGTTATACATTAGGAATACAGTTATACACTAGGATATAGTTATTCACAAGAGATACAGTTATACACTAGAGATACAGTTATTCACGAGGGGTTCATTTATACACTGGGGATTACTTGCGCACTAAAGATTCAGTTGTAGTCAAAGGAGAAATTATCTAGGATTATAGACTAGAAACAGTTATACACTAAGAAACAGTTATACACTAGGGATACAGCTATACACTAGGGATACAGAAATATACTAGGAATACAGTTATACACTAGGGATACATATATATCATACACTTTGGATACAGTTATACTCTAGAGATACAGTTATACACTAGGATACAGTTATACACTAGGATACAGTTATACACTAGGGATACAGTTACACACTAGGATGCAGTTACACACTAGGATACAGTTGTACACTAGGGATACAGTTATACACTAGGAATACAGTTATACACTAGGGATACAGTTACACACTAGGATGCAGTTACACACTAGGATACAGTTGTACACTAGGGATACAGTTATACACTAGGATACAGTTATACACTAGGGATACAGTTACACACTAGGATGCAGTTACACACTAGGATACAGTTGTACACTAGGGATACAGTTATACACTAGGAATACAGTTATACATTAGGGATACAGTTATGCACTAGGAATACAGTTATACACCAGGGATACAGTTATACACTAAGAATACCGTTATACACTTGTAGGGATACAGTTATACACTAGGAATACAGTTATACACCAGGGATACAGTTATACACTAAGAATACCGTTATACGCTTGTAGGGATACAGTTATACACTAGGATACAGTTATACACTAGGGATACAGTTATACACAAGGATACAGTTATACACTAGGATGCAGTTACACACTAGGATACAGTTGTACACTGGGGATACAATTATACACTCAGGATACAGTTATACACTAGGAATACAGTTATACACCAGGGATACAGTTATACACTAGGAATACAGTTATTCACGAGAGGTTCAGTTATACACTGGGGGTTCAGTTATGCACTAGGATACAGTTACACATTGGGATACAGCTATACACCAGGGATTACTTGCGCACTAAAGATTCAGTTCTTAAAGGATAAATTATCTAGGATCATACACTAGGATACAGTTATACCATAGGATATAACAAAAATGAGTTTATCTACAAGCTTTTATTGATGTGAATTGTTACCAGCCTTATACGGTAAAGAACTTGAAATGATTGAATGTACACAACGTTACTTTGCTCGTCATATACAAGGATTTGGTAAAAGACATCCAACCGATTCGTCTATTTCTAACTTGAGAATTTGGTCAATGAATGGCTACATTGAAAAATGTAGACTACAATTATTAGGAAGGCTCTGCAATAACGATTGTAACTCAATAACAAAATATCTATTTTGTGCTCACATTGCTACCAACGCTATTGTCAATATTAGCCGTCCAGTAAGCATATGCAACATCACTCTATATACTGCTAAAAAATACCATTTAGATAACTATATAAAGGAATATACTGATAGCGGTTCATTCCCAACTAAATCGGCTGAACGAGCTCTTGTAATCAGACGTCTATCAGAGAATGAATAGTACATCTGGAGAGAGAGACTAGCACACAGACCAGATCTTTCACGATACCATAAAATTCATAAACGGTTACAAATGCATGTTTTTTATAATGTAATGTATCTCTATCCACATTTAAGACAACCCCTGCAACTTTGTATTAAAATCGGATCAAGAGCAAAAGTGTCGAAAGAATGTAAGCATTGTAATAGACATTGCTATGACTCTGATTGCCATATTATTTTGCACTGTGAAATGTTTATGCCTGACAGAAATAATTTCTTCTCATGCCTGATTGATGTAGATGTATATGTGAAAATAGATATGCTTGACGATGATCATATGCTTTCATTCTTTCTCGGTGCAGATGCCCATGACTCGACTAACGAACTTGATTACGATACTTGGCAAAGCATCATTAATGTCTTTCTGCCACTACATATGGAATTTAAAGAAATACCTTATGTATGTCTACTAGATAATAGCTTACTGCCCTCAAAATGTACATTGTAAATTGTTTATGTATAGCACTGTATAACATAATTTCATTGCATATAGTCAAGTAATTTCATTGATGTATTGTAAATAATGTATTTGCCCATGTAAAATCTTCGGATTCAACTCTGGAGGAAATAAAGAAATTCAATCATTCATTCATTCCATATTGTTATGAACACGATAGTGTTACTTTCATTCACCATGACAACTAAGGCTATTGTTAACTACTCGGAAAATAGTTTTACATCAGAGTTCCCTGAAGATTCTGTAATATTCCAGGGAAAGATAGTATACACTACGTTTCATGTTATTCACTGAAGGGCAGAGTTATTATAGAAGTGATTACACGGGAAACATAACACCCTACAGGACGCTTCTATATGACATAACAGGGGCACTGTTATACACAGGACGCTACAATATACAAGGGACACTGTTATACACAGGACGCTCCTACTAGGGACATTGTTATACACTACAGAACTCTCCTATATACTAGGGACACCATTATACAGAAGACGCTCCTTTATACTAGGGGCACTGTTATACATTACATGACGTTCCTATATACTAGGGACACTGTTATACACAAGACGCTCCTATATACTGGTAACACTGTTATATACTACAAGACGCTCCTATATACTAGGGGCAATGTTATACACAAGACGCTCCTATATACTGGTAACACTGTTATATACTACAAGACGCTCCTATATACTAGGGACACTGTTATACACAAGACGCTCCTATATGCTGGTAACACTGTTATACACTACAGGACGCTCCTATATACTAGGGGCAATGTTATACACAAGACGCTCCTATATGCTGGTAACACTGTTATATACTACAAGACGCTCCTATATACTAGGGGCAATGTTATACACAAGACGCTCCTATATGCTGGTAACACTGTTATACACTACAGGACGCTCCTATATACTAGGGGCAATGTTATACACAAGACGCTCCTATATGCTGGTAACACTGTTATATACTACAAGACGCTCCTATATACTAGGGGCAATGTTATACACAAGACGCTCCTATATGCTGGTAACACTGTTGTACACTACAGGACGCTCCTATATACTAGGGGCAATGTTATACACAAGACGCTCCTATATGCTGGTAACACTGTTATATACTACAAGACGCTCCTATATACTAGGGGCAATGTTATACACAAGACGCTCCTATATGCTGGTAACACTGTTGTACACTACAGGACGCTCTTGCATTCTAGGGACACTGTTATAGACTACAGGACGCTCCTATGTATCAGGGACACTGTTATACACTACAGGACGCTCCTATGTATTAGGGACACTGTTATAGACTACAGGACGCTCCTATATACTAGGGACATTGTCATACACGACATGACGCTCCTTTATACTAGGGACACTGTCATACACGACATGACGCTCCTTTATACTAAGGACACTGTTATACACAGGACGCTCCGATACACTGAGGAGATTGTTACACACAGGACGCTCTTATGAACTACGGACACTGTTATACACTACATGACGCCCCCACATACTTGGGACACTTTTATACTCTACAGGACACTCCTATTTACAAAGTACACGGTTATACACTACGGGACGCTCCTATATTCTAGAAACACTGGTATACACTACAGGACGCTCCTACATATTAGGGTCACTGTTACACGCCACAGGACGCTCCTATATACGTGGGACACTGTTATACACTAGAGGTCGCTCCTATATACTAGGGACACTGTTATACACTACAGGACACTCCTATTTACAAGGGACACTGTTATACACAACAGGACTCCTATATATAAGCTCAAGGGAACATCGACTCGGGGCACTTAGGCTCGGCCTTCTTCCAACACTAGTACTGTTTCCTTGATTCAAGACATTTCAAAGTACTTAGATGTGACAAGAAGTGTCATATTGGTTCCCCCTTTTCAAGACAAGGAAGTTGACACGTGTGACTTACACTTTGAGAAGGTTGTAACAATTGTTAAATGGCCATAATATAATTGGGAAATGTTAATGCAAAGCGTATTGAAGGGCAAAGTTCACCAAATTTATTCAGTTGATGTAAGTCAAGCTATGATGATGTGCAAACAGGCGATTGTTGAAGGATAAGGAGATGGTCCCTGAGGCACACAGGCACAGGTTTCGGCAGTCATCGAAGGGGGATTTCTAGGAAAAGGGAGACTTTGTTTGATAGGTGGTGTTTGCCGAAGGATGTTGGCTTGGAGTTTGGTAAGTTGGGGCAGCTGAGTTTGTTGGAAGATTTCAATCAGTGTGTGCATGCTGAGATTAAGACTTAAGATTTCTGTTTTGATGAGAAAATGGAGACCTCCTGACCTTTCTGCTGAATAAGAGTTGTAAGTTTTTCACCAGATTGTGGCTCCACAGACATTTCATCAACACATGACAAGTTGGACTCATGATACTCCTGGTTGGTCATGTGGTTGTAAGATTAGATTTAAGTTCATTTCTGTTGTCAAAGTTTGCGTCAAGTTGTTAGACTTCTCAGGTGGTAGGAAAACCTAATCAGAATATACCCACCCACCCCGTTTGAGCCATTCAGTTTGGTCATTATTGACTGTGTTGGTCCTTTGCCTAAAACAAAGTCTGGTAATCAGTTTTTGTTGACAATTATGTGCGCTTCAACCATATTCCCAGAAGTGATTTCATGAAGGAAAAAGTACTGTGCCAGTTATATTTAGGTTTTGATCAATGTTTTTACAATGGTTGGCTCACGCAAAGAAGTTTAGTGAGATCAAGTGTCAAATTTCATGTCAAGGCCGTTTTAGCAGGTCATGTATGAGTTCATAGTTTGAAGGGTCAAATCTAGCGCTTATCACCCAGATCATTGGAAAGATTTCTTCAGACTCTTAAGCTTAAAATGTTATCTGGATTTACTGCTTTGAAACTGAGAAGGAATGGGTTGAATGTATACAACTTTTGTTGTTCACTGTTCGGGAGCCAAGGAAATTACAGAATGAAGGCACATTATACCAAAACATAGAAACGTCAGTACTGGTGATAGGGTCTTGGTGTTGTTACACATCCCTGGTCAAGCTCTGACGGCTACATACCAAGGTTCTTTTGTAACTGACAAGAAAGTCAGTGAAACTGACGTCAATGTACACAATCCAGGCCATCTAAAAAAACAGTTATGCCGATTGAATATACATGTTTTATGATGAAACTATATATCATGACAGGTTTAAGAATGTACCACCAAAATGTATTGCGTCTGGTTATCCTGTTGATTCTATATCAGATGAGTGCAGTACTGAGCATGTAGAGTTTGAAGATTCGAGTAAGAAGGCTTGCCCTAGGCTTTAAAATTCTGAGTTATTGAACAATCTCTGTGTGAAGTTATCTCACCTTACTCACGAAAAACAGGTTTTAGTCACGAGGTTGTCCATTTGTTTCCGGGTGGACATTGTCGTACCGACTCAGTCATGCCATAAATGCCGGTGACGCATTGCCTGTGAAATAGCATCCTTAACGCATGGACTCAAGTTGCAGCATCCCTGGAAAGAAGTCAAATATATGACATAATCGAAACTAGGGACAGTGAGTGGAGTTCACCATGCATTCTGGTACCCAAGCCATATAACACCTACCGGTACCAAGAACTGGTGTCTTTACTGACAGAATTGGTCAAGAAAAGTTTATTGAGTAAGTTAAACCTTTTGAAGGGGTATAATCAGATTCCACTTACTGAAGTTTCTCCATTTGGAATATATATGCAGAGGAGAGTTTTTAACACTCTCCACTGGTATCTCGTCTCTTCAGGGGACATAATTCTGATACTACTTGCAAAACAACTGATTTAGCATTTCTAAAAGACCCTAAAACAAGCAAAAATATGGATATATATTTCAAATGCATTTCTTTAAATTCATAACTGTAAGACAATGAGCATTGTCAAACATAATTAAACGGAACTATGTATTCCTCATTCCTTGTTCTTTTTTCATTCGTTTAAAAAGAACAAAGTGTAATATTTAAAATGTAATTTCAGGTAAAAGAATTTTAGTACCAAAAGCTAAAACATTCAGTCAAAAATTTTATTTAATTTTATTAAAGCAAAATTGAATTGAATTGAACGCTCCTATATACTAGAGACACAGTGATACACTACAGGACGCTCTTATATACTAGAGACAGTGTTATGCACTACATATGCTCCTTTATATTGAGGACAGCATTATACACTAGAGGACCCTCTTATAAACTGAGGGCAAAAAGAAACGTTACCAACATTAACTGATTTGCCACTTTGAAACAAAGATGCCAACCTGTTCAAAAACAGTAAAGAACATATCTCACGAATACAGCTTTTCTCGTCTCTGTCGTTCTTTGCACGTGCGGATTTTGGGAGATATTGGTGTTTTTAAGCAATTTTTTAAAACATTCTTTCCCAAATTATCGTGCAATTTTCGGGTATATATTACGCACGGATCTGTTCCCTATCATTGGTTGCGATGATTAACACCAACGAACATGCCAAGACTGACCGCTGTCCAGAGGGAGAGAGCCATAGGTATGCTGCAGATGGGAGCGACACAGAGGGCGGTTGCCTTTAACATGAACTGCTCCAAGATGACCATTATCAGACTGGTTGCACGTCTCCAACAGACTGGCAGAACCGCAGACAGACCACTGAGTGGCAGACCAAAGGTCACGACCCCGCAGGATGACCGCTTTTTACGGGTACTTCATCTAAGGAATAGATTTCTTACTGTGACGTCATCAGCTGCCAAGAGCTTAGGACATCCGGTCAGCAGACAAACATTGACCAGACGACTACGACATTATGGTCTCCGGGCTTATCGCCCTTTCAAGGGCATGACCTTGACCCGTCAACATCGACGTGCCAGATCGACGTGGTGCAGGCAAACTCAGCGATAGCAACAAAGGGAATGGCGGTTAGTGCTGTTTAGTGACGAGAGCAGGTTCCAACTCTTCAAACCTGACGGGCGGACGCGAGTTATCGACGACGTGGTGAACGTACGGCTCCTTGTTGTGCCCAGGAGGTGGAACCTAACGGGGGCGGAAATGTGATGGTCTGGGGCTGCATTTGCGGGGACGAGAAGACGGAACTTGTCATCATCGAAGGCAATCTGACAGCACAACGCTACATTGACAATATCTTACGGCCAGTGGTTCTTCCTTTCATCCAGCGGGCGGTGTTCCAACAAGATAACGCCACACCCCATAAAGCCCGTATTACTAGAGACTTCCTCAACGCCAACAACGTGACTGTCCTGCCGTGGCCAGCTCGATCACCAGATCTGTCACCCATAGAACATCTCTGGGGCCATCTGGGGCGTCGTCTTCGGAAACGTCAACATGCTGCCTTCACGAGACAAGCGTTGATCGTTGCCCTCTGTGATGAATGGAATCGGATACCTGCAGTCTATGTGAGGACGCTTGTCTACTCAGTTCGACGCCGCATTCGAAGATGCATTGCCGCCCATGGAGGTCATATCCGGTATTGAACGGTCTGGGCCGTCGTCACCTTAAAGTTGTAACCAATGTTGTTGATCAAATACTGGACGAATTACCCCTTGTCAAGAAATGTCCCTGTTGGAGGTCAAGGACTTTGTTGTTGAATTAGTAAATTCGCATTTTACTGTTCTGAATAATGAATTTCTACAATACAATTGTTATTGCTGCTTCAAATTGTGTTGGTAATATTTTATCCTAGAAATATCGTTCGTAACGTTTCTTTTGGCCGTCACTAGAGACACTCCTATACACTACAGGACGCTCCTATATACTAATACACTGTTATGCACTACATGCGCTCCTGTATAGAGGAATGTTTTTATATGCTTTGTACATTGTTATACACTACCGTACGCTACTTTGTACTACGGACTCTTTCATAGACAGGACGCTTATATCTACTACGGACACTGGTATACACTACATGACGGTCCCATAAACAAGGGAAACTATTATATACTACAGGGCGCTCCTATATACTTGGAACACTGTTATACACTAAATGACGCTCCCATATACTTGGGACACATTTATACTCTACAGGTCACTCATATTTACTAGGTACACTGTTATACACTACATACGCTCCTGTATATTGAGGACACTGTTGTGCACTGGAAGACACTCTTATATGTATATACTAGGGGCACTGTTATACACCACAAGATGCTCCTATATACTAAAACACTGTTATACACTACATAACGCTCGGCTATATTGAGGACACTGTTATACACTACATAACGCTCGGCTATATCGAGGACACTGTTATACACTACATAACGCTCGGCTATATTGAGGACACTGTTATACACTACATAACGCTCGGCTATATTGAGGACACTGTTATACACCACAAGATGCTCCTATATACTAAAACACTGTTATACACTACATAACGTTCGGCTATATTGAGGACACTGTTATACACTACATAACGCTCGGCTATATTGAGGACACTGTTATACACTGGAGGACACTCTTATATACAAGGGGCACTGTTATACACTACATAACGCTCGGCTATATTGAGGACACTGTTATACACTGGAGGACACTCTTATATACAAGGGGCACTGTTATACACTAAATAACGCTCGGCTATATTGAGGACACTGTTTTACACTGGAGGACACTCTTATATACAAGGGGCACTGTTATACACTACGTAACGCTCGGCTATATTGAGGACACTGTTATACACTGGAGGACACTCTTATTTACAAGGGGCACTGTTATACACTACAGGACGCTCCAATGTAACTAAGCACACTATTAAACACAACTTGACGTTCCTATACTTGAAACATTGTTATACAGGATGCTTCTATATACTGAGGGTGCTGTTAAACCCCCGCAGGTCGCTTCTAAATACCATGTGTCACTACAAACTTTTGTACAGTACGCGGCTGTACAGTGGGACACAGTTACTCTTGTATTTGATCTCATTGTCTCAGTTTACATATGCATGCTGATGTATAGCGAGTATAGGATAGGGTCGTTGGGTATGTTTTTGAGCATCACCCCTGTGTATGATGGAAGGGTGGGGCTAGGACATCAGCCCTGTGTGTGATAACAGGTTGTGGGTGAGGTGGATCACACCCCTCTGTGTGTTGGCAAAATGGGGGTGGGGTGGATATGTTAGGACATCACCTCTCTGTGTGGTGGCAGGTTGGAAGTGGGGTGGATGTGTTAGGACATCACCTCTCTCTGTGTGGTGGCAGGTTGGAAGTGGGGTGGATGTGTTTGGACATCACCTCTCTCTGTGGTGGCAGGTTGGAAGTGGGGTGGATGTGTTAGGACATCACCTCTCTCTGTGGTGACAGTGGATATGTTAGGACATCACAGGTGTGTGTGTAGGCAGTTTTGGAACGGAGTGGATATGTTAGGAAATTACCCATCTGTTGTAGGTGGCAGGTTTCGGTCGGGGTGGATGTGTTAGGACATCACCCCTCTGTGTGTGGTGGCTGGTTTGGGTCGGGTGGATGTGTTAGGACATCACCCCTCTGTGTGTCTTTGCAGGTTGGGTGGGGTGGATATGTTACATCACTCCTATGTGTGGTAGCAGGTTGGTGGTTGTGTGGATGTGTTAGGACATCACCCCTCTGTGTGGTGGCAGGTTTGGGTCGGGGTGGATGTGGACATCATCCCTCTGTTTGTGGTAGCAGGTTTTGGGTCGAGGTGGATGTGTTAGGACATCACACCTGTGTGTGGAAGCAAGTTGGGGTGGGGTGGATTTGTTGGGACATCACAGCTGTGTGTGGTAGCAAGTTGGGGTGGGGTGGATTTGTTGGGACATCACACCTGTGTGTGGTAGCAAGTTGGGGTGGGGTGGATTTGTTGGGACATCACACCTGTGTGTGGTAGCAAGTTGGGGTGGGGTGGATTTGTTGGGACATCACACCTGTGTTTGGTAGCAAGATGGGGTGGGGTGGATTTGTTTGGACATCACACCTGTGTGGGGTGGCAGGTTTTGGGTGGGGTGGATTTGTTGGGACATCACACCTGTGTGTGGTAGCAAGATGGGGTGGGGTGGATTTGTTTGGATATCACACCTGTGTGTGGTGGCAGGTTTTGGGTGGGGTGGATTTGTTGGGACATCACACCTGTGTGTGGTAGCAAGATGGGGTGGGGTGGATTTGTTTGGACATCACACCTGTGTGTGGTAGCAAGTTGGGGTGGGGTGGATTTGTTGGGACATCACACAAGTGTGTGGTGGCAGGTTGGGGGTGTGGTGGATTTGTTGGGAGATCACACCTGTGTGTGGTAGCAGGTTGGGGGTGTGGTGGATTTGTTGGGAAATCACACCTGTGTGTGGTAGCAGGTTGGGGGTGGGGTCGATGTGTTAGGACATCACACCTGTGTGTGGTAGCAGGTTGGGGGTGTGGTGGATTTGTTGGGAAATCACACCTGTGTGTGGTAGCAGGTTGGGGGTGTGGTGGATTTGTTGGGACATCACACCTGTGTGTGGTAGCAGGTTGGGGGTGTGGTGGATTTGTTGGGAAATCACACCTGTGTGTGGTAGCAGGTTGGGGGTGGGGTCGATGTGTTAGGACATCACACCTGTGTGTGGTAGCAGGTTGGGGGTGTGGTGGATTTGTTGGGAAATCACACCTGTGTGTGGTAGCAGGTTGGGGATGGGGTGGATTTGTTAGGAAATCACAGCTGTGTGTGTTAGCAGGTTGTTATGGGGTAGATTTATTTGGATATCACAGCTGTGTGTGGTAGCAGGTTGGTGTGGGGTAGATTTGTTTGGATATCACACCTGTGTGTGGTAGCAGGTTGGTGTGGGGTAGATTTGTTTGGATATCACACCTGTGTGTGGTAGCAGGTTGGTGTGGGGTAGATTTGTTTGGATATCACACCTGTGTGTGGTAGCAGGTTGGTGTGGGGTAGATTTGTTTGGATATCACACCTGTGTGTGGTCGCAGGTTTGGGTAAGGGTGGATGTGTTAGGACATCACACCTCTGTTTGTGGCAGCAAGTTTGGGTCGGGATGGTTATGTTAGGCTATCACAGCTGTGTGTTGTGGCAGGTTGGGGGTGGGATGGTTATGTTAGGACATCACAGCTGTGTGTGGTGGCAGGTTGGGGGTGGGATGGTTATGTTAAGACATCACAGTTGTGTGTGGTGGCAGGTTGGGGGTGGGATGGTTATGTTAGGACATCACAGCTGTGTGTGGTGGCAGGTTGGGGGGTGGGATGGTTATGTTAGGACATCACAGCTGTGTGTGGTGGCAGGTTGGGGGTGGGATGGTTATGTTAGGACATCACAGCTGTGTGTGGTGGCAGGTTGGGGGTGGGATGGTTATGTTAGGACATCACAGTTGTGTGTGGTAGCAGGCTTTGGGTGGGGTGGATGTGTTAGGACATCACAGTTGTGTGTGGTGGCAGGTTGAGGATGGGATGGTTATTTTAGGACATCACTGTAATTTGTGGTAGCAGGCTTTGGGTGGGGTGGATGTGTTAGGACGTCACAGCTGTGTGATGTGGCAGGCTTTGGGTGGGATGGTTATGTTAGGACATCACAGCTGTGTGTGGTGGCAGGTTGGGGTTGGGATGGTTATGTTATGTTAGGACATCACAGTTGTGTGTGGTAGCAGGCTTTGGGTGGGGTGGATGTGTTAGGACATCACACCTGTGTGTGGTAGCAGGTTGGGGGTGTGGTGGATTTGTTGGGACATCACACCTGTGTGTGGTAGCAGGTTGGGTGTGTGGTGGATTCGTTGGGAAATCACAGCTGTGTGTGGTAGCAGGTTGGGGATGGGGTGGATTTGTTAGGAAATCACAGCTGTGTGTGGTAGCAGGTTGGTATGGGGTAGATTTGTTTGGATATCACACCTGTGTGTGGTAGCAGGTTGGTGTGGGGTAGATTTGTTTGGTTATCACAGCTGTGTGTGGTAGCAGGTTGGTGTGGGGTAGATTTGTTTGGATATCACACCTGTGTGTGGTAGCAGGTTGGTGTGGGGTAGATTTGTTTGGATATCACACCTGTGTGTGGTAGCAGGTTGGTGTGGGGTAGATTTGTTTGGATATCACACCTGTGTGTGGTAGCAGGTTTGGGGTGGGGTGGATGTGTTAGGACATCACTCCTCTGTTTGTGGCAGCAAGTTTGGGTCGGGATGGTTATGTTAGGACATCACAGCTGTGTGTGGTGGCAGGTTGGGGGTGGGATGGTTATGTTAGGACATCACAGCTGTGTGTGGTGGCAGGTTGGGGGTGGGATGGTTATGTTAGGACATCACAGCTGTGTTTGGTGGCAGGTTGGGGGTGGGATGGTTATGTTAGGACATCACAGCTGTGTGTGGTGGCAGGTTGGGGGTGGGATGGTTATGTTAGGACATCCCAGCTGTGTGTGGTGGCAGGTTAGGGGTGGGGTGGTTATGTTAGGACATCACAGCTGTGTGTGGTGGCAGGTTGGGGGTGGGATGGTTATGTTAGGACATCACAGTTGTGTGTGGTAGCAGGCTTTGGGTGGGGTGGATGTGTTAGGACATCACAGTTGTGTGTGGTGGCAGGTTGGGGATGGGATGGTTATTTTAGGACATCACAGTAATTTGTGGTAGCAGGCTTTGGGTGGGGTGGATGTGTTAGGACGTCACAGCTGTGTGTGGTGGCATGCTTTGGGTGGGATGGTTATGTTAGGACGTCACAGCTGTGTGTGGTGGCAGGCTTTGGGTGGGGTGGATGTGTTAGAACGTCACAGATGTGTGTGGTAGCAGGCTTTGGGTGGGGTGGATGTGTTAGGACGTCACAGCTGTGTGTGGTAGCAGGCTTTGGGTGGGATGGTTATGTTAGGACGTCACAGCTGTGTGTGATGGCAGGCTTTGGGTGGGGTGGATGTGTTAGGACGTCACAGCTGTGTGTGGTGGCAGGCTTTGGGTGGGGTGGATGTGTTAGGACGTCACAGCTGTGTGTGGTAGCAGGCTTTGGGTGGGATGGTTATGTTAGGACGTCACAGTTGTGTGTGGTGGCAGGTTGGGGTTGGGATGGTAATGTTAGGACATCACAGTTGTGTGTGGTAGCAGGCTTTGGGTGGGGTGGATGTGTTAGGACATCACAGCTGTGTGTGGTGGCAGGTTGGGGGTGGGGTGGATGTGTTAGGACGCCATCCCTGTGTGGGAGAGTGGTGGTTATGTTGGTGGTAAGCGTACGAGGATACTTGCAGTATGCATGACATGTATCGTGTCTGTTCAGTAGCTGTTACACCTTCGTTAATTAACGTGTGTGTAGTCGTATATCATGTGGACACCCTGGTCCTTCGTACTTTCAAAGCTTATTCTATCACATATCAGATGATGACTGCATGTTTTACTCCCACTACCAGGCATGCTTTAGTTGATGTGGAAATGTTCCTTTCAACCTTGAAGTTAGTGATAATGACGTGTCACATGGGACGATCGTACGATCTTTCAAACCAGTTTCAACATCTGCACACATCATTGGCGAACAGAATAAAGTTTTGTATTAGCACAACTCCTTTAGCGAGGTTGCCTTCCGATGTCAGCTTCAACCATACTGTTCCAGTGTATTGGAGTACATGACATGTAACATTGTCGAGTTTCCCACCAGTATCTGATCATGTGTTACGACTGTACGTTATCTGTACGGCAGGACTGTACGTTTATCTGTATCAGAGGACTGTACGTTTATCTGTACGGCAGGACTGTACATTTATCTGTACGGCAGGACTGTTCGGTTATCTGTACGGCAGCACTGTACGGTTATCTGTACGGCAGGACTGTACGTTTATCTGTACTGCAGGATTGTACGTTTATCTGTACGGCAGGTCTGTACGTTTATCTGTACTGCAGGATTGTACGTTTATCTGTATGGCAGGACTGTACGTTTATCTTTACGGCAGGGCTGTACGGTTATCTGTACGGCAGGACTGTTCGTTTATCTGTACGACAGAACTGTACGTGTATCTGTACGGCAGGACTGTACGTTTATCTGTACTGCAGGACTGTACGTTTATCTATAGCAGGACTGTACGTTTATCTGTACGACAGGATGTTACGGTTATCTGTGCGGCAGGGCTGTACGTTTATCTGTACGGCAGGATTTTACGTTTATCTGTACGACAGAAATGTACATTTATCTGTATGGCAGGACTGTACGGTTATCTGTACGGCAGGACTGTACGGTTATCTGTATGGCAGGACTGTACGTTTATCTGTACGACAGAACTGTACGTATCCCTGTTTGGCAGGACTGTACGTTTATCTGTTCGTCAGGATTGTACGGTTATATGTATGGCAGGACTGTACGTTTATCTGTACGGCAGGATTGTACGTGTATCTGTACTGCAGGACTGTACGTGTATCTGTACGGCAGGACTGTACGTTATCTGTTCGACAGGACTGTACGGTTATCTGTACGGCAGGGTTGTATGGTTATCTGTACGGCAGGACTGTTCGGTTATCTGTACTGCAGGATTGTTCGTTTATCTGTACTGCAGGATTGTACGTGTATCTGTACGACAGGACTGTACGTTTATCTGTACGGCAGGATTGTACGTGTATCTGTACGACAGAAATGTACGTTTATCTGTACTGCAGGACTGTACGTTTATCTGTACGGCAGGGCTGTACGTTTATATGTACGGCAGGACTGTACGTTTATCTGTACGGCAGGACTGTACGGTTATCTGTACAGCAGGGCTGTACGTTTATCTGTACGGCAGGGCTGTACGTTTATATGTACAGCAGGGCTGTACGTTTATCTGTACAGCAGGGCTGTATGTTTATCTGTATGGCAGGACTGTACGTTTATCTGTACAGCAGAACTGTTCGGTTATCTGTACGGCAGGACTGTACGGTTATCTGTACGGCAAGACTGTACGTTTATCTGTATGGCATGGTTGTACGTTTATCTGTACAGCAGAACTGTTCGGTTATCTGTACGGCAGAACTGTACGTTTATCTGCATGGCATGGTTGTAAATTCATCTGTATGGCAGGACTGTTCGGTTATCTGTACGGCAAGACTGTACGTTTATCTGTATGGCATGGTTGTACGTTTATCTGTACGGAGGACTGTTCGGTTATCTGTACGGCAGGGCTGTACGTTTATCTGTATGGCATGGTTGTTCATTTATCTGTACGGCAGGACTGTTCGGTTATCTGTACGGCAGGACTGTACATTTATCTGTACTGCAGGACTGTACGTTTATGTGTACGACATGATTGTACGTTTATCTGTACGGCAGGACTGTACGTTTATGTGTACGACATGATTGTACATTTATCTGTACTGCAGGACTGTACGTTTATGTGTACGACATGATTGTACGTTTATCTGTACGGCAGGACTGTACGTTTATCTGTACGGCAGGACTGTACGGTTATCTGTACGGAAGGATTGTACGTGTATCTGTATGGCAGGACTACGTTTATCTGTACGACAGAACTGTACGTGCATCTGTACTGAAGGGCTGTACGTTTATCTGTGCGACAGGACTGTACGTTTATCTGTACGGCAGGGCTGTACGTGTATCTGTATGTCAAGGTTGTACGTGTATCTGTACTGCAGGACTGTACGTTTATCTGTACTGCAGGACTGTACGTTTATCTGTACGGCAGGACTGTAGGTTTATCTGTGCGGCAGGACTGTACGTTTATCTGTGCGGCAGGACAGTACGTTTATCTGTACGGCAGGACTGTAGGTTTATCTGTACTGCAGGACTGTACGTTTATCTGTACGGCAGGACTGTAGGTTTATCTGTGCGGCAGGACAGTACGTTTATCTGTACGGCAGGACTGTAGGTTTATCTGTGCGGCAGGACAGTACGTTTATCTGTACGGCAGGCCTGAAGGCCAGCGCTCCGGGAGGTAGAGCAGTAACGCTTGCAATAGGAAACTATCACTGGATTCTTTCAAACTAAATTCTTTCCGCAATGTTCCGGCCATCACTAATGTCACTTTAAGCACACTCTCAGGATAAAATGAGGATTAATGACCACATCATTCCGCGCAAGTGAGACACAACGTTGTGCACATTCCATCCCGTCAAGCCCTTCCCGATAGTTGTGAAGTACAAAGGCCTGGTTATACTGCGACAGCAGCAGTGCTGTGAAGTTTATGACGTGAAGCTATACACATGTTGGCTGTCGTTTATGGAATGATTATCGTTATCAGACTGAATAATTGGACGATAAATCTGTAGAAGTAGGGTCGATAAGCGATAAGATGTACGACCAGTCTGTAATAACACAATGCTATCTAGGACTTAAGCTCAATGTAGTTTGAGCAGCCAACTAACAATGCCTAGATTAGTATCGTCTACAGGGATACATGTAAGAGAGATAGACATGAGACACAAACGAAAATAGACATAAGACACATCCGGTGACATATATTAGACACATCCGGCTACAGTCATGAGGACCGATCAGAGACATGCTTGCGAGACGACCGGAAAAAATTATGAGACGCATTCTGAGACAGACATGGGACACAAGCGGTAACAGGCACGCAAGACGACCAGACACAGGCCTGACACACGACCAGACACAGACATGACACACGACCAGACACAGGCATGACACACGACCAGACACAGGCCTGACACACGACCGAACCCATGCATTGAGCACGACCAGAAACATGCATGACACACGACCAGACACAGGCCTGACACACGACCGAACCCATGCATTTAGCACGACCAGAAAGATGCATGACACACGACCAGACACAGACATGACACACGACCAGACACAGACATGACACACGACCGAACACATGCATTGAGCACGACCAGACACAGACATGACACACGACCAGACACAGGCCTGACACACGACCAGACACAGGCCTGACACACGACCGAACCCATGCATTTAGCACGACCAGAAAGATGCATGACACACGACCAGACACAGGCATGACACACGACCAGACACAGACATGACACACGACCGAACACATGCATAGAGCACGACTAGAAACATGCATGACACACGACCAGACACAGGCCTGACACACGACCGAACCCATGCATAGAGCACGACCAGAAAGATGCATGACACACGACCAGACACAGGCCTGACACACGACCAGACACAGGCATGACACACGACCAGACACAGACATGACACACGACCGAACACATGCATAGAGCACGACTAGAAAGATGCATGACACACGACCAGACACAGGCCTGACACACGACCAGACACAGGCATGACACACGACCAGACACAGACATGACACACGACATGACACAGGCCTGACACACGACCGAACCCATGCATTGAGCACGACCAGAAAGATGCATGACACACGACCAGACACAGACATGACACACGACCAGACACAGACATGACACACGACCGAACACATGCATTGAGCACGACCAGACACAGACATGACACACGACCAGACACAGGCCTGACACACGACCAGACACAGGCCTGACACACGACCGAACCCATGCATTTAGCACGACCAGAAAGATGCATGACACACGACCAGACACAGGCATGACACACGACCAGACACAGACATGACACACGACCGAACACATGCATAGAGCACGACTAGAAACATGCATGACACACGACCAGACACAGGCCTGACACACGACCGAACCCATGCATAGAGCACGACCAGAAAGATGCATGACACACGACCAGACACAGGCCTGCCACACGACCAGACACAGGCATGACACACGACCAGACACAGACATGACACACGACCAGACACAGGCATGACACACGACCAGACACAGACATGACACACGACCGAACACATGCATAGAGCACGACTAGAAACATGCATGACACACGACCAGACACAGACATGACACACGACCAGACACAGACATGACACACGACCAAACACAGGCCTGACACACGACCAGACACAGGTCTGACACACGACCGAACCCATGCAGAGAGCACGACCAGAAACATGCATGACACACGACCAGACACAGACATGACACACGACCAGACACAGGCATGACACACGACAAGACACAGGCATGACATACGACCAGACACAGGCATGACACACGACCAGACACAGACATGACACACGGCCAGACACAGGCATGACACACGACCAGACACAGGCATGACACACGACCAGACACAGGCATGACACACGACCGAACACATGCATAGAGCACGACTAGAAAGATGCATGACACACGACCAGACACAGGCCTGACACACGACCAGACACAGGCATGACACACGACCAGACACAGACATGACACACGACCAGACACAGGCATGACACACGACCAGACAACGACATGACACACGACCGAACACATGCATAGAGCACGACTAGAAACATGCATGACACACGACCAGACACAGACATGACACACGACCAGACACAGACATGACACACGACCAGACACAGGCCTGACACACGACCAGACACAGGTCTGACACACGACCGAACCCATGCAGAGAGCACGACCAGAAACATGCATGACACACGACCAGACACAGACATGACACACGACCAGACACAGGCATGACACACGACAAGACACAGGCATGACATACGACCAGACACAGGCATGACACACGACCAGACACAGACATGACACACGGCCAGACACAGGCATGACACACGACCAGACACAGGCATGACACACGACCAGACACAGGCATGACACACGACCAGACACAGGTCTGACACACGACATGACACAGGCATGACACACGACCAGACACAGGCATCACACACGACCAGACACAGGCATGACACACGACCAGACACAGACATGACATACTACCAGACACAGGCATGACACAAGACCAGACACAGGCATGACACACGACCAGACACAGACATGACACACGACCAGACACAGGCATGACGCAAGACCAGACACAGGCATGACACACGACCGAACACATGCATAGAGCACGACCAGAAACATGCATGACACACGACCAGACACAGGCATGACACACGACCAGACACAGGCATGACACACGACCGAACACATGCATAGAGCACGACCAGAAACATGCATGACACACGACCAGACACAGGTCTGACACACGACCTGACACAGGCATGACACACGACCAGAAACATGCATGACACACGACCAGACACAGGTCTGACACACGACCTGACACAGGCATGACACACGACCAGACACAGGCATGACATACGACCAGACACAGGCATGCCACACGACCAGACACAGGCCTGACACACGACCGAACACATGCATAGAGTACGACAAGAAACATGCATGACACACGACCAGACACAGGCATGACACACGACCAGACACAGACATGACACACGACCAGACACAGACATGACACACGACCAGACACGGGCATGACACACGACCAGACACAGGCATGACACACGACCAGACACAGGCATGACACACGACCAGACACAGGCCTGACACACGACCAGACACAGGCATGACACACGACCAGACACAGGCATCACACACGACCAGACACAGGCATGACACACGACCGGACACGTGCATGACACACGACTGGACACAGGCAAGAGAGATCACCTGACACACGCATGAAACATGATCGGATACAGACATGGGCCACGACCGTACAATGACATGATAGGCAATCAGAGCCAGGCACAGGCACAGGCACAGGCACAAGCCTCAGGGACCATGAGACACAAACGAGATGGGGGGTCGAACCAACATTTTGACGTGACTAATTGTGAGGGTTGTGAAGGAGAGGAACTGTAGTTGCGCTACAACAGACAGGATGGCAGTATACCTGCTCATGCCTGTGTCAAGTTACTTATAAGAAGAAACTTTATAGCTCGAGTAGACAGGCCCAGAAAAATAATTGATGGTTGCCGTGGAAACCATGTAGTTACCGCTCATTAATTTAGTTAATAATTTCTCGTGCATTAGCGGACTATATATTGGATTCTACAGACGCGGCAGCAAAAGTTGCGTATCGGAAATCAGTAAACTGGCGTTAAGTGTTGGATGTAGATCTGTGGTAAGCTGATGTAGGAGGTAGTTAGTTGGCAGGCAATGGAGCATACATATTACCTACCTTGTAACAGAAGTTGCAAGTATTTTCTGTTGCTAGGGTATTTTGAGTAAGTAGTGGAAGATTATAGAAAACATATTATAGGCTGTGTGTGTATTCTCTGATCAGACAGTTAAACGTTGTCTCCCCTGGGCGTAATCGCGATGCGAAGGGCTACAATCCAGAACGAATTGTAGCATTATGACCATTTCTGAAAGTTCGCAGATCGTTGCTTCCCGCCACACTGTCAAGTAACGTCTTCTACTATCTTCTTAACAAGTTGCACAAATGGACATACTTATGGTCAAATAATGATTTACAAAATACATTTACATATTTGACTTTGACAGCGAAACTTAACTGTGAAAAGGTAATTATGTATATATATATACTAAGTAAGTCTCCTTTAGTAGGTGACTTAATGCATCGATGTGATCTGTATCAATAACACAGACAATGTACCGATGTGGTGTAAGGCAGTAACAAAGACAATGTACTAATGTGGTGTAAGGCAGTAACAAAGACAATGTACCGATGTGGTGTAAGGCAGTAACATAGACAATGTACCGATGTGGTGTAAGGCAGTAACAAAGACAATGTACCGATGTGGTGTAAGGCAGTAACAAAGACAATGTACCGATGTAGTGTAAGGCAGTAACAAAGACAATGTACCGATGTGGTGTAAGGCAGTAACACAGACAATGTACCGATGTGGTGTAAGGCAGTAACACAGACAATGTACTAATGTGGTGTAAGGCAGTAACAAAGACAATGTACTAATGTGGTGTAAGGCAGTAACACAGACAATGTACCGATGTAGTGTAAGGCAGTAACACAGACAATGTACCGATGTGGTGTAAGGCAGTAACAAAGACAATGTACCGATGTGGTGTAAGGCAGTAACAAAGACAATGTACTAATGTGGTGTAAGGCAGTAACAAAGACAATGTACCGATGTGGTGTAAGGCAGTAACACAGACAATGTATTGATGTGGTGTAAGGCAGTAACAAAGACAATGTACTAATGTGGTGTAAGGCAGTAACACAGACAATGTACTAATGTGGTGTAAGGCAGTAACACAGACAATGTATTGATGTGGTGTAAGGCAGTAACAAAGACAATGTACTAATGTGGTGTAAGGCAGTAACACAGACAATGTATTGATGTGGTGTACGGCAGTAACAAAGACAATGTACTAATGTGGTGTAAGGCAGTAACACAGACAATGAACCGATGTGGTGTAAGGCAGTAACACAGACAATGTACCGATGTGGTGTAAGGCAGTAACAAAGACAATGTACTAATGTGGTGTAAGGCAGTAACAAAGACAATGTACTAATGTGGTGTAAGGCAGTAACAAAGACAATGTATTGATGTGGTGTACGGCAGTAACAAAGACAATGTACTAATGTGGTGTAAGGCAGTAACAAAGACAATGTACTAATGTGGTGTAAGGCAGTAACAAAGACAATGTACCGATGTGGTGTAAGGCAGTAACACAGACAATGTACTAATGTGGTGTAAGGCAGTAACACAGACAATGTACCGATGTGGTGTAAGGCAGTAACAAAGACAATGTACCGATGTGGTGTAAGGCAGTAACAAAGACAATGTACTAATGTGGTGTAAGGCAGTAACAAAGACAATGTACTAATGTGGTGTACGGCAGTAACATAGACAATGTACCGATGTGGTGTAAGGCAGTAACACAGACAATGTACTAATGTGGTGTAAGGCAGTAACAAAGACAATGTACCGATGTGGTGTAAGGCAGTAACAAAGACAATGTACTAATGTGGTGTAAGGCAGTAACAAAGACAATGTACCGATGTGGTGTAAGGCAGTAACACAGACAATGTACCGATGTGGTGTAAGGCAGTAACACAGACAATGTACTAATGTGGTGTAAGGCAGTAACACAGACAATGTACCGATGTGGTGTAAGGCAGTAACACAGACAATGTACTAATGTGGTGTAAGGCAGTAACACAGACAATGTACTAATGTGGTGTAAGGCAGTAACAAAGACAATGTACCGATGTGGTGTAAGGCAGTAACACAGACAATGTACTAATGTGGTGTAAGGCAGTAACACAGACAATGTACCGATGTGGTGTAAGGCAGTAACAAAGACAATGTACTAATGTGGTGTAAGGCAGTAACACAGACAATGTACTAATGTGGTGTAAGGCAGTAACACAGACAATGTACTAATGTGGTGTAAGGCAGTAACAAAGACAATGTACCGATGTGGTGTAAGGCAGTAACAAAGACAATGTACCGATGTGGTGTAAGGCAGTAACACAGACAATGTAATAATGTGGTGTAAGGCAGTAACACAGACAATGTACCGATGTGGTGTAAGGCAGTAACAAAGACAATGTACTAATGTGGTGTAAGGCAGTAACAAAGACAATGTACTAATGTGGTGTACGGCAGTAACATAGACAATGTACCGATGTGGTGTAAGGCAGTAACACAGACAATGTACTAATGTGGTGTAAGGCAGTAACAAAGACAATGTACCGATGTGGTGTAAGGCAGTAACAAAGACAATGTACTAATGTGGTGTAAGGCAGTAACATAGACAATGTACCGATGTGGTGTAAGGCAGTAACAAAGACAATGTACTAATGTGGTGTAAGGCAGTAACAAAGACAATGTACTAATGTGGTGTAAGGCAGTAACATAGACAATGTACCGATGTGGTGTAAGGCAGTAACAAAGACAATGTACTAATGTGGTGTAAGGCAGTAACAAAGACAATGTACCGATGTGGTGTAAGGCAGTAACAAAGACAATGTACTAATGTGGTGTAAGGCAGTAACACAGACAATGTACTAATGTGGTGTAAGGCAGTAACAAAGACAATGTACTAATGTGGTGTAAGGCAGTAACAAAGACAATGTACTAATGTGGTGTACGGCAGTAACATAGACAATGTACCGATGTGGTGTAAGGCAGTAACACAGACAATGTACTAATGTGGTGTAAGGCAGTAACACAGACAATGTACTAATGTGGTGTAAGGCAGTAACAAAGACAATGTACCGATGTGGTGTAAGGCAGTAACAAAGACAATGTACTAATGTGGTGTAAGGCAGTAACATAGACAATGTACCGATGTGGTGTAAGGCAGTAACACAGACAATGTACTAATGTGGTGTAAGGCAGTAACAAAGACAATGTACTAATGTGGTGTAAGGCAGTAACAAAGACAATGTACCGATGTGGTGTAAGGCAGTAACACAGACAATGAACCGATGTGGTGTAAGGCAGTAACAAAGACAATGTACTAATGTGGTGTAAGGCAGTAACACAGACAATGTACCGATGTGGTGTAAGGCAGTAACATAGACAATGTATTGATGTGGTGTCGGACAGCCACTGTCGGTATGGCGGACATAGGTCGGGGCATTCTTTTGCACACTTATCCATAAATCATTTACGAGATTTCAAACATAAGCAGCATATTGAAATCTTGTTTCCGATGTGTTTTGGCGTATTTAAGGCCGTATTAATAAGCAATCATTTCACACGCCTACACAGTTGGGCTATTCAATTGTCCTAGTTAATCTAAAAACTGATTCATTTGAAAACTCACCATGGATGAACAAAAAATATTTTTAGCAACAAAATTGCCCCAGAAGTATAAGAGCTATCTACCAAAGGTCTGTTGCCCCACATGTACGAGAGCTGACAGCCATTTCAGCATTTCACAGTCAATTCTCGCGACCTCAGGAAGAAAGTGAATTATACTCAAAAACAACATATCTTCAGAATATCATATATATCCTGCCCTGCGCTGGTCTCAAAGCGACCAAACTCTTGAGGCCATCATGCAATAATAAACTGTTTGAAAATAAAATAACGTGGTTCTAGCATTACCAGGTGCCATTCTACGCACCGTACGTCCATGTTGTCTGCCGGCGAGTGCAGAACACAAAGCGATAGAGAAATAATTGATTTTGGGCTACTTCTGTGATGCAAATATCTAATTGTTAACGCTCAGCGCTGACGACGTTGTGCGCTGGTATCGTGTCGAGCCATCTGGTGGCCTTACAGTGACATGAGGATCTATCAACAACTTCAGATACGTCCTTCATATCGCATAAAATGCACCCAGTTATGTATCTCGATAGGTTTAACCATCTGGAGTGGCTCGGATATTAAAGGGATATTATCGGAGCAGCCCTGTACTGTAAAACATATACCTTGTTTGATTGCAACGCTGACAGAGATTGAGGGAGTGTTACGTCACCCCAGGGTCTAACAACACAAGATTTATGACGCGTCCAAGCTCCCGCCACCTGTACCCTGTTGCCGCAGCCAATTGAGCCATAGCCAATTATTATGGTAGTTATTTGCAACCACGAGACTAACATTGTCAGTGACCCGGATAATGAGTCTGCCATCCAGCGTTCATTTCAGGCATTAATACGATTACGGCCAAAAAGACAGTCAACGCAACGTGAAAAATAATAGTATCGTTCATAGATTGTGCTTATCTTCTCTTGTCACGACCATGTGCAATATTTCCCTTGCTATTAATCAATATTTGTTGAAGAAATGTAAATATTACGTTAGGAAAGCGTGTATCTAGCTTAAGTTGACGTGAAATAAACCGTGTATGATTGACGAGTATTGGCGAACAGCTAGCTGTGATCAGCCTTGTACCGTGAATTGAAGCTTTAGAGTTGTGATCTTCTCATATACATTGCTGCTTAATACTCGTTTTGTGGAAATCATAAACTTGGATAACCATTTATTTTCCTCTTTCAAGCGTAAAATTTGACGTCAAGAAAACTTAATGAGGATGATAGAATGAACCGAAAATTCATTTCATATGACGAGAACCCGACTTTTGGTCGAATTGCAAACTTAATATCTGTCAAATTCTTGATTCTAGGCCTGTTTACAATGGCGTTGGACATGACTGATATAACATTGATTAGGGTTTGACAGAAATAATATGAAAGGAAATAACCTTTCATTGTTTTAGTGTAATGTCGTTTACAGCAAGGTTGTGAAAGAATTACCTGATTCATCATTTTTTGTGTTGCTGTCACACTACTTTCATTGTGGGCTGGGAGGTGCAGTGAGTCAGTGAGACGACGTTTCCCTGTTTCTGCCTGTACGTAGGCAACTCCGTGTAGTTGGGTTTGAGCGTGGCTAGGATTCCCTGGTACACAGATCACACTGCTTGACCAAGAGATCCTAGGGAAGTACACTGACTGGGTGACTCGTGCATGGCTGAACCAGTTGGATACATTAATCGGTTCAACTTGGAAGGTCACGGATTTCACAGGAAAGGGAGGATAAGCTGTGAAGATAGTTTGTGAACAGACGCAAGATTCAGTTGGCATAAGAATCTAATCTGTTATCTCCACTCTTTTAACGAACAAATGGATTTTCTGTAAAACATACATAGGTAACATGGATGACAATAAAGCATGATTAGACGTCATTTGATTTAAAGTTATGCACTAAGATATGCACTACATATATGATATACACCAGACGGTGTTATTTCTAATGCTCATTTTATAGTCTCTCAGTTGTCACTCCTTTAGGGTGACGTCTCAATCCCTAAAAAAATATCAAATATTTCCTTTTCCAATCTTTCAAGACAATGCTTGATTCAAAATCTGATTCAAATTAGCTTGTGACCAATGGTGTTGAGAGACAGCGTAGTTCGCTATTGCCAGGTGCAGTGCCGTATGCAAGACATTGTCTGTAAGTGGGGCAATCATTTCTTGTCAGGGTGATCGAGGCCGCCCGATTCAAACTGATGCCAATTGTCCAGAGCCAAGCCCCTCTTAACCTTTTGCGCTAGTTTAAGAAAACACGTGCCTTTAGAATGTGTGTATATATAGAATTTGTACATAGGCGTATGCAATATGATACAGGAGTATGTTAACTAGGCACAAACACGAGACAATGATAAGAAAGACGAATGCTGCAAGACGTTTACTGTTGCATCTTATGGTTATACTTGATCTAAATATCAGTCGCATCTATAGCCTTTCTCAGCACTATACCAAGCGAGCCTAGAGAGACGCTTTATTCAATATCGAGGCTAGCCCAAAATACAAACATATAAATTTCATTTCTTACCGCTACTATACCACACACACATTACACACGCACATACATATTACACACACACACACACATTACACCCATAACACACATACATAGTACACACACATTACACACACACATACATATTACACACACACATACATATTACACACACATTACACACACACACACATATTACACACACACATACACATTACACACACACACGCATTACACACACACATATATTTTACACACACACACACATTACACACACATACATATTACACGCACATTACACACACACACCCATTACACACACACATTACACACGCACGCACACACACAAATAGTAATTATAATAAAAAGTGGATAAGTTTGAACTGGCTAGCGCTTTCATCTCGTACCACGTCTCATCAGGCCATAACTGAATAATTGACATGAAGTTGATGGAGAATACTACACTCATTCTCTATAGATACCATTTTGACGACACGAGTGGACTTTCTATGGTTCACGAGTTTCGTAAAAATGGTATCTAACGAGAATTAGTGTGGTATTTTAATTATTACCCATGTCAAAATATGTATTAAAGTGTAAATACATAAACAAACTTTCTTTCGTTGACAGATTAAACCGAAACCGGTTGCAAATCTGGTTGCGCATGAATATTGATATATGCTCAAATATGGGCATTCTTGACATTTCTATGCATACGCATTAACAACATGTTCCTGCTATTGTGTGTGCAAACATGACAGCTTCAACGCTCAAGATATTATTTTAAGAATTTATTCAACGTATGGTGATTCAAGCGCATTGTTGTTAGTACGCACGACACCTATAGGAAAATCTAAAAGTCAATTAGCGCCGCGCTTTGAATATCGGACAAAAAGTTTGCGGTTTCCTTGACCTATCAGCTGAATATTTATCCCGTCCGTACCATTTTGGAAGAGGGAAATCAGAGTGCTCGCCAAAGACATTCATGTTAACTGTACGACCAGATACTGAAAACGTTAAAATCAACAAACTCAAGTCTGCTTGCATGTCAGTGACAGCTTCAAACGAAGGACAAGGGCACCATCGGAATAAGAAAAGACAACCGTGATCTACTCACAGTGTTTTACGCTAGGGAATGTTATTGTTGGCATTTGGGATGTTCTGGGCCACAAAATCAGAAGTCAGGTACACTTCCAAGAAGTTTTTAAATGATTTGTTCACTTTGAGTGATCTGATCGTGCAGTCATGTATGGTTCTTCAGGAACAAACACCTCACGAAACAATGCCACAGTATACGCTTCGAACGGGACACTGATGGCACAACCAGACCATCCAACGTAAGTCCCGAAAAAATATCCAGATAGTTAAAACTGACTTTATTTCACCACGCTTATCCTTTTATATGTTAAATCAAACTGAAAGTCGAGAAAGTGGTTGGGTGCGTCACGCTCATAGGGACCCTCGATCGATGGGTAGTAGTACATTGCAAATGGATACAGCTCGATTATATAATGTCGGTACTAGCTCTGTGCATAACGAATACAGAATGCGAAGTTGATGCGTGTGACTATCGTGTTTGGTTAGTAAAGTGTGTGTAAATGTCTATCACTTTCATGAGATTGCTTCAGTTCTGCATTGTAGTTGCAAATAGAATGACGTCTCGCGATTTTTTTATGAATGAAAAAAGTAGTTCCGGTGTGGTCACGGTTATCCAATCAAAACGAATAAAACGAGGTCAACCTTGTACGACACACGTGTGACGTACTGATTTAGTGTCTTTCACCACCTTTATTTCCCACGTGGTGAAGATACAGGTGGTAAGATACTAAATCCGTACGTCTCACGTGTATAACGTGACACATTCAATAAAAATTATGAAAACGTACTTGTTTTATGAGGCGAAGACAAATTTTCCATAATGACGTCAAAACACGAGGGAGATGTCTACATGTTTAAAGACAAAAAGGAGCATAACTCCACAATGCCTAACTTAAGTAATTGAAAAACCCAGTATCCGTCATGTTCGTGGTGAGCATCTGCTTTGGCTCAGGACAATACATTCTAGTATATATTTTGTTTATGTGTATCTACAAAGTTCCCACACAGCTATCTATTTTTATAACCACATCAGTTCATTTTCTGAGACATTGAATGATTGTCATCCAAAATGTCCTGGAGACATATTTCAGATTTTGTTACAATATAGAAGAAGACCTATAAAAACCTGAAAGTGCCCTTTGGCCAGTTGAAACCAGATACTTTTAGGTTATGTCCCAATTTTCAACAAACGTTGAACTCGGTACCACAAAAAAGTAACAGTATATTACCACTTATATTGAGTAATAGTGTAGAAATTTCGATTAAAAGAACAGAATGTTGGGCTTTATCACTACAACAGCTCCACAACCCCACACCAAACCAACGCACACCCAAACCCCAACAGACCATTACCCGCCTCCACAACAAGTTCTGTTTGTTTTTATGTTTCTATTCTCGCCTTGACAGACAAATATACCGTCGTCAGTGTGCGTGATTTTGCGTCAATCGTCGCGTCACGTGGAACGATTTCTGTTGATTTTTCCAAATAAGTATCCTGACTCTAATTCCGCAATTCTTGCAACGATTATCGACCCATGCATATTCGATTAATCTCTGCTAATGTATGCAACAAATTGACGACGGAATAGTAGAAAATGTTAAGTAAAACTAGAAGTTTGTTTTGTTTACATTTTCAAAGAAGAAGGCCCAGTGGTAGGTTTCAGAGCACAGGGTTTGGTTTCTCACTTGAATATTTCGGTTGATTTCATTTGAACTGTTTAGATTAGTGACTTAGACAATGTGTCAATTGATTCTTAATGGTATGATGAATTCACGGATGTATGTATCGTAGCTGAGTGTGAAATACATGTGATGCGACAGGCATCTCGCCTGACGCGAACAGAACCGTGATTTTGCAACGCTATCAAACATGGAGGTTCGGTCCAGAGTTTTATAGGGTTATTGGAGTCTTTTCGGAAGGATGATTGGGGTTTCGGACAAAGAGCACCAAAAACACCAAATGGTTTTGTATTTGAACTTCTCATGTAGCTAAACGTTATTTGAATAATTAATCACATTTAGAACGGTGAATTGGTAAAATGCGAAAATGGCAATATTTTCGTTGTACACTATTTTCAGCTGTTTGTGATACACATGCTTTACCTAAAATAGTTGTTAATGGCACCACATAATCGATACTTTCCCACAGAATCTAAAACTGTGACGTGTATTTGTGTGTATGATGTATTTTAAGTTTTAGAAACGTATTATGGACCTAATCTCATCTTGGTCTACACTCCAGCGTACAGTCACATAGCCTGTCGTTTCAAATAACACTATCAACTGTTTATCCTGGAGATTTAGACCGATGCAAATGTCAAAATATATAATTTATTACAGTGTTATTCTACATACCTACTTTCCATGGGTCCTTTGTGGTGACACTTAGGATACTGAAAATCAGAAGTTACCGACGTGAATCGGAGTCGCCATTTGTGTTTACAAATTGACGTTTAAATGTCACGTGATTTTCATGCGCGTTTTGATTGGCTGCGTTCATACAACTTGTCGCATGAAAATAGAGCATGTCCTATTTCGTACAATGTGTTGCGTGCAACACATTGTATACAACAAGTTGTACCGTGTGAATGCCCCTTAAGTCACTAATACAAACGGTCCAGCGGAAATCAACCGAAATATTTAAGTGTGAAACCAAACCCTGTGCTCTGGAACCTACCAGTGGGCCTTCTCATTAAAAAATGTAAACAAAGCAAACTTCTAGTTTCACTTAACATTTTCTACTATTCCGAGAGATTCAGTCGTCAATTTGTTGCATACATAAGCTCAGATTTAAACGAATATGCATGGGTCGATAATTGTTGCAAGAATTGAGGAATTAATGATTAGAGTCTATACTTATTTGGAAAAGTCAACAGAAATCGTTCCACGTGACGCCATGATTGGCGCAAAATCACGCACACTGACGACGGTATTGGTCTGTCTATCCACGTAGTATCAAGGCGAGAATGGAAACATAAAAACAAACAGAACTTGTTGATTTCAGATTTATTCTTATTACTTAACTGACTTGACTCATTTATGTATATATGTGATCCAAGCATCACGGTAAAACCTGCACCAAACATTCCGCGTACTGCTATCAGTGAACTCGCTATGTTATGACTGGACGTTACCGGTAGTGATGTCATATAAGTATACGTCAACATCAACATCGTTGTACATATTTGGTATTTTATTTCAGGTGCGTATGAACTAGTACACAACGCATTCAGTTCATGAAGTAGTTTACTGTTTCAATCTTGAATTATAATTTGAATATCTCTTCAATATGTTTTCACCCAGTAAAATAATGCACTGCTGCAAAATGGGTACATGTATTATGGTACTATTTCTAATGGATTCTAAAATGCCATAGAATTTATGAAACTCATAATAATCAGGTGTGCAATATTCATGGTGGCAAATTTATATAGATAGTTTAAATAAAACATACACTTCATTTCTTAAGTTAAAGTAAATGTATACCTGAAGGAAATTCGTCACGTTATATTTTTATTAATGCATAACTCATTTGTGGACAGCTATTTGTTTTACATTTGGATTTTATCGTTTAATTGGCGGAACATTGACAGCTTAAGACTGCATCAGGTGAGCGTTTCAAAATAGGGGCCGACCATTTGCGATTCATGGGTGGAGGCGTGTCATGGTCTGTTGGTTTGGGTGTGCGTTGGTGGTTGGGGTTGAATTGCAGGATTGTGGAGCTGTTGTGATAAAACCCGACATTCTGTTCTTTTAATCGAAATTTCCACACTATTACTGAATATAAGTCACTGTGGTAATATACTGTTACTTTTTTTGTGGTACCGAGTTCAACGTTTGTTGAAAATTGGGACATAACCTAAAAGTATCTGGTTTCAACTGGCCAAAGGGCACTTTCAGGTTTTTATAGGTCTTCTTCTATAGTGTAACAAAATCTGAAATATGTCTCCAGGACATTTTGGATGACAATCATTCAATGTCTCAGAAAAGGAAAATCGATATCTGTGTGGGAACTTTGTAGATACACATAAACAAAAACATACTAGACTGCATTATCCTGAGTCAAAGCAGATGCTCACCACGAACATGACGGATAGTGAGTTTGAATGCCGAGTTGTATCAAACACCTTAGTTCGTGCTTCTCATTGCATACAAGTTGTATACAAGTAGCTGTACCGTGTGGGTGACCCTTTAGACGCGAATTTTGTAATGAAATGTTGCTCGTTTTGAACTGATGTAGGTTCATGATCAAAATTTAGCTAATATAGCCCATGATTGCCCCCAGTATACCATGATTGCCTCCCGTATCCCATACTTGGCGCCTGTATCCCATGATTGCCTCCTGTATCCAACGATTGCTTCCAGTACCCCGTATTACCTCCTGTATCCCATGATTGCCTCCTGTATCCAACGATTGCCTCCAGTTCCGCATGATTGCCTCCAGTACCCAATGATTGCATCCAGTAGCCCTTGATTGCCTCCAGTACCCCATGATTGCCTGCAGTACCCCGTGATTACCTTCAGTATCCCATGATTACCTCCAGTACCCCATGATTGCCTCCAGTACCACATGATTGCCTCCAGTACCCCATGGTTGCCTTCAGTATACCAAGATTGCTTCCTGTATCCACGATTGCCTCCTGTATCCCATGATTGCCTCCTGTATACCATGATTGCCGCATGTATCCCATGATTGCCTCAAGTATACCATGATTGCCTCCTGTATCCCATGATTGCCTCCTGTATACCATGATTGCCTCCTGTATACCATGATTGCCGCATTTTTCCCATGATTGCCTCCAGTATACCATGATTGCCTCCTGTATCCCATGATTGCCGCTTGTATCCCATGATTGCTTGCAGTATACCATGATTGCCTCCAGTACCCCATGATTGCCTCCTGTATCCCATGATTGCCGCATGTATCCCATGATTGCTTGCAGTATACCATGATTGCCTCCAGTACCCCATGATTGCCTCGTGTATACCATGATTGCCTCCAGCATACCATGATTGCTTCCTGTATCCCATGATTGCCTCCTATATAACATAATTGCCGCATGTATCCAATGATTGCCTCCAGTATACCATGATTGCCTCCAGTACCCCATGTTGCCTCCTGTATCCTAAGATTGCCTCCAGCATACCATGATTGCCTCCTGTATCCCATGATTGCCTCCAGTACCCCATGATTGCCTCCTGTATCCCATAATTGCCCCCTGTATACCATGATTGCCGCATGTATCCCATGATTGCTTGCAGTATACCATGATTGCCTCCAGTACCCCATGATTGCCTCCTGTATCCTATGATTTCCTCCAGCATACCATGATTGCCTCCTGTATCCTACGATTACCTCCTGTATCCCATGATTGCCTCCTGTATCCTATGATTGCCTCCTGTATCCCATGATTGTCTCCTATATCCCATGATTGCCTCCAGTATACCAAGATTGCCTCCAGTACGCCATGATTGCCTCCTATATCCCATGATTGCCTCCAGTATACCAAGATTGCCTACAGTACTCAATGATTGCCTCCAATACCCCATGATTGCCTCCTGTATCCTATGATTGCCTCCTGTATCCCATAATTGCCTCCTGTATCCTACGATTGCCTCCTGTATCCCATTATTGCCTCCTATATCCCATGATTGCCTCCAGTATACCATGATTGCATCCAGTACCCCATGATTGCCTCCAGTATACCATGATTGTCTCCTGTATCCTATGATTACCACCTGTATCCCATGCTCCCTCTCAGTGTCCCATGCTTCCTCTCAGTGTCCCATGCTTCCTCTCAGTGTCCCATGCTTCCTCTCAGTGTCCCATGCTTCCTCTCAGTGTCCAATGCTTCGTCGCAGTGTCCCATGCTTCCTCTCAGTGTCCCATGCTTCCTCTCAGTGTCCCATGCTTCCTCTCAGTGTCCCATGCTTCCTATCAGTGTCCCATGCTTCCTCTCAGTGTTACATGCTTCCTCTCAGTGTCCCATGCTTCCTCTCATGTCCCATGCTTCCTCTCAGTGTCCCATGCTTGCTCTCATGTTCCATGCTTCCTCTCAGTGTCCCATGCTTGCTCTCATGTCCCATGCTTCCTCTCAGTGTCCCATGCTTGCTTTCAGTGTCCCATGCTTCCTCTCAGTGTCCCATGCTTCCTCTCAGTGTCTTATGCTTCCTCTCAGTGTCCCATGCTTCCTCTCAGTGTCCCATGCTTCCTCTCATGTCCCATGCTTCCTCTCAGTGTCCCATGCTTCCTCTGAGTGTCCCATGCTTCCTCTCGGTGTCCAATGCTTCCTCTCAATGTCCCATGCTTCCTCTCAGTGTTCCATGCTTCCTCTCGGTGTCCCACGCTTCCTCTCAGTGTCCCATGCTTCCTCTCAGTGTCCTATGCTTCCTCTCAGTGTCCCATGCTTCCTCTCAGTGTCCCATGCTTCCTCTCAGTGTCCCATGCTTCCTCTCAATGTCCCATGCTTCCTCTCAGTGTCCCATGCTTCCTCTCGGTGTCCCATGCTTCCTCTCAGTGTCCCATCCTTCCTCTCAGTGTCCCATGCTTCCTCTCGGTGTCCCATGCTTCCTCTCAGTGTCCCATGCTTCCTCTCAGTGTCCCATGCTTCCTCTCAGTGTCCCATGCTTCCTCTCAGTGTCCCATGCTTGCTCTCATGTCCCATGCTTCCTCTCAGTGTCCCATGCTTGCTCTCATGTCCCATGCTTCCTCTCAGTGTCCAATGCTTGCTCTCATGTCCCATGCTTCCTCTCAGTGTCCCATGCTTGCTCTCAGTGTCCCATGCTTCCTCTCAGTGTCCCATGCTTGCTCTCATGTCCCATGCTTCCGCTCAGTGTCCAATGCTCGCTCTCATGTCCCATGCTTCCTCTCAGTGTCCCATGCTTCCTCTCAGTGTCTCATGCTTCCTATCAGTGTCCCATGCTTCCTCTCAGTGTCCCATGCTTGCTCTCATGTCCCATGCTTCCTCTCAGTGTCCCATGCTTGCTCTCATGTCCCATGCTTCCTCTCAGTGTCCCATGCTTGCTGTCATGTCCCATGCTTCCTCTCAGTGTCTCATGCTTCCTCTCAGTGTCCCATGCTTCCTCTCAGTGTCCCATGCTTGCTCTCATGTCCCATGCTTCCTCTCAGTGTCCCATGCTTCCTCTCAGTGTCCCATGCTTCCTCTCAGTGTCCCATGCTTCCTCTCAGTGTCCCATGCTTCCTCTCAGTGTCCCATGCTTCCTATCAGTGTCCCATGCTTCCTCTCAGTGTTACATGCTTCCTCTCAGTGTCCCATGCTTCCTATCAGTGCCCCATGCTTCCTCTCAGTGTCCCATGCTTCCTCTCAGTGTCCAATGCTTCCTCTCAGTGTCCCATGCTTCCTCTCAGTGTCCAATGCTTCCTCTCAGTGTCCCATGCTTCCTCTCAGTGTCCCATGCTTGCTCTCATGTCCCATGCTTCCTCTCAGTGTCCCATGCTTGCTGTCATGTCCCATGCTTCCTCTCAGTGTCTCATGCTTCCTCTCAGTGTCCCATGCTTCCTCTCAGTGCCCCATGCTTGCTCTCATGTCCCATGCTTCCTCTCAGTGTCCCATGCTTCCTCTCAGTGTCCCATGCTTCCTCTCAGTGTCCCATGCTTCCTCTCAGTGTCCCATGCTTCCTCTCAGTGTCCCATGCTTCCTATCAGTGTCCCATGCTTCCTCTCAGTGTTACATGCTTCCTCTCAGTGTCCCATGCTTCCTATCAGTGCCCCATGCTTCCTCTCAGTGTCCCATGCTTCCTCTCAGTGTCCAATGCTTCCTCTCAGTGTCCCATGCTTCCTCTCAGTGTCCCATGCTTCCTCTCAGTGTCCCATGCTTCCTCTCAGTGTCCCATGCTTCCTCTCAGTGTCTCATGCTTCCTCTCAGTGTCCCATGCTTCCTCTCAGTGTCCAATGCTTGCTCTCATGTCCCATGCTTCCTCCCAGTGTCCCATGCTTGCTCTCATGTCCCATGCTTCCTCTCAGTGTCCCATGCTTCCTCTCAGTGTCACATGCTTCCTCTCAGTGTCACATGCTTCCTCTCAGTGTCACATGCTTCCTCTCAGTGTCCAATGCTTCCTCTTAGTGTCACATGCTTCCTCTCAGTGTCCCATGCTTCCTCTCATGTCCCATGGTTCCTCTCAGTGTCCCATGCTTGCTCTCATGTCCCATGCTTCCTCTCAGTGTCCCATGCTTGCTCTCATGTCCCATGCTTCCTCTCATGTCCCATGCTTCCTCTCAGTGTCCCATGCTTCCTCTCAGTGCCCCATGATTGCTCTCATGTCCCATGCTTCCTCTCAGTGTCCCATGCTTCCTCTCAGCGTCCCATGCTTCCTCTCAGTGTCCCATGCTTCCTCTCAGTGTCCCATGCTTGCTCTCAGTGTCCCATGCTTGCTCTCAGTGTCCCATGCTTCCTCTCAGTGTCCCATGCTTCCTCTCAGTGTCCCATGCTTCCTCTCAGTGTCCCATGCTTCCTCTCAGTGTCCCATGCTTGCTCTCAGTGTCCCATGCTTCCTCTCAGTGTCCCATGCTTGCTCTCAGTGTCCCATGCTTCCTCTCAGTGTCCTATGCTTCCTCTCAGTGTCCCATGCTTGCTCTCAGTGTCCCATGCTTCCTCTCAGTGTCCCATGCTTGCTCTCAGTGTCCCATGCTTGCTCTCAGTGTCCCATGCTTCCTCTCAGTGTCCCATGCTTGCTCTCATGTCAAATGCTTCCTCTCAGTGTCCCATGCTTCCTCTCAGTGTCCCATGCTTCCTCTCAGTGTCCCATGCTTCCTCTCAGTGTCCAATGCTTGCTCTCATGTCCTATGCTTCCTCTCAGTGTCCCATGCTTGCTCTCAGTGTCCCATGCTTCCTCTCAGTGTCCCATGCTTCCTCTCAGTGTCCCATGCTTCCTCTCAGTGTCCCATGCTTCCTCTCAGTGTCCTATGCTTCCTCTCAGTGTCACATGCTTCCTCTCAGTGTCCCATGCTTCCTCTCAGTGTCCCATGCTTGCTCTCAGTGTCCCATGCTTCCTCTCAGTGTCCCATGCTTCCTCTCAGTGTCCCATGCTTGCTCTAGTGTCAAATGCTTGTATGAACTTGCTAGAATGAGAAACTGATAACATAAGTGTTAGACCTGATTACAGCCAATAACCATCTTCAATTGAGCAAAGGGTTTGCCACAGATTTCCATCCTTGTCATTGCGCATGTATTAGAGACTGTGCGAGCAGCTTCAGGCAGTTACAGGGCGTATATAATGCTCTAGAATCACTATGGGGGGAAACTGTCACTCCACAGAACAGGGTCGGTGTCTAACGGTCGTAGGAGGTCTGTCGTCAGCAGTGACCTGTGTTGGGACGAATGTAGGTTCTATCGGCGGCTATATACGTTTTATCACTCAGTTTTTCTGCTTGTACCATACACCAAGTATATCGTAACGATAAGCAGTGTCGGCTTTATCGGTGAAACCACGGGACCAAGCTACCTTTCTGTGATCACCTCTAAGTACCATCCATGCACACACACACGTGTACCCCATGTTGGAACTACGGATCAAGGGAGACAACTGGTGCTGACCAAAATGATGTGATGGATAAGTTGAGGATAGGTCACATATTTGGCATTGCGCCTTCGTTCGTTTATTGCACCGTTCATTTATTGGACTATTCATGCATCTTGTACTTGTACCTGCTGACATCTTAAAATATAGCATTAGCTGTTCCAAACAGGCGAGTGTGCCATGAACACCCAGGGAGAGACATACATAATGGTTAAACTTTCTAGCGGGACATGGCCTAGTGGAGGAAACCTCCCGTGATTGTTGCATGTTGCTTCTAACATCTCACTTGTGTGATATGTACAGACCTGCTCTAACGGTGCATGTTTGTGTAAATATAACAATGACGCACCACCTTAACCCTGCAAGGAAAGTATTGTGTTTAAGCTGAAACACGTCACGAATGCAACACCCAAACGGAGCTTAATTTTGGCAAAATATTTTGTTCAGTGTTTGAAGAATAAGAAAAGAGTCGTTGATTATGTTTGGACAGTGCCGCCAAGCTGGTGTAGTACTGACTGTGGCGTGAGTCGGGACTCATTAACTGATGAGAATTCCATTTATGACTTATTCAGAAAGAGTGAGTGAGCAAGATTTTACGCCGCTTTTAGCAATAATAAACTGCGGCATGGTATCTCAGTGTGCCACTCGGCATCAGTACGGATTGGTACAAGCAACCACACACATACACGTGCATGCACGTCGCTTTATAAGTGCAATAATCTTGGACGCGACGTTAAACCCCATTTCACCTCACCTCACCTCACCTCACCTCACCTCACCTCACCACCACACTCTCTTGGTTTCTCTTTTGTATTATATTTTTACTTAACATGAGATCCGAACGATTAAGAATTCCTTTGAACTTTGTCAGCTATCCAGTTCCTGATTCCAAAGATAGGAAGGTCAACTACAAATATAACATATTAGCTTATATCAGTATGTAACAATGTGCAACGAGCGGCTTAAAATATATTTTTTTCAATGCTGCATTATAGGAACCTTTCAAAACACACTCACATAACACTTACATGCACACACAAGTCTCACCCACACATTGCCTCGCGTTTGCCTTGCCGCTCCGTTGGCCACAAACAGGTAGACTGGGACAATACGTATGAGGTATTCGAACCGAATATCAACTTGTCTGTTATCGCATGCAAGAGGTTAATTAGGCTATTATAATTAGGTGTGCACTCGTGCACGGGACTCGGGACTATAGTTGCTATGGAAGATTGACAATGTTCAGATTAAAGACGTGGCCTCAATTCAAGACCCAAGGGCAGGACACATCATCGATCGACGTGGACACATATGATTCGTATAACGTACTCCAGTCATTAGTATTCAGGCCCCGGTATCTACGCTTCTAATTAGGGACTAGTGCCATAATTAAAGTTGGCTGGAGTAAATCCCGAGAGAAGGTGGACACACACTAGGTCTTTCATAGCAGTGTCAGACGTTCTCAAGTTATTACGAGAATTCCCAGTGATTGCGTGACTGAAACAATAGAACTATGTTGCGGTGAGTGTTCGAGCCTGTCTGTGTCACGTGTTGCAATGAGTGTGTGAGTCTGTCTGTGTCACGTGTTGCAGTCAGTGTGTGAGTCTGTCTGTGTCACGTGTTGCAATGAGTGTGTGAGTCTGTCTGTGTCACGTGTTGCAGTGAGTGTGTGAGTCTGTCTGTGTCACGTGTTGCAGTGAGTGTGTGAGCCTGTCTTAAAATATGGCATTAGCTGTTCCAGACAGGCAAGTGTGCCATGAACACCCAGGGAGAAACATACATAATGGTTAAACTTTCTAGCGGGACATGGCCCTTGTGGAGTTAACCTTCCATTATTGTTGCATGTTGCTTCTAACATCTCACTTGTGTGACCTTCGGTGACTCCAACCCGCTATGCGCATAGGAAATGTAAGTACACGTGTTAGAAGGCAAGTGTTTTAGGAGAGAATCGTGTTGCAGTTTGCGATGGACTACGATCCATGTACGTTGTGGCAGGGTTGTTGGTGCGGTACGTTCCGTATCGGGTATTTATCAGGAAAACACCACTGGACAGTCCGTAGGTCTGTGTGGCAACAGCCCCAAATCGAAATCGTTGATAAGAGCAGCGCAGAGATACGGTAACCGCACCTAGGACTCGGGGTAGCATGTGGAAAGAGGCGACTCAGTTTGGACCCCGTGACGATCCCGGGTCAGAGTTGGTCCCGTGTTTGCTGGTTGTTAGTGGCAACTGATGGAATGGCTGGTCGGGTTCGGCGCGTTGCTCACCGCAGTGTCTGGTTCAGATTCGATTGTTTTCAGGCTGTCGTTATTTATCAGGAATACTGGAGTGCGGCGTTAAACAACAAGCTCACGCAACAAATAGTAGGTTTAAAGATCAACGTGTTACCGTCTCTATTGTGTCATCATGTTACTCCCACTACAGCCTCTACAGTGTCGATATGTGATCACATTACTCCGACTGCCACTTCAGTGGTGTTGACTGCATCACATTTGTTAACATATAATTCATGAAAACGTCACTACAAATTACTGGCATTTACTATCGGGTCTAAAGCTGAGGGATGTTGTGTTAGCGCATTGTGTTATGCTACAAATTCACCCAGCAGGCTTTTAATGTCTATTCAACAAACACCTGACACTGGCCATGATGAACACAACAGTGGTGTACATCCATCAGAAGACCGCTCTAATGATTTGTTTTCCAAAGTAGTCAACATCTTGATCCTTGCCTTTGGCGTCGTCGCGCAACAACACACCACTACCAACAGCTCGAATTTCTGCTGCCAATTTGAAGATTCTTCTGGAAATCTGATTATGTCGGAACTTGAAAACAGGTTTCGAGTTCCAAATGCCCAATGCCATTTTCTGTTCCAAATAATTGTTACCTATCAACAAATTAGTTACAGGTCCAGCATTTTAAAAAGGTTTATATCAAATGCATAAACTCGCCATTCCAAGAACCCCACTTGAAGCTTGACTGACAACATGGCCATCCAAGGACACTGTTGAATACGGTCTCACTTTGTAAGTTACTACCGTCAAATGTTGGAGTATTTCAGGTGAGGACTCGAAACACTCAAACTGGAGTAGGCTGTAGTGACGCTGTAGGGGCCATCCTTCAGTGTACATTAATGACTACCATCAGTGTTGGTGGGGTATCTCGCAGGGCACATCTAAAATACACACATTAACTCAGAATATAGTCCGCTTGCTATGGTCTCAAATGACATCATTTCTAATTGACTTGACAAGATATCAGAAATGTTTTAACTTTTGGCATGTACTTCATGAATGAATGCAATGACATTTTACACAATAATACAGTTCTCTCATTCGAACTTTGCTCTTTGGTTTTATGATAAGACGATAAGAAAGGTTGCATATTTGGCTTCCCCATTTTGATCTTTTTATAGCACATGGTTGTTATAATTACATCGCAGACAATAAATGAAATCAATATCACTGACCTTAACTCCATGGATATATAACGGATATAGACTAATTTCTAATAGCGGACAAGAAACCATGATGTTATAGGAAGACTAGCCTTGCTCCAAATCAGTACTGAATGATATGTATGCCCATGTATGTCCATGTATGTCCTTGTTTGTCCATGTATGTCCTTGTATGTCCATGTATGTCCATGTATGTCCATGTATGTCCATGTATGTCCATGTATGTCCTTGTATGTCCATGTATGTCCTTGTATGTCCTTGTATGCCCTTGTATGTCCATGTATATCCATGTATGTCCATGTATGTCCTTGTATGTCCTTGTATGTCCATGTATGTCCTTGTATGTCCATGTATGTCCATGTATGTCCATGTATGTCCTTGTATGTCCATGTATGTCCATGTATGTCCTTGTATGTCCATGTATGTCCTTGTATGTCCTTGTATGTCCATGTATGTCCTTGTTTGTCCATGTATGTCCTTGCATGTCCTTGTATGTCCATGTATGTCCTTGTATGTCGATGTATGTCGATGTATGTCCTTGTATGTCCTTGTATGTCCTTGTATGTCCATGTATGTCCTTGTATGTCCATGTATGTCCATGTATGTCCTTGTATGTCCATGTATGTCCATGTATGTCCTTGTATGTCCATGTATGTCCATGTATGCCCTTGTATGTCCATGTATGTCCTTGTATGTCCATGCATGTCCATGCATGTCCATATATGTCCTTATATGTCCATGTATGTCCATGTATGTCCATGTATGTCCTTGTATGTCCATGTATGTCCTTGTATGTCCTTGTATGCCCTTGTATGTCCTTGTATGTCCTTGTATGTCCATGTATGTCCATGTATGTCCTTGTATGTCCATGTATGTACTTGTATGTCCTTGTATGTCCTTGTATGCCCTTGTATGTCCTTGTATGTCCTTGTATGTCATGTATGTCCATGTATGTCCTTGTATGTCCTTGTATGTCCATGTATGTCCATGTATGCCCTTGTATGTCCATGTATGTCCATGTATGCCCTTGTATGTCCATGTATGTCCTTATATGTCCATGTATGTCCATGTATGTCCTTGTATGTCCTTGTATGTCCTTGTATGCCCTTGTATGTCCATGTATGTCCTTGTATGTCCATGTATGTCCATGTATGCCCTTGTATGTCCATATATGTCCTTATATGTCCATGTATGTCCATGTATGTCCATGTATGTCCTTGTATGTCCATGTATGTCCTTGTATGTCCTTGTATGTCCTTGTATGTCCATGTATGTCCTTGTATGTCCATGTATGTCCTTGTATGTCCATGTATGTCCTTGTATGTCCATGTATGTCCTTGTATGTCCTTGTATGTCCAAGTATGCCCTTGTATGTCCATGTATATCCATGTGTGTCCATGTATGTCCTTGTATGTCCATGGACCGCCTCCGTGGTCTAATGGTAGAGCGTCCGCCCGGAGAGCGGAAGGTCCGTGGTTCGATCCCCAGCCGCGTCCTACCAAAATACGTTAAAGATGGTACTTGTTGTTACCCTGTCTTGCGCTCGGTATTAAGGGGCTAAAGGTCGGCTCGGAGTCAGTATAATGTGTCTGAGTGGGGTATTCATGTTAAACTGCGACATGTAATCGCAGTGTGCTAGCACTATAAATCGGCATCAGTCCGGACTAGTACAAGCAGCCACGCACACATATACACGTGCATGCACGTCGCTATATAAGTGCAATACTCTTGGACGCGACGTTAAACCCCATTTCACCACATGTATGTGCATGTATATCCATGTTTGCTCATGTTTGTCCATGTATGTCCTTGTATGCCCTTGTATGTCCATGTATGTCCATGCGTATCCATGTATGTCCATACATGTCCATATATGTCCTCGTATGTCCATGTACAATGTATATCCATGTATGTCCATGTATATCCATTTATATCGATGTATGTCCATGTACTACTCTTGTAATAGGCACGTCTAGATAAGGACGCCATTCTTTTTATAGTGATGACTTCAACTTGGTTCTTGGTCCGTTTACAACTACCCAGCACTGACTCTTTCCTCATTTACAACCAACCACCATTAACTCTTTCACCATTCACAATCAACCAGCACTGACTCTTTCCTCATTCACAATCAACCACCATTAACTCTTTCACCATTCACAATCAACAAGCGCTGACTCTTTCACTATTCACAACCAACCACCATTAACTCTTTCACCATTCACAACCAGCCAGCACTGACTCTAGTACCATTTACAATCAATAACCATTAACTCTTTGACCATTCACAATCAACCAGCACTGACACTGTCACCATTCACAACCAACCACCATTGACACTTTTACCATTCACAACCAGCCAGCACTGACTCTACTACCATTTACAACCAAAAACCATTAACTCTTTGACCATTCACAGTCAAGCAGCATTGACATTTTTACCATTTACAACCACAATACACAATAGATGCTTCTACCGTTCACAGTCACCACCGTTCACAACCAACCACCACTGACTTTCATCATATACAAGCAGCCAGCACAGATTCTTTCACCACTTACAACGAACCATCACTGACTCTTCCCCCGTTCACAACCAGCGAACATTGAACTGTTCACCATTTACATAAATTACAACTTACCACCATTGGCGCTGTCACCATTCACAATCACCAACAAATCAGTTTCGACGCGTAGGTTTGTCAACATTTACTCTCACCAGCACTGACTCGCCCACCATGCACAGGTTACAAGACTATCATTGCCATGACGCGGCCTTCACTCTGTCATTCATCACAACCCACCCAAGTCTCCTGATGTGACTGGAAGCTGATTTACGTATGTGCAATGAACATCTCCATCTGATGATGTTATCTTCCAGAAGTATGACCAAGAAGCAAAACGCTCCGACGTGATCAACAATATCAACATTCTGTTATTTGGTGTTATTTTCTGTTACTGTCCCTCCCATGGTTCCCATGTGCGGATGGTTTGAAACTGGTGGAGCCTTACCATTATTTGAACTAAGGTAATGTAAATGACCCCAATGGATGTCTTGTTACACCAGTGATACCTTTCTCGGTTGCTATAACTACTTTCTCCTATGAAACTAACTATAACTACTTTCTCCTAAGAAACCAGCTCTAACTACTTTTCTCCTATGAAACCAGCTCTAACTACTTTGTCCTATGAAACCAGCTATAGCTACTTCCTCCTATGAAACCGGCTATAACTACTTTGTCCTATGAAACCAGCTATAACTACTTTCTCCTGTGAAAACAGCTTTAACTTCTTTCTCCTGCGAAAACAGCTATAACTTCTTTCTCCTGTGAAAACAGCTATAACTACTTTGTCCTATGAAACCAGCTCTAACTACTTTGTTCAATGAAACCAGCTATAACTACTTTGTCCTATGAAACAAGCTACAACTACTTTGTCCAATGAAACCAGCTACAACTACTTTGTCCAATGAAACTAGCTATAACTACTTTGTCCTATAAAGCCAGCTATAACTATTTTTGTCCAATGAAACCAGCTATAACTACTTCTTTATGAAACTAGCTCCAACTACTTTTGTCCTATGAAACCAGCTCTAACTACTTTGTCCAATGAAACTAGCTATAACTACTTTGTCCTATAAAGCCAGCTATAACTATTTTTGTCCAATGAAACCAGCTATAACTACTTCTTTATGAAACCAGCTCCAACTACTTTTGTCCTATGAAACCAGTTCTAACTACTTTTGTCCTATGAAACCAGCTCTAACTCCTTTTGTCCTATGAAACCAGCTATAACTACTTTCTCATATGAAACCAGCTATAACTTCTTTCTCCTGTAAAAACAGCTAAAACTACTTTTCTCCAATGAAACCAGCTATAAATACTTTCTCCAATGAAACCAGCTATAACTACTTTGTCCTATAAAACCGGCTATAACTACTTTGTCCTATGAAACCAGCTATAGCTACTTCCTCCTATGAAACCAGCTATAACTACTTTGTCCTATGAAACCAGCTCTAACTAATTTTCTCCAATGAAACCAGCTATAAATACTTTCTCCAATGAAACCAGCTATAACTACTTTGTCCTATAAAACCGGCTATAACTACTTTGTCCTATGAAACCAGCTCTAAGTCCTTCCTCCTATGAAACTAGATTTAGTGAAATATCATTTGTGAGTCACATAACATAAATTTCCTTGCCGTCTTAATTTCCTCACATAATTGCTTTCTTCACCTGCACTCAAGTTAAAGCCATGATCCATAATTAGCTGTCTTAAGCTTCGGAAAGTCTTGCCATCAAACCAGTTATTAATTCCAGGGGCCAACATTTAACTCATGTAGCCAGACATGACATGATAACTGGTTAACTCACAGTTGATGTTCATACTTTACCGTCAGCCCGTCCTCACGTTTCTCCTAAACTGTCTTCATGTAACACGCTTCCCCGCTAATAGCCTGAAACAGCTCCCAGATTGGGTTAAGTGAGTAAGTTGTCTCCAAGCATCCTGCCCCCGGCACTCATTCTTTCTGCAGACACGTGGATGAGAAAAGTGGCCACACATGCAAACAACGAGGCCGTCTGCCTCCTCGGGGTGTGTGACGCATGCATCTGTGTACCACCACAACTGTGTCTCCTCAGGTTGTGTGACGCATGCATCTGTGTACCACCACAACTGTGTCTCCTTAGGGTGTGTGACGCATGTATCTGTTGACAACCACAACTGTGTCTCCTCAGGGTGTGTGACGCATACATCTGAGTACAACCACAACTGTGTTTCCTCAGGGTGTGTGACGCATGCATCTGTGTACAACCACAACTGTGTTTCCTCAGGGTGTGTGACGCATGCATCTGTGTACAACCACAACTGTGTCTCCTCAGGATGTGTGTAGCATGCATCTGTCGACAACCACAACCGTGTCTCCTCAGGGTGCGTGTGGCATGCATCTGTCGACAAACACAACTGTGTCTCCTCAGGGTGTGTGTCGCATGCATCTGTCGACAAACACAACTCTGTCTCCTCAGGGTGTGTGACGCATGCATCTGTCGACAACCACAACTGTGTCTCCTCAGGGTGTGTGTCGCATGCATCTGTCGACAACCACAACTGTGTCTCCTCAGGGTGTGTGACGCATACATCTGTGTACCACCACAACTGTGTCACCTCAGGGTGTGTGACGCATGCATCTGTCGACAACCACAACTGTGTCTCATCAAGGTGTGTGACGCATACATCTGTGTACCACCACAACTGTGTCTCATCAAGGTGTGTGACGCATGCATCTGTGTACCACCACAACTGTGTCTCCTCAGGATGCGTGTGGCATGCATCTGTCGACAAACACAACTGTGTCTCCTCAGGGTGTGTGTCGCATGCATCTGTCGACAACCACAACTGTGTCTCCTCAGGGTGTGTGTCGCATGCATCTGTCGACAACCACAACTGTGTCTCCTCAGGGTGTGTGACGCATGCATCTGTCGACAACCACAACTGTGTCTCCTCAGGGTGTGTGTCGCATGCATCTGTCGACAACCACAACTGTGTCTCCTCAGGGTGTGTGACGCATGCATCTGTCGACAAACACAACTGTGTCTCCTCAGGGTGTGTGTTGCATGCATCTGTCAACAACCACAACTGTGTCTCCTCAGGGTGTGTGTCGCATGCATCTGTGGACCACCACAACTGTGTCTCCTCAGGGTGTGTGTCGCATGCATCTGTCAACAACCACAACTGTGTCTCCTCAGGGTGTATGTCGCATGCATCTGTAAACAACCACAACTGTGTCTCCTCAGGATGTGTGTCTCATGCATCTGTCAACAACCACAACTGTGTCTCCTCAGGGTGTGTGTCGCATGCATCTGTCAACAACCACAACTGTGTCTCCTCAGGGTGTATGTCGCATGCATCTGTCAACAACCACAACTGTGTCTCCTCAGGGTGTGTGTCGCATGCATCTGAGGACCACCACAACTGTGTCTCCTCAGGATGTGTGTCTCATGCATCTGTCAACAACCACAACTGTGTCTCCTCAGGGTGTGTGTCGCATGCATCTGTCAACAACCACAACTGTGTCTCCTCAGGATGTGTGTCTCATGCATCTGTCAACAACCACAACTGTGTCTCCTCAGGATGTATGTCGCATGCATCTGTGGACAACCACAGCTGTGTCTCCTCAGGATGTGTGTCGCATGCATCTGTCAACAACCACAACTGTGTCTCCTCAGGATGTGTGTCGCATGCATCTGTCAACAACCACAACTGTGTCTCCTCAGGGTGTATGTCGCATGCATCTGTCAACAACCACAACTGTGTCTCCTCAGGATGTGTGTCTCATGCATCTGTCAACAACCACAACTGTGTCTCCTCAGGGTGTGTGTCGCATGCATCTGTGGACCACCACAACTGTGTCTCCTCAGGGTGTGTGTCGCATGCATCTGAGGACAACCACAACTGTGCCTCCTCAGGATGTGTGTCGCATGCATCTGTCAACAACCACAACTGTGTGTCCTCAGGATGTGTGCCGCATGCATCTGTCGACAAACACAACTGTGTCTCCTTAGGATGTGTAACTCATGCATCTGTGAATCACCACAACTGTGTCTCCTCAGGATGTGTGTCTTATGCATCTGTGGACCACCACAACTGTGACTCCACAGGATATGTGTCTTATGCATCTGTGGACCACCACAACTGTGACTCCACAGGATATGTGTCTCATGCATCTGTGAACCACCACAACTGTGTCTCAACAAGGTATGTGTCTCATACATCTGTGGACCACCACAACTGTGTCTCCTCAGGATGTGTGTCTCATGCATCTGTGAACCACCACAACTGTGTCTCCTCAGGATGTGTGTCTCATGCATCTGTGAACCACCACAACTGTGTCTCCTCAGGATGTGTGTCTCATGCATCTGTGGACCACCACGACTGTGTCTCCTCAGGATGTGTGTCTCATGCATCTGTGGACCACCACAACTGTGTCTCCTCAGGATGTGTGTCGTATGCATCTGTGAACCACCACAACTGTGTCTCCACAGGGTATGTGTCTCATGCATCTGTGAACCACCACAACTGTGTCTCCTCAGGATGTGTGTCTCATGCATCTGTGGACCACCACAACTGTGTCTCCTCAGGATGTGTGTCTCATGCATCTGTGAACCACCACAACTGTGTCTCCACAGGGTATGTGTCTTATGCATCTGTGGACCACCACAACTGTGTCTTCACAGGGTGCGTGTACCCCGTGTGTGCGGACTGCCACATCTGTGTCTCCTCAGGATGTATGTAGTCTCTGAAACCGTAAACACATTCTACAAAAAGGTCTATGCTGGGTTGTCTGAGAACCGTTACCATAATTACCTCATTGGGGTGTATACCACTTGATTTGAAATTAATAGCCTGGTCAAGTGTATACAATGTTCAGTAGGGACAACAAAGGAGAGACCTAAAACTTGTAGGTTTTGATGAACACAAAATTGTTGTGAACAAAAAAGCACTGGATGAGATCACTAGAATGCAGAATAAAAGACTGTTCCTCTGGACACACCCTGTAGAGAACAGTCATGGTGATGGACTCAAGGTGGCTCACTTGAATGTTCGATCACTCAGTGCTCATTTTGAAGATGTGAAGAATGAAAAGTTTGTCGGTGTGGTTCATGTTTTTGTGTCTCAAAGAAACTCACATCAATGATTTCACTGAAAGTGACCTCCAAGGATATCAAGTCTATACAGATGTCACTACACATGGTATTGCTGTGTCTGTGTTTCAAGAACCATTTCCTTTCTTGTTGGCAAGTTCTGCATTGCTTGTGTGTATGTTCCTCAAAAAGTGTCATGGACACGGTTGTCACATTCATTTACTCATTTCATGCAGAAACTTCAGGATCTCTCCGAGCAGCATGAATGTGAACATGTCCTAGTTCCTGGGGATTTCAACTGTGATATGAGTGAAAAACTGAAATTTGATGATTTCTTTAATGTGCAGAAAATGACTCAACTCATTAATTCACCAACTCACTGTCTTGGAGCTACCCTGGACTTCTTTGTTTACTGATCATATGGCTTTCCAGATGCCAGTCTACTACTCAGAACATCAAATGACCTAATGATCACCCCTGCTCTCAATGATCTCTTAGTAACATAAGAACTCCCTTACTTCCATGATTATTGTTTAAGTAATAACACAACTGATCACAAATACAGTTACTATTCTATCATAAACTGCAGCCAATAAACACCAGTAATAACTTGCTTTCATTTAGGCCATTTACTAAAAAGGTCAAGTGAACATTGTTCACAGGGGCTAATTACTTGAACACAACCGGACATGTCATATTGGCGCGGGATATGAATATTTGATGCTTGTTTAAAAATTGACTTTCACTTTGTGTGAATTCATTGAGTATGAAGCTTCAAATTGTAAGGGCCGAACTGTAGAAACGTCGGAGCTTGCAATAGTTTACCTCAAGGAAGTAGGCCTTGGTATATGTGCAATTTTACTAAGTACGTGTGACTTTATGTTTACACTCACTGCCATACAAAAACAAGCTGAATCACGGAAAAAAATAAGTTCCTCAAAAAGAGAGGTGACGAGAGCGTGTGTATGCACAACTTGTTTTTCAATACATCTGAAACAACACATGAATTTAAATAATATCACCATTACATGAGAAAGGTCTGTTAAGAACTACCGCTGTAAGTCAGTCACCATCACAGCGCGTCGTAATACATTTACATCAAGTACAAGACTTCAAAATGGCCGACAAGGTATATGTGACAGGGGAGATTTCTTAAGTTGTTAATGACCCTGTGGCGGTTACATGTTTTAGTCATCATTGATCAATTGGCTGATCATTGAAAGGTGATTAAAGATGTGTCAAGTAGACACTTCGGTAAATTCAAATATTTTTGAAAACTGTCAGTGTCAGGCGAGACACGCGTCGAATCGATACTGCGATAGTTTGGAAGTGCATTTTCGTTTTGTTCACTAGGATGGGTCGTAGCGAGAATACTCGTGAACGATCATGCAGTCACACTCTCTGACGTTTCGCAATGTATACTGAAACGCTCAGGTCAAGATTAGAGGTTCTTAATGATCAGAAACAACGTTTCTGTATGTATTCTTGATAGGAAATTCCCAGGGGTCCCCCCCCAGGAATTAAGATGTAGTCCGTCAGTATTTACGTCATTTCAAGAACACGGTCTCGTGAAAAACATACGGTGTTAGTACTGAAGATCACTGTGTGACGGTGTTAGTACTGTAGAGCCATGTGTGACGGTGTTAGTACTGTAGAGCCCTGTGTGACGGTGTTAGTACTGTAGAGCCCTGTGTGACGGTGTTAGTACTGTAGATCCCTGTGTGACGGTGTTATTACTGTAGATCCCTGTGTGACGGTGTTAGTACTGTAGATCCCTGTGTGATGGTGTTAGTAGTACTTAATACTGTAGAGCCCTGTGTGACGGTGTTAGTACTGTAGAGCCCTGTGTGACGGTGTTAGTACTGTAGAGCCCTGTGTGGCGGTGTTAGTGCTGTAGAGCCCTGTGTGACGGTGTTAGTACTGTAGATGCCTGTGCGACGGTGTTAGTACGGTAGATCCCTCTGTGATGGTGTTAGTAGTACTTAGTGCTGTAGATCCCTGTGTGACGGTGTTAGTACTGTAGATGCCTGTGCGACGGTGTTAGTACTGTAGATCCCTGTGGGATGGTGTTAGTACTGTAGAGCCCTGTGTGACGGTGTTAGTACTGTAGAGCCATGTGTGATTGTGTTAATATAACTTAATACTGTAGAGCTCTGTGTGACTGTGTTAGTACTGTAGATCCCTGTGGGACGGTGTTAGTACTGCAGAGCCCTGTGTGACGGTGTTAGTACTGTAGAGCCCTGTGTGATGGTGTTAGTAGTACTTAGTACTGTAGAGCTCTGTGTGACGGTGTTAGTACTGTAGATCCCTGTGTGACGGTGTTAGTACTGTAGATCCCTGTGGGACGGTGTTAGTACTGTAGATCCCTGTGTGACGGTGTTAGTACTGTAGAGCCCTGTGTGATGGTGTTAGTACTGTAGATCCCTGTGTGACGGTGTTAGTACTGTAGAGCCCTGTGTGATGGTGTTAGTAGTACTTAGTACTGTAGAGCCCTGTGTGACGGTGTTAGTAGTACTTAGTACTGTAGATCCCTGTGTGACGGTGTTAGTACTGTAGAGCCCTGTGTGATGGTGTTAGTAGTACTTAGTACTGTAGAGCCCTGTGTGACGGTGTTAGTAGTACTTAGTACTGTAGAGCCCTGTGTGACGGTGTTAGTAGTGTAGATCCCTGTGTGATGTTTTTAGGTTTACCCTCGTTAGCAGCATCCCGTCACAAACGATGCCGATAGGAGATGGATGTGTGTTGCCACTGTCAGCTACTCCGATAAATAACGGTGACAAACGTCTCATTTACCCTGCACTAGTGGAAGAAAGTGTTGCCGTCAGCTGACAGTGTGGAGGAGAAATGTCTCCTCTTGTGCGTCTTAGCCTGGGGATGGCAGTGTTGCTGTTAACAAGCAGTGGTATCCCTGGTGCCAGCGGCGTCTTTGGAAACACTACACAAAAGATGTTCTTTTCTTTTTCCGGATTCTACATAATACCATCCTGGTCAGTGATATAAATAATATATCCAGAGTCCTGAAATGTAAAATGCAAGATGTGGTATATGATATGTTTATCTCTGAACATAAGTAAGTATTGTGACGTCATTCTATTGTTCGAACCGTGTATTTTTTCTTCGAGCAAGTTCAGCCCAATAGCTAAAACCCCTTATCGACATGAACTATTCCCATGTCATGGCACATCTCCGAGTGATGCGTTCACCACGTGCAGCAAGTTTCGTACCCACGGCACCACGAATTTGCCGTGTAATTGCTTGTTTCATTTTGACACAGGTGCAGTTGGTTTTGATTGGTTCCTGGTCAGCGTTGCATTAGTTTTGTCACAAAAAGGCCTCACAAGCGTGTAATCGTGAAACTAGCCTACATTGATATTACGACACACACACTAATTAATGACTGCACTGCAACATGACAAGTTGATCAACATGGCAGGTTTGACATGTCACTGGGGCAGTCATGTAATGGATCAACACGGCAGGTTTGACATGTCACCGGGGCAGTCATGTGATGGATCAACACGGCAGGTTTGACATGTCACCGGGGCAGTCATGTGATGGATCAACACGGCAGGTTTGACATGTCACCGGGGCAGTCATGTAATGGATCAACACGGCAGGTTTGACATGTCACCGGGGCAGTCATGTGATGGATCAACATGGCAGGTTTGACATGTCACTGGGGCAGTCATGTAATGGATCAAAGTGACATTTACATTATGTCACCATGGTATGACGTTGTTTACATTTACATTGTGGTATCGTGGCAATCATGTAAAGGATCCAAATTCCATTTACATGGCACTGTGGTAGTATTAAACTAAATCCGAACTACCGTGAAGTAACACGGGGATGTGTGACGGTGAAGGATCACTGCTTACATCACATGTAGTTAACGGTAGAGGGGCAGGCACATGGGTACAATGTATGAAGCCTACTTCTGGTGTCCTCCGCCGTCATATTGCTGGAATATTGCCAAAAGCCGGGTAAAATTATATTCACTTACTTTTTCGGGACAGCTCTCTTCAATGTATGTTTGATGCTACTAACGTTGTCGGACGCGAATAACATTATTATTGGAAAAAAAGGCGCTAAAGTTTATGATAAACAGAAAAAATACCCTGCTTGCATTTGACTGGTTAATACAAACCTCGAAATTGAATATCAAAGCAATTCATTAACATCGAAAATATGTCATTCAACATCGAAAAAGTACTCAACGCTAGAAGTTCCACAATGATGTGCGATAATTTCACACGTGCGATCCATGGAGGCCACATCTCAACAGACACCAAGCTTGCAACACTTTGGCAGCTACAAAGTCACATTTACTGACGACAGTATTAATTTCAAGCCGTTGCCTGTAACCAAGTACCCTATTTTTTAACGAGGCGACTTAAAATGGCGTCGGAAAATCTTGAAAACGGTTGCTACGAAAGAAACGTTTGGCCACCAATTACCAAAATGGCGAAAGGTGCGAAATGCGTTCTTACCAAGAAAACAACACACAAAAAATATCATATGCTACTTCAGATTCATACAACATACTTCATGCATGTCAGCTTTCTTAACAGGATTTCAAACGGCTGATCTATGAACGATGAGTCAAAATATCAGTCTTAAGATGACGCCGATGTGTCAATTTGTGAGTGCTGATAAGAGATGCATTTGCTTCATCATCGAGGCAAAATTTCATAACCAGATGCTTTGTAGTTTAGGGGAAATATTGCGAAAATACGACGGACGAACACTGGACAATGAACCAGGATATGGGTTGAGTCGTAATTCCACCTGTAGTCCCCGTGTTACCTCCTCGGGGTTGCCTGGCACTGCTGGAGCGGAGCACCCAGTTTCCAGTTAACAGTAGGACCAATCACTGGAGAGATTAGATGATCATGAGATGATTGATTCTGTTTCAGGTTCCTCTGCCTGTTTACCTCGTCATTGTTGGCCTTAGTGATCCCGGGGTAAAAATAACAGTCAGTGGACACGGGTCATTCGCGGACATCGCTGATGTTTTCAAACAATATATGGTCACATTCGAAATTTATACCTAGTTGCCTAAACTTAAACTTTCTTCTGCCATTTTGACTTTGCATTTATGCATTTATGCAAATTAAAGAGGTGCTCTTTCATCGATGATGTTGGTTAAAGAACTAAAACAAATTGATTTTACAATTCAGTGCTACCATAAATATCCCGAGATTAGTGTACAGTGTTGAACACTATTTATTGTGAAAACGCACAAACACATCCACCTACTTGAGCGTTGGTTCTTGAACCATCCCAGGGATTGACTAACCTATTAGGGGCACGGAGCACATGCATCCAGGCAGCCTCCACAACTTCTATAGTTGACCAGGACCATGGCACCGATCTGTTCCGCAGCAGTGTAGACCATAGTCTCGATTGGGACGTCAGTCTAGTGACGATTTCTAGCGGTGTTAAGATGGATAAATATTTACTTAAATAACAGCTATTTTCTCAAGAAAGAATGAACGTAATATGCAAATTGCGCCAGACTTTCGTTGATATATTGAGTGAATCAGAAATTTGGTAAAAGAAAACAATTTAGGTATTTTTATACTTGTAATGTAGCTCTAATGACACAGTACGTGACACAGTCATCTAGTCACACCTAGTTGTGTCTGTTAGACAAATTGCCTCTCAACAGAGTTTTTGAAATCCGAGTTTTAGTAGCGTATTCCCTATCTGAGGGTAGAATGTAGTTGCATTCACAAGATTGATAAGGTAGTTTATGAGTTTACTTCGTCACCTTTGACTTAAGGCAGTTTCGTCTCTCTCCGAGGCCGCCCGTTGCAGGCTCACGTTAACGTAAGGGTTCCTGCCGCACCAGGAGGCATCGGTCGGGATATATACTCCCCTGGCACGGCTTTACACAGATTATCCACACAACAGCAACAGTAAGCTCGCAATTATCGAATGCCTCCACGACACAATTACATTTCCATTGCTATCATCTCCCAAACGGTATAATTGTGTGTAGGCCTTTAACCATTGTTCCGTTTATATGATGCAATAAATTGACAGTTGACAGTGGTGTATGGGAGGTGGTGTATGGGAGGTGGTGTATGGGAGGTGATGTATGGGAGGTGGAGTATGGCAGGTGGTGTATTGGAGGTGGTGTATTGGAGGTGGTGTATGACAGGTGGTGTATGGGAGGTGGTGTATGGGAGGTGGTGTATGGGAGGTGATGTATGGGAGGTGATGTATGGCAGGTGGTGTATGACAGGTGGTGTATGGGAGGTGGTGTATGGCAGGTGGTGTTTGGGAGGTGGTGTATTGGAGGTGGTGTATGGGAGGTGGTGTATGGCAGGTGGTGTATGGGAGGTGGTGTATGACAGGTGGTGTATGGGAGGTGGTGTATGGCAGGTGGTGTATGGGAGGTGGTGTATGGGAGGTGATGTATGACAGTGGTGTATGGGAGGTGGTGTATGGCAGGTGGTGTATGGGAGGTGGTGTATGGGAGGTGGTGTATGGGAGGTGGTGTATGGGAGGTGGTGTATGGGAGGTGGTGTATGGGAGGTGGTGTATGACAGGTGGTGTATGGCAGGTGGTGTATGGGAGGTGGTGTATGGGAGGTGGTGTATGACAGGTGGTGTATGGGAGGTGGTGTATGACAGGTGGTGTATGGCAGGTGGTGTATGACAGGTGGTGTATGACAGGTGGTGTATGGGAGGTGGTGTATGGGAGGTGGTGTATGACAGGTGGTGTATTACAGGTGGTGTATGGGAGGTGGTGTATGGCAGGTGGTGTATGGGAGGTGGTGTATGACAGGTGGTGTATGGGAGGTGGTGTATGGCAGGTGGTGTATGGGAGGTGGTGTATGGGAGGTGGTGTATGGGAGGTGGTGTATGGCAGGTGGTGTATGGGAGGTGGTGTATGGGAGGTGGTGTATGGGAGGTGGTGTATGGCAGGTGGTGTATGGGAGGTGGTGTATGGGAGGTGGTGTATGGGAGGTGGTGTATGGCAGGTGGTGTATGGGAGGTGGTGTATGGCAGGTGGTGTATGACAGGTGGTGTATGACAGGTGGTGTATGGGAGGTGGTGTATGGGAGGTGGTGTATGACAGGTGGTGTATGGGAGGTGGTGTATGACAGGTGGTGTATGACAGGTGGTGTATGGGAGGTGGTGTATGGGAGGTGGTGTATGGCAGGTGGTGTATGCCAGGTGGTGTATGGGAGGTGGTGTATTGCAGGTGGAGTATGCCAGGTGGTGTATGGGAGGTGGTGTATGGGAGGTGGTGTATAGGAGGTGGTGTATGGGAGGTGGTGTATGGCAGGTGGTGTATGCCAGGTGGTGTATGGGAGGTGGTGTATGGCAGGTGGAGTATGCCAGGTGGTGTATGGGAGGTGGTGTATGGGAGGTGGTGTATGGGAGGTGGTGTATGGGAGGTGGTGTATGGGAGGTGGTGTATGGCAGGTGGTGTATGGCAGGTGGTGTATGCCAGGTGGTGTATGGGAGGTGGTGTATGGCAGGTGGAGTATGCCAGATGGTGTATGGGAGGTGGTGTATGGGAGGTGGTGTATGGGAGGTGGTGTATGGGAGGTGGTGTATGGGAGGTGGTGTATGGGAGGTGGAGTATGCCAGACGGTGTATGGGAGGTGGTGTATGGCAGGTGGTGTATGGCAGGTGGTGTATGGCAGGTGGAGTATGCCAGGTGGTGTATGGGAGGTGGTGTATGGGAGGTGGTGTATGGGAGGTGGTGTATGGGAGGTGGTGTATGGGAGGTGGTGTATGACAGGTGGTGTATGGGAGGTGGTGTATGGGAGGTGGTGTATGGGAGGTGGTGTATGGGAGGTGGTGTATGGCAGGTGGTGTATGGCAGGTGGTGTATGCCAGGTGGTGTATGCCAGGTGGTGTATGGCAGGTGGAGTATGCCAGATGGTGTATGGGAGGTGGTGTATGGGAGGTGGTGTATGGGAGGTGGTGTATGGGAGGTGGTGTATGGGAGGTGGTGTATGGCAGGTGGTGTATGGCAGGTGGTGTATGGGAGGTGGTGTATGGCAGGTGGAGTATGCCAGGTGGTGTATGGGAGGTGGTGTATGGGAGGTGGTGTATGGGAGGTGGTGTATTGGAGGTGGTGTATGGGAGGTGGTGTATGGGAGGTGGTGTATGGCAGGTGGTGTATGGGGAGGTGGTGTATAGGAGGTGGTGTATGGGAGGTGGTGTATGGGAGGTGGTGTATGGGAGGTGGTGTATGGGAGGTGGTGTATGGGAGGTGGTGTATGGGAGGTGGTGTATGGCAGATGGTGTATGGGAGGTGGTGTATGGGAGGTGGTGTATGGGAGGTGGTGTATGGCAGATGGTGTATGGGAGGTGGTGTATGGGAGGTGGTATATGGCAGGTGGTGTATGGCCGGTGGTGTATGGGAGGTGGTGTATGGGAGGTGATGTATGGTAGGTGGTGTATGGGAGGTGGTGTATGGCAGGTGGTGTATGCCAGGTGGTGTATGGCAGGTGGTGTATGCCAGGTGGTGTATGGGAGGTGATGTATGGCAGGTGGTGTATGCCAGGTGGTGTATGGCAGGTGGTGTATGCCAGGTGGTGTATGGGAGGTGATGTATGGCAGGTGGTGTATGGCAGGTGGTGTATGGGAGGTGGTGTATGGGAGGTGGTGTATGGGAGGTGGTGTATAGGAGGTGGTGTATGGCAGGTGGTGTATGGCAGGTGGTGTATGGGAGGTGGTGTCTGGGAGGTGATTTATGGCAGGTGGAGTATGGCAGGTGGTGTATGCCAGGTGGTGTATGGGAGGTGGTGTATGCCAGGTGGTGTATGGGAGGTGGTGTATGGGAGGTGGTGTATGGGAGGTGGTGTATGGGAGGTGGTGTATGGGAGGTGGTGTATAGCAGGAAGACCAGTGCATGCTGTGCGATCAGATAGACAGTGTAGATGACTGTACAGTCGGGCAGTCGCTGAGGTATATTTGTGTGGTTATGATGCATCTACAGTCCGACGAGAGCGACATTGGGAAGAATGACATAATGTAATTCATTCAACAAATCCCATCTGGGGATATTCTTCCACTTCTTTCTCAGACAAGATGATTTGTCACGGAACGCAGATCGAAATGGGGAATTGTGTTTATGTGTAACGCAATTGCACCAGTTGGCAAGAAGCAAGAGATATTTTGTTTGTTGTGAGTCCGTGGCGAAACATACACAGAAAGTCAAGTCGCCATGGCGGGACATATACGCAGGCAGGATAACAATAAAAAAATTAGGGAAATGTAGGGAAACACTGAACTGAAGTCATGGTGATGTAGGGTAAACACTGAACTGAAGTCTTGGTGATGTAGGGTAAACACTGAACTGAAGTCTTGGTGATGTAGGGGAAACACTGAACTGAAGTCATGGTGATGTTGGGGAAACACTGAACTGAAGTCATGGTGATGTTGGGGAAACACTGAACTGAAGTCATGGTGATGTTGGGGAAACACTGAACTGAAGTCATGGTGATGTAGGGAAACACTGAATTGAAGTCATGGTGATGTAGGGAAACACTGAATTGAAGTCATGGTGATGTAGGGAAACACTGAACTGAAGTCATGGTGATGTAGGGAAACACTGAACTGAAGTCATGGTGATGTTGGGGAAACTCTGAACTGAAGTCATGGTGATGTTCGGGAAACACTGAACTGAAGTCATGGTGATGTAGGGTAAACACTGAATTGAAGTCATGGTGATGTAGGGTAAACAGTGAAACAAAGTCAAGGTGATGTAGGGTAAACAGTGAAATGAAGTCATGGTGATGTAGGGGAAACACTGAACTGAAGTCATGGTGATGTAGGGTAAACACTGAACTGAAGTCATGGTGATGTTGGGTAAACACTGAATTGAAGTCATGGTGATGTAGGGAAACACTGAACTGAAGTCATAGTGATGTAGGGAAACACTAAACTGAAGTCATGGTGATGTAGGGTAAACAGTGAAATGAAGTCATGGTGATGTAGGTTAAACACTGAATTGAAGTCATGGTGATGTAGGGTAAACAGTGAAATGAAGTCATGGTGATGTAGGGTAAACAGTGAAATGAAGTCATGGTGATGTAGGTTAAACACTGAATTGAAGTCATGGTGATGTAGGGGGAACACTGAACTGAAGTCATGGTGATGTAGGGTAAACAGTGAAATGAAGTCATGGTGATGTAGGGGAAACACTGAACTGAAGTCATGGTGATGTAGGTTAAACACTGAATTGAAGTCATGGTGATGTAGGGTAAACAGTGAAATGAAGTCATGGTGATGTAGGTTAAACACTGAATTGAAGTCATGGTGATGTAGGGTAAACAGTGAAATGAAGTCATGGTGATGTAGGGTAAACAGTGAAATGAAGTCATGGTGATGTAGGTTAAACACTGAATTAAAGTCATGGTGATGTAGGGTAAACAGTGAAATGAAGTCATGGTGATGTAGGGTAAACACTGAATTAAAGTCATGGTGATGTAGGGTAAACAGTGAAATGAAGTCATGGTGATGTAGGGTAAACAGTGAAATGAAGTCATGGTGATGTAGGGGAAACACTGAACTGAAGTCATGGTGATGTAGGTTAAACACTGAATTGAAGTCATGGTGATGTAGGGTAAACAGTGAATTGAAGTCATGGTGATGTAGGGAAAACAGTGAAATGAAGTCATGGTGATGTAGGGTAAACAGTGAAATGAAGTCATGGTGATGTAGGTTAAACACTGAATTGAAGTCATGGTGATGTAGGGTAAACAGTGAAATGAAGTCATGGTGATGTAGGGTAAACACTGAAATGAAGTCATGGTGATGTAGGTTAAACACTGAATTAAAGTCATGGTGATGTAGGGTAAACAGTGAAATGAAGTCATGGTGATGTAGGGTAAACAGTGAAATGAAGTCATGGTGATGTAGGGTAAACACTGAATTGAAGTCATGGTGATGTAGGGTAAACAGTGAAATGAAGTCATGGTGATGTAGCGTAAACAGTGAACTGAAGTCATGGTGATGTAGGGTAAACAGTGAAATGAAGTCATGGTGATGTTGGGGAAACACTGAACTGAAGTCATGGTGATGTAGGGTAAACACTGAATTGAAGTCATGGTGATGTAGGGAAACACTGAACTGAAGTCATGGTGATGTAGGGAAACACTAAACTAAAGTTATGGTGATGTTGGGGAAACACTCAACTGAAGTCATGGTGATGTAGGGTAAACAGTGAAATGAAGTCATGGTGATGTTGGGGAAACACTGAACTGAAGTCATGGTGATGTAGGGTAAACACTGAATTGAAGTCATGGTGATGTAGGGAAACACTGAACTGAAGTCATGGTGATGTGTTGGGAAAACACTAAACTGAAGTTATGGTGATGTAGGGAAATACTGAACTGAAGTCATGGTTATGTAGGGAAATTCTGAACTGAAGTCATGGTGATGTTGGGGAAACACTCAACTGAAGTCATGGTGATGTAGGTTAAACACTGAATTGAAGTCATGGTGATGTAGGGTAAACAGTGAAATGAAGTCATGGTGATGTTGGGGAAACTCTGAACTGAAGTCATGGTGATGTTGGGTAAACACTGAACTGAAGTCATGGTGATGTAGGGAAAAACTGAACTGAAGTCATGGTGATGTGTTGGGGAAACACTAAACTGAAGTTATGGTGATGTAGGGAAACACTAAACTGAAGTTATGGTGATGTTGGGGAAACACTCAACTGAAGTCATGGTGATGTAGGTTAAACACTGAATTGAAGTCATGGTGATGTAGGGTAAACTCTGAAATGAAGTCATGGTGATGTAGGGTAAACAGTGAAATGAAGTCATGGTGATGTAGGTTAAACACTGAATTGAAGTCATGGTGATGTAGGGTAAACAGTGAAATGAAGTCATGGTGATGTAGGGTAAACAGTGAAATGAAGTCATGGTGATGTAGGTTAAACACTGAATTAAAGTCATGGTGATGTAGGGTAAACAGTGAAATGAAGTCATGGTGATGTAGGGAAACACTGAACTGAAGTCATGGTGATGTGTTGGGGAAACACTAAACTGAAGTTATGGTGATGTAGGGTAAACAGTGAAATGAAGTTATGGTGATGTTGGGGAAACACTCAACTGAAGTCATGGTGATGTAGGTTAAACACTGAATTGAAGTCATGGTGATGTAGGGTAAACTCTGAAATGAAGTCATGGTGATGTAGGGTAAACAGTGAAATGAAGTCATGGTGATGTAGGTTAAACACTGAATTGAAGTCATGGTGATGTAGGGAAACACTGAACTGAAGTCATGGTGATGTGTTGGGGAAACACTAAACTGAAGTTATGGTGATGTAGGGAAATACTGAACTGAAGTCATGGTGATGTAGGGAAATTCTGAAGTGAAGTCATGGTGATGTTGGGGAAACACTCAACTGAAGTCATGGTGATGTAGGTTAAACACTGAATTGAAGTCATGGTGATGTAGGGTAAACAGTGAAATGAAGTCATGGTGATGTTGGGGAAACTCTGAACTGAAGTCATGGTGATGTTGGGGAAACACTGAACTGAAGTCATGGTGATGTAGGGAAACACTGAACTGAAGTCATGGTGATGTGTTGGGGAAACACTAAACTGAAGTTATGGTGATGTTGGGGAAACATTCAACTGAAGTCATGGTGATGTAGGGTAAACAGTGAAATGAAGTCATGGTGATGTTGGGGAATCTCTGAACTGAAGTCATGGTGATGTAGGGGAAACACTGAACTGAAGTCATGGTGATGTAGGGTAAACACTGAATTGAAGTCATGGTGATGTAGGGAAACACTGAACTGAAGTCATGGTGATGTGTTGGGGAAATACTGTACTGAAGTCATGGTGATGTAGGGAAATACTGAACTGAAGTCATGGTGATGTTGGGGAAACACTCAACTGAAGTCATGGTGATGTAGGTTAAACACTGAATTGAAGTCATGGTGATGAAGGGTAAACAGTGAAATGAAGTCATGGTGATGTTGGGGAAACACTGAACTGAAGTCATGGTGATGTTGGGGAAACACTGAACTGAAGTCATGGTGATGTAGGGTAAACACTGAATTGAAGTCATGGTGATGTAGGGAAACACTGAACTGAAGTCATGGTGATGTGTTGGGGAAACACTAAACTGAAGTTATGGTGATGTAGGGAAACACTAAACTGAAGTTATGGTGATGTTGGGGAAACACTCAACTGAAGTCATGGTGATGTAGGTTAAACACTGAATTGAAGTCATGGTGATGTAGGGTAAACAGTGAAATGAAGTCATGGTGATGTATGGTAAACAGTGAATTGAAGTCATGGTGGTGTAGGTTAAACACTGAACTGAAGTCATGGTGGTGTAGGTTAAACACTGAACTGAAGTCATGGTGATGTAGGGTAAACAGTGAATTGAAGTCATGGTGGTGTAGGGTAAACACTGAACTGAAGACATGGTGGTGTAGGTTAAACACTGAATTGAAGTCATGGTGGTGTAGGTTAAACACTGAATTGAAGTCATGGTGATGTAGGGTAAACAGTGAAATGAAGTCATGGTGATGTAGGGTAAACAGTGAAATGAAGTCATGGTGATGTTGCGGAAACACTGAACTGAAGTCATGGTGATGTTGGGGAAACACTGAACTGAAGTCATGGTGATGTAGGGTAAACACTGAACTGAAGTCATGGTGATGTAGGGTAAACACTGAACTGAAGTCATGGTGATGTAGGAGAAACACTGAACTGAAGTCATGGTGATGTAGGAGAAAACCTGAACTGAAGTCATGGTGATGTAGGGAAACACTGAACTGAAGTCATGGTGATGTAGGAGAAAACCTGAACTGAAGTCATGGTGATGTAGGGAAACACTGAACTGAAGTCATGGTGATGTAGGGTAAACACTGAACTGAAGTCATGGTGATGTAGGGTAAACACTGAACTGAAGTCATGGTGATGTAGGGTAAACACTGAACTGAAGTCATGGTGATGTAGGAGAAAACCTGAACTGAAGTCATGGTGATGTAGGGAAACACTGAACTGAAGTCATGGTGATGTAGGGTAAACACTGAATTGAAATTATGGTGATGTTGGGGAAATACTGAACTGAAGTCATGGTGATGTAGGAGAAACACTGAACTGAAGTCATGGTGATGTAGGGGAAACACTGAACTGAAGTCATGGTGATGTGTTGGGGAAACACTGAACTGAAGTCATGGTGATGTTGGGGAAATTCTGAACTGAAGTCATGGTGATGTTAGGGAAACGCTGAACTGAAGTCATGGTGATGTAGGGGAAACACGGAACTGAAGTCATGGTGATGTTGGGGAAACACTGAACTGAAGTCATGGTGATGTTGGGGAAACACTGAACTGAAGTCATGGTGATGTTGGGGAAACTCTGAACTGAAGTCATGGTGATGTAGGGTAAACACTGAACTGAAGTCATGGTGATGTAGGAGAAACACTGAACTGAAATTATGGTGATGTAGGGGAAACACTGAACTGAAGTCATGGTGATGTAGGGGAAACAGTGAACTGAAGTCATGGTGATGTAGGGGAAACACTGAACTGAAATTATGGTGATGTTGCGGAAACACTGAACTGAAGTCATGGTGATGTAGGAGAAACACTGAACTGAAGTCATGGTGATGTAGGGAAACACTGAACTGAAGTCATGGTGATGTTTGGGAAACACTGAACTGAAGTCATGGTGATGTGGGAGAAACAGTGAACTGAAATTATGGTGATGTAGGGGAAACACTGAACTGAAGTCATGGTGATGTTGGGGAAACACTGAACTGAAGTCATGGTGATGTAGGGAAACACTGAACTGAAGTCATGGTGATGTTGGGGAAACACTGAACTGAAGTCATGGTGATGTAGGGGAAACACTGAACTGAAGTCATGGTGACGTGTTGGGTAAACACTGAACTGAAGTCATGGTGATGTGGGAGAAACAGTGAACTGAAGTCATGGTGATGTAGGGGAAACACTGAACTGAAGTCATGGTGATGTAGGGTAAACAGTGAAACAAAGTCATGGTGATGTAGGGGAAACACTGAACTGAAGTCATGGTGATGTAGGGAAACACTGAACTGAAGTCATGGTGATGTAGGAGAAACACTGAATTGAAGTCATGGTGATGTAGGGTAAACACTGAATTGAAGTCATGGTGATGTAGGGGAAACACTGAACTGAAGTCATGGTGATGTAGGGTAAACACTGAATTGAAGTCATGGTGATGTAGGGGAAACACTGAATTGAAGTCATGGTGATGTAGGGGAAACACTGAATTGAAGTCATGGTGATGTAGGGAAACACTGAAATGAAGTCATGGTGATGTAGGGTAAACACTGAACTGAAGTCATGGTGATGTAGGGTAAACACTGAACTGAAGTCATGGTGATGTAGCGTAAACACTGAACTGAAGTCATGGTGATGTTGGGGAAACACTGAACTGAAGTCATGGTGATGTGGTGGGGCTTGGTGGTGGTGGGGGGGGGGGGGGGGGGGGGGTGGTGGTTGTGTTTGATGTGACACTGAACGGTATGGTTTTATATATTCCATACCCACAACCCCGTGTGGTTGTATATATTCCAAGTTTATAACCCAGTGTGGTTGTATATATTCCATGTTTATAACCCAGTGTAGTTGTATATATTCCATGTCTATTACCCAGTGTGGTTGTATATTTTCCATATCTGTAACCCAGTGTGGTTGTATATATTCCATGTCTGTAACCCAGTGTGGTTGTATACTTCATGTCTGTAACCCAGTGTGGTTGTATATATTCCATGTCTGAAACCTAGTGTGGTTGTATATATTCCATGTCTGTAACCCAGTGTGGCTGTATATATTCCACGTCTATTGCCCAGTGTGGTTGTATACTTCATGTCTGTAAGCCAGTGTGGTTGTATATATTCCATGCCCACAACCCAGTGTGGTTGTATATTTTCCATGTCTGTAACCCAGTGTGGTTGTATATATTCCAAGTTTATAACCCAGTGTGGTTGTATATATTCCATGTTTATAACCCAGTGTAGTTGTATATATTCCATGTCTATTACCCAGTGTGGTTGCATATTTTCCATATCTGTAACCCAGTGTGGTTGTATATATTCCATGTCTGTTACCCAGTATGGTTGTATACTTCATGTCTGTAACCCAGTGTGGTTGTATATATTCCATGTTTATAACCCAGTGTAGTTATATATATTCCATATCTGGAACCCAGTGTGGTTGTATATATTCCATGTCTGTAACCCAGTGTGGTTGTATATATTCCAAGTTTATAACCCAGTGTGGTTGTATATATTCCATGTTTATAACCCAGTGTAGTTGTATATATTCAATGTCTATTACCCAGTGTGGTTGTATATTTTCCATATCTGTAACCCAGTGTGGTTGTATATATTCCATGTCTGTAACCCAGTGTGGTTGTATACTTCATGTCTGTAACCCAGTGTGGTTGTATATATTCCATGTCTATTACCCAGTGTGGTTGTATATTTTCCATATCTGTAACCCAGTGTGGTTGTATATATTCCATGTCTGTAACCCAGTGTGGTTGTATACTTCATGTCTGTAACCCAGTGTGGTTGTATATATTCCATGTCTGTAACCCAATGTGGTTGTATACTTCATGTCTGTAACCAAGTGGGGTTGTATATATTCCATGTCTGAAACCCAATGTGGTATTTATTCCATGTCTGTAACCCAGTGTGGTTGTATATATTCCATGTCTGTAACCCAGTGAGGTTGTATATATTCCATGTCTGTAACCCAGTGTGGTTGTATATATTCCATGTCTGAAACCCAGTGTGGTTGTATATGTTCCATGCCCACAACCCAGTGTGGTTGTATATATTCCATTTCTGTAACCCAGTGTGGTTGTATATATTCCATGTCCACAACCCAGTGTGGTTGTATATATTCCATGCCCACAACCCAGTGTGGTTGTATATATTCCATGTCTATAACCCAGTGTGTTTGTATACTTTATGTCTGTAACCCAGTGTGGTTGTATATATTCCATGTCTGAAACCCAGTGTGGTTGTATATATTCCATGTCTGTAACCCAGTGTGGTTGTATATATTCCATGCCCACAACCCAACGTGGTTGTATATATTCCATCTCTATAACCCAGTGTGGTTGTATATATTCCATGCCCACAACCCACTATAGTTGAATGTATTCCATGTTCATATTCCAGTTCTAACCATTGCTTGACGTGCCACTCACTGATGTGATCGTGTTATGGTAGACCTATTTCTAGTTCTGCCAGAGATAAAACAGGGATTGAATGTGTCTCTGTTGTACACGCTTTTACCACAAATAAGATTTCCTTCGCTCCATGAGACATATTTGTCGGCGGTTTATTGAATTAGTGTCATTTTCTATTATCGTCGTACGTTAAGCTTATAATTTAAGGATGATATATCAAATGTTGGATCTCTTTTGTCAGCATAACCTTTACGACGGACTGAGTGACGTTATTATGTTCTAATAAGGACAACACTTCTCGCTGGCTTTAACGCCCTTCACAAAGTGTGTACTAAATCGTAAACAGGTAGTTAGAAACAGGTGGACAGTGTTAATTATCAGGCTTTAGTTGTTGCCAACTTATTCATTTGTTTTACTCCGTTTTGTTCCTTGTATCATTGTTCACTATCTAAACTGGCGCGATTCTATGTTGTTTCCGTGGATCTACGTGAATTGTATTGAGGTATATTTCTCTTTTACAGAAAATATCAGAGGTTGTAAAATACCACGTTCAGTAAGCATGAGTCAAGCGGCACATTGACACTGGTCCCGTGACTTTCACTATCTATCTGAAAACACACTGCACCGTCTACGCCCGCGCCTCCGTATACGACCAGTGGGTTGTAACAATGAAAAAGTCAAAAGTTATCACCCGGAACTCGGTTGTCGACAACCGCCTGACATTATTAACTTTTAGCTGCACGTGGCATTTCATTTTCCCGAGGCTCGATTCCAACAGTCGAGGGTTGATAGGGCCACTCCGTTAATTCATCGGTGTGTGTCAGCTATATACGTCCACTATGAAGCCATGAAGTAGTTGTTTAATATAAATCATATTTCGGATTGTTCGTTTCACCTGCAGCAGACACGTCTACACCTCTGTTGACACTGACAGTCTTCTACACCTCTTTTGACACTGACAGTCTTCTACACCCGTGTTGACACTGGCAGTCTTCTACACCTCTTTTGACACTGACAGTCTTCTACACCTATGTTGACACTGACAGTCTTCTACACCCGTGTTGACACTAACAGTCTTCTACACCTCTTGTTGACACCGGCAGACTGCCACATCTATGGTGACACTGGCAATCTTCAACACATCTGTTGACACTGTCAGTCTTCTACACCTATGTTAACACTGGCAGTCTTCTACACCTCTTTCGACACTGACAATCTTCTACACCAATGTTAACACTGACAGTCTTCTACACCTATGTTAACACTGACAGTCTTCTACACCTTTGTTAACACTGACAATCTTCTACACCTATGTTAACACTGACAGTCTGCTACACCTATGTTAACAGTGACAATCTTCTACACCTATGTTAACAGTGACAGTCTTCTACACCTATGTTAACAGTGGCAGTCTTCTACACCTCTTTTGACACTGACAGTCTTCTACACCCGTGTTGACACCGGCAGACTGTTACATCTATGATGACACTGGCAGTCTTCAACACATCTGTTGACACTGACAGTCTTCTACACCCATGTTAACACTGACAGTCTTCTACACCTATGTTAACACTGACAGTCTTCGACACCTATGTTAACAGTGGCAGTCTTCTACACCTCTCTTGACACTGACAGTCTTCAACACCCGTGTTGACACTGACAGTCTTCTACACCTATGTTACCCCTCAGTCTTCTACACCTTTGTTGACACTGACAGTCTTCTACACCATGTTACCCCGGCAGTCTTCTACACCTATGTTGACACTGACAGTCTTCTACACCATGTTAACACTAACAGTCTTCTACACCTCTTGTTGACACCGGCAGACTGCCACATCTATGGTGACACTGGCAATCTTCAACACATCTGTTGACACTGTCAGTCTTCTACACCTATGTTAACACTGGCAGTCTTCTACACCTCTTTCGACACTGACAATCTTCTACACCCATGTTAACACTGACAGTCTTCTACACCTATGTTAACACTGACAGTCTTCTACACCTTTGTTAACACTGACAATCTTCTACACCTATGTTAACAGTGACAGTCTTCTACACCTATGTTAACACTGGCAGTCTTCTACACTTCCGTGAACTCTGGGAGTCTTCTACACATCTGTTGACACTGACAGACTTCTACACCTATGTTAACACTGACAGTCTTCTGCACCTTTGTTAACAGTGACAGTCTTCTACACCTCCGTGAACTCTGGGAGTCTTCTACACATCTGTTGACACTGACAGACTTCTACACCTATGTTAACACTGACAGTCTTCTACACCTATGTTAACAGTGGCAGTCTTCTACACCTCTTTTGACACTGACAGTCTTCTACACCTATGTTGACACTGACAGTCTTCTACACCATGTTAACACTAACAGTCTTCTACACCTCTTGTTGACACCGGCAGACTGCCACATCTATGGTGACACTGGCAATCTTCAACACATCTGTTGACACTGTCAGTCTTCTACACCTATGTTAACACTGGCAGTCTTCTACACCTCTTTCGACACTGACAATCTTCTACACCCATGTTAACACTGACAGTCTTCTACACCTATGTTAACACTGACAGTCTTCTACACCTTTGTTAACACTGACAATCTTCTACACCTATGTTAACAGTGACAGTCTTCTACACCTATGTTAACACTGGCAGTCTTCTACACTTCCGTGAACTCTGGGAGTCTTCTACACATCTGTTGACACTGACAGACTTCTACACCTATGTTAACACTGACAGTCTTCTGCACCTTTGTTAACAGTGACAGTCTTCTACACCTCCGTGAACTCTGGGAGTCTTCTACACATCTGTTGACACTGACAGACTTCTACACCTATGTTAACACTGACAGTCTTCTACACCTATGTTAACAGTGGCAGTCTTCTACACCTCTCTTGACACTGACAGTCTTCAACACCCGAGTTGACATTGACAGTCTTCTACACCTATGTTAACACTGACAGTCTTCTACACCTTTGTTGACACTGACAGTCTTCTACACCCATGTTAACACTGACAGTCTTCTACACCTATGTTAACACTGACAGTCTTCGACACCTATGTTAACAGTGGCAGTATTCTACACCTCTTTTGACACTGACAGTCTTCTACACCCGTGTAGACACCGGCAGACTGCTACATCTATGGTGACACTGGCAGTCTCAAACACATCTGTTGACACTGTCAGTTTTCTACACCTATGTTAACACTGGCATTCTTCCACATCGGCGGGCATAACGGGGATTTTCAATGACAGTCTTTTCAGAAAATTCAGAACTTTGAAAACGTTGTAGTCACAAATTACTGTCATGGAGTGAACCAAACACTGTACTAGTAAAGACCTAAGCAGCCATCAGATGACGAACAGCGAGTGTGAAAAAAAGAAGAAAGAAGCAAAAGGTCTGTGTTCGTGGGTGTCTGGTGTATGTTCATATTTTGGACCCTGCTCTTAGCTTTTGCCTTGCCACACGACCACAAACCAACTCGTCTCTGAAAGCACCGGGTTTACGAAGGGGCATGTTTGTGCGACTGAACCAAACAACTGCCTCTGTAAAGCATCTGATTCGGCGGTAATAAGGCCATTTTGAAATGTCAGTATTTTGGTCCAGTATTGAGCTGTTCATGAAATGCTGGATACCGCGAGAGTGTGTCGACCGTGGTCAAACATGGCGTTATCTGGATATGTGATTCCATCTGTCATACTTGTCCTTCGTGTAACCCTTATGTCTTCTGATGCCTTAATTTGTTACATGTCCTCTTTCGTGTTGATGTGTCTCACATTGTGTGGCCCTCAGCCATTGCCAGCAATCTGATCCAGCATTAAGCATGGACGTCACGGAAACCACGTTGAACATGTAATTTTGTCCAACTACTCAGACAGTTATTTCTCAAAGTGTACATTAAATGCAACACACTTATATTTGTGGCATATTTTGATTTAAGACGAATAGACATGTTGGGATATGAACACTGTTATCTGTCATAACATGGTCTATAATGTTGTAAATATTTCATTACAGTCACGCAAAAATCATGGGAAGCATATTTACACAAGAATATTGGGAAACACTCTATCACACTTGTTTCCTGTTACTGTGATATGCATTAATTTTGTATATGTATAGTCATGTAACTCCTGGTCACGTGGCGCTCTGTAGTGGCCGGGACCACGAAACCGCGAAGAGCACATGTTATGCACACATTTAAAAGAGAAACGAAAAATAAGATATAATCAAAAAGACAAAATGTTTGCTATTTGCAGTAGCTGTGTAATGTGTGCTTCGTACCTGCAGTAGCTGTGTAATGTGTGCTTCGTACCTGCAGTAGCTGTGTAATGTGTGCTTCGTACCTGCAGTAGCTGTGTAATGTGTGCTTCGTACCTGCAGTAGCTGTGTAATGTGTGCTTCGTACCTGCAGTAGCTGTGTAATGTTTGCTTCGTACCTGCAGTAGCTGTGTAATGTGTGCTTCGTACCTGCAGTAGCTGTGTAATGTTTGCTTCGTACCTGCAGTAGCTGTGTAATGTGTGCTTCGTACCTGCAGTAGCTGTGTAATGCGTGCTTCGTACCTGCAGTAGCTGTGTAATGTGTGCTTCGTACCTGCAGTAGCTGTGTAATGCGTGCTTCGTACCTGCAGTTGCTGTGTAATGTGTGCTTCGTACCTGCAGTAGCTGTGTAATGTTTGGTTCCTTTGTGCAGAAGCTGTGTAATGTGTGGATCCAATCTAAGGAAGCTGTGTAATGCCGGTTTCGATCTTAGCAGAACTCTAATGCCGGTTTCGTATCTGTAGAAGCTGTGTGATGTGTGGTTCCTATCTGTAGTAACTATGCAATGCCGGGTTCCCATCTGCAGAAGTTGTGTAATGCCGGGTTCCCATCTGCAGAAGTTGTGTAATGCCGGGTTCCTATCTGCAGTAACTGTGTAATGCCGGGTTCCTATCTGCAGTAACTGTGTAATGCCGGGTTCCTATCTGCAGTAACTGTGTAATGCCGGGTTCCTATCTGCAGTAACTGTGTAATGTGTGGTTCCTATCTGCAGTAACTGTGTAATGCCGGGTTCCTATCTGCAGTAACTGTGTAATGCCGGGTTCCTCTCTGTAGTAACTGTGTAATGCCGGGTTCCTCTCTGTAGTAACTGTGTAATGCCGGGTTCCTATCGGCAGAAGATGTGTAATGCCGGGTTCCTATCGGCAGAAGATGTGTAATGCCGGGTTCCCATCTACAGAAGCTGTGTAATGCCGGGTTCCTCTCTGTAGTAATTATGTAATGCCGGGTTCCTCTCTGTAGTAATTATGTAATGCCGGGTTCCTATCGGCAGAAGATGTGTAATGCCGGGTTCCTATCGGCAGAAGATGTGTAATGCCGGGTTCCTATCGGCAGAAGATGTGTAATGCCGAGTTCCTATCGGCAGAAGATGTGTTATGCCGGGTTCCTATCGGCAGAAGATGTGTAATGCCGGGTTCCTATCGGCAGAAGATGTGTAATGCCGGGTTCCTATCGGCAGAAGATGTGTAATGCCGGGTTCCTATCGGCAGAAGATGTGTAATGCCGGGTTCCTATCTGCAGAAGATGTGTAATGCCGGGTTCCTATCTGCAGATGCTGTGTAATCCCGGGTTCCTATCTGCAGTAACTGTGTAATGCCGGGTTCCTCTCTGTAGTAATTATGTAATGCCGGGTTCCTCTCTGTAGTAACTGTGCAATGCCGGGTTCCTCTCTGTAGTAACTATGTAATGCCGGGTTCCTCTCTGTAGTAATTCTGTAATGCCGGGTTCCTCTCTGTAGTAATTATGTAATGCCGGGTTCCTATCGGCAGAAGATGTGTAATGCCGGGTTCCTATCGGCAGAAGGTGTGTAATGCCGGGTTCCTATCTACAGTAACTGTGTAATGTGTGGTTCCTATCTACAGAAGCTGTGTAATGCCGGGTTCCTATCTGCAGTATCTGTGTAATGAAGGGTTCCTCTCTGCAGTAACTGTGTAATGTGTGGTTCCCATCTACAGAAGCTGTGTAATGCCGGGTTCCTATCTGCAGTAACTGTGTAATGAAGGGTTCCTATCTGCAGTATCTGTGTAATGAAGGGTTCCTATCTGCAGTAACTGTGTAATGTGTGGTTCCTATCTGCAGAAGCTGTGTAATGCCGGGTTCCTATCTGCAGTAACTGTGTAATGAAGGGTTCCTATCTGCAGAAACTGTGTAATGTGTGGTTGCTATGTACAGAATCTTTGTAATTCGGGGTTCCTATCTGCAGTAACTGTGTAATGCCGGGTTCCTATCTGCAGTATCTGTGTAATGAAGGGTTCCTATCTGCAGAAACTGTGTAATGTGTGGTTCCTATCTGCAGAAGCTGTGTAATGCCGGGTTCCTATCTGCAGTAACTGTGTAATGAAGGGTTCCTATCTGCAGTATCTGTGTAATGAAGGGTTCCTATCTGCAGAAACTGTGTAATGTGTGGTTCCTATCTGCAGAAGCTGTGTAATGCCGGGTTCCTATCTGCAGAAGCTGTGTAATGAAGGGTTCCTATCTGCAGTAACTGTGTAATGAAGGGTTCCTATCTGCAGTAACTGTGTAATGTGTGGTTGCTATGTACAGAATCTTTGTAATTCGGGGTTCCTATCTGCAGTAACTGTGTAATGAAGGGTTCCTATCTGCAGTATCTGTGTAATGAAGGGTTCCTCTCTGCAGTAACTGTGTAATGTGTGGTTCCCATCTACAGAAGCTGTGTAATGCCGGGTTCCTATCTGCAGTAACTGTGTAATGAAGGGTTCCTATCTGCAGTATCTGTGTAATGAAGGGTTCCTATCTGCAGAAACTGTGTAATGTGTGGTTCCTATCTGCAGAAGCTGTGTAATGCCGGGTTCCTATCTGCAGAAGCTGTGTAATGAAGGGTTCCTATCTGCAGTAACTGTGTAATGTGTGGTTCCTATCTGCAGTAACTGTGTAATGAAGGGTTCCTATCTGCAGTATCTGTGTAATGCCGGGTTCCTATCTGCAGTAACTGTGTAATGTGTGGTTCCTATGTACAGAATCTTTGTAATTCGGGGTTCATATCTGCAGTAGCTGTGTAATGTGTGGTTCTTATCTGCAGTAACTGTGTAATGCCGGTTTCCTATCTGCAGTAACTGTGTAATGTGAGGTTCTTTTCTACAGTAACTGTGTAATGTGAGGTTCCTATCTACAGAAACTGTGTAATGCCGGGTTCATATCTGCAGTAGCTGTGTAATGTGTGGTTCTTATCTACAGTAACTGTGTAATGTGAGGTTCTTATCTACAGAAACTGTGTAATGCCGGTTTCTTATATGTAGAGGTTCCTATCTTTAGAATCTTTGTAATTCGGGGTTCCTATCTGCAGTAACTGTGTAATGTGTGGTTCCTATCTATAGAATCTTTGTAATTCGGGGTTCCTATCTGCAGTAACTGTGTAATGTGTGGTTCCTATCTGCAGAAGATGTGTCATGTGTCGTTCCTATCTACAGAATCTTTGTAATTCGGGGTTCCTATCTCCAGTAACTGTGTAATGTGTGGTTGCTATCTATAGAATCTTTGTAATTCGGGGTTCCTATCTGCAGTAACTGTGTAATGTGTGGTTCCTATCTGCAGAAGATGTGTCATGTGTGGTTCCTATCTACGGAATCTTTGTAATTCGGGGTTCCTATCTGCAGTAACTGTGTAATGTGTGGTTCCTATCTATAGAATCTTTGTAATTCGGGGTTCCTATCTGCAGTAACTGTGTAATGCCGGGTTCCTATCTGCAGTAACTGTGTAATGTGTGGTTCCTATGTACAGAATCTTTGTAATTCGGGGTTCCTATCTGCAGTAACTGTGTAATTCGGGGTTCCTATCTGCAGTAACTGTGTAATGAAGGGTTCCTATCTGCAGTATCTGTGTAATGAAGGGTTCCTCTCTGCAGTAACTGTGTAATGTGTGGTTCCCATCTACAGAAGCTGTGTAATGCCGGGTTCCTATCTGCAGTAACTGTGTAATGAAGGGTTCCTATCTGCAGTATCTGTGTAATGAAGGGTTCCTATCTGCAGAAACTGTGTAATGTGTGGTTCCTATCTGCAGAAGCTGTGTAATGCCGGGTTCCTATCTGCAGAAGCTGTGTAATGAAGGGTTCCTCTCTGCAGTAACTGTGTAATGTGTGGTTCCTATCTGCAGTAACTGTGTAATGAAGGGTTCCTATCTGCAGTATCTGTGTAATGCCGGGTTCCTATCTGCAGTAACTGTGTAATGTGTGGTTCCTATGTACAGAATCTTTGTAATTCGGGGTTCATATCTGCAGTAGCTGTGTAATGTGTGGTTCTTATCTGCAGTAACTGTGTAATGCCGGTTTCCTATCTGCAGTAACTGTGTAATGTGAGGTTCTTTTCTACAGTAACTGTGTAATGTGAGGTTCCTATCTACAGAAACTGTGTAATGCCGGGTTCATATCTGCAGTAGCTGTGTAATGTGTGGTTCTTATCTACAGCAACTGTGTAATGTGAGGTTCTTATCTACAGAAACTGTGTAATGCCGGTTTCTTATATGTAGAGGTTCCTATCTTTAGAATCTTTGTAATTCGGGGTTCCTATCTGCAGTAACTGTGTAATGTGTGGTTCCTATCTATAGAATCTTTGTAATTCGGGGTTCCTATCTGCAGTAACTGTGTAATGTGTGGTTCCTATCTGCAGAAGATGTGTCATGTGTCGTTCCTATCTACAGAATCTTTGTAATTCGGGGTTCCTATCTCCAGTAACTGTGTAATGTGTGGTTGCTATCTATAGAATCTTTGTAATTCGGGGTTCCTATCTGCAGTAACTGTGTAATGTGTGGTTCCTATCTGCAGAAGATGTGTCATGTGTGGTTCCTATCTACGGAATCTTTGTAATTCGGGGTTCCTATCTGCAGTAACTGTGTAATGTGTGGTTCCTATCTATAGAATCTTTGTAATTCGGGGTTCCTATCTGCAGTAACTGTGTAATGCCGGGTTCCTATCTGCAGTAACTGTGTAATGTGTGGTTCCTATGTACAGAATCTTTGTAATTCGGGGTTCCTATCTGCAGTAACTGTGTAATGAAGGGTTCCTATCTGCAGTAACTGTGTAATGAAGGGTTCCTATCTGCAGTATCTGTGTAATGAAGGGTTCCTCTCTGCAGTAACTGTGTAATGTGTGGTTCCCATCTACAGAAGCTGTGTAATGCCGGGTTCCTATCTGCAGTAACTGTGTAATGAAGGGTTCCTATCTGCAGTAACTGTGTAATGTGTGGTTCCCATCTACAGAAGCTGTGTAATGCCGGGTTCCTATCTGCAGTATCTGTGTAATGAAGGGTTCCTATCTGCAGTAACTGTGTAATGAAGGGTTCCTATCTGCAGTAACTGTGTAATGAAGGGTTCCTATCTGCAGTAACTGTGTAATGAAGGGTTCCTATCTGCAGTATCTGTGTAATGAAGGGTTCCTCTCTGCAGTAACTGTGTAATGTGTGGTTCCCATCTACAGAAGCTGTGTAATGCCGGGTTCCTATCTGCAGTAACTGTGTAATGAAGGGTTCCTATCTGCAGTATCTGTGTAATGAAGGGTTCCTATCTGCAGAAACTGTGTAATGTGTGGTTCCCATCTACAGAAGCTGTGTAATGCCGGGTTCCTATCTGCAGTATCTGTGTAATGTGTGGTTCCTCTCTGCAGTAACTGTGTAATGTGTGGTTCCCATCTACAGAAGCTGTGTAATGCCGGGTTCCTTTCTGCAGTATCTGTGTAATGAAGGGTTCCTATCTGCAGTAACTGTGTAATGTGTGGTTGCTATGTACAGAATCTTTGTAATTCGGGGTTCCTTTCCGCAGTAACTGTGTAATGAAGGGTTCCTATCTGCAGTATCTGTGTAATGAAGGGTTCCTATCTGCAGTAACTGTGTAATGTGTGGTTGCTATGTACAGAATCTTTGTAATTCGGGGTTCCTATCCGCAGTAACTGTGTAATGTGTGGTTCCTATCTGCAGTATCTGTGTAATGTGTGGTTCCTCTCTGCAGTAACTGTGTAATGTGTGGTTCCCATCTACAGAAGCTGTGTAATGCCGGGTTCCTATCTGCAGTAACTGTGTAATGAAGGGTTCCTATCTGCAGTATCTGTGTAATGAAGGGTTCCTATCTGCAGAAACTGTGTAATGTGTGGTTCCCATCTGCAGAAGCTGTGTAATGCCGGGTTCCTATCTGCAGAAGCTGTGTAATGAAGGGTTCCTATCTGCAGTAACTGTGTAATGTGTGGTTCCTATCTGCAGTAACTGTGTAATGAAGGGTTGCTATCTGCAGTATCTGTGTAATGAAGGGTTCCTATCTGCAGTAACTGTGTAATGTGTGGTTCCTATGTACAGAATCTTTGTAATTCGGGGTTCCTATCTGCAGTAACTGTGTAATGAAGGGTTCCTATCTGCAGTATCTGTGTAATGAAGGGTTCCTATCTGCAGTAACTGTGTAATGAAGGGTTCCTATCTGCAGTAACTGTGTAATGCCGGGTTCCTATCTGCAGTATATGTGTAATGCCGGGTTCCTATCTGCAGTAACTGTGTAATGAAGGGTTCCTATCTGCAGTAACTGTGTAATGAAGGGTTCCTATCTGCAGTATCTGTGTAATGAAGGGTTCCTATCTGCAGTAACTGTGTAATGTGTGGTTCCTATCTGCAGAAGCTGTGTAATGCCGGGTTCCTATCTGCAGAAGCTGTGTAATGAAGGGTTCCTATCTGCAGTAACTGTGTAATGTGTGGTTCCTATGTACAGAATCTTTGTAATTCGGGGTTCCTATCTGCAGTAACTGTGTAATGAAGGGTTCCTATCTGCAGTATCTGTGTAATGAAGGGTTCCTATCTGCAGTAACTGTGTAATGAAGGGTTCCTATCTGCAGTAACTGTGTAATGTGTGGTTCCTATGTACAGAATCTTTGTAATTCGGGGTTCCTATCTGCAGTAACTGTGTAATGAAGGGTTCCTATCTGCAGTATCTGTGTAATGAAGGGTTCCTCTCTGCAGTAACTGTGTAATGTGTGGTTCCCATCTACAGAAGCTGTGTAATGCCGGGTTCCTATCTGCAGAAGCTGTGTAATGCCGGGTTCCCATCTACAGAATGTGTGTAAAATGTGGTTCCTATCAGCAGTAACAGTTTAATGTGTGGTTCCTATCTGCAGTAGCTGCGTAATGCCGGGTTCCTATCTGCAGTAACCGTGCAATACCGGGTTCATTTCTGCTACTTTGTCATGTGTGGTTCCTATCTACAGAACCTTTGTAATTCGGGGTTCCTATCTGCAGAAACTGTGTAACGTGTAGTTCCTATCTACAGAATCTGTTGAATGCCGGGTTCCCATCTACAGAAGCTGTGTAAAGCCGTGTTCCTATCTGCAGTAGCTGTGTAATGCCGGGTTCCTATCTGCAGAAGCTGTGTAAAATGTGGTTCCTATCAGCAGTAACAGTTTAATGTGTGGTTCCTATCTGCAGTAGCTGCGTAATACTGGGTTCCTATCTACAGAAGCTGTGTAATGCCGGTTTCCTACCTGCGCTAACTGTGTAATGCCGAGTTCCTATCTACAGAATCTGTATAATTCCGGGTTCCTATCTACAGCAACTGTGTAATGTGTGGTTCCTATCTGCAGAAGATGTGTAATGTGTGGTTCCTATCTACATTAACTGTGTAATGCCTGGTTGCTATCTGCAGAAGCTGTGTCAAGTGTGGTTCCTATCTACAGAATCTTTGTTATTCGCTGTTCCTATCTTTTTAATTTGTGGTTCCTTTCTGCAGTAGCTGTGTAATACTGGGTTCCTAGCTACAGAAGCTGTGTAATGCCGGTTTCCTACCTGCGGGAACTGTGTAATGCCGAGTTCCTTTCTACAGAATCTGTGTAATTCCGGGTTCCTAGCTACAGCAACTGTGTAATGTGTGGTTCCTATTCCTATCGGAATGCCAGATTCCTATCTGCACTAGGTGTGTAATGGGTGGTTCCTGTCTGCATGAACTGTGTAATTCCGGGTTCCTGTCTACAGAATCTGTGTTATGCCGGGTTTCTTTCAACAGTAGCTTTGTTATGTGTGGTAGTTATCTGAAGTAACAGTGTAATACCGGGTTCCTATCTGCAGAAGCTGAGTCATGTGTGGTTCCTATCTACAGAATCTTTGTAATTTGGGGTTCCTATCTGCAGAAGCTGTGTAATGTGTGGTTCCTATCTGCACAAGCTGTGTAATGCCGGATTCCTATCTGCAGTAGCTGTGTAATGGGTGGTTCCTATCTGCAGTAACTGTGTAATTCCGGGTTCCTGTCTGCAGAAGATGTGTAATGTGTGGTTCCTATCTACAGTAGCTGTGTAATGTGTGGTTCCTCTCTGCAGTAACTGTGTAATGTGTGGTTCTTATCCACAGAAGCTGTGTAATGCCGCGTTCCTCTCTGCAGTAACTAAGCAATGCCTGTTTCATATCTGCAGCAACTGTGTCATGTGTGGTTCCTATCTTCAGAATCTTTGTAATTCGGGGTTCCTATCTGCAGAAGCTGTGTAACGTGTAGTTCCTATCTACAGAATCTGTTGAATACCGGGTTCTCATCTACAGAAGCTGTGTAATGCCATGTTCCTATCTGCAGTAACTGTGTAATGCCGGTTTCTGTCTGCAGGAACGGTATAATGCCGCGTTCCTATCTGCAGTAACTGTGCAATGCCTGGTTCCTATCTGCAGCAACTGTGTCATGTGTGGTTCCTATCTACAGAATCTTTGTAATTCGGGGATCCTATCTGCAGAATCTGTGTAATGTGTGGTTCCAATCTACAGAATCTGTGTAATGCCGTAATCCTCTCTGCAGTAACTGTGTAATGCCGGGTTCCTATCTACAGAAGCTGTGTAAACTGTGGTTTCTCTCTGCAGTAACTGTGTAATGTGTGGTTCCTACCTGCAGTAACTGTGTTATGCCGGGTTCCTATATGTAGTAACTGAACAATGCCTGGTTCATATCCGCAGCAACTGTGTCATGTGTGGTTCCTATCTACAGAATCTTTGTAATTCGGGGTTCCTATCTGCAGAAGCTGTGTAATGTGTAGTTCCTATCTACAGAAACTGTTGAATGCCGGGTTCCCATCAACAGAAGCTGTGTAATGCCGTGTTCCTATCTGCAGTAGCTGTGTAATGGGTGGTTCCTATCTGCAGTAACTGTGTAATTCCGGGTTCCTGTCTGCAGAAGATGTGTAATGTGTGGTTCCTATCTGCAGAAGCTGTGTAATATGTGGTTTCTATCTGTAGTAACTCTGTAATGCAGAGTTCCTATATGCAGAAGCAGTGTATTGCTTGGGTCCTATCTGTAGACGCTGTGTAATGTGTGGTTCCTATCTGCAGTAGCTGTGTAATGTGTGGTTCCTATCTGCAGTATCTGTGTAATATGTGGTTTCTATCTGTAGAAGCAGTGTAATGTGTGGTTTCTATCTACAGAAGCTGTGTAATGTGTTGTTCCTATCTACAGTAGCTGTGTAATGTGTGGTTCCTATCTGCAGTAAATGTGTAATGCCGGGTTATCATCTGCAGAAGCTGTGTAATGTGTAGTTCCTCTCTATAGAAGCTGTGTAATGCGTGGTTCCTATCTGCAGAAGCTGTGTAATATGTGGTTCCTATCTGGAGAAGCTTTGTAATGTGTGGTTCCTATCTACAGTAGCTGTGTAATGTGTGGTTCCTATCTGCAGTAGCTGTGTAATGTGTTGTTCCTATCAGCAGTAGCTGTGTAATGTGTGGTTCCTGTCTGCAGAAGCTGTGTAATGTGTTGTTCCTATCAGCAGTAGCTGTGTAATGTGTGGTTCCTATCTGCAGAAGCTGTGTAATATGTGGTTCCTATCTGGAGAAGCTGTGTGATGTGTGGTTCCTATCTGCAGAAGCTGTGTAATATGTGGTTCCTATCTGGAGAAGCTTTGTAATGTGTGGTTCCTATCTACAGAAGCTGTGTAATGTGTGGTTCCTATTTGTTCCTATCTACAGTAACTGTGTAATTCCAGTTTCCTATCTGCAGAAGCTGTGTAATGTGTGGTTTCTATCTGAAGAAGCTGTGTTATGTGAGGTTCCTATCTGCAGTAACTGTGTAATATGTGGTTCCTATCTGTAGACTGTATAATGTGTGGTTCCTATCTGCAGTAACTGTGTAATGCCTGGTCCTATCTGCAGAAGCTGTGTAATGTGTGGTTCATATCTGTAGAAGCTGTGTAATGTGTGGTTCCTATCTGCAGAAGTTGTTTAATGGGTGGTTCCTATCTCGAGTGGTATGCAACGTGGAACGTGGTATGCGTATGGACACAGTCAGTCCTTCCATCCGTGCTTCCGTCCATGGAAGACATCGTTTCCAGAAGAAATCTTGAAAACCGTACAATATGAGTTTATCAATCTTCATATATAGTTAGGTCTAGTGGCGAACTGGTGCCTGTAGAAGGTTTGGAATTTTTACAAAAGTATTTTTCGAGTTTCCATGTCAACAAAATGTTCATATATTATGTTTATTCATGACAAATATTTACCATTGCGGAGATTTCGCTGACTTCATCCTCTTGTTAATGTGACGATGTCTGTAACCCACAGGTATTTGGCGTCCTCCCAGTTGCAGCCAATAGATGCCCGTAAAGTCTTCCCATGTTTTGACGAGCCCGATTTCAAAGCCATATTCAAGGTCACAATCATTCATCAGCCAGGTAAGTCATATAATGGTGTCTCTCCTCAAAGGAATAGGACTGCTCGATCCATGTCTTGTTCAGAAAGTGGCACGTGACAGGGATACATCCATGTGTTGTTCACAAAGTGGCATGTAACAGCGATATATCCATGTGTTGTTCAGAAAGTGGCATGTGACAGTGATACATCCATGTGTTGTTCAGAAAGTGGTACGTAAATTGCTATATCCCTGTGTTGTTCAGAAAGTGGCTTGTCACAGTGATATATCCATGTGTTTTTTAGAAAGTGGCATGTGACAGTGATACATCCATGTGTTGTTCAGAAAGTGGTACGTAAATTGCTATATCCCTGTGTTGTTCAGAAAGTGGGATGTCACAGTGATACATCCATGTGTTGTTCAGAAAGAGATATGTCACAGGGATACATTCATGTCTTGTTCAGAAAGTGGGATGTCGCAGTGATATATCCCTGTGTTGTTCAGAAAGTTGTATGTCACAGTGATATATCCCTGTGTTGTTCAGAAAGTGCTATGTCACAGGGATACATCCATGTGTTGTTCAGAAAGTGGCATGTAACAGTGATATATCCCTGTGTTGCTCAGAAAGTGGAATGTCACAGGGATACATCCATGTGTTGTTCAGAAAGGTTAAACACACCTAGTACAAACATGATACTTAGACGTTGAGGAGACACTCTGTGTCGGGTTAAAAGAAAAACTCATATAAACATGATACTTAGACGTTGAGGAGACACTCTGTGTCGGGTTAAACACAACTAGTACAAACATGATACTTAGGCGTTGAGGAGACACACTGTGTCGGGTTAAACACACCTAGTACAAACATGATACTTAGACGTTGAGGAGACACTCTGTGTCGGGTTAAACACACCTAGTACAAACATGATATTTGGGCGCTGAGGAGACTCTCTGTGTCAGGTTAAAAAAAACACTCATATAAACATGATACTTTGGCGTTAAGGAGACGCTCTGTCTCGGGTTAAACACATCTAGTTAAAAGATGATACTTAGAGTGAGTGAGTTATGGTTTAAAGTCACATCGGCAATATTTCAGCAATATCGTGACTATGATACTTAGACGTTGAGGAGACACTCTGTGTCGGGTTAAACACACCTAGTACAAACATGATACTAAGGCGTTGAGGAGACACTCTATGTCGGGTTAAACACACCTAGTACAAACATGATACTTAGACGTTGAGGAGACACTCTGTGTCGGGTTAAACACACCTAGTACAAACATGATACTTAGGCGCTGAGGAGACACTCTGTGTCGGGTTAAACACACCTAGTACAAACATGATACTTAGACGTTGAGGAGACACTCTGTGTCGGGTTAAACACATCTAGTACAAACATGATACTAAGGCGTTGAGGAGACACTCTATGTCGGGTTAAACACACCTAGTACAAACATGATACTTAGGCGTTGAGGAGACACTCTGTGTCGGGTTAAACACACCTAGTACAAACATGATACTTAGACGTTGAGGAGACACTCTGTGTCGGGTTAAACACACCTAGTACAAACATGATACTTAGGCGTTAAGGAAACACTCTGCGTCGGGTTAAACACCCCTAGTACAAACATGATACTTAGACGTTGAGGAGACACTCTGTGTCGGGTTAAACACACCTAGTACAAACATGATACTTAGGCGTTGAGGAGACACTCTGTGTCGGGTTAAACACACCTAGTACAAACATGATATTTGGGCGCTGAGGAGACTCTCTGTGTCAGGTGAAAAAAACCACTCATATAAACATGACACTTTGGCGTTAAGGAAACACTCTGTGTCGGGTTAAACACACCTAGTACAAACATGATACTTAGACGTTGAGGAGACACTCTGTGTCGGGTTAAACACACCTAGTACAAACATGATACTTAGACGTTGAGGAGACACTCTGTGTCGGGTTAAACACCCCTAGTACAAACATGATACTTAGACGTTGAGGAGACACTCTGTGTCGGGTTAAACACACCTAGTACAAACATGATACTTAGACGTTGAGGAGACACTCTGTGTCGGGTTAAACACACCTGGTACAAACATGATACTTAGACGTTGAGGAGACACTCTGTGTCGGGTTAAACACACCTAGTACAAACATGATACTTAGGCGTTAAGGAAACACTCTGTGTCGGGTTAAACACCCCTAGTACAAACATGATACTTAGACGTTGAGGAGACACTCTGTGTCGGGTTAAACACACCTAGTACAAACATGATACTTAGGCGTTGAGGAGACACTCTCTGTCGGGTTAAACACACCTAGTACAAACATGATATTTGGGCGCTGAGGAGACTCTCTGTGTCAGGTGAAAAAAACACTCATATAAACATAAATACTTTGGCGTTAAGGAGACACTCTGTGTCGGGTTAAACACACCTGGTACAAACATGATACTTAGACGTTGAGGAGACACTCTGTGTCGGGTTAAACACACCTAGTACAAACATGATACTTAGACGTTGAGGAGACACTCTGTGTCGGGTTAAACACACCTAGTACAAACATGATACTTAGACGTTGAGGAGACACTCTGTGTCGGGTTAAACACACCTAGTACAAACATGATACTTAGGCGTTGAGGAGACACTCTGTGTCGGGTTAAACACACCTAGTACAAACATGATACTTAGACGTTGAGGAGACACTCTGTGTCGGGTTAAACACACCTAGTACAAACATAATACTTCGACGTTGAGGAGACACTCTGTGTCGGGTTAAAAAAAACACTCATATAAACATGACACTTTGGCGTTAAGGAGACACTCTGTGTCGGGTTAAACACAACTAGTAAAACATGATACTTAGGCGTTAAGGAAACACTCTGTGTCGGGTTAAACACCCCTAGTACAAACATGATACTTAGACGTTGAGGAGACACTCTGTGTCGGGTTAAACACACCTAGTACAAACATGATACTTAGGCGTTGAGGAGACACTCTGTGTCGGGTTAAACACACCTAGTACAAACATGATACTTAGACGTTGAGGAGACACTCTGTGTCGGGTTAAACACACCTAGTACAAACATAATACTTAGACGTTGAGGAGACACTCTGTGTCGGGTGAAACACACCTAGTACAAACATGATACTTGGGCGTTAAGGAGACACTCTGTGTCGGGTTGAACACACCTAGTACAAACATGATACTTAGGCGTTGAGGAGACACTCTGTGTCGGGTTAAACACACCTAGTACAAACATGATACTTAGGCGTTGAGGAGACACTCTGTGTCGGGTTAAACACACCTAGTACAAACATGATACTTAGACGTTGAGGAGACACTCTGTGTCGGGTTAAAAAAAACACTCATATAAACATGACACTTTGGCGTTAAGGAGACACTCTGTCGGGTCAAACACACCTAGTACAAACATGATACTTAGACGTTGAGGAGACACTCTGTGTCGGGTTAAACACACCTAGTACAAACATGATACTTAGACGTTGAGGACACACTCTGTGTCAGGTTAAACACACCTGGTACAAATATGATACTTAGGCGTTAAGGAAACACTCTGTGTCGGGTTAAACACCCCTAGTACAAACATGATACTTAGACGTTGAGGAGACACTCTGTGTCGGGTTAAACACACCTAGTACAAACATGATACTTAGGCGTTGAGGAGACACTCTGTGTCGGGTTAAACACACCTAGTACAAACATGATACTTAGACGTTGAGGAGACACTCTGTGTCGGGTTAAACACACCTAGTACAAACATGATACTTAGACGTTGAGGAGACACTCTGTGTCGGGTTAAACACACCTAGTACAAACATAATACTTAGATGTTGAGGAGACACTCTGTGTCGGGTTAAACACACCTAGTACAAACATGATACTTAGACGTTGAGGAGACACTCTGTGTCGGGTTAAACACACCTAGTACAAACATGATACTTAGACGTTGAGGAGACACTCTGTGTCGGGTTAAACACACCTAGTACAAACATAATACTTAGACGTTGAGGAGACACTCTGTGTCGGGTTAAAAAAAACACTCATATAAACATGACACTTTGGCGTTAAGGAGACACTCTGTGTCGGGTTAAACACAACTAGTACAAACATGATACTTAGACGTTGAGGAGACACTCTGTGTCGGGTTAAACACACATAGTACAAACATAATACTTAGATGTTGAGGAGACACTCTGTGTCGGGTTAAACACACCTAGTACAAACATGATACTTAGACGTTGAGGAGACACTCTGTGTCGGGTAAAACACACCTAGTACAAACATGATACTTAGACGTTGAGGAGACACTCTGTGTCGGGTTAAAAAAAACACTCATATAAACATGACACTTTGGCGTTGAGGAGACACTCTGTCGGGTTAAACACACCTACTACAAACATGATACTTAGACGTTGAGGAGACACTCTGTGTCGGGTTAAACACACCTAGTACAAACATGATACTTAGACGTTGAGGAGACACTCTGTGTCAGGTTAAACACACTTGGTACAAACATGATACTTAGGCGTTAAGGAAACACTCTGTGTCGGGTTAAACACCCTTAGTACAAACATGATACTTAGACGTTGAGGAGACACTCTGTGTCGGGTTAAACACACCTAGTACAAACATGATACTTAGACGTTGAGGAGACACTCTGTGTCGGGTTAAACACACCTAGTACAAACATGATACTTAGACGTTGAGGAGACACTCTGTGTCGGGTTAAACACACCTAGTACAAACATGATACTTAGAAGTTGAGGACACACTCTGTGTCGGGTTAAACACTCCTAGTACAAACATGACACTTTGGCGTTGAGGAGACACTCTGTGTCGGGTTAAACACACCTGGTACAAACATGATACTTAGACGTTGAGGAGACGCTCTGTGTCGGGTTAAACACACCTAGTACAAACATGATACTTAGACGTTGAGGAGACACTCTGTGTCGGGTTAAACACACCTAGTACAAACATGATACTTAGACGTTGAGGAGACACTCTGTGTCGGGTTAAACACACCTAGTACAAACATGATACTTAGACGTTGAGGAGACACTGTGTCGGGTTAAACACACCTAGTACAAACATGATACTTAGACGTTGAGGAGACACTCTGTGTCGGGTGAAACACACCTAGTACAAACATGATACTTAGACGTTGAGGAAACACTCTGTGTCGGGTTAAACACACCTAGTACAAACATGATACTTAGAAGTTTAGGAGACACTCTGTGTCGGGTTAAACACACCTAGTACAAACATGATACTTAGACGTTGAGGAGACACTCTGTGTCGGGTTAAACACACCTAGTACAAACATGATACTTAGACGTTGAGGAGACACTCTGTGTCGGGTTAAACACACCTAGTACAAACATGATACTTAGACGTTGAGGAGACACTCTGTGTCGGGTTAAACACACCTAGTACAAACATAATACTTAGACGTTGAGGAGACACTCTGTGTCGGGTTAAACACACCTAGTACAAACATGATACTTAGACGTTGAGGAGACACTCTGTGTCGGGTTAAACACCCCTAGTACAAACATGATACTTAGACGTTGAGGAAACACTCTGTGTCGGGTTAAACACACCTAGTACAAACATGATACTTAGACGTTGAGGAGACACTCTGTGTCGGGTTAAACACACCTAGTACAAACATGATACTTAGACGTTGAGGAGACACTGTGTCGGGTTAAACACACCTAGTACAAACATGATACTTAGACGTTGAGGAGACACTCTGTGTCGGGTTAAACACCCCTAGTACAAACATGATACTTAGACGTTGAGGAAACACTCTGTGTCGGGTTAAACACACCTAGTACAAACATGATACTTAGACGTTGAGGAAACACTCAGTGTCGGGTTAAACACACCTAGTACAAACATGATACTTAGAAGTTTAGGAGACACTCTGTGTCGGGTTAAACACACCTGGTACAAACATGATACTTAGACGTTGAGGAGACACTCTGTGTCGGGTTAAACACACCTAGTACAAACATGATACTTAGACGTTGAGGAGACACTCTGTGTCGGGTTAAACACACCTAGTACAAACATGATACTTAGACGTTGAGGAGACACTCTGTGTCGGGTTAAACACACCTAGTACAAACATAATACTTAGACGTTGAGGAGACACTCTGTGTCGGGTTAAACACACCTAGTACAAACATAATACTTAGACGTTGAGGAGACACTCTGTGTCGGGTTAAACACACCTAGTACAAACATGATACTTAGACGTTGAGGAGACACTCTGTGTCGGGTTAAGCACACCTAGTACAAACATGATACTTAGACGTCGAGGAGACACTCTATGTCGAGTTAAACACACCTAGTACAAACATGATACTTAGGCGTTGAGGAGACACTCTTTGTCGGGTTAAACACCCCTAGTACAAACATGATACTTAGACGTTGAGGAGACACTCTGTGTCGGGTGAAACACACCTAGTACAAACATGATACTTAGACGTTGAGGAGACACTCTGTGTCGGGTGAAACACACCTAGTACAAACATGATACTTAGACGTTGAGGAGACACTCTGTGTCGGGTTAAACACACCTGGTACAATCATGATACTTAGACGTTGAGGAGACACTCTGTGTCGGGTTAAACACCCCTAGTACAAACATGATACTTAGACGTTGAGGAAACACTCTGTGTCGGGTTAAACACACCTAGTACAAACATGATACTTAGACGTTGAGGAAACACTCTGTGTCGGGTTAAACACACCTAGTACAAACATGATATTTAGAAGTTGAGGAGACACTCTGTGTCGGGTTAAACACACCTAGTACAAACATGATACTTAGACGTTGAGGAGACACTCTGTGTCGGGTTAAACACACCTAGTACAAACATGATACTTAGACGTTGAGGAGACACTCTGTGTCGGGTTAAACACACCTAGTACAAACATAATACTTAGACGTTGAGGAGACACTCTGTGTCGGGTTAAACACACCTAGTACAAACATGATACTTAGACGTTGAGGAGACACTCTGTGTCGGGTTAAACACACCTAGTACAAACATGATACTTAGACGTTGAGGAGACACTCTGTGTCGGGTTAAACACCCCTAGTACAAACATGATACTTAGACGTTGAGGAAACACTCTGTGTCGGGTTAAACACACCTAGTACAAACATGATACTTAGACGTTGAGGAAACACTCTGTGTCGGGTTAAACACACCTAGTACAAACATGATACTTAGAAGTTGAGGAGACACTCTGTGTCGGGTTAAACACACCTAGTACAAACATGATACTTAGACGTTGAGGAGACACTCTGTGTCGGGTTAAACACACCTAGTACAAACATGATACTTAGACGTTGAGGAGACACTCTGTGTCGGGTTAAACACACCTAGTACAAACATGATACTTAGACGTTGAGGAGACACTCTGTGTCGGGTTAAACACACCTAGTACAAACATAATACTTAGACGTTGAGGAGACACTCTGTGTCGGGTTAAACACACCTAGTACAAACATAATACTTAGACGTTGAGGAGACACTCTGTGTCGGGTTAAACACACCTAGTACAAACATGATACTTAGACGTTGAGGAGACACTCTGTGTCGGGTTAAACACACCTAGTACAAACATGATACTTAGACGTTGAGGAGACACTCTGTGTCGGGTTAAACACCCCTAGTACAAACATGATACTTAGACGTTGAGGAAACACTCTGTGTCGGGTTAAACACACCTAGTACAAACATGATACTTAGACGTTGAGGAGACACTCTGTGTCGGGTTAAACACACCTAGTACAAACATGATACTTAGAAGTTGAGGAGACACTCTGTGTCGGGTTAAACACACCTAGTACAAACATGATACTTAGACGTTGAGGAGACACTCTGTGTCGGGTTAAACACACCTAGTACAAACATGATACTTAGACGTTGAGGAGACACTCTGTGTCGGGTTAAACACACCTAGTACAAACATGATACTTAGACGTTGAGGAGACACTCTGTGTCGGGTTAAACACACCTAGTACAAACATAATACTTAGACGTTGAGGAGACACTCTGTGTCGGGTTAAACACACCTAGTACAAACATAATACTTAGACGTTGAGGAGACACTCTGTGTCGGGTTAAACACACCTAGTACAAACATGATACTTAGACGTTGAGGAGACACTCTGTGTCGGGTTAAGCACACCTAGTACAAACATGATACTTAGACGTCGAGGAGACACTCTATGTCGAGTTAAACACACCTAGTACAAACATGATACTTAGGCGTTGAGGAGACACTCTGTGTCGGGTTAAACACCCCTAGTACAAACATGATACTTAGACGTTGAGGAGACACTCTGTGTCGGGTGAAACACACCTAGTACAAACATGATACTTAGACGTTGAGGAGACACTCTGTGTCGGGTGAAACACACCTAGTACAAACATGATACTTAGACGTTGAGGAGACACTCTGTGTCGGGTTAAACACACCTGGTACAAACATGATACTTAGACGTTGAGGAGACACTCTGTGTCGGGTTAAACACCCCTAGTACAAACATGATACTTAGACGTTGAGGAAACACTCTGTGTCGGGTTAAACACCCCTAGTACAAACATGATACTTAGACGTTGAGGAAACACTCTGTGTCGGGTTAAACACACCTAGTACAAACATGATACTTAGACGTTGAGGAAACACTCTGTGTCGGGTTAAACACACCTAGTACAAACATGATACTTAGAAGTTGAGGAGACACTCTGTGTCGGGTTAAACACACCTAGTACAAACATGATACTTAGACGTTGAGGAGACACTCTGTGTCGGGTTAAACACACCTAGTACAAACATGATACTTAGACGTTAAGGAGACACTCTGTGTCGGGTTAAACACACCTAGTACAAACATAATACTTAGACGTTGAGGAGACACTCTGTGTCGGGTTAAACACACCTAGTACAAACATGATACTTAGACGTTGAGGAGACACTCTGTGTCGGGTTAAACACACCTAGTACAAACATGATACTGAGACGTTGAGGAGACACTCTGTGTCGGGTTAAACACACCTAGTACAAACATAATACTTAGACGTTGAGGAGACACTCTGTGTCGGGTTAAACACACCTAGTACAAACATGATACTTAGACGTTGAGGAGACACTCTGTGTCGGGTTAAGCACACCTAGTACAAGCATGATACTTAGACGTTGAGGAGACACTCTATGTCGGGTTAAACACACCTAGTACAAACATGATACTTAGGCGTTGAGGAGACACTCTGTGTCGGGTGAAACACACCTAGTACAAACATGATACTTAGACGTTGAGGAGACACTCTGTGTCGGGTTAAACACACCTAGTACAAACATGATACTTAGACGTTGAGGAGACACTCTGTGTCGGGTTAAACACATCTGGTACAAACATGATACTTAGACGTTGAGGAGACACTCTGTGTCGGGTTAAACACACCTATTTCAAACATGATACTTAGACGTTGAGGAGACTCCCTGTGTCGGGTTAAACACACCTAGTACAAACATAATACTTGGGCGCTGAGGAGACACTCTGTGTCGGGTTAAACACACCTAGTACAAACATAATACTTAGGCGCTGAGGAGACACTCTGTGTCGGGTTAAACACACCTGGTACAAACATGATACTTTGACGTTGAGGAGACACTCTGTGTCGGGTGAAACACACCTAGTACAAACATGATACTTAGACGTTGAGGAGACACTCTGTGTCGGGTTAAACACACCTAGTACAAATATGATACTTAGACGTTGAGGAGACACTCTGTGTCGGGTTAAACACACCTAGTACAAATATGATACCTAGACGTTGGGGAGACACTCTGTGTCGGGTTAAACACACCTATTTCAAACATGATACTTAGACGTTGAGGAGACTCTCTGTGTCAGGTTAAAAAAACCACTCATATAAACATGACACTTTGGCGTTGAGGAGACACTCTGTGTCAGGTTTGTAGACACTCACTGCCAAAAACATGAGTCCAAGAAAAAGAGATGATGAGACACCGTGACCTTGTTCATCTCTAATGGAAGCATGCGGTGATCAAATACGATTCTACGTTTGCAAATACATCATTGTTGTTACGTATATTTGCAATAATTTAGAGACCAAGGAGAGGCTCAATAACTATGTATGTAATACAGTTTATATGTTTGCAATAGGTTGGTCTGACAGTTGACATACGCAGAGCTGCGGAGCAAGGACTTAACACTATGCTAACAAGGCTTATCACGCACATTATGCTCCTATAGCATCCAATCACTTTGCATTCATCAGTCAAGCTTCCCAAGTGAGACCTTCCCATGTTCAACTGTTATCTTATCACACAAACAGATAACGTAATGACAAAGATGTTCCCAAGTCTACCGGTACGACAGACTACAGTCTTTGAAGTATTGTTAAGAGGGCATGCTCGCCATATTTCCCCACTTGGTGTGCAGTATGTAATTTGTTTCGTTTAGCAGAATGCGTTTCCTGAGACTGGGTCCGTGTAATGGCTGTATCTCACGGGGAGGCTGCCATCAAGATGTATTCATTATGTGAGAACATTTGACATCGGCTGTACTTACACCGGCGCCAAAAATGCAAAATGTATCTTGTGATTCATACATTTCTGGCAGGGAATGCATGTATGCTTCTACATGTAAGCTGTCACCCTTCAACATCTAGAAGGATTCAGTACCACTGTCAATACATATACATGTGCACCATCTGAAATGCCAACTTTGGAATACTATCCTTTTTGATACAGAGATATATAGCCAGCTACATGTACGTATTGCTGGAGTAACATCTGTCCTAATTATGGATGTCTTCATCGGCACGAGGGAACGGCTGTACTAGAAGTCTAAGAAGTCTAATGTGGAGTCTCAGCCTAACTCTGCTAGATTGTGTTGATGGAGGGGATTGCGAAAACGTTTCCACACACGTCTGCCAACGATGCCGGAGTGCCTCGATCCTACTTGTGTAGAAGGCTTCCTCCTTGTGGTATAAAAAGTCATCCACAGGAGAGATGACGTCATCGTCGTTTGCAGAATGCTTGCCATGCAGTTCTTTTTAAGATTTAGAAGAGTTGGCTCTCCGACGTTGCCAACTCTAGTAATTTTAGAGAACGTCCAAAGATTTCAAAGCCAGTCATGCATTGCAGCGATTGTAAAGAAGACGTATAGCCTTGATATTCTCACGCAGGTAGATCAGCATCATATCGACCATTAAATGTCTGGCCTTTCGGGAGTTTCTACCACATGTAGGATTCCTGTGGGATCCCAGACACTGAAGCAATCTCTGCTGGTGACCGTGGAGGAGAGGTTCGACGTTTCCACTGCTTTGAATGTTGTTTAGTCTTTGGCTGATAGTGATGAACCCAAAACTCATCCATAGTTAGAAATCGCTCAACAAAATCGGTTACGTCTGATTCAAAACGACAGCATCTGTCACGAGAGATGAGGAACTTGATGCGCCTCTGACCAGGAGTCAGAAGCTTTGGAAGCCAGTGTCCTGAAACCTTTGACATGGCCAGTCCATTCCTTTGATAGGCAATGTGACGTGTGGTGAGTGGTCGGTCATCCATAATCATTTCATCAACATTTCCTTGGAGGCGCTCTTCTCCTTTTAAATTCCACTGTCCACCTCTTAACAGGGACAAAAGAAGGCGCACCATTCCATGTACTGTACACCCTTCGTAGATAGGCTCAGAGCCTTTCATTCACCTCTCGCTGACACGTCTTACAACTTCTAAGTGGACATATGGAATAGCATCGTATACCCATGTAATGATACCTAAGCCTGGATATCTTGAAATGAAATAAATGTGCGTCTTTTGAGATGTAAAGTCACTTTATCCCGAACCGTGCAGCAATGGAGGCTTAGCGACTGTAACTAAGGCGACCTCGAACCGTGCAGCAATGGAGGCTTAGCGACTGTAACTAAGGCGACCTCGAACCGTGCAGCAATGGAGGCTTAGCGACTGTAACTAAGGCGACCTCGAACCGTGCAGCAATGGAGGCTTAGCGACTGTAACTAAGGCGACCTCGAACCGTGCAGCAATGGAGACTTATAATAAAAGGCCATTTATATTGCGCATATTTCCACACCACTAAGGGGCATGCACAAACCACTATTATTACACCGGTCACTGGACCAGTGTTCACTCAAGAATCATTCTCAGCTCCCTGGGGAGTATGCAACCCAAGCTACCTGTTAGGCACTAGAAGGTTAACAAACATATTGTCATCTCATCCTACCGGGTACCCATTCACTGCTGGGTGAACAGAGGCACAGTTGGAATAAAGTTACTTGCATGTGCCTCAGTGCGCTGTGCACAGGACCACATGCCACTAAGGCCTCCAACTGTGAGGCTTAGAAACTGTAAGTAAGTTAACCCCGAACCGTGCAGCAAGGGAGGATTAGAGACTGTAACAAAGGCAACCCCGAACCGTGCAACACAGCAGGATTAGAGACTGTAACAAAGGCAACCCCGAACTTTTCAGCAAGGGAGACTTTGATACTATAACTAAGGCAACCCCGAACTGTGCAGCACAGCAGGGTAAGATACTGTAACTAAGACAACCCCGAACCTTGCAGCAAAGGAGGCTTTGATGCTATAACTAAGGTGACCCCAATCGTGCAGCAAGGGAGAGTTAGACACTGTAAATAAGGCGACCCGAACCTTGCAGCAAGAGAGGGTTAGACACTGTATCTAAGGCAACCCCGAACCTTGCAGCAAGGAAGGTTTAGAGACTGTAACTAAGGCAACCCCTAACCTTGCAGCACGGCAGGGTTAGAGACTGTAACTAAGGCAACCCCGAACCTTGCAGCACAGCAGGGTTAGAGACTGTAACTAAGGCAAGCCCGAAACGTGCAGCAAGGGAGGGTTAGAGACTGCAACTAAGGCGACCCCGAACTTTGCGGCAATGGAGGGTTAGACAGTGTATCTAAGGCAACCCCGAACCGTGCAGCAAGGAAGGGTTAGAGACTTAACTAAGGCAACCCCGAACCTTGCAGCAAGGAAGGGTTAGAGACTGTAACTAAGGTGACCCCAATCGTGCAGCAAGGGAGGGTTAGAGACTGTAACAAAGGCAACCCCGAACCTTGCAGGAAAGGAGGCTTTGATACTATAACTAAGGTGACCCCAATCGTGCAGCAAGGGAGGGTTAGACACTGTAACTAAGCCGACCCCGAACCTTGCAGCAAGGGAGTGTTAGACACTGTATCTAAGGCAACCCCGAACCTTGCAGCAAGGAAGGGTTAGAGACTGTAACTAAGGCAACCCCGAACGTTGCAGCACAGCAGGGTTAGAGACTGTAGCTAAGGCGACCCCTAACCTTGCAGCACAGCAGGGTTAGAGACTGTAGCTAAGGCAACCCCGAACGTTGCAGCACAGCAGGGCTAGAGACTGTAACTAAGGCAACCCCGAACGTTGCATCCAGCAGGGTTAGAGACTGTAACTAAGGCAACCCCGAACGTTGCAGCACAGCAGGGTTAGAGACTGTAACTAAGGCAACCCCGAACGTTGCAGCACAGCAGGGTTAGAGACTGTAACAAAGGCAACCCCGAACGTTGCAGCACAGCAGGGTTAGAGACTGTAACTAAGGCAACCCCGAAACGTGCAGCAAGGGAGGGTTAGAGACTGCAACTAAGGCGACCCCGAACTTTGCGGCATTGGAGGGTTAGACACTGTATCTAAGGCAACCCCGAACCGTGCAGCAAGGAAGGGTTAGAGAATGTAACTAAGGCAACCCCGAACCTTGCAGCAAGGAAGGGTTAGAGACTGTAACTAAGGTGACCCCAATCGTGCAGCACAGCAGGGTTAGAGACTGTAACTAAGGCGACCCCGAACCGTGCAGCAAGGGAGGCCTTGATACTGTAACTAAGGTGACCCCAATCATGCAGCAAGGGAGGGTTAAAGACTGAAACTAAGGTGACCCCGAACCTTGCAGCAAGGGAGTGTTAGAGACTGTAACTGAGGCAACCCCAATCGTGCAGGAAGGGAGGGCTAGACACTGTATCTAAGGTAACCCCGAACCTTGCAACAAAAAAGGGTTAGAGGCTGTAACTGAGGCAACCCCGAACCGTGCAGCAAGGGAGGGTTAGAGACTGTAACTAAGGCGACCCCGAACCTTGCAGCAAGAAAGGGTTAGAGACTGTAACTAAGGCAACCCCGAACTGTGCAGCCAGGGATGGTTACAGACTGTAACTAAGGCAACCCCGAACCTTGCAGCAAGGGAGGGTTGGACACTGTATCTAAGGCAACCCCGAACCGTGCAGCAAGAAAGGGTTAGAGACTGTAACTAAGGCTACCCCGAACAGTGTAGCAAGGGAGGGTTAGAGACTGTAACTAAGGCAACCCCGAACCGTGCAGCAAGGAAGGGTTAGAGACTGTAACTAAGGCAACCCCGAACCGTGCAGCAAGGAAGGGTTAGAGACTGTAACTAAGGTAACCCCGAACCGTGCAGCAAAGAAGGGTTAGAGACTGTAACTAAGGCAACCCCGAACCGTGCATCAAGGAAGGGTTAGAGACTGTAACTAAGGCTACCCCGAACAGTGTAGCAAGGGAGGGTTAGAGACTGTAACTAAGGCGGCTCCGAACTTTGCATCAAGGGAGGGTTAGAGATTGTAACTAAGGCGGCTCCGAACTGTGCATCAAGGGAGGGTTAGAGATTGTAACTAAGGCGACTCCGAACCGTGCATCAAGGGAGGGTTAGAGATTGTAACTAAGGCGACTCCGAACCGTGCATCAAGGGAGGGTTAGAGATTGTAACTAAGGCAACTCCGAACTGTGCATCAATGGAGGGTTAGAGATTGTAACTAAGGCGACTCCGAACCGTGCATCAAGGGAGGGTTAGAGATTGTAACTAAGGCGACTCCGAACTGTGCATCAAGGGAGGGTTAGAGATTGTAACTAAGGCAACTCCGAACTGTGCATCAATGGAGGGTCAGAGATTGTAACTAAGGCGACTCCGAACCGTGCATCAAGGGAGGGTTAGAGATTGTAACTAAGGCGACTCCGAACCGTGCATCAAGGGAGGGTTAGAGATTGTAACTAAGGCGACCCCAAACCATGCAGGAAGGGAGGGTTAGAGATTGTAACTAAGGCAACTCCGAACCGTGCATCAATGGAGGGTTAGAGATTGTAACTAAGGCGACCCCAAACCATGCAGGAAGGGAGGGTTAGAGATTGTAACTAAGGCAACTCCGAACCGTGCATCAAGGGAGGGTTAGAGATTGTAACTAAGGCGACCCCAAACCATGCAGGAAGGGAGGCTTTGATACTGCAACTAAGCGACTACATCACTGTGCAGACTAAGTAGCTTCATATACTCTAATATACTCTTCAAGCAAAGTTGGGTATATTCGGGGTGTTAGAGACAGAGCACAAGTTATTAATTACTGTCATTATCTTGTATTTTCTTTCGAACATGGAATTCTAACCTTGCTGTTGAACTTTTCCTCAGCCTGTTGTGAGGGATGTGATTCGATTTTCGCGCAGTGTTTGACATTTTCAGTCAAATGTATGCAAGGACGTTGTCTTAGAGTTATTCATATGAACTAAAGAACAGTCAAAGCAAATAGGTTGCGTTGTTTGTACATTTGAATCATGTCAGTAACAAAATCCGATCTCTTTCACACTATGAAAGAGGGTAATCGAAAATGGAGCACTCGTTCAGAACCGTATGCTTCTTTCCCTTCGTGTCGAGCAACATTCCAGCACCCCCAGCCTTTGGTTTTCCCAACTTTTGCGATACAATCGAGTATGTTCTTTCTACAAAGATTTCAAACTTAGAAGTTGTGTGATCAAAGTTACAACATTCAAGGCCTAAGTTAAAGCTTTCATTTTTTTATGATAGACATGTGGAAGACATTTCGAAATTTGACGCATCAGTGACAAAAATGATGTCCGATGCAAGTCCCTATTTTGACCATATGTTCCCATGTGTTTTTTTCGATGAACAAATGACTTGCCTTTGCCACCAGTGGGGCAGGATACACTCACCTCTTCACGAACACCTGACATCATCACTATTTGATAGTGATTCATAAACACATGTTCATCATATAGTCAAAATCGTACGGGCGACTCTGCTTTTGGCAGAGATTTTTATTGAATATATGAAGGGTTTAACGAATGAAGGTCTGTTCCGCCTACCGAGGTGATCTACGAATGTCATCACATAACTTGAAAAGTGGCCATGCAGCGTATTTGACAACAGTGATCAATGCAGCAAAAACACACATACGGGCTAACCGTTTAAGTTTCCACTGGTGAAATCAATTGACAAAATTAAAGGAGCACTAATCAATCTTGAGCGAGGTCATGCTGGTTATTTACGAACACAAATTTCCGAATTTGAACTTCAACAAGCTTCACTTTGGTTTGACGAAGGAAAATTAGTTGCTCAAAATGTACTTAAAGGTGAGTCAAGTCAGTTTCATTGCTGTCATCTCTTGCCAACCCTGGAAGTGTGTTTTCACATACAAAGTCTAAAGTGTATCTTCTGATACAAAACACACTAACAGTACTAAAGCAAAACAGAGACTTGTTTTGCAAGCTGAGCAAGCCAATCTTCGAGCACTTCATGTAAAACGAGCCGCTGTACTTGCCAAAAGGGCAGCTGAACTAGAAGCGGATCATGCTAAGCAGCAAGTCAGAAAGGATACTGAAATAGCATAACTAGAAGCTATGGTAACTATGGTAAGTTCGGTAGGTCTGGGGAGTGAAGCCAGTCAACAGGAACTAAATATTCGTGAAACTGAAAGGACTGTGGCTGAAAACATGAGGCAGTGGCTGGTCGTTAATGACACTGGCCAGCGTGTGCCTAGTTGGTGACCATGGCGATGTTGCTGACATCCCAAACACAGGGCCAGAGATCCAAAGGACAAATCACATTCATAGGGCCCAATCTCAGGATACAACACTCAGTGCCTCTAAACCCCTTTGTGCCAAGCTGGGAGGTAAGTCTAGCATGCTTCAAGCCTCAATTTAATTGACAACTGAGAGAGTGTTACCCTCTGCTACCTTCAGATAATCAGGCTAGAAAGACAGTTTAGTTCCTTTACAGGAAACTCTGGTCACGGCAAAAAATGTTGTGCGTTGACGGATCAGTTAGCACAGGTACTTATAAAGTGTAAAAAGGATTTGTCCCAAATTGAATTCACAATGTTCGATTGAGTGGCCGCAGTTTGTTGAACAGTTCCATATTCAGGTTCACAGCATACCCAGGATTAAAGAACATTTGAATGGATTTGCTACACTAACGAATGCTTGCCCAAACAATAACCATACTATTGCTGGACAGGGGGCTCAGGGTTTGGCTAAACATCTAGTCTATGATGAAGACTTTGCTAGTGTCTAAAGTGATACTTTAAACGGATATATTTCCCAGGGTCATGTACGTAAACTAATGGAAGGAAAATATATGTCAAACTTCGGACCTGGTACATTCCACTTCATGGTGTTGTAAACCCAAATAACCTGGGAAAGTCCACATTGTATTTTATGCAGCAGCAAGAAACTTCATTGAATGGTAATCGCATGACTGGACAGGATCTTTTGAAGAGTATATTTAGATTCCTTTTGCAATTTAGGCTGTATTCATTGGCACCAACATCGAAGGGATGTTTTATCAGGTGAGAGTGCCCGAAACTGACTCACTTTGCTTCCTCTAGAATCAGCCAGGCCCTCCTTAAGTGTACAACATGACCGTGAACTATGCGCTGAAATACACTGCTCAGGACAATGCAGAAAAGTTCAGTTCCACTGCTGTTCAGAGTCTCCTGCATGAATTCTACGTCGTTGACCTACTTAAATATGTCGAGTCTGCAGATGAAACTAAGTGAAGGATTCTATTTGCAAAAATTATTCTGAACATAAAATCTGAGCGTGAAAGAGCTGACTTGGATTTTGATGGTCTACCAGAGCAGCATACGCTTAGTCTGAAGTGGAATGTGCCTGATGACTTTTGTTTTCAAACTCAAGGATCCACAAAAGAGGAGTAGTTAGCACAGTGAGTTGTGGTCAGTTCTTTGATCCAAGTGAATTTTTAGCTCCAGTTATCCTGAGAGCTAAGTGCTTGATCAAAAAGCTATGGCTACAGACAATTGCTTGGGATGAATTACTCCCTGACTGTCTTATAATGACCAAGACATTGTCCACAGCTCTCACGTTGATTGAATTGAGCTTCATTTTTTTCGATACGCTCATAGTCAAGGTCTCTCATACTCCATTGTTGCTGTCAAGACTCATGATGCCCAGATAAAACCTGCGCTTTCAAGTCCCAGACTTGGGTTGGAAGGAGTTGTGGTGGCAGGCTTTTCTCTAAAGGACGAGTTAACATTCGCTCTGTGAAGTGTGTGGTTATGGACAAACTCGAACACAGTACTGTAGTACACCAACAACGAAACTAGACGTTTCAAAGCCTTTGCTTCGAAAAGGAACTCAGAAATACTAGAATCAAGCAGCAGCATACAGTGGCATCATGTACCATCACTGGAGCTTCTATGGAAAGCAATTCTCTATCACTCATACTTGGTTAAGTGGACCTGACTTCTTGTGGGGTCTGTGTGTGTGTGTGTGTGGGGGGGGGGGGGGGTGGGGGGGGGGGGGGGGGGAGATAATACATAGCCTGTCAACTGGATGAAGCGAACCCTGAGGTCAAGGGTAGATGCGTAATGCATATATCAACTGCTGAAAAGGCTCTCCAACAAACTGAAGGGGAGATCTTTGTAAAACTTTAAGTGTAAGACCTGCATAACCTAGAATACTTTTCTACGTGGCAGAAACTTTACAGAAGGACAGCTTGGAAAATGCGTGCTATTCACAATTTTCTGTCCACATTGAAATGCTTTAAATTCTGAATCAAACTTTCTGAATTGCTTGCTTCCCAGTGAGTATGAAGAAACTGTTGGGTGTCGGAATCACAAAGAGATGCACTTTCTACCGAAATTGAGTATTTGAAGGCATTTAGAGAAATTCCAGTGACCTAAACTGTTCTCATATTCTCCAATATACGATGGTTGACATTTCGGAGTGAATTGGAGACTATGCAGAACTCTTATCCTAAATGAAGTAAGGTTTTTTAATGCTAATTCCCTGTGATCATTATATCGCTCAACTGCTCATGCATAATGTTGTTCATGTAGGCCCAGAACATGTGGTCTCTAATGTGAAAAAGAAACTCTAAGAATGTCCACTAAGCGCACAACGTCTGGCAAATGAAGTAATGAACAAATGTGTCAAGTGCCGTAAACAGTGTAAACAGCGTAAAAATCGTGTAGTTTCGAGGATGGCAGAACTGACAGAAAGACACATTGGACCTACGGAAGGACCATTTGTCTATGCAGGTGTGGATTACTTTGTCAACCTCTTATACATAACAGCCCTGACACCATTGATTATTCGCTGTTCACACCAATTACTTTCCGACTCCGTGCTGCCAGATCAGGAAGTGAACAGTAGGTGTCGTTGGAGACAGGCACAGGTCATCCCAGGCCATAACTATCAACACTGGCTTAAGGAATACTTATCCGATCACTTCATTCACCACATATTGACCAGAGATACATCAAGCTCTTCTGTCGGAGATCTTGTTCTGGTTGTTGGTGTCAACTGTCCCAGACCTTGAAAGAATCTCCGAAAATCATGCCGGACAATGAAGGTCGAGTCAGGACAGTGAAAGTCAAGACATTGAAGGGGGGATATGTTCGTCCTTCAGCAAAGCTGTATGTACTAGAAGAAAACTGTTGAAGCCCACTGGGGGATTTGACTCTGTCAGTGCAGGGGCTATGTTAGAGATAAGTACTTTTAGTGGTATGCAGAGTGTGGGGCAAGTGCTCTCTTTTAGACAAAAAGCACATGTCTATAAACGCATGAAGCCAACTCAAAACTTTTAATGACACTAAACATACCCCCTAATGCTGATATTTCCGGCTGACGTATGCATTAGAAGCAAAGAATACACAATTACGAATTACTGTCATTAGCTTGCGTTCTCTTACGATCATTCGGAAATAACTTAAAATTTCCAAAAGTTAAAGAGATAATAGTTTCTAGTCATAGTTGTATGGTAGTAAACAACTGGAAGTACAGTATGACAGAAGATGGTATGCCCGCCAACAATCTTAAAGGACGATAGGTGTAAGAAATGTCATTCAAAGTAGACGTTTTGTGATAAGTAGTGCGTAATACTACCACATTGATACAACATTGATTCGGTCGACGTGGCATACTGCGAGTCTCCCCACTCGGCTTGCAGCGCTTGGTCAAGTTCAGCCTACGTGGTCGGCGGCCTATGACGTTGATGCACACATATCCCTATCATGTTCCCGTCATGTTCAGTAGCGAAAAAGTCAGGGATCATTGCTGGCCATAGCCTTGTATGGATGTTATGCTGCTGGAGGTGAGTATTGACGATTCGTGCACGGTGGACATGGGCGATGTTGTCCTGAAAGATAAAACGTTGACCCGCACGGCTTGCCAACGAGACAACAAATGGTGTCAATATGTTGTCCCGATAGTACTGTCCCAAACAATGCGGAGTGGAGTTCCGTCAGTTACAGTGATGACACCCGACACCATAACCGATGCACCGCCTGATCTGTGATTAGGTCTCAGACTGACATTGGCCTGACGTTCATTTCGACGTCTTCAGATCAAGATAGTGCAAAGTGATTCGGGACTCATCTAAAACATGACACGTGACCAGCGACGATTACCCAGCTTCGACGTTGTGTACGTCTGTTGGCAATATGACGATTTGTAAGGAAGGGCACAACACATTCCCATCGAGCATGGAGATGAGCGGCATGAAGACGGTTCTTAATCATCTGACCCACAATTCGTACTCTAGTAGCCAAGTGAAACTTTGTTGTTTGAGCTCGATCTCGTAGAGCCTGTACTCCTGTCGTTGTTGATCGTCATCATTTAGGGTTTGTCCCTGTTCCTGTACCTAGTTCAGTATCACAGACTGTGACACGTTGCACCTGACCTCTGCCAGTTTCTACAAGCCAATAGCCGGTAGACGCTTCACGCGTTTCAGACGCCGCATCGCTAGTTGATAAACAAACAGTGAATGAAATTAAGTAAACCACAACTGTATGAATAGCAGAATCAATAAGACTGACAGCAACAATGGTCCTCAAAGATTAATCGACATTCATCAAGTGTCACGATCAGTAATGACACCACACACGTGTGTGTAGCACTACTGCTTTAGGCAGGCACGTGCAAACTATCAAATGTGTTTTTGTATTATGTTTTACAGCCATAAACCTTCTTGCATGGGATTTTTGTTGTTTTTGTTATACTTGGTATAAACCTTTACATTTAATAATCACCTACTTTTATTATATATAAAGTAGTATATGAATATCACTTCGGAACAGGGGTGGTGGAGTCGCCATATTCAAATGTGGTGTCATACACAATTCTGGACAGAGGCGGTATGGTGTCATACACACTTCTGAACAGGGGCGGTGGCGTGTCATACTCACATCTGAACAGAGGCGATGAGGTGTCATACCCACATCTGAACAGGGGTTGTGGTGTGTCATACTAACTTCTGAACAGGGGCGGTGGGGTGTCATACTCACTTCTGAATAGGGGCGATGTGGTGTCTTACTCACATCTGAACAGGGGTGGTAGGGTGTCATACTCACTTTTGAACAGGGGCGGTGTGGTGTCATACTCACATCTGAACGGGGTGGTGTGGTGTCATACACATTTCTGAACAGGGGTGGTGGGGTGTCATACTCACTTCTGGACAGGGGAGGTTGGGTGTCATACACACATCTGAACAGGGGTGGTGTGGTGTCATACTCATATCTGAACAGGGGCGATGTGGTGTCATACTCACTTCTGAACAGGGGTGGTGTGATGTCATACTCACTTCTGAACAGGGGTGGTGTGATGTCATACTCATATCTGAACAGGGGTGGTGTGATGACATAATCATATCTGAACAGGGGTGGTGTGATGGCATACTCATATCTGAACAGGGGCGGTGTGATGTCATACTCATATCTGAACAAGGGTGGTGTGATGTCATACCTATATCTGAACAGGGGTGGTGTGATGTCATAATCATATCTGAACAGGGGTGGTGTGATGGCATACTCATATCTGAACAGGGGTGGTGTGGTGTCATACTCATATCTGAACAGGGGTGGTGTGATGTCATACTCATATCTGAACAGGGGTGGTGTGATGTCATACTCATATCTGAACAGGGGTGGTGTGATGTCATACTCATATCTGAACAGGGGTGGTGTTATGGCATACTCATATCTGAACAGGAGTGGTGTGATGGCATACTCATATCTGAACAGGGGTGGTGTGATGGCATACTCATATCTGAACAGGGGTGGTGTGATGTCATACTCATATCTGAACAGGGGTGGTGTGATGTCGTACTCATATCTGAACAGGGGTGGTGTGATGGCATACTCATTTCTGAACAGGGGTGGTGTGGTTTCATACTCATATCTGAACAGGGGTGGTGTGATGTCATACTCATATCTGAACAGGGGTGGTGTGATGTCATACTCATATCTGAACAGGGGTGGTGTGATGGCATACTCATATCTGAACAGGGGCGGTGTGGTGTCATACTCATATCTGAACAGGGGTGGTGTGGTGTCATACTCATATCTGAACAGGGGTGGTGTGATGGCATACTCACATCTGAACAGGGGCGGTGTGGTGTCATACTCATATCTGAATAGGGGCGATGTGGTGTCATACTCACATCTGAACAGGGGTGGTGTGATGGCATACTCATTTCTGAACAGGGGTGGTGTGGTTTCATACTCATATCTGAACAGGGGCGATGTGGTGTCATACTAACTTCTGAACAGGGGTGGTAGGGTGTCATACTCACTTTTGAACAGGGGCGGTGTGGTGTCATACACACATGAAGAGCTTAGAGCCATAAGGGCCAATGTCATGTGGAGTCTGTTTTGAGAAAAGTGATGAAAACACATAATATTATGCATGTTAATAAACTTTTTTTTCACCGATAAATTCCTAGACCTTAACGCATTCTGACAGCAGAGATATAAATGGTGTTATAAAAAAACATTCAAAAAGGAAATAAACTTATGTTTTTAATTTGTGTGAGGGTGGAAAGGGCAAGTGTCTGTATTTTGGCCCTTTTTGACCTTCAGGCATTTGCATGAGATTTAACATGTGAGATTGATAAACTACTACTAAAAGTACAACCACTTGCTTTTGAAGTACTTTTAAATGATTTAAACTAATGCTAACTTTGTTGAAATAGTTGAAATATGATAATAAGGTTCCAAACTTTCAAAATCTCTCTCAGACAACCAGTCTCAATCACATACGGAAATGAGAGCTATAAAAGAGCCAAAATCTAACAAAGTGACTTTGGCCCTTTTGAAACTTGACTTTGGCCCTTTTATAGAATTTTAAGTAGCCATATTTCAAAAACGCATCAATGAAAACATACATAATTTTTTCTACAGGTAGGCAAGAACTCATAGATGTTATTTATGCAATAATATGCAAAAAGTGCATTTTGGCCCCTTTCAGCTCTAAGCTCTTCACATCTGAACAGGGGCGGTGTGGTGTCATACTAACTTCTGAACAGGGGCGGTGGGGTGTTATACTCACATCTGAACAGGGGAGGTTGGGTCGTCATACTCATTTTTTAACAGGAGAGGTTGTGTGCAATACTCACTGCTGAACAGGGGCGATTTTGTGTCATACTCACCCACTCACTGCTGAACAGCGGCGATTGGGTGTCTAACTCACCCACTTACTGCTGAACAGGGGCGATTGGGTATCATACTCACTCACTCACTTCTAAACAGGGGCGATTGGATGTCATACTCACCCACTCACTGCTGAACAGGGGCGATTGGGTGTCATACTCACCAACTCACTGCTAAACAGGGGAGGTTGGGTGCAATACTCACCCACTCATTGCTGAACAGCGGCGATTGGGTGCCATACTCACCCACTCACTTCTAAACAGGGGCGATTGGGTGTCATACTCACCCACTCACTTCTAAACAGGGGCGATTGGGTGCCATACTGACCCACTCACTTCTAAACAGGGGCGATTGGGTGCCATACTCACCCACTCACTTCTAAACAGGGGAGGTTCGGTGCCATACTCACCCACTCACTTCTAAACAGGGGCGATTGGGTGTCATACTCACCCGCTCACTTCTAAACAGGGGAGGTTGGGTGCCATACTCACCCACTCACTGCTGAACAGGGGAGGTTGGGTGTCATACTCACCCACTCACTGCTGAACAGGGGCGATTGGGTGTCATACTCACCCACTCACTTCTAAACAGGGGCGATTGGGTGTCATACTCACCCACTCACTGCTAAACAGGGGAGGTTGGGTGCAATACTCACCCACTCACTGCTGAACAGCGGCGATTGGGTGCCATACTCACCCACTCACTTCTAAACAGGGGCGATTTTGTGCCATACTCACCCACTCACTGCTGAACAGGGGAGGTTTTGTGCCATACTCACCCACTCACTGCTGAACAGGGGAGGTTTTGTGCCATACTCACCCACTCACTTCTAAACAGGGGCGGTTTTGTGCCATACTCACCCACTCACTGCTGAACAGGGGAGGTTTTGTGCCATACTCACCCACTCACTTCTAAACAGGGGCGATTGGGTGCCATACTCGCCCGCTCACTGCTGAACAGGGGAGGTTGGGTGCCATACTCACCCACTCACTGCTGAACAGGGGAGGTTGGTTGTCATACTCACCCACTCACTTCTGAACAGAGGCTGTGACATACTCATTCATTACGTAGTCTACAGTGGATGGGCAGAGGAATGGATGCCCCATGAATTATATTTGGTCTCGATCGAGTCGATCAATTCAGATAACAAAACGGAATGAAGGCCTTCACGAATCTAAAACCGTCTACTTTGCAGCAGTCATACACGCCGGGATGGGTACAATCAGCCTCAATCTGCAACCAACATAGGTGTCATAATTCCAAGTCAATTCGACAGCCAGCGGTTACTTCATGTGAAAAAAAAGAAATGTCTTTCATTAGCGTGTATTCTAAAGTAAAACTAAAGTGAAGGGGATATCACTGTTTACGATTTTTTATAGACAACCATTAAAAGAGGATATAAAATTATATTGGCCAATCGGCCATAGCATCTAAAACCTAACTGTCAGCAGAAACAAAATAGTGTCCAACATCATAGCATGCATCTCCACCCAGACTGCTGCCAACAGGTCTAAGACGAAACTCAGGGGTGAAGATTAAACGACGGCAGCCACATGTGTGAGTTGGGTAAACATATCTTTTGTCATTTTTAGAATTGATAACAATTCTGTTTTGGTATTGATAAGATTTCTATTTTCGTATATTGATATGATTTCATGTATTTCTTTGGCTGCTCTGTCTATAAACGTTGGAGCAGCTGTCCATCTCTCAGAAACAGAGTTAGTTTGGCCTTCGCTATTGCATCTCTTGGCTTTAGTGAAGCTACGACAGACAGCGGATCTAACTGCAATTCTTGTCTTAACCGAGTCCGGGCCGGGGCATAGTTTTGACATTCCAGTAACAAGTGAGCAATGGATTGAGGTTGATTGCATGATGCCCATACCTTGTCATGGTGCTTTTTGTGACCGAGTTTGAGTTGCCTACCTTAACTTCCTTTTAATTGAGTATGAGTAAGGCTTTTGGCGGATCTTGTGTAGCCGTCTGCCGTCCATGACTGACCATTTTAGTCAGGTTTTGTGAATAAGTGAGTATGGTTTCACGCCGCTTTAGCAATATTCCAGCAATATCACGGCGGGGGACTGCAGAAATGGGCTTCACACATTGTACCCATGTCGGGAATGGAACCCGGGTCTTCGGCGTGACGAGCAGGTTTGGTAGATAGAGGTATTATATAACGTGGGGCAAGGTCGGTGGCCCACGTACCTGGACAAACGTGAGATCTGGCGACGTGACGTTTATAGACAGCGCTTGGGATGAAGGGTCCTGCCCGGAGGGGGCTTAAGATTAGAAGGGATACGCCGAATGTTGGCTGGGTACAATGCCGGTGCACTTTGGAAACATATTGAAACAATTAGGTATTTCAGATAAATGAGTTTAAATAAAATATATGCTCGTAATGCTCAACGGAAGCGTTTTTGGTTTTAGGACAAACTATAATTACCCTTCCACCAGGGAGTAATGTTGGATGCCTATATGACATACCTCCAGCTACTGTGGAACACACTGTACATCTGTGAATGATATCCGATGTGGAAGATGGTATGCGTTATATAGGATATCAAGCAAACGATAAAAAATCAAAACTGAAAGATGCGTTCATTGATATCTAGCCGTAGTATCAAGCCATTCTGGAACTGCGGTAAGCTTCAGTTAAAAACAGGTTATGTACGTCAAGGAGTAGGTGAATGCTAATTTATGAAGCAGTCTTTAATATTTCAGCTATATGACAGCGACCTATAATAATAGAGCCTGTTCAAGACAAGAAAAAAGAATAACCGACAAGCACTAGCTTTGCGCCATGGGGACGATTACATTCAGTGAGATCATTACATTGTAACCTACCGACCCTCACTCGCCTCCAACAGCCTAAGCCTTAAACAGTAAGATTGTTGGATTTGTTGTTTGAAGCCAAAGTGAGTTAAGATCGTGCTATATGACGCCGAGCTGTAACTCATCGTGTCTGGACCGAGCAGTCCACTGAATGATGCCATGAGCAGGGTCCCGTGCCGCGACAGGCGGGGAACGTCGACATGACATCAAGCAATCTAGCATCTCCCGATCCATTCAGTCGCCTTTACGACAACCGTCGATCACAGGGGACCTATTATAATCCCACCTAGTAGCGTCTGTACTTAATTAGTTGTTCTCTGCATCATTCATTACCCAGTGTTAGCCGGTAAGTTGACACACGGAAGAAAGATGCGTTCCTTCCAGCTTCTGAATGATATCAAAATCAATAACTTGACGATTACCAAAATGATTCGAGTCTTTGTGCATTCACTCCATCTGACCCTGTATTTGTATTGTACATGTGAAACAGTCTATCACTGACAGATATATGTGAAACAGTCTATCACTGACAGATATGTGTGAAACAGTCTATCACTGACAGATACATGTGAAACAGTCTATCACTGACAGATACATGTGAAACAGTCTATCACTGACAGATTCGTGTGAAACAGTCTATCACTGACAGATATGTGTGAAACAGTCTATCACTGACAGATTCGTGTGAAACAGTCTATCACTGACAGATATGTGTGAAACAGTCTATCGCTGACAGATATATGTGAAACAGTCTATCACTGACAGATTCGTGTGAAACAGTCTATCACTGACAGATATATGTGAAACAGTCTATCACTGACAGATTCGTGTGAAACAGTCTATCACTGACAGATATGTGTGAAACAGTCTATCACTGACAGATTCGTGTGAAACAGTCTATCGTTGACAGATATATGTGAAACGGTCTATCACTTACAGATATATGTAAAACAGTCTATCACTGACAGATACGTGTGATAAAGTCTATCACTGACAGATTCGTGTGAAACAGTCTATCACTGACAGATATGTGTGTAACAGTCTATCACTGACAGATATATGTAAAACAGTCTATCACTGACAGATATATGTGAAACAGTCTATCACTGACAGATATATGTAAAACAGTCTATCACTGAAAGATATATGTGAAACAGTCTATCACTGACAGATATATGTGAAACAGTCTATCACTGACACATACGTGTGAAACAGTCTATCACTGACAGATAAAACAAGATAGTAGCTTATATTTGAACTGACCGTCAGGGTTAAATTATCGCCTGTTCTCATACTCTAGTCTATACGGTAGACATGACAGAGTAGGAGGAGGAATGTATTGCCCTACTTGTGATCAGTATCCCAGCGCCGGTGTCTCCAGCTGCAGTGCTGGCCCCGTGCTCAAATAGACGGCTTCACTGGAACCCCCGCTGGACATACTAAGACAACATATATACACACACAAGTGATTTAACTTCCCCCCCTTTAGGAAGTCAACAATTTCAACACGGAACTTTACATCTGGTCATTGTAGTCGTGATTGTACACATAGAGAACTTGAGTGAAACATGTACATACATGTGTGTGTACAGTCGGTGTTGTACATCAGGTGACGTGATGTTGCAGTCGGTGTTGTACATCAGCTGACGTCATGTAGCAGTCGGTGTTGTACATCAGCTGACGTGATGTTGCAGTCGGTGTTGTACATCAGCTGACGTCATGTTGCAGTCGGTGTTGTACATCAGCTGACGTGATGTTGCAGTCGGTGTTGTACATCAGCTAACGTCATGTTGCAGTCTGTGTTGTACATCAGCTGACGTCATGTTGCAGTCGGTTTTGTACATCAGCTGAAGTGATGTTGCAGTCGGTGTTGTACATCAGCTGACGTGATGTTGCAGTCGGTGTTGTACATCAGCTGACGTGATGTTGCAGTCGGCGTTGTACACCAGCTGACGTGATGTTGCAGTTGATGGTATACATCAACACTCAATCGATTGAAATGATCCCTTCTAGGTTATTTGTCTCTGTCAAATCAAATTAAAAGATTAAAAGGCTCTATCGCACGTACATCGTTGAGAAGCAGCACTGTCCAGCTGGTAGCTGCTATATAATTGAGAACAACGATTCAGATGGCTGTTGCCAATGCAACTAAGGTTGCCATGTCAGAAAGATGTCTGCTTTCACTTTACTCCCATGCTTTTAACATCGTGACAACTTCCGCATCAGTTGCAGGGTATATTGCTATGACGACGGTCAAACACAAAGGGCGACTGTATGGAACACAAGTAAGCTAGTGGTGATCGAGGCGAATATTGGTGAAACATTGGTAACTTTTCTTTTGTCCGGATATAGATAAATAGACTTTATTACTCACCCGTGAATAGGTCACATGTGATAACACCACGTGCGGTCGGGGCTGTTTGGGGCATATGCTTGTTATTCGAATGGGGGCGTCGGTAGCACTGTGCATTTGTGTACAACGTCTTTACATGCATCTCAAAATTGTATTATATATATACTTCAATATGTCATGCCAATGCGTTTTTGCAATTGCCCGTGATCTATCGCAGAACTCGCGAAAGCATATTAATGTAAATGGAGCGAGTATACGGCAACTCACGTTTGTATTGTAAAAGAGCAGGCATCTGATATTATAGAGGTAAGGAGCATCACTTATACACAAAACATCGTATCGATAGATCCCCCCTACATGTTCATCACCGCGTCTACTTACGACCTTGAACATCGTGTTGTAAATGAGAGTGTGCCTCTTGGACCAAGTGGACAGTCGATAGAAATGTCAACCGATGCTTTGTCGTGAATCCTTCGTTTACCGATTTTGTACTGATGGTGTAACTTATGAGCAATTATAACCAATTTCACAGCAGATAAACTACTAACTCGTATGAAAACCAAGAGCCCACATCACATGACTCGATGAGTCGATCGTCGCGCGGGCTCCCCTCACCTACCCTGCACCGAGTGGGAAGTTAGGTTGAAAACAGATGTTTCTAACTTGGTGATGTTTGTGTATGTAATTGTATCTTGCAGTTTCCTTAATTTAGCCTATGATCGACTAATCAACTCCGAATAATACTTCATAGATGTAGGCAGTTGGAATGTATGAAGTAAGGTGCTGATGGTCGTCTTGTATAGATGTAGACAGTGGGGCTATATGAGGTAGGGTGCTGATAGTCGTCTTGTCCGGATATAGGGGCTGGCGGTTGACTTGTGCAGATGCTGGCAATGGGTGTATATGAAGTAGGGTGCAGATGAATGCCTTGGCAGTGGTATTACGGGCGTGGTAATGATTGTTGTACTTGTCCCATGATGATGGTGGATGTGAAGGTACAGTATTGTTCTGCTCTATTCAGGTTATCAGGCGCTGTGCAACATGCCCTTGTATCGGTCCTCTGTGCTCAACAACGGATGGCTGAAGAAGGAGTTCGACCCCACACCCATTATGTCCACCTACATCCTCGCATTCGTCGTCGCAGATTTCAAGTCGAGAAATTACAGTTTTAACAATGGCTACCAGGTAGTGTAGATTGTCCCAGACAATGGCTGCTTAAACAAAAGTCGATGCACATCTTTGAACCAAAAGATTGGAAATAGACATCTTAACTCCTATGATGTTATTTGTAACTGTCCCGTTTTCTATCTTACCATGTGTTTGTAACTGTCACATCTACCCTCCTACCATGTGTTTATAACTATCACATCTACCCTCCTACCATGTGTTTATAACTGTCACATCTACCATCCTACCATGTGTTTATAACTGTCACATCTACCATCCTACCATGTGTTTGAAACTGTCACATCTACACTCCTACCATGTGTTTATAACTGTCACATTTACCCTCCCAACACATGTTTATAACTGTCACTACGTGTTAGTAACGGTGACATCTAACCTCCCATTACGTGTTAGTAACGGTGACATCTACCCTCCCACTACGGGTTAGTAACGGTGACATCTACCCTCCCACTACGGGTTAGTAACGGTAACATCTACACTCCCACTACGTGTTTGTAACAGTGACATCTACTCTCCCACTATGTGTTAGTAACGGTGACATCTACTCTCCCACTACGTGTTAGTGACGGTGACATCTACTCTCCCACTATGTGTTAGTAACGGTGACATCTACTCCCCCACTATGTGTTAGTAACGGTGACATCTACTCTCCAACTACGTGTTAGTGACGTTGACATCTGCTCTCCCACTACGTGTTTGTGACGGTGACATCTACACTCCCATTACGTGTTAGTGACGGTGACATCTACTCTCCCACTATGCATTTGTAACGGTGATATCTACACACCTACTACGTGTTAGTGACGGTGACATCTACCCTCCCACTACGGGTTAGTAACGGTAACATCTACACTCCCACTACGTGTTTGTAACAGTGACATCTACTCTCCCACTATGTGTTAGTGACGGTGACATCTACTCTCCCACTCCGTGTTAGTGACGGTGACATATACTCTCCCACTATGTGTTAGTAACGGTGACATCTACTCCCCCACTATGTGTTAGTAACGGTGACATCTACTCTCCCACTACGTGTTAGTGACGGTGACATCTACTCTCCAACTATCTGTTAGTGACGGTGACATCTACTCTCCCACTACGTGTTAGTGACGGTGACATCTACACTCCCACTATGCATTTGTAACGGTGATATCTACACACCTACTCCGTGTTAGTGACGGTGACATCTACTCTTCCACTACGTGTTAGTGACGGTGACATCTACTCTCCCACTATGCATTTGTAACGGTGATATCTACACACCTACTACGTCTTAGTGACGGTGACATCTACCCTCCCACTACGTGTTTGTAACGGTGACATCTACACTCCCACTACGTGTTTGTAACGGTAACATCTACACTCCCACTACGTGTTTGTAACGGTAACATCTACACTCCCACTACGTGTTAGTAGCGATGACATCTACACTCCCACTACGTGTTTGTAACGGTAACATCTACACTCCCACTACGTGTTTGTAACGGTGACATCTACACTCCTACTAGGTGTTTGTAACGGTGACATCTACACTCCTACTAGGTGTTTGTAACGGTGACATCTACACTCCCACTACGTGTTAGTAACTGTGACATCTTCCCTCCCACTACGTGTTAGTACCGGTGACATCTACACACCCACTACGTGTTTGTAACATTGATATCGACACTCCCACTACGTGTTTGTAACAGTGACATCTTCCCTCCCACTACTTCTTAGTAACGGTGACATCTACACTCCCACTACGTGTTTGTAACGGTGACATCTACACACCCACTACGTGTTTGTAACATTGATATCGACATTCCCACTATGTGTTAGTAACGGTGACATCTACACTCCCACTACGTGTTTGTAACGGTGACATCTACACTGCCACTACGTGTTAGTAACGGTAACATCTACTCTCCCACTACGTGTTTGTAACGGTGACATCTACACTCCCACTACGTGTTTGTAACGGTAACATCTACACTCCCACTACGTGTTTGTAACATTGATATCGACGCTCCCACTACGTGTTTCTAACGGGGACATCTACTCTCCCACTATGTGTTTATAACGGTGACATCTACTCTCCAACTACGTGTCAGTGACGGTGACATCTACTCTCCCACTACGTGTTAGTGACGGTGACATCTACACTCCCACTACGTGTTAGTGACGGTGACATCTACTCTCCCACTATGCATTTGTAACGGTGATATCTACACACCTACTACGTGTTAGTGACGGTGACATCTACCCTCCCACTACGTGTTTGTAACGGTAACATCTACACTACCACTATGTATTTGTAACGGTGATATCTACACACCCACTACGTGTTAGTAACGGTGACATCTACACTCCCACTACGTGTTTGTAACGGTGACATCTACACTCCTACTAGGTGTTTGTAACGGTGACATCTACACTCCCACTATGCATTTGTAACGGTGAAATCTACACTCCCACTACGTGCTAGTAACGATGACATCTACACTCCCACTACGTGTTTGTAACGTTGATATCGACACTCCAACTACGTGTTAGTAACGGTGATATCGATACTCCCACCACGCGTTAGTAGCGATGACATCTACACTCCCACGACGTGTTAGTAACGGTGACATCTACACTCCCACTACGTGTTAGTAACGGTGACATCTACATTCCCACTACGTGTTTGTAACGGTGACATCTACACTCACACTTTGTGTTTGTAACGGTAACATCTACACTCCCACGACGTGTTAGTAACGGTGACATCTACACTCCCACTACGTGTTAGTAACGGTAACATCTACACTTGTACTACGTGTTTGTAACGGTAACATCTACACTCCCACTATGTGTTAGTAACGGTGACATCTACACTCACACTACGTGTTAGTAACGGTAACATCTACACTCCCAATACGTGTTAGTAACGGTGACATCTACACTCCCACTATGTGTTAGTAACGGTGACATCTACACTCCCACTATGTGTTTGTAACGGTAACATCTACACTCCCACTACGTGTTAGTAACGGTGACATCTACACTCCCACTACGTGTTAGTAACGGTGACATCTACACTCCCACTACGTGTTAGTAACGGTTACATCTACACTCCCACTACGTGTTAGTAACTGTGATATCTTCCCTCCAACTACGTGTTAGTAACTGTGACATCTTCCCTCCCACTACGTGTTAGTACCGGTGACATCTACACACCCACTACGTGTTTGTAAAATTGATATCGACTCTCCCACTACGTGTTTGTAACGGTGACATCTACACTCCCACTACGTGTTTGTAACGGTGACATCTACACTCCCACTATGTGTTAGTAACGGTAACATCTACACTCCCACTATGTGTTTTTAACGGTGACATCTACTCTCCAACTACGTGTTAGTGACGGTGACATCTACACTCCCACTACGTGTTTGTAACGGTAACATCTACACTCCCACTATGCATTTGTAACGGTGATATCTACACACCTACTACGTGTTAGTGACGGTGACATCTACACTCCCACTACGTGTTAGTAACGGTGACATCTTCCCTCCGACTACGTGTTTGTAACAGTGACATCTACTCTCACACTACGTGTTTGTAACGGTGATATCTTCCCTCCAACTACGTGTTAGTAACGGTGACATCTACACTCCCACTACGTGTTAGTAACGGTGACATTTACACTCCCACTACGTGTTTGTAACAGTGACATCTTCCCTCCCACTACGTGTTAGTAACGGTGACATCTACACTCCCACTACGTGTTAGTAACGGTGACATCTACACTCCCACTACGTGTTTGTAACGGTGACATCTACTCTCCCACTACGTGTTTGTAACGGTGACATCTACACTCCCACTACGTGTCAGTGACGGTGACATCTACTCTCCCACTACGTGTTAGTGACGGTGACATCTACACTCCCACTACGTGTTAGTGACGGTGACATCTACTCTCCCACTATGCATTTGTAACGGTGATATCTACACACCTACTACGTGTTAGTGACGGTGACATCTACCCTCCCACTACGTGTTTGTAACGGTAACATCTACACTACCACTATGTATTTGTAACGGTGATATCTACACACCCACTACGTGTTAGTAACGGTGACATCTACACTCCCACTACGTGTTTGTAACGGTGACATCTACACTCCTACTAGGTGTTTGTAACGGTGACATCTACACTCCCACTATGCATTTGTAACGGTGAAATCTACACTCCCACTACGTGCTAGTAACGATGACATCTACACTCCCACTACGTGTTTGTAACGTTGATATCGACACTCCAACTACGTGTTAGTAACGGTGATATCGATACTCCCACCACGCGTTAGTAGCGATGACATCTACACTCCCACTACGTGTTAGTAACGGTGACATCTACACTCCCACTACGTGTTAGTAACGGTGACATCTACATTCCCACTACGTGTTTGTAACGGTGACATCTACACTCACACTTTGTGTTTGTAACGGTAACATCTACACTCCCACGACGTGTTAGTAACGGTGACATCTACACTCCCACTACGTGTTAGTAACGGTAACATCTACACTTGTACTACGTGTTTGTAACGGTAACATCTACACTCCCACTATGTGTTAGTAACGGTGACATCTACACTCACACTACGTGTTAGTAACGGTAACATCTACACTCCCAATACGTGTTAGTAACGGTGACATCTACACTCCCACTATGTGTTAGTAACGGTGACATCTACACTCCCACTATGTGTTTGTAACGGTAACATCTACACTCCCACTACGTGTTAGTAACGGTGACATCTACACTCCCACTACGTGTTAGTAACGGTGACATCTACACTCCCACTACGTGTTAGTAACGGTTACATCTACACTCCCACTACGTGTTAGTAACTGTGATATCTTCCCTCCAACTACGTGTTAGTAACTGTGACATCTTCCCTCCCACTACGTGTTAGTACCGGTGACATCTACACACCCACTACGTGTTTGTAAAATTGATATCGACTCTCCCACTACGTGTTTGTAACGGTGACATCTGCACTCCCACTACGTGTTTGTAACGGTGACATCTACACTCCCACTATGTGTTAGTAACGGTAACATCTACACTCCCACTATGTGTTTTTAACGGTGACATCTACTCTCCAACTACGTGTTAGTGACGGTGACATCTACACTCCCACTACGTGTTTGTAACGGTAACATCTACACTCCCACTATGCATTTGTAACGGTGATATCTACACACCTACTACGTGTTAGTGACGGTGACATCTACACTCCCACTACGTGTTAGTAACGGTGACATCTTCCCTCCGACTACGTGTTTGTAACAGTGACATCTACTCTCACACTACGTGTTTGTAACGGTGATATCTTCCCTCCAACTACGTGTTAGTAACGGTGACATCTACACTCCCACTACGTGTTAGTAACGGTGACATTTACACTCCCACTACGTGTTTGTAACAGTGACATCTTCCCTCCCACTACGTGTTAGTAACGGTGACATCTACACTCCCACTACGTGTTAGTAACGGTGACATCTACACTCCCACTACGTGTTTGTAACGGTGACATCTACTCTCCCACTACGTGTTTGTAACGGTGACATCTACACTCCCACTACGTGTTTGTAACGGTGACATCTACACTCCCACTACGTGTTTCTAACGGTGATATCGACACTCCAACTGCGTGTTAGTAACGGTGATATCGATACTCCCACCACGCGTTAGTAGCGATGACATCTACACTCCCACTACGTGTAAGTGACGGTGACATCTACCCTCCCACTACCTGTTACTAACGATGACATCTACACTCCCACTACGTGTTAGTAACGGTGACATCTACACTCCCACTACGTGTTAGTAACGGTGACATCTACATTCCCACTACGTGTTTGTAACGGTGACATCTACACTCACACTTTGTGTTTGTAACGGTAACATCTACACTCCCACGACGTGTTAGTAACGGTGACATCTACACTCCCACTACGTGTTAGTAACGGTAACATCTACACTCCTACTACGTGTTTGTAACGGTAACATCTACACTCCCACTATGTGTTAGTAACGGTGACATCTACACTCACACTACGTGTTAGTAACGGTAACATCTACACTCCCAATACGTGTTAGTAACGGTGACATCTACACTCCCACTACGTGTTAGTAACGGTGACATCTACACTCCCACTATGTGTTTCTAACGGTAACATCTACACTCCCACTTCGTGTTAGTAACGGTGACATCTACACTCCCACTACGTGTTAGTAACGGTGACATCTACACTCCCACTACGTGTTAGTAACGGTTACATCTACACTCCCACTACGTGTAAGTAACGGTGATATCTTCCCTCCAACTACGTGTTAGTAACTGTGACATCTTCCCTCCCACTACGTGTTAGTACCGGTGACATCTACACACCCACTACGTGTTTGTAACATTGATATCGACACTCCCACTACGTGTTTGTAACGGTGACATCTACACTCCCACTACGTGATTGTAACGGTGACATCTACACTCCCACTATGTGTTAGTAACGGTAACATCTACACTCCCACTATGTGTTAGTAAAGGTGACATCTACTCTCCAACTACGTGTTAGTGACGGTGACATCTACACTCCCACTACGTGTTTGTAACGGTAACATCTACACTCCCACTATGCATTTGTAACGGTGATATCTACACACCTACTACGTGTTAGTGACGGTGACATCTACACTCCCACTACGTGTTAGTAACGGTGACATCTTCCCTCCGACTACGTGTTTGTAACAGTGACATCTACTCTCACACTACGTGTTTGTAACGGTGACATCTTCTCTCCAACTACGTGTTAGTAACGGTGACATCTACACTCTCACTACGTGTTAGTAACGGTGACATCTTCCCTCCCACTACGTGTTAGTAACGGTAACATCTACACTCCTACTACGTGTTAGTGACGGTGACATCTACACTCCCACTACGTGTTTGTAACAGTGACATCTTCCCTCCCACTACGTGTTAGTAACGGTGACATCTTCCCTCCCACTACGTGTTAGTAACGGTGACATCTACACTCCCACTACGTGTTAGTAACGGTGACATCTACACTCCCACTACGTGTTTGTAACGGTGACATCTACGCTCCCACTACGTGTTTGTAACGGTGACATCTACACTCCCACTACGTGTTTGTAACGGTGACATCTACACTCCCACTACGTGTAAGTGACGGTGATATCGATACTCCCACCACGCGTTAGTAGCGATGACATCTACACTCCCACTACCTGTAAGTAACGGTGATATCGATACTCCCACCACGCGTTAGTAGCGATGACATCTACACTCCCACTACGTGTAAGTGGCGGTGACATCTACCCTCCCACTACCTGTTACTAACGATGACATCTACACTCCCACTACGTGTTAGTAACGGTGACATCTACACTCCCACTACGTGTTAGTAACGGTGACATTTACATTCCCACTACGTGTTTGTAACGGTGACATCTACACTCACACTTTGTGTTTGTAACGGTAACATCTACACTCCCACGACGTGTTAGTAACGGTGACATCTACACTCCCACTACGTGTTAATAACGGTAACATCTACACTCCTACTACGTGTTTGTAACGATAACATCTACACTCCCACTATGTGTTAGTAACGGTGACATCTACACTCACACTACGTGTTAGTAACGGTAACATCTACACTCCCAATATGTGTTAGTAACGGTAACATCTACACTCCCACTACGTGTTAGTAACGGTGACATCTACACTCCCACTATGTGTTTCTAACGGTAACATCTACTCTCCCACTACGTGTTAGTAACGGTGACATCTACACTCCCACTACGTGTTAGTAACGGTTACATCTACACTCCCACTACGTGTTAGTAACGGTTACATCTACACTCCCACTACGTGTTAGTAACGGTGATATCTTCCCTCCAACTACGTGTTAGTAACTGTGACATCTTCCCTCCCACTACGTGTTAGTACCGGTGACATCTACACACCCACTACGTGTTTGTAACATTGATATCGACACTCCCACTACGTGTTTGTAACGGTGACATCTACACTCCCACTATGTGTTAGTAACGGTAACATCTACACTCCCACTATGTGTTTTTAACGGTGACATCTACTCTCCAACTACGTGTTAGTGACGGTGACATCTACTCTCCCACTACGTGTTAGTGACGGTGACATCTACATTCCCACTACGTGTTAGTGACGGTGACATCTACTCTCCCACTATGCATTTGTAACGGTGATATCTACACACCTACTACGTGTTAGTGACGGTGACATCTACCGTCCCACTACGTGTTTGTAACGGTGACATCTACACTGCCACTACGTGTTTGTAACGGTAACATCTACACTCCCACTACGTGTTTGTAACGGTAACATCTACACTCCCACTATGCATTTGTAACGGTGATATCTACACACCTACTACGTGTTAGTGACGGTGACATCTACACTCCCACTACGTGTTTGTAACGGTGACATCTACACTCCCACTACGTGTTTGTAACGGTAACATCTACACTCCCACTACGTGTTAGTGACGGTGACATCTACACTCCCACTACGTGTTAGTGACGGTGACATCTACTCTCCCACTATGCATTTGTAACGGTGATATCTACACACCTACTACGTGTTAGTGACGGTGACATCTACCCTCCCACTACGTGTTTGTAACGGTAACATCTACCCTCCCACTACGTGTTTGTAGCGGTGACATCTACACTCCCACTACGTGTTTGTAACGGTAACATCTACGCTCCCACTACGTGTTTCTAACGGTAACATCTACACTCCCACTATGCATTTGTAACGGTGATATCTACACACCTACTACGTGTTAGTGACAGTGACATCTACACTCCCACTACGTGTTTGTAACGGTGACATCTACACTCCCACTACGTGTTTGTAACGGTAACATCTACACTCCAACTACGTGTTACTGACGGTGACATCTACACTCCCACTCCGTGTTAGTGACGGTAACATCTACACTCCAACTACGTGTTTGTAACGGTGACATCTACCCTCCCACTACGTGTTAGTGACGGTGACATTTACACTCCCACTACGTGTTAGTGACGGTAACATCTACACTCCCACTATGCATTTGTGACGGTGATATCTACACACCTACTACGTGTTAGTGACGGTGACATCTACACTCCCACTACGTGTTTGTAACGGTGACATCTACACTCCTTCTAGGTGTTTGTAACGGTAACATCTACACTCCCACTACGTGTTTGTAACGGTAACATCTACACTCCCACTATGCATTTGTAACGGTGATATCTACACACCTACTACGTGTTAGTGACGGTGACATCTACACTCCCACTACGTGTTTGTAACGGTGACATCTACACTCCTTCTAGGTGTTTGTAACGGTGACATCTACACTCCTTCTAGGTGTTTGTAACGGTGACATCTACACTCCTTCTAGGTGTTTGTAACGGTGACATCTACACTCCTTCTAGGTGTTTGTAACGGTGATATCTACACACCTACTACGTGTTAGTGACGGTGACATCTACACTCCCACTACGTGTTTGTAACGGTAACATCTACACTCCCACTACGTGTTTGTAACGGTGACATCTACACACCCACTACGTGTTAGAAACGGTGACATCTACACTCCCACTACTTGTTAGTGACGGTGACATCTACTCTCCCACTATGCATTTGTAACGGTGATATCTACACACCTACTACGTGTCAGTGACGGTGACATCTACACTCCCACTACGTGTTAGTAACGGTGACATCTTCCCTCCGACTACGTGTTTGTAACAGTGACATCTACTATCACACTACTTGTTTGTAACGGTGACATCTTACCTCCAACTACGTGTTAGTAACGGTGACATCTACACTCTCACTACGTGTTAGTAACGGTGACATCTTCCCTCCCACTACGTGTTGGTAACGGTAACATCTACACTCCTACTACGTGTTAGTGACGGTGACATCTACACTCCCACTACGTGTTAGTAACGGTGACATCTACACTCCCACTACGTGTTAGTGACGGTGACATCTACACTCCCACTACGTGTTAGTAACGGTAACATCTACACTCCTACTACGTGTTTGTAACGGTAACATCTACACTCCCACTCTGTGTTAGTAACGGTGACATCTACACTCACACTACGTGTTAGTAACGGTAACATCTACACTCCCAATACGTGTTAGTAACGGTGACATCTACACTCCCACTACGTGTTAGTAACGGTGACATCTACACTCCCACTGTGTGTTTCTAACGGTAACATCTACACTCCCACTACGTGTTAGTAACGGTGACATCTACACTCCCACTACGTGTTAGTAACGGTTACATCTACACTCCCACTACGTGTTAGTAACGGTTACATCTACACTCCCACTACGTGTTAGTAACTGTGACATCTTCCCTCCCACTACGTGTTAGTACCGGTGACATCTACACACCCACTACGTGTTTGTAACGGTGACATCTACACTCCCACTATGTGTTAGTAACGGTAACATCTACACTCCCACTATGTGTTTTTAACGGTGACATCTACTCTCCAACTACGTGCTAGTGACGGTGACATCTACTCTCCCACTACGTGTTAGTGACGGTGACATCTACACTCCCACTACGTGTTAGTGACGGTGACATCTACTCTCCCACTATGCATTTGTAACGGTGATATCTACACACCTACTACGTGTTAGTGACGGTGACATCTACCCTCCCACTACGTGTTTGTAACGGTGACATCTACCCTCCCACTACGTGTTTGTAACGGTGACATCTACACTCCCACTACGTGTTTGTAACGGTAACATCTACACTCCCACTACGTGTTTGTAACGGTAACATCTACACTCCCACTATGCATTTGTAACGTTGATATCTACACACCTACTACGTGTTAGTGACGGTGACATCTACACTCCCACTACGTGTTTGTAACGGTGACATCTACACTCCCACTACGTGTTAGTAACGGTAACATCTACACTCCCACTACGTGTTAGTGACGGTGACATCTACACTCCCACTACTTGTTAGTGACGGTGACATCTACTCTCCCACTATGCATTTGTAACGGTGATATCTACACACCTACTACGTGTTAGTGACGGTGACATCTACCCTCCCACTACGTGTTTGTAACGGTGACATCTACCCTCCCACTACGTGTTTGTAACGGTGACATCTACACTCCCACTACGTGTTTGTAACGGTAACATCTACACTCACACAACGTGTTTGTAACGGTTACATCTGCACTCCCACTATGCATTTGTAACGGTGATATCTACACACCTACTACGTGTTAGTGACGGTGACATCTACACTCCCACTACGTGTTTGTAACGGTAACATCTACACTCCCACTACGTGTTTGTAACGGTAACATCTACACTCCAACTACATGTTAGTGACGGTGACATCTACACTCCCACTCCGTGTTAGTGACGGTAACATCTACACTCCAACTACGTGTTTGTAACGGTGACATCTACCCTCCCACTACGTGTTAGTGACGGTGACATTTACACTCCCACTACGTGTTAGTGACGGTAACATCTACACTCCCACTATGCATTTGTAACGGTGATATCTACACACCTACTACGTGTTAGTGACGGTGACATCTACACTCCCACTACGTGTTTGTAACGGTGACATCTACACTCCTTCTAGGTGTTTGTAACGGTAACAGGGGCGGTCGGGTAGCCTAGTGGTTAAAGCGTTCGCTCGTCACGCCGAGACCCGGGTTCGAAACCCGACATGGGTACAATGTGTGAAGCCCATTTCTGGTGTCCCCCGCCGTGATATTGCTGGAATATTGCTAAAAGCGGCGTAAAACCATACTCACTCACTGTAACGGTAACATCTACACTCCCACTACGTGTTTGTAACGGTAACATCTACACTCCCACTATGCAATTGTAACGGTGATATCTACACACCTACTACGTGTTAGTGACGCTGACATCTACACTCCCACTACGTGTTTGTAACGGTGACATCTACACTCCTTCTAGGTGTTTGTAACGGTGACATCTACACTCCTTCTAGGTGTTTGTAACGGTGATATCTACACACCTACTACGTGTTAGTGACGTGACATCTACACTCCCACTACGTGTTTGTAACGGTAACATCTACACTCCCACTACGTGTTTGTAACGGTGACATCTACACTCCCACTACGTGTTAGAAACGGTGACATCTACACTCCCTCTACTTGTTAGTGACGGTGACATCTACTCTCCCACTATGCATTTGTAACGGTGATATCTACACACCTACTACGTGTCAGTGACGGTGACATCTACACTCCCACTACGTGTTAGTAACGGTGACATCTTCCCTCCGACTACGTGTTTGTAACAGTGACATCTACTATCACACTACGTGTTTGTAACGGTGACATCTTCCCTCCAACTACGTGTTAGTAACGGTGACATCTACACTCTCACTACGTGTTGGTAACGGTGACATTTTCCCTCCCACTACGTGTTAGTAACGGTAACATCTACACTCCTACTACGTGTTAGTGACGGTGACATCTACACTCCCACTACGTGTTAGTAACGGTGACATCTACACTCCCACTACGTGTAAGTGACGGTGACATCTACTCTCCCACTATGCATTTGTAACGGTGATATCTACACACCTACTACGTGTTAGTGACGGTGACATCTACCCTCCCGCTACGTGTTTGTAACGGTGACATCTACCCTCCGACTACGTGTTTGTAACGGTGACATCTACACTCCCACTACGTGTTAGTAACGGTAACATCTACACTCCCACTACGTGTTTGTAACGGTAACATCTACACTCCCACTATGCATTAGTAACGGTGACATCTTCCCTCCGACTACGTGTTTGTAACAGTGACATCTACTATCACACTACGTGTTTGTAACGGTGACATCTTCCCTCCAACTACGTGTTAGTAACGGTGACATCTACACTCTCACTACGTGTTGGTAACGGTGACATTTTCCCTCCCACTACGTGTTAGTAACGGTAACATCTACACTCCTACTACGTGTTAGTGACGGTGACATCTACACTCCCACTACGTGTTAGTAACGGTGACATCTACACTCCCACTACGTGTAAGTGACGGTGACATCTACTCTCCCACTATGCATTTGTAACGGTGATATCTACACACCTACTACGTGTTAGTGACGGTGACATCTACCCTCCCGCTACGTGTTTGTAACGGTGACATCTACCCTCCGACTACGTGTTTGTAACGGTGACATCTACACTCCCACTACGTGTTAGTAACGGTAACATCTACACTCCCACTACGTGTTTGTAACGGTAACATCTACACTCCCACTATGCATTTGTAACGGTGATATCTACACACCTACTACGTGTTTGTAACGGTAACATCTACACACCTACTACGTGTCAGTGACGGTGACATCTACACTCCCACTACGTGTTAGTAACGGTGACATCTTCCCTCCGACTACGTGTTTGTAACAGTGACATCTACTCTCACACTACGTGTTTGTAACGGTGACATCTTCCCTCCAACTACGTGTTAGTAACGGTGACATCTACACTCTCACTACGTGTTAGTAACGGTGACATCTTCCCTCCCACTACGTGTTAGTAACGGTAACATCTTCACTCCTACTACGTGTTAGTGACGGTGACATCTACACTCCCACTACGTGTTAGTAACGGTGACATCTACACTCCTACTACGTGCTTGTAACAGTGACATCTTCCCTCCCACTACGTGTTAGTAACGGTGACATCTACACTCCCACTACGTGTTAGTAACGGTGACATCTACACTCCCACTACGTGTTTGTAACGATGACATCTACACTCCCACTACGTGTTTGTAACGTTGATATCGACACTCCCACTAAGTGTTAGTAACGGTGATATCGATACTCCCACTACGCGTTAGTAGCGATGACATCTACATTCCCACTACGTGTAAGTGACGGTGACATCTACCCTCCCACTACGTGTTATAACGATGACATCTACACTCCCACTACGTGTTAGTAACGGTGACATCTACACTCCCACTACGTGTTTGTAACAGTGACATCTTCCCTCCCACTACGTGTTAGTAACGGTGACATCTACACTCCCACTATGTGTTTGTAACGGTGACATCTACACTCCCACTACGTGTTTGTAACGGTAATATCTACACTCCCACTATGTGTTAGTAACGGTGACATCTACACTACCACTACGTGTTTGTAACGGTAACATCTACACTCCCACGACGTGTTAGTAACGGTGACATCTACACTCCCACTATGTGTTTGTAACGGTGACATCTACACTCCCACTACGTGTTTGTAACGGTAACATCTACACTCCCACTACGTGTTTGTAACGGTAACATCTACACTCCCACTACGTGTTTGTACCGGTGACATCTACACTCCCACTACGTGTTAGTAACGGTGACATCTACACTCCTACTACGTGTTTGTAACGGTAACATATACACTCCCACTATGTGTTAGTAACGGTGACATCTACACTCACACTACGTGTTTGTAACGGTAACATCTACACTCCCACGACGTGTTAGTAACGGTAACATCTACACTCCCACTATGTGTTTGTAACAGTGACATCTTCCCACCCACTACGTGTTAGTAACGGTGACATCTACACTCCCACTACGTGTTAGTAACGGTGACATCTACACTCCCACTACGTGTTTGTAACGGTGACATCTACACTCCCACTACGTGTTTGTAACGTTGATATCGACACTCCCACTAAGTGTTAGTAACGGTGATATCGATACTCCCACTACGCGTTAGTAGCGATGACATCTACACTCCCACTACGTGTAAGTGACGGTGACATCTACCCTCCCACTACCTGTTACTAACGATAACATCTACACTCCCACTACGTGTTAGTAACGGTGACATCTACACTCCCACTACGTGTTTGTAACGGTGACATCTACACTCCCACTACGTGTTTGTAACGGTAACATCTACACTCCTACTAGGTGTTTGTAACGGTAACATCTACACTCCTACTAGGTGTTTGTAACGGTAACATCTACACTCCCACTACGTGTTAGTAACGGTAACATCTACACTCCCACTACGTGTTAGTAACGGTAACATCTACACTCCCACTACGTGTTAGTAACGGTGACATCTAAACTCACACTACGTGTTAGTAACGGTAACATCTACACTCCTACTACGTGTTTGTAACGGTAACATCTACACTCCCACTATGTGTTAGTAACGGTGACATCTTCCCTCCCACTACGTGTTAGTAACGGTAACATCTTCACTCCTACTACGTGTTAGTGACGGTGACATCTACACTCCCACTACGTGTTAGTAACGGTGACATCTACACTCCCACTACGTGTTTGTAACAGTGACATCTTCCCTCCCACTACGTGTTAGTAACGGTGACATCTACACTCCCACTACGTGTTAGTAACGGTGACATCTACACTCCCACTACGTGTTTGTAACGGTGACATCTACACTCCCACTACGTGTTTGTAACGTTGATATCGACACTCCCACTAAGTGTAAGTAACGGTGATATCGATACTCCCACTACGCGTTAGTAGCGATGACATCTACATTCCCACTACGTGTAAGCGACGGTGACATCTACCCTCCCACTACGTGTTACTAACGATGACATCTACACTCCCACTATGTGTTTGTAACGGTGACATCTACACTCCCACTACGTGTTTGTAACGGTAACATCTACACTCCCACGACATGTTTGTAACGATAACATCTACACTCCTACTACGTGTTTGGAACGGTAACATCTACACTCCTACTAGGTGTTTGTAACGGTAACATCTACACTCCTACTAGGTGTTTGTAACGGTAACATCTACACTCCTACTAGGTGTTAGTAACGGTAACATCTACACTCCCACGACGTGTTTGTAACGATAACATCTACACTCCTACTACGTGTTTGGAACGGTAACATCTACACTCCTACTAGGTGTTTGTAACGGTAACATCTACACTCCTACTAGGTGTTTGTAACGGTAACATCTACACTCCTACTAGGTGTTAGTAACGGTAACATCTACACTCCCACGACGTGTTAGTAACGGTAACATCTACACTCCTGCTACGTGTTAGTAACGGTGACATCTACACTCCCACTATGTGTTTGTAACGGTGACATCTACACTCCCACTACGTGTAAGTAACGGTGACATCTACACTCCCACTACGTGTTAGTAACGGTAACATCTACACTCCCACTATGTGTTAGTAACGGTAACATCTACACTCCCACGACGTGTTAGTAACTGTGACATCTACACTCCCACGTTGTGTTAGTAACGGTAACATCTACACTCCCACTATGTGTTAGTAACGGTGACATCTACACTCCTACTACGTGTTAGTAACGGTAACATCTACACTCCCACGACGTGTTAGTAACGGTGACATCTACACTCCCACTACGTGTTAGTAACGGTGACATCTACACTCCCACTCTGTGTTAGTAACGGTAACATCTACACTCCCACTACTTGTTAGTAACGGTGACATCTACACTCCCACTACGTGTTAGTACCGGTGACATCTACACTCCCACTATGTGTTAGTAACGGTGACATCTACACTCCAACTACGTTTTAGTAACGGTGACATCTACACTCCCACTATGTGTTAGTAACGGTAACATCTACACTCCCACTACGTGTTAGTAACGGTGACATCTACACTCCCACTACGTGTTAGTACCGGTGACATCTACACTCCCACTACGTGTTAGTAACGGTGACATCTACACTCCTACTACGTGTTTGTAACGGTAACATATACACTCCCACTATGTGTTAGTAACGGTGACATCTACACTCACACTACGTGTTTGTAACGGTAACATCTACACCTCCACGACGTGTTAGTAACGGTAACATCTACACTCCCACTATGTGTTAGTAACGGTGACATCTACACTCCTACTACGTGTTAGAAATGGTAACATCTACACTCCCACTACGTGTTAGTAACGGTGACATCTACACTCCCACTACGTTTTAGTAACGGTGATATCGATACTCCCACTACGCGTTAGTAGCTATGACATCTACACTCACACTACGTGTTTGTAACGGTAACATCTACACTCCCACGACGTGTTAGTAACGGTAACATCTACACTCCCACTATGTGTTTGTAACAGTGACATCTTCCCACCCACTACGTGTTAGTAACGGTGACATCTACACTCCCACTACGTGTTAGTAACGGTGACATCTACACTCCCACTACGTGTTTGTAACGGTGACATCTACACTCCCACTACGTGTTTGTAACGTTGATATCGACACTCCCACTAAGTGTTAGTAACGGTGATATCGATACTCCCACTACGCGTTAGTAGCGATGACATCTACACTCCCACTACGTGTAAGTGACGGTGACATCTACCCTCCCACTACCTGTTACTAACGATAACATCTACACTCCCACTACGTGTTAGTAACGGTGACATCTACACTCCCACTACGTGTTTGTAACGGTGACATCTACACTCCCACTACGTGTTTGTAACGGTAACATCTATACTCCTACTAGGTGTTTGTAACGGTAACATCTACACTCCTACTAGGTGTTTGTAACGGTAACATCTACACTCCCACTACGTGTTAGTAACGGTAACATCTACACTCCCACTACGTGTTAGTAACGGTAACATCTACACTCCCACTATGTGTTAGTAACGGTGACATCTACACTCCCACTACGTGTTAGTAACGGTGACATCTACACTCCCACTATGTGTTAGTAACGGTAACATCTACACTCCCACTACGTGTTAGTAACGGTGACATCTACACTCCCACTACGTTTTAGTAACGGTGATATCGATACTCCCACTACGCGTTAGTAGCTATGACATCTACACTCACACTACGTGTTTGTAACGGTAACATCTACACTCCCACGACGTGTTAGTAACGGTAACATCTACACTCCCACTATGTGTTTGTAACAGTGACATCTTCCCACCCACTACGTGTTAGTAACGGTGACATCTACACTCCCACTACGTGTTAGTAACGGTGACATCTACACTCCCACTACGTGTTTGTAACGGTGACATCTACACTCCCACTACGTGTTTGTAACGTTGATATGGACACTCCCACTAAGTGTTAGTAACGGTGATATCGATACTCCCACTACGCGTTAGTAGCGATGACATCTACACTCCCACTACGTGTAAGTGACGGTGACATCTACCCTCCCACTACCTGTTACTAACGATAACATCTACACTCCCACTACGTGTTAGTAACGGTGACATCTACACTCCCACTACGTGTTTGTAACGGTGACATCTACACTCCCACTACGTGTTTGTAACGGTAACATCTATACTCCTACTAGGTGTTTGTAACGGTAACATCTACACTCCTACTAGGTGTTTGTAACGGTAACATCTACACTCCCACTACGTGTTAGTAACGGTAACATCTACACTCCCACTACGTGTTAGTAACGGTAACATCTACACTCCCACTATGTGTTAGTAACGGTGACATCTACACTCCCACTACGTGTTAGTAACGGTGACATCTACACTCCCACTATGTGTTAGTAACGGTAACATCTACACTCCCACTACGTGTTAGTAACGGTGACATCTACACTCCCACTACGTGTTAGTACCGCTGACATCTACACTCCCACTCTGTGTTAGTAACGGTGACATCTACACTCCAACTACGTTTTAGTAACGGTGACATCTTCACTCCCACTATGTGTTAGTAACGGTAACATCTACACTCCCACTACGTGTTAGTAACGGTGACATCTACACTCCCACTACTTGTTAGTACCGGTGACATCTACACTCCTACTACGTGTTAGAAATGGTAACATCTACTCTCCCACTACGTGTTAGTAACGGTGACATCTACACTCCCACTACGTTTTAGTAACGGTGACATCTACACTCCCACTATGTATGAGTAACGGTAACATCTACACTCCTACTACGTGTTTGTAACGGTGACATCTTCCCTCCCACTACGTGTTAGTAACGGTGACATCTACACTCCCACTACGTGTTAGTAACGGTAACATCTACACTCCCACTATGTGTTAGTAACGGTGACATCTACACTCCCACTATGTGTTAGTAACGGTAACATCTACACTCCCACTACGTGTTAGTAACGGTGACATCTACACTCCCACTACGTGTTAGTACCGCTGACATCTACACTCCCACTCTGTGTTAGTAACGGTGACATCTACACTCCAACTACGTTTTAGTAACGGTGACATCTTCACTCCCACTATGTGTTAGTAACGGTAACATCTACACTCCCACTACGTGTTAGTAACGGTGACATCTACACTCCCACTACTTGTTAGTACCGGTGACATCTACACTCCCACTACGTGTTAGTAACGGTGACATCTACATTCCCACTACGTGTTAGTAACGGTAACATCTACACTCCCTCTATGTGTTAGTAACGGTAACATCTACACTCCCACCACGTGTTAGTAACGGTGACATCTACACTCCCACTACGTGTTAGTAACGGTAACATCTACACTCCCACGACGTGTTAGTAACGGTAACATCTACACTCCCACTATGTGTTAGTAACGGTGACATCTACACTCCTACTACGTGTTAGAAATGGTAACATCTACTCTCCCACTACGTGTTAGTAACGGTGACATCTACACTCCCACTACGTTTTAGTAACGGTGACATCTACACTCCCACTATGTATGAGTAACGGTAACATCTACACTCCTACTACGTGTTTGTAACGGTGACATCTTCCCTCCCACTACGTGTTAGTAACGGTGACATCTACACTCCCACTACGTGTTAGTAACGGTAACATCTACACTCCCACTATGTGTTAGTAACGGTGACATCTACACTCCAACTACGTTTTAGTAACGGTAACATCTACACTCCCACCACGTGTTAGTAACGGTGACATCTACACTCCCACTACGTGTTAGTAACTGTAACATCTACACTCCTACTACGTCTTTGTAACGGTAACATATACACTCCCACGACGTGTTAGTAACGGTAACATCTACACTCCCACTATGTGTTAGTAACGGTGACATCTACACTCCTACTACGTGTTAGTAACGGTAACATCTACACTCCCACTACGTGTTAGTAACGGTGACATCTACACTCCCACTACGTTTTAGTAACGGTGAATACTACACTCCCACTATGTGTTAGTAACGGTGACATCTACACTCCCACTATGTGTTAGTAACGGTAACATCTACACTCCCACTACGTGTTTGTAACGGTGACATCTACTCTCCCACTACGGGTTAGTACCGGTGACATCTACACTCCAACTACGTGTTTGTAACGGTAACATCTACACTCCCACTATGTGTTAGTAACGGTGACATCTACACTCACACTACGTGTAAGTGACGGTGACATCTACCCTCCCACTACCTGTTACTATCGATGACATCTACCCTCCCACTAAGTGTTAGTAACGGTGACATCTACACTCCCACTACGTGTTAGTAACGGTGATATCTTCCCTCCAACTACGTGTTAGTAACTGTGACATCTACACTCCCACTACGTGTTTGTAACGGTGACATCTACTCTCCCACTACGGGTTAGTACCGGTGACATCTACACTCCCAATACGTGTTAGTAACGGTGACATCTACACTCCCACTACGTGTTAGAAACGGTGACATCTACACTCCCACTATGTGTTTGTAACGGTAACATCTACACTCCCACTACGTGTTAGTAACGGTGACATCTACACTCCCACTACGTGTTTGTAACGGTAACATCTACACTCCCACTATGTGTTAGTAACGGTGACATCTACACTCACACTACGTGTTAGTAACGGTAACATCTACACTCCCAATACGTGTTAGTAATGGTGACATCTACACTCCCACTACGTGTTTGTAACGGTGACATCTACTCTCCCACTACGGGTTAGTACCGGTGACATCTACACTCCCACTATGTGTTAGTAACGGTAACATCTACACTCCCACTACGTGTTAGTAACGGTGACATCTACACTCCAACTACCTGTTACTAACGGTGACATCTACACTCCCACTACGTGTTAGTAACGGTGATATCGATACTCCCACGACGTGTTAGTAGCGATGACATCTACACTCCCACTACGTGTAAGTGACGGTGACATCTACCCTCCCACTACCTGTTACTATCGATGACATCTACCCTCCCACTAAGTGTTAGTAACGGTGACATCTACACTCCCACTACGTGTTAGTAACGGTGATATCTTCCCTCCAACTACGTGTTAGTAACTGTGACATCTACACTCCCACTACGTGTTTGTAACGGTGACATCTACTCTCCCACTACGGGTTAGTACCGGTGACATCTACACTCCCACTATGTGTTAGTAACGGTGACATCTACACTCCCACTACGTGTTAGTAACGGTGACATCTACACTCCCACTACGTGTTTGTAACGGTAACATCTACACTCCCACTATGTGTTAGTAACGGTGACATCGACACTCACACTACGTGTTAGTAACGGTAACATCTACACTCCCACTACGTGTTAGTAACGGTGACATCTACACTCCCACTACGTGTTAGTAACGGTGACATCTACACTCCCACTAGGTGTTTCTAACGGTAACATCTACACTCCCACTACGTGTTAGTAACGGTGACATCTACACTCCCACTACGTGTTTGTAACGGTAACATCTACACTCCCACTATGTGTTAGTAACGCTGACATCTACACTCACACTACGTGTTAGTAACGGTAACATCTACACTCCCATTACGTGTTAGTAACGGTGACATCTACACTCCCACTACGTGTTTGTAACGGTGACATCTACTCTCCCACTACGGGTTAGTACCGGTGACATCTACACTCCCACTATGTGTTAGTAACGGTAACATCTACACTCCCACTACGTGTTAGTAACGGTGACATCTACACTCCAACTACCTGTTACTAACGGTGACATCTACACTCCCACTACGTGTTAGTAACGGTGATATCGATACTCCCACGACGTGTTAGTAGCGATGACATCTACACTCCCACTACGTGTAAGTGACGGTGACATCTACCCTCCCACTACCTGTTACTATCGATGACATCTACCCTCCCACTAAGTGTTAGTAACGGTGACATCTACACTCCCACTACGTGTTAGTAACGGTGATATCTTCCCTCCAACTACGTGTTAGTAACTGTGACATCTTCCCTCCCACTACGTGTTAGTACCGGTGACATCTACACACCCACTACGTGTTTGTAACATTGATATCGACAATCCCACTACGTGTTTGTAACTGTGACATCTACATTCCCACTACGTGTTTGTAACGGTGACATCTACACTCCCACTATGTGTTAGTGACGGAGACATCTACCCTCCCACTACGTGTTAGTAACGGTGACATCTACTCTCACACTACGTGTTTGTAACATTGATATCGACACTCCCACTACGTGTTTGTAACGGTGACATCTACACTCCCACTACGTGTTTGTAACGGTGACATCTACACTCCCACTACGTGTTAGTAACGGTGATATCTTCCCTCCAACTACGTGTTAGTAACTGTGACATCTTCCCTCCCACTACGTGTTAGTACCAGTGACATCTACATACCCACTATGTGTTTGTAACATTGATATCGACACTCCCACTACGTGTTTGTAACGGTGACATCTACATTCCCACTACGTGTTTGTAACGGTGACATCTACATTCCCACTACGTGTTAGTGACGGTGACATCTACCGTCCCACTACGTGTTAGTAACGGTGACATCTACTCTCCCACTACGTGTTTGTAACATTGATATCGACACTCCCACTACGTGTTTGTAACGGTGACATCTACTCTCCCACTATGTGTTTGTAACGGTGACATCTACTCTCCCACTATGTGTTTGTAACGGTAACATCTGCTGTACCACTACGTGTTAGTAACGGTGATATCGACACTCCCACTACGTGTTTGTAACGGTGACATGTACTCTCCCACTATGTGTTTGTAACGGTGACATCTACTCTCCCACTATGTGTTAGTAACGGTGACATCTTCCCTCCCACTACGGGTTAGTACCGGTGACATCTACACACCCACTACGTGTTTGTAACATTGAAATCGACACTCCCACTACGTGTTTGTAACGGTGACATCTTCCCTCCCACTACGTGTTAGTAACGGTAACATCTACACTCCCACTACGTGTTTGTAACGGTAACATCTACACTCCCACTACGTGTTTGTAACGGTAACATCTACACTCCCACTACGTGTTTGTAACGGTAACATCTGCTGTACCCCTACGTGTTAGTAACGGTGATATCGACACTCCCACTACGTGTCAGTGACGGTGACATCTACACTCCCACTACGTGTTAGTAACGGTGACATCTTCCCTCCGACTACGTGTTTGTAACAGTGACATCTTCCCTCCCACTACGTGTTAGTAACGGTGACATCTACACTCCCACTACGTGTTAGTAACGGTGACATCTACACTCCCACTACGTGTTTGTAACGGTGACATCTACACTCCCACTACGTGTTTGTAACGGTGACATCTACACTCCCACTACGTGTTAGTAACGGTAACATCTACACTCCCAGTATGTGTTTGTAACGGTGACATCTACACTCACACTACGTGTTAGTAACGGTAATATCTACACTCCCACTATGTGTTAGTAACGGTGACATCTACACTCCCACTACGTGTTTGTAACGGTAACATCTACACTCCCACGACGTGTTAGTAATGGTGACATCTACACTCCCACTACGTGTTTGTAACGGTGACATCTACTCTCCCACTACGGGTTAGTACCGGTGACATCTACACTCCCACTATGTGTTAGTAACGGTAACATCTACACTCCCACTACGTGTTAGTAACGGTGACATCTACACTCCAACTACCTGTTACTAACGGTGACATCTACACTCCCACTACGTGTTAGTAACGGTGATATCGATACTCCCACGACGTGTTAGTAGCGATGACATCTACACTCCCACTACGTGTAAGTGACGGTGACATCTACCCTCCCACTACCTGTTACTATCGATGACATCTACCCTCCCACTAAGTGTTAGTAACGGTGACATCTACACTCCCACTACGTGTTAGTAACGGTGATATCTTCCCTCCAACTACGTGTTAGTAACTGTGACATCTACACTCCCACTACGTGTTTGTAACGGTGACATCTACTCTCCCACTACGGGTTAGTACCGGTGACATCTACACTCCCACTATGTGTTAGTAACGGTGACATCTACACTCCCACTACGTGTTAGTAACGGTGACATCTACACTCCCACTACGTGTTTGTAACGGTAACATCTACACTCCCACTATGTGTTAGTAACGGTGACATCGACACTCACACTACGTGTTAGTAACGGTAACATCTACACTCCCACTACGTGTTAGTAACGGTGACATCTACACTCCCACTACGTGTTAGTAACGGTGACATCTACACTCCCACTATGTGTTTCTAACGGTAACATCTACACTCCCACTACGTGTTAGTAACGGTGACATCTACACTCCCACTACGTGTTTGTAACGGTAACATCTACACTCCCACTATGTGTTAGTAACGCTGACATCTACACTCACACTACGTGTTAGTAACGGTAACATCTACACTCCCATTACGTGTTAGTAACGGTGACATCTACACTCCCACTACGTGTTTGTAACGGTGACATCTACTCTCCCACTACGGGTTAGTACCGGTGACATCTACACTCCCACTATGTGTTAGTAACGGTAACATCTACACTCCCACTACGTGTTAGTAACGGTGACATCTACACTCCAACTACCTGTTACTAACGGTGACATCTACACTCCCACTACGTGTTAGTAACGGTGATATCGATACTCCCACGACGTGTTAGTAGCGATGACATCTACACTCCCACTACGTGTAAGTGACGGTGACATCTACCCTCCCACTACCTGTTACTATCGATGACATCTACCCTCCCACTAAGTGTTAGTAACGGTGACATCTACACTCCCACTACGTGTTAGTAACGGTGATATCTTCCCTCCAACTACGTGTTAGTAACTGTGACATCTTCCCTCCCACTACGTGTTAGTACCGGTGACATCTACACACCCACTACGTGTTTGTAACATTGATATCGACAATCCCACTACGTGTTTGTAACTGTGACATCTACATTCCCACTACGTGTTTGTAACGGTGACATCTACACTCCCACTATGTGTTAGTGACGGAGACATCTACCCTCCCACTACGTGTTAGTAACGGTGACATCTACTCTCACACTATGTGTTAGTGACGGAGACATCTACCCTCCCACTACGTGTTAGTAACGGTGACATCTACTCTCACACTACGTGTTTGTAACATTGATATCGACACTCCCACTACGTGTTTGTAACGGTGACATCTACACTCCCACTACGTGTTTGTAACGGTGACATCTACACTCCCACTACGTGTTAGTAACGGTGATATCTTCCCTCCAACTACGTGTTAGTAACTGTGACATCTTCCCTCCCACTACGTGTTAGTACCAGTGACATCTACATACCCACTATGTGTTTGTAACATTGATATCGACACTCCCACTACGTGTTTGTAACGGTGACATCTACATTCCCACTACGTGTTTGTAACGGTGACATCTACATTCCCACTACGTGTTAGTGACGGTGACATCTACCGTCCCACTACGTGTTAGTAACGGTGACATCTACTCTCCCACTACGTGTTTGTAACATTGATATCGACACTCCCACTACGTGTTTGTAACGGTGACATCTACTCTCCCACTATGTGTTTGTAACGGTGACATCTACTCTCCTACTATGTGTTTGTAACGGTAACATCTGCTGTACCACTACGTGTTAGTAACGGTGATATCGACACTCCCACTACGTGTTTGTAACGGTGACATGTACTCTCCCACTATGTGTTTGTAACGGTGACATCTACTCTCCCACTATGTGTTAGTAACGGTGACATCTTCCCTCCCACTACGGGTTAGTACCGGTGACATCTACACACCCACTACGTGTTTGTAACATTGAAATCGACACTCCCACTACGTGTTTGTAACGGTGACATCTTCCCTCCCACTACGTGTTAGTAACGGTAACATCTACACTCCCACTACGTGTTTGTAACGGTAACATCTACACTCCCACTACGTGTTTGTAACGGTAACATCTACACTCCCACTACGTGTTTGTAACGGTAACATCTGCTGTACCCCTACGTGTTAGTAACGGTGATATCGACACTCCCACTACGTGTCAGTGACGGTGACATCTACACTCCCACTACGTGTTAGTAACGGTGACATCTTCCCTCCGACTACGTGTTTGTAACAGTGACATCTTCCCTCCCACTACGTGTTAGTAACGGTGACATCTACACTCCCACTACGTGTTAGTAACGGTGACATCTACACTCCCACTACGTGTTTGTAACGGTGACATCTACACTCCCACTACGTGTTTGTAACGGTGACATCTACACTCCCACTACGTGTTAGTAACGGTAACATCTACACTCCCAGTATGTGTTTGTAACGGTGACATCTACACTCACACTACGTGTTAGTAACGGTAATATCTACACTCCCACTATGTGTTAGTAACGGTGACATCTACACTCCCACTACGTGTTTGTAACGGTAACATCTACACTCCTACGACGTGTTAGTAACGGTGACATCTACACTCCCACTATGTGTTTGTAACGGTGACATCTACACTCCCACTACGTGTTTGTAACGGTAACATCTACACTCCCACTACGTGTTTGTAACGGTAACATCTACACTCCCACGACGTGTTAGTAACGATAACATCTACACTCCTACTACGTGTTTGTAACGGTAACATCTACACTCCTACTAGGTGTTTGTAACGGTAACATCTACACTCCTACTAGGTGTTTGTAACGGTAACATCTACACTCCTACTAGGTGTTAGTAACGTTAACATCTACACTCCCACGACGTGTTAGTAACGGTAACATCTACACTCCTGCTACGTGTTAGTAACGGTGACATCTACACTCCCACTATGAGTTTGTAACGGTGACATCTACACTCCCACTACGTGTTAGTAACGGTGACATCTACACTCCCACTACGTGTTAGTAACGGTAACATCTACACTCCCACTATGTGTTAGTAACGGTAACATCTACACTCCCACGACGTGTTAGTAACGGTGACATCTACCCTCCCACTACGTGTTAGTAACTGTAACATCTACACTCCTACTACGTGTTTGTAACGGTAACATCTACACTCCCACTATGTGTTAGTAACGGTGACATCTACACTCACACTACGTGTTTGTAACGGTAACATCTACGCTCTCACGACGTGTTAGTAACGGTAACATCTACACTCCCACTATGTGTTAGTAACGGTGACATCTACACTCCTACTACGTGTTACTAACGGTAACATCTACACTCCCACTACGTGTTAGTAACGGTGACATCTACACTCCCACTACGTGTTAGTAACGGTGACATCTACACTCCCACTACTTGTTACTGACGGTGACATCTACTCTCCCACTATGCATTTGTAACGGTGATATCTACACACCTACTACGTGTCAGTGACGGTGACATCTACACTCCCACTACGTGTTAGTAACGGTGACATCTTCCCTCCGACTACGTGTTTGTAACAGTGACATCTACTCTCACACTACGTGTTTGTAACGGTGACATCTTCCCTCCAACTACGTGTTTGTAACGTTGATATCGACTCTCCCACTAAGTGTTAGTAATGGTGATATCGATACTCCCACTACGCGTTAGTAGCGATGACATCTACACTCAGACTACGTGTAAGTGACGGTGACATCTACCCTCCCACTACGTGTTACTAACGATGACATCTACACTCCCACTACGTGTTAGTAACGGTAACATCTACACTCCCACTACGTGTTTGTAACGGTGACATCTACTCTCCCACTACGGGTTAGTACCGGTGACATCTTCACTCCCACTATGTGTTAGTAACAGTGACATCTACACTCCCACTACGTGTTAGTAACGGTGACATCTACACTCCCACTACGTGTTAGTAACGGTAACATCTACACTCCCACTACGTGTTTGTAACGGTGACATCTACTCTCCCACTACGGGTTAGTACCGGTGACATCTACACTCCCACTACGTGTTAGTAACGGTAACATCTACACTCCCACTACGTGTTAGTAACGGTGACATCTACACTCCAACTACCTGTTACTAACGGTGACATCTACACTCCCACTACGTGTTAGTAACGGTGATATCGATACTCCCACGACGTGTTAGTAGCGATGACATCTACACTCCCACTACGTGTAAGTGACGGTGACATCTACCCTCCCACTACCTGTTACTAACGATGACATCTACCCTCCCACTACGTGTTAGTAACGGTGACATCTACACTCCCACTACGTGTTAGTAACGGTGATATCTTCCCTCCAACTACGTGTTAGTAACTGTGACATCTTCCCTCCCACTACGTGTTAGTACCGGTGACATCTACACACCCACTACGTGTTTGTAACATTGATATCGACAATCCCACTACGTGTTTGTAACTGTGACATCTACATTCCCACTACGTGTTTGTAACGGTGACATCTACACTCCCACTACGTGTTAGTGACGGTGACATCTACCCTCCCACTACGTGTTAGTAACGGTGACATCTACTCTCACACTACGTGTTTGTAACATTGATATCGACACTCCCACTACGTGTTTGTAACGGTGACATCTACACTCCCACTACGTGTTTGTAACGGTGACATCTACACTCCCACTACGTGTTAGTAACGGTGATATCTTCCCTCCCACTACGGGTTAGTACCGGTGACATCTACACACCCACTACGTGTTTGTAACATTGAAATCGACACTCCCACTACGTGTTTGTAACGGTGACATCTTCCCTCCCACTACGTGTTAGTAACGGTAACATCTACACTCCCACTACGTGTTTGTAACGGTAACATCTACACTCCCACTACGTGTTTGTAACGGTAACATCTACACTCCCACTACGTGTTTGTAACGGTAACATCTGCTGTACCACTACGTGTTAGTAACGGTGATATCGACACTCCCACTACGTGTTAGTAACGGTGATATCGACACTCCCACTACGTGTTTGTAACGGTGACATCTTCCCTCCCACTACGTGTTAGTAACGGTGACATCTACCCTCCCACTATGTGTTTGTAACGGTAACATCTACACTCCCACTACGTGTTTGTAACGGTGACATCTGTTGTACCACCACGTGTTTCTAGCGTTGACGTTTTCTGTTGCCCAGCTCCGTATTTGGGCCCGGCCTGATGCCTACTCTCAGACCAAACACGCTCTGGAGTTTGGAGTGAAGACGTACAACTTCTTCACGGAGTTTTTCAACACCTCGGATGTAGTACCTAAGGCAGGTCAGTACCTACACATGCACACAAGCCATACCTCTATTATAACAAAATATGTGTGACAGTTACGTCACTTATATAGTTATATCGAAAATAAAATAAACTTCATAATAAACTTTCCTCCAGACCACGTGGCGGTTCCCGACTTCAGTGGAGGTGCCATGGAGAACTGGGGCCTGGTCATCTACCGCGAGACGGCGCTGCTGTACGACCCCCAGGTCTCCTCCAGCTCTAACAAGTACATGGTGACACTCATCATGGCACACGAGATCGCACACACGGTCAGTATCCGCTGCTAGTGTTTGTGGTTAAACCTTGGGTGGTAAGTGAGAGTTTTATAACATGTCGTCTTTGAATTGAGGGTCTCGTGTCAGTGAAACAGTATCCGTGAATTCGCAGAGTTGAAGACATCGTTGCAAGCTCCACAATGGAGTGTTTCCGACCATTGGTGATGCGTAGGGGGCATGAATAACCGACGACCAATGACACACAACTAATACGCCTGACCACTTTTGGCTATTTTGCTGGCAACTAACAGCTATTAATCACCGTGTGGATTTTCATTTTTCCAAAAGATATCTGGCCTCGGCTTTAAAGTGAGCCATCCCACAGGCAGTCAGTTCAGCCGTGATGTGGTGTCTGATGTCCGTCACACATGTCAGCAATTCCATCAGATGTCCGACAGGCAGGTCAGCCATTTCATCTGATGTCCGACAGGTCAACAATTTCATCTGATGACCGTCACACAAGTCAGTAAGTCAATCTGATGTCCGACACACAGGTCAGCCAGTAAATCGAAAGCCTGTAACTCAGGTCAGCCATTCCATCTGATGACAGTCACACAGATCACCTATTCCATCTGATGACCGACTCACAGGTCAGCCATTCCACCTGAAGGCTGTTATTCAGGTCATCTGTTCCATCTGATGTCCGACAGGCAGGTCATATATTTCATCTGATGTCTGACACACAGGTCAGCCAGTCAATCTTATGACCGACACACAGGTCAGCCATTCCACCTGAAGGCTGTAATTCAGGTCCTCTATTCAATCTGATGTCCGATCATATATTCCTTCTGATGTCCAACAGGCAGGTAATATATTCCATGTGATGTCCGACAGGGAAGATCATATATTCCTTCTGATGTCCGACAAGAAGATCATATATTCCATCTGATGTCCGACAGGAAGGTCATATATTCCATCTGATGTCCGACAGGAAGATCACATATTCCATGTGATGTCCGACAGGGAAGATCATATATTCCTTCTGATGTCCGACGAGAAGATCATATATTCCATCTGATGTCCGACAGGAAGGTCATATATTCCATCTGATGTCCGACAGGAAGATCACATATTCCATGTGATGTCCGACAGGGAAGATCATATATTCCTTCTGATGTCCGACAAGAAGATCATATATTCCATCTGATGTCCGATAGGAAGGTCATATATTCCATCTGATGTCCGACAGGAAGATCACATATTCCATGTGATGTCCGACAGGGAAGATCACATATTCCATGTGATGTCCGACAGGAAGGTCATATATTCCATCTGATGTCCGACAGGAAGATCATATATTCCATCTGATGTCCGACAGGAAGGTCATATATTCCATCTGATGTCCGACAGGAAGGTCATATATTCCATCTGATGTCCGACAGGAAGGTCATATATTCCATCTGATGTCCGACAGGAAGATCATATATTCCATCTGATGTCCGACAGGAAGGTCATATATTCCATCTGATGTCCGACAGGAAGATCATATATTCCATCTGATGTCCGACGGGAAGATCATATATTCCATCTGATGTCCGACAGGAAGGTCATATATTCCATCTGATGTCCGACAGGAAGATCACATATTCCATCTGATGTCCGACGGGAAGATCATATATTTCATCTGATGTCCGACAGGAAGATCATATATTCCATCTGATGTCCGACAGGAAGGTCATATATTCCATCTGATGTCCGACAGGAAGATCATATATTTCATCTGATGTCCGACGCGAAGATCATATATTCAATCTGATATCCGACAGGAAGATCATCTGTTCTATCTGATGTCCGACGGGAAGATCATATATTCCATCTGATACCCGACAGGAAGATCATATATTCCATCTGATGTCCGACGGGAAGATCATATATTTCATCTGATGTCCGACAGGAAGATCATATATTTCATCTGATGTCCGACAGGAAGATCATATATTTCATCTGATGTCCGACGGGAAGATCATATATTTCATCTGATGTCCGACAGGAAGATCACATATTCCATGTGATGTCCGACAGGGAAGATCATATATTCCTTCTGATGTCCGACAGGAAGATCATATATTTCATCTGCTGTCCGACACACAGGTCAGTCATTCCATCTGATGTCCGACAGGAAGGTCTTCTAGTCCTTCTGATGTCCCACACGCAGGTCATCCATTCCATCTGATCTGGCAGCAAGAAACACACTTTTTTGTTTTCTATTTCAACTCCAACTTTTCAAATCGACGAGGGTGCATAGTTGGGCTTTTCGTCTTAGACGGCGCAAATCGCTGTGCAGAGGTGGGTACGCTCAGGTGTGTCAGAAACCTATGATCGTGGGATCGACTCCCACCATTATACATGCATCACTTCGGGTTTTCCTCTGACAACGAGATTTAACCCAACTCACTCACTTACTCACTCACTTAGACTGATGACTTTGCAAACTCGGACTCAAAATGCTGCATTCGCACATTCTCGATGTCGTGCTTTGGTCAGTACTTTACAGTTTTCACTTGTTTTTGTATTGGTGACAAACGCGACAGAGTCTCATCTAAAATTCAATAGTTGTATTCATAGCGATATAATCTCAATATGAATTGCAGTGCACACAATATGCGCGTCTCATAAATGAGATTTTACTAAGTATCGCGCATCCCTAGTACAGCGACGTCCCATGTTGTAGCAGGCTCGATGTCAAGTAGCTTGGTGAACCCTGTTATAGTTTACCCCTGACGTGGCGGACCCCGGGTTTGTGTACCCCTGGTGTTGTCAACCTCGGTATAGTATACCCCTGACGTGTTGGACCCCGATATAGTGTACACCTGGCGTGGTGGACCCCCAGTAAAGTGTCACCTGGCGTGGTGAACCCCTTATAGTATACCCTTTGCGCGGTGCTGGACCCCGTTTTTGTGCACCTCTGGCGTGGTGGTGGATCCTGGTATAGTGTAACCCTGGCGTGGTGGGCCCCAGTAAAGTGTACACCTGGCGTGGTGAACTCCTTATAGTGTACCCTTTGCGTGGTGGTGGACCCCGTTATAGTGCACCTCTGGCGTGGTGGTGGATCCTGGTATAATGTAACCCTGGCGTGGTGGTGGATCCTGGTATAATGTAACCCTGGCGTGGTGGTGGATCCTGGTATAATGTAACCCTGGCGTGGTGGTGGATCCTGGTATAATGTAACCCTGGCGTGGTGGTGGATCCTGGTATAGTGTAACCCTGGCGTGGTGGATCCCCTTATCGTGTACTCCTGACGTGGTGGACCTCGGTAAAGTGTACCCCTGGCGTGGTGGTGGAGCCCGGCACATAGTGCACCCCTGGCATGGTGGACCCTGGTATAGTGTACCCCTGGCATGGTGGACCCTGGTATAGTGTACCCCTGGCGTGGTGGTGGACCCTGGTATAGTGTACCCCTGGCATGGTGGTGGACCCTGGTATAGTGTACCCCTGGTATGGTGGTGGACCCAAGTACAGTGTACCCCTGGCGTGGTGATGGACCCCGGTATGTGTACCCCTGGCATGGTGGTGGACCCCGGTATGTGTACCCTTGGCATGGTGGTGGACCCAAGTATAGTGTACCCCTGGCGTGGTGATGGACCCCGGTATGTGTACCCCTGGCATGGTGGTGGACCCCGGTATGTGTACCCCTTGCATGGTGATGGACCCCGCTATAGTGTACCCCTGGCAGGATGGACCCCGGTATGGTGTACCCCTGGCGTGGTGGATCCCGTTATTGTGTACTCCTGACGTGTTGGACCCCGGTATAGTGTACCCCTGGCGTTGTGTTGGAGCCCGGCATAGTGCACCCCTGGCATGGTGGACCCTAGTATAGTGTATCCCTGCCATAGTGGACCTTGGTATAGTGTACCCCTGGCATGGTGGACCCTGGTATAGTGTATCCCTGGCATAGTGGGCCTTGGTATAGTGTACCCCTGGCATGGTGGACCCTGGTATAGTGTATCCCTGGCATAGTGGGCCTTGGTATAGTGTACCCCTGGCGTGGTGGTGGACCCCGGTATAGTGTACCCCTGGCATGGTGGACCCTGGTATAGTGTATCCCTGGCATAGTGGGCCTTGGTATAGTGTACCCCTGGCGTGGTGGTGGACCCCGGTATAGTGTACCCCTGGCATGGTGGACCCTGGTATAGTGTATCCCTGGCATAGTGGACCTTGGTATAGTGAAACCCCTGGCGTGGTGGTGGACCCCGGTATAGTGTACCCCTGGCGTGGTGGTGGACCCCGGTATAGTGTACCCCTGGCGTGGTGGTGGACCCCGGTATAGTGTACCCCTGGCGTGGTGGTGGACCCCGGTATAGTGTACCCCTGGCGTGGTGGTGGACCCCGGTATAGTGTACCCCTGGCAGGATGGACCCTGGTATAGTGTACCCCTGGCGTGGTGGTGGACCCCGGTATAGTGTACCCCTGGCGTGGTGGTGGACCCCGGTATAGTGTACCCCTGGCGTGGTGGTGGACCCCGGTATAGTGTACCCCTGGCGTGGTGGTGGACCCCGGTATAGTGTACCCCTGGCAGGATGGACCCTGGTATAGTGTACCCCTGGCGTGGTGGTGGACCCCGGTATGGTGTACCCCTGATATGGCGATGCTCACATATAGAGCGCCCCTTATGTCATACCTGGGGTAGTTATTGCATATTAATCCAGTCGTGTTACCTTCAGAATAAACGAGTTAAGACCAAACTGCAATTCCTCAATCAAAATGGCCTGCATTCATTCATTCACACACCTCGTGTTTTCACCTGATGTGGCGTCCCCCCTCTTGTAATCACCTATTATGGCTTGTCCCATAATAATAATAATAATAATAACAACAACAACAACAACAACAACAACTACAACAACAACAACAACAACAACGATAACGATAACTATAATAATAATAATAATAATAATAATAATAATAATAATAATAATAATAATAATAATAATAATAATAATAATAATAATTAGCTCGTGTTGCTCATGTCGCTTACATTATTACCCCAGTCAATGGATAAGTGAGCACTCGATTTTCACTCTCAGCTCCCTTGGGAGTATACAACCCAAGCTGCCTGTGAGGCGCTAGAAGGTTAACAGCCACATTACCATCTCATCCTACCGGGTACCCACTCACTGCTGGGTGAACAGAGGCACATTTCGAACAAAGTCACTTGCAAAGGTGCATCAGTGTGGGGCAGGACCGAAGCCCTAGAAACTCACAGGAGTCAAGCTGCTGAACGTGGTCACCCATCCAACTACTCTCCGAGACCGACGTTGATTAACTTCACCTGATTTGTGATGTGTGCGCTGTGCACAGGACCACGTGCCACCATCTTACCGCGTGTTCCACTGATGTAGCGTCCCCCTATGTAATTACCTGATGTTGTAGTTGCCCCTCATGCAAACAATTGATTTTGATTTTCCATTTTCGCCCGAATTCTATCCGATTTCCCTCGCAAAATATAGTACTTCTGATGTAACTGCCCACCTGACAAAAGACAAAATGTTGAGCACGTTCCTGACCTTCTACATCTGTGAACAGTAGGACGAGTTAGCCTGATGTTGAAACTTCTTGAGTAAATAGTCGATTCCGGTTTCAGTCGCACAAATCATGTCATGGAGATAACAAAAGTATCGACTGAGAGAGAAAGAGTAAACGGTAAAGCTGCTATTGTGACACACTTCAAATGTTGTTTTTTCGAACAAAAGAACACTGAAGGTTGATCATAACGTGGGGGAGAACGTCTTCACTCCATTGTAATACAATGGATGCAGGCTCGCGGCATACTGCCACTTGCAACTAGATGAAACAAACCAGAGCAAGGATAAATGTGCATCTTATCAGTAGTCCTGGATTTTGGAACATTTGATCTTTAATATCTACCCACACGCAGTTGGGTCTCCATTGGAAGTGTGTAATCTTCAACTGTGTATAAACATGTGATTTCACCAACACACTCCAAATTCGTCTCCAGTATTTCTTTGTTAACAACTATTTAAAGAAAGGCAAAATGAAAACAAGAACACGTCAGGAGAGGTGAAATGTTCATCGGGCATCATACTCAGTGATTGTTGTCATCTCCGCGGTCTGACGTGAACTAGTCCATGATGACACCCGTCACGTACCACATATTCATTACGGACAGGTTACTCGTCTCACGAGAGGTCTATGGCTCTTCAATACGGACAGGTTACTCGTCTCACGAGAGGTCTATGGCTCTTCAATACGGACAGGTTACTCGTCTCACGAGAGGTCTATGGCTCTTCAATACGGACAGGTTACTCGTCTCACGAGAGGTCTATGGCTCTTCAATACGGACAGGTTACTCGTCTCACGAGAGGTCTATGGCTCTTCAATACGGACAGGTTACTCGTCTCACGAGAGGTCTATGGCTCTTCAATACGGACAGGTTACTCATCTCACGAGAGGTCTATGGCTCTTCAATACGGACAGGTCACTCGTCTCACGAGAGGTCTATGGCTCTTCAATACGGACAGGTTACTCGTCTCACGAGAGGTCTATGGCTCTTCAATACGAACAGGTTACTCGTCTCACGAGAGGTCTATGGCTCTTCAATACGGACAGGTTACTCGTCTCTCGAGAGGTCTATGGCTCTTCAATACGGACAGGTTACTCGTCTCACGAGAGGTCTGAGGCTCTTCAATACGGACAGGTTACTCGTCTCACGAGAGGTCTATGGCTCTTCAATACGGACAGGTTACTCGTCTCACGAGAGGTCAATGGCTCTTCAATACGGACAGGTTACTCGTCTCGCGAGAGGTCTATGGCTCTTCAATAAGGACATGTTACTGGTTTAACGAGAGGTCTATGGCTCTTCAATACGGACAGGTTACTGGTCTCACGAGAGGTCTATGGCTCTTTAATACGGACAGGTTACTCGTTTCACGAGAGGTCTATGGCTCTGTAGTACGGGCAGGTTACTCGTCTCGCAAGAGGTCTATGGCTCTTTAATACGGACAGGTTGCTCGTCTCACGAGAGGTCTATGGCTCTTCAATACAGACAGGTTACTCGTCTCACGAGAGGTCTATGGCTCTGTAGTACGGACAGGTTACTCGTCTCGCGAGAGGTCTATGGCTCTGTAGTACGGGCAGGTAACTCGTCTCGCGAGAGGTCTATGGCTCTGTAGTACGGGCAGGTTACTCGTCTCGCGAGAGGTCTATGGCTCTGTAGTACGGGCAGGTTACTCGTCTCGCGAGAGGTCTATGGCTCTGTAGTACAGACAGGTTACTCGTCTCACGAGAGGTCTATTGCTCTTCAATACGGACAGGTTACTCGTCTCGCGAGAGGTCTATGGCTCTTTAATACGGACAGGTTACTCGTCTCACGAGAGGTCTATGGCTCTTCAATACAGACAGGTTACTCGTCTCACGATAGGTCTATGGCTCTTCAATACGGACAGGTTACTTTTCCTGTGAGAGGTCAATCTGAACTGATTTTGGATTAATAAACACACATGGTGATGGCAGATGACATATCATGAAGGACAGGCATGTAAACATGTGACATATCAACACATCGCTGAACCTGGAGCATCCCAGCATAATATTAGCACACGCTGTAACCAACAAGCATATTTTTATTTCTTCTCCATGTATCATGTGAACACTTTGTAGTCTTAACTGTATTCCACTGACGACCGAGACATGCTACAGGTTTTCCACTGTGAAGTTTTCACACGGACACAATCGCTCTTGTGAAATACTTCTTCTCTTATCAAGCCGCTGACAGTCACATATTCATTATCCCCAAACAATGCATGTCTCGCACAATCCCATGAGGCCACACGATAACTCCCGAGAACGAGGGCTTTCACTGATTGCTATCGACTGTCGATGTCTCCGGTGAACGCTCAGCTCAATATACGCATACCTGATAAATTGATCTTGTCCAAACTGACAATACCAATTTAAATATCAAAGAAAATATGTCACAAAATGCTCCTGTTTCCGATCCCATTTAGGAATTTACAGCTTCTACTATAACGCGTCTGCAAAACATGGAAATCTAGCGTGACACCTTCAAATGGTGTTCGCTATAATCTATTAAGACGCGGCTAACATGGTGTGCATGGAGACGCAGTATGCTAATATTCATGGCGAAGCCATCAGTCTGTGGAATATTTAACCTTGTTCATACTTACAAACTGCACTGTAACAAAATTTGTTCGTCCATGCAGGGCACGAAGGTCATCCATCATTGCAGCTGCTGTCCATTCCCACTTGTCACTGTTTCCTCAACTTGTCACTGTTTCCTCAACTTGTCACTGTTTCCTACACAATCCTGGCCTGTGATAAGCAGTTTTCTCAACTTGTCACTGTTTCCTACACAACCCTGTCCTGTGATAAGCAGTTTCCTCAACTTGTCACTGTTTCCTACACAACCCTATCCTGCGATAAGCAGTTTCCTCAACTTGTCACTGTTTCCTAGACAACCCTGTCCTGCGATAAGCAGTTTCCCCAACTTGTCACTGTTACCTACACAACCCTGTCCTGCGATAAGCAGTTTCCTCAACTTGTCACTGTTTCCTACACAACCCTGTCCTGTGATAAGCAGTTTCCTCAACTTGTCACTGTTTCCTACACAACCCTGTCCTGCGATAAGCAGTTTCCCCAACTTGTCACTGTTTCCTACACAACCCTGTCCTGCGATAAGCAGTTTCCTCAACTTGTCACTGTTTCCTACACAACCCTGTCCTGCGATAAGCAGTTTCCCCAACTTGTCACTGTTTCCTACACAACCCTGTCCTGTGATAAGCAGTTTCCCCAACTTGTCACTGTTTCCTACACAACCCTGTCCTGCAATAAGCAGTTTCCTCAACTTGTCACTGTTTCCTACACAATCCTGTCCTGCGATAAGCAGTTTCCTCAACTTGCCACTGTTTCCTACACAACCCTGTCCTGCGATAAGCAGTTTCCTCAACTTGTCACTGTTTCCTACACAACCCTGTCCTGCGATAAGCAGTTTACCTCAACTTGTCACTGTTTCCTACACAACCCTGTCCTGCGATAAGCAGTTTCCTCAACTTGTCACTGTTTCCTACACAATCCTGTCCTGTGATAAGCAGTTTCTCCTGCTTGTCACTGTTTCCTACACAACCCTGTCCTGCGATAAGCAGTTTACCTCAACTTGTCACTGTTTCCTACACAACCCTGTCCTGCGATAAGCAGTTTCCTCAACTTGTCACTGTTTCCTACACAACCCTGTCCTGTGATGAGCAGTTTCCTCAACTTGTCACTGTTTCCTACACAACCCTGTCCTGTGATGAGCAGTTTCTCCAAGATGTGTACAGGTTTCCCAACTTGTCACTGTTTCCTACACAACCCTGTCCTGGGATGAGCAGTTTCTCCAAGATGTGTACAGGTTTCCTCAACTTGTCACTGTTTCCTACACAACCCTGTCCTGTGATGAGCAGTTTCTCCAAGATGTGTACAGGTTTCCCAACTTGTCACTGTTTCCAACATAACCCTGTCCTGTGATGAGCAGTTTCCCCTACTTGTCACTGTTTCCTACACAACCCTGTCCTGTGATGAGCAGTTTCTCCAAGATGTGTACAGGTTTCCCAACTTGTCACTGTTTCCTACTAAACCCTGTCCTGTGATGAGCAGTTTCTCCAAGATGTGTACAGGTTTCCCAACTTGTCACTGTTTCCTACACAACCCTGTCCTGTGATAAATAGTTTCTCCTACTTGTCACTGTTTCCTACACAACCCTGTCCTGCGATAAGCAGTTTCCTCAACTTGTCACTGTTTCCTACACAATCCTGTCCTGTGATAAGCAGTTTCTCCTGCTTGTCACTGTTTCCTACACAACCCTGTCCTGCGATAAGCAGTTTCCTCAACTTGTCACTGTTTCCTACACAACCCTGTCCTGTGATAAGCAGTTTCCTGAACTTGTCACTAGTTCCTACACAACCCTGTCCTGTGATAAGCAGTTTCCTCAACTTGTCACTAGTTCCTACACAACCCTGTCCTGTGATAAGCAGTTTCCTCAACTTGTCACTAGTTCCTACACAACCCTGTCCTGTGATAAGCAGTTTCCTCAACTTGTCACTAGTTCCTACACAACCCTGTCCTGCGATAAGCAGTTTCCTCAACTTGTCACTAGTTCCTACACAACCCTGTCCTGCGATAAGCAGTTTCCTCAACTTGTCACTGTTTCCTACACAACCCTGTCCTGTGATGAGCAGTTTCTCCAAGATGTGTACAGGTTTCCCAACTTGTCACTGTTTCCAACACAACCCTGTCCTGTGATGAGCAGTTTCTCCAAGAAGTGTACAGGTTTCCCAACTTGTCACTGTTTCCTACACAACCATGTCCTGTGATGAGGAGTTTCTCCAAGAAGTGTACAGGTTTCCCAACTTGTCACTGTTTCCTACACAACCATGTCCTGTGATGAGGAGTTTCTCCAAGAAGTGTACAGGTTTCCCAACTTGTCACTGTTTCCTACACAACCATGTCCTGTGATGAGGAGTTTCTCCAAGAAGTGTACAGGTTTCCCAACTTGTCACTGTTTCCTACACAACGAGTAATGGATGTTCAATCATTCGTAATATGTATAACATTTGGGGAATCATTTCAAACCAACTGTCACCTCACCTCACCTCTTCTTGAAAGATAGTGTGTTTTGAACCGTTAGGCTGAATTAGTAAAGATTATGATATGAGTATTTTAATCTTGAACTTCTTTAATATTTCTTACATTTATAACTAAGATTGCAGACCTTTGTACCCACGTATTATTACGTGTACCAAGAGAGCACCGTTTTCAATGGTGTCTTGTCGTCTTGGTACGAAGGAGGTTAACCTGCTGTGTTGTGAAGTTTGATGTTGTCCCACTGTAGACTGGTCACACTAAAGCACTCGGTTGCTAAATAATATAAGAGGTGTTTAATCGACAGTTGGGCTACATTAAAATTTCATATATGCAGAAAAGGCAGGTTAGGCTTTGATGTCGTGTGCCGGATACTACTACTACCATTACTACTACTACTACTGCTGCTACTACTACTACTACTACTACTACTACTACTACTACTACTACTACTACTACTACTACTACTACTACTACTGATGCTGCTACTACTACTACTACTACTGTCAGACAAGGTCGTCATAACAACACTGGCTTTAAACCTGTGACGCTGAATGTCTCTCAACATGTTTTTCATTTTATTGGATCCGCTCTGTCACAACCAACTGATCCGCTCAGTCAATATTTCACAGCCTGTAGTCATACAAACTAATTATAATATTTTACCCGCATGTACTCTACATGCAATTGATAACTCAACATCCGGGTGTTTCTCATTGGGTTATAGGTTTATTTCCCGAACCTTCACTCTTCAAAGAGGTTAAAGGTGAGAGTTTCTGTAGGAGATCCGCTTCTTGTTATTTCCGTTTGGCGAAGTGTTACGCGTGGATTTAGGACATCTAACTTGAAGGCACGCGTCCTCACATCTACCTAAATACATACCCCGAGTAGGTATTCGCACAATATACATAGAGAATACTACACTCAATCTGGTTAGACACCATTTTTACGAAACTCGTGAACTTTCTATGGCATTTGACCTCACTTTCGCTCGGTCAGATACCATAGAAAGTTCACGAGTTTCGTAAAAATGGTGTCTAACGAGAATGAGTGTGGTATTTTATTTATTACCCACGTTAAATATATATTTAAGTGCAATTACATAAAAAAAATTCGTTCGTTGACAGACCAAACTGAAACCGGTTGCAAAATCTGGTCGCGTATGAATATTGATATATGCCTTAATATGGGCATTGTTGACATTTCTATGCATACGCATTAACAACATGCACCTGCAGTTGTGTTTGCAAACATAACAGCACCGACGCTCAAGATCCTTTTGGAAGAATTTCTTCAACTTGTTGTAATTCACGAGCATTGTTGTTAGTTCGCAGGACACGTATAAGAAAATTTTAAAAGTCACATTAGCACCGCGCTTTGAATATCAGACCTACGATCAGTCGCTCGCACTGCCTGGGTCCCGGCTGTGCAATCAAAATGGTTCGGTTTTCTTGATCTATCAGCCGAAGAGGGAAATCAGAGTGCTCGACAAAGACATTCATGTTAACTGTACCACCCTATACTGAAGACGTGAAAATCAACAAACTCAAGAATGTTTGCATGTCAGTGACAGCTTAGAACGATCGAAGGGCAAGGTCACCACCTGAATAAGAAAAAAAACAACCGTCATCTACTCACAGCGTTTTACGCTGTTCACATATTGTTCACATTTGGGATGTTTTGGTTCACATAATCAGAAGTCAGGCACACTTCTATGGAGTTTTCGAATGATTTGTATCGGAAATGTTCACCTTCAGTGTTCTGATCGTGCAGTCGTGTATGTGGCACAACCGGAGCATCGAACGTAAGTCTAGATATCTGTCCAGATAGTTTAAGCTGACTTCATTTCACCACAGTTAACCTTTTACGTTAAATCAAATTGAAAGTCGCAAAAGTGGTCGGGTGCGTCAGACTCATAGGGACCCTTGATCCATCGGTAAACATTGCATATGGATGTGCTTGGCTCGATTATATAATATCTGCAGTAGCTCTATGCATCACTAATATAGAATGCAAAGCGAATTTAATGCGTGTGACGATTTTGTTTGGTTTAATAAAGTGTGTTTAAATATGTCTCTCACTTTCTGCTTTGTAGTTGAGAAAGCGAATGACGTCACGCTATTTTTTTATGAATGAAAAAAATAGTTCCGGTGAGACAGAGGTCACGGTTATCCAGTCAAAACGAATAAAACGAGGTCAACCTTGTACGACACACGTGTGACGTACGAAATTAGTATCTTAACACCTGCATCTTTACCACGTGGGTAATAAAGGATGTAAAACGTGAAACAACACTATTAAGTTCAACAGGATGACATAATCAACACCACAGCAATAGTGAGAGAATAATAATCTAAACTATACACAAGCTATCGCATGTTCAAACAACCTCATGAACTGGCAGGTTGTGCCAAAAGTATTTTGTATAACATATACTTAAGATTTAACACAGTAAAATATATTGCTTAATATTAATTAAGAACGGATCTTGGTGTGGCCATGTTGCCGAAATGTTCAATCTAATGTAGGGATATGAAGACGTTAATTGTCTCACACCTGAGTGAATAAGGGGGTTTAGTGGTCAGCGACAGCTTGATTGTGTGGCCGACCGTCGTCCACGTATACATAGGACCTAATTATCTATACATGTCAAACTATCACGGTGGCTCACAAACATATTTCAAGAACGAAAGTACTCCCATAAAAAAAACCCAGTCCTTCACATTTTAGTGAGACGTCATGTCAGTCAGTATCCGGAAATGTACAACGTGCTTGCTGTTAGTCTCTGCGTCACTTTCAGTGACCTCTGAACCTATTTTGTAGTTCAAGTGGACGGGGACCTTACCTTGTCCTCGGCAATATCAAAGCGTAACCTTTGATACAGGGATAATTCCTATAATGTGATGTATAGTTGAAATGAAATTCTCACTACTCGCAATTAGAGGGATTCATGTCCACGGTTTTGTTCGAGTGTTCATTCGTTGTTGTCATTGGTGTTGTTTTCAGGTGTAAATGTAACTCTCTGGCTTTTATGGTTTTTGTTTTGTATGTGTGCGTGTGTGCGTGTGTGTGTGTTAGTGTTAGTGTGTGCTAGTGTTGGTGTGTGTTTGCGGATAGTGAGGTAGATGATGGGGTTGGTGTATTCTGAACGGATACATGGTTACAGATGGCGGGTGCTGAGGTAGGTGATGGGGTGGGTGTATTCTGAACGGATACATTGTTACAGATGGCGGGTGCTGAGGTAGGTGATGGGGTGGGTGTATTCTGAACGGATACATTGTTACAGATGGCGGGTGCTGAGGTAGGTGATTGGGTGGGTGTATTCTGAACGGATACATTGTTACAGATGGCGGGTGTTGTGGTAGATGATGGGATGGTGGTAGTCAGAACGGATACATGGTTACAGATGACGGGTGCTGAGGTAGATGATGGGGTGGGTGTATTCTGAACGGATACATGGTTACAGATGGCGGGTGCTGAGGTAGGTGATGGGGTGGGTGTATTCTGAACGGATACATGGTTACAGATGGCGGGTGCTGAGGTAGGTGATGGGGTGGGTGTATTCTGAACGGATACATTGTTACAGATGGCGGGTGTTGTGGTAGATGATGGGATGGTTGTAGTCAGAACGGATACATGGTTACAGATGGCGGGTGATTTGGTAGATGATGGGGTGGGTGTATTCTGAACGGATACATGGTTACAGATGGCGGGTGATTTGGTAGATGATGGGATGGTTGTAGTCAGAACGGATACATGGTTACAGATGGCGGGTGATTTGGTAGATGATGGGGTGGGTGTATTCTGAACGGATACATGGTTACAGATGGCGGGTGCTGAGGTAGGTGATGGGGTGGGTGTATTCTGAACGGATACATGGTTACAGATGACGGGTGTTGTGGTAGATGATTGGATCGTGGTAGTCAGGACGGATACATGGTTACAGATGACGGGTGGTGAGGTAGATGATCGGATGGTGGTAGTCAGAACGGATACATGGTTACAGATGGCGGGTGTTGTGGTAGATGATGGGATGGTGGTAGTCAGAACGGATACATGGTTACAGATGACGGGTAGTGAGGTAGATGATCGGATGGTGGTAGTCAGAACGGATACATGGTTACAGATGACGGGTGTTGTGGTAGATGATTGGATCGTGGTAGTCAGGACGGATACATGGTTACAGATGGCGGGTGCTGAGGTAGGTGATGGGGTGGGTGTATTCTGAACGGATACATTGTTACAGATGGCGGGTGTTGTGGTAGATGATGGGATGGTTGTAGTCAGAACGGATACATTGTTACAGATGGCGGGTGTTGAGGTAGGTGATGGGGTGGGTGTATTCAGAACGGATACATGGTTACAGATGGCGGGTGTTGTGGTAGATGATGGGATGGTGGTAGTCAGAACGGATGCATGGTTACAGATGGCGGGTGTTGTGGTAGATGATTGGATGGTGGTAGTCAGAACGGATACATGGTTACAGATGGCGGGTGATTTGGTAGATGATGGGGTGGGTGTATTCTGAACGGATACATGGTTACAGATGGCGGGTGTTGTGGTAGATGATGGGATCGTGGTAGTCAGAACGGATACATGGTTACAGATGGCGGGTGTTGTGGTAGATGATGGGATGGTGGTAGTCAGAACGGATACATGGTTACAGATGACGGGTGTTGTGGTAGATGATTGGATGGTGGTAGTCAGGACGGATACATGGTTACAGATGGCGGGTGTTGTGGTAGATGATGGGATGGTGGTAGTCAGAACGGATACATGGTTACAGATGGCGGGTGTTGTGGTAGATGATGGGATGGTGGTAGTCAGAACGGATACATGGTTACAGATGACGGGTGTTGTGGTAGATGATGGGATGGTGGTCGTAAGAACGGATACATGGTTACAGATGGCGGGTGTTGTGGTAGATGATGGGATGGTGGTAGTCAGAACGGATACATGGTTACAGATGGCGGGTGTTGTGGTAGATGATGGGATGGTGGTAGTCAGGACGGATACATGGTTACAGATGGCGGGTGTTGTGGTAGATGATGGGATGGTGGTAGTCAGAACGGATACATGGTTACAGATGACGGGTGTTGTGGTAGATGATGGGATGGTGGTAGTCAGAACGGATACATGGTTACAGATGACGGGTGTTGTGGTAGATGATTGGATCGTGGTAGTCAGGACGGATACATGGTTACAGATGGCGGGTGTTGTGGTAGATGATGGGATGGTGGTAGTCAGAACGGATACATGGTTACAGATGACGGGTGTTGTGGTAGATGATTGGATCGTGGTAGCCAGTACGGATACATGGTTACAGACGGCGGATGGTGAGCTAGATGATGGGTTGGGTTGTTTGATGGGAGGGTTGCTTGATTGGGTAGTGTATTCTGAACGAAAACATGTTTATAGATGTCGAGTGTTAAGGTAGATAGGTTGATGGGGTGGGTTGTTTGATGGAGTGGGTCGTTTGATGGGGTTGGTGTATTCGGGGCGGGTACACGGTTACAGATAGCGAGTGAGGTTAGTAAGGGGGTGGGTTGTGAGATGGGGTTGGTGTATTCGGGGCGGGTACATGGTTACAGAAAGCGAGTGAGGTTAGTAAGGGGGTGGGTTGTGAGATGGGGGTGGGCGGGTACACGATGTCAAGCTGTGAGGTAGGGGAGGGGGTGTGTGTATTCGGGGCGGGTACATGGTGTCGAGCAGTGAGGTAGGGGAGGGGGTGGGTATATTCGGGGCGGGTACATGGTGAGATGGGGTTGGTGTATTCGGGGCGGGTACATGGTTACAGAAAGCGAGTGAGGTTAGTAAGGGGGTGGGTTGTGAGATGGGGGTGGGCGGGTACACGATGTCAAGCTGTGAGGTAGGGGAGGGGTTGGTGTATTCGGGGCGGGTACATGGTGTCGAGCAGTGAGGTAGGGGAGGGGGTGGGTATATTCGGGGCGGGTACATGGTGTCGAGCAGTGAGGTAGGGGAGGGGGTGGGATGTATTCGGGGCTGGTACATGGTGTCGAGCAGTGAGGTAGGGGAGGGGGTGGGATGTATTCGGGGCGGGTACATGGTGTCGAGCAGTGAGGTAGGGGAGGGGGTGGGATGTATTCGGGGCGGGCACATGGTGTCGAGCAGTGAGGTAGGGGAGGGGGTGGGATGTATTCGGGGCGGGTACATGGTGTCGAGCAGTGAGGTAGGGGAGGGGGTGGGATGTGTTCGGGGCGGGTACATGGTGTCGAGCAGTGAGGTAGGGGAGGGGGTGGGATGTGTTCAGGGCGGGTACATGGTGTCGAGCAGTGAGGTAGGGGAGGGGGTGGGATGTGTTCGGGGCGGGTACATGGTGTCGAGCAGTGAGGTAGGGGAGGGGGTGGGATGTGTTCGGGGCGGGTACATGGTGTCGAGCAGTGAGGTAGGGGAGGGGGTGGGATGTGTTCGGGGCGGGTACATGGTGTCGAGCAATGAGGTAGGGGAGGGGGTGGGATGTGTTCGGGGGGGGGTACATGGTGTCGAGCAGTGAGGTAGGGGAGGGGGTTGGTGTATTCGGGGCGGGTACATGGTGTCGAGCAGTGAGGTAGGGGAGGGGGTGGGATGTGTTCGGGGCGGGTACATGGTGTCGAGCAGTGAGGTAGGGGAGGGGGTGGGATGTGTTCGGGGCTGGTACATGGTGTCGAGCAGTGAGGTAGGGGAGGGGGTGGGTGTATTCGGGGCTGGTACATGGTGTCGAGCAGTGAGGTAGGGGAGGGGGTGGGATGTGTTCGGGGCTGGTACATGGTGTCGAGCAGTGAGGTAGGGGAGGGGGTGGGTGTATTCGGGGCTGGTACATGATGTCGAGTAGTGAGGTAGGGGCGGGGGTGGGATGTATTCGGGGCGGGTACATGGTGTCGAGCAGTGAGGTAGGGGAGGGGGTGTGTGTATTCGGGGCGGGTACATGGTGTCGAGCAGTGAGGTAGGGGAGGGGGTGGGATGTGTTCGGGGCTGGTACATGGTGTCGAGCAGTGAGGTAGGGGAGGGGGTGGGATGTGTTCGGGGCGGGTACATGGTGTCGACCAGTGAGATAGGTGAGGGGGTGGGATGTGTTTGGGGCGGGTACATGGTGTCGAGCAGTGAGGTAGGGGAGGGGGTGGGTGTAATCGGGGCTGGTACATGGTGTCGAGCAGTGAGGTAGGGGAGGGGGTGGGTGTATTCGGGGCGGGTACATGGTGTCGAGCAGTGAGGTAGGGGAGGGGGTTGGTGTATTCGGGGCGGGTACATGGTGTCGAGCAGTGAGGTAGGGGAGGGGGTGGGATGTGTTCGGGGCGGGTACATGGTGTCGAGCAGTGAGGTAGGGGAGGGGGTGGGATGTGTTCGGGGCGGGTACATGGTGTCGAGCAGTGAGGTAGGGGAGGGGGTGGGATGTGTTCGGGGCTGGTACATGGTGTCGAGCAGTGAGGTAGGGGAGGGGGTGGGATGTGTTCGGGGCGGGTACATGGTGTCGAGCAGTGAGGTAGGGGAGGGGGTGGGATGTGTTCGGGGCGGGTACATGGTGTCGAGCAGTGAGGTAGGGGAGGGTGGTGTGTGTATTCGGGGCGGGTACATGGTGTCGAGCAGTGAGGTAGGGGAGGGGGTGGATGTGTTCGGGGCGGGTACATGGTGTCGAGCAGTGAGGTAGGGGAGGGGGGTTGGTGTATTCGGGGCGGGTACATGGTGTCGAGCAGTGAGGTAGGGGAGGGGGTTGGTGTATTCGGGGCGGGTACATGGTGTCGAGCAGTGAGGTAGGGGAGGGGGTGGGTGTATTCGGGGCGGGTACATGGTGTCGAGCAGTGAGGTAGGGGAGGGGTAGTGCTAGTATGTAGTGCGGTAGCGGCATGTCTATCAGTGTGGTAATGATGTGTTGTTTGCTGCAGTGGTTCGGAAACATGGTGACGATGAAATGGTGGGATGACCTTTGGCTGAACGAAGGATTTGCCAGCATTCTCATGTTCTTCGCCATGGACAACGCCTACCCAGAATGGAACGTCGTAAGTCCAAGACCTACCCATCAGTTCAGCACCACCTACTTATCGCAATCCCTGAATAGAGTTGGGTAGACTCAACAAATTAAATTGTTCGCCAGTTGTCAAAATATGTTCATATTATTAAGCTATAATTACTTTACTTAGTTTGATATGTTCCTTACTCTGTTACCCCTTTGTTGAAATTGAAATTTTAATAATAATTAGAAGATAAATACTATGTGTGTGTCTATTTCCGGGATTTTATCGAGTATTTGCATCTTGGAAATTCATCTCAAGACCCGAAAGCGTTAGCTCGAGGGGCTCGAATGAAAATTTCCAAGATGCAAATACTTGATAAAATCCCGGAAATAGACACACTCATAGTATTTATCGATATTGTCAACCTATTGTTATATTTAGAAAAAAACATGCGCACTCTTTAACACCTCGTACTTACTCAGTTGTGAGGCGTCAACATCGAACGTTCTGTTGTTGCTATGGTGATTGTGATTTTGGTAATTATTTCATTATAATTTTTTTTAATTAAGATTTAAAATCCCAATAATTCCCATGAATAGAGAAAGTCAAAATATTTGTTATGAATGTTAATTTTGTATTTCAATTTGCAAAAGAACTGTCGCACTCTTTAACTCAGCGAGTTATCACAGTTGTGATGCGTCAACATCGAAAAGTTCTATCGTTGCTATGGTGCACGTGGCTGCTACCACTTGACGAGAGGGGAAGACTTGCGTGACTTCATCCATTAGGAAGAAATTTATTTTCATTAATGCTTTGTTTGATTATTACTTCTATATTTTAATTCTATTTTCAAATTATATTTTCATTATTTCTCAAAAATCCATGAAAACTAGGATTGTATTCCTACACAGTGATTCGGTCGCTTGCTTCAGGGAATGCAAATCATATTTTCACCCTTTGACATTTGGTCATGTGACCGAAATTAGCCAATCACAACACAGAACACACTTTCTATAGGTTTACAATGTCTAACATCCATATAAACATGAGAAATGTGAAGAATACTGGCCTCAGTGACATTTTATACATCATGTCCTGTGACTGGGCAGCGGGCTGATTCAGTTGCGTCAACACGTCCGGCTGCTGGGAAAGGAGCTATCGATACTTACAATGTATATGCATTGAGAAAAGGCTGCAGTCCAATTGATTAAAAAAACATGTTCTGTCATTACTGACTCCAATTGTAACTATAATAAATATATGTATGATGTATATTTAATTCAAAACCATATAACTATAATGTTGCTTCATACAAAGTTGATTCATCAACGAGCATCGTGACCCTTGCAATATTTCCATAAAGACGTGTGTCATTTTGCAAGTATACCATGATTGAATGATGGATCACACGGACGGTAATCGTATACATACTAATAGAGACAGGGGCGCTGGGACCCGTCACGCCGAAGACCCGGGCTCGATTCCCAACATGGGTACAATGTGTGAAGCCCATTCCTGGAGTCCCCCCGCCGTGATATTGCTGGAATATTGCTGAAAGCCGCGTAAAACCATACTCACTCTCTCGCTCGCTCACTATAGATGCAGAACTATCCCAAAGTCACATGCCCGTCCATCTTTCTCGTGAATTATGTAATAGAGAGTGGAACTCACATATTTCCAACCTTTCTGTCGCAGTTTGCCATTCAAGTGGTGGAATACATGTTTCCAGCCATGGTTAAAGATGCTCTTGTGACGTCACATCCGGTGTCGGCGGATATAGAAGATCCAAACGATATTCATCAATCCTTTGACATTATTTCTTACAATAAGGTATGTGCAAGGCCGTACAGGTAAACGTGGTAAACAGTACAAGAGCGATCTCAGCTTTACCCAGTCTGTACAGTGTGATATCAGCATTTCTATATGATATCACATATTCACCATGATGCCAGTTACATAGCGAGATATCCTCTATACCACGTGATATCCGCTTGTTTCAGGGCATGGCTGTATTGAGGATGCTACAAGGTTTCATTGGATGGAAAAGTTTCAAGGAAGGATTACAGGTAACACTGCCACTATAGATGTTATGTTTATATATGCACCTTGAAATAAATTAAGCACCGTCTGACAAAATAAAGAACAGTGATATACCCATTCATAAAACTTCAAGTTTCATGATACTCATTCCTGGCTGTCGATCTCGAGTATAGTCAAGACAATAACTGACTGTGTCGCCCACACACAGTGACATATGAACGTGAAGCATGGTACCCTCGAATTTCAGGAAAAGCATTTTAACATTGACGCAAGTAAGAGAACATTAAGTGGCAATTATCCGATTGTTTAGTTTGCACATGTAACCATGGCACGCATTGATATGCACGACGCATGTATGTCATACAGAGCAGACTCGTTAGTAAACGCCGGCAGACACGTGAAACAAAGCTCGACGTCATTGGTGTATGGCTCGACGTCATTGCAATCTGAGGACGTGGCGACGGATCCACTGGTGCAATAAAGGCAGATACCTGCTGCACGTTACAGATGGGCGAATGCGGGTTTGGAGACACGTAAACACAGCGTTTACCCCCAAGAACATTGTACATCAGTCCCGTGTGGTTGGGGCTTCCGTTTGGTGTAGGGAGGAGTATGTTATGACTGTAAACTTGACATGGTCACAGTACGAGACAATCTCAACGGTAATCGTTACAGTCAGGACATCCTCAATCATGTTGCTGTGCCACAGTTTGACAATCATGCACTTGCCACTCGACCTGTGTTTATGGACAACCATAGACACCATCGTTCTCGTGTCGTGACTGCATTTCTGAAAGGAAACGCTATTGACACTTTGCCTTGGCCCGCTTTGAGTCAAGATTTCAATTCATTGCAATATGTTTGGGACATTCGTGGACGATGCTGCAAGCAATGGATCCACCACTACAACATTTGTCAAGTTTAGAGGCTGCATTGGATTGGGAATCCGTCATCCAGGTATTAAAACGGGAGTTTGGGAATCAGCTCGTTTAGAAGTGGCACCACTGTACACGACCGACCCACACACCACAAGGCCTGCGTGAATAAACAGTCAGTTTATTAGACAGCCACAGAATCGATATATTATCAGTCTACAATAGAATGTTTACAATCAATTATTATAGAAGTTTTACAATCAGTTATATATGTGAAGAACCTTTGATAAACATGATATGGAATGTACGATATGTTTATGTACTACACCACGATACATATTCCAAGGTACACAACACAATACAGCAGTTTACATATGATTGAATATAGAATACCGGCCACACTCTCATACATTACCAGAGCATTCATAGACACATTCTAGTTCAGCCACGTGTTCCATAAGTTAAACAACGTAACAAGGTTGAGAGAATTGGCCGAATCTACATTGGTATTTACAGCTTTAGTACATGGGAATCTCTAAGATATACACACTAGTAGGACATTTGCAATTACCAATTAAGATTGCAAGGATGACAAAGGTTAAAAGCGTATAGTTCAGACTTAACATAGTACAAGACAGTTACATTTCCCACCTGTGTGAATAAACAGTCAGTTTATAAGACAGCCACAAAATGATTTGTGACTGTCTGTCGTCCGTATCTATACCTATTCTAGCAACTACAGATAATCTCATTGACTGATTAAACTGAAGATCAAGTAACTGTTGCTATTGCGAACTTAAGTAGCGCTCTCTAGACAGAATTATATAATTTAGTTTGACCGAGGCATTGATGATAAAGGTATTTATGAGTGAAGTTTAGTAAGAATAATAGCTTACCAGTTGCTAGTATGCCACGAATGTATACGTGGTACGGATGATTTGATGAGGGTTAATAAACAGCTGTAGATACAGATAAAGATATTAACGTCTTATGTGTTTGCCTACCTCCATCTGACCAGCACAGGGAGAGATGCTGGTTCTGTCCGATAATCGAAACCAATACTTGGTTTGTTACAGGTAGAGAGGGTGTACGCATGTGGTGCACGTGCAGGTCATGACGATTAAATTGACTACGCTCCCGAGGACACACGTGTTGCTCATAAGATTATTTAGAGATCGGTGTTACTGAACTCGCCACTTGAACTCGTTGTTAATCCTCACGTCGATTATCTGTACCTTTTCTCCAAATACCGATTGTCATATCTCTCCCACTTTGCGATGTGATCTTTCGGTCACTGTGTTTATCTGCGTGGTCCAGCTGCAGCTGTGGGGAACAACTCATGAGACACTTCCCTCTACAAAATAGTGTCGTCCAATATGTGACGTCGTCAAGTTGCGAGCGCATATTCGAATCTCCAGAAATGATGTCATGATAGAACAAAGTTTTTTAGCTATTCCGTGTTCGTTGCGATTTATCGGTAGCTTTCTTATATCATTGTCATAGATACTATGTAAATATACATATATGGTTGTCATGAGTCATATGTAAAATAAAATAAACATGTATAGTTGTCATGAGTCATATGTAAACATACATATATGGTTGTCATGAGTCATATGTAAATATACATATATAGTTGTCATGAGTCATATGCAAATAAACATATATAGTTCTCCTGAGTCATATGTAAATATATATATATATAGTTGTCATGAGCTGTGTGTAAATATCCATATATAGTTGTCCCGAGTCATATGTAAATATACTTCTATAGTTGTCATGAGTCGTATGTAAATATACATCTATATATGTCATGAGTCATGTGTAGTTTTAGTTATATTGTTGCCACAGCTTTGTTTGTGCTTTGTGTTGCAGCTGTAATTGTGCCTTGTGTTGCAGCTGTACGTCCGCCGATATAAGTTCAAGAACGCTGAGCGGGACGAACTGTGGCAGACATTCACAGAGGTTGGTTGGGCACGGTCGGATTTGTTGTTGTTTCTGTGCAAACCCTGGTTCGGTCAGGGTGGGATGGTAGGGTATCTGTGCAAACCCTGAAGGTAAGGGTGGGATGGTAGGGTATCTGTGCCAACCCTGGACGGTCAGGGTGGGATGGTAGGGTATCTACGCCAACACGGACGGTAAGGGTGGGATGGTAGGGTATCTACGCCAACACTGGACGGCCTGGGTGGGATGGTAGGGTATCTGTGCCAACACGGACGGTCAGGGTGGGATGGTAGGGTATCTGTGCCAACACTGGACGGTCAGGGTGGGATGGTAGGGTATCTGTGCCAACACGGACGGTAAGGGTGGGATGGCAGGGTATCTGTGCAAACCCTGGACGGTCAGGGTGGGATGGTAGGGTATCTGTGCCAACACGGACGGTCAGGGTGGGATGGTAGGGTATCTGTGCAAATCCTGGACGGTCAGGGTGGGATGGTAGGGTATCTGTGCAAACCCTGAAGGTAAGGGTGGGATGGTAGGGTATCTGTGCAAACCCTGGACGGTCAGGGTGGGATGGTAGGGTATCTGTGCCAACACGGACGGTCAGGGTGGGATGGTAGGGTATCTGTGCAAACCCTGGACGGTCAGGGTGGGATGGTAGGGTATCTGTGCCAACACGGACGGTAAGGGTGGGATGGTAGGGTATCTGTGCAAACCCTGGACGGTCAGGGTGGGATGGTAGGGTATCTGTGCAAACCCTGAAGGTAAGGGTGGGATGGTAGGGTATCTGTGCCAACACGGACGGTCAGGGTGGGATGGTAGGGTATCTACGCCAACACGGACGGTAAGGGTGGGATGGTAGGGTATCTACGCCAACACTGGACGGTCAGGGTGGGATGGTAGGGTATCTGTGCCAACACGGACGGTCAGGTTGGGATGGTAGGGTATCTGTGCAAACCCTGGACGGTAAGGGTGGGATGGTAGGGTATCTGTGCCAACACGGACGGTCAGGGTGGGATGGTAGGGTATCTGTGCCAACGCGGACGGTAAGGGTGGGATGGTAGGGTATCTGTGCAAACACTGGACGGTAAGGGTGGGATGGTAGGGTATCTGTGCCAACACGGACGGTAAGGGTGGGATGGTAGGGTATCTGTGCAAACCCTGGACGGTCAGGGTGGGATGGTAGGGTATCTGTGCAAACCCTGGACGGTCAGGGTGGGATGGTAGGGTATCTCTGCAAACCCTGGACGGTCAGGGTGGGATGGTAGGGTATCTGTGCAAACCCTGGACGGTCAGGGTGGGATGGTAGGGTATCTGTGCAAACCCTGAAGGTAAGGGTGGGGTGGTAGGGTATCTGTGCCAACACGGACGGTCAGGGTGGGATGGTAGGGTATCTGTGCAAACCCTGAAGGTAAGGGTGGGATGGTAGGGTATCTGTGCCAACCCTGGACGGTCAGGGTGGGATGGTAGGGTATCTGTGCCAACACGGACGGTAAGGGTGGGATGGTAGGGTATCTGTGCCAACACGGACGGTAAGGGTGGGATGGTAGGGTATCTGTGCCAACACGGACGGTCAGGGTGGGATGGTAGGGTATCTGTGCAAACCCTGAAGGTAAGGATGGGATGATAGGGTATCTGTGCCAACACGGACGGTCAGGGTGGGATGGTAGGGTATCTGTGCCAACACGGACGGTAAGGGTGGGATGGTAGGGTATCTGTGCCAACACGGACGGTAAGGGTGGGATGGTAGGGTATCTGTGCCAACACGGACGGTAAGGGTGGGATGGTAGGGTATCTGTGCAAACCCTGAAGGTAAGGATGGGATGGTAGGGTATCTGTGCCAACACGGACGGTAAGGGTGGGATGGTAGGGTATCTGTGCCAACACGGACGGTAAGGGTGGGATGGTAGGGTATCTGTGCCAACACGGACGGTAAGGGTGGGATGGTAGGGTATCTGTGCAAACCCTGAAGGTAAGGATGGGATGGTAGGGTATCTGTGCCAACACGGACGGTCAGGGTGGGATGGTAGGGTATCTGTGCCAATACGGACGGTAAGGGTGGGATGGAAGGGGTATCTGTGCCAACACGGACGGTAAGGGTGGGATGGTAGGGTATCTGTGCCAACACGGACGGTAAGGGTGGGATGGTAGGGTATCTGTGCAAACCCTGAAGGTAAGGATGGGATGATAGGGTATCTGTGCCAACACGGACGGTAAGGGTGGGATGGTAGGGTATCTGTGCAAACCCTGAAGGTAAGGATGGGATGATAGGGTATCTGTGCCAACACTGAAAGTAAGGGTGGGATGGTAGGGTATCTGTGCCAACACGGACGGTCAGGGTGGGATGGAAGGGGTATGATGTTGTACGACGCGGAGGAAGGAATAGGATATTGGGATGAACGAATAATATCGTTCATTAACCGCAGACTGGAGGATATTTTGTGAGTGCTTCATTCAGTAATGGTTCCAAAACACCGTCAGGATTAGGCCTTGTTGAGGGGAAATTAATGAACACTGGTGAAGGATTAGGCCTTGTTGAGGGGGAAATTAATGAACAGTGGTGAAGGATGGGGCATTGCTGAGGGGGGATTAATGAACAGTGGAGAAGGATGGGGCATTGTTGAGGGGGGATTAATGAACAGTGGAGAAGGATGGGGCATTGTTGAGGGGGGACTAATGAACAGTGGTGAAGGATGGGGCATTGTTGAGGGGGGAATTAATGAACAGTGGACAAGGATGGGGCATTTTTGAGGGGGCTTTAATGAACAGTGGTAAAGGATGGGGCATTAGTGAAGGGCTCATGGTGACTGTCGAACAACGGTGACGGGTGGAGCATTTGGGAAGGGTAATTGATGAATAGTGATGAGGGGTGGGCTGGGGGTATTATTGAAATATACATGGGAATTGAGGAATAGTTGTGGAAGTGAGGATATTATTGAGGGGCGCAATGTAATGGCAGCTGATAAACATAGCTGGTTAATGAATAGTGCAGTGTAACTTATGGGTGTTAACGAATAGGGCAGGTTAACTGATGAAGAGTGGTGTGGGAGGGGTGTTAACGAATAGGGCAGGTTAACTGATGAAGAGTGGTGTGGGAGGGGTGTTAACGAATAGGGCAGGTTAACTGTTGAAGAGTGATGTGGGAGGGGTGTTAACGAATAGTGCAGGTTAACTGGTGAAGAGTGGTGTGGGAGGGTTGTTAACGAATGGGTCAGGTTAACTGATGAAGAGTGGTGTGGGAGGGGTGTAAACGAATAGGGCAGGTTAACTGGTGAAGAGTGGTGTTGGAGGGGTGTTAACGAATAGGTCAGGTTAACTGGTAGAGAGTGGTGTGGGAGGGGTGTTAACGAATAGTGCAGGTTAACTGGTGAAGAGTGGTGTTGGAGGGGTGTTAACGAATAGGGCAGGTTAACTGGTGAAGAGTGGTGTGGGAGGGATGTTAACGAATAGGGCAGGTTAACTGATGAAGAGTGGTGTGGGAGGGGTGTTAACGAATAGTGCAGGTTAACTGGTGAAGAGTGGTTTGGGAGGGGTGTTAACGAATAGGGCAGGTTAACTGGTGAAGAGTGGTGTGGGAGGGGTGTTAACGAATAGTGCAGGTTAACTGGTGAAGAGTGGTGTGGGAGGGGTGTTAACGAATAGGGCATGTTAACTGGTGAAGAGTGGTGTGGGAGGGGTGTTAACGAATAGGGCAGGTTAACTGAAGAAGAGTGGTGTGGGAGGGGTGTTAACGAATAGGGCAGGTGAACTGATGAAGAGTGATGTGGGAGGGGTGTTAACGAATAGGGCAACTTAACTGGTGAAGAGTGGTGTGGGGGGGATGTTAACGAATAGGGCAGGTTAACTGGTGAAGAGTGGTGTGGGAGGGGTGTTAACGAATGGTGCAGGTTAACTGGTGAAGAGTGGTGTGGGAGGGGTGTTAACGAATAGGTCAGGTGTAATGATGAAGAGTGGTGTGGGATTGGTGTTAACGAGTAGGGCAGGTTAACTGGTGAAGAGTGGTGTGGGAGGGGTGTTAACGAATAGGGCAGGTTAACTGGTGAAGAGTGGTGTGGGAGGGGTGTTAACGAGTAGGGCAGGTTAACTGATGAAGAGTGGTGTGGGAGGGGTGTAAACGAATAGTGCAGGTTAGCTGGTTAAAAGTGGTGTGGGAGGGGTGTTAACGAATAGGTTAGGTTAACCGATGAAGAGTGGCGTAGATAGTGTATCATTAAAGGATGCATTGTTATTGATGAAGATTAGTTACAATGTGGCTAGTTTTGGAGGATGCATGATTAATGAACGTTTTGAAGACTGGTGGGGGTTGGGTATTATAGATTGACATTGGTAAACGTGGTTTGTGGGATGTTAATGTGGATTACATATTTCTAGGTTGAGGTATGAATGAAGGACGGGAGGTAACAGGTGAACACTGTTAGGGATGAGGTATGAATGAAGGACACAAGTAATATGTTGTAGGAGCTGTTTGTGGTAAGCACGTGCGGGATTATATCCTTTTAAATCACTGACTTTGTTTCCTGATGATGACAGAACGTATGAATGTGCTGTTAATGTTAGAAGTGAAACAGAGTCGACATGTCTTTATCAGGCTGTCAACAACACGTACATCGTTAAAAAGATCATGGACACATGGACCAGACAGACCGGATATCCGGTTGTAAACGTGCGCACAGTCAACAACACTTTCATCCTGGATCAGGAGAGATTCCTGCTGAACCAGGAGGAGGCGGATCCGTTGGACGACAACCCCTTCGGGTGAGTTACAGTCTGTGTACGCCAGTACACATAGTTACATCACCCCAACAAACAGGTCTTTCTTCGCGCGCAAACCTTATTACACAAACAAAGAAGCCTGAACAATTATTAATACATGCACGTCTTGTGCAGCAGGCGAAAGGTAAACCGGTTTGTTTTCATACATGCACGTGTGCATGTAAAACACTGCCAGGTGAATGTACACATCCAGTGGGTATTACATAGTTCCATCACGTGATACGTGGTCACACTAGTCGGAGACAAAACTAGACATCTCGCAATGTGTTTGGTGGAGCTTACCTACACAGTAGTAACATGGCTTCACCTTGATTTAGTGTAGTTGCTATATCTATGGCCAAATGTTCTTCTGACCCAATATGCTGTGGCTACGATCAACCAGTGTGCAGTGGCCAACTCATCTTCCGAAGCAAGTGAGTTAACTGACTATAAAAGCCCAGTTTCCACCCTTGAGGACTAGGCTGGTATTATGGAGGTACATTTTGGCTGCACTAACGAGTCTTTGCATAGTCCAATCACAATCACGCAACGAAATCGAAATCCGGTTCATAAACTGTGATGCAGTTTTCGGTCGATTGCAATATTTGCAAAGCATGTGCACCGCCATTTTGTTTGAAGCAAATGCAAGTGATACGAGAAGTAGAATCTGATTGGTCCATAGGAGAGGCATAGAAGGGACATAACTGTAATAGCCACTGGTGGGGCGCTACGGTCGAGCCCAGGAATTCCAGCCTAGTTCGGCAAGGGTGGAAACTGGACTTTTAAAGTCACTCAACTTTCTTGCCACGGGAAGATGTGGCCAACTATGCTGAAAGCCCTGGTCCTATTTCCCACATGGGTACATATTGAAGCCTATTTCTGTCCCCATTGTTACACTGATTGGATATTGCTAAAGGCAGCGGAAAACTAAACTCACTCTCCCACTTTCTTTGCAAGTTCCAATTTTTATAGTCCTCCTCGACCATCTATGGCTCTTTCATGCTGCTCTATATGCCAACATGAATCACACCAATCCTCACATAATTAATATATTAGTGGTATATATATATTTCGGATAAATGTATGTTGAGGCAAGTTTATCGCATGAAAACTGTAAAAACAACCGATAGTATCACGGGCACTCTAGTTTTCCAATTAATTACATCAACTGTACGCATCACCATTTCTCAATAAATGCGAATGACAATGTGGTTTCGGGACCTGATTCCTGGAGGGGAGGGAACTCGTAGACTGCCGCTTTTGAATATCAACAGCACCTTCTATGCTTCACATCAGTTCGTGTACAACGTTGAAGGGGCGATGAACAACAATGTAGTAATGTCTTTGTTAGCCTGTGACGATGTGTGACTCTGTGCGGCTGCAGGTACCGGTGGTATATCCCCTTCACATACATCATCCAGTACGACAGAGACGTCCGTAAGGTCTGGCTCAACATGGAGGCAGGTACGTACACCAATACTCAGTCGTCCCAACACAGTTGTGTAGATGAGGTAACCTTAGGCTTGATCGTCATTTGTATTACCACACATAACATGATTTTATTACCGTTCTGGTCTGTCATTTTCGTATATCAAGTTTCCAACTTGATCATAGAAGTGTGTAAGAACATACGTTTTGCCCTCGGGTGGTAGTTCAGTGGGACAACGGAAGATAAAACTCAGAGGTGAAGTCTAAACGACAGCAGCCATGATTATTGTAAATGGGGAATATTGGTCGAATAGATACAAGTAGTGGTAATCACGTGACAGAACGCACACCGAGACCGATTGGCTAATATGTTCCCCTTGCAGACCCGCTGTATCTCATGCACATGCACAGGAAGACAGACGGCGATTCTTTGCCGTTGACGTAGTCGTCGGTGAGTCGGCGGCTATAGTCGACGCCACGACTAGCCGTGCAGTGCGTCCGCTTCTGTCGATGGTCTGGGCCCGTCTCTCTGACTAAACATGTCAGACAGATTTTGTAGATAGATGTATTACATCACGTGGGGCAAGGTCAGTGACCCACGTACATGTACATACGTAACATCAGGCGACGCAGGGAAGCCTGCGTTAATTGACGTTTATAGTTAGCGCTGGGGATCAAGGGTCCTGCCCGAAGGGGGCTTATGTTTAAAGGGGATGCGCTGAATGTTGGCTGTATACAGTAAACAGACAAAGGGGGTAGAATTTCCGTGCACTTTGGGCACATATTGAAATCATTACTAATTTTACATAAATAAAGTATTAAATAAAAGAAATGAAATGGTTTGCACTACAACAGAACTTTCTGGAACTATTAAAGGAAATATGGCGTATCCACGTGTGCGGTTACCATTGGCAGACCATGTACAAGAGTCAGTGCCGTACAACCAGTGCCGTACTGTCAGATAGTGTACACCAGTCAACCAGTGCCGTACTGCCAGACAGTGTACACCAGTCAACCAGTGCCGTACTGTCAGACAATGTACACTAACCAACCAGTGCCTTATTGTCAGACAATATATACCAGTCAACCAGTGCCGTACTGCCAGACAATGTACACCAATCAACTAGTTCCGTACTATCGGATAGTGTACACCAGTCAACCAGTGCCGTACTGTCAGACAATGTACACTAACCAACCAGTGCCTTATTGTCAGACAATATATACCAGTCAACCAGTGCCGTACTGCCAGACAATGTACACCAATCAACTAGTGCCGTACTATCAGACAGTGTACACCAGTCAACCAGTGCCGTACTGTCAGACAATGTACACTAACCAACCAGTGCCTTATTGTCAGACAATATATACCAGTCAACCAGTGCCGTACTGTCAGACAGTGTACACCAACCAACCAGTGCCGTACTATCAGACAATGTACACCAGTCAACCAGTGCCGTACTATCAGACAGTGTAAACCAGTCAACCAGTGCCGTACTATCAGACAGTGTACACCAGTCAACCAGAGCCGTACTGTCAGACAGTGTACACCAGTCAACCAGTGCCGCACTATCAGACAATGTACACCAACCAACCAGTGCCGTACTATCAGACAATGTACACCAGTAAACCAGTGCCGTACTGTCAGACAATGTACACCAGTCAACCAGTGCCGTACTATCAGACAGTGTAAACCAGTCAACTAGTGCCGTACTGTCAGACAATGTACACCAGTAAACCAGTGCCGTACTGTCAGACAATGTACACCAGTCAACAAGTGCCGTACTGTCAGACAGTGTACACCAGTCAACCAGTTCCGTACTATCAGACAGTGTAAACCAGTCAACAAGTTCCGTACTATCAGACAGTGTACACCAGTCAACCAGAGCCGTACTGTCAGACAGTGTACACCAGTCAACCAGTGCCGTACTATCAGATAATGTACACCAACCAACCAGTGCCTTACTGTCAGACAATGTACACCAGTAAACCAGTGCCGTACTGTCAGACAATGTACACCAGTCAACCAGTGCCGTACTATCAGACAGTGTAAACCAGTCAACCAGTGCCGTACTGCCAGACAATGTACACCAGTCAACCAGTGCCGTACTATCAGACAATGTACACCAGTCAACCAGTGCCGTACTGTCAGACAGTGTACACCAACCAACCAGTGCCGTACTATCAGACAATGTACACCAACGAACCAGTGCCTTACTGTCAGACAATGTACACCAGTCAACCAGTGCCGTACTATCAGACAGTGTAAACCAGTCAACCAGTGCCGTACTGTCAGACAATGTACACAAACCAGCCAGTGCCGTACTGTCAGACAGTGTAAACCAGTCAACCAGTGCCGTACTATCAGACAGTGTACACCAACCAACCAGTGCCATACTGCCAGACATTGTACACCAGTCAACCAGTGCCGTACTATCAGACAATGTACACCAGTCAACCAGTGCCGTACTGTCAGACAATGTACACCAGTCAACCAGTGCCGTACTATCAGACAATGTACACCAGTCAACCAGAGCCGTACTGTCAGACAATATATACCAGTCAACCAGTGCCGTACTGTCAGACAATGTACACCAGTCAACTAGTGCCGTACTATCAGACTGTGTAAACGAGTCAACCAGAGCCGTACTGTCAGACAATGTACACCAGTAAACCAGTGCCGTACTATCAGACAATGTACACCAGTCAACCAGAGCCGTACTGTCAGACAATATATACCAGTCAACCAGTGCCGTACTGTCAGACAATGTACACCAGTCAACTAGTGCCGTACTATCAGACTGTGTAAACGAGTCAACCAGAGCCGTACTGTCAGACAATGTACACCAGTCAACCAGTGCCGTACTATCAGACAATGTACACCAGTCAACCAGAGCCGTAATGTCAGACAATATATACCAGTCAACCAGTGCCGTACTGTCAGACAATGTAAACCAGTCAACCAGTGCCGTACTGTCAGACAATATATACCAGTCAACCAGTGCCGTACTGCCAGACAATGTACACCAGTCAACCAGTGCCGTACTATCAGACAATGTACACCAGTCAACCAGTGCCGTACTGTCAGACAGTGTACACCAACCAACCAGTGCCGTACTATCAGACAATGTACACCAACGAACCAGTGCCTTACTGTCAGACAATGTACACCAGTCAACCAGTGCCGTACAACAGTCTTCTGAAATGGAGAAATCGTGTACGTTTTTGAAACCGCTTTCGATATCACGTCTCCAAGAAAAAACTTTTTGGTCATGTCAAACATTGCATCAATTTGTTTGTTTCTTGTTTAACGTCGCACTCAGCAACATTCCAGCTATATGACGGCGATCTGTAAATAATCGAATCTGGACCAGACAATCCAGTTAAACCAAAATCCTGCAAACTAACATACTATACTATACAGAACAGAACAGAAGAGTACCGTTATTGTTTCAGCCACAATTAACCGGACAGAAGGTTGGCTGCTGGGCAACGTGGACTACATGGGATTCTTTCGCGTCAACTACGAGAAGGACATGTGGATGCGACTAGGAGGCCAGCTGCTGTACAACCACACCGTGAGTCCCAGCAGGTCTATAGCCCCATCTCGCCCACATCACAACCCCGTCACGCCCACATCACAACCCCATCTCGCCCACATCACAACCTCGTCACGCCGACATCACAACCTCTTCACGACCACATCACAACCCCATCTCGCCCACATGACAACCCCATCTCGCCCACATCAAAACCTCGTCACGACCACTCACAACCCCATTTCGCCCACAACACAACTCCGTCACGCCCACTCACAACCCCGTCACGACCACTCACAACCCCGTCACGCCCACATCACAACCCCATCTCGCCCACATCACAACTCCGTCAGGCCCACTCACAACCCCATCACGCCCACTCACAAACCCGTCACGACGACGCAACACCCTGTCACTCCCATTCACTACCCCGACACGCCCACTCACAACCCCGACGCGCCCAATCACAACCCCGTCACGCCCGCATCACAACCCAATCTCGCCCACATCATACCCTCGCCACGACCACTCACAACGCCGTCATGCCCACACCACAACCCTAACTCGCCCACATGAAAACCCCGTCAAGCCCACTCACAACCCTGTCACTCCCACTCACAACCCCGACACGCCCACTCAAAACACCGCCACGACCACGCTCAACCCTGTCATTCCCACACACAACCCCATCACGCCCACCCACAACCTCCAGATATCCGTGTAACATGTTGCATAAAACTCGGTTTTCCTTCTAATTCAGTATGTTCCTATGTTGGTGCAGGTGTTCCCCGAGGCCAACAGAGCGGGTTTGATAGGAGACGCCTTCGCCCTTGCCAGGTACGTTTCCCCACACCGCCTGGACACCTTAGTTACTGTAGCAACCACGTGCATGTCAGCAGTTGGAACAAGGCGCCACTGTGTGGAAGGGCGGTATTTCATTACCCGTAATGACCTGGATGCGTCATCTGTAGATCGACGTGTTTGTGGAGTGAGTCAAGGGTTGAATCAGTTGGACAACATACCCCCATGTCGTTAAAGCACAGGCACTTATACCTAATGTTCAACATAGTTATGGCAGCGCTAGGAAGCGCTTGGTTGTTGAAGACCTTTTCTTAACTGGATCATGGTTGATATACATAGTGAGAGGTGTACCTGACTGTGCTGTGTATATTTACATAGAGAGGTGTACCTGACTGTGAGGTGTATATTGACATAGAGAGGGGTACCTGACTCTGAGGTGTATATTGACATAGAAAGGTGTACCTGACCTTCTGGTGTATATTTACACAGAGTGGTGTACCTGACTGTGTGGTGTATATTTACAAAGAGTGGTGTACCTGACTGTGTGGTGTATATTTACACAGAGTGGTGTACCTGACTGTGTGGTGTATATTTACATAGAGTGGTGTACCTGACTGTGTGGTGTATATTAAAATCGAGAGGTGTACCTGACTGTGTGGTGTATATTGACATAGAGAGGTGTACCTGACTGTGAGGTGTATATTGACATAGACTGGTGTACCTCACTGTTTGGTGTATATTTACATAGAGAGGTGTACCTGACTGTGTGGTGTATATTCACACAGAGTGGTGTACCTCACTGTGTGGTGTATATTGACATAGAGAGGTGTACCTGACTGTGTGGTGTATATTTACACAGAGTGGTGTACCTGACTGTGTGGTGTATATTTACACAGAGTGGTGTACCTCACTGTGTCGTGTATATTGACATAGAGAGGTGCTTCTGACTGTGTGGTGTATATTTACACAGAGTTGTGTACCTGACTATGTGGTGTATATTGACATAGAGATGTGTACCTGACTGTGTGGTGTATATTTACACAGAGTGGTGGACATGACTGTGAGGTGTATATTTACATAGAGATGTGTACCTGACTTTGTGGTGTATATGGACATAGAGATGTGTACCTGACTGTGTGGTGTATATTTACATAGAGATGTGTACCTGACTGTGTGGTGTATATTGACATAGAGAGATGTACCTGACTGTGCGGTGTATATTTACACAGAGTGGTGGACATGACTGTGAGGCGTATATTTACATAGAGAGGTGTACCTGACTGTTTAATGTATATTTACATAGAGAGGTGTACCTGACTGTGTGGTGTATATTTACACAGGCTGGTGTACCTGACTGTGTGGTGTATATTTACAAAGAGATGTGTTCCTGACTGTCAGGTTCATATTTACATAGAGAGTTGTACCTGTCTGTAAGGTGTATATTTACAGAGAGAGGTGTACCTGACTCTGTGATATATATTTACACAGAGTGGTGTACCTGACTGTGAGGTGTATATTTACAAAGAGGTGTGTTCCTGACTGTGAAGTGTATATTTGCACAGAGTTGCGTACCTGACTGTGAGGTGTATATTTTCTAAGAGAAGTGTCCCTGACTGTGAGGTGTATATTTGCACAGAGTGGTGTACCTGACTGTGTGGTGTATATTTACATAGAGAGGCGTACCTGACTGTGAGGTGTATATTTACATAGAGAGGTGTACTTGACTATGAGGTGTATATTTACATAGAGAGGTGTACCTGACTGTGTTGAATATATTTACACAGATTGGTGTACCTGACTGTGTGGTGTATATTTACAAAAAGATGTGTTCCTGACTGTCAGGTTCATATTTACATAGAGACTTGTACCTGTCTGTGAGGTGTATATTTACAGAGAGAGGTGTACCTGACTCTGTGATATATATTTACACAGAGTGGTGTACCTGACTGTGAGGTGTATATTTACAAAGAGGTGTGTTCCTGACTGTGAAGTGTATATTTGCACAGAGTTGCGTACCTGACTGTGAGGTGTATATTTTCTAAGAGAAGTGTCCCTGACTGTGAGGTGTATATTTGCACAGAGTGGTGTACCTGACTGTGTGGTGTATATTTACATAGAGAGGCGTACCTGACTGTGAGGTGTATATTTACATAGAGAGGTGTACTTGACTATGAGGTGTATATTTACATAGAGAGGTGTACCTGACTGTGTTGAGTATATTTACACAGATTGGTGTACCTGACTGTGTGGTGTATATTGACATAGAGAGGTGTACCTGACTGTGTGGTGTATATTGACATAGAGAGGTGTACCTGACTGTGTGGTGTATATTTACACAGAGTGGTGTACCTGACTGTGAGGTGTATATTCACAAAGAGATGTGTTCCTGTCTGTGAGTAGTATATTGACATAGAGAGGTGAACCTGACTGTGTGGTGTATATTTACACAGAGTGATGTACCCGACTGTGTGGTGTATATTCACATAGAGTGGTGTACCTGGCTGTGTGGTGTATATTTACACAGAGTGGTGTACCTGACTGTGACGTGTATATTCACAAAGAGATGTGTTCCTGTCTGTGAGGTGTATATTTACATAGAGAGGTGTACCTGACTGTGTGGTGTATATTTACACAGAGTGGTGTACCCGACTGTGTGGTGTATATTAACATATAGAGGTGTACCAGACTGTGTGGTGTATATTTACATAGAGAGGCATACCTGACTGTGAGGTGAATATTTACATAGAGAGGTGTACCTGACTGTGTGGTGTATATTGACATAGAGAGGTGTACCTGACTGTGTGGTGTATATTTACATAGAGAGGTGTTCCGGACTGTAAGGTGTATATTTACATAGAGAATAGTGCCTGACTGAGAGGTGAATATTTACACAGAGATGTGTTCCTGATTGTGAGGTGTATATTTACAAAGAGATGTGTTCCTGACTGTGAGGTGTATATTCACAAAGAGATGTGTAACTGACTGTGAGGTGTATATTTACATAGAGAGGTGTACCTGACTGTGAGGTGTATATTTACATAGAGAGGTGTACCTGACTGTGAGGTGTATATTTACACAGAGTGGTGTAACTGACTAAGACGAGTATATTGACATACTGAGGTGTAGGTGACAGTGAGGCGTATATTTACACAGAGAGGTGTACCTGACTGTGAGGTGTATATTAACATAGAGAGGTGTACCTGACTAAGACGAGTATATTGACATAGAGAGGTGTGCCTGACTAAGACGAGTACATTGACATAGAGAGGTGTACCTGACGGTGAGGTGTATATTTACAAAGAGAGGTGTTCCTGACTGTGAGGTGTATATTCACAAAGAGAGTTGTACCTGACTGTGACGAGTATATTGACATAGAGAGGTGTACCTGACTGTGTGGAGTATATTAACATAGAATGATGTACCTGACTGTGACGTGTATATTTACATAGAGAGGTGTTCCTGACTGTGTGGTGTATATTGACATAGAGAGGTGTACCTGACTGTGACGAGTATATTTACATAGAGAGGTGTTCCTGACTGTGTGGTGTATATTTACATAGAGAGGTGTACATAACTGTGACGTGTATATTTACAAAGAGATGTGTTCCTGACTGTGAAGTGTATATTTGCACAGAGTGGCGTACCTGACTGTGAGGTGTATATTTACAAAGAGAGGTGTTCCTGTCTGTGAGGTGTATATTTGCACAGAGTGGTGTACCTGACTGTGTGGTGTATATTTACATAGAGAGGTGTACCTGACTGTGAGGTGTATATTTACATAGAGAGGTGTACTTGACTATGAGGTGTATATTTACATAGAGAGGTGTACCTGACTGTGTTGAGTATATTTACACAGATTGGTGTACCTGACTGTGTGGTGTATACTGACATAGAGAGGTGTACCTGACTGTGAGATGTATATTTACATAGAGAGGTGTACCTGACTGTGAGGTGTATATTGACATAGAGAGGTGTACCTGACGGTGAGGTGTATATTTACATAGAGAGGTGTACCTGACTGTGACGTGTATATTAACATAGAGAGGTGTACCTGACTGTGATCTGTATATTTACATAGAGATGTGTACCTGACTATGAGGTGTATATTTACAAAGAGAGGTGTTCCTGACTGTGAGGTGTATATTCACAAAGAGAGTTGTACCTGACTGTGACGAGTATATTAACATAGAGAGGTGTTCCTGACTGTGTGGTGTATATTAACATAGAGAGGTGTACTTGACTATGAGGTGTATATTTACATAGAGGGTGTACCTGACTGTGTGGTGTATATTAACAAAGAGAGATGTACCTGACTGTGAGGTGTATATTTACATAGAGAGGTGTTCCTGACTGTGTGGTGTATATTAACAAAGAGAGATGTACCTGACTGTGACGAGTATATTAACATAGAGAGGTGTTCCTGACTGTGTGGTGTATATTAACATAGAGAGGTGTACTTGACTATGAGGTGTATATTTACATAGAGGGTGTACCTGACTGTGTTGAGTATATTTACACAGATTGGTGTACCTGACTGTGTGGTGTATACTGACATAGAGAGGTGTACCTGACTGTGAGGTGTATATTTACATAGAGAGGTGTACCTGACTGTGAGGTGTATATTTACATAGAGAGGTGTACCTGACTGTGTGGTGTATATTGACATAGAGAGGTGTACCTGACTGTGTGTTGTATATTTACACAGAGTGGTGTACCTGAATGTGAGGTGTATATTCACAAAGAAATGTGTTCCTGTTTGTGAGGTGTATATTTACATAGAGAGGTGTACCTGACTCTGTGGTGTACATTTACACAGAGTGGTGTACCTGAATGTGTGGTGTATATTGACATAGAGAGGTGTACCTGACTGTGTGGTGTATATTTAGACAGAGTGGTGTACCTGACTGTGAGGTGTATATTCACAAAGAGATGTGTTCCTGTCTGTTAGGTGTATATTTACATAGAGAGGTGTACCTGACTGTGTGGTGTATATTGACATAGAGAGGTGTACCTGACTGTGTGGTGTATATTTACACAGAGTGGTGTACCTGAATGTGAGGTGTATATTCACAAAGAGATGTGTTCCTGTCTGTGAGGTGTATATTTACATAGAGAGGTGTACCTGACTCTGTGGTGTACATTTACACAGAGTGGTGTACCTGAATGTGTGGTGTATATTGACATAGAGAGGTGTACCTGACTGTGTGCGTGGTGTACCTGACTAAGACGAGTATATTGACATAGTGAGGTGTTCGTGACTGTGAGGTGTATATTTACATAGAGAGGTGTACCTGACTGTGAGGCGTATATTAACATAGATAGGTGTACCTGACTAAGACGAGTATATTGACATAGAGAGGTGTGCCTGACTAAGACGAGTACATTGACATAGAGAGACGTACCTGACGGTGAGGTGTATATTGTCATAGACAGGTGTACCTGACGGTGAGGTGTATATTTACATAGAGAGGTGTACCTGACAGTGACGTGTATATTAACATAGAGAGGTGTACCTGACTGTGATCTGTATATTTACATAGAGATGTGTACCTGACTATGAGGTGTATATTTACAAAGAGAGGTGTTCCTGACTGTGAGGTGTATATTCACAAAGAGAGGTGTACCTGACTGTGTGGTGTATATTTACATAGAGAGGTGTACCAGACTGTGACGTGTATATTTACATAGAGAGGTGTTCCTGACTGTGACAAGTATATTGACATAGAGAGGTGTATCTGACTGTGACGTGTATATTTACTTAGAGAGGTGTTCCTGACTGTGTGGAGTATACTGATATAGAGAGGTGTACCTGACTGTGAGGTGTATATTGACATAGAGAGGTGTATCTGACTGTGACAAGTATTTTGACATAGAGAGGTGTTCCTGACTGTGACGTGCATATTTACTTGGAGAGGTATTCCTGACTGTGTGGAGTATATTGACATAGAGAGGTGTATCTGACTGTGACAAGTATATTGACATAGAGAGGTGTTCCTGACTGTGACGTGTATATTGACATAGAGAGGTGTACATAACTGTGACGTGTATATTTACAAAGAGATGTGTTCCTGACTGTGAAGTGTATATTTGCACAGAGTGGCGTACCTGACTGTGAGGTGTATATTTACAAAGAGAGGTGTTCCTGTCTGTGAGGTGTATATTTGCACAGAGTGGTGTACCTGACTGTGTGGTGTATATTTACATAGAGAGGTGTACCTGACTGTGAGGTGTATATTTACATAGAGAGGTGTACTTGACTATGAGGTGTATATTTACATAGAGAGGTGTACCTGACTGTGTTGAGTATATTTACACAGATTGGTGTACCTGACTGTGTGGTGTATACTGACATAGAGAGGTGTACCTGACTGTGAGATGTATATTTACATAGAGAGGTGTACCTGACTGTGAGGTGTATATTGACATAGAGAGGTGTACCTGACGGTGAGGTGTATATTTACATAGAGAGGTGTACCTGACTGTGACGTGTATATTAACATAGAGAGGTGTACCTGACTGTGATCTGTATATTTACATAGATATGTGTACCTGACTATGAGGTGTATATTTACAAAGAGAGGTGTTCCTGACTGTGAGGTGTATATTCACAAAGAGAGTTGTACCTGACTGTGACGAGTATATTAACATAGAGAGGTGTTCCTGACTGTGTGGTGTATATTAACATAGAGAGGTGTACTTGACTATGAGGTGTATATTTACATAGAGGGTGTACCTGACTGTGTGGTGTATATTAACAAAGAGAGATGTACCTGACTGTGAGGTGTATATTTACATAGAGAGGTGTTCCTGACTGTGTGGTGTATATTAACAAAGAGAGATGTACCTGACTGTGACGAGTATATTAACATAGAGAGGTGTTCCTGACTGTGTGGTGTATATTAACATAGAGAGGTGTACTTGACTATGAGGTGTATATTTACATAGAGGGTGTACCTGACTGTGTTGAGTATATTTACACAGATTGGTGTACCTGACTGTGTGGTGTATACTGACATAGAGAGGTGTACCTGACTGTGAGGTGTATATTTACATAGAGAGGTGTACCTGACTGTGAGGTGTATATTTACATAGAGAGGTGTACCTGACTGTGTGGTGTATATTGACATAGAGAGGTGTACCTGACTGTGTGTTGTATATTTACACAGAGTGGTGTACCTGAATGTGAGGTGTATATTCACAAAGAAATGTGTTCCTGTTTGTGAGGTGTATATTTACATAGAGAGGTGTACCTGACTCTGTGGTGTACATTTACACAGAGTGGTGTACCTGAATGTGTGGTGTATATTGACATAGAGAGGTGTACCTGACTGTGTGGTGTATATTTAGACAGAGTGGTGTACCTGACTGTGAGGTGTATATTCACAAAGAGATGTGTTCCTGTCTGTTAGGTGTATATTTACATAGAGAGGTGTACCTGACTGTGTGGTGTATATTGACATAGAGAGGTGTACCTGACTGTGTGGTGTATATTTACACAGAGTGGTGTACCTGAATGTGAGGTGTATATTCACAAAGAGATGTGTTCCTGTCTGTGAGGTGTATATTTACATAGAGAGGTGTACCTGACTCTGTGGTGTACATTTACACAGAGTGGTGTACCTGAATGTGTGGTGTATATTGACATAGAGAGGTGTACCTGACTGTGTGCGTGGTGTACCTGACTAAGACGAGTATATTGACATAGTGAGGTGTTCGTGACTGTGAGGTGTATATTTACATAGAGAGGTGTACCTGACTGTGAGGCGTATATTAACATAGATAGGTGTACCTGACTAAGACGAGTATATTGACATAGAGAGGTGTGCCTGACTAAGACGAGTACATTGACATAGAGAGACGTACCTGACGGTGAGGTGTATATTGTCATAGACAGGTGTACCTGACGGTGAGGTGTATATTTACATAGAGAGGTGTACCTGACAGTGACGTGTATATTAACATAGAGAGGTGTACCTGACTGTGATCTGTATATTTACATAGAGATGTGTACCTGACTATGAGGTGTATATTTACAAAGAGAGGTGTTCCTGACTGTGAGGTGTATATTCACAAAGAGAGGTGTACCTGACTGTGTGGTGTATATTTACATAGAGAGGTGTACCAGACTGTGACGTGTATATTTACATAGAGAGGTGTTCCTGACTGTGACAAGTATATTGACATAGAGAGGTGTATCTGACTGTGACGTGTATATTTACTTAGAGAGGTGTTCCTGACTGTGTGGAGTATACTGATATAGAGAGGTGTACCTGACTGTGAGGTGTATATTGACATAGAGAGGTGTATCTGACTGTGACAAGTATTTTGACATAGAGAGGTGTTCCTGACTGTGACGTGCATATTTACTTGGAGAGGTATTCCTGACTGTGTGGAGTATATTGACATAGAGAGGTGTATCTGACTGTGACAAGTATATTGACATAGAGAGGTGTTCCTGACTGTGACGTGTATATTGACATAGAGAGGTGTACCTGACTGTGACGAGTATATTGACATAGAGAGGTGTTCCTCACTGTGTGGAGTATATTAACATAGAGTGATGTACCTGACTGTGAGGTGTATATTGACATAGAGAGGTGTACCTTACTGTGACGTGTATATTTACTTAGAGAGGTGTTCCTGACTGTGTGGAGTATATTGACATAGAGAGGTGTACCTTACTGTGACGTGTATATTAACTGAGAGAGGTGTTCCTGACTGTGTGGAGTATATTGACATAGAGAGGCGTATCTGACTGTGACGAGTATATTGACTTAGAGAGGTGTTTCTGACTGTGACGAGTATATTGACATAGAGTGGTGTACCTGACTGTGACAAGTATATTGACATAGAGATGTGTACCTGACTGTGACAAGTATATTGACATAGAGAGGTGTATCTGACTGTGACGTGTATATTTACTTAGAGAGGTGTTCCTGACTGTGTGGAGTATATTGACATAGATAGGTGCTCCTGACTGGGACGTGTATATTGACATAGAGAGGTGTACCTTACTGTGACGAGTATATTGACATAGAGAGGTGTACCTGACTGTGACAAGTATATTGACAAAGAGAGGTGTATCTGACTGTGACGTGTATATTTACTTAGAGAGGTGTTCCTGACTGTGTGGAGTATACTGACATAGAGAGGTGTACCTGACTGTGAGGTGTATATTGACATAGAGAGGTTTTTCTGACTGTGACGTGTATATTGACATGGAGAGGTGTACCTGGCTGTGACGTGTATCTTGATATAGAGCGATATACCTTGGTGTGACGTATATCTTGACATAGAGAGGTATACCTTGATGTTGCGTGTATATTGACATAGAGAGGTATAGCTGGCTGTAACGTGTATATTGACATAGAGAGGTATACCTTGGTGTGGCGTGTATATTGACATAGAGAGGTGTACCTTGGTGTAACGTGTATATTGACATAGGGAGATGTCCCTTGCTGTGACGTGTATATTGATATAGAGAGGTGTATACTGTATCACTGCAGAGCCAACCTGCTGGACTACGATATAGCTCTCAACCTCACCCGTTACCTCAAGAGCGAACTCAGTTACGTTCCCTGGCAGGCGTTTGTGGACTCCATTGAGGTCCTGCGAGGCATGATAGCGACCAAGGAAGCGTATGTATACCTGCAGGTGAGTGACCCTACACTGATGCGGGTACGCAAAGGCAGTCTTTTTTGTATTGGTCAAATTAACGTATCTTCCAAATCTCTGATTCAAGGCGTGAGTGTTATGTACGTAAACTTGCTTACACTGATGCTGCGTCCTGTGTACACCTGTATCCATCTGTTGTGCAGCAATATCTGCGGGATCTCGTCGCCCCTGTGTACAACACGGCTACCTACGTCAAGGGAACACTGCCGGACAAGTGAGTCATTTTCTATTCCAATTTCGCCCCGTGGATTTCCGTTTGGTCGCGTGAACAGTGGCAGATTTTTGTTGAGGAGAATACTCAAGGCCTCTCAATTCCTTCTAAAAACACTTACTGCACCAGTCATTTCACAAGAATGAAGACTTATGCGGACAATGCCCAAATGAAAAATATCCTCCACAATATTTAAGGATTTTTCAAAACACCGTTTTGTGTAACGTATTTGAAACATAAACACACCTCTTATCAATCATAATAGTTTATAATGTTAGTCTCCCACGTGTGGTTCATGCAGAATGAATATTGTGGAACACATAACACACATGGTATAAGATTCTGAGCCATACAGATTATACAAATGTTCATACTACGAGCAACAGTTAAGTTGCTAGTATGAATTTGCACGCGTTTAATTATGCGCAGCGCCCAACAGGTGCTATCATTTTCAGGCAATATGGTTCTGAACCAAAAAATACGCTAATTTGCACGAATACATCAACTGAGCTGAGTGAATATCGACTGAAAAAATGCATACTTCAAACGCGCCTTTCCTGAAATACACTCAGGAATATGAACTGAGGCATTTGGTGTGTATGTGATGTCTTCTAACCCCACTCGACCTCTGATGACGTCATATTGATAATTTATGCAGTGCTGTATTTTCTTCTGTGACGTGGTCACGTGTTGCAGGTACCTCCACCGCATCATTCTTGGCATGGCGTGTGACGTGGGCGTGGAGAACGCTGTCAGTTATGCCAAGTCTACATTCAATGCCTGGAAGAAGTACAACACCATGTGAGTTCACGCATATTGTTACACAGTGATTTCCATATTCGTGATTCCCAGAAGTTAATGTGTACAGTAAATGACCACACAAGATCAATGAATAGTCAATACATGTTACTGAAACACACAGGCAATGCAATGAGTCAACAAAACGGCAGCAACAATAAATAACAGACGTAAGTGCACTCATGAATGTCCAGAATATTGTCACTGTCAATGTTTACAGACAGGCCTGTCTCCGTTCTTGAATCCAGAATAGAGTTGGAATTTGGCAGGAACTAGGTATTTTCAGATAGATAAGCAATCCGCACTTATCAAGACACATCTCAGGTCGAAAAAAGGCCTCGGAGGTGTTGTTGCCTAGGTTGTGTTTGTCACCTACTATGTCCAATGTCTGTTGACCAGGTGTGATGTGTTATTTGTTCTCTGTGTCGCTGCATTAAGGCGGCGTGTGTTGTCTGTTGGTGTCTGTTGTTCATTCGGATTTTGTTGTGCCCAGCCTCGCTTCCGACGTGTCCGTACTCATCTACTCCGTTGGGATCCGTGAGGGCGGGACGGACGAGTGGGACTTCGTGTGGGAGAAGGCTCAGTCCACGTCAGTGGCGTCAGAGAAGGAGATGATGATGGAGGCCCTGGCACAGACACAGAAACCATGGCTGCTCTGGAGGTGCGTTACTAGGGTGTGAGTGAATGTAAATGACCGCCGCAGTCAGCAGTATTCTAGCTATATCAAATTGGCTTGTAAGTAATGGATTGATGCAATGAGCAACGTCCCACGTACGCAAGTACGAAATTAGCCAAGTAATCAATAGTCCAGCCATAGTGGTGTATGCTAGGATTCAGTTTAATTTCCTCTGGTCGTGTTGTAATAACCACCTTTGGCCATGGAGCGAAGGAATAACCAGCAATGGTCCTGTACTAAGAGAGGTTTTACAATTACACGCCATGGTCCTGTTGTAAGAGAGGTTTTACAATTACACGCCATGGTCGTGTTGTAAGAGAGGTTTTACAATAACCAGCAATGGTCCTGTTGTAAGAGAGGTTTTACAATTACACGCCATGGTCCTGTTGTAAGAGAGGTTTACAATAACCAGCAATGGTCGTGTTGTAAAAGAGGTTTACAATAACCAGCAATGGTCGTGTAGTAAGAGAGGGTTTTACAATAACCAGCTATGGTCGTGTTGTAAGAGAGGGTTTTACAATAACCAGCTATGATCGTGTAGTAAGAGACGTTTCACAATAACCAGCAATGGTCCTGGTGTAAGAGAGGTTTTACAATAACCAGCAATGGTCCTGTTGTAAGATTGGTTTCACAACAACCAGCACTGGTCCTGTTGTAAGATAGGTTTTACAATAACAAGCAATGGTCCTGTTGTAAGAGAGGTTTTACAATAACCAGCAATGGTCCTGTTGTAAGAGAGGTTTAAAAACAACCAGCACTGGTCCTGTTGTAAGATAGGTTTTATAATAACCAGCACTGGTCCTGTTGTAAGAGAGGTTTTACAATAACCAGCAATGGTCCTGTTGTAAGAGAGGTTTCACAATAACCAGCAATGGTCCTGTTGTAAGAGAGGTTTTACAATAACCAGCAATGGTCCTGTTGTAAGAGAGGTTTTACAATAACCAGCAATGATGGTGTAGTAAGAGAGGTTTTACAATAACCAGCAATGGTCCTGTTGTAAGAGAGGTTTCACAATAACCAGCAATGGTCCTGTTGTAAGAGAGGTTTTACAATAACCAGCAATGGTCCTGTTGTAAGAGAGGTTTTACAATAACCAGCAATGATGGTGTAGTAAGAGAGGTTTTACAATAACCAGCAATAACTCTGTTGTAAGAGAGGTTATTCAATAACCTGGAATGGTCCTGTTGTAAGAGAGGTTTTAGAATAACCAGCAATGGTCCTGTTGTAAGAGAGGTTTTACAATAACCAGCAATGGTCCTGTTGTAAGAGAGGTTTTACAATAACCAGCAATGGTCCTGTTGTAAGAGAGGTTTTACAATAACCAGCAATGGTCCTGTTGTAAGAGAGGTTTAAAAAAACAGCAATGATCTTGTAGTAAGAGAGGTTTTACAATAACCAGCAATGGTCCTGTTGTAAGAGAGGTTTTACAATAACAGCAATGATGGTGTAGTAAGAGAGGTTTTACAATAACAGCAATGGTGGTGTAGTAAGAGTGGTTTTACAATAACCAGCAATGGTCCTGTAGTAAGAGAGGTTTTACAATAACCATCTATGGTCGTGCAGTTCGAAATATTTTACAATAACAGGCTGTGGCCGTGTGTAAGAGAGGTTTCATAATAAACAGCTGTTGTCGTTTTTCAACAGGTACGCTAACTGGGTGTTTGATCCGAACAAGATCAAGAAGCAGGACGTCCGCGTGGTGATGAGCTACTTCACAAAGACCCCACTTGCTCGCTCCGTAGCGCTGCAGTTCTTCATGACCAGATGGAAGGACCTTGTCAGCAGGTAGGAAGCCACTGTCTTGTAGGACATGACCAGATGGAAAGACCTTGTCAGCAGGTTGGAGGCCACTGTCTTATAGCACATGGCCAGATAGAAGGACCTTGTCAGCAGGTAGGAAGCCACTGTCTTATAGCACATGACCTGATGTAAGGACCTTGTAAGCAGGTAGAAAGCCACTGTCTTGTAGCACATGGCCAGATAGAAGGACCTTGTCAGCAGGTAGGAAGCCACTGTCTTATAGCACATGGCCAGATAGAAGGACCTTGTCAGCAGGTAGGAAGCCAATGTCTTATAGCACATGGCCAGATAGAAGGACCTTGTCAGCAGGTAGGAAGCAACTGTCTTATAGCACATGGCCAGATAGAAAGACCTTGTCAGCAGGTAGGAAGCCAATGTCTTATAGCACATGGCCAGATAGAAGGACCTTGTCAGCAGGTAGGAAGCTAGTGTCTTGCTGCACATGGCCAGATAGAAAGGCCTTGTCAGCAGGTAGGAAGCTAGTGTCTTGCTGCACATGACCAGATGGAAGGACCTAGTCAGCAGATACGAAGCCGTTGTCTTATAGCACATGACCAGATGGAAGGACCTTGTCAGCAGGTAGGAGGCCACTGTCTTGTAGCACATGGCCAGATGGAAGGACCTTGTCAGCAGGTAGGAAGCCACTGTCTTGTTGCACATGGCCAGATGGAAGGACCTTGTCAGCAGGTAGGAAGCCGTTGTCTTGTAGCACATGGCCAGATGGAAGGACCTTGTCAGCAGGTAGGAAGCCACTGTCTTGTAGCACATGGCCAGATGGAAGGACCTTGTCAGCAGGTAGGAAGCCGTTGTCTTGTAGCACATGGCAAGATGGAAGGACCTTGTCAGCAGGTAGGAAGCCACTGTCTTGTAGCACATGGCCAGATGGAAGGACCTTGTCAGCAGGTAGGAAGCCGTTGTCTTGTAGCACATGGCCAGATGGAAGGACCTTGTCAGCAGGTAGGAAGCCACTGTCTTGTAGCACATGGCCAGATGGAAGGACCTTGTCAGCAGGTAGGAAGCCGTTGTCTTGTAGCACATGGCCAGATGGAAGGACCTTGTCAGCAGGTAGGAAGCCGTTGTCTTGTAGCACATGGCCAGATGGAAGGACCCTTTCAGCAGGTGGGAAGCCGTTGTCTTGTAGCACTTTTGGAGATTCAGGGACACATGCCTGCTGGAATTGGGCTTCATAGTCAGCATACACCTCAAAGAACATTATCAAGAGACTTATCTTTCTATTAATTCATACAATTAACATATAGGGGTTATAAAGAATTTTAAGATCAACAGTATTCAAGTCAACTTGAAACGATTGTGTTTTTTACATGTAAAGTTTTAGTCATAACATATGTTTTTACAATCACATCACAATCTCAAACTATAAAACACATTATGCACACCATAAACATATCATGAATCTTCAGAGAATCAACATTACTCACTGTTCAAGTAATGAAGTGTTTCTTTGGAAACATCGATGCATCATCATGCCCTATGCCTGACACGAAATGTTTTGAGCATACTTCCATATGCTTGGTCCCTGGGATGTCTTTTCTCTCTAACTGACATGAAGGAATACTACCCTTCCACCGACTATCTCTTCCCTAAAATTGCTTCAAATACAGCAGTACCGCTTCCATTTGGACAGCTTTGAAGCAGCGCGCTGTTTTCGGAGGAAGTTGACGGTACTCGGCGGAAGTTCTTCCAACCAATTGAAGAATTCCGGGTAACTCTAATTGGGTCGACTTGTCAGAAAGTCGAATGGATTGATTACTAACTCCTTTCAAACCGTCTTTATCTATGACAATGTGATACAACTCAGTTTATATGATGCCCTGTTTCTTGTTACAGATTTGGCCACGATCCGTTTATATTGCCCGAAGTGATCCCGACTGTGACGTCGTATGTTAACTCTGAGTTCCATCTACGTCAGGTAAACTGCCTTGAGCCCCTCCCTACCGCCATCATGTTACCTCTCATGCCATAAAGGTCCCGTATCATGAACATGAGCAACTATGGGTATATTCCAGACACGTGGCCGGTACACGGACCCTTTTGTCACATACAGGCACTTCGGGTTTGGTATCAAGGTTAAAAGGTTTAAACCAAGATTGCTTATTGCTAGTATCACGTGTGAGCCACCGCTGTCTGTTGTTTGTTTCACGTCTGTTTCTTGTACCACGTGTCCGCCATGATTGTCTGGAGGTATCACATGTGAGAGGCGTGGCTGTCTATTGCTGGAAGACTGCCTGCATGTTCTGGTGGTAGAGCGTCTGCCCGGAGAGCGGAAGGTCGGGTGTTATATTTCCGGCTGCGTCATACCAAAAGACGTTAAAAGATGGTCCTTGTTGTTACCCTGCCTGGCGCTCGGCATTAAGGGGTTAAAACAAGGATTGGTCGGCTGAGAGTACATATACTATATCTGAGTCGAGTATTTGTGTTTAACTACGGATTTGTATCTGGCATGACACCGGACAAATACAAGCAGCCACATACACACACACGAGCGTCGCTATATAAGTGCAATTATCTTTACCGAGACGTAAAACCACATTTCGCCTCACCTATTGCTGGTATCATATGAGACCGTCGTAGCGCTGAGATGCGTTCAGTGGCCCTGGGACGGTGACAAGGGTGGCCGACATGTCATCACATCTAGGCAGACAGTATGCGCGAAAAGGGCGTCATATAGAAAATCTGAATACTTGAACCTTATTAGTGAAACGCCGTGTGCTCAATAAGCCCTACCCTACTGGTGAAATACTGCTGCAAATGATGTAAGGCTAACCCCACTCTTTGTCTTGTAGTTGGAGACTATTTTCAAAGAAACCCCACCTAAAACAGCATCTAAAGCCGCGGAGAATGCCCTGGCACTAACGAGGTGAGTGAGTCCTCAGCACAAGTATAGTGTACGTGAGAGATGTAACACCGGTCAGCAGCGTATTGCCTTCAGAAATGTTCACACGAGAGGTCATCTCGTTTTCCTGTTGGGCGCTTGGACGAATGTCACAGTTACTTTTTAATGTTTATTCAGACAGCGCTCTGGTTTTATTAGGAATCCACTGAGACCAATTCTAATTTTGAGATCCATTCTATTATTTTCAATGTACCCCGATTAATTTCTTATGTTTTTCACTCAAATTGCCGAACTGTTCGCAATACATTAGAAAAAATCCCGCATTTTCCCATCTCGAATTAATGATACGATTCTCCTCAAATTTTACAAATGATATAGATCTAAGGTGAAAAATCTTAACTTTGTTTTCTGTCGTCTGCTATAATACCCAACTGTGGTATTCTTACCGATTGGACCAAAGTATGCGTGTATGAGGCCTGCAATATAATTAGGTGTACAGTGAGCTACATTTGCTGTCCACCGGTCCCTCGGGTGACGTGGGGTGATAACCCTCTGTTAGTGTAAGTTCCCCTCGCTTAAGGGCGTACAGCAACACGAAGCCGATGGACAACTTACATTGTGCGCAGTACTGACCCATGCCACGACAGCGTCTTCTCATGTGTGGTGAGATGCTGATGTTGGTGTACGCTGTTCTGTAGACCGTTACACGTCTATTCCTGTCTTCTTTCAGATCCAATATTAAATGGATGGAGACGTACTATGAGAAGATTGCTGTTTGGCTGAAGGACAACGTGACGTAGTAGTCACGTGACAGGGCGCAGCCTCGTGAGGCGTGATCTGCTCCCGGGGTTTCTATATATGATGTGGATGTTGATCATGTGTTGGTATTTCTCTGTATTGTAGCGATGGGCCATTGTCCGACTTGTCTTACTCTCCATTGTTGTCATTCTTTATCATTCTCAAATAAATCGTTTATCTCTTACTATGCTCCAATCTCGTTTGCCTGGGTTTGTGTTTGGCCACGGAATGTGTGTAGAACTGTCCTGTGCTGTGAGGGTGGGTTGCCGCAGGTCCAACCCTGGGCCCCGTGAGGCTGAACTTGTGACTTAGTAGTCGCTAGTGACTCGGGAGACAATAGGACAATTGATACATATTCGACTTGGCATATACGGAGAAAGAGGATGCAGTTACTGAGTTCACAGTAGGGAGATGTGTGTATAAACTTGGGGGACAATGTGAACCCTAACAAGGACACTTGGGGTGGGGCTAAAAGCAGTTAAGGATCTATCAAGTAATAAAACATACTTCATATCGTTTCATTGTCAGCTACCGTTTCCAGTACGCGAGAAATACCACAAGTCAACACCAGCAACACCGTTCTGAGCACAAAGCTTTTAGAAAGCTGTCGGGATGCGAACCTGCAACCTCCTAATGTGTAGCACCTGTACCAAGGTGACTTGCAACCTCCTGATGTGTAGCACCTGTACCAAGGAGACCTGAGACCACCTAATGTGTAGCACCTGTACCAAGGAGACCTGCAACCTCCTGATGTGTAGCACCTGTACCAAGGAGACCTGCAACCTCCTGATGTGTAGCACCTGTACCAAGGAGACCTGCAACCTCCTGATGTGTAGCACCTGTACCAAGGAGACCTGTAACCTCCTGATGTGTAGCACCTGTACCAAGGAGACTTGCAACCTCCTGATGTGTAGCACCTGTACCAAGGAGACCTGCAACCTCCTGATGTGTAGCACCTGTACCAAGGAGACCTGCAACCTCCTAATGTGTAGCACCTGTACCAAGGAGACCTGCAACCTCCTGATGTGTAGCACCTGTACCAAGGAGACCTGCAACCTCCTGATGTGTAGCACCTGTACCAAGGAGACCTGCAACCTCCTGATGTGTAGCACCTGTACCAAGGAGACTTGCGACGTCCCAAATGTCAACTTCCCTTGTCGGCATTAACCGAGTTTGCTTAAGTTGTCCATTTGTACGGTATATGTCCTGTTGGTATATCCGTTATGCAAGTACCTGTGAATCTGGTTTGCCCATCTAATTTCAATATACACCATTTCCATATTTGACTAAATATCCAACGATATGCACTTTATTTAAATTCTAAAAATGATTAGATTAGTAGGATAATACACAGTGATATGCATTCTCTCGTAAATAAGTTGTAACGCGTTTAAAGTTTTACACAATATAGGGCGTGTGTTTAGGTGGTGTTTACTGTGAAACGATTACTAATTTCATGTATTTAGACACTAAACGTGTTAGTTAGAACATAAGTGTATTTTTTTACGGTTTAAACACATCCTTTAACATGTTTAGATCTAAACATATATTGCATGTATTTACATTCTAAACACATGTTTTACAATTTTGTGGACACAGACATATGATTAAATAAACAATACGAGACACCGTCAGTAGATAGTAGGAAACACGTCCGTAGATAGTAGGAAACACACGTCAGTAGACAGTAGGAAACACGTCCGTATATAGTAGGAAACACCGTCAGTAGACAGTAGGAAACACGTCCGTAGATAGTAGGAAACACGTCCGTAGATAGTAGGAAACACACGTCAGTAGACAGTAGGAAACACGCGTTTATATGAATATGGTTCACCCGTTTAATTATTTATGCCATGTGTTGTTTTATTTGTTGCTTAACGCCGCACTCAGCAATTTTCCAGCTACATGACGTCGGTCTGCCAATAAGCAGCCAGGTTGACATCATGAGCATCGATCCACTCAATTGGGATACGACGACATGCATCAACGAGGTCAGCGAGCCTGAACACCCGATCCCGTTAGTCGCCTCTAACAAGCATGGTTTGCAGAGTACCAATAATTGTAACTCGGATGTTCACGGGTCTAATGCCATGTACAATAGTTCAAGCTCTTACTACCTACAACGCACTTTGCCAACAGTGCAGTTCTTTCTTGCAATGTAGTTAGTTTTTGATGCACTGCGGACAGTGTAGTTAGTTTCTAATGCACTGCGGCCAGTATATAATTAGTTTCTGATGCACTGCGGCCAGTGGAGTTACTTTCTGATGCAGTGCGGCCAGTATAGTTAGTTTCTGATGCACTGCGGCCAGTATAGTTAGATTCTGATACACTGCGGCCAGTATAGTTAGTTTCTGATGCACTGCGAACAGTGTAGTTAGTTTCTGATGCACTGCGGCCAGTATATTTAGTTTCTGATGCACTGCGGCCAGTATAGTTAGTTTCTGATGCACTGCGGACAGTGTAGTTAGTTTCTGATGCACTGCGGCCAGTATAGTTAGTTTCTGATGCACTGCGGCCAGTATATTTAGTTTCTGATGCACTGCGGCCAGTATAGTTAGTTTCTGATGCACTGCGGCCAGTATAGTTAGTTTCTGATGCCCTGCGGCCAGTATAGTTAGTTTCTGATGCACTGCGGCCAGTATAGTTAGTTTCTGATGCACTGCGGCCAGTATAGTTAGTTTCTGATGCACTGCGGATATTATAGTTAGTTTCTGATGCACTGCGGCCAGTGGAGTTACTTTCTGATGCACTTCGGATACAATATAGTTAGTTTCGGTCGACTTCGCCTACAATACAGTTATTTTCTGATGCACCTCATCTACAATACAGTTATTATCTGATGCACGTCGGCTACAGTAATAGCACGTTGTACACATATGCTCGCATTGGCAAGTAGATAACAATGGTTAAAATATGAAATGTACTGAATACATGTATATATCGTCGGATCATATGTTTTCGAACGGTTATGTTTATCGCGAGTACTCCCGCTATAACGAGGTTGTAGTGTCACACAGACATTGTAGATACTCAGATGGTGGTTGGACGTTCAGATAAAGTTGTGTGAGATGTGTTACAGTTATTCTTGTGCTTAGCGCGAAAACTACGAATGTTCCTTAAGCGTCCGAAAACCTATAAAAACGGGGATATATTTCTTCTCAAGATGTATACAGAGAATACATTTCACTTCATGTTCATCTCTTTAGATGGTATATAACCTCTCCTTAGGTGTGAACATTCCGAGTTATCCCGTTTATAGGAACACCCCGAATTGTATGAAACAGTTATACGTCTCTGATGATAGATACTATGACATTTACAGCTTGCCAAATAATGACAAACCAAACACCGACCCATGGATATCACTGATAACTTGCCGACATCAGAACCTTGCATTATGAACTACGAGTTGCAGCGACAGCAACTGACCAATCTGTGCCACGATACTGGTGATGATAACACCAGCTACTCTTCAACGCAATTTCTTTTTCGTAAATTTCCCGTGGAGCCTCCGCAGAAGCTACGTGGGATTTTTATTTATTTCTGCGTCGCCACGCAGGGACACAGCAAAATACTTGTAACGGAGGATATGTATACAATGTTTGCATAGCTACGAAACCACTACACAGAGCCATACCGGCAAGTCTAATTGCAACTTTTTTGTGACAGAATAGTTATATAATCCCTGTAACTGTGCATTCTGTGTTTTCTACTTCCTTACTGCATGTGTGTCAGCCAGAGTGAAAACCTTATCGTTTCACCTTTCTTAATGGTTTACACAATCAAGACTGCTGCAGAAGCGTACATCCCATATCTCCGCACACAGCAAACATTAGTAGTTCCGTAATGTCACATTTCACTGCTCTATTCAGCACAGTGTATATCATACGGAGACATGTGTTCCCTATACAGCAGCACCGTGGTCCATTGTCGACCTCATTATAATTATACGCATTAGGACTGCGGGGACATAAAAAGAGATTCGTTCTTGCTTATCAAGTCATGTAACTGCGTCTTTGTGCCTAGTACATCTGCAATTAATGTAAATGTGTCATAACCACAAACATATATATACAGACAGAAATCTTTATTGACTTATGCCACAAATAGGCCGTTGCATGTAGACAAGGATGTTTCTCTGCATGTGGAAAAGGATGTTTCTCTGCATCTGGACAAGGATGTGTCTCTGCACGTAGACAAGGATATTTCTCTGCATGTAGGCAAGTATGTATCTCTGCATGTAGGGAAGGATGTTTCTCTGCATGTAGGGAAGGATGTTTCTCTGCATGTAAGCATTCTCTCCATGTAGACAAGGATGTTTCTCTCCATGTAGGCAAGGATCTTTCTCTCCATGTAGGCAAGGATGTTTCTCTGCAAGTAGACAAGGATCTTTCGCTACATGTTGGCAAGGATGTATCACTGCATGCAGAAAAAGATGTTTCTCTCCGTGTAGGCAAGTATGTATCACTGCATGTAGGCAAGGATGTCTCTCTGCATGTAGGCAGGGATGTCTCTCTGCAAGTAGACAAGGATGTTTCTCTACATGTAGCCAAGGATGTCTCTCTGCAAGTAGACAAGGATGTTTCTCTCCATGTAGACAAGGATGTTTCTCTCCATGTAGACAAGGATGTCTCTCTGCATACAGACAATTATGTTTCTCTCCATGTAGGCAAGTATGTATCACTGCATGTAGACAAGGATGTTTCTCCCCATGTAGACAAGGATGTTTCTCTCCATGTAGACAAGGATGTCTTTCTGCATGTAGACAAGGATCTTTCTCTACATGTTGGCCAGGATGTATCACTGCATGTAGACAAGGATCTTTCTCTACATGTTGGCAAGGATGTATCACTGCATGTAGACAAGAATGTTTCTCTCCGTGTAAGCAAGTATGTCTCTCTGCATGTAGACACGGATGTTTCTCTGCAAGTAGACAAGGATGTTTCTCTCCATGTTGGCAAGGATGTTTCTCTGCATGTAGTCAAAGATGTTCTTCTGCATGTAGATAATGATGTTTCTCTCCATGTAGGCAAGGATGTGTCTCTCCGTGTAGGGAAGTATGTATCACTGCATGTAGACAAGGATGTTTCTCTGCAAGTAGACAAGGGTGTTTCTCACCGTATAGACAAGGATGTTTCTCTCCATGTGGACAAGGAAGTTTCTCTGCATATAGACAAGGATGTTCTTCTGCATGTTGGTAAGAATGTTTCTCTGCATGTAGGCAAGGATGTTTCTCTCCATGTAGACAAGGACGTTTCTCTGCATGTAGACAAGAATGTTTCTCTCCATGTAGACAAGGATGTTTCTCTCGATGTAGACAATGATGTATCTCTCCATGTAGACAAGGATGTTTCTCTCCATATAGACAAGGATGTTTCTTTCCATGTAGGCAAGGATGTCTCTCTGCATGTAGACAAGGATGTTTCTCTGCAAGTAGACAAGGATGTTTCTCTCCATGATGGCAAGGATGTTTCTCTGCATGTAGTCAAAGATGTTCTTCTGCATGTAGATAATGATGTTTCTCTCCATGTAGGCAAGGATGTGTCTCTCCGTGTAGGGAAGTATGTATCACTGCATGTAGACAAGGATGTTTCTCTGCAAGTAGACAAGGGTGTTTCTCACCGTATAGACAAGGATGTTTCTCTCCATGTGGACAAGGAAGTTTCTCTGCATATAGACAAGGATGTTCTTCTGCATGTTGGTAAGAATGTTTCTCTGCATGTAGGCAAGGATGTTTCTCTCCATGTAGACAAGGACGTTTCTCTGCATGTAGACAAGAATGTTTCTCTCCATGTAGACAAGGATGTTTCTCTCGATGTAGACAATGATGTATCTATCCATGTAGACAAGGATGTTTCTCTCCATATAGACAAGGATGTTTCTATCCATGTAGGCAAGGATGTCTCTCTGCATGTAGACAAGGATGTTTCTCTCCATATAGACAAGGATGTTTCTTTCCATGTAGGCAAGGATGTCTCTCTGCATGTAGACAAGGATGTTTCTCTGCAAGTAGACAAGGATGTTTCTCTCCATGATGGCAAGGATGTTTCTCTGCATGTAGTCAAAGATGTTCTTCTGCATGTAGATAACAAGTAGACAAGGGTGTTTCTCACCGTATAGACAAGGATGTTTCTCTCCATGTGGACAAGGAAGTTTCTCTGCATATAGACAAGGATGTTTCTCTCCATGTAGACAAGGATGTTTCTCTCGATGTAGACAAGGATGTTTCTCTCCATGTAGACAAGGATGTTTCTCTCGATGTAGACAATGATGTATCTCTCCATGTAGACAAGGATGTTTCTCTCCATATAGACAAGGATGTTTCTTTCCATGTAGGCAAGGATGTCTCTCTGCATGTAGACAAGGATGTTTCTCTGCAAGTAGACAAGGATGTTTCTCTCCATGATGGCAAGGATGTTTCTCTGCATGTAGTCAAAGATGTTCTTCTGCATGTAGATAACAAGTAGACAAGGGTGTTTCTCACCGTATAGACAAGGATGTTTCTCTCCATGTGGACAAGGAAGTTTCTCTGCATATAGACAAGGATGTTCTTCTGCATGTTGGTAAGAATGTTTCTCTGCATGTAGGCAAGGATGTTTCTCTCCATGTAGACAAGGACGTTTCTCTGCATGTAGACAAGAATGTTTCTCTCCATGTAGACAAGGATGTTTCTCTCGATGTTGGCAAGGATGTTTCTCTGCATGTAGGCAAAGATGTTCTTCTGCATGTAGATAATAATGTTTCTCTCCATGTAGGCAAGGATGTGTCTCTCCGTGTAGGGAAGTATGTATCACTGCATGTAGACAAGGATGTTTCTCTGCACGTAGACAAGGGTGTTTCTCACCGTATAGACAAGGATGTTTCTCTCCATGTGGACAAGGAAGTTTCTCTGCATATAGACAAGGATGTTCTTCTGCATGTTGGTAAGAATGTTTCTCTGCATGTAGGCAAGGATGTTTCTCTCCATGTAGACAAGGACGTTTCTCTGCATGTAGACAAGAATGTTTCTCTCCATGTAGACAAGGATGTTTCTCTCGATGTTGGCAAGGATGTTTCTCTGCATGTAGGCAAAGATGTTCTTCTGCATCTTGACAAGAATGTTTCTCTGCATTTAGGGAAGGATTTTTATTACGATGTAGACAAGGATGTTCCTCTGCATGTAGACAAGAATGTTTCTCTCCATGTAGACAAGAATGTTTCTCTGCATATAAACAAGGATGTTCTTCTGCATGTTGGCAAGGATGTTTCCCTGCATGTAGGCAAGGATGTTTCTCTCAATGTAGACAAGGATGTTTCTCTCCATATAGGCAAGTATATTTCTCTGCATATAGACAAGGATGTTTCTCTCGATGTTGGCAAGGATGTTTCTCTGCATGTAGTCAAAGATGTTCTTCTGCATGTAGATAAGGATGTTTCTCTCCACGTAGGCAAGGATGTGTCTCTCCGTGTAGGCAAGTATGTATCACTGCATGTAGACAATGATGTATCTCTCCATGTAGACAAGGATGTTTCTCTCCATATAGACAAGGATGTTTCTCTCCATGTAGGCAAGTATGTCTCTATGCATATAGACGAGGATGTTTCTCTGCAAGTAGACAAGGGTGTTTCTCTCCATGTTGGCAAGGATGTTTCTCTGCAAGTAGACAAGGATGTTTCTCTCCATATAGACAAGGATGTTTCTCTGCAAGTAGACAAAGGTGTTTCTCACCGTATAGACAAGGATGTTTCTCTCCATGTAGACAAGGATGTTTCTCTCCATGTGGACAAGGAAGTTTCTCTGCATATAGACAAGGATGTTCTTCTGCATGTTGGTAAGAATGTTCCTCTGCATGTAGGCAAGGATGTTTCTCTCCATGTAGACAAGGATGTTTCTCTGCATGTAGACAAGAATGTTTCTCTCCATGTAGGCAAGGATGTTTCTCTCCATGTTGGCAAGGATGTTTCTCAGCATGTAGACAAAGATGTTCTTCTGCATCTTGGCAAGAATGTTTCTCTGCATTAAGGGAAGGATGTTTATTTCGATGTAGACAAGGATGTTCCTCTGCATGTAGACAAGAATGTTTCTCTCCATGTAGACAAGAATGTTTCTCTGCATATAAACAAGGATGTTCTTCTGCATGTTCGCAAGGATGTTTCCCTGCATGTAGGCAAGGATGTTTCTCCCCCTGTAGAGAAGGATGTATCTCTCCACGAAGGCAAGGATGTTTTTCCGCATATAGACAAGGATGTTTCTCTGCACGTAGGCAAGTATGTTTCTCTCCATGTAGACAAAGATTTTTCTCTGCACGTAGACAAGAATGTTTCTCTAATGTAGACAAGGATGTGTCTCTGCATGTAGAGAAGGATGTTTCTCTCAATGTAGACAAGGATGTTTCTCTGCAAGTATACAAGGGTGTTTCTCACCGTATAGACAAGGATGTTTCTCTCCATGTAGACAAGGATGTTTCTCTCCATGTGGACAAGGAAGTTTCTCTGCATATAGACAAGGATGTTCTTCTGCATGTTGGTAAGAATGTTTCTCTGCATGTAGGCAAGGATGTTTCTCTCCATGTAGACAAGGATGTTCCTCTGCATGTAAACAAGAACGTTTCTCTCCATGTAGGCAAGGATGTTTCTCTCGATGTTGGCAAGGATATTTCTCTGCATGTAGGCAAAGATGTTTCTCTGTATGTTGGCAAGGATGTTACTCTGCAAGTAGACAAGGGTGTTTCTCACCATATAGACAAGGATGTTTCTCTCCATGTAGGCAAGTATGTTTCTCTGCATATAGACAACGATGTTTCTCTCGATGTTGGCAAGGAATGTTTCTCTGCATGTAGGCAAAGATGTTCTTCTGCATGTAGATAAGGATGTTTCTCTGCATGTAGACAAGGATGTTTCTCTGCAAGTAGACAAGGATGTTTCTCTCAATGTAGACAAGGATGTTTCTCTGCATGTAGACAAGAATGTTTCTCTCCATGTTGGCAAGGATTTTTCTCTGAATGTAGACAAAGATGTTTCCCTCCATATAGACAAGGATGTTTCTATCCATGTAGACAAGGATGTTTCTCTGGATGTAGGAAAAGATGTTCTTCTGAAAGTAGACAAGGGTGTTTCTCTGCATGTAGAGAAGGATGTTTCTCTGCATGTAGACAAGGATGTTTCTCTGCACGTAGGCAAGGATGTTTCTCTCCATGTAGACAAGGATGTTTCTCTGCACGTAGACAAGAATGTTTCCCTCAATGTAGACAAGAATGTGTCTCTGCATGTAGACAAGGATGTTTCTATGGATGTAGACAATGATGTTCCTCTCAATGTAGACAAGGATGTTTCTCTGAATGTAGACAGGGATGTTTCTCTCCATATAGACAAGGATGTTTCTTTACATGTTTGCAAGGATGTTTCTCTGCATGTAGACAAGGATGTTTCTCTGGATGTAGACAAGGATGTTTCTCTGCATGTAGACAAGGATGTTTCTCTGCACGTAGGCAAGGATGTTTCTCTCAATGTAGACAAGGATGTTTCTCTGCATGTAGACAAGAATGTTTCTCTCCATGTTGGCAAGGATTTTTCTCTGAATGTAGACAAGGATGTTTCCCTCCATATAGACAAGGATGTTTCTATCCATGTAGACAAGGATGTTTCTCTGGATGTAGGAAAAGATGTTCTTCTGAAAGTAGACAAGGGTGTTTCTCTGCATGTAGAGAAGGATGTTTCTCTGCATGTAGACAAGGATGTTTCTCTGCACGTAGGCAAGGATGTTTCTCTCCATGTAGACAAGGATGTTTCTCTGCAAGTAGACAAGAATGTTTCCCTCAATGTAGACAAGAATGTGTCTCTGCATGTAGACAAGGATGTTTCTATGGATGTAGACAATGATGTTCCTCTCAATGTAGACAAGGATGTTTCTCTGAATGTAGACAGGGATGTTTCTCTCCATATAGACAAGGATGTTTCTTTACATGTTTGCAAGGATGTTTCTCTGCATGTAGACAAGGATGTTTCTCTGGATGTAGACAAGGATGTTTCTCTGCATGTAGACAAGGATGTTTCTCTGCACGTAGGCAAGGATGTTTCTCTGCAAGTAGACAAGGGTGTTTCTCTACATGTTGGCAAGGATGTTTCTCCATGTAAACAAGGATGTTTCTCTCGATGTTGGCAAGGATATTTCTCTGCATGTAGGCAAAGAAGTTTATCTGCATGTTAAGCAAGTATGTTTCTCTACATGTAGACAAGGATGTTACTCTGCAAGTAGTCAAGGGTGTTTCTCAACATATAGATAAGGATGTGTCTCTCCATGTAGACAAGGATGTTTCTCTGAATATAGACAAGGATGTTCTTGTGCATGTTAACAAGGATGCTTCTCTGCATGTACACCTGGTGCTCAGTGTACCATACTGCATCTTACCATATATGTGCATGTACACCTGGTGCTCAGTGTATCATACAGCTTCATAGCCACATGTGTGCATGTACACCTGGTGCTCAGTGTATCATACAGCTTCATAGCCACATATGTGCATGTACACCTGGTGCTCAGTGTACTATACTGCATCTTACCACATATGTACATGTACACCTGGTGCTCAGTGTACCATATTGCATCTTACCACATATGTGCATGTACACCTGGTGCTCAGTGTATCATACAGCTTCACAGCCACATATGTGCATGTACACCTGATGCTCAGTGTATCATACAACTTCATAGCCACATATGTGCATGTACACCTGGTGCTCAGTGTACCATACTGCATCTTACCATATATGTGCATGTACACCTGGTACTCAGTGTACCATACTGCATCTTACCCCATATGTGCATGTACACCTGGTGCTCAGTGTATCATACATCTTCATAGCCACATATGTGCATGTACACCTGGTGCTCAGTGTATCATTCATCTTCATAGCCACATATGTGCATGTACACCTGGTGCTCAGTGTATCATACTGCATCTTACCATATATGTGCATGTACACCTGGTGCTCAGTGTACCATACTGCATCTTACCCCATATGTGCATGTTCACCTGGTGCTCAGTGTATCATACATCTTCATAGCCACATATGTGCATCTACACCTGGTGCTCAGTGTATCATTCATCTTCATAGCCACATATGTGCATGTACACCTGGTGCTCAGTGTATCATACAACTTCATAGCCACATATGTGCATGTATGCCTGGTGCTCAGTGTACCATACTGCATCTTACCACATATGTGCATGTACACCTGGGGCTCAGTGTACCATACTGCATCTTACCCCATATGTGCATGTACACCTGGTGCTCAGTGTATCATACATCTTCATAGCTACATATGTGCATCTACACCTGGTCTCAGTGTATCATTCATCTTCATAGCCACATATGTGCATGTACACCTGGTTCTCAGTGTATCATACAACTTCATAACCACATATGTGCATGTATGCCTGGTGCTCAGTGTACAATACTGCATCTTACCACATATGTGCATGTACACCTGGGGCTCAGTGTACCATACTGCATCTTACCATATATGTGCATGTACACCTGGTGCTCAGTGTACCATATTGCATCTTACCACATATGTGCATGTACACCTGGTGCTCAGTGTATCATACATCTTCATAGCCACATATGTGCATCTACACCTGGTGCTCAGTGTATCCTTCATCTTCATAGCCACATATGTGCATGTACACCTGGTGCTCAGTGTATCATACAACTTCATAGCCACATATGTGCATGTACACCTGGTTCTCAGTGTATCATACAGCTTCATAGCCACATATGTGCATGTACACCTGGTTCTCAGTGTATCATACAACTTCATAGCCACATATGTGCATGTACACCTGGTTCTCAGTGTACCATACTGCATCTTACCACATATGTACATGTACACCTGGTGCTCAGTGTATCATTCATCTTCATAGCCACATATGTGCATGTACACCTGGTTCTCAGTGTATCATACAACTTCATAGCCACATATGTGCATGTACACCTGGTGCTCAGTGTACCATACTGCATCTTATCACATATGTGCATGTACACCTGGTGCTCAGTGTATCATTCATCTTCATAGCCACATATGTGCATGTACACCTGGTGCTCAGTGTATCATACAGCTTCATAGCCACATATGTACATGTACTCCTGGTGCTCAGTGTACCATACTGCATCTTACCACATATGTGCATGTACACCTGGTGCTCAGTGTACCATACTGCATCTTACCACATATGTGCATGTACACCTGGTGCTCAGTGTATCATACTGCATCTTACCACATATGTTCATGTACACCTGGTGCTCAGTGTACCATACTGCATCTTACCACATATGTGCATGTACACCTGGTGCTCAGTGTACCATACTGCATCTTACCATATATGTGCATGTACACCTGGTGCTCATTGTACCATACTGCATCTTACCATATATGTGCATGTACACCTGGTGCTCAGTGTATCATACAGCTTCATAGCCACATATGTGCATGTACACCTGGTGCTCAGTGTATCATTCATCTTCATAGCCACATATGTGCATGTACACCTGGTGCTCAGTGTATCATACATCTTCATAGCCACATATGTGCATGTACACCTGGTGCTCAGTGTATCATTCATCTTCATAGCCACATATGTGCATGTACACCTGGTGCTCAGTGTATCATACTGCATCTTACCATATATGTGCATGTACTCCTGGTACTCAGTGTACCATACTGCATCTTACCATATATGTGCATGTACACCTGGTGCTCAGTGTACCATACTGCATCTTACCCCATATGTGCATGTTCACCTGGTGCTCAGTGTATCATACATCTTCATAGGCACATATGTGCATCTACACCTGGTGCTCAGTGTATCATTCATCTTCATAGCCACATATGTGCATGTACACCTGGTGCTCAGTGTATCATACAACTTCATAGCCACATATGTGCATGTATGCCTGGTGCTCAGTGTACCATACTGCATCTTACCACATATGTGCATGTACACCTGGGGCTCAGTGTACCATACTGCATCTTACCCCATATGTGCATGTACACCTGGTGCTCAGTGTATCATACATCTTCATAGCTACATATGTGCATCTACACCTGGTGCTCAGTGTATCATTCATCTTCATAGCCACATATGTGCATGTACACCTGGTGCTCAGTGTATCATACAACTTCATAGCCACATATGTGCATGTATGCCTGGTGCTCAGTGTACAATACTGCATCTTACCACATATGTGCATGTACACCTGGGGCTCAGTGTACCATACTGCATCTTACCATATATGTGCGTGTACACCTGGTGCTCAGTGTACCATATTGCATCTTACCACATATGTGCATGTACACCTGGTGCTCAGTGTATCATACATCTTCATAGCCACATATGTGCATGTACACCTGGTGCTCAGTGTATCATACATCTTCATAGCCACATATGTGCATGTACACCTGGTGCTCAGTGTATCATACAACTTCATAGCCACATATGTGCATGTATGCCTGGTGCTCAGTGTACCATACTGCATCTTACCACATATGTGCATGTACACCTGGGGCTCAGTGTACCATACTGCATCTTATCATATATGTGCATGTACACCTGGTGCTCAGTGTACCATACTGCATCTTATCATATATGTGCATGTACACCTGGTGCTCAGTGTACCATACTGCATCTTATCACATATGTGCATGTACACCTGGTACTCAGTGTACCATACTGCATCTTACCCCATATGTGCATGTACACCTGGTGCTCAGTGTATCATACATCTTCATAGCCACATATGTGCATGTACACCTGGTGCTCAGTGTACCATACAGCTTCATAGCCACATATGTGCATGAACACCTGGTGCTCAGTGTATCATACAACTTCATAGCCACATATGTGCATGTACACCTGGTGTTCAGTGTATCTTACTGCATCTTGCCACATATGTGCATGTACACCTGGTGCTCAGTGCATCATACAGCTATCATACAGCTTCATAGCCACATATGTGCATGTACATCTGGTGCTCAGTGTATCTTACTGCATCTTGCCACATATGTGCATGTACACCTGGTGCTCAGTGTATCATACAGCTTCATAGCCACATATGTGCATGTACACCTGGTGCTCAGTGTACCATACAGTTTCATAGCCACGTATGTGCATGTACACCTGGTGCTAAGTGTATCATACAACTTCATAACCACATATGTGCATGTACACCTGGTGCTCAGTGTACCATACTGCATCTTACCACATAGTGCATGTACACCTGGTGCTCAGTGTACCATACTGCATCTTACCACATATGTGCATGTTCACCTGGTGCTCAGTGTACCATACTGCATCTTACCACATATGTGCATGTACACCTGGTACTCAGTGTACCATACTGCATCTTACGGCAGTCAAAGAAAACGGCCACTGTCGCTTTTCTTTCGCCATGTTCGCCTCACGGCGACGACGCTTTACTTTGTACTGTCACTGCGGTCCCAGTATTGTGACCAGTCAATTGCGTAGCAGTGGAACTGTTCCAAACCCACGTTACATTTCCAATAATAAATAACAAATAAAATACACAAGAGGAATCTCAACACACATGGGTTTATTCACATACCACTATGTCTCACAGACATTTGACAAGTCACGCCAAACACGTGTTATAAACAAAATGGCCGCACTTCACAGAGACCACTTCGCGTCCAATACAATTCATGCTATAAATGCGACACATGTCTTTCATCGGTGGCGGTGTATACAGGCACCCACAACTCAGTGAGCCACAACAGTGGACGTAGTTATCAAACGTGTTACCATAAACGAGTCACGAGCATTGACAGTCTGGGCTAACAACCATGTGGGCTCGGATTATGACATTAAAGGGGCACTGATCTAAAGCAATTCCCCAGGACTGGTTGTTGCCTTTGTTATTGTTTTTTTCCCCGTGAGTACCCGGGTGATACGCAACGCAGCTGAGCGTGACAAGAGACTGGGCTACAGTCTGCAAGGAGAGCTGAATAAACTTGAAGGCAATATTTGTTTTACGCATTTTGGATCACTGGTTGGTTAACCGTGATCTATAAAGATTTCGAAAAAGGGCGCTTGCTAATTAATTTTATTCAGCCTAAACAAACACACAAAAAGAACGGCGGAGCTCATCGGATGTCGTCATTTGGAAATACCACAGATGGTTATAGTTTAACATAAAAAAGCATCCATACAGTGAACGTATTTTCGGATTTGTGTCGATAAAAATAATACGATTACTACTCCCTTGTTGTCATCCACGTTTTCTGGTATAACCCTACACTTGTGTATTTGTCGTCATTCACTTGATGCTCAGTTAATGAATTTATTACAGGTATAATTAGTGGTAGCACCACTCAGATTACCTGACAAATGTTCCCATTTGGCATTTATTGTGTCTGGGGTAATTATTCAATCTAAATACATGTTTGAAGTGAGGTGAAATGGGTGTTATGTAATATGGACGTGACAGCCCAGCAAGAGATGAATGATCAGTTGATTTACGTTTTTGTGAATCAACGGATCGTTCCTTGTCATCAAAGGATTAACAGAAAATACGTTGATTGATTAATCGCTGTTACCTTGCACAGTGGATATGTCAAAAGTGAGTGTTTACATGTCTAGGTTTACTAAAACAAAGGGCATACACTCATATCATAGCGTGAAGTGCGGATGTAAAAACAACATACTTTGTTCATCTTTTATTCCAATAAGACCGCTCACAGCGGTACATGGTGTACAGTTACAATCTGTAGCAAATATATAACAGAGGCTGTTGATATATGTTTACAGCATTAAATATACAATGGATAAATTTACTCAATTTTCTTACAGTTGAAATCTTTGGGCAAGTCATTAATTGTTGAAGCTGATAGTAGTTTGGATAAGTATAGTAATATTCTTGGAGATATTGTTCTTGTTCATTATTAAAATATGGACATTTGAGCAGGTAGTGGTATTCATCTCCCATGGAGGAATTGCATAAATGACATAGTCGTCTCCCAAATGGTATATTTTTCCACCTCCCTGTTTCAAGGTAGAAAATGATTAGTTGTTCGAAATTTTAGCAAGGGAATGGAGATACACTATAAGATAAATATTGTTCTAGACTAAAGTTGGGTTTTATACAACTATAAAATAAACCTGTTGATGATGCCGTTTGGGCACTGTGCCAATTTTGAAGAAAATGGTCCTTTAATCTGTGTTCCACTAGATTTAATAATAACTCTTTACTGTTTACTGTCTGATTGTGCCAAACATAACTTAAACCACAGCTATCCAGAATGTTTTTGACATATAACAACCAAGGGGAATGAAAAATGTTATTACAGTGTTTTGGATATAAAGTCTTATACATGACAACAGAGAGTTTATTTACATTTTGTGACAATATCAGGTTGCACCAAAAGGCCAATACTCGTTTTTTAACAATAATATCGAGTGGTAGGCGACCTGTCTCACCATATAGCACATAAGTGGGTGTGCTCTTACGTAATCTTAAACATAATTATAAAAATAACTTGTGGACATTTTCAATGATAGTAAAGTCTGTAAAACCCCAGACTTCACAACAGTATAGAAGAATTGGGACAACCATGTGGTCGAACGCAATAAATAAACAATCTAATGGTAGATTTAAGTTTCTAGCTTTGGATAACAAATAATACATAGCTTTAAGTCCTTGTTCCTTAAGAGATATTATGGCTTGGTTAAATTTTCGGTTCATGTGAAACTTTATACCTAGATAAGTGTAACAATCACAATTATCTAGTTCAACATTATGAACTTTAAAAACATACTTTTTCTTACGCAGAATACTTGCAGAAGTGCCAAAGATAATAACCTTTGTTTTTTGCATATTTATCTTGAGTTTCCATTCAGTGAAGTATTTCTCGAAATTATCTAAACAGTGCTGTGGATCTTCAGAGGATTCAGCACCGTATCATCAGCGTATAAAAGAAAGAAAAGTTTAATTGTACCAATGTTGATACCATCACAATTATTAGATTGCAAATAGGTTTCTATGTCGTTCAAAAAAATAGCAAATAACAAAGGCGACAGATTTTCTCCTTGACGGACACCATTATCACAGTTGAAAAAAACAGATATTTGACCGTTTAGACAAAAACATGACTTAATATCATTGTACATATTCCTTATAAGAGTAAATAATTTTCCTGAAATACCATAGCTTACAAGTTTATGCAACAGTCCGTTCCTCCACACATTATCAAAGGCATTTTGAAAATCGACAAAAACACAAAATAATTATTTACCTGAATATTTCAATAGTTCAATGATACTATTCAAAACGTAGACATTATCAACAGTAGAGTATCCTTTACGGAATCTGGCTTGAGCTTCAGATAGTATTTCATTACTTTCAACATAACGTGTTAAACGCAGATTAATTACACTTGTAAACAATTTCCCTAGGCAGGATAAAATGGTTATTGGTCTATAGTTTTCTGGTTTGGAAACATCCCCCGTTTTCTTTTAAATTGGTTTGATCATTCCCATTAACCGGGGTTCAGGCAAATGTCCTGTCTGTAAAATTAGATTAAACAGTTCGCAATACAATTTTAAGAGAATAGATTTGGTTGAAATAATATATTTATTTTCAATCATGTCTATACCTGATGCTTTCTTATTTTTAAGTTTATTAATTGCTTCTTCTATTTCTTTAGTGTCAAAGATTTCGTTGAGATCATTATCAATGTCGTTTGGCTGTGTTAGAAAAAAGTCACTCTCATCTGTAGCACTATTAATGTCTTTAAAGTAATTATAAAGTTCATCAAATGAGACATTCTTGGAGCTAGGGCCAAGTTTATCTTTAAAATATTTCCAAAAACCTTTCACATCGTGACGGGCCATAGAAGAAAACTTGCCTTTCATAAAATGCACATTGTTTAAATACGTTTTCTTTAAGATTCTTTTGTAGTCTTTATTAACTTGTTGTAACATAAACCTTATCTAGAGGGTTTTTTAAAACTTTAAATTTTCTTCTTTTTTTTCCTGTATATTCTTTTCATATTACGACAGTCTTGGTCATACCATTTATGAAAGTTATTTTTAGGCTTGAACTTATGAGCTGTTTTTTTTTAGTACCGAACACATCACCAGCTGTATTCACAAACAATGTGTTAACTCTGATACAACATTATCGATAACAGCAACTGGGTCACCTCGACCCTCACGTGCAGCACTTGCTTTTTCTGGCATGCTGTTGATGCGCGCGAGGTCAACACCTGTCACGAACTGTTGTCGTTTGTCCATATCGAATCGTCGTGGCTTCCCCTCGTTATAAGGTGTGTCAGGTAGCTCTTGCCAGGTGTCAGCTGCCTGTACCTCAGGTAGTAAAGTCAGCTGGAGGGGACAATGAGCATCACTATATAAACAATCAAAGTCCAAGATTTGAAAGTCTTTGGTTAAAGGGACAGCTTCATACGATGACACGACATAATCAATAACACTACAGTCTTTACAGGTGACAGCACCGATGTTTTTATCTTTTCCCAATCTTCCGTTTAATATAAGAAGAGGTAAAGTTTTACACATTTCAATGTCTATTGGGTTCAGACCTGTCTTGAGAGACTCTTATTGGCGACACGTCGTTTAATTAAAAAAATATCATTATTATTAAAGTACTCCATCTCAGAGTCGTCTACACCAATGGAATGGCTAACAGTGGTGTTGATGACACATGTATCTTCAAGAATACTCGTATGGGCATTAAAATCTCCTAAAAGATAGAAATATCTTGTAATATCTCGTATATTAAGAATATCACTTGACAAATCCTGAAAATGACTGTCGCTTGCGTACCTAGAGTTAACAGGTGGGATATAAACAAATCCAATACAAAGATCACTATCTGTACTTCGCATTACCTTATTGATACGTATCCATAAGGATATATCATTGTCCGATGGGACAACAGTGACATAAGGTGCTATTTCATTTTTAATGAGAATTCCTAGACCTCCTGACCTTCGACCTGTCGTGTTTCTATTTTTGAGAATAACAGTATAATCTTTGATGTTTAAACTAACATCCACCTCATCTGTTTTGGTTTCTTGTAGACCAATAATATCACAGGAATTGAGAAGTTTATGAAACTCTGGATATTTTAACTTACTACGAAATCCACAAACATTTAGAGATAAAACTTTCAATTGTTTGTTATTGGGGTTACTTTGTACACTTACTTCACTGGATATTAATCCATTTCTTTCATCCAAGCTACTGGTATCAAAGACTGTATTAACACTTGTATTATGGTAAACTAAGGGCAAGTTATTATTTCTATTAGATTGGTTTTCTGATGTTCAGCATTGACAGTAGGCTGTGGGTAGTGTCCGCTGTGAGTGTCCTATGTTCTCGGGTTCGAAGTATCCATTGAAGGGTGTACAGTGAGTGGAGAACGGGTGGCCATGGTGAACTCAAAGGGTTAATAAGTTGATTGATTGCTCATTGTTATATAACTCAATGGATTTTTTTAAGGAACCGTGGACGTTATGAAAATAGTTGTCACGTGGGCTTTCTCAGCCGACCTTTGAGACTTGACACCTATGTGAAACACCTGAAACAATCTAAGTGATCAGTTGAGAAACGAACACGGGTTATAATATACCGAAACGTTATATATATTTTAAAATATTTGATTGTTACAGAGACACGTGACATCGAATAAGTTTCTTTGTATAGCTGCAGACGTGTGGGATATTGTTCCCTTGGGTGGATATTCATGGATACATTCCTCGAACAAGGAAGCTGCCTAAACGTATACACATAAATTTGCTAGGTTATAATCATGATATTTGCCTTTTGTTTTCCTTCATTTGTTGTAGCATTGAACAGATTCATTCTTGTTCCTCAACGTCTTGGTTGGGAAATTCTTCGATGCGCGATAGACGTTGTTTTCACAAGTCTTTTTTTTGTGTAAGCGTGTATACATTACAGTCAATTTGTAAAATGTGATTCTCTCAGGCAATTTATAAAAATGTGTAAATATTTCAGTCATTTTGACTAAAAAATCTGTCCATTTCTTTAACAGATTGACTAAAATTAAACATAACAATCTTTGGAATTCGTTTTATAATAATACAGATGGACATATTTTTCAGTCATTTTGTAAAATAACTGAATATTTAGGCGTTTAATAAATTTCCTAAGTGAAAATTTTGCACATTTTGACTGTAAAAATATAAACACGATAAAATAAGCAATACTCAGGAGAAATATTTACAATGTTGCAAATCAAAATAGTGTAAACGAAATCGCACAATTACCAAGCAAGTGACTTATCAAAACTTCGTCACCATTACCGATGCTACCCACAAAGATACCTACATTTCCTTATTATTTCCAAAACTGTATTTCATTTTATTGATCAATACGCCGTTATACTATCAATAAAAGTGACAAATGCGCTTACGAACTAGATTTCTACTGTATCATCCGGGTACTCACGGGAAAATACAATAACAAAAGGCAACCAGTCCCGGGGAATTGCTTTAGATCAGTGCTCATTTAACAGTATCTCTGCCCTACCCTAACAAAGAGGGATAAGTTGTGAGACCTACACCATATTTACCTTACAGGCGGAGTTCAAGCCCGTACAGCGCCGTAATTTCCGGCCACATTTTTCTTCAGCGGCGTGGCTTAGAGCTGAAATTTGATGGTTGTTTTATAATAAATACGAGGTAAGGTGACCACAGATGAACGTGATTGTGTAGTCTATGGTTTGTCTAGCAAGTATAAGTTCAAATAAGTGACATTCATATTTCATGCGATATCGAGCTGTGATTCGAACTGAGAGCGAAATCTTGAATAAGGACCAAGATGGCGGGTGTCACTCCTTGTCTACATGTTTATAGAGGGGTGCGATTTTTTTCTATACGAATATATATAGAGAATACTACACTCATTCTCGTAAGATACCATTTTTACGAAACGAGTGGACTTTCTATGGTATCTGACCAAGAGAAAGCGAGGTCAGATACCATAGAAAGTTCACGAGTTTCGTAAAAATGGTATCTAACGAGAATGAGTGTGGTAGTTTATTTATTACCCACGTTAAATATATATTTGAGTGTAAATACATAACAACTTTCGTTCATTGACAGACCAAACTGAAACCGGTTGCCAAATCTGGTTGCGCATGAATATTGATATATGACCAAATATGGGCATTGTTGACATGTTTATGCATACGCATTAACAACATGCGCCTGCTGTTCTGTTTGCAAACAAACCAGCACCGACGCTCAAGATCCTTTTGGAAGAAAGTCTTCAACTTATGGTAATTCAAGCGCCATGTTGTTAGTACGCACGACACCGATAAGAAAATTTGAAATGTAACAGCGCCGCGCTTTGAATATCGGACCAACAGTCACACGCATCACACTGCCGGGATCCCGTCTGTGGTTCGGTTTCATGGATCTATCAGCTGAATTTATATCATGTCCGTACCATTTTGGAAGAGGGAAATCAGACTGTTCGCCAAAGACATTCATGTTAACTGTACCACCCTATATACTGAAGACGTGAAAATCAACAAACTCAAATCTGCTTGCATGTCAGTGACAGCTTCGAACGATCGAAGGGCAAGGTCGACACCGGAATAAGAAAAGACAACCGCGATCCACTCACAGCATTTTACGCTAGAGATAGGGAATGTTACTGTTCACATTTGGGATGTTTGGGGCCACAAAATCTGAAGTCAAGCACACTTCCACGGAGTTTTCGAATGATTTGTATCGGAACTGTGAACTTTAAGTGATCTGGTCGTGCTGTCGTGTTCGTTCATTCATGAACAACACCTCCCGAAACAGCGCCATAAAACACGCTTCAAAGGGGACACCGATGGCACAACCGGATCATCCCAAGTAAGTCTAGATATCTGTCCAGATAGTTTAAACAGACTTCATTTCACCACGCTTATCCTCTTACGTAAAATCAAATTGGAAGTTGCGAAAATGGTCGGGTGCGTCACGCTCAAGGGACGCGCTCGATCGGCAGTCGTACATTGTAAATCGATTTATAGATCTAGCTCGATTATATGTCTGTAGGAGCTCTATGCATAACTTATATAGAATGCAAACCGAATTTGATGCGTGTGACTATCTTGTTTGGTTTAATAAAGTGTTTGTAAATATCTCTCGTTCTCATGAATTTCTTCAGTTCTGCCTAGTAATCGCAAAATGAATGACGTCTCGCGATTTTTATATGAATGAAAAAAGTAGTCCCGGTGTGACAGAGGTCACGGTTATCCAATCAAAACGAATAAAACAAGGTCAACCTTGTACGACACACGTGTGACGTACGGATTTAGTATTTTACCACCTGTATCTTCACCACGTGGGTAATAATATGCAATACACGCTATCATCGAGTTCCTGTGTAAGTCGTGTGTCACCACATGGCAAAACCGTCTGAGCAGAATTATTGAACCCAAGCGCCATACCGCTACAGTGTCGCCAAGGGAGGCAACTCTCCAAAACCGGAATCTGACTGTATGCGGCAACACAGTCCAAAATCAAACCAGCAACCTATGGTGGCCGAATTTGATTGATTTATGGCCCTATTTAGGAGCTTTATTGGATCCCCCGCCCCAGGCCAAGTTATCAAAACAAATAGCAAATAACACCGCTCATTAGCGCTGAGTAGTACGTACTTCCTTAAAAACCACGTTTACATGTATATCAATGTTTATTCTGTTTGCGGAGTAGATGTCATCATAGTGGAAGTCCTCACCCAAGCAATGGTAATAGTACCGGATGTCCATATGTAATTTCTAGTTTTTGGATGACATATTGTTCTCAGTAACCGTAATGTGGAAACAGATAGTTGATTGGTTTTATATTCAAGTTGGTATTTCCGCTATTCAAAGTGTGCAGTGAGGCCGTCTTATGAACCGTCATTTCTGGGACATAAATGCAAAGTATAATTAATTACGTCTACTCTCATTTTTTGCAGTTATAATTAACTCTAACGCTAATATTCAAGATTTACAGTACATACTATTCAAAAGAAGTAAAAGAACACCCGATTCCTTCATATGACTATGGTTAGTCATTAGAGAAAGTGATAGAGTGAGAAAGCGATAGAGCGGAGCGAGAAAGCGATAAAGCGAGAAAGCGAGAGAGCGAGAAAGCGATAAAGCGATAGAGCGAGAGAGCGAGAGAGCGAGAAAGCGATATTTCCCATAATGCCGTACATTAAAACGTTTTTTTGCTGATAATTAGAGATCCATTCCTGTAATTATCACCACTATTTTGCCTCTTATGATTAGATGTTTTTAAACATCTCGTACATGTAGTCGATAAATATGTAACAAAGGCACACATAATGTTTTCCCGTTTAGCTTGTATATGTTCTTGTAGTGTAGTAAATACGCAAGATTCACAGAATATAGATAGTCACTGTTCATATTTTCATTTTGTTCATGATATCCCCCCCCCCTCTTTACCCCCCCCCCCCCCCCCCCCCTCCCCCCCAAATATTCCTCCATCAATATTAAAGCTGATAAAAAAAGAGATCAGATATTATCATATCAATTTTATCAACTACTGTTTGTACTGTTTGCAACGTCCAAAGAATTATTATTTTCGGTCATTAGAAATGAAATGGATTGTAAATATTTTTAAAAACAACTCGTTTCTTATAATTACTTTCGATCAAACTGTCTTCGGGAATTAAATTTAATGCTAAAGTGCTTGTAAAATAAAGTCTAACTTTCCCGCCAGGAGAGACTAGATATCCGATTATAGATGAGGCTCAGGCAGGAATATACATGTATATGTTTATGTAACAAATCTCTATCCATTTAAACTGCATGGTTAACAACTGTGCGTTCTGATGTGAGTTATGTAGTTATCTACTACATTTCTACACAGACAATGAGTCGGACACACACACACACACACACATACGTATACATACATAATTTTGACGAAACTATACTTAAGATATACATAAAATATTACAATGATAGCTGATTCAATATATGTTATAGATAATCATAGTAATGCATTTCATATTGTTATCAACTTTAGCTATGTGGCCACACTTATTATTATGTCTCTCCATATGTGTAGTTTACAAAAGTACACATATCAACTGTGTAACGCCACAGCGATAGGGGCAGTGGGGTAGCCTTGTGGTAAAAGCGTTCGCTCGTCAAGCCGAAGACCCATTTCGATTCCCCACATGGGTACAATGTGTGAAGCCCATTTCTGGTGTCCCCCGCCGTGATATTGCTGGAATATTGTTAAAAGCGACGTGAAACAATTCTCACTCACTCACTCACTTGTTTATCAAATTACTATATGCAAGTTCATATATTTGTAGATTTACACAAGACAAGAAACACAATTCAAGTTAAACATACATCAAATGTCAAAAAGAATATTTACGGACAACAGTATGACACACTGTAACATCATATACTACCGAAAACAAGTTATAGAACACCCACAATTATAAGATTGTATTTTTGCAAAACAATCAGCCATGACTAATGAACCATAGTCTTCTTAACTTCTTTTGAAAAGTATATATTTAGATTTTAACCTGATTTATTTAGAGCGTATTGCCATGATCTGCCACATTCATACAACTAAATAGGGCCATAAATCAATCAATTTGGATTGTTTTAAAATTAACTACGTCTGTACAGTTAAATTATGTTTTAAGTAAATAGTGAGAAAAGTTCAACATTCCCTCCCAATTGCAGCCTATATCACATGCGGCCCCTATAGGGGTCAAGAGCGGATATTGCTTAACCGCGAGAAAGCGATAAAACGAGAAAGCGATAGAGCGATAAAGCGAGAAAGCGAGAAAGCGATAAAGCGAGAAAGCGATAGAGCGAGAAAGCGAGAAAGCGATGTCCCCTCTCGGCCACCATAGCAACCACCTCGGGAAGAAACGTGCGCTGAAGGAAGGACCAAAATTGAAAAACGGCTAAGCATCACCAATCGGAATTCGTTTGAGTATCGCTCCTTCGATTCACGTCGGTTACGGTATTATATGGTCCAGCCAACACGGTAAGCACGCTGTTTAATTCGTGGCTTGCAGTTCCTGCAGTTTGCCAACATTCGTAGTGGAAACTTAGTTGTAACTTTTACGACAGAAAACACCTCAACTCACAACAACCAGCGACACAGAACATCGGCTATGTTTACATGTGTTCGGTCGGCCCCACAATGCACTTATGGAATGGTTACACTACAAGTCACTAATGTTCGCATTTCTTTCTGACTATGCACCCATTCCTTCTGATTTTTCATATGTTTGAATAAAGATATAACTTAATTCAACTTCAGTGTACGAATGACCAGATTGTTTAATACATGCATCTAAATACATTTTGCCAGCGCTATGCTACAAATGTTCCCAATCGGACATTTTGAGACGTCTCCTGAGACCTACAGTGGGTACCCGGGTAGGGTCGGGTAATAGAGGGATGGGTACCTGGGTAGTAAATTTGGACTCGTCCCAGCCCTAACACCATGACGTGGCTGTAGTAAGAAGGAATAATAGCAGAATGTTTGGATATATGTGTTGTGATGGGAGTTACACTGCAAATTGTTATTTGGAAATAAAAACAATATTGTCGGTTTACAATAAATATTAATGGTTGAATATTCCGTTTGAAATCTGGGCACATTGTATGCATGGACACAAACACCCATTTAATCATCAGCTAAAAATCACGTGTCTCTAAACAAGAACAAGTTTATAATTGATATTTGTCTGTAGCCTTCACATATGCTTTGCAAACTGACGACCTGCTGTGAAGTAAGATAGTCCAGGGCAAGGCGAAAAGATAGGTTTCCTGTCGTGCGTGCAAGCACGTGTATGTCACCAGTGTGTTTGCCATGGCTGTGGTGTAATGTATAAGATATGCACGGTGTTTTCACACATTCAAACTGGAATGAATGATTATCTATGATCTATTAAATGTAGACGGACCATCTACTCGTAGTTCCACCGAGGAGGTGTACACTGTTTTGAAGCGACACTAAAATCTCTTTGACTATGCCAGGACTTCACGTCTTCAATGCAGCGCTCAGTCGAGACGAGGACACCGGGCCTGTTCGACAACTGTCTCTCGTCAACAGATGCAATAATCAATCAATCAATCAGCAATAATCTAGCTATATAACGGCGGTCTGTAAATAGTCGAGTCTGGATTACAAAAACCAGTGACTGATAACATGAGCATCGATCCACGCAATTGTAATATAATTAAATGAACCAAGGTACCGAACCTGACCACCCGATCAATCGTCAGAGGACGCTTGTACCTCACTACCTAGAGCTAATACCTCTGCCCATTCGTGACCAACTCGTGTTATTCCGGGACAAGCCGAATAGCGACTCGTGCCGTCTCGCAGCCATTTTTGCGACTGGGTTCCGTCTAAGTGCAAACGGGCATAGCTAAAGGAACTTGTCAACTTGTTGCGTAATGATTCACGTATATTTCCCCATATATCATATATATTCCAGATGCTACTTAAAACACATCGGGGCTTACGGTATTATACAACAAATTTAACTGTATCTTGGGTATGTTTGAAGGCGCAAGACATATGTCAAATCAACAAATATTCTTTAACGGAAGTACTTGAAGTCATACAGGCATTGCGACTAGTTTATCGTATGTGTAGGCACATAACATTCATCGATAGGGGACGAGTCTTCTTGCAGCTTACGGAAAGGGGCGAGTGGTTACGAAAGAAAATTGCCGTCAGTAGCACCTTGTACCTCACCACCTACCGCTAACACCGCTGCCGTCAATAGCGCGTGTACCTTACCACCTACCGCTAACACCGCTGTCGTCAATAGCGCTTGTATCTCACCACCTTCCGCTAACACCGCTGCGTCAGTAGCGCTTGTACCTCACCACCTACCGCTAACACCGCTGCCGTCAATAGTGCTTGTACCTCACCACCTACCGCTAACACCGCTGTCGTCAGTAGCGCTTGTACCTCACCACCTACCGCTAACACCGCTGCCGTGAGTAGCGCTTGTACCTCACCACCTACCGCTAACACCGCTGCCGTCAATAGCGCGTGTACCTTACCACCTACCGCTAACACCGCTGCCGTCAGTAGCGCTTGTACCTCACCACCCACCGCTAACACCGATGCCGTCAAAAGCGCGTGTACCTCACCACCTACCGCTAACACCGCTGTCGTCAATAGCGCTTGTATCTCACCACCTTCCGCTAACACCGCTGCGTCAGTAGCGCTTGTACCTCACCACCTACCGCTAACACCGCTGCCGTCAATAGTGCTTGTACCTCACCACCTACCGCTAACACCGCTGTCGTCAGTAGCGCTTGTACCTCACCACCTACCGCTAACACCGCTGCCGTGAGTAGCGCTTGTACCTCACCACCTACCGCTAACACCGCTGCCGTCAATAGCGCGTGTACCTTACCACCTACCGCTAACACCGCTGCCGTCAGTAGCGCTTGTACCTCACCACCCACCGCTAACACCGATGCCGTCAAAAGCGCGTGTACCTCACCACCTACCGCTAACACCGCTGCCGTGAGTAGCGCTTGTACCTCACTACCTACCGCTAACACCGCTGCCGTGAGTAGCGCTTGTACCTCACTACCTACCGCTAACACCGCTGCCGTCAATAGCGCGTGTACCTTACCACCTACCGCTAACACCGCTGTCGTCAATAGCGCTTGTATCTCACCACCTTCCGCTAACACCGCTGCGTCAGTAGCGCTTGTACCTCACCACCTACCGCTAACACCGCTGCCGTCAAAAGCGCGTGTACCTCACCACCTACCGCTAACACCGCTGCCGTGAGTAGCGCTTGTACCTCACTACCTACCGCTAACACCGCTGTCGTCAGTAGCGCTTGTACCTCACTAGCTACAGCTAACACCGCTGCTGTCAGTAGCGCTTGTACCTCACCACCTACCGCTAACACCGATGCCGTCAAAAGCGCGTGTACCTTACCACCTACCGCTAACACCGCTGCCGTGAGTAGCGCTTGTACCTCACTACCTACCGCTAACACCGCTGTCGTCAGTAGCGCTTGTACTTCACTAGCTACAGCTAACACCGCTGCCGTCAGTAGCGCTTGTACCTCACCACCTACCGCTCACACCGCTGCCGTCAGTAGCGCTTGTATCTCACTAGCTACAGCTGACATCGCTGCCGTCAGTAGCGCTTGTACCTCACCACCTACCGCTAACACCGCTGCCGTCAGTAGCGCTTGTACCTCACTAGCTACAGCTAATACTGCTGCCGTCAGTAGCGTTTGTACCTCACCACCTACCGCTAACACCGCTGCCGTCAGTAGCGCTTGTAACTCACCACCTACCGCTAACACCGCTGTCGTCAGTAGCGCTTGTACCTCACCACCTTCCGCTAACACCGCTGCCGTCAGTAGCGCTTGTATCTCACTAGCTACAGCTAACACCGATGCCGTCAAAAGCGCGTGTACCTTACCACCTACCGCTAACACCGCTGCCGTGAGTAGCGCTTGTACCTCACCACCTACCGCTAACACCGCTGCCGTCAATAGCGCGTGTACCTCACCACCTTCCGCTAACACCGCTGCCGTAAGTAGCGCTTGTACCTCACCACCTACCGCTAACACCGCTGCCGTCAGTAGCGCTTGTATCTCACTAGCTACAGCTGATACCGCTGCCGTCAATAGCGCTTGTACCTCACCACCTACCGCTAACACCGCTGCCGTCAGTAGCGCTTGTACCTCACTAGTTACAGCTAATACTGCTGCCGTCAGTAGCGTTTGTACCTCACCACCTACCGCTAACACCGCTGCTGTCAGTAGCGCTTGTAACTCACTAGCTACAGCTAACACCGCTGTCGTCAGTAGCGCTTGTACCTCACCACCTACCGCTCACACCGCTGCCGTCAGTAGCGCTTGTATCTCACTAGCTACAGCTGACACCGCTGCCGTCAATAGCGCGTGTACCTCACAGCCCTCCGCTAACACCGCTGCCGTCAATAGCGCTTGTACCTCAGCACCTACCGCTAACACCGCTGCCGTCAATAGAGCTTGTACCTCACCACCCACCGCTAACACCGCTGCCGTCAATAGCGCTTGTACCTCACCACCTACCGCTAACACCGCTGCCGTCAGTAGCGCTTGTAACTCACCACCTACCGCTAACACCGCTGCCGTATGTAGCGCTTGTAACTCACTAGCTACAGCTAACACCGCTGTCGTCAGTAGCGCTTGTACCTCACCACCTACCCTCTAACACCGCTGCCGTCAGTAGCGCCTGTATCAAACTAGCTACAGCTAACACCGCTGTCGTCAGTAGCGCTTGTATCTCACTAGCTACAGCTGACACCGCTGCCGTCAATAGCGCGTGTACCTCACAGCCCTCCGCTAACACCGCTGCCGTCAGTAGCGCTTGTACCTCACCACCTACCGCTAACACCGCTGCCGTCAATAGAGCTTGTACCTCACCACCTACCGCTAACACCGCTGCCGTCAATAGCGCTTGTACCTCACCACCTACCGCTAACACCGCTGCCGTCAATAGCGCGTGTACCTCACCACCTACCGCTAACACCGCTGTCGTCAGTAGCGCTTGTATCTCACCAGCTACAGCTAACACCGCTGTCGTCAGTTGTGCTTTTAACCTCACCACCTACCGCTAACACCGCTGATGTCAATAGCTCTTGTACCTCACCACCTACCGCTAACACCGCTGCCGTCAGTAGCGATTTTACCTCACCGCCTACCGCTAACACCGCTGTCGTCAGTAGCGCTTTTACCTCACCGCCTACCGCTAACACCGCTTATACCTCACTGCCCAAATGCTCCCTCATCATTTGCACAAACAGTCAAGTCTCGTCAATCCGACTCTCGTTAATCCGACAATCGGCTTTATCCGACACTAATGATGGGAACCGATTAAATCAGTGCTATTTAGACCCGTTAATCCGAAAGTCTCGCAATCCGACTCTGACACACCTAATTTGCATCTAATTGCTGAAATCACTTATCAATCAGTGTCGTTAATCCGACACAGTGTACTCCGTGTCATCTTCCCGCCAGTACACAGCCCCGTGTTTTGATGCGAGACGAGTCGGCACGTAGCTGCATATTTCAACGGCTGCAGAGACAAACTTGCTTAACAATTACTGCTTTAGATATATAATTTACCACAATCTCATTAACATCGCAACCGCTAAGGCCATCTCATTACAGGTCACGTCAGAACGACCTTTCGCGAACTTTGACCGACCAATGAAATTACTAACAGGAAGTGCACATGAGCCACTAAGAAAGCAGCTTTCTTAAACATTGCGGCACTAGTTTCAAATTGGCGACTTCCATTCCAGACTATGTAATCAGTATTAAATTTCCTACATGACACATTGCATTGGAATACATACTTAACATCGATACGAACTGAAGCATCAAAGCTATCGTGTACAGAAATCTTTGTTGGCAGTGATATTAAAGGGAGAGAGCGCCATGTGGTGTCTGGAGGTGGGAGTTGAACTTCACGGCTCTATCTGATTCTTGTCGTCATCGTGCTTGTGTGCAGGGTGGAGTCTGTCCTCTCCCTGGCCAGCGTCATGCAGGACATAGGAGCCGGTCGACCAAGGAGCATAACTGGGGCGAATTGGGGATTCGAACTCACTACCAACTGTTACTGGCACTATTCCCAGCGACTTGCTTCATTTACGCCAATTTGTTGGGTATAATAAAACTGTGTCTGGTATCAGATAAGATGCCAAGGTCTGTTGTTTGTCCGATGCTATTCATCTTGATTTCAATAGTTGCTGTGTATTGTAAACTATCAAATTTGTGTGTATTAGTTTTATTTTCTCATTCATCACCGATCATCGTTTACTTTGCAATCTTAGTCAATTCCTGACAAGTATGTGCTAAATAGAACTGGTGCAGTGTTCCAATGTCTGTTACACGAATCAGAAAGCATAATAAATACGATTTGACTGTTGTGGCCGGAAACTACACTGAAGTGAGTGAGTGACTGTTGTGGCTGCATGGAAACTACTCTGAAGTGAGTGAGTGACTGTTGTGGCTGCATGGAAACTACTCTGGAGTGAGTGAGTGAGTGTTGTGGCTGCATGGAAACTACCCTGGAGTGAGTGAGTGAGTGTTGTGGCTGCATGGAAACTACTCTGGAGTGAGTGAGTGAGTGTTGTGGCTGCATGGAAACTACTCTGGAGTGAGTGAGTGACTCTTGTGGCTGCATGGAAACTACCCTGGGGTGAGTGAGTGACTGTTGTGGCTGCATGGAAACTACCACGGAATGAGTGAGTGACTGTTGTGGCTATGAAATACCCTGGTGTGAGTGAGTGAGTGTTGTGGCTGGAAACTACCCTGGAGTGAGTGAGTGACTGTTGAGGCTGCATGGAAACTACTCTGAAGTGAGTGAGTGACTGTTGTGGCTGCATGGAAACTACCACGGAGTGAGTGAGTGACTGTTGTGGCTATGAAATACCCTGGTGTGAGTGAGTGACTGTTCTGGCTGGAAACTACCCTGGAGTGAGTGAGTGACTGTTGTGGCTGGAAACTACTCTGAAGTGAGTGACTGTTGTGGCTGGAAACTACTCTGGAGTGAGTGAGTGACTGTTGAGGCTGCATGGAAACTACCCTGAAGTGAGTGAGTGAGTGTTGTGGCTGCATGGAAACTACCCTGAAGTGAGTGAGTGAGTGTTGTGGCTGCATGGAAACTACCCTGGTGTGAGTGAGTGACTGTTGTGGCTGGAAACTACCCAGGAGTGAGTGAGTGACTGTTGTGGCACGAAACTACCCTTGTGTGAGTAAGTGGCTGTTGTGGCTGGAAACTACCGTGGAGTGAGTGAGTGGCTCTTGTGGATGGAACTACCCTGGAGTGAGTGGGTGACTGTTGTGTCTGGAAACTACCCAGGATTGAGTGATTGTTGTGGCTGGAAACTAACCAGGAGTAAGCGAGTGAGTGTTGTGTCTTGAAACTAACCTGGAGTGAGTGCGTGTCTGTTGTGGTTGGAAGCTACCCAGGAGTGAGTGTTTGACTGTTGTGGCTTGAAACTACCCTGGTGTGAGTGAGTGACTGTTGTGACTGGGAACAACCCTGGTGTGAGTGAGTGACTGTTGTGGCTGGAAAAAACCCTGGTGTGAGTGAGTGACTGTTGTGGCTCGAAACTACCCTGGAGTGAGTGAGTGAGTGACTGTTGTGGCTGGAAACTACCTTGGAGTAAGTGAGTGACTGTTGTGGCTGGAAACTACCCTGGAGTGAATGAGTGACTGTTGTGGCTGGAAACTACCCTGGAGTGAGTGAGTGAGTGACTGTTGTGGCTGGAAACTACCTTGGAGTAAGTGAGTGACTGTTGTGGCTGGAAACTACCCTGGAGTGAATGAGTGACTGTTTTGGCTGGAAACTACCCTGGAGTGAGTGAGTGACTGTTGTGGCTGGAAAGTACCCTGGAGTAAGTGAGTGACTGTTGTGGCTCGAAACTTCCCTGGTGTGAATGAGTGACTGTTGTGGCTGGAAACTACCCTGGAGTGAGTGAGTGACTGTTGTAGCCTTGAAATTACCCAGGAGTGAGTGATTGACTATTGTGGCTGGAAACTACCCTGGAGTGAGTGATTGACTGTTGTGGCTGGAAACTACCCTGGCGTGAGTCAGTGACTGTTGTTGCTATAAAATACCCTGGTGTGAGTGAGTGGCTGTTGTTGCTGGAAACTACCCTGGAGTGACTGAGTGGCTCTTGTGGATGGAACTACCCTGGAGTGAGTGGGTGACTGTTGTAGCACCAAACTACTCTTGAGTGAGTGGGTGACTGTTGTGTCTGGAAACTACCCAGGAGTGAGTGATTGTTGTGGCTGGAAACTACCCAGGAGTGAGTGAGTGAGTGTTGTGTCTGGAAACTAACCTGGAGTGAGTGCGTGTCTGTTGTGGTTGGAAGCTACCCAGGAGTGAGTGTGTGACTGTTGTGGCTGGAAACTACCTCAGAGTGAGTGAGTGAGTGATTGTTGTTGCTGGAAACAACCCTGGAGTGAGTGAGTGACTGTTGTGGCACGAAACTACCTTGGTGTGAGTGAGTGACTGTTGTTGCTGGAAACAACCCTGGAGTGAGTGTGTGACTGTTGTGCCTGGAAACTACCTAGGAGTAAGTAAGTGACTGTTGTCGTTCGAAACTAACCTGAAGTGAGTGATGGACTGTTGTGGTTGGGAACTACCCTGGAGTGCGTGAGTGACTGTTGTGGCACGAAACTACCCTGGTGTGATTGCGTGACTGTTGTGGTTGCAAACTACCCAGGAGTGAGTGAGTGACTGTTGGGGCTGGAAACAACCCAGGAGTGAGTGTGTGACTGTTGTGTCTGGAAACTACCCAGGAGGGAGTGAGTGACTGTTGTGGCTGGAAACTACCCAGGAGGGAGTGAGTGACTGTTGTGGCTGGAAACTACCCTGGAGTGAGTGAGTGATTGACTGTTGTGGCTGGAAACTACCATGGAGTGAGTGAGTGAGTGTTGTGGCTGGAAACTACCCTGGAGTGAGTGACTGTTGTGGCTGGAAACAACCCTGGTGTGAGTGAGTGACTGTTGTGGCTCGAAACTACCCTGGTGTGAATGATTGACTGTTGTGGCACGAAACTACCCTGGCGTGAGTCAGTGACTGTTGTTGCTATAAAATACCCTGGTGTGAGTGAGTGGCTGTTGTGGCTGGAAACTACCCTGGAGTGACTGAGTGGCTCTTGTGGATGGAACTACCCTGGAGTGAGTGAGTGACTGTTGTAGCAGCAAACTACCCTGGAGTGAGTGGGTGACTGTTTTGTCTGGAAACTACCCAGGAGTGAGTGATTGTTGTGGCTGGAAACTACCCAGGAGTGAGTGAGTGAGTGTTGTGTCTGGAAACTAACCTGGAGTGAGTGCGTGTCTGTTGTGGTTGGAAGCTACCCTGGAGTGAGTGTGTGACTGTTGTGGCTGGAAACTACCTCAGAGTGAGTGAGTGAGTGATTGTTGTTGCTGGAAACAACCCTGGAGTGAGTGAGTGACTGTTGTGGCACGAAACTACCTTGGTGTGAGTGAGTGACTGTTGTTGCTGGAAACAACCCTGGAGTGAGTGTGTGACTGTTGTGCCTGGAAACTACCTAGGAGTAAGTAAGTGACTGTTGTCGTTCGAAACTAACCTGAAGTGAGTGATGGACTGTTGTGGTTGGGAACTACCCTGGAGTGCGTGAGTGACTGTTGTGGCACGAAACTACCCTGGTGTGATTGCGTGACTGTTGTGGTTGCAAGCTACCCAGGAGTGAGTGAGTGACTGTTGGGGCTGGAAACAACCCAGGAGTGAGTGTGTGACTGTTGTGTCTGGAAACTACCCTGGAGGGAGTGAGTGACTGTTGTGGCTGGAAACTACCCTGGAGTGAGTGAGTGAGTGTTGTGGCTGGAAACTACCCTGGAGTGAGTGAGTGAGTGTTGTGGCTGGAAACTACCCTGGAGTGAGTGACTGTTGTGGCTGGAAACAACCCTGGTGTGAGTGAGTGACTGTTGTGGCCCGAAACTACCCTGGTGTGAATGAGTGACTGTTGTGGCTGGAAACTACCCTGGAGTGAGTGAGTGAGTGACTGTTGTGGCTGGAAACTACCATGGAGTGAGTGAGTGAGTGTTGTGGCTGGAAACTACCCTGGAGTGAGTGAGTGATTGACTGTTGTGGCTGGAAACTACCATGGAGTGAGTGAGTGAGTGTTGTGGCTGGAAACTACCTTGGAGTGAGTGACTGTTGTGGCTGGAAACAACCCTGGTGTGAGTGAGTGACTGTTGTGGCTCGAAACTACCCTGGTGTGAATGAGTGACTGTTGTGGCTGGAAACTACCCTGGAGTGAGTGAGTGAGTGACTGTTGTGGCTGGAAACTACCCTGGAGTGAATGAGTGACTGTTTTGGCTGGAAACTACCATGGAGTGAGTGAGTGACTGTTGTGGCTGGAAAGTACCCTGGAGTAAGTGAGTGACTGTTGTGGCTGGAAACTTCCCTGGTGTGAATGAGTGACTGTTGTGGCTGGAAACTTCCCTGGAGTGAGTGAGTGACTGTTGTAGCCTTGAAATTACCCAGGAGTGAGTGATTGACTATTGTGGCTGGAAACTACCCTGGAGTGAGTGATTGACTGTTGTGGCTGGAAACTACCCTGGCGTGAGTCAGTGACTGTTGTTGCTATAAAATACCCTGGTGTGAGTGAGTGGCTGTTGTGGCTGGAAACTACCCTGGAGTGAGTGAGTGGCTCTTGTGGATGGAACTACCCTGGAGTGAGTGAGTGACTGTTGTAGCACCAAACTACCCTGGAGTGAGTGGGTGACTGTTGTGTCTGGAAACTACCCAGGAGTAAGTGAGTGAGTGTTGTGTCTGGAAACTAACCTGGAGTGAGTGCGTGTCTGTTGTGGTTGGAAGCTACCCAGGAGTGAGTGTGTGACTGTTGTGGCTGGAAACTACCTCAGAGTGAGTGAGTGAGTGATTGTTGTTGCTGGAAACAACCCTGGAGTGAGTGAGTGACTGTTGTGGCACGAAATTACCTTGGTGTGAGTGAGTGACTGTTGTTGCTGGAAACAACCCTGGAGTGAGTGTGTGACTGTTGTGCCTGGAAACTACCTAGGAGTAAGTAAGTGACTGTTGTCGTTCGAAACTAACCTGAAGTGAGTGATGGACTGTTGTGGTTGGGAACTACCCTGGAGTGCGTGAGTGACTGTTGTGGCACGAAACTACCCTGGTGTGATTGCGTGACTGTTGTGGTTGCAAGCTACCCAGGAGTGAGTGAGTGACTGTTGGGGCTGGAAACAACCCAGGAGTGAGTGTGTGACTGTTGTGTCTGGAAACTACCCAGGAGGGAGTGAGTGACTGTTGTGGCTGGAAACTACCCTGGAGTGAGTGAGTGAGTGACTGTTGTGGCTGGAAACTACCATGGAGTGAGTGAGTGAGTGTTGGGGCTGGAAACAACCCAGGAGTGAGTGTGTGACTGTTGTGTCTGGAAACTACCCAGGAGGGAGTGAGTGACTGTTGTGGCTGGAAACTACCCTGGAGTGAGTGAGTGAGTGACTGTTGTGGCTGGAAACTACCATGGAGTGAGTGAGTGACTGTTGTGGCTGGAAACTACCCTGGAGTGAGTGAGTGACTGTTGTGGCTGGAAACTACCCAGGAGTGAGTGAGTGAGTGACTGTTGTGGCTGGAAACTACCCAGGAGGGAGTGAGTGACTGTTGTGGCTGGAAACTACCCTGGAGTGAGTGAGTGAGTGACTGTTGTGGCTGGAAACTACCATGGAGTGAGTGAGTGAGTGTTGTGGCTGGAAACTACCCTGGAGTGAGTGACTGTTGTGGCTGGAAACTACCCAGGAGTGAGTGAGTGACTGTTGTGGCTGGAAACAACCCAGGAGTGAGTGACTGACTGTTGTGGCACGAAACTACCCAGTAGTAAATGAGTGACTGTTGTGGCTGGAAACTAAGCTGGAGTGAGTGAGTGATAGTTTTCGTTGCAAGCTATCCAGGAGTGAGTGAGTGACTGTTGGGGCTGGAAACAACCATGTTGTGAGTGAGTGACTTTTGTGGCTGGAAACTGCCCAGGAGTGAGTGACTGACTGTTGTGGCTGGAAATTACCGTTGAGTGAGTGAATAGCTCTTCTGGATAGAACTACATGTACCCTGGAGTGAGTGAGCGGCTGTTGTGGCTGGAACCTACCCAGGAGTAAGTGAGTGACTGTTGTGGCTGGAAACTAACCTCAAGTAAGTGAGTGATTGTTGTGGCTGGAAACAACCCTGGATTGAGTGAGGTACTGTTGTGGCTGAAACTACCCAGGACTGAGTGAGTGACTGTTGTGGCTGGAAAATACCCTGGAGTGAGTGACTGTTGTGGCTGGAAAGTACCCAGGAGTGAGTGACTGTTGTGGGTGGTAACTGCCCAGGAGTAAGTGAGTGACTGCTGTGGTTCGAAACTAACCTGAAATGAGTGATGGACTGTTGTGGCTGGAAACTACACAGGATTGAGTGAGTGACTGTTGTAGCTTGAAACTACCCTGGTGTGAGTGAGTGACTGTTGTGGTTGGAAGCTACCAAGGAGTGAGTGTGTGACTGATGTGCCTGGAAACTACCTAGGAGTAAGTAAGTGACTGTTCTCGTTCGAAACTAACCTGGAGTGAGTGATGGACTGTTGTGGTTGGAAACTACCCTGGAGTGAGTGAGTTACTGTTGTGGCACGAAACTACCCTGGTGTGAGTGAGTGACTGTTGTGGTTGCAAGCTACCAAGGAGTGAGTGAGTGACTGTTGGGGCTGGAAACTACCCAGGAGGGATTGAGTGACTGTTGTTGCAGGAAAGTAACCTGGAGTGAGTGAGTGACTTTTGTGGCTGGAAACTACCCAGGAGTGAGTGAGTGAGTGTTGTGGCTGGAAACTGCCCTGGAGTGAGTGATTGACTGTTGTGGCTGGAAACTACCCTGGTGTGAGTGAGTGACTGTTGTTGCTATAAAATACCCTGGTGTGAGTGAGTGACTGTTGTGTCTGGAAACTACCCTGGAGTGAGTGAGTGACTGTTGTAGCTGGAAACTACTGTGGAGTGAGTGAGTGGCTCTTGTGGATGGAACTACCCTGGAGTGAGTGAGTGACTGTTGTAGCACCAAACTACCCTGGAGTGAGTGGGTGACTGTTGTGACTGGAAACTACCCAGGAGTGAGTGATTGGTGTGGCTGGAAACTACCCAGGAGTAAGTGAGTGAGTGTTGTGTCTGGAAACTAACCTGGAGTGAATGCGTGTCTGTTGTGGGTTGGAAGCTACCCAGGAGTGAGTGTGTGACTGTTGTGGCTGGAAACTACCTTAGAGTGAGTGAGTGAGTGATTGTTGTGGCTGAAAACTACCATGGAGTGAGTGGGTGACTGTTGTCCCTCGAAACTACCCTGGAGTGAGTGACTGTTGTGGCTGGAAACTACCCAGGAGTGAGTGAGTGACTGTTGTGGCTGGAAACAACCAAGGAGTGAGTGACTGACTGTTGCGGCACGAAACTACCCAGGAGTGAGTTAGTGACTGTTGTGGCTGGAAACTACACAGGATTGAGTGAGTGACTGTTGTGGCTTGAAACTACCCAGTAGTAAATGAGTGACTGTTGTGGCTGGAAACCGCCCAGAAGTGAGTTGGCGACTGTTATGGCTGGAAACTACCCTGTAGTGAGTTAGTGACTGTTGTGGCTGAAAACTACCCAGGAGTGAGTCGGTGACTATTGTGGCACGAAATTCCCCAGGAGTGAGTGTATGACTGTTGTGGCTGGAAACTACCCATGAGTGAGTGAGTGACTGTTGAGGATGGAACTACCCAGGAGTGAGTGAGTGACTGTTGTGTCTGGAAACTACTCTGGTGTGAGTCAGTGACTGTTTTGGCTGGAAACTGCCCAGGAGTGAGTGGGTGACTGTTGTTGCTGGAAACTGCCCAGGAGTTAGTGGGTGAGTGTTGTGGCTAGAAACTACCCTGGAGTGAGTGGGTGACAGTTGTGGCACGAAACTAACCTGGTCTGAGTGAGTGACTGTTGTGGCTGGAAACTCCTCAGGAGTGAGTGGGTGACTGTTGTGACTGGAAACTACCCAGGAGTGAGTGAGTGACTGTTGTGGCTGGAAACTGCCAAGGAGTGAGTGTGTGACTGTTGTGGCTGCAAACTACCCAGGAGTGGGTGAGTGACTGTTGTGTCTGCAAACTACCCTGGAGTGAGTGAATGACTTTTGTGGCTGTAAACTGCCCAGGTGTGAGTGGGTGACTGTATTTTCTGGAAACAGCCCAGAAGTGAGTTGGTGACTGTTGTGGCTGAAAACTACCCAGGAGTGAGTCGGTGACTGTTGTGGCACGACATTCCCCAGGAGTGAGTGTATGACTGTTGTGGCTGGAAACTACCCATGAGTGAGTGAGTGACTGTTGTGGCTGGAAACTGCCAAGGAGTGAGTGTGTGACTGTTGTGGCTGCAAACTACCCAGGAGTGGGTGAGTGACTGTTGTGTCTGCAAACTACCCTGGAGTGAGTGAGTGACTGTTGTGGCTTGAAACTGCTCAGGAGTGAGTGGGTGACTGTTGTAGCTGGAAACTGCCCAGGAGTGAGTGGGTGACTGTTGTAGCTGGAAACTTCCCAGGAGTGAGTGAGTGACTGTTGTGGCACGAAACTACCCAGGAGTGATGGAGTGACTGTTGTGGTTGGAACCTGCCCAGGAGTGAGTGGGTGACCGTTGTGTCTGGAAACTACCCTAGAGTGAGTGGGTGACTGTTGTGGCTGAAAACTACCCAGGAGTGAGTCGGTGACTGTTGTGGCACGAAATTCCCCAGGAGTGAGTGTATGACTGTTGTGGCTGGAAACTACCCATGAGTGAGTGAGTGACTGTTGAGTATGGAACTACCCAGGAGTAAGTGAGTGACTGTTGTGTCTGGAAACTACTCTGGTGTGAGTCAGTGACTGTTTTGGCTGGAAACTGCCCAGGAGTGAGTGGGTGACTGTTGTAGCTGGAAACTGCCCAGGAGTGAGTGGGTTAGAGTTGTGGCTGGAAACTACCCTGGAGTGAGTGGTTGACAGTTGTGGCACGAAACTAACCTGGTCTGAGTCAGTGACTGTTGTGGCTGGAAACTCCTCAGGAGTGAGTGGGTGACTGTTGTAGCTTGAAACTACCCAGTAGTAAATGAGTGATTGTTGTGGCTGGAAACTAAGCTGGAGTGAGTGAGTGATTGTTTTGGTTGGAAACTACCCAGGAGTTGGTGAGTGACTGTTGTGGCTTGAAACTAACCTGGAGTGAGTGAGTGGCAGTTATGGTTGGAAACTTCCCTGGAGTGAGTGAGTGACTGTTGTGTCTGGAAACTAACCTGGAGTGAGTGAGTGACAGTTGTGTCTGGAAACTAAACTGGAGTGAGTGAGTGACAGTTGTGGCTTGAAGTTACCGTGGAGTGAGTGAGTAGCTCTTGTGGATAGAACTACATGTACCCTGGAGTGAGTGAGTGACTGTTGTAGCACCAAACTACTCTGGAGTGAGTGAGTGGCTGTTGTGGCTTGAAACTACCCAGGAGTGAGTGATTGTTGTGGCTGGAAACTACCCAGGAGTAAGTGAGTGACTGTTGTGACTGGAAACTAACCTCAAGTAAGTGAGTGACTGTTGTGTCTGGAAACTAACCTGGAGTGAGTGCGTGACTGTTGTGGTTGGAAGCTACCCAGGAGTGCGTGATGGACTGTTGTGGTTTGAAACTACCCTGGAGTGATTGAGTGACTGTTGTGGCTGGAAACTACCCTCGAGTGATTGAGTGACTGTTGTGGCTGGAAACAGCCTAAGAGTAAGTGAGTGACTGTTGTGGCGGGAAACTAACCTGGAGTGAGTGAGTGACAGTTGGAGTTGGAAACTACCCTGGAGTGAGTGAGTGACAGTTGGAGTTGGAAACTACCCTGGAGTGAGTGAGTGACTGTTGTGGCACGAAACTACCCTGGTGTGAGTGAGTGACTGTTGTGGTTGGAAGCTACCCAGGAGTGAGTGAGTGACTGTTGGGGCTGGAAACAACCCTGGAGTGAGTATGTGACTGTTGTGCCTGGAAACTACCTAGGAGTAAGTAAGTGACTGTTCTCGTTCGAAACTAACCTGGAGTGAGTGATGGACTGTTGTGGTTGGAAACTACCCTGGAGTGAGTGAGTTACTGTTGTGGCACGAAACTACCCTGGTGTGAGTGAGTGACTGTTGTGGTTGGAAGCTACCCAGGAGTGAGTGAGTGACTGTTGGGGCTGGAAACAACCCTGGAGTGAATGAGTGACTGTTGTGGGTGGAAACTACCCTGGAGTTAGTAAGTGACTGTTGTGGTTGGAAACTACCCTTGATTGAGTGAGTGGCTGTTTTAGCTGGAGACTACTCTGAAGTGAGTGAGTGGCTCTTGAGGATGGAACTGCCCAGGAGTGAGTGAGTGACTGTTGTGACTGGAAACTACTCTGGTGTGCGTCAGTGACTGTTTTGGCTGGAAACTGCCCAGGAGTGAGTGGGTGAGTGTTGTGGCTGGAAACTACCCTGGAGTGAGTGGATGACAGTTGTGGCACGAAACTAACCTGGTCTGAGTCAGTGACTGTTGTGGCTGGAAACTACCCAGGAGTGAGTGGGTGACTGTTGTGAGTGGAAACTACCCAGGAGTGAGTGAGTGACTGTTGTGGCTGGAAACTACCCTGGTATGAGTGAATGACTTTTGTGGCTGTAAACTGCCCAGGTGTGAGTGGGTGACTGTTTTTGCTTGAAACCGCCCAGAAGTGAGTTGGTGACTGTTATGGCTGGAAACTTCCCAGGAGTGAGTGAGTGACTGTTGTGGCACGAAACTACCCAGGAGTGATGGAGTGACTGTTGTGGTTGGAACCTGCCCAGGAGTGAGTGGGTGACCGTTGTGTCTGGAAACTACCCTAGAGTGAGTGAGTGACTGTTATGTCTGGAAACTATCCTGGTGTGAGTCAGTGACTGTTGTGGCTTGAAACTACGAGGAGTTGGTGGGTGACTGTTGTGGCTGGAAACTACCCATGAGTGATGGAGTGACTGTTGTGGTTGGAACCTGCCCAGGAGTGAGTTGGTGACCGTTGTGTCTGGAAACTACCCTAGAGTGAGTGAGTGACTGTTATGTCTGGAAACTATCCTGGTGTGAGTCAGTGACTGTTGTGGCTTGAAACTACGAGGAGTTGGTGGGTGACTGTTGTGGCTGGAAACTACCCATGAGTGAGTGAGTTACTGTTGTGGCTGGAAACGACCAAGGAGTGAGTGGGTGAGTGTTGTGGCTGGAAACTACCCTGGTGTGAGTCAGTGATTTTTGTGGCTTGAAACTACCCAGGAGTGAGTGGGTGACTGTTGTGGCTTGAAATTGCCCAGGAGTGAGTAGGTGACTTTTTTGGCTGGAAACTGCCCGGGAGTTAGTTGGTGACTGTTGTGACTGGAAAGTACCCTGTAGTGAGTGGGTGACTGTTGTGGCTGGAAAGTACCCAGGAGTGAGTCGGTGACTGTTGTGGCACGAAACTACCAAGGAGTGAGTAAGTGACTGTTGTGGCTTGAAACTACCCTGGGGTGAGTGAATGACTGTTGTGGCTGGAAACTACCCTGGAGTGAGTGAGTGACTGTTGTGCCTGGAAACTGCCAAGGAGTGAGTAAGTGACTGTTGTGGCTTGAAACTACCCTGGGGTGAGTGAATGACTGTTGTGGCTGGAAACTACCCAGGAGTAATTGAGTGACTGTTGTGTCTGGAAACTACTCTGGTGTGAGTCAGTGACTGTTTTGGCAGGAAACTGCCCACGAGTGAGTGGGTGACTGTTGTGGTTGGAAACTGCCCTGGAGTGAGTGACTGTTGTGGCTGGAAAGGACCCAGGAGTGGGTGAGTGACTGTTGTGTCTGGAAACTACCCTGGAGTGAGTGACTGTTGTGTCTGGAAGCTACCCTGGTGTGAGTGGGTGACTGTTGTTTCTGAAAACTACCCTGGAGTGAGTGGGTGACTGTTGTGGCTGGAAACTACCCTGGAGTGAGTGAGTGACTGTTGTGGCTGGAAAGTACCCAGGAGTGAGTGAGTGACTGTTGTGTCTGGAAACTACCCTGGAGTGAGTGGGTGACTGTTGTGGCTGGAAACTACCCAGGAGTGAGTGGGTGACTGTTGTGGCTGGAAACTACCCTGGAGTGATTGAGCACTGTTGTGGCTAGAAACTACCCTGGTGTGAGTGAGTGGCTGTTGTTGCTGGAAACTACCTTGGAGTGAGTGACTGTTGTGTCTGGAAGTTACCCTGGTGTGAGTCAGTGACTGTTGTGGCTGCAAAAAGCACAGGAGTGAGTGGGTGACTGTTGTGGCTTCGAAACTACCCAGGAGTGAGTGAGTGACTGTTGTGGCACGAAGCTACCCAGGAGTGAGTGAGTGACTGTTGTGGTTGGAAACTGCCCAGGAGTGAGTGGGTGACTGTTGTGTCTGGAAACTACTCTGGTGTGAGTCAGTGACTGTTTTGGCTGGAAACTGCCCACGAGTGATTGAGTAAGTGTTGTGGCTGGAAACTACCCAGGAGTGAGTGGGTGACTGTTGTGGCTGGGAACTACCCTGGAGTGAGTGACTTTTGTGGCTGGAAACTGCCAAGGAGTGAGTGTGTGACTGTTGTGGCTGCAAACTACCCAGGAGTGGGTGAGTGACTGTTGTGTCTGCAAACTACCCTGGAGTGAGTGAGTGACTGTTGTGTCTGGAAACTACCCTGGTGTGAGTCAGTGACTGTTGTGGCTGGAAACTGCCCAGGAGTGAGTCAGTGACTGTTTTGGCTTGAAACTACCCAGGAGTTGGTGGGTGACTGTTGTGGCTGGAAAGTACCCATGAGTGAGTGAGTGACTGTTGTGCCTGGAAACTGCCAGGGAGTGAGTGTGTGACTGTTGTGGCTGCAAACTACCTAGGAGTGGGTGAGTGACTGTTGTGTCTTCAAACTACCCTGGAGTGAGTGAGTGACTGTTGTGTCTGGAAACTACCCTGGTGTGAGTCAGTGACTGTTGTGGCTGGAAACTGCTCAGGAGTGAGTGGGTGACTGTTGTAGCTGGAAACTGCCAAGGAGTGAGTGGGTGACTGTTGTGACTGGAAACTTCCCAGGAGTGAGTGAGTGACTGTTGTGTCACGAAACTACCCAGGAGTGATGGAGTGACTGTTGTGGTTGGAACCTGCCCAGGAGTGAGTGGGTGACAGTTGTGTCTGGAAACTACCCTAGAGTGAGTGAGTGACTGTTATGTCTGGAAAGTATCCTGGTGTGAGTCAGTGACTGTTGTGGCTTGAAACTACCCAGGAGTTGGTGGGTGACTGTTGTGGCTGGAAAGTACCCATGAGTGAGTGAGTGACTGTTGTGGCTGGAAACTACCAAGGAGTGAGTGGGTGAGTGTTGTGGCTGGAAACTACCCTGGTGTGAGTCAGTGATTTTTGTGGCTTGAAACTACCCAGGAGTGAGTGAGTGACTGTTGTGTCTGGAAACTATCCAGGAGTGAGTGGGTGACTTTTTTGGCCGGAAACTGCGCGGGAGTTAGTTGGTGACTGTTGTGACTGGAAAGTACCCTGCAGTGAGTGGGTGACTGTTGTGGCTGGAAAGTACCCATGAGTAAGTCGTTGACTGTTGTGGCACGAAACTACCAAGGAGTGAGTAAGTGACTGTTGTGGCTTGAAACTACCCTGGGGTGAGTGAGTGACTGTTGTGCCTGGAAACTGCCAAGGAGTGAGTAAGTGACTGTTGTGGCTGGAAACTACCCAGGAGTGAGTGAGTGACTGTTGTGGTTGGAAACTACCCAGGAGTGATTGAGTGACTGTTGTGTCTGGAAACTACTCTGGTGTGAGTCAGTGACTGTTTTGGCAGGAAACTGCCCACGAGTGAGTGGGTGACTGTTGTGGCTGGAAACTGCCCAGGAGTGAATGGGTGAGTGTTGTGGCTTGAAACTAACCTGGAGTGAGTCGGTGACTGTTGTGGTTGGAAACTACCCAGGAGTGAGTGAGTGACTGTTGTGGCTGGAAAGTACCCAGGAGTGGGTGAGTGACTGTTGTGTCTGGAAACTACCCTGGAGTGAGTGACTGTTGTGTCTGGAAGCTACCCTGGTGTGAGTGGGTGACTGTTGTTTCTGAAAACTACCCTGGAGTGAGTGGGTGACTTTTGTGGCTGGAAACTACCCTGGAGTGAGTGAGTGACTGTTGTGGCTGGAAAGTACCCAGGAGTGAGTGAGTGACTGTTGTGTCTGGAAACTACCCAGGAGTGAGTGGGTGACTGTTGTGGCTGGAAACTACCCAGGAGTGAGTGGGTGACTGTTGTGGCTGGAAACTACCCTGGAGTGATTGAGCACTGTTGTGGCTAGAAACTACCCTGGTGTGAGTGAGTGGCTGTTGTTGCTGGAAACTACCCTGGAGTGAGTGACTGTTGTGTCTGGAAGCTACCCTGGAGTGAGTGGGTGACTTTTGTGGCTGGAAACTACCCTGGAGTGAGTGAGTGACTGTTGTGGCTGGAAACTACCCTGGAGTGAGTGGGTGACTGTTGTGGCTGGAAAGTACCCTGGAGTGATTGAGCACTGTTGTGGCTAGAAACTACCCTGGTGTGAGTGAGTGGCTGTTGTTGCTGGAAACTACCCTGGAGTGAGTGACTGTTGTGTCTGGAAGCTACCCTGGTGTGAGTCAGTGACTGTTGTGGCTGCAAAAAGCACAGGAGTGAGTGGGTGACTGTTGTGGCTTCGAAACTACCCAGGAGTGAGTGAGTGACTGTTGTGGCACGAAGCTACCCAGGAGTGAGTGAGTGACTGTTGTGGTTGGAAACTGCCCAGGAGTGAGTGGGTGACTGTTGTGTCTGGAAACTACTCTGGTGTGAGTCAGTGACTCTTTTGGCTGGAAACTGCCCACGAGTGAGTGAGTAAGTGTTGTGGCTGGAAAGTACCGAGGAATGAGTGAGTGACTGAAAACTACCCTGGAGTGAGTGGGTGACTTTTGTGGCTGGAAACTACCCTGGAGTGAGTGAGTGACTGTTGTGGCTGGAAAGTACCCTGGAGTGAGTGGGTGACTGTTGTGGCTGGAAACTACCCTGGAGTGAGTGAGTGACTGTTGTGTCTGGAAACTACCCAGGAGTGAGTGGGTGACTGTTGTGGCTGGAAACTACCCAGGAGTGAGTGGGGTGACTGTTGTGGCTGGAAACTACCCTGGAGTGATTGAGCACTGTTGTGGCTAGAAACTACCCTGGTGTGAGTGAGTGGCTGTTGTTGCTGGAAACTACCCTGGAGTGAGTGACTGTTGTGTCTGGAAGCTACCCTGGAGTGAGTGGGTGACTTTTGTGGCTGGAAACTACCCTGGAGTGAGTGGGTGACTTTTGTGGCTGGAAACTACCCAGGTGTGAGTGAGTGGCTGTTGTTGCTGGAAACTACCCTGGAGTGAGTGACTGTTGTGTCTGGAAGCTACCCTGGAGTGAGTGGGTGACTTTTGTGGCTGGAAACTACCCAGGAGTGAGTGAGTGACTGTTGTGGCTGGAAAGTACCCAGGAGTGAGTGAGTGACTGTTGTGTCTGGAAACTACCCTGGAGTGAGTGGGTGACTGTTGTGGCTGGAAACTACCCAGAAGTTGGTGGGTGACTGTTGTGGCTGGAAACTACCCTGGAGTGATTGAGCACTGTTGTGGCTAGAAACTACCCTTGTGTGAGTGAGTGGCTGTTGTTGCTGGAAACTACCCTGGAGTGAGTGACTGTTGTGTCTGGAAGCTACCCTGGTGTGAGTCAGTGACTGTTGTGGCTGCAAAAAGCACAGGAGTGAGTGGGTGACTGTTGTGGCTTCGAAACTACCCAGGAGTGAGTGGGTGACTGTTGTGTCTGGAAACTACTCTGGTGTGAGTCAGTGACTCTTTTGGCTGGAAACTGCCCACGAGTGAGTGAGTAAGTGTTGTGGCTGGAAACTACCCAGGAGTGAGTGAGTGACTGTTGTGGTTGGAAACTGCCCAGGAGTGAGTGGGTGACTGTTGTGTCTGGAAACTACTCTGGTGTGAGTCAGTGACTCTTTTGGCTGGAAACTGCCCACGAGTGAGTGAGTAAGTGTTGTGGCTGGAAACTACCCAGGAGTGAGTGGGTGACTGTTGTGGCTGGGAACTACCCAGGAGTGAGTGAGCACTGTTGTGGCTGGAAACTACCCTGGTGTGAGTGAGTGGCTGTTGTGGCTGGAAACTACCCTGGAGTGAGTGACTTTTGTGGCTGGAAACTGCCAAGGAGTGAGTGTGTGACTGTTGCGGCTGCAAACTACCCAGGAGTGGGTGAGTGACTGTTGTGTCTGCAAACTACCCTGGAGTGAGTGAGTGACTGTTGTGTCTGGAAACTACCCTGGTGTGAGTCAGTGACTGTTGTGGCTGGAAACTGCCCAGGAGTGAGTCAGTGACTGTTGTGGCTGGAAACTTCCCAGGAGTGAGTGAGTGACTGTTGTGGCACGAAACTACCCAGGAGTGATGGAGTGACTGTTGTGGTTGGAACCTGCCCAGGAGTGAGTGGGTGACCGTTGTGTCTGGAAACTATCCTCGTGTGAGTCAGTGACTGTTGTGGCTTGAAACTACCCAGAAGTTGGTGGGTGACTGTTGTGGCTGGAAACTACCCAGGAGGGAGTGAGTGACTGTTGTGCCTAGAAACTACCAAGGAGTGAGTGGGTGAGTGTTGTGGCTGGAAACTACCCTGGTGTGAGTCAGTGATTTTTGTGGCTTGAAACTACCCAGGAGTGAGTGGGTGACTGTTGTGGCTTGAAATTGCCCAGGAGTGAGTGGGTGACTTTTGTGGCTGGAAACTACCCAGGAGTGAGTGAGTGACTGTTGTGTCTGGGAACTATCCAGGAGTGAGTGGGTGACTTTTTTGGCTGGAAACTGCCCGGGAGTTAGTTGGTGACTGTTGTGACTGGAAAGTACCCTGTAGTGAGTGGGTGACTGTTGTGGCTGGAAAGTACCCAGGAGTGAGTCGGTGACAGTTGTGGCACGAAACTACCAAGGAGTGAGTAAGTTATTGTTTTGCTTGAAACTACCCTGGGGTGAGTGAATGACTGTTGTGGCTGGAAACTGCCCTGGTGTGAGTGGGTGACTGTTGTGGCTGGAAACTACCCTGGAGTGAGTGGGTGACTGTTGTGGCTGGAAACTGCTCAGGAGTGAGTGAGTGACTGTTGTGGCTGGAAACTACCCTGGAGTGAGTTGGTGACTGTTGTGGCTGGAAACTACCCAGGGGTGAGGGGGTGACTGTTGTGGCACGAAACTACCCAGGAGTGAGTGATTGACTGTTGTGGCTGGAAACTGCCCAGGAGTGGGTGGGTGACTGCTGTGGCTGGAAACTACCCAGGAGTGAGTGATTGACTGTTGTGGCACGAAACTACCCAGAAGTGAGTGTGTGACTGTTGTGTCTGAAAGCTACCCAGGAGTGAGTGGGTGACTGTTGTGGCACGAAACTACCCAGGAGTGTGTGAGCACTGTTGTTGCTGGAAACTACCCAGGAGTGTGTGAGCACTGTTGTTGCTGGAAACTACCCTGGTGTGAGCGAGTGGCTGTTGTGGCTGGAAACTACCCAGGAGCGAGAGACTGTTGTGGCTGGAAACTACCCAGGAGTGAGTGGGTGACTGTTTTGTCTGGAAACTGCCCAGGAGTGAGTGGGTGACTGTTAATGCTGGAAACGACCCAGGAGTGAGTGTGTGACTGTTGTGTCTGAAAACTACCGTCGTGTGAGTCGGTGAATGTTTTGTCTGGAAACTACCCTGGAGTGAGTGGGTGCCTTTTGTGGCTGGAAGCTACCCAGGAGTGAGTGAGTGACTGTTATGGCTGGAAACAACTAAGGTATTAATGAGTGAGAAAGGTTGTATAAATGACATGAGTTCGTTTCAGCGGTAGTTGAATTTAAATCATGGCTGTTTATATTGTGCTGTTGCTTATTTAACGTTTGTGATAATTCATTTTTGAAGAAACAGCCACTCCTTATTTTGTTTTGGTGTTTTGCATTGGTATAAATGAGCTCAGGTACTAACATAACGGAAATACAAAACTGAAGTTGACCCAACAATGGTCTCCAAATTACATGCATACGGACTGAAAGAAAGGCTCCTGGAATATCTTGGAAGCTAATCAATTTTTATTGAGCGGTTTTATATTCGCGACCAAGAGTCTCGGATCTCAATGTGGGGCATTCATATTCATGTTTGAAGACATTTTGAACCGTGAAGTCTCATAAAATCTCGCAGCTGTCTCCGAATTAATCTCGTGCTGTATTTGATGAAGTGGGGCTGACTGTTGCCATGCTTAACATTCAGGTACTGACTAAATTTACGGCATCCCCTATTCCCGCAGCTCTGATAAACACTAGCCTGAGCTGCTGGGTGCAGAGGCAGATATCACCCACATAATGCCCAGGCAGGATTTGGTGCATACATATGTGGGGTGCAATTGACACCTACATTCTACAACACACAATATTATTCATTACTCATTTAAAAAAATCACCCTATGTCTGCTTGTGGATCAAAATTTTGTTAATGCCTAAGCCGTATCTTGACAGTGAAGAGTGGTGAATTCGGCCTATGTTAACCGTGTGTCATTACGAGAGCACACCCATGCCCCAGCTACATATATTGAAGATTGAACTGATCGATAGGGTATAGTGCCCAACAGTGACAAGTAGGAGGCAACCTGGATGCATTCCCTTGGTTCCCGCAATTTCACATAAGCCGCCCTTGATTTCCATTTGCCAGTTTGATTGGCTAAGCTACTAAGTCTAACGTACCAATCAGAATGCGAGTTACAAACCAGCATAACATGTTGGGTTGGCGATATGAACAACATGTCGGCCAGTCCCATTGATTATGATCGAGCTTGCGAGAAATTCAGCATTGAAAAACTGACTTGCACAAAAAGAGCCCTAAACAATCTTTTTGATGGAAAGGATGTCTTCAGTCCATAAAAACTGGAGGTGGCTTTAGTTTGTGTTTATACGAGTTACCTCCCTCACCCTTTCTCTCATGTCGACGTACAATGTTAATGAAAATCAAGGGCGGGTAATTTGCCATCACAAGAAACACGGGAATGGATCCTGGGGTTAGTTTAGGTTTACAATACTGCGTCCCCTGGAGATAGAGAGGATGGCCATATCTCCGCGACTATTGTTAGGGACAAGGTTTTGTAAAATAACCATGTGAAATACTAAACGACAAGAAAAGAGTTATCTGCTGCAAGCTGGGCGCCCTCTGCTGAAACAAAAGCATTAGTTTCCCTCAGACACAAGCAATCTTCTCAACAAATACTTCAGCTGGATATCTTGTCCACATACGGTTACTTAAAAGGGCGGAATATGTTCGGGATAATATGAATGATATTATATTATTTAAAAATGGTTGTCTTAAAACCTGGGGTCGGGTTCATAAAAACTCTAAGAGTATTTAAGAGGTCTTACGTGTCATAAAATTCTAAGAAATACCAAAAGTTACTCTTAAATCTAAGAATTCACATTCATAAAAAACTAAAGTTATGAGCACTCGAGAGGACTTTTAGTGACTTAAGGATTTTCTCAACACCTCAAAATAGCCGCCATTCTGAGAAAGAGATATGCCAGCTGGGAACTTTCAGGGGGTACATGGTGGTATTTAAAGTCAATAAAGTGAATGCAAGACAATCTTCATTTCCACACAATCAATGAGAGTCCTTGGGTAGGTGACCGCGCTCGGCAGCGTCACTCCTGAGAGTTTCTAGGGCTTCTGTCCTGCCCACACTGAAGCACATGTTACATGTAACGTGGTGTGTCTGTCGGCAAGTGACAGTGTTCGCCATGTGCCTGTTCACCCAGCAGTGAAATGGGTACACGATGGGACAAGATGGACATGTGACTGTAAGCCTTCTACGCGTGACAAGGCAGCTCGGGTTGTATACTCCCCTTGGGAGCTGAGAATAAAACTGGAGTGCACACTGATCCAGTGACTGGGGTTATAATGTTAGCGCTCTGACCATGCATGTTATTATTATGTTCACATACTCACTGGTGCATATTTGAGAGGATCAATCCAAAAGTGGTGGGAAAAATTTTAAGCGTGGTAAAAAAGTAATTTCATACTTAAAGAATATTTTGGGACGGTGCTCCCTCCAAAAGGACAAGTGCTATTTACTTGTTTAGTGATCAAAATATATAACATGTATCAACAAGGAAAAACTATGTAATTAGATAGGAAAATATGTTGTTTGAGAAAGTATGTTCAAAGGCATATGTAATAACACGTAAAAACGACTGATTCTTTATCGAAAGAAGAAACATTTATTTTTTCCCTCCCATTATCAATTCAAACCTAGCACATCATAAGTTAATATTTATGTTCTTATAAGCACTCAATTTCTGATCATGTTCTTGTTTTTGAGTCACATGACACATCACATGATATGTAATGTAAAAGTAAAAGATGAAGGATAAATATGTCCATAATTAGTACATGCGGAAATTCCCGCTCAGCGTTATTCTCGGAGTTTGACTCCTTACTTAGCTAGACGCTACTCGCAGAGCCATTATGACTACACTCCTAAGTGACACAAAGAATTTTCTTAGCGAGCTAAGAGAATTCTTAAGACAATTCTGAGATTATGATTAGGTCTCTAGACTCTGCAGAGCGGTGGGTAGGCCAACAGCCTCCTATACAACATATGGTTCACCAATCTTCCGAAGTAAAACCTCACTATGGTGTTTCTCATCTCGGACTTATTGCTGACCTTAATCTGTACAAATATCTTTGTCTGTCGTCCGATAACTTTAACACCCGGGCCTTTAACAACAGTGATAATCAGAAACGTCCAATAGAGGTTTACTTATCCTTCAACAAGCTAATCAAGTAACGCCAGCCAACACCACCTCCTTGTAACCCTACAGGTCATAAGCATACGTTTCTGTCATGAAGAAAGATATCTTGAGCTTCTAAACTTTGGCAATATGTGAGTTAATGTGTATTGCTGATCAGAAGCCGCACTGTTTGAGTATTCTCCCAGTCCTGGCGTGGAGGCAATTTGCCTGCAAACCTTACATTACGGGTTTAACTCGCTTGTCGTGTTTCACTTAAAAGTTCATTAGAAACAATCGATAGCATTTGGAAATAATAGCATGTGTTTGTATTATAGCATGTTATCATCAGTAATACTAAGTGTACAGCTGGTTATTAATGAGGTAGTCATGTTCCTAACACACAGTGCACCCGTCACGGAGACCAGCAACGCGGCAGCTATGTCAGCAAGGTTAAGTTGAGAACCTGGCTATGTCCTTCGCACCGAACATTTCGCAATCAGCAAGACGAATGTATCGATGTCTCGGGGAAAACAAGCCTGAAAAGTATCACTTCTAACCTCAGTTGAGCAAATGGCAAAATCGTCCCTTGTCTAATCGATAGCACGATTTTTGTAGCTTTTATTCGAAATTGTCCGACAAGGCTAGGACTCTGTTCCACTGACATATATACAGGATTAGTGAACAGTGGGGCGACAGGTCATGTGATAGCAGGTTCCCTCCAATGGCGATAAACGAACCTTTTGATTGGTCAGTTTTTGGCAATCTTCGTGCTTTGCCATAGTAACCTTGGTAACCACGATACGCAGCTGTACCAACGAGCTTTTTCAATGGTAACCATGACAATCACTTGTCCAATCGATTGTTGGATGAGAGTGTGAGGGGGAGGCGGAGGGACATATATCGGGCCGGCAGGGGTAGTTTTTCTACAGCCCATACTTCACGTATTTCCGCACCCCTGGATAAACCGAAGTTTAATTAAAAGTGTTGGGCATCCCAGGCACGATTCGTTCATGCAACCCAACATGAATGTAATCACATTCCCGATAAGATGTGTTCTTGCATCCCTTCTTCATAATGTTATGGCTTCCAAGACATGACGTGTTATAGCATCCCTCACTGGAAATATGTTGGAGATCCAGCCTAGATGTGCTCTTGCATTCCTCCTTCCGAGTGATCTGGCACCACAGACTAGATGTGTATTTTCACCCTAGACTTAAATGTGTTTAAGTATCCAGATTATCAGTTGCCTGACACTCTTGATAAACGTGTTTGGGCATACCAAGCTGTGTTTTGTAGTGATCCTTGCTACAGTATGTATTTAGCCCCAATCACGTGTGTTCTTGCACCTGTAACCGGAAGTGACATGAGTCCCGAACCCGGGACAGAACCAAACCTATTATAATCAGATCTTTCCTCCGCTACGATGAGTCTGTTCGTGTAGATCTGACGACACAGCCTTCGTAAGAGGTCGCGTCATATGAAATGTGACTGAACTTTGACCACCAAGTCTAAATGAAGGATGGTTGAGGTTTAGAGCCAATCAGATGTCAGCTTTCTTAAACGTTTCGGGTGTATTTCTTTACCACCTCGGTTTGGGACACAGAACACATATGTACACTTGGCAGTACACCATTTGCGGCGTAGATACCATGAAACTCAGAAAGCACAGGATGCAAATATTTACAACAGTATACTCAAAACTCCCCAGTTATATTGCCTTCCGCCATACAGAAAACAGACATGTATTTCTGAATTATTCGTTCACTCGTATCGATAATTTAGAGGCCGGAACGCTGACTGGCTCATTAAAACGTGTACCTTATGCGAGCACCTATCTGTGGTCCTCTCGCAGAGAGAGTTATGGAATCGAAATAAAGGTTCTGATTTCGATGATATTGCGGACAGAACGTTCGGGCGATGAGGATTCCAGTTTAAGTTTCCTGCTTCGACCGCTGCTGGCTTTTTGTATTGATATTACCGAGAATCATCTAGACTAGCCATCAACGGAAGCTGATGCACGGAGTATGTGGCAGACAAAAGCTAACACTGCTAGAAGGTCTTGTAAGTGTAGACTATGTTCGTGTGACAAACAAGGGTATGCATGGAGAGAATATTTATTCATGTACAGGTTAAACGTGTAGTAATTTAGTCTTAACTTATTTCAGACATGGATGTTCACACAAGACAAGGGTATCTGTGAGGGCCCCTTAATATGCACACAGACACATGGGGTTCACCGAGCAGACATGGTGTATATTTACGTTACATAACTTTTTAAAAGTCAGCAAACCTCTTTTTGTTTTTAATGGCTAACCCATAAATGAGACTATCGCGAAAAGTGTCTATTTTGGGCAAAACATATGTTGTAGAGGATGCTGTTCAGCAAATATTTAGAAGAAATTATGCCCGATTCTCCAGACAGATGTACCCCAGTCGAAAGGTCATCTGCCCCACCGCAGTGTAGCCATGTAATCCTGCATGTGCGGCAGTGGAGCATGAGCAGGTGATGCGCTTTCTCCTCTGGCCTGACTCTTGTCCATCACATCTACGCACAAACGGTTTAAATGCATTGGAAGTAGAGACAGTGGTAAAACATATGTTTCATTTTCCATTTTATTATTCTGATCAGTTATTTCTAATTTGTGTGTTGTCTTGGAGCCACCATAGAGGTGCCTGGCGGATGGTACATTCTGCGGTCGTTGACCTGGCGGAAGGCACTTCCTCTGGCTGATATCGACTGATAATCCCGTCCGCTGAAGCCGCTGTTTCCCGCTAGCACCCTACATATACCTGCCCCCACTACCAGCACAGAAGCCCCGAAGGTCGGCGGGATGTGCTCACATCATATGTAGACTGAAAGCCCAAACTCACTATTGCTCAGCCACTTATGTTCACGCGAGGAACTTCAAGAAACTTGCGTTTTTATGTCTGACAAAATGGGAATCGATTAGCTGAATTGAGATCTAAGCACTATAACCTGGCTTTGGTGTGGAATTCTGCTGCGTTTGCAAAAATGTAAATTGCCAATACTTGACCCCCTTTACAGCCGACCGAAGGGCTGTAGAAACTGAATGGGCTAGTGACAATTGTTATTAGAGTTAATCTTGGCTTGGATAAACAGATCGATAACAGAACCGTAGAAACTGTCACAGTTTGGCTATGATCGTGGAAGAAACGCATCATGTGACCAGCATTAAATGAAAAGAATTATGTTAATGTAGGCATATGTTGTGCTGCGTACAAGAACTTAAATCTAATAAATAAATAAATGTGTGTAATTTCCTTGTAAATACGGTTTAATCAGATTTTAATGGAAAGTGTATGTTCGTTAAGTTTAAAACCTGATTATGCCAACAAGGCGAGGTTAGATTAGAGAAGTGGGGGCAACTGAAAAGACTTTGACAAGAGCACTCGGCTCAATTAATTTGTTAGCGACAAGATTTAGCTATACTTGAACATAAAACGAAGAGTCAATTTACAAGATAAAAATTACTATGGTTTATTATAACTTGAGGCAACTGAAATCCTGTTTCCAAAACTGCTTTCTGAGCAGACCCTACACTGCGACAGAGCACAGACGACACTTGCTGGAGGGGATGAGCTCCATATTGTTGGTGTGACCAATTGCCTGCTGCGGGCGGTGGAGAGAGAGACAGAAAGAGAGCGGCTGAGTCACTCTTCACGTCTTCTCTAAGGCCCCACAAAGAACTTGGAATCGTCAACCACGTGACCCTTACTCATCTAATTTTGTCAGTTTGGTCTGAGGCACACCGTGTGTATACTGTCGTCCAGCTCTCACTGACAGACACTCACAGCAGACGACACCTCACACGCCATTTTGTTTCTGGTAGGTGAATGTTTGAACTTAATTCTGTGAATGGGAGGCACACGTGTCCTGTTTCTTGACACAACGTCTGCATGATGATAACCCAAGTTTCTGTTATTCACCGCACAATATGGCAGGTGGTAGAAGACAAATACAACCTTTTTAGTAATTTCAAAACGAGGCCTTCCGTCACATTGGCATTGGTTGCTGGCTCCTTCACAGTATTTAAGAAACACCACACTGTAGTATCTTGTCTGGTACTACCGACAGTGCCAATACGAACACCAACATCACCATCAACTTAAAAATACAACTTCAAGACAATTGCTATATCTGTATTGTAAATTCGTGAATACACAATGTTCGTGACGTAAGTCTGGTGTTACCCGCTGGTGCGGCGGGGGTCAACGCATAGGCTCAAGTAAATAGCAGATGATTCAGTGAGACATCGTCGTGATGACGTCCCAGACGCTACTGTCTGTAACATTGTCAGTCTGGGGTAGGAGCCCATCATAGAAACAAACGATGACGTATTGGCATGTGTGTAGTGACAACAAAGAAGCAGATAAACGCGGATCAACATTATGTGCAGTTTACCACACCAGATGAAACGCACCGTTTACTTTTGGCTTAAGAAGGTATTTAGTTTATATGACTAGTATAAACTTGGTCAACATAAATCAACAATAATCAATTTTATCTGACTGGTAAACATATAGATTCGCCAGGTAATAAGTCACCTTTAGAGCTTGTTGTGTGTGCATATACCTCCTGTATACACAGAAATCATGTATACATACATCTGCTGTATACACACACCTCCTCCTGTATACACACACCTTCTGTACACACACCTGTATACACACATCTCATGTGTACATACATCTCATATATACATACACCTCCTGTATATACACACCTTCTGTACACACACCTGTATACACACATCTCATGTGTACATACATCTCATATATACATACACCTCCTGTATATACACACCTCCTACATACACACACCTCTTGTATACACAAAGCTCCTGTAAACACATACCTCCTGCATACACACAAACCTTCTGTATACATACATCTCCTGTATACATACATCTCCTGTATACACACATGTATACACACACATTTCCTGTATAAAAACACTACTTGTATAGACACACACCTGTATACACACACCTGTATACATATACCAACTGTATACACACAACTCCTGCATACACACACCTCTTGTATACACACATCTCTATATTGACATTTCCTGTTTACATACACCTCCTGTATACACGCACCTCCTGTATACACATACCTTTATACACACATGTATACACACACCTCCTGTATACACATACCTGCATACACACACCTGTACACACACCTCATATGCACACGCATTTCCTGTATACATATTCGTCCTGTATATACACACCTCCTGTATACACACACCTGTATATACACACCTCCTGTATACACACACATGTATACACACACATTTCCTGTATACACACACCTCTTGTATCCACACACACCTGTATATACACACCTCCTGTATACACACACCTCATGTGTACAAACATCTCCTGTATACACACACCTCCTGTATACACATACCTATAAACACGCCTCTCCTGTATACACACACCTCCTGTATACACACACCTCCTATGTACATACACCTGTACACACATACCTCCTGTATACACACACCTCCTGTGAAAACACATGTATACACGCATCTCCTGTATACACATACCTCCTGTATACACAAACCTGTATACACACACCTCCTGTATACACGCACCTCCTGTATACACAGACACATCTGTATACATACACCTCCTGTGTATCCAACCTCCTGTAGACATACACCTCTGTGTACACACACATCTTGTATACACACACCACCTGTATACAAGCACCTCATGTTTACACATATCTCCTGCATACAAACACTTCTCATGTAGACACACATATGTATACACACATATCCTGTATACACATACCACTTGTATACACTCATACACCTGTATACACACATACACCTGTATACATACACCTGTGTGTACTCACCCGTCCTGTGTACATACACCTGTGTGTACACACGACTGTACATACACACCACCTGTATACACACACATGCATACACACACACCTGTATACACACACCTGAATACATACAGCTATGTGTACACACCACTCTTTCTACACACACCTCTGTGTACACACACCTCTTGTTTACACACACCACCTGTAAACTTATATCTCCTGTATACTCACACCTCCTGTATACACACATGTATACACACACCTCATATATACACCTACCTCCTGTTTACACATACCTCCTGTATACACATACCTGTAAACACACACCTCCTATGTACACACATGTATACACACACCTCCTGTATGCACACGCCTCCTGTATACACACACCTCCTGTATACACACCTCCTATATACACACACCTCCTGTATACACACACCTCCTGTGTACACACATGTATACACACACCTCCTGTATGCACACGCCTCCTGTATACACACACCTCCTGTATACACACCTCCTATATACACACACCTCCTGTATACACACGCCTCCTGTATACACACACCTCCTGTATACACACCTCCTATATACACACACCTCCTATATACACACACCTCCTGTATACACATACCTACAAACACGCCTCTCCTGTATACACATATCGCCTGTATACATACCCCTCATGCATACATAAACGCCGCTTGTATACACACACCTTCTGTATAGACATACCTATAAACACGCCTCTCCTGTATACACGCACCTCCTGTATACACACACCTCATGTGTACACACACCTGTACACACATCTCCTGTATACACATACATCTTGTATACACATACCTGTATTCATACACCTCCTGTGTACACACGCCTGCTGTATATACACACCTCCTGTATACACACGCCTCACCTGTATACACACATCGCCTGTATACATACACCTCCTGCATACATAAACACCACCTGTATACACATACCTCCTGTATACACATACCTATAAACACGCCTCTTCTGTATACACACACCTGTATACACACACCTCCCGTGTACACACACCTGTACACAGATACCGCCTGTATACACGAACCTCCTGTATAAACACACGCATCTCCTGTATGCACATACCTCCTGTATACACAAACCTGTATTCATACAACTCACGTGTGCACACTCCACCTGTATACATACACCTCCTGTATACACACACCTCCTGTATACGCACACCTCCTGTATACACATGCCTATAAACGCGCCACTCCTGTATACTTGCACATCCTGTATACACACGCCTCCTGTATACACACACCTCCTGTATACACATACCTATTAACACGCCTCTCCTGTATACACGCACCTCCTGTATACACACACCTCATGTATACACACGCCTCCTGTATACACACGCCTCCTGTATACACACACCTCCTGTATACACATACCTATTAACACGCCTCTCCTGTATACACGCACCTCCTGTATACACACACCTCCTGTGTGCACACACCTGTACACACATACCTCCTGTATACACACACCTCCTGCATACACACATGTTTACACACATCTGTATACAAACACCTGTATACACACACCTGTACACACATACCTCCTGTATGCATACAGCTCCTGTGTACACACGTATTTTCGGTACAGACACAGCCATCTGTATACATCTGTACTCCCTGAAAACACACACACATATTTCCTGTATACACATCTCCAGATACATGCACATGTTCCATCTCAAGATACATACAAATGTACCATATATATTGCATCTTCAGATACATACACTTGTACCATATATATTCCATCTCCAGATACATACACATGTACCATATATATTGCATCTTCAGATACATACACTTGTACCATATATATTCCATCTCCAGATACATACACATGTACCATATATATTCCATCTCCAGATACATACACTTGTACCATATATATTCCATCTCCAGATACATACACATGTACCATATATATTCCATCTCCAGATACATACACTTGTACCATATATATTCCATCTCCAGATACATACACATGTACCATATATATTCCATCTCCAGATACATACACATGTTCCATATATATTCCATCTCCAGATACATACACTTGTACCATATATATTCCATCTCCAGATACATACACATGTTCCATATATATTCCATCTCCAGATACATACACTTGTACCATATATATTCCATCTCCAGATACATACACATGTACCATCTCCAGATACATACACATGTTCCATATATATTCCATCTCCAGATACATACACTTGTACCATATATATTCCATCTCCAGATACATACACTTGTACCATATATATTCCATCTCCAGATACATACACATGTTCCATATATATTCCATCTCCAGATACATACACTTGTACCATATATATTCCATCTCCAGATACATACACATGTACCATCTCCAGATACATACACATGTTCCATATATATTCCATCTCCAGATACATACACATGTTCCATATATATTCCATCTCCAGATACATACACATGTTCCATATATATTCCATCTCCAGATACATACACATGTTCCATATATATTCCATCTCCAGATACATACACATGTTCCATATATATTCCATCTCCAGATACATACACATGTTCCATATATATTCCATCTCCAGATACATACACATGTACCATCTCCAGATACATACACATGTTCCATATATATTCCATCTCCAGATACATACACATGTTCCATATATATTCCATCTCCAGATACATACACATGTTCCATATATATTCCATCTCCAGATACATACACATGTTCCATATATATTCCATCTCCAGATACATACACATGTTCCATATATATTCCATCTCCAGATACATACACATGTACCATACATTTTCCATCTCCAGATACATACACTTGTACCATATATATTCCATCTCCAGATACATACACATGTACCATCTCCAGATACATACACATGTTCCATATATATTCCATCTCCAGATACATACACATGTTCCATATATATTCCATCTCCAGATACATACACATGTTCCATATATATTCCATCTCCAGATACATACACATGTTCCATATATATTCCATCTCCAGATACATACACTTGTACCATATATATTCCATCTCCAGATACATACACATGTACCATACATTTTCCATCTCCAGATACATACACTTGTACCATATATATTCCATCTCCAGATACATACACATGTACCATCTCCAGATACATACACATGTTCCATATATATTCCATCTCCAGATACATACACATGTTCCATATATATTCCATCTCCAGATACATACACATGTTCCATATATATTCCATCTCCAGATACATACACTTGTACCATATATATTCCATCTCCAGATACATACACATGTACCATCTCCAGATACATACACATGTTCCATATATATTCCATCTCCAGATACATACACATGTACCATACATTTTCCATCTCCAGATACATACACATGTTCCATACATTTTCCATCTCCAGATACATACACTTGTACCATATATATTCCATCTCCAGATACATACACATGTACCATCTCCAGATATCCACACATCTACCATATACATACCATCTCAAAATACATACACATGTACCACCTCCAGATACATACACATGTACCATATCCAGATACATACACATGTACCATGTTCAGATACATACACATGTACCATGTCCAGATACATGTACATGTTGGGGACACCGTGTCCCAGTCGTCTAAGGCGCCGCGATTCGCTATACAGAGTTGCGTCCCTTGGGCACGCCAGAAACCTATGATTGTGGGTTCGAATCCCGGTTCGCCCTGATGATGTTTCTAGGTTTGTCAGCACCATACCGAAATGGTAAACGTATGTGACCTGCATCACTTCGGGCGTTCCTCCCACATTAAGCTGACACGCCGTGATATAACTGGAATAATGTTAAAAACGGCGTTTAACCCCCCTCACACTTCCACTCACATGCACCTGTTCTTTTTCAAGAAACATACACATGTACCATATATATTCCATCTCCACATACATACACATGTTCTTTATCCAGAAACATACATATGTTCAATATCCAGAAATAGCAGACTACTTCACACACGGCACACTGATGACACAACCAAGCCCCGACCAGCCTACACGTGAGAGGGCGGACCAGAGGGACAGAGGCGACAATTCAGGAGCAGCACACAATGTAGTGGCAACACCTGTTTGTAGCCATCAGGCCAAGGTACAGAACTTCTAACACAGGAGACGAATAACAGTTTTGTTCCGGTGACTGGGAACTATACTATATTTTCATGGAATATCTGTAGTCTGTAAAGGTTTGATGGCTTTGACTTTACTGAACATTTACAATGTCACGATAGTATATGCCTAGTGGAAACAAACATATGTTCTTATCGTCAACTTTCCCTTTATGTCGAGCAACATTCTTACTGCTCCAGCACTTAGTGTCTACATTTCACAACTTGTTAGGTACAATCCAGCATGTTCTTTCTAGCAAGATTTCAACAAGCGGTGTGTGACTCTTGCTCACATGTGTTCGATCTAGCCCTTGGTAAAGCTTTCAAAAACATTTATGGTAGAAATGTAGAGGGTATTTCCAACTTAGACTCATCAGGGACTGAAAGGATGTCCGATGCAATTCCCTGTGTTGAATTGTACCGTTGTACCATGATTTTTCAGGTGAACGATTGACTTGCTATTGCATGTGTCTGTGTACCATGGTGCAAACACCTGGTGTCGTCACTATTTGATATATACTGATTCATAAACACATGCTCATTATATAGTCAGAAGCGTACAACCGACTCTGCTTTTTTGTTGTTTTGAAAGAGTTTTGATGCTTTTATGAGCAGATATGATAGGGCACAACTGGTTAACTGGTTATGATGTATATTATTCAAAAGCAGTTAAACTGGCCTCACCGGAGAGGAGGTGAGAGGGTGAATGTGTTTGTGTTAGACAAGAGATTGTTGTCTACTGTACACATACTTAATCTCATATGTATTTTTTTATCTGTTTGATGTTTCCTTAATAATGTTTTCGCGAAGGCAGCTATTTTCTATTGATTGGTATGTATATTCCCCCAACGGGGTCTACATTCTACATCAAATGGGCCAAGTCCGGATGTCATATTGATGCGCTTAATACGTTGACTCAGAACACTTGTATGACATGTATTGTTGTGTGGTAGCATTGACGCTCGCACAGGCGAAGACAATAACCCAGTTAATGAAGGCACTGATGACTTTTGCTTTCACAATGACGTGTATGTATATGTTGATAATGTGCCAGTAGGAGGGTGATCATCCAACGACAATATGGTCATTATCGTCCAACGTCTTCTCCTACAACTGCGTTGTGTCAACAGACTGTTCCTTCTAAACAGATGGATATAGAGGAGGTGTATGTAGACTTTTGTAGAATAAAATGGATCCTCTTTTGCCGACTTCTCTATGTCATCGTCCGCTTTCTACCAATGTAGTATCTCTTTTAACGTTGGTGATCCTGTAGATTCAGATCATCTCACCTTAGAAATGACATGGTTATTATATCGTAAATAACGATAAGAATGACATTCAAATAACCAATACTATGTAAGTTTGGGATGACTCCATGATAGAGTTATTTTCAACCTCAGTTAAATATGGGTGGGATAGTCGTGAAAACAGATTGATGGAAACTCTGGAAAATTATCTACAAAATGACATTGTGGAGTTTGTGAAACTTTTGATAGATTCAGCGAAATGTTTTCAGAAAGGACGTAAACCACGGCATTATCATACGTGATAAACAACACCTCGATCAGGAGTATAGATTATCACGACGTGCACTTCGGAGGGCTTTACGGAAATACAGATGCCAACAGACGGATTATAATAGAAAATAGTATTGTACTTTAAGAAATATTTATAACATAGCGTGTAGGAAATTCAAATATTACATCCAAAGCTCGAGACTGACAGAACTCCCTTGCATGTTGGGCAACACACCACGTCATATAGTTTGAATATTGCTGAGTGCGGCGGTAAACAACAAACAAACAACAAAACTCTTTATTACTCTATGCCATTTCTTGTTGAATGTTTTAACCAAATATTTTATAAGGCACCACATGGGCGAAATCAATTACCATCCCCATATTTGACCATGGAAATGTGAACAACCCTAACAACTATCGGCGTATTTCTCTAACCAGCATTTTAGCCCAAAATTTTGTGTTTTGAGTCCTATGCTCTTTTCATTCTTCATCAATGAACTATACAATGAAATTTCACATTTTGAGAGATATGAACCCCAATTATTACCTGACAGAATAGAACTTTTGATGTTGCCGATGATGCAATTCTGATATCAATCACCATCTCATGATGAGGGAACCAACTGGATATTATATTAGTCTACTCGGATAAACTGAAACTTGAAGTAAACTTAGATTAGACTATTGTGTCATTTCTAGAAAGGAGGACCTATTGCATTGAGAGAAAAATGTACATTTAAAGGTGAATACATGAATAGTGTCAGGGAATATTAGCATCTTGGGAATCATTCACAGGTACATTAAACTTAAGTAAATCGGTGTTAAATTTATCAACAATAGCAAAATATCTTTCTCTCAATTGCATTCTGTTTTGTAAAAACTTGGCGTTGTTTGTACCTCACATTTTGTTTGAACTGTTTGATTGTCAAATACAACCGATCTTACTGAGTGCCGCAGAAATATTGGGTTGTCCAAAGTTTTCTATAAAAAATGTCTACCTGTTCGCACGTAAAAGATTTCTTAATGTGGGCATGTCAACTTCCAGTCATATGGTTTATGGTGCATGTGGGACTATCCCGCTATATAGAACATCTCATACTCGATGCCTACGCTGTTTTCGGAAGTTATTGTATATACATGAACAACAGCGTTTGCAAACGAAAACTTGGCAAGAACACAATGTCATCAGCTTACCGTATACTCTTAACTCTTTTTAGTTATGTGTTTTGATGAAAATTGTCTATCTCTTGGTAACATTAATATGTTTTCCCGTTAAAGCGTTCGCTCGTCACGCCGAAGACCCGGGTTCGATTCCCGACATGGGTACAATGTGTGAAGCCCATTTGTGGTGTCCCCCGCCGTGATATTGCTGGAATATTGCTAAAAGCGGCGTAAAACCATACTCACTCACTCACTGATATATTTTCCCAACAATTTCGTACTCGTGCTATAGATATGTTCCGACAGGATTGACATTCTCCACTTTCAGAAAGTTCAAGATACAACACACATCCTAACATTGAGTCTTTCCTTGAACCAGAGTCGTATCTTATAAATGAAATCTTCGAACACCTTCGAATACCTTTAAACGTTTCAGACTTAGTCAATGTGATCTAAAGTGAATAAAGGAAGATATTTAAATATTGCAAAGTCCCAAAGAATTTAATAATAAAAAACCTCAGCAATACCTTTATACGTATTAGACGTATTAGACGTGTCTATATATGTGATCTAAAGTGAATAAAGGAAGATATTTAAATAATCCAAAGTCCAAAAGAAATTGCCCCGTCTGTAGCAGTGGTGTTGAAGACAAACTTCATTTTACGTTTATTTGCCATGTATATACAAATAAGAATGGAATATTTACCCACCTGGTCATATTCATTTATATCTATTTATAACTGTGTATGTCTCTGTCAAACATAAAACTTACAACCGCGAGTATCCCTTTTCCATTGACTTTTGTAGTAAGTCAGTTTTCTACAGCATTTGTCATGTAAATATATGTATATGTAACTCATTTGTGTATGGGCCAAAGGCCTTTCATACATTAAACTATTGAATGGTTTAGTCTTTGTTCGGGTATAACACACATGATTTAGCGGGACAGTTGTAACCGAATGATTTCGTCTTAGTTGGAGTGTAAATAGCTTAATTCAGTTTTAATCCTGGATGATGATAACAGGCATAATGTAGTGGGACAGTTGTTACTGAATGTATTCGTGGCGACTGAGCAATAATGTAGCGGGACAATTGTTACCGAATGAGTTCGTCTTGGTTGGAGTAACATAAGCATACTATATGGGAACAGTTGTTACTGAATGTATTCTTGGTGATTGAGCAATAATGTAGTCGGACAATTGTTACCGAATGAGTTCGTCTTGGTTGGAGTAACACAAGCATACTATATGGGAACAGTTGTTACTGAATGTATTCTTGGTGATTGAGCAATAATGTAGTCGGACAATTGTTACCGAATGAGTTCGTCTTGGTTGGAGTAACATAAGCATACTATATGGGAACAGTTGTTACTGAATGTATTCTTGGTGATTGAGCAATAATGTAGTCGGACAATTGTTACCGAATGAGTTCGTCTTGGTTGGAGTAACATAAGCATACTATATGGGAACAGTTGTTACTGAATGTATTCTTGGTGATTGAGCAATAATGTAGTCGGACAATTGTTACCGAATGAGTTCGTCTTGGTTGGAGTAACACAAGCATACTATATGGGAACAGTTGTTACTGAATGTATTCTTGGTGATTGAGCAATAATGTAGTGGGACAATTGTTACCGAATGAGTTCGTCTTGGTTGGAGTAACACAAGCATACTATATGGGAACAGTTGTTACTGAATGTATTCGTGATGACTGAGCAATAATGTAGCGGGACAATTGTTACCGAATGAGTTCGTCTTGGTTGGAGTAAAACAAGCAAAATATATGGGAACAGTTGTTACAGAATGTGTTAGGCACCTTCCAAAAATTTATTTTTTGTGGGAGGTAATTTTTATTTTCAAGTATTTTCGAGGACAACCCCCCCCCCCCCCCCCACACACACACACACACGCACACATACACCCCAGCTCACCCCCTCCGTTTCTATCACCCCTTATTTCCCATGGATATCTTCAAACCTTTAAATTGTAGTCTAGCATGAAAGATAACAGAGATTAAGCATCTCAAACGTATTTACTAACCGTCTTTAACCTGATTGTAGGTGCGCGAGGACTGGTCGATCCTTGGCATAGCCTGACACGCGCTGCGCGGAGCCTGGGTGTTGTATTTGATGATTTCCCACAGAGAGGACATTTAAACAAAACTCCGTGCACTGTCGGCTCCCATCCGTCAATTATGTGGGTTCATGTGCCCCACTAACGAAATAAGCACCACTCATGGGATTTAGTATATGCGTGTTGTCACGGTAACTACCGTATCATAGTTTCAAACAACCAATGGTCATCAGACAAAAGTGCGGAAAGAAAGTAATTCGTAAATGATCAAATTAAAGTTGACATGGCATACGCAGGAACCAGATGACAATAAGCCATCAGAAAATGTCAACTGTTACTAACATATAGTCTGTGCAGCATCTCCAGTGTCTCTTGTGTGAGCGCTGCAATTTGATCGCCGAACCTACTTGCTTTCGTTGAATAATTCTGAAAAAATGCCGAATTATGCAATCAGATAAATCATGTTATAGTTTTGACAATGTATAATGGATTATGTTGTTCACACATAACACATTTCATTGTCACGAAAACACATAGCCACGTGACGTCAATACAATTCTGTGAAGTATAACAATACGACACTCAATGTCATGACAATGTCACAAAATTCATCACATACATTGCTTTGACGCCAAACAATACAGTCCTATTATGTCTTTTTAACACTACTTCACGTGCGCACCATGACGTCAAACAATGAAACACATCTCTCCTGGACGTCACACAATACGGCACATAGAGTCCAATGACGTTACGACATACGTCACATTCATGGAGATAATAACAAGAACTATGCAAGAACATTGATGCTGACACGGGTGTCGTATAAATCCGTAGAATACACCCACGAAATTATAGCTCCAACTGTACAACTACGAGCAATACGTCACATATGCATTAAGTTATATAGAGCTCTATCTATCATAACACGCAACAAGCCACACACAACTCTATACGATTACACATAGACGTCTATAACTTTACGCAAATTCTTGTCCGCCGGATTTAAATGAAGTCAAGAGGATTGTGTTTCATCATTTTATGCGCATACATGGAAGATTAGCAGCCACAAATTATATGATATTGTGTAGCGTTCACTACACGATTTTATACTAATTAAAATTTGTGACGGTTATCCTTCGATAAATGGACAACAACACTTAAAATTACAAGATTAATCGTCTCTTCGTAGATTTTAAATACAAATACGTCGGTAACTTGTTGGGGACAGTTACGTGAGAGGTGCAAGGATATATCATGTGTACAGCTCCACGCCCTGTCACACATCCCATATAACTTCACTGTGATGTCAAAGCAAATCTACCTTTATCAATAATCTGTTGATCATATTTCTGTGTTGTTTCAAGATATTTAAAAAGCATAAGCACAAAAAGAAAGATTTCGTAATGGTGGACTGTTTAACTAATGGAGAACCTTGACGGTGTACACTACGCTACCAAGCTCACTTGCAGAGCATACAACCTTCGCAAGACGTTAGTATCAGTACATGTATCGCTGAGGGCAGCCTGCTATGCTAACCATCAACAGTCAGGTGATTGCGAAGTTTCTCCGTTTACGATAAAGGAGGCTAAGTCGAACTAAAAATCTTGGAGTGAGTGAATATAGTTTTTCGCCGCTTTTAGCAATATTCCAGCAATATCACGGCGGGGGACACCAGAAATGGGCTTCACACATTGTACCCATGTCGGGAATCGAACCCTGGTCTTCGGCGTGACGAGCGAACGCTTTAACCACTAGGCTACCCGGCCGCCCCTTAAAAATCTTGGAATGGTGACAGGAACAATCATGACTTGAAAATTTATTGAGGAATTCCAATGGACAGTATCACGTTTACGTAACAAGTGAAACTGTGCACTCATGAGGGGCTTGAATTGGTTCCTTGTCGTCAGAGCCCGTGCAAGGTTGACCGGGCAGTGAGTTTTCACATTTGTTTGTAAACAAAGTTCAATTACATTCGACAGAAGAGTTATTCCATCTTGGCGCTTGTTTTGACTGGTGCTTATTATAACATCAAAGGTGAATGTATTTGGAAATCCGTGATGAAGGTAAACCGAATCAAAGCCAAACGAAACTGATAACACCATTCTGTGCAGGTAGTCTGTTCGGCATGGAAAGAAAAAGAAATGTGTCCTGTATCGAAACCCTCCCCATGCCATGCGACATTCCAATCGACATTATCACCACACTCATTCCCTCGCCTATCCTTCAGGTGAACCGTCACGGCAATGCGCATCTCAGTGACATCATCCACCCCACACATACGTCATAAAAAGGCGCCACTTACCAAAAAGACACCCACTCAAAGATATCCGGCCAGTTGTGTATTTAATTACACTGAGACAATTGGGAAAGAAGCATTGAACACATCTACGCTTGGTGTACCTCATCTATATAATCAGAGTAGTGACAAATATTTATTTCACCAAGGTTATAATGAGCATAGTGTAAACGCGACATGTATTTCATATTGAAGACATCTTTTAAAAAGGAAAGATGCAGGAAGGGATTCTCACACCTTGCAAGGGCGACCATGTCATGCAGCCTTCGGGGCAGAATCAATACACCAGAAAGTAGCATATGCAAATGTACAATAACTTCAATTGGGACTGAAACTTGAAATTACCAACCATGCAGAAGCTGTTCGAACGGACTGGAATTGTTATACTTGTTCTACTTGTTCTACTTGTTCTACTTGTTCTGCTTGTTCTACTTGACTCCCTCGCATGTCTGCTGAACACCCATTCTACCACCCCAACGAACTACCCCACATTCAGTCTGGTCCGGTATTTAACTGGAGTATGAAACAGGCGACTTGGAGGCAATGTCCTAATATGCTTAGAAATCCAACAGGGAGCTCAATCAATGACCGGTCTGTCCCGAGACACGGGAGGGTGCGGCTGCCACTGGACGCGCTAATTGCTCGCGTCCTCCCCAGTGAGCCCTGCAATATGGTCAGAGCCACTCGTGACTCACACACAAGGTCCTGACCTTGTTACACTTTCCACCAGGGCACTTAGTCGCTAATTGTAACCATCAAAATTATGATGATTGATTTGTAGATTTTTTCAATATAATGTTGTGTAAATATTTGCAGATCGTCTTGCTATTTGCAGATATTGTTCCACGGTGGCTGCTCGGCAGGCGCGTCTGCTCATGCATAACATGGGGTTTATTTATTCACTCATGGGTTGATCTAATGTAGTGCTATGCTGCTGTCACTGGTTTCTGTAACATTTCGGCGACGTCACAACAGCACAAAACTGGAGGTCCGCGTGAAGTAGGTTAAACAAGTAGTTTCAACCACCCCTTGCAGTATGTAAATATAGGTGATATTACACTTGCACTGTGCAGTATGTAAATATAGGTGATATTACACTTGCACCGTGCAGTATGTAAATATAGGTGATATTACACTTGCACCGTGCAGTATGTAAATAAGGGTGATATTACACTTGCACTGTGCAGTATGTTAATATAGGTGATATTACACTTGCACTGTGCAGTATGTAAATAAAGGTGATATTACACTTGCACCGGGCAGTATGTAAATATAGGTGATATTACACTTGCACCATGCAGTATGTAAATATAGGTAATATTACACTTGCACCGTGCAGTATGTAAATATAGGTGATATAACACTTGCACCGTGAAGTATGTAAATATAGGTGATATTACACTTGCACTATGCAGTATGTAAATATAGGTGATATTACACTTGCACCGTGCAGCATGTAAATATATGTGATATTACACTTGCCCCGTGCAGTATGTAAATATAGGTGATATTACACTTGCACTATGCAGTATGTAAATATAGGTGATATTACACTTGCACCGTGCAGCATGTAAATATATGTGATATTACACTTGCCCCGTGCAGTATGTAAATATAGGTGATATTACACTTGCCCCGTGCAGTATGTAAATATAGGTGATATTACACTTGCACCGTGCAGTATGTAAATATAGGTAATATTACACTTGTACCGTGCAGTATGTAAATATAGGTGATATTACACTTGCAACCTGCAGTATGTAAATATAGGTGATATTACACTTACACTGTGCAGCATGTAAATATAGGTGGTATTACACTTGTACCGTGCAGTATGTAAATGTAGGTGATATTACACTTGCACCGTGCAGTATGTAAATATAGGTGATATTAGACTTGCACCGTGCAGTATGTAAGTATAGGTGATATTAGACTTGAACCGTTCAGAATGTAATTATATGTGATACATACATGTAGTAAGTGAGTGAGTTTGATTTTACGCCGCTTTTAGCAATATTCCAGCAATATCACGGCGGGGGACACCAGAAATGGGCTTCACACATTGTACCTATGTTGGGAATCGAACCCGGGTCTTTGACGTGACGAGCGAACGCTTAAACCACCAGGCTACCCGACCGCCCCCATACATGTATATATGACATCGTGCAGTATGTAAATATAGGTGACTTTATACAAACCCCATGCAGTATGTGAATATAGGTGATATTACACTTGCACCGTGCAGTATGTAAAAATATATGATATATACATGTACATTTGACACCGTGCAGTAGGTAAATGTTAGAGGCATTATACAGACCCCGTGTAGTATGTAGTAATTATAGCTGACATAACACAGACCCCGTGCAGTAAGTAGTAATTATAGGTGATATTACACTCGCACCGTGCAGTATGTAAATATGGGTAATATTACACAGACACCATGCAATGTGTAAATAAAGGTGACATTACACTGGCCTCGTGCAGTATGTAAACATAGCTGAGATTCTGCTGACCCCATGCATTGTGTAAATAAAGGTGACATTACACTGGCCTCGTGCAGCATGTAAATATAGTTGGTATTAGACAGACTCCATGCATTGTGTAAATAAAGGTGACATTACACTGGCCTCGTGCAGTATGTAGATGTAGATAAATTACACAGACCCCATGCATTATCTAAATATAGGTGGTATTAGACAGACCCCATGCATTATGTAAATAAAGGTGACATTACACTCGCCTCGTGCAGTATGTAAATGTAGATAAAATTACACAGACCCCATGCATTTTCTAAATATAGGTGACATTACACTGGCCTCGTGCAGTATGTAAATATAGTTGGTATTAGACAGACCCCATGCATTATGTAAATATAGGTGACATAACACAGGCCTCGTGCAGCATGTAAATATAGGTGGTATTAGACAGACCCCATGCCTTATGTCAAAAAAAGGTGACATTACACAGGCCTCGTGCAGTATGTAAATGTAGATACAATTACACAGACCCCATGCATTATCTAAATATAAGTGGTATTAGACAGACCCCATGCTTTATGTAAATAAAGGTGACATTACACTGGCCTCGTGCAGTATGTAAATATAGTTGGTATTAGACAGACCCCATGCATTATGTCAAAAAAAGGTGACATTACACTCGCCTCGTGCAGTATGTAAATGTAGATACAATTACACAGACCCCATGCATTATCTAAATATAAGTGGTATTAGACAGACCCCATGCTTTATGTAAATAAAGGTGACATTACACTGGCCTAGTGCAGTATGTAAATGTAGATAAAATTACACAGACCCCATGCATTTTCTAAATATAGGTGACATTACACTGGCCTCGTGCAGTATGTAAATATAGTTGGTATTAGACAGACCCCATGCATTATGTAAATATAGGTGACATAACACAGGCCTCGTGCAGCATGTAAATATAGGTGGTATTAGACAGACCCCATGCCTTATGTCAAAAAAAGGTGACATTACACAGGCCTCGTGCAGTATGTAAATGTAGATACAATTACACAGACCCCATGCATTATCTAAATATAAGTGGTATTAGACAGACCCCATGCTTTATGTAAATAAAGGTGACATTACACTGGCCTCGTGCAGTATGTAAATATAGTTGGTATTAGACAGACCCCATGCATTATGTCAAAAAAAGGTGACATTACACTCGCCTCGTGCAGTATGTAAATGTAGATACAATTACACAGACCCCATGCATTATCTAAATATAAGTGGTATTAGACAGACCCCATGCTTTATGTAAATAAAGGTGACATTACACTGGCCTCGTGCAGCATGTAAATGTAGATACAATAACACAGACCCCATGCATTATCTAAATATAGGTGGTATTAGACAAACCCCATGCATTATGTAAATATAGGTGACATTACACTGGCCTCGTGCAGTATGTAAATGTAGATAAAAATACACGGACACCATGCATTTTCTAAATATAGGTGACATTACACTCGCCTCGTGCAGTATGTCAACATAAATGACGTAGCACAGACCCGTGCATTATGTAAATATAGGTGACATTACACTGGCCTCGTGCTTTATGTATATATAGGTGACATTACACTGGCCTCGTGCAGTATGTAAATAGAGGTCGTGGTGATATTACACTGGTCTCGTCCAGTATCATATATGTATGTATGGTCTGAGACTACGTGCATACAGTGTATATACATGCAGGGTCTGAGACAGTACACATATACATAAAGGGTCAGAGTCCAAATAAAGTTAAATGCATTGTTTGAGACTGTAGAGATGTGGACGTATGGTCTGAGAGTGAAGAGCTGGGACAGCTCATTTATCATGAGTTCCAACCCCAGCTACAACAGCGCTACAGCGTACTGCATTATTTTGCCTGGCATATGCTTGTGTCAACGTGTCATTTCTGTATTGCTATTATTCGACAGACACAGGACGGAAAAGGCCACTTCTCTTGTATGTGTAACATCTGATAGAAAAGTTAGTGTGCAAAGCGGTTGGTAGAAAATAAACTGAACTTTGTTAGTTCGGGAATGCAATAGGAATTATATTATTCCTTTATCAAATATTAAAAATATAGATGGTACATTCACTTGAACAATTGAATTCAATACTCAGTAGTTCTGTATCCATCTTGCACCAAGGACAATTGTTCAATTAGAGACAGCCTGACATTAGTCTCGCACCGTCATCATGTTCGTTTTAAATATCTCTCCATGAAGCCCATCTTCGATTGTGAGATCTCGTGAGACTTGCCACGTTTCCAGCACGGCCGATCAGCTTACGCATTTAGCAGATCCCATAATTTATATGCATCGTACCTTAGGGACTAAGGTCGGGCGATAGGGAATGGGGTAATACTCTCAAGACACTGTGTAATTTGAAGTTAATGCGGACGCTCGAAGCACGATATGTGAATGTCAATTGAAGCGATTGAACATCCACTTGCAATAAATATTCATGTCCAATTTTGGCATTTATATCTAGAATTCAATAATCTAGAAAATGTCATGTTTTGTACTCTGGCATCGCCCGTCCTGGCTGCTCGGCTAATAACCGACTGTGTTTGAAATAGCATAATGCTCACACTGGCTGCCGGTGGAAGCAGTAATTAGGTGGAGAGAGGAGAGCGGCAGCATAGATTTAGATGTCTAAAACTGGAAAAAGTAATAATGTCTTGTCAGAAGTTATAAAACATTCACGATATGCTGGGGTAGCACAGGAATAAAGACAGAGCGGGAGCGTCGAGAGAGAGGATGGGTGGTAGGACACGTACATGCATCCCTTGCAACACAGCGACTACAAGGATACAAGCCAAGACGCAAGTGCATAAATTTGTCAAAACGCTACGTGACATCCAAATACAGGACGGGTCTCATTATTATTATTATTATTATTATTATTATTATTATTATTAGTATACCTTATTATTTTCAAAGCCTGTGTTATAAGAAATACCGAGAGGCGACATCATTAGTGTCAGACCATCTCTGTTTAATTACTCCTATTACGTTTATAACATTGATACCATATATACAGATATACAGATATTCATTTACATGTATCATCCCAAACTGGCTCCCACAGGAGATGTCGTTTGAATGAGATCAAGCGATATCTACATTGTAGAAGACGTCACAATCAAATGACATCACTAGTGGCTCTGGCACTGAAGCTGTTGGCAGTACTTTATACACCTAAGACTCTGCTTATTACTGTCTACAAACTGAAAAAGTTGGAAGAATGATGTTGGGCGATAAATAAAGACACTCGGGTGACATTCTCTATGTGTGCCCATGGTATGTGGTCTTCTTCGCCCATCTTCTTTAATAGAATACAAAGTTGTAAGTGTGCTAAACGTGTGCCAACAATATTGTTTGGAATAATAATATATTATCCTGTGGTTAATCCTGATATTCAGACTCAGCGACATATGGAAGCGTATTTCAGAGAAGTGTATTCACGTTAGTGCCAGCGTGGTCGGTGTTGCAGGAAAGACGTTGCTGTCTGCATCTCACCCTATCCTCTCGTCAGAGCTAAATTAGCTAGATCAAACAACAAATGTATCATTCTATTGTTCGTGTGATGCTTCAAGTGCCAAACAGTCGCTCGCATCGCGGAAATGGTTGTCAACTCTCGGCCACTGACTTGCTAATTATATTCAGTTTGAACTGTCCATTCAGCAGCACCTGTACAATGTCCACACGGCCCCGGACAGCGTGTGGGCGGGGCAGCTTGGTGTGCAGGAGCTAGTACTTTCCTAAAGGGCAACAGGACATGCACAGTTCACCGAGGTCATCTAGGTTGCTAAAACATGTCCATTACATGTGAATATCAAATATGTTGAGTCAGCATACTGCAATGAACGAGGATGAGTTTCTTTCAGGTTGTGAATTGGAATGAAACAAATGTTATCTGAAGTTTGATGAGAAAGCAAAAGTATTAAAACCTGAACGTCCTCGTTGATAGCACTCACATCTATGTGAAATATGGGTATAAGACATTGCGACCAGAAGAAGGCATACCGATGGGCGCCAATTGTGGCCCCCTCCTTGCCTATCTGTTTCATTATATATATATTTCGGAATCTGTGCTCGGACTGGCAAACTCAAAACAAGGGAATGTGAACAAGAAGTGTACAACTTCAGCTTCATGTATATTGATTTTCTGATGTGGCTCCACCATGGTCAAATAGTGAATTCCCTTCCTCATGCTCTTTCTTCAAATATTTCAAAGAGCGTCATACGAATTTTGCTCCGAAAAACAGGGACCCTGTAACGGGGACTCCACCACTTATATTCACAGTAAATAGGGTCCACATGACTTATATTGACACCGTAAGAGAGTACACACCACTTATATTCATACTGTAACAGGGACCGCACCACAGAAACCCACACTGTAACAGGGTCGATATCATATATATTCACACTGTACCACTTATATTCACACTGTTACAGGGTCCACACCACTTATATTCACACGGTTACAGGGTACACACCACATATATTCACACCGAAGCAGGGTACACACCACTTATATTCATACTACAACTAGGGTCCACACCACTTATATTCACACTGTAACAGTGTCCACACCACTAATATCCACACTGTTACAGGGTCCATTCCGCTTATATTCACACTGTAACAGGGTCCACACCACTTATAATCACACCGTAACAGCGTCCACACCACTTATATTCACACTGTAACAGGGTCCACACCACTTATATCCACACTGTAAAAGGGTCCATTCCCCTTATATTCACACGGTAACAGGGTCCACACCACTTATATTCACACTAAAACAGGGTCCACACCACTTATATTCACACCGTAACAGGGTCCACACCACTTATATTCACACTGTAACAGGGTCCACACCACTTATATTCACACCGTAACAGGGTCCACACCACTTATATTCACACCGTAACAGGGTCCACACCACCTATATCCACACTGTAACAGGGTCCACACCACTTATATTCACACCGTAACAGGGTCCACACCACTTATATCCACACTGTAACAGGGTCCATTCCTCTTATATTCACACTGTTACAGGGTCCACACCACTTATATTCACACCGTAACAGGGTCCACACCACTTATATCCACACTGTAACAGAGTCCACACCACTTATATTCACACTGTAACAGGGTCCACAACACTTATATCCACACTGTTACAGGGTCCACACCACTTATATTCACACTGTAACAGGGTCCACATCACTTATGTTCACACCGTAACAGGGTCACACCACTTATATCCACACTGTTACAGGGTCCACAACACTTATATCCACACTGTTACAGGGTCCCTTCCACTTTTATTCACACCGTCACAGGGTCCACACCACTTATATTCACACTGTCACAGGGTCCACACCACTTATATTCACACCGTAACAGGGTCTACACCACTTATATTCACAGTAAAAGGGTTACCACCACTTATATTCACACCATAACAGGGTCCACACCACTTATATTCACACCGTAACAGGGTCCACACCACTTATATTCACACCGTAAAAGGGTCCACACCATATATCCACACTGTTACAGGGTCCATTCCGCTTACATTTACACTGTAACAGGGTCCACATCACTTATATTCACACCATAGCAGGGTCCACACCACTTATATTCCCACCGTAACAGGGTCAACACAACTTATATTCACAGTAAAAGGGTTACCACCACTTATATTCACACTGTAACAGGGTCCACATCACTTATGTTCACATCATAACAGGGGCCACACCACTTATATTCCCACCGCAACAGGGTCAAAAGAACTTATATTCACAGTAAAAGGGTCCACACCACTTATATTCACACCATACCAGGGTCAACACCACTTATATTCACACTGTAACAGGGTCTACACCACTTATATTCACACCATAATATTGTCCACACCACTTATATCCACACTGTTACAGAGTCAACACCACTTATATTCATACTGTAACAGGGTCCACACCACTTATATCCACACTGTAACAGTGTCCACACCACTTATATCCACACTGTTACAGGGTCCATTCCGCTTATATTCACACCGTTACAGGGTCCACTACACTTATATTCACACTGTAACAGGGTCCACACAACTTATATTCACACCGTAACAGGGTCCACACCACTTATATTCACACCGTAACAGGGCCCACACCACTTATATTAACACCGTAAAAAGGTCCACATCATATATCCACACTGTTACAGGGTCCATTCCGCTTATATTCACACTGTAACAGGGTCCACATCACGTATATTCACACTAAAACAGGGTCAACACCACTTATATTCACACTCTTACAGGGTCAACACCACTTATATTCACACTGTAACAGGGTCCACACCACTTATATTCACACCGTAACAGGGTCCACATCATATATCCACACTGTTACAGGGTCCATTCCGCTTATATTCACACGGTAACAGGGTCCACACCACTTATATTCACTCTGGAACAGGGTCAACACCACTTATATTCACACGGTAACAGGGTCCACACCACTTATATTCACACCGTCACAGGGTCAACACCACTTATATTCACTCTTGAACAGGGTCAACAACACTTATATTCACACCATAATAGTGTCCACACCACTTATATTCACAATAAACCAGGGTCAACACCACTTATATTCACACTGTAACAGGGTCCTCACCACTTATATTCACACCGTAAAAGGGTCCACACCATATATCCACACTGTTACAGGGTCCATTCCGCTTATATTTACACTGTAACAGGGTCGACACCACTTATATTCACACTGTAACAGGGTCCACACCACTTAAATTCACACTAAACAGGGTCAACACCACTTATATTCACACTGTAACAGGGTCCACACCACTTATATTCACACCGTAAAAGGGTCCACACCATATATCCACACTGTTACAGGGTCCACACCACTTATATTCACACTAAAACAGAGTCAACACCACTTATATTCACACTGTAACAGGGTCCACACCACTTATATTCACACCGTAAAAGGGTCCACACCATATATCCACACTGTTACAGGGTCCATTCCGCTTATATTCAAACTGTTTCAGGGTCCACACCACTCATATTCACACCATAACAGTGTCCACACCACTTATATTCACACTGTTACAGGGTCCACACCACTTATATGCACACTGTTACAGGGTCCACACCACTTATATTCACACTGTAACAGGGTCCACATCACTTATATTCACACTGTTACAGGGTCCACACCACTTATATTCACACTGTAACAGGGTCCGCATCACTTATATTCACACCGTAAAAGGGTCCACACCACTTATATCCACACTGTTACAGGGCCCATTCCGCTTATATTTACACTGTAACAGGGTCCACACCACTTATATTCACACTGTAACAGGGTCCACGTCACTTATGTTCACACCATAACAGGGTCCACACCACTTTTATTCCCACCGTAACAGGGTCAAAACAACTTATCTTCACAGCAGAAGGGTTACCACCACTTATATTCACACCATCACAGGGTCAACACCACTTATATTCACACCGTCACAGGGTCCACACCACTTATATTCACACCGTAACAGGGTCTACACCACTTATATTCACACCATAATATTGTCCACACCACTTTTATCTTCACTGTTACAGGGTCCACACCACTTATATTCACACTGTAAAAGTGTCCACACCACTTATATCCACACTGTTACAGGGTCCATTCCGCTTATATTCACCCTGTAACAGGATCCACACCACTTATACTCACACCGTAACAGGGTCCACACCACTTATATACACTGTAACAGTGTCCACACCACTTATATTCACACTGTAACAGGGTCCACACCACTTATATTCACACCATAACAGCGTCTACACCACTTATATTCACACCATAACAGGGTCCACACCACTTATATTCACAGTGTAACAGGACCCACACCACTTATATTTACACTGTAACATGGTCCACACCACTTATACCACACTGTTACAGGGTTCACGCAACTTATATTCACACTGTAACAGTGTCCTCACCACTTATGTCCACACTGTAACAGGGTCCACACCTCTTATATTCACACCGTATCAGGGTCCACACCACTTATATTAACACTCTAACAGGGTCCACATCACTTATATTCACACTGTAACAGGGTCCACACCACTTATATTCACACTGTAACAGTGTCCACACCACTTATATCCACACAAATACAGGGTCCATTCCGCTTATATTCACACTGTGACAGGGTCAACACCACTTATATCCACACTGTAACATTGTCCACACAACTTATATTCACACTGTTACAGGGTCCAAACCACTTATATTCACACTGTGACAGGGTCAACACCATTTATATTCACACTGTAACATTGTCCACACAACTTATATTCACACTGTTACAGGGTCCAAACCACTTATATTCACACTGTTACAGGGTCCATTTCGCTAATATTATCACTGTAACAGTGTCCACACCACTTATATCCACACTGTAACAGTGTGCACAACGCTGATATTCACACCGTAATATGGTCCACATCACTTATATTCACACTGTTACAGGGTCCACACCACTTAAATTCACACAGTAACAGTGTCCACGTTACTTATATCCACACTATAACAGGGTCCACAGAACTTATATTCACGCTGTAACAGGGTCCACATCATTTATATTCACACTGTAACAGGGACCACACCACTTATATTCACACTGTAACAGGATCCACATCACTTATATTCACACCGTAAAAGGGTCCACACCTCTTATATCCACACTGTTACAGGGTCCATTCCGCTGATATTTACACTGTAACAGGGTCAACACCACTTATATTCACACTGTAAAAGGGTCCAAACCACTTATATTCACAACGTAAGAGGGTCCACACCACTGATATTCACACCATTACAGGGTCCACACCACGTTTAATACACACTGTTACAGGGTCCCACCACTTATATTCACACTGTAACAATGTCCACACCACACCGTATCAGGGTCTTGACCACTTATATTCACACTGTAACAGGGCCCATAACACTTATATCCACACTGTAACAGGGTCCACACCACTTATATTCACACCGATTAACAGTGTCCACACCACTTATATTCACACTGTAACAGGGTCCACACCACTTATATTCACACCGTAACAGGGTCCACACCACTTATATTCACACTGTAACAGTGTCAACGTTACTTATATTCACACAGTAACAGAGTCCACAGCACTTATATTAACACCGTAACAGGGTCCACACCACTTATATTCACACCGTAACAGTGTCCACACCACTTATATTCACACTGTAACAGTGTCCACACCACTTATATTCACACTGTAACAGGGTCCACACCTCTTTTATTCACACTGTATCAGGGTCCACATCACTTATATTCACACCGTATCAGGGTCCACAGAACTTATATTCACACTGTTACAGGGTGCACATCACTTATATTCACACTGTAACAGGGTCCACACCACTTATATTCACACTGTAACAGTGTCCACACCACTTATATCTACAGTAATACAGGGTCCATTCCGCTTATATTCACACTGTTACAGGGTCCACACCACTTATATTCACACTCTAACATGGTCCACACAACTTATATTCACACTGTTACAGGGTCCACACCACTTATATCCACAGTGTAACAGTGTACACAACACTTATATTCACACTGTAACAGGATCCTCATCACTTATATTAACACCGTAACAGGGTCCACACCACTTATATTCACAATGTAACAGGGTCCACACCACTTATATTCACTCTGGAACAGGGTCAACACCACTTATATTCACACGGTAACAGGGTCCACACCACTTATATTCACACCGTCACAGGGTCAACACCACTTATATTCACTCTTGAACAGGGTCAACAACACTTATATTCACACCATAATAGTGTCCACACCACTTATATTCACAATAAACCAGGGTCAACACCACTTATATTCACACTGTAACAGGGTCCTCACCACTTATATTCACACCGTAAAAGGGTCCACACCATATATCCACACTGTTACAGGGTCCATTCCGCTTATATTTACACTGTAACAGGGTCGACACCACTTATATTCACACTGTAACAGGGTCCACACCACTTAAATTCACACTAAACAGGGTCAACACCACTTATATTCACACTGTAATAGGGTCCACACCACTTATATTCACACCGTAAAAGGGTCCACACCATATATCCACACTGTTACAGGGTCCACACCACTTATATTCACACTAAAACAGAGTCAACACCACTTATATTCACACTGTAACAGGGTCCACACCACTTATATTCACACCGTAAAAGGGTCCACACCATATATCCACACTGTTACAGGGTCCATTCCGCTTATATTCAAACTGTTTCAGGGTCCACACCACTCATATTCACACCATAACAGTGTCCACACCACTTATATTCACACTGTTACAGGGTCCACACCACTTATATGCACACTGTTACAGGGTCCATTCCGCTGATATTTACACTGTAACAGGGTCAACACCACTTATATTCACACTGTAAAAGGGTCCAAACCACTTATATTCACAACGTAAGAGGGTCCACACCACTGATATTCACACCATTACAGGGTCCACACCACGTTTAATACACACTGTTACAGGGTCCCACCACTTATATTCACACTGTAACAATGTCCACACCACACCGTATCAGGGTCTTGACCACTTATATTCACACTGTAACAGGGCCCATAACACTTATATCCACACTGTAACAGGGTCCACACCACTTATATTCACACCGATTAACAGTGTCCACACCACTTATATTCACACTGTAACAGGGTCCACACCACTTATATTCACACCGTAACAGGGTCCACACCACTTATATTCACACTGTAACAGTGTCAACGTTACTTATATTCACACAGTAACAGAGTCCACAGCACTTATATTAACACCGTAACAGGGTCCACACCACTTATATTCACACCGTAACAGTGTCCACACCACTTATATTCACACTGTAACAGTGTCCACACCACTTATATTCACACTGTAACAGGGTCCACACCTCTTTTATTCACACTGTATCAGGGTCCACATCACTTATATTCACACCGTATCAGGGTCCACAGAACTTATATTCACACTGTTACAGGGTGCACATCACTTATATTCACACTGTAACAGGGTCCACACCACTTATATTCACACTGTAACAGTGTCCACACCACTTATATCTACAGTAATACAGGGTCCATTCCGCTTATATTCACACTGTTACAGGGTCCACACCACTTATATTCACACTCTAACATGGTCCACACAACTTATATTCACACTGTTACAGGGTCCACACCACTTATATCCACAGTGTAACAGTGTACACAACACTTATATTCACACTGTAACAGGATCCTCATCACTTATATTAACACCGTAACAGGGTCCACACCACTTATATTCACAATGTAACAGGGTCCACACCACTTATATTCACTCTGGAACAGGGTCAACACCACTTATATTCACACGGTAACAGGGTCCACACCACTTATATTCACACCGTCACAGGGTCAACACCACTTATATTCACTCTTGAACAGGGTCAACAACACTTATATTCACACCATAATAGTGTCCACACCACTTATATTCACAATAAACCAGGGTCAACACCACTTATATTCACACTGTAACAGGGTCCTCACCACTTATATTCACACCGTAAAAGGGTCCACACCATATATCCACACTGTTACAGGGTCCATTCCGCTTATATTTACACTGTAACAGGGTCGACACCACTTATATTCACACTGTAACAGGGTCCACACCACTTAAATTCACACTAAACAGGGTCAACACCACTTATATTCACACTGTAACAGGGTCCACACCACTTATATTCACACCGTAAAAGGGTCCACACCATATATCCACACTGTTACAGGGTCCACACCACTTATATTCACACTAAAACAGAGTCAACACCACTTATATTCACACTGTAACAGGGTCCACACCACTTATATTCACACCGTAAAAGGGTCCACACCATATATCCACACTGTTACAGGGTCCATTCCGCTTATATTCAAACTGTTTCAGGGTCCACACCACTCATATTCACACCATAACAGTGTCCACACCACTTATATTCACACTGTTACAGGGTCCACACCACTTATATGCACACTGTTACAGGGTCCACACCACTTATATTCACACTGTAACAGGGTCCACATCACTTATATTCACACTGTTACAGGGTCCACACCACTTATATTCACACTGTAACAGGGTCCGCATCACTTATATTCACACCGTAAAAGGGTCCACACCACTTATATCCACACTGTTACAGGGCCCATTCCGCTTATATTTACACTGTAACAGGGTCCACACCACTTATATTCACACTGTAACAGGGTCCACGTCACTTATGTTCACACCATAACAGGGTCCACACCACTTTTATTACCACCGTAACAGGGTCAAAACAACTTATCTTCACAGCAGAAGGGTTACCACCACTTATATTCACACCATCACAGGGTCAACACCACTTATATTCACACCGTCACAGGGTCCACACCACTTATATTCACACCGTAACAGGGTCTACACCACTTATATTCACACCATAATATTGTCCACACCACTTTTATCTTCACTGTTACAGGGTCCACACCACTTATATTCACACTGTAAAAGTGTCCACACCACTTATATCCACACTGTTACAGGGTCCATTCCGCTTATATTCACCCTGTAACAGGATCCACACCACTTATATTCACACCGTAACAGGGTCCACACCACTTATATACACTGTAACAGTGTCCACACCACTTATATTCACACTGTAACAGGGTCCACACCACTTATATTCACACCATAACAGCGTCTACACCACTTATATTCACACCATAACAGGGTCCACACCACTTATATTCACAGTGTAACAGGACCCACACCACTTATATTTACACTGTAACATGGTCCACACCACTTATACCACACTGTTACAGGGTTCACGCAACTTATATTCACACTGTAACAGTGTCCTCACCACTTATGTCCACACTGTAACAGGGTCCACACCTCTTATATTCACACCGTATCAGGGTCCACACCACTTATATTAACACTCTAACAGGGTCCACATCACTTATATTCACACTGTAACAGGGTCCACACCACTTATATTCACACTGTAACAGTGTCCACACCACTTATATCCACACAAATACAGGGTCCATTCCGCTTATATTCACACTGTGACAGGGTCAACACCACTTATATCCACACTGTAACATTGTCCACACAACTTATATTCACACTGTTACAGGGTCCAAACCACTTATATTCACACTGTGACAGGGTCAACACCATTTATATTCACACTGTAACATTGTCCACACAACTTATATTCACACTGTTACAGGGTCCAAACCACTTATATTCACACTGTTACAGGGTCCATTTCGCTAATATTATCACTGTAACAGTGTCCACACCACTTATATCCACACTGTAACAGTGTGCACAACGCTGATATTCACACCGTAATATGGTCCACATCACTTATATTCACACTGTTACAGGGTCCACACCACTTAAATTCACACAGTAACAGTGTCCACGTTACTTATATCCACACTATAACAGGGTCCACAGAACTTATATTCACGCTGTAACAGGGTCCACATCATTTATATTCACACTGTAACAGGGACCACACCACTTATATTCACACTGTAACAGGATCCACATCACTTATATTCACACCGTAAAAGGGTCCACACCTCTTATATCCACACTGTTACAGGGTCCATTCCGCTGATATTTACACTGTAACAGGGTCAACACCACTTATATTCACACTGTAAAAGGGTCCAAACCACTTATATTCACAACGTAAGAGGGTCCACACCACTGATATTCACACCATTACAGGGTCCACACCACGTTTAATACACACTGTTACAGGGTCCCACCACTTATATTCACACTGTAACAATGTCCACACCACACCGTATCAGGGTCTTGACCACTTATATTCACACTGTAACAGGGCCCATAACACTTATATCCACACTGTAACAGGGTCCACACCACTTATATTCACACCGATTAACAGTGTCCACACCACTTATATTCACACTGTAACAGGGTCCACACCACTTATATTCACACCGTAACAGGGTCCACACCACTTATATTCACACTGTAACAGTGTCAACGTTACTTATATTCACACAGTAACAGAGTCCACAGCACTTATATTAACACCGTAACAGGGTCCACACCACTTATATTCACACCGTAACAGTGTCCACACCACTTATATTCACACTGTAACAGTGTCCACACCACTTATATTCACACTGTAACAGGGTCCACACCTCTTTTATTCACACTGTATCAGGGTCCACATCACTTATATTCACACCGTATCAGGGTCCACAGAACTTATATTCACACTGTTACAGGGTGCACATCACTTATATTCACACTGTAACAGGGTCCACACCACTTATATTCACACTGTAACAGTGTCCACACCACTTATATCTACAGTAATACAGGGTCCATTCCGCTTATATTCACACTGTTACAGGGTCCACACCACTTATATTCACACTCTAACATGGTCCACACAACTTATATTCACACTGTTACAGGGTCCACACCACTTATATCCACAGTGCAACAGTGTACACAACACTTATATTCACACTGTAACAGGATCCTCATCACTTATATTAACACCGTAACAGGGTCCACACCACTTATATTCACAATGTAACAGGGTCCACACCACTTATATTCACAATGTAACAGGGTCCACACCACTTATATTCACACTGTAACAGTGTCCACGTTACTTATATTCACACTGTAACAGAGTCCACAGCACTTATATTAACACCGTAACAGGGTCCACACCACTTATATTCACACCGTAACAGTGTCCACACCACTTATATTCACACTGTAACAGAGTCCACACCACTTATATTAACACCGTAACAGGGTCCACATCACTTATATTCACACCGTAACAGTGTCCACACCACTTATATTCACACTGTAACAGTGTCCACACCACTTATATTAACACCGTTACAGGGACCATACTTAGCTTCATTCAACCTGTGTTGTTTTCTACTTAGCCTAATTAAACGTCTGTTGTTTTCTTCCGAGTTTAGTTCAACCTCTGTTGTTTTCTCCCTAGCTTAGTTCAACCTCTGTTTTTTTCTACTTAGCTTAATTCAACCTCTGTTGTTTCCTACTTAGCCTAATTCAACGTCTGTTGTTTCCTACTTAGCCTAATTAAACGTCTGTTGTTTTCTTCCTAGCTTAGTTCAAACTCTGTTGTTTTCTTCCTAGCTTAGTTCAACCGCTGTTGTTTTCTACTTAGCCTAATTGAACGTCTGTTGTTTTCTACATGGCTTACTTCAACCCCCTTTTTTTCTACCAGCTTACCTCAAGCTCTATTGTTTTCTACCAGTCTAATTCCACGTTTGTTTGTTTTCAGCTTAATACAAACTTCTGTTGTTTTTCAACTAGCCTAATTCAACCTCTGTTGTTTTCTACCAGCTTAATACAAACTACAGTTGTTTTGTACCAGCTTAATTCAACCTCTGTTGTTTTCTACCAGCTTAATACAAACTACTCTTGTTTTGTACCAGCTTAATTCAACCTCTGTTGTTTTCTACCTGCTTAATACAAACTACTATTGTTTTGTACCAGCTTAATTCAACCTCTGTTGTTTTCTACCTGCTTAATACAAACTACTCTTGTTTTGTACCAGCTTAATTCAACCTCTGTTGTTTTCTACCGGCTTAATACAAACTACAGTTGTTTTGTACCAGCTTAATTCAACCTCTGTTGTTTTCTACCGGCTTAATACAAACTACTATTGTTTTGTACCAGCTTTATTCAACCTCTGTTGTTTTCTACCAGCTTAATACAAACTACTCTTGTTTTGTACCAGCTTAATTCAACCTCTGTTGTTTTCTGTCGGCTTAAAACAAACTACTATTGTTTTGTACCAGCTTAATTTAACCTCTGTTGTTTTCTACCGGCTTAATACAAACTACTCTTGTTTTGTACCAGCCAAATTCAACCTCTGTTGTTTTCTACCAGCTTAATACAAACTACAGTTGTTTTGTACCAGCTTAATTCAACCTCTGTTGTTTTCTACCAGCTTAATACAAACTACTATTGTTTTGTACCAGCTTAATTCAACCTCTGTTGTTTTCTACCGGCTTAATACAAACTACTATTGTTTTGTACCAGCTTTATTCAACCTCTGTTGTTTTCTACCAGCTTAATACAAACTACTCTTGTTTTGTACCAGCTTAATTCAACCTCTGTTGTTTTCTGTCGGCTTAAAACAAACTACTATTGTTTTGTACCAGCTTAATTTTACCTCTGTTGTTTTCTACCGGCTTAATACAAACTACTCTTGTTTTGTACCAGCCAAATTCAACCTCTGTTGTTTTCTACCAGCTTAATACAAACTACAGTTGTTTTGTACCAGCTTAATTCAACCTCTGTTGTTTTCTACCAGCTTAATACAAACTACTATTGTTTTGTACCAGCTGAATTCAACCTCTGTTGTTTTCTACCGGCTTAATACAAACTACTCTTGTTTTGTACCAGCTTAATTCAACCTCTGTTGTTTTCTACCTGCTTAATACAAACTACTATTGTTTTGTACCAGCTTAATTCAACCTCTGTTGTTTTCTACCAGCTCAATACAAACTACTCTTGTTTTGTACCAGCTTAATTCAACCTCTGTTGTTTTCTGTCGGCTTAAAACAAACTACTATTGTTTTGTACCAACTTAATTCAACCTCTGTTGTTTTCTACCAGCTTAATACAAACTACAGTTGTTTTGTACCAGCTTAATTCAACCTCTGTTGTTTTCTACCAGCTTAATACAAACTACTCTTGTTTTGTACCAGCTGAATTCAACCTCTGTTGTTTTCTACCGGCTTAATACAAACTACTCTTGTTTTGTACCAGCTTAATTCAACCTCTGTTGTTTTCTACCTGCTTAATACAAACTACAGTTGTTTTGTACCAGCTTAATTCAACCTCTGTTGTTTTCTACCAGCTTAATACAAACTACTCTTGTTTTGTACCAGCTTAATTCAACACTCTGTTGTTTTCTACCGGCTTAATACAAACTACAGTTGTTTTCTACCAGCTTGGTGCTGGAATCAAACAAAGGGAGGGGCTGTCGCCTATACTCTTTTTTTGTATTTTGGAACTCAAACTTCAAGAAAATATAGATACAGGATTGTTGATTGATTTGGTTAACCTATGTATGATATTATTTGCTGATGATATGGTTATCGTATCTGAAATGGGCACCAAATGCCATTAAGTAGCTTGCACAATTACTGTAAAGAATGGGATTCACACATAAACGTCGATAAAACGAAGGTAATGATATTTAGTAAAAGAGGGAAATGATCATGATGAACAGTTTGAAGTGGGCAAACAGTTTTGCTACTAAGGAAACGTTTTTTACAAGTACTGGATCATTTTCTTTGTGTTACAAAACAGTAGCTGGGAAAGGTGTAAAAGCTATGAATGTATTGTTATCAAATATTAGAAATTGTAATTTTACACCCAAAACATTATTCCAATTATTTGATTCTTTCGTTACATCTACAATGCTCAATGGTTGTGAGATATGGAGTACGGTAAACGCCCCTGAACGGGTGCATCTTAAATTATGTAAGAAAGTATTAAAAGTACATTCAATGGCATGTAATATTGCAGTATATGAAGAATTAGGTCGGTATCATAATTACATAAATACATTTTATAGAATGTTAAAGTACTGGTTTATATTAGATAATACTTATTATTGTATATTACAGGCTGCTTATAATGTTTGTTTTCCGCATTGTGATAAAGGTGTGAAAAATTGGGCATGGTATGTAAAAGATATGTTGTGTACAAATGGTTTTACATATGTGTGGTTAAATCTCTTGTCTGTAAATCCTATGATATTTGTCTCTTAAACAAAGACCTTTTGATAATTATATACAAAAAATGGAACTCAGATCTCAATAATAGTAGAAAGTTGATGTTATATAGAAATCAAAAAGTATCTTTTGGTTATGAATTATGCCTCAATATTTTACAACGTGGTCCAAGAACACCGAGTCACAAGTTAAAAATAGAAGTTTGACGATATCACAACATTATCAAAGCTCTTAGATATTATGATTATTGTCAAGCTAGAAGTGTTAACGTACTTGAACATGAGTATCATGTTCTATTAATATGTCTCAGATATAAAGATAACAGATCAAAGTATATGCATAAATATTATTGGGAAAGGCAATCTGAATTAAAACAAGTTAGCCTGCTACAAACAAGTTGTAAAACACAACTGTTATACATTTCTAAATACAAACTGTCCTGTTGACAGTAAATATGAAATCGGGTCCTACCTCCATTGTCAATATATATTTTGTTGTATCTGCTAGACGAGGGGCAGAAGCTCAAGCCTTTTTCATGAATAAATATCTGTTTCTGTTCTGTTCTGTTCTGTTCTGTTCTGTTCTGTTCTGTTCTGTTCATGAAGTGGAAGAGAAGACCCGCACGGCCTGCTTTGTCATCCCACCCGACGCTACATTTACGCAATCCTATGCCCAGTATAATTATTGTTTTCAAGAATTTATTTCTTACGATAAAACCATCCCCACTCATAACACAACACAGTGGAAAGAAGATTGACCTCAAATCTTAATTTTTATTAATTTGAGAATATATGTAAGTATCGTGTCGCTTTGCTTGAGGTATCCGTATCTTTGTAGACGAGTGCACGGCAGAAGATGATTGTCGTAGCCGGGGGAAAGGCAGTGGGGGCATTATCACCTAGACATTTAGCCGCTCAGATTAAGCAGAGTCAATGGATTCAGTGACACATAACAATGGTAAATATTTCATTTGAAAATACGCAGTAGAAACTAAAGTGTGGCTCGTGTGCACGTCGGTGTGTTTATGTATGAGCAGCGCCTGCTGGCGGCACGGGAAGCAACTACCGGGGGAACACCGAATGTAATGGATGGATATGACGCCAGCCGGCTTCAACATGTCGCATGACAGGGACAGCTTTTATCAAAACCTTAAATCCCCCGAAGAACCAATTTTCACTTATCTAGTGTATTATTGAGACCCTGAATGCTTTGGCCGCGTGACAGAGTGCTTTAGTCTTCCTGATATGTTGAATTCTGTCCACTAGTTTCGTGACGTGGATGTACATACATGCTGGTGTATACTGAAAGTGCCGGTGGGGGTGGGGGTGGAGGTAGGGGGTGCACGTGGTGGTGGCAGGGACGAGGTGTTGTACAGGGGTTAGCGTGGATGTACTAAAAGCGCCACGCCATAAACTGGTGGTACAGAAGATGTGTTTGAGGTGTGTTTGAATGATGTTGTTGAAATAGTGTCATGGAGATAAGTCGTATTTCGTACATATATTTTCATAACCTTTAATTCTGTACCATACAGTAAGATTGGTACAAACAATGCATCAACTTGTTTCATGACAAACTATAATACCCGCTTCCTGCTGTCAAATGCGCAGTTTTCATAACCTTTCCCAATGCGTATTTTTGGTGTTTACAAAGTTGCATGTAATTCTACGGGTAATACAAAAGTATTTCCAATATGAGCACATGAGCAAGGGTTCAGCACTGACACTGTCTGGAAGTGTTCTTGTAAAAACACAGATTACAGCTTGGGTTTAAAGGATGTCTAAGTTTAGTTTCATTTCATTTCAGTCATTTTTTGAAAATATAATGTTTTTGTGAACGCGAGTTTGTTTTCCCCAAACGACATTGTCGTCTACACACAGAAGGAAGGCATGGTGAATGTATACCTGACACAGTTGTGACCGTTCCTATCTCACCATGCTGTATCTTACCATGTGCAGGTTAACGCTAAGGTTCGTTACTCACGTTGATTTCACTCGTGTGGTTAACTGTTTAGCCATACAATGTCCACTGCACTCATTTAGATACTATTTGTATTGTAGCATCCTACTTGTTGATTCAAGTACGTTCATCATTTGGCAAGACTTTGTTCGACTGTCTGTGAAGCGTGTGAAACATATAGACTTTCTTCGACTGTCTGTGAAGCGTGTGAATCATAAAGACTTTGTTCGCCTCTCTGTGAAGCGTGTGAAACATATAGACTTTGCTCGACTGTCTGTGAAGCGTGTGATGCATATATACTTTCTTCGACTGTCTGTGAAGCGTGTGAAACATATAGACTTTGTTCGACTCTCTGTGAAGTGTATGAAACATATAGACTTTGTTCGACTGTCTGTGAAGCGTGTGAAACATATAGACTTTGTTCGACTGTCTGTGAAGCGTGTGAAACATATAGACTTTGCTCGACTGTCTATGAAGCGTGTGAAACATATAGACTTTGTTCGACTGTCTGTGAAGCGTGTGATGCATATATACTTTCTTCGACTGTCTGTGAAGCGTGTGAAACATTAAGACTTTCTTCGACTGTCTGTGAAGCGTATGAAACATATAAACTTTGTTCGACTGTCTGTGAAGCTTGTGAATCATGTAGACTTTGTTCGACTCTCTGTGAAGCGTGTGAAACATTAAGACTTTGTTCGACTGTCTGTGAAGCGTATGAAACATATAGACTTTGTTCGACTGTCTGTGAAGCGTATGAAACATATAGACTTTCTTCGACTGTCTGTGAAGCGTGTGAAACATATAGACTTTGTTCGACTGTCTGTGAAGCGTGTGAAACAAATAGACTTTGTTCGACTCTCTGTGAAGCGAATGAAACATATAGACTTTGTTCGACTGTCTGTGAAGCGTGTGAAACATATAGACTTTGTTCGACTCTCTGTGAAGCGAATGAAACATATAGACTTTGTTCGACTGTCTGTGAAGCGTGTGAAACATATAGACTTTCTTCGACTGTCTGTGAAGCGTGTGAATCATAAAGACTTTGTTCGCCTCTCTGTGAAGCGTGTGAAACATATAGACTTTGCTCGACTGTCTGTGAAGCGTGTGAAACATATAGACTTTGTTCGACTGTCTGTGAAGCGTGTGAAACATATAGACTTTGTTCGACTGTCTGTGAAGCGTGTGAAACATATAGACTTTGTTCGACTGTCTGTGAAGCGTATGAAACATATAGACTTTGTTCGACTGTCTGTGAAGCGTGTGAAACATATTTACTTTCTTCGACTGTCTGTGAAGCGTGTGAAACATATAGACTTTGTTCGACTGTCTGTGAAGCGTATGAAACATATAGACTATGTTCGACTTTCTGTGAAGCGTGTGAAACATATAGACTTTGTTCGACTGTCTGTGAAGCGTGTGAAACATATAGACTTTGTTCGACTGTCTGTGAAGCGTATGAAACATATAGACTTTGTTTGACTGTCTGTGAAGCGTGTGAAACATATTTACTTTCTTCGACTGTCTGTGAAGCGTGTGAAACATATAGACTTTGTTCGACTGTCTGTGAAGCGTATGAAACAAATAGACTATGTTCGACTTTCTGTGAAGCGTGTGAAACATATAGACTTTGTTTGACTGTCTGTGAAGCGTGTGAAACATATAGACTTTGTTCGACTGTCTGTGAAGCGTGTGAAACATATAGACTTTGTTCGACTGTCTGTGAAGCGTGTGAAACATATAGACTTTGTTCGACTGTCTGTGAAGCGTATGAAATATATATCAAATAAGGAACACATAATTGAAAGAAGAATACGAACATCTAAAATGTGAATCAAACAGTTAATAAGAACTTCTAAAATGTCAATGACAAAATGCGCTTGAAGTGGTACCTGCCTACAACTGTTCTTGAGGAAACGAATCATTTCAGCACCCACTGATTGAAATAACCACATGCATGTTATTGTAACTTATTGTCTTAATTTGCTAATCACATATATGATGTTCCTTATAATGTCGAGCTTCTTGTGACAACATAATCACAAGAATCACATGGCATAATCAACCTAATGCCGTAAATGTTCTATATATCTAGTACCAAGGCTCGAACGATAATGCAGAGGGAGATCAATATCGTCTTCCCTTAAACCGCGGAGTCCAGGCGAACGTTGTACACGTTGGAATTGCTGTCATGGGTTTGCACCGGGATGCCCTGGCGTGTATCTGGATGGATATTCAACATACTGCACATGCTACGATGTTCGTGCTTGATCATTTGAATGTAGTTACAATTAATCAATTAATAAATCTCCGGGTACTCTGCAGGTCCTCATTGTCTTTGCACTAATATATACTGAACCGCAAAAGAAACGTCACTATGGATAGATATATGAGACGCTTTATTTGTCCAAACACTGTAAATGTACTTTGAGATATTTAAAAAAACAACAAACTTGACAAAACCGCTCATCAAGGTTGAAATTATTGTGTCAAGTGTTCTTAAAGTGAAACACAACACTAGTCTCTGAGAAAATGGCATCACAAGTCAGTATCTCGTGTGTCAGCCCATGTGCATTGATGACTGCCGTGCAACGTCGATACATGGAATTGATGAGGCAGTTGATGAAGGCCTTAGGCACTTGAGCCGACAGTCTGAGGAACGCCTAACGCAGTTCAGCTGCAGTTGTCGGCCCTGGTCGGATGTCATTCAACCGCCTTTGAATCTCGTCCCACAGGTGCTCAATGGGGTTTAAATCGGGACTGAGGGCAGGTCACTGCGTGGTTCTGATGTCATTCTGCTGGAGAAACTCTCTTGTTGCTCTCGCAGTGTGGGCATTGGCGTTATCATACTGAAAACTCGTGGTTGCAGCGACGTGCCAAGTGAGCTTTGACCCCACGAGTCTCTCTCAACAACACAAGCATCCGAATAACGTTTCCCACGGCGTCGCCAGCTTCTGCCATCTGCTGTTGAGATACAGTAACGGCTCTCTTCTGAGAAGAGGACTCTTCTCCACTGCTTGTGGCGCCAATGTTGGTGCTGTGTTGCCCACTGAAGACGGTCCTTGCGATGACGTGGTGTCAGAATGGGTCCTCGGCGTGGCCTGTGACAGTGGAGGTGTCTGCTTGTTAATCGACGACGCACGGTGTCCGCACTTATGTGTCGCTGGTGTCCCCATGGTCTGTCGAGCAGCAGTAGCAAAGTGATCTTGGAGATGCTGCCGCACAATCTGACGATCATGGCGTCGGGTGGTGACCCTTCGTCTTCCACTACATGGTCGGTCATCTGTAGTGTTGGTGGTCTGGTACCGTTCCTGGAGCCTGTATATGGTCTTACGCGTACGTGGACTTGAAATGCATTGGCTACTTGCCGGGCGGTTTGTTCAGCTTGCAATCGTCAAAGGGCTTGGCGTCGCTGATTTCTTGTCAATCTTGGCATGTGGTAGCAATTAAAAAACGAATGAATGTTATCCGATCTGGGTGGATTTGTATAGGGCAAGAAATGGGGGAACGCATGTGCATTTCAATTTTCACGGAACTACCATGGGTTACCATGGCCGTTGCCGTGATGCGTTTGGGCGATCGGTTCTATTGTCATCTGCTTTGTTTTTTATCATCAAATTTATATTTTTCCGGAGAAGGTAGTGTTAAATTTTGAAACTTTGACAAAAAGTACCCAGATATTTATTTACTTTTCATGCAATGTTACTTGGAGTGACATTTCTTTTGCGGTTCATTATAGTTTAATATATCTTATATAGTTTAGTTATATGCAGTAAGCATATATTTGTGGTGGTGCGGTGTGGGCGGCAGTGTGTGAAGGTGTGGTGGTGGAGGTGGTGCAGGGTTGAAGACAGGTTCTGGAGGTGTGGTGGTGGTGGTGCAGGGTGGACGGCAGGTGGTGTTGGTGGTGCAGGGTGGACGGCAGGTTGTGGAGGTGTGGTGGTGGTGGTGCAGGGTGGACGACAGGTTCTGGAGGTGTGGTGGTGGTGGTCCAGGGTGGACGGCAGGTGGTGTTGGTGGTGCAGGGTGGACGGCAGGTTGTGGAGGTGTGGTGGTGGTGGTGCAGGGTGGACGGCAGGTTGTGGAGGTGTGGTTGTGGTAGTGCAGGGTGGGCGGCAGGTGGTGTTGATGTGGTGGTGGTGCAGGGTGGACGGCAGGAGATGTGGTGGTGGTGCAGTGTGGACGGCAGGTGGTTTGGTGGTGGTCCAGGGTGGACGGCAGGTTGTGAAGGTGTGGTGGTGGTGCAGTGTGGGCGGCAGGTGGTGTGGTGGTGGTGCAGTGTGGACGGCAGGTGGTGTTGTGGTGGTCCATGGTGGACGGCAGGTTGTGGAGGTGTTGATGTGGTGCAGTGTGGACGGCAGGTGGTGTTGTGGTGGTCCATGGTGGACGACCGGTTGTGGAAGTGTGGTGGTGGTGCAGTGTGGGTGGCAGGTGGTGTTTGTGTGGTGGTGGTGCAGTGTGGACGGCAGGTGGTGTGGTGGTGGTGTAGCAGGGTGGACGACCGGTTGTGGAGGTGTGGTGGTGGTGTAGTGTGGACGGCAGGTGGTGTGGTGGTGGTGTAGCAGGGTGGACGACCGGTTGTGGAGGTGTGTTGGTGGTGCAGTGTGGACGGCAGGTGGTGTGGTGGTGGTGCAGTGTAGACGGCAGGTGGTTTGGTGGTGGTGTAGCAGGGTGGACGACCGGTTGTGGAGGTGTTGATGTGGTGCAGTGTGGACGGCAGGTGGTGTGGTGATGGTCCATGGTGGACGACCGGTTGTGGAGGTGTGGTGGTGGTGCAGTGTGGGTGGCAGGTGGTGTTGATGTGGTGGTGGTGCAGGGTGGACGGCAGCTTGTGTTGATGTGGTGGTGGAGCAGGGTGGACAGCAGGTTGTGGAGGTGTGGTGGTGGAGCAGGGTGGACGGCAGGTGGTGTTGGTGGTGCAGGGTGGACGGCAGGTTGTGTTGATGTGGTGGTGGTGCAGGCTGGTAGGCAGGTGGTGTTGGTGTGGTGGTGGAGCAGGGTGGACAGCAGGTTGTGGAGGTGTGGTGGTGGAGCAGGGTGGACGGCAGGTGGTGTTGGTGGTGCAGGGTGGACGGCAGGTTGTGTTGGTGGTGCAGGGTGGACGGCAGGTTGTGTTGATGTGGTGGTGGTGCAGGGTGGACGGCAGGTTGTGTTGGTGGTGCAGGGTGGACGGCAGGTTGTGTTGATGTGGTGGTGGTGCAGGGTGGACGGCAGGTTGTGTTGATGTGGTGGTGGAGCAGGTTGTGGACGTGATGTGGTGGAGCAGGGTGGACGGCAGGTTGTGTTGATGTGGTGGTGGTGCAGGGTGGACGGCAGGTTGTGTTGATGTGGTGGTGGAGCAGGGTGGACAGCAGGTTGTGGAGGTGATGTGGTGGAGCAGGGTGGACGGCAGGTTGTGTTGATGTGGTGGTGGTGCTTGGTGGACGGCAGGTTGTGTTGATGTGGTGGTGGAGCAGGGTGGACAGCAGGTTGTGGAGGTGATGTGGTGGAGCAGGGTGGACGGCAGGTGGTGTTGGTGTGGTGGCGGTGCAGGCTGGTAGGCAGGTGGTGTTGGTGTGGTGGTGGAGCAGGGTGGACAGCAGGTTGTGGAGGTGTGGTGGTGGAGCAGGGTGGACGGCAGGTTGTGTTGATGTGGTGGTGGTGCTTGGTGGACGGCAGGTTGTGTTGATGTGGTGGTGGTGCAGGCTGGTAGGCAGGTGGTGTTGATGTGGTGGTGGAGCAGGGTGGACAGCAGGTTGTGGAGGTGATGTGGTGGAGCAGGGTGGACGGCAGGTGGTGTTGGTGTGGTGGCGGTGCAGGCTGGTAGGCAGGTGGTGTTGGTGTGGTGGTGGAGCAGGGTGGACAGCAGGTTGTGGAGGTGTGGTGGTGGAGCAGGGTGGACGGCAGGTGGTGTTGGTGTGGTGGTTGTGCAGGGTGGACGGCAGGTGGTGTTGGTGTGGTGGTAGTGCAAGGTGGACGGCAGGTTGTGGAGGTGATGTGGTGGAGCAGGGTGGACGGCAGGTGGTGTTGATGTGGTGGTGGAGCAGGGTGGACGGCAGGTGGTGTTGGTGTGGTGGTAGTGCAGGGTGGACGGCAGGTGGTGTTGATGTGGTGGTGGTGCAGGGTGGACGGCAGGTTGTGGAGGTGATGTGGGGGTTTGTCTTCAGCGTATTTGCAGGGATGGGTGGAAGATGAAGAAGTCAGCTTCATAGTCGATAACGGGTTAATTAGTCTGGTAGTGGTCACATGTGTTCTCTCGTGTCTCCCCCTCACCTCTGCCGTCTCAGACAACTGGTCCTGCAATCTTAGGAATATTACCAATGGGCAAGTGCAACGAGCAATCTAGTTTTACAGTTTCAGACCACTGATATATGGAGTTAAATTCCTTCGACAGAGAAAAAGACCTCAGGCTGGTAAGATAGTAATGAATATTTCTAGGACCAATGAGCTGTGTACTTTCTCAAAATGATGGAAATATGTCTATCATTTAATGTCCTTTAGAAGTAATATGAAACAAATAAATCCGATAATATAACGATCGAGTTGACAAAAAACCTCACGAACATGTAGATTCTGTAATTCGTTGGAGACTTCAATGTGTGATTTCGATGTCTAGATGGTTTTTGTCTTCTGTGTACAGTTCATGTGTGGTTTTGTTGCCTATTTAGTGTGTGCCGCTTGTGTATATTTAGTGTATGAATTAGTAACAGTCTAGTATATGTGTCACCGGTATCTATCTGGGTTGCCTTCAGTATGTGCATAATTAATTTGTGACTTCGTAAATGTCAAGTATATGTGTTGCCGGTGTCTATCTGGTGTGCCTTCAGTGTGTGCATAATTAATTTGTGACTTGGTAACTGTCTAGTATATGTATCGCCGGTGTCTATCTGGGTTGCCTTCAGTATGTGCATAATTAATTTGTGACTTGGTAACTGTCTAGTGTATGTGTCACCGGTAGCTATCTGGTGTGTCTTCAGTGTGTGCATAATTAATATGTGACTTGGTAGCTGTCAAGTTTATGTGTCGTCGGTATCTATCTTGGTTGCCTTCAGTGTGTGCATAATTAATTTATGACTTGGTAACTGTCTAGTATATGTATCGCCGGTATCTGTCTAGTGTGTCTCTGTGTGTACCTTCAATGTGTGAGATACATGTACGTGTCTAGTGTGTCTCTGAGTGAGTGCACCTGCAATGTGTGAGATACATTTACGTGTCTAGTGTGTCTCTGTGTTTGTGCTCCTGCAATGTGTGAGATACATGTACGTGTCTAGTGTGTCTCTGTGTGTACCTTCAATGTGTGAGATACATGTACGTGTCTAGTGTGTCTCTGAGTGAGTGCACCTGCAATGTGTGAGATACATTTACGTGTCTAGTGTGTCTCTGTGTTTGTGCTCCTGCAATGTGTGAGATACATGTACGTGTCTAGTGTGTCTCTGTGTGTGTGCTCCTGCAATGTGTGAGATACATGTACGTGTCTAGTGTGTCTCTGTGTGTACCTTCAATGTGTGAGATACATGTACGTGTCTAGTGTGTCTCTGTGTGTACCTTCAATGTGTGAGATACATGTACGTGTCTAGTGTGTCTCTGTGAGTGCCTTCAATGTGTGAGATACATGTACGTGTCTAGTGTGTCTCTGTGTGTACCTGCAATGTGTGATATACATGTACGTGTCTAGTGTGTCTCTGTGTGTGTGATCCTGCAATGTGTGAGATACATCTACGTGTCTTGTGAGTTTCTGTGAGTACCTTCAATGTGTGAGATACATGAACGTGTCTAGTGTGTCTCTGTGTGTACCTGCAATGTGTGAGACACATGTACGTGTCTAGTGTGTCTCTGTGTGTGTGCTCCTGCAATGTGTGAGACACATGTACGTGTCTAGTGTGTCTCTGTGTGTCTGCTCCTGCAATGTGTGAGATACATGTACGTGTCTAGTGTGTCTCTGTGTGTGTGCTCCTGCAATGTGTGAGATACATGTACGTGTCTAGTGTGTCTCTGTGTGTGTGCTCCTGCAATGTGTGAGATACATGTACGTGTCTAGTGTGTCTCTGTGAGTACCTTCAATGTGTGAGATACATGTACGTGTCTAGTGTGTCTCTGTGTGTGTGCTTCTGCAATGTGTGAGATACATGTACGTGTCTAGTGTGTCTCTGTGTGTACCTTCAATGTGTGAGATACATGTACGTGTCTAGTGTGTCTCTGTGTGTGTGCTCCTGCAATGTGTGAGATACATGTACGTGTCTAGTGTGTCTCTCTGTGTTTACGCCTTTATTGTGTGAGATACATGTACGTGTCTAGTGTGTCTCTGTGTGTGTGCTCCTGCAATGTGTGAGATACATGTACGTGTCTAGTGTGTCTCTGTGTGTGTGCTCCTGCAATGTGTGAGATACATGTACGTGTCTAGTGTGTCTCTGTGTGTACCTTCAATGTGTGAGATACATTTACGTGTCTAGGCTGTCTCTGTGTGTGTGCTCCTGCAATGTGTGAGATACATGTACGTGTCTAGTGTGTCTCTGTGTGTGTGCTCCTGCAATGTGTGAGATACATTTACGTGTCTAGTGAGTCTCTGTGAGTACCTTCAATGTGTGAGATACATTTACGTGTCTAGGCTGTCTCTGTGTGTGTGCTCCTGCAATGTGTGAGATACATGTACGTGTCTAGTGTGTCTCTGTGTTTGTGCTCCTGCAATGTGTGAGATACATGTACGTGTCTAGTGTGTCTCTGTGTGTACCTTCAATGTGTGAGATACATGTACGTGTCTAGTGTGTCTCTGTGTGTACCTTCAATGTGTGAGATACATGTACGTGTCTAGTGTGTCTCTGTGTGTGTGCTCCTGCAATGTGTGAGATACATGTACGTGTCTAGTGTGTCTCTGTGTGTACCTTCAATGTGTGAGATACATGTACGTGTCTAGTGTGTCTCTGTGTGTGTGCTCCTGCAATGTGTGAGATACATCTACGTGTCTAGTGTGTCTCTCTGTGTTTACGCCTTTATTGTGTGAGATACATGTACGTGTCTAGTGTGTCTCTGTGTGTGTGCTCCTGCAATGTGTGAGATACATGTACGTGTCTAGTGTGTCTCTGTGTGTACCTTCAATGTGTGAGATACATGTACGTGTCTAGTGTGTCTCTGTGTGTGTGCTCCTGCAATGTGTGAGATACATGTACGTGTCTAGTGTGTCTCTGTGTGTACCTTCAATGTGTGAGATACATGTACGTGTCTAGTGTGTCTCTGTGTGTGTGCTCCTGCAATGTGTGAGATACATCTACGTGTCTAGTGTGTCTCTCTGTGTTTACGCCTTTATTGTGTGAGATACATGTACGTGTCTAGTGTGTCTCTGTGTGTGTGCTCCTGCAATGTGTGAGATACATGTACGTGTCTAGTGTGTCTCTGTGTGTACCTTCAATGTGTGAGATACATGTACGTGTCTAGTGTGTCTCTGTGTGTACCTTCAATGTGTGAGATACATGTACGTGTCTAGTGTGTCTCTCTGTGTGTACCTTCAGTGTGTGAGATACATGTACGTGTCTAGTGTGTCTCTGTGTGTACCTTCAATGTGTGAGATACATGTACGTGTCTAGTGTGTCTCTGTGTGTACCTTCAATGTGTGAGATACATGTACGTGTCTAGTGTGTCTCTGTGTGTGTGCTCCTGCAATGTGTGAGATACATGTACGTGTCTAGTGTGTCTCTGTGTGTACCTTCAATGTGTGAGATACATGTACGTGTCTAGTGTGTCTCTGTGTGTGTGCTCCTGCAATGTGTGAGATACATCTACGTGTCTAGTGTGTCTCTCTGTGTTTACGCCTTTATTGTGTGAGATACATGTACGTGTCTAGTGTGTCTCTGTGTGTGTGCTCCTGCAATGTGTGAGATACATGTACGTGTCTAGTGTGTCTCTGTGTGTACCTTCAATGTGTGAGATACATGTACGTGTCTAGTGTGTCTCTGTGTGTGTGCTCCTGCAATGTGTGAGATACATGTACGTGTCTAGTGTGTCTCTGTGTGTACCTTCAATGTGTGAGATACATGTACGTGTCTAGTGTGTCTCTGTGTGTGTGCTCCTGCAATGTGTGAGATACATCTACGTGTCTAGTGTGTCTCTCTGTGTTTACGCCTTTATTGTGTGAGATACATGTACGTGTCTAGTGTGTCTCTGTGTGTGTGCTCCTGCAATGTGTGAGATACATGTACGTGTCTAGTGTGTCTCTGTGTGTACCTTCAATGTGTGAGATACATGTACGTGTCTAGTGTGTCTCTGTGTGTACCTTCAATGTGTGAGATACATGTACGTGTCTAGTGTGTCTCTCTGTGTGTACCTTCAGTGTGTGAGATACATGTACGTGTCTAGTGTGTCTCTGTGTGTACCTTCAATGTGTGAGATACATGTACGTGTCTAGTGTGTCTCTCTGTGTGTACCTTCAGTGTGTGAGATACATGTACGTGTCTAGTGTGTCTCTCTGTGTGTACCTGTAGTGTGTGAGATACATGTACGTGTCTAGTGTGTCTCTCTGTGTGTACCTTCAGTGTGTGAGATACATGTACGTGTCTAGTGTGTCTCTCTGTGTGTACCTTCAGTGTGTGAGATACATGTATGTGTCTAGTGTGTCTGTCTGTGTGTACCTTCAGTGTGTGATATACATGTACGTGTCTAGTGTCGCTCTCTGTGTGTACCTTCAGTGTGTGAGATACATGTACGTGTCTAGTGTGTCTCTGTGTGTGTGTACCTTCAATGTGTGAGATACAAGTACGTGTCTAGTGTGTCTCTCTGTGTGTACCTTCAGTGTGTGGGATACATGTACGTGTCTAGTGTGTCTGTCTGTGTGTACCTTCAGTGTGTGAGATACATGTACGTGTCTAGCGTCGCTCTCTGTATGTACCTTCAGTGTGTGAGATACATGTACGTGTCTAGTGTGTTTCTCTGTGTGTACCTTCAGTGTGTGAGATACATGTACGTGTCTAGTGTGTCTCTCTGTGTGTACCTTCAGTGTGTGAGATACATGTACGTGTCTAGTGTCGCTCTCTGTATGTACCTTAAGTGTGTGAGATACATGTACGTGTCTAGTGTGTCTCTGTGTGTGTGTACCTTCAATGTGTGAGACACATGTACGTGTTTAGTTTCTCTCTCTCTCTGTGTACCTTAAGTGTGTGAGATACATGTACGTGTCTAGTGTGTCTCTGTGTGTACCTTCAATGTGTGAGACACATGTACGTGTTTAGTTTCTCTCTCTCTGTGTGCCTTCAGTGTGTGAGATACATGTACGCGTCTAGTGTTTCGCTATGTGCCTTCAATGTGTGTGATACATATACGTGTCTAGTGTGTATCTCTGTGTGTGCATTGAATGTTTGAAATACATGTACGTGTTTAGTGTGTCTGTCTGTGTGTGCCTTCAAGGTGTGAGATACATGTACGTGTCTGGCGTGTCTCTCTGTGTGTGCCTTCAAGGTGTGAGATACATGTACGCGTCTGGTGTTTCGCTATGTGCCTTCAATATGTGAGATACATGTATTTGTCTATATAGTTTGTGTCTTCTGTATATAGTTTAGTTGTCTTGCGTTAGTGGATTTGTTGTGACTAGTAGTGTGTGTCTTCTGTGCCGGCTTTAATCCTTTATAAGTAACATGTTAATAACAAGACATCATTCGCACAGCTATGTTTGATTAGTGGACATGGAGAGACCAAACACAGAGATTCAGTTTACAGTTCACAGATATTGAAGTTTACCCATTTTAGTTGTGGTGAATCGGATATAATCGTACTATATATCTGATGAGTAGAACTGTACGAATTGCTAGATTTCCGGAATTACACACGCCTGTTTCAGCGCCACGCTCTCTCGCTGCTTAGCAACGTGAAAAAAAGCTGATTTCAGCCCCGGCTTAAACTTCACTCGTCTGCAGTACGTTAGCAGAATTCGCAAAAAAGCAATTGGAGATTTTTTCCGTCTCTTAAGACTGGATCGATATAGGTTTATTGTCTTTATAGTCTTTTACTGATAAAAAGGTAAACCAGTTATTGATCGTGACAAATGTGTCCCAGTTTTTGTGCCCCTGTGATACATCACGTGGTGCCTCTGCATTGCGTCCGACCAGGGGCAAGTGACCTAAATGATGACAAGGATGTTTCTGACAAGATCGTAACAAAACTTTCTCAGCATTCCATTTGAAATACTCAGCACAAAATGAGATTACAAACGAAGGGAGATAACTCTATCGTTACAATTTGGCAGACTGTATTTGCTCCGAGGACATATGACACTGAATATAAATAGCGCTTTCAAAACATCTTGGTCATGTTCTAAAATAACATACCATGGCTGCATATCTGAGGTATCTATAATCAATGCTGTCAATGTCAAGTGAGACGCGCTACATCAGGTGTATCAAGATTGGTGTCAGCGTCCAGCATCATTGGCTAGTTCAGGTGTATCAAGATTGGTGTCGGCGTCCAGCGTCATTGGCTAGTTCAGGGGTATCAAGATTGGTGCTGGCGTCAAGCGTCATTGTCTAGTTCAGGTGTATCAATACTGGTGTCAGCGTCCAGCGTCATTGGCTAGTTCAGGTGTATCAAGATTGGTGTCGGCGTCAAGCGTCATTGGCTAGTTCAGGTGTATCAATACTGGTGCCAGCTTCCAGCGTCATTGGCTTGTTCAGGTGTATCAAGACGGGTGTCAGGGTCAAGCGTCATTGGCTAGTTCAGGTGTATCAATACTGGTGTCAGCGTCCAGCGTCATTGGCTTGTTCAGGTGTATCAAGACGGGTGTCGGCGTCAAGCGTCATTGGCTAGTTCAGGTGTATCAATACTGGTGTCAGCGTCCAGCGTCATTGGCTTGTTCAGGTGTATCAAGACGGGTGTCAGGGTCAAGCGGCATTGGCTAGTTCAGGTGTATCAAGACGGGTGTCAGGGTCAAGCGGCATTGGCTAGTTCAGGTGTATCAATACTGGTGTCAGCGTCCAGCGTCATTGGCTAGTTCAGGTGTATCAATACTGGTGTCAGCGTCCAGCGTCATTGGCTTGTTCAGGTGTATCAAGACGGATGTCAGGGTCAAGCGGCATTGGCTAGTTCAGGTGTATCACGACGGGTGTCAGCGTCAAGTGTCATTGTCTAGTTCAGGTGTATCAATACTGTTGTCAGCGTCAAGTGTCATTGGCTAGTTCAGGTGTATCAATACTGGTGTCAGCGTCCAGCGTCATTGGCTTGTTCAGGTGTATCAAGACGGATGTCAGGGTCAAGCGGCATTGGCTAGTTCAGGTGTATCACGACGGGTGTCAGCGTCAAGTGTCATTGTCTAGTTCAGGTGTATCAATACTGTTGTCAGCGTCACGCGTCATTTGCTAGTTCAAATTGATCAAGACAGGTCTCAGTTTCAAGTTGACTTCGGTAGGCTTACCAACACTGTGTTCAGATAAATCATCCATTTCTTCTTCCCCAATGTCGTGATTCTTTTCACGAGGAATTAAGACGCGTAAACATGCATGTTGAGACTTTTAATCTCATATCAATCTCCGGATAAATTATTGGAATTTTCTTATTTAATCCTATAATTTGCAAAAGTAAATATCAATACATACTATGGGCGCTTCAAAGACTGGTTCGGCCTAAACCCCAGTTCTACACTTTCGGTAATCAAAACACCATTACAGTTCAGCCCACAAACCTCTTTTAAGTTCTTCCGAATCAAATGGGCTATATATCAAATTCGCAGATTATATGAGTCACTTGTTTCACATCAAAGCGTCACTTGCCTTGAATCAAACGAGCTACATTTCTTAAATCAAAAGTGTCACATGCTTCAAGTGAACAGAGTAACGTGCCCAACGAGTCTCGTAACTGAAGCACTGCAATCCCGACATTTACACAGCTGATTGCCCCCTACGTAAATGCAATCAGCACTTCATAACAATATCTCCTGTAATTGCAGCACTACGTATAACCTAATGCTAGTATTTAATTCATTACACACGACCGACAAGCTCACCCACCTCACCCACCCAGATACGTTACAGCAAGCTCACACACCTCACTCACCCAGATACGTTACAGCAAGCTAACCCACCTCACACACCCAGATACGTTGCAGCAAGCTAACCCACCTCACTCACCCCGATACGTTACAGAGAGCTCACCCACCTCACTCACCCAGATACGTTACAGAGAGCTCACCCACCTCACTCACCCAGATACGTTGCAGCAAGCTAACCCACCTCACACACCCAGATACGTTACAGCAAGCTCACACACCTCACACACCCAGATATGTTGCAGCAAGCTAACCCACCTCACACACCCAGATACGTTGCAGCAAGCTCACACACCTCAGACACCCAGATACATTTCAGCAAGCTCACACACCTCACTCACCCAGATACCTTGCAGCAAGCTAACCCACCTCACACACCCAGATACGTTGCAGCAAGCTAACCCACCTCACACACCCAGATACGTTGCAGCAAGCTAACCCACCTCACACACCCAGATACGTTGCAGCAAGCTAACCCACCTCACACACACAGATACCTTGCAGCAAGCTAACCCACCTCACACACCCAGATACGTTGCAGCAAGCTCACCCACCTCACACACACAGATACCTTGCAGCAAGCTAACCCACCTCACACACCCAGATACGTTGCAGCAAGCTCACCCACCTCACACACACAGATACCTTGCAGCAAGCTAACCCACCTCACACACCCAGATACGTTACAGCAAGCTCACACACCTCACACACCAGATACGTTACAGAGAGCTAACCCACCTCACACACCCAGATACGTTGCAGCAAGCTAACCCACCTCACTCACCCAGATACGTTGCAGCAAGCTAACCCACCTCACTCACCCAGATACCTTGCAGCAAGCTAACCCACCTCACTCACCCAGATACGTTGCAGCAAGCTCACACACCTCAGACACCCAGATACGTTGCAGCAAGCTAACCCACCTCACTCACCCAGATACGTTGCAGCAAGCTAACCCACCTCACTCACCCAGATACGTTACAGCAAGCTCACACACCTCACACACCCAGATACGTTGCAGCAAGCTCACACACCTCACACACCCAGATACATTTCAGCAAGCTCACACACCTCACACACCCAGATACGTTGCAGCAAGCTCACCCAAATCACACACCCAGATATGTTGCAGCAAGCTCACACACCTCACACACCCAGATACGTTGCAGCAAGCTAACCCACCTCTCACCCAGATACGTTGCAGCAAGCTCACACACCTCACACACCCAGATACATTTCAGCAAGCTCACACACCTCACTCACCCAGATACCTTGCAGCATGCTCACCCACCTCACACACACAGATACGTTACAGCAAATTAACCCACCTCACTCACCCAGATACGTTGCAGCAAGCTCACACACCTCACACACCCAGATACGTTGCAGCAAGCTAACCCACCTCACTCACCCAGATACATTTCAGCAAGCTCACACACCTCACTCACCCAGAAACGTTGCAGCAAGCTCACCGACCTCACTCACCCAGATACGTTGCAGCAAGCTCACCCACCTCACTCACTCAGATACGTTGCAGCAAGCTCACCGACCTCACTCACCCAGATACATTTCAGCAAGCTCACACACCTCACTCACCCAGATACGTTGCAGCAAGCTAACCCACCTCACTCACCCAGATACGTTGCAGCATGCTCACCCAAATCACACACCCAGATACGTTGCAGCATGCTAACCCACCTCACACACCCAGATACGTTGCAGGAAGCTAACCCACCTCACACACCCAGATACGTTGCAGCAAGCTAACCCACCTCACACACCCAGATACGTTGCAGCAAGCTAACCCACCTCACTCACCCAGATACGTTGCAGGAAGCTCACACACCTCACACACCCAGATACGTTGCAGCAAGCTAACCCACCTCACTCACTCAGATACGTTGCAGCAAGCTAACCCACCTCACTCACTCAGATACATTTCAGCAAGCTCACACACCTCACACACCCAGATACGTTGCAGCAAGCTAACCCACCTCACTCACCCAGACACGTTGCAGCAAGCTAACCCACCTCACTCACCCAGATACGTTGCAGCAAGCTAACCCACCTCACTCACCCAGATACGTTGCACAAAGCTCACCAACCTCACTCACCCAGATACGTTGCAGCAAGCTAACCCACCTCACACCCAGATACGTTGCAGCAAGCTAACCCACCTCACTCACCCAGATACGTTGCAGCAAGCTCACACACCTCACACACCCAGATACGTTGCAGCAAGCTAACCCACCTCACTCACTCAGATACGTTGCAGCAAGCTAACCCACCTCACTCACTCAGATACATTTCAGCAAGCTCACACACCTCACACACCCAGATACGTTGCAGCAAGCTAACCCACCTCACTCACCCAGACACGTTGCAGCAAGCTAACCCACCTCACTCACCCAGATACGTTGCAGCATGCTCACCCAAATCACACACCCAGATACGTTGCAGCAAGCTAACCCACCTCACACACCCAGATACGTTGCAGCAAGCTAACCCACCTCACACACCCAGATACGTTGCAGCAAGCTAACCCACCTCACACACCCAGATACGTTGCAGCAAGCTAACCCACCTCACACACCCAGATACGTTGCAGCAAGCTCACACACCTCACACACCCAGATACGTTGCAGCAAGCTAACCCACCTCACTCACTCAGATACGTTGCAGCAAGCTAACCCACCTCACTCACTCAGATACATTTCAGCAAGCTCACACACCTCACACACCCAGATACGTTGCAGCAAGCTAACCCACCTCACTCACCCAGACACGTTGCAGCAAGCTAACCCACCTCACTCACCCAGATACGTTGCAGCAAGCTAACCCACCTTACTCACCCAGATACGTTGCACAAAGCTCACCAACCTCACTCACCCAGATACGTTGCAGCAAGCTAACCCACCTCACACCCAGATACCTAGCAGCAAGCTCACTTACCGCTTACACCCAGATACGTTACAGAGAGCTCACCCACCTCACACACCCCGAATACGTTACAGCAAGCTCACCCTGCTCTCACACACAGATACGTTACAGAGAGCTCACCCATCTCACACACCCAGATACCTAGCAGCAAGCTCACCCACCTCACTCACCCAGATACGTTTCAGCATGCTCACCGACCTCACACAGAGATACGTTACAGAGAGCTCACCCATCTCACACACCCAGATACGTTTCAGGAAGCTCACCCACCTCACTCACACATATACCTTGCTACAAGCTCACCCACCTCACACACCCAGAAACGTTGCTACAAGCTCACCCACCTCACACACCCAGAACCGTTGCAGCAAGCTCACCAACCTCACTCACCCGCATACATTCCGCCTGGAATTCAATATGAAGAGGAAACATTTCGCGTGTTAGAAATCGGCCAAAATACTGTTCCTCGTGTTGTGCTTTCTTCCGTCTAATAACAGAGCAAAGCCAGATAAATTCAGATACATCCAGATATATTCTAGGAGGTGTGTTTCCGTGCATGGTTCTATTATTTTATGTATTGACAGGGACCACCTACTGCCGGGATTGCAGCCATCATCTACCCTTCAGTATTGGGGATGCAGTCACACACGCTTTCAACCCTTCGATATTCGGGATGCTACTTTGCCGTGTCCAGATATCCGACCAGGTAGGTGCCGGTAGGGCCACTATAACACGGGGTGAGTGACATGTTACCTGCGTTCCCTTGATACGGTTGTGAAAATAGATACGAAGTGGATGTAAAATATGAACAACAGGTTATGTAACATGGCGTCAGTGTTTCACCAGCACTGTCCTTATAACGATGCGATATGGTTGAATGTGGCGTTCAACTTGAATACTCGGTAATTCGCAGTGAACCGAATATTGCTTCCTTCCCTGATGTTGAATAAATGTAGTTGTCGATCTGGAGGGCATCACTGCTTCCTCGGCTGCTGCTATGGGCGTCTCTAACAGTGTGTGGTTCTACAACGTATCTATGAATCAATTGTTCTTGTGGATTCATGGAATCATGCGCAAACAAAATGTATAGTATATTCAGATATATGTCCAGATATAGATACATTTCCGTTACAGCCCAAACATTGCGATATAATGATACAGGCAGCATTGTGCTATGACAAGTCAAGTCAAGCTAGGTTTATTTCGCAGGCCACTGGCCCAAATCTGCGGATACACAAGAGTGCAGAACTCCACCCATGCCGTCAACCCTGTGCCCGTGTTCGCTTCATTTCTGTGAAATTAGAATATGTCCAGGAGTTATCACACCCCTCATTATCATCAGTTTGTTTTAAGAAACTAAAATGGATCTGTGATATACAAATAACCATTTTCCCTGCCAGTATTATGTTTATTTCAGTATAATATGTACAACGTGTCAACACATCGCATCGATGACACCGCCGTCATATTTTGTCCGCATTTAATTCAAATACAAAAAAATATTGTCTAATGAATAGCAGATTTCATCAACTACTCTTCAGTTACATGCATATTTATGAAAAATATCAATGATGAAAAGCGTCGGCTGCGAATATAAGAAGGACCCACCATCATCCATCAATCACATGACCTCTGACGTCACCTTAAGCCTCGTTCTGACGCACAACTCACTTCCTAAAGATGACTTGGTCAACATATCTGAATACCAGTCCTCGTTGTGTCAGGCGAGCGGTGCTCAGATTGAGGTAATTGGCATATTGCTAGAGATTCTGATCAATATGGTGCTACCAATCTATATTTACCCATGCTTCCCATTATAACCGCCATAATACAGCTTTTGTGGAAATAATCACTTCATAACTGCAATCACATTTCCCAAACTACACAAACTATCAGCTAACTGCGTGGCAACTGTTGTCCTAGTCCGCTACGCGAACCGGTGCAGCATGCCTCTAGGAGAATATCAGCAATGCTTACTAGAAAACAACAACGTCCGGGTTTTTTAAACGCAGTCATTCATGCCACAACGCACGCGCACGCACATGAGCACGCGCACAGAAGCACCTTTGTAGACAAAATGGTCGTTCGCTGTGTAGGCCGTGGGCTAGGTATGACCCACGAGCAAACCCCACTAATTTTTTTTAAAGCCCATAAACATACTAAACATTATTTTGAATGTTCACAAGAAAAGGTTGGGACGAACTTGTTGTTACAGCCCTATATATATTAACTTGGGTATTCTGTAAGAGAATCTTAAGTATGTAATTGGAATATCATTTATTTCTGTGAATGCATGGTCCCTGTTCATTTTAAGCCATTCATATACGATTTGGATGATTCGCGTTTGAACATTTTCTGTAAATTGGAAACATAAGTAGCTAAGTTATGTATGAATTAAATGTTAGTTAGTGAATTCGTCTTTTACCTTCGGTGGTGCCCCCTGCAAGTTCACCTTAACTAGTAGCTGTACTAAAGAATCTGAAACTCAACTTGAAATGGCCAAATATGTCAAAATATCAAGCCTGCGTCCAAGAAATTGATTTGTATATTTGCTGAAATAAATAACATTTACATTATGATCATTTTTTTTTGCACAGCTTTATGGTTGCCATCTTAAATATATGTTACACATAGGTCCATTTCATTCAAAGTTCTGAAATCGATTCGAGCATTATACTGTGAACCTCTTATATGCATACAAAAGTGAGTGATATCAGAGTTGTCAAGAAGTATTCTGTATGATTGTTCAAAAGTATATCAATAATCAGCCTACATCAAATTATGTTGTTTATATATGGTTTCCTATGGTATATAACACATCAAGGTCGGTGAATAACACACAAGATGACAAGCCAAATCCTGAGCATACATCCAAGCGTTGTTCCGATGTAGCTAAGCCGAGAATGCAATATTAGGTATCCTACTCTGATATCATAAGAGTATATTTGTTCCAAATTGTGCAAAAGATTTTCACCTGGTAACATCACATGTTAAGAAGTACTTCAAGAGATGTACTGGAACATGTGTAAGAAGATTATAGTGGAATCAGGCACACGTACCTAGAACATATACCGGATTAAAGGTTTCTGCAAGAAGAATTTGGTTTTGTCGGGATATATGACGTTCGATTTGCCATGGGTTGGTCCATATTCACTCAATACCAATTATTGATACATCGTGCTCGTTGGTCATACCTAGCCCAAGGCCTATGACTACACAGTCTCAACTACAATGCGTTTTATGGAGTTGCAGCACACCTCTATGTCGATGAACTGGTGGAATCCTGAATATACAACTATGAAGAAGTATGGTGGTTGTGCTGTGATGTTAGAGGATTGAATTTGTGTGATTACATCATGCGTGTATGTAACATGTTCTTGGGCCACCAAGGTGGGTGTCGGGTTAGAGAGCTGGTAAATGGGAAAAGAAATACATAGCATACTTCCTTCACTGACACATGCTTCTGTCGAGTATAGTGCGTCACTGACACATGTTTAAGTAGATTATAGTGCGTCACTGACACATGTTTATGTAGATTATATTGCGTCACTGACACATACTTATGTCGAGTATAGGGCGTCACTGACACATGTTTATGTAGATTATATTGCGTCACTGACACATACTTATGTCGAGTATAGGGCGTCACTGGCACATGTTTATGTAGATTATATTGCGTCACTGACACATACTTATGTCGAGTATAGGGCGTCACTGGCACATGTTTATGTAGATTATATTGCGTCACTGACACATACTTATGTCGAGTATAGGGCGTCACTGACACATGTTTATGTAGATTATATTGCGTCACTGACACATACCCGATCATCCGATCGATAGGACAACGTAAAGGACTGACTAACATGATGTTCATCTATATAACACGGCTCGTGTGGAGCTATGTTTGATACAAAACGAACAACACATCCCCAAGCCGAGTGTCATTTTAATGGTGACCATCCCCAAACTTGTCATTTAATGGTTACCATCCAAAAGCTGAGTGTCATTTTAATGGTGACCATCTCCAAACTTGTCATTTAATGGTGACCATCCACAAACTTGTCATTTAATGGTGATCATCCACAAACTTGTCATTTAATGATGATCATCCACAAACTTGTCATTTAATGGTGACCATCCCATAATTTGTCATTTAATGGTGATCATCCCCAAACTTGTCATTTAATGGTGATCATCCACAAACTTGTCATTTAATGGTGATCATCCACAAACTTGTCTTTTAATGGTGATCATCCACAAACTTGTCATTTAATGGTGATCATCCACAAACTTGTCATTTAATGGTGACCATCCACAAACTTGTCATTTAATGGTGATCATCCACAAACTGTGTCATTTAATGGTGATCATCCCCAAACTTGTCATTTAATGGTGACCATCCCAAAACTGTGTCATTTAAGTGGTGACCATCTCCAAACTTGTCATTTAATGGTGACCATCTCCAAACTTGTCTTTTAATGGTGACCATCCAAAAGCTGAGTGTCATTTTAACGGTGACCATCTCCAAACTTGTCATTTAATGGTGACCATCCACAAACTTGTCATTTTATGGTGACCATCCGCAAACTGTGTCATTTAATGGTGACCATCCACAAACTTGTCATTTAATGGTGATCATCCACAAACTTGTCATTTAATGGTGACAATCCCCAAACTTGTCATTTAATGGTGACCATCCAAAAGCTGAGTGTCATTTTAACGGTGACCATCTCCAAACTTGTCATTTAATGGTGACCATCCACAAACTTGTCATTTTATGGTGACCATCCACAAACTTGTCATTTAATGGTGACCATCCCCAAACTTGTCATTTAATGGTTACCATCCAAAAGCTGAGTGTCATTTTAACGGTGACCATCTCCAAACTTGTCATTTAATGGTGACCATCCACAAACTTGTCATTTTATGGTGACCATCCACAAACTGTGTCATTCAATGGTGACCATCCACAAACTTGTCATTTAATGGTGATCATCCACAAACTGACATTTAATGGTGATTATCCACAAACTTGTCATTTAATGGTGATCATCCACAAACTTGTCATTTAATGGTGACCATCCACAAACTTGTCATTTAATGGTGATCATCCACAAACTGTCATTTAATGGTGACCATCCACAAACTTGTCATTTAATGGTGATCATCCAAAAACTGTCATTTAATGGTGATCATCCACAAACTTGTCATTTAATGGTGATCATCCACAAACAGTGTCATTTAATGGTGACCATCCACAAACTTGTCATTTAATGGTGATCATCCACAAACTGTCATTTAATGGTGACCATCCACAAACTTGTCATTTAATGGTGATCATCCACAAACTGTCATTTAATGGTGATCATCCACAAACACTTTGCCATTTAGTTATGTCCATCATCAAATTCCCATGAGTGAGTGCATATGATTTTATGCCGCTTTTGCCAACACTCCAGAAATAGGCTCCACACATTGTACCCATTTGGGCAATCGAACCCGGACCTTCGGTGTGACGAGCAAACGCTGTAGCCACTTGGCTATCCAACCGCCCCAGTGGGACTTGGGAATGTGTGTGTTTGTTGACAACCCACTCATTTGGTTCCCTTCTGATACTAACATCTTCCCGAGGCAGGGGAGTCACCTGTCTATAAAAGTCGAGTTTCTTTCTTTCCCAAACTAGGCTGGAATTTCGGAATTATGATTTGGCTGGACTAACGAGTCCATGCATAATCCAATCAAAATCTTGAAAGTACGAAAGCCTAATGGTGCAACTTTGGTAGGATCAAAATTTTTAATCGAAATTTCTCGTTATTTCTATTATTTTCTCGAAATTTCGAGTTTTCCTCGTTACTTCGAATATATTCTCGTTATTTCAAGTTCATTTAAAAAACTTGAGGTTTCGATTTTTTACTCGTTACTTTAATTATTTGGTCGTTATTTCAATTAACTTATCGTTGCTTCGATTTTTTTTCTCGTTACTTTGATTATTTTCTCAGTATTTCAAGTTTATTTTTTTAAAAATCGACAATTCGATTAATGTTGTTATTTCAATTATTTTCTTGAAATTTCGAGTAACGAGAAAAAACTCGTAATTTCGAGAAAATAATTTTAATGACGAGAATTTCGAAATTTCGAGGACTTTAAATAAATTTGAAATAACGAGAAAATAATCGAAACTGCTAGACAATAATCAAAATAGCGAGAAAAACTGGAAATTTCGAGGTTTTTATATGAACTTGAAAGAACGAGAAAATAATCAATGCGACGAGAATAAACCCGTAATTTCGTGAAAATAATTGAAATACCGAGAAAAAAATCGAAATTTCGAGTTTTTGTAATTAACTTGAAATAACGAGGAAATGATCGAAATTACGCATTACCTAAGCAAGTGGATAACATGCATTGCACGTCTTAATCTCCGCCTACTGTTTTCGAAGATACATATGCATTTGATCAAAACAAAGTCCAGAAACATCTCAAACAATTATCGACAGGTTCTGAGACAAAACATTGTAAAGGCCCTTTTTCTGTTAAAAACGCCATTTAAAACATATTATTTGTTGCTAAAACTAAGTACACTAGTAATCAGTAACGGATTAATGAAACTGCTTCACAATTACCAATGTAAACACCAAGTTTTAAGCACAGGTGGCAACAAAAGTATGTAATTATTCGAGTGTTTCAAGATAGAATACAATAACATTGGGGGCATCGCAACCTCAGGTGATAATAGTTCTCTACAAATTCGTTAAATTTCCATAAATTGAAATGTATTTTGGGGGCGTATTGAAAAGTTACAGTGTTAGTTACACATGCAGAGATGTGACTGGCCGCTATTTGAAGTGACTGCGTCATGGAACTAGGCTGTTTCGAAACACGAATTTAATGCAAAAACGTATATATACTCGCAATGTGAGCCATAACAGGTACTTGTAACCTAATGGAAACAATCAGCTGAGTTGACCAGATTTGTCTACACTAACACAAACCTGATCATGATATATTTTATTTTCGTGAAGATCCGGGGCAGAATTGGTCTTCAGCAACCCTCGCCAACCAGGCGACTAACGGGGTCGGGTGGTCAGGTTCGCTTAATTAATTGATGCATGCCATCGTGTCCCAACATGATGTCAGTCACCGCATTGTCTTGTCCAGCCTCCATTATTCACAGACCCAGGTCATAAAACTAGAATATTGCTGAGTGCGGCGTCAAACAACACACAAACACAAATGCATGAAACCATTCCCAAAGAATGGCACACTACCAAACTAATCTATTAGATCTGTTGAAATGCTACACGCAAGGCCGAACGTGCAATATGCACCGGGTGTGCAATGTGTAAAAAAGAGCAGTATTGTCATATGTAAGATAGGAACTAGCACCTCACAGGTGCTATGATCTGTTAATTTAATAGTCAAACACCTAATGCACGGCATCATACATCGATACATGTAAACGAAACGTTATATTGTGTGAGAACTTTGAACAAATCATATTCTATTCCTAGTGTTATCTTCTATAAAACACGAGCGCTCGCAAATACACCGCCCACACGCACACACACGCACACACACGCATGGCACACACACAAATCACAAGAGAACCTGTATTACAACGATGAAGACCAAGGTACCAGTAGGCTTATGTGCGGTCGGCTTTAGTGATTGAAGCCATCCGTATAGAGTATTCTACACAACGTCATGGATATTAAGAGTGTCCGGGAGAGGACTGAATGTGACTTCTTCATTGGAGATGGCGTCAGATGACTAGCATTGCTATAGAACTAACCTGTTCAGCTTTATTTCAAGTTAAAATAATCTGGGAGTCGCGTTCTTCTGCCTTTCTCAATATCGCAACTAAGGGTTGAGAAGCACATTTCATAGCACTTCGCAGAAACTACACCCTTCATAAGACTGAGTGAGTTTGGTTTAACGCCTTTGGGAACAGTTGTTTTTGTAATATCACGGCGAGTCAGCTTTCCAGTGGATGTGTGGGGTCTACTGTTAGCGTGTGTGATGTCTACTGTAAGTGTGTGTGGTGCCTACTGTTAGTGTGTGTGGTGTCTACTGTTAGCGTGTGTGGTGTCTACTGTTAGTATGTGTGGTGTCTGCTGTTAGTGTGTGTGGTGTCTACTGGAAGTGTGTGTGGTGTCTACTGTTAGTATGTGTGGTGCCTACTGTTAGTGTATGTGGTGTCTGCTGTTAGTGTGTGTTGTGTGTACTGTAAGTGTGTGTGGTGTCTACTGTTAGTGTGTATCATGTCAACTGTTAGTGTGTGTGATGTCTACTGTTAGTGTATGTGGTGTCTACTGTTAGTGTGTGTCATGTCTACTGTTAGTGTGTGTTATGTCTACTGTTAGTGTGTGTTATGTCTTCTGTTAGTGTGTGTCATGTCTGCTGTTAGTGTGTGATGTATGCTGTTAGAATGTGATGTCTGCTGTTAGTGTGTGTCATGTCTACTGTTAGTGTGTGTCATGTCTACTGTTAGTGTGTATGGTGTCTCCTGTTAGTGTGGTGTCTACTGTTAATGTGTTTTTGATGTTTACTGTTAGTGTGTGATGTCTGCTGTTAGTGTGTGTTAAGTCTACTGTAGGTATGTGTGATGTCTAGTTTAGTTTGTGTCATGTCTACTGTTAGTGTGTGTGTGATGTCTGCTGTTAGCGTGTGTATATCTACTGTTAATGTGTGTCGTGTGATGTCTACTGTAAGCGTCGTTGATGTCTACTGTTAGTCTGTGTCATGTCTACTGTTAGTATTTGTGATGTCTACTGTTAGTGTCTGTGATGTCTACAGTTAGTGTGTGTTATGTCTACTGTTAGTGTGGGTGATGTCTACTGTTAGTGCGTGTGATGTTTACTGTTAGTGTGTGTCATGTCTACGTTTAGTGTGTGTGTCATGTCTACTGTTAGTATGTGTGTAGTGTGTGTAGTGTGTATCATATCTATGTTAAATGTGTGTGATGTTTACTGTTAGTGTGTGTGTGTCAATTCAACTGTTGGTGTGTGTGTGATGTCTACTGTTAGTGTGTGTAATGTCTACTGTTAATTTGTGTGGTGTCTACTGTTAGTGCGTCTATCGAATCTCCAGTTAGTGTGTGATGTCTACTGTAAGTGTGTGTGATGTCTACTGATAGTGTATGCGATGTCTACTGTTAGTATGTGTAATGTCTACTGTTAGTGTGTGATGTCTACTGATAGTGTATGTGATGTTTACTGTTAGTGTGTGTAATGTCTACTGTTAGTGTGTGATGGCTACTGTAAGTGTGTAGGATATCTATTGTTACTGTGTGGAATATGGACTGTTAGTGTGTGTACTGTCTTCTGTTACTGTTTGATGTCTACTGTGAGTACGTGTAATGTCTACTGTTAGTGTGTGATGTCTACTGTAAGTGTGTCGGATATCTGTTGTTAGTGTGTGGGATATCTTCTGTTGGTATGTGTACTGTCTTCTGTTACTTTTTGATGTCTACTGTTAGTGTGTGATGTCTGCTGTTAGTATGAGTGATGTCTACTTTAAGTGTGTGTGGCGTCTACTGTTAGTGTGTGTGTTTGTTGTCTATTGTTAATGTGTGTCATGTCTACTGTTAGTGTGAGAGAGAGAGAGAGAGGGAGAGAGAGAGAGAGAGGGAGAGAGAGAGAGAGAGGGAGAGAGAGAGAGAGAGGGAGAGAGAGAGGGGAGAGAGAGAGGGGAGAGAGGGAGAGAGAGAGAGAGAGAGAGGGAGAGGGAGAGGGAGAGAGAGAGGGAGAGAGAGGGAGAGAGAGAGGGGAGAGAGAGGGGAGAGAGAGAGAGGGAGAGAGAGAGAGAGAGAGAGAGAGAGGGAGAGAGAGAGGGAGAGAGAGAGAGAGAGAGAGGGAGAGAGAGAGGGAGAGAGAGAGAGGGAGAGAGAGAGAGAGAGAGAGAGAGGGAGAGAGAGAGAGAGAGAGAGAGAGAGAGGGAGAGAGAGAGAGGGAGAGAGAGAGAGAGAGAGAGAGAGAGGGAGAGAGAGAGAGGGAGAGAGAGAGAGAGGGAGAGAGAGAGGGAGAGAGAGAGAGAGAGAGAGAGGGAGAGAGAGAGAGAGAGAGAGAGAGAGAGAGAGAGAGAGAGAGAGAGAGAGGGAGAGAGAGATGACATGTCTGTGCATGTAGTACTGTAACTTTGGCAAACGCCTGGGATGGAGGGGGTTAACATAACAAAGATGTCTTGTCCGTTGCACAGATATTGACTGGTCCCACTCGAGTAGATCTTTGTGCGTAGTACCAAGCGATACCTGTTTTACAAAATAGCATGTGTGGTGCTAGTCACTTGTCATAACTTCGCTACATAACGTCAACCTTGTGCACAGATGGATTTATGCTAACACACTTTGAAAATGCATTTTCAATTTGTTTAATATTTGGCAAAATGACAACAAAAATCAAATTAAATTGTTCTGTGTTTTTAGGCGTGTGGTAGCCAAACACAACAATGTAGTCGTACGGGTTCGAATCTCATTCGTTGTGTCTCGAGATGTATTCCTCAAATCTTTTTTTTTTTGTCATACCTTTCGAGTTAAATACTCTGTGTTTCTGTATAGTTATCGGGGCGGTCGGGTAGCCTAGCGGTTAAAGCGTTCGCTCGTTACGCTGAAGACCCGGGTTAGATTCCTGACATGGGTACAATGTGTGAAGCCCATTTCTGGTGTCCCTTGCCGTGATATTGCTGGAATATTGCTAAAAGCGGCGTAAAACCATACTCACTCACTCAGTATAGTTATCATGGTAGACACGGGGGCATATATCGCCATATTGTCAGGAGTCGCCTGAGGTTTGACAGTGTTCCGCTTCCTGCCTCCATTACGTCTACGGAACGCTGATTGAACTGTTAAATGCTTGGTGAGTAAAAATGTTGTGTCCACTAAGTCATGTATGGCATGTGTTTAAGTATTGTGACATTTTGCCCTTTCAGCTCAGAGTGCGTTGTGTCACATTCCCGCTCATTATATTCTGATAATGCAATCATGGCCGCCTGTCAGACGATCGATCATCGCCCCCTAGCGGCCACCAGTATACCGGAAATTGAATTATCGTCTGCAGGAGCATTATACCGGAAGCTGAGAGCACGCGCTCTCGTTCTTTGGTGCTGGCGAGCTAACCAAGTCACGGACCTAAATTTAACCTATTTGCTCCAGATGTCCACGACAAATTAAACACAGAGGTTAATTATTAAGTGTCATCCCGTGATCCCAGCTGTTATGATCAATGGGCAATATTACACAGTATACAAGAGCTAGTGTTCAGCCAACGCATCTAACGTTGTGACCATTTCTGAATGTAGGATTGTCTTCCAGCTACTACGAGACGCACTTTCTCGGCTGCTCACGAAGACGATTTCTTCGTTGGTGTTGTGTGACTGACGTCATGCATTGATTGAAGGTCAATGTCTGCCTTATCAAAGTGATAGTTAATAAACTTGGGTCCTAATTTGCCACCACTATTCCTGCGTATGTGAAGGTGCAGATAAATATATCCCATTACGTCTCAGCTCCGGGCGGCTACTGGAGCTACTACAGATCAACGCTGGTCCTGCTACCGATGTGACAAGCACATTGTATGAGGATGTCATTCCCAGCACCGCTGACCTATTCTCGCTGACTGCTCTGTCATCTCAAGGAGAGATATCGCGTGCTGCTCAGATGAGCACGCAAGAATGACCGATACTAGTAGAGTACATACAGTCAGTCTATAATACGCAGCCCGTTCTGACGTCAGGTATTCGGTGCTGATTTGAAGACAATCCATGAATTGTGTATGTTAAGCAAGCTTTGCTGATTGCTATTTTTCCTGTATGTGAAGATCACTGTGCCGGGTGGAGTCGTCTGTGAGCGTGCAGTCTATCACAGCATTGGCGTCATCGCCTTCTCACCTTGTATGCTGACGATAGCAATATTGGATGTCTTGAGGCATCTTCAAATGATTCTTAGTATATCATGTCGACGTATGCCGGTGACGTCAAAGTATTATATTAACAATGCTGTGACGATGAGAGACACAAGTACCCTCTCTACCACGCTTTCCTATGTCGGTATACCCCTGGGTCTCGCTGTTCAGACATGTGTACCAATCACTCACACTCACACTCACCCACACACTGACGAAAACTGTTGTTATCACTGACAAATATGTCGTATGTCTTGTAAGAAAGACCAGCAGGTGTCCCGTATGTTTGTGTAACCCAATCTATGTCTTGAACTTGACCACAGTGCCAAACTAACCCCAGAGAGTAGAATCGATGAAGCATTACCTAGAACTTCCCTATGTCTAACACATACAGATATATGACTGTTAACTCGAAAACAGTAAACCCTATTGTTAGTTGCGTCATTCCGGGATCTGAAGAAAGTACGTCTGTTAAACTGTTATTTGCGCACCCCTCCGTCCGTCTGTCTGTCCGTCCCTTCGTCCGTCCGTCCGTCTGTCCGCCCGTCTGACGGATTTGCCCCAGTATTAGGGTCTTTAATCTCTGACGTCATCCACACATATTTCTTCACCTGCCTCATCGGGCGCCCTGTCTCGAGGAACACTCACACAGCCCCAGACCACAACTGCTGCAATTTACTCTCTTGTGCCTTACAGCAAACATGAAAGGCTTTTTTCTGTCCCTCTCATCAATTATTCATCCTGTTTTCCGACTGATTATCTCCAAGAGAAGGCAACTTGATCTCAGGCAGTGCATCCCCCACCCACTATTGTGTATACCCCCATTACGAGTATGCATGTCTGTGTGATCCCCTAGCTATAGCATATACCATGGTTCACTGTTCTGAGTCATACCGTATAGCCTATACATAGTTCAGTGTCCAGTGAACAATTACAGTCTACATATAGTTCAGTGTTCTGTATAAACCTCTATAGCATATACATAGTTCAGTGTCCAGTGAACAATTACAGTCTACATATAGTTCAGTGTTCTGTATAAACCTCTATAGCCTAAACATAGTTCAGAGTTCTGTATAGACCTCTATAGCCGAAACATAGTTCAGTGTCCAGTAAACAATTACAGTCTACATATAGTTCAGTGTTCTGTATAAACCTCTATAGCATATACATTGTGCGTAGTTCAGTGTCCAGTAATGCACTACAGTCTACATATAGTTCAGTGTTCTGTATAAACCTCCAAAGCTTAAACATAGCTCAGTGTTCTCTATAGACCTCTATAGCCTAAACATAGTTCAGTGTCCAGTGAACAATTACAGTCTACATATAGTTCAGTGTTCCGTATAAACCTCTATGGCATATACGTGATTCAGTGTCCAATGAACAATTACAGTTTACATATAGTTCAGTGTTCTGTATAAACCTCTATTACATATACGTAGTTCAGTGTCCAGTAAAGCACTACAGTCTACATATATTCAGTGTTCTGTATAAACCTCTATAGCATATACGTTGTTCAGTGTCCAGTGAACAATTACGGTCTACATATAGTTCAGTGCTCTGTATCAACCTCTATAGCCTAAACATAGTTCAGAGGTCTGTATAGACCTCTATAGCCGAAAAACAGTTCAGTGTCCAGTAAACAATTACAGTCTACAATATATAGTTCAGTGCTCTGTATAAACCTCTATAGCATATACGTAGTTCAGTGTCCAGTGAACCACTACAGTCTACATATAGTTCAGTGTTCTGAGTGATACAGTATAGCCCATACATAGTTCAGTGTCCAGAGTTCTCTATAAACCTCTAAAGACTAAACATGGTTCAGTGTCCCGTGACCCACTATAGTCAATATATAATTCAGTGTTCTGTATAAACCTCTTTAGCCTAAATACATTTCAATGTTCTGTATAAACCTCTATGGTCTAACTTTAGTTCAGTGTCCTGTATAAACCTATATAGCCTGATCGTCACGATATGGCTGAAATATTGCCGATGTGACGTAAAGCATAAACTCACTCACTCACTCTATAGCCTGAACATAATCAAGTGTCTCTCAACAACTAAATAAGACTGATATTATCTCCACACACACACACACACACACACACACACACACCAGCATTCCTTACTGATTGTTATCTCTAAATAACTAAATAGTACTGAGATTATCTCCTCCCACATATTACTGCTTTCATTACTGATTATTATCTCTCAACAAATAAATAGTACTGAGATTATCTCCTCCAACATCCCAATCATTCATTACTGATTGTTATCTCTCAACAACTAAATAGCACTGAGATTATCTCCTCCAACATCCCACTCATTCATTACTGATTGTTATCTCTCAACAACTAAATAGTACTGAGATTATCTCCACCCACATATTACTGCATTCATTACTGATTGTTATCTCTCAACAACTAAATAGTACTGAGATTATCTCCTCCCACATATTACTGCATTCATTACTGATTGTTATCTCTCAACAACTAAATAGTACTGAGATTATCTCCTCCAACATATTACTGCATTCATTACTGACTGTTATCTCTCAACAACTAAATAGTACTGAGATTATCTCCTCCCACATATTACTGCATTCATTACTGATTGTTATCTCTCAACAACTAAATAGCACTGAGATTATCTCCACACACACACACACACCCCTGCATTCATTACTGATTGTTCTCTCTAAATAACTAAATAGTACTGAGATTATCTCCACCCACATATTACTGCATTCATTACTGACTGTTATCTCTCAACAACTAAATAGCACTGAGATTATCTCCACCAACATCCCACTCATTCATTACTCATTGTTATCTCTCAACAACTAAATAGTACTGAGATTATCCCCTCCCACATATTACTGCATTCATTACTGACTGTTATCTCTCAACAACTAAATAGTACTGAGATTATCTCCTCCCACAGATTACTACATTCATTACTAATTATTATCTCTCAACAAAAAAATAGTACTGAGATTACCCCCTCCCACATCCCACTGCCTTTATTAATGATTGTTATCTCTCAACAACTAAATAGTACTGAGATTATCTCCTCCCACATATTACTGCATTCATTACTGACTGTTATGTCTCAACAACTAAATAGTACTGAGATTATCTCCTCCCACATATTACTGCATTCATTACTGATTGTTATCTCTCAACAACTAAATAGTACTGAGATTATCTCCTCCCACGTATTAATGCATTCATTACTGATTGTTATCTCTCAACAACTAAATAGTACTGAGATAATCTCCACACACACACACCCCTGCATTCCTTACTGATTGTTATCTCTAAATAACTAAATAGTACTGAGATTATCTCCTCCCACATATTACTGCATTCATTACTGATTGTTATCTCTCAACAACTAAATAGCACTGAGATTATCTCCTCCCACATATTACTGCATCCATTACTGATTGTTATCTCTCAACAACTAAATAGTACTGAGATTATCTCCTCCCACATATTACTGCATCCATTACTGATTGCTATCTCTCAACAACTAAATAGTACTGAGATTATCTCCTCCAACATATTACTGCATTCTTTACTGATTGTTATCTCTCAACAACTAAATAGCACTGAGATTATCTCCACCAACATCCCACTCATTCATTACTGATTGTTATCTCTCAACAACTAAATAGTACTAAGATTATCTCCACCCACATATTACTGCATTCATTACTGATTGTTATCTCTGACCAACTAAATAGTACTGAGATTATCTCCTACCACATATTACTGCATTCATTACTGATTGTTATCTCTCAACAACTAAATAGTACTGAGATTATCTCCTACCACATATTACTGCATCCATTACTGATTGTTATCTCTCAACAACTAAATAGTACTGAGATTATCTCCTCCCACATATTACTGCATCCATTACTGATTGTTATCTCTCAACAACTAAATAGTACTGAGATTATCTCCTCCCACATATTACTGCATTCATTACTGACTGTTATCTCTCAACAACTAAATAAGACTGATATTATCTCCACACACACACACACACCTGCATTCATTACTGATTGTTATATCTCAACAACTAAATAGTACTGAGATTACCCCCTCCCACATCCCACTGCATTCATTACTGATTGTTTTCTCTCAACAACTAAATAGTACTGAGATTATCTCCTCCCACATCTTACTGCATTCATTACTGATTGTTATCTCTCAACAAATAAATAGTACTGAGATTACCCCCTCCCACATCCCACTGCCTTCATTACTGATTGTTATCTCTCAACAACTAAATAGTACTGAGATTATCCCCTGCCACATATTACTGCATTCATTACTGACTGTTATCTCTCAACAACTAAATAGTACTGAGATTATCTCCTCCCACATATTACTGCATTCATTACTGATTGTTATCTCTCAACAACTAAATAGCACTGAGATTATCTCCACACACACACACCCCTGCATTCCTTACTGATTGTTATCTCTAAATAACTAAATAGTACTGAGATTATCTCCTCCCACATATTACTGCATTCTTTACTGATTGTTATCTCTCAACAACTAACTAGCACTGATATTATCTCCACCAACATCCCACTCATTCATTACTGATTGTTATCTCTCAACAACTAAATAGTACTGAGATTATCTCCACCCACATATTACTGCATTCATTACTGATTGTTATCTCTCAACAACTAAATAGTACTGAGATTATCTCCTACCACATATTACTGCATTCATTACTGATTGTTATCTCTCAACAACTAAATAGTACTGAGATTATCTCCTCCCACATATTACTGCATCCATTACTGATTGTTATCCCTCAAAAACTAAATAGTACTGAGATTATCTCCTCCCACATATTACTGCATCCATTACTGACTGTTATCTCTCAACAACTAAATAGTACTGAGATTATCTCCTCCCACATATTACTGCATTCATTACTGATTGTTATCTCTCAACAACTAAATAGCACTGAGATTATCTCCACACACACACACACACCCCTGCATTCATTACTGATTGTTCTCTCTAAATAACTAAATAGTACTGAGATTATCTCCACCCACATATTACTGCATTCATTACTGACTGTTATCTCTCAACAACTAAATAGCACTGAGATTATCTCCACCAACATCCCACTCATTCATTACTCATTGTTATCTCTCAACAACTAAATAGTACTGAGATTATCCCCTCCCACATATTACTGCATTCATTACTGACTGTTATCTCTCAACAACTAAATAGTACTGAGATTATCTCCTCCCACAGATTACTACATTCATTACTAATTATTATCTCTCAACAAAAAAATAGTACTGAGATTACCCCCTCCCACATCCCACTGCCTTTATTAATGATTGTTATCTCTCAACAACTAAATAGTACTGAGATTATCTCCTCCCACATATTACTGCATTCATTACTGACTGTTATGTCTCAACAACTAAATAGTACTGAGATTATCTCCTCCCACATATTACTGCATTCATTACTGATTGTTATCTCTCAACAACTAAATAGTACTGAGATTATCTCCTCCCACGTATTAATGCATTCATTACTGATTGTTATCTCTCAACAACTAAATAGTACTGAGATAATCTCCACACACACACACCCCAGCATTCCTTACTGATTGTTATCTCTAAATAACTAAATAGTACTGAGATTATCTCCTCCCACATATTACTGCATCCATTACTGATTGTTATCTCTCAACAACTAAATGGTACTGAGATTATCTCCTCCCACATATTACTGCATCCATTACTGATTGTTATCTCTCAACAACTAAATAGTACTGAGATTATCTCCTCCAACATATTACTGCATTCTTTACTGATTGTTATCTCTCAACAACTAAATAGCACTGAGATTATCTCCACCAACATCCCACTCATTCATTACTGATTGTTATCTCTCAACAACTAAATAGTACTAAGATTATCTCCACCCACATATTACTGCATTCATTACTGATTGTTATCTCTGACCAACTAAATAGTACTGAGATTATCTCCTACCACATATTACTGCATTCATTACTGATTGTTATCTCTCAACAACTAAATAGTACTGAGATTATCTCCTACCACATATTACTGCATCCATTACTGATTGTTATCTCTCAACAACTAAATAGTACTGAGATTATCTCCTCCCACATATTACTGCATCCATAACTGATTGTTATCTCTCAACAACTAAATAGTACTGAGATTATCTCCTCCCACATATTACTGCATTCATTACTGACTGTTATCTCTCAACAACTAAATAAGACTGATATTATCTCCACACACACACACACACCTGCATTCATTACTGATTGTTATATCTCAACAACTAAATAGTACTGAGATTACCCCCTCCCACATCCCACTGCATTCATTACTGATTGTTTTCTCTCAACAACTAAATAGTACTGAGATTATCTCCTCCCACATCTTACTGCATTCATTACTTATTGTTATCTCTCAACAAATAAATAGTACTGAGATTACCCCCTCCCACATCCCACTGCCTTCATTACTGATTGTTATCTCTCAACAACTAAATAGTACTGAGATTATCCCCTGCCACATATTACTGCATTCATTACTGACTGTTATCTCTCAACAACTAAATAGTACTGAGATTATCTCCTCCCACATATTACTGCATTCATTACTGATTGTTATCTCTCAACAACTAAATAGCACTGAGATTATCTCCACACACACACACCCCTGCATTCCTTACTGATTGTTATCTCTAAATAACTAAATAGTACTGAGATTATCTCCTCCCACATATTACTGCATTCTTTACTGATTGTTATCTCTCAACAACTAAATAGCACTGATATTATCTCCACCAACATCCCACTCATTCATTACTGATTGTTATCTCTCAACAACTAAATAGTACTGAGATTATCTCCTACCACATATTACTGCATTCATTACTGATTGTTATCTCTCAACAACTAAATAGTACTGAGATTATCTCCTACCACATATTACTGCATTCATTACTGATTGTTATCTCTCAACAACTAAATAGTACTGAGATTATCTCCTCCCACATATTACTGCATCCATTACTGATTGTTATCCCTCAAAAACTAAATAGTACTGAGATTATCTCCTCCCACATATTACTGCATCCATTACTGATTGTTATCTCTCAACAACTAAATAGTACTGAGATTATCTCCTCCCACATATTACTGCATTCATTACTGACTGTTATCTCTCAACAACTAAATAAGACTGATATTATCTCCACACACACACACACACCTGCATTCATTACTGATTGTTATATCTCAACAACTAAATAGTACTGAGATTACCCCCTCCCACATCCCACTGCATTCATTACTGATTGTTTTCTCTCAACAACTAAATAGTACTGAGATTATCTCCTCCCACATATTACTGCATTCATTACTGATTGTTATCTCTCAACAAATAAATAGTACTGAGATTACCCCCTCCCACATCCCACTGCCTTCATTACTGATTGTTATCTCTCAACAACTAAATAGTACTGAGATTATCCCCTGCCACATATTACTGCATTCATTACTGACTGTTATCTCTCAACAACTAAATAGTACTGAGATTATCTCCTCCCACATATTACTGCATTCATTACTGATTGTTATCTCTCAACAACTAAATAGCACTGAGATTATCTCCACACACACACACCCCTGCATTCCTTACTGATTGTTATCTCTAAATAACTAAATAGTACTGAGATTATCTCCTCCCACATATTACTGCATTCTTTACTGATTGTTATCTCTCAACAACTAAATAGCACTGAGATTATCTCCACACACACACACCCCTGCATTCCTTACTGATTGTTATCTCTAAATAACTAAATAGTACTGAGATTATCTCCTCCCACATATTACTGCATTCTTTACTGATTGTTATCTCTCAACAACTAAATAGCACTGATATTATCTCCACCAACATCCCACTCATTCATTACTGATTGTTATCTCTCAACAACTAAATAGTACTGAGATTATCTCCTACCACATATTACTGCATTCATTACTGATTGTTATCTCTCAACAACTAAATAGTACTGAGATTATCTCCTCCCACATATTACTGCATCCATTACTGATAGTTATCTCTCAACAACTGAATAGTACTGAGATTATCTCCTCCCACATATTACTGCATCCATTACTGATTGTTATCTCTCAACAACTAAATAGTACTGAGATTATCTCCTCCCACATATTACTGCATTCATTACTGATTGTTATCTCTCAACAATTAAATAAGACTGACATTATCTACACACACACATCGCCCTGCATTCATTACTGATTGTTATCTCTCAACAACTAAATAGTACTGAGATTATCTCCTCCCACATATTACTGCATCCATTACTGATTGTTATCTCTCAACAACTAAATAGTACTGAGATTATCTCCTCCCACATATTACTGCATTCATTACTGTCTGTTATCTCTCAACAACTAAATAAGACTGAGATTATCTGCACACACACACACACCTGCATTCATTACTGATTGTTATCTCTCAACAACTAAATAGTACTGAGATTATCTCCTCCCACATATTACTGCATCCATTACTGATTGTTATCTCTCAACAACTAAATAGTACTGAGATTATCTCCTCCCACATATTACTGCATTCATTACTGATTGTTACCTCTCAACAACTAAACAGCACTGAGATTATCTCCTCCCACATATTACTGCATTCATTACTGATTGTTACCTCTCAACAACTAAATAGTACTGAGATTATCTCCTCCCACATATTACTGCATTCATTACTGACTGTTATCCCACAACAACTAACTGGTACTGAGATTATCTCCTCCCACATATTACTGGATTCATTACTGATTGTTATCTCTCAACAACTAAATAGCACTGAGATGATCTCCACCCACATCCAACTGCATTCATTACTGATTGTTATCTCTCAACAACTAAATAGCACTGAGATGATCTCCACCCACATCCCACTGCCTTCATTACTGATTCTTATCTCTCAACAACTAAATAGACCTGAGATTATCTCCACCCACATATTACTGCATTCATTACTGATTGTTATCTCTCAACAACTAAATAGTACTGACATTATCTCCACCCACATCCCACTGCATTCATTACTGATTGTTATCTCTCAACAACTAAATAGTACTGAGATTACCCCCTCCCACATCCCACTGCTTTCATTACTGATTGTTATATCTCAACAACTAAATAGTACTGAGATTATCTCCACCCACATATTACTGCATTCATTAGTGATTGTTATATCTCAACAACTAAATAGTACTGAGATTATCTCCTCCCACATATTACTGCATTCATTACTGATTGTTATCTCTCAACAACTAAATAGTACTGAGATTACCCCCTCCCACATCCCACTGCATTCATTACTGATTGTTATCTCTCAACAACTAAATAGACCTGAGATTATCTCCACCCACATATTACTGCATTCATTACTGATTGTTATCTCTCAACAACTAAATAGTACTGAGATTATCTCCACCCACAACCCACTGCATTCATTACTGATTGTTATCTCTCAACAACTAAACAGTACTGAGATTATCTCCACCCACATCCCTCTGCATTCATTACTGATCGTTATCTCTCAACAACTAAATAGTACTGAGATTATCTCCTCCCACATATTACTGCATTCATTACTGATTGTTATCTCTCAACAACTAAATAGTACTGAGATTATCTCCTCCCACAGATTACTGCATTCATTACTGATTGTTATCTCTCAACAAATAAATAGTACTGAGATTACCCCCTCCCACATCCCACTGCCTTTATTACTGATTGTTATCTCTCAAAAACTAAATAGTACTGAGATTATCTCCTCCCACATATTACTGCATTCATTACTGACTGTTATCTCTCAACAACTAAATAGTACTGAGATTATCTCCTCCCACATATTACTGCATTCATTACTGATTGTTATCTCTCAACAACTAAATAGTACTGAGATAATCTCGACACACACACCCCTGCATTCCTTACTGATTGTTATCTCTAAATAACTAAATAGTACTGAGATTATCTCCTACCACATATTACTGCATTCATTACTGATTGTTATCTCTCAACAACTAAATAGCACTGAGATTATCTCCTCCCACATATTACTGCATCCATTACTGATTGTTATCTCTCAACAACTAAATAGTACTGAGATTATCTCCTCCCACATATTACTGCATCCATTACTGATCGTTATCTCTCAACAACTAAATAGTACTGAGATTATCTCCTCCCACATATTACTGCATCCATTACTGATTGTTATCTCTCAACAACTAAATAGTACTGAGATTATCTCCACCCACATATTACTGCATTCATTACTGATTGTTATCTCTCAACAACTAAATAGTACTGAGATTATCTCCTACCACATATTACTGCATTCATTACTGATTGTTATCTCTCAACAACTAAATAGTACTGAGATTATCTCCTACCACATATTACTGCATCCATTACTGATTGTTATCTCTCAACAACTAAATAGTACTGAGATTATCTCCTCCCACATATTACTGCATCCATTACTGATTGTTATCTCTCAACAACTAAATAGTACTGAGATTATCTCCTCCCACATATTACTGCATTCATTACTGACTGTTATCTCTCAACAACTAAATAAGACTGATATTATCTCCACACACACACACACACCTGCATTCATTACTGATTGTTATATCTCAACAACTAAATAGTACTGAGATTACCCCCTCCCACATCCCACTGCATTCATTACTGATTGTTTTCTATCAACAACTAAATAGTACTGAGATTATCTCCTCCCACATATTACTGCATTCATTACTGATTGTTATCTCTCAACAAATAAATAGTACTGAGATTACCCCCTCCCACATCCCACTGCCTTCATTACTGATTGTTATCTCTCAACAACTAAATAGTACTGAGATTATCCCCTGCCAGATATTACTGCATTCATTACTGACTGTTATCTCTCAACAACTAAATAGTACTGAGATTATCTCCTCCCACATATTACTGCATTCATTACTGATTGTTATCTCTCAACAACTAAATAGCACTGAGATTATCTCCACACACACACACCCCTGCATTCCTTACTGATTGTTATCTCTAAATAACTAAATAGTACTGAGATTATCTCCTCCCACATATTACTGCATTCTTTACTGATTGTTATCTCTCAACAACTAAATAGCACTGATATTATCTCCACCAACATCCCACTCATTCATTACTGATTGTTATCTCTCAACAACTAAATAGTACTGAGATTATCTCCACCCACATATTACTGCATTCATTACTGATTGTTATCTCTCAACAACTAAATAGTACTGAGATTATCTCCTACCACATATTACTGCATTCATTACTGATTGTTATCTCTCAACAACTAAATAGTACTGAGATTATCTCCTCCCACATATTACTGCATCCATTACTGATTGTTATCTCTCAACAACTAAATAGTACTGAGATTATCTCCTCCCACATATTACTGCATCCATTACTGATTGTTATCTCTCAACAACTAAATAGTACTGAGATTATCTCCTCCCACATATTACTGCATTCATTACTGATTGTTATCTCTCAACAACTAAATAAGACTGACATTATCTACACACACACACCGCCCTGCATTCATTACTGACTGTTATCTCTCAACAACTAAATAGTACTGAGATTATCTCCTCACACATATTACTGCATCCATTACTGATTGTTATCTCTCAACAACTAAATAGTACTGAGATTATCTCCTCCCACATATTACTGCATTCATTACTGACTGTTATCTCTCAACAACTAAATAAGACTGAGATTATCTGCACACACACACACCCCTGCATTCATTACTGATTGTTATCTCTCAACAACTAAATAGTACTGAGATTATCTCCTCCCACATATTACTGCATCCATTACTGATTGTTATCTCTCAACAACTAAATAGTACTGAGATTATCTCCTCCCACATATTACTGCATTCATTACTGATTGTTACCTCTCAACAACTAAATAGCACTGAGATTATCTCCTCCCACATATTACTGCATTCCTTACTGATTGTTACCTCTCAACAACTAAATAGTACTGAGATTATCTCCACCCACATATTACTGCATTCATTACTGACTGTTATCCCACAACAACTAAATAGCACTGAGATTATCTCCACCAACATCCCACTCATTCATTACTGATTGTTATCTCTCAACAACTAAATAGTACTGAGATTATCTCCACCCACATATTACTGCATTCATTACTGATTGATATCTCTCAACAACTAAATAGTACTGAGCTTATCTCCTCCCACATATTACTGCATTCATTAATGACTTTTATCTCTCAACAACTAACTAGTACTGAGATTATCTCCTCCCACATATTACTGGATTCATTACTGATTGTTATCTCTCAACAACTAAATAGCACTGAGATGATCTCCACCCACATCCAACTCCCTTCATTACTGATTGTTATCTCTCAACAACTAAATAGCACTGAGATGATCTCCACCCACATCCCACTGCCTTCATTACTGATTCTTATCTCTCAACAACTAAATAGACCTGAGATTATCTCCACCCACATATTACTGCATTCATTACTGATTGTTATCTCTCAACAACTAAATAGTACTGACATTATCTCCACCCACATCCCACTGCATTCATTACTGATTGTTATCTCTCAACAACTAAATAGTACTGAGATTACCCCCTCCCACATCCCACTGCTTTCATTACTGATGGTTATATCTCAACAACTAAATAGTACTGAGATTATCTCCACCCACATATTACTGCATTCATTACTGATTGTTATATCTCAACAACTAAATAGTACTGAGATTATCTCCTCCCACATATTACTGCATTCATTACTGATTGTTATCTCTCAACAACTAAATAGTACTGAGATTACCCCCTCCCACATCCCACTGCATTCATTACTGATTGTTATCTCTCAACAACTAAATAGACCTGAGATTATCTCCACCCACATATTACTGCATTCATTACTGATTGTTATCTCTCAACAACTAAATAGTACTGAGATTATCTCCACCCACAACCCACTGCATTCATTACTGATTGTTATCTCTCAACAACTAAACAGTACTGAGATTATCTCCACCCACATCCCTCTGCATTCATTACTGATCGTTATCTCTCAACAACTAAATAGTACTGAGATTATCTCCTCCCACATATTACTGCATTCATTACTGATTGTTATCTCTCAACAACTAAATAGTACTGAGATTATCTCCTCCCACATATTACTGCATTCATTACTGATTGTTATCTCTCAACAACTAAATAGAACTGAGATTATCTCCTCCCACATATTACTGCAATCATTACTGATTGTTATCTCTCAACAACTAAATAGTATTGAGATTATCTCCACCCACATATTACTCCATTCATTACTGAATGTTATCTCTCAACAATTAAATAGTACTGAGATTATCTCCACCCACAACCCACTGCATTCATTACTGATTGTTATATCTCAACAACTAAATAGTACTGAGATTATCTCCTCCCACATATTACTGCATTCATTACTGATTGTTATCTCTCAACAACTAAATAGTACTGAGATTACCCGTTCCAACTTCCCACTGCATTCATTACTGATTGTTATATCTCAACAACTAAATAGTACTGAGATTATCTCCTCCCACATATTACTGCATTCATTACTGATTCTTATATCTCAACAACTAAATAGTACTGAGATTATCTCCTCCCACATATAACTGCATTCATTACTGATTGTTATCTCTCAACAACTAAATAGTACTGAGATTACCCGCTCCCACATCCCACTGCCTTCATTACTGATTGTTATCTCTCAACAACTAAATAGTACTGAGATTACCCGCTCCCACATCCCACTGCCTTCATTACTGATTGTTATCTCTCAACAACTAAATAGTACTGAGATTACCCGCTCCCACATCCCACTGCCTTCATTACTGATTGTTATCTCTCAACAACTAAATAGTACTGAGATTATCTCCTCCCACATATTACTGCATTCATTACTAACTGTTATCTCTCAACAACTAAATAGTACTGAGATTGTCTCCTCCCATATATTACTGCATTCATTACTGATTGTTATCTCTCAACAACTAAATAGTACTGAGATTATCTCCTCTCACATCCAGCTGCATTCATTACTGATTGTTATCTCTCTACAAATAAATAGTACTCAGATTATCTCAACCCACATCCCACTGCATTCATTACTGATTATTATATCTCAACAACTAAATAGTACTGAGATTATCTCCCCCCACATCCCACTGCATTCATTACTGATTGTTATATCTCAACAACTAAATAGTACTGAGATTATCTCCTCCCACGTATTAATGCATTCATTACTGATTGTTATCTCTCAACAACTAAATAGAACTGAGATTGTCTCCTCCCACATATTTCTGCATTCATTACTGATTGTTATCTCTCAACAACTAAATAGAACTGAGATTATCTCCACCCACATATTACTGCATTCATTACTGATTGTTATCTCTCAACAACTAAATAGTACTGACATTATCTCCACCCACATCCCACTGCATTCATTACTGATTGTTATCTCTCAACAACTAAATAGTACTGAGATTACCCCCTCCCACATCCCACTGCATTCATTACTGATTGTTATCTCTCAACAACTAAATAGTACTGAGATTATCTCCTCCCACATATTACTGCATTCATTACTAACTGTTATCTCTCAACAACTAAATAGTACTGAGATTATCTCCTCCCACGTATTACTGCATTCATTACTGATTGTTATCTCTCAACAACTAAATAGTACTGAGATTATCTCCTCTCACATCCCACTGCATTCATTATTGACTGTTATCTCTCAACAACTAAATAGTACTGACATTATCTCCAACCACATCCCACTGCATTCATTACTGATTGTTATCTCTCAACAACTAAATAGTACTGACATTATCTCCCCCCACATAATACTGCATTCATTACTGATTGTTATCTCTCAACAACTAAATAGTACTGAGATTATCTCCTCCCACATATTACTGCAATCATTACTAATTGTTATCTCTCAACAATTAAATAGTACTCAGATTATCTCCACCCACAACCCACTGCATTCATTACTGATTGTTATCTCTCAACACCTAAATAGTACTGAGATTATCTCAACGCACATCCCACTGCCTTCATTACTGATTCTTATCTGTCAAAATCTAAACAGTACTGAGATTATCTCCACCCACATCCCACTGCATTCATAACTGATTGTTATCTCTCAACAACTAAATAGAACTGAGATTATCTCCACCCACATATTACTGCATTCATTACTGATTGTTATCTCTCAACAACTAAATAGTACTGACATTATCTCCACCCACATCCCACTGTATTTATTTCTGATTGTTATCTCTCAACAACTAAATAGTACTGAGATTACCCCCTCCAACATCCCACTGCATTCATTACTGATTGTTATATCTCAACAACTAAATAGTACTGAGATTACCCCCTCCCACATCACACTGCATTCATTACTGATTGTTATATCTCAACAACTAAATAGTACTGAGATTATCTCCTCTCACATCCCACTGCATTCATTACTAAATGTTATTTCTAAACATCTAAATAGTACTCAGATTATCTCCCCCCACATCCCACTGCATTCATTACTGATTGTTATCTCTCAACAACTAAATAGTACTGAGATTATCTCCACCCACATCCCACTGCATTCATTACTGATTCTTATCTCTCACTAACTAAACAGTACTGAGATTATCTCCGTACATCCCACTGCATTCATTACTGATTTTTATATCTCGACAACTAAATATTACTGATATTATCTCCTCCCACATATTACTGCATTCATTACTGATTGTTATCTCTCAACAACTAAATAGTACTGAGATTACCCCCTCCAACATCCCACTGCATTCATTACTGATTGTTATATCTCAACAACTAAATAAAACTGAGAATACCCCCTCCCACATCCCACTGCATTCATTACTGATTGTTATCTCTCAACAACTAAATAGTACTGAGATTATCTCAACCCACATCCCACTGCATTCATTACTGATTGTTATCTCTCAACAACTAAATAGTACTGAGATTATCTCCTCCCACATATTACTGCAATCATTACTGATTGTTATCTCTCAACAACTAAATAGTACTGAGATTATCTCCACCCACATATTACTGCATTCATTACTAATTGTTATCTCTCAACAATTAAATAGTACTCAGATTATCTCCACCCACAACCCACTGCATTCATTTCTGATTGTTATCTCTCAACAACTAAATAGTACTGAGATTATCTCAACCCACATCCCACTGCATTCATTACTGATTGTTATCTGTCAAAAACTAAACAGTACTGAGATTATCTCCACCCACATCCCACTGCATTCATAACTGATTGTTATCTCTCAACAACTAAATAGAACTGAGATTATTTCCACCCACATATTACTGCATTCATTACTGATTGTTATCTCTCAACAACTAAATAGTACTGACATTATCTCCACCCACATCCCACTGTATTTATTACTGATTGTTATCTCTCAACAACTAAATAGCACTGAGATTACCCCCTCCAACATCCCACTGCATTCATTACTGATTGTTATATCTCAACAACTAAATAGTACTGAGATTACCCCCTCCCACATCCCACTGCATTCATTACTGATTGTTATATCTCAACAACTACATAGTACTGAGATTATCTCCTCCCACATATTACTGCATTCATTACTGATTGTTATCTCTCAACAACTAAATAGTACTGAGATTATCTCCTCCCACATATTACTGCATTCATTACTGATTGTTATCTCTCAACAACTAAATAGTACTGACATTATCTCCACCCACACCACACTGCATTGATTACTGACTGTTATCTCTCAACAAATAAATAGTACTGAGATTATCTCCTCTCACATCCCACTGCATTCATTACTGACTGTTATCTCTCAACAACTAAATAGTATTTAGATTTTCTCTACCCACATCCAACTGCATTCATTACTGATTGTTATCTCTCAACAACTAAATAGTACTGAGATTATCTACACCCACATCCCACTGCATTCATTACTGATTGTTATCTCTCAACAACGAAACAGTACTGAGATTATCTCGATACATCCCACTGCATTCATTACTGATTGTTATCTCTCAACAACTAAATAGTACTGAGATTAACTCCACCCACATATTAGTGCATTCATTACTGATTGTTATCTCTCAACAACTAAATAGTACTGAGATTATCTCCTCCCACACCCCACTGCTTTCATTACTGATTGTTATCTCTCAACAACTAAATAGTACTGAGATTATCTCCTCCCACATCCCACTGCATTCATTACTGCTTGTTATATCTCAACAACTAAATAGTGCTGAGATTATCTCCTCCAACATATTACTGCATTCATTACTGATTGTTATCTCTCAACAACTAAATAGTACTGATATTATATCCTCCCACATATTACTGCATTCATTACTGATTGTTATCTCTCAACAACTAAATAGTACTGAGATTACCCCCTCCAACATCCCACTGCATTCATTACTGATTGTTATATCTCAACAACTAAATAGTACTGAGATTACCCCCTCCCACATCCCACTGCATTCATTACTGATTGTTATATCTCAACAACTAATAGTACTGAGATTATCTCAACCCACATCCCACTGCATTCATTACTGATTGTTATCTCTCAACAACTAAATAGTACTGAGATTATCTCCTCCCACATATTACTGCAATCATTACTGATTGTTATCTCTCAACAACTAAATAGTACTGAGATTATCTCCACCCACATATTACTGCATTCATTACTAATTGTTATCTCTCAACAATTAAATAGTACTCAGATTATCTCCACCCACAACCCACTGCATTCATTACTGATTGTTATCTCTCAACAAATAAATAGTACTGAGATTATCTCAACCCACATCCCACTCCATTCATTACTGATTATTATCTGTCAAAAACTAAACAGTACTGAGATTATCTCCTTCCACATCCCACTGCATTCATAACTGATTGTTATCTCTCAACAACTAAATAGAACTGAGATTATTTCCACCCACATATTACTGCAATTATTACTGATTGTTATCTCTCAACAACTAAATAGTACTGACATTATCTCCACCCACATCCCACTGTATTTATTACTGATTGTTATCTCTCAACAACTAAATAGTACTGAGATTACCCCCTCCAACATCCCACTGCATTCATTACTGATTGTTATATATCAACAACTAAATAGTACTGAGATTACCCCCTCCCACATCCCACTGCATTCATTACTGATTGTTATATCTCAACAACTAAATAGTACTGAGATTATCTCCTCCAACATATTACTGCATTCATTACTGATTGCTATCTCTCAACAACTAAATAGTACTGAGATTATCTCCTCCCACATATTACTGCATTCATTACTGATTGTTATCTCTCAACAACTAAATAGTACTGACATTATCTCCACCCACACCACACTGCATTCATTACTGACTGTTATCTCTCAACAACTAAATAGTACTGAGATTATCTCCTCTCACATCCCACTGCATTCATTACTGACTGTTATCTCTCAACAACTAAATAGTATTTAGATTTTCTCCACCCACATCCCACTGCATTCATTACTGATTGTTATCTCTCAACAACTAAATAGTACTGAGATTATCTACACCCACATCCCACTGCATTCATTACTGATTGTTATCTCTCAACAACGAAACAGTACTGAGATTATCTCGATACATCCCACTGCATTCATTACTGATTGTTATCTCTCAACAACTAAATAGTACTGAGATTATCTCCACCCACATCCCACTGCATTCATTACTGATTGTAATCTCTCAACAACTAAATAGTACTGAGATTTTCTCCACCCACACCCCACTGCATTCACTACTGATTGTTATCTCTCAACAACTAAATAGTACTCAGATTATCTCCTCCAACACCCCACTGCATTCATTACTGATTGTTATCTCTCAACAACTAAATAGTACTGAGATTATCTCCTCCCACATATTACTGCATTCATTACTGATTGTTATCTCTCAACAACTAAATAGTACTGAGATTATCTCCACCTACACCCCACTGCATTCATTACTGATTGTTATATCTCAACAACTAAACAGTACTGAGATTATCTCTTCCCACATATTACTGCATTCATTACTGATTGTTATCTCTCAACAACTAAATAGTACTCAGATTATGTCCTCCCACATCCCACTGCATTCATTACTGATTGTTATATCTCAACAACTAAATAGCACTGAGATTATCTCCTCCCACACCCCACTGTATTCATTACTGATTGTTTTCTCTCAACAACTAAATAGTACTGAGATTATCTCCTCTCACATCCCACTGCATTCATTTCTGACTGTTATATCTCAAGAACTAAATAGTACTGAGATTATCTCCTCCCACATATTACTGCATTCATTACTGATTGTTATCTCTCAACAACTAAATAGTACTGACATTATCTCCACCCACACCCCACTGCATTCATTACTGACTGTTATCTCTCAACAACTAAATAGTACTGACATTCTCTGCACCCACACCCCACTGTATTCATTACTGGTTGTTTTCTCTCAACAACTAAATAGTACTGAGATTATCTCCTCCCACATATTACTTAATTCATTACTGATTGTTATCTCTCAACAACTAAATAGTACTGAGATTATCTCCTCCCACATATTACTTAATTCATTACTGATTGTTATCTCTCAACAACTAAATAATACTAAGATTATCTCCTCCCACATATTACTGCAATCATTACTGATTGTTATCTCTCAACAACTAAATAGTACCGAGATTATCTCCACCCAAACATTACTGCATTCATTACTGATTGTTATCTCTCAACAATTAAATAGTACTTTGATTATCTCCACCCACAACCTACTGCATTCTTTACTGATTGTTATCTCTCAACAACTAAATAGTACTGAGATTATCTCCTCCCACAAATTACTGCATTCATTACTGATTGTTATCTTTCAACAACTAAATAGTACTGAGATTATCTCCTCCCACATCCCACTGCATTCATTACTGATTGTTATCTCTCAACAATTAAATAGTACCAAGATTATCTCCACCCAAATCCCACTGCATTCATTACTGACTGTTATCTCTCAACAACTAAATAGTACTGAGATTATCTCCTCCCACACCCCACTGCATTCATTAATGATTGTTATCTCTCAACAACTAAATAGTACTGAGATAATCTCCTCCCACATCCCACTGCATTCATTACTGATTGTTATATCTCAACAACTAAATAGTACTGAGATTATCTCCTCCCACATATTACTGCATTCATTACTGATTGTTATCTCTCAACAACTAAATAGTACTGACATTATCTCCACCCACACCCCACTGCATTCATTACTGACTGTTATCTCTCAACAACTAAATAGTACTGAGATTATCTCCTCCCACATCCCACTGCATTCATTACTGATTGTTATCTCTCAACAACTAAACAGTACTGAGATTATCTCGATTCATCCCACTGCATTCATTACTGATTGTTATCTCTCAACAACTAAATAGTACTGATATTAACTCCACCCACATATTACTGCATTCATTACTGATTGTTATCTCTCAACAACTAAATAGTACTGAGATTATCTCCTCCCACACCCCACTGCATTCATTACTGATTGTTATCTCTCAACAACTAAATAGTACTGAGATTATCTCCTCCCACATCCCACTGCATTCATTACTGATTGTTATATCTCAACATCTAAATAGTACTGAGATTATCTCCTCCCACATATTACTGCATTCATTACTGATTGTTATCTCTCAACAACTTAGTAGTACTGACATTATCTCCACCCACACCCCACTGCATTCATTACTGACTGTTATCTCTCAACAACTAAATAGTACTGAGATTATCTCTTCCCACATATTACTGCAATCATTACTGATTGTCATCTCTCAACAACTAAATAGTACTGAGATTATCTCAACCCAAATATTACTGCATTCATTACTAATTGTTATCTCTCAAAAATTAAATAGTACCGAGATTATCTCCACCCACAACCCACTGCATTCATCACTGATTGTTATCTCTCAACAACTAAATTGTACTGAGATTATCTCCTCCCACATATTACTGCATTCATTACTGATTGTTGTCTTTCAACAACTAAATAATACCGAGATTGTCTCAACCCACATATTTCTGCATTCATTACTGATTGTTATCTCTCAACAACTAAATAGTACTGAGATTATCTCCACCCTCATCACACTGCATTCATTACTGATTGTTATCTCTCAACAACTAAATAGTACTGAGATTATCTCCACCCACATCGCACTGTTTTGATTACTGATTGTTATCTCTTAAAAACTAAATAGTACTGAGATTATCTCCACCCACATCCCACTGCATTCATTACTGATTGTTATCTCTCAACAACTAAATAGTACTGAGATTATCTCCACCCACATCCCACTGCATTCATTACTGATTGTAATCTCTCAACAACTAAATAGTACTGAGATTTTCTCCACCCAAACCCCACTGCATTCATTACTGATTGTTATCTCTCAACAACTAAATAGTACTGAGATTATCTCCTCCAACACCCCACTGCATTCATTACTGATTGTTATCTCTCAACAACTAAATAGCACTGAGATTATCTCCTCCCACATATTACTGCATTCATTACTGATTGTTATATCTCAACAACTAAATAGTACTGAGATTATCTCCTCCCACATATTACTGCATTCATTACTGATTGTTATCTCTCAACAACTAAATAGTACTCAGATTATCTCCTCTCACATCCCACTGCATCCATTTCTGACTGTTATATCTCAACAACTAAATAGTACTCAGATTATCTCCTCCCACATATTACTGCATTCATTACTGATTGTTATCTCTCAACAACTAAATAGTACTGACATTATCTCCACCCACACCCCACTGCATTCATTACTGACTGTTATCTCTCAACAACTAAATAGTACTGACATTATCTCCACCCACACCCCACTGTATTCATTACTGGTTGTTTTCTCTCAACAACTAAATAGTACTGAGATTACCCCCTCCCACACCCCACTGCATTCATTACTGATTGTTATCTCTCAACAACTAAATAGTACTCAGATTATCTCCTCTCACATCCCACTGCATCCATTACTGACTGTTATGTCTCAACAACTAAATAGTACTCAGATTATCTCCACCCACATCCCACTGCATTCATTACTGATTGTTATCTCTCAACAACTAAACAGTACTGAGATTATCTCCACCCACATCCCAGTGCATTCATTACTGATTGTTATCTCTCAACAACTAAATAGTACTGAGATTATCTCCTCCTACATTTTACTGCATTCATTACTGATTGTTATCTCTCAACAACTAAATAGTACTGAGATTATCTCCTCCCACATATTACTTAATTCATTACTGATTGTTATATCTCAAGAACTAAATAGTACTGAGATTATCTCCTCCCACATATTACTTAATTCATTACTGATTGTTATCTCTCAACAACTAAATAATACTAAGATTATCTCCTCCCACATATTACTGCAATCATTACTGATTGTTATCTCTCAACAACTAAATAGTACTGAGATTATCTCCACCCAAACATTTTTGTATTCATTACTGATTGTTATCTCTCAACAATTAAATAGTACTCAGATTATCTCCACCCACAACCTACTGCATTCATTACTGATTGTTATCTCTCAACAACTAAATAGTACTGAGATTATCTCCTCCCACATATTACTGCATTCATTACTGATTGTTGTCTTTCAACAACTAAATAGTACTGAGATTATCTCCTCCCACATCCCACTGCATTCATTACTGATTGTTATCTCTCAACAATTAAATAGTACCAAGATTATCTCCACCCACAACCTACTGCATTCATTACTGATTTTTATCTCTCAACAACTAAATAGTACTGAGATTATCTCCTCCCACATCCCACTGCATTCATTACTGATTGTTATCTCTCAACAACTAAATAGTACTGAGATTATCTCCACCCAAATCCCACTGCATTCATTACTGATTGTTATCTCTCAACAACTAAATAGTACTGAGATTATCTCCACTCACATCCAGCTGCATTCATTACTGATTGTTATCTCTCAACAACTAAATAGTACTGAGATTATCTCCACCCACATATTACTGCATTCATTACTGATTGTTATCTCTCAACAACTAAATAGTACTCAGATTATCTCCACTCACATCCCACTGCATTCATTACTGATTGTTATCTCTCAACAACTAAATAGTACTGAGATTATCTCCACCCACATATTACTGCATTCATTACTGATTGTTATCTCTCAACAACTAAATAGTACTGAGATTATCTCCACTCACATCCCACTGCATTCATTACTGATTGTTATCTCTCAACAACTAAATAGTTCTGAGATTATCTCCACCCACATATTACTGCATTCATTACTGATTGTTATCTCTCAACAACTAAATAGTACTCAAATTATCTCCACTCACATCCCACTGCATTCATTACTGATTGTTATCTCTCAACAACTAAATAGTACTGAGATTATCTCCACCCACATATTACTGCATTCATTACTGATTGTTATCTCTCAACAACTAAATAGTACTCAGATTATCTCCACCTACACCCCACTGCATTCATTACTGATTGTTATATCTAAACAACTAAATAGTACTGAGATTATCTCCTCCCACATATTAATGCATTCATTACTGATTGTTATCTCTCAACAACTAAATAGTACTCAGATTATCTCCACCTACACCCCACTGCATTCATTACTGATTGTTATATCTAAACAACTAAATAGTACTGAGATTATCTCCTCCCACATATTAATGCATTCATTACTGATTGTTATCTCTCAACAACTAAATAGTACTGAGATTATCTCCTCCCACATCCCACTGCATTCATTACTGATTGTTATTTCTCAACAACTAAATAGTACTGAGATTATCTCCTCCCACATATTACTGCATTCATTACTGATTATTATCTCTCAACAACTAAATAGTACTGAGATTACCCCCTCCCAGATCCCACTGCCTACATTACTGATTGTTATCTCTCAACAATTAAATAGTACTGAGATTATCTCCTCCCACATATTACTGCATTCTTTACTAACTGTTATCTCTCAACAACTAAATAGTACTGAGATTATCTCCACCCACACCCCACTGCATTCATTACTGATTGTTATCTCTCAACAACTAAATAGCACTGAGATTATCTCCACCTACATCTCACTGCATTCATTACTGACTGTTATCTCTCAACAACTAAATATCACTCAGATTATCTCCACCCACACCCCACTGCATTCATCACTGATTTTTATCTCTCAACAACTAAATAAAACTGCGATTATCTCCACCCACACCCTACTGCATTCATTACTGATTGTTATCTCTCAACAACTAAGTGGTACTGAGATGATCCCCACCCACATCCCACTGCATTGATTACTGACTGTTATCTCTCAACAACTAAATATCACTCAGATTATCTCCAATCACACCCCACTGCATTCATCACTGATTTTTATCTCTCAACAACTAAATAGAACTGCGATTATCTCCTCCCACATATTACTGCATTCAGAACTGACTTATATCTCAACAACTAAATAGCACTGACATTATCTCCACCTACATCCCACTGCATTCATTACTGATTATTATCTCTTAATAACTAAATAGCACTGAGATTATCTCCACTTCGGCTTCGTGATTCTGAAGAGTTTGTCGCAGTTCAGATCTGATGTAGCGTCGTCGGATTCCAATGCAAGGCGGCGTTCGTTTGTTTGCTTTTGCCGTTGCTTCTCTTCTTTCTGGGGAGAACTAATTGGAAGTACTGCTTTTGAATCAACGACTCAACGTCGACGTTATTAAATTCTGATCTCTTCTCTTCCTTGCCTTTTAAACCCAGAAACCGGACACCATAGGAACCATTTTCTAGCACGTGCGAATCTGCCGTTACCATGACATCACAATAGAGGCATCCTTCCCCATGAGCTTTGGAGAGTTTCAGTGGAAATTGATATTTTCCGTGTGATCTGAGAGAACAAGACGGACATGGAGGTAGTTGTCCGCTCAGTTGTATTAAATACCGATCGGGATATCCTGTGTCTTTATTATCTTGCTATAACCGACTCGGAGGCCTAGTTTAACACCAATAATTATATAGATAGGCGTCAAGTGATTGCTCTGTCAAGCCTTGTTAGCGTAGCATTTGAAAATCAGACAAAACGTCCGACTGTGTTTAACAAGCCCAAATGTTCAACACACATCGTTGGCACAAGAAACAGCCTCGGCCATTCAGGATCTAAATCAAATTCCTAAAAGTCGTACCAACAACTACGAATTTCATGTTGTAATAAAATCACATTGTGTCACCAACTGTAAAGATGACTCAATAGACTCAGAAGACGACAAACGGATGACAATGTTCTATATAATAAAATAAATCTGGAGAAATCGGATTTCAGATATTTTATTCATTAATTAACATAGTTTCATACATGTAGCAGTTGGGGAAGCTGTGGGATGGAAGTCGGGGCGCTATGCTGATAAATGGCTTCCAACACTGTTACTCTGCTCACAACACAGTTACCTTGCTCACAACACTGTTACCCTGCTCACAACACGGTTACCCTGCGCACAAAAATGTTACCCTGCTCACAATACAGTTACTCTGCTCAATACACTGTTTCCCTGATCAAAACATTGTTACCCTGCTCGCAACATAATTATCCTTCTAACAACAATGTTACACTGCTCACAGCATTGTTACCCTGCTCAGAACAATGTTCTATTATCCTGCTCACAATATATTTACCCTGCTCCCAACACTGTTACCCTGCTCACAACACAGTTACCCTGCTCACAACACTGTTACCCTGCTCACAAAAATGTGACCCTGCTCACAATATAGTTACCCTGCTTAATACACTGTTACCCTGCTCACACCAGTGTTACCCTGCTCACAACACTGTTTTGTTACCCTGTTTAATAGACTGTTACTCTGCTCACAGCATAATTACCTGCTAACAACACTGTTACACTGCTCACAGCATTGTTAACCTGCTCACAACAATGATCTATTACCCTGCTCACAGACATAGTCTCTTTCCTTACAACTCTTTTACGCTCACAACACGGTTACCCTGATCACAAAAATGTTACCCTGCTCACAATACAGTTACCCTGCTTAATACACTGTTACCCTGCTCACAGCATAATTATCCTGTTTAATACACTGTTACCCTGCTCACAACACTGTTACCCAGCTTAATACACTGTTACCCAGCTTAATACACTGTTACCTTGCCCACAACACTGCTACACTGCTCACAGCATTTTTACCCTGTTCACAAAAATAGTCTCCTTGCTTACAACACAGTTACCCTGCTCACAACACAGTTACCCTGCTCACAACACAGTTACCCTGCTCACAACAGGGTTACCCTGCTCACAACACAGTTACCCTGTCAAAAACTGTTACCCTGCTTACAATACAGTTACCCTGCTTAATACACTGTTACCCTGCTAACATCATTGTTACCATGCTCACAACATTGTTCAGTTCCCCTGTTCACAACACAGTTACCCTGCTCACAACATTGTTACCCTGTTTCCAACACAGTAACCCTGCTCACAACACAGTTACCCTGCTCACAACAGGGTTACCCTGCTCACAACACGGTTACCCTGTCAAAAACTGTGACCCTGCTTATAATACAGTTACCCTGCTTAATACACTGTTACCCTGCTAACAACATTGTTACCATGCTCACAACATTGTTCTGTTACCCTGCTTAATACACTGTTACCCTGCTCACAACACTGTTACCAACAAAAAACACTGTTACCCTGCTCACAACACAGTTGTCCTGCTAACAACAATGTAACACTGCTCACAATACACTGTTACCCTCCTTAATACACAGTTACCCTCCTCACAACATTGTTACCCTGCTCACAACACTGTTCTGTTACCTAACTTAATACACTGTTACCCTGCTCACAGCATAATTACCCTCCTTAATACACTGTTACCCTGCTCACAACAGTGTCACCCAGCTTAATACACTGTTACCCAGCTTTATACACTGTTACCCTGCTCACAACACTGCTACACTGCTCACAACATTGTTACCCTGCTCACAACACAGTTACCCTGCTCACAATACAGTTACCTTGCTTAATGCTCTGTTACCCTGATCACAACATAATTATCCTGCTAACAACACTGTTCTGTTACCCTGCTTAATACACTGTTACCCTGCTCACAACATAGTTACTCTGCTCACAACACTGTTACCCAGCTTATTACACTGTTACCAAGCTTAATACACTGTTTCCCTGCTCACAACACTGCTACACTTCTCACAGCATTGTTACCCTGCTCACAACACAGTAACCCTGCTCACAACACAGTTACCCTGCTCACAACATTGTTACCATGCTCACAACACAGTAACCCTCTTCACAACACAGTTACCCTGCTAACAAAACAGTTACCCTGCTCACAACACAGTTACCCTGCTCACAACACAGTTACCCTGTCAAAAACCGTTACCCTGCTTACACTACAGTTACCCTGCTTAATACACTGTTACCCTGCTAACAACATTGTTACCATGCTCACAACATTGTTCTGTTTCCCTGCCTAATACACTGTTACCCTGCTCACAACACTGTTACCCAGCAAAAAACACTGTTTTCCTGCTCACAACATAGTTACCCTGCTCACAAAAATAGCCTCCTTGCTTCCAACTCTTTTACGTTGCTCACAACACTGTTACCCTTCTCACAACACAGTTACCCTGCTCACAAACATAGTCTCCTTGCTTACAACTCTTTTACGCTGCTCAGAACACCGTTACCCTGCTTACAACACAGTTACCCTGCTCACATTATTGTTACCCTGCTCACAACACAGTTACCCTGTTCACAACATAGTTACCCTGCTCACAACATTGTTACCCTGCTCACAACACAGTTACCCTGCTCACAACACGGTTACTCTGCTCACAAAAATGTAACCCTGCTCACATTACAGTTATCCTGCTTAATACACAGTTACCCTGCTCACAACACAGTTACCCTGCTCACAACACAGTTACCCTGTTCTAAAACATAGTTATCCTTTTAACAACACTGTCACACTGCTCACATCATTGTTACCCTGCTCACAACAAAATTATATTACCCTGCTCAGAACACCGTTACCCTGCTTACAACACAGTTACCCTGCTCACAACATTGTTACCCTGCTCACAACACAGTTACCCTGTTCACAACACAGTTACCCTGCTCACAACATTGTTACCCTGTTCACAACACAGTTACCCTCCTCACAACATTCTTACCCTGCTCACAACACAGTTACCCTGCTCACAACACGGTTACTCTGCTCACAAAAATGTAACCCTGCTCACATTACAGTTACCCTGCTTAATACACAGTTACCCTGCTCACAACACAGTTACCCTGTTCTAAAACAAAGTTATCCTTTTAACAACACTGTCACACTGATCACATCATTGTTACCCTGCTCACAACAAAATTATATTACCCTGCTCAAAACACAGTTACCCTGCTCACAACACTGTTACCCTGCTCACAACATACTGTCCTTGCTTACAACTATTTTATGCTGCTCAGAACACCGTTACCCTGCTCACAACACAGTTACCCTGCTCACAACATTCTTACCCTGCTCACAACACAGTTAACCTGTTCACAACACAGTTACCCTCCCACAACATTGTTACCCTGCTCACAACACAGTTACCCTGCTCACAACATTGTTACCCTGCTCACAACATTGTTACCCTGTTCACAACACAATTACCCTCCTCACAACATTGTTACCCTGCTCACAACACAGTTACCCTGCTCACAACACGGTTACTCTGCTCACAAAAATGTAACCCTGCTCACATTACAGTTACCCTGCTTAATACACAGTTACCCTGCTCACAACACAGTTACCCTGCTCACAACACAGTTACCCTGTTCTAAAACATAGTTATCCTTTTAACAACACTGTCACACTGCTCACATCATTGTTACCCTGCTCACAACAAAATTATATTACCCTGCTCTGAACACCGTTACCCTGCTTACAACACAGTTACCCTGCTCACAACATTGTTACCCTGCTCACAACACAGTTACCCTGTTCACAACACAGTTACCCTGCTCACAACATTGTTACCCTGTTCACAACACAGTTACCCTCCTCACAACATTCTTACCCTGCTCACAACACAGTTACCCTGCTCACAACACGGTTACTCTGCTCACAAAAATGTAACCCTGCTCACATTACAGTTACCCTGCTTAATACACAGTTACCCTGCTCACAACACAGTTACCCTGTTCTAAAACATAGTTATCCTTTTAACAACACTGTCACACTGATCACATCATTGTTACCCTGCTCACAACAAAATTATATTACCCTGCTCAAAACACAGTTACCCTGCTCACAACACTGTTACCCTGCTCACAACATACTCTCCTTGCTTACAACTATTTTATGCTGCTCAGAACACCGTTACCCTGCTCACAACACAGTTACCCTGCTCACAACATTCTTACCCTGCTCACAACACAGTTAACCTGTTCACAACACAGTTACCCTCCCACAACATTGTTACCCTGCTCACAACACAGTAACCCTGCTCACAAAAATGTAACCCTGCTCACAATACAGTTACCCTGCTTAATACACTGTTAGCCTGCTCACAACATTGTTACCCTGCTCACAACACTGTTTTGTTACCCTGTTTAATACACTGTTACCCTGCTCACAACACTGTTCTGTTACCTAACTTAATACACTGTTACCCTGCTCACAGCATAATTAACCTGCTTAATACACTGTTACCCTGCTCACAACACTGTTACCCTGCTCACAACACTGTTACCAAGCTTAATACACTGTAACCCTGCTCACAGCATAATTATCCTGCATAATACACTGTTACCCTGCTCACAACACTGCTACACTGCTCACAGCATTCTTACCCTGCTCACAGCATAATTATCCTGCATAATACACTCTTACCCTGCTCACAACACTGTTACCCAGCTTAATACACTGTTACCCAGCTTAATACACCGTTACCCAGCTTAATACACTGTTACCCTGCTCACAACATTGTTACCCTGCTCACAACACTGTTTTGTTACCTTGTTTAATACACTGTTACCTTGCTCACAACACTGTTCTGTTACCTAACTTAATACACTGTTACCCTGCTCACAGCATAATTAACCTGCTCAATACACTGTTACCCTGCTCACAACACTGTTACCCAGCTTAATACACTGTTACCCTGCTCACAACACTGTTACTAACCTTAATACACTGTTACCCTGCTCACAGCATAATTATTCTGCATAATACACTGTTACCCTGCTCACAACACTGCTACACTGCTCACAACATTGTTACCGTGCTCACAACACAGTTACCCTGCTCACAATACAGTTACCCTGCTTAATGCTCTGTTACTCTGCTCTCAACATAATTATCCTGCTAACAACACTGTTCTGTTACCCTGTTTAATACACTGTTACCTTGCTCACAACACTGTTCTGTTACCTAACTTAATACACGGTTACCCTGCTCACAACATTGTTACCGTGCTCACAACACAGTTACCCTGCTCACAAAAATGTTACCCTGCTAACAATACAGTTACCCTGCTTAATGCTCTGTTACTCTGCTCTCAACATAATCATCCTGCTAACAACACTGTTCTGTTACCCTGTTTAATACACTGTTACCCTGCTGACAAACACTGTTCTGTTACCTAACTTAATACACTGTTACCCTGCTTACTGCATAATTAACCTGCTTAATACACTGTTATACTGCTCACAACACTGTTACCCAGCTTAATACACTGTTACCCAGCTCACAGCATAATTATCCTGCATAATACACTGTTACCCTGCTCACAACACTGCTACACTGCTCACAACATTGTTATCCTGCTCACAACAGAGTTACCCTGCTCACAACACAGTTACCCTGCTCACAACACGGTTACCCTGCTCACAAAAAATGTAACCCTGCTCACAATACAGTTACCCTCCTTAATCCTCTGTTACCCTGCTCACAACATAATTATCCTGCTGACAACACTGTTCTGTTACCCTGCTTAATACACTGTTACCCTGCTCACAACATAGTTACTCTGCTCACAACACTGTTACTAAGCTTAATACACTGTTACCCAGCTTAATACACTGGTACCCTGCTCACAACACTGCTACACTGCTCACAACATTGTTCTGTTACCTTGCTTAGAACTCTTTTACGCTGCTCAGAACACCGTTACCCTGCTTACAACACAGTTACCCTGCTCACAACATTGTTACCCTGCTCACAACACAGTTACCCTGTTCACAACACAGTTACCCTGCTCACAACATTGTTACCCTGTTCACAACACAGTTACCCTGCTCACAACATCGTTACCCTGCTCACATGACAGTTACACTGTTCACAACACAGTTACCCTGCTCACAACACAGTTACCCTGTTCACAACACAGTTACCCTGCTCACAACACAGTTACCCTGCTCACAACATAGTTACCCTGCTCACAACACAGTTACCCTGCTTATAACACAGTTACCCTGCTCACAACACAGTTACCCTGGTCACAACACAGTTACCCTGCTCACAACACAGTTACCCTGCTCACAACACAGTTACCCTGTTCACAACACAGTTACCCTGCTCACAACATAGTTACCCTGCTCACAACACAGTTACCCTGCTTATAACACAGTAACCCTGCTTTTAACACAGTTACCCTGCTCACAACACAGTTACCCTGCTTATAACACATACTGCGGCAACTAGAGGCACTGCATTACCGCGGCAACTAGAGACACTGCACATACCGCGGCAACTAGAGACACTGCACATACCGCGGCAACTAGAGACACTACACATACTGCGGCAACTAGAGACAGTGCACATACTGTGGCAACTAGAGACACTGCATTACCGCGGCAACTAGAGACACTACACATACCGCGGCAACTAGAGACACTACACATACTGCGGCAACTAGAGACAGTGCATTACCGCGGCAACTAGAGACACTACACATACCGCGGCAACTAGAGACACTACACATACTGCGGCAACTAGAGACACTACACATACTGCGGCAACTAGAGACACTGCATTACCGCGGCAACTAGAGACACTACACATACCGCGGCAACTAGAGACACTGAATTACCGCGGCAACTAGAGACACTACACATACTGTGGCAACTAGAGACACTGCATTACCGCGGCAACTAGAGACACTACACATACCGTGGCAACTAGAGACACTGCACATACCGCGGCAACTAGAGACACTACACATACCGCGGCAACTGGAGACACTACACATACCGTGGCAACTAGAGACACTACACATACCGCGGCAACTGGAGACACTACACATACCGTGGCAACTGGAGACAGTGCACATACTGTGGCAACTAGAGGCACTACACATACCGCGGCAACTAGAGACACTACACATACCGCGGCAACTAGAGACACTGCACATACCGCGGCAACTATAGACGGTGCACATACCGCGGCAACTAGAGACACTACACATAACGTGGCAACTAGAGACACTACACATACCGCGGCAACTAGAGACACTGCACATACCGCGGCAACTAGAGACACTACACATACCGCGGCAACTAGAGACACTACACATACCGCGGCAACTAGAGACACTACACATACCGTGGCAACTAGAGACACTACACATACCGCGGCAACTAGAGACACTGCACATACCGCGGCAACTAGAGACACTACACATACCGTGGCAACTAGAGACACTGCACATACCGCGGCACTAGAGCCACTACACATACTGCGGCAACTAGAGACACTGCACATACCGCGGCAACTAGAGACACTGCACATACCACGGCAACTAGAGACACTGCACATACCGCGGCAACTAGAGACACTACACATACCGCGGCAACTGGAGACATTACACATACCGTGGCAACTGGAGACACTACACATACCGCGGCAACTAGAGACACTACACATACCGCGGCAACTAGAGACACTGCACATACTGCGGCAACTAGAGACACTACACATACCGTGGCAACTAGAGACACTACACATACTGCGGCAACTAGAGACACTACACATACCGCGGCAACTAGAGACACTGCACATACCGCAGCAACTAGAGACACTACACATACCGCGGCAACTAGAGACACTACACATACCGCGGCAACTGGAGACACTACACATACCGTGGCAACTGGAGACACTACACATACCGTGGCAACTGGAGACACTACACATACCGTGGCAACTAGAGACACTACACATACCGCGGCAACTGGAGACACTACACATACCGTGGCAACTAGACACAATACACATACCGCGGCAACTAGAGACACTACACATACCGTGGCAACTAGAGACAGTGCACATACCGCGGCAACTAGAGACGGTGCACATACCGCGGCAACTAGAGACGGAGCAAGAGAGATGTTTTGCTGCAGATCTTCCGTGGCTTGTCAACTAAAACGTTTGAATATTTCCCACTACCACCAACCTCTGCACCCAGCAACGAGCCTTCTCAGAAGACTCTCCGTAATCCCATCTATTGATTGGCGGGAAGGATGCGGCAACTCATCATATCTGTGACGACTTGGTTGTGAATTACCCTCAGCTACCAGGATCCGCTGGTGTGAATTCGATTCCTCGAATTCTGGGTGAGCTTTTGTACCAGTGTAGGTTACCTCAGCAATAAGGTGGCCGAAGTGAAATGGGGTTTAAAGTCGCGCTCAAGATTACTCTCTTACTATAACGACTTGTATTCGCACGTGTAGATGCCGAGTGCAATGCAGGGTCACAGCAGGTACCATCCTTAAGCGTATTTTAGTATAGGCATGTGACGGACTGGAATAGAAGTGTTAAGCTATCAGGTTTTTTATAATTACTCGTAAATAAAATCCAGGAACCTGATAAAGCCAAAGGATAAAAACGGTACCCGCTGGGGTCACTAACAAAAAAAGATCCGAATGTATAAGGCCAGGTAGGCACAACTTTCAGTCTTATCCAGCAAACATACCGCATGAATCTATCGCTTATCGAGTAACGAGCGAACGTTATCCAGCAAACATACCGCATGAATCTATCGCTTATCGAGTAACGAGCGAACGTTATCCAGCAAACATATCGCATGAATCTATCGCTTCCCCCCCCCCCCCGCCTCTTACGCTTGAGACATAACGTTGCGAAATACGTGTGTCAGTGTGGAATCGATTTTACACAGAATGTCCAACGAACATCAACATCAATATCAACACAGCTTGACATTAGGCATTAACCGCATGCTTTGACGTCATGTCTACCGGGTCACAATGTTTGGACTTTTACAGTATGACGTCACGAAACCGGTGACTACTTTAGAGCTAAAGGAGCTTAAGTTTCTCTGAGTTGAGGACTATCTGAATAGAAGATATTCGTGTTAGATGATTTCATTGTTCCACAGTGATTATTATGACGACAGCGCTGATTTGAAAGCATATGGAAGCAAACATCAAAGGTTGAAAGCGATTGTCGTTTAACCCTGATTCGACAATTCAACTCATTCTAGACTCATCACTTATCACTTCCGCCTTGTCTTTTGTCGTTGGCGGAATTCGAAAAGATGAAAACAAATTGAAAATAAAAGCTGCAGGTTGTTCTCCTGAATGTCGGACATCCGTTTATGGAAGTGAAGTGTGATATTGATGTAACAATATGACCGAGACACAAGGGAAATGTCGGACCTGGTGATAATCTATCAGGCGTCCAGTACCTAACAATGCTTGATCTACACCTCATTTCCAACTCTTTGCAGTCATGCTATCAAAGTGTCCATGAACTTTCTTTCAGCTGCTATCCGCAGTGGTTTGTTTGTTGTTAAGCTCCATGATATGACGGCGGCCTGTACATAACCGAGACTGGAAGTGGACCTTACGAAGCATGTCGTCGTATCCCAATTGCGCGGATCGATGCTAATGATATCAATCACTGGATTGTCTGGTCCAAACTCGATTATTTACAAACCGCCATCATATAGCTGGAATATTGCTGAGTGCGGTGTTAAACAAACAAACGTAAAGCGGAGCCCCGAGCCCCCACGAGGCTCCCACAGAGAGGTTTACAGGAGGACTATTTGCATCCCCCGAAAAGGGAACAGTGCAGTCCTGTGCACACATGTACCATGATCTAATGTCTCTGACATCAGTGCAGAATAACTTTACCTTGAAAACGTTTATCATAATTTGACACAATGCTGCAAGTTTAAGTGATAGTCCAAGTATTGTAGTGGAGAATTACTCTTTACGTTTCATTATACACTGCCGGGCGGAAGAACGCACACACTTGAGGTTTGGAGCTGCAGTTTCCCGCTCATTGATTATTACAGTAAATCCCACTAGTCATTCGGGTGGCTAAACTTTGCGTCGATTGTGCGATGTCTGTCAGATGTACGTGATTCCGGTCTGTGTTCACTTCGAATGGCAACTCTTGTCCCACGCCTTTCCTTTAATGAAGGTCTGTATTATCACCTCTTGGATCCTGTCAAGTAGACATCCATCATAGTCCCCGCCGTTAGATCAACCACACTGACAGCTGAATAATATATATATAAACTGTCACAGAAAACGATCAAATATAGCCAACATAAAAGAACTCTGGTACGATCATTCATAGAGTGTGGACCAAACTGTATGAGCTGTCGGTGTCAATGTGTCTATGTTTATATCCTTCTCTCGTACCTTGAAGGATGTATACACAAATTCATTATGGGCGTGTGACTTCATGTTTACAGTGACAAGCATACAAGCATACGACGCGAAAAATAGTTCCTCAAAATGGAAACTAACGCAACCGTATGTATGCTTACATTGCTTAAAACTACATCTTTTTTTGTTTGGTTTCAACAAACAGATCATCATATGCGAGTGAGTGAGTGAGTGAGTATGGTTTTACGCCGCTTTTAGCAATATTCCAGCAATATCACGGCGGGGGACACCAGAAATGGGCTTCACACATTGTACCCATGTCGGGAATCGAACCCGGGTCTTCGGCGTGACGAGCGAACGCTTTAACCACTAGGCTACCCGACCGCCCCCATCATATGCGAGAGATCTGAGATAAGTAAGTCAGCCACAATGACAGTGCGTCGTAATACTTTTACATTAAGTACAGCACCTCAAAATGGAGGACACGATAAACGTTTCTGGAGCTGTGGTGCTTAGGTGTTAGTCATCATTGATCCTTTGATCGATCATTCAGCGGTGATTTATAAGATGAGTCGAACAGATACTGAATTAAAATTCATAAATTGCCTTAGGTACGGACCAAGTCGATAGTTTTCGGTGTGCATTTCTTCGTTTTGTTCTCTAGGACAGACCGCCGGGAGGATATTCAATAGCGGGCATTCAAACCCTCTGACTTTTTCCAATGTGTCAAACACGTCGACTTCTAAGATAAAAAGGTTCTAAATGATCAGGGCCCTGTTCCACAAAGCGACCTTAGTGCTAAGTTTACCATAGGCTTACGATCAACGTAGCACTAAGATCGCTTTGTGGAACAGGGCCCTAGAACCAACGCTTCTGTACTGCTAGGGAACTCCAGGGGTTTTCCCAAGTATGTGTAAGTGGCCCGTCAGTGTTTCCATTATTTTAAGGCTCGCGAAGAACGTACGAACGTCAGATGTGTCGTTCACAAGCTAATGAACGTCAGTCTTGCGGTCACGTGGCCGGCCTTTCGTCCAATGGAAGTGCCGTATATCGTGTAAACTTCACATGTCAACATAGTGTGACCATGACCTTGTTGGAGGTGGATAGCGATAAAGAGACGGTCTCTATTTCCTCCTACTTTCAAAGATAATATGGTTCAGAGAGTTTGGTACTGTGTGAAATTGGTATTGTATTGGTATGATATAATAGTATGCTTGGTATTGTATGAAATTGGTATGGTATTTATGAAAATGGTTTTGTATTAGTATCATATGGTACTGTTATGGTATTGGTATTTTACGGTATTGATATTGAATGGAATTGGAATGACATTGGTATTGTAAGGAACTGGTATGATGTTGGTATTGTATGGAATTAGGATGGTACTGTTAGTGTATGAAATTGGTAATTATGGTATTGGTATTCTTTGAAATTGGTATGCTAGTGGCATTGTATGGTATTGGTATGGTATTGTATGAAGTTGCTATGATATTGGTATTGTGTGGAAATGGTATGGTATTTGTATTGAATGAAATTGGTATGGTACGGTATGCTATTGGTATGGTATGAAGTTGATATTGTACGTATTGGTATTGAGGGTAATATGCATGGTATATGTAGGAAATTGATATGGTATTGGTATTGTACGGACTGAGTATGGTATTGTATGAGATGTGGATGTTTTCTTGATCCAGCATGTCTATACAGGTGCATCTTGCTGAGCATCCCCTGGCACGGGGACAGCCCCAGGACCCGCGCGGTAATGTCTATACAGGTGCATCTTGCTGAGCATCCCCTGGCACGGGGACAGCCCCAGGACCAGCGCGGTAATGTCTATACAGGTGCATCTTGCTGAGCATCCCCTGGCACGGGGACAGCCCCAGGACCAGCGCGGTAATGAGGTGGTAATAATTGATGGGGGACAGAGACATCCACTGGATGTTGTGATACGGCGGACGCGCTTGTGTCAGTCGGAACCAGAATACGTCGCGAGGCTCCCAGTTTCTCACCCGACACACGCCATCAGAGACTGCCGACATGGTTTCAGGTATTCACTCACTCACTCCATGAAATGCTAACATAATAGCTCATGGCCGTGAAGTGTTACAAACACTCACTCACTCACTGTTGTTCAAGACTATGAAGTGATACAAACAGACTCACTCACTCATTGTTGTTCAAGGCTGTGAAGTGATACAAACAGACTCACTCACTCATTGTTGTTCAAGACTGTGAAGTTATACAAACAGACTCACTCATTCACTGTTGTTCAAGACTGTGAAGTTATACAAACAGACTCACTCATTCACTGTTGTTCAAGACTGTGAAGTGATACAAACAGACTCACTCACTCATTGTTGTTCAAGGCTGTGAAGTGATACAAACAGACTCACTCACTCATTGTTGTTCAAGGCTGTAAAGTGTTACAAACAGACTCACTCATTCACTGTTGTTCAAGACTGTGAAGTGATACAAACAGACTCACTCACTCATTGTTGTTCAAGGCTGTAAAGTGATACAAACAGACTCACTCACTCATTGTTGTTCAAGACTGTGAAGTGATACAAACAGACTCACTCACTCATTGTTGTTCAAGGCTGTGAAGTGATACAAACAGACTCACTCACTCATTGTTGTTCAAGACTGTGAAGTGATACAAACAGACTCACTCACTCATTGTTGTTCAAGGCTGTGAAGTGATACAAACAGACTCACTCACTCATTGTTGTTCAAGACTGTGAAGTGATACAAACAGACTCACTCATTTACTGTTGTTCAAGACTGTGAAGTGTTACAAACAGACTCACTCACTAACTAACGGTTGTTCAAGGCTGTAAAGTGTCAGAAAGATATGAATACCATCAACTGCTTACGAGTGCTGATGCTGTAGAACTATTAAATTATATAAAATCCAGTATATATGTACAGACGACGTGTCGTATCACGCCACAGGGCGACAAGTTGAAAGGTGAGGCGCGTCTCGTCATCACCTGACGTTCATGACGCTGTCTGCAGCCGCAGCCAGTTCTTCTACGGCGTCACTTTATCTTTCCGGAGTCAGTTTTTTCTCCTGTATCCTTCCTTTTTGTAAGCAGGTAAAATGACCAGACAGCCTCCAGATGTGGGGATGTAGTAGACGCATCAGCAGCCACTGTCTTGAATTTAGGTCGTGGAAGACGATCTACTGTCTGTCACCACATCATCACTATATCTGCACAGGGAAGCACATGACTGCACGCTTGTAAGCTTCTATAATGAACCGCAAAATAAACGTCACCATGGATAGATATTTGAGAAACCTTATTTTTCACTGTAAAATTTAAGTGAAATTAAAGTGTCAAATGTTCTTAAAGTGAAAAAAAAAACATTAATCTCTGAGAAAGTGGCATCACAAGTCAGTATCTCGTGTGTCCAACCATGTTCTTTGATGACTGCCGTGCAACATCGATACGTGGAATGGATGAGGCGGTTGATGAAGGCCAGAGGGGCTTGAGCCCACACTCTGAGGAACGCCTGACGCAGTTCAGCTGCAGTTGTCGGCCTTGGTCGGACGTCATTCAGCCGTCTTTTAATCTTTGAATTTCGGCGACGTGCCAAATGAGATATGGCGTGTGGTCTCAAGACTTGATCAATGTACCGAGCTGCTGTGACACCATTGCCTCGCCCTGGACCGATGTTCTGGAAGACCACAAGGCGGACCCTCAGTACAAGACCAATTCCACTGCACACCATGATGCTCGGACCACCCCACCACCCCAGTCTCTCTCAACAACACTAGTGTTCCCTACGGCGTCGCCATCTGCTGTTGAGATACAGTAACAGCTCTCTTCTGAGAAGAGGACTCTTTTCCACTGCTGGTGGCGCCAATGCTGGTGCTGTGTTGCCCACTGAAAAATGTCCCGGCGACAGGGTCCTCGGTGTGGCCTGTGATAGTGGAGGTGTCGACGCACGGTGTCCGCAATAATGTGTCGCTGGTGTGTCCCCATGGTCTGTCGATCAGTTTCCGCAGCAGTAAAAAAGCGATCTTGAAGATGCTGTCGCACAATTCAATAACGAATGAATGTTATCCGATCTTTTTATAGGGCAAGAAATGGGGGAACGCATGTAAATTCAATTTGCACGGAACACACGTGCATTGGGTTACCATGGCCGTTGCTGTGGTACGTTTGGGCGATCGGTTTTATTGTCATCTGATTTCTGTATTGTCATCAAATTTATTTTTTCCGGACAAGTTAATGTTAAATTTTAAAAACTTTGACAAAAATTACCCAGATATTTAAATGACAACTTGTCATGCAATGTTACTTGGGGGTGACGTTACTTTTGCGATTCAGTATATTAGGGGCCAACCATTTGATATTTACACAGAAATAAGAAGGCCCATAGGTTTAATTGAAGCATAAATGGTTTTGCAGCTGTATCGCTGACACAAATATCTAGTCTCCTTACAAAATCCCAGTCCCCACTGCAAAGACCCCAGCATATCAAATGGTCAGTCAGCTGGTGGTAGTGTCAGTAAAGGGGAAACTTCTGTTGCAGTTGATGAGATGGTGCATGGAAAAGGAAGGACCTCCTGGGCAATGCAAGGTCAAGGCCTGTGGTAAGTTAGCCAAGGGCATCGTGTTGAGGTGATGGACTGTGTCGGTGTTGTGGAGGTGGTGAGGTGTGGAGGTGTTGTGGTAGTGGAATGAGTCGTTGTGGAGGTGATGGGCTGTATAGGAGATGTGGAGGTGATGGGATGTGGAGGTGTTGTGGAGGTGATGGGCTGTGTCGGTGTTGTGGAGGTGATGGGCTGTGTAGGAGATGTGGAGGTAATGAGACGTGTCGGTGTTGCGGTAGTGGGAGGAGTCGTTGAAGAGGTGATGGGCTGTGTCGGTGTTGTAGAGGTGATGGGCTGTGTAGGAGATGTCGAGGTGATGAGATGTGTCGGTGTTGTGGAGGTGATGGGCTGTGTCGGTGTTGTGGTAGTGGTATGAGTCGTTGTGGAGGTGATGGGCTGTGTCGGTGTTGTAGAGGTGATGGGATGTGTCGGTGTTGTAGAGGTGATGGGCTGTGGAGGTGTTGTGGTAGTCGGATTAGTCGTTGTTGAGGTGATGGGATGTGGAGGAGATGTGGAGGTGATGGGATGTGTCGGTGTTGTAGAGGTGATGGGCTGTGTCGGTGTTGTAGAGGTGATGGGCTGTGTAGGAGATGTGGAGGTGATGAGACGTGTCGGTGTTGTGGTAGTGGGATGAGTCGTTGTGGAGGTGATGGGCTGTGTCGGTGTTGTAGAGGTGATGGGATGTGGAGGTGTTGTAGAGGTGATGAGATGTGGAGGTGATGGGCTGTGTCGGTGTTGTAGAGGTGATGGGCTGTGTAGGAGATGTAGAGGTGATGAGACGTGTCGGTGTTGTGGAGGTGATGAGACGTGTCGGTGTTGTGGAGGTGATGAGACGTGTCGGTGTTGTGGTAGTGGGATGAGTCGTTGTGGAGGTGATGGGTTGTGTCAGTGTTGTAGAGGTGATGGGATGTGGATGTGTTGTGGTAGTGGGATGAGTCGTTGTGGAGATGATGGGCTGTGTAGGAGATGTGGAGGTGATGAGACGTGTCGGTGTTGTGGTAGTGGGATGAGTCGTTGTGGAGGTGATGGGCTGTGTCGGTGTTGTAGAGGTGATGGGATGTGGAGGTGTTGTAGAGGTGATGGGCTGTGTCGGTGTTGTAGAGGTGATGGGATGTGTCGGTGTTGTAGAGGTGATGGGATGTAGAGGTGATGGGCTGTGTAGGAGATGTGGAGATGATGGGCTGTGTAGGAGATGTGGAGGTGATGAGACGTGTCGGTGTTGTCGTAGTGGGATGAGTCGTTGTGGAGGTGATGGGCTGTGTCGGTGTTGTAGAGGTGATGGGATGTGGAGGTGTTGTAGAGGTGATGGGATGTGGAGGTGTTCTGGTAGTGGGATGAGTCGTTGTGGAGGTGATGGGATGTGTAGGAGATGTCGAGGTGATGGGATGTGTCGGTGTTGTAGAGGTGATGGGATGTGTCGGTGTTGTAGAGGTGATGGGATGTGGAGGTGTTGTAAAGGTGATGGGCTGTGTCGGTGTTGTAGAGGTGATGGGATGTGGAGATGTTGTAGAGGTGATGAGATGTGGAGGTGTTCTGGTAGTGGGATGAGTCGTTGTGGAGGTGATGGGCTGTGTAGGAGATGTCGAGGTGATGGGATGTGTCGGTGTTGTAGAGGTGATGGGCTGTGTCGGTGTTGTAGAGGTGATGGGCTGTGTAGGAGATGTGGAGGTGACGGGCTGTGTAGGAGATGTAGAGGTGATGAGACGTGTCGGTGTTGTGGTAGTGGGATGAGTCGTTGTGGAGGTGATGGGCTGTGTAGGAGATGTGGAGGTGATGAGACGTGTCGGTGTTGTGGTAGAGGGATGAGTCGTTGTGGAGGTGATGGGCTGTGTAGGAGATGTGGAGGTGTTGTGGTAGTGGGATGAGCCGTTGTGGAGGTGATGGGCTGTGTCGGTGTTGTAGAGGTGATGGGCTGTGTCGGTGTTGTGGAGGTGATGGGCTGTGTCAGTGTTGTAGTGGTGATGAGACGTGTTGGTGTTGTAGAGGTGATGGGCTGTGTCAGTGTTGTGGAGGTAATGAGATGTGGAGGTGTTGTGGTAGTGGGATGAGTCGTTGTGGAGGTGATGGGATGTGGAGGTGTTGTAGAGGTGATGGGCTGTGTCGGTGTTGTGGTAGTGGGATGAGTCATTGTGGAGGTGATGGGCTCTGTCAGTGTTGTGGAGGTGATGGGCTGTGTCGGTGTTGTAGAGGTGATGGGATGTGGAGGTGTTGTGGTAATGGGATGAGTCGTTGTGGAGGTGATGGTCTGTGTCAGTGTTGTAGAGGTGATGGGATGTGGATGTGTTGTGGTAATGGGATGAGTCGTTGTGGAGGTGATGGTCTGTGTCAGTGTTGTAGAGGTGATGGGATGTGGATGTGTTGTGGTAGTGGGATGAGTCGTTGTGGAGGTGATGGGCTGTGTAGGAGATGTGGAGGTGATGGGATGTGTCGGTGTTGTGGTAGTGGGATGAGTCGTTGTGGAGGTGAAGGGCTGTGTAGGAGATGTGGAGGTGATGGGATGTGGGGGTGTGGAGGTGATGGGATATGTCTGTGTGGAGGTGATGGGCTCTGTCGGTGTGTGGAGGTGATGGGCTGTGTCGGTGTGTGAAGGTGATTGGCTGTGTAGGTGTGGAGGTGATGGGATGTGTCTGTGTGGAGGTGATGGGCTGGGTCGGTGTGTGGAGGTGATGGGCTGTGTCTGTGTGGAGGTGATGGGCTGTGTCTGTGTGGAGGTGATGGGCTGTGTCTGTGTGGAGGTGATGGGATGTGTCTGTGTGGAGGTGATGGGCTGTGTCGGTGTGTGGAGGTGATGTGCTGTGTCGGTGTGGAGGTGATTGGCTGTGTCTGTGTGGAGGTGATGGGTTGTGTCGATGTTGAGGTGATGGGATGTGTCTGTGTGGAGGTGATGGGCTGTGTCGGTGTGTTGAGGTTATGGGCTGTGTCGGTGTGTGGAGGTGATGGGCTGTGTCGGTGTGTGGAGGTGATGGGCTGTGTAAGTGTGGAGGTGATGGGATGTGTCTGTATGGAGGTGATGGGCTGTGTCGGTGTGTGAAGGTGATGGGCTGTGTCTGTGTGGAGGTGATTGGCTGTGTAGGTGTAGAGAGGATGGGCTGTGTCAGTGTGGAGGTGATGGGATGTTTCTTTGTGGTGGTGATTGGATGTGTCGGTGTGTCGAGGTGATGGGCTGTGTCGGTGTGTGGAGGTGATGGGCTGTGTAGGAGATGTGGAGGTGATGAGATGTGTCGGTGTTGTGGAGGTGATGGGCTGTATCGGTGTTGTGGTAGTGGTATGAGTCGTTGTGGAGGTGATGGGCTGTGTCTGTGTTGTAGAGGTGATGGGATGTGGAGGTGTTGTAGAGGTGATGGGCTGTGTGGGGGTTGTAGGGGTGATGGAATGTGGAGGTGTTGTGGAGGTGATGAGCTGTGTCGGTGTTGTAGAGGTGATGGGCTGTGGAGGTGTTGTGGAGGTGATGGGTTGTGGAGGTGATGGGCTGTGTCGGTGTTGTAGAGGTGATGGGCTGTGCATGAGATGTGGAGGTGATGGGCTGTGTCGGTGTTGTAGAGGTGATGGGCTGTGTCGGTGTTGTAGAGGTGATTGGCTGTGTCGGTGTGGAGGTGATGGGCCGTGTCGGTGTGTGGAGGTGATGGGCTGTGTCTGTGTGGAGGTGATGGGCTGTGTCGGTGTGTGGAGGTGATGGGCTGTGTCGGTGTTGAGGTGATGGGCTGTGTCGGTGTGTGGAGGTGATGGGCTGTGTCTGTGTGGAGGTGATTGACTGTGTCGGTGTGGAGGAGATGGGATGTGTCTGTGTGGAGGTGATGGGCTGTGTCGGTGTGTGGAGGTGATGGGCTGTGTCGGTGTATGGAGGTGATGGGCTGTGTAGGTGTGGAGGTGATGGGCTGTGTCGGTGTGTGAAGGTGATGGGCTGTGTAGGTGTGGAGGTGATGGGATATGTCTGTGTGGAGGTGATTGGCTGTGTCGGTGTGTGGAGGTGATGGGCTGTGTCGGTGTGTAAAAGTGATGGGCTGTGTAGGTGTGGAGGTGATGGGATGTGTCTGTATGGAGGTGATGGGCTGTGTCGGTGTGTGGAGGTGATGGGCTGTGTAGGTGTGGAGGTGATGAGATTTGTCTGTGTGGAGGTGATGGGCTGTGTCGGTGTGTGGAGGTGATGGGCTGTGTCTGTGTGGAGGTGATGAGCTGTGTCGGTGTGTGGAGGTGATGGGCTGTGTCTGTGTGGAGGTGATTGGCTGTGTCTCTGTGGAGGTGATGGGTTGTGTCGATGTTGAGGTGATGGGATGTGTCGGTGTGTGAAGGTGATGGGCTGTGTCTGTGTGAAGGTAATGGGCTGTGTCGGTGTGTGAAGGTGACGGGCTGTGTCTGTGTGGAGGTGATGGGCTGTGTCGGTGTGTGGAGGTGATTGGCTGTGTCTGTGTGGAGGTGATGGGCTGTGTCGGTGTGTGGAGGTGATGGGCTGTGTCTGTGCTGAGGTGATGGGATGTGTCTGTGTGGAGGTGATGGGCTGTGTCGGTGTGTGGAGGTGATGGGCTGTGTCTGTGTGGAGGTGATGGGCTCTGTCGGTGTTTGGAGGTGATGGGATGTGTCTGTGTGGAGGTGATTGGCTGTGTCGGTGTGTGAAGGTGATGGGCTGTGTCTGTGTGGAGGTGATTGGCTGTGTCGGTGTTGAGGTGATGGGATGTGTCGGTGTGTGGAGGTGATGGGATGTGTCTGTGTTTAGGTGATGGGTTGTGTCGGTGTTGAGGTGATGGGATGTGTCGGTGTGTTGAGGTGATGGGCTGTGTCGGTGTGTTGAGGTGATGGGATGTGTCTGTGTGGAGGTGATGGGCTGTGTCGGTGTGTGGAGGTGATGGGCTGTGTCTGTGTGGAGGTGATGGGATGTGTCTGTGTGGAGGTGATGGGCTGTGTCGGTGTGTGGAGGTGATGGGCTGTGTCTGTGTGGAGGTGATGGGATGTGTCTGTGTGGAGGTGATGGGCTGTGTCGGTGTGTGGAGGTGATGGGCTGTGTCTGTGTGGAGGTGATGGGCTCTGTCGGTGTGTGGAGGTGATGGGATGTGTCTGTGTGGAGGTGATTGGCTGTGTCGGTGTGTGAAGGTGATGGGCTGTGTCTGTGTGGAGGTGATTGGCTGTGTCTGTGTGGAGGTGATGGGTTGTGTCGGTGTTGAGGTGATGGGATGTGTCGGTGTGTGGAGGTGATGGGATGTGTCTGTGTTTAGGTGATGGGTTGTGTCGGTGTTGAGGTGATGGGATGTGTCGGTGTGTGGAGGTGATGGGCTGTGTCTGTGTGGAGGTGATGGGCTGTGTCGGTGTGTTGAGGTGATGGGATGTGTCTGTGTGGAGGTGATGAGCTGTGTCGGTGTGTTGAGGTGATGGGCTGTGTCGGTGTGTGGAGGTGATGGGCTGTGTAAGTGTGGAGGTGATGGGATGTGTCTGTATGGAGGTGATGGGCTGTGTCGGTGTGTGAAGGTGATGGGCTGTGTCTTTGTGGAGGTGATTGGCTGTGTAGGTGTAGAGAGGATGGGCTGTGTCAGTGTGGAGGTGATTGGATGTTTCTTTGTGGAGGTGATTGGATGTGTCGGTGTGTCGAGGTGATGGGCTGTGTCGGTGTTTGGAGGTGATGGGCTGTGTAGGAGATGTGGAGGTGATGAGATGTGTCGGTGTTGTGGAGGTGATGGGCTGTGTCGGTGTTGTGGTAGTGGTATGAGTCGTTGTGGAGGTGATGGGCTGTGTCGGTGTTGTAGAGGTGATGGGATGTGGAGGTGTTGTAAAGGTGATGGGCTGTGTGGGTGTTGTAGAGGTGATGGGATGTGGAGGTGTTGTGGAGGTGATGGGCTGTGTCGGTGTGTGGAGGTGATGGGCTGTGTCGGTGTGTGGAGGTGATGGGCTGTGTAGGTGTGGATGTGATGGGCTGTGTCGGCGTGTGAAGGTGATGGGCTGTGTAGGTGTGGAGGTGATGGGATGTGTCTGTGTAGAGGTGATGGGCTGTGTCGGTGTGTGAAGGTGATGGGCTGTGTAGGTGTGGAGGTGATGGGATGTGTCTGTATGGAGGTGATGGGCTGTGTCGGTGTGTGGAGGTGATGGGCTGTGTAGGTGTGGAGGTGATGGGATGTGTCTCTGTGGAGGTGATGGGCTGTGTCGGTGTGTGGAGGTGATGGGCTGTGTCTGTGTGGAGGTGATGAGCTGTGTCGGTGTGTGGAGGTGATGGGCTGTGTCTGTGTGGAGGTGATTGGCTGTGTCTGTGTGGAGGTGATGGGTTGTGTCGATGTTGAGGTGATGGGATGTGTCGGTGTGTGAAGGTGATGGGCTGTGTCTGTGTGAAGGTAATGGGCTGTGTCGGTGTGTGAAGGTGATGGGCTGTGTCTGTGTGGAGGTGATGGGCTGTGTCGGTGTGTGGAGGTGATTGGCTGTGTCTGTGTGGAGGTGATGGGCTGTGTCGGTGTGTGGAGGTGATGGGCTGTGTCTGTGTGGAGGTGATGGGATGTGTCTGTGTGGAGGTGATGGGCTGTGTCGGTGTGTGGAGGTGATGGGCTGTGTCTGTGTGGAGGTGATGGGCTCTGTCGGTGTGTGGAGGTGATGGGATGTGTCTGTGTGGAGGTGATTGGCTGTGTCGGTGTGTGAAGGTGATGGGCTGTGTCTGTGTGGAGGTGATTGGCTGTGTCTGTGTGGAGGTGATGGGTTGTGTCGGTGTTGAGGTGATGGGATGTGTCGGTGTGTGGAGGTGATTGGATGTGTCTGTGTTTAGGTGATGGGTTGTGACTGTGTTGAGGTGATGGGATGTGTCGGTGTGTGGAGGTGATGGGCTGTGTCTGTGTGGAGGTGATGGGATGTGTCTGTGTGGAGGTGATGGGCTGTGTCGGTGTGTGGAGGTGATGGGCTGTGTCTGTGTGGAGGTGATGGGCTCTGTCGGTGTGTGGAGGTGATGGGATGTGTCTGTGTTTAGGTGATGGGTTGTGACGGTGTTGAGGTGATGGGCTGTGTTGGTGTGTGGAGGTGATGGGCTGTGTCTGTGTGGAGGTGATGGGCTGTGTCGGTGTGTTGAGGTGATGGGATGTGTCTGTGTGGAGGTGATGAGCTGTGTCGGTGTGTTGAGGTGCTGGGCTGTGTCGGTGTGTGGAGGTGATGGGCTGTGTAAGTGTGGAGGTGATGGGATGTGTCGGTGTGTTGAGGTGATGGGATGTGTCTGTGTGGAGGTGATGAGCTGTGTCGGTGTGTTGAGGTGATGGGCTGTGTCGGTGTGTGGAGGTGATGGGCTGTGTAAGTGTGGAGGTGATGGGATGTGTCTGCATGGAGGTGATGGGCTGTGTCGGTGTGTGAAGGTGATGGGCTGTGTCTGTGTGGAGGTGATTGGCTGTGTAGGTGTAGAGAGGATGGGCTGTGTCAGTGTGGAGGTGATTGGATGTTTCTTTGTGGAGGTGATTGGATGTGTCGGTGTGTCGAGGTGATGGGCTGTGTCGGTGTTTGGAGGTGATGGGCTGTGTAGGAGATGTGGAGGTGATGAGATGTGTCGGTGTTGTGGAGGTGATGGGCTGTGTCGGTGTTGTGGTAGTGGTATGAGTCGTTGTGGAGGTGATGGGCTGTGTCGGTGTTGTAGAGGTGATGGGATGTGGAGGTGTTGTAAAGGTGATGGGCTGTGTGGGTGTTGTAGAGGTGATGGAATGTGGAGGTGTTGTGGAGGTGATGAGCTGTGTCGGTGTTGTAGAGGTGATGGGCTGTGGAGGTGTTGTGGAGGTGATGGGCTGTGGAGGTGTTGTGGAGGTGATGGGCTGTGTCGGTGTTGTAGAGGTGATGGGCTGTGCATGAGATGTGGAGGTGATGGGCTGTGTCGGTGTTGTGGATGTGATGCGCTGTGCAGGAGATGTGAAGGTGATGGGATGTGGAGGTGTTATTGAGGTGATGGGCTGTGTCGTTGTTGTGGAGGTGATTGGTTGTGTAGGTGTGGAGGTGATGGGCTGTGTCAGTGTGGAGGTGATGGGCTGTGTCGGTGTTTGGAGGTGATTGGCTGTGTCGGTGTGTGAAGGTGATGGGCTGTGTCTGTGTGGAGGTGATGGGCTGTGTCGGTGTGTGGAGGTGATGGGCCGTGGAGGTGTGTGGAGGTGATGGGCTGTGTCTGGGATGTGGAGGTGAGATTGAGTCGATGGGCTGTGTCGTTGTTGTGGAGGTGATTGGTTGTGTAGGTGTGGAGGTGATGGGCTGTGTCGGTGTCTCGAAAATGATTGGCTGTGTAGTTGTAGAGAGGATGGGCTGTGTCAGTGTGGAGGTGATGGGCTGTGTCGGTGTTTGGAGGTGATTGGCTGTGTCGGTGTGTGAAGGTGATGGGCTGTGTCTGTGTGGAGGTGATGGGCCGTGGAGGTGTGTGGAGGTGATGGGCTGTGTCTGTGTGGAGGTGATGGGCCGTGGAGGTGTGTGGAGGTGATGGGCTGTGTCTGTGTGGAGGAGATTGGCTGCGTCGGTGTGGAGGTGATTGGCTGTGTCGGTGTGGAGGTGATTGGCTGTGTCGGTGTGGAGGTGATGGGCTGTGTAGGTGTGGAGGTGATTGGCTGTGTCTGTGTTGATGTTGTAGGCTATGTCGTGTGGAGGTGATTGGCTGTGTCGGTGTTGAGGTTGTAGGCTGTGTCGGTGTGGAGGTGGTAGGGTATGTCGGTATGGAGGTGATTGGCTGTGTCGGTGTGGAGTTGATTGGCTGTGTCGGTGTGGAGGTGATGGGATGTGTCGGTGTGGAGGAGATTGGCTCTGTCGGGGTGGAGGTGATTGGCTCTGTCGGTGTGGAGGTGATTGGCTGTGTCGGTGCGGAGGTGATGGTCTGTGTCGGTGTGGAGGTGATTGGCTGTGTCGGTGTGGAGAGGATTGTCTGTGTCGGTGTGGAGGAGATTGGCTGTGTCGGTGTGGAGGTGATTGGCTGTGTCGGTGTGGAGGAGATTGGCTGTGTCGGTGTGGAGGTGATTGGCTGTGTCGGTGTGGAGGTGATTGGCTGTGTCGGTGTGGAGGTGATGGGCTGTGTAGGTGTGGAGGAGATTGGCTGTGTCGGTGCGGAGAGGATTGTCTGTGTCGGTGTGGAGGTGATTGGCTCTGTCGGTGTGGAGGTGATTGGCTGTGTCTGTGTGGAGGTGATTGGCTCTGTCGGTGTGGAGGTGATTGGCTGTGTCGGTGTGGAGGTTGTGGGCTGTGTCTGTGTGGAGGTGATTGGCTCTGTCGGTGTGGAGGTGATTGGCTGTGTCGGTGTGGAGGTTGTAGGCTATGTCGGTGTGGAGAGGATTGTCTGTGTCGGTGTTGAGGTGATTGGCTGTGTCGGTGTGGAGATGGTAGGCTGTGTCGGTGTGGAGGTGATGGGCTGTGTCGGTGTGGAGGTAATGGGCTGTGTCGGTGCGGAGGTGATAGGCTGTGTCGGTGTGGAGGTGGTAGGCTGTGTCGGTGTGGAGGTGGTAGGCTATGTCGGTGTGGAGGTGGTAGGCTGTGTCGGTGTGGAGGTGGTAGGCTGTGTCTGTGTGGAGGTGGTAGGCTGTGTCGGTGTGGAGGTGGTAGGCTGTGTCGGTGCGGAGGTGATGGGTTGTGTCTGTGTGGAGGTGATGGGATGTGTCGGTGTTGTGGAGGTGATGCGTTGCGTTTTAATGATGCCCCCAAGTGACTGTGAGGCAGGTTCTACCCCGTCTCAGCGTGCCAAGTGTCGGGATGTGGGGAGCGGCCTGTCTTAGAGGCAGGTTGTACCCCGTCTCAGCGTGCCAAGAGTCGGGGTGTGGGGAGCGGTAACTCTGTAAGGCAGGTTGTACCCATCTCAGCGTGCCAAGAGACGGGGTGTGGGGAGCGGCCTCTCTGTGAGGCAGGTTTTACCCGTCTCAGCGTTCCAAGAGGCGGGGTGTGGGGAGCGGTAACTCTGTGAGGCAGGTTGTACCCGTCTCAGCGTGCCAAGAGACGAGGTGTGGGGAGCGGCCTGTCTGTGAGGCAGGTTGTACCCGTCTCAGCGTGCCAAGAGACGAGGTGTGGGGAGCGGCCTGTCTGTGAGGCAGGTTTTACCCGTCTCAGCGTGCCAAGAGTCGGGGTGTGGGGAGCGGCCTGTCTGTGAGGCAGGTTGTACCCCGTCTAAGCGTGCCAAGAGTCGGGGTGTGGGGAGCGGCCTGTCTCTGAAGCAGGTTGTCCTCCACCTCACCGTGCCAGCGGGCGGGGAGCGGGCCGCCCAGACAGAAGGATCAATCACATTGCTACAGTCTTATTTATCTGCCAGACTTGCTTGCAGGAAGAATCAATCTTCGGTAACCATGTTCACCTCTAAAGTCCTTCACCTTGAAATATTAGGTCAGAAGGTGCTGTGTGGTTCAGTGCAGTCCATGGTGTGTCCGTGTTAACAAATCTGACACTGTGTTGCTTGTGTATAGCAAAATGACCAGCAGAAAGGCCTCCCATTCTCTTCACCGATAAATATTCAAATAAAATCTGTCAAAAAACCATCCACCAAGAATTAGGATATATAGTTCATTATTTCAATGTGGTAATTTTACCGGCAGGAAGGAAAAATTTCAAACAAAACAAAACGTGAATGTATGCTGGTATCTCAGTCACACAACCAATGTAGCTATTGGTCTCTTCAGGTCAGGGTATACACGTCCCTGGCAGATTGTGTGTGTCCCTGGCACATGGTGTGTGTCCCAGGCAGATGGTGTGTGTCCCTGGCAGATGGTGTGTGTCCCTGGCAGATGGTGTGTGTCCAAGGCAGATGGTGTGTGTCCCTGGCAGATGGTGTGTGTCCCTTGCAGATAGTGTGTGTCCCTGGCAGATGGTGTGTGTCCCTGGCAGATGGTGTGTGTCCCTGGCAGATGGTGTGTGTCCCTTGCAGATAGTGTGTGTCCCTTGCAGATGGTGTGTGTTCCTGGCAGATGGTGTATGTCCCTGGCAGATGGTGTGTGTCCCTTGCAGATAGTGTGTGTCCCTTGCAGATGGTGTGTGTTCCTGGCAGATGGTGTATGTCCCTGGTAGGTGGTGTGTGTCCCAGACAGATAGTGTGTGTCCCAGACAGATGGTGTGTGTTCCCGTCAGATTGTATGTGTTCCCTTCAGATGGTACGTGTTCCCGTCAGATAGTATGTGTTCCCGTCAGATGGTATGTGTTCCATTTAGATGGTATGTGTTCCAGTCAGATGGTATGTGTTCCAGTCAGATGGTATGTGTTCCCGTCAGATAGTATGTGTTCCAGTCAGATGGTATGTGTTCCAGTCAGATGGTATGTGTTCCAGTCAGATGGTACGTGTTCAAGTCAGATGGTACGTGTTCAAGTCAGATGGTATGTGTTCCAGTCAGATGGTATGTGTTCCAGTCAGATGGTATGTGTTCCAGTCAGATGGTATGTGTTCCAGTCAGATGGTATGTGTTCCAGTCAGATGGTAGATGTTCAAGTCAGATGGTGTGTGTTCCCGTCAGATGGTATGTGTTCCAGTCAGATGGTATGTATTCCAGTCAGATGGTATGTGTTCCAGTCAGATGATATGTATTCCAGTCAGATGGTATGTGTTCCAGTCAGATGGTATGTGTTCCAATCAGATGGTATGTGTTCCAGTCACATGGTATATATTCCAGTCAGATGGTATGTGTTCCCGTCAGATGGTATGTGTTCCAGTCAGATGGTATGTGTTCCAGTCAGATGGTACGTGTTCCCGTCAGATAGTATGTGTTCCAGTCAGATGGTATGTATTCCAGTCAGATGGTATGTGTTCCAGTCAGATGGTATGTGTTCCAGTCAGATGGTATGTGTTCCAGTCAGATGGTATGTGTTCCAGTCAGATGGTATGTGTTCCAGTCAGATGGTAGATGTTACAGTCTGATGGTTTGTGTTCCAGTCAGATGGTATGTGTTCCCTTCAGATGGTATGTGTTCCAGTCAGATGGTATGTGTTCCAGTCAGATGGTAGATGTTCCAGTCAGATGGTATGTGTTCAGTCAGATGGTAGATGTTACAGTCTGATGGTTTGTGTTCCAGTCAGATGGTATTTGTTCCCTTCAGATGGTATGTGTTCCAGTCAGATGGTATGTGTTCCAGTCAGATGGTAGATGTTACAGTCAGATGGTATGTGTTCCATTTAGATGGTTTGTGTTCCAGTCAGATGGTATGTGTTCCAGTCAGATGGTATGTGTTCCCGTCAGATGGTATGTGTTCCAGTCAGATGGTATGTGTTCCAGTCAGATGGTATGTGTTCCCTTCAGATGGTATGTGTTCCAGTCAGATGGTATGTGTTCCAGTCAGATGGTATGTGTTCCCGTCAGATGGTATGTGTTCCAGTCAGATGGTATGTGTTCCAGTCAGATGGTATGTGTTCCCTTCAGATGGTATGTGTTCCAGTCAGATGGTATGTGTTCCAGTCAGATGGTATGTGTTCCAGTCAGATGGTATGTGTTCCAGTCAGATGGTAGATGTTACAGTCAGATGGTATGTGTTCCCGTCAGATGGTATGTGTTCCAGTCAGATGGTATGTGTTCCAGTCAGATGGTAGATGTTCCAGTCAGATGGTATGTGTTCCAGTCAGATGGTAGATGTTACAGTCTGATGGTTTGTGTTCCAGTCAGATGGTATTTGTTCCCTTCAGATGGTATGTGTTCCAGTCAGATGGTATGTGTTCCAGTCAGATGGTAGATGTTACAGTCAGATGGTATGTGTTCCAGTCAGATGGTACGTGTTCAAGTCAGATGGTATGTGTTCCAGTCAGATGGTACGTGTTCCAGTCAGATGGTATGTGTTCCAGTCAGATGGTATGTGTTCCAGTCAGATGGTATGTGTTCCAGTCAGATGGTTTGTGTTCCAGTCATGTGGTATGTGTTCCAGTTAGATGGTTTGTGTCTCCGTCAGATGGTATGTGCTCCAGTCTGATGGTACGTGTTCCAGTCAGATGGACAGACAAACAGACAGATTTATTTGTATTAAGGCCATTTAAGCCATTATACAAAATAAATTTACATTATATTTATCTAAGAGTTAACTAACTGATTCTTTTTCGTGTTTTTTATATTTAACAATTTGCAAAATTTATCATTGTATCGTTGTTGGATAGTTGACAGAGTCTTCCTAACTAAAATATTTACGATTAACTGTCTTTGGGATATACATTTCCCGCCGACTTGCATAAAGAGGACAGTTGTATATAACATGAAGTTCAACCTTAATTACATGACAGTGTTTACATAAGACGGCATCATCCTCAATATTAGCAACACCCCTACGAACAAGTTGAATGTCGCCAGTCAGATGGTGTGTGTTCCACACACACACACACACACAAAACACACAAAACACACACACAAAAAACAACAACACACACACACACACACACACAAAACACACACACACAAAAACACACACGTTGTGGCTACAGTTTAGTACACACACACACAAACACACGTTGTGGCTACAGTTCAGTACACACACACACGTTGTGGCTACTGTTAAGTACACACACACACACACACACACACACACACACACACACACACACACACACACACACACACACACACACACACACACACACACACACACACACAAAACACACACACACACAAAACACACACACACACACAAAACACACACACACACAAAACACACACACACAAAAAAAAAACACACGTTGTGGCTACAGTTTAGTACACACAAACACACGTTGTGGCTACAGTTCAGTACACACACACACGTTGTGGCTACTGTTAAGTACACACTCTCACACACACACACACACACACACACACACACACACACACACACACACACACACACACACACACACACGTTGTGGCTACAGTTAAGTACACCAACACACACGTTGTGGCTACAGTTCAATACACACACGCATTGTGGCTACTGTTCAGCACAAACACACATACACACACACAAACACACGTTGTGGCTACAGTTCAGTACACCAACACACACGTTGTGGCTACAGTTCAATACACACACGCAATGTGGCTACTGTTCAGCACATACACACACACACGTTGTGGCTACTGTTCAGCACATACACAAACACACGTTGTGGCCACTGTTTAGCACAAACACACATACACACACAAACACAAGTAGTGGCTAGAGTTCAGTACACACACACACACGTTGTGGCAACAGTTTAGTACACATACACATACACACACAAACACACGTTGTGGCTACAGTTTAGTACACACACACATACACATACAAACACACGTTGTGGCTACAGTTCAGTACACGCACACACACGTTGTGGCTACAGTTCAGTACACACAGAAACACACGTTGTGGCTACAGTTCAGTACACACACACACGTTGTGGCTACAGTTCAGTACACACACACACACGTTGTGGGTAGTGTTCAACACACACACACACGTTGTGGTTACAGTTCAGTACACACACACACGTTGTGGCTACAGTTCAGTACACACACACACACGTTGTGTCTACTGTTCAGCACACACACACACACACACACACACACACGTTGTGGCTACTGTTTAGCACAAACACACATGCACACACAAACACAAGTAGTGGCTAGAGTTCAGTACACACACACACACGTTGTGGCTACAGTTTAGTACACACACACATACACACAAAAACACACGTTTTGGCTACAGTTTAGTACACACACACATACACACACAAACACACGTTGTGGCTAGAGTTCAGTACACACACACACACACACGTTGTGGCTGCAGTTTAGTACACACAGAAACACACGTTGTGGCTACAGTTCAGTACACACACACACACACACACGCTGTGGCTACAGTTCAGTACCCACACACACGTTGTGGCTACAGTTCAGTACACACACACACACACGTTGTGGGTACTGTTCAACACACACACACACGTTGTGGTTACAGTTCAGTACACACACATACGTTGTGGCTACAGTTCAGTACACACACACACACACGTTGTGGCTACTGTTCAGCACACACACACACACACACACACACACACGTTGTGGCTACTGTTCAGCACACACACAAACAAACGTTGTGGCTACAGTTCAGTACACACACACACGTTGTGGCTACAGTTCAGTACACACACACACACACGTTGTGGCTACAGTTCAGTACACACACACGCACACACGCACACACACACACACACACACACGTTGTGGCTACTATTCAGCACACACACACACACACACACGTTGTGGCTACAGTTCAGTTCACACACACACGTTGTGGCTACAGTTCAGTACACACACACACACACACGTTGTGGCTACTGTTCAGCACACACACACACGTTGTGTCTACTGTTCAGCACACACACATACACACACACGTTTTGGCTACTGTTCAGCACACACACGCACACACGTTGTGGCTACTGTTCAGCACACACACACACACACACGTCTTGGCTACTGTTCAGCACACACACGCACACACGTTGTGGCTACTGTTCAGCACACACACACACACACGTTGTGGCTACAGTTCAGTACCCACATACACGTTGTGGCTACTGTTACACACACACACACACACACACACACACACACACACACACACACACACACACACACACACACACACACACACACACACACACACACACACACACACACACACACACACACACACACACACACAAACACACACACACACACAAACACACACACATATATATATATATACTGTGTAGCTACAGCTCCCTTTTTTATTCCGGTCTGCACCCACCCACACATCTTACTTGTGGTTGCGACTCAGGAACAAGTACATGTACACAGACTGAAGAACACGTATTCCTAAACACAGTTTTTTCAGTGTTGCGTTCGAAAGTGCTTAAAACGTCTATAATGCTGATTTTGGCAATGACCGGCGGCGATGGAAACGTGACACGAGCTGGTGGGTAGCTTGGTGTGCCCGTGACTGCCAGACAGGGCGCCATCATTGTGAATCCATCTCTATACTTGGTCGATGCACTTTACCTGACGCAGTGTGTTGCTGTCACCTCTGCAAGGGGCCAGACTCGACGTGATCATTGCATAGTCTGGAGTGTCAGCTCAACCAATCATTCTTGGCAGCGAAGGAAGGAATATTACATCCGTCACTCAAATTGGATCTGGTTTTTTTAAAAAGAAACATACGCGTATAGACTTCTGTAGACTGTAGGACAAGGCGGCGTTTGACATGGAATAAACTTGCAGTGATGCAAGTGTGAGACAGAAGAGCTCGACCAACGACTCACGTGTATTCTGGTTTATGGTCGTGTGTACGTTCGAATCTGGTCACACGGAAGCAGGTACAAACAAGTGTGTAGCTGGCTCAAGTAATGTATGGAGCGAAAGAAATCTGGAGGCAGTGTTGTGTCAGAGCATTGACATAAGAGTGGAGCCCTTCGGGGTGGGTATATCCTTATGAAAGTATCATACTATCATCTTTTACATGGTAATAGGGATTGTTCTCTCGCCGATTACATTACGTGCAACTATAATCTCATTCCTTGAACCTTATCTGGCTATGATGAGATGAGCACCAAGTGGTTAGGTCACTCCCCACACCGTCTGTAAGTCGCCAACGAGCCACACACACACCTGAGATAAACACACGTTTATGTTTATAACAGAGTAATCTCCCCTGACTCGCTTCGCTCCAGTCCCACAGCACTGTTCTTATTGCACACTTGACAGGTTTGCCTGGAGTGGTGTACTCTCCACATGTCACATCTGTCGTTGTGTATGTTGTACAACTGGAAGTGTGTACAGTGTCGTTTGTACAGTGTGTCAATCTGTCGTTGTGTATGTCGTACAACTGAAAGTGTCTACAGTGTCTTGTGAACAATGTGTCAATCTGGCGTTGTGTATGTTGTACAACTGGAAGTGTCTACAGTGTCGGGTGTACAGTGTGTCAATATGTCGTTGTGTATGTTGTACAACTGGAAGTGTCTACAGTGTCATGTGAACAATGTGTCAATCTGTCGTTGTGTATGTTGTACAACTGGAAGTGTCTACAGTGTCGTGTGTACAGTGTGTCAATCTGTCGTTGTGTATGTCGTACAACTGAAAGTGTCTACAGTGTCTTGTGAACAATGTGTCAATCTGCCGTTGTGTATGTTGTACAACTGGAAGTGTCTACAGTGTCGGGTGTACAGTGTGTCAATCTGCCGTTGTGTATGTTGTACAACTGGAAGTGTCTACAGTGTCATGTGAACAATGTGTCAATCTGTCGTTGTGTATGTTGTACAACTGGAAGTGTCTACAGTGTCGTGTGTACAGTGTGTCAATCTGTCGTTGTGTATGTTGTACAAGTGGAAGTGTCTACAGTGTCGTGTGTACAGTGTGTCAATCTGCCGTTGTGTATGTTGTACAACTGGAAGTGTCTACAGTGTCGTGTGTACAGTGTGTCAATCTGCCGTTGTGTATGCTGTACAACTGGAAGTGTTTACAGTGTCGTTTGTACAGTGTGTCAATCTGCCGTTGTGTATGTTGTACAACTGGAAGTGTCTACAGTGTCGTGTGTACAGTGTGTCAATCTGCCGTTGTGTATGTTGTACAACTTGTAGTGTCTACAGTGTCGTTTGTACAGTGTGTCAATCTGCCGTTGTGTATGTTGTACAACTTGAAGTGTCTACAGTGTCGTTTGTACAGCGTGTCAATTTGCCGTTGTGTATGTTGTACAACTGGAAGTGTCTACAGTGTCTTGTGTACAGTGTGTCAATCTGCCGTTGTGTATGTTGTACAAGTGGAAGGGTCTACAGTGTCGTGTGTACAGTGTGTCAATCTGTCGTTGTGTATGTTGTACAACTGGAAGTGTCTACAGTGTCGTGTGTACAGTGTGTCAATCTGCCGTTGTGTATGTTGTACAACTGGGAGTGTCTACAGTGTCGTGTGTACAGTGTGTCAATCTGCCGTTGTGTATGCTGTACAATTGGAAGTGTCTACAGTGTCGGGTGTACAGTGTGTCAATATGTCGTTGTGTATGTTGTACAACTGGAAGTGTCTACAGTGTCATGTGAACAATGTGTCAATCTGTCGTTGTGTATGTTGTACAACTGGAAGTGTCTACAGTGTCGTGTGTACAGTGTGTCAATCTGTCGTTGTGTATGTCGTACAACTGAAAGTGTCTACAGTGTCTTGTGAACAATGTGTCAATCTGCCGTTGTGTATGTTGTACAACTGGAAGTGTCTACAGTGTCGGGTGTACAGTGTGTCAATCTGCCGTTGTGTATGTTGTACAACTGGAAGTGTCTACAGTGTCATGTGAACAATGTGTCAATCTGTCGTTGTGTATGTTGTACAACTGGAAGTGTCTACAGTGTCGTGTGTACAGTGTGTCAATCTGTCGTTGTGTATGTTGTACAAGTGGAAGTGTCTACAGTGTCGTGTGTACAGTGTGTCAATCTGCCGTTGTGTATGTTGTACAACTGGAAGTGTCTACAGTGTCGTGTGTACAGTGTGTCAATCTGCCGTTGTGTATGCTGTACAACTGGAAGTGTTTACAGTGTCGTTTGTACAGTGTGTCAATCTGCCGTTGTGTATGTTGTACAACTGGAAGTGTCTACAGTGTCGTGTGTACAGTGTGTCAATCTGCCGTTGTGTATGTTGTACAACTTGAAGTGTCTACAGTGTCGTTTGTACAGTGTGTCAATCTGCCGTTGTGTATGTTGTACAACTTGAAGTGTCTACAGTGTCGTTTGTACAGCGTGTCAATTTGCCGTTGTGTATGTTGTACAACTGGAAGTGTCTACAGTGTCTTGTGTACAGTGTGTCAATCTGCCGTTGTGTATGTTGTACAAGTGGAAGGGTCTACAGTGTCGTGTGTACAGTGTGTCAATCTGTCGTTGTGTATGTTGTACAACTGGAAGTGTCTACAGTGTCGTGTGTACAGTGTGTCAATCTGCCGTTGTGTATGTTGTACAACTGGGAGTGTCTACAGTGTCGTGTGTACAGTGTGTCAATCTGCCGTTGTGTATGCTGTACAATTGGAAGTGTCTACAGTGTCGTGTGTACAGTGTGTCAATCTGCCGTTGCGTATGTTGTACAATTGGAAGTGTCTACAGTGTCGTGTGTACAGTGTGTCAATCTGCGCCGTTGTGTATGTTGTACAATTGGAGGGTCTACAGTGTCGTGTGTACAGTGTGTCAATCTGCCGTTGCGTATGTTGTACAACTGGAAGTGTCTACAGTGTCGTTTGTACAGTGTGTCAAACTGCCGTTGTGTATGTTGTACAACTGGAAGTGTCTACAGTGTCTTGTGAACAATGTGTCATTCTGTCGTTGTGTATGTTGTACAACTGGAAGTGTCTACAGTGTCGTTTGTACAGTGTGTCAATCTGTCGTTGTGTATGTTGTACAAGTGGAAGTGTCTACAGTGTCGTTTGTACAGTGTGTCAATCTGTCGTTGTGTATGTTGTACAAGTGGAAGTGTCTACAGTGTCGTGTGTACAGTGTGTCAATCTGCCGTTGTGTATGTTGTACAACTGGAAGTGTATACAGTGTCGTGTGTACAGTGTGTCAATCTGCCGTTGTGTATGCTGTACAACTGGAAGTGTTTACAGTGTCGTTTGTACAGTGTGTCAATCTGCCGTTGTGTATGTTGTACAACTGGAAGTGTCTACAGTGTCGTGTGTACAGTGTGTCAATCTGCCGTTGTGTATGTTGTACAATTGGAAGTGTCTACAGTGTCGGGTGTACAGTGTGTCAATCTGCCGTTGTGTATGTTGTACAATTGGAAGTGTCTACAGTGTCGTGTGAACAATGTGTCAATCTGCCGTTGTGTATGTTGTACAAGTGGAAGGGTCTACAGTGTCGTGTGTACAGTGTGTCAATCTGTCGTTGTGTATGTTGTACAACTGGAAGTGTCTACAGTGTCGTGTGTACAGTGTGTCAATCTGCCGTTGTGTATGTTGTACAACTGGGAGTGTCTACAGTGTCGTGTGTACAGTGTGTCAATCTGCCGTTGTGTATGCTGTACAATTGGAAGTGTCTACAGTGTCGTGTGTACAGTGTGTCAATCTGCCGTTGCGTATGTTGTACAATTGGAAGTGTCTACAGTGTCGTGTGTACAGTGTGTCAATCTGCGCCGTTGTGTATGTTGTACAATTGGAGGGTCTACAGTGTCGTGTGTACAGTGTGTCAATCTGCCGTTGCGTATGTTGTACAACTGGAAGTGTCTACAGTGTCGTTTGTACAGTGTGTCAAACTGCCGTTGTGTATGTTGTACAACTGGAAGTGTCTACAGTGTCTTGTGAACAATGTGTCATTCTGTCGTTGTGTATGTTGTACAACTGGAAGTGTCTCGGTGTCGTTTGTACAGTGTGTCAATCTGTCGTTGTGTATGTTGTACAAGTGGAAGTGTCTACAGTGTCGTTTGTACAGTGTGTCAATCTGTCGTTGTGTATGTTGTACAAGTGGAAGTGTCTACAGTGTCGTGTGTACAGTGTGTCAATCTGCCGTTGTGTATGTTGTACAACTGGAAGTGTCTACAGTGTCGTGTGTACAGTGTGTCAATCTGCCGTTGTGTATGTTGTACAATTGGAAGTGTCTACAGTGTCGGGTGTACAGTGTGTCAATCTGCCGTTGTGTATGTTGTACAATTGGAAGTGTCTACAGTGTCGTGTGAACAATGTGTCAATCTGCCGTTGTGTATGTTGTACAACTTGAAGTGTCTACAGTGTCGTTTGTACAGTGTGTCAATTTGCCGTTGTGTATGTTGTACAACTGGAAGTGTCTACAGTGTCTTGTGAACAGTGTGTCAATCTGCCGTTGTGTATGTTGTACAAGTGGAAGGGTCTACAGTGTCGTGTGTACAGTGTGTCAATCTGCCGTTGTGTATGTTGTACAACTGGAAGTGTCTACAGTGTCGTGTGTACAGTGTGTCAATTTGCCGTTGTGTATGTTGTACAACTGGAAGTGTCTACAGTGTCTTGTGTACAGTGTGTCAATCTGCCGTTGTGTATGTTGTACAAGTGGAAGTGTCTACAGTGTCGTGTGTACAGTGTGTCAATCTGCCGTTGCGTATGTTGTACAACTGGAAGTGTCTACAGTGTCGTGTGTACAGTGTGTCAATCTGCCGTTGTGTATGTTGTACAATTGGAAGTGTCTACAGTGTCGGGTGTACAGTGTGTCAATCTGCCGTTGTGTATGTTGTACAATTGGAAGTGTCTACAGTGTCGTGTGAACAATGTGTCAATCTGCCGTTGTGTATGTTGTACAACTTGAAGTGTCTACAGTGTCGTTTGTACAGTGTGTCAATTTGCCGTTGTGTATGTTGTACAACTGGAAGTGTCTACAGTGTCTTGTGTACAGTGTGTCAATCTGCCGTTGTGTATGTTGTACAAGTGGAAGGGTCTACAGTGTCGTGTGTACAGTGTGTCAATCTGCCGTTGTGTATGTTCTACAACTAGAAGTGTCTACAGTGTCGTTTGTACAGTGTGTCAATTTGCCGTTGTGTATGTTGTACAACTGGAAGTGTCTACAGTGTCTTGTGTACAGTTTGTCAATCTGCCGTTGTGTATGTTGTACAAGTGGAAGGGTCTACAGTGTCGTGTGTACAGTGTGTCAATCTGCCGTTGCGTATGTTGTACAACTGGAAGTGTCTACAGTGTCGTGTGTACAGTTTGTCAATCTGCCGTTGTGTATGTTGTACAATTGGAAGTGTCTACAGTGTCGTGTGTACAGTGTGTCAATCTGCCGTTGTGTATGTTGTACAATTGGAAGTGTCTACAGTGTCGTTTGTACAGTGTGTCAATTTGCCGTTGTGTATGTTGTACAACTGGAAGTGTATACAGTGTCTTGTGTACAGTGTGTCATTCTGCCGTTGTGTATGTTGTACAACTGGCAGTGTCTACAGTGTCGTGTGTACAGTGTGTCAATCTGCCGTTGTGTATGTTGTACAACTGGAAGTGTCTACAGTGTCGTGTGTACAGTGTGTCAATCTGCCGTTGTGTATGTTGTACAATTGGAAGTGTCTACAGTGTCGTGTGTACAGTGTGTCAATCTGCCGTTGTGTATGTTGTACAATTGGAGGGTCTACAGTGTCGTGTGTACAGTGTGTCAATCTGCCGTTGTGTATGTTGTACAACTGGCAGTGTCTACAGTGTCGTGTGTACAGTGTGTCAATCTGCCGTTGTGTATGTTGTACAATTGGAAGTGTCTACAGTGTCGTGTGTACAGTGTGTCAATCTGCCGTTGTGTATGTTGTACAATTGGAGGGTCTACAGTGTCGTGTGTACAGTGTGTCAATCTGCCGTTGTGTATGTTGTACAACTGAAAGTCTCTACAGTGTCGTGTTTACAGTGTGTCAATCTGTCGTTTTGTATGTTGTACAACTTGAAGTGTCTACAGTGTCGTGTGTACAGTGTGTCAATCTGTCGTTGTGTATGTTGTACAAGTGAAAGGGTCTACAGTGTCGTGTGTACAGTGTCTCAATCTGCCGTTGTGTATGTTGTACAACTGGAAGTGTCTACAGTGTCGTGTGTACAGTGTGTCATTCTGCCGTTGTGTATGTTCTACAACTAGAAGTGTCTACAGTGTCGTTTGTACAGTGTGTCAATCTGCCGTTGTGTATGTTGTACAACTAGAAGTGTCTACAGTGTCGTTTGTACAGTGTGTCAATCTGTCGTTGTGTATGTTGTACAACTGGGAGTGTCTACAGTGTCGTGTGTACAGTGTGTCAATCTGCCATTGTGTATGTTGTACAACTGGAAGTGTCTACAGTGTCGTGTGTACAGTGTGTCAATCTGCCGTTGTGTATGCTGTACAACTGGGAGTGTCTACAGTGTCGTGTGTACAGTGTGTCAATCTGCCGTTGTGTATGTTGTAAAAGTGGAAGGGTCTACAGTGTCGTGTGTACAGTGTGTAAATCTGCCGTTGTGTATGTTGTACAACTGGAAGTGTCTACAGTGTCGTGTTTACAGTGTGTCAATCTGTCGTTGTGTATGTTGTACAACTGGAAGTGTCTACAGTGTCGTGTTTACAGTGTGTCAATCTGTCGTTGTGTATGTTGTACAACTGGAAGTGTCTACAGTGTCGTTTGTACAGTGTGTCAATCTGCCGTTGTGTATGTTGTACAACTGGGAGTGTCTACAGTGTCGTTTGTACAGTGTGTCAATCTGCCGTTGTGTATGTTGTACAACTGGGAGTGTCTACAGTGTCGTGTGTACAGTGTGTCAATCTGCCGTTGTGTATGTTGTACAACTGGGAATGTCAACAGTGTCGTGTGTACAGTGTGTCAATCTGCCGTTGTGTATGTTGTACAACTGGGAGTGTCTACAGTGTCGTGTGTACAGTGTGTCAATCTGCCGTTGTGTATGTTGTACAACTGGAAGTATCTACAGTGTCGTGTGTACAGTGTGTCAATCTGCCGTTGTGTATGTTGTACAACTGGAAGTATCTACAGTGTCGTGTGTACAGTGTGTCAATCTGCCGTTGTGTATGTTGTACAACTGGGAGTGTCTACAGTGTCGTGTGTACAGTGTGTCACATGACCTTATTTACCCGTATATACATCCCTCTATCAATATACGAATGAGGTTTTCGCAGGATTTTGCATGTAGACATTAACTCGTGACTATTGTGACAGCGCACACAATCGCCATGGGTGTTTGTTTCGAAAATGTTCATAATATTCAGAAAAAGAGTTTAATAATGGGCAAAAGTGAAATAAGTGATACGAAATGTGTCAAATAGAAAGTGTACATAGCCCCTGTTCCAGCCAACATTAATATGTTGAGGTCGTGGTTCTTGGCCTGTCGGTACACGATGGCCCACAGCTGGTGTTATTGGTCAAAGTGTCTCAACTGACTGCTCATCGAGATTTCACGTTTTTACACGTTATCACGTGACCAACACTTGCCTCCCTGCCTTGCTATCAATCATGTCGCAGCTCCGGGCTGAAGACATCACTCCCCCAGGCACATCCTACTCTGAAGATGGCGACGTAGCCTTAAACAGAACACATCTATTTCCATTGTCTTGGTTATCGTACAACGAAGCGAACTGCATACTATTAAAGTGTTTGTAAAGTGTAGTGACTACGAAAATGGTGGGGCTTGACGATAGGTGAAATTTTCCGTTAGAGAGTGAGGAGGTAATTTACGACACTTTTACCTTTCAAATGAAGACTTTTTAACGCCAAAACACCTTGCAGGAGAACAACCAACTCAACACAATGTGTGATGAAATAGTGCAATATTACAGATAGTCTCACATTCTGCAGAGTGTCACAACTCACTGGTGTTATGAATGCTTACATACCACATGTTACACAGTGTCACAACTGACTGGTGTTATAATGCTTACATACCACATGTTACACAGTGTCACAACTGACTGGTGTTATGAATGCTTACTAACAACATGTTACACAGTGTCAAAACTGACTGATGTGATGAATATTTACATACCACATGCTACACAGTGTCACAACTGACTGCTGTGATGCATACTTACATACCACATGTTACACAGTGTCACAACTGACTGCTGTGATGCATACTTACATACCACATGTTACACAGTGTCACAACTGACTGCTGTGATGCATACTTACATACCACATGTTACACAGTGTCACAACTGACTGCTGTGATGCATACTTACATACCACATGCTACACAGTGTCAACTGACCTGTGTTATGCATGCTTACATACCACATGTTACACAGTGTCACAACTGACTGCTGTGATGCATACTTACATACCACATGTTACACAGTGTCACAACTGACCTGTGTTGTGCATGCTTACATACCACATGTTACACAGTGTCACAACTGACTGCTGTGATGCATACTTACATACCACATGTTACACAGTGTCACAACTGACTGCTGTGATGCATACTTACATACCACATGTTACACAGTGTCACAACTGACCTGTGTTGTGCATGCTTACATACCACATGTTACACAGTGTCACAACTGACTGCTGTGATGCATACTTACATACCACATGTTACACAGTGTCACAACTGACTGGTGTGATGCATACTTACATACCACATGTTACACAGTATCACAACTGACTGCTGTGATGCATACTTACATACCACATGTTACACAGTGTCACAACTGACCTGTGTTCTGCATGCTTACATACTACATGTTACACAGTGTCACAACTGACCGGTGTGATGCATACTTACATACCACATGTTAAACAGTGTCACAACTGACTGGTGTGATGCATACTTACATACCACATGTTACACAGTATCATAACTGACTGGTGTGATGCATACTTAAATACCCAATGTTACACAGTGTCACAACTGACTGGTGTGATGCATACTTACATACCACATGTTACACAGTGTCACAACTGACCTGTGTTCTGCATGCTTACATACTACATGTTACACAGTGTCACAACTGACCGGTGTGATGCATACTTACATACCACATGTTAAACAGTGTCACAACTGACTGGTGTGATGCATACTTACATACCACATGTTACACAGTATCATAACTGACTGGTGTGATGCATACTTAAATACCCAATGTTACACAGTATCATAACTGACTGGTGTGATGCATACTTAAATACCCAATGTTACACAGTATCATAACTGACTGGTGTGATGCATACTTAAATACCCAATGTTACACAGTGTCACAACTGACTGGTGTGATGCATACTTACATACCACATATTACACAGTGTCACAACTGGCTGGTGCTATGCATGCTTACATAGCACATGTTACACAGTGTCACAACAGACTGGTGTTATGCAAGCTTATATACCACATGTTACACAGTGTCACAAGTGACTTGTGTGATGCATACTTACATACCCCATGTTACACAGTGTAACAACTGACTGGTGTGATGCATACGTACATACCACATGTTACACAGTGTCACAACTGACTGGTGCTATGAATTCTTACATACCACATGTTACACATTGTCACAACTGGCTGATGTGATGCATACTACATACCACATGTTACACAGTGTCACAATTGACTGGTGTTATGAATACTTACATACCAAATGTTACATAGTGTCACAACTGACTGGTGTGATGCATACTTACATACCACATGCTACACAGTGTCACAACTGACTGGTGTTATGAATACTTACATACCACATGTTGCACAGTGTCGCAACTGACTGGTGGGATGCATACTTGCATACCAAATGTTAAACATAGCACAACTGACTGCTGTGATGCATACTTACATACCACATGTTACACAGTGTCGCAACTGACTGGTGTGATGTATACTTACATACCACATGTTACACAGTGTCACAATTGACTGGTGTTATGAATACTTACATACCACATGTTACACAGTGTCACAACTGACTGCTGTGATGCATACTTACATACCACTTGTTACACAGTGTCACAACTAACCTGTGTTATGCATGTTTACATACCACATGTTACACAGTGTCACAACTGACTGGTGTGATGCATAATTACACCCCACATGCTACACAGTGTCACAACTCACTGGTGTTATGCATGCTTACATACCACATATTACACAGTGACACAACTGACTGGTGTGATGCATACTTACATACCACATGTCACACAGTGTCACAACTGACTGCTGTGATGCATACTTACATACCACATGTTACACAGTATCACAACTGACTGGTGTGATGCATACTTACATACCACATGTTACACAGTGTCACAACTGACATGTGTTATGCATACTTACATACCAAATGTTACACAGTGTCACAACTGACTGGTGTGATGCATACTTACATACCACATGCTACACAGTGTCAACTGACCTGTGTTATGCATGCTTACATACCACATGTTACACAGTGTCACAAATGACTGGTGTGATGCATACTTACATACCACATGTTACACAGTGTCACAATTGACTGGTGTTATGAATACTTACATACCAAATGTTACATAGTGTCACAACTGACTGGTGTGATGCATACTTACATACCACTTGTTACACAGTGTCACAACTGACCTGTGTTACGCATGTTTACATACCACATGTTACACAGTGTCACAACTGACTGGTGTGATGCATAATTACATACCACATGTTACACAGTGTCACAACTGACATGTGTTATGCATGCTTACATACCACATATTACACAGTGACACAACTGACTGGTGTGATGCATACTTACATACCACATGTCACACAGTGTCACAACTGACTGCTGTGATGCATACTTACATACCACATGTTACACAGTGTCGCAACTGACTGGTCTGATGCATACTTACATACCACATGTTACACAGTGTCACAACTGACTGGTGTTATGAATACTTACATACCACATGTTACACAGTGTCACAACTGACTGGTGTGATGCATACTTACATACCACATGCTACACAGTATCACAACTGACTGGTGTGATGCATACTTACATACCACATGTTACACAGTGTCACAATTGACCTGTGTTACGCATGTTTACATACCACATGTTACACAGTGTCACAACTGACTGGTGTGATGCATAATTACATACCACATGTTACACAGTGTCACAACTGACATGTGTTATGCATGCTTACATACCACATATTACACAGTGACACAACTAACTGGTGTGATGCATACTTACATACCACATGTCACACAGTGTCACAACTGACTGCTGTGATGCATACTTACATACCAAATGTTACACAGTGTCGCAACTGACTGGTGTGATGCATACTTACATACCACATGTTACACAGAGTCACAACTGACTGGTGTGATGGATACTTACATACCACATGCTACACAGTGTCACACCTGACCTGTCTTATGCAGGCTTACATACCACATGTTACACAGTGTCACAACTGACTGGTGTAATGGATACTTACATACCACATGTTACACATTATAACAACTGACTGTTGTGATGCATACTTACATACCACATGTTACACAGTGTCACAACTGACTGCTATGATGCATACGTACATACCACATGCTACACAGTGCCACAACTGACTGGTGTGATGAATACTTACATACCACATGTTACACAGTGTCACAACTGACTTGTGTGATGCATACTTACATACCACATGTTGCACAGTGTCGCAACTGACTGGTGTGATGCATACTTGCATACCAAATGTTAAACAGTAGCACAACTGACTGCTGTGATGCATACTTACATACCACATGTTACAAAGTGTCGCAACTGACTGGTGTGATGCATACTTACATACCACATGTTACACAGTGTCACAATTGACTGGTGTTATAAATACTTACATACCAAATGTTACACAGTGTCACAACTGACTGGTGTGATGCATACTTACATACCACATGTTACACAGTGTCACAACTGACCTGTGTTATGCATGTTTACATACCACATGTTACACAGTGTCACAACTGACTGGTGTTATGAATATTTATATACCACATGTTACACAGTGTCACAACTGACATGTGTTATGCATGCTTACATACCACATATTACACAGTGACACAACTGACTGGTGTGTTGCATACTTACATACCACATGTCACACAGTGTCACAAATGACTGCTGTGATGCATACTTACATACCACATGTTACACAGTATCACAACTGACTGGTGTTATGAATACTTACATACCACATGTTACACAGTGTCACAACTGACTTGTGTGATGCATACTTACATACCACATGTTGCACAGTGTCGCAACTGACTGGTGTGATGCATACTTCCATACCAAATGTTAAACAGTAGCACAACTGACTGATGTGATGCATACTTACATACCACATGTTACACAGTGTCATAACTTACTGCTATGATGCATACGTACATACCACATGCTACACAGTGTCACAACTGACTGGTGTTATGAATACTTACATACCACATGTTACACAGTGTCACAACTGACTTGTGTGATGCATACTTACATACCACATGTTGCACAGTGTCGCAACTGACTGGTGTGATGCATACTTACATACCACATGTTACACAGTGTCGCAACTGACTTGTGTGATGCATACTTACATACCACATGTTACACAGTGTCAAAATTGACTGGTGTTATGAATACTTGCATACCAAATGTTACACAGTGTCACAACTGACTGGTGTGATGCATACTTACATACCACTTGTTACACAGTGTCACAACTGACCTGTGTTATGCATGTTTACATACCACATGTTACACAGTGTCACAACTTACTGGTGTGATGCATAATTACATACCACATGTTACACAGTGTCACAACTGACATGTGTTATGCATGCTTACATACCACATATTTCACAGTGACACAACTGACTGGTGTGATGCATAATTACATACCACATGTCACACAGTGTCACAACTGACTGCTGTGATGTATGCTTACATACCACATGTTACACAGTATCACAACTGACTGGTGTGATGCATACTTACATACCACATGTTACACAGTGTCGCAACTGACTGGTGTGATGCATACTTACATACCACATGTTACACAGTGTCACAACTGACTGGTGTTATGAATACTTAAATACCAAATGTTACACAGTGTCACAACTGACTGGTGTGATGCATACTTACATACCACATGCTACACAGTGTCACACCTGACCTGTCTTATGCAGGCTTTCATACCACATGTTACACAGTGTCACAACTGAATGGTGTAATGGATACTTACATACCACATGTTACAAATTATCACAACTGACTGGTGTGATGCATACTTACATACCACATGTTACACAGTGTCACAACTGACTGCTATGATGCATACGTACATACCACATGCTACACAGTGTCACAACTGACTGGTGTGATGAATACTTACATACCACATGTTACACAGTGTCACAACTGACTTGTGTGATGCATACTTACATACCACATGTTGCACAGTGTCGCAACTGACTGGTGTGATGCATACTTGCATACCAAATGTTAAACAGTAGCACAACTGACTGCTGTGATGCATACTTACATACCACATGTTACAAAGTGTCGCAACTGACTGGTGTGATGCTTACTTACATACCACATGTTACACAGTGTCACAATTGACTGGTGTTATAAATACTTACATACCAAATGTTACACAGTGTCACAACTGACTGGTGTGATGCATACTTACATACCACTTGTTACACAGTGTCACAACTGACCTGTGTTATGCATGTTTACATACCACATGTTACACAGTGTCACAACTGACTGGTGTTATGAATATTTATATACCACATGTTACACAGTGTCACAACTGACATGTGTTATGCATGCTTACATAGCACATATTACACAGTGACACAACTGACTGGTGTGATGCATACTTACATACCACATGTCACACAGTGTCACAACTGACTGCTGTGATGCATACTTACATACCACATGTTACACAGTATCACAACTGACTGGTGTTATGAATACTTACATACCACATGTTACACAGTGTCACAACTGACTTGTGTGATGCATACTTACATACCACATGTTGCACAGTGTCGCAACTGACTGGTGTGATGCATACTTCCATACCAAATGTTAAACAGTAGCACAACTGACTGATGTGATGCATACTTACATACCACATGTTACACAGTGTCATAACTTACTGCTATGATGCATACGTACATACCACATGCTACACAGTGTCACAACTGACTGGTGTTATGAATACTTACATACCACATGTTACACAGTGTCACAACTGACTTGTGTGATGCATACTCACATACCACATGTTGCACAGTGTCGCAACTGACTGGTGTGATGCATACTTACATACCACATGTTACAAAGTGTCGCAACTGACTTGTGTGATGCATACTTACATACCACATGTTACACAGTGTCACAATTGACTGGTGTTATGAATACTTGCATACCAAATGTTACACAGTGTCACAACTGACTGGTGTGATGCATACTTACATACCACTTGTTACACAGTGTCACAACTGACCTGTGTTATGCATGTTTACATACCACATGTTACACAGTGTCACAACTGACTGGTGTGATGCATAATTACAAAGCACATGTTACACAGTGTCACAACTGACATGTGTTATGCATGCTTACATACCACATATTACACAGTGACACAACTGACTGGTGTGATGCATCCTTACATACCACATGTCACACAGTGTCACAACTGACTGCTGTGATGTATGCTTACACACCACATGTTACACAGTATCACAACTGACTGGTGTGATGCATACTTACATACCACATGTTACACAGTGTCGCAACTGACTGGTGTGATGCATACTTACATACCACATGTTACACAGTGTCGCAACTGACTGGTGTGATGCATACTTCCATACCAAATGTTACACAGTGTCACAACTGACTGGTGTGATGCATACTTACATACCACATGTTACACAGTGTCATAACTTACTGCTATGATGCATACGTACATACCACATGCTACACAGTGTCACAACTGACTGGTGTTATGAATACTTACATACCACATGTTACACAGTGTCACAACTGACTTGTGTGATGCATACTTACATACCACATGTTGCACAGTGTCGCAACTGACTGGTGTGATGCATACTTACATACCACATGTTACACAGTGTCGCAACTGACTTGTGTGATGCATACTTACATACCACATGTTACACAATGTCACAATTGACTGGTGTTATGAATACTTGCATACCAAATGTTACACAGTGTCACAACTGACTGGTGTGATGCATACTTACATACCACTTGTTACACAGTGTCACAACTGACCTGTGTTATGCATGTTTACATACCCCATGTTACACAGTGTCACAACTGACTGGTGTGATGCATAATTACATACCACATGTTACACAGTGTCACAACTGACATGTGTTATGCATGCTTACATACCACATATTTCACAGTGACACAACTGACTGGTGTGATGCATAATTACATACCACATGTCACACAGTGTCACAACTGACTGCTGTGATGTATGCTTACATACCACATGTTACACAGTATCACAACTGACTGGTGTGATGCATACTTACATACCACATGTTACACAGTGTCGCAACTGACTGGTGTGATGCATACTTACATACCACATGTTACACAGTGTCACAACTGACTGGTGTTATGAATACTTAAATACCAAATGTTACACAGTGTCACAACTGACTGGTGTGATGCATACTTCCATACCAAATGTTAAACAGTAGCACAACTGACTGATGTGATGCATACTTACATACCACATGTTACACAGTGTCATAACTTACTGCTATGATGCATACGTACATACCACATGCTACACAGTGTCACAACTGACTGGTGTTATGAATACTTACATACCACATGTTACACAGTGTCACAACTGACTTGTGTGATGCATACTTACATACCACATGTTACACAGTGTCGCAACTGACTGGTGTGATGCATACTTACATACCACATGTTACACAGTGTCGCAATTGACGTGTGTGATGCATACTTACATACCACATGTTACACAGTGTCACAATTGACTGGTGTTATGAATACTTGCATACCAAATGTTACACAGTGTCACAACTGACTGGTGTGATGCATACTTACATACCACTTGTTACACAGTGTCACAACTGACCTGTGTTATGCATGTTTACATACCACATGTTACACAGTGTCACAACTGACTGGTGTGATGCATAATTACATACCACATGTTACACAGTGTCACAACTGACATGTGTTATGCATGCTTACATACCACATATTTCACAGTGACACAACTGACTGGTGTGATGCATACTTACATACCACATGTCACACAGTGTCACAACTGACTGCTGTGATGTATGCTTACATACCACATGTTACACAGTGTCACAACTGACTGGTGTGATGCATACTTACATACCACATGTTACACAGTGTCGCAACTGACTGGTGTGATGCATACTTACATACCACATGTTACACAGTGTCACAACTGACTGGTGTTATGAATACTTAAATACCAAATGTTACACAGTGTCACAACTGACTGGTGTGATGCATACTTACATACCACTTGTTACACAGTGTCACAACTGACCTGTGTTATGCATGTTTACATACCACATGTTACACAGTGTCACAACTGACTGGTGTGATGCATAATTACATACCACATGTTACACAGTGTCACAACTGACATGTGTTATGCATGCTTACATACCACATATTTCACAGTGACACAACTGACTGGTGTGATGCATAATTACATACCACATGTCACACAGTGTCACAACTGACTGCTGTGATGTATGCTTACATACCACATGTTACACAGTATCACAACTGACTGGTGTGATGCATACTTACATACCACATGTTACACAGTGTCGCAACTGACTGGTGTGATGCATACTTACATACCACATGTTACACAGTGTCACAACTGACTGGTGTTATGAATACTTAAATACCAAATGTTACACAGTGTCACAACTGACTGGTGTGATGCATACTTACATACCACATGCTACACAGTGTCACACCTGACCTGTCTTATGCAGGCTTTCATACCACATGTTACACAGTGTCACAACTGAATGGTGTAATGGATACTTACATACCACATGTTACAAATTATCACAACTGACTGGTGTGATGCATACTTACATACCACATGTTACACAGTGTCACAACTGACTGCTATGATGCATACTTACATACCACATGCTACACAGTGTCACACCTGACCTGTCTTATGCAGGCTTACATACCACATGTTACACAGTGTCACAACTGACTGGTGTAATGGATACTTACATACCACATGTTACACATTATAACAACTGACTGTTGTGATGCATACTTACATACCACATGTTACACAGTGTCACAACTGACTGCTATGATGCATACGTACATACCACATGCTACACAGTGTCACAACTGACTGGTGTGATGAATACTTACATACCACATGTTACACAGTGTCACAACTGACTTGTGTGATGCATACTTACATACCACATGTTGCACAGTGTCGCAACTGACTGGTGTGATGCATACTTGCATACCAAATGTTAAACAGTAGCACAACTGACTGCTGTGATGCATACTTACATACCACATGTTACAAAGTGTCGCAACTGACTGGTGTGATGCATACTTACATACCACATGTTACACAGTGTCACAATTGACTGGTGTTATAAATACTTACATACCAAATGTTACACAGTGTCACAACTGACTGGTGTGATGCATACTTACATACCACTTGTTACACAGTGTCACAACTGACCTGTGTTATGCATGTTTACATACCACATGTTACACAGTGTCACAACTGACTGGTGTTATGAATATTTATATACCACATGTTACACAGTGTCACAACTGACATGTGTTATGCATGCTTACATACCACATATTACACACTGACACAACTGACTGGTGTGATGCATACTTACATACCACATGTCACACAGTGTCACAACTGACTGCTGTGATGCATACTTACATACCACATGTTACACAGTATCACAACTGACTGGTGTTATGAATACTTACATACCACATGTTACACAGTGTCAAAACTGACTTGTGTGATGCATACTTACATACCACATGTTGCACAGTGTCGCAACTGACTGGTGTGATGCATACTTCCATACCAAATGTTAAACAGTAGCACAACTGACTGATGTGATGCATACTTACATACCACATGTTACACAGTGTCATAACTTACTGCTATGATGCATACGTACATACCACATGCTACACAGTGTCACAACTGACTGGTGTTATGAATACTTACATACCACATGTTACACAGTGTCACAACTGACTTGTGTGATGCATACTTACATACCACATGTTGCACAGTGTCGCAACTGACTGGTGTGATGCATACTTACATACCACATGTTACACAGTGTCGCAACTGACTTGTGTGATGCATACTTACATACCACATGTTACACAGTGTCACAATTGACTGGTGTTATGAATACTTGCATACCAAATGTTACACAGTGTCACAACTGACTGGTGTGATGCATACTTACATACCACTTGTTACACAGTGTCACAACTGACCTGTGTTATGCATGTTTACATACCACATGTTACACAGTGTCACAACTGACTGGTGTGATGCATAATTACATACCACATGTTACACAGTGTCACAACTGACATGTGTTATGCATGCTTACATACCACATATTTCACAGTGACACAACTGACTGGTGTTATGAATATTTATATACCACATGTTACACAGTGTCACAACTGACATGTGTTATGCATGCTTACATACCACATATTACACAGTGACACAACTGACTGGTGTGATGCATACTTACATACCACATGTCACACAGTGTCACAACTGACTGCTGTGATGCATACTTACATACCACATGTTACACAGTATCACAACTGACTGGTGTTATGAATACTTACATACCACATGTTACACAGTGTCACAACTGACTTGTGTGATGCATACTTACATACCACATGTTGCACAGTGTCGCAACTGACTGGTGTGATGCATACTTCCATACCAAATGTTAAACAGTAGCACAACTGACTGATGTGATGCATACTTACATACCACATGTTACACAGTGTCATAACTTACTGCTATGATGCATACGTACATACCACGTGCTACACAGTGTCACAACTGACTGGTGTTATGAATACTTACATACCACATGTTACAGTGTCACAACTGACTTGTGTGATGCATACTTACATACCACATGTTGCACAGTGTCGCAACTGACTGGTGTGATGCATACTTACATACCACATGTTACAAAGTGTCGCAACTGACTTGTGTGATGCATACTTACATACCACATGTTACACAGTGTCACAATTGACTGGTGTTATGAATACTTGCATACCAAATGTTACACAGTGTCACAACTGACTGGTGTGATGCATACTTACATACCACTTGTTACACAGTGTCACAACTGACCTGTGTTATGCATGTTTACATACCACATGTTACACAGTGTCACAACTGACTGGTGTGATGCATAATTACATACCACATGTTACACAGTGTCACAACTGACATGTGTTATGCATGCTTACATACCACATATTTCACAGTGACACAACTGACTGGTGTGATGCATACTTACATACCACATGTCACACAGTGTCACAACTGACTGCTGTGATGTATGCTTACATACCACATGTTACACAGTATCACAACTGACTGGTGTGATGCATACTTACATACCACATGTTACACAGTGTCGCAACTGACTGGTGTGATGCATACTTACATACCACATGTTACACAGTGTCACAACTGACTGGTGTTATGAATACTTAAATACCAAATGTTACACAGTGTCACAACTGACTGGTGTGATGCATACTTACATACCACATGCTACACAGTGTCACACCTGACCTGTCTTATGCAGGCTTTCATACCACATGTTACACAGTGTCACAACTGAATGGTGTAATGGATACTTACATACCACATGTTACAAATTATCACAACTGACTGGTGTGATGCATACTTACATACCACATCTTACACAGTGTCACAACTGACTGCTATGATGCATACGTACATACCACATGCTACACAGTGTCACAACTGACTGGTGTTATGAATACTTACGTACCACATGTTACACAGTGTCACAACTGACTTGTGTGATGCATACTTACATACCACATGTTGCACAGTGTCGCAACTGACTGGTGTGATGCATACTTACATACCAAATGTTAAACAGTAGCACAACTGACTGCTGTGATGCATACTTACATACCACATGTTACAAAGTGTCGCAACTGACTGGTGTGATGCATACTTACATACTACATGTTACACAGTGTCACAATTGACTGGTGTTATGAATACTTACATACCAAATGTTACACAGTGTCACAACTGACTGGTGTGATGCATACTTACATACCACTTGTTACACAGTGTCACAACTGACCTGTGTTATGCATGTTTACATACCACATGTTACACAGTGTCACAACTTACTGGTGTGATGCATAATTACATACCACATGTTACACAGTGTCACAACTGACATGTGTTATGCATGCTTACATACCACATATTACACAGTGACACAACTGACTGGTGTGATGCATACTTACATACCACATGTCACACAGTGTCACAACTGACTGCTGTGGTGCATACTTACATACCACATGTTACACAGTATCACAACTGACTGGTGTCATGCATACTTACATACCACATGTTACACAGTGTCACAACTGACTGGTGTTATGAATACTTACATACTAAATGTTACACAGTGTCACAACTGACTGGTGTGATGCATACTTACATACCACATGCTACACAGTGTCACACCTGACCTGTCTTATGCAGGCTTACATACCACATGTTACACAGTGTCACAACTGACTGGTGTGATGGATACTTACATACCACATGTTACACATTATCACAACTGACTGGTGTGATGCATACTTACATACCACATGTTACACAGTGTCACAACTGACTGCTATGATGCATACTTACATACCACATGCTACACAGTGTCACAACTGACTGGTGTTATGAATACTTACATACCAAATGTTACACAGTGTCACAACTGACTGGTGTGATGCATACTTACATACCCCATGTTGCACAGTGTCGCAACTGACTGGTGTGATGCATACTTGCATACCAAATGTTACACAGTAGAACAACTGACTGCTGTGATGCATACTTACATACCACATGTTACACAGTGTCTCAACTGACTGGTGTGATGCATACTTACATCCCACATGTTACACAGTGTCACAATTGACTGGTGTTATGAATACTTACATACCAAATGTTACACAGTGTCACAACTGACTGGTGTGATGCATACTTACATACCACTTGTTACACAGTGTCCCAACTGACCTGTGTTATGCATGTTTACATACCACATGTTACACAGTGTCACAACTGACTGCTGTGATGCATAATTACATACCACATGTTACACAGTGTCACAACTGACATGTGTTATGGATGCTTACATACCACATGTTACACAGTGACACAACTGACTGGTGTGATGCATACTTACATACCACATGTCACACGGTGTCACAACTGACTGCTGTGATGAAGACTTACATACCAAATGTTACACAGTGTCACAACTGACTGGTGTGATGCATACTTACATACCACATGCTACACAGTGTCACAACTGACTGGTGTTATGAAATGCTTACATACCACAAGTTACACAGTGTCACAACTGACTGGTGTGATGCATACTTACATACCACATGTTACACAGTATCACAACTGACCTGTGTTATGAATACTTACATGCCACATGTTACACAGTGTCACAACTGACTGGTGTGTTGCATACGTACATACCACATGCTACACAGTGTCACAACTGACTGGTGTGATGCATACGTACATACCACATGTTACACAGTGTCACAACTGACTGTTGTGATGCATACTTACTTACAATATGTTATACAATGTCACAACTGACCGCATTATCTAATTATCCTTCGTTCTTGTTCTTCGTGAAGCTCGGGATGATTGATATAATTTATACAACGATATAAATTTGGACGCTATCGTGAGATGTAGACGCAATAATCACTTCTTACTGTTGTATGACGAAACCCTCTTGCTTTTGTTTGCAATTTTCTACATATTGAAACACTGAAACAGAAATCGATTATCAAAACACATGTTTTGGAAGTGTTTCATAGCCGTTATTATTCGAGAACCATTTCAATTACTTCCTCTACTTCTGTACATCGTATAATGGGAATCAGGACCTGCGTCCATCTCCAATCATTTACATTGTTTATTATCAATGTTTCATCGGATATTCGTGGCATCTTAGACATTTATTAAACTTAGATCAATATCATATGCAAATGGTCAAGTGGTAGAGCGTCCGCCCGGGCGGGGTTCGATCCCGGGTCGCGTCATACCAAAAGAAATTAAAAGATGGTACTTGTTGTTACCCTGACGGCGTTAAGGGGCTACAAGGACTGGTCAGTTCGGAGTCAGTACACTGTGTCTGAGTGGGGTATTTATGTTAAACTGCGGCAAGGTATCTCAGTGGACTAGCACTATAAAATCGGCATCAGCCAGTACAAGCAGACATTCACACACGTGCATGCATGTCACTGTAATCTTGGACGCGACGTTAAGCCCCATTTCACCTCACCTCATATGCACATGTTTGCAAAGCTCTAGGATGGTCAGAATATCCGGGTTAGAATAGGTCTTCAGCAAACCATGCTTGTCGTAAAAGGCGACTATGCTTGTTGTAAGAGGCGACGAACGGATCGTGTGGTCAGGCTCGCTGACTTGGTTGATGCATGTCATCGTGTCCCAATTGCTAGGATCGATGCTCATGATATCTAAAACGAGATTGTCTCGCCCAGACTCGATTATTTACGGGCCGCCGTCATACAGCTGGAATATTGCCGGCGTTAAACAACAAACAAACAAACCCAGGATGTTCAGGACATATGAACTAAGAAAGAAGATGTGATGTGCATTTCCCCCGGTTTGTATATAATGCATGAAGCTACACGAAAGGCAGAACAGTACCATTCTACGCTTACTAATGGATGCGCAACATGTTACATTAGGAAACCACACACTATGTAATTGTCGCTGGTTGTGTATTTGTTGCGTCAGCATGGTTGTAGTAGCTGATTGTGTTGTCCCAATGCTACACAGTAAACGGAGAACATCATATCAACTGCAAGCCACGAACATTCGAATTACAGTTACGTGTGTAGGCACCGACAATACATGATGGGATGCGAGCTGTACATACAGAGGGCGTGTGCCACACAGTGTCAAGTGCTTTGACCGGGCTACGATATTGGACTTTGGTCACATCAACTACATATACTCGGCTGTATACTACGCGCTGTGAATATATTTGTACATAACAGTTGGAGTAGTGAACTAAATCTGTTCGCAGTATGTTAATGACTGACTCCGGCTACACTGACTGATTCCGGTATGCTAGTTATGCTAGTACACATACCACATACCATGTGTGTGTGCCCCGGTGCATCTCGTATACACCGGGATTCAGTTGGTCTGTGTTTAAAGGCGAGAAGACATTGCGCGGGTTCAGGTGGGGGACATGTGTCATGAAAAGACTCGTAATTCTGGTTGCGTGTAGCAGCAGAAATTCCGCTGTCGTACTGTTGTGTGATGGAGAGGATGTTGGTAGCCCCTGCTGCAGCGGTACACCAGACGTCCACCAGACGTCCAGCTAGCCACGGGGAGGTTCCACAACGGCCCCTGCCACGTAGTCTTCAGCTCCATCTATCCAGGGACATTACTCTAACGCTCCTTTTAATTTCAATGGAAATCGCCTCTCTTCAAACCGGTTTCCCCTTGTATTGTGGGAAAAATTAAAGGGTCGCTCTGTTCATCCGGGCATGCAGAAGAATCCGTGCACGCGATCACGTGCTGTAAAGAGGCGAGCAGACGAGAGAGAATTAGGAGGCGGCGGACGACAGCCACATATAGCATTGTGGGAATAATATCCTCGTGTTTGGCAAAATTAGTCCGGCTAGTGCTTCTTCTTGGTTCACCATCGATCCAAAGGTCGCAGGGCTGGTGGTCACGTGCTTGCATCTCATGAATGGACATTATGCCCATATTTGGCAACTATTGATCATCGTCTGCTCAGATCGCTAGCCTGCCTCCTTTCCCGCGCCGCGATGGAGGGGCATAGCAGACGATAGAGGCGATATGATGAGAGGACACCACACTTAAGCGTCGAACCCAGACTCTCCTCAGTAGGGATTTATCGATATGTCGACGGTAAGCATTTCACAACTTCACTGTTACACTTATCTTGATATTTTTAACACTGCGGTTAGTACTTGAACGGATTCTCCCAGCATACATTACACAATATGTCAACGTTTTGATTGCCGAATTTTTATGGGAAATCTCGTATTTTGTATTATTTTATCTGTTTCATTCTGGGTTATTTCCGAATGTCAGACTTATTGTGTGGCTGGTGGCTGGACCCTGTTTGGAAGCTGTATGGTGGCTGGCCAGCTCAAACTAGGGGACAATATGCGGCGGGCCTAGTGCTCAATGTGGTGTTTAAATGGTGGACAAGGAGACACGACTGATATGTTTGCACAACTTTTTCTTCCCGGGAACAAAAGCTGGTATGAGTGTCGCTCCCTCTGCAATGTATTGAGGAGGCTGATAAGACCGAGCCGGAGGGGCGGGTATGCACTGTGCCGCTCCCAAGTACGGTCGTTCATCACAGCCTGTCATCTGCATATTGTACACGTAAACACGACCTGACAGAGACTAGAGGCGTAGGCGGCGAGATTGACTGTTAGGTGGGTAAGATTGGTGACGAAATTCATATCTGCTCACATATCTGGTTGCTATCTGATATTCTCAATGCTATAATGATCGTGCTATGCTCGCATGTATGCTATAATGATCGTGCTATGCTCGCATGTGACAGCATCACTTGAGCCTCAACGAATAGCTACAAAACTCCGGTATATCGATTTTTGTTTTCACTGAACTGTAAAATGTCAAGACCGGTGCCCCAATGGCTTTTACGAGCAGGAATTATGGCTTCTCCACACTTGCTAATGTTCCCCTTCCAACTAGGCCATGCCGACACAAGATTCGCTTCTTCTACAAATTTTAGGATTACATGCGTCTATATCTACTTCCCTGCCTTCCGGTTATGGCCAGGGCAATGTCCTCATACGTTTACCCACAGTGAGTGTGGTTGTCTTGCTGTGATGTTTAGTTGGCACCGACCGCCGAATCCCTCTTCATCATCTGAAATGCCCTTCCCACTTCCTCGTGAGACCTTGACACACACACCCCTCCTTGTGCCGGCTGTCCCTGCCTATCCATCCCTTCCTTTCCCTATCATCCTCTTCATCACAGTATCCCACATGCACACTGCCCCTTATCATTTAAAACACCTTCTCCCTTGGTGCCAGCTCTCCTCGGACTCATGTGACACATTAGGGTCCCCGCCTTCCCTCACGGCCGCTCCCACAAGCCCCCCGCAGACAGGTCAGCAGCATTGCCCCGGTGAAGGTCGACAGTAGCTGGTCGATACATCATCGCTGAGTGTCCAGTCCACGCCATGGTCACTACAAGCTGGCCGACTCCTCAGTCCACGCCAGGGCACAACAAGCTGGCCTACGCCTCATTCCACGCCATGGTCACAACAAGCTGACCTACGCCTCAGTCCACGCCATGGTCACAACAAGCTGGCCTACGCCTCATTCCACGCCAGGGTCACTACAAGCTGGCCTACGCCTCATTCCACGCCATGGTCACAACAAGCTGACCGACGCCTCAGTCCACGCCATGGTCACTACAAGCTGACCGACGCCTCAGTCCACGCCATGGTCACTACAAGCTGACCGACGCCTCAGTCCACGTGTATCAGTTCACATGTGACTGACACATCCTTCATTGACGTTCTTCAGCTTTACTCCTCTCCTGCTCTGGTACATCAGGGTCGACGGAGGCTCCCGCGTGCAGGTAGGACGTACAGTTAATATGTATAGCTGACTAAGGGAACATCTGTTCAATTTGTTCAAATCCATATGCTCATTCATATATATACATGGTACTGATCAGCTCAATACCTGGAATCTACTTTAGACTCGGTGACAAATGTAAGACTGAAGAACAACCCTTCCCACTCGTCCCCAGAATACATGCAGTGTGTACGGGACCAAACATACAATGGATGTATGCTGAAGGAGAGAGTGGGCATACATGCCCCAGTGCACCGTGGCTGGCCTGCTGCATGTGTTAATAATGTGGTACACACCATCTCGACAAGAGGCTCCAGGTTTCGCCCAATGTGTCTGACACGGCAGGGTTGACGGAAACAGTGAAACGCTTTGTACCCAGTTACATATGACTGGCTACTCATTGTGTGGAGATCAGCGTCAACTGCTGACTAGTTGCCCTGTGGAGAATAAGGCAACACTGACTACGTCAGATCAATGGATGCATCTGTAGCCATTTCCATGTAGAACAGACACCTAATGCACCAGCACTAATATAAATGTAGGGTTAATACATGATGTACCCGCACCAGTATAAATGTAGGGTCTATACATGATGAACCCGCACCAGTATAAATGTAGGGTTAATACATGATGTACCCGCACTAGTATAAATGTAGGGTTAATACATGATGTACCCGCACTAGTATAAATGTAGGGTTGATACATGATGTACCCGCACTAGTATAAATGTAGGGTTAACACATGATGTACCCGCACTAGTATAAATGTAGGGTTGATACATGATGTACCCGCGCTAGTATAAATGTAGGGTTGATACACGATGTACACATCTGCTTGCATCTGTAGGATCGATGCATAATGGAGATGCATTTATAGGTATGTATGATTGACACATAATCTACCTGCATTCACACAAACGTATGATTGATACAAAATGTCGGATGGCTGGATGTATCGAGTCCAATAGAATGCAAAGCATATAATTGCTGAAAGTAACTTGGCATGTGCATAGATTGAGATAATGGGTAACAATTACGCCGCTGTACGGAGTCCAGTGGAATGGGATACGCGGAGGGATACGCGGAGGGAATTCGGCACACATGTCGTTGACCTAGATTTCCGTCACCCGTGGATTGCCCAGCTGGCTCGTGCTACTCATTTGATGGCAGATATGCCGCGACTAGATGTACAGACACCCAAGATGACAGACACCAAACAAAGAATGTAGCTGCAGGTTTCGCAAGTAACCAGATGTACACCAATCATCTTAACGCGTGCATGTATTGTAACCTGCCTCTGATGTTGGGTATAGTTTCTGGAAGACCATAGGACGAAACACCGCTACTTACATATGCGGACAGAACTGACTGTATAAGTACACAACGCATTTATCCTTGCATGTTTGTACACTCCAAACAACGGGGCACTGAAAGGGTTGTAGGTGGCCCGTCTACAGCGCCGTGGTGTGAGAAACAACTAAACAGGGCCTCAGCTGTGTGTTGGCCAACATTATTGACTCCCATGCTTGTATTGAGGTACTGGCAAACACAGCCCGGAAATGGGAAGCGCTTGCTCGCCCGGCTACCCCTATAGTAACAGTCAGGTGAGACGCGACTAGTTTTAGGCTGACTTCTCACTTCCCCTTTGAAGAAATGACAAATCACAAGTGGGTATTCAAATACAAGCGTGGTATGACTGAGACATTGTGACGCGGCATCAGTGCAGCACAGTAGAGTGACCCTCCCACAAGTGCATAAAATCAATAAGGATAAAATGGAGATTTTCATTTAAAACTTCTAGATTGCATTAAAAAGTTAGGTAATTTGCGATGTAGCCATCGAAATATGCATTTTGTGACACACATTCAGCTAACGTGATATTAAATTGACATCCATATTGAAGTAATGATATGTCGCTGTAATGAGCTTAGTGAGCAGAAACCTGTGTGGAGCTTTAGTCAATACTGACACTGATGGACAATAGTTTTTGAATTTCTTAAGCGGAAAATTTGATCAGCGTACAAAAGGAAAATAGTAGTGGAAATATTTATGAGTTGTAGTGTTAATTACACTCCGGCACTTCTTCCGGAGAAGAATTTGATCTAATTTTCTGGAGATCCGTTCGCACGTTTCCGAACCCGTACCATTCCGCAGTCAAAATTATTCACCGCGGAACTGTTAGGCGCTACTATCGATAAAATATTGATGAACTGTAATGGGAGTGGAGAGCGGCGGATTGAAGATGTGCTATTCTACTCCACATATTGAATTAATCCTTTTGGGCCACGACAATGGCTTTTGTTCAGTGCGAAATGAGCGGCAAATAAGCGAGTCAGTTCCTGACAGATTTCTGGAGTGTCTGCAACTTGGCCAATGACAATTTATTAGCTCGGCCTTCTCTACCCCCACATTACTTTATGTGAATAATTTCATATGGAAATCGATGCTTGCTTTGATGATGTATACTGGGTGATCTGTGGTATCCGTGCCCAGCGTGCTGGAGTGGGGAGGATGTGTCCTGCAGTGATAAGTTGGGTCAATTAGTGCTGGAAACTAGCATCCACTGGAATATTGCACAGTTAGATTCAACTGTTTCAAAGACTTTGCACTTTGAAAGGCGGTCCTCATATTTATATTATCTGACGCTGGACTATTAATTATGATAATGTGGCTTATTTAGCATTTACTAGTTTACGAGTAGTCGATTGGTAGAACAGAGGCAGTCAGCGATAACTATTTAGCAGACCCAAACCATTGATGACGACAGCCCTAACCAAACGTAGACAATCGAAGTACAGGCAATGTATAGCTGTCACCTTGGAGTAGAAGGCATGTATACCTGTCACCTTGGAGTACAAGGCATGCATACCTGTCACCTTGGAGTACAAGCCATGTATAGCTGTCACCTTGGAGTACAAGGCATCTATAGCTGTCACCTTGGAGTACAAGGCATGTCTACATAAATCTCCCTGTCATCTTGGAGTACAGACCATGTATAGCTGTCACCTTGGAGTACAAGGCATGTATACCTGTCACCTTGGAGTACAAGCCATGTATAGCTGTCACCTTGGAGTACAAGCCATGTATAGCTGTCACCTTGGAGTACAAGGCATGTATAGCTGTCACCTTGGAGTACAAGGCATGTATAGCTGTCACCTTGGAGTACAAGGCATGTATAGCTGTCACCTTGGAGTACAAGCCATGTATACCTGTCACCTTGGAGTACAAGCCATGTATACCTGTCACCTTGGAGTACATCTTTGAGTATGTCGGGTGTGAATTTTACTACAGAAATCCTGAACAGTCTCAGCCTTTACGGGTGATATTTATCAAGTTTTATCAGCAATGATACGGACTGGCACTTCAGCATAAAGTTAAAAACTTTCTTGGCAAGATAAATGATATGTTTCTGCTAAATGGCTTAATTTTAGTCTTGTCGAGGGTTAGATCTTGATCGAGGATCGATAACGCGAGTCTCTTCAGTGCATTATGGCGCTTTGCGATCTCCCCCCCTGCTTAGTATCTGCTCTAACAGGGGTTAGCTTCGCTCCACACTTCCAACGACACACCTCCAGGATATTGCTTACCTCTAATCATGTTAGTTATGCTTTTATTCTATACTAGTAGTTAACGTGCATGCGCCACCAGAAGCAGTTCGTGTGTGCCCTTTGAAAACAACTATATGTTGTATCACTCTGTATGTGCCTGGCGATATATCACCCTGTATGTGCCTGGCGATATATCACTCTGTATGTGCCTGGCGATATATCACTGTATGTGCCTGGCGATATATCACCCTGTATGTGCCTGGCGATATATCACCCTGTATGTGCCTGGCAAATTATCACTCTGTATGTGCCTGGCGATATATCACCCTGTATGTGCCTGGCGATATATCACTCTGCATGTGCCTGGCGATATATCACTCTGTATGTGCCTGGCGATATATCACCCTGTATGTGCCTGGCGATATATCACTCTGAATGTGCCTGGCGATATATCACCCTGTATGTGCCTGGCGATATATCACTCTGTATGTGCCTGGCGATATATCACCCTGTATGTGCCTGGCGATATATCACTCTGAATGTGCCTGGCGATATATCACCCTGTATGTGCCTGGCGATATATCACTCTGCATGTGCCTGGCGATATATCACTGTGTCTGATGGGATTGCTCAACGTCGGCGCAGTTCAGATTCTTGGAAGTCGCGGTATATTATGCAAGGTTGCGTTAGATGTTTAGCGACGTTTGCAGTTCAGATTCTTGGAAGTCGCGGTATATTATGCAAGGTTGCGTTAGATGTTTAGCGACGTTTGCAGTTCAGATTCTTGGAAGTCGCGGTATATTATGCAAGGTTGCGTTAGATGTTTAGCGACGTTTGCAGTTCAGATTCTGGGAAGTCGCGGTATATTATGCAAGGTTGCGTTAGATGTTTAGCGACGTTTGCAGTTCAGATTCTGGGAAGTCGCGGTATATTATGCAAGGTTGCGTTAGATGTTTAGCGACGTTTGCAGTTCAGATACTGGGAAGTCGTTCTACATTCTGCAAAGCTAAGTTAAATGTTTAGCGACGTTTGCAGTTCAGATAATGGGAAGTAGTGCTATATTCGTGCTGCAAAGTTACGCTCACCTATTTCAAAATGGCACCAAAGCGTGTACCTAGGTCTTTTGGCGAGCTGAACAGGATGTTCGTCAATTAGGACCGTCATTGAACACCCATAGCCTCTAATATCACCGAAGGGACAGTCTCAAATCTCGCATGTAGGTTTAATCAATGTCAAGTTGTATATTATTTGCTCTCTGTGAATTGGGTGTTCTTCTGAAAACAAGAGACAAGTGAAATGTACTGGTGGCATACGACAGAGGTCCTTGTACACTGGTATCACTGCAGTGTGCATGCAGTCCTGTGGTGGGCGTTACAGATATACAACGTTGCGACGGTCCCTGACATTAACCCCAATGTCTGAACTGAGCGAGAAGAGTGCACACAACGAACTACTTGCTCTGAGAAACAAGGCCACCAGTTCATTGACCTATATCGGAGAAGCACATTGCTCAGAATCAGTGTACACTTGCGTAACTGATTGCATTGGCCATATGATTTATAATGATTCATCAATGATAAATAAGGAGTGGATTTCCACACACACCATACATCACGATAAGTGACGTCCTGTGTCGGTGGGGTTGTGATACATCACAAGTGACGTCCTGTGTCGGTGGGGTTGTGATACATCTGGGTATGTGACGTCCTGTGTCGGTGGGGTTGTGATACATCACAAGTGACGTCCTGTGTCGGTGGGGTTGTGATACATCTGGGTATGTGACGTCCTGTGTCGGTGGGGTTGTGATACATCACAAGTGACGTCCTGTGTCGGTGGGGTTGTGATACATCTGGGTATGTGACGTCCTGTGTCGGTGGGGTTGTGATACATCACAAGTGACGTCCTGTGTCGGTGGGGTTGTGATACATCTGGGTATGTGACGTCCTGTGTCGGTGGGGTTGTGATACATCACAAGTGACGTCCTGTGTCGGTGGGGTTGTGATACATCTGGGTATGTGACGTCCTGTGTCGGTGGGGTTGTGATACATCACAAGTGACGTCCTGTGTCGGTGGGGTTGTGATACATCTGGGTATGTGACGTCCTGTGTCGGTGGGGTTGTGATACATCTGGGTATGTGACGTCCTGTGTCGGTGGGGTTGTGATACATCTGGGTATATGGTGTACTCACTCCGCTACGTCCGTTCCCTTGTCTAGGAGTTGGTCTGGTGGCGTGCGGCGGGCGCCGGGGTTAAGGTGGATGTTGTTAGAGTGTATTATTATCTGGGACCAAGCGCAGCAGTGAACTGCGCGTTACACCCTTCAGACTCACCTGACGTCTCAGGGAATTCTGTGTCAGCGCATGACAGGAATGTAACGCTTTGTTGAACGTGAGCCCTGTTCCCAGTAACCGAACTAAACACCTACTTTAAGAAGTGTGATTGTCAGCGTTATTGTCAGTGCTCAGCCCCCTCGCGTCGTGTCACACGGGACGGAACGCCCCTGATGTTGGAAGCCTACTGTTTGACGGGTACGCTGCAGGTGTGACCCAGGGAGCGATATGTGTGTGTGAGAGAGAGAAGAATAGACATGAGAGAAAAGGAAGCATGCGAGATTGAGAGACGTCACAGAAGGGGATAGTGGAAGAGGAATTGAGAATGGGAGCTTCAGAGACGTCATAGGGAAGGATGTGTATGTGTGTTTACTGGTGTATGTGTGAGTGTATAATCGTGTGTGCGTGTCTTCTCCTGTGTATATGTGTCTGCTCGTGTGTATATGATTGTGTGTGTGTGTGCTCATATATATGTGTGTGTGTCAGATCGTAAATATGTTTGCTGTCGGCCCGTATATGTGTGTCCGCACGTGTGTGTATGTGTGTCGGCTCGTGTATGTGTGTGTCGGCTCGTGTATGTGTGTCGGCTCTTGTATGTGTGTGTCTGCTCGTGTATGTGTGTGTCGGCTCGTGTATGTGTGTGTCGGCTCGTGTATGTGTGTCTGCTCTTGTATGTGTGTTTCTGCTCGTGTATGTGTGTGTCTGCTCGTGTATATGTGTGTCGGCTCGTGTATATGTGTATCGGCTCTTGTATGTGTGTGTCGGCTCGTGTATGTGTGTGTCGGCTCGTGTATGTGTGTATCGGCTCGTGTATGTATGTGTCGGCTCGTGTATGTGTGTGTCTGCTCGTGTATGTGTGTGTCGGCTCGTGTATGTGTGTGTCGGCTCGTTTATGTGTGTCGGCTCGTGTAAGTGTGTGTCGGCTCGTGTATGTGTGTCGGCTCGTGTATGTGTGTGTCGGCTCGTGTATGTGTGTCGGCTCGTGTATGTGTGTGTCGGCTCGTGTAAGTGTGTGTCGGTTCGTGTATGTGTGTCGGCTCGTGTATGTGTGTGTCGGCTCGTGTATGTGTGTGTCGGCTTGTGTATGTGTGTCGGCTCGTGTATGTGTGTGTCGGCTCGTGTATGTGTGTCGGCTCGTGTATGTGTGTGTCGGCTCGTGTATGTGTGTCGGCTCATGTATGTGTGTGTCGGCTCGTGTAAGTGTGTGTCGGCTCGTGTATGTGTGTCGGCTCGTGTATGTGTGTGTCGGCTCGTGTATGTGTGTGTCGGCTCGTGTATGTGTTTGTCGGCTCGTGTATGTGTGTCGGCTCGTGTATGTGTGTGTCGGCTCGTGTATGTGTGTCGGCTCGTGTATGTGTGTGTCGGCTCGTATATGTGTGTCGGCTCGTGTATGTGTGTGTCTGCTCGTGTAAGTGTGTGTCGGCTCGTGTATGTGTGTCGGCTCGTGTATGTGTGTGTCGGCTCGTGTATGTGTGTGTCGGCTCGTGTATGTGTTTGTCGGCTCGTGTATGTGTGTGTCGGCTCATGTATGTGTGTGTCTGCTTATGTATGTGTTTGTCGGCTCGTGTATGTGTGTCGGCTCGTATATGTGTGTCGGCTCGTGTATGTGTGTGTCTGCTCGTGTATGTGTGTGTGTGTCTGCTCGTGTATGTGTATGTGTGTCGGCTCGTGTATGTGTGTGTCTGTCTGCTCGTGTATGTGTGTCGGCTCGTGTCGCAAGTCGCGAATGCCAGGGCAGATAGAGGAACAGAACTTCAAATTTTACAGATAAAACAATGGCCGTGCTCCGAGATGGGCGGCTGTGAGACAAGTCGCTGAAATTCTGCAACACCTGTGGTGGGCTTGAACCATCTGGAGACAGTGTTCACAACTAATGTTGCTCTGCGGATGATGTTAGTTGTTAAATGACCCTGTGGTGTTGTCGATGTGTGAAAGTATGTCTTTGCGATCGGTTCGAACAAAGAAAAAAGCGACCTTCATTTTTTTAATAAACCTAGTGCCGCTTTTGAATACAATAGCCTTATGAGAGGAACTACTTTTAACTGAGAATTGTAAGGCCTGGGTTTTACACTTGAATTGTATCAACAGCCTATCAACCTTTGCATCTGATGCTACTCATGTTACACGTACACAACACACTGACCGTGATACACGTACACAACACACTGACCATGATACACAACACACTGACCATGATACATGTACACATCACACTGACCATGATACACATACACATCACACTGACCATGATACACAACACACTGACCATGATACACAACACACTGACCATGATACATGTACATATCACACTGACCATGATACACAACACACTGACCATGATACATGTACACATCACACTGACCATGATACATGTACACATCACACTGACCATGATACACAACACACTGACCATGATACACATACACATCACACTGACCGTGATACACGTACACAACACACTGACCATGATACATGTACACATCACACTGACCATGATACACAACACACTGACCATGATACACGTACACAACACACTGACCATGATACACAACACACGGACCATGATACATGTACACATCACACTGACCATGATACACAACACACTGACCATGATACATGTACACATCACACTGACCATGATACACGTACACACTGACCATGATACACAACACACTGACCATGATACACGTACAAAACACACTGACCATGATACACGTACACAACACACTGACCACGATACACGTACACAACACACTGACCATGATACACGTACACAACACACTGACCATGATACATGTACACATCACACTGACCATGATACACAACACACTGACCATGATACATGTACACATCACACTGACCATGATACACAACACACTGACCATGATACACGTACACAACACACTGACCATGATACACAACACACTGACCATGATACATGTACACATCACACTGACCATGATACACAACACACTGACCATGATACACAACACACTGACCATGATACACGTACAAAACACACTGACCATGATACACGTACACAACACACTGACCATGATACACGTACACAACACACTGACCATGATACACGTACACAACACACTGACCATGATACATGTACACATCACACTGACCATGATACACAACACACTGACCATGATACACGTACACAACACACTGACCATGATACACAACACACTGACCATGATACATGTACACATCACACTGACCATGATACACAACACACTGACCATGATACACAACACACTGACCATGATACACGTACAAAACACACTGACCATGATACACGTACACAACACACTGACCATGATACACGTACACAACACACTGACCATGATACACGTACACAACACACTGACCATGATACACATACACAACACACTGACCATGATACACATACACAACACACTGACTATGATACACGTACACAACACACTGACCATGATACACGTACACAACACACTGACCATGATACACGTACACAACACACTGACCATGATACACGTACACAACACACTGACCATGATACACAACACACTGACCATGATACACATACACAGCACACAACAAATTGACCATGATACACATACACAGCACACAACACACTGACCATGATACACGTACACAACACACTGACCATGATACACGTACACAACACACTGACCATGATACACAACACACAGACCATGATACACGTACACAGCACACAACAAATTGACCATGATACACATACACAGCACACAACACACTGACCATGATACACATACACAACACACTGACCATGATACACATACACAGCACACAACACACTGACCATGATACACATACACAACACACTGGCCATGATACACAACACACTGACCATGATACACATACACAGCAGACAACACACTGACCATGATACACAACACACAACACACTGACCATTATACACATACACAGCACACTGACCATGATACACGTACACAACACACTGACCATGATACACGTACACAACACACTGACCATGATACACAACACACTGACCATGATACACATACACAACACACTGACCATGATACACAACACACTGACCATGATACACATACACAGCACACTGACCATGATACACATACACAGCACACTGACCATGATACACGTACACAACACACTGACCATGATACACGTACACAGCACACTGACCATGATACACGTACACAGCACACTGACCATGATACACGTACACAACACATTGACCATGATACACGTACACAGCACACTGACCATGATACACGTACACAACACATTGACCATGATACACATACACAGCACACTGACCATGATACATGTACACAGCACACTGACCATGATACACAACACACTGACCATGATACACATACACAACACACTGACCATGATACAGAACACACTGACCATGATACACAACACACTGACCATGATACACAACACACTGACCATGATACACGTACACAGCACACTGACCATGATACACATACACAACACACAGACCATGATACACATACACAGCACACTGACCATGATACACATACAAAACACACAGACCATGATACACATACACAACACACTGACCATGATACGCAACACACTGACGATGATACACAACACACAACACACTGACCATGATACACATACACAGCACATTGACCATGATACACATACACAACACACTGACCATGATACACATACACAGCACACTGACCATGATACACAACACACTGACCATGATACACAACACACTGACCATGATACACGTACACAACACACTGACCATGATACACGTACACAGCACACTGACCATGATACACGTACACAGCACACTGACCATGATACACAACACACTGACCATGATACACGTACACAGCACACAGACCATGATACACGTACACAACACACTGACCATGATACACGTACACAGCACACTGACCATGATACACGTACACAGCACACTGACCATGATACACAGCACACTGACCATGATACACGTACACAACACACTGACCATGATACACGTACACAGCACATTGACCATGATACACATACACAGCACACTGACCATGATACACGTACACAACACACTGACCATGATACACAACACACTGACCATGATACACATACACAACACACTGACTATGATACACGTACACAGCACACTGACCATGATACACGTACACAGCACACAGACCATGATACACGTACACAACACACTGACCGTGATAAACGTACACAGCACACTGACCATGATACACGTACACAGCACACAGACCATGATACACGTACACAGCACACTGACCATGATATACGTACACAGCACACTGACCATGATACACGTACACAACACACTGACCATGATACACAACACACTGACCATGATACACGTACACAACACACTGACCATGATACACGTACACAGCACACTGACCATGATACACGTACACAGCACACTGACCATGATACACGTACACAACACACTGACCATGATACAGAACACACTGACCATGAAACACAACACACTGACCATGATACACAACACACTGACCATGATACACAACACACTGACCATGATACAGAACACACTGAACATGATACACGTACACAGCACACTGACCATGATACACATACACAGCACACTGACCATGATACACATACATAACACACTGACCATGATACACAACACACTGACCATGATACACAGCACACAACACACTGACCATGATACACAACACACAACACACTGACCATGATACACAACACACTGACCATGATACACGTACACAACACACTGACCATGATACATAACACACTGACCATGATACACGTACACAACACACTGACCATGATACACGTACACAACACACTGACCATGATACACATACACAACACACTGACCATGATACACATACACAACACACTGACCATGATTCACGTACACAGCACACTGACCATGATACACGTACACAACACATTGACCATGATACACATACACAACACATTGACCATGATACAGAACACACTGACCATGATACACAACACATTGACCATGATACACATACACAACACATTGACCATGATACAGAACACACTGACCACGATACACAACACACTGACCATGATACACGTACACAACACATTGACCATGATACACAACACACTGACCATGATACACATACACAGCACACTGACCATGATACACATACACAACACATTGACCATGATAAACATACACAACACATTGACCATGATACACATACACAACACACTGACCATGATACACAACACACTGACCATGATACACATACACAACACACTGACCATGATACACAACACACTGACCATGATACACATACACAACACACTGACCATGATACACATACACAGCACACGACACATTGACCATGATACACATACACAACACACTGACCATGATACACGTACAAAACACCCTGACCATGATACACGTACACAACACACTGACCATGATACACATAGACAACACACTGATCATGATACACATACACAGCACACTGACCATGATACACAACACACTGACCATGATACACTTACACAGCACACAACAAATTGACCATGATACACGTACACAACACACTGACCATGATACATGTACACATCACACTGACCATGATACACGTACACAACACACTGACCATGATACATGTACACATCACACTGACCATGATACAAATACACAACACACTGACCATGATACACGTACACAGCACACTGACCATCATACACAACACACAACACACTGACCATGATACATGTACACATCACACTGACCATGATACACGTACACAACACACTGACCATGATACATGTACACAACACACTGACCATGATACATGTACACAACACACTGACCAGGATACAAATACACAACACTCTGACCATGATACACGTACACAGCACACTGACCATCATACACAACACACAACACACTGACCATGATACACAACACACTGACCATGATACACATACACAACACAATGACCATGATACACGTACACAGCACACTGACCATGATACACGTACACAACACACTGACCATGATACACGTACCCAACACACTGACCATGATACACATACACAACGCACTGACCATCATACACAACACACAACAAATTGACCATGATACACGTACACAACACACTGACCATGATACACATACACAACACACTGACCATCATACACAACACACAACACACTGACCATGATACACTTACACAACACACTGACCATGATACACGTACACAACACACTGGCCATGATACATGTACACATCACACTGACCATGATACAAATACACAACACACTGACCATGATACACGTACACAACACACTGACCATGATACATGTACACATCACACTGACCATGATACAAATACACAACACACTGACCATGATACACGTACAGAACACACTGACCATGATACACATACACAACACACTGACCATGATACACGTACACAACACACTGACCATGATACACGTACACATCAAACTGACCATGATACACGTACACAACACACTGACCATGATACACAACACACAACACACTGACCATGATACACGTACACAACACACTGACCATGATACACGTACACAACACACTGACCATGATACACGTACACAACACACTGACCATGATACACGTACACAACACACTGACCATGATACACGTACAAAACACCCTGACCATGATACACGTACACTACACACTGACCATGATACACAGCACACTGACCATGATACACAACACATTGACCATGATACACGTACACAACACACTGACCATGATACACAACACACTGACCATGATACACAACACACTGACCATGATACACGTACACAACACACTGACCATGATACACGTACAAAACACCCTGACCATGATACACGTACACAACACACTGACCATGATACACATACACAACACACTGACCATGATACACAACACACAACACATTGACCATGATACACGTACACAACACACTGACCATAATAGACAACACACTGACCATGATACACATACACAACACACTGACCATGATACACATACACAACACACTGACCATGATACACGTACACATTACACTGACCATGATAGACAACACACTGACCATGATACAAATACACAACACACTGACCATGATACACGTACACAACACACTGACCATGATACACGTACACAGCACACAGACCATGATACACGTACACAACACACTGACCATGATACACGTACACAACACACTGACCATGATACACGTACACAGCACACTGACCATGATACACGTACACAACACACTGACCATGATACATGTACACAACACACTGACCATGATACACGTACAAAACACACTGACCATGATACACATACACAGCACACTGACCATGATACACATACACAACACACTGACCATGATACACGTACACAACACACTGACCATGATACACGTACACTACACACAACACACTTACCATGATACACGTACACAACACACTGACCATGATACACAACACACAACACATTGACCATGATACACAACACACAACACATTGACCATGATACACATACACAACACACTGACCATGATACACGTACACAACACACTGACCATGATACACGTACACAACACACTGACCATGATACACAACACACAACACATTGACCATGATACACATACACAACACACAACACACTGACCATGCTACACGTACACAACACCAGCACACTGACCATGATACACATACACAACACACAACACACTCACCATGATACACATACACAACACATTGATTATGATAGACAACACACAACACACTCACCATGATACACAACACACAACACATTGACCATGATACACAACACACTGTCCTTGGTGCACGGTATCCTGAAGCATGTTCTGTTTGACCTGTATTTTAATTGGCTACTATCTCGCCCTACAATGCCGTGGTGATGTGAAGAATAGAAGCACGTGGAAGGAATACATCCCCAATATCATGAATAATGCGTACCACGAACGTTGACATACTCATTCCCAATGTCCTTAGTTTCATGTTGGTTGTACGAACACCGTCGCGTCATATTTCCACCATCATGAAATCAACCCAGTCTCGCTACAGCCGGAAGTAGGCGCTAAATTGATGCTTATCGCGGAAACAGAACTTTTTGGTTTCGTATTCAATCTCACCAAATCCAAATCACGTGATGGGTATGTATCACATGACTCTACTTTAAAGTCCTCGAACAATGGTTGCAGCATAATGAGCGTCACGTGACCGACAGCATTGCTGTAGGGCATATTCCACATGTCCTTCCTTCCTCCGTGTTAAAGTCCGGCACTACGTTTTCAACCACGCAATAAAACGAACACAGAAACATCAATTATTTTTTATAGCCTTGTCGTACAATTAATGAAAGTTAATATGTTATTATAAAATCATTAGTTTTCTAAACAGGCTGTATATTGCATTACTTGTGTATGCCAGCTCGTTGCAGCTTCCCGTTGTAATGCTAATAGATTGCAGCAGTAGCACCAGCACCAGTCGAATGAGTCACATTTAGGGACTTGGATCGACTGAAGTTTAAGTCAGTCGATATATAAGCATGAACTGTGCACTGTTGCCTGTTGTGAGGGAGATGTACCGTGGCCTCCTTCCACTGCTGCTATAATTAGTGTGTACAGCAGTTAGTCACCAGTCTCCACCCACAATGCACTCACCTCACACATACACCCAGTTGGGGCCCCTCTGTCACAACATGGAGCCCCTGTCTTTTTTAAGATGACCCAACCAGGACCTTACCGTCCACCGTACGGCTGTAGACCGCTTATCTAGGTCTGTTTGGTACTGGAAATGGTATTGACGTGTATTGTGTATACATTTCGTGTCTTGCCAGGAGCATACCCTCCCTGATATCCCTGGTATACATGTGACTTTACAGAGTAAACTTTTGTGAAGGACGTATCTTATAGAACATGTACATGGACTGATCTCCGCCATGCCATAACAAGGATTGTGTATGTGCTACCTACGTTGTATCAGACATACAGGAGTGTTTATGTTGTAAATACACTCCACATGGTATCAGACATGCAGCAGTGTTTATGTTGTACAGACACTCCACATGGTATCAGACATACAGGAGTGTTATGTTGTACCGACACTCCACATGGTATCAGACATACAGGAGTGTTATGTTGTACATACACTCCACGTGGTATCAGACATACAGGAGCGTTATGTTGTACCGACACTTAGCATGGTATCAGACATACAGGAGTGTTATGTTGTACAGACTCTCCGCATGGTATCAGACATACAGGAGTGTTTATGTTGTACAGACACTGCACGTGGTATCAGACATACAGGAGTGTTTATGTTGTACAGACACTCCACGTGGTATCAGACATACAGGAGTGTTTATGTTGTACAGACACTCCACGTGGTATCAGACATACAGGAGTGTTTATGTTGTACAGACACTTAGCGTGGTATCAGACATACAGGAGGTGAGTAGGTTTCACTGCATCAGCATTTTCCTTCCCCGGGCTTCTTGTGGTTGTGATGCCGCACTGTGTGGCTGTAAACGTGTCATTGTAAGCATGTATATTGTAAACATTGAGGAAGAAAAACGTCGATAACATTCTTCTGCGAACAAATACAGGAAACACAACGTGTAACAATTTACATCTTATCTTATCTCGTACTAACTTTCCTGAACAAATAATGTTATCGAAAACTGAGGAAGCTAGGTGAATGAAGGACACAGGGTGGCTAATCAGTTACTCTGCTGCCGGGGAGGGCGTGGTCGACACTAACGTAATAGTACGTGCTTACTTCTACATAAACACCGATTTTATCCACGTTGATTCTTTAGCGTCATGTATATGCTGACACCCAAATGTCCGTACCACCCAGTGTGCCTACACACCGACGTAGCTACACGTTAGTATGCCAACACCCCGATATGAGTACATATCCTAATACCCCACATCTAAATACCCCCACAAGCCGATGTGCATATCTGAATACCTCGTATACCCCACCACGAACAACACAGGCTGCACGTGAATTTCTGAGAGTCAGAATACATTCCTTATACCCCGCTTCAAAGCAAAAAGCCGCACGCTTTTTCCAGTTAACCTCGGCTCAATCGAGCAGCTGTTTTCTATCAATTTTGAATTTGTTTTATTTTGTTACAATGTCTCATTAAAACATGTCGGTAAGATAAATTCGTTGTAACAGGATCACTCCGGCTCGTTGTATAAAATCTAACAAGGGACGTATGAAACCCCTGGTGTACGCTTCGTGATCCTGATACAATTTATAACACTGTCCCCCGGTGGAGCAGTCAATACTGTCCCCTGGTGTAGCAGTCAATACTGTGTTGTATATACTGTCCCCTGGTGTAGCAGTCAATACTGTCCACTGGTGGAGCAGTCAATACTGTGTTGTATATACTGTCCCCTGGTGTAGCAGTCAATACTGTCCACTGGTGGAGCAGTCAATACTGTTCCCTGGTGGAACAGTCAATACTGTCCCCTGGTAGAGCAGTCGATACTGTCCACTGGTGTAGTAGTCAATACTGTCCCCTGGTGGAGCAGTCAATACTGTCCCCTGGTGGAGCAGTCAATACTGTCCCCTGGTGTAGCAGTTAATACTGTCCCCTGGTGTAGCAGTCAATACTGTGTTGTATATACTGTCCACTGGTGTAGCAGTCAATACTGTCCCCTGGTGGAGCAGTCAATACTGTCCCCTGGTGGAGCAGTCAATTATGTCCCCTGGTGGAGCAGTCAATACTGTCCCCTGGTGTAGCAGTCAATACTGTCCCCTGGTGTAGCAGTCAATACTGTCCCCTGGTGTAGCAGTCAATACTGTTCCCTGGTGTAGCAGTCAATACTGTCCCCTGGTGTAGCAGTCAATACTGTCCACTGGTGGAGCAGTCAATACTGTCCCCTTGTGGAGCAGTCAGTACTGTGTTGTATATACTGTCCCCTGGTGTAGCAGTCAAGACTGTCCCTTGGTGTAGCAGTCAATACTGTCCCCTGGTGTAGCAGTCAATACTGTCCCCTGGTGTAGCAGTCAATACTGTCCCCTGGTGTAGCAGTCAATACTGTCCCCTGGTGTAGCAGTCAATACTGTCCCCTGGTGTAGCAGTCAATACTGTCCCCTTGTTGAGTAGTCAATACTGTACCCTGGTGTAGCAGTCAATACTGTCCCCTGGTGTAGCAGTCAATACTGTCCCCTGGTGTAGTAGTCAATACTGTCCCCTGGTGTAGCAGTCAATACTGTCCCCTGGTGTAGCAGTCAATACTGTCCCCTTGTTGAGTAGTCAATACTGTACCCTGGTGTAGCAGTCAATACTGTCCCCTGGTGTAGCAGTCAATACTGTCCCCTGGTGTAGCAGTCAATACTGTCCCCTGGTGTAGTAGTCAATACTGTCCCCTGGTGTAGCAGTCAATACTGTCCCCTGGTGTAGCAGTCAATACTGTCCCCTGGTGTAGCAGTCAATACTGTCCCCTGGTGTAGCAGTCAATACTGTCCCCTGGTGTAGCAGTCAATACTGTCCCCTGGTGTAGCAGTCCATACTGTCCCCTGGTGTAGCAGTCAATACTGTCGGCCTCTTCTCATGTGGCCTTGTATCTCCCACACCACCAGTCTGGACCGCCGAGTGTTGACTTGAGTGACAGGTAAACTGAAAGTAATAGGCATAACTAAGGTTGGCCAGTGGTCAGTATGTAGTCTATCAATACAGGACGAGTCTGACACACACCGCTTACCTTGAAGTCCAATAGGAGAAGAACACATGACGTGAGGGATACCACTGGGATAATCAAACTCACTCGTTCCTATGGAAATGTGTTTATTTATGTTTATTATCGTTGCATAGCAACAAAATAGGATTGTGTCTTAAAGCCCTATAATTAGATGGACTAATGGATTAGTGGTCTGGTTTGAACACGATAGGGGTCTAGAATTCCACAATCACCGCGGCTGGAGATGGCAGACCTTTGCACAGCACGCGTGAAGAAAATATACATCAGTTACCTAACAACAGGCAAAGCCGTGTGATAAAAATATTTAAATATAATTAGACATTCTGGAACTTCAAGAAATGTTAAGTTCTCTGGTCAAATGGGTTATAATCAGGTTTTAAGGTCCTTTCTTCTATTTGTTCTTCTTTGATGCTGGGTTTACTCTGTAAACAATAATATGTTATGTTAGGAGAGATTTTGAGATGTCCATTGGTATCTGAAACTGTACACTTAGAAAGAACGATATTCCAGCCCATCCCATCCATTTCGGCATGCCCGGATATTTTGTAAACAGACCGGAAGATGTCCATACGACCCTTAAGTCTTGCAGTAATGAACCAGCGCGAGGTATCATGTTCGTAACGTGTCAGTATATATAATTAATGGTTTGGAGGCAGTCGCTAAGCCGAAAAAAGCGAGATATCAAAATCTCGAGTTGTCAGAAAGAATGGTTCACGTCTGTAAGACCGGAATGTGGCGAGATAAAGCGAGAGTCCAGGATTTCACAAGTTGATCGATTGGTGAAAAGTGACTGAAATTTACACGTGCCGTCAATCCGTTGTGTCAACGCAAAGCAAGCAAACTCCGATTCGGACCGATAAATTTGATTAGGAATCAGGGATATAAACCGACGTTATGCATGTTTTATGACTTGTCTTTCTTGAGTGTCAACCCTCTTTCTTGTGCTTATGCAACTTTGGTCAGGTCTCGCAACTCGCCGAGTTAATTGCGCTGGGGAACGGCCATTTTGATTTTACGCCAAATGATTACGTGTTTGTGCTATACAAAAGTGGTAATTCCGTTTTAGATTAGTCTCTCAGCGACAGGCAGTGCCTGTGACAGGCGTCCTCAGCACAGATAGACGCCTGGCGGGCACCCTGCTCAGTGTGCCACACACGCACCATGGTGTGGACTCCGCTCCCCTCTATAACACGATGTTGTCAGATAACGTCCCTAATCGTATATGATGTATAAACTGTATTTACAATATATTTCATTACAAGTTTCTTTTCGTAAGAGTACGCAGAGAATGATTCTGTTTAGAAGCTGAATATACCAATCGGGCATGGAGACATGTCCAAACATTTATTTAGGATAGATATGGTTACCATTATTATTAGTAGAAGTATTAGTATTGGTATTATTGGGAGGTATAGAAACGAGCTCCGTCCGACACGTTTCGTGTCCTGAGCATTATTCAAAAATCTTTCACTATTTCCACATGTAGGTTTGTCTCCACATCAGGCATGCACGGAACTTGTACGGTTGCTATTCAGTATTAGTTTAGATTGTTATTTTTGGCGTATCCATCACATCAAGGTTCAAGCGAGAGTATGTATCGTCTCCTCAACGGTTTCTCATTTCTTTGTGAATCCTTGTATACACATCCCGCAAGTGCTGAACTGGTGTCTTTTCTAAAACAGAAAGTTTTGAAATGTAACTAATTAGGGTTTGTTTTTGCCGAACTCATAAACCATTCAATATTTCCTGATGAAGTGGGTGTTGCTCACAATGCAGCGTCAATTAACAAGACATGCACATCATCAGATGTGAACGTTATAGGGACATATACCACGGAGAACGAAGAACGTTGTAGGGACATATACCACGGAGAACGAAGAACGTTGTAGGGACATATACCACGGAGAACGAAGAACGTTGTAGGGACATATACCACGGAGAACGAAGAACGTTATAGGGACATATACCACCGAGAACCAAAAACGTTAAAGGTACATTTGCCACCGAGAACCAAGAACGTTAAAGGTACATATACCACCGAGAACCAAAAACGTTATAGGGACATATACCACGGAGAACCAAGAAAGTTATATAGGGACATATACCACCGAGAACCAAGAACGTTAAAGGTACATATACCACCGAGAACCAAAAACGTTAAAGGTACATATACGACGGAGAACCAAGAACGTTAAAGGTACATATACCACCTAGAACAAAAAACGTTATAGGGACATATACCACCGAGAACCACGACATCTGTAGGAACATACAGCGTGGGAAACCATGATCACTGTCACTTTACTGCAAATCAAAATGATTGATTTGAAACCTCTGGAAGGTAATAACACCTTCATCAAATAAACTCAATTAGAAATGAGATCCACTGTTCGCTCGTTACCATGTCAACAGACGTGTAATGAACCCGGATGAGCGTGGAAAATGCACAGTATACGCGTTAGTCACCAATCCTACTTCCAGGAACATCCACGTCACCGCGCAGCTGATGCACACGCCGTACACGTCGCCGCTCTACAGCAGGCATGTGGTTACTGGATGGCCGCTGCACAACCACCCTCACTTCATGGAACCAGGGGCGGTTGGGTAGCCTAGTGGTTAAAGCGTTCGCTCGTCACGCCGAAGACCCGGGTTCGATTCCCGACATGGGTACAATGTGTGAAGCCCATTTCTGGTGTCCCCCGCCGTGATATTGCTGGAATATTGCTAAAAGCGGCGTAAAACCATACTCACGCACTCACTCACTCATGGAACCACGGGACTTTATTGTGGGTACAGGGTGTGCCTCACTCTCATCGTCTACCCCCGGCCAAGGTGTAGATTTGTGATATGCAGAGCGTGTGTACCCTCTGGTTGACATACGTCGGCTGTAGTTCGCAGGTCAACATAAACATCCATTGTGGTAGTCAGTCGTGTATGTCCGACCACCACGTTCATCACCGCAGGATCCCAGTGTGAATACCAAACCCGAGACGAAAGTGGGCAAGGTGAATGTCGAGTTGTAATATCCTAAGATGGTTAGCGAGAATAATCCCCACCCCTGCCGGCACACACCCCGACACACGGAAGGACATCATGACGTCATAATATTTGATGTCATACCATTATTGATCCGGTCCGGTCACACAAGGCAAGTCTCAGTATGATAAACGGTGAAGATCTTGTATTTCATGAGGGACATACAAGCACATTTAGCTCGTCCAATCTCTCGCATCCCGCCAGCCACATGTAATTCCTAATCTGAACACGATATTGATATTCAGCTCGTGTGTTAGAATATGCATGAGGCGTGTATGGGATTAAACCTAGCTGGAATATCAGCAACATAGTATGAGCGTCGGAGACCCACAACAAACATTGTGTCCGCGAGTCCCTGTGTTCACCTAGGGCGACACAAGTGTAAAGCACCTTCCCGCAGTGACGATGAAGCAAGGAATTAGGATATATTACATTACGCACGGGCCACCTGCGCGCACACATTAGTCTGAGAGGCGATCATCCATTAACCTCTATAGTTAGCAGGTTCCGATTTGTTGCAAATATAATGGGATCTCAACATCACATCGCCCGCCTCTATAAGTAGCGTAATGGAAGAAGAATGTCCAATTTGTTCTTTCGCAAAGAAAGACAACCCTACTCCAATCTCACTCGCTAGTTTTTACAAGTATAATTTGTCAGTTTGAACAGTCAATGCGATTGGCCTCATCCCTTGCCGTCTCTGTCAGTATCTCTCTCGCCTCCATCACCGCCTACCGTCACAGTGTCGCCTACTGCAGCATCCCCAGCTCGCGTCACTGTGTCGCCCCCTGCAGCATCCCCAGCTCGCGTCACGGTGTCGCCTACTGCAGCATCCCCAGCTCGCGTCACGGTGTCGCCTACTGCAGCATCCCCAGCTCGCGTCACTGTGTCGCCTACTGCAGCATCCCCAGCTCGCGTCACTGTGTCGCCTACTGCAGCATCCCCAGCTCGCGTCACGGTGTCGCCTACTGCAGCATCCCTAGCTCGCGTCACGGTGTCGCCTACTGCAGCATCCCCAGCTCGCGTCACGGTGTCGCCCACTGCAGCATCCCTAGCTCGCGTCACGGTGTCGCCTACTGCAGCATCAGCATCTCGCGTCACTGTGTCGACTACTGCAGCATCAGCAACTCGCATCACTGTGTCGCCCACTGCAGCATCCCTAGCTCGCGTCACTGTGTCGCCCACTGCAGCATCCCTAGCTCGCGTCACGGTGTCGCCTACTGCAGCATCAGCATCTCGCGTCACTGTGTCGACTACTGCAGCATCCCTAGCTCGCGTCACTGTGTCGCCCACTGCAGCATCCCTAGCTCGCGTCACTGTGTCGCCCACTGCAGCATCCCTAGCTCGCGTCACGGTGTCGACTACTGCAGCATCCCTAGCTCGCGTCACGGTGTCGCCTACTGCAGCATTAGCACCTCGCGTCTTGGTGTCGACTACTGCAGTATTAGCACCTCGCGTCACGGTGTCGACTACTGCAGCATCCCTAGCGCGCGTCACGGTGTCGACTACTGCAGCATCCCCAGATGGCGTCACGGTGTCGCCTACTGCAGCATCCCCAGCGCGCGTCACGGTGTCGACTACTTCAGCATCAGCAACTCGCATCACTGTGTCGCCCACTGCAGCATCCCTAGCTCGCGTCACGGTGTCGACTACTGCAGCATCAGCAACTCGCATCACTGTGTCGCCCACTGCAGCATCCCTAGCTCGCGTCACTGTGTCGCCCACTGCAGCATCCCTAGCTCGCGTCACGGTGTCGCCTACTGCAGCATCAGCATCTCGCGTCACTGTGTCGACTACTGCAGCATCCCTAGCTCGCGTCACTGTGTCGCCCACTGCAGCATCCCTAGCTCGCGTCACTGTGTCGCCCACTGCAGCATCCCTAGCTCGCGTCACGGTGTCGACTACTGCAGCATCCCTAGCTCGCGTCACGGTGTCGCCTACTGCAGCATTAGCACCTCGCGTCATGGTGTCGACTACTGCAGTATTAGCACCTCGCGTCACGGTGTCGACTACTGCAGCATCCCTAGCGCGCGTCACGGTGTCGACTACTGCAGCATCCCCAGATGACGTCACGGTGTCGCCTACTGCAGCATCCCCAGCGCGCGTCACGGTGTCGACTACTTCAGCATCAGTACCTCGCGTCACGGTGTCGACTACTGCAGCATCCCCAGATGGCGTCACGGTGTCGACTACTGCAGCATCCCCAGCGCGCGTCACGGTGTCAACTACTGCAGCATCCCGAGATGGCGTCACGGTGTCGACTACTGCAACATCAGCACCTCGCGTCACGGTGTCGCCTACTGCAGCATCCCCAGCGCGCGTCACTGTGTCGACTACTGCAGCATCAGCACCTCGCGTCACAGTGTCGACTACTGCTGTAATTCCATCGTGAAACATCCTCATTCTGGAGATAACTGTGCTAGACTTTGTTTTAGAATGATAACTTGTTCTCATCATCAACCTAGTCATGTCTGGCTTGTTTGGCACAACATGCACGTCTGTGAACGTGACAGCGTGGTTGGTAGTCCTAGCGTGTAACTACCACCCAGCGGATCCCGGACACGCCCACACAGATCACCAGCTCTCTCCCCAAAATACATATCGGAAACGTTCTAGTATGTTATGTATGCTGAATTTTCGTCCTTTGGCTTGAGTGTTCCGATGTTGAGGCAGTGCTGACGGCGCCCTATCCAGGCGTGCGGGCCGTTGTGCCGCTGTGACACTGCCGCAATCTACCACCTACATTACACTGTGTGTATCAAGTACAGTCTCTATGTTTCAGACTGCCGCCGTGTTGCGAGGATTATCTCTCATTCCGTGTCAGGGGATTATAACCCAGAAACAGGCCGATGCGGGTAAGTTGCACCATCTCTCGAATAAAACGCAAATGCATTTGCGTATTCAGTGTTCACACTTAATAATGTCATTCATTTTCGAATATGCACATACTGTGCAGTCATTTGGACCCCCTGTCCCTAGTAAAGCTACTGGGCCCAATGTCTTTGACATTATCCATGTGGTACGTAGCTTACAGCAATGATTAAATTTCACAAAACACGACTTCCGGCAGTAATCTGACCAGGAAATAGTTGCGGATCCTCCCCCTTTCTCATTATTAGCTTTATAGAGGCATGCACTATATTTCAAATAATTAGCGCGGACTGATAGTCATAAATGAGGTTTGAAAAGATGGCGCTGACTCAATATTGACTCTCCTGTGTCAAGGCTTCTTTAAATATGGTCGACGCAAGATAAGCACGCTCATTAAACAGACAAAGGTGAAAAGGCATGCCTCGTCACGACACAACAGCATATATTGCTCCGCCATTACAAACAGTCCTTGTTCCCGATAGCCGGGTTGTAGTGTGACTTGTGTTCCTTGCTGATGGCGACTTGGTTTACTTTCAAAGGTCATATAATGATCGGAAGGCGATTAGTTCTTAATGCATGCTTCACATTTCTGAAACTGAAACGACTCGATCTACATGTGCCGTGTGTCCAGAGGAACGATTCCTCGTGAAATTATGCTATGTTCATCGGAAGGGAATTAGGTAAATTTGTTTTGAAAACGTCTTTTGTGAAAAAGAAAATTTGGATTCAACTTCTTTAGCTGATATACAATGTTTAAGGGTGCTTCTCGGTACTTTACCGCAGGCGTGAGGAGTGAGGAGGCAATACTTCGAGAAAGAAGCGTTTTAATTCCATGTAAACTGTTGTCAGCGGATACATGGACATCGGCGTTCGCAAGACTGTTCTGCCTGGCCACCTCTGTAGCTCATGCAGCCCATTCAGCTTTATAAAATGTCGCACAAGGTCGTCGCCCTCTGTGAAGAGAGTTATTGACCTTTTGAACTGAGACCCGCAAATAAATTTTCGAATTTCCGTTTTTATTAAAACAATTTGAAAAGTAGAGAACAGTTTACTTTCTCAATTCAGACAAAATTTCCCCTTGCAGAAAAGATCGTTCGTTCCATACGAGTAAGAGCGAACGTCGCCGTTTTCGTTTGGTATTAATAGCCGAGAGGAAATTAAAACCACTGTGTTATCTGAGAAATCGTTGGTCATTGGTGAATCCAAGTTTCGTTTCGCTTCTTTTGCCGGTAGGAAATTACATGAGCAGTTTGGTGTGTTGGATCAATAGAGATTCATCTTCATAGCGGCAGCACGTGCTCCAGCACCACCATCGCCATGACGGTCGGCCGGCGCGGGCTTATTGGATGCGTTTCTGAGACGCGCTTCGATTTTCCTAACGTTTTACTTAACGACAGCGCGGCAATGATAATATAATTTCATTTATCCACCCATCCCTATCACTCTTTGACAAATGACTAATCCTTTATTGAAGCAATATTCTGCGACAGTGTTCTAAAATTAAAAAGAAATCATAAAAAGGGTTAGGCGTTTTGAGATATATAATCATAGTATTTCCAATCCGCTTGACAACGAATCACAAACTAAAACTTTGCGCTTAGCTTGCAAGTGTTACTTTGATATATATTAGTGTATTCAAATGCATCAACAGCACTCAAGTACATAAAACAATGCGTGATGTGGCGAATTGGAGAATGAACAGGTTTAGACATTATCCATAGCTAATACAACTACCACCGCCAAATAGACTGCTCCCTTCACAAGTCAGTAATAACCTCTACCCAGTCAGAACCCCTCCCACTGATGTTGAGATGTAGCTCTGCCCAGTCAGAACCCCTCCCACTGATGTTGAGATGTAGCTCTGCCCAGGCGCCTCTTGTACGTGAACTGTTGCGTTGATGTCAGGCGGTGAGGAGTTCAATATTTCCTTTGTGCATCACTGATAAGGACTCTGCCACTAATAAGTCAATTGTATACATATATGCAGGTCTGTGGCGATAAGAGACGCAATTATAACAATGGGCGGGCGTAGCGCGGTGACGTAAGTGTAAAATATGAACGCTAAGAGTGCTCACCCCCGTCGTGACCCCCATTGACATTGGTCTATCCCGCAGGGCAAACTGTGACATATGTAAGTTGTGTGGCCAGATAGATAGACGGATAGATAGGCAATGGGATATCTCAGATACCTCGGATTTCCAGATTAAACTTCAACCGAGCCGGGACAGGTTTATCACGGATAATTAGACCCCCACACACACACCACCCCCTCTTCCTCTGTGGTGGTCAGCTGTCCTTTGCACGCCTTAGGGTGACAGGAATGAGCTCACGTGACCGGCTATTTCCAGATGTCGTGACATTTGTGATTAATCTATCTTGTTGTTGTTTCACCAACCGGTTGTGACATTTTACATATCTCCAGAGGTCGCGTTCCTGGCATAGTAACAAACCAATTAGACGTGCTGGCAGTCCAAACATCGTGTCGTCTATAGCATCGGACACATTTTACAGATCATTGGATTAATCATTGAAATGTCAATTCGCAATCACTTAATTTGGTCATACTAATCCATGAGACCACACCTACAAGAGCCATCAGACTCCCCAAACTCCCCTACCTCGCCTCCAACATCTACTCCCCTCTCCCCTACCTCGCCTCCAACATCTACTCCCCCTCCCCAACCTCGCCTCCAACATCTACTCCCCCTCCCCTACCTCGCCTCCAATAGCTACTCCCCCTCCCCTACCTCGCCTCCAACATCTACTCCCCCTCCCCTACCTCGCCTCCAACATCTACTCCCCCCTCCCCTACCTCGCCTCCAACATCTACTCCCCCCTCCCCTATCTCGCCTCCTTCAACTACTCCCCCTCCCCTACCTCGCCTCCAACATCTACTCTCCCCTATCTCGCCTCCTTCAACTACTCCCCCCTCCCCTACCTCGCCTCCAACAGCTACTCCCCCTCGCCTACCTCGCCTCCAACATCTACTCCCCCCTCCCCTACCTCGCCTCCTTCAACTACTCCCCCCTCCCCTACCTCGCCTCCAACAGCTACTCCCCCCCCCCCACCCCTACCTCGCCTCCAACAGCTACTCCCCCCACCCCTACCTCGCCTCCAACATCTACTCCCCCCTCCCCTACCTCGCCTCCAATAGCTACTCCCCCTCCCCTACCTCGCCTCCTTCAACTACTCCCCCCTCCCCTACCTCGCCTCCAATAGCTACTCCCCCTCCCCTACCTCGCCTCCTTCAACTACTCCCCCTCCCCTACCTCGCCTCCAATAGCTACTCCCCCCTCCCCTACCTCGCCGCCAAACGCCACTCCCCCCTCCCCTACCTCGCCCCCCTCAGCTGCTCCCCCCACCCCTACCTCGCCTCCCACAGCTACTGCACCCCATCACTACGGGGAGAGTGGTAGTCCCCTGTCTCCACATACCACGGGGAAACAGGTTTGAACACATCTCTTATGCTGCTACTGATAGCGAGGAACTGTGACGCCCCCTAGTGTTGCATATACAAAGGTGAAACGGGGTACATGGTGTTGGTTGGGGTGATCACACACAATCCCATATGTACACTGAACGTGTAGCGACATGCCGGGTAGAACAGTGTAAGACGTCACATGATGGGCACACCCGCCCTTACCCTGGGAATCCAGTTATAACTGAACAATCGTGTTCACAATCTCCTTCGTCATCATTATGATTATTAATTAGAGATAATAACTCGCCATACACCACGCCGACACCATCAAGCAAAATCCCTCTGTGTTAATGAACTTCCGTTGCCCGTCGGAGTTTATCGAGAGCCCTGTATTAATACGAATGTGACGTCTGTGATCACCATTACACCTCGCAACATCTAGACGTATAGATGTATCTAGTGGCATCTAGTCTCATTACTCCAGAACAGCAGGACGTATAGATGTATCTAGTGGCATCTAGTCTCATTACTCCAGAACAGCAGGACGTATAGATGTATCTAGTGGCATCTAGTCTCATTACTCCAGAACAGCAGGACGTACAGATGTATCTTGTGGCATCTAGTCTCATTACTCCAGAACAGCTGGACGTATAGATGTATCTAGTGGCATCTAGTGGCATCTAGTTTCATCACTCCAGAAGAGCAGGACGTATAGATGTATCTAGTGGCATCTAGTCTCATAACTCCAGAACAGCAGGACGTATAGATGTATCTAGTGGCATCTAGTCTCATTACTCCAGAACAGCAGGACGTATAGAGGTGTCTAGTGGCATCTAGTCTCATTACTCCAGAACAGCAGGACGTATAGATGTATCTAGTGGCATCTAGTCTCATTACTCCAGAACAGCAGGACGTATAGATGTATCTAGTGGCATCTAGTCTCATTACTCCAGAACAGCAGGACGTATAGAGGTATCTAGTGGCATCTAGTCTCATTACTCCAGAACAGCAGGACGTATAGATGTATCTAGTGGCATCTAGTCTCATTACTCCAGAACAGCAGGACGTATAGATGTATCTAGTGGCATCTAGTCTCATTACTCCAGAACAGCAGGACGTATAGATGTATCTAGTTGCATCTAGTCTCATTACTCCAGAACAGCAGGACGTATAGATGTATCTAGTGGCATCTAGTCTCATTACTCCAGAACAGCAGGACGTATAGATGTATCTAGTGGCATCTAGTCTCATTACTCCAGAACAGCAGGACGTATAGATGTATCTAGTGGCATCTAGTCTCATTACTCCAGAACAGCAGGACGTATAGATGTATCTAGTGGCATCTAGTCTCATTACTCCAGAACAGCAGGACGTATAGATGTATCTAGTGGCATCTAGTCTCATTACTCCAGAACAGCAGGACGTATAGATGTATCTAGTGGCATCTAGTCTCATTACTCCAGAACAGCAGGACGTATAGATGTATCTAGTGGCATCTAGTCTCATTACTCCAGAACAGCAGGACGTATAGATGTATCTAGTGGCATCTAGTCTCATTACTCCAGAACAGCTGGACGTATAGATGTATCTAGTGGCATCTAGTTTCATCACTCCAGAAGAGCAGGACGTATAGAGGTATCTAGTGGCATCTAGTCTCATAACTCCAGAACAGCAGGACGTATAGATGTATCTAGTGGCATCTAGTCTCATTACTCCAGAACAGCAGGACGTATAGAGGTATCTAGTGGCATCTAGTCTCATTACTCCAGAACAGCAGGACGTATAGATGTATCTAGTGGCATCTAGTCTCATTACTCCAGAACAGCAGGACGTATAGAGGTATCTAGTGGCATCTAGTCTCATTACTCCAGAACAGCAGGACGTATAGATGTATCTAGTGGCATCTAGTCTCATTACTCCAGAACAGCAGGACGTATAGAGGTATCTAGTGGCATCTAGTCTCATTACTCCAGAACAGCAGGACGTATAGATGTATCTAGTGGCAACTCATACATGTCCCACCAGCTTCTGTTGTACTGGGACTCAGCAATTCATACATGTCCCACCAGCTTCTGTAGTAATGGGACTCAGCAACTCATACATGTCTCACCAGCTTCTGTAGTACTGGGACTCAGCAACTCATACATGTCGCACCAGCTTCTGTAGTACTGGGACTCAGCAACTCATACATGTCGCACCAGCTTCTGTAGTAATGGGACTCAGCAACTCTTACATGTCTCACCAGCTTCTGTAGTACTGGGACTCAGCAACTCATACATGTCTCACCAACCTCTGTAGTACTGGGACTCAGCAACTCATACATGTCGCACCAGCTTCTGTAGTACTGGGACTCAGCAACTCTTACATGTCTCACCAGCTTCTGTAGTACTGGGACTCAGCAACTCATACATGTCGCACCAACCTCTGTAGCCCCCTCAGGAAACACACTGATTGGTCTTGTGTGTTCAAACCAACCGAACTGGTGTGGACAGGGTCAGGCGCTCGCACCATACAAAATGAATTCAAGGGAGATAACCTTCTAGTTTTGTCTGGAGGCCGATCGACATGGCTTTGTACTCCAAAAACTTTTAAGTCTGTCAATGATTCAAATGATTCATCAGACTGAATGTCAAGCATTTAATTACGTTGAATGTCGAATAGGATATAATCACATCTACCATTACCAGTTTGATATTTAGATTTTTCACATTGTGTGAAGTTATGGAACACACTTTTGTGAAATATTGCCCAGTAAATAAAAGAGCAGTCGTGTTGGATGCAATCACTTCTTTTGTTGCATGTTATATCTATTATTTTTGGGTATGATTTCTTGGTATTTTCAGTTTGAATTTGGCTATCAAGTTTCTCAATATTTGAAATATCTCGCATGACTGCCTCGCCTGGCTAAGGTGTCCGTGCGGCCCCGACTCAGCATCTCACACCAACTCTCAGCATGACTCTGTAGCACACGATCGCTTCTACTTACATAAGAGATTATACAATCGATGTACAGAAGCCCGAATGAGGCTGTGTGTTTTCCAGACGCCCCTGGGTGGCCTCATGCACGACAAGGCAATAATTAGCAGGGTTTGTTTTAGTGTGGGGCCAGGCACACTCATCGATTGTCAGCTAATGCTTCTACACCGCCAGCATCTGGTATGCATTCCGCTTGCAGAATTCCATCCAGTACTGCGACAAATCTCTATACTTTATCATCGTGTGTACACTCTGTTTAAAGTAACAGACACTTTACATGAAGTACTCTCAATTAAATTGTTGTCTGAAAATGTAATGTTCCCTGTATCACAAGTTTATGTTCTCTTCAAAATAGTTCCCCCGAGAAATAATACCGTGCTGATATTCCCTTCCATGACTGTAGATCTGGACTTAGTTATGGGCACTTCTGTATGACAGAGCTGTTCCCACTGAATATAAAAAAGGCTGTGTTTAGATACTCTATAATTTTCCCCGGAAACTAAGCACTAGCCATCACTAAATATTGCCCACATCTGCATCTAAAACCAATTATCTGGAATATCTTGTGTGTGTTTCCATAAAGAAGATATATTGATTTAGAATGTTGGTTTCCTAGCAACGTATTATATTTACATATCACGTTTGTGTTAAGAGTATCGATTCTACCTCTCTAGCTCATCTTTTCCAATATTTTGTGGTCGCCGGATCATATTACGTGTAATAATACAGAGGTATGCTAATTCAAGACTCGTAATTGGAGAAACGGGGGAATATTTATGAAAGGCTATTTATCGTTTATGTGCATTTTTCTAATGAAATCTCCTTATTGTTACCTCGAAGACCCCATCAGAAGGTTTCATTAACCTTGCTTCCATAGTATAAAGTGGGTGTGTAGTATAACGACATCAGATGACTAGGGTATGATGATGTAGCTGATGTATCACACAGGGCATCACGTGTATCACACAGGGCATCACATAGCTAGTGTATCTCACAGGGCATCACGTGTATCTCACAGGGCATCACATAGCTAGTGTATCTCACAGGGCATCACATAGCTGGTGTATCTCACAGGGCATCACATAGCTAGTGTATCTCACAGGGCATCACATAGCTAGTGTATCTCACAGGGCATCACATAGCTAGTGTATCTCACAGGGCATCACGTGTATCTCACAGGGCATCACATAGCTAGTGTATCACACAGGGCATCACATAGCTAGTGTATCTCACAGGGCATCACGTGTATCTCACAGGGCATCACATAGCTAGTGTATCTCACAGGGCATCACATAGCTGGTGTATCTCACAGGGCATCACATAGCTAGTGTATCTCACAGGGCATCACATAGCTAGTGTATCTCACAGGGCATCACATAGCTAGTGTATCTCACAGGGCATCACATAGCTAGTGTATCTCACAGGGCATCACATAGCTAGTGTATCTCACAGGGCATCACATAGCTAGTGTATCTCACAGGGCATCACATAGCTAGTGTATCTCACAGGGCATCACATAGCTAGTGTATCTCACAGGGCATCACATAGCTAGTGTATCTCACAGGGCATCACATAGCTAGTGTATCTCACAGGGCATCACATAGCTAGTGTATCTCACAGGGCATCACATAGCTAGTGTATCTCACAGGGCATCACATAGCTAGTGTATCTCACAGGGCATCACATAGCTAGTGTATCTCACAGGGCATCACATAGCTAGTGTATCTCACAGGGCATCACATAGCTAGTGTATCTCACAGGGCATCACATAGCTGGTGAATCACACAGCGTTGTAGAGTTGGTCTTTAGAAACCCATGCTTGCTGTGAAAGGCGACTATGCTTGTCGATCACTTGATTGTCTGGTCCAGACTCGCTTATTTAAAGACCGCCCGTCATATAGCTGGAATATTGTTGAGTGCGGCGTAAAACAAACAAACACACACACAAGCAAACACAGTGTGATTATTTCTCCTTCATAACTGCATGCATTGATAGAATGTTCACTTTGACCGTAAAATTTGTGCGTTTCATTGCCTACTTAAAACCAGTGGATGGTGCTGAGTTGACCCTGTCGTCTAAGGGGGGGCACTGTGCTGTGTGGTGCTGAGTTGACCCTGTCGTCTAAGGGGGGCACTGTGCTGTGTGGTGCTGAGTTGACCCTGTCGTCTAAGGGGGGCACTGTGCTGTGTGGTGCTGAGTTGACCCTGTCGTCTAAGGGGGGCACTGTGCTGTGTGGTGCTGAGTTGACCCTGTCGTCTAAGGGGGGCACTGTGCTGTGTGGTGCTGAGTTGACCCTGTCGTCTAAGGGGGGCACTGTGCTGTGTGGTGCTGAGTTGACCCTGTCGTCTAAGGGGGGCACTGTGCTGTGTGGTGCTGAGTTGACCCTGTCGTCTAAGGGGGGGCACTGTGCTGTGTGGTGCTGAGTTGACCCTGTCGTCTAAGGGGGGCTCTGTGCTGTGTGGTGCTGAGTTGACCCTGTCGTCTAAGGGGGGGCACTGTGCTGTGTGGTGCTGAGTTGACCCTGTCGTCTAAGGGGGGCTCTGTGCTGTGTGGTGCTGAGTTGACCCTGTCGTCTAAGGGGGGCACTGTGCTGTGTGGTGCTGAGTTGACCCTGTCGTCTAAGGGGGGGCTCTGTGCTGTGTGGTGCTGAGTTGACCCTGTCGTCTAAGGGGGGCACTGTGCTGTGTGGTGCTGAGTTGACCCTGTCGTCTAAGGGGGGCTCTGTGCTGTGTGGTGCTGAGTTGACCCTGTCGTCTAAGGGGGGCACTGTGCTGTGTGGTGCTGAGTTGACCCTGTCGTCTAAGGGGGGCACTGTGCTGTGTGGTGCTGTGTTGACCCTGTCGTCTAAGGGGGGCACTGTGCTGTGTGGTGCTGAGTTGACCCTGTCGTCTAAGAGGGGGGGGGGGGGGGGGGGGGGGTGGGGGGGGGGGGGGGGGGGGGGGGGTCACTGTGCTGTGCTTTATATATTTAGATTGCGTGATCCCTCGTCTTCGCCCCAATTATTCATGACATTACTGATGGATTCGAATAAAACCCACCCCACATATCTGTCCATTAAATACAGTCGTGCCCCGCTAATACGGACTTCAGATATCCGGAAACCTCGGTTCCCGGACGATTTTCATTCAAAAACGAAATAATTACTATATAAATTTACCCGTATATACGGAAATTCAGTATAGCCATCAAAGCTCGCGACAACAGAAAAAGCCGATATCTGGAACCCTTTAATTACGGTTGAGGACTCTGCGTTGTCATAAGTCTGTAACAAGTCTGTAACAAGTCTGTAACACTGTACGCTATGATCTTGCGGAACCATAGAGCGAGACACAATTACACGAAACAGTCAGTGATCAGGGTGTCATACCAAATCATTTGTTGATATGACTCTGACGTCAAGCGCTTCCCACTGTTACAGCCACACGAGGTAAATAAGATGATCGTATATTAACGTCGCAATGCTGTTCAGCTCAAAATGAACTTTGCTGCAAAGTGTGTGCCTGGTAACATATTGGTCCATGGTGAAAGACCTCGGAACGTTGTTTTCACGTATTATTAGCTTCAAAGACATTAATGAAAAGTTCCTTGGGTAAACTGTATCGACGTTTGATTTTGAACAGTTATGTATCTGTAACAGTTAGTGTCATTTGCCAACACCCAGCTTCCCTCTCCCGAGCGCTCCTTCCCGTCAGTAACGACGCGGTGTCGACTGTCACCCAATGTGTCCGTCCTCTCTGTCCGCCCGCCCGCTCACCGAGACTTAGCCACAACAAAGACTGTTACTATGACAACCAACGGAACGCCCCAAACACAACGAACAAAGAACTGACGAATACTTTGTTAGACTCGACGCTTGTTGTAATTGTGAATCTTTCTCTAACAGAATGATGCCGGTGTTCTGAGCTGGACGGACGGCGAGGTGACGTAACTACCGCAACACCAGTATGGCACCATCATGGGGCTCACTGTATCAAGTAAGTGTACCAGACTTAGAAAGTGGCCCACATGCACGTGCTTCAATGTGTGGTTGTGTTTCATCCCTTACCAGATGACAACCCGGTATAATCTCGCAGACTTATCTCTTGCTATATCTTGGATAAATATAGCTAAATATAAGGTGTCACTGGGACATTGACAACGTTAAGTGCACGTATGTGGGTAGGTGACGCTGGGACATTGACAACGTTAAGTACATGTATGTGGGTAGGTGACACTGGGACATTGACAACGTTAGGTACATGTATGTGGGTAGGTGACGCTGGGACATTGACAACGTTAAGTACATGTATGTGGGTAGGTGACGCTGGGACATTGACAACGTTAAGTACATGTATGTGGGTAGGTGACACTGGGACATTGACAACGTTAGGTACATGTATGTGGGTAGGTGACACTGGGACATTGACAACGTTAAGTACATGTATGTGGGTAGGTGACACTGGGACATTGACAACGTTAAGTACATGTATGTGGGTAGGTGACACTGGACATTGACAACGTTAAGTACATGTATGTGGGTAGGTGACACTGGACATTGACAACGTTAAGTACATGTATGTGGGTAGGTGACACTGGGACATTGACAACGTTAGGTACATGTATGTGGGTAGGTGACACTGGGACATTGACAACGTTAGGTACATGTATGTGGGTAGGTGACACTGGGACATTGACAACGTTAAGTACATGTATGTGGGTAGGTGACACTGGGACATTGACAACGTTAAGTACATGTATGTGGGTAGGTGACACTGGTACATTGACAACGTTAAGTACATGTATGTGGGTAGGTGACACTGGGACATTGACAACGTTAAGTACATGTATGTGGGTAGGTGACACTGGGACATTGACAACGTTAGGTACATGTATGTGGGTAGGTGACACTGGGACATTGACAACGTTAAGTACATGTATGTGGGTAGGTGACACTGGGACATTGACAACGTTAAGTACATGAATGTGGGTAGGTGACACTGGGACGTTGACAACGTTAAGTACATGTATGTGGGTAGGTGACACTGGGACATTGACAACGTTAGGTACATGTATGTGGGTAGGTGTCACTGGGACATTGACAACGTTAAGTACATGTATGTTGGTAGGTGTCACTGGGACATTGACAACGTTAAGTACATGTATGTTGGTAGGTGTCACTGGTACATTGACAACGTTAAGTACATGTATGTGGGTAGGTGACACTTGGAGTGTGTAGTTTGTGGAGTCAATCATCTGATGGTGTGTGTAGTTTGTGGAGTCAATCATATGATGGTGTGTGTAGTTTGTGGAGTCAATCATCTGATGGTGTGTGTAGTTTGTGGAGTCAATCATATGATGGTGTGTGTAGTTTGTGAAGTCAATCATCTGGTGATGTGTGAAGTTTGTGAAGTCAATCATCTGATGGTGTATGTAGTTTGTGGAGTCAATCATCTGACTGTGTGTTTTGTTTGTGAAGTCAATCATCTGGTGGTGTGTGAAGTTTGTGAAGTCAATCATCTGATGTGTGTAGGTTGTGGAGTCAATCATCTAATAGTGTGTCGTTTGTGCAGTCAATCATCTGGTGGTGTGTGTACGTAGTGAAATCAATCATCTGATGGTGTGTGTAGTTTGTGGAGTCAATCATCTGACTGTGTGCAGTTTGTGAGTCAATCATCTGACTGTTTGCAGTTTATGGAGCCAATCATCTGATGGTGTGTGTCGTTTGTGGATTCAATCATCTGGTGGTGTGTGTCGTTTGTGGGACAATCATCTGATGGTGTGTGTAGTTTGTGGAGTCGATCATCTGATGGTGTGAGTCTTTTGTGGAGTCAGTTATCTGGTGGTGTGTGTAGTTTCTGGGGTCAATCATCTGGTGGTGTGTATAGTTTGTGGAGTCAATCATCTGGTGGTGTGTGTACGTAGTGAAATCAATCATCTGATGGTGTGTGCAGCTTGTGGATTCAATCATCTGACTGTGTGCAGTTTGTGGAGTCAATCATCTGACTGTGTGCAGTTTGTGGAGTCAATCATCTGGTGGTGTGTGTAGTTTCTGGGGTCAATCATCTGGTGGTGTGTATAGTTTGTGGAGTCAATCATCTGATTGTGTGTGTAGTTTGTGGAGTCAATCATCTGGTGGTGTGTGTAGTTTGTTGAGTCAACCATCTGACAGTGTGTAATTTGTAGGAGTCAATCATCTGATGGTGTGTGTCGTTTGTGGGGTCAATCATCTGGTGGTGTGTGTACGTAGTGAAATCAATCATCTGATGGTGTGTGTCGTTTGTGTAGTCAATCATCTGGTTGTGTGTGTCGTTTGTGTAGTCAATCATCTGGTGGTGTGTGTACGTAGTGAAATCAATTATCTAATGGTGTGTGTCGTTTGTGTAGTCAATCATCTGGTGGTGTGTGTACGTAGTGAAATCAATCATCTGATGGTGTGTGTCGTTTGTGTAGTCAATCATCTGATTGTGTGTGTAGTTAGTGAATTCAATCATCTGATTGTGTGTGTAGTTAGTGAAATCAATCATCTGATGATGTGTGTACTTAGCGGAGTCATCATCTGATGGTGTGTAATTTGTAGGGGTCAATCATCCGATGGTGTGTGTCGTTTGTGGGGTCAATCATCTAATGGTATGTGTACGTAGTGAAATCAATCATCTGATGGTTTGTGCAGTTTGTGGAGTCAATCATCTGATGGTGTGTGTACTTAGCGGAGTCATCATCTGATGATGTGTGTAGTTAGTGAAATCAATCATCTGATGATGTGTGTACTTAGCGGAGTCATCGTCTGATGGTGTGTGTCGTTTGTAAGTCGAACGTGCGAGGATGTTTAACAGAATGCAAATTGTGGGACAAGGTCAAAGGAAATCAAAGTTGTGGAATACATTTGCCTTATTCAGTTTGTATAAGAGCTAGTTCACAATAACGTTATCGGGAACAGCAATTTCCTCAGACTAGTCCGTTGTGTAACGCAATTGTGAGAAACACACAGCACTATGCAGACAATGCTACATTTATTCCGGAGATAAAATCAAACCGATTTTCCTGTGATTGAGAATTAAATGATACAGCGTTTCCCGAGAGGGCGATGTGCTGCGTGAGATAAGGTTATCACACCAGAGAATAATCGTCTCCGGTTTCGCTGGACGTGAGATCAGTGAAAGCGAAACAGCACTGTGACATTGAGAGCGCCCCTGTGCAGTATCGGAGCGGAATCTCAAAACAAAATGACAGAGTTTAGCTTGTCTGGGATACGACAGAATTTCGTTGACTTTCTCCTGCTACGCAACCATCACCACTCATTAAACTAGCTCTGTGACTAGACACGCGAAATCTTAAACAGAGCACGCCCTCGAGGCTCCAGACGCATGCGCGGGCTTGTCCATTGTCATAGCAACTTTCATCAAAAACGTCCCATTATCACTGCAGCGGAATTTCATTTATATTTAGGAGACTCGCTTCTCTAATGTAATTGAATTTCTTGTTGCAACTTTACCTTCTGTTGGTTAGGAGGTGCAGTCTGCTCATTGCGATGTGCAATTTACTGATGATTTCCCGTATAAGATAAGTTGCAAGTGTGTTTTGTTTGCAAGAAAAATATTAATAACTTAACATCCGTGTTTGAAAAAACTGACTACACGAGATTACATCGGTAATGGCCAACATGGGTTGAGAGCTGTTGACGGCATGGCCAGTATTGAAAGGGGTACATGTGATGTTCCTCCTGTGAAGGAAGGGGGCATTGTGTTGGCGGAAAGTCTGGCAATAACACAATTGACATGCAGCTTCTTCAGTTGATCTGCTCACCAAAGTGGGCATGGTTTCCGCGATTAAAAAAAGTAATTTGCGTAAAACCTGCACCATGGCATAATTGTGCATTGTCAGTCGTTTGGGCGGCATGTGATAAAGCAATGTACAACATCACGGTGCAATTCCTTGCTTGGTTCTCACCAATAAGTACTTTATTCATTCAGTGATGTGTAACTCAGTGTAATCCTACAGTGATGTTCAGCTCAGTGTAATCCTACAGTGGTGTTTAACTCAGTGTAATCCTACAGTGATGTTTAACTGAGTGCAATCCTACAGTGGTGTTTAACTCAGTGTAATCCTACAGTGATGTTCAACTCAGTGTAATCCTACAGTGGTGTTTAACTCAGTGTAATCCTACAGTGATGTTTAACTGAGTGCAATCCTACAGTGGTGTTTAACTCAGTGCAATCCTACAGTGGTGTTTAACTCAGTGTAATCCTACAGTGGTGTTTAACTCAGTGCAATCCTACAGTGATGTGTAACTCAGTTTAATCATACAGGGATGTGTAACTCAGTGTAATCCTACAGTGATGTGTAACTGGTTGTGTATGTTTTCCTGTCAGTACTGGTGAAAGCACTAGACATGTTTGACAGGCTCGGGAAGTCGTGGAGGCTTTCTTGGGTCTTGTAAAGGCATGGGACATAGCCAATCTCCCAGCAGCAGAATACCATGCTAAAGGTGTCGACTTGAACTATTATCCCTTTGAATTATTGAAGCTACGGATTAGATAGCCTTATAAATTCAAAGAAATGAAATCAACTCGTCCATCTGTAATGCGTATAAAATCTACTTCCACCGTCTAGTTTTAATGTCGACATAAGCCTGAAACAACTTGTCTCGCTTTCTGTGTTGACACAAGTACTTACCAGACGCCCGCAGAGTACAATAGCTTATTCATAAACCCAAACAAAACAACACCTACTGTACGACCCACAATAGGTAATCCCTGGGGCTAGTTCACCCCACCCTCCCCCACCCCTCCTTGTCTATAAGCGCTGATTGATTGTAGCTACCCCTTTCCTCTCTTCTATTGTTTTGCCCCGAGTGTTGCTTATCCTGAATGTGCCCACCACCCTTTTGTCCCCATATAAAGGGCATGCTTGTCAGATTCGACATCACAGCTCCACCACTTGACGAGGGAGTTAGATACACCATCAACTCTTCTATCTGCCCGCTGCACGTAAGTAACTTACTTCCCCGTTTTAAAACATTTTTTCACGACCTGTGTCCCACGCTATGGTTTGTGTCCAACGAGCAGCCTTCCCGGCTCGCTCCACAACTCAATACAGTTACATGAGTACAGCGCCTATGTCCAGATCCGTCTGCCAGCTGCTTGTTGCTGGTTTGTGTTTAAAATGATATGTTCACGTATGTTCAAACGAGCTATGAACCTTATGTCACATTTTTTGACAAACCCGTTAGCTGTGGTGGTTAAACATATCGAGCCAGTCCCATGTAAATCATGCAGCATAATACAGTGAAACATGGGTGGCATAACTTGATCATCTCATTCAATATACCGGGTAGTATTTACTGAGGGAGGCTATTTTAGGGAGCGTATCTCCTATGAATATTTTCATTGGCGCGAAAGGTAGTAATTTGCAAGGTCATGACCCTATGGCCTACGCAACATAGCGCGTGGTGCAGGGAAGTAGGTCATGTGATTTCACGAAGTTCAGGTGGATGTAAGGGAGGTGTTCATTTCATTTGTTGATAACACATCAATTGTGATATGAAGGCCAGTCACTGGACGGTCGGTGTATGAACGTATACGGTGATGTCGTGGCTGTCGGGGGAGGAGTGTGTCCCTGTGTCAGCCATTGCAGAAGTAGGATAGTTGATAAAACACGTGGCCACAGCACCAGGACGCTTTTACTGGGATAGACATCTAGGGATGACACACATGGCTAGCTGTCGGTCCCCAAGAGGCAGGTATGTTCACACTGTCTCTCACCCTTCAGTTGGTCCACACCAGTTATGTGGACGACATCACCTCACATTGTACAGATTCGGGTCTTGCTGTATTGTCAAGCGCAACCTACGTTTTGGAAAGAAATTAATTTAGTCTGTTTTCACCAAGTTACACGTCTGTTTTCGGCTTCTTCTCGCCTGGGTGACATTTGAAGGTACAGGTATTCGTCTGTGCATACGGCTATGTTACTGTTTCTGTTGAATATACACGACAGGGCTCAGGTATAGTGGCTGTACGAGGTCGCCAGATGTTGCAGCCTATTTAAGGCACATCGACAGCTGTGTGTTTGGGTATTAAATGACAGTCGATTATAGGGGCCTTCACTTGAATCAGCTATTGTTAGACAGGTTTATAGATAATGCTCCACCGAGGCAGGGCGACGTCACCTCGGGTTAGGACTATGAAGGGGTTGAGTTCACACGGCAAGGTCGATGCCTCGATGCCCACATCTGTGGAGCGGTTCATGACCCACGTTACGTCACGGAAGGACGTGGTTAAGGTTGTGTCGTCGTGAACTGGTTGCCAGGGTATAGTGGCGGCCGTCCCCAGGGGTCACTCAAGTGTGTTGGATCCACGTACAGGTAAAGTGACTCAACCTACTGGCTTATTTGCTGGACCGTATTAACAAACAGACCAGACCCAACTCGGCAGCCTTTAATTGACAGTTGATGCAGAATACAGTGCAGCTGTGATACCAACATGTCGCATCAGCCATTGTGAGTCAAAGCTATAGGTTTCCCACACTGACTGTGACAGAGCATGGCCTGGAGCACTTCCCACGTCATTAATTATGCCCCCCCCCCCCCCCATTTCACCCCTATTTCAGACTATTGGTATTGAGGGGTCCACGTAGCCGCGGGCATAACACCGCTGGACTCCCGTGACCACTGACCATATCTACAACACATTGATGGTAGGTTTAGATGCTGATTGAACACATATACCATTTTCCTTTTCAGTTGCCAGACACGGTCCGCAGTTTCTACCGGAAGTGCTCACTTCTCAGTGGTGTTTCACTCGACTGTGTCACGTGATCAGCAACATCTCGCACTACATGATCACGTTTCCTTGTCACTGTTTCGTCCCGTGTGTTAAGCGAGACTGGACGGAAAACTGATAAGGGCACGTGTTGTGTTTAACTTCCTAGGCGGCGTCCTCAACAACTATTTCACCTCCTCTTCTGACCGTGTGCTTGGCATCTAGCTGTCCAATGAACAAGCTGCATTCCACACCACAGCCAATCAGATAAATGCCAATGCTTTCAACCGCCTGGTGCCGTGACTATGGCGGAAGTCAACTTGCCCTTTACGGATGGACATATACAGGAGCGCAGTGCGCGGGGCAGGACGTTGTTGTGCCGGAAGGTGGAATATTGCAGTTAATGCATGACTAAGTGAATTCCTTCACCGTATCCTCTGACGCATGGTCTGTTGCACCTTGGTAATTATAGTTTTTTTTTGCATGTGATATACTATTTTCAAGCACCTAAAAACGTTGTTATATTTTATTACCATTTTCTAGTTTTTGTCACTTGAACCCACTTCACAGTGAGCATTGTGATGTAGGGGCCACATAGCTATGTAGCCTTCTCCTACCCAGTGTGTGGGGGGCTCAACGGTGTCAGTCGCCTGCCCTGCACCCAGTGTCGCACAAACATCCCCAGCCAGATAGTCAATAGGTGAGGTGAGAGGGGAGCCCCCTGCCTCCCACCAGATGATGTGTACAGACACGTCGCCGGTAACCTGCTGACTCCAGCCGCGGAGAAACCGCAACATTATTATCGGGATCATACCAAGGGAGGTAACTAGGACAAAGGTAAAACTGTGTTATCTTTTCCTATCTCTTTTGTACTCATCTTCCCAGCACGAAGCCCGGGTGTATTATATTCGCCTGTCACCTCCCCTTGTTAAGCTGATCATTCTTTCATGTTGAGACCAGCTACTGTCACTGTGTGGTTGTGTCTATGCTTGTCAAGGGAGGAGTATTTTCAGCTCTCACTCAAGTATGCTGGGAGTAGCGTACTATCTAGGCCAACCCAGCAACACTCTGAGTTCAGTGACTCTGCCCTACTTGATCTAGATCGATGAGGGAATGAACGACTAGGTACAACAGTTCTTCCTCTCAGTGAGCCCGATCGCATTTCCCACAGATACTCCTGCACCCCGACCCGACAAAACCCTTCCCTCAACCATATATATAACTTCCACCTCAGTACCATCTTAACCCCATCTCGCAATCTACAGTATCCTGCCTTGGATGCCCAACCCATCATCTCACAGTCCCCTAACCTCATCCTTATATATTCACAGGTTACAGTCTCACCCCGAACTTTAGCCCAGCACAGTCAACCCCCCCCCCCCCCCCCCCAACCCATGACGTTGCACATTCCACAACTCCATTCCCACTGACTTCAGCTCCTAACATTCACCGCCCCACAAACCCAGTTTACCTAGGCCTGTGAGCCCCTGCCCCCAGAATCCCAGCCCATCATTACCCCCCAACCCTTAACTCCAGTCAGCCCCCTATCTCGGAACCCCACCCCACGGTCACTCTATTGGTTGTTTCATTCAATCCGACTGACGTTTAAAAGTGTTCATCTACTGTCACAAACGTTTTACTTTCCTAGATCTGAACCCGACCGAGGACCGAACATACCCTGGAACTATCCACAGCTGGTGGTTCAGACGTCATCGGCCATGTTCAGGCGACTACAAGCGTCTACAGGATACTCGATCTCTACCTGTACACCTTATCAGTTTTTCGTCCAATAATTTGTGTGACTGCATGTTTTGTGAGACTGCATGCATGTCCATGCGAGTTTTGAGAGGTCGGGTGTTGAGATTTTATGAACGCTTGGTGAGAATCCTGAGTGCGTGAATTTGAAATTTCAGCTGTCGTGACGTGGGGTAGAGACGGGTGGCGACGGTCGACATCATATCACCAATTTCACGTTTCCTTGTCACTTGTTCGTCCCGTGTGCTACTGGTCACTGGACGGAGAACTGATAAGGGCTTGTGGGTGACCATCCGGCGGAATGACCAAAGCCCATACCAACCGAAACCACAAAGCAAGAGGGTGGACACCCCGTGACCCGCTGCTGGATCGCGATGCCGCACAGTGACCACGTTGCGCACACCGCCGTCATATCATCATCGCACTTCATATGTACACTGAATAAACGTTCAATTTAATTTACATGTTGTCATGTTTCTAGTCTGTGGGACCCCGTGCGACGTTTCATTCCTGCTATAGTAGATTGGGAAAGTTTGATTCACCCGCTCATAGTTAATTATTATGATATCGGTCAATAATAAAACCTAATCCTTGATCTTCGATCTTGTTCTCACAGTAGACACCTACACCATCACCTGCATGCGAACACACCAAACGCAGATACACAATACCAACTGTATGCTTGCGTCAACATCTACTTTATAACCATATTCAAGTGATGACTGAAACATGGTTAATATAGCCAAAGACACGTGATGACTGAAACATGGTTAATATAGCCAAAGACTCGTGACGTCTGATACATGGTTAATATAGCCATAGACACGTGATGTCTGATCAATGGTTAATATAGACACGTGAAGTCTGATACATGGTTAATATAGCCATAGACAAGTGATGTCTGATACACAGTTAATGTAGCCACGTGATGCCAAATGATAGATACCCAAGAAAGTGTTTGAAATCATGGTATTGTATGACAAAGATTGATAGCAAAACTGGGTTTCGTCAGTTTAAAAGCTCATTAAAAATTTATGCTAAGGTTGTGCTTGACAAAGTCAAAATGTATATTATAGTGAACAAGCTTAAATATACGTACATACAAAAGTGGCATTGCTTTTTAGCTTTATCGTCAAAATGTCAGTACTTTAGTTTGTTTCAAACACATTTTATACCTGCAGAATATCTTTTGAAAGCACTCTTGTACAAATATAGAATTGCATTTTCTAAATGCAGAGTCTCATCACATGAATTATTTCAAGTATTGAAACTGGAAGACATTCCAAAATCCCAAAAGAAATTTGATTTTGTAAAATGTGTAATCTACAGCTGACAGAGGATGAGTACCATTTCGAATTCAAGGCCGTAGTTAACTACTTTTGACCCGGGTGTTGGGGGAGGGGGGGATAAGATTATTCATTTTTTATTCAAGTGAACTTTCACAAGGAAAAATGTTTTCTGTTATAAGCCCCCCCCCCCCCCCCCCCCCCCCCCCGCCCCCCCCTCCCCCTCCCACGTGATGCCTGATACACAGTTAATATAGCCATAGGCACGTGGTGTCTGATACATGGTTAATATAGCCAGATACACGTGATGTCTAATACATGGTTAATATAGCCAGAGACACGTGATGTCTGATACATGGTTAATATAGCAATAGACACGTGATGTCTAATACACGGTTAATATAGCAATAGACACGTGATGTCTAATACATGGTTAATATAGCCATAGGCACGTGTTGTCTAATACATGGTTAATATAGCCATAGGCACGTGGTGTCTAATACACGGTTAATATAGCTATAGGCACGTGTTGTCTAATACATGGTTAATATAGCCATAGGCACGTGATGTCTAATACATGGTTAATATAGCCATAGGCACGTGTTGTCTAATACATGGTTAATATAGCCATAGGCACGTGGTGTCTAATACACGGTTAATATAGCCTTAGACGCGTTGTGTTTGATGCACGGTTAATATAGCCATTGACACGTGATGTCTATTACATGGTTAATATAGGAATAGACTCTTCATGTCTGCTACATATCTCAAATATACAGACATGTGATGCATGTACATGTTAGATATATCTATAAACACGTGATGTCTGCTACATGGCAAGACATCTAGAGACACGTGATATTTCATACCTGGCCAGATATCTATAGACACGTGATGTCTGCTACATGATGAGATATCTACAGACACGTGATGTCTCCTACATGACCAAGTATCTACAGACACGTTAGGTCTGCTACATGACCAGATCTCTACAGACACGTGATGTCTGCTACATGACCAGATCTCTACAGACACGTGATGTCTGCTACATGACCAGATCTTTACAGACACGTGATGTCTGCTACATGATGAGATATCTACAGACACGTGATGTCTCCTACATGACCAAGTATCTACAGACACGTTATGTCTGCTACATGACCAGATCTCTACAGACACGTGATGTCTGCTACATGACCAGATATCTACAGACACGGGATGTCTGCTACATGGCCAGATATCTACAGACACGTGATGTCTGCTACATGGCCAGATATCTACAGACACGTGATGTCTGCTACATTGCCAGATATCTACAGACACGTGATATCTGCTACATGGCCATGTAACAGACATCACGTGTTGTCTGCACCATGACCAGATATCTACCGACACATGATGTCTGCTACATGACCAGATATCTACAGACACGTGATGTCTGCTACATGACCAGATATCTACATACACGTGATGTCTGCTACATTTCCAGATATCTACAGACACGTGATGTCTGCTATATTTCCAGATATCTACAGACACGTGACGTCTGCTACATGGCCAGATATCTACAGACACGTGACGTGTGCTACATGGCCAGATATCTACAGACACGTGATGTCTGCACCATGACCAGATATCTACAGACACGTGATGTCTGCTACATGGCCAGATATCTACAGACACGTAACGTCTGCTACATGGCCAGATATCTACAGACACGTGATGTCTGCTACATTTCCAGATATCTACAGACACGTGACGTCTGCTACATAGCCAGATATCTACAGACACGTGACGTGTGCTACATGGCCAGATATCTACAGACACGTGATGTCTGCACCATGACCAGATATCTACAGACACTTGCTGTCTGCTTTATGACCAGGTATCTACAGACACGTGTTGTCTGCTACAAGGCCAGATATCTACACACACGTGATGTCTGCTACATGGCCAGATATCTACAGACACGTGTTGTCTGCTTTATGACCAGGTATCTACAGACACGCGTTGTCTGCTTTATGACCAGATATCTACAGACACGTGACGTGTGCTACATGACCAGATATCTACACACACGTGTTGTCTGCTACATGGCCAGATATCTACAGACACGTGTTGTCTGCTACATGGCCAGATATCTACAGACACGTGTTGTCTGCTACATGACCAGATATCTACAGACACGTGATGTCTGCTACATGGCCAGATATCTACAGACACGTGTTGTCTGCTACATGGCCAGATATCTACAGACACGTGTTGTCTGCTTTATGACCAGATATCTACAGACACGTGACGTCTGCTACATGACCGGATGTCTACTGACACTTGATGTCTGCTACATGACCATATATCTACAGAGATGTGATGTCTGCTACATGGCCAGATATCTACAGACACGTGATGTCTTCACCATGACCAGATATTTACAGACACGTGATGTCTGCTACATGACCAGATATCTACAGACACGTGATGTCTTCACCATGACTAGATATCACAGACACGTGATGTCTGCTACATGGCCAGATGTATACAGACACGTGATGTCTTCACCATGACCAGATATTTACAGACACGTGATGTCTGCTACATGACCAGATATCTACAGACACGTGATGTCTTCACCATGACTAGATATCACAGACACGTGATGTCTGCTACATGACCAGATATCTACAGACACGTGTTGTCTGCTATAAGGCCAGATATCTACAGACATGTGATGTCTGCTCTATGATCAGATATCTACAGACACGGAATGTTTACTACATGGCCAGATATCTACATACACGTGTTGTCTGCTACATGACCCGATATCTACAGCCACATGTTGTCTGCTACATGACCCGATATCTACAGCCACATGTTGTCTGCTACATGACCCGATATCTACAAACACGTTATGTCTGCTACATGACCTGATATCTACAGAAATGTGATGTCTGCTACATGACCAGATCTACAGACATGTGATGTCTGCTACATGACCAGATCGACAGACATGTGATATTTCCTACCTGGCCAGATATCTATAGACGCGTGATATCTCCTACATGGCCAAATATCTACAGACACGTGATGCTTACATGTCCAGATATCTACAGACACACGATGTCTTGTTCATGATCAGATATCTACAGACATGTGATGTCGGCTTCATGACCAGATATCTATAGACATATGATGTCTGCACGTGGCCAGATATCTACAGACACGTGATATCTCCTACATGACCAGATATCTACAGACACGTGATATCTCCTACATGACCAGATATCTACAGACACGTGATGTCAGCTACATGGCCAAATATCTACAAACACGTGATGTCTGGTTCATGACCAGATATCTGCAGACATGTGATCTGCACGTGGCCAGATATCTACAGACACGTGATGTCTGCTACATGACCAGATATCCACATACACATGATGACTATACTTGACCAGATATCAAGAGACACATGATGCCTGTACATGGTCAAGATATGTACAGACACGTCAGGCTTGAATGTGATTTTCCATTTACTGATTTCCTGAGCCCCCCGAAGCCTGCGCGGAGAATATGTGCACTTCGGTTTATATTGTGATGAGAACAAAGTCATTTCTTGTCCATGCTGATTCCATCTGTTGTAGCGTCCACGGGGTAAAGGTTACCTCTGCTTCACCTCTCAGTGTGGTGGTAAAACTACTTATGTATAGACTGAGCCGACCCTGCACAGGATGTCATGCGGCATTGTGTAGTTGCTAAGTGGCCCCGCGTCACGACTGGAGTCCGGGTACTGAACTTGGGACTTCCACATCCCCTCTAGCTGTCGCTTGGGCTTCATGGGAGACCATTAACCTAACCTTTGAACCCGAATCAGACGAATGTTGCCATTCAACACGGTGTGTCTGTTGTAATATTCTGTAACTTGTGTCCACGTGTATCGCTCCCCGAAAACCAAATAAATTTAAAGAACATTTTGAAACTTGTCTGATAATTTAATATGACATATGAAGCGTGGTCGTCACTGGTTTTCTCCGGGCAAACAACCTTGAAATGTCTCTAGCTTGGGTGTTAGTAAATCGCTCCTGTGACCTGTAACCATTCAGAGCATGTTTGAAATCTTAATTAAAATAATACAAATGCAAGTTAATGCAATAATGTCGAAATAATGTATGTATGTATGAATGTATATATGTCTATATATCGAGGACAGTTCCTCAGTCTGTACTGATGATTACAACCTGGGATGTCCACCGATGACGTCATGTTTGACGTTACGCACTGATCTTGTGATGACAAGCAGATAGGGAAAAATCAAGCTCTGGTGTAAAGAAATGTAGAATGTATCCTTCGTTTTTGTAAGCGGCGTGGAGTGGAATGTATCCTTCGTTTTTGTCGCAGAATGTAAGTGTAATTCTATTTGTCCTGTATGTAAATTATATGTTATAGAGATTTGGTACCGGATCAGGTTAAGTTTTTATTTTTGTGACAGATATATAGAGGTTCAATACATAGTGTTTATTCCTAATACAGGATATTTACCATCCCCAAACACACACGCGTTTATCATATAATGTCATTCTTCAATTCCGTGCTCAAAAATCTCTTTCCATCTCTCACAAACATTACCTAAACATTGCAATTTGTCCTGGAATGTGCGTATTAATATATATTACGACAGAGGGAAGGTGATGCGTCAGTCGGACAGTGACAGCCAATATGGTTCCAACAGAAACCTGTTTCTTATACAGTGGCGTAACTAAATATATCAATACAACAATAGGGGGTGTAAGTAGGTGACGGGACTGTACGAGACATTACGTTGTTTAGTACTTCCGGTGACAAACAACGTCTCGCGGCAATGGCGACAGCAGTGTTACGTCGGACCCCGCTAATCATATTCGGACCACTCTGGTGTAGCTTCGAAAAACATGATATTGTCACAGGCATTAAAACACTCGAGTCAGGTGGCATGAATAGCAAGTGTTGGCTTGTCAAAGCAGTTGCAGTGTTGTCAAGACGTTCTATGATCGATGTCAAACTGGCCGCTATCCATTCATAAATATTGAGGTAAGTTTTCATCCTTCTTGCACTTCTGATAGGCTGGTATAATTGTCAGTGTTGATAAGTCAAAACTGATCGGTTAATCATCACACGTTGAAATAGGAGCATAAAGAGTCGTGCTGTGACTTGTTTGATTGAATTTGTAATTTATTGTCAAAAAAGAAAGACGGTATTTGCAATTGCAATATGCTCCCAATTTATGCATCATACAAGGTTATTGCAAATTTCCGTTACATCTATCCTGAGCGTTTTTCCAATAGTTAATGTTCAGCTCTGACAAGGAACGTCCCAGAATTATATTTATGGGTCCAGGGGTGATGACACAAACTATAATCATAAGAAGGCCAATGATGTGCATTATGGCAATATAAATTGTTATGATTTTTTGTCAATACTTGTACTATATCTGAGTAATGATGTTTTTTCAAAGAGACTTATAGGGGGTGCCTTTGTTAACAGAGACCATAAAATAGATATGGTCACTGGTGTTAATAAAAAAAAGATATGTGCCAATATCATGATGATAATGTTATGTGCACTAAAATAAACAGGGTTTTTTCACAAACAAACTATTAATCTAATTCGTAAATAATGATGATGAAATCCTTGCAGTGAGATCTCTGAAAGGTGACCTCACTTAAATGCATTCTGTATCATATGAACAGACTTGATCATTACAACCCCATTTTGCATTTGTTTAGCATATCAAGTTGAAGATACAATGTACATGTTTAATTTATTTATTACATCTTGATATGGGCATTGTAAGAAATTGTTGGTATTTTAGAAGTATAGGTTATATGTTCTCATAAGAGTTATCTATCTTTTGCAGTTGGACCAGCTTTCCATGTTTGAGGGGAGAAGGCATCTCGGACTGTAACAGATCTTCAGATTTCTTTGAATATTTTGTGGTCAAGCATTACATTGCCTATGCAAGAAGTACTGGTTCTGTAAATGATTTCTGTGACCATCAGAATACACCATGTACACTTGCTGGAATAGGACCTACTTGTCATCAACATGGTGTTGCAGAACATCCTGGGACTCTCACATAAAGTCCAGTGTGAATCTAGATACTGACACAAGTGACAGTGCAGGCTGTTGAAAATATTCCAATTCACACTGGCACAGTAATTTGTTCAGGCCTGGCTTTGGGAATATTTGCCAAGAATGTTTAATATTTTGAGAGTAATCATGACGTGGTAATAAAATAACTGAATAAATCTAAAGGTTTTTTATTGTTTTTAAGTGTGGATAATGCCATACAAAAGAGAGGTCTTTTAATATCTATGGTATCAGCCATGATACTGAATTGATATTGAATATATCATAACAAGGCACATTGAATGTATGATAATAGTTTTAAAGTTTATGGGTCAAAATCTTCCAAGAAAATACAACAGATGCTCACCAATGAAAATCAACCATAACCAATGGATTAGCAGTTGTTGCTTTAGGAAATTAATTCTTTGTTGAAATAACAACGTGCCTTGATTTTGCATCCGCTGTATAAGGGTTCAGCATGCAAATACACTGATTCATTGGACAATAGCCAATACATGTGACCAGTGATCTTAAAACAGATTGGTCCATATGGATACTGGAAAATGTGAAATGTCAGTCACCTCATATGTTTAACTTCGCTTTATTGACAGAATATTTAAAAACACAAAAATACATGAAAATAGGGACAATTGTTGCTATCTCTGCATCAAGTCAATGTTGTCGTATCAAATTGTGTTCATCAGTGTTCACTGAGTGATAAGTTGAATGTAGTAATGTTTTGGACTTCTGGCAATATTTTTTACTTGGATCGTTTGAGCCTCACAACCAGAGATATTACACTACTGTTCATCACATCACAGTTAATCTTTCCTATCAATCACAGTCTGCAGTGTTATAACAATTATATTGCTGATTAGGTATACCACTCTTTATTTCTTCCTTAAGAATAACATTACACTTCATTTATTGGGAAGTATCTTTCTTCCTGTAGGACATGCCAGGGTGATCGCCTCCATAATTCAGTGTATTTGTCTTGCATTTTTGACTTGAAGTTGCTGTATGCTGGATGCTGCTTCATCTTTTGGTTGCTGTACAGCAGAAATTCACTCCTGCATAACCAAGAAAAAACCAATTCATGTTCTGCATAGAATTAAGACATCAAGTACATGCACAGTGTACAATTACCATTGTCCAACACCAATTCATCACATACTTTCATTATGACCATAATAATGTATATTCGAATGGAATTCGAAATCAAGGGATATGTGTGTTTTACAGGTTACGGTTTGATATATATATTTCAAATACTAAATTATAGTCATGAGTATTTGATTAACTATTGAGTGATTTGTGACACTATAATTTTTTTATGTTTATAATAGAAGTTTCACATCTAATCTTTTTTGGTGCATGTTGAAAGTACATTTATTTATTTTGGGTAATTATTTTTGGGATCAATATATTAACTGGCAGGGCTTAGAAAATCTTTTAGGCCTGCAGCAATGACTCATTCATCCAAAATAGAGTAATTAACTTTTAATTATTATAATAAACCATTTTTGAGTGTGTGTGTGTGTGTGTGGGTGGGTGGGTGGGGGTCTTCCTTAATTTCATCCTGTACATGTAGATGAGAGTAAAACTTTAGTGCAAGCCTTGGTTTGAAGACATGTCAAAGAGGGAACAGATAGCGGAAACGCATCTTGCTTCGCTGAAAAAAGTATTGCATGGCACGGGCTGTCCGAGCACGTGCGGAGCGAGGAGATCGGAATTGCTTGAGTTAACGTCACTTTTTTTTGGCTTGAGATGTCGTCGCGATAGGACTACATCTGTAGTGAGTGAGTTTGGTTTTACGCCGCTTTTAGCAATATTCCAGCAATATCACGGCGGGGGACACCAGAAATGGGCTTCACACATTGTACCCATGTCGGGAATCACTACATCTGTAACTTTGGTTTGATAGTTCGGCTCGATAGGACGCATGTTTGTCACATGTTACTATATCTATTCACATTTAATATACAAACTAATTTTGATAATTACAAAACAATTTATGCACATGCTTTCTACATTGCATAAAACCCTCCTTCATAAAAAAACATATTTAAAAAATAAGTTTCTCATCAAATTTAACAAATGTCATAATGCAAAATTATTTACTTTATTAAAGGTGTGTGACAGAGTATTAAATATGACCAAATATAATGCATTTTAAATTTAAGTTTCAAACATATGAAATTAAGTACCATAAATACTAAAAATTAAATTAATAGCATATCCTAAAATAAATTTCACGTTTAAAAATATGTTGATCGTATAGATTTTCCAAATTTCATCCCCCAAATCTTGCCTAATAATTTAATGCCTATTCAAACTGTCAAAGGCATGGCTTCCATGACACTGCTCATGCTGTCAGATACCAGAATACCACGGTAAGTTGGATAATGTGGCCTACCTATAAGTACTAACATCTTCATAAATAATCTAACATCACAGAAACATGTAACACATCCTCGTAATCATAAAACACTGTCCACTGAGACTATAAATACGGGGGGTACGGGTGGCCCAGTCGTCTAAGGCGCCGCGATTCGCTGTGCAGAGTTGCGCCCTTGGGCACGCCAAAAACCTATGATTGTGGGTTCGAATCCCGGTTCGCCCCGATTATGTGTCTAGGTTTGTCAGCACCATACCCGTGCTCGTGGGTTTCACTGAAGTGGTAAACGTCTGAGACCTGCATCACTTCGGGCTTTCCTCCCACATTAAGCTGACACGCCGTGATATAACTGGAATACTGTTAAAAGCAGCGTTAAACTAAACTCACTCACTCACACACTCACTAAAAATACGTCTGAACGATGGTTCCGCACTGGTTGTTAAAATTATTTTAAAGGTAAAGAAAAGAACACATATCTTTACGAACGGCCCTATGGTTGTCAGTCAGGAACCAATAAACCTTTTAAAAATGACAAATAACCGATCATATTATTCCGAGATAAGTTAACTTTTACGACTGTCAACAGCAGTGACAACCAAGCGTGGTAGTACACTTGGTCCCGTCAACAGAGTTAGCTTTGGCGGTCGCGCATTTCGAAAGCAGAATTAGTTCATGAGTATTGGCGTGTCACCGGAATTGGTGGTACCGGAAGTAGCGTTTCGCGAGACTTACGGGCCCTATTGCCTACACAAATTGTTTCTACTTACCTTTCGCGGCAAACAATCTGTCTGTCCGATAGAGTAACTGCCCTTTATCAAAGGGAAGCCACTCAAACCCTAGTCTCACGGCCGCGGTCAGATGTTGTTCACAGTCGGCCTGTCCTGTCATAACGTTGCAAGGGGCAGTCAGATGTACACACATCGACAAAACGAAACAAGGTAACAATTCGAACATATTTCGTCCAAATCCAGCTGTTTTATTTGTGGAAAAGGTTCCAAGCCGCAGAGGTCAACAAGCATAGGTATGGAAAGTGATCCCACTTGGCTGGTGCCCTCGCTAAATTGTTTCGCAATTTACATCTCCAAAGTTGCAAAAACTTGTAAAAATGAATCAGCTTCGTCACAGTTAGACACTGATTTTCATAATATTAGACTGTTCTTTTGATAATGATAGCAATTATCCCAGTGGGTTCTCCAGATTCCCGATTTACTTTCTAACATACACTCAACCACTGACACACGTCCACCATGTTTACTGTCTAACCTACTCTCATCCACTGACACACGTCCACCGTGTTTACTGTCTAACATACTCTCATCCACTGCCACACGTCCACCATGTTTACTGTCTAACCTACTCTCATCCACTGACACACGTCCACCGTGTTTAATGTCTAACATACTCTCATCCACTGCCACACGTCCACCATGTTTACTGTCTAACCTACTCTCATTCACTGCCACACGTCAACCATGTTTACTGTCTAACCTACTCTCATTCACTGACACACGTCAACAATGTTTACTGTCTAACATACTCTAATCTACTGACACACGTCCACCATGTTTACTGTCTAACCTACTCTCATTCACTGACACACGTCTACAATGTTTACTGTCTAACATACTCTCATTCACTGACACACGTCCACCATGTTTACTGTCTAACATACTCTCATCCACTGACACACGTCCACCGTGTTTACTGTCTAACCTACTCTCATCCACTGACACACGTCCACCATGTTTACTGTCTAACCTACTCTCATCCACTGACACACGTCCACCATATTTACTGTCTAACATACTCTCATCCACTGACACACGACCACCATGTTTACTGTCTAACCTACTCTCATCCACTGACACACGTCCACCATGTTTACTGTCTAACATACTCTCATCCACTGACACACGACCACCATGTTTACTGTCTAACCTACTCTCATCCACTGACACACGTCCACCGTGTTTACTGTCTAACATACTCTCATCCACTGACACACGTCCACCATATTTACTGTCTAACATACTCTCATCCACTGCCACACGTCCACCGTGTTTACTGTCTACCATACTCTCATCCACTGCCACACGTCCACCGTGTTTACTGTCTAACATACTCTCATCCACTGACACACGTCCACCGTGTTTACTGTCTAACATACTCTCATCCACTGACACACGTCAACAATGTTTACTGTCTAACCTACTCTCATCCACTGACACACGTCCACCATGTTTAATGTCTAACCTACTCTCATCCACTGACACGCGTCCACCATGTTTAATGTCTAACCTACTCTCATCCACTGACACGCGTCCACCGTGTTTACTGTCTAACCTACTCTCATCCACTGACACACGTCCACCATGTTTAATGTCTAACCTACTCTCATCCACTGACACGCGTCCACCGTGTTTACTGTCTAACATACTCTCATTCACTGACACACGTCCACCATGTTTACTGTCTAACATACTCTCATCCACTGACACACGTCCACCGTGTTTACTGTCTAACATACTCTCATCCACTGACACACGTCCACCATGTTTGTTGTCTAACATACTCTCATCCACTGACACGCGTCCACCATGTTTACTGTCTAACATACTCTCATCCACTGACACACGTCTACCGTGTTTACTGTCGAACATACTCTAATCTACTGACACACTTCCACCATGTTTACTGTCTAACATACTCTAATCCACTGACACACGTCCATCATGTTTACTGTCTAACCTACTCTCATCCACTGACACACGTCCACCATGTTTAATGTCTAACCTACTCTTATCCACTGACACACGTCCACCGTGTTTACTGTCTAACATACTCTCATCCACTGACACACATCCATCGTGTTTACTGTCTAACATACTCTCATTCACTGACACACGACCACCGTGTTTACTGTCTAACCTACTCTCATCCACTGACACACGTCCACCGTGTTTACTGTGTAACATACTCTCATCCACTGACACACGTCCACCATGTTTACTGTCTAACATACTCTCATTCACTGACACACGTCAACCATGTTTACTGTCTAACCTACTCTCATCCACTGACACACGTCCACTGTGTTTACTGTCTAACATACTCTATTCTACTGTCACACATCAAACATGTTTACTGTCTAACATACTCTCATCCACTGACACACGTCCACCATGTTTACTGTCTTACATACTTTTATCCACTGACACACGTCCACCGTGTTTACTGTCTACCATACTCTCATCCACTGACACACGTCCACCATGTTTACTGTCTAACCTACTCTCATCCACTGCCTCACGTCCACCATGTTTACTGTCTAACCTACTCTCATCCACTGCCTCACGTCCACCATGTTTACTGTCTAACATACTCTCATCCACTGCCTCACGTCCACCATGTTTACTGTCTAACATACTCTCATCCACTGCCTCACGTCCACCATGTTTACTGTCTAACATACTCTCATCCACTGCCTCACGTCCACCATGTTTACTGTCTTACATACTCTCATTCACTGACACACGTCCACCGTGTTTAATGTCTAACATACTCTCATCCACTGACACACGTCCACCGTGTTTACTGTCTAACATACTCTCATCCACTGACACACGTCCACCATGTTTACTGTCTAACATACTCTCATCCACTGACACACGTCCACCATGTTTACTGTCTAACCTACTCTCATCCACTGACACACGTCCACCATGTTTACTGTCTTACATACTCTCATTCACTGACACACGTCCACCGTGTTTAATGTCTAACATACTCTCATCCACTGACACACGTCCACCGTGTTTACTGTCTAACATACTCTCATCCACTGACACACGTCCACCATGTTTACTGTCTAACATACTCTCATCCACTGACACACGTCCACCATATTTACTGTCTAACATACTCTCATCCACTGACACACGTCCACCGTGTTTACTGTCTAACATACTCTCATCCACTGACACACGTCCACCGTGTTTAATGTCTAACATACTCTCATCCACTGACACACGTCCGCTTTGTTTACTGTCTAACATACCCTTATCTTCTGACACGCGTCCACCGTGTTTAATGTCTAACATACTCTCATCCACTGACACACGTCCACCGTGTTTAATGTCTAACATACTCTCATCCACTGACACACGTCCGCTTTGTTTACTGTCTAACATACCCTTATCTTCTGACACGCGTCCACCGTGTTTACTGTCTAACCTACTCTCATCCACTGACACACGTCCACCGTGTTTACTGTCTAACATACTCTCATCCACTGACACACGTCCACCGTGTTTACTGTCTAACATACTCTCATCCACTGACACGCGTCCACCGTGTTTACTGTCTAACCTACTCTCATCCACTGACACACGTCCACCGTGTTTACTGTCTAACATACTCTCATCCACTGACACACGTCCACCGTGTTTACTGTCTAACCTACTCTCATCCACTGACACGCGTCCACCGTGTTTACTGTCTAACATACTCTCATCCACTGACACACGTCCACCGTGTTTACTGTCTACCCTACTCTCATCCACTGACACACGTCCACCATGTTTACAGTCTAACATACTCTCATCCACTGCCACACGTCCACCGTGTTTACTGTCTAACATACTCTAATCTACTGACACACGTCCACCATGTTTACTGTCTAACATACTCTCATGCACTGACACACGTCCACCGTGTTGATTGTCTAACATACCCTCATCTACTGACACTTTAAACAATTCATTTCCTTGGGACCTGGTGCTTTCACCTTTTATCTGACTTAGACTTTCCATTCGCACATATTGCCTCCATTTACGGGAAGACAACAATAAAGAGTTAGCTCGGCAACATTTTCTGCGTGACGTATGATATCATCCTTTGTGTTCAAGCAAACTCCCAGCGCTGACCCGTTTCTCTCGTTGTCCATCAGTACGACAGGAGCAGCAGCTGGGAGCAGCGAGGACCCCCCTGAGTGACAGAACGAGCGCTAAAATCTGAATTTGTTGATATGCAATTTACTTTGGTGAATATAGAACACAGATCGATACAGGGCGATCTCCATATAGAGAGTCCGTGATATCGCCTCAGGTTTCCCATATGTCAGTGATGTCGCTGTACAAGTGTTGTCGCGTGCTACCTCTATTCAAGCTCATGGGACAGATTAAAACACTTCGACTTGAGACGGCACGAGAAGCTCATGGTGTGGCTGTTACGTGCTGCATCAACTGAGACTTAACATCATCTTCTAAATGCAGTCTATGGAAATGCAACTGAACTCAAATATACATATTCTGTCCTGATATTCCGGAGAACGATCGTTTGTGATGTCGTTCTCATCCCCGGGTATTGAGTCGGTTCTAATAGCTTGAATGGTGTTACTTCAGCAATATTTTCAAACTAAGGTGACGCCCGATAGATCTTTTTTTGTCTAATAACTTCAGAAATACAGCAAAAAATACAGAGAATACAGCCAAAATGTATTCGATGACGTAAAGCCTGAGAAATTGCAAATTTAAATAATAAAAACTCAATTTTCTTTTTCAATAATATAAACGGGGCACGGGTGGCCCAGTCATACATTTTGCGACTTCTGCCGTGAAATGGCCCTGACGCCATAACAGCGACATTACAGCATTGGCAGGTTCGAGACTCGGGTCGAGTACTATTTATTCTCTCAGGAACTGATGGTCGGTAGAGCGTGTACAGATGTCAAGGTTAATGCCTCAAGGCCAGCGCCGAACTGTGTCCAAGAAGTGCAGCCATTTGGTGGTGGTTGTCTATGGAGACTGGTTATCATTCAAGGCAATATTTCTGCACAGATGTATCGGAATTAAGTTTTTCCACCCGTTGCGCTGCCATTTTATCGAACTACAGCCACGTGGTATAGACTTCGAGCATGATAGGTGAGGTGAAATGGGGTTTAACGTCGCTTCCAAGATTATTGCACTTATATAGCGACGTGCATGCACGTGTGTGTGTGTGGCTGCTTATACTAGACCGGACTGATGCCGATTTATAGTGCTAGCCCACTGAGATACCATGCCGCAGTTTAACATGAATACCCCACTCAGACACAGTATACTGACTCCGAGCCGTCCTTGTTTTAGCCCCTTAATGCCGAACGCCAGACAGGGTAACAACAAGTACCATCTTTCAACGTCTTTTAGTATGACGCGGCCGGGGATCGAACCCCGGACCGGGCGGACGCTCTACCACTAGACCAAGGAGGAGGTCTTCGAGCATGATAACGCTATATCCCAATACTCACAAACATGAAGCGTTTTATGTTTTGTCATGGCCTGCATGTTCTCCTGACATTACCCCATCGCACATCGTGAGGAGTCAGTACTACCAGTATCAAAAGGTATGACGTATTTTTGTATGACGGGGCCGGGAATCGAACCCCAAGGAGTCGGTACATTTCAGAATGAGGTCGATCAGCTTATAACCTAGAAATGATAACAAATAAAAAGGTTTGTTTTATTTAGAATTAAATAATGATGGAAAAAGACGTTATGAATCAGCGTTCAGTTATATCCTGTTCTTAAACGCCATCCACGAATAGTTAGAGGATGGACATATACAAAACAAGAGTTAATTGTAGTCGGACCATAACGAGCTCATACCTAACCTTGCAATGGCACCCGGCACATATTGTGAATCAAATTCGACGAAATCGGGTAAATATCCTAATTCTAACCATTCTGAGACCTCCGTTCAGTTGTCATGGAAACAATTGTTCCCTAAATCTATGGCAGTGTGGTCGGGGTTCCGAAACACATATACACATTGAAGTGTAGTATATTATTACTGCATGCTATTGAGTGCTGTTGAACCACGTGGTATTGTTTACATTGCAGCAGTGCCACGCCTACTGTGCGTGAACTTCGTCAGACGTGACGTCATCATTATATGTGGATGACGCCATCACCAGTATACGCATGAACCACCCTTATGGGATTTCGTTGTTACTTGCTCCTGCCCCCAAATATACGACAGACCTACAGCAATCGGGCAATATCTACATTTCAAGCAATCAGAGTCTTTGTTCCGTCGCTATACCATAAGTGAGTGTGTGAGTGAGCTGGGTTTAACGCCGCTTTTAACAGTATTCCAGATATATCACGGCGTATCAGCTTGATGTGGGAGGAAAGCCCGAAGTGATGCAGGTCTCAGACGTTTACCAATTCGGTACAACCCACGAGCACGGGTATGGTGCTGACAAACCTAGAAACATAATCGGGGCGAACCGGGATTCGAACCCACAATCATAGGTACGCAACTCTGCACAGCGAAACATGGCCTGCACTGATGCACGAGGTGGACATGCGCAGTGTACTTAACCGTTGACTTAGGACTTGGCTGTGACTTACACATGTGTTTTGACAATGAAATTGTTAATGATCTCATTTTGACCCCCTGTCTTTGCGTCATTGTTACTCGTACACTTTCTGTTCTTATGGAGTAAAATTGTGTTCACATGATGCTTTAACACCACTCTCAGTACATATATAAGTTTTAACTTTGAACTTTGCTTCATCATCTCTCAAGGTCTCGGCGTACTGTGTTTTGGACGTTTAGTTCCTATTGCTGCTGTTGTTGGAGTTCTGCCGTATCTCTGTTTATCTCCTGCACCAGGGTCATCCGTCGTTATACATCAAGAGTGCATCAATTGTTTCACATGAAATTTATGATAAGAAACACACTCAGCTGATAATCTCTGTATTCCGATTGACACATTCAGGATGTTTACTGCCTGTGATTTGTGGCGGGAAATTCACAAACAATCAGATATTGTTCAGGAAGCGTCCCGATTCAGCCGTTTCCAGTCGAATTCGTCCCGATTCTCCCGTTCTCAATCTGAAACTGATCCGATTTGTATCTTCCGCGTGTTAAAAAACGATCGAATCTGTCCCGACAGAATCCCGATTCTCCCGAATGCGATCCGACAGAGATCAGACAGTGGCCGGACAGTGAACCGACAAAGACGGTTCGCATTCGGCAGGATCTGGACGCAATCTGGATGCAATCCGGACTCATTCGACAAGAAACGACAATGAACAATTCATGCTTGTTCTTCACGACAGCGTCCCGCTCCACAGGACACCGTCAAGAAAACAAAGAGCATTGTCAAGATTTTGATCCGATACAGCAGAATCTGTCACGTCATAGTCATGATTGTAATTCGACTAAAGTTTCCCGAATGTTAAGGGACGCACCATACTGTCGGGAGTGCTTGGCCGACCTCTCTGGACCTTTACCGGTCCGTAGGATCCTGTTACGAACGTATACGGCTGCGTTAAGACAATAATAGGACATTCCAGATCATTGAGGATAGTTGTCCGACTTTTTCACTCTTCGTATCGTAGCGCTGTGTGATCTCAAACGGGAGCCTGTGTGAACCTGGCAATAGGCCATAAAAAGGCATTTTCTTGTTTCTGATAAAAAAAGGTAGGTTGGTCGAGTTATATTTAGTGTTTTACTTCGATTTCCTAATTACTCAAACGTGCGTTTTGAATTGTACTAAATAAAAATCAATGCTGGCTAAGTGTGTTGTATTCCGACAATGAAAAGTAACCTGCATGTAGGCGAGGTGTGGTGTATTCCGACAGTGAAAAGTAACCTGCATGTAGGCGAGGTGTGTTGTATTCCGACAGTGAAAAGTAACCTGCATGTAGGCGAGGTGTGGTGTATTCCGACAGTGAAAAGTAACCTCCATGTAGGCGAGGTGTGTTGTATTCCGACAGTGAAAAGTAACCTGCATGATGGCGAGGTGTGTTGTATTCCGACAGTGAAAAGTAAGCTACATGTAGGCGAGGTGTGTTGTATTCCGACAGTGAAAAGTAACCTGCATGATGGCGAGGTGTGTTGTATTCCGATAGTGAAAAGTAACCTGCATGATGGCGAGGTGTGTTGTATTCCGACAGTGAAAAGTAAGCTACATGTAGGCGAGGTGTGTTGTATTCCGACAGTGAAAAGTAACCTGCATGTAGGCGAGGTGTGTTACACTCCGACAGTGAAAAGTAACCTGCATGATGGCGAGGTGTGTTGTATTCCGACAGTGAAAAGTAACCTGCATGATGGCGAGGTGTGTTACACTCCGACAGTGAAAAGTAACCTGCATGATGGCGAGGTGTGTTGTATTCCGACAGTGAAAAGTAACCTGCATGATGGCGAGGTGTGTTACACTCCGACAGTGAAAAGTAACCTGCATGATGGCGAGGTGTGTTGTATTCCGACAGTGAAAAGTAAACCTGCATGATGGCGAGGTGCGTTGTATTCCGACAGTGAAAAGTAACCTGCATGTAGGCGAGGTGCGTTGTATTCCGACAGTGAAAAGTAACCTGCATGATGGCGAGGTGTGTTGTATTCCGACAGTGAAAAGTAACCTGCATGTAGGCGAGACGCGTTGTATTCCGACATTAAAAAGTAACCTGCATGCTAGCGAGGTGCGTTGTATTCCGACAATGAAAAGAACCTGCACGTAGGCGAGGTGTGTTGTATTCCGACAGTGAAAAGTAACCTGCATGATGGCGAGGTGCGTTGTATTCCGACAGTGAAAAGTAACCTGCATGATGGCGAGGTGCGTTGTATTCCGACAGTGAAAAGTAACCTGCATGTAGGCGAGGTGCGTTGTATTCCGACAGTGAAAAGTTACCTGCATGATGGCCCTGCATGTTGGCGAGGTGTGTTATACTCCGACAGTGATATGTAGCCTGCAAGATGGCGAGGTGTGTTATACTCCGACAGTGATATGTAGCCTGCAAGATGGCGAGGTGTGTTATACTCCGACAGTGAAATGTAGCCTGCATGATGGCGAGGTGTGTTATACTCCGGTCCGACAGTGAAATGTAGCCTGCATGATGGCGAGGTGTGTTACACTCCGACAGTGAAATGTAGCCTGCATGTTGGCGAGGTGTGTTATACTCCGACAGTGAAATGTAGCCTGCATGATGGTGAGGTGTGTTACACTCCGACAGTGAAATGTAGCCTGCATGTTGGCGAGGTGTGTTGTATTCCGACAGTGAAATGTAACCTGCATGATGGCGAGGTGCGTTGTATTCCGATAGTGAAAAGTAACCTGCATGTAGGCGAGGTGTGTTGTATTCCGACAGTTAAAAGTAACCTGCATGATGGCGAGGTGCGTTGTATTCTGACAGTGAAAAGTAACCTGCATGTAGGCGAGACGCGTTGTATTCCGACATTGAAAAGTAAGCTGCATGCTAGCGAGGTGCGTTGTATTCCGACAATGAAAAGAAACCTGCACGTAGGCGAGGTGTGTTGTATTCCAACAATGAAAAGTAACCTGCATGATGGCGAGGTGCGTTGTATTCCGACAGTGAAAAGTAACCTGCATGATGGCGAGGTACGTTGTATTCCGACAGTGAAAAGTAACCTGCATGATAGCGAGGTGCGTTGTATTCCGACAGTGAAAAGTTACCTGCATGATGGCCCTGCATGTTGGCGAGGTGTGTTATACTCTGACAGTGAAATATAGCCTGCATGATGGCGAGGTGTGTTATACTCTGACAGTGAAATATAGCCTGCATGATGGCGAGGTGTGTTATACTCCGACCGTGAAATTTAGCCTGCATGATGGCAGGTGTGTTATACTCCGACAGTGAAATGTAGCCTGCAAGATGGCGAGGTGTGTTATACTCCGACAGTGAAATGTAGCCCCATGATGGCGAGGTGTGTTATACTCCGGTCCGACAGTGAAATGTAGCCTGCATGATGGCGAGGTGTGTTACACTCCGACAGTGAAATGTAGCCTGCATGTTGGCGAGGTGTGTTATACTCCGACAGTGTAAAGTAACCTGCATGTTGGTGAGGTGTGTTATACTCCGACAGTGAAATTTAGCCTGCATGTTGGCGAGGTGTGTTATACTCCGACAGTGAAATGTAGCCTGCATGATGGTGAGGTGTGTTACACTCCGACAGTGAAATGTAGCCTGCATGATGGTGAGGTGTGTTACACTCCGACAGTGAAATGTAGCCTGCATGTTGGCGAGGTGGTTGTATTCCGACAGTGAAAAGTAACCTGCATGATGGCGAGGTGCGTTGTATTCCGATAGTGAAAAGTAACCTGCATGTAGGCGAGGTGCGTTGTATTCCGACAGTGAGAAGTAAACTGCATGATGGCGAGGTGCGTTGTATTCTGACAATGAAATTTAACCTGCACGTAGGCGAGGTGTGTTGTATTCCGACAGTGAAAAGTAACCTGCTGGTAAGGGAGGTGTGTTGTATTCCGACAGTCAAAAGTAACCTACATGTAGGCGAGGTGTATTGTATTCCGACAGTGAAAAGTAATCTATATGTAGGGGAGTTGCGTTGTATTCCGACAGTGAGAAGTAAACTGCATGATGGCGAGGTGCGTTGTATTCTGACAATGAAATTTAACCTGCACGTAGGCGAGGTGTGTTGTATTCCGACAGTGAAAAGTAACCTGCTGGTAAGGGAGGTGTGTTGTATTCCGACAGTCAAAAGTAACCTACATGTAGGCGAGGTGTATTGTATTCCGACAGTGAAAAGTAATCTATATGTAGGGGAGTTGAGTTGTATTCCAGTGAAAAGTAACCTGCTGGTGGGCGAGGTGTGTTGTTCTCCGACTGTGAAAAGTAACCTACTTGTAGACGAGGTTTGTTGTATTCCGACAGTGAAAAGTAACATGCTGGTAAGGGAGGTGTGTTGTATTCCGACAGTCAAAAGTAACTTGCATGTTGGCGAGGTGTGTTGTATTTCGGCAGTGAAAATTAACCTGCATGTAGGCGAAGTGTGTTTTACTCCGACTGTGAATAGTAACCTGCATGATGGCGAGGTGCGTTGTATTCCGACAGTGAAAAGTAACCTGCTGGTAAGGGAGGTGTGTTGTATTCCGACAGTCAAAAGTAACCTACATGTAGGCGAGGTGTATTGTATTCCGACAGTGAAAAGTAATCTATATGTAGGGGAGTTGAGTTGTATTCCAGTGAAAAGTAACCTGCTGGTGGGCGAGGTGTGTTGTTCTCCGACTGTGAAAAGTAACCTACTTGTAGACGAGGTTTGTTGTATTCCGACAGTGAAAAGTAACATGCTGGTAAGGGAGGTGTGTTGTATTCCGACAGTCAAAAGTAACTTGCATGTTGGCGAGGTGTGTTGTATTTCGGCAGTGAAAATTAACCTGCATGTAGGCGAAGTGTGTTTTACTCCGACTGTGAATAGTAACCTGCATGATGGCGAGGTGCGTTGTATTCCGACAGTGAAAAGTAAACTGCAGGTGGGCGAGGTGTGTTAAATTCTGACAGTGAAAAGTAACCTGCATGATGGCGAGGTGCGTTGTATTCCGACAGTGAAAAGTAACCTGCATGGTGGCGAGGTGCGTTGTATTCCGACAGTCAAAAGTAACCTGCATGATAGCGAGGTGCGTTGTATTCCGACAGTGAAAAGTAACCTGCATGATGGCGAGGTGCGTTGTATTTCGATAGTGAAAAGTAACCTGCATGATGGCGAGGTGCGTTGTATTCCGACAGTGAAAAGTAAACTGCATGTAGGCGAGGTGTGTTATATTCCGAAAGTGAAAAGTAACCTGCATGTAGGCGAGGTGTGTTGTATTCCGACAGTGAAAACTAAACCTACATGTAGGCGAGGTGCGTTGTATTCCGACAGTGAAAAGAAACCTGCATGATGGAGAGGTGTGTTGTATTCCGACAATGAAAAGTAACTTGCATGTTGGCGAGGTGTGTTGTATTCCGACAGTGAAAAGAAACCTGCATGATGGCGAGGTGCGTTGTATTCCGATAGTGAAAAGTAACCTGCTGGTAAGGGAGGTGTGTTGTATTCCGACAGTCAAAAACAACCTACATGTAGGCGAGGTGCGTTGTATTCCGACAGTGAATATTAATCCTGCATGATTGCGAGGTGCGTTGTATTCCGACAGTGAAAAGTAACCTACATGTAGGCGAGGTATGTTGTTTTCCGACAATGAAATGTAGCCTGCATTATGGCGAGGTGTGTTATACTCCAACCGTGAAATGTAGCCTGCATGATGGCCCTGCATGTTGGCGAGGTGTGTTATACTCCGACAGTGAAATGTAGCCTGCATGTTGGCGAGGTGTGTTATACTCCGACAGTGAAATATAGCCTGCATGATGGCGAGGTGTGTTACACTCCGACAGTTCAATTTAGCCTGCATGTTGGCGAGGTGTGTTATACTCCGACAGTGAAATGTAGCCTGCATGTTGGCGAGGTGTGTTATACTCCGACAGTGAAATGTAGCCTGTATGTTGGCAGGTGTGTTATACTCCGACAGTGAACTGTAGCCTGCATGTTGGCAGGTGTGTTATACTTCGACAGTGAACTGTAGCCTGTATGTTGGCGAGGTGTGTTATACTCCCACATTGAAATGTAGCCTGTATGTTGGCAGGTGTGTTATGCCCCGACAGTGAAATGTAACCTGTATGTTGGCAGGTGTATTATACTCCGACAGTGAAATGTAGCCTGCATGATGGCGAGGTGTGTTATGCCCCGACAGTGAACTGTAGCCTGTATGTTGGCAGGTGTATTATACCCCGACAGTGAAATGTAGCCTGCATGATGGCGAAGTGTGTTATGCCCCGACAGTGAAATGTAACCTGCATGTTGGCAGGTGTGTTATGCCCCGACAGTGAACTGTAGCCTGCATGTTGGCAGGTGTGTTATACTCCGACAGTGAACTGTAGCCTGCATGTTGGCAGGTGTGTTATACTCCGACAGTGAAATGTAGCCTGCATGTTGGCAGGTGTGTTATACTCCGACAGTGAAATGTAGCCTGCATGTTGGCAGGTGTGTTATGCCCCGACAGTGAACTGTAGCCTGCATGTTGGCAGGTGTGTTATGCCCCGACAGTGAACTGTAGCCTGCATGTTGGCAAGTGTGTTATACTCCGACAGTGAAATGTAGCCTGTATGTTGGCAGGTGTGTTATACTCCGACAGTGAAATGTAGCCTGCATGATGGCGAGGTGTGTTATACCCCGACAGTGAAATGTAGCCTGTATCTTGGCAGGTGTATTATACTCCGACAGTGAACTGTAGCCTGCATGTTGGCAGGTGTGTTATACTCCGACAGTGAAATGTAGCCTGCATGTTGGCAGGTGTGTTATACTCCGACATTGAAATGTAGCCTGCATGTTGGCAGGTGTGTTATACTCCGACAGTGAACTGTAGCCTGCATGTTGGCAGGTGTGTTATACTCCGACAGTGAAATGTAGCCTGCATGTTGGCAGGTGTGTTATACTCCGACAGTGAACTGTTGCCTGCATGATGGCGAGGTGACTCCAACAGCATGATGGGTTGAATTGCGACACGGTGAAAGGCTGTTATAAATAAATAGTTATAAATGCTATACCACAAAACCCTAAAGACAATGAGAAGAAATAGTGAAAAGAAAGATTGTACTATAATTACCTCTTGTGAAGTTCTTAATGTTTGAACTTCTACTTCCCCAGAGAAATAAGTAATACTTTCACGTTTGACATATTTCTTTATTTCCCTCCCTTTACGTGGATGCCACATTTATTGAACATCACTCTCGAAATATATACGTCTACATAAAAGAAAACCAACCGCGGTGATAGCATATGGAAATACGAATGCAAATATTTCCCAGGCGTTTGTTGAAGCACACTTGCAGCAGATGCGATCCCTTCATAAAATATACCAGACTGTATATTGCGTGTGTTAACCTGTTTTTGCAAATGTATATGCATGAGTTACACTTTCACCTCAACGCCACACCTTATAAACCGAGGCGGTGCGTGATAGACAGAACAACAAAACCTTTTCCATGATAATCAGCGTCAATAATTATTGTACGAGTGTACCATGATCAGGAGATTGTGAATCAGTAGCAAACAGAAATAATAGCAGGTGTTCCTGAAAAGAGCGTATCCTGCCCCACCGATGTCACTCCTCACAAACACCTTCAAAGGCAAGTCAAGTGTTCAGCTAAAAAAAAACAAGGGACCATGAGGAGCAAGTCAAAACAGGGAATCGCATTGGGCAACACTTTATTCACGGAAAATAGCCTCCACATATCTGCCATAAAACGTTTCACTGAGACACATTTCAGCAATAGTCGTATGGCGATCTTTGAACTCTCCGTAGATGAGGATGCTCGATTGTACTTGTGAAATGTCGACAACAAAGGCTTGAGCTGCTCCAATATTCTCGATATTAAGGAAATGTTGATCATTGGAAAGTTAATGTCATCCCTCTTGTCAAACAAACTAGTGGATACTTACAGTAATACTGTAAGCAGATGTAATTATGGACCGGATGAGGTGGTTACACTGATATCTTCCCTATTTAGTTCAAGTGGGTAGATCAGACTGAGATAGTTTGACTATTATTGAACGATATCACGTCATCGATATACTTGAAGCTAAAGTTAATCTTCTCGACCAAGTTCCCGTGATTCATTGTTGCTAGCTCGAACAGAAATTCCGACTCAAATACATACGAAACAGGCAAGCAAGGACAGTTGGTGTCCATGGGGATGCCTACTTCTTGCCTAATTGTCCTATCCCCAAATTTCACATAAGTAAGTACATTTCGCATATTGTTTTATCAATAAAATTCAGAAGACATACATAATTATTCATTTGTGACAAATTGCTCTGAACTTTGAAGATAGAGATGTAAGTATATACTACTACTACTACTACTACTACTACTACTACTACTACTACTACTACTACTCCATGAAGGTCCGGGCGACTAACAGGATCGGGTGCTCAGCCTCTCTGACTTGGTTGATGCATGTCATCGTATCCCAATTGCGTAGATTATTTACCAACCGCCGTCGTATGGCTGGAATCTTGCTGGGTTCGGCGTTAAACAACAAAGAAACAAAACAAACTACCATTAATACTACTACTGAATTATGAGTTTGGGCAAGGGTGGAAACTGGATGCTTATAGTCAGTTAACTCCTCGGGTAAGATGGAATAAGATTTTAAAACCAAGTTTATGTTTAAATGTACATAGGTTTATATACCCCAACAAATGAGATGTCATCCAGGGAAAGGTTTCGTCATCACTGCACAGGACTTCGAATCTCCTATCTGGAACCCCTTGAAGACATTATTCAGAACGCGCCACTGTGAGGGGAAGAAGTAGACGCACAGAACCCATGAATCTTAATGCTGCTGCATGAACAATTGTAAGAATTAGCTCGTCAACTCTCACAGTAAGGAGTAGAGAAGGCACGTAGTATTTCATAACGGTAAATGTATAAATGATATGAATACATAATTCAGAAGAAATCCCCAGACGCGGTGTCTCACTATGTTGTGAAGTATCTTACAATCTTTGTAGTATGTACGTCACTGGAACATTCACCTCCATTTGTAACGCCGTGTAGTGTGTACGTCAGTGGAACATTCACCTTCATCTGTAACGACGTGTAGTGTGTACGTCACTGGAACATTCACCTCTATCAGTAACGCCGAGTAGTGTGTACGTCACTGGAACATTCACCTCCATTTGTAACGCCGTGTAATGTGTACGTCACTGGACCATTCACATTCATCTGTAATGCCGAGTAGTGTGTACGTCACTGGAACATTCACCTCCATTTGTAACGCCGTGTAATGTGTACGTCACTGGAACATTCACCTCAATCTGTAACGCCGTGTAATGTGTACGTCACTGGAACATTCAACTCCATCTGTAACGACGTGTAATGTGTACGTCACTGGAACATTCACATTCATCTGTAATGCCGAGTAGTGTGTACGTCACTGGAACATTCACCTCCATCTGTAACGCCGTGTAGTGTGTACGTCACTGGAACATTCACCTCCATTTGTAACGCCGTGTAATGTGTACGTCTCTGGAACATCCACCTCCATCTGTAACGCCGTGTAGTGTGTACGTCACTGGAACATTCACCTCCATCTGTAACGCCGTGTAGTGTGTACGTCACTGGAACATTCACATTCATCTGTAATGCCGTGTAGTGTGTACGTCACTGGAACATTCAACTCCATCTGTAACGACGTGTAATGTGTACGTCACTGTAACATTCACTTTCATCTGTAACGCCGAGTAGTGTGTACGTCACTGTAACATTCACATTCATCTGTAACGCCGTGTAGTGTGTACGTCACTGAAACATTCACATTCATCTGTAACGCCGTGTAGTGTGTACGTCACTGGAACATTCACTTTCATCTGTAACGCTGTGTAGTGTGTACGTCACTGGAACATTCACCTCTATCAGTAACGCCGTGTAGTGTGTACGTCACTGGAACATTCACATTCATCTGTAACGCTGTGTAGTGTGTACGTCACTGGAACATTCACCTCTATCAGTAACGCCGTGTAGTGTGTACGTCACTGGAACATTCACATTCATCTGTAACGCTGTGTAGTGTGTACGTCACTGGAACATTCAACTCCATCTGTAACGACGTGTAATGTGTACGTCACTGTAACATTCACATTCATCTGTAACGCCGTGTAGTGTGTACGTCACTGGAACATTCACTTTCATCTGTAACGCCGAGTAGTGTGTACGTCACTGTAACATTCACATTCATCTGTAACGCCGTGTAGTGTGTACGTCACTGAAACATTCACATTCATTTGTAACGCTGTGTAGTGTGTACGTCACTGAAACATTCACATTCATCTGTAACGACGTGTAATGTGTACGTCACTGGAACATTCACTTTCATCTGTAACGCCGTGTAGTGTGTACGTCACTGAAACATTCACATTCACCTGTAACGCCGTGTAGTGTGTACGTCACTGGAACATTCACCTCCTCTGTAACGCCGAGTTCTGTGTACGTCAGTGGAACATTCACTTTCACCTGTAACGCCGTGTAGTGTGTACGTCACTGGAACATTCACATTCATCTATAACGCCGAGTTCTGTGTACGTCAGTGGAACATTCACTTTCACCTGTAACGCCGTGTAGTGTGTACGTCACTGGAACATTCACCTCCTCTGTAACACCGAGTTCTGTGTACGTCAGTGGAACATTCACTTTCACCTGTAACGCCGTGTAGTGTGTACGTCACTGGAACATTCACTTTCACCTGTCACGCCGTGTAGTGTGTACGTCACTGGAACATTAATCTCCATTTGTAACGCCGTGTTGTGTGTACGTCACTGGAACATTCACCTCCATCTGTAACGATGTGTAATCTGTGCATCACTGGAACATTCACCTCCATCTGTAACACCGAGTAGTGTGTAGGTCACTTGAACATTCACCTCCATCAGTAACGACGTGTAATCTGTGCATCACTGGAACATTCACCTCCATCTGTAACACCGAGTAGTGTGTAGGTCACTTGAACATTCACCTCCATCAGTAACGACGTGTAATCTGTGCATCACTGGAACATTCACCTCCATCTGTAACACCGAGTAGTGTGTAGGTCACTTGAACATTCACCTCCATCAGTAACGACGTGTAATCTGTGCATCACTGGAACATTCACCTCCATCTGTAACACCGAGTAGTGTGTAGGTCACTTGAACATTCACCTCCATCAGTAAAGACGTGTAATCTGTGCATCACTGGAACATTCACCTCCATCTGTAACACCGAGTAGTGTGTAGGTCACTTGAACATTCACCTCCATCAGTAACGATGTGTAATCTGTGCATCACTGGAACATTCACCTCCATCTGTAACACCGAGTAGTGTGTAGGTCACTTGAACATTCACCTCCATCAGTAACGATGTGTAATCTGTGCATCACTGGAACATTCACCTCCATCAGTAACGATGTGTAATCTGTGCATCACTGGAACATTCACCTCCATCAGTAACGATGTGTAATCTGTGCATCACTGGAACATTCACCTCCATCTGTAACGCTGTGAAGTGTGTAGGTCACTTGAACATTCACCTCCATCAGTGACGCCGTGAAGTGTGTACGTCACTGGAACATTCACATCCATCAGTAACGCTGTTTAGTGTGTACTTTACTGGAACATTCACTTTCACCTGTAACGCCGTTTAGTGTGTACGTCACTGGAACATTCACCTTCATCTGTAACGCCGTGTAGTGTGTACGTCACTGGAACATTCACATTCCTCTGTCACGCCGTGTAGTGTGTACGTCACTGGAACATTAATCTCTATCTGTAACACCGAGTAGTGTGTAGGTCACTTGAACATTCACCTCCATCAGTAACGCCGTGAAGTGTGTACGTCACTGGAACATTCACATCCATCTGTAACGCCGTTTAGTGTGTACGTCACTGGACCATACATCTCCATCAGTAACGCCGTTTAGTGTGTACGTCACTGGAACATTCACTTTCACCTGTAACGCCGTGTAGTGTGTACGTCACTGGAACATTCACCTCCATATATAACGCCGTGTAGTGTGTACGTCACTGGAACATTCACCTCCATCTGTAACGCCGTGTAATGTGTACATCACTGGAACATTCAACTCCATCAGTAACGACGTGTAATGTGTACGTCACTGGAACATTCACCTCCATCTGTAACGCCGTTTAGTGTGTACGTCACTGGAACATTCACCTCTATCAGTAACGCCGTGTAGTGTGTACGTCACTGGAACATTCACCTCCATCTGTAACGCCGTGTAGTGTGTACGTCACTGGAACATTCACCTCCATCTGTAACGCCGTGTAGTGTGTACGTCACTGGAACATTCACCTCAATCTGTAACGCCGTGTAGTGTGTACGTCACTGGAACATTCACCTCCATCTGTAACGCTGTGTAGTGTGTACGTCACTGGAACATTCACCTCTATCAGTAACGCCGTGTAGTGTGTACGTCACTGGAACATTCACCTTCATCTGTAACGACGTGTAGTGTGTACGTCACTGGAACATTCACCTCCATCTGTAACGCTGTGTAGTGTGTACGTCACTGGAACATTCACCTTCATCTGTAACGCCGTGTAGTGTGTACGTCACTGGAACATTCACCTCCATCTGTAACGCCGAGTAGTGTGTTGTGTAGTGTGTACACCACAAGAACATTCACCTTTGTCAGTTATGCCATGTTGTGTTTACGCTACAGGGCATTTACCTTCATCTGTTATGCCGTGTAGTGTGTAGTCCCATGTACCCACCTCAGTATCTATTCGACCAATATTTAGAGCCATATGTTCCCATCCAAGCAACAATCGAACCAATATGTAGAGCCATATGTCCCCATTCAAGCAACAATCCAACCAATACGTAGAGCCATATGTCCCCATTCAAGCAACAATCCAACCAATATGTAGAGCCATATGTCCCCATTCAAGCAACTTTTCAACCAATATGTAGAGTCATATGTCCCCATTCAAGTTACTTTTCAACCAATATGTAGAGTCATATGTCCCCATTCAAGTAACTATTCAACCAGTATGTAGAGCCATATGTCCCCATTCAACCAGTATATATAGCCATATGTCCCCATCCAAGCAACTATTCAACCAAAATGTAGAGCCATATCTACCTATTCAACCAATATGTAGAGCCGTATGTTCCCATCCGAGCAAATATTCAACCAGTATGTAGAGCCATACGTCCCCATTCAAGCAACTATTCAACCAATATGAAGAGCCATTTGTCCCCATCCAAGCAACTATTCAACCAATATGTAGAGCCATATGTCCCCATTCAAGCAACTATTCAACCAGTATGTAGCGCCATATGTCCCTATTAAAGCAACTATTCAACCAATATGTAGAGCCATATGTCCCCATCGAAGCAACTATTCAACCAATATGTAAAGCCATATGTCCGCATTCAAGCAACTATTCAACCAATATGTAGAGCCATATGTCCCCATTCAAGCAACTATTCAACCATTATGTAGAGCCATATGTCCCCATCCAAGTAATTATTCAACCAATATGTAGAGCCATATGTCCCATTCAAGCAACTATTCAACCAATATGTAGAGCCATATGTCAGCATTTAAGGAACTATTCAACCAGTATATAGAGCATATGTCCCCATCCAAGTAACTATTCAACCAATATGTAGAGATATATATCCCTATTCAACCAATATGTAGAGCCATATGTCCCCATTCAAGCAACTATTCAACCACAATTACAGCCATATGTCCCCATTCAAGCAACTATTCAACCAATATGTAGAGTCGTATGTCCCCATTCAAGCAACTTTTCAACCAAAATGTAGAGCAATATGTTCCCATTCAAGCAACTTTTCAACCAATATGTAGAGCCATATGTCCCCATTCAAGCAACTATTCAACCAGTATGTAGAGCAATATGTGCCCATTCAAGCAATTTTTCAACCAATATGTAGAGTCATATGTCCCCATTCAAGCAACTATTCAACCAGTATGTAGAGCAATATGTGCCCATTCAAGCAACTATTCAACCAATATGTAGAGTCGTATGTCCCCATTCAAGCAACTATTCAACCAATATGTAGAGCAATATGTGCCCATTCAAGCAACTATTCAACCAATATGTAGAGTCGTATGTCCCCATTCAAGCAACTATTCAACCAGTATGTAGAGTCATTTGTCCCCATTCAAGCAACTATTCAACCAATATGTAGAGCAATATGTGCCCATTCAAGCAACTATTCAACCAATATGTAGAGTCGTATGTCCCCATTCAAGCAACTATTCAACCAGTATGTAGAGTAATTTGTCCCCATTCAAGCAACTATTCAACCAATATGTAGAGTCGTATGTCCCCATTCAAGCAACTATTCAACCAGTATGTAGAGTCATGTGTCCCCATTCAAGCAACTATTCAACCAATATGTAGAGCAATATGTGCCCATTCAAGCAACTATTCAACCAATATGTAGAGTCGTATGTCCCCATTCAAGCAACTATTCAACCAGTATGTAGAGTCATTTGTCCCCATTCAAGCAACTATTCAACCAATATGTAGAGCCATATGTCCCCATCGAAGCAGCTGTTCAACCAGTACGAACAGTCATTATGTTCCCGGGCTATGCAGTGCTACAGGACAACACTCAGATGCCCGCTTCACCCCTCACACCTCACACACAACCAGCACAGCTTTGACATTCATATATAATTGTATTTCTTTAATAATAGATATATTTACATTTCTCTGTACATGTGTATTACAAAACATAAAATCGTAACTGTTTGATCGTAATGCTCTGGTGTCATATATATCGTCTGTCAGCGCCATGTGTCTCACAGTGCCAGCACACGCCACCGCGCCTTCACAGGCCGCCGACACTGTGTGGAGGACGCAACCACGACACATCCTGTGTGGGTACACAGTCCAGCTGTAGCTCAAAGTCCCTCGCACATGCTCAATGTATTCCTGGACATGATATAAAAAGACGCATTGAATACAAAAATATACTGTCTATGTTTAGGAGAATCGTTGCTATATCGAAATAAATCTCTACGAGTCAGGCAACATGGCCAAAATGTTGCTATGGCAACATGATCTGTATGCGGAGACGCCTGTATGCGGAGACGTCGTCAGCATTTATGGTTGTTATGGCATCAGCTCTGCCTGACGTTCGTTAGACACAATGCCAGTGACGTCACGGCATCAAGTACTAAAGTGGAGTTCCTTGGTCCCTGCTCCCTACGCCTGTGTAGAAGACAACACACTCATTGCAGACACTGCGGTATGGCGATTCCTCCACACAAATGAATATCTAGTTTGAACACACTGCTATTAATCATTATGTTCATAGCTTAAGGCCTCAAGGAGATTCAAGTAGTTCGATCTCAACACTGCAGTGTTGCGTGTCTGCAGAGTGAAGCACTTGACCTAGGTGTGCAGTTGGCGACAAGGGTTTGATTATTGCTCCATAGTCAGGTGGCTGTCAGTGGTAGTATCGCCCATCAGCCACTTTGGGACGAGGTATATAGCCTAGCCTGCAAGGAGAATTCAAACGTGAAGCTATAACATTCATTTGAAATATGACAGTCAACATTATTATGGATTATTCTGGACGAAATGGTCTTGAACTAATGATCTACATCAAGGGAGGCAACTCCTCCTTCCCTCGCAAACAAACAAGCCACTGATTGAGGAAGCTGTTGTTTTCATGAAGACGTAGCACTTGAGGGTCACCATGTGATAGTGACCGGCATCTCATAACTGATCTGTGTAGTTTCCTTGGCCTTCTGCTTCAGTACACATTCAGGAAACATCTGTTTCACCCTGTAGCACACAGGACATTGATGGTAGACGTACGTATTAGCAACACAGGGCCCACACATATATCCACCATCAAGTCGATTTGGTGCAACACTTTGCATGTTTGTTTGTTGTTTAACGCCGCACTTAGCAATATTCCAGCTATATTACGAAGGTCTGTAAATATTCGAGTCTGGACCAGACAACCAGTGACTGATATTATGGGCATCGATCCACGCAATTGGCATACGATGACATGCATCAGTCACGTCAGCGAACCTGACCACCCGATCCCGATAGTCCCCTCTTATGGGTTGCTCAAAACCAATTGTAGCCTGGATGTTCACGGGTCTGTAGTGCAACAGTAGTCTGGTATATAGCAGGTCGAGCGACTCACCATGGCCTGTCCAGGCCCGACACATCCGTCATGTCGGGTGGGTACGTCTTGTTCTCTGGGTACCTGCACCAACACAACGAACACAGTCAACTCCTGATCACATCCGTGAACTTACACGTGTATACAGATTACTTTGTTCCCCTAAACATAAACTAGGACGAGTAATATCAGTATTGGGAATGGGAGTCTGATAATCACAACCCGCGGCCGTGCGAGTTTGGGACCGACCATTTGATATTCTCGGGGTTGAGGCTGGGATTTTGTAATGAGAACAGAGTTTATTTCAGCTACAGCTGCAAAACCAGTTTTTATTGAAAACTACGAGCCATTATATATTGTTTTATGAGCCAACAGTATGAAGCATAATTACTATTTTCAAGAATTTTGGGAACAATTTATTTTTGTCGATGAAATCGCAGCCCCTCCCCAACCAAATGGTCTGCCCCTTGTGTGTGTTATCTGACTTCATCTATGATTTAACAAATCTCGTGCTAGACACTGCATTTGACGGCAGTGTACATCTCCTCTGTCTCCTACTGGGCTCCTTGACTCAAGGGTGCAGGAGTGAAGATGAGCTTTGCAATCGGTCTTCAGGTCGCGTCCATAGTAACTGTAGTAGTAGTAGTAGTAGTAGTAGTAGTAGTAGTAGTAGTAGTAGTAGTAGTCTGGACAGACAATACAGTGAGTGATATCATGAACATCGATCCATGCAATTTGGATACGATGACACGCATCAACCAAGTCAACCTGACCTCCCGTTAGTCGTTAGGGCGAACCCATTTTGATATAGGTGGTTGTAGAAATTGATTTCCATTGACTTCTCTGTTACTTGCCTTGAAACGTTGTCTGCGAATTGTACACATCATATATCGACATACTTAAATATTTTGCACATCATAAAGTACACGGTAGATCAGGTTAATGTTTATGTCACGGTTGACCACCCCCCTACTCCTAGCTTTTAGAAGTCGCTCATGGACTACAATAACATAAACCAAATACATATGTGCAATATTTGACCACCCAGTCGTGGATACTATCTATACACAGACAGTACGATCTACATATATACTCAGACTGTATACAACATGGCGTCGTTGTACAAAACAACCTTAGCGCTACAACTGCTGAAGTCTATGTTAAGGTATGGGAGTAATGATCTCCTTACTGCTAAGACCGCTTTGTACAGCGGCACCCAGGTCGCCCCTCATGGTTACCAATTATGACTATTATGACAAGCGTGGTGTTTGCGACTTATCTGCCGACATTCTATGACCCAGTGCGTGTTTCTGTGGCGAACAAGACGTACTCTTGGTAGGCGTAGTAGGCATCGGGGTAGATGCCTGGCCCTCCCTCGATGATAGGCGGTCCGTAGTGGTCGTAGTTGTGCTTCTTGGACGGCGTCACTCGCTCCTCGTACACGGCGCCGAAGTTCCTACAACATCACACACAGTCTCGTGGTTTAGCTGTGTCAGGGAGCACACATGCCAGTGTGGGTTGAGCCAGGAAAGTGGCATTTAACAGGACATACAGGGCAAACGTTACATCATGTGTGTGGATCTTTACTATAGGGGAAGAACATAGGCTAGGGCTGAGCCACACATTTATCATATAATGGGTAGGTTTCTCGGCAGGATAAAGCCAACGGATAAAAACGATATCCGTTGGGGTCATATGCGGATAGAGATGCAAATATCAAAGGTCAAGTAGGACTACTTTCACTGTTTATAAACAAGCATGGCGTCGCCCTCGTCATTCGGCGATCGAGTCAGAATTAACCATCGTGAATCTGGATAAACTACAGGGATAATTGCTATCATTATCAAACGAACAGTATAATATACTGAAAATCAGTGTCTAACTGTGACGTAGCTAAGGCATTTTATAAGTTTTGGCAACTTTCGAGATATAAATTTCGAAACAATTTTGCGAGGGCACGAGGGCCTAGCCAAGCGGGATCAGAAGCCATATCTGTGCTTGAAACCTTCTCCACAAATCAAAATGGTTGGATTCGGCCGAAATATGTTTGAACTGTTACCTTGTTTCGTTTTGTCGCTGTGTGTACATCTGACTACACTTCTTAACGTTATGAAAGGACAGACCGACTGTCAATAACGTCTGACCGTGGCCGTGACGTCTCATAGACTAGAGTTAGAGTAGCTTCCCTTTGACAAAGGGCAGTTACTCTAGCGGACAGACCGATGGATTGCCGCGAAAGACAATTAAAAACAACTGTTGTTTTGCCTATAAGTTGCTTCGCCACTGTATAAGAAACAGATTTCAGTTGGAACTATATTGGCTACTGTCACTGTCCGACTGACTAATCACTTACCCTGTGACGTAATAAATATTAATGCGCGCATTCCAGGAAAACTCGCAATGTTTCGGTAATGTTTGTGAGAGAGGGAAAGCGATTTTAAAGCACAGAATTAAAGAATGACATTATATGATAAAGAGGTTATCACGCTTGTGTGTTTGGGGATGGTAAATATCCTGTATTAGGAATAAACACTATGTATATAGCTCGCCAAGGCTCGCTAAATACAATGTTTATTCCTAATGCAGGATATTTACCATCCCCAAACACACTCGCGTGATAACCTCTATTTATCATCCAAAACTGGCTCCCACAGGAGATATCGCTTGGATTAGATCAAGCGATATCTACACTGTAGATATCGCTGCAATGAAATTACATCACAATCCTTTGGAGACCATTGTGACATCACTGGTTACCATGACGTCACAATCCAATGACATCACTAATGGCTCTGCTACTGAAGCTGTTTGCAGTACTTTTTACACTGAAGACACTGCTAATTACTGTCTACACATTGAAAAAGTTGAAAGAATGATGTTGGATGATAAATAAAATCTCCCCCTCGTGTCTTTTGATATCAAATATATCAACACTCGTTGATAAAAGTGGCAAAAATCCTCGGCAAGCCTCGGATTTTTCCACTTTTATCAACTCGTGTTGATATATTTGATATCAAAAGACACTCGGGTGAGATTCTCTATTTATCATCCAAAACTGGCTCCCACAGGAGATATCGCTTGGATTGGATCAAGCGATATCTACACTGTAGATATCGCTGCAATGAAATTACATCACAATGCTTTGAAGACCATTGTGACATCACTGGTTACCATGACGTCACAATCAAATGACATCACTAATGGCTCTGCTACTGAAGCTGTTAGCAGTACTTTTTACACTGAAGACACTGCTAATTACTGTCCACAAATTGAAAAAAGTTCGAAGAATGATGTTGGATGATAAATAAAATCGCATATATATATATATATATATATATATATATATATATATATATATATATATATATATATATATATGTGTGTGTGTGTACCACTATATTCTCTATATATACCACTGCGGAACACCTCCACAATCACAAGGACATACAGGGCAAACGTTACATCATGTGTGTGGATCTTTACTATAGGGGAAGAACATCAATCTTATTAAAATCAGATCTTAATTCTCGCTGCCGCTAAACAAAGATCTGAAGACATCCCATTAGGGGTCACGTCAGAACAACCTTTCCTCCGACCAATCAGTGCGTCGCTTACCAGATTATGAAAGTGACAGTCGGAATGTGATTTCTAATCATGCAATCTCGAAAACTTTAACATGGGGTATTCCGAACGATAGTTACGGGTTTAACGACTGAATCCTTACAATCTAGACCATCTATTAGCCATTCCAGAATGTTTTTTTTGTTCAGGTTTCAAATTTGTAATCGAGAATTTGTCAAAATATGTTTCGAAGCGTAGTCGCCAATTTGAAATTTGTGCCGTAAAGCACGAGAAAGCTGCCTTCTGCTGTCAATCCATTGGTCGGTCAAAGTTCGCCACACTGTAGAGGCTATATGGTGTAACCTAGAACCAGCCAACCCTCGCTCCTATACTTACTCGTTTTCCCTTTCTCTCATCCGCCTGTAGCAGCAACAGTAAGCTATTATGATTGCTATGGTAACGATGAGGAGGAAAGCCCCGGCAGCGATGGATGTCCCTAGCACGAGCTTCTCGTGGGTCGTCAGCTCCCATGTCCCTGGTGACACACACAGACATACATATATATATCATACTAGACATTAACAACACGGGGCCAAACAGTAGTGTATGCAATGCATCAGATATCAGTTGCTCGCTAGGTATATTCCGAGCGAGACGAAAGTTATGAATTCGTCAGTTGTGATTGTTAACGCCGCTTTAGACATGCAGTATTTCACGAGCTTGGGTATGATACTCACAAACGAAGGATGCGTTAATGGAGCCAAATATGGTATTGGAACCCACGTTCAGTGGATCCAGGCTCAGTAGAGGGACACAACTCTTCACCGTGAACACCGGCGCCTCATACAGACTCAAACATATTTCACATTGATCGCCATAGTAACACGCGGAATCTCTAATGAAGCCTATTCCTATGATTTAAGTGGCTGGTCAAATATCTTAGCTTGGTTTGCATTATATCTAATTTTCTTTAGCCAAATGAAAGAAAAATACTAGGCGCAACCGAAATATCTTTTTAAGAGTTGCCCCGATAAAGGTGTACAGTTTCTGTCATTATGTGGAATGTTATTTCAAGAAGGTGTCGAAGGAAACACTTATTCATAATAATTTAACCTTGTAAACGGAGGTTGAATGGCATCAGCACTACGACGAGAACACGTGCTCTAAGACCCACATTGTTTGGTGTTCCATGCCACATGTCACTTGGTACGGGGATGTATTCTTGAAACGATGTAACCATTTACGGACTATTTCCACATTCCCTTGAGAATGAACGAATGTTACATAAAATAGGGGGTCAGCAAAATATGATACAGTCCTGATGCCAATCTCACCCCACCCCTACCCCTACCCCTACCCCCATCCATAATAAACTTCAACAGTCCCTTGCCGAGTAAAACAGAAAAAACGTCTCAGTTGCTTTGGCATTTCTGTTCATGTGGATGCGATTTTTGAAAAGATTTGTCAAAATTTGAAGTCATGCACCACTCCAGTCGGTTTGGAGGGTGAAAGATTCTGAAGTTTAACGCCCAATACACTAACCCTTACATTCTCTTTTTGTTCATGGTGAGCAAAGATATAAATTGTTCGCCAAACCACAGGAATATGCTGCTGTAAACAGTAGGGCTGCAACAAATAGCTATGAAGCGAATACGATACATATCACGAACATAGGGTAACGAACATGAATATATTTATTCATGAATACAGTTGATGTATTATTTATTATATTCAGTGAAACAATAACAAAATAATTGTTTTGACATCGTTTGACCCTGTTGCCAGTGTTCATGACTGTTATTTTATTGTACATTTATATACTACCGAATACATGAGTGAATCGTAACATTCATTTTTATTGTCCCATGTATCCTAAGAGGCCAATAAATTATTCTTTTTAGTAAAGCTTCGTATTCCTGTGATCACCATTTTTAAATGTTGCAAAATATTATTAAAAAGAATGCGTCGTCGGCAGGATTCGAACCTGCGCGGGAAGATCCCAATAGATTTCTAGTCTATCGCCTTAACCACTCGGCCACGACGACTGTGATGTTTAGCCGCGATTGTTTACGTTGTATTCATAGTACGGGCGCCGCGGCTAAGATTTATAAATAGAACTGTTCATGACTGCACGCTGAAGCAATAGAAAGGATCCCACGTCGATCTATACTGTGCTATTGCCATTTGTATTAAACTTCGTCGCTAACATAATATTCGTGAGGTCTCAGTTCAGCTGAAATTAATTATTACCACTAAGATCAATATTGATATAATGTTATATAAGCTGTATATAGTTCCAGCGCTTTAAACACACAGAGTAAAGCATCGACAGAAACCAACACACACTAACTTCTAGAAGGATAACGTATACGTAGTGCCATATGTAGAAGTTCTATCGCTCAATATCTTAAAAGAATTTGTGTTAAAAAAAATATTGCGATGCACTTTATACTGTCCTCATCATTGTTTTAAAAATGAAAATGGATAGGGAGGTAGAATTTTTTATTTTTTTTATTTCTTATTTTATTTTTATTTAAAAAAACTTAAATTCACAATTGTACTGAATGATATATGAAAACACTAAAAGAGAGGAGAGTATAAATTGATCTGTGGCACTACATGACTTTAAATGTGTGAAATGTACAAGTGAGTGAGTATGGTTTTACGCCGCTTTTAGCAATATTCCAGCACTATCACGGCGGGGGACACCGGAGATGGGGTGTAATGTATAAAGACAATATCAAGAATAGATACTAGTACGTAAATCGTAGCCCGTACACCCGCTCTCTTTTTTTATATTGTTTTCGTTATATATTTAGCACCAGTACGCAATAATAGTCATAGTATTAAATGTTACAGTAACTGATAAATATCATTATTTGCATCATAAAAAAAATAAAGAAACGACTTCAGATTAATCAAAGGCCGCCCAGTAATTATTGACTGAAACTTTCATGTGTGCCTGAATATCGTCTGTCAAAGAAGGCCGACACCATGAGTGTTTATATATTTGTATAACCGTCGTAAACATACATGGGCTTCATATGTAGGAAATATGACATAGGAATTATTGACGTTCTTGTTCTTCTACAGCTAGTACACGTGGTCCTCTTCCCTCAAAGATAGGGGGTCAAGATACGACATGTAGCAAGTTACTATGAGTGACTCGGACCTGTCCACCGTAGCTTCTTATAGTAATTGCTCTTCGAAATACATTTATTCGTTTAAGAATCGGTATGAATATGGTTCTTGCGATATCGCGCCAACTTTTTTTTCATAGTGAATACTATATATGTCCCCCGCTTCGCGCTATCGCACGAACCAATCACCTGTTTTTCCTCAGTCCGCTAAAGTGAATCATTGATCCGAATATCAAAAACATTATATTTCAAAAAGCATATTAAGCATGCTGTATACAGACTTGTTTGAAAAGGACCAGAACGTGATAATTGCCATTACTGGTCTACGGTGCACGCGACATTGAAGAAACGAACAAAACGTGTGTTCATCATAAATATTGCATTTCACCACTTGCATGTTTTCAAGTTATAACAACAATAAACGTAGAAGTAAGACTAAAAAGTGTGAAATGGCTGATTTGAAGTTAAGTGACTTTTAAACGTCTGAACATGACAAAGTCTTTGAAAAAACCTTATTTTCATACAAGATATATAGGTCAAGACAGTGTATCCACATATGATAAAACAAATCCTTTTGGGTGACCAACTTACATGTAGTTAAAAAGGTTTTGCAGTTTAACCTTTCCACTCATTTCATCCAAATGTCAAATGTCTAAAACCTTAGTTTCAGCCAAATTAATCATAAGCATTGCTCCAAGAAGGATGTCACGCTCGACACGCTACAGTCACGCACGACGCTCCCCAGTCACGCACGACCCTCTCCAGTCACTTACGACACGCTCCAGTCACTTACGACTCTCCCCAGTCACGCACGACACTCTCCAGTCACGGACGACACTCTCCAGTCACTCACGACACGCTCCAGTCACGCACGACACTCTCCAGTCACTCACGACACGCTCCAGTCACTCACGACACGCTCCAGTCACTCACGACACTCTCCAGTCACGCACGACGCTCCCCAGTCACGCACGACCCTCTCCAGTCACTTACGACACGCTCCAGTCACGCACGACGCTCCCCAGTCACGCACGACGCTCTCCAGTCACGCACGACACTCTCCAGTCACTCACGACACGCTCCAGTCACTCACGACACTCTCCAGTCACGCACGACACTCTCCAGTCACGCACGACACGCTCCAGTCACGCACGACACGCTCCAGTCACGCACAACACGCTCCAGTCACGCACGACACTCTCCAGTCACGCACGAAACTCTCCAGTCACGCACGACACGCTCCAGTCACGCACGACACGCTCCAGTCACGCACGAAACTCTCCAGTCACGCACGACGCTCTCGTCACGCACGGCGCTCTCCAGTCACGCACGACACGCTCCAGTCACGCACGACACGCTCCAGTCACGCACGAAACTCTCCAGTCATGCACAACACGCTCCAGTCACGCACGACACGCTCCAGTCACGCACAACACGCTCCAGTCATGCACGCCACGCCACAGTCACTTCAACTTCTCGCGCTCAAGAAAAGTTTACGCTCCAGTCACTTACGACTCTCCCCAGTCACGCACGACACTCTCCAGTCACGGACGACACTCTCCAGTCACTCACGACACGCTCCAGTCACGCACGACACTCTCCAGTCACTCACGACACGCTCCAGTCACTCACGACACGCTCCAGTCACTCACGACACTCTCCAGTCACGCACGACGCTCCCCAGTCACGCACGACCCTCTCCAGTCACTTACGACACGCTCCAGTCACTTACGACGCTCCCCAGTCACGCACGACGCTCTCCAGTCACGCACGACACTCTCCAGTCACTCACGACACGCTCCAGTCACGCACGACACTCTCCAGTCACTCACGACACGCTCCAGTCACTCACGACACTCTCCAGTCACGCACGACACTCTCCAGTCACGCACGACACTCTCCAGTCACGCACGACGCTCTCCAGTCACTCACGCCACGCTCTCGTCACGCACGACACTCTCCAGTCACGCACGACACTCTCCAGTCACGCACGACACGCTCCAGTCACGCACGACACGCTCCAGTCACGCACAACACGCTCCAGTCACGCACGACACTCTCCAGTCACGCATGACACTCTCCAGTCACGCACGAAACTCTCCAGTCACGCATGACACGCTCCAGTCACGCACGACACGCTCCAGTCACGCACGAAACTCTCCAGTCACGCACGACGCTCTTGTCACGCACGGCGCTCTCCAGTCACGCACGACACGCTCCAGTCACGCACGAAACTCTCCAGTCATGCACAACACGCTCCAGTCACGCACGACACGCTCCAGTCACGCACAACACGCTCCAGTCATGCACGCCACGCCACAGTCACTTCAACTTCTCGCGCTCAAGAACAGTTTACGCTCAGTCATATTTCATGGAATAGGCCACACATAAAATCGGGAGAAAACTGTTCTTAGAATAAAGATCTGTCAGACACTTAAATGGTTGGATCAATTTTCAGATATACTCACAATTACATTCTGGTTTCACGGCATCCGACCACGCCCCTGTTGGGAGACAAGTCACATTGGTTGGACCAACCACACGGTGGCCGAACTTCCTGCATCCAACAACGACGTAGGATCCCGCTGTGACGTTGTAGTTGCTGAGTATCATGTAAGCGTCATCGGGATGGGCGAGGACGTCACACTCTGTAAGGAGACAACGCCACACCATAAGACACTAGAAACTGTCGCAGCGTTATATGCATATATATCTTGATGACTAGCCAGCCTGTCGACTCCCTACAAAGGACCACGTGCATCCACACTGATGGTGGTGAACAAATTACTTCAACATGTATTATTTTCTCTTGTTTTGTTTCACATGGCAATAAATACAATTTTGTCATGTATCAGTAATGTTAACATTTTACACTTACTTGAAGTGGAAGAAGAAATGCACTTTGAAAAATCCTATATTTGGCACTGTCATTATTTGTGAAACAGGATATATAATAAATTGGTAAAATTGATTTCAAATTGTTGTTTAAACGTCATTATTACTTGTTACTAAATCGTAGTAGCTGAAAAGTGTTGAAAAATTGCTTGTCGTGTCTGAAGGATGCCATTTTGACTTTTTTTGGTATTTCCGTGATTAGGCAACCACAGATAATGTGCAAGACACTGCATGGTTGAATGTTTTACACTGCATTCGCACATGTGGGCTGCAGGTGGTATTGAGGTGGTGACGACACTGGAAGAAAATCCATTAGAGTAAGGAGTCATTACTCTGGTAGCTTTACAGGACTAGAGTCTCTGATGCTTCATTATGATGCAGTGGTGTATGTGTTGTCACGGAGTCCTGTATGTCCATGTGTTCGACAGAGCTGTATGACAGCGGCCTTTCAATAACCGGGTACCGATATACGATATACACATTGTGCCATGTATCAGTGTAGCTAGGCCTTGTGCCACTAGTCCTGCATGTGCCAAAACGATGCGTGGATATAAGGATCGACAGGTTTTGTGGGAGTTTCTGACAGCATGTGCCTTCCACTCAGCCAGGCCCCACACTGTATCCAACTCAAGTCATCAGTCGCCAGGAACGAGCAACTGGGAACCTGGTCTACCCTGTAATCCCCATAATGCCTGTTTCACGACAGTGTGCACAGCAGACTGCCAAACTAGATCAGAGTCTTGCACAACCGAAGCTCATGACGACAGCCATGTGTTATACACCTTTATGAAAGGTGTACTGTTAGGAATACACATGTGCTTTGCACACTGTAGCGGGGTATGTGCCAACAAAGTAACATTTAACACGCTTGGTCTAACTCAAACAGCTTTTGATTTTAACACGATAAGCCCCGGATTCGACGTAACACACAGGGAGAGGTCACGGGGGCACAAACATCAAATGTTAATTAAGTGTCTCCTGATAGCCACGACTTCACCCTGTTTGTGCAGGTCACTCCTCCTTACCCCTGTATATGGAGATGCAAGCATGGTATTGTGTGCTCCGACCGGAGACAACCATGTGCTCTGACCATGACACAGCACATTGCGCAACAGAAACTCGACGGACTGCGAACAATCATACACTGGTCATTTTGCAGGTGCTCTGACAACAGTTACAGGAACTGCAGATCTGTGTTGAGCTTCACCCATGCCAGCACACTTATATACACAACCGTTTCTTTTTACGGTACCTGGCCATAGATAGGAACAAGATGCCTACCTCTACATGTACAGCTCTAGCCCCGTCAGTAGACAGCAACAAGATACCCACTTCTACATGTACAACTCTACCCCCGTCAGTAGACAGCAACAAGATACCCACTTCTACATGTACAACTCTCCCCCCACCACTAGACAGCAACAAGATACCTACAAGTATATGTACGACTCTACCTCAGCCAGCAGACAGCAACAAGATACCCACTTCAACATGGACAACTCTACCCCCGTCAGTAGACAGCAACAAGATACCCACTTCTACATGTACAACTCTACCTCCGTCAGTAGACAGCAACAAGATACCTACCTCTACATGTACAACTCTACCTCCGTCAGTAGACAGCAACAAGATACCCACTTCTACATGTACAATTCTACCTCCGTCAGTAGACACCAACAAGATACCTACTTCTACATGTACAATTCTACCTCCGTCAGTAGACAGCAACAAGATGCCTACCTCTACATCTACAACTCTACCCCCGTCAGTAGACAGCAACAAGATACCCACTTATACATGTACAACTCTACCCCCGTCAGTAGACAGCAACAAGATGCCTACTTCTACATGTACAATTCTACCTCCGTCAGTAGACAAAAACAAGATACCTACCTCTACATGTACAACTCTACCCCCGTCAGAAGACAGCAACAAGATACCTACCTCTACAAGTACAACTCTACCTCCGTCAGTAGACAGAAACAGGATACCTTCTTCTACATGTACAACTCTACCCCCGTCAGTAGACAGAAACAGGATACCTACTTCTACATGTACAACTCTACCTCCGTCAGTAGACACCAACAAGATACCCACTTCTACATGTACAACTCTACCCCCGTCAGTAGACAGCAACAAGATACCTACCTCTACAAGTACAACTCTACCTCCGTCAGTAGACTGCAACAAGATACCTACTTCTACATGTGCAACTCTACCTCCGTCAGTAGACAGCAACAAGATACCTACTTCTACATGTGCAACTCTACCTCCGTCAGTAGACAGCAACAAGATACCTACTTCTACATGTACAATTCTACCTCCGTCAGTAGACAGCAACAAGATACCTACCTCTACATGTACAACTCTACCTCCGTCAGTAGACAGCAACAAGATACCCACTTCTACATGTACAACTCTACCTCCGTCAGTAGACAGCAACAAGATACCCACTTCTACATGTACAACTCTACCCCCGTCAGTAGACAGCAACAAGATGCCTACTTCTACATGTACAATTCTACCTCCGTCAGTAGACAAAAACAAGATACCTACCTCTACATGTACAACTCTACCCCCGTCAGTAGACAGCAACAAGATACCTACTTCTACATGTACAACTCTACCTCCGTCAGTAGACAGCAACAAGATACCTACCTCTACAAGTACAACTCTACCTCAGCCAGTAGACAGCAACAAGATACCCACTACAACATGGACAACTCTACCCCCGTCAGTAGACAGAAACAAGATACCCACTTCTACATGTACAAATCTACCTCAGCCAGTAGACAGCAACAAGATATCCACTTCTACATGTACAACTCTACCCCCGTCAGTAGACAGCAACAAGATACCCACTTCTATATGTACAACTCTACCCCCGTCAGTAGACAGAAACAAGATACCCACTTCTACATGTACAGCTCTACCTCCGTCAGTAGATACCAACAAGATACCTACCTCTACATGTACAATTCTACCTCCGTCAGTAGACAGCAACAAGATACCCACTTCTACATGTACAATTCTACCTCCGTCAGTAGACAGCAACAAGATGCCTACTTCTACATGTACAACTCTACCTCCGTCAGTAGACAGCAACAAGATACCTACTTCTACATGAACAACTCTCTCTCCGTCAGTAGACAGCAACAAGATACCTACCTCTACATGTACAACTCTACCCCCGTCAGTAGACAGCAACAATATACCTGCTTCTATATGTACGACTCTACCTCAGCCAGTAGACAGCAACAAGATACCTGCTTCTACATGTACAACTCTACCTCCATCAGTAGACAGCAACAAGATACCTACCTCTACATGTACAACTCTACCTCTGTCAGAAGACAGCAACAAGATACCTACATCTACATGTACAACTCTACCCCCGTCAGTAGACAGCAACAAGATACCTACCTCTACATGTACAACTCTACCCCCGTCAGTAGACAGCAACAAGATACCTACCTCTACATGTACATCTCTACCTCCGTCAGTAGACAGCAACAAGATACCTACTTCTACATGTACAACTCTACCCCCGTCAGTAGACAGCAACAAGATACCTACCTCTACATGTACAAACTACCCCCGTCAGTAGACAGCAACAAGATACCTACCTCTACATGTACATCTCTACCTCCGTCAGTAGACAGCAACAAGATGCCTACCTCTACATGTACAACTCTACCCCCGTCAGTAGACAGCAACAAGATACCTACCTCTACATGTACAACTCTACCTCCATCAGTAGACAGCAACAAGATACCTACCTCTACATGTACAACTCTACCTCCATCAGTAGACAGCAACAAGATACCTACCTCTACATGTACAACTCTACCTCTGTCAGAAGACAGCAACAAGATACCTACATCTACATGTACAACTCTACCCCCGTCAGTAGACAGCAACAAGATACCTACTTCTACATGTACATCTCTACCTCCGTCAGTAGACAGCAACAAGATACCTACCTCTACATGTACAACTCTACCCCCGTCAGTAGACAGCAACAAGATACCCACTTCTACATGTACAACTCTACCCCCGTCAGTAGACAGAAACAAGATGCCTACCTCTACATGTACAACTCTACCTCCATCAGTAGACAGCAACAAGATACCTACCTCTACATGTACAGCTCTACCCCCGTCAGTAGACAGCAACAAGATACCTACCTCTACATGTACAAATCTACCCCCGTCAGTAGACAGCAACAAGATACCTACCTCTACATGTACATCTCTACCTCCGTCAGTAGACAGCAACAAGATGCCTACCTCTACAAGTACAACTCTACCTCCGTCAGTAGACAGAAACAGGATACCTTCTTCTACATGTACAACTCTACCCCCGTCAGTAGACAGAAACAGGATACCTACTTCTACATGTACAACTCTACCTCCGTCAGTAGACACCAACAAGATGCCTACCTCTACATGTGCAACTCTACCTCCGTCAGTAGACAACAACAAGATACCTACTTCTACATGTACAACTCTACCCCCGTCAGTAGACACCAACACGATACCTACTTCTACATGTACAACTCTACCTCCGTCAGTAGACAGCAACAAGATACCTACTTCTACATGTGCAACTCTACCTCCGTCAGTAGACAGCAACAAGATACCTACTTCTACATGTACAATTCTACCTCCGTCAGTAGACACCAACAAGATACCTACTTCTACATGTGCAACTCTACCTCCGTCAGTAGACAGCAACAAGATGCACACTTCTACATGTACAACTCTACCCCCGTCAGTAGACAGCAACAAGATACCTACCTCTACATGTACAACTCCCCCTCCGTCAGTAGACAGCAACAAGATACCTACATCTACATGTGCAACTCCAGTCCCGTCAGTAGACACCAACAAGATACCTACTTTCTCTATGTACAACTCTACCTCCGTGAGTAGACAGCAACAATATGCCTACTTCTACATCTACAACTCTATTCTCTACAAAAGATGACCATTCGATGACCAAAGACTACCCAGGCATATGGAGCTGCTGCCTCGTATTCGATGTCTTGTATCTGAACCCGAACCTCGAAGGTTGGTCCACAGCTGGCCTCTGTTAAACTCACCTGCTTCGTAAGGCATCCTACTCCGAGTGTTGTCAGGTTACAAATGCACACAAGATATTAAGGGATCATATTTTACACAGGAGAACGGTGTCCACGCCTTGTTAAAGCCATTACTCGACAACAAAAAGGTCATCTGAGTCGGAAGTAGCCCGCCCTTAGCAAGCCCGTAACGACGCCGGTCCGGTCGCGCCAACAGCAGCTGCTTCATTCGATCATCTTCACTATAATTGGAAGAACGAGCATATTGCAGATGGATGGAGTGTTAGGCGTTTTGGCCTGGAAGTTGACACTTGTTAGGCGAAGTTGTCGAGGGTGTGTGACCTGTCTATTTTTGTTCGATATTGCTCAATTTTGGTGTTTCAAAAATCCAGTATCGCTGTCTGTTTGCGTAAAGGCTTTCACTCCTCCCGAGTCACGGGCTACGATATGAGGAAATACAAACACATCTGCAGCATTTTTTCAGGAAAACGGCAGTAATGAACACAGCACTTAGCGACCTGCACACCACTGTCACACCTGACACAGGATTAGCAGGCTCCCATACACCACCTGAGCTTATCCTAGTGCTGCACCGCATACAGCTACCAGCTCCGTACAGTCAGTTGATGCAGGGCGATCAACTTGACGTTCATTCTCACACGTATGAAGATTCTTAATATATAATCCATGGAAAGACAATATTTTCAACTGACGACAATATGTCTTACATTCTAACCACAGTCAGTGGACAACTTGGTGACTTTGAAAGACAAAATGTGGAGTTACATCCCTTTGAAACGAAGGCGATGGTCAACTATTTTGTTACCACAATGAATGAAAACAATCATAAGTGACTACTAACACCTTTATAGGCTTACTGATCTGTGGACCCGAGAAGGCATTTGAATAGACTGACTGCCAGCACTGGAATACACACTTGAGATGGAACGCTGAACACACTACATGTATACACAGCATAAATCCATTTGGATGACAAAACGGTCTATGTGCATTCTGCATTGCGGAATAACCAAGTAGAACACACTGTTCGTGGAAGACGTCAAACGTTACATGAACGTCCCAGGAAATATCCCATGTAGCAGAGGGCTCTATTATCTGCAGTATCACTGACTGCGGAGTGACCAATGCCGGGAGTAAATTGGGCTTAATGAACAGTATTCCAGTTATATCATACACATCTAAGACGATTACGGGTGTGTGTTGACAAGAATCACATATGAGCCCACGGTTGAGTTCGTTAAAAACACTATTGCAGTATAGGTGAAGCTATGGCGATAGCATTGTCTGAACTGCTGCAAGCCTTGGTCACACGGCTGCTGAGTGTATCCTCAAATCATAGCGTAATAATACATACACCGTGTTGCTGGACCCAGACTATGGTCACAAAATCTAAATCTATCCCCCAAACATAACGAAATAGCCACCTGTTGTTTGCAGGCATAAAATGTATATTTACCAGGCCCATAGCCCTGCGTTAGTCAGCATGCGCTTATCAAGGCTCACTAGGCTAATGCAGGGAAAACCCAATACAATATTCAACATGGCTTGTAAGTAAACATGGATACCAATTCAATAAAAGGCGTTAATTGGTACACCAGTTAAAATGCAGTATATAAAATACCTGCCTGCCCGACAGTCCGAGACGGAATATAATGCTGACGGACGTTCAGTTTTGAAATGTTGCACGCCCGATGATCGGGCTGTTATTGTATTCCCTAAAATACCTTAGTTTTGATTAAGTGTAAGAGGTAAATTAACTGTAAACATTAAACACACAATTGATGAATAAAATTTCAATGAGTTAAAGTTACCAAGTTGACAATCCACCAGTTTATCGTTATTTTCTGAGAACTAACATTAAACAATACTATTCTTATGTTTACACTTTTCTTACTTTTGTTCGTTTGTCTTGCAAAATTCTGGACTGGCAATAACTTATCATGTCTGGTAACTTTGCAAAGTTGCAAGTCTGGTTGACTGACTGTGTATGTATTGGTTGCTTGATTGGGAACAAATTACTATATGTATTGGTTGAATAGTTGCTTGGATGGGGACATATGACTTTGTATTGGTTGAATAGTTGCTTGGATGGGGACATATGACTTTGTATTGTGTGAATAGTTGCTTGGATGGGGACATATGACTTTGTATTAGTTGAATAGTTGCTTGGATGGGGACGTATGACTTTGTATTGGTTGATTATTGCTTGGATGGGGACATATGTCTGTATGTATTGTGTGAATAGTTGCTTGGATGGGGACATATGACTTGGTATCGGTTGAATAGTTGCTTGGATGGGGACATATGACTTTGTATTGGTTGATTATTGATTGGGTGGGGACATATGTCTGTAGGTATTGTGTGAATAGTTGCTTGGATGGGGACATATGACTTTGTATTGGTTGAATAGTTGCTGGGATGGGGACATATGGCTTTGTATAGGTTGATTATTGTTTGGATGGGGACATATGTATGTATGTATTGTGTGAATAGTTGCTTGGATGGGGACATATGACTGTATGTATTGTTTGAATAGTTGCTTGTATGGGGACATATGACTGTATGTATTGTGTGAATAGTTGCTTGGATGGGGACATATGACTATGTATTGTGTGAATAGTTGCTTAGATGGGGACACATGACTTTGTATTGGTTGATTGTTGCTGGGATGGGGACATATGACTGTATGTATTGTCTGAATAGTTGCTGGGATGGGGACATATGTCTGTATGTATTATGTGAATAGTTGCTTGGATGGGGACATATGACTGTATGTATTTTCTGAATAGTTGCTTAGATGGGGACATATGACTGTATGTATTGTTTAAATAGTTGCTGGGATGGGGACATATGACTGTTGGTATTGTGTGAATAGTTGCTTGGATGGGGACATATGACTGTATGTATTGTGTGAATAGTTGCCTGGACGGGGACATATGACTGTATGTATTGTTTGAATAGTTGCTTGGATGGGGACATATGACTGTATGTATTGTCTGAATAGTTGCTGGGATGGGGACATATGTCTGTATGTATTATGTGAATAGTTGCTTGGATGGGGACATATGGCTGTATGTATTTTCTGAATAGTTGCTTGGATGGGGACATATGACTGTATGTATTGTTTAAATAGTTGCTGGGATGGGGACATATGACTGTTGGTATTGTGTGAATAGTTGCTTGGATGGGGACATATGCATATGACTATGTATTGTCTGAATAGTTGCTTGGATGGGGACATATGACTGTATGTATTGTTTGAATAGTTGCTTGGATGGGGACATATGACTGTATGTATTGTCTGAATAGTTGCTTGGATGGGGACATATGATTATGTTTTGTGTGAATAGTTGCTTGGATGGGGATATATGATTATGTATTGTCTGAATAGTTGCTTGGACGGGGACATATGACTGTATGTTTTGTCTGAATAGTTGCTTGGATTGGGACATATGACTGTATGTATTGTTTGAATAGTTGCCTGGATGGGGACATATGACTGTATGTATTGTCTGAATAGTTGCTTGGATGGGGACATATGATTATGTATTGTGTGAATAGTTGCTTGGATGGGGACATATGACTGTATGTATTGTCTGAATAGTTGCTTGGACGGGGACATATGACTGTATGTATTGTGTGAATAGTTGCCTGGACGGGGACATATGACTGTATGTATTGTTTGAATAGTTGCTTGGATGGGGACATATGACTGTATGTATTGTCTGAATAGTTGCTGGGATGGGGACATATGTCTGTATGTATTATGTGAATAGTTGCTTGGATGGGGACATATGGCTGTATGTATTTTCTGAATAGTTGCTTGGATGGGGACATATGACTGTATGTATTGTTTAAATAGTTGCTGGGATGGGGACATATGACTGTTGGTATTGTGTGAATAGTTGCTTGGATGGGGACATATGCATATGACTATGTATTGTCTGAATAGTTGCTTGGATGGGGACATATGACTGTATGTATTGTTTGAATAGTTGCTTGGATGGGGACATATGACTGTATGTATTGTCTGAATAGTTGCTTGGATGGGGACATATGATTATGTTTTGTGTGAATAGTTGCTTGGATGGGGATATATGATTATGTATTGTCTGAATAGTTGCTTGGACGGGGACATATGACTGTATGTTTTGTCTGAATAGTTGCTTGGATTGGGACATATGACTGTATGTATTGTTTGAATAGTTGCCTGGATGGGGACATATGACTGTATGTATTGTCTGAATAGTTGCTTGGATGGGGACATATGATTATGTTTTGTGTGAATAGTTGCTTGGATGGGGACATATGACTGTATGTATTGTCTGAATAGTTGCTTGGACGGGGACATATGACTGTATGTATTGTCTGAATAGTTGCTTTGATAAGGGCATATGATTGTATGTATAGTTGCTTGGATGGGGGGCATAATGTCAGCGCGTATAGTTGCCTGGACGGGAACGAATGACTGCATGTATTTGTTGATACACGTTCATATTGGCATGACCAGCTGAGGGACGCAACTAGGCATATGATGTCATTTTAGTACCAGGCAGGTGAACATTTAGATCGTTCCACATGACCCGGAGACATTTTTGCTGGGAGCGCATTTACAAACTTCAGTTTCAATAACCAAATGGGTTTGTAGGAGATGAAAAAGTTGCGACGCCGCGAATCATTTCAGTTGAGCTTGTAATTACTTCAGTGATAGCGCACATTCCGTTCTCTATATCTCCTTGTAGAAAAAAACCAGACTCGCCTTTAGCTAAATTCATTGCAAATTAAGTAAGACGTACACTTTAGCTTGATGCAAGCCTGATTAGGAGGGTTATTTTGACTCCTCTCGTGTTTGTAGACAGACTGATTTATATACAATGCAATCGTACGCAGCCAGGTGCAGGGCTTGGCTTGTATCTTGTGTCCGAGCGTGTAAAGGGGCGGCCAGATATACTGGTACTTCTGACCAGAGAACCACTGTTGCCGCGACGTCAGGGCTCATGTATTTAGCAAACATACTCTAGATTGACTTTCAAATTGACTCTTCCTGTGAGTGTTGACCTTGGAGGTTTAGTGCTGACCTTGGCGAGACGCTGTGCACATGGTTGTGGTGTGGCGGGACGGGGTGATAAGGGGGATGAAGCTAGTCAAACACAGATGATTACAGACAGGGGACCTACACACAGACCGAGATGTGGAGGTTAATGCAGGGGGCTTATATTGCTAGGATACCACATACATACACACGGCAATACGTAGTTCATACAGAGAAGGGAACACAAAACCCCTGCGTCAGGATCAATCAAGGCCATCGCTTCCTTTTTACGTCAGACACATACACAGCCCATGGCTACTTCCTCACAATTCCAGCTGTTTTCACTGCATTTTCCCATATGAACCTTTGGCATAAGGTGTCACGACGATACAGTACATTTTAACATTATTGCCTCAGGTTTCGCAGAACGCCCAATGAATGTACCACGATACTTAATTGGCGCCGTTTAGTGTCTGATATTCGCCATGTTCCTTGCGGCCAAGCTGACATGAGGTGGTTGATATCCACTAGTTTGTACTTGACTTGCATAAATGATTTACTGAAATTTGTACTAAAACTATTACCCTATGTGCTGCAGGAGTCTGATGTTTGACAACCGGTACGGTAACACCAGCATCACCAGCTACCAGGCCAAGTTATTACAAAATTTGGTAAATAGTACGTTTTGAAAAGCGAATGTAATCTAGGAAAGCATGAATGGGTACATGGAGTTTATCATGTATCTTACCTAGTGTAAGGTAATAAATTAATATGCACAGAGACATCGGAAACCGCGACAACCGTATATACAGCATCAAACAGAGAACACACGTTTTGGGCTTCAAAATACCTTCTCAAGTCGGTACTATTTGAACGAGGCCTTGGAATATAATACACAACACGTGCACCTGTCGCTGCAGCAGAACTTGAACAATTGCAGATTGTAAACAGTGCTGCTTCGACACCGCACAGTACTAAAGCGTTCAAGGCGAGAAACTGTTTCCTATCTTATTCCGGAAACACATATGATTGCTGAGGCTCAATAGTAAGTATAGGTACATTAAAATTGCTTTCTAATTCGAACATTATTACGGATATCCTGTGAGAATATTACAACAGCACACTCGATGTTGATCTCTGACAAAGCTGAACATGAAGGGGATCTGAGACAGGCCTTCCGACACGGAAATGTGGGCGAGCTGGTGTGACCACATGTCACACGGAGTGATCAACACACCAACAACAGCTCAGTGTGTGAAGGTCACCTCCCCCTGCGTGGAAGTAGCGTCACAGAGCGGGAACTACACACTGACCTTTCACCGCCGTGGAGAAAAGAACGCATGCGTACACCCCACCTCTCAAAGTCGTGAAGCTCTAAAACGTGGACAGAGCAGAACAAAAATGATTAAAGATTTGGCACGAGCCAACAGAATTTTTAGTTAACCTGATGCGTAAATGAACCTCGGAGGACACTCATCCCGGCTACACCTAAACAATGTTGAAGGTAACAGGATGGTCAAGACATGGAATTCATCACACATGTACTTTGTCTTATGGCCATGAATTGTACATACGTTTGTACATCACCAGCAAACTGATTTCCTCAGCATCACAGGTCCAGCAGATCCAGAGCCATACCAACACAGATCAGATACATCAGGCTGTATTAAAGAGCCTGTTACACCCACACCTTCCACCACACACCACTCACTTGCAGCATAGAGATTGGTCCTAGGACTTTATCATATTTGAAGACCCCCAATGTAGTTTATGTAATATTCCTTCATGCCCCATTTCTAAAAGAGACCCCCCCCCCTAATTTTTCTTTCGCCTTCAAAGGTTCATGACCCCCTCCCTGGAATCTCATCCCCCTATAATAACTTACAAGCCCCTGCCATGTGTAGACGTACATTACTGAGAAGGACTGTACATTATCCCTGCTGTCTACTTGTATCACGACCATCGGGGAAAGAGGAATAGTAATGAAGGCCGAACCCCCGGGGTCGGGTGTTTGAGCCGGGGTGTTAAACCTCTGCTTACTAATGTCTATAGTTATAGAAACGTCTCCCGAGTCTCCACATTTATTCAGTCTTTGCGGAGCAGGCGTTTCTGTTTTGGGTCATCTACTATGGTCAGCGTGATAGATACGGTGTCACTTTGGACGAGGCTCCAGCATTGCACGCCGACGATGATATATTGACCCAGATATATTGGACAAGAAATTATTTTGAGAGGGGGCAGCATGTTCACTTTGTGATTTTATATCTCTCGTACCACCACCTGAAGATTAAACAGGCAAACGGAATAATGAGATACTGAGGGATCAGTGTTGTCAGCACAAGGCAATAATTATGTTATATAGTGGATAGTGCAATCGATACGATAAACTTGGTATCACGATTCGATAAATATGTGACTGTGGTCATGTATCAGAATTACTTTTAAGCTCTATGCATCGATGCAATGTCTGCTTTCTCAACGAATTATATTGACTAACCTCGCCAATGACATAAGATAGGGCTTCCCGGCTACAAATAACTTGCCAATATTTGATAAAAGGTTGGGTTCATTCTTGCGTTGAATTCTTACTCTCTTATTCTTAAGTTACTTCAGTGAGTGAAATAACGTCTTACAGATATATAATTTTAAGAGAGACCAAACACACGACAGTAATAATAATATCATATCATAATGAGATAAAGAGATTATTACTTCTGTCGTGTGTTTACACGTAGCCTGCTAATCTCTGTGTGCTATGCGTACTTGCTAAATGCACACTTCTGTAATTATCGATTCTGTTGCCTAAAATTTAGAGACATAAAAGTTTAAGTATTAACATTTGACACTGTTATTTCTTCTCCTTGCATATATATTCCAACAACGCATAAACTAGGAATGACATGCTGCATGCATGACTAGTGAGTGACTTTATGCTTAGGACTTTCTGGCATGGCCCCAGGAGAGTATAATTTAGCCCCTTCCACCATGTCTTGCCAGCCACTGTGGATGTAATCATGTCCCTAGCAATAGAAACTCACGTGTTTATTTGGACATGGGGATGAGGAGAACCTAAAGATCTAGAGATGGTGTATTGGTAGTCAGTGAATAGGTGCTCACCTCAGTCCTTGACGGGCCTGTTGCCCCGCCGATGAAGCAGTCACTGTAGCTCACCCTAACTTGAACAAACATATTTTTGCTTTTAGTTTGTTTCATGTTTGACGCCGCACTTAGCAATATTCCAGCTATATGACGGTCTGTAAATAATCAAGACTGGACCAGACAAATCCAGCGAATACTATCATCATCATCGACCTACGCAATTGGGATACGATGACATGCATCTACCAAGTCAGAAAGCCTGACCACCCGACCCCGTTACGACAAGCAAGGCCGACTCTTACGGCAAGCATGAGTTCCTGAAGACCTACTCTAACCCGGATCTTCACGGGAAAATATATGTTGCTAAGCAAGCACCTGTGAGATAACATGTTTTTGTTACAGCTCGCTTATTTAAAACCGTTTTAATTCCAAGTGTATTTCAAAACGTATCTGGCAAGCGAAACCGTTCATGAATACTAAAAACGGTGTATGACGGGGAAGAGTATGGTGATTTATTTATTACTCAGTTATGATTTGCACATTATCTAACCACACGTCGTTGTTATAAGGGTGGCGTATGAATACAACATTCGCAGCTTGATGGCCGGTGATGGGCTGTTTTTGCTCAAAGTGCATCCTGGTGATCGATTTAAGAAAAGTATCATTTCTAACGGCTACTGAGAGTACACGTTGTGTAGAGCTGAAATGTGCTACCGACGCCTCCATTCGAAGGATCAGCTGATGACCAAAACAATAGTCCCATCCGTACGTGATGTAATTACACAATGTGTTGTACTGCCATGTATTTAGTAAACAGTGCTCCAACGGGTTAGTAACAACGAGCAATCACTGTTTACCCGTCGGGCCGGAATGACAGGAAACCAATGGAGCGAGCGTTACATATAATGATCACTATTGATTTTATTAACGAGTATTAAGAGGTACAACCTTACTAATATAAGATAAGTAAATCCATGTATCTTATACTTCTGCTTCTGTAAATCATGACCAGCTCTGAGAAGTATCCATTGTAATCAGTAATGAAGGCTAGTTGTGTCTCGACACGTTTAGCCCTAAAAGATCCCTAAATCCACGGTCGGCACTTGACGGCGATGTTAACACTGCGACTGTAGCTCCCACACCGTCCACACACATCCCCTTCACCTTGACCGTAAACCCTGCACACCGCGGGGTCACTACAACAAAAGCCATTGTCTTAGGCAATCCCGGAATCTACCTGTCTTCCCGTAGTATTTCTACATACGTATGACTGAAGTGTTTACTTGAAATACACAAAATATTGACAAAGTCCCTCCTGTCAACATCTTCTGTTTATAGTCATCTCGCCTGCCGTGTTTGCTGAGTAAAATATATGAATAACTCCAGCACATTTGTAAACAATGTGGAGGACATCGATAATAACAGGAAAATAAACGTTTTTTTCTTAACGCGGCATTAAGTGAATAACGCGGCCTCTAAAAACGCCTGATATGTCTGTGTTTGTGTTCTTAGTGTTGTTTGAAGTCGACGGTGTGACCTTCACTGGCAGTCCAAGTGGCACATACTGCAGAGCCTCGTGTTGCTATACATTAACGTTAAAGAAAGAGCAAAACAAAAGACGTCTACAGTATTGTAAGTGGGAAGTGAAGCTGTGTTCATAAGTTGACTGTTGTTAATCGTCACGGTCATCCACATGGAGCGGGTGTGTGTGTGTGTGTGTGCGTGTGTGTGTGTGCGTGCGTGCGTGCGTGTGTGTGTGTGTGTGTGTGTGTGTGTGTGTGTGTGTGTGTGTGTGTGTGTGTGTGTGCGTGCGTGCGTGCGTGCGCGCGCGCGCGTGCGTGCGTGCGTGCGTGCGTGCGTGCGTGCGTGCGTGCGTGCGTGCGTGCGTGCGTGCGTGCGTGCGTGCGTGCGTGCGTGTGTGTGTGTGTGTGTGTGTGTGTGTGTGTGTGTGTAGGTAGGTGTGTGTGTGGAGGGGAGAGAGAGAGAGGGGGGGGGGGGGGGATAGAGTTAACACCGTTTTAAACAATATGCCACTTACATACATACATCACGGCGTGTCAGCTTACTGAGGGAGCAGAGCCTGAAGTAATTCGACACTTAGACGTTTACAATTTTGGTGAAACCCACAAGCACGGGTATGGTGCGGACACACATAGAAACATAATCGGACGGAACCGGGACTCGAACCCACGATTATCCATTTCTTGCGTGCCAAGAGACGCAACTCGGCACAGCAAATGTCGGTGCCTTTATCGACTGGGCCCCCGTACTTTATGAATACTTGTGAACTCGTCTGTATTGATTTACACCATACATTATTTGAGTAATATCTGCTTATAACTAACCGCTCTTATGGAATGTTGGTACTTTGCTGGGGTTATATTGACACGTGTCTAGTGAGACCCTGTATCTACAGTCACTGGGACAGACTCACTTCAGTGCTGAGATAAACTTCTCACACCTATCTAGAGATGTATTGCACCCGGGCAAGTGACAGGTCATTTAAAGATATGAAAATACAGCTGAACCTTATCCAGCACTACATCGTGGCATTCCCGAAAGCGCATCCTGCTCGTCATGTCGCGAGGTGTCTTTCTCTACCAGGGAGTGGCTCAATGTCTCGGAAGAAGAAGTGCGGAGCTACGTGAATGGGTTAGGGCGTTTATTTAATATGATTATATTATTGCCATTGTTTGGTCGGACAACACTGCAACAGATAGGAGCAATATCCCTACTTCGGGCCGTGTAGGATTAAGCCAGGGTATTGGGGTTCGTGACTATTAAACGTCCCAGCAATCGCAGCCTGTACACACACTACGTACTAGTTCCAGCACCCCACCAAAGCTCTACCCTGCACGCCTTCGGTTTATTGCTTAACTGCCGCATGCCCTCATCGCTTTATGTCAGGTTGTTGTCTGTACATCGTGTGTGCCATATAACTCGGACTTGGGGTCACCCCTTTAGATGGAGCGTGTTAATGTGCACTGTAGTTATTTTTACAGCGCACATCTCTGATAGGCTACAAGTAATAACATATTTAAAGTTTTATACACCAATCTCATCTTTCTTTCCAATCTCGTATTCTTTATTACATTAAGGGGAATTACCATGGATTCCCGGGCAGCAAAACCACAACCGGTGTTTAGTTAAAGTAGACACACTTTACTGATAACAACTTCTTTAATACTGTAAGAGCAACGTCTCGGTATCGATCCTTATACCGCTGTCACACAATTCTTTACAGTATGAAAGAAGTTGTTATCCATAAATTATGTCTACTTTGTCATTCGTCAACTTCTAAGCAATGCCTATCAAACGATTCCCGGTCTTCGTTTGGACAAAATTCACTTATCTAAGTTTCCCTTCCATGAAATTTATTTTAAACTGACACTGATGTCGGAAAAAGGGCAATAGTATTGCTCTTGTGCGTTTACCACTTTCGTGAAACCCGTGAGCACGAGGGTTGTCACATCAAAAAATCATATTGAGGGGAATTCTTGGATTCTTGCACTACCTGTGGGCCCAGCTTCATTAGCTTCAGGTACAATGTGTGAAGCCCATTTCTGGTGTCCCCCGCCGTGATATTGCTGGAATATTGCTAAAAGCGGCGTAAAACCAAACTCACTCACTCACTCATTAGCTTCGACACTGGTGTCCGTGATCCTCTTGTCTAAAGAAAGATCAGCCTCAGAGTACAAGCAACGAGATGACAGATGACATCAGTGCTGAGCTAGGTCTTAACATTAACTCTGAATATATCTACTGGAACATACAATTGGTTTTCGCTGAGATGTCCGAACGTATCTGCAGTAGTACAGCTTCAAGCACCGTACCTTAATGTTCCGACAGAAAGTTCAAAGCCGGAATCATGATCACCTCGAAAACCCTAGGGCAGGTTATTGCAAATGGAATAACGATAGTAAATTTAACAACATCGACTAGCTTACAATCACGTAAAGAAATAAAACAGAACATTACAGATTGTTGATAAATACACTTTAGAACATCGAATGTTGTCAACCTAGATATTGTATGTGTACCCCTTACTGTGTTGGGGGTGTCATTTGGGTCGCGCTTTTCACAAAGAACTGTTCCTCAAACTATGTATTCAATGTTAACAATCGCAAATGTTTCACCGAAGGTTGTAACAACTGCTACTAGCTGCTTATAGGTTTCAGATGTTTGTTCCGTGTCTTAAGTACCATATTAACAAATGTTTCTTCACCTCTGAAAATTAATATTCCCCATCCATGTGAACTTAGCCTAAGTATGGATGCTCAGATTTGTAAGAGCAGAAATGGGCTTTTATATATTTTGATTGATTGATCATCGCAATATCTTCTCAATATCTGAGTAGAAACATCACATTGCCTACCATGACAGAGCATCCACTTTCCGTGTAAGTGTACGAGTCGTTATAGCTCTACGTGGGCAGTACTGAGAGCAATCACAGCCTGCCTGGGGCTGACAGGCTGGCGGTTCCCGCGAGGGGCCACTGCAAGACGTGTACACTAGAGACAGTCACACGGCCACAACACTTCAGTCGTACCCCGCGGGCAAAGATAGCGATTTAGTAGTTGCAGCACGCAATACACGTTTTATAGCCGCCTCGAGGTGGAATGTCCAATCCCTGACTTTTATTTTGAATGTGTTGTCATGGAAACAATACAGTTAACTTCACACCTCCCATTCCATAGATACTTTCCTGTTGCTGGGAATGTGATAATTTAATGCGTCAGAGCGTCATCGGCTTACGCTGAATTGAGCTTCAATATTTGAAATTCTAATTATGTTTAATTACATTGAAGATGTACCCGTTCATGCATTGTTTCAAGAAGAGATCATGTTCAGCTAGAGTGGCGTGTTGCTGCTTCAATGACATTAGTTCCCAAGGGAGTAGTACCCAGACGGTGCTTGCGACACACCAGCACCCTCAGCACCGCCCGCTCTAACATGACCCAAGTCACGTGACTCGACTCAGTCGTTTCTTCTATAGAGAACAGATGTAACACGTTGGATATTTGCTGGGACAAGTTGATGCCGATTCATTGCCTGCGTGTTATTGCGAATTAAGTTTTCATTATACAGGAAGTATGTGCTGAGATGTAATGCCGTCTCCCTCACTGTCGTCATGCTCCTGCTCGCCAGGTGTTGTCCGATACCCGGTGACTGTTCTAACATAGCTATTACGGAATTGGGACCTGGTGACTGTTCTAACACAGCTATCACGGACTTGGGACCTGGTGACTGTTCTAACACAGCTATCACGGACTTGGGACCTGGTGACTGTTCAAACACAGCTATCACGGAATTGGGACCTGGTGACTGTTCTAACACAGCTATCACGGACTTGGGACCTGGTGACTGTTCTAACACAGCTATCACGGACTTCGGACTTGGTGACTGTTCTAACACAGCTATCACGGACTTGGGACCTGGTGACTGTTCTAACACGGCTATCACGGACTTGGGACCTGGTGACTGTTCTAACACAGCTATCACGGACTTGGGACCTGGTGACTGTTCTAACACAGCTATCACGGAATTGGGACCTGGTGACTGTTCTAACACAGCTATCACGGACTTGGGACCTGGTGACTGTTCTAACACAGCTATCACGGACTTCGGACTTGGTGACTGTTCTAACACAGCTATCACGGACTTGGGACCTGGTGACTGTTCTAACACAGCTATCACGGACTTCGGACTTGGTGACTGTTCTAACACAGCTATCACGGACTTGGGACCTGGTGACTGTTCTAACACAGCTATCACGGACTTGGGACCTGGTGACTGTTCTAACACAGCTATCACGGACTTGGGACCTGGTGACTGTTCTAACACAGCTATCACGGACTTGGGACCTGGTGACTGTTCTAACACAGCTATCACGGACTTGGGACTTGGTGACTGTTCTAACACAGCTATCACAGAATTGGGACCTGGGAACTAACCATCCTTCTGATCCTATTCTCATGATAGTCGCTACGATGTGTTCACGCAATGAATGCCGGCAGAATTTCTGTCGAAATTAAACCTTTTGTGAAATGCTGTTGCGTTGTCGCTGATATCAATACGACATCTGACAGTGCGGACATGACCCCGGAGAACTGGTTTAGTGGGGGCAAGTTCTGTTTGTTTGTTTTTGACGCCGCATTCAGCAATATTCCAGTTTTTGTATGGCAGTCTGTAAATAATCGAGTAAGGACCGGCCAACCCAGTGATTGACATCATAAGCATCGATCTATGCAATTTGATTCGGTGATATGCATTAACCTAGTAAGCTAGCCTGACCACCCGATCCCGAAAAGCATTAGTTAGTGAAGACTATTTCTTACCCGGATGTTCACGGGGTAGATGAGACAAGCAGACAACAATGGTGCACACTCCTCACAATACATGACAATACATGTGATACATGCACTACCTCCGTATCTCTACAACAAGGAGTAGAAAGTACAGACAACACTATACTGTCATACATCCATCATACTATCTACAAAACCCATGACACCCGGACACGGTACTATTGTTAATTATGATAACGAATATATTAGAAGTCTTTTTTCTACACACATCAGACAGTTTTGTAAGCCAAACTCCTGTTCGACCTACGTACATGTTAAATATTACTCACATAGCTACGCACCATGCACGTGTAAACATTATCCGGCAAGGGACCTTTAATTGAGTCTTTTAGTTAATGTCATATGGTTTGTCATAGCATACATTACAATAGTTTGTTTTTTTCAACCACAAGATTGCAGAGTATGTTTGGTTTCCAACAGCTGTAAAAATGTCAGGAAATCAGGTAGCAACAGACGATAAATAGTTGAGGCGTGATGCGTCCCACAGCCTGATGTACACGGTGTCCACAGTGACATGATTGCATGGCAACATCAGCACGCGCTCTCCCACTTCATGACAAATGTATAAAAGTTTGGAAGATTCCAGCAATTAAACGCGACAACTTCTCTGGCGGAGACGATATACGTACAGTATGTCAAAAGCTAAACAAAAGGTTACTGCGTGATAAATAATGTGAGTGTCTCAACAGCGCTGCAGGTGTGGTGACAGCTCGCATCCTACCTGTAACATTCGCCATTGTTTCACGATGTGTAATCCAGGTCAGCACACAGGTAACAGCCGGCACGGTACTCTCCTAGGCCAGGTCTGGAATGGAAATAAATACTTTATTAGAATAATTCACCGAAATCTCGTGACGACACACGCAATAGGGCGGTGTTAATTGCTACCAGAACGCGGAGTCGCTGGGAGGTATCGGAATCCGGGCCACGTCATCCTGATTAGCTGCCTCGTTCCATCCCGCCTCGGGTTGTTTGCGTAGACCATTGATATGCATTAGGTAGCTCTGGGATACAGACCGACATGAATATTTCAATTATTAAAACATTTGTTTAATTATGAATACAGGTTCAGCCTGTATGTTGCCCGACATAACTATGTATCTAGTGTTGTCATGGAACAAGCCAGTCTCTGAAACGATGTATCTAGTGTAGTCATGGAACTAGCATGTCTCTGTAACGATGTATCTAGTGTTGTCATGGAACAAGCCAGTCTCTGTAACGATGTATCTAGTGTTGTCATGGAACAAGCCAGTCTCTGTAACGATGTATCTAGTGTTGTCATGGAACTAGCCAGTCTCTGTAACGATGAATCTAGTGTTGTCATGGAACTAGCCTGTCTCTGTAACGATGTATCTAGTGTTGTCATGGAACAAGCCTCTCTCTGTAACGATGAATCTAGTGTTGTCATGGCACTAGCCTGTCTCTGTAACGATGTATCTAGTGTTGTCATGGAACTAGCCTGTCTCTGTAACGATGAATCTAGTGTTGTCATGGAACTAGCCTGTCTCTGTAACGATGTATCTAGTGTTGTCATGGAACTAGCCTGTCTCTGTAACGATGTATCTAGTGTTGTCATGGAACTAGCCTGTCTCTGTAACGATGTATCTAGTGTTGTCATGGAACAAGCCAGTCTCTGTAACGATGTATCTAGTGTTGTCATGGAACTAGCCAGTCTCTGTAACGATGAATCTAGTGTTGTCATGGAACTAGCCTGTCTCTGTAACGATGTATCTAGTGTTGTCATGGAACTAGCCAGTCTCTGTAACGATGTATCTAGTGTTGCCATGGAACTAGCCAGTCTCTGTAACGATGTATCTAGTGTTGTCATGGAACAAGCCAGTCTCTGTAACGATGTATCTAGTGTTGTCATGGAACAAGCCAGTCTCTGTAACGATGTATCTAGTGTTGTCATGGAACAAGCCTGTCTCTGTAACGATGTATCTAGTGTTGTCATGGAACAAGCCAGTCTCTGAAACGATGTATCTAGTGTTGCCATGGAACTAGCCTGTCTCTGTAACGATGAATCTAGTGTTGTCATAGAACTAGCCTCTCTCTGTAACGATGTATCTAGTGTTGTCATGGAACTAGCCAGTCTCTGTAACGATGTATCTAGTGTTTTCATGGAACTAGCCTGTCTCTGTAACGATGTATCTAGTGTTGGCATGGAACTAGCCTGTCTCTGTAACGATGTATCTAGTGTTGCCATGGAACTAGCCTGTCTCTGTAACGATGTATCTAGTGTTGTCATGGCACTAGCATGTCTCTGTAACGATGTATCTAGTGTTGTCATGGCACTAGCATGTCTCTGTAACGATGTATCTAGTGTTGCCATGGAACTAGCCTGTCTCTGTAACGATGTATCTAGTGTTGTCATGGCACTAGCATGTCTCTGTAACGATGAATCTAGTGTTGTCATGGAACTAGCCTGTCTCTGTAACGATGTATCTAGTGTTGTCATGGAACTAGCCAGTCTCTGTAACGATGAATCTAGTGTAGTCATGGAACTAGCCTGTCTCTGTAACGATGTATCTAGTGTTGTCATGGAACTAGCCTGTCTCTGTAACGATGTATCTAGTGTTGTCATGGAACTAGCCTGTCTCTGTAACGATGTATCTAGTGTTGCCATGGAACTAGCATGTCTCTGTAACGATGTATCTAGTGTTGTCATGGAACTAGCCAGTCTCTGTAACGATGTATCTAGTGTTGCCATGGAACTAGCCAGTCTCTGTAACGATGTATCTAGTGTTGTCATGGAACTAGCCTGTCTCTGTAACGATGTATCTAGTGTTTTCATGGAACTAGCCTGTCTCTGTAACGATGTATCTAGTGTTGTCATGGAACTAGCCTGTCTCTGTAACGATGTATCTAGTGTTGCCATGGAACTAGCCTGTCTCTGTAACGATGTATCTAGTGTTGCCATGGAACTAGCCTGTCTCTGTAACGATGTATCTAGTGTTGTCATGGAACTAGCCTGTCTCTGTAACGATGTATCTAGTGTTGTCATGGAACTAGCCAGTCTCTGTAACGATGTATCTAGTGTTGTCATGGAACTAGCCAGTCTCTGTAACGATGTATCTAGTGTTGCCATGGAACTAGCATGTCTCTGTAACGATGTATCTAGTGTTGTCATGGAACTAGCCTGTCTCTGTAACGATGTATCTAGTGTTGTCATGGAACTAGCCTGTCTCTGTAACGATGTATCTAGTGTTGTCATGGAACAAGCCAGTCTCTGTAACGATGAATCTAGTGTTGTCATGGAACTAGCCTGTCTCTGTAACGATGTATCTAGTGTTGTCATGGAACTAGCCAGTCTTTGTAACGATGTATCTAGTGTTGTCATAGAACAAGCCAGTCTTTGTAACGATGTATCTAGTGTTGTCATGGAACTAGCCTGTCTCTGTAACGATGTATCTAGTGTTGCCATGGAACTAGCCTGTCTCTGTAACGATGAATCTAGTGTTGTCATGGAACTAGCCTCTCTCTGTAACGATGTATCTAGTGTTGTCATGGAACTAGCCTGTCTCTGTAACGATGAATCTAGTGTTGTCATGGAACTAGCATGTCTCTGTAACGATGTATCTAGTGTTGTCATGGAACTAGCCTGTCTCTGTAACGATGTATCTAGTGTTGTCATGGAACTAGCCAGTCTTTGTAACGATGTATCTAGTGTTGTCATGGAACTAGCCAGTCTTTGTAACGATGTATCTAGTGTTGGCATGGAACTAGCCTGTCTCTGTAACGATGAATCTAGTGTTGTCATGGAACTAGCATGTCTCTGTAACGATGTATCTAGTGTTGTCATGGAACTAGCCTGTCTCTGTAACGATGTATCTAGTGTTGTCATGGAACTAGCCTGTCTCTGTAACGATGTATCTAGTGTTGTCATGGAACTAGCCTGTCTCTGTAACGATGTATCTAGTGTTGTCATGGAACTAGCCTGTCTCTGTAACGATGTATCTAGTGTTGTCATGGAACTAGCCAGTCTCTGTAACGATGTATCTAGTGTTGTCATAGAACAAGCCAGTCTTTGTAACGATGTATCTAGTGTTGTCATGGAACAAGCCAGTCTCTGTAACGATGTATCTAGTGTTGTCATGGAACTAGCCTGTCTCTGTAACGATGTATCTAGTGTTGCCATGGAACAAGCCAGTCTCTGTAACGATGTATCTAGTGTTGCCATGGAACAAGCCAGTCTTTGTAACGATGTATCTAGTGTTGTCATAGAACAAGCCAGTCTTTGTAACGATGTATCTAGTGTTGTCATGGAACAAGCCAGTCTCTGTAACGATGAATCTAGTGTTGTCATGGAACTAGCCTGTCTCTGTAACGATGTATCTAGTGTTGCCATGGAACAAGCCAGTCTCTGTAACGATGTATCTAGTGTTGTCATGGAACAAGCCAGTCTCTGTAACGATGTATCTAGTGTTGTCATGGAACTAGCCAGTCTCTGTAACGATGTATCTAGTGTTGGCATGGAACTAGCCAGTCTCTGTAACGATGTATCTAGTGTTGTCATAGAACAAGCCAGTCTCTGTAACGATGTATCTAGTGTTGTCATGGAACTAGCCTGTCTCTGTAACGATGTATCTAGTGTTGTCATGGAACAAGCCAGTCTCTGTAACGATGTATCTAGTGTTGTCATGGAACTAGCCAGTCTCTGTAACGATGTATCTAGTGTTGGCATGGAACTAGCCAGTCTCTGTAACGATGTATCTAGTGTTGTCATAGAACAAGCCAGTCTCTGTAACGATGTATCTAGTGTTGTCATGGAACTAGCCTGTCTCTGTAACGATGTATCTAGTGTTGTCATGGAACAAGCCAGTCTCTGTAACGATGTATCTAGTGTTGTCATGGAACTAGCCAGTCTCTGTAACGATGTATCTAGTGTTGTCATAGAACAAGCCAGTCTCTGTAACGATGTATCTAGTGTTGTCATGGAACTAGCCTGTCTCTGTAACGATGTATCTAGTGTTGTCATGGAACAAGCCAGTCTCTGTAACGATGTATCTAGTGTTGTCATGGAACTAGCATGTCTCTGTAACGATGTATCTAGTGTTGTCATGGAACTAGCATGTCTCTGTAACGATGTATCTAGTGTTGTCATAGAACAAGCCTCTCTCTGTAACGATGTATCTAGTGTTGCCATGGAACTAGCCAGTCTCTGTAACGATGTATCTAGTGTTGTCATGGAACTAGCCTCTCTCTGTAACGATGTATCTAGTGTTGTCATAGAACTAGCCTCTCTCTGTAACGATGTATCTAGTGTTGTCATGGAACTAGCCTGTCTCTGTAACGATGTATCTAGTGTTGTCATGGAACTAGCCAGTCTCTGTAACGATGTATCTAGTGTTGTCATAGAACTAGCCAGTCTCTGTAACGATGTATCTAGTGTTGTCATGGAACTAGCCTGTCTCTGTAACGATGTATTTAGTGTTGTCATGGAACTAGCATGTCTCTGTAACGATGTATCTAGTGTTGTCATGGAACTAGCCTCTCTCTGTAACGATGTATCTAGTGTTGTCATAGAACTAGCCTCTCTCTGTAACGATGTATCTAGTGTAGTCTTGGGACTAGCCTGTCTCTGTAACGATGTATCTAGTGTAGTCTTGGGACTAGCCTGTCTCTGTAACGATGTATCTAGTGTTGTCATGGAACTAGCCTGTCTCTGTAACGATGTATCTAGTGTTGTCATGGAACTAGCCTGTCTCTGTAACGATGTATCTAGTGTTGTCATGGAACTAGCATGTCTCTGTAACGATGAATCTAGTGTAGTCATGGAACTAGCCTGTCTCTGTAACGATGTATCTAGTGTTGTCATGGAACTAGCATGTCTCTGTAACGATGAATCTAGTGTAGTCATGGAACTAGCCTGTCTCTGTAACGATGTATCTAGTGTAGTCTTGGGACTAGCCTGTCTCTGTAACGATGTATCTAGTGTTGTCATGGAACTAGCTTGTCTCTGTAACGATGAATCTAGTGTTGTCATGGAACTAGCTTGTCTCTGTAACGATGTATCTAGTGTTGCCATGGAACTAGCTTGTCTCTGTAACGATGAATCTAGTGTAGTCATGGCACTAGCATGTCTCTGTAACGATGTATCAGGTGTTGTCTTGGGACTAGCCTGTCTCTGTAACGATGTATCTAGTGTTGTCATGGAACTAGCTTGTCTCTGTAACGATGAATCTAGTGTTGTCATGGAACTAGCTTGTCTCTGTAACGATGTATCTAGTGTTGCCATGGAACTAGCTTGTCTCTGTAACGATGTATCTAGTGTTGTCATGGAACTAGCCTGTCTCTGTAACGATGTATCTAGTGTTGTCATGGAACAAGCCAGTCTCTGAAACGATGTATCTAGTGTTGCCATGGAACTAGCCTGTCTCTGTAACGATGTATCTAGTGTTGTCATGGAACAAGCCAGTCTCTGTAACGATGTATCTAGTGTTGTCATGGCACTAGCATGTCTCTGTAACGATGTATCTAGTGTTGTCATGGAACTAGCCAGTCTCTGTAACGATGTATCTAGTGTTGTCATGGAACTAGCCTCTCTCTGTAACGATGAATCTAGTGTTGTCATGGCACTAGCATGTCTCTGTAACGATGTATCAGGTGTTGTCTTGGGACTAGCCTCTCTCTGTAACGATGAATCTAGTGTTGTCATGGCACTAGCATGTCTCTGTAACGATGTATCTAGTGTTGTCATGGAACTAGCCTGTCTCTGTAACGATGTATCAGGTGTTGTCATGGAACTAGCCTGTCTCTGTAACGATGTATCTAGTGTAGTCATGGAACTAGCCAGTCTCTGTAACGATGTATCTAGTGTTGTCATGGAACTAGCCTGTCTCTGTAACGATGTATCTAGTGTAGTCATGGAACTAGCCAGTCTCTGTAACGATGTATCTAGTGTAGTCATGGAACTAGCCAGTCTCTGTAACGATGTATCTAGTGTTGTCATGGCACTAGCATGTCTCTGTAACGATGTATCTAGTGTTGCCATGGAACTAGCCTGTCTCTGTAACGATGTATCTAGTGTTGCCATGGAACTAGCCTGTCTCTGTAACGATGTATCTAGTGTTGCCATGGAACTAGCCTGTCTCTGTAACGATGAATCTAGTGTTGTCATAGAACAAGCCAGTCTTTGTAACGATGTATCTAGTGTTGTCATGGAACTAGCCTGTCTCTGTAACGATGAATCTAGTGTTGTCATGGAACTAGCCTGTCTCTGTAACGATGTATCTAGTGTTGCCATGGAACTAGCCTGTCTCTGTAACGATGTATCTAGTGTTGCCATGGAACTAGCCTGTCTTTGTAACGATGTATCTAGTGTTGTCATGGAACTAGCCTCTCTCTGTAACGATGTATCTAGTGTTGCCATGGAACTAGCCAGTCTCTGTAACGATGAATCTAGTGTTGTCATGGAACTAGCCTGTCTTTGTAACGATGTATCTAGTGTTGTCATGGAACTAGCCTCTCTCTGTAACGATGTATCTAGTGTTGCCATGGAACTAGCCAGTCTCTGTAACGATGAATCTAGTGTTGTCATGGCACTAGCATGTCTCTGTAACGATGTATCTAGTGTTGTCATGGAACAAGCCAGTCTCTGAAACGATGTATCTAGTGTTGTCATGGAACAAGCCAGTCTCTGAAACGATGTACCTAGTGTTGTCATGGAACAAGCCAGTCTCTACCAGACTGTAATACGAGCCAGTCACTACAACCACAGAATCTCAACACACCCCACACCCACGCACTCACGCGTACTTGTATCATAGACGACATAAATACATTTAGACGAAAAGACGTAAGTCTACTGAGTGTCAAGAATTAATCTTGGTTAAATGAAACTAATAATTCCTTCTTCAAATCATCAACAATTAACAACATCATAACAGGTTAGGGGATATACCCTCATGGTCGAGTGACTCACCCTGACTCTACCCTCGGAATGAGCCGTGCTTCCCGGCGTTCTTGATGTATAATACTATTTACTTCAAAGAGTCAATGTTGTTCTACGTTACCACAACGGTCACGTGTTTCATATATACTATACCAGCAAGATAAACTGATAATAATCTGCGTTTCCAATATATACGGTCTTTTGTTAAAAAAACAGGACCCGAGGGGGTGCCTTTAGTTTTAGACGCCATCGGCGATACGAGTGAAACATGCTGCAGGGTAGATAGGTATCTCGCAAACAACGACGCCCGTTAGTATATTGTCATAGCATTGCGCAGAGTAAAATAGGTTCGCTATGGAAAGTGAAATGTTTGCACCTTATCCTTGTTTATTGATATTAGCCATTTTCAAGCCATTCATAATCACTAGTATACTGACGAAGCGCGAGTTGAGTAACTGGTGTTAAGGCACAACATTTGTAAAGCAAGAAAATAATCAAAGCTGGATTCTCAGCGGTCATCTATCTCCCTATCACTACGAAACAGCCATAAACGCCACATATGCGATAACGATAGCACGGACACATTGTGACTGTACCATTATTTTGTTGAGCATTCCCTTATCTGAACTGTAATAACACATGCAATCAATGGGACAGCAATCAACAGGATAGCAAGCAGTCATAAATTATGACTGTATATCTTCCAGGAATCTGCTTACATTGCTGATTGCTACAATGTTGCCAAGGCCGCAATGCATGAAGCATGCTGTCATAACCATCTTTCACACCAACATACACATGCCTCCAACAGCACCCACCTTTCCCTTGTAGGAACCTCCGATCTCAATGACAACGGTGGACGATTAAGTCCCAAACTTGAACAATGATATTCAGTGTGGCATTTAGCTCGGGGTGAGTTGATATTATGCCATTCCCTGAACAATTTCCCAGCGGAAATCGTCTGCTGCGGCCAATTACCGCAAATCGGAGCGTCACATTTACGACACACGTGCTACCGTAAGGCAAGCACATGACCAAAACAGAATGAGATGAAAAGCGGAGCTACCGAGCTCATGGAGAGTTCACAACTGTTTGACCATTTAAGCTTGAGCAATCACGACCTGTCCAGATCTAAGTTTGTTACCTGCGCCAAGGGTCTTGCATGTCGTTCGCCTTGACATACCGCGACAAATTGTTGCCAAGTCTATATGCGTGCAATCAAGTCACATCGTTCACGGGATCAAGCATTCTACAAAGCTAAGATCAATGCCTACTTAAACAGCGTTATACCACTGGTAGAGAACAAGCATGTGATTTAACAAATCTTCAATCTGGATTGGACGAATAAACCTTCGCCAGACTGCGTCTTATGCTTATGTTATTTCAGAACACACATAATCGCCGTCTTTAAATCTTCACTTGGTCCTGACACCATACAACCAAGGTCAATATCAGATGGATATTCACTGTGCCATGGATATACTGGGCGGGGGCATATAGTTTCTGGCGAACTTCCCTTGCATATGGCACGTGTATAGCTTAAATCCGAAACATTGGAATACTTGGCATTGTTCCAATGACTACAATGCAAATGTGGAAAGTAAGGAAAATGTCAACAAGAAAATGAAATATAACGACATCTAAGATATCAGATAATATGACAACCTTGAGATTTTACATTGAGGAATTCTTCCCAAAGGTCTCAGTTTGTATCTGTTTGTATATATATGATGGGCGGGTTTCAACTGGGATACAACACAGGGCAGTGAAGCCCTTGCAAGAGGTGTGTCGTGGATGCTTATGTATCACTTCCTGGGCACAGTGATTACTGTCACGACTCCTGGCGGCGGAGATTAGCATAATTCATATCTAAAACACCCACCGCCCTGAATACATCCCTATTGTTTCAAACACCATGGCTGAAAGCGGAGAATTTAATATTCTCCTGTTTGACAACGCCCCAAAGGCCGTATTTTCAACGCCAACCTAAAAACAAGAAACGCTTTTTGCCTCCCGGGTGTCTCGGAAGTGAAGCTACATACAGTAACAGGATATAAAACACAGGATTCACAACAGCGAGCGCTATACGCATCTTGTCTCATTCCTCGGAACATCTGATCTTCCCTACCCCTGCCATCCAAACCACACACACACACACACATACACACGCACGCACACACACGCACGCACGCACACACACACACACAAGCGCGCGCGTTACGTTACTGTTACGTTATTCGAAATACAACGAAGCACCACCCTTTATATTAAGCATGCTACTATGTTAATGGTATAGTTACACTTAGGTAGCCCCGCCCCATTGCCAGTTACCGTACATCACCCAAACATTCAGCTACGTAGGTGAAATAAGGGACTGGATATCAGTGGACGACAACTCCCTGGGATACCGGGAGACTTCAAACGGCTGACGTGACTAATTGCTGTTATGTTGAAAACCACAGGTCCTCAACCCTAACCTTCTGGAAAAAATGGAGACTTTTGAGACTAGTTTGAAACAAAATGTCAACACGAATGTGACCATGTTTGGTCAGCCACCTCCCGGCTACATCCCCCATCTCTGCTCAAACAGGGGCGCTGCGGGAACGAGTCGTGGAGAGTTTAATCCATTTAATCCATTTGTGACTAGGCACACGTTGCAGACAAACGTCATGTACTCAAGACGATGGCCGCCACTGCATATATGTTCAGAGATCCAGCAACTGTCACCACTGGTGTTTTATATACATGGGCAAACACGTAGCACTATTCTCCAAATGTGCTCATATTTTCATCCGTTAAATGTATATGACAAGTGTTGCTGTACATAGTCAGATAAATACCTTTACTGATGTGAGTCTGTCTGGTAAATTTACAATTTCTTTCTTCACAACCGCCGCGTCATACCATAAGACGTTAAAAGATGATACTTGATACCCCGCTTGGCGCTCGGAATTAAGGGGCTAAAACAAAGACTGGTCGGCTCGGAATCAGTATACTGTGTCTGAGTCTATTCATGTTAAACCGCGGCATGGTATCTCAGTGGGCTAGCACTATAAAATCGGCACCAGTCCATACAAATACATGCACGTGCATGCACGTCGCGATGTAAGTGCAATAATCTTGGACTCGACGTTAAACCCCATTTCCCCTCACCTCTGGCTGCACAAAGTTAGATTAATACCCCAATTGGTTCAAGTCTGCCGACTTTTGTTTACCCCGCTTTTAGCAATACTCCAGCAATATCACGGCGGGGAACGCCAGAAATGGGCTTCATTCATTGCATCCATGTCGGGATTCGAACCACTAGGCTACCCGACCGCCCAAAGATTTGAAGAGAAATTTGACAGCAAGTTTACACCAGTACAGCACATTGCAGAGACATCACTTACATGGCAGTTTGAATCTCATTTGTCACTTACAATGTGGCTACTGGCCTAAAGGTTGAAACATGCAGAAACAACATATTAGTCACAAGTCACAATAGAAACTTCCAGTTGTGAGTAAATCAGATTATAGCTGTATTTCCTTAGGCTCGTTCCTTCAAGCGGCTCCCTCCCCCTGTTCAGTATTGCCGTGTCTGTTTAGATTACGTCTGACATGAGACACAGTTCAACTCCCGGCAGGGCGCTGAGAACTACGAAGCACAATTATGAATAGTCAGGGAGAATCATGTCTTACACAGTATCAACATGTATCATCGTCAAGCACCTTGACTTCCTGTTGTGATGGTTCTGCAGGTGCTAATCCTAGCTGAGTCGCTGTGCAGCAGGTCTCGTTAGTACCCAGTAACCCTGATCACCTATACCTTAACGGTTCATTGAGCACAAGGGGGGTTGCGTGGCTATTTCAGTATATGTTAGGTATTACCCACAGTAGGAGCAAAAACAGAAATGTTATCAATACTAACACTCCCAATAGACATGTGTACCCTTGCTACCCACACACATGAGTCCCAAAGCCAAAGGCAGAAGGCGACCTCTTAAACACTTACAACAAGGAGCAAACCCAAGCTGGCTTGGGGACCAGTGGCATTGTGTCCAGTATAGCAATACTCTCCATCAACACATCAGGTCAGTACACGTGCACACACTCAACACCTCCTTTCTATGTCAAATAATATGTCATGCAATGATAATTATACATTAAATTATTTGTAGTCCTCCCCACCGATTTCAGACAGTGCGAGTCTACCTCAGTACAGCATGACGACGATATGGAAGGCCGCCAGGTTCCTAACACTGAGATCAAGACCTCGTTGTTGTGTGTAATACCACGATTAGGATCATTGCCAGTATGACAAGACAAGCACCCAGCATCGCACCTGCTACGGTGGTGCAGCTACCAGAGGTCCTGCTGCTCATGATGGCTCTGCCAATACCCGAACTGTTTTGAGTCAATTGGCGGGCATTCCCCACCTCGCTGTCAACAAGTGAAACACGTACGTGGGTGCTACGTTGTCATTCGATTTGCTGACTACTGGAATGACAAATTATCCCCGTCAGAAACACAAACATCGGATACATGCTAGGCCCTCGTATGGACGTTTATTCTTTGAATCATTATTTACTCGTAACTCTTCGATTTGCCCTCTGTAGGGCAAGATGCCAAGAAAAAAATCGATATATCATTGATCCAAAGTTAGTCATACAATATCAAATCATGGGCCATTGTATTGGTCAACTGACCCAAATACGCACTGACCCTTTGACCACATAATACCCCAGGTAGCACAAGAAACATACTCCTGGTAAGCTGCTAATCTGCTTAGAAGAAAGATAATCTATATAGCTGTAATACTGGAACTACAGTCAAGTCTGGTGTTAGTCATGCTTGTGTAGCTGTGTTGCAGTACCAGTGCAGGAACAGCTGTGTGCAAGGTGCGCGGTGAAACGTAAGCTGTGGGAACGTATTCTAATCTGACTTACAAGTACTTTGACAGATGCTGTTCTATCACACAGTTATTACTTCCTATGAAGAACTGACACTTTTATAAGCTCAGACACCTATTACAAAGAAACAAAGATTAGTTTATAGGGATTTGAAGCATGCGCACACTCCAGTTTCAACCAGAGCAGTGACTTAAATATTGTTTTGCATGCTTTATACACAAGGAAAACTAAACTGTGGTATGGTAAACTGACACGCCCGGATTGAAGGGCGGTCCGAGCAGTGAGCTCACAAGCTCCGAGTTAATATGGAGCTCCTGGACTACACACGAGTCTTTGTCGGGTGCAGCACACGGGGACAAACACAAAGTGCTATCATTAATCAAGTGAATCAAGTGGAAACCAATCATTCATCACTGCTTGTACGTGGAGAAAGTAGAGCCAACGTGTGATCGAAACTTCGTCATATCACCATAACTACATGGAGAGATGTGTAAACAACAGGACACATCTAGCCATGCTGGCCCAGCTCGCTTCCTGGCAGATATATACATGTACAAGTTCACACCTGCTACAAGTGCTAGATAAATGCAATCAGGAAACTTTTAAATTAATAATTTAAGTATTCTTTGAAAAGAAACTTGCAAAACCCGGAAACCCTGAAATAACGAGATACCTGATCGAGGAAATGTCGCATGATTGTATACACATGTAATTTGGACTTGTTGGAAGTGACATGTGGGTTTGTTCGAGCGGAAAGAAGTGTAAGTGCGTGCACTGAATGTCAGTACAAGGATATGATAATGATTTTCAAAATCAATGACATTGTCCTTAGAACCGCGATGCATTCATTAAAGATACATACATAGGTGGAGAGCACTGAGACGTGTCCTGTGTAGAGCGCGGTGCATCCACGGCGTGTAGGACACACCTGATTTCTACTTCCCGTTAGATTTATACATTACAAAGGGGGCATTCATAACATTCGACTGGGGTAACATGTATTGTGGACCTTTATGGTTTCCGTCTATCACTGACACAGTCTGCAGGACACCGCGAACACCGTGAGGCTCTCACCCTGCACGGGTGGACCGCAGGACGTCGAGACATGTCAGTGGGGACTTCAAACAAGTCAAGGAATTACCATTCACGCCTTTCATGTTCGTCTAGTAAACAAACAAATTACATACAGTTATCACTGAGAAAACTTACCATTCAATGTATACCTTTCGGCTCTGCTGCTATAATCTCTCAGCTCTGCTTGTCAACGTCCCATCAATATTGACATGAAGGTTGCACGATCAGAAAGTACTTTAACAATACTACTTTCCTTGTATGCTGCCCTGGACTGCTGTCACAAACACGGCCGCACCATGTACATAAGCACCTACAAGCTCTACACAAGCGACCACGCCGTCTGCGTCAGACGCGGACCAGCTATACTTCAGGAAAACAATGCAGGTTAATGGCAATCTGCCCTCAGGCTGATGTTGTCATCGAGAGAGAAATGTGTCGTCTGCTAACGGTTGGATTCGCGCCACTCACCTCTCACCTTGCCGCTGTCACGTGACCTTCCGGCCAGGTGTTGGACAAGCTGGTGAGCGTTCAGGCGCCCTGGTCAGACAAACAGGTTGTACCTGGGCTTGTGGAGATTCAATATTGTCTGATTTAACTGCGGTAACCATCAAAAAGTTACAGAACACAAAATTGTTTTGTTTTCTTCTCAAAAATACGATTATGTAGCTTAGGTTCCTCTTAGATCGTCTTAAATTAATCGTCACCGACAGGCATAATATAAATGTGTTGTTGTTATTGTTGTTCTTGTTGTGGTTGTTGTTGTGGTATTTCCCAAAGGCGATTTGTTACAAAAGATACACAACAGATAATTTACGTGTAAAACTCTTTGGCAGATAAAAAAAGATGTAAATGGGCAGTACACATTAAATTATGCTGTATGGCTATGGGCGCGATTTAAATTACTGTTGCTGTATCATAAAATGTTATCTGCAAGTGGTTCGATTTTTGTGAATAATTAAGATACTAGTATTCATCTCTTATAATTGCAATAGATTATAGATACCACATTCAACATGGTTTTACCCCTTTAAATGTTTGATATATGAATATGTTGTTTTTGCTAATGGTAATATGTGATAATCTTATTTAATATTTTCTTGAAACCCAAGAACTTTATTTCTTATCACTTATGAAAAAAACAATGGTTAAGTAGGTCGAATTGTTTTTTTATTACCCAGCCATTCCTATTACAGTCTATCACAATTTACTAAGTGAACAGAGTGATAACAGAGATGTTCCTTTTTTACCAAATCTCGAACACCATTGCTCCTCGTCCTGATGGGTTGAAACTGAATTGGGAATTTGGAGTTACAATGTTAGTTTGAATGACACAAAGCAATTTAGATTGAGTGTTTTTGTTTATATTTTATTAGAACGCGAATGGCTTGTTTAGAACTGTTGTGAGTTGCATTTTACTCAAATTTAAAGATCAAAATACCGACATAAGCGGAAACAGCCTTGTCTTCCGAGGGATAACGAAAGGTTTCTTGACGGTTGTTTCCAACTGTGATAAAAACAATTTGGTCGCCCGTGAAACACAAGTACCTGAAGCACAACCTTTTGTTGGTCTTAGCTACATCACTGTGAACTGTGAGGCACTGACCATTTGATCTTGTTAGGATTGTGGTGGGCAGTAAATGTGTAAAGATACTTGGACGTAATATACTTAAAGGAAACAGTGTGCAGGTCATGTCCTGTAAGGCCGTTGTTGTGCTTGAAGCATGGCTTGGTTCCTGACTGTAACAAAACATCCAGGTCTCCTACCCCAGAATGTCGGTCACGATGTAGCTGAACAGGCCGACTGATGTCAACACCCCCTTAATCCGGAAACACCAGCTTGTGGGCAGTCATTGCTGGGGATGCTAACATGAACACATCTCGATCTGTGTTGCTGTGGGGGAACCCAGTGGGGCCCTACCATCCAGCACAGCGGGGTAGCACTGTAGGAACTAGTCTACAAAATGTAGTTGTGACGGTCAGCAGCCATGGTCAGCTGTACGTTGGGGGTCACACGTACAGTGCCTGTACCGTTATCTGCGGACTGACCAGTACAACAGTACAGCCAAGTGCTGAGACAACATCCATTTATTGAAGGGATACTTTTACGATGGGCGTTGTTCAAATACAGGATAGTCTCTGTCGCCTGGCCATTCAAACACTACTAAATAGACGTCGTCAGTCCTCTATTCCTGGGCGCATCGAGGTTTATTCAATTAATGAATATGTCGTCTTTGACGAGTGAGTTTCTTTGATGATGTGTTTGAGAACTAAACGTGGTTTTGTGGCGAGTGTGACAGCTATGAACATCTCTGAGGTGTATGGTTAAGCAGTGGCTTTTGAATAAGGGGTGTGGCGTATGGTGGTGGTGGTGTGTGTGTGTGTGTGTCCCGAGGGGGGGGGGGCGGTGCACATAGTACTTAAGTCACGAGGTGACTAGGCCGAGGGCGCTGTTAACATGTAGGGTGTCTGAAAAAGTGGTCTGAACATATAGACTTGTGTACTCGTGTACTGCTGAATATACAGTTTAGTATACATATATAATGCTTGAGCTTGATGTAAAGTTAAGTATACGAATATATTGCTGGATGTATAGTTTAGTATACACATATTTTGGTGAATGTATAGTTTAATATACACTAATATGTCTGGGCGTATAGTTAAGTATACAAATATATTGCTGTATATATAGTGTAGTTTACACTAATAATGCTTGGTGTATAGTTTAGTATACACATATATAGCTGGGTGTATAGTGTAGTTTACACCTATTGCTGGACATGATTGCGGAAAACCAGGGTCACCCCCGGCCTTCATATGTCAAGTAGGGTAGACACATGGGTTCAACAAGACACAGGGATGTCTCCCGCAGGTGTAAATGTGTCTTGCTGTGACATGGCACGACTATAAAACGTATGTATATGTTAGTATACCTGGAGACGGACATTTATGATCAGCAGAAACACAACCGTGTCAATTATATATTTTGACATATTCATGAAATATATTTTATGTAATCCTGTTTTATAACATCCGTCGGTAATTGTTTCACGGTAGATGTTTAGAAAGGACACGTCGAGATGATATTAATGTGGTAGCGACGTCAGCCCTGACAAATAAAGACAGGATGATCAACAGCCCCCTGGCCTTGTGTGGCCTGCGTGGAAACAACAAACACTGGCTCGCAGTGGAGCAACACTCGGGGACCAGAGAGACCATCACTGACAGAGAACAGTGTGAATGTGACACAGATAGGACAACATATGTAACATCTGCGCCCCAGACACATTCAAGTATGGTGGAAACAGGCGAATCACTGCCGGGAGAGTATGTATGTTCCACACTGAGGCATGTCCTGATCGGTGGACGAGGGCGTCTGCAGTGACGAGAGGATGCTGGCGTCGCAAGTAAATAAACATCATAAATACAAACAACAGATATTGATGATGGGAATGCTATGTTAGTAATGTATGTCACAGGCTACGGAGAATGTGGTACAAGGTGTATGTTCATTGAGCAAAGTGAGTCACAACACTACCAGGACCAGGGTTATGCGATCATGTGTTTGGCAGATTTTACAAAGTTCATATACAGACAAATACCATTCAATGAAAAAATGACAATCGCCGCGAGCTTAGAGAGACATCCTAATACCCTGGCCCGCTGAACAGCAGGACATAACCCAGATGCTGCAGCCTCGTGGAGGTTCCAGGTCAGAACAAGTACACTGCAACGCAAAAGTATTTTATTTTACTTCGCAAAATTTTCGCAGAATCTGCACGGGAATGTTATTACAGCTTCTGCGAAGCTAGGCTGTGACTCAACAGACGTTTTCTCAAATATCTACATAGCTACGTGTCCCCCACAGAAGAACCGAATCGTCGTTGTGAAAACCTTCCTGTGATGTAAATTAATAAATAGCCAGACCGATTGCAGTGAGGCATCTTCCCGCGGCAAGGGAGTTACTTTACTAGTCAGTTATTTCTTGACTCGGGAAGATGGCACTAAAGCGCATTGACAGGGATCCGGGATAAACCAACTAAAGTTAAAGGATTTATTAAACACTAGACAATCACCACACAGTTAAGGCACTAAGGCATTAGGTACGCAATAAAGTGTTGGACTTACACAGCGTGATTAACGTCTAATTGGGCGAATATACACAAGTTAGCGAGTCGAGTTCCAAAGGCGAGACCCCACTGGACCATGTACACCACTATCCACATATCAAAATCAAGGGAAAACGTCGATCCTTGATCCAAGGGGCTTTTGTTACAAAACGACCATAGACATAGTTTCATTTATCTTAAGAGGTTCAGGACAATTTGTCAAAAATGAAAGCAAATGCAATCTGAAGTTTTCTGATAAAACAATATTTGAAACTCTCGACTTCCTCTTTGACAGCACCTATGTGAAATTTTGGGTTAAGACATTTAGGCAAGAAGTATGCATCCCCATGGGCACCAATTGTTCTCCGTTCTTGTTGATCTGTTCTTGAAGCATATCAATCAGAATTTCTGCTCGAATTCGCAAAAAAAGTTTTCTAAGAAGTTTAATTAAAGCTTATGGTATATGGATGATCTGATATCGTTTAATAACTATCAAATAGCCAATTCCCTTCCCAGTGAACTAAACAGTAAGGAGACCAGTGAAACCGCTTCATCTGTTTCATATATAGATCTATGCATAAAGATTCAGAGTGACAAAACACTCTCCACAAGACTGTATGACAAGAGGGATGACTTCAACTTTCTAATAGTCAACTTTCCCTTTACGTCGAGCAGTATTCCCGCAGCTCCAGCCTTTGGTGTTTACATTTCACAACTTTTGAGGTACAATCAAGCATGCTCTTTCTACAAAGATTAAAAAAGCGTCATACAACTCTTGCTTAAAAATAGTTTAATCAAGGTTACAACATCAAAGGCCTTAGTAAAGCTTTCAAAAAGTTTAATATAGCAGACATGCGGAGGACATTTCCAAATTTGACGCATCAGTGACAGACATTCCTTTACTTTGCTTGTCTCCATTTTGACTTGTACCGTATGTTCCAGTGTTTCTTAAGATGTACAATTGACTTGCATTTGCATGTGTTTGTGACGGGTGCCAGGATACCGCTAATCTACTGATGTGAAAAAGGAAGATAAATGTTCTAACCCTGCAGATGACATCAGGTATGATAAAACTTATAACAAGGACAATGTGTATAAGGTATGAGGTATAAGACAATTGAACCATTTTACTGTTGTGAAGGATAATTTCCATAAAACCTATGTGAATGCAAATGATACGGTGTCTAACTCTGTGGACGACATCAGTAATTACAATGACACCGTGTCTAAGTCTGTGGACGACATCAGTAATTACAATGACACCGTGTCCTACTCTGTGGACGACATCAGTAATTACAATGATACTGTGTCTAACTCTGTGGACGACATCAATTATTACAATGATACCGTGTCTAACTCTGTGGACGACATCAGTAATTACAATGATACCGTGTCTAACTCTGTGGACGACATCAGTAATTACAATGATACCGTGTCTAACTCTGTGGACGACATCAGTAATTACAATGACACCGTGTCTTACTCTGTGGACGACATCAGTAATTACAATGGCACCGTGTCTAATTCTGTGGACGACATCAGTAATTACAATGACACCGTGTCTAACTCTGTGGACGACATCAGTAATTTCAATGTAACCGTGTCTAACTCTGTGGACAACATCAGTAATTATAATGACACCGTGTCTTACTCTGTGGACGACATCAGTAATCACAATGACACCGTGTCTAACTCTGTGGACGACATCAGTAATTACAATGACACCGTGTCTTACTCTGTGGATGACATCAGTAATTTCAATGTTACCGTGTCTAACTCTGTGGACGACATCAGTAATTACAATGACACCGTGTCTTACTCTGTGGACGACATCAGTAATTACAATGACCCCGTGTCTAACTCTGTGGACGACATCAATTATTACAATGGTACAGTGTCTAACGCTGTGGACGACATCAGTAATTACAATGACACCGTGTCTAAGTCTGTGGACGACATCAGTAATTACAATGACACCGTGTCCTACTCTGTGGACGACATCAGTAATTACAATGATACTGTGTCTAACTCTGTGGACGACATCAATTATTACAATGATACCGTGTCTAACTCTGTGGACGACATCAGTAATTACAATGATACCGTGTCTAACTCTGTGGACGACATCAGTAATTACAATGATACCGTGTCTAACTCTGTGGACGACATCAGTAATTACAATGACACCGTGTCTTACTCTGTGGACGACATCAGTAATTACAATGGCACCGTGTCTAATTCTGTGGACGACATCAGTAATTACAATGACACCGTGTCTAACTCTGTGGACGACATCAGTAATTTCAATGTAACCGTGTCTAACTCTGTGGACAACATCAGTAATTATAATGACACCGTGTCTTACTCTGTGGACGACATCAGTAATTACAATGACACCGTGTCTAACTCTGTGGACGACATCAGTAATTACAATGACACCGTGTCTTACTCTGTGGATGACATCAGTAATTTCAATGTTACCGTGTCTAACTCTGTGGACGACATCAGTAATTACAATGACACCGTGTCTTACTCTGTGGACGACATCAGTAATTACAATGACCCCGTGTCTAACTCTGTGGACGACATCAATTATTACAATGGTACAGTGTCTAACGCTGTGGACGACATCAGTAATTACAATGACACCGTGTCTAACTCTGTGGACGACATCAGTAATTACAATGACCCCGTGTCTAACTCTGTGGACGACATCAATTATTACAATGGTACAGTGTCTAACGCTGTGGACGACATCAGTAATTACAATGACACCGTGTCTAACTCTGTGGACGACATCAGTAATTACAATGACCCCGTGTCTAACTCTGTGGACGACATCAATTATTACAATGGTACAGTGTCTAACGCTGTGGACGACATCAGTAATTACAATGACACCGTGTCTAACTCTGTGGACGACATCAGTAATTACAATGATACCGTATCTAACTCTGTGGACGACATCAGTAATTACAATGTTACCGTGTCTAACTCTGTGGACAACATCAGTAATTATAATGACACCGTGTCTTACTCTGTGGACGACATCAGTTATTACAATGACCCCGTGTCTAACTCTGTGGACGACATCAGTAATTACAATGACACCGTGTCTTACTCTGTGGATGACATCAGTAATTTCAATGTTACCGTGTCTAACTCTGTGGACGACATCAGTAATTACAATGACACCGTGTCTTACTCTGTGGACGACATCAGTAATTACAATGACCCCGTGTCTAACTCTGTGGACGACATCAATTATTACAATGGTACAGTGTCTAACGCTGTGGACGACATCAGTAATTACAATGACACCGTGTCTAACTCTGTGGACGACATCAGTAATTACAATGACCCCGTGTCTAACTCTGTGGACGACATCAATTATTACAATGGTACAGTGTCTAACGCTGTGGACGACATCAGTAATTACAATGACACCGTGTCTAACTCTGTGGACGACATCAGTAATTACAATGACCCCGTGTCTAACTCTGTGGACGACATCAATTATTACAATGGTACAGTGTCTAACGCTGTGGACGACATCAGTAATTACAATGACACCGTGTCTAACTCTGTGGACGACATCAGTAATTACAATGATACCGTATCTAACTCTGTGGACGACATCAGTAATTACAATGCCATTGAGAATTTGTATGCAAATGTTGATGATAATGAGAAGTAAAATGGATTTCATCATGTGAATGATAATACTGCAGATTTGCTTTACTGATGATAATGGCGTAATGATTATGACGATGATGATAATGGTGTTGATCATTAGGATGATGTTGATAATGATTATCACAATAATCACAGTATCTTCATTTCTAAGTGTAAATGTATGTGGCTGAGGTGACAGCTCCAGTACCCTGACGTTAGTGAACTAATAGAAAAGTACTTGTAGAATCATTGGTTTTCAAGAAACAAAAACATTGAATTCAGAGGGCATTGGAGTTGCAATTAACGATACATATATGATAAACGATGATAGTACACATGTTTTATGGGTTAATATTCGAAAGGAGTTATGTAATACAAGATCAAGATATGAAAAAAGCCTAGGTTCCACCTGAAGGCTCCAAATATGTTCTTAATGGTGCTTTCAATGAAATACCACGGTCACTGCAACACTACTTATCAACTAGCGACAGTGTAAACCTGATTTCAATGTCAGGACAACTAACAATAACATTACCATTACTTCATATGGATCTAGCAGAAATGGAGAATGAATTTATACCCGAGACTATTTGGGACGAACTTAATGTCCCTCGAGAACCACACAGGATAATAATAATGCTTATAATTTTGGTTTCAAGGTTATAGAAATGTGCCAAAATCTAAATCTATTCATTTTCAATGGCAGAGTAACCAAAGGTACAATAGTTGGCAGGACAACTTGTCACAATAAATGTATATTTGATTATGTTATCTCTTCCCCAAAGTGTCTCCCCCTCCTTAGAGACTTTGAAACACTAGATGCCTCACCTCTATATTCAGACGTCCACTGTCCTCTTCACTTCACATCATCATCCCCTTCAAACAACACGTGCACTGACAGCCATGAACACACACAACTCACAGTACATCCAGAGTACGCCAGCACATCCACAGCCAAGCCAAAACGGTGTGATGGTATAAGTCTAAATAATACCCTCAAAATATAGACACAGAAAAAACTTCGTCTTCTCCCTGAACAAGCACAATAAGCACACGAGTAAAACACCCATTCAGACAGTATCATCAGGCTAGCGATTTACATCGGGCACGTGCCTGTTATTGCAGCACGCACAACATTCGGAGTACAGCCAACTTGCACGAACCAAACCAGTCACAAGAAACACTAACCATGGTTTAACCATGAATTTAATTATGAGAAACAAATACCACAAAGCAAAGAAAAAATACATCAAATATATAACCATTTTAACCGAGCTCAGTTCTACAAGGTATCAGAAATATTTCAATAAAAATTTGAAATTATACGAAAAGAAAATGTCTAGACAGTTTCGTGAAAAAGTAAAAGAATTTTGGAAAATATTGGAAAATAGAAATGCACACTTTGCAAAGCTCCTGGATATTGAAACATCTTGCAACTTTACAAAGCACTAAATGAAATGAACAACTCATTGTCTCTTTATTTCCTGATGCTGTTGTTTCATGTGGCTGTGGTCGGAGAGATCCACAATGGTCACTGATTGTATTGCAAGAATATAGTTCAAAATGGAAAATGATAGTAAATAATTCTAAGACTAAATTTGTTGCCTTCGGAAGTGGCCCCGCCTTAAATTCTAATTCAATTACGTCCGGAAAATGTGATACAAAGATAGTTGACATATACACTTATCTTGGCATCATACTACATAGACAAGATGGACAGGTATCAGCAATTAAAATGTAAGTAGAAAGTGCAACGAAAGCAATAATTTCATAACTGATAAAAGCACGGTGTGTCACACTACTCTTAGATTGTATATTATCAGCACGGTGTATCAGCCTACCCTTAGATTCTAAACTATCAGCACTGTATGTCAACTTACCCTTAGATTGTATACTATCAGCACTGTGTGTCAACCTACCCTTAGATTGTATACTATCAGACCGGTGTATCACCCTACCCTTAGATTGTATACTATCAGCACTGTGTGTCACCCCTCTTTTAGATTGTATACTATCAGCATGATGTGTCAACTTACCCTTAGATTGTATACTATCACCACTGTGTGTCACCCTACTCTTAGATTGTATACTGTCAGCACGGTGTGTCACCCTACTCTTAGATTGTATACTATCAGCACTGTGTGTCACCCTATTCTTAGATTGTATACTGTCAGCTCGGTGTATCACCCTACCCTTAGATTGTATACTATCAGCACTGTGTGTCACCCCCCTCTTAGATTGTATATTATCAGCATGATGTGTCAACTTACCCTTAGATTGTATACTATCAGCACGGTGTGTCACGCTACTCTTAGATTGTAAACAGTCAACATCATGTGTCAACTTACCCTCAGATTGTATACTATCAGCACTGGGTGTCACCCTACTCTTAGATTGTATACTATCAGCGTGATGTGTCAACTTACCCTTAGATTGTATACTATCACCACTGTGTGTCACCCTACTCTTAGATTGTATACTGTCATCACGGTGTGTCACCCTACTCTTAGATTGTATACTATCAGCACTGTGTGTCACCCTATTCTTAGATTGTATACTGTCAGCTCGGTGTATCACCCTACCCTTAGATTGTATACTATCAGCACTGTGTGTCACCCCTCTCTTAGATTGTATATTATCAGCATGATGTGTCAACTTACCCTTAGATTGTATACTATCAGCACGGTGTGTCACGCTACTCTTAGATTGTAAACAGTCAACATCATGTGTCAACTTACCCTCAGATTGTATACTATCAGCACTGGGTGTCACCCTACTCTTAGATTGTATACTATCAGCATGATGTGTCAACTTACCCTTAGATTGTATACTATCACCACTGTGTGTCACCCTACTCTTAGATTGTATACTGTCAGCACGGTGTGTCACCCTACTCTTAGATTGTATACTATCAGCACGGTGTATTACCCTAACCTTAGATTGTATGCTATCAGCACTGTGTGTCACCCTACCCTTAGATTGTATGCTATCAGCACTGTGTGTCACCCTACCCTTAGATTGTATACTATCAGCACGGTGTGTCACCCTACCCTTAGATTGTATGCTATCAGCACGGTGTGTCACCCTACCCTTAGATTGTATACTATCAGCATGATGTGTCAACTTACCCTTAGATTGTACGCTATCAGCACTGTCTGTCACCCTACTCTTAGATTGTATACTATCAGCATGATGTGTCAACTTACCCTTAGATTGTATACTATCAGCACGGTGTGTCACCCTACTCTTAGATTGTATGCTATCAGCACGGTGTGTCACCCTACTCTTAGATTGTATACTATCAGCATGATGTGTCAACTTACCCTTAGATTGTATGCTATCAGCACGGTGTGTCACCCTACCCTTAGATTGTATACTATCAGCATGATGTTTCAACTTACCCTTAGATTGTATGCTATCAGCACTGTCTGTCACCCTACTCTTAGATTGTATACTATCAGCATGATGTGTCAACTTACCCTTAGATTGTATACTATCAGCACGGTGTGTCACCCTACTCTTAGATTGTATGCTATCAGCACGGTGTGTCACCCTACTCTTAGATTGTATACTATCAGCATGATGTGTCAACTTACCCTTAGATTGTATACTATCATCACGGTGTGTCACCCTACCCTTAGATTGTATGCTATCAGCACTGTGTGTCACCCTACTCTTAGATTGTATACTATCAGCATGATGTGTCAACTTACCCTTAGATTGTATGCTATCAGCACTGTCTGTCACCCTACTCTTAGATTGTATACTATCAGCACGGTGTGTTACCCTACTCTTAGATTGTATGCTATCAGCACGGTGTGTCACCCTACTCTTAGATTGTATACTATCAGCATGATGTGTCAACTTACCCTTAGATTGTATGCTATCAGCACTGTGTGTCACCCTACCCTTAGATTGTATACTATCAGCACTGTGTGTCACCCTACCCTTAGATTGTATACTATCAGCACGGTGTGTCACCCTACTCTTAGATTGTATACTGTCAGCACGGCGTGTCACCCTACCCTTAGATTGTATACTATCAGCACGGTGTGTCACCCTACCCTTAGATTGTATACTATCAGCACGGTGTGTCACCCTACCCTTAAATTGTATACTGTCAGCACGGTGTGTCACCCTACCCTTAGATTGTATACTATCAGCACGGTGTGTCACCTTACCCTTAGATTGTATACTGTCAGCACTGTGTGTCACCCTACCCTTAGATTGTATACTATCAGCACGGTGTGTCACCTTACCCTTAGATTGTATACTGTCAGCACTGTGTGTCACCCTACCCTTAGATTGTATACTATCAGCACGGTGTGTCACCCTACCCTTAGATTGTATACTATCAGCACTGTGTGTCACCCTACCCTTAGATTGCATACTATCAGCACAGTGGGTCACCCTACCCTTAGATTGTATACTGTCAGCACGGTGTGTCACCCTTTCGTTAGATTGTATACTATCAGCACTGTGTGTCACCCTACCCTTAGATTGTATACTGTCAGCACAGTGTGTCACCCTAACCTTAGATTGTATACTATCAGCACTGTGTGTCACCCTAACCTTAGATTGTATACTGTCAGCACGGTGTGTCACCCTACTCTTAGATAATTGTATACTGTCAGCACTGTGTGTCACCCTACTCTTAGATTGTATACTGTCAGCACGGTGTATCACCCTAACCTTAGATTGTATACTGTCAGCACGGTGGGTCAACTTCCCTTTAGATTGTATACTATCAGCACGGTGTGTCAACTTACCCTTAGATTGTATACTGTCAGAACGGTGTATCACCCTACTCTTAGATTGTATACTATCAGCAGGGTGTGTCACCCTACTCTTAGATTGTATACTATCAGCACGGTGTATCACCCTACTCTTAGATTGTATACTATCAGCATGGTGTGTCACCCTACTCTTAGATTGTATACTATCAGCACGGCGTGTCACCCTATCCTTAGATTGTATACTGTCAGCACTGTGTGTCACCTACCCTTACATTGTATACTATCAGCACCGGGGCGGTCGGGAAGCCTTGTTGTTCAAGGTTTCGCTCGTCACGCCGATGTCCTTGTTCGATTCCCGACATGGGTACAACGTGTGAAGCCCATTTCTGGTGTCCCCCAACGTGATATTGCTGGAATATTGCTAAAAGCGGAATGAAACCATACTCACTCACTCACTATCAGCACGACGTGTCACCCTTTCGTTAGATTGTATACTATCAGCACGGTGTGTCACCCTACCCTTAGATTGTATACTATCAGCAGGGTGTCACCCTATCCTTAGATTGTATACTATCAGCAGGGTGTCACCCTATCCTTAGATTGTATACTATCAGCACGGTGTGTCACCCTATCCTTAGATTGTATACTATCAGCAGGGTGTCACCCTATCCTTAGATTGTATACTATCAGCACGGTGTGTCACCCTATCCTTAGATTGTATACTATCAGCAGGGTGTCACCCTATCCTTAGATTGTATACTATCAGCAGGGTGTCACCCTAACCTTAGATTGTATACTTTCAGCACTGTGTGTCACCCTATCTTTAGATTGTATACTATCAGCACGGTGTGTCACCCTATCCTTAGATTGTATACTTTCAGCAGGGTGTCACCCTATCCTTAGATTGTATACTATCAGCACGGTGTGTCACCCTATCCTTAGATTGTATACTATCAGCACGGTGTCACCCTACCCTTAGATTGTATGCTATCAGCACGGTGTGTCACCCTACCCTTAGATTGTATACTATCAGCACTGTGTGTCACCCTACTCTTAGATTGTATACTATCAGCATGATGTGTCAACTTACCCTTAGATTGTATGCTATCAGCACTGTGTGTCACCCTACTCTTAGATTGTATACTATCAGCACTGTCTGTCACCCTACTCTTAGATTGTATGCTATCAGCACGGTGTATCACCCGACCCTTAGATTGTATACTATCAGCACGGTGTGTCACCCTACCCTTAGATTGTATACTATCAGCATGATGTGTCAACTTACCCTTAGATTGTATGCTATCAGCACTGTGTGTCACCCTACCTTAGATTGTATACTATCAGCAGGGTGTGTCACCCTACTCTTAGATTGTATACTATCAGCACTGTGTGTCACCCTACTCTTAGATTGTATACTATCAGCACGGTGTGTCACCCTACCCTTAGATTGTATACTATCAGCATGATGTGTCAACTTACCCTTAGATTGTATGCTATCAGCACTGTGTGTCACCCTACTCTTAGAATGTATACTATCAGCACTGTGTGTCACCCTACTCTTAGACTGTATACTATCAGCATGATGTGTCAACTTACCCTTAGATTGTATGCTATCAGCACGGTGTGTCACGCTACTCTTAGATTGTAAACAGTCAACATCATGTGTCAACTTACCCTCAGATTGTGTACTATCAGCACGGTGTGTCACCCTACCCTTAGATTGTATACTATCAGCACTGTGTGTCACCCTACTCTTAGACTGTATACTATCAGCACTGTGTGTCACCCTACTCTTAGATTGTATACTATCAGCACTGTGTGTCACCCTACTCTTAGACTGTATACTATCAGCATGATGTGTCAACTTACCCTTAGATTGTATGCTATCAGCACGGTGTGTCACGCTACTCTTAGATTGTAAACAGTCAACATCATGTGTCAACTTACCCTCAGATTGTGTACTATCAGCACGGTGTGTCACCCTACCCTTAGATTGTATGCTATCAGCACGGTGTGTCACCCTACCCTTAGATTGTATACTATCAGCAGGGTGTGTCACCCTACTCTTAGATTGTATACTGTCAGTACGGTGTATTACCCTAACCTTAGATTGTATACTGTCAGCACGGTGGGTCAACTTCCCCTTAGATTGTATACTATCAGCAGGGTGTATCACCCTACACTTAGATTGTATACTATCAGCATGATGTGTCAACTTACCCTTAGATTGTATACAATCAGCACTGTGTGTCACCCTACTCTTAGATTGTATACTGTCAGCACGGTGTGTCACCCTACCCTTAGATTGTATACTATCAGCAGGGTGTGTCACCCTACTCTTAGATTGTATACTATCAGCATGATGTGTCAACTTACCCTTAGATTGTATACTATCAGCACTGTGTGTCACCCTACCCTTAGATTGTATACTATCAGCACGGTGTGTCACCCTACCCTTAGATTGTATACTATCAGCACTGTGTGTCACCCTACCCTTAGATTGTATACTATCAGCACGGTGTGTCACCCTACTCTTAGATTGTATACTGTCAGCACGGCGTGTCACCCTATCCTTAGATTGTATACTATCAGCACGGTGTGTCACCCTACCCTTAGATTGTATACTATCAGCACGGTGTGTCACCCTACCCTTAAATTGTATACTGTCAGCACGGTGTGTCACCCTAACCTTAGATTGTATACTATCAGCACGGTGTGTCACCTTACCCTTAGATTGTATACTGTCAGCACTGTGTGTCACCCTACCCTTAGATTGTATACTATCAGCACGGTGTGTCACCTTACCCTTAGATTGTATACTGTCAGCACTGTGTGTCACCCTACCCTTAGATTGTATACTATCAGCACAGTGTGTCACCCTACCCTTAGATTGTATACTATCAGCACGGTGTGTCACCCTACCCTTAGATTGCATACTATCAGCACAGTGGGTCACCCTACCCTTAGATTGTATACTGTCAGCACGGTGTGTCACCCTTTCGTTAGATTGTATACTATCAGCACTGTGTGTCACCCTACCCTTAGATTGTATACTGTCAGCACAGTGTGTCACCCTAACCTTAGATTGTATACTATCAGCACTGTGTGTCACCCTAACCTTAGATTGTATACTGTCAGCACGGTGTGTCACCCTACTCTTAGATAATTGTATACTGTCAGCACTGTGTGTCACCCTACTCTTAGATTGTATACTGTCAGCACGGTGTATCACCCTAACCTTAGATTGTATACTGTCAGCACGGTGGGTCAACTTCCCTTTAGATTGTATACTATCAGCACGGTGTGTCAACTTACCCTTAGATTGTATACTGTCAGAACGGTGTATCACCCTACTCTTAGATTGTATACTATCAGCAGGGTGTGTCACCCTACTCTTAGATTGTATACTATCAGCACGGTGTATCACCCTACTCTTAGATTGTATACTATCAGCATGGTGTGTCACCCTACTCTTAGATTGTATACTATCAGCACGGCGTGTCACCCTATCCTTAGATTGTATACTGTCAGCACTGTGTGTCACCTACCCTTACATTGTATACTATCAGCACCGGGGCGGTCGGGAAGCCTTGTTGTTCAAGGTTTCGCTCGTCACGCCGATGTCCTTGTTCGATTCCCGACATGGGTACAACGTGTGAAGCCCATTTCTGGTGTCCCCCAACGTGATATTGCTGGAATATTGCTAAAAGCGGAATGAAACCATACTCACTCACTCACTATCAGCACGACGTGTCACCCTTTCGTTAGATTGTATACTATCAGCACGGTGTGTCACCCTACCCTTAGATTGTATACTATCAGCAGGGTGTCACCCTATCCTTAGATTGTATACTATCAGCACGGTGTGTCACCCTATCCTTAGATTGTATACTATCAGCAGGGTGTCACCCTATCCTTAGATTGTATACTATCAGCACGGTGTGTCACCCTATCCTTAGATTGTATACTATCAGCAGGGTGTCACCCTATCCTTAGATTGTATACTATCAGCAGGGTGTCACCCTAACCTTAGATTGTATACTATCAGCACTGTGTGTCACCCTATCTTTAGATTGTATACTATCAGCACGGTGTGTCACCCTATCCTTAGATTGTATACTTTCAGCAGGGTGTCACCCTATCCTTAGATTGTATACTATCAGCACGGTGTGTCACCCTATCCTTAGATTGTATACTATCAGCAGGGTGTCACCCTATCCTTAGATTGTATACTATCAGCACGGTGTGTCACCCTATCCTTAGATTGTATACTATCAGCAGGGTGTCACCCTATCCTTAGATTGTATACTGTCAGCACTGTGTGTCACCCTATCCTTAGATTGTATACTATCAGCAGGGTGTCACCCTATCCTTAGATTGTATACTATCAGCACGGTGTCACCCTGTCTTTAGATTGTATACTATCAGCACGGTGTGTCACCCTATCCTTAGATTGTATACTATCAGCAGGGTGTCACCCTATCCTTAGATTGTATACTATCAGCACGGTGTGTCACCCTATCCTTAGATTGTATACAATCAGCACGGATATAAATTTCATTGAAAGGTTTGGAGGGGGTTAGAGTTTCACTATTTATGTTCATGTAAAGCTCTTCACCAACAGTAGATATTGTGTGTTTTTTCATAATCAATCTGCCATTGGCCTAATCTGCATCACTAAGAATTATTACCTCGACTCGTGAAGAAAAAAAACCCAGAAAAAATTGTAAATAAATATAAGATGCGTGTGTGCAACTGTGGACTCTACCCTGTAAGAACATATTTCGGACTGCCTGCTAACAGCGGTCTACCACCTTTGTACTGAATTCATGTATAGACCCATGTACAACCGCTGGTGGTCTTTGAGAAATAAACTTGAACTTGAGCAGAACTGATAGTTACTAGTCAGTTGTAACAGACAACTGACCGACCCGGTCTAAATACACGGAGGGTATCACACATCGACACAGGTATTGGTTGCCCCGACGCCAGTCTATATAGACTCAAGCCTCAGTCACACAGACAATGCGACCACGATGCAACCTCCTGGCGACCAAAATATTTGACAATCGCAATGAGGTTTCAGGGGTCTCTGAAAGGTTTCACTGAGGTCGCCACAAGGTTTCAGAGCAGTCGCAAAACCCATTCGGTCGCAACCAGTCTTTTGAACATACACAAAAGACTGGCTGCGACCGATTTGGTCGCTCGGAGTTTTTATTGTTCTCCTGCAGGTCGCCAAGTAGTGTTATTTTAATCGCAGATTGGTTTCGTTTACACAAAGGTGTTGACTCTTTTCAACCTTGTGGCGACCTATAGGTGACTGATCAGTGATGAGGCGGTGATCGACCGGCGCTTCATCGGTGACTGGTTGTCGTAAAGGCAGGAAAACAAAAGAACCAGAAATTGTAGAAGATACAATGGAGACTGATCGCCAGTCGGTCGCAAAGGCATTCAGTCGCCAAGAGGTTGCATTGCGGTCGCATTGTCTGTGTGACTGTACAGTAAGCTGTAAGCTACATAGCTTAACGGAAATCGGATCAAAGCACACTTTACGTAACTAACAGCGACTCCGTCACACCGACGCTGCTGTACGAACCCATTTCGGGATTTTCTCGCAGAGGAATTATAGCATTAAGGGACACTGGTCTCTGACAATTAACCGGGACTGGTTGTTGCGTTTGTTTAGGGTTTTCCCCGTGGATACCCGGATGATATCCCAGAAATCTGGACTAGTTCGCGGCCTGTGCTACGCCAACCGTAAGCGCATTTGTCGCTTGTATTGATAGTATCAGGGCGTATCGTCACACTGATCAACTAAATGAAATACAGTTTTGTCTTGGAAATAATGAGGACATGTAGGTTTATTTGTGGGTAGAATCGGTAATGGTGACAAAGGTTTCATAAGTCACTTGTTTGGTATCGTGCGATTTTCGTTTACACTATTTTGATTTATGACACTAATAATTTCACCTGAGCATTGTTAATTTTAGCATGTATATGTTTTAGTCAACGTGTATAATTACTAAAAGTTTCACTAAGGCAATTTATTAAACGCCAAAATATTCACTTAGTTTACAAACTGACTAACAAATCTGTCCATTTGTATTATTATGATAACGAATTCTAAAGATTTTGATGTTTAATTTCATCACCCAGTGACTTCAAAAAATAGGATTAAAAGAAAACGAAAGACAAAGTACACTTCTGCCTTTTGGCTTCTAATCCTAACATAATTAGTCTTTTGTGATTTTTTAAGCCACTTTTTAATCAACCGATTACACGTATTGCATAACCTACATATCAGCCCACTTCAGGCATGGATTTAGATGGAATAATTACCCCACACACAAGACATGCCATTTGGGAACCTAAGTCATCTGAGTGGTTCTGGCACTAATTATACCTGTAATAAATTCATGAACTGAGCATCAAGTGAATGACAACAACTATAAAGGTGTAGGGTTATACCAGGAAACATGGATGACAGCAAGGGAGTAGTAATCGCATTTTCAACGCAACTAAACTATAATCATTAGAAGTTCCAAATAGCGATATCCGATGGGCGTCCATCGTTCTTTCTTTCTGTTTGTTTGTTTGTTTAGGTTAAAGACATTAATTAACATGCGTCCGATATAGGAATGACAATGATGTTGATTATGGTGATTGTATATTCTGCAGACAAAAGTTACATGTACACTGTGATGTTTCCCTTCCAACGTAGAGATAGACGAGGTCAATGCGTCCACCTTAGCGTCACACATACGACTTTTGAGGGCATCATTAACCCGTTACCTTCCTCCTTTGACCAATAGGAATGGAATATTTCGGAAATTCAATTCAACGCTTATATGCTTTGAAAATAGAGTTTGGGGGTAACATGAATAATGGACCACTCCAGTCGTCATCTGTATTTTTTCCCATATACACTGCGGGGCAAAAGAAAGTTACCGAGCTTGTTTTTGATGTAATTGAAAATTAAAAGAACTGTTGTTATATTTGATCATGCCTTTTAAACCCATCTCTAATTCCTGCAACAGAAGTAACCTGTGGCTGGGTAATTTTGTGCAATAGTAAATTGGTTCAATGAAGACTGGGGTAAGAAATAAGTGTCCGACCACATGACCCCTAGCATGTTTGAAAAGTTGTAAATTTGTGCCGAAAAAAGCAAATTAATTGATTTTGAGATATATGCCTAAACTACCCTTCAGCAATTGAGTATTATGCGAACAAAGTTTAAATTTTTTAAAGTTTAACTTCAAATAATATTTTAAAATTGAAATTCATGTAGAGGTATTCTTTGAGTGCATATGACAAGATCAACAACGAGATGAAGCTCCTCAGTTTGAACATGACCAATGTATATCAAAATATGTTGTTGCGAGTCATCGACAAAGCATCCTTTATCTATCTCCAGGGCTATGCTAACTCCTGGATCCATTCCCGTGGTTCCCGATCTCAAATTACCCGCCCTTGGTTATCTTTAGCCAATTTGATTTGCTTCGCTACACATTCTAACGGACCAATCAGAATGCGAGTTACAAACCCACCTCCATGCTACGTTGGCGATATCAACAACATGGGAGCCAGTCTCATTGATTACGAAAGAGTTTCAGGAATTCAACATTGAAAACCTGACTGTCACGCAAAAGAAATCTTTTTGATGTAAAGGATGTGATCGTGTCCATTAAAACAGGCGGTGGCAAGTCACTTACTCATTTCTTTTTTCCTCAACTCGACGTTTGATTGGTCGGTAAAATGTTAATGAAAATCATAGGACAGTTGTTCCCCGGTGTCAAAATAGTCTGGACAACAACCTCCCCGGGGTGAAATAGTCTGGACAACAACCTCTCCGGGGTCCAAATAGTCTGGACAACAACCTCCCCGGGGTCCAAATAGTCTGGACAACAACCTCCCCGGGGTCCAAATAGTCTGGACAACAACCTCCCCGGGGTCCAAATAGTCTGGACAACAACCTCCCCGGGGTCCAAATAGTCTGGACAACAACCTCCCCGGGGTCCATATAGTCTGGACAACAACCGCCCCGGGGTCCAAATAGTCTGGACAACAACCTCCCCGGGGTCCAAATAGTCTGGACAACAACCTCCCCGGGGTCCATATAGTCTGGACAACAACCGCCCCGGGGTCCAAATAGTCTGGACAACAACCTCCCCGGGGTCCAAATAGTCTGGACAACAACCGCCCCGGGGTCAAAATAGTCTGGACAACAACCTCCCCGGGGTCCAAATAGTCTGGACAACAACCTCCCCGGGGTCCAAATAGTCTGGACAACAACCTCCCCGGGGTCCAAATAGTCTGGACAACAACCTCCCCGGGGTCAAAATAGTCTGGACAACAACCTCCCCGGGGTCACAATAGTCTGGACAACAACCTCCCTGGGGAAGGACTGTCCCGGGCCAGTTCTTCCCTCCCCGGACCAGATCTCCCACACACCTCAGAGTTTGAACTTACCTTAGGTGGGGAAGATCCAGCCCTGGGCAGATCCTCGGGAAGTGAGAGGGAAAAAATACTTGAATTTCCGGTAGCCTAAAATTAGGAGGGAAGAGCTATTATGAGTAGTGAGTGAGTCTATTTAAAAAAAGATAAAAACTATTAATTGTTAAAAAACCCAACCCAAACTCACTATCAATGTTATGACCCCAAACACGGTTCAGCCAAACGCCAGATCTTTCCCTAGTAGTGTACATTACACGGGCTACGTCATCCATTCTGGATGCAGAGTTATTTTTCCGACGCGCATTATAATTTCGTTGTGCGAAAACATCGCTCGCGCGGCACTGAATCTACCTCCGACTAAAGCATAAGTCAGAGATGTAGATCATTGAACAAAGAAAATTTATTTTTCTTTATGACATCAAAAGACGCCAAAGAAATTACACAAGTAAAGAGAAAAGGGGACATAACTCTGATACTTACCACTAGTTCATTGTAACTCGGGTCACTTGGTGACAATTTGCAGTGGGCAAGGACAATATATTTTCGTGATGTTTTCTTCACGAGGAACCAAACTATTTGACGCTTTTTCGACACAACGTAAATTTACTGCTTTTACCATGTAAAGAATGTCCTGAATAGACAAAAAAAAGTTAATAGTTTTACCATGTATCTCAATATTTATACTTTTGACAATTCTTGGAGAAATAAAGAACACTTAATTCCATCATGTGATCACAATTGATTATATTACACAGAACGAGAGGAATAATTCGTACATCGATTGTGACAAACGCGCAACTGCCGAATCGTAAGACATCACTGTTTTGTCTATCAAACGACATAAAAAAAGACACTTAAAAGACCAAGACAATTCTTCTAAATATGTGTGCATTATAAGTATGAGATTACAATACTAAATGTTACACTCAAAAGGAAATACGTACACGTTGCAGCTACATTGACATTTAATCTCCTGACACTTTCCTGAAGGTAAAAAAAATACCGTAAACACTAAACTTGTCAATTTCTTATGTAAACAATGTTACAAAAACTGGAGATTATCAAAGGCTCATACATTTTGTGGCCTATATATACGAGTGATCTAATATTGAACATTGATAAATGTCCACAGTGAAATTAATTGCGCTATAACATACGCTAAGTCTCCATCATAATTGGAACTGTAAGCAGCAGGATAGAATGACCGTGTGTACTTTCATTCACTTCAAAGAAAATACCAAATATGTACAACAATGTTGACGTATGGAATCACTACCGGTGACCGACTTTAACAAAATGTCGTGTTCACTGTCAGTTCGCGTGATTTTACGCGGGGACTTTCGTTGATTCAGGGGATAATATTATACATAAATGCGTCACGTAAGTAATCAGAAACATTGTGACAATATGCGTATTGTTCTTTGTTTTTATTTCTTTTCATTGTAACCACGGATGGAAAGTTTGACCGTTTCTGTTGAATGTATTTCCCCAATTCTTGCAACGATAATCTTATTTGTCCCCTTAATTATCACCACAGATGGGTTGATTACGTCTGTCATGATCAGTAATTAGCACTTTCAGAGACATGCAAAGGCAAGTATTTGTGGTCGCCCATCCGTGACAACCAAACGTCAAGACATGGATTCGAACCACGTATCTTCCAGACAGCAGCTGCCACAGCAACTACCATCCCTGGCAAGAGAGGATTATCCGACCACGTCTGTACACATGTACGGCGTCCACACGAGGCGCCCGTCCAGACGGCCAGTCCTGACTACAGAACGTTAACGACGACGTCTGTACACATCTACGACGTCCACACGGGGCGCCCGTCCAGACGGCCAGTCCTGACTACAGAACGTTAACGACGACGTCTGTACACATCTACGACGTCCACACGGGGCGCCCGTCCAGACGGCCAGTCCTGACTACAGAACGTTAACGACGACGTCTGTACACATCTACGACGTCCACACGAGGCGCCCGTCCAGACGGCCAGTCCTGACTACAGAACGTTAACGACGACGTCTGTACACATCTACGACGTCCACACGAGACGCCCGTCCAGACGGCCAGTCATGACTACAGAACGTTAACGACGACGTCTGTACACATCTACGACGTCCACACGAGGCGCCCGTCCAGACGGCCAGTCCTGACTACAGAACGTTAACGACGACGTCTGTACACATGTACGGCGTCCACACGAGGCGCCCGTCCAGACGGCCAGTCATGACTACAGAACGTTAACGACGACGTCTGTACACATCTACGGCGTCCACACGAGGCGCCCGTCCAGACGACCAGTCCTGACTACAGAACGTTAACGACGACGTCTGTACACATCTACGGCGTCCACACGAGGCGCCCGTCCAGACGGCCAGTCCTGACTACAGAACGTTAACGACGACGTCTGTACACATCTACGACGTCCACACGAGGCGCCCGTCCAGACGGCCAGTCCTGACTACAGAACGTTAACGACGACGTCTATACAAATCTACGGCGTCCACAAGAGGCGGTCTTGACTACAGACGCCGACGTCTTCAATGGTGCAAACAACACTTTGTTTGTTTGTTTGTTGGTTTGTAGGTTGTTTAACGCCGCACTAAGCAATACTCCAGCTATATGACAGGAGTCTGTAAATAATCGAGTCTGGTCCAGACAGTCAAGTGATTGCCATCATGAGCATCCATCCACGCAATTGGGATACGATGACATGCCTCAACCAAGTCAGCAAAACTTTACCGCCCGATCTTGTTACTTGCCTCTTACGACAAGCATAGTCGCCTTTTCTGGCAAGCATGGGTTGCTGACTTCAGACCAATTCTACCCCGGATTTGCACGGGTCGCAAACAACACTTGCGGTGGACAGCACGTCACGCGAGAAGGACCCTCTTCACTGACGAGCCACGTTCCCTCTTAATTTCAAAGTGGTTCCCTGGCCTGCAAATCATCAGACAAGTAGATGAAAAGGTACCACGTTTGCAACGTCTTTCAAATCTCTTCCAACATCGTTGCACGAACTGCAGCTTATCCTACCTCAGGCCCTTGTTGGAGGTAGCCTAGATGAGGTGATGGCGTGGAGACATCTGGAGGTGCACAAGGTGGACCCACTCGCTGCTGACTGTGTGAACTTGCCTCTGAGCCCCTTGTGTGACATGACCCACTCGCTGCTGACTGTGTGAACTTGCCTCTGAGTCCCTCGTGTGACATGACCCACTCGGTGCTGACTGTGTGAACGTGCCTCTGAGTCCCTCGTGTGACATGACCCACTCGCTGCTGACTGTGTGAACTTGCCTCTGAGTCCCTCGTGTGGCATGACCCACTCGCTGCTGACTGTGTGAACTTGCCTCTGAGTCCCTCGTGTGACATGACCCACTCGCTGCTGACTGTGTGAACGTGCCTCTGAGTCCCTCGTGTGACATGACCCACTCGCTGCTGACTGTGTGAACGTGCCTCTGAGTCCCTCGTGTGACATGACCCACTCGCTGCTGACTGTGTGAACTTGCCTCTGAGTCCCTCGTGTGACATGACCCACTCGCTGCTGACTGTGTGAACGTGCCTCTGAGCCCCTTGTGTGACATGACCCACTCGCTGCTGACTGTGTGAACTTGCCTCTGAGTCCCTCGTGTGACATGACCCACTCGGTGCTGACTGTGTGAACGTGCCTCTGAGTCCCTCGTGTGACATGACCCACTCGCTGCTGACTGTGTGAACTTGCCTCTGAGTCCCTCGTGTGGCATGACCCACTCGCTGCTGACTGTGTGAACTTGCCTCTGAGTCCCTCGTGTGACATGACCCACTCGCTGCTGACTGTGTGAACGTGCCTCTGAGTCCCTCGTGTGACATGACCCACTCGCTGCTGACTGTGTGAACGTGCCTCTGAGTCCCTCGTGTGACATGACCCACTCGCTGCTGACTGTGTGAACTTGCCTCTGAGTCCCTCGTGTGACATGACCCACTCGCTGCTGACTGTGTGAACGTGCCTCTGAGTCCCTTGTGTGACATGACCCACTCGCTGCTGACTGTGTGAACTTGCCTCTGAGTCCCTCGTGTGGCATGACCCACTCGCTGCTGACTGTGTGAACTTGCCTCTGAGTCCCTCGTGTGACATGACCCACTCGCTGCTGACTGTGTGAACTTGCCTCTGAGCCCCTCGTGTGACATGACCCACTCGCTGCTGACTGTGTGAACTTGCCTCTGAGTCCCTCGTGTGACATGACCCACTCGCTGCTGACTGTGTGAACTTGCCTCTGAGTCCCTCGTGTGACATGACCCACTCGCTGCTGACTGTGTGAACGTGCCTCTGAGTCCCTCGTGTGACATGACCCACTCGCTGCTGACTGTGTGAACTTGCCTCTGAGTCCCTCGTGTGACATGACCCACTCGCTGCTGACTGTGTGAACGTGCCTCTGAGTCCCTCGTGTGACATGACCCACTCGCTGCTGACTGTGTGAACGTGCCTCTGAGTCCCTCGTGTGACATGACCCACTCGCTGCTGACTGTGTGAACTTGCCTCTGAGTCCCTCGTGTGACATGACCCACTCGCTGCTGACTGTGTGAACGTGCCTCTGAGCCCCTTGTGTGACATGACCCACTCGCTGCTGACTGTGTGAACTTGCCTCTGAGTCCCTCGTGTGACATGACCCACTCGGTGCTGACTGTGTGAACGTGCCTCTGAGTCCCTCGTGTGACATGACCCACTCGCTGCTGACTGTGTGAACTTGCCTCTGAGTCCCTCGTGTGGCATGACCCACTCGCTGCTGACTGTGTGAACTTGCCTCTGAGTCCCTCGTGTGACATGACCCACTCGCTGCTGACTGTGTGAACGTGCCTCTGAGTCCCTCGTGTGACATGACCCACTCGCTGCTGACTGTGTGAACGTGCCTCTGAGTCCCTCGTGTGACATGACCCACTCGCTGCTGACTGTGTGAACTTGCCTCTGAGTCCCTCGTGTGACATGACCCACTCGCTGCTGACTGTGTGAACGTGCCTCTGAGTCCCTTGTGTGACATGACCCACTCGCTGCTGACTGTGTGAACTTGCCTCTGAGTCCCTCGTGTGGCATGACCCACTCGCTGCTGACTGTGTGAACTTGCCTCTGAGTCCCTCGTGTGACATGACCCACTCGCTGCTGACTGTGTGAACTTGCCTCTGAGCCCCTTGTGTGACATGACCCACTCGCTGCTGACTGTGTGAACTTGCCTCTGAGTCCCTCGTGTGACATGACCCACTCGCTGCTGACTGTGTGAACTTGCCTCTGAGTCCCTCGTGTGACATGACCCACTCGCTTCTGACTGTGTGAACGTGCCTCTGAGTCCCTTGTGTGACATGACCCACTCGCTGCTGACTGTGTGAACGTGCCTCTGAGTCCCTCGTGTGGCATGACCCACTCGCTGCTGACTGTGTGAACTTGCCTCTGAGCCCCTTGTGTGACATGACCCACTCGCTGCTGACTGTGTGAACTTGCCTCTGAGTCCCTCGTGTGACATGACCCACTCGCTGCTGACTGTGTGAACGTGCCTCTGAGTCCCTCGTGTTACATGACCCACTCGCTGCTGACTGTGTGAACTTGCCTCTGAGCCCCTTGTGTGACATGACCCACTCGCTGCTGACTGTGTGAACTTGCCTCTGAGTCCCTCGTGTGACATGACCCACTCGCTGCTGACTGTGTGAACTTGCCTCTGAGTCCCTCGTGTGACATGACCCACTCGCTGCTGACTGTGTGAACGTGCCTCTGAGTCCCTCGTGTGACATGACCCACTCGCTGCTGACTGTGTGAACGTGCCTCTGAGTCCCTCGTGTGACATGACCCACTCGCTGCTGACTGTGTGAACTTGCCTCTGAGTCCCTCGTGTGACATGACCCACTCGCTGCTGACTGTGTGAACGTGCCTCTGAGTCCCTTGTGTGACATGACCCACTCGCTGCTGACTGTGTGAACTTGCCTCTGAGTCCCTCGTGTGGCATGACCCACTCGCTGCTGACTGTGTGAACTTGCCTCTGAGTCCCTCGTGTGACATGACCCACTCGCTGCTGACTGTGTGAACTTGCCTCTGAGCCCCTTGTGTGACATGACCCACTCGCTGCTGACTGTGTGAACTTGCCTCTGAGTCCCTCGTGTGACATGACCCACTCGCTGCTGACTGTGTGAACTTGCCTCTGAGTCCCTCGTGTGACATGACCCACTCGCTGCTGACTGTGTGAACGTGCCTCTGAGTCCCTTGTGTGACATGACCCACTCGCTGCTGACTGTGTGAACGTGCCTCTGAGTCCCTCGTGTGGCATGACCCACTCGCTGCTGACTGTGTGAACTTGCCTCTGAGCCCCTTGTGTGACATGACCCACTCGCTGCTGACTGTGTGAACTTGCCTCTGAGTCCCTCGTGTGACATGACCCACTCGCTGCTGACTGTGTGAACGTGCCTCTGAGTCCCTCGTGTTACATGACCCACTCGCTGCTGACTGTGTGAACTTGCCTCTGAGCCCCTTGTGTGACATGACCCACTCGCTGCTGACTGTGTGAACTTGCCTCTGAGTCCCTCGTGTGACATGACCCACTCGCTGCTGACTGTGTGAACTTGCCTCTGAGTCCCTCGTGTGACATGACCCACTCGCTGCTGACTGTGTGAACGTGCCTCTGAGCCCCTTGTGTGACATGACCCACTCGCTGCTGACTGTGTGAACTTGCCTCTGAGTCCCTCGTGTGACATGACCCACTCGCTGCTGACTGTGTGAACTTGCCTCTGAGTCCCTCGTGTGACATGACCCACTCGCTGCTGACTGTGTGAACTTGCCTCTGAGTCCCTCGTGTGACATGACCCACTCGCTGCTGAGCGCGTGAACTTGCTTCTGAGCCCCTCGTGTGACATGACCCACTCGCTGCTTACTGTGAACTCAGAGTCCCTCGTGTGACATGACCCACTCGCTGCTAACTGTGTGAACTTGCCTCTGAGCCCCTTGTGTGACATGACCCACTCGCTGCTGACTGTGTGAACTTGCCTCTGAGCCCCTCGTGTGACACGACTCATTCGCCGATGACGGCAGCGCTTTTCATATTTACTGTTTGTTCATTGTTCTTCATTGATCTTTCCCTAACTCCATCCATGCCAGTTGTTTGACCGATTCTATTTGTCTTTGCTGAACTGTTGCATTTGGGTAAACATGTCAGGCTGGTTTCATTGAATTCAAGGAAGGTGTGTTAGTTATCTATCTATCAGCGACGTGAAGATGGATAAGGGTGTGTGTATATTGAGATTCTACGACTGCTTCAGCCAGTTGCCATCATCGGTGCAGCGGGGCATCAATACAACTGAAGCGTGTGGTGGAGACGAGTATCTGTTGAGGGAGTTTGGCCTAACGCCGTTTTGAACAGTATTTCTCTTCTATCCATGCGATTCTGCTCGATATGGGAGGAAGCCCGAAGTGGTGCCGGTCAAGGATTGCCCACTTCAATGAAACCAACGATGGTTTTGAGCGACAAACCAATTAAGAATCGTGGACATGAACCAATGAGCAGTGGATCGAAACAGTCGAACTACGGGATGTCAAGGAATGCCTACACGGGACATAGAATCCACAATTGTGACAGTCGGGTGGGTTATATTCATTATTACCTTAATAACCCAAATTGGTCATCTCTTAACACTTGTGAAAGTGCTCGTCACAAAACGGCCCGTCAGCAATGCATAACGTGCTCCACCCTGAAGTAGGTTTATCCCTACACTTAGCGAACATCAAGCTCTAAATGTGATGGCGGAGAGACGTCGGCTGGCGAACAACGCATGAATATTTGAAGGACACTCATCTGTTGTCTACCTCCCCATCCAGCAGGCGATGATGCTAGCTGAAAACGACCTATGACAAGGGCACTGCGATGCCACTTCTCTTTAAAGTAAGGTGCGGCGGCCTGACATCATGTGTTTCATGTTTACGAAAGATCACGCATGTGAACACGAAACGTTTCGTCAACTTGGAGCCTGGACCTGAGACCACTAATACACTCTCATGTCCAATGGCACGTGCTGCTCTTCGGTGCTCGTCGGAATTGTTTTGAGAAGAATATGATTTCTAACATTGCAGTTTTGTGATATGTAACTTGTATTGTTGAGGGGAAACAGTCCTACTGTGTCGCCTCATCCCAAATTGTCCGGTCATTCTGAACCATATGCAGTTACACAGGTTCATTCAGCTAAACAGACAACCAGCTGCAGATGCATTTATAGAATATTGTGTGCGTATGTATGTGTGTGTGTGTCTGTGTGTGTGTCTGTGTGTGTGTCTGCGAGTCTGTGCATTCTACCAATGACAACATCACGCACTGACTTAACTCGACCTGAAAAAAACATGCAACAGTTTACAGTTCTCTTTGACCCATGTTGTGGCACCCACTTCGACAGCATTTTGAATAATTTTAGAGAAGCAATCTCATTTGGTCGCAGGCTGCTCACGGTATTCAGACAAACGTTCTTGTTGTCGGAAATCCAGTGTAGACTACCTGCCAACGATACAGACAGATGTTCTTGTTGTCGGAAATCCAGTGTAGACTACCTGCCAACGATACAGACAGATGTTCTTGTTGTCGGAAATCCAGTGTAGACTACCTGCCAACGATACAGACAGATGTTCTTGTTGTCGGAAATCCAGTGTAGACTACCTGCCAACGATACAGACAGATGTTCTTGTTGTCGGAAATCCAGTGTAGACTACCTGCCAACGATACAGACAGATGTTCTTGTTGTCGGAAATCCAGTGTAGACTACCTGCCAACGATACAGACAGATGTTCTTGTTGTCGGAAATCCAGTGTAGACTACCTGCCAACGATACAGACAGATGTTCTTGTTATCGGAAATCCAGTGTAGACTACCTGCCAACGATACAGACAGATGTTCTTGTTATCGGAAATCCAGTGTAGACTACCTGCCAACGATACAGACAGATGTTCTTGTTGTCGGAAATCCAGTGTAGACTACCTGCCAACGATACAGACAGATGTTCTTGTTATCGGAAATCCAGTGTAGACTACCTGCCAACGATACAGACAGATGTTCTTGTTGTCGGAAATCCAGTGTAGACTACCTGCCAACGATACAGACAGATGTTCTTGTTGTCGGAAATCCAGTGTAGACTACCTGCCAACGATACAGACAGATGTTCTTGTTGTCGGAAATCCAGTGTAGACTACCTGCCAACGATACAGACAGATGTTCTTGTTGTCTGTCAAGCCAGTGTAGACTACCCAACAACGATACAGACAGATGTTCTTGTTGTGTGTCTAGCCAGTGTAGACTACCTCACAACGATACAGACAGATGTTCTTGTTGTCTGTCAACCCAGTGTAGACTACCCAACAACAATACAGACAGATGTTTTTGTTGTCTGTCAAGCCAGTGTAGAGTACCTAGCAACGATGCAGACAGATGTTCTCGTTGTCTGTCAAGCCAGTATAGACCACCAGGCAAGGATACAGACAGATGTTCTTGTTGTCTGTCAAGCCAGTGTAGAGTACCTAACAACGATACAGAGAGATGTTCTTGTTGTCTGTCAAGCCAGTGTAGACCACCAGGCAAGAATACAGACAGATGTTCTTGTTGTCTGTCAAGCCAGTGTAGACTACCTAACAACGATACAGAGAGATATTCTTGTTGTTTGTCAACCCAGTGTAGACTACCCAACAACAATACAGAGAGATGTTCTTGTTGTCTGTCAAGCCAGTGTAGACTACCCAACAACAATACAGACGGATGTTTTTATTGTCTGTCAAGCCAGTGTAGAGTACCTAACAACGATACAGACAGATGTTCTCGTTGTCTGTCAAGCCAGTATAGACCACCAGGCAAGAATACAGACAGATGTTCTTGTTGTCTGTCAAGCCAGTGTAGACTACCTAACAACGATACAGAGAGATATTCTTGTTGTTTGTCAACCCAGTGTAGACTTCCTGCCAACGATACAGACATATGTTCTTGTTGTCTGTCAAGCCAGTGTAGACTACCCAACAACGATACAGATAGATGTTCTTGTTGTCTGTCAAGCCAGTGTAGACTACTAGACAACGATACAGATGTTCTTGTTGTTTGTCAAGGAAGTGTAGACTACCAGACAACGATACAGACAAATTTTCTTGTTATCTGTCAAGCCAGTATAGACCACCAGACAATGATACAGACAGATGTTCTTGTTGTCTGTCAAGCCAGAGTAGACTACCAGAGAGTGATACAGATAAATGTTCGCGTTGTCTGTCAAGCCAGTGTAGACTACCAGAACACGATACAGACAGATGTTCTTGTTGTCTGTCAAGCCAGTGTAGACTACCTAACAACGATACACACAGATATTTTTGTTGTCTGTCAAGCCAGTGTAGAGTACCTAACAACGATACAGACACATGCCTCGTTGTCTGTCAAGCTAGTGTAGACTACCAGATAACGATACAGACAGATGTTCTTGTTGTTTGTCAATCCAGTGTAGACTACTTAACAACGATACAGATAGATGTTCTCGTTGTCTGTCAAGCCAGTGTAGACTACCAGACCACGATACAGACAAATGTTCTTGTTGTCTGTCAAGCCAGTGTAAACTACGAGGCAACGATTCAGACAAATGTTCTTGTTGTCTATCAAGCCAATGTAGACCACCAGACAACGATACAGACAAATGTTTTTGTTGTCTGTCAAGCCAATGTAGACCACCAGACAACGATACAGACAAATGTTCTTGTTGTCTGTCAAGCTAGTGTCCATGTTCTATCAAGTCAATGTCCCAGTGCAGACAGCCAATAACGATAAAGTCGGATGTTCAATGTTCAGTTTCCACGTTACTTCAAGTCGGTTTCCATGGCATGTCCTGACATTTTCCACGGCTTGACAAATTAGTTACCATGTTATCTTAAGTTAGTTACCAAGTTTTATCAGGTCAGTTTGCACGTATTGTCAAGTCAGTTTGCACGTGTTGTGAATTTATTGTCCATTTAATGCCGAGGCAGTTTCCATTTTTTTGTCCGTTTAGTGTCAATGCTTTGTGAAAGTTGTCAAGTCAGTTAGCTCTCGTGGAGATGCCAGATAGACAAAACCTCGCGATCTCATAGCACCAGTTTGTGAGTTAAGAAAGAGATTTATTTCCCATTCAAATTTCTATATACATTTAATATACAAAACAACACAAGTCAGTTTGGCTTTAAAATGTCGTTAGTTGTTCCGAATCTTGAATCTCTTGATCCGTCACCTGTGACCGGGGAATTTTTCCAAATCTGAAAATACAACAAACCTTGAAATGAATAACAATGCATGCACTAGCTACGTGCCCTTGGCGGACGTGAATATTACAATTAACATGCCAGTTCGGGTAAACTTTCTTAAATGTTATACCGCTAGATTTACGGTAATAATGTCTCCTGAAATAATACACTGTAAATCCAAAATCCTTAATTCACCCGAAAACTGCACGTGAACCATCGTGTTCATATCTTAGTGGCTACATTGACATTGCTCACATCAGCTGGCAGAACGTATCAGATGTTTAGTGGCACAGAATGATGTTTACTACACTTTAACAAAGGCTTCAATAGTTTTTCTTTTCTTCAGTTTTGTTTTATATGTTTTGATACTGTCCTGATAATGTCCAGGTAGTACGTATGGATCTCTTCCTGGCTGTTCCTGACATAAAGTGGATCCTTGTTCATCTGGACGCGTGCACATAGGATCAAGAACACGACTGGCGGAGTTTGCAACGTATATATACTTAGCACAGAATGATAAGATTTTGCCACTTATTATCCTAACTGATTGTTACACAATTGTTAGCAGTCCGAAGATTCATTGTTGTCGACTATTTGGAGACCCCGTGAACCCTGTAGTGTCAATTCAAACTGTTGCTTCAGTTGTTGGGCAAACCCTTCTAAGTGACGTCTACACGCTGCCACACAGTGTGTCTAGCCCTCACCTGCCATAGTCGTAGTGGTCGTGGGCCTGTAGGCTCATCGTGCTCCACCTCATCTCCTGGTTCTGGCATTGGTCTTGTAACCGCCGGCTTAAATGAACACAGTTTAAAATCATAACAAAACGACGTTCATGTGAAAGAAAAGCAAAGTAAGAATATATCACAGGTGGTTTGCAACGCAACTGTAAGCTTCCTTCACTCCTGTTTCTTCCCATCCGTAACCTTAATCCAATCCCAACAAACGCCCCCCCCCCCCCCCCACACACACACACACTCACTCCTCCCCACTCACTTGATCAGCCAAGGAGAGTCGTACACCCGTTCCGTAAGCTCTTCCCGACTCCGCCATCTTGCATACACATCCTCGTAGAAGCCAGGATTGACGAAAGAACTGTAGACCTCTGGTTTTGCGTAATGGTCACTGGTTGCATCTGACCGTGTTCTGTTGAGGATGTTCACGGAGTAGTATGGGCTGATCGACTCGTGGTCAGTTGTGTCCGCCGTGACGCCGGATGATGACCTGGAGATGTTGGGAATCAGGAGCTTCAAGGGCAATTCTTCACACACATGACATTCTCTATTGCTCACCAGTAAAGTTGTTGTACGTGAGATACACTTAAAAACAGACATATACGTTGCTCAGTTTCGTACGACGCGTACAACAATCCACATTCAGTGAGTTAACCAACCATGGTCCTTATTTTGACCGACTCCCAGCTAGGTGAAACACAGGGGACCGGCTGTCTTCTCTGCCTCAGCATCGAAATGGGGGTTACACGAAGGAGTACTGGGGACCTATCCCTCGTCGAATCACCACGGGTTACAATCTTGAAGTGGACGTTTATTAGGCGTTTGGTACAGACGATGTTCATAGTATCGACCACTGGTTTGACTATTCCAGACTCATACTTCCAGACTGAGATATAGCTGCAATACACATAGCTCATATAGACATAGCCGAAACAATGACAGCGTATGTAACCTCTCTCGATCCAAATACAGTTCAAGTGTCGATGCTGACTGCCCAACTGTGGTGGTCTAATGACTTACTGCTTAACTGTGGTGGTCTAATGACTTACTGCTTAACTGTGGTGGTCTAATGACTTACTGCCCAACTGTGGTGGTCTAATGACTTACTGCCTAACTGTGGTGGTCTAATGACTTACTGCCCAACTGTGGTGGTCTAATGACTTACTGCCTCACTGTGATGAACTAATGCCTTACTGCCTCACTGTGATGAACTAATGCCTTACTGCCTCACTGTGGTGGTCTAATGCCTTACTGCGTCACTGTGCTGGTCTAATGACTTACTGCCTCACTGTGATGGTGTAATGACTTACTGCCTCACTGTGATGAACTAATGACTTCCTGTCTCACTGTGGTGGTCTAATGACTTACTGCGTCACTGTGGTGGTCTAATGACTTACTGCCTCACTGTGGTGGTCTAATGACTTACTGCCTCACTGTGATGAACTAATGACTTACTGCCTCACTGTGGTGGTCTAATGACTTACTGCATCACTGTGGTGGTCTAATGACAGATGACTTACTGCCTCACTGTGGTGGTCTATTGACTTACTACGTCTCTGTGTTGGTCTAATGACTTACTGCCCAACTGTGGTGGTCTAATGACTTACTGTCTAACTGTGGTGGTCTAATAACTTACTGCGTCACTGTGGTACCTATTGACTTACTGCCTCACTGTGATGTTCTAATGACTTACTGCCTAACTGTGGTGGTCTAACGACTAATTACTGCCTACCTGTGGTGGTCTAATGACTTACTGCCTCACTGTGTTGGTATAATAACTTACTGTCACACTGTGATGAACTAATACCTTACTGCCTCACTGTGGTGGTCTAATGCCTTACTGCGTCACTGTGGTGGTCTAATGACAGATGACTTACTGCCTCACTGTGGTGATCCATTGACTTACTACGTCACTGTGCTGGTCCAGTGGTTTACTGCCTTAACTGTGGTGGTTTAATGACTTACTGCCTTAACTGTGGCGGTCTAATGACAGATGACTTACTGCATCACTGTGGCGGTCTAATGACAGATGACTTACTGCCTGACTGTGGTGGTCTAATCACTTACTGCCTTAACTGTGGCGGTCTAATGACAGATGACTTACTGCCTCACTGTGGCGGTCTAATGACAGATGACTTACTGCCTCACTGTGGCGGTCTAATGACAGATGACCTACTGCCTCACTGTGGTGGTCTAAAGACAGATGACTTCCTGCCTCACGGTGATGGTCTAATGACTTACTGCGTCACTAAGATGGTATAATGACTTACTGCCTCACTGTGGCGGTCTAATGACTTACTGCCTCACTGTGATGAACTAATGCCTTACTGCCTCACTGTGGCGGTCTAATGACAGATGACTTACTGCCTCACTGTGGCGGTCTAATGACAGATGACTTACTGCCTCACTGTGATGGTCTAATGACTTACTGCCTCACTGTGATGAACTAATGACTTACTGCCTCACTGTGGCGGTCTAATGACAGATGACTTACTGCCTAACTGTGGCGGTCTAATGACAGATGACTTACTGCGTCACTGTGCTGGTCTAATGACTTACTGCCTCACTGTGATGGTCTAATGTCTTACATCCTCACTGTGATGAACTAATGCCTTACTGCCTAACTGTGGTGGTCTAATGACTTACTGCGTCACTGTGGTGGTCTAATGACTTACTGACTCACTGTGATGGTGTAATGACTTACTGCCTCACTGTGATGAACTAATGATTTAATGCCTCACTGTGGTGGTCTAATGACTTACTGCGTCACTGTGGTGGTCTAATGACTTACTGCCTTAACTGTGGCGGTCTAATGACAGATGACTTACTGCCTCACTGTGGCGGTCTAATGACAGATGACTTACTGCCTCACTGTGGCAGTCTAATGACAGATGACTTACTGCCTCACTGTGGCGGTCCAATGACAGATGACTTACTGCCTAACTGTGGCGGTACTTACCCGTCCTCGGTCTTCCTGGACTTGGAACAACAGACGAACTTGCAGAGGAGAATGGTGACGACCATGATGATGAGCGCGCTGCAGCCTGACAATACCGCGATGACTAACCACTTGGACATCGGCAGGCCCACTTTGATAGTGCCTGTGTAAGTTGAAGGAACAGTGGCTGGGTGCTAGGAAATATTATATAACATTTCGTTTTGGACAAGACCCCACATGATGGACGGGTAGACTCAGAGGTACACAAGAAGCACGTATACATAAGTACAAATCACGGATATCATAACGGGAATATCCACCGGGGGACTGACCAGTTGATACGACTGCCGTTGATGTTATCTAGGTGGTCTATAAAGAGGTACCAAATCCAAGGTATCCTGTTATATCTGGGTGTTAAATATTGAGGTACCAAATCCAAGGCACCTAGAGTTATCTAGGTGTCAATATTGAGGTACCAAATCCAAGGTGTCTAGTGTTATCTAGGTGTTCAATACATAGGTTTCAGATCCTCGTTACTAGTGTTATCTAGGTGTTCAATACATAGGTTTCAGATCCTCATTACTAGTGTTATCTAGGTGTTCTATACATAGGTTTCAGATCCTCATTACTAGTGTTATCTAGGTGTTCTATACATAGGTTTCAGATCCTCATTACTAGTGTTATCTAGGTGTTCTATACATAGGTTTCAGATCCTCGTTACTAGTGTTATCTAGGTGTTCTATACATAGGTTTCAGATCCTCATTACTAGTGTTATCTAGGTGTTCTATACATAGGTTTCAGATCCTCATTACTAGTGTTATCTAGGTGTTCAATACATAGGTTTCACATCCTCGTTACTAGTGTTATCTAGGTGTTCTATACATAGGTTTCACATCCTCATTACTAGTGTTATCTAGGTGTTCTATACATAGGTTTCAGATCCTCGTTACTAGTGTTATCTAGGTGTTCTATACATAGGTTTCACATCCTCATTACTAGTGTTATCTAGGTGTTCTATACATAGGTTTCAGATCCTCGTTACTAGTGTTATCTAGGTGTTTTATACAGAGGTACCAAACCCTAGGTGTCTAGTGTTATCTAGATGTTCTATAGGGAGGTTTCAGATCCTCGGTACCTGGTGTTATCTAGGTGTTTTATACAGAAGTACCAAACCCTAGGTGTCTAGTGTTATCTAGGTGTTCTATAGGGAGGTTTCAGATCCTCGGTACCTAGTGTTATCTAGGTGTTCTATACAGAGGTACCAAACCCTAGGTGTCTAGTGTTATCTAGGTGTTCTATACAGAGGTACCAAACCCCAGGTGTCTAGTGTTATCTACGTGTTTTATACAGAGGTTCTAAACCCTAGGTGTCTAGTGTTATCTAGGTGTTTTATACAGAGGTACCAAACCCTAGGTGTCAAGTGTTATCTAGGTGTTTTATACATAGGTACCAAACCCTAGGTGTCTAGTGTTATCTAGGTGTTTTATACAGAGGTACCAAACTCTAGGTGTCTAGTGTTATATTGGTGTTTTATACATAGGTACCAAACCCTAGGTGTCTAGTGTTATCTAGGTGTTTTATACAGAGGTACCAAACCCTAGGTGTCTAGTGTTATCTAGATGTTCTATAGGGAGGTTTCAGATCCTCGGTACCTGGTGTTATCTAGGTGTTTTATACAGAAGTACCAAACCCTAGGTGTCTAGTGTTATCTAGGTGTTCTATAGGGAGGTTTCAGATCCTCGGTACCTAGTGTTATCTAGGTGTTCTATACAGAGGTACCAAACCCTAGGTGTCTAGTGTTATCTAGGTGTTCTATACAGAGGTACCAAACCCCAGGTGTCTAGTGTTATCTACGTGTTTTATACAGAGGTTCTAAACCCTAGGTGTCTAGTGTTATCTAGGTGTTTTATACAGAGGTACCAAACCCTAGGTGTCAAGTGTTATCTAGGTGTTTTATACATAGGTACCAAACCCTAGGTGTCTAGTGTTATCTAGGTGTTTTATACAGAGGTACCAAACCCTAGGTGTCTAGTGTTATCTAGGTGTTTTATACAGAGGTACCAAACCCTAGGTGTCTAGCGTTATCTAGGTGTTTCATACAGAGGTATCAAACCCTAGGTGTCTAATGTTATCTAGGTGTTTTATACAGAGGTATCAAACCCTAGGTGTCTAATGTTATCTAGGTGTTTTATACAGAGGTTTCAGATCCTCGGTACCTAGTGTTATCTCTGTCATCCGTCCATCACATCTGAATGAACACAGGACCGCCTCCGTGGTCTAGAGGTAGAGCGTCCGCCCGGAGAGCGGAAGGTCCGGGGTTCGATCCCCGGCCAAAAGACGTTAAAAGATAGTACTTGTTGTTACCCTGTCTGGCGCTCGGCATAAAGTGGCTAAAACAAGACTGGTCGGCTCTGAGTCAGTATACTGTGTCTGAGTGGGGTATTCATGTTAAACTGCGGCATGGTTTCTCAGTGAGCTAGCACTATAAATCGGCATCAGTCCGGACTAGTACAAGCAGCCACGCAAACACACACACGTACATGCACGTCGCTATATAAGTGCAATAATCTTGGACGCGACGTTAAACCCCATTTCACCTCACCTCTGAATGAACACGACATCTATACATACATCTTAAATAGTTAAATAAATATACTCAGATTTATTCCGTTCATATTCTCCATAATCACGTACTTACTATTATATTTAAGACATAAACGACGTGTGGGTGTTGTTTATCGTACAATAAAACACTGCAGAGGCATTAAACGTTCTTCATTGTTCGTTGGGATTTATCACGTAGCTATCTTATATTGCAATATATATAATACCTCCGATAAATGGCAAAGAACAATAAACAAACCTCCATGAATATCTCCCTTCACTGTTTTATTGTACGATAAACACCCAACCACCCCCGCGACCCTGATCAAGCGATCCCGTTAGTCGCCTCTTACGACAAGCATAGTCGCCTTTTTACGGCACGCATGGGTTGCTGAAGACTTATTCTACCCCGGGTCTTCACGGGTCGGCAGTGGACGTATATGCCGTGAAACTCCCATACACTCAACTCTGTTAACTTGGCTATCACATGGACATAGCTTTTGGCGATGTAACTATAGACTATATGGTGTAATTATCGACAAAATTCCAAATATTTTACACGCACCTATCAATTCGACTTAATGGGGTTTTATGGTGCGACATATCGTAGTTCGTCTTTGACCTATCGTTTCATACAATTTCTTTAAACAAGTGCTATCAAAACCACACAATCCCAAACCAACGGATATTGATATTATACCCTTTAACGACAGCCAGTGTACATGAATCAACAAACCTTCACAGTGCGGCTGCGTGCCATTCCATACTCCATTCTCCCGACAGCGTAGCACAGAGGGCCCGCGCAGTTTGGAGCCGTCTTTACACGAGATGTTGACGATGGTGCCTACGTCACGACTCTGTGAACTGGCAGACAGCTTCTCGTCGTACCAGCCGGACTTGACGCCGATCTGCGGACACTGGACAATGTTGCCTGCCAACGAGGAAGCAAGTCATTGTTAGGTTCGATACCTCCTCCCAAGTTGTTGTTGAGGAAGAAATATGACTAAATGTCAAAAAGCATACAGCTTCAGTTAACCTCAGACTGATGTACAAGGGATATCAGCCTCGGTCGAGACGCTATATCCTTAAGAGTACATCTATCGTTGTAGTCAAATGCTTATAACCCATATTAGACCATACGTGTAACTAGCATAACTTAACATAATAGCTTTGTCCCCATAGGATTTCACCTGTCAGTACTGACTTTAACTTCCCACAAATTTAAATTTGGAATAAACAGAAAGTGTTTTTCTCTGAAGGCGATACACATCTATCACAATGTGAAAGAAATCCATGCTCCCTGTTTACTAAGACTCAGTTTCCACGTGAGTGTGTACTCACCCCAGGACGTCACTGCATCTACAGTGGTGTATGGAGGTTGCGGGGTTGCAACGACGGACGGCGCCGTGATCTGTGACATGTTCTGTAGAATGGGTGGAGTGGAGGTCAAGTTGAACACAGGACCAGATACAGTGGGAGACAGGGTACTGCCGTTCATAGGTCCCAGGGCATTGGCGAAATCGAATGGAGTGCCCATGTCGACTGATTAGTAACACAGATCGTAAGATGTTTGTTTCCTGTCCACAGAGATTTCAAACACCGAGGTTGCGTCTTCGACTGTACGTCAGAAGTAATCCATTTCAGAACAACACCAAGAACAACAACAGCAACACATTTTCACGAAAGGTAATCCGTTAACACGTTCCTTCCAGCTGAGATTTTCCGAAAATATACCGTCGTCTGCTGGTGTGATGAACGCAGCACGTGACACGTGCTGTTGTCAGACGACACAAAACAAGATGGCGGCTGTGCCTGCGGGGCTTTGATTGACTCACGTAACGTCGTCCTCCACTTCCTAGTTACACCCAGCTTGGGCTGGTCTGTGGTGAACACACACAACAACATGAATAAACAGCTAGAGATCTATGCAGACAGAAAGAACAAAAAACAGAATGTGTAATAACGAGTTATCCATCCGGAGTGGCAGGTGGCAGTTACGTTACAGACGCCTCCGCCGCACTACTGGCGACTGACGTTGTGTGACATAGTCACTAAAACGACACCGAGTACCCGACCACGGGAGTATAACTGCTGCGGCAACAACGGCAAGTGAAATGCGCCTTTAACAACATTATTGTTATTCGTACGTTTACCATACAGGTTACCACTATATATTACATTTGTACAACTGTACACCTGATCCCGACATGTTGCCACAATGAGTTACTGACGTTGAATCGTTCTGCTCTCATGACCTGTTTGGAAAAACAGAACGACAATCGGAACTCACCTTCTCTCCTCTGTCAGTGTAACAGGATCCTAAACTACTGCACTGTTACTGTAGAGTTACTGTAGAACTACTGTAGAATTACTCCTCAGCTAGTGAAGAGTTACTGTAGAATTACTCCTCAGCTACTGTAGAGTTACTGTCGCGGTATCGTAGAATGACTGTTGGTTACTGTTGAGTTACTGTAAGTAGCATCGTGCCAAGGTACAGGCGACACCGTGAGATCTAGCGTCGCGCCTCCTACACAGCTCCACACACCCCAGTCATGCCCCGGAGCTATCGTAAAACATGTGATTGACGTCGGCCCGAAGTCATTAATTACCTGATCAATTTCATTGGCACTTGTAAGCACATCAGAAGACGGAAGCATGAGGTTTTTAGTTTTATTATTTAATAGCTTGGAGATATCGGATGTGTGTATATTTTGTCCTTGGAGGAAGATAGACGGAGCGAAACCTATAACTACCTGGATGTAGCCCGTACCAAGTGATGCTTTAAGTATGACGTCACACCTAGTGACTGAATGTTATTACCAGTGCAGCCACGAACATTGGCTACAGGTTTAGCTGGATATTAAAGACAACATATAAAACGGCCATTTAGGAATAATCATTACATTTAGAAACAAACATTATGAAAACATATGCTGTCACCATGACAACACTCTTCTCAATCTTCGTCGTTTTCACACCTGTCCCTCATGTCACATGTCACGTAACGAGAATTTAACTATGTACTTGCAAATATATATCTGCTCGCATAGCGTGTGTGTTAGTGTCTGTATGTGAGAGAGAGAGGGAGACAGAGAGAGAGAGAGAGAGAGAGAGAGAGAGAGAGAGAGAATAAGACACGTAAACATACATTACACGTGCAATAACTTGAAGTTGTGTTGTTTATAGATATGTAGTGTTTTTAATGAATTTCTCACAACAAAGCCAGTGACATATTCTGTCAATTGTGCTACAAGGTGCGGAAAATCATAGCCCCACGTGCCTCAGACAAGGTGGACACACGGTCCTGCTAAGTGTGGTCATCTCAACCTAAACATACCGGTGCCAAGTAATCATTTCATTATTAAAACACGTCAAAAACAACGCTTACGTTGATTATTCATACTTCATATATTTTCCTTACAACATGCAACATGTCAATAAAGGAAGCCATCTTTGACTGACTGTATCACCCACCGAACTGATGCTGCACGACAGCCCTGCCCCTGGCGCGTGAACAAGTCCCAAGTTGAAGCTGGGATCATCCAAATGTCCTGATCAATCAATTGCCGTTTAACCATAGCCATCAATCACCCACCTGCCATCACGTGGTCGGCGGAGACGGTGTGCTGGGTGCAGTTGATGCCGCTGGGGGAGGGGAAACTGTGTTCGTGGGAACATGGAACTAATATGACTTTAATGGTTTGTGTTTGTGTCATAATGGTGGTGTGGTGTCAGACAGTTGTACTGGTGTGAAGAGGCAGGACACTTCCACGTTCTTACTGCATAAACGTTTATACATATAAACGTCAACAATTCACAACAGTTAAATACACACAATGCCAGTAATATTTATATGTCATAGTTCATCACGCATTTTCCCCGATGTGAACGTGGGCCGAAGTGAATGGCTACAAGCACCTGTAGTGCAGTGGGGCACCCTGGGTAATCTCCTGTCAGTAAACTCTTCTGAACAGAAGACTTGAAAGTTGCTGTGGCGTTGTATGCCGAACTGTGAACGTCATGTTCAGCTATGTCAAGCCCGACGGAACGTACTTAGTGGTGGTCGCTTTCTCCACGACTTGAAGGTACTCTTTCTGGTGTCTCGTATTCCTCTAAACCCTGGCTTCGTTTTTTGTAAACATAATTGGGTCGTAGAATGAAAACAAATGTCATTACAAACTCCCTAGTTTTCATTAGGCATGTTTGCGAAATGTGACGGAACTTTTCAATGTTTTTGCACACTGTTGAGTTCCGAACCGCATTGGTCATATTTCACTCGTCTGGGTCAGGAGAAGAGTTAGTGATTGTGTTTGTGAACTGTGATTATTAAGTTCGGTGGTCACACAACAGTTTTACACATGACTATTTTGCACATTCCTGATCCAGCGCATCCGTTTAGCAACACATACAGTAGATCGCCTCGGTGTGTCTTGCTTCAGAGATACCCGTGACAGTCAGTAGTGAGTACCTCCACCTTGTATAGCCAGCACTGGATCGCATCCAAGGACTGTCTCTTGTATTCAAACACATCTGTGACGTCACTCCATTGTTTTGCCGCTCTATTGTATTTTAGGAATGGGCAGTTGGTTATCAGGTGTTCATGCCACACTATATTCAACCAACAGTTCCGTTAAGGTAATAGGAGGATTTCATTTATTTGATGTTAAGAGTATATTGGACAATATATTCCCCAAAAGAATGTTTTGTCAATGTCCAAAAGAAGGAATGTATTTTGGCGGAAATATATTTTGTTTTGCAACTGAAGTAAATTAATTTAAATAGTGTCCGAAACAGCGGGGTTTATGTTGTGTCTATCATATTGTGTGATATCTATGCCGCCCATTATATTATGGGTTATCACTACCGTCCATAATGCCGCCTCCGTGGTCTAATGGTAGAGGTCTGGGGTTCGATCCCCAGCCGCGTCATACCAAAAGACGTTAAAACATGGTACTTGTTGTTACCCTGTCTGGCGCTCGGCATTAAGGGGCTTAAACAAGGACTGGTCGGCTCGGAGTCAGTATACTGTGTCTGAGTGGGGTATTCATGTTAAACTGCGGCATGGTATCTCAGTGTGCTAGCACTATAAATCGGCATCAGTCCGGACTAGTACAAGCAGCCACACACACATACGCGTACATGCACGTCGCTATGTAAGTGCAATAATCTTGGCCGCGACGTTAAGCCCCATTTCAACTCACCAAAAAGGTCAGACACAAGATCGTCCAAGATCGGGAAGACCAAGGGTCACAACGCCAGTTGATCACCTCTACATCCGGACAATCCACCTGCGGAACCGATACGTGACACCCCATTAGCAGACGAACAATCTGCAATAATCTTGGACGCGACGTTAAACGGCATTTCACCTCACCTCACCGTCCATAATAGTGGTTGTTCGTTTGTTTGTTTGTTGTCTAACGCCTTACTCAGCAATATTCCAGCTTTATGGAGGCGGTATGTAAATAATCGAGTCCAGACATTCCAGTGATTGACATCATGAGCATCGATCCACGCAATTGGGATACGATGACATGCGTCAACCAAGTCAGCGAGCCTGACCACCCGATCCCGTTAGTCCCGTTAGATATGTGTGACATCTGTACCGTCCACTATATTGTGTGACATCTGTACCGTCCACTATATTGTGTGACATCTGTACCGTCCACTATATTGTGTGACATCTGTACCGTCCACTATACTGTGTGATATCTGTACCGTCCACTATACTGTGTGATATCTGTACCGTCCACTATACTGTGTGATATCTGTACCGTCCACTATACTGTGTGATATCTGTCTGTGGCGGTGTGAGTGCCAGCCAGAACCGAAGGTAAGAGGAAAACGAAGGCCTGGCTCATCTGAAGGTTCAACTCAGGGTTTAACCTTGACCTACAAAACTAGAGTTCCCGAGGACCCCCAATGAATAATGTCAAGGGTCCTTACAGGAAGTATGAGGGTCCTGTAAAGTGGTGAAATGATGTTGTGTACTGAACTGTAAGATTTGATAATTTCTTTAATTACATAAACTGTATATTTGTCATGAATTTGGTACAATTACTATAATTGTGCGTCCTTCGTTACACAATATATATTTGTTTCTGTGACATTCTATATATTTATGTGTGGCGTACGACTCTGGCCGGTTCAACAGTGACACGGCTCGCACACCTTCCACACCCATGCTAGACCACCCGGGGCACCACCCCCGGGCGGACACGGACAGCCTGGGGCCGGCCACACCTACCCAGCTCACCCTGACGACACTGATAACGAGTAACACGGCTGTCAGCCTGGCTTAGAGTATCTCTAAAAAGCAGATAACGCCAGAAGTGTAAACTATCTCAAAGTCAGGATGAAGTTTCATACAGAAATTAATTACAGCCAAGTAGTTAGTGACATCTTGTGTCACAAACCTGCCGCTAGTTCAGAGGCACTGATGATCCGTCATATTTGTACATTTCAACCATATGTTTGTATTACATTTGTCTGAACCTTCCGTGTTGAAAACAAACCTCCTAGCTGTTCGTCGTTGGATTACATCGCAATCTCATTAAAATAAGACCTCAGTTCTCGCTACCGCTAAACAAAGATCTGAAGACATCCCATTAGGGGTCACGTCAGAACGACCTTTGATCCGACCAATCAGAGCGTCACTTACCAGATCATGAAAGTGACAGTCGGAATGTGATTTCTAATCATACAACCTCGAAAACATTAACACGGGATATTCCGAACGATAGTTACGGGTTTAACGACTGAATCCATACAATCTAGACCATCTATTAGCCATACCGCATGTTCTTTTGTTCGGGTTTCAAATTTGTAATCGAGAATTTGTTAAAATATGTTTCGAAGCGTAGTCGCCAGTTTGAAATTAGTGCCGTAAAGCACGAGAAAGCTGCCTTCTGATTGGTCATTCCATTGGTCGGTCAAAGTTCACGCAAGGTCGTTCTGACGTGACCCGTAATGGGATGTCCTCAGATCTTTGTTTAGCGGTAGCGAGAACTAAGATCTGATTTTAATTAGATTGGATTACATCATTACTAGCTTTATTCTGGGTCTATATTCTGGAAATAACATTAAGTGTCAATGTCATACTGTAGATGACTTTTCTCTGCAGAGCAAACTAAGGATCCATGTGTAGACGCTCACACTCACGCACGCACACAATACCGCATTCTCACACACAGCAAGGACACACATGCACGCGCGCACATGCACACAAACACACACACAGCACGCGAGCACACGCGAACACACACACACCCAGACACACACACGCATGCAGGCACACACAGACACACACACGAGCTCACGCACCCGCACACACGTACACGCACCACACAACAGACACACACACAACACACACACAACACACACACACACACACACACACACACACACACACACACACACACACACACACACACACACACACACACACACACACACACACACACACACACACACACACACATACATATCTCCATCCATTGTATCGGTGTGTCTGTGTGTGTGTATGTGTGTGTGTGTGGTGTTGTGTGTTGTCTCTGAGGTCGGAGTTCCCAGTTAAAGACACTTTACGACTGACATTTAACAGACATTGGGAACAAAACCACCCCCAAACATACAGCATGATGACATTTGAGCACTACTGTTCAGGGACAGCGTTGTGGATGTCTTACGGTATGACAGTCGTGTTATCTCGTTGAATAGGACACCGTGCATGTTGGTTGTTAGAATCAGGAAGTTGAGAGAACTGCAATGTACGTATAGCAGAGTAAGTAGTACAATAGCCACACATGCAATATGTAAACTTACCACTGTCTCTCTGCCCTCACAGTCACCTTCCTCAATGTTTCCACCCTCGGTCTCACCACACTCTGTCTAACTGCCTTCAATCTCGCCAACCTCAGGATCAGCACCCTCAGTCTCCTCGACCTCAGTCTCACCACCCTCAGTCTCACCACACTCTGTCTAAACGCCTTCAATCTCGCCAACCTCAGTCTCCCCACCCTCAGCCTCTCCTTCAACAGTCTCTCCGCCCTCGATGTCTCCACCCTCGATGTCTCCACTCTCAATATCCCCACTAACAATGTCTCCATACCTAGTCTCTTCACCCTCAATGTCTCCACCCTCAATGTCTCCGCCCTCAATGTCTCCTCCACCCTCAATGACTCCACCCTCGATATCTCCACACTCGATGTCTCCACACTCAATGTCTCCTCCACACTCAATGTCTCCGCCCTCAATGTCTCCACCCTCAATGTCTCCACCCTCAATGTCTTCACACTCAATGTCTCCACCCTTAATGTCTCCACACTCATTCTCTCCACCCTCAATGTCTCCACCCTCAATGTCTCCACACTCAATGTCTTCACACCCAGTCTCTCCACCCTCAATGTCTCCACCCTCAATGTCTCCACTCTCAATGTCTCCACCCTCAATGTCTCCACCCTCAATTTCTTCACACTCAATGTCTCCACCCTCAATGTCTCCACCCTCAATGTCTCCACCCTCAATGTCTTCACACTCAATGTCTCCACCCTCAATGTCTCCACCCTCGATGTCTCCACACCCAGTCTCTCCACCCTCAATGTCTCCACCCTCAATGTCTCCACTCTCAATGTCTCCACCCTCAATGTCTCCACCCTCAATTTCTTCACACTCAATGTCTCCACCCTCAATGTCTCCACCCTCAATGTCTCCACCCTCAATGTCTTCACACTCAATGTCTCCACCCTCAATGTCTCCACCCTCGATGTCTCCACACTGGATGTCTCCACACTCAATGTCTCCACACTCAATGTCTCCACCCTCAATGTCTCCACCCTCAATGTATTCACACTCAATGTCTCCACCCTCAATGACTCCACACTCAATCTCTCCACCCTCAATGTCTCCACACTCAATGTCTCCACACTCAATGTCTTCACACTCAATGTCTTCACACTCAATGTCTCCACACTCAATGTCTCCACACTCAATGTCTTCACACTCAATGTCTCCAAACTCAATGTCTTCACACTCAATGTCTTCACACTCAATGTCTCCACACTCAATGTCTCCACACTCAATGTCTTCACACTTAATGTCTTCACACTCAATGTCTTCACACTCAATGTCTCCACCCTCAATGTCTTCACACTCAATGTCTCCACCCTCAATGTCTTCACACTCAATGTCTTCACACTCAATGTCTCCACACTCAATGTCTTCACACTCAATGTCTCCACACTCAATGTCTCCACACTCAGTGTCTTCACACTCAATGTCTCCACACTCAATGTCTTCACACTCAATGTCTCCACACTCAATGTCTTCACACTCAATGTCTCCACCCTCAATGTCTTCACATTCAATGTCTTCACACTCAATGTCTCCAGGCTCAATGTCTCCATACTCAATGTCTCCACCCTCGATGTCTCCACACTCAATGTCTCCACACTCAATGTCTCCACACTCAATGTCTTCACACTTAATGTCTTCACACTCAATGTCTTCACACTCAATGTCTCCACCCTCAATGTCTTCACACTCAATGTCTCCACCCTCAATGTCTTCACACTCAATGTCTTCACACTCAATGTCTCCACACTCAATGTCTTCACACTCAATGTCTCCACACTCAATGTCTCCACACTCAATGTCTTCACACTCAATGTACCCACACTCAATGTCTTCACACTCAATGTCTCCACACTCAATGTCTTCACACTCAATGTCTCCACCCTCAATGTCTTCACACTCAATGTCTTCACACTCAATGTCTCCAGGTTTAATGTCTCCATACTCAATGTCTCCACCCTCAATGTCTTCACACTCAATGTCTCCACACTCAATGTCTCCATACTCAATGTCTCCACCCTCAATGTCTTCACACTCAATGTCTCCAGGCTCAATGTCTCCACACTCAATGTCTTCACACTCAATGTCTCCACCCTCAATGTCTTCACACTCAATGTCTTCACACTCAATGTCTCCAGGCTCAATGTCTCCATACTCAATGTCTCCACCCTCAATGTCTTCACACTCAATGTCTCCACACTCAATGTCTCCATACTCAATGTCTCCACCCTCAATGTCTTCACACTCAATGTCTCCAGGCTCAAGGTCTCCATACTCAATGTCTCCACACTCAATGTCTCCATACTCAATGTCTCTACCCTCAATGTCTCCAGGCTCAATGTCTCCATACTCAATTTCTCCTCCACCCTCAATGTCTCCACACTCAATGTCCCCAGGCTCAATGTCGCCATACTCAATGTCCCCAGGCTCAATGTCGCCATACTCAATGTCTTCACCCTCAATGTCTCCACACTCAATGTCTTCACACTCAATGTCTCCACACTCAATGTCTTCACACTCAATGTCTCCACACTCAATGTCTTCACACTCAATGTCTTCACACTCAATGTCTCCACACTCAATGTCTCCACACTCAATGTCTTCACACTCAATGTCTTCACACTATATGTCTTCACACTCAATGTCTCCACACTCAATGTCTTCACACTCAATGTCTCCACCCTCAATGTCTTCACACTCAATGTCTCCAGGCTCAATGTCTCCATACTCAATGTCTCCACACTCAATGTCTTCACACTCAATGTCTTCACACTCAATGTTTTCACACTCAATGTCTCCACCCTCAATGTCTTCACACTCAATGTCTCCACCCTCAATGTCTTCACCCTCAATGTCTCCACACTCAATGTCTCCATACTCAATGTCTCCTCCACCCTCAGTGTCTCCACACTCAATGTCCCCAGGCTCAATGTCTCCACCCTCAATGTCTTCACACTCAATGTCTCCACACTCAATGTCCCCAGGATCAATGTCTCCATACTCAATGTCTTCACCCTCAATGTCTCCAGGCTCAATGTCTCCATACTCAATGTCTCCTCCACCCTCAATGTCTTCACACTCAATGTCTCCAGGCTCAATGTCTCCATACTCAATGTCTCCACCCTCAATGTCTCCACACTCAATGTCTCCACCCTCAATGTCTCCATACTCAATGTCTTCACCCTCAATGTCTCCAGGCTCAATGTCTCCATACTCAATGTCTCCTCCACCCTCAATGTCTTCACACTCAATGTCTCCAGGCTCAATGTCTCCATACTCAATGTCTCCACCCTCAATGTCTCCACACTCAATGTCTCCACCCTCAATGTCTTCACACTCAATGTCTCCAGGCTCAATGTCTCCATACTCAATGTCTCCACCCTCAATGTCTCCATCCCCAGTCTCTCCACCCTCAATTTCTCCACCCTCAATGTCTCCACACTCAATGTCTCCACAGTCAGTCTCATCTCACCTAGCCCCAAGGGGTAAGTATGTTTTTCGACACTTGGTTATGTTATGCACGGACATGTATTAGAAATGTATTTGCTGTTGCTATTTCATGATCTATCACATTTACTTCATCAGACGGTTAATATAATCATGTAACACCATCAGTTAATCTTCAAATAATGGTATTGTTAAAAACGGTATGGGAAATTAAAAAAAATGAGCAAAAATGAAGTGCAGCTTATTATTTCGCACACGACAGTAGGCTTGTAAGTTAATAATGACATATTCACTCTGTGATTGTGACAGGGTTGTTGACAGTGTGTGTTGTTATCACTATATCCGCAGTTCATGAGCTCTTCCAATAATGGGACTGTCTGGTGAGCTTCCCATTTCGTGTTACCTCCCTTTGATCGTCGCCGTAGTGTGTTGTACCAGCAATGGCGTCCAATCAACACGTGAGTAGAACATGACGTCATTTCAGCTATTACAATGTGAGTGAACGAGCCGAGGCTGTCACACTACTGGCTATCGGGTTTTATTATACACCTGGAAAGAAGCTGCCACACCCAGAAAGTTTACTGACAAGAATGATATTGTTAAATTGTGGTCAGAGAAATAAGAACAGCCATTCCATGTAGGGGACAAGGTTGAAATGTGACTACGGTTGTAGTGTGAGAGAGCCGACAGCAGCAATAACATGTAGGGGTCACGGTTGTGATGTAAGAGAGACGACAGTAGTAACAACATGTAAGGGTCACGGTTGTAGTGTGAGAGAGCCGACAGCAGCAATAACGTGTAGGGGTCACGGTTGTAGTGTGAGAGAGACGACAGCAGCAATAACATGTAGGGGTCACGGTTGTAGTGTGAGAGAGACGACAGCAGCAATAACGTGTAGGGGTCACGGTTGTAGTGTGAGAGAGATGAGAGTAGCAATAACGTGTAGCGGTCACGGTTGTAGTGTGAGAGAGACGACAGTAGCTATAGCGTGTAGGGGTCACGGTTGTAGTGTGAGAGAGACGACAACAGGAATATTATATAGGGGTCACGGTTGTAGTGTGAGAGAGACGACAGTAGTAATAACATGTAGGGGTCACGGTTGTAGTGTGAGAGAGCCGACAGCAGCAATAACATGTAGGGGTCACGGTTGTAGTGTTAGATAGACGACAGTAGCAATAACGTGTAGGGGTCACGGTTGTAGTGTGAGATAGACGACAGTAGCAATAACATGTAAGGGTCACGGTTGTAGTGTGAGAGAGACGATAGTAGCAATAACATGTAAGGGTCACGGTTGTAGTGTGAGAGAGACGACAGTAGCAATAACGTGTAGGGGTCACGGTTGTAGTGTGAGAGAGACGATAGTAGCAATAACATGTAGGGGTCACGGTTGTAGTGTGAGAGAGACGACAGTAGCAATAACGTGTAGGGGTCACGGTTGTAGTGTGAGAGAGACGATAGTAGCAATAACATGTAGGGGTCACGGTTGTAGTGTGAGAGAGACGACAGCAGCAATAACGTGTAGGGGTCACGGTTGTAGTGTGAGAGAGACGACAGCAGCAATAACGTGTAGAGGTCACGGTTGTAGTGTGAGAGAGACGACAGAAGTAATAACATGTAAGGGTCACGGTTGTAGTGTGAGAGAGACGATAGTAGCAATAACGTGTAGGGGTCACGGTTGTAGTGTGAGAGAGACGACAGCAGCAATAACGTGTAGGGGTCACGGTTGTAGTGTGAGAGAGACGACAGCAGCAATAACGTGTAGGGGTCACGGTTGTAGTGTGAGAGAGACGACAGCAGCAATAACGTGTAGGGGTCACGGTTGTAGTGTGAGAGAGACGACAGCAGCAATAACGTGTAGAGGTCACGGTTGTAGTGTGAGAGAGACGACAGAAGTAATAACATGTAAGGGTCACGGTTGTAGTGTGAGAGAGACGATAGTAGCAATAACGTGTAGGGGTCACGGTTGTAGTGTGAGAGAGACGACAGCAGCAATAACGTGTAGGGGTCACGGTTGTAGTGTGAGAGAGACGACAGCAGCAATAACGTGTAGGGGTCACGGTTGTAGTGTGAGAGATACGACAGTAGCAATAACATGTAGGGGTCACGGTTGTACTGTGAGAGGGACGACAGTAGCAATAACATGTAAGGGTCACGGTTATAGTGTGAGAGAGAGGGCAGTATGAATAACGTGTAGGGGTCACGGTTATAGTGTGAGAGAGACGACAGTAGCAATAACGTGTAGGGGTCACGGTTGTAGTGTGAGAGAGACGATAGTAGCAATAACATGTAGGGGTCACGGTTGTAGTGTGAGAGAGACGACAGCAGCAATAACGTGTAGGGGTCAAGGTTGTAGTGTGAGAGAGACGATAGTAGCAATAACATGTAAGGGTCACGGTTGTAGTGTGAGAGAGACGATAGTAGCAATAACATGTAGGGGTCACGGTTGTAGTGTGAGAGAGACGACAGTAGCAATAACGTGTAGGGGTCACGGTTGTAGTGTGAGAGAGACGACAGTAGCAATAACGTGTAGGGGTCACGGTTGTAGTGTGAGAGAGACGATAGTAGCAATAACGTGTAGAGGTCACGGTTGTAGTGTGAGAGAGACGACAGTAGCAATAACATGTAGGGGTCACGGTTGTAGGGTGATAGAGACGACAGCAGCAATAACGTGTAGGGGTCACGGTTGTAGTGTGAGAGAGACGGCAGTATCAATAACGTGTAGGGGTCACGGTTGTAGTGTGAGAGAGACGGCAGTATCAATAACGTGTAGGGGTCACGGTTGTAGTGTGAGAGAGACGACAGTAGCAATAACATGTAGGGGTCACGGTTGTAGTGTGAGAGAGACGACAGCAGCAATAACATGTAGGGGTCACGGTTGTAGTGTGAGAGAGACGGCAGTATCAATAACGTGTAGGGGTCACGGTTGTAGTGTGAGAGAGACGACAGTAGCAATAACATGTAAGGGTCACGGTTGTAGTGTGAGAGAGACGACAGCAGTAATAACATGTAAGGGTCACGGTTGTAGTGTGAGAGAGACGATAGTAGCAATAACATGTAAGGGTCACGGTTGTAGTGTGAGAGATACGACAGTAGCAATAACATGTAAGGGTCACGGTTGTAGTGTGAGAGAGACGACAGCAGTAATAACATGTAAGGGTCACGGTTGTAGTGTGAGAGAGACGATAGTAGCAATAACATGTAGGGGTCACGGTTGTAGTGTGAGAGAGACGACAGTAGCAATAACGTGTAGGGGTCACGGTTGTAGTGTGAGAGAGACGATAGTAGCAATAACATGTAAGGGTCACGGTTGTAGTGTGAGAGATACGACAGCAGTAATAACATGTAAGGGTCACGGTTGTAGTGTGAGAGAGACGATAGTAGCAATAACATGTAGGGGTCACGGTTGTAGTGTGAGAGAGACGACAGTAGCAATAACGTGTAGGGGTCACGGTTGTAGTGTGAGAGAGACGACAGTAGCAATAACATGTAGGGGTCACGGTTGTAGTGTGAGAGAGACGACAGCAGTAATAACATGTAAGGGTCACGGTTGTAGTGTGAGAGAGACGACAGTAGCAATAACGTGTAGGGGTCACGGTTGTAGTGTGAGAGAGACGACAGCAGTAATAACATGTAAGGGTCACGGTTGTAGTGTGAGAGAGACGATAGTAGCAATAACATGTAAGGGTCACGGTTGTAGTGTGAGAGATACGACAGTAGCAATAACATGTAGGGGTCACGGTTGTAGTGTGAGAGAGACGACAGCAGTAATAACATGTAAGGGTCACGGTTGTAGTGTGAGAGAGACGGCAGTAGCAATAACGTGTAGGGGTCACGGTTGTAGTGTGAGAGAGACGACAGCAGTAATAACATGTAAGGGTCACGGTTGTAGTGTGAGAGAGACGGCAGTAGCAATAACGTGTAGGGGTCACGGTTGTAGTGTGAGAGAGACGACAACAGTAATAACATGTAAGGGTCACGGTTGTAGTGTGAGAGAGACGGCAGTAGCAATAACATGTAGGGGTCACGGTTGTAGTGTGAGAGAGACGACAGCAGCAATAACGTGTAGAGGTCACGGTTGTAGTGTGAGAGAGACGATAGTAGCAATAACATGTAAGGGTCACGGTTGTAGTGTGAGAGAGACGACAGTAGTAATAACATGTAGGGGTCACGGTTGTAGCGTGAGAGAGACGATAGTAGCAATAACATGTAGGGGTCACGGTTGTAGTGTGAGAGAGACGGCAGTATCAATAACGTGTAGGGGTCACGGTTGTAGTGTGAGAGAGACGACAGTAGCAATAACGTGTAGAGGTCACGGTTGTAGTGTGAGAGAGACGACAGTATCAATAACGTGTAGGGGTCACGGTTGTAGTGTGAGAGAGACGACAGTATCAATAACGTGTAGGGGTCACGGTTGTAGTGTGAGAGAGACAACAGTATCAATAACGTGTAGAAGTAACGGTTGTAGTGTGAGAGAGACGACAGTAGCAATAACATGTAAGGGTCACGGTTGTAGCGCGAGATAGACGGCAGTATCAATAACGTGTAGGGGTCACGGTTGTAGTGCGAGATAGACGACAGTATCAATAACGTGTAGGGGTCACGGTTGTAGTGCGAGAGAGACAACAGTATCAATAACATGTAGAAGTCACGGTTGTAGTGTGAGAGAGACGACAGTAGCAATAACATGTAAGGGTCACGGTTGTAGCGCGAGATAGACGGCAGTATCAATAACGTGTAGGGGTCACGGTTGTAGTGCGAGATAGACGACAGTATCAATAACGTGTAGGGGTCACGGTTGTAGTGTGAGAGAGACGACAGTAGCAATAACATGTAAGGGTCACGGTTGTAGTGTGAGAGAGACGACAGTATCAATAACGTGTAGGGGTCACGGTTGTAGTGCGAGACATCTGTTTTGTGGCACATTTTGTTTCAGACTGTCCCCGTCCGGTTACCCCAATTGTCGTGACTAAACTCACCCAGCGGAACCTGATGATGGACCCGGCCTCCTACACGCAGCTGTCCATGTCTCTGCCAGTGAAGTGTGTCTCCGAGGCGTTCGTCCCACTAGACGATGAGGGTGCCAAATGTGAAAACGGCCAATGGGTCCTTCCCAATACGAAGTGTGTCCGTACGTGGCTCTATAGGCAGACATACACAGACTACTGTCTCACACCCAATACGACGTGTGTCCGTACGTGGCTTTATAAGCAGACATACACACACTACTGTCTCACACCCAATACGACGTGTGTCCGTACGTGGCTCTATAGGCTACATACACACACTACTGTCTCACACCCAATACGACGTGTGTCCGTACGTGGCTCTATAGGCTACATACACACACTACTGTCTCAATCCAATACGACGTGTGTCCGTACGTGGCTCTATTAGCAGACATACACACACTACTGTCTCAATCCAATACGACGTGTGTCCGTACGTGGCTCTATAAGCAGACACACACAAACTACTGTCTCACACCCAATACGACGTGTGTCCGTACGTGGCTCTATAGGCAGACACACACAAACTACTGTCTCACACCCAATACGACGTGTGTCCGTACGTGGCTCTATAAGCAGACATACACACACTACTGTCTCACACCCAATACGACGTGTGTCCGTACGTGGCTCTTTAGGCAGACATACACACATTACTGTCTCAATCCAATACGACGTGTGTCCGTACGTGGCTCTATTAGCAGACATACACACACTACTGTCTCACACCAATAGCAGGTGCATCGTAGAATGACTAAAGACCACACTAAAGACCTGGCATAATCACAACACGATGCTCTTTGCAAAATTACAATTGCGAAAGCAACTAAACGCAGTATCTTTATTAATAGTACATAAAATTGTGAGGCAGAATGCTTCGGTGTAGGCGACTGGGAAGTGATGCATATTTCTTTTTGTGTTTCAGTTCAGCAATTTATTCAGTGTACAAACTTGACACACAACTTATCTATATATGCCAGAATAAGTGTTTTTAAGGTTTTTGTACAGCCAATTTTCACAGAATCCGATTTCAGGTTGTTCATTACAACGCTTCCGCTTTCAGCGCTGATCTACCGTGAGCGGAAGGTCACCAACACAATCATGACTATCTGTGCGGCTGTGGGGGGAGTGCTAGCCGCCACCTTTATAATCGTCAAGGTCATCTGCTACCGCCGGAGCCGCGGCAAGGGTCAACGGAAGTAAGTCACGTGACATGACCATATGTCAACCCGTCCCTCTTACAGTGTCCAAAAACCCAGTGTGTTAGTGAGTTGGGTTTAAGCCCGCTGTTCTGCAGATCGTAGCCGTTAACCACTTTGGGGAAACCCAGGAGCACGTGCATGGGGCCTGACACATCTACAATACGTTATGAGGGCGTTTTTTTTATTCGACCCCACGATCTTTGGATACTGGCACGCCTAAGGAACGTAACTCTGCACGGTTGTACCCCCCATGGCCCTAATCACAGAGACAACACCCAACATATACCCACAGACTTGATGTTGTCCCCGTAAAGATCAGGGTTAAAATTGGTCTTCACAAACACATGCTTGTCGTAAGAGGCGACTAATGTGATCAGGTGGTCAGGCTGGCTGACTAGGTTGATGCGTGGCATCGTATCCCAATGCTCGCGATGTCAAACACTCAGTTATTACAGACCGAGGCAAGAACTAGGCTTTGATACAGGCTAGTGGATACGCTTTCCTCGGCAAGATGGCCATCATATAGCTGGCAACTTGCTGAGTGCGGCGTTAAATAATAAAACAAACTTGCAACTGTAAGCTTGGCGTAAGAGGAGACTAACGGAATCGAGTGGTCTGGCATGTGACTTGGTTGATGCATGCCATCGTATCCCAATTGCATAGGTCGATGGTCATGATGTCAGTTTACTGGATTGTCTGATCCAGAGTTAATTATTTACAAACCCCAGCCATATAGCTGGAATATTGCTCAGTGCGGCGTTAAAAACAAAACAAAGCATAACAAAGTTATGCCAGTACACTTTAGAAAGGAATGTGTCTCATAATTGCATCATGCAAGACGCGGTTCTTTCTTTGGCCAATGAGCTGCATTTACTCTGTGCGCAATACCGTTATGAAACATGGTATATTGCATTGACCAACATTTGAAACTATTCCAAAGTCAGTGCCACATATTTCATGTGTATGCCAGGTAAATCCCTGGAAATGTAAACTAAAATTCATTTTGCAGGTAGACATATTGGTCAGGTAATATGAAAACGTTGTGTTTTGTCATGTTCTCTTATATGCATGGCCGTGACGTAACTCGAACATGATCTTTCACGAGAGATGGGTGTGTGTCGTTACAAATAGTGTACCGTTCTATCATCCGGATCTCGATAAGATGCGAGTCTTGGGTGACTTTACTGACAAAAGGAAGTCTGACTTAAAATATTTCCATCGGCTTCGGTGCCCAAAGTTGAAATTGACATTCTTGAACCACATCTCACATCCGACGGGCGCATGACAGTGGCAATCATTTTTCTACCTAATGGTAACTTATTAATTTAAGAACAAAAGACTGACTATTTCTGTACCGTCACACGTCCTTCTATCTGCAGCCACTGTAGACTCTGTATGGTGTATTTCTGTACAGACACACGTCCTTCTATCTGCAGACACTATAGACTCTGTACGGTGTATTTCTGTACTGACACACGTCCTTCTATCTGCAGCCACTATAGACTCTGTACGGGGTATTTCTGTACTGACACACGTCCTTCTATCTGCAGCCACTATAGACTCTGTACGGGGTGTTTCTGTACTGACACACGTCCTTCTATCTGCAGCAACTATAGACTCTGTACGGGGTATTTCTGTACTGCAGACCGTCCTTCTATCTGCAGCCACTGTAGACTCTGTACGGGGTGTTTCTGTACTGACACACGTCCTTCTATCTGCAGCCACTGTAGACTCTGTACGGGGTGTTTCTGTACTGACACACGTCCTTCTATCTGCAGCAACTATAGACTCTGTACGGGGTGTTTCTGTACTGACACACGTCCTTCTATCTGCAGCAACTATAGACTCTGTACGGGGTATTTCTGTACTGACACACGTCCTTCTATCTGCAGCAACTGTAGACTCTGTACGGGGTGTTTCTGTACTGACACACGTCCTTCTATCTGCAGCCACTGTAGACTCTGTACGGGGTGTTTCTGTACTGACACACGTCCTTCTATCTGCAGCCACTATAGACTCTGTACGGGGTATTTCTGTACTGACACACGTCCTTCTATCTGCAGCCACTGTAGACTCTGTATGGTGTATTTCTGTACTGACACACGTCCTTCTATCTGCAGCCACTATAGACTCTGTACGGGGTGTTTCTGTACTGACACACGTCCTTCTATCTGCAGCAACTATAGACTCTGTACGGGGTATTTCTGTACTGACACACGTCCTTCTATCTGCAGCAACTATAGACTCTGTATGGTGTATTTCTGTACTGACACACGTCCTTCTATCTGCAGACACTATAGACTCTGTACGGGATATTTCTGTACTGACACACGTCCTTCTATCTGTAGCCACTATAGACTCTGTACGGGGTATTTCTGTACTGACACACGTCCTTCTCTCTGCAGACACTATAGACTCTGTATGGTGTATTTCTGTACTGACACACGTCCTTCTATCTGTAGCCACTATAGACTCTGTACGGGGTATTTCTGTACTGACGCACGTCCTTCTATCTGCAGCCACTATAGAATCTGTACGGGGTGTTTCTGTACTGACACACGTCCTTCTATCTGCAGCCACTGTAGACTCTGTACGGGGTGTTTCTGTACTGACACACGTCCTTCTATCTGCAGCCACTATAGACTCTGTACGGTGTATTTCTGTACTGACACACGTCCTTCTATCTGCAGACACTATAGACTCTGTACGGGGTGTTTCTGTACCGACACACGTCCTTCTATCTGTAGCCACGGTAGACTCTGTACGGGTATTTCTGTACTGACACACGTCCTTCTATCTGCAGCAACTATAGACTCTGTACGGGGTGTTTCTGTACTGACACACTTCCTTCTATCTGCAGCCACTATAGACTCTGTATGGTGTATTTCTGTACTGACACACGTCCTTCTATCTGCAGCCACTATAGACTCTGTGCGGGTATTTCTGTACGGACACACGTCCTTCTATCTGCAGCCACTATAGGCTCTGTACGGGTATTTCTGTACTGACACACGTCCTTCTATCTGCAGCCACTGTAGACTCTGTACGGGGTGTTTCTGTACTGCAGGTCTCGTAAGGCGGATGATAACATGGAGATGACAAGCAATGGCGGCGTGCCGACAGTGAGCAGGGGCGTGACGTTAGGGATTGACCGGCGATCTGCTCACTATGACGAGTAAGTAACTAGACGATGTACAGTAAGCGAATGAAAGCAATGTTATTGTGCATGATATACTTCTGGGTTTAAACTGCTGGCTACGCTGGTTGTCCTCATACAGAACTCCACCAGCAGGGAAGTCGCGCAGGGCGGAAAACCTCCTGAAAAAGTTGCAAACGCAGTGGAATATCTCGGCATTAAAGGGACCTTTTTAGGCATACGTTCCAAGCAAAGAAGAACAGGACATGATAACTGTGTGAGCAACATGCTATCGCAGACGTACTCTGCACAGTTGTGATGCATTGGTGTGAGAACAATGACGATCCGGGCGAGAACACCCCTGCAGCTACCCGTGCTTGTCGTAAGAGGCGACGAACGGGATCGGGTGGTCAGGCTCGCTGACTTGGTTGATGCATGTCATCGTATCCAAAATGCGTAGATCGATAATCATGATGTCAATGACTGGATTGTCTGGTCCAGACTCGTTCATATACAGATCGCCGTCATATAGCTGGAATAGTGCTGAGTGAGCCGTTAAACAACAAACACACATTGGTGTGCGAAAATGTTGTGCCATTATTACAGCTAAGGTATAAACTTGTTGATAAACTAAACGTATTCATAACATTAACGCATGTTCATGACGACGGGCATGTGTGGCAGTGTTGCCCAGAGTTACCTGGTAGAGTTGGTTATCTGTGGAACAGAGGCAGTACAACGGGGCAGCATTAACTCCAAGGTTTCCAAAATAAAACATGTCAGTTTTAATAAGTGCCTCTCTAAACAGCAACTTGAAGGTTTATTCTTCAACAGGTTTATATCCTGACATGTCCACAAGTGTAAACATCTTCAGATAGCTACAAGTTTATAACGTTTTACAATAGGACCAAGCATGGATTCAGGTTTGTGTTTAGGATCTGAATATATTTGTGTACAATGTTCCCAGTTATGTTCACAAAGGCACACTGATGATTAGGCCCACCTCTAAATAGGACACGTGACGCTACAGCTGACCGCTTAAAACCCTTTTGCGTACATGGTAAACAGTCCGTCATGGCGGGTGTAGACAACTAGCAGTCCTCTCGTGTACCGCTGTCTCTGTCCCAGTATCGCAACTAGCAGTCCTCTCGTGTACCGCTGTCTCTGTCCCAGTGCCACAACTAGCAGTCCTCTCGTGTACCGCTGTCTCTGTCCCAGTGCCACAACTAGCAGTCCTCTCGTGTACCACTGTCTCTGTCCCAGTATCACAACTAGCAGTCCTCTCGTGTACCACTGTCTCTGTCCCAGTATCACAACTAGCAGTCCTCTCGTGTACCACTGTCTCTGTCCCAGTGCCACAACTAGCAGTCCTCTCGTGTACCACTGTCTCTGTCCCAGTGCCACAACTAGCAGTCCTCTCGTGTACCGCTGTCTCTGTCCCAGTGCCACAACTAGCAGTCCTCTCGTGTACCACTGTCTCTGTCCCAGTGCCACAACTAGCAGTCCTCTCGTGTACCGCTGTCTCTGTCCCAGTGCCACAACTAGCAGTCCTCTCGTGTACCACTGTCTCTGTCCCAGTGCCACAACTAGCAGTCCTCTCGTGTACCACTGTCTCGGTCCCAGTGCCACAACTAGCAGTCCTCTCGTGTACCACTGTCTCTGTCCCAGTGCCACAACTAGCAGTCCTCTCGTGTACCGCTGTCTCTGTCCCAGTGCCACAACTAGCAGTCCTCTCGTGTACCACTGTCTCTGTCCCAGTGCCACAACTAGCAGTCCTCTCGTGTACCGCTGTCTCTGTCCCAGTGCCACAACTAGCAGTCCTCTCGTGTACCACTGTCTCTGTCCCAGTATCACAACTAGCAGTCCTCTCGTGTACCACTGTCTCTGTCCCAGTATCACAACTAGCAGTCCTCTCGTGTACCGCCGTCTCGTATCTCCCAGTACATTCACTTGTTGTCCAAACCTACACTTGTCATGTATTCGTATCTCCCAGTACAGTCACTTGTCGTCCAAACCTACACTTGTCATGTATTCGTATCTCCCAGTACATTCACTTGTCGTCCAAACCTACACTTGTCATGTATTCGTATCTCCCAGTATATTCACTTGTCGTCCAAACCTACACTTGTCATGTATTCGTATCTCCCAGTATATTCACTTGTTGTCCAAACCTACACTTGTCATGTATTCGTATCTCCCAGTATATTCACTTGTCGTCCAAACCTACACTTGTCATGTATTCGTATCTCCCAGTATATTCACTTGTTGTCCAAACCTACACTTGTCATGTATTCGTATCTCCCAGTATATTCACTTGTCGTCCAAACCTACACTTGTCATGTATTCGTATCTCCCAGTAGATTCACTTGTCGTCCAAACCTACACTTGTCATGTATTCGTATCTCCAAGTACATTCACTTGTCGTCCAAACCTACACTTGTCGAGTGAATATCAATGCGACTGCAGCTGGTTTGCCGAATGTGTTGTTACTTCTTCTGCAGACCATCAGCCCTGTCTGGACGTAGCAGCCGCGCCTACAGTCACCACACACAGCCGAATCACAACCAAGACGTACGAGCTTCCCAATATTCAAATGGAGGCGGTTTTCGCCCGGATGTCGGGGGTCATCGGCCTGGGAGCCACGTGATTTCAGCTTTCTGATTTTATCCAATAAACGGGTTGCAGACTCCTTCAGGTGTTCAACATGTGGCCCATCTGCAAAACCAATAGCCCACCTTGCTGTAAGATTAAGAAATCCGTTATTTTATAAAAAAGAACGCAGTGAATATAGTTAAACACGTTCTGCTTAAATGAACAGTAAAACATATGATCAACATTAAATTAGCTATGTTTTTGTTAATTAATAAGAAGTAAAACTGCGATCATCAGAATTCAATTGCTTCATGAACAGGAGACCGGTTTCTATCTGAAGATGATGAGAACTGCATGTTACCAATAACTTTGTAATAAATTGATCACCAATCGGCAGCTGTTTAATGTTTTCGTGGTCGTACACAAATTTCACAATGGCAGAATGCAGCTTCTCCCTCAACGAGAGTGTCCGACTTGCCAGACCTACAATGTCCGACTTGCCAGACCTACAATGTCCGACTTGCCAGACCTACAATGTCCGACTTGCCAGACCTACAGTGTCCGACTTGCCAGACCTACAATGTCCGACTTGCCAGACCTACAGTGTCCGACTTGCCAGACCTACAATGCCAGACCTACAATGTCCGACGTGCCAGACCTACAATGTCCGACGTGCCAGACCTACAATGTTCGACTTGCCAGACCTACAATGTACAACCTGCCTGACCTACAATGTCCGACGTGCAAGACCTACAATGTACAACCTGCCAGGCCTACAATGTCCGACGTGCCAGGCCTACAATGTACAACCTGCCACAACCTACAATGTACAACCTGCCAGACCTACAATGTACAACCTGCCAGGCCTACAATGTACAACCTGCCAGGCCTACAATGTACAACCTGCCAGACCTACAATGTACAACCTGCCAGACCTACAATGTACAACCTGCCAGACCTACAATGTACTACCTGCCAGACCTACAATGTACAACCTGCCAGACCTACAATGTCCGACTTGCTAGACCTACAATGTACAACCTGCCAGGCCTACAATGTCCGACGTGCCAGACCTACAATGTACAACCTGCCAGACCTACAATGTACAACCTGCCAGGCCTACAATGTCCGACGTGCCAGACCTACAATGTACAACCTGCCAGGCCTACAATGTACAACCTGCCAGGCCTACAATGTCCGACCTGCCAGATCTACAATGTACAACCTGCCAGACCTACAATGTCCGACGTGCAAGACCTACAATGTACAACCTGCCAGGCCTACAATGTCCGACCTGCCTGACATACAATGTCCGACTTGCCAGACCTACAATGTCCGACTTGCCAGACCTACAGTGTCCGACTTGCCAGACCTACAATGCCAGACCTACAATGTCCGACTTGCCAGACCTACAATGTCCGACGTACAAGACCTACAATGTACAACCTGCCAGACCTACAATGTACAACCTGCCAGGCCTACAATGTACAACCTGCCAGACCTACAATGTACAACCTGCCAGGCCTACAATGTCTTACGTGCCAGACCTACAATGTCCGACGTGCAAGACCTACAATGTACAACCTGCCAGGCCTACAATGTCCGACGTGCCAGACCTACAATGTACAACCTGCCAGGCCTACAATGTCCGACGTGCCAGACCTATAATGTACAACCTGCCAGACCTACAATGTACAACCTGCAAGACCTACAATGTACAACCTGCCAGACCTACAATGTACAACCTGCAAGACCTACAATGTACAACCTGCAAGACCTACAATGTACAACCTGCCAGGCCTACAATGTCCGACGTGCCAGACCTACAATGTACAACCTGCCAGACCTACAATGTACAACCTGCCAGACCTACAATGTACAACCTGCCAGGCCTACAATGTCCGACGTGCCAGACCTACAATGTACAACCTGCCTGACCTACAATGTCCGACGTGCCAGACCTACAATGTACAACCTGCCAGACCTACAATGTCCGACGTGCCAGACCTACAATGTACAACCTGCCAGACCTACAATGTCCGACGTGCAAGACCTACAATGTACAACCTGCCAGGCCTACAATGTCCGACGTACAATGCAGTCTGGAATAAGTCGTTCTGGACAACGATTTCTGGTGTTCAATGGCTTAGGACAGTCAGTACTTGGCAACACTGTCATAGGACGGTCAGTACTTGATAACAATGTTATAGAAAGATCAGTACTTGGTAACAATATCATAGAACGGTCAGTGCTTGGTGACAATATCATAGGACAGTCAGTACTTGATAACAATGTCATAGAAAGATCAGTACTTGGTAACAATATCATAGAACGGTCAGTACTTGGTGACAATGTCATAGGACGGTCAGTACTTGATAACAATATCATAGAACGGTCAGTACTTGGTAACAATATCATAGGACGGTAAGTACTTGATAACAATATTATAGGATAGTCAGTACTTGGTAACAATATCATAGGACGGTCAGTACTTGGTAACAATAGTATAGGATAGTCAGTACTTGATAACGATATCATAGGACGGTCAGTACTTGGTAACAATGTCATAGGACGGTCAGGACTTGATAACAATATCATAGGACAGTCAATACTTGATAACAATATCATAGGACGGCCGGTACTTGGTTACAATGTCCCAGGACGGTCAGTACTTGGCAACACTGCCATAGGACGGTCAGTACTTGATAACAATGTCATAGAACGGTCAGTACTTGGTAAGAATATCAAAGGACAGTCAGTACTTGATAACAATATCATTTAAAGGTCAGCACTTGGTAACAATATCATAGGACGGTCGGTACTTGATAGCAATATTATAGGACAGTCAGTACTTGATAACAATATCATAGGACGTTCAGTACTTGGTAACAATATCATAGGACGGTCAGTACTTGGTAACAATGTCATAGGATGGTCAGTACTTGAAAACAATATCATAGGACGGTCAGTACTTGGTAACACTATCATGGGACGGTCAGTACTTGGTAACAATGTCATAGGAAAGTCAGTACTTGATAACAATGTCCCAGGACAGTCAGTCACAATAGCCTTTTTTGTGAATGATTCGAATATCGAGTATTTAGTAATTATTCAGCCTTATTCGGTAAATACGGTAATATGTCTTTGTGGTTATCGCGTTGTTGTTTTCATCCCAATTAATTGTGGTTATGAAAGAACCATGTTCCTGTGAAAGTAACCCACAACAGTATCAAAATAAATATACTCTTAAAAAAATGAAACGCAAAACGGATATTTTGGGCCATAAAGCAAAATTAGAGGACCAATATGTGCAACATGAAGAGGTTTAATGTGTTATAGTGTCAGTGAAAAAATTCCCGGATCAAAATAATCACAAAAAGGACATGCAAACCATTATTCGGGAAACACGAACGATTCGGAAAAACGCACCCAGTGCATCAACACATCAACAGGGTCATGGCGCTGCACGTACTGCACGCGCAGCAGCACCATGAACGGTATTAAAGTGCAGGGTTTTTGATTGCCTGGCATCTACGTCAATCGAACAGTGACAATTCAACAACATGTAAAGATTAACAGAACTGCAAAGTTACAACGTCATAGGCCGTTTGCATCGGGGGAATCCCAATCAGCTGTAGTTTTCAATGTAGCGCCCAGCACCATAACAAGGCTCGGCTATGGGATCGGTTTCAACAGCATGGGTCAACACGTGATCGGCCTAGGTCAGGACGACCAAGATTAACTATCCTCGCCAAAGAACGCTACATCCGACTGCGGCACCTACGTGAAAGGACGACTACAGCCACCACAACCGCATCCCAAATACCCGGACTACGCAGAATCTCCGACCAGACCATGTAAAACCGTTTAAGAGCAGCAGGTCTACAAGCAAGACGTCCTGTTCGACACGTCATATTGAGTCGACAACATCGTTACCAACATCTGCATTGGTGTCGTCAACACAGGGTATGGCCTCAAATTGCGATTGAGAGATGTCTGGTTCAGCGTCGAATCAAGATTCTCCTCCGTCGGGGGGGGGGGGGGGGGGGGGGGGGTGGAAGAGCACGGGTCTACAGACGTCGGGGAGAACGTTACGCCGGAGACTGCGTACAGGAAGTGGACAGGCTTGGTGGGGGTAGCGTTTTGATGTGGGCGGGTATCTTAGGTTTGGTCCATATCCAGGGCAGTCTTGCGGCTCAACGAAACATCAACGACATTATCCTACCACACGTCCTCCCATTTGCAGCCAACGGCAACGGTGTATTCCAGCCGGACAACCCTCAACCGCATACAACACAGATCGCAGGAGCTCTGGCCCACCAGATCCCTGGATTTGAACCCTAAAGAGCACCTGTGCGATGAATTGGATAGACAGCTAAGCCAACGTCAACCACAACCCCTTTTGCGTTGCAGGCCAAGTGGGCTACCATTCCCCAGGATGGGATTCGCATGCTCGTTTCTTCCATGGGCAGAAGATGTCAGGCTGCTATCGATTCTAACGCGGGACATACGCGTTATTGATGGTATCTGACCTTCACCTTGGACTTTTCCTATGTACCGATAACTGAGATGGCTACAATCACCAAATGTTCTCTCCACAACATTTTGGCTGAATACCTTGTACGGTTCCTCGTATAAATGTGTTTTTCTACCTTACACAAATATAGCTTTGCGTTTTCTTTGCGAGTATATAACCTATGATGTAGCCATGCTGTATTAAAGGATTTATGAGGAAAGATAGTATTTATACTAAATAATATACTGAACCAAATTAAAAACTTCACAATTCTAAAATTTTAACATTTTGACCAGTTATCATTGTGGGCCTTTATTGTGTATTTAAACAGTAATGGCCACGTATTGTCTTCAGATAACATCCGTTTTTGTGCAGGTGAATCGATCAAAATCATGTGCACAGCACGTTTGTGACAAAAGTGTTTTTTCACGTGCAACTGGTCACGTGGCCATAATACCGCATGTGTTTTCAGCCATACTTGTTAGCAGTCATTAACAAAAAAAGAAAAACAAAGGTCTTTACGGCCATTTGTCATGCCACGCCTTTCAAATGTGCGACGTGAACGTGCCATCGGCATGTTGCAGACGGGAACGTCCGTAGCTGAAGTCGCAAGGACGATAGGTTGTAGTCGACGGACTGTTTATGATTTACAGACGCGTCTACAGCAAACGGGTACCACCGCTGATCGCCCTCGGCCAGGTCGACCACGTGTGACGTCACATGCAGAGGATCGTCAGATTGTCTTACGTCACCTCCGTAACCGATTTTTGACGGCTACATCAACCAGAAATGAACTGTTTAGGGGTAGACTGAGTGCGCAAACTGTTCGAAACCGTCTCTGAACTGCTCACCTTCAAGCACGACGGCCATACTGCGGGCCGATTCTGACTCAATTACACAGACGTCAACGTCAATTGTGGGCACAGCGACACTTACGATTGACTCAGAGGAATTGGAATCAAGTCATCTTCAGTGATGAATCCCGATTTAATCTTCGATTTGCTGATGGTAGGGCGAGGGTGTGGAGGCGCAGTCATGAACGTTACGCCCAGTGTTGTGTACAGGAAGTTGACAGATTTCGAGGCAACCTCAACGCTGCTGCTTACCGCGACCAGGTACTGGCACCAGAACTTCTGCCTTTTATGGCAGCACATGGACCCGGTTTGATCTTCCAACACGACAATGCCAGACCCCACACAGCAATTTTGACAAGGAATTTCCTTCAGAATGCGGGAGTCAACGTCATGGACTGGCCGTCAAGATCTCCCGACCTCAATCCCATCGAACACGTCTGTGATGCTCTTGGCAGAAGTCTGCACACTCTCCAGAACCAACCACATAATTTGCAAGACCTTGGCACCACTTCCCAATCAAGTGTTCACAAGGTCCATGCGGAGGCGTTGTGTGGCAGTTGTCAACGCACATGGTGGCCATACACGCTACTGAACTTGTGTGCCATCAGATTCTTGTGCTACGGACTTATGATTTAAACTGTTGATGTTATTACCGAATACCGTAGGTGCTTGGAACAAATTATAGTTACCACCGTTAATCAAAATCCTTCTTTGGACATTAATGATTAAAAATTACCTTCTATGATACATTTGTCGGTTGTATATCATATATGGGATTACTTTTAACAATGTGAAGTTTTTAATATGACTCAGTATATGGACACAATGTTCGCAGAAGAACGATAGTCCTAGACTCAGTATATCAAGAATCGCAGTCCAAGTCGCAGTATATCAAGAATCACAGTCCAAGCCGCAGTATATCAAGAATCACAGTCCAAGTCGCAGTATATCAAGAATCACAGTCCAAGCCGCAGTATATCAAGAATCACAGTCCAAGTCGCAGTATATCAGATATCACAGTCCAAGCCGCAGAATATCAAGAATCACAGTCCAAGTCGGAGTATATCAAGAATCGCAGTCCAAGCCGCAGTATATCAAGAATCGCAGTCCAAGTCGCAGTATATCAAGAATCACAGTCCAAGCCGCAGTATATCAAGAATCACAGTCCAAGTCGCAGTATATCAAGAATCGCCGTCCAAGTCGCAGTATATCAAGAATCGCCGTCCAAGTCGGAGTATATCTGGGATCACCGTCAAAGTCAGAGTACATCAGGAATTAGTGTTCGAGAAGGACATTGTTAGCAAGCAGACACTGTTCGAGGTGATAAGTAACGAGAAACTGTTTCCCCACACTACCCGACTGTGGGTGATGTGACTCCGAGTCTCCCAGCTGGGGACATGGACGCAGCACCGCCCTGGAACAGATGCTCCCGTGATGCGGTCATAAAATGAGTTGGGTGTGGTCGACCCTGGCTACTGTAAGCTTAGCTCAAGTCAATACAATAAAACGTTCAGCTAAAGGTACTATAGTGAAAACAGTGACTGTAAGTTTAGCTCAAGTGCATAAGTAAACACGACATCTGTCAGTTTAGCTAAAGTTAATATATAATACACAGTGGCTGTAGGTATAGCTCAAGTGAATTAGTAAACATGGCCTCTGTCAGTTTAGCTCATGTGAATACATAAGAGAGAGGAAAAAATTGTTTATGGATGTCCAACTTACCAACATACCCTGAAACGTGTTCCTCAAATAAAGACGTTTACGTCAAGAAATTCTCTGTCTTATGTGTGTCACTTTTAACGGCAATTCAGAGACTAACAGTGAATTCAGTAGACACAGAGATTGTGAGTTCAGTTCAAGTGAATACGTAAACATAGAGACTATAAATTCCGCTCAAGTGAATAAGGAGACACATCGACTGAGTTTAGCTCAAGTGAACAAAATAAACACTACGCCCCTTAGCTTAGCCCAATAAAGTAAACTGGACGACTCTCGGTTAAGCAAAAGTGAATTCAATAAACACGGCGACAGTCATTTTAGCAGAATACAGTAAACGCCACGACTGTAAGTTTAGCTCAAGTGACGTTGCTGGCCCTAGTGATATGTGCTGTGTCTGTCTGCGTGTGACCGGCCGTAGTGCTGTGTCTGTCTGCTTGTCACTGGCCGTAGTGCTGCGTGCTGTGTGTGTCTGCTTGTGACTGGCCCTCGTGCTTAGTGCTGTGTCTGTCTGTGTGTGACTGGCCTTTTTGCTGTGTGCTGTGTCTGTCTGTGTGTGACTGGCCCTTGTGCTGTGTCTGTCTGTGTGTGACTTGCCCTTGTGCTGTATCTGTCTGCGTGTGACTGGCCCTTGTACTGTGTGCTGTGTCTGTCTGCGTGTGACTTGCCCTAGTGTTGTGTGTTGTGTCTGTCTGTGTGTGACTTGCGCTAGTGCTGTGTGCTGTATCTGTCTGCGTGTGACTGGCCCTTGTACTGTGTGCTGTGTGTGTCTGCGTGTGACTGGCCCTTGTGCTGTGTGCTGTGTCTGTCTGTGTGTGACTTGCCCTAGTGCTGTGTGCTGTATCTGTCTGCGTGTGACTGGCCCTTGTACTGTGTGCTGTGTCTGTCTGCGTGTGACTGGCCCTTGTGCTGTGTGTTGTGTCTGTCTGTGTGTGACTGGCCCTTGTGTTGTGTGCTGTGTCTGTCTGCGTGTGACTGGCCCTTGTGTTGTGTGCTGTGTCTGTCTGTGTTTGACTGGCCCTTGTACTGTGTGCTGTGTCTGTCTGTGTTTGACTGGCCCTTGTGTTGTGTGCTGTGTCTGTCTGCATGTAACTCGCCCTAGTGTTGTGTGCTGTGTCTGTCTGTGTGTGACTGGCCCTTGTACTGTGTGCTGTGTCTGTCTGTGTTTCACTGGCCCTTGTGTTGTGTGCTGTATCTGTCTGCGTGTGACTGGCCCTTGTGTTGTTTGCTGTGTCCGTCTGTGTTTGACTGGCACTTGTGTTGTGTGCTGTGTCCGTCTGTGTTTGACTGGCCCTTGTGTTGTGTGCTGTGTCTGTCTGCGTGTGACTGGCCCTTGTGTTGTGTGCTGTGTCTGTCTGTGTGTGACTGGCCCTTGTACTGTGTGTTGTGTCTGTCTGCGTGTGACTTGCCCTTGTACTGTGTGCTGTGTCTGTCTGCGTGTGACTGGCCCTTGTGTTGTGTGCTGTATCTGTCTGCGTGTGACTGGCCCTTGTGTTGTGTGATGTGTCTGTCTGCATGTGACTGGCCGTAGTGTTGTATGCTGTGTCTGTCTGCGTGTGAGTGGCTCTAGTGTTGTGTGCTGTGTCTGTCTGTGTGTGACTGGCCCTTGTATTGTGTGCTGTGTCTGTCTGCGTGTGACTGGCCCTTGTGTTGTGTGCTGTATCTGTCTGCATGTGACTGGCCTTTTTGCTGTGTGCTGTTTCTGTCTGTGTGTGACTGACTGTTATACAAGCAGAAAGAGACAACATAATTGGTCTCTCGTTATCTAAAGACTTATTTAGAATTGACAAAAATGTGAATTTGTTATGTACCTATATCCCTACATTGGGGTCTCCTTATTATAATCATGTAAACACCAATGGTAACATTGTAAAAGTAGAAGAATTCTTAATAGATAATGATGAAATGTTTTCACATTCATATAATTTAATCTGTGGAGATATGAACAGGTGAGAGAAATAACCCTGATATTAGCAATAATGATGATAGCTTCAATCATACCGCCCCTTTCCCTGAGGAGGAGGATGACCCTGTTGAGGATCGTACTTCACAGGATACAGTTGCAAATAGATTTGGTCAAATGTTGTTGGATTTATGCTATGTTTTTAAACTTTACATCGTAAATGGACGTGTATATGGTGATACTAATGGGGAATTTACTTATTGTAGCCAACATGGCTCTTGTGTGAACGATTATTTTGTAAGTTCACCAGATTTTTTTCAGTTTATCAATATGTTCACTGTCGGTGATCGATCTGATTCTGATCATTTTCCATTAGAATTGATGTGTAAATTGCAAATATGGGTAATAGGTGCAACAATGATTCATGTATGGATCCACAAGCATCAGAGAATATTGTATGGAATGATTATTACTCCAGTTTGTGTCTTGATAACCTGAGATATAATATTACTGAAAACAAAGAAATGGTCCTTAAAGAAATTGATAATGCTATTGAAAACGCAATTAGCCACTTTGTCGACATTGTATTAGACTCTGCTAGCTGCATGAAAAAGACAATACGACATAATTCACAATTTGCCAATCAAACACCACTAAGTCTAGAATGTAGACAAGCGAAACGAGAAACACGTAGGGCACTAAGGAATTTTAGAACACAAAGAACAGTCGCTAACAGAATTATGTACTGTAGACAAAGAAATCATTATAAATTTTGTTGCAGAAAATTTAAATCCATTTCACGTAAGAAATCAGTTGAAAGATTACATAGAAGCATAAATAGTCAATCTAGCTTTAAATTTTGGAAACAGATAAGATCATTACAAAACAAACCCAGACAGAAGAATCATATAAAGAAAGCTGAATGGCTTTGCCATTTTAGAGAGATTTTTGCAAATGACAATGTTTTTTTTCTCCTCACTTAGAAGATGAAAATGAACTCAGTTCTAATCAGTTTACAGATATTGATGCATTTATACTAAATTCTACGATAACTGAACATGAAATTACATCATCAATAAATAAGTTAAAAAAAGGAAAATCTGCCGGGCCCGATCAAGTGTTGATAGAAATGTTTAAATGTTCCCAATTGGATATAATGCCATTTCTCCATAAATGTTTCAACAAACTCTTTGATAATGAAATATTTCAAAGCAGTTGGTCTTGTTCAGAAATAGTCCCTCTACATAAAAAAGGCGATCCGAGAAACCCTGACAACTACAGGGGGATCTCATCAATGAGTGTTCTGGGGAACAAATTTCCCTCTGTTTTGATTAACAGGCTTACTAACTGGGCGAATATGAGAGATAAGATACCGGAAGTTCAAGCTGGTTTTAGAAAAAATTATTCAACCATAGATCATATTTTTACATTATATGCTGAAATTAAAAAATGTCTAACACGTCGTAAACACAAGGTTTACGTTGCTTTTATTGATTTTAAAAAGGCATTTGATACAGTTGATCGTTATAAATTATGGTGTTGTTTAAGAAAAGCTGGACTACAAGGGAAGATGTTTAATATACTACAATCAATGTATTCAAATATCAAGCCATGTGTACGTAGTGATTATGGTGTTACTGATTTTATCGATTGCCCATCTGGTTTACGTCAGGGATGTATATTGAGTCCTCTGTTATTTTCGTTTTTCATTAGCGAATTATATTATGAAATCTCAAGTAACGGTAAGCATGGTATACAGGTGTATCCTGACATCCTTGAACTTCTTATGCTCCTTTTTGCCGATGATGTTATTTTACTATCTGACACTGTTATTGGTCTACAGAATCAGTTGAATGTATTAGATAAATATACTAAGGAATGGAATTTATCTGTAACTTTAGATAAGACAGAAATTATAGTATTCAGAAAAGGGTGTCCTTTAAATTTTAAGGAAAGATGGTACTTAAATGGACAACAAATTAATGTAGTTAATGGTTATAAGTATCTCGGCATAATGTTTAATTCAACACTGAATATGGACAAATGTGTATCTGACTTATCACTGCGAGGGAAACGAGCTTTACTTTATATAATGTCTGTTACAAATAAACTTGGAGTTATTACTCCAAAAGTATTTTTCAAATTATTTGATACTCAAATACAGCCAATTCTATTGTATGGATCTGAAGTGTGGGGTTACCGAAGATATGAATGTTTAGGAAGAATTCACCTAAAGTTTCTTCGCGTTGGAATAGGAACACCAAATACTATAATATGGAGAATGTGGAAGAAACCCACTTTACATTAATTCGCAAATAAAGTGTTTAAAATATTGGTTTAATATCATCCGTATGCCAGCACATCGGTTTCCGAAAAAAGCTTATAACATGCTCTTTCATTTAGATAGTATCGGTAAGGTTACATGGGTATCGCATATTAGGACACTATTATTCTCACATGGATATAGGTATATATGGCTTAACCAATCTGTTGATCAACATTTATTTCTAAATGATTTTCGTAAAATAGCAATAAATATGTTCTATCAAGGGTGGCAATGCAACTTGGAAAACAGTTCACGTTATGATTTGTACAGAACATTTAAGACTTTATTAGAGCCAGACAAATATCTATCAGTTTTAACAAATAGTCACCTAAGAAATGTATATATATCATACAGACTTGGCTTGTCAAAACTTATGATTTATTATGGACGGAATCACTTGAAAGAATACAAAGAATTTGTCCATTCTGTAACTCTGCTATAGAAGACGAAATACATTTTATCTTTGAATGTCCTTATTATGCAGAACTACGTACTAAATATATACCAGAATGTTTCTTATCTAAGATGAGTAGAATAGCGTTTGTTTCTATTTTGTCCTCGAATGATGCCGACGTAATGTTAAAACTGTCTTTATTTGTAAAACATGGGATGGAACAACGAAATAACATGTTGAGTGGAAATTCAGATTTTTAATTACCTTACCCTAGAAAGTCCTCATGATTATCACCGATTGTTAAATGAATGTTATATTTTTATAATTTTTGTTGTATCTCCCAACCTGTATATTCTCACCCACTGTATTTATCTGAACTTGTATATGGGCCGATGGCCTTTGATGTGCTGTGTGTTGTGTCTGCCTGTGACAGGCCCTGGTGCTGTGTCTGTCTGCGTGTGACTGGCCCTTGTGCTGTGTGCTGTATCTGTCTGCGTGTGACTTGCCCTTGTGCTGTGTGCTGTGTCTGTCTGCGTGTGACTGGCCCTTGTGCTGTGTGCTGTATCTGTCTGCGTGTGACTTGCCCTTGTGCTGTGTGCTGTGTCCGTCTGCGTGTGACTTGCCCTTGTGCTGTGTGCTGTATCTGTCTGCGTGTGACTTGCCCTTGTGCTGTGTGCTGTATCTGTCTGCGTGTGACTGGCCGTAGTGTTGTGTGCTGTATCTGTCTGCGTGTGACTTGCCCTTGTGCTGTGTCTGTCTGCGTGTGACTTGCCCTTGTGCTGTGTGCTGTATCTGTCTGCGTGTGACTGGCCCTAGTGTTGTGTGCTGTGTCTGTCTGCGTGTGACTGGCCCTTGTGCTGTGTCCGTCTGCATGTGACTTGCCCTTGTGCTGTGTGCTGTATCTGTCTGCGTGTGACTGGCCGTAGTGTTGTGTGCTGTGTCTGTCTGCGTGTGACTTGCCCTTGTGCTGTGTGCTGTATCTGTCTGCGTGTGACTGGCCGTAGTGTTGTGTGCTGTGTCCGTCTGCGTGTGACTTGCCCTTGTGCTGTGTCCGTCTGCGTGTGACTTGCCCTTGTGCTGTGTGCTGTATCTGTCTGCGTGTGACTGGCCGTAGTGTTGTGTACTGTGTCTATCTGCGTGTGACTTCCCTTGTGCTGTGTCCGTCTGCATGTGACTTGCCCTTGTGCTGTGTGCTGTATCTGTCTGCGTGTGACTGGCCGTAGTGTTGTGTGCTGTGTCTGTCTGCGTGTGACTTGCCCTTGTGCTGTGTGCTGTATCTGTCTGCGTGTGACTTGCCCTTGTGCTGTGTGCTGTATCTGTCTGCGTGTGACTGGCCGTAGTGTTGTGTGCTGTGTCTGTCTGCGTGTGACTTGCCCTTGTGCTGTGTCTGCCTGCGTGTGACTTGCCCTTGTGCTGTGTGCTGTATCTGTCTGCGTGTGACTGGCCGTAGTGTTGTGTGCTGTGTCTGTCTGCGTGTGACCTGCCCTTGTGCTGTGTCTGTCTGCATGTGACTTGCCCGTGTGCTGTGTGCTGTATCTGTCTGCGTGTGACTGGCCGTAGTGTTGTGTGCTGTGTCCGTCTGCGTGTGACTTGCCCTTGTGCTGTGTCTGTCTGCATGTGACTTGCCCGTGTGATGTGTGCTGTATCTGTCTGCGTGTGACTGGCCGTAGTGTTGTGTGCTGTGTCCGTCTGCGTGTGACTTGCCCTTGTGCTGTGTCCGTCTGCGTGTGACTTGCCCTTGTGCTGTGTGCTGTATCTGTCTGCGTGTGACTGGCCGTAGTGTTGTGTGCTGTGTCTGTCTGCGTGTGACTTGCCCTTGTGCTGTGTGCTGTGTCTGTCTGCGTGTGACTTGCCCTTGTGCTGTGTGCTGTATCTGTCTGCGTGTGACTGGCCGTAGTGTTGTGTGCTGTGTCTGTCTGCGTGTGACTTGCCCTTGTGCTGTGTGCTGTGTCTGTCTGCGTGTGACTTGCCCTTGTGCTGTGTCTGTCTGCATGTGACTTGCCCGTGTGCTGTGTGCTGTATCTGTCTGCGTGTGACTGGCCGTAGCGTTGTGTGCTGTGTCCGTCTGCGTGTGACTTGCCCTTGTGCTGTGTCCGTCTGCGTGTGACTTGCCCGTGTGCTGTGTGCTGTATCTGTCTGCGTGTGACTGGCCGTAGTGTTGTGTGCTGTGTCTGTCTGCGTGTGACTTGCCCTTGTGCTGTGTGCTGTATCTGTCTGCGTGTGACTGGCCGTAGTGTTGTGTGCTGTGTCTGTCTGCGTGTGACTTGCCCTTGTGCTGTGTGCTGTGTCTGTCTGCGTGTGACTTGCCCTTGTGCTGTGTCTGTCTGCATGTGACTTGCCCGTGTGCTGTGTGCTGTATCTGTCTGCGTGTGACTGGCCGTAGCGTTGTGTGCTGTGTCCGTCTGCGTGTGACTTGCCCTTGTGCTGTGTCCGTCTGCGTGTGACTTGCCCTTGTGCTGTGTGCTGTATCTGTCTGCGTGTGACTGGCCGTAGTGTTGTGTGCTGTGTCTGTCTGCGTGTGACTTGCCCTTGTGCTGTGTCTGTCTACATGTGACTTGCCCTTGTGCTGTGTGCTGTATCTGTCTGCGTGTGACTGGCCGTAGTGTTGTGTGCTGTGTCTGTCTGCGTGTGACTTGCCCTTGTGCTGTGTCCGTCTGCATGTGACTTGCCCGTGTGCTGTGTGCTGTATCTGTCTGCGTGTGACTGGCCATAGTGTTGTGTGCTGTGTCTGTCTGCGTGTGACTTGCCCTTGTGCTGTATCTGTCTGCGTGTGACTTGCCCTTGTGCTGTGTGCTGTATCTGTCTGCGTGTGACTGGCCGTAGTGTTGTGTGCTGTGTCTGTCTGCGTGTGACTTGCCCTTGTGCTGTGTGCTGTGTCTGTCTGCGTGTGACTTGCCCATGTGCTGTGTCCGTCTGCGTGTGACTTGCCCTTGTGCTGTGTGCTGTATCTGTCTGCGTGTGACTGGCCTTTTTGCTGTGTCTGTCTGTGTGTGACTTGCCCTTGTGCTGTGTCTGTCTGCGTGTGACTTGCCCGTGTGCTGTGTGCTGTGTCTGCCTGTGTGTGACTTGCCCTTGTGTTGTGTCTGTCTGCATGTGACTGGCCCTTGTGCTGTGTCTGTCTGTGTGTGACTTGTCCTTGTGCTGTGTGCTGTGTCTGTCTGCGTGTGACTGGCCGTAGCGTTGTGTGCTGTGTCCGTCTGCGTGTGACTTGCCCTTGTGCTGTGTCCGTCTGCGTGTGACTTGCCCTTGTGCTGTGTGCTGTATCTGTCTGCGTGTGACTGGCCGTAGTGTTGTGTGCTGTGTCTGTCTGCGTGTGACTTGCCCTTGTGCTGTGTCTGTCTACATGTGACTTGCCCTTGTGCTGTGTGCTGTATCTGTCTGCGTGTGACTGGCCGTAGTGTTGTGTGCTGTGTCTGTCTGCGTGTGACTTGCCCTTGTGCTGTGTCCGTCTGCATGTGACTTGCCCGTGTGCTGTGTGCTGTATCTGTCTGCGTGTGACTGGCCATAGTGTTGTGTGCTGTGTCTGTCTGCGTGTGACTTGCCCTTGTGCTGTATCTGTCTGCGTGTGACTTGCCCTTGTGCTGTGTGCTGTATCTGTCTGCGTGTGACTGGCCGTAGTGTTGTGTGCTGTGTCTGTCTGCGTGTGACTTGCCCTTGTGCTGTGTGCTGTGTCTGTCTGCGTGTGACTTGCCCATGTGCTGTGTCCGTCTGCGTGTGACTTGCCCTTGTGCTGTGTGCTGTATCTGTCTGCGTGTGACTGGCCTTTTTGCTGTGTCTGTCTGTGTGTGACTTGCCCTTGTGCTGTGTCTGTCTGCGTGTGACTTGCCCGTGTGCTGTGTGCTGTGTCTGCCTGTGTGTGACTTGCCCTTGTGTTGTGTCTGTCTGCATGTGACTGGCCCTTGTGCTGTGTCTGTCTGTGTGTGACTTGTCCTTGTGCTGTGTGCTGTGTCTGTCTGCGTGTGACTTGCCCGTGTGCTGTGTGCTGTATCTGTCTGCGTGTGACTGGCCGTAGTGTTGTGTGCTGTGTCCGTCTGCGTGTGACTTGCCCTTGTGCTGTGTGCTGTATCTGTCTGCGTGTGACTGGCCGTAGTGTTGTATGCTGTGTCTGTCTGTGTGTGACTTGCCCTTGTGCTGTGTGCTGTGTCTGTCTGTGTGTGACTTGCCCTTGTGCTGTGTGTTGTGTCTATCTGCGTGTGACTTGCCCTTGTGCTGTGTGTTGTGTCTGCCTGTGACAGGCCCTGGTGCTGTGTCTGTCTGCGTGTGACTTGCCCTTGTGATGTGTGCTGTGTCTGTCTGTGTGTGACTTGCCCTTGTGCTGTGTGTTGTGTCTGTCTGCGTGTGACTTGCCCTTGTGTTGTGTGCTGTATCTGTCTGCATGTGACTTGCCCTCGTGCTGTGTGTTGTGTCTGTCTGCATGTGACTGGCCTTTTTGCTGTGTGCTGTGTCTGTCTGCGTTTGACTTGCCCTTGTGCTGTGTGTTGTCTCTGTCGGCGTGTGACTTGCCCTGTTACTGTGTGTCGTGTGTCTGTATGCGTGTGACTGGCCCTAGTGCTGTGTGTTGTGTCTGTCTGCGTGTGATGGGCCCTAGTGCTGTGTGTTGTGTCTGTCTGAGTGTGACTGGCCCTCGTGTTGTATCCTGTGTCTGTCTGCGTGTGACTGGCCCTGTTGCTGTGTGCTGTGTCCGTCTTCGTGTGATTGGCCATAGTGCTGTGTGCTGTGTCTGTCTTCGTGTGACTGGCCCTGTTGCTGTGTGCTGTGTCCGTCTTCGTGTGATTGGCCATAGTGCTGTGTGCTGTGTCTGTCTGCGTGTGACTGGCCCTGTTGCTGTGTGCTGTGTCTGTCTTCGTGTGACTGGCCATAGTGCTGTGTGCTGTGTCTGTCTGCGTGTGGCTGGCCCTGTTGCTGTGTGCTGTGTCCGTCTTCGTGTGATTGGTCGTAGTGCTGTGTGCTGTGTCTGTCTGCTTGTGACTGGCCGTAGTGCTGTGTCTGTCTGCGTGTGACTATATGTAGATATATATTTTTGTTTTTTGTTTCAGGGCCTGTACGAGAGACAGGTAGATCAAGAACAGCGACATGATGTTTGACGCTACACTGAAATCTTCCCCGTGCCTCAACGAATACATGAGTCCGATTGTGGAGCTAGTGACGTCAGCCCTGACGAATTACAACCAACACATGTCTGATTACAACGGAAGGTGGGGGATTCAGCACTTGTAAACAGATTACACCTCAACATTCCAAATCTATACACTGTACAAAAACAAATGAATTGGATATACGGATTTACATAATGAAAAATAATAACGCATAAACGGTATACTGAGCATGAATATGATGTCATTTGGTACCAAATTAATATTGTTATTGTTGGAATCGTCAAAATGAGTTTTATTTTTAAGAATGAAATTATTCCCTTATTAATCACCAATTCTCTAAAGATAAATACCTAATAACAAAACGTTTAGTAACTTGTCCATGTTTATCCACTGTGCAGTTTTAACAAAGAACTGATCTGTAAAATAGTCTCCCGCAACAACTTTTGTCACACGTGGGTACTTGTGGCTTGAGGTCGTCCCTTGAACAAACGATGATTGACTTTTGAATCATCAAAACGCAGCAACCACCAAATGCAGAATAGTAACACTACAGAAATGGAACACCACACGAACACCACGGGGCCCGTGTGAAACGTCCTGGGTAGGTTATCAGCAACTGTTACGGTGACGACTAACGGATATATGAAGCACAGCGGAACTACACCGTCACAGTCAACTGAAGCCAGGTTACGGTGCATCGTCCTCCTCCTCTACACCGGCAGCAGTTCCAGGATTGTGAAGGTTGTCCGACCAGACGTCACCCAGGGCAGGTCTCAGGTTGGGGCATTGTTTTGACGCAACTACAATGTGAACGGTGATGTGAGAGGTGTCAAGCACGCCGTGTGGCCCCGCCGGCAGTGGAGAACTGTTTGGTTCAGTGATGTGTCCAGATGCATGCAACGTCGAGCTGACGGCAGGGCCAGGGTGTACCCAGACATTCCTTTGTGACCTTTGTAAGAGTCTCATTAACCAGACCTCCAGGATTCCCAAACCCCTATATACGTATTAGTGCTAAATAACTTGCTTGTTATGACGTGTTAGTCTGAAAATGTAGATATTTTGTTATAGCAATAATCGACCTCCACATATACCTAACGCACGTAGACTGATTATATTGGAGTATACTTCATAACGTCCTGTCTGCTCCGTGTTTCCGCATGCTACATTAATCTATGTATCCAGCTAATGCAAAGACGTGTTCCACCTACCCACCAACATCTACCTTCACCTATAGTCCGTTTGCTGCAATATCGTACCGCTGAAATGCAAAATAGATATAAATCCCAAAGAATGACATGAAAGTTATTTATTTGTCCATATCAACTCGTCACCCCAATGTCGGACACTGTCGTTAAGTGTAGGCAACACGTTGTCATTTAATTGTTGGTGGTTTAACGCCCGCCCGTTGTTGTAAGGGGGTCTGCGCAACAAACATAACAGCTGAAGGGCATCATGCAACACAGGGATGATATCAAAACCTGTGTTCTGAAATATTTTCATTGCCACTGTCACATGCTGTCAACTGAAATAATGATCGCATGATCCAGTGCACCCCCTCCGTCTTGCAATGATCCTAAACGCGAAATCATGTACCGTATTGTAATGATATACTGAGCTCGTTCTTTTTATTTTATTTGCATTTGAAATTAGCTGAATAGAAATAACAATGGCATTGCTTTGAGAATATTTTACAGATTCCCATTGTATATTCCGTTCAACAACTACTATCGCAAAAATCGCTTCAGATTTAGATGTTTCATTTGACAAGATTTTATAACAGAGAAGATAGTAGTAGGTTGACCTGACACGCGAATTCCACGTGGGAATGTAGGGCTGTTCAGTTTACAGTGCAAGCCCCCTTGTAACAACATGCGTTAAACCACCAACAATTACATGAAAGTTTGTTAAACAACTTTTTCTCCCCCTTATGGCAATGTCGGAAATTATGGCGACGAGTTTGTATGGACAAATAATTAACTTTATGCCATTTAAGATGAATTGTTGCTGTAGGATATATATTTATATTGCATTTCATCGATACGATTTTGCAGCAAACGGACTATAACAGAAATTTGGAATATGTTATGAAAGTATGAGAAGTGGATTGTTGCGTGTCATATATTACACACATTTACACACACTTGACCTGGACACGATGTCGACACTTCTAGATGCTCACACTTGAAGCCAGCAAATGCTGGGGTCTTCCTATATTTGTTCGTATCTCGACGAAGGCCAGGGGTCATATATCAAATATTTAACACAGGTGTCAGTAACGACAAACAGTTGGCAATCTGTCGTCTGTTGTGTAGTGACCACGGCGACTGCGGCGGGCGTTGTCAGTCTAGATGTCCGAGGTGGCGATTACGTGCTGATGATACACCGGGAATGACGGGAAATTAGCTTTTCACATACGTGTCTGTTGTCTGTTGTGCATAACCCACTCTTCTATTTGCCGTTGTGGCGGGTCATGGCGACATATTGCCACAGATTAAAGAATTGACTTGGAAATATTTGAACACAGTTCAAGATTTTGCTAAATTGAGGATGCACAGCTGGTCATGTGCGTTTACCCCTCACAGTATTCAAACCATCTTAAAATACACATTTGTATTCCTGGTCGGGGAAGTGTGTGTTTCTGCTTATAGTAATCACAGTTTCTCGAATATTGATAATTGTGACAGCTTATGTCATTGCATGTATGTTTGGTGATTTTAGATTCAAAACCTGCATATCGTGTAATGCTGAACAAAGACACCTTCATCAGTAGGGAGGCGTGACACAATACAGCCATGCAGGTCGGGGGAGGGGCGGGGGGAGAAATGTAATTTACTCAAGGAAATACTGGAAACAGTATAAAAGAATATTAATCGTCGGTCCCTCAGTGAACAGAAAGGATCACGTGCGTACAGCGGCCACGAGGTAGTGTCATGAGCTAGTTAGAGATTATCCACCTTTGAAGAAGCAGTTTCCGACAACGACAAGAGTAGATGTCCCTGTTTCTGCGGCGTTATACAGGCCACATTGATAAGCGTATATAGAACGGGGGAATTTACAAGCTTAACACTGAATCATAAATATATTGCTTTTTCTAACCGCAAATTAATTATGAGCTTGAATTATCAAAATGTGATATGTGGTAAGGTGCTGGAGTGACCGTGACCTCAACTGCACACAACCTATCTGTTGGCTTATACTGACTGGCTGTTCTGTTGTAAGATCGTGTCAGTGTTCCGGCGAACATATGTAAAAACTACTGGAGCAGATCTTTGTAACTACGTCACTTTAAACGAAACATGTTTGGTCAAAATCTCCGTGACTGACCGGTGGGACCTCCCGCCTCTCTCAGCTGATCCTCGTAAAACAAAGAGAAGTCACATGAAGACACAACGAGTTCACCAACAATCACTGTGCACAGTCTACCGTGCTACGGCGTGTGGCATGTGAGGGGCGATGTTCCCTGGGACGTAGTAGCGGTATATCACACATATCCATTTAATAAGATACGGATCAATAACTGTATTTTTTATACCACGAGAGGTTCTTGTGATTCAGAGGTCATGCAATATTCACTGAGGCGCCTTTGTCCGGACTTCGTCAATACTAAGGCATATCTTATTAGTGTGAACATATCTGAATATTGCGGGGATCCTTCAGCGGCGGAGTAAACAATGACGTCGTGTCGACATTCCTCGCCCTCACTGTTTTATTAAGTTTTCGATGTCTCATTTTCCGACTTGAGGTCGCCGTATCTAATTACCGAGATCCCTACGTACACTTTCTCCGCCAACAGCACACTAATATATGTCAGCGGCATAAAATAACATAAACCGGAGATAATTTCACTAACTTTACATCCCTTGATTCATCAGAGTAATTAAAAATAACAATCGGCTCCAAGGAACGAACACAGCTCCGTGTCGATAGGTAATCTAGCTGGGTAAATCCAAATTGACAACTGGCCTGCAAGAACGAACACGTTCGTCTGCAAACGCCTCTCGCCGGTGTTACCTATCGCTCAGTGATTTCTAGCGGTCCGAGTGTAAACAAGCGTTGAATTTACTTACTAAGTAGGTATATCGGCTGAAAGCACACCTGTCTTCCGGGATACCGGCACAGAAACAAGTCCAGCCTACAGCCGGGTACATCAGTCTCCAGATTCAAGGTTTGCAGGTGAGAATTTTCATTGTAGTTAATGATCAAAGCTGAAATACTATTTTGAACAATTCCTATAAAGTTGTGATATGTAGACGGCTGCTGTATCTATACTGCGATAGTATGTCTTGTCTGCAATGTCCATACAGCAGACAACCCTGAACGGGGAGGTGGACGCACAATTGTGATGAAGTCGTGTGTACTTGCAGCGTCAGGACAGTATGCAAGTGAAGATAGATTCAAATAGTTGTAGCGGCCGGTATCTCTAAAGTTACACAGCATAGATTATCTGCGATGTTCAGGCGATCAGTGAGAGCCAAAATGACAGTGGGTGTATGTTGTACAACTACTTGAATTAACAATGACTTGTGTTTTGTGAGACCCCTATGCACGTCTAAGACATTGATTGCCGAAACCGTTATGCGTCAGCCCGGCGTGGCAGTACGCCGCTCTCATAAACAATGTCAATTACAAGAAACGCAGGTGTAGGATTTCACAGTACTTGCCCACTAGCCATGTCATAGGGTTTAATAGCTTCATATAACCATAGCCACGTACTTGTAGCCAGCTAGCTGATACTTTATCATACGTTTGGCTTTCAAGACGAGAGCTTGAGGTGTCGTAGCGGCACGCCATGGAGTGCCTTGACTGCACGTCAGTGGCGGGGACGTGAATGGTGGAGGTATACTGTGTGCTTGTTTTTTACCTGGAGGTGGAATGTCCGTGTCCCTCAGATGACACAGTGGGTAGTTGACCCACACTGTGCCGTCATCAAAGGCGTGTATGTTTCATATCCTCATTTGTAGATATCTTAAGCGGTATCTGATATCACGAAGCGGTGATAGGGATATAGAACGTCAACTGTGTATTTCGTGGCCTTAATAACACGTAGTTAAATATTTCATGTGTCAAGACAGTTCATGAATGTCTATATACGTTCATGTCTATCATTTCTAATAAATGCTGTACGAACTATTTATATACATATAGGCTAAGGCCATCAAACTTTATAACATCACGTATTTGTTTTTTCTGGCAATGGAGAATCGTTGGTATAAATATATCATATATACATGTTTAACGACTTAAGTGAATGTTATACACACAGAGCACCTCCCAAAAGGCTCTGTACACACAATGGCCGACTCGCTGGGGAGACGGCTGTTACTCGTGGGAGAGGTGGGGGTTGGGGTTGGGGCTTTTTCAGTCAGTAGACGCTAAGATGGGGTAGGAAGTGGGTGGGGCCAGGCAGTAGACGCTAAGATGGGGTAGGAAGTGGGTGGGGCCAGGCAGTAGACGCTAAGATGGGGTAGGAAGTGGGTGGGGTCAGGCAGTAGACGCTAAGATGGGGTAGGAAGTGGGTGGGGTCAGGCAGTAGACGCTAAGATGGGGTAGGAAGTGGGTGGAGTCAGGCAGTAGACGCTAAGATGGGGTAGGAAGTGGGTGGGGCCAGGCAGTAGACGCTAAGATGGGGTAGGAAGTGGGTGGAGTCAGGCAGTAGACGCTAAGATGGGGTAGGAAGTGGGTGGAGTCAGGCAGTAGACGCTAAGATGGGGTAGGAAGTGGGTGGAGTCAGGCAGTAGACGCTAAGATGGGGTAGGAAGTGGGTGGGGTCAGGCAGTAGACGCTAAGATGGGGTAGGAAGTGGGTGGGGCCAGGCAGTAGACGCTAAGATGGGGTAGGAAGTGGGTGGGGCCAGGCAGTAGACGCTAAGATGGGGTAGGAAGTGGGTGGAGTCAGGCAGTAGACGCTAAGATGGGGTAGGAAGTGGGTGGGGCCAGGCAGTAGACGCTAAGATGGGGTGGGAAGTGGGTGGGGCCAGGCAGTAGACGCTAAGATGGGGTAGGAAGTGGGTGGAGTCAGGCAGTAGACGCTAAGATGGGGTAGGAAGTGGGTGGGGTCAGGCAGTAGACGCTAAGATGGGGTAGGAAGTGGGTGGGGCCAGGCAGTAGACGCTAAGATGGGGTAGGAAGTAGGTGGGGCCAGGCAGTAGACGCTAAGATGGGGTAGGAAGTAGGTGGGGCCAGGCAGTAGACGCTAACATGGGGTAGGAAGTGGGTGGGGTCAGGCATTAGACGCTATCGTGGTGTTTGTGGCGGGGGGGGGTCAAGCAGTTGACGCTATCATGGTGTTTGGAAGGGGGATCTTCTATCACTGGCGGGGGTTCACGCTATCGATGACATGCAGGTAATCTGTGTAATCAGGCGATAATCACTACATTATTGAGGGTTGTGATAACTCCGACGTACTGTTGCCTTATCAAACAAATTGCTATCGCAGCAATCACGCTTGTAATTATGTACATAGACGCCCATCAGCAGGGGTGTGGGGAGTTTAATACATCAGTCACTCTAGGGGAATGTCTACTCTTCTACTCAGATTACAAAGGATCTCCTTCGTTTTCTCTACACTGATTTAAGAAAGTGTTTTGATGGTAAAAGTACTGACTTGTTTTTGTGAATGTGAGTCCACATGTAATGATACAGGCCGACACTGCGGATAAGTTGCTGGCTTAAAGAGAATCGCCGACTCTTAATTTGTCGCTGTATATTCTTTTTGAGCGTGTGTCCCGCGTGGTATATATATTCAGTAAACCAACAGAGATCACTTCCACCTGTGTCTAGTTACATTCTGCCACTCGTGACGTGAGCTTAAATATTTATGCTAGACCGTTTATGTTAATAACAGAGTAATTAGCGCCTGACGGCAGGGTTCGTGTGTTCCCTCGCAGTCCGAGTCAGTCAGGGCTGACACGATTGAGCAGCGCTGATACCTTGACGTTACTATTCCCCCATTTCTTCAGATCCGCACCAACTACACATTCCCCATGTACTGAAACTACTCTATATTTTACATCTGTTCACAACATACGCCTTTTTCAACACGGGTCTGTTGTACTTGATTACAATAGACGGGTCTGTTGTACTTGATTACAATAGACGGGTCTGTTGTACTTGATTGCAATAGACGGGTCTGTTGTACTTGATTACAATAGACGGGTCTGCTGTACTCGATTACAATAGACGGGTCTGTTGTACTCGATTGCAATAGACGGGTCTGTTGTACTCGATTGCAATAGACGGGTCTATTGTACTTGGTTACAAGAGACGGGTCTGATGTTCTCGATTACAATAGACGGGTCTGTTGAACTCGATTACAATAGACGGGTCTGTTGTACTTGATTACAATAGACGGGTCTGTTGTACTTGGTTACAATAGACGGGTCTGTTGTACTCGATTACAATAGACGGGTCTGTTGTACTTGATTACAATAGACGGGTCTGTTGTACTTGGTTACAATAGACGGGTCTGTTGTACTTGATTACAATAGACGGGTCTGATGTAACTTGGTTACAATAGACGGATCTGATCTACTTCGTTACAATAGACGGGACTGATGTTCTTGGTTACAATAGACGGGTTTTATGTGCTTGGTTACAATAGACGGGTCTTATGTACTTGGTTACAATAGACGAGTCTGATGTACTTGGTTACAATAGACGGTTATGATGTCCTTGGTTACAATAGACGGGTCTGTTGTGCTTGTTTACAATAGACGGGTCTGTTGTGCTTGGTTACAATAGACGGGTCTGTTGTGCTTGTTTACAATAGACGTGTCTGTTGTGTTTGTTTACAATAGACGGGTTTTATGTACTTGGTTACAATAGACGGGAATGTTGTGCTTGGTAACAATAGACGGTCCGATGTACTTGGTTACAATAGACGGGTCTTATGTACCTGATTACAATAGACGGGTCTTATGTACTTGGTTTCAATAGACGGGTCTTTAGTACTTAGTTACAATAGACAGGTCTTATGTACTTGGTTTCAATAGATGGGTCTTAAGTACTTGGTTACAATAGACGGGTCCGATGTACTTGATTACAATATACGGGTCTGGGGTACTTGATTACAATAGACGGGTCTGTTGTACTTGATTACAATAGACGGTCCGATGTACTTAGTTACAATAAACGGTTCTTATGTACTTGGTTACAATAAACGGGTCTCATGTACTTGGTTACAATAGACGGGTCTTATGTGCTTGGTTACAATGGACGGGTTTTATGTGCTTGGTTACAATAGACGGGCCTTATGTACTTGTTTACAATAGACGGGTCTTATGTACTTGGTTACAATAGACGGGTCTTACAGATACACATATCAGGAGCTGTGTCGATGATGTGAAGACCAACGAGATACAATGACATCGTGCATACAGTTAAAAGTTGATCTTTATATTTGATCGCCGGTGCTCTAAATACTTACCAGCAGTTATGACCATCCGATTCCCGTCTAATAAGCGTGTCTAGTGTTTAGTGTCTAGTGAACATGAACCCCACCCTCGTCATTGCACCAGGTACAGGTATAGTTATTTCAACAATGAACTTCTTCATGCATCTTCCCGAGGCAAGGGAGTAAGGTGATTGTAAAAGTCCAGTTCCCACCTTTGCCGAACTAGGCTGGAATTTCTCGGCTCGTCGGGCCGGGCCGGGCCAGCGGGTAATACTAAAAATGGATTGCAGAATAATAAAACGAAACGTGCATATCACGGCAGATCTCAAATGTCCACAAACGTATAGTTTTGCTCATTTATTGAGTTTGAATCAAAATGCATCTTCAACAATGTAATAAACTGATAATTATGACTACATACCATGAGTCCTCGTAGAAAAGTCAGTGTCATGACTGTGTGTTTTCTTTGATGAGGAGGTTTCTCACCGACCTTAGCGTGTAGGGTCGTGATGTCCTGGGCAGGAAACGACAGTGCTTTGACTACTCTTTGTTCATTAATTAACGTGTTGGGCATCCCTAATTAACCTTTACTAATTTAAGTTAAACCAAAACAGGATGTTTTCTGGAACTGGATATTCTTCGAATGTCATAGGGCTGACACGACACGTGTTAGTAACTAAACATTCTTTATATCTAAAGACTAGTATTATATCTAATTATATACCACTTAATTGTCTCATATTGCGGTAGTTCACAGTGCTCAGAGTGAAGCCCGTTTCCCTCTACATTCTCAACATAGTCTCTATCAGAAGTGTTTGGCTTGTGTTGGGTCCGACTTAGCCCGGGCTGTCAAAATCAACTTTAACATCACAGATGTATCATCAACTGTGTTTACATCTATAGACTAGTATTATATCTACCTAAATACCACTTTATAGTGTTTCAGATTGCGGTATTTAAAGAAAACAAGGAGTTCAAAGTGGAGCATCTGTGTGTACGGTATACATTGTAGACAGACATACAATAATTCATTAGTGTCTCACTTCTGTATATACATAAACAGCTTTGTACAAATAAACATTGATAGAATGTACAGAACCATTCAATACAATTATGAGAGATTATGAACAGAATATCCCACTGCTAAGTATATGATAAATTGTTGAATTAACATTAGATAAGTTTGAGAATTAATTGTGTTTTTTCAATACATCTTAGACTGGCGAGACTAGAGTTCAATGATGACCAGCCTGCACATATTGTAACATTGTTTTACCCTGTCCCCCACTGATGGAAAGTGTGTCGTCTGCTACCCCAGCTGGAGCCACCTGGTAACAATTAATCACAAGCTGTCAATATACAATACAGTATAATACATCAAGATGGCAGTTTCCATGTAACGATTAAGTATTTCTAAGCAACTTAAAGATATGTACAATATCTGGATATATGTATCTTTAAGTTGCTTAGAAATACTTAATCGTTATATGGAAACTGCCATCTTGATGTATTATTCTGTTTTGTATATTGATAGCTGGTGACGTGCAGAGCCGTGATTGCTGCCAAGGGCGGTCACACAAGACACTGAGTTCAGCGCACCCTTGTGGCCTCAAGTGACATGACAATGGACAGTTCAATAACTTTGTACAACGACAACATGTGACTATCGGACTCCAAAATTTCATATTTGTATCTATCATATTAAATTATATATATCGACTTTATTAGGTACAATACATTTACTACAAATCTACCTGTGCGTTTCTTTTTTCGAAGAGTGTATATCTCCTTTCGCTAAAGTTAACCGGTCTATATTTAGTAAGATTAAACTATTGCGCATTGAGCGATTATTTCCTTTAGCTATATGCGTAGTTTAAAACAAAGTCACATGAATGTTTGTGTGAACTTGGTCATGCACATTCATACTGTAATCCTCCAGTAGTCCGTGTATTGCAGATAAACTCTCCAGTAGTTAACAGCTAATGTTCACCCTCCAATAGTTAACAGCTAATGTTCACCCTCCAATTGTTAACAGCTAATGTTCACCCTCCAATAGTTATCAACTAATGTTCAACCTCCAATAGTTCTAAACTCCATTACCCGATCATGTCAGTCGAACCGTGTTTGTGATCTTTGATAGACAAAACGTAGAAACGCACCCGCTCAATCAGTTAAGGAACTACGCTCACCATTGGTTTGCATGTACCAGTCGACGTTCGCACGTTACCCTGCAACACATAACCTGGTTTTGCAGGTTTTTCTTCTGAAATGAAATATGCCGTCGTGATATAACTGAAATTCTGTTACAGTATTTAAAAAGGGCGCTTGACTCCCAAAACAAGAACCGTCCTGTATATGTGTTAACACTATAAAACTACCATGATTTCTGACATAACCATTGTACATTTAAGTTTAAACTATTACTGACCACTAGCAACATTGAAACCATAAGAAATCTTTCTATGTACATATATCATGCTTTTATACAAAGAAAATCAAGTTTGGAAATTATATGATTGTACCAACTGCTCCTGTAATCATGATTGTACTATAGGCCTGTGGCCTCCTCAGTACGTTAAATAAAGAAATTGAAATGATTTCTGACATCTGAGGTAAATGAAACGGAGACACATTAGAAATAAATTTATTTCAGAAAGACGACGGCAAAGTTGCCCAATCTGGTAATACGAGTTTCATGGATTTTTGTGCTGCACTCTCGGCTGTAGTTGTTTCAGTTACTGCGAGAGTTGACGTTTCATCCAGAACCGCTGTAGGTTGGTTGGTTGGTTTGTTGTTTTACGCACGGCGGTCTGAAAATAATCGAGTCTAGACCAGACTATCCGGTGATTGATATCCTGACAACCCGATCCCGTTAGTCGCCTTTTACGACAAGCATAGTCGCCTTTTACAGCAAGCATGGGTTGCTGAAGACCCATACTACCCCGGATCTTCACGGGTCACTGCTGTAGGTGTCAACATTGCCTCAGCCGATGTAGAGGCAGTGGATGTCAACGTTTTCGAAGTTGAGATAGCAGGACCAGAGGCGGAAGATCCCAAATTCTGTATTTGTGTTAACACTATAAAACTACCATGATTTCTGACAGAAACAACATTTGCCTGTCTTTTCTAAATGCCAATACCCTGCTTAAGGCTAATGACTTCATGCGAGCATCCAAGACGTTTCTCATCCCCTTGAAATAAGCAGACTCGTTAACGTTAATCTCGATATCATGTCTTCGGCGATAGTATTGCGATGAGGCGATCGCGATCAGTTCATATAACGTATTTCACCGATATTTTTCGCCCTTTAGGTTTCGTATTTGCACCAAGAAACGCATGAGAGTTTTTACTAATATCTGTTTCACGATGCGAAAGAGCAATACTGTCGGGGTTTAACACGACGTCATCACGTAACCCATGGGATTGTCTTTCCTTGACCCGCGCTTGGGAGACGTTGACGGCCTATCTACTCTTGTTTTCTGTGTTCTGAGAAAAAGCCGAATTACAATTAAGACTTTGAAGATCTTGCTCTGACACAGGCTTGCTAAACGGTTAGGAATTCCAAATACTATCTGCGTCATCAATGTTATGAGTTGTAACGGGAATTTGTATGGCCTGGGGAATACTTGCTTCTACGTGTTGAGAGAGTTCCACCAAATCTGTATCATTTCCAGACAACTCATCTGATTCCAAGATATCACTTTTACCCACATCAAAATCTGGTACAGCCACGTCAAGTATTTCAATATGAGCATTAATGAGTCTTACAAAATCTGAGTTAAATGCTGCCTGGTACGAGCTCGTAAAATGACTTTGTGTAATGAATGTTCATCACGTAAAAAGACTGAAAGCTAAATGAGAAATCGCACTTGCTTTTCCTCGCTCATATAAGACGAGACTTCCAACAGTTTTGCTCGAACTTTAGCGCGTTCATGCGCGCAGTTCCTATCGATTCAGCATAAACAAGAACGACCCTCCATTATATATGCGCGTGCATATTGGGTGGACATTAGTTTAACATGTATTTTGAATGGGACTTTGTTTTAAGTTGGATATGGTCCTCAAAGTCACGATTGTTTTTGCACGTGGGGCAAGTTCTCGGCCGTCACGTGCAAAAATAATCGTGACTTTTCGGACCATATCCTACACATAGAGCTTTATCACGCGTGACTTTGCAATGCTGTACATCGTATCTTATTCAAGCTGTATCACTGAAAGTGGGTGATTATCTGCCTTGCCCGAATAGCTTTATTGCGAACTACCTTTGCAATGTAACTTATGTTATTCAGGCAGCCAGCGAGAATGGTTACAGGGAGGAATTCAGGTCAAGCATGCAACGCGCACTCAATCTTTCTCCCTTCACACTGCTATTGCAACTTATTGTTCAACACGATTAAATACCAGGCTTCTATGAAGCATTACTTTGTTCAATAAACAACACATGTAAAACAACGGGTTCGATATCAGAAATTTGTAATTAGTTGTCTTCACAATCACATGTATGGTGCTTGCTGTGCAGATTTGAGCACAGTTTCAAGTAGTTCGCTGTATGTAAAATATGATTCATACCGTTTCATACGGCGGATTATTGTATTGACAGTTGTTTTAACTTCCTGCAGAGATTATACACCCGTATAAGTTCTTTGCTTCTGGATACATTGGAAATCAACATGTTGGCCTGTAGTTTACAATTATTTTCCTGAAAAATAATTCGGTTGGATGATATATTCACGATGTTTGGCTTAAACATAGTAATTAACATTCTTCTAAACATACTTAAAATATAAACCGGAAGTAATCACAACACAAACCCAGCTAACCAAACGGAACCGTACACAAGTGTAGTGAGTGAATAGTATAATTCCAGTTACATCACGGCGTGTCAGCTTGATGTGGGAGGGAAGCCCGAAATGATGCAGGTCTTAGACGTTCACCACTTAGGTGAAACCCACGAGCAAGGGTATAGTACTGACAACATAAACGGGGCGAACCGGGATTCGAACACACTGTCATGGGTTTCTGGTGCGCCCAAGGGACACAACTCTGCATAGCGAATTGCAGCTCATAAGGCGTACACAACTGTAACAATCTATCATACAACAAAGATGTTTAAGATGAGATATGTATTGCGTAACATTCCATTAAGAAACAGTGGCAATATTACACTATCACAAACTAAGTGCAAAACACACAAGTACATTCAACATAAGAAAGGCACATTATAACAAGTTTATTTTAAAACACGTGTATTATAATGATATGGAAACAATATGAGAATTGAGCCAAACACTTCTGATAGAGTCTATGTTCAGAAGGTAGAGGGAAAAGGGTTTCATTTTGAGCATATTATTTTCTATAAATCCTTCGATCTGTGACATTATAAAGTAGTAAAAAGGTAGATATAATACAAATCTATAGATGTAAACACATTTGATGATACATCTGTGTGTTTAAAGTTGATTTTGACAGCCCGGGCCAAGTCGGACCGAGCACAAGCCAAACACTTCTGATAGAGACTATTTTGAGAATGTAGAGGGAAAAGGGCTTCACTTTGAGCACCTTGGTTTCTTTAAATACCGCGATCTGAGACATTATAAAGTGGCATATAGGTCGATATAACACTAGTCTAGAGATGTGAATCCATTTGATGTTACATCTGTGAGGTTTAAGTTGATTTTGACAGCCCGGGCCAAGTCGGACCGAACACTTCTGACAGAGATTTTCTTAAGAAAATACAGTAAAAGTGTTTGACTTTAACGGTTCAGTTTTCTTTAAACGCGATACACTATGGCATTATAAAGTGGTATATAGGTAGATACAACACTGATCTATAGATGTATGCACATTTGAAGATACATCTGTGTGTTTAAAGTTGATTTTGACAGCCCGGGCCAAGTCGGCCCGAGCACAAGCCAAACACTTCTGATAGAGACTTTCTTTAAATACCGCGATCTGAGACACTATAAAGTGGAATGTAGGTAGATATAATACTTATCTATAGGTGTGAATCCATTTCGTGTTTAAGGTTTAAGTTGATTTTGACAGCCCGGGCCAAGTCGGACCGAACACTTGTGAGACTGTTGAGAGTATGGGGAGAAGAGATCTACTTTAACCAACGTGTCTGCTTTAAACACGATGAACAGTGACATTATAAAGTGTTTTTTACTTAGATATAGTACGTTCCTATAAATATAAACGCTATGCCGACAGATAGAAATTTGTATCGCGTTAGCTAGAAGTATTTGATACGTTTCAAATCCTATTTCGTTTAACGATTGCTCTTTTACATGTTACCTAGATCAGCGACGCTTACACACAGCTCCACTTTCTGGTGTTCAAGTGATTTACTCTGAAATACTAAATTATGGTGCACGTTTTTGGTTGGTGATTGTTCAGTTATGTCATGTGTATGTTGCATCAATAATATGTAGGTATGGTCACCGATAATGAAGTAATTAGCCAATACAACTTTGGCCCGTCTTGGCCCGGCCCGGCCCGCCCCGACTTTTAGGCAATGCCTCTCCATAGCGTTATATATGTTGTACGGTTAGAGTTTGACCTGCCGATTCTTCCATCTTTTAACTAATTGTATAAATCTTGTCAAAAGATAAACAGGCCGTATGGGAATGGAGAACAATTTCGACTGTAGTTATGGCCACCTATCTGCATGGCCCCTAGCTTCCCACACGTGATCACACGAGGTGACCTGTGGGCAGCGTGTCCACGACCTGCTTAACCTTCTCCCCACACTGAACAAACCGACTGCCACATCGACACGAACAGCGGTCGGTCAACCGTCCACAACGTACTATGTCTTCACTCACTCAATGACGATTACGGCCACCTGATAGCATTAGTGTACTATCACACTCCAGCTATAGGACACTGGTAGCACTAGTGTACTATCACACTCCAGCTATAGGACACTGGCAGCATTAGTGTACTATCACACTCCAGCTATAGAACACTGAAAGCATTAGTGTACTATCACACTCCAGCTATAGGACACTGGAAACATTAATGTACTATCACACTCCAGCTATAGGACACTGGTAGCACTAGTGTACTATCACACTCCAGCTATAGGACACTGGCAGCATTAGTGTACTATCACACTCCAGCTATAGAACACTGGAAACATTAATGTACTATCACACTCCAGCTATAGAACACTGGCAGCATTAGTGTACTATCACACTACAGCTATAGGACACTAGCAGCATTAGTGTACTATCACACCCCAGCTATAGGAGACTGGCAACATTAGTGTACTATCACAGTCCAGCTAAAGGAGACAGGCAGTAGTAGTGTACTATCACACTCCAGCTATAGGGCACTGGCAGCATTAGTGTACTATCACACTCCAGCTATAGGGCACTGACAGCATTAGTGTACTATCACACTCCAGCTATAGGAGACTGGCAGCATTAGTGTACTATCACACTCCAGCTATAGGACACTAGTGTACTATCACACTCAAGCTATAGGACAATGGCAGCATTAGTGTACTATCACACTCCAGCTATAGGACACTGACAGCATTAGTGTACAATCACACTCCAGCTATAGGACACTGGCAGCATTAGTGTACTATCACACTCCAGCTATAGGACACTGACAGCATTAGTGTACTATCACACTCCAGCTATAGGAGACTGGCAGCATTAGTGTACTATCACACTCCAGCTATAGGACACTGGCAGCATAGGGTACTATCACACTAGTTTACTATCACACCCCAGCTATAGAAGACAGGCAGCATTAGTGTACTATCACAGTCCAGCTATAGGAGACAGGCAGTATTAGTGTACTATCACACTCCAGCTATAGGACACTGGCAGCATTAGTGTACTATCACACTCCAGCTATAGGACACTGACAGCATTAGTGTACTATCACACTCCAGCTATAGGAGACTGGCAGCATTAGTGTACTATCACACCCCAGCTATAGGACACTGACAGCATTAGTGTACTATCACACCCCAGCTATAGGACACTGGCAGCATTAGTGTACTATCACACTCCAGCTATAGGACACTGGCAGCATTAGTGTACTCTCACGCTCCAGCTATAGAACACTGGCAGTATTAGTGTACTATCACACTCCAGCAATAGGACACTGGCAGCATTAGTGTACTATCACACTCCAGCTATACGGCACTGGCAGCATTAGTGTACTATCACACTCCAGCTATAGGACACTGGCAGCATTAGTGTACTATCACACTCCAGCTATAGGACACTGACAGCATTAGTGTACTATCACACTCCAGCTATAGGTGACTGGCAGCATTAGTGTACTATCACACTCCAGCAATAGGACACTGACAGCATTAGTGTACTATCACACTCCAGCAATAGGACACTGGCAGCATTAGTGTACTATCACACTCCAGCTATAGAACACTGGCAGTATTAGTGTACTATCACACTCCAGCAATAGGACACTGGCAGCATTAGTGTACTATCACACTCCAGCTATACGGCACTGGCAGCATTAGTGTACTATCACACTCCAGCTATAGGACACTGGCAGCATTAGTGTACTATCACCCTCCAGCTATAGGACACTGGCAGCATTAGTGTACTATCACACTCCAGCTATAGGAGACTGGCAGCATTAGTGTACTATCACACTCCAGCAATAGGACACTGACAGCATTAGTGTACTATCACACTCCAGCAATAGGACACTGGCAGCATTAGTGTACTATCACACTCCAGCTATAGAACACTGGCAGTATTAGTGTACTATCACACTCCAGCAATAGGACACTGGCAGCATTAGTGTACTATCACACTCCAGCTATACGGCACTGGCAGCAATAGTGTACTATCACACTCCAGCTATAGGACACTGGCAGCATTAGTGTACTATCACACTCCAGCTATAGGACACTGGCAGCATTAGTGTACTATCACACTCCAGCTATACGGCACTGACATAGTTCGAAGATTGTTGAATTGAAATCCAGTTACCAACGGTTTGTAGAGCGCTACTTTCCAAGTTCATTCACACCTTGTCATGTACCACAGGAAAGGAACAGATCAACCCTCCAGTAGTACATGACGCACTCAGTGTCACCCGGTATAATGTGCCAGTAAGCATGAGTACGGAGGTATCACATAGTCCGAATTCCTGTCTGTATAACGTTATCGCCTTACTCTGTGTTATCAAACACCCTCAGCACGAGCGGTTTCATATTGGGACACACCGCAAAGAAAGTGTTTATCTGAAATATATCTCTATTGAGATATATTTACCATGGCTAGGTTTAATAGATCCACAGGGTGATCGCGATGTCCACGGGGCGAGTGAAGGGCTTGTTGAGTTGATCCAGGGGTCCGTCGGGAATAAAGCCCATGTTTACAGTAGGGGCATGAGGTGCGGTGTTGTTGTTACAGAAGGGGGAGGGGGTGTCCGTAGTTCACCTGCTACTAGAACCACCCTACTGCACTGTCGCCACGGCCATCACACATTATACATTCACCGCTCACTTCAAATCATTTCAAAGGAAGTGGACAAACACGCGAAGAAAATGTGTTTGATGTTAGATTTTGAAATATTTCTTCAATGAACCAAACGACTCTTATGCTATAATCTGTAGGGGTTACAAGTACATGAACATTATGTCGGGCAATGCAGATTAGAGACGTGATGTACTTATAGAGGCTTCACAGGCAGCTACGTGTGTAGCTGTACATGATGGCCTGTGTCAGTAGCTACGTGCGTAGCTGTACATGATGGACTGTCAGTAGCTACGTGTGTAGCTGTACATGATGGCCTGTGTCAGTAGCTACGTGTGTAGCTGTACATGATGGGGTCTATCAGTAGCTACGTGTGTAGCTGTACATGATGGCCTGTGTCAGTAGCTACGTGCGTAGCTGTACATGATGGACTGTCAGTTGCTACGTGTGTAGCTGTACATGATGGCCTGTGTCAGTAGCTACGTGTGTAGCTGTACATGATGGGGTCTATCAGTAGCTACGTGTGTAGCTGTACATGATGGGGTGTGTCAGTAGCTACGTGTGTAGCTGTACATGATGGGGTGTGTCAGTAGCTACGTGTGTAGCTGTACATGATGGGGTGTGTCAGTAGCTACGTGTGTAGCTGTACATGATGGGCTGTCAGTAGCTACGTGTATATCTGTACATGATGGGGTCTATCAGTAGCTACGTTTGTAGCTGTACATGATGGGCTGTATCAGTAGCTACGTGTGTAGCTGTACATGATGGGGTCTATCAGTAGCTACGTTTGTAGCTGTACATGATGGGGTGTGTCAGTAGCTACGTGTGTAGCTGTACATGATGGGCTGTCAGTAGCTACGTGTATATCTGTACATGATGGGGTCTATCAGTAGCTACGTTTGTAGCTGTACATGATGGGCTTTGTCAGTAGCTACGTGTGTAGCTGTACATGATGGGGTGTGTTAGTAGCTACGTGTGTAGCTGTACATGATGGGCTTTGTCAGTAGCCACGTGTGTAGCTGTACATGATGGGGTGTGTTAGTAGCTACGTGTGTAGCTGTACATGATGGGCTTTGTCAGTAGCTACGTGTGTAGCTGTACATGATGGGCTTTGTCAGTAGCTACGTGTGTAGCTGTACATGATGGGATGTGTCAGTGGCTACCTGTATGCTGTACATTTTAGGGTGTATCAGTAGCTACCTGTATGCTGTACATGATGGGATGTGTCAGTAGCTACCTGTATGCTGTACATTTTAGGGTGTATCAGTAGCTACATGTATGCTGTACATGATGGGCTGTGTCAGTACCTACCTGTGTAGCTGTGCATGATGGGGTGTGTTTAACGCTGCACTCAGCAATATTTAAATTATATGACGGTGGTCTGTAAATAATCGAAACTGGACCAGAAAATCCAGTGATGGACATCATGAGCATCGTTCTACGCTATTGGGATACGATTACATGCATCAATCAGTCAGCGAGCCTGAACACCCGATCCCTTGTGTCGCCCCATACAACAAGGGGCGGTCGGGTAGCCTATTGGTTAAATCGTTCGCTCGTCACGCCGAAGATCCGGGTTCGATTCCCGACATGGGTACAATGTGTGAAGCCCATTTCTGGTGTCCCCCGCCGTCATATTACTGAAATATCGCTAAAAGCGGTGTAAAACCATACTAACTCACTCACTCACTCTTACAACAAGCATGGTCGCCTCTTACGACAAGCATGGGTTGTTGAAGACTTATTCTAACCCAGATCTTTACGGTCACCGGACTACCTTGCATTCAGTAGGTAATAACGTCATTTAGCGAACAATGACAGTTGTAAGTGTGTTTGACATCGTGAGCATTGGGATACGATGTCACGCATCAACCTAGTCAGCCAGCCTGACCACCTGATCACATTAGTCGCCTCTTACGACAAGCATGGATCGTTGAAGACCCGGGTATTCACGGGTGCATATATGTGTGCTTGATGACAACCTCTGTGAGGTGTCTACCGTATATGTGTGCTTGATGACAACCTCCGTGAGGTGTCTACCGTATATGTGTGCTTGATGACAACCTCCGTGAGGTGTCTACCGTATATGTGTACTTAGTGACAACCTCCGTGAGATGTCTTCCGTATATGTGTGCTTGATGACAACCTCCGTGAGATGTCTACCGTATATGTGTGCTTGATGACAACCTCCGTGAGGTGTCTACCGTATATGTGTACTTAGTGACAACCTCCGTGAGATGTCTACCGTATATGTGTGCTTGATGACAACCTCCGTGAGGTGTCTACCGTATATGTGTACTTAGTGACAACCTCCGTGAGATGTCTACCGTATATGTGTGCTTGATGACAACCTCCGTGAGGTGTCTACCGTATATGTGTGCTTGATGACAACCTCCGTCAGGTGTCTACCGTATATTGTGCTTGATGACAACCTCCGTCAGGTGTCTACCGTATATTGTACTTGGTGACAACCTCAGTGAGGTGTCTACCGTATATTGTGCTTGGTGACAACCTCAGTGAGGTGTCTACCGTATATTGTGCTTGGTGACAACTTCAGTGAGGTGTCTACCGTATATTGTGCTTGGTGACAACCTCCGTCAGGTGTCTACCGTATATTGTACTTGGTGACAACCTCAGTGAGGTGTCTACCGTATATTGTGCTTGGTGACAACCTCAGTGAGGTGTCTACCGTATATGTGTGCTTGATGACAACCTCAGTCAGGTGTCTATCGTATATTGTGTTTGATGACAACCTCAGTCAGGTGTCTACCGTATATTGTGCTTGGTGACAACCTCCGTATATCTTATAACCAAGAAACCCCAAACACATTAGCCGAATTCATTTGACAATCTATTAAACGTGTCTGATTACTGTGAAATATAATTCACCGACGCTGTTGGGCACCAAGGTTCATTAGGCTTGGCATGTTGCATGCCCGTGTATGTACGCCACCGTCACGTACAGTGAAGCTCACAGTCACGTACTCGTTGTGTGACATTATCAAGTATTGTTGCGAGATGCTAATTGCGAGTCAAGTCACGGGGCAGAGCCACGCCATCGGGTGATCGAGCGAGGTATAGTATCACGTTTGCTTTCTGCCTGCTGAATGAGATAGGTGTGAAATACATGGGAAACCCGCGTGACACTCAGCCCTCGATTACCCGAACAAAGACAAGCGTGTGTGTTGATACTTATCTCAAACCCGAGAATATATCTGCCATCAGCATTATTAATTCGTTAATGAGCTCAGAATATCCACTGGACAGGTTTGCAATGAGCTGGCTGCACTGGTTTCTTCATTTCAAATGGACGATTTATTTTATCAACGTGTCATCTTAATTCATATCAGGAAACGAACTTCCCGCCTCTTTGGATGGCGAGTGTTTGTATCTGCCACACAGACGTCAGACATTCCTTCCATAAGAAGGAAAAGTGTAACGAAACTTCGCAAATTTCAAACTGATTCCTTTCACATAACTATAACTTAATGTACATTATTCCTGTTGCTATGATTTAGTAAAGTGTGAAAATGTCACATTTTCTGTAATAATCTTGATTGATGAGTACATTCAGTAAATCCGGATTATTGATCCAGACACTGAATTTGTAACCCTGATCAGACAACTTCAAAGGTGTGGAAAAGAGACACCAACTTTTGTATTACTCAATAGTATAAAGGGAAAGTCTAAAATTGATGTCACTCCTCTGTCATCCAGTCTTGTGGAGATATTTTTATCACACTGAATCTTTATGTGTAGATGTAAATAAGAAACAGATAGATTGTATTTGTAGTTGAGGTAGGTAGATAAGTAGAGGGATTTGGCTATTTCTCCATTACTGAACGATACCATATAATCGATATACCGCAAGCCAAAGTTAGATCCGGATAAGAAAAGGTCTTCAGCAACCTATGCTTGTCGAAAGAGGCGACTAGCGGGATCCGGTGGTTAGGCTCGCTGACTTGGTTGATGCATGTCATCGTATCCCAAATGCTTGGATCGATGTTCATGATGTCAATCACTGGATTGTCTGACCAAGACCCGATTATTTACAGACCGCTGTCATATAGCTGGAATATTGCTGAGTGCGGCTTTAAACACAAATCATACAAACAAACAAAAATCTCAAGTTACAAATTCCCTGATTTTGCTTCTGCCAATCTGAGAGGAAATTCCGACTTCTATGCATAAAGAAACCGGTGACGAAAAAGGGGATGCCTGGATATCACATAGATGTTACCAATGAGGAACTCTGGTATTTCACATATTGTTTTCTCTGTAAACTGCAAGTGACATTAGCTTTCATTTTTACATCAACATCTATGGTCACAAGGTTTAGTAGAAAATAAGTTTTCCCTTAAGTTTGTCTTGTGGGATAATGGAGTACAATGTTGAAAAAGCAAATGTTTGGACATATCTGAACTTGCCAGAATCAAGTAAAGCTTTGAGTTTTTGAGAATCCACATGGCATATTCCACTTTTCTCAATTACTTTCTGTAAATTTATATCAAAAGTCCTTTCTTGATTGTGTTTTAAGAATTATCGTTACTCTGATTTGAGATAATGATTTGGTGGTACGTGGTTGAAAAAATACACTGTCAGGAACTTTTTGTTTAACATCAAAACAATGCTGAAAACACAAATCAACGAAGAATTAAGTTTCAGAAACACAAAAGACTGTATGACATTGATTCAACACATCGCCAAGATGCCAAAATGGCACATACTTGTTTCCTCATCCTCCAGTACACACACATCAGTTCAGAGTTTCCCGATCCAGACAGACAGTTTTATTGAGCATAAAGGCCTTTGGACCGAAATACATTCGTATGCTCAAAACTATTGACCTGCGCCTATGCACTAGGATCATTACATACAATTACACAGTACCAGGTATGAACAACGTGAATATGTGAACAACTATTCATATGCTCGTGTACGTTAAGGAGGCGTACACTGGTGTTATCTAATATTTCATAATTTTGAGATGTAATGCGTTTTCTAAATCTACACAGAGATGTGGGTGTTATATATCTTCCCAAAATAGCAGGATGCAAAGCATTATATAATTTACACACAAACAAACTGTGAAATTCATTCTCAATGTATTATTGTCTCTGAAGGGACAATCTGAACAAAGTCTCTCATGATGGGATAAAGCATGATATATTCCAGTATTTAAAGTCAGTTTAAAGTTGCTGCAGTTTTTCTTTAATGAATAGGCATCGAAACATTTAAAGTTTTGATATTTAAAAGAGACTTGAATTGTTTATAAGAATATGAATTTGATAGATTGTTGACCGTCACAGGTTTGTTCAAAAAGGTACGTAGTCAAAAAGTCTCTTTGTGAAGAAACTAGATATACAAATGCTTTTATCCATACAAGCTCCCAAAGTTAAATAGGACAGATTCCCGTCCCGTTGTCTACATACGAAATGTCTCTCGTGTTTACTGTAACACAACTGCAAAAGGACAGAAAAAAGACCATTTACTTTATTTCAACAAAACCCCAACATTGTTCATGGCTATGCACTCAGGGGTGAAAGTTCATAAACCTTTTTTTCTGTAAATACGCTGACTTGCAGCGCTGCTAAAACCTGAGGGTTAAAAATATACGCACCGACGCACAGTGCTGGGTTTGGCGGGAGGGACTTATCATTCGTGGCGCTAAAATCCTTGGGGCCCGTCCCACAAAGCGATCTTAGTGCAACGAGGATGGAAGTCAATGTTAGGGAAGAGATCAAGAGTTCCCAGTTAGCTAAAATTTCGCAAAGCTCTTCTGTTTATATGATTGTTTGTTTGGGTGTATTAGTTCTCCATCGGAGCCGAAATCATTATATTTGTACACTGAAAATGAACGGCATCTTCGGCATAGGTACTGATTACGAGATTGTGAGGATCCTATTTGAACTTGAACGGCTCCCTCCGTCAAAGAATGGAGGTCGGACGTGAACGGCCACTCCGTCAAAGAATGGAGGTCTGACGTGAACGGCTCCCTCCGTCAAAGAATGGAGGTCGGACGTGAACGGCTCCCTCCGTCAAAGAATGGAGGTCTGACGTGAACGGCCACTCCGTCAAAGAATGGAGGTCTGACGTGAACGGCTCCCTCCGTCAAAGAATGGAGGTCGGACGTGAACGGCCACTCCGTCAAAGAATGGAGGTCTGACGTGAACGGCTCCCTCCGTCAAAGAATGGAGGTCGGACGTGAACGGCCACTCCGTCAAAGAATGGAGGTCTGACGTGAACGGCTCCCTCCGTCAAAGAATGGAGGTCTGACGTGAACGGCCACTCCGTCAAAGAATGGAGATCTGACGTGAACGGCTCCCTCCGTCAAAGAATGGAGGTCTGACGTGAACGGCCACTCCGTCAAAGAATGGAGGTCTGACGTGAACGGCTCCCTCCGTCAAAGAATGGAGGTCGGACGTGAACGGCCACTCCGTCAAAGAATGGAGGTCGGACGTGAACGGCTCCCTCCGTCAAAGAATGGAGGTCGGACGTGAACGGTCACTCCGTCAAAGAATGGAGGTCGGACGTGAACGGCCACTCCGTCAAAGAATGGAGGTCGGACGTGAACGGCTCCCTCCGTCAAAGAATGGAGGTCGAACGTGAACGGCCACTCCGTCAAAGAATGGAGGTCGAATGTGAACGGTCACTCCGTCAAAGAATTGAAGTTGAATGGGAACGGCTCCCTTCGTCAAAGAATAGAGGTCATTTGGTCATCAAACAGATGTAAGCGCTTCGACAGCTGTAATAATCTCTGTTAAGGATGTTGGTCTGTGGTCCCCTGGTGTTTATACACCTATGCTGCAATCTCATTAAAATCAGATCTTAGTTCTCGCTACCGCTGAACAAAGATCTGAGGACATCCCATTGCGGGTCATGTCAGAACGACCTTTCATCTGACCAATCAGAGCATCGCTTATCAGATCATGAAAGTAACCGTTTGAATGTGATTTCTGATCGTGTAACCTCGAAAGCAACACACAGAGTATTCCGCACGACAGTTATGGGTTTTATGTCTGTATTCATTCAATCTAGACCATTTATTAGCCATTCCAGAATGTTCTTTTGTCCAGTTTTTAATATTTAATCGAATGTCAAAATATGTTTCGAAGCGTAGTCGCCAGTTTGAAACTCGTGCCGTAAATCTCGATTTAACTGCTTTCTGATTGGCTATTGTCGTTTTTTTTGTTAGTCATTCCATTGATCGGTCAAAGTTCGCGAAAGGTCGGTCTGACGTGACCTGTAATGGGATGTCCTCAGATCTTTGTTTAGTGGTAGCAAGAACTAAGATCTGATTTTAATTAGATTGCCCTATGATGCTATGCTATGTAAGGGCCTTCGCTAGATTCCGATGATATTCCAGCTATGTGCCGACGGCCTGTAAATAATTGAATCTGGACCAGACAAATCATGGCAATGTATCCACCAGGTCCTCAGTAGTCATCTCTTACCCCCAGCATGGGGTACTGACGAGTTATGTGAGCCCCGGTATTCCCAGGGGCTTATATACTTCGTACCTAAGTCTATAGATGTCATATAATGATGTCCTCTAACTACATCAATGTCCGATGCTGATAACTGGTCACACTAACACTCGCCTCGTGGATCACAGTGTTTGTCCCGGCATGCTGCTGTCAGCTGACATCATGTTCGCACCCGGACCCGGGCAACTTGGAAAGGTCACGTTTGAGGTTCTGAATGTCGTAATGGAGACACACATAGCAAACACGATGGATGTGTGACCAGTGATGTGACCATGTCCTCCTGCTATCTGCCCATCTCTGACCCACCAGCTTCAGGCCGCGCCCGGGATAGGCTGACTGGCAACACCAGTATCAGGCTACTTCTGGAGAGACTGTATGTATAGCTGCGTCTGAAAACAATCACATTCAATATGTGATACTACCTCTTCAAGTTCGAAGAAATCATATTTCTATCCATCACAAGAGCCGTCATAGATTATACAGATAGCTTATGTTTGATGGAACATTGAGTTTGAATTTCATTACACCATACACATATACCGATACTAAACTGATTCGCCGTCTCAGCTTGTGGCGGGACAGCTAAAAGATGTTAGGCTATACTGCCATGTCAGACTCGCGAAACTGCAGCAACAGCAATCAGTGAAAGCTATCACACGATAAATCAGATTGCAATCCAATTATTGCTAGCTCTGGTTTATCTGCTGCTCACATTAAACGGCAACTCGTACTAGAAAAAAACACGTGTGCATGAAACATGGTAAGATGGAAAAGTTTGCAACGTGAGGAATGTCCGTCTCGCTCTCCCTAGTTCAGACAACTGTGTGTGTGTGTGGGCGGGGGAGGGGGGGGGGGGGGGGTAATCTGGGGGTGAGGGGTGGGTGCTGCACCTCACCAGTACACACACTGGTATAACTCACCTCATAATCGTATCGATCGCTGCCAGACAGCTGCCTTCTCGCCCTCAGTGGAAATGAGATTTTCTTTCTCTTTCAGCGACGAATACCACATATCGATTGCTAATATCCTTCAGCACCTGTTTGGTGGGATAATGCACTTTGTAAAGACAGTTGATGTGTTTTTGAAGTTCAACCTCACTTGAAATGTAACTGGAACTCAATTTCACGTTTTTTTTAAGGATTTGCGTCTTTGGGTCTGGTGTGCGTGTGTGTGGTATGTTCACGACATGACTCGTTACGAGGGGTCATCTCAATCTTCAGTGCATGGAAGATGTACTTGGAGAAGGCATACCAGACGTCGGTGGCGAGAAAATCGATCCACACCGTCAACGACACGACATCAACCAATTCACAGTAAAAAGTATAAGTCATCAATCAAAGTCCCGAATGCAAGCCTCCTCCGCATCCCCTCACCCCATGCTTGTCTGTAATTACCGGATGTAAGCGTGAGCCAGGCGATGTCCATCGTTGAAAACTCGTATGAACCACTGGTCAACGCTCGATATCATACATAAATGGTAGTTGTAGTGTTGCTGAATTCCTCGTCAAAAAGCATAGTTTACACGTTTTCACCGAATCTGTAGATTGAGCTCTGAAGTTAGTGCCACGATGGATTGTTGAGAAGTTCTGAGCCTCACATAGAACGACTTGACTGCAAGATTAAAATTATTTATGTTTAACTAAATCCCCTTCAACATTGATACTCTTGCAAACAATGTTGGAGGGATATTATCCCATTTCGAAAAAGATTTCTTGGCTGTCCAAAAGGTTCTCAACAGCTGCTATGACGTCATCGATAGAGCCGAAACGGGTTGCGGTTACAGCGTTCCTCATGTTTGGGAACAGATGGGAGTTGAATGAGTTCAAAGCGTGTCTGATTTGTGCACTGACGTTTGTCCTCATGGAGGGCTCACCTCTTCTTAGTTTCACACGTCTATAAGGTTCATTCTCTACTTGCTTCAAAAGTGCTTCATATGTTCCCTTGCGTGTCTTGTCTTTTGAAAGGTAGTCCACCATGACACCTCGGCATCTCAAACACAGAGGCCATAACCTTTCCAGCTGATGTAGGTGGTGATGTCAACTGCTTACACGGTTGTGGGGGTTGTTTAAGAAATGGGGAATCCAGGTTTCATCCATACTCGTAAATCGTTGCATAACCTTTCTTGACCAGCTTCAAACGGAGCTTGATTTGTTGCGAGACATGGTGTGCCTGGTGCGTTTATGATTAGATATCAGCAGCTTTGGTGCTGAAGGAACTTATTCTTTCTTCATTGTTTCTGTGATGTGGGGATTTACGCTCTTCTGGGAAATGCCTACTGAACTAGCATCGTGACGCTCAGACACCGATCGGTCATCACCATATTGCGGATACTCTGTATGATGGCTAGTGTTGATGATTCCCCAGGCCTGCCAGGACCGTGGGACGTCTTCAAGTCTTCTTTTCTGCAAGTACTTGACCACCTGATTTCTGGAAGTGGCTTACTGACTTGTCACAGCAAAGCAATTTGCTGATGCATGTATTGTCCTAAACATGTCACTACTTTCAGTTCCTACCGTGTTAGACTCATAACTTATCAGTCAGCTCTCGTACATTGTGACTTCATGCTTGTTTTCCGCGGACAACAGAACTAGCATATAACTATATTCTTTTATGGCCAGACATGTTTATTATATGGACGTTTCTCTGAAAGTGTTTCTCTGAAAACAACCAAAGAAGAAATGTATTGAAGATGACAAACGGTGTGTGTGGAGTATGGATTCTTATGTCGGGGTGTGATACATTCGAACGTCCGATGAAATACGTATAATTGTATGCATTGTTAATTGCATTGATATTCTTGTTGTGTGAGCGAACCTTGCAGCCCTGTGTGCCATGTGGACATGGTGTTCTAATGTATAGCCACAGTAGACACGGGGGCGTGTACAAGCATCTGTTACAGTCGCTCAACATCTGGGCGCGTTCAATATACAGTCTCGCGCAAAATTGTATCCCGTCATTTGACATTTTGTTGTGCAAGAATGAGCCGCCATATTTTGTTTTATTTTGATGTCCCTTTTAATTGTACTGATGGCATAACATCTACAGTTGTTCCTGATCTCTCGGCTGAAAGTTTTCGTTTACTAAGTGCCTTCACAACTAAACAAGTCTCAAACTGGTTCGGGTAATCTAGTAGTGAGAGGGCGATGGGAAGGTATCAAAGGTTTCAATGTTTTGCCGGTCCACGCTCAGATAAGTAGACGCGGCACCAGTCGACAAAATAAGGCAGGTTCGCTCAAACAGGAATCAGTATGGAAAACCCACACCATTGTGGCACCCTGCAAGTTGCCGTAAGGGTGGAAACATGTCTCTTCTTGCTTTGGTCCGTGACCCGTGAAGATTAGGGGTTAGAATAGGTCTTGCCGTAAGAGGCGACTAACGGAATCGCTGACTTGGTTGATGCATGTCATCGCATCCCAGTTGCTTAGATCAAACCTGATGATGTCAATCGCTGGATTGTCTGGTCCAGACTCGATTATCTACAGACCGCCGTCATGTAGCTGGAATATTGCTGAGTGCGGCGTTAAACGACAAACTAACAAACAAAACACCTTTACTCCGTCCCTATCACAGACTACCGACCACGTTCTTGTGTTCTTTTCTGGACGCTTGTCTGCAATTTCTGGACGTTTCTGTTTCTGTTTAAGTCAAAGTGAGTTTTGTTTGTTAGAGTGTGTGCATGTGTGTTGTGTTTTTGTGTGTCAACAACATAGAAAGGCGAACACCACCCGTGCTATATCCCGTGTGTGTTCATCATGCAGGTAGTGTGGTCATCCAGCTCACCTTCCTTCCTCTCTGACTCCTCACATCCCCAGCGTCAGCACATTCTGTTAACCTCGTTATAGACTCATTACTCGGGCGAGCGGCCAGGAAATGGGTTCCGCTACTTGACCGATCACACCTTCAAATAGGTACAAATATATCCACGGACCACTTTGAAGTAACGGTTTACAGTCATTGGGTTCCGAGAACTAGCTAGCTGAGACGGGAGTGAGTCGAGGGGAGATGGCCACAGCCAGGAACACCCAGACACTGTCTAGATAGATTGTTCGATTATACATCAACACACGTTAGGCACTTAGCATGTGCTCAGTATTCGCGAAAAGAAAGTCTTGCCCGGGTTGTAGTTTTTGGGACGGTATTATATGAAGGCTTTATATTCAACAACATCTCTATTTACGCACTGTATGTACAGTTGTAGGCGGGTGTGTACACTTGCCCTGAATCAGTGGGGGAAAGGCTGGGATATCATCAGTGGCGGGTGTGTACACTTGCCCTGAATCAGTGGGGGAAAGGCTGGGATATCATCAGTGGCGGGTGTGTACACTTGCCCTGAATCAGTGGGGGAAAGGCTGGGATATCATCAGTGGCGGGCGTGTACACTTGCCCTGAATCAGTGGGGGAAAGGCTGGGATATCATCAGTGGCGGGCGTGTACACTTGCCCTGAATCAGTGGGGGAAAGGCTGGGATATCATCAGTGGCGGGTGTGTACACTTGCCCTGAATCAGTGGGGGAAAGGCTGGGATATCATCAGTCTCCGCTTCATATGTTTCATGCGTGTGTCCAAACTGGTTTTGTTCTGAAAACAGGGGTGTATGTTTAACATATGATTATGGGATTCACGTTACAAATCTCCCCCATGTACAGCGGCAGTAGTCTTTCACTGTACCTACAACTTCAAAGGAAAATACAAACTATGTATGGTAATAAGTTAAAGTATATAAACAGTGATGAATATAAACAGTGATGTATATAAACACGGAACGGTAGTGGGGCTCACGTCAGGCGTTGAGGTTTGCCAGGTTTGTTCAATCATAAATGATATATTTAGCGTTGCGTCCCTTAGCTGAGATAGGATCCGCTGATAGTGTGTTCGAATCACAGATCCCGAATATTATGCTTGGTTTCTAAGCGGCGAACACATTCTAATGGCGTTCACCAGCGTGGCCTGCACCACTTGGGATTTCTACCACACCAAGGCGGCACGAGGGCAAACAAGTGAAAACACAGCCCTCTGCCTCCCTTTAGTACCCGGCCAGCAGACACAGCCCTCTGCCTCCCTTTAGCACCAGCCAGCAGACACAGCCCTCTGCCTCCCTTTAGCACCAGCCAGCAGACACAGCCCTCTGCCTCCCTTTAGCACCAGCCAGCAGACACAGCCCTCTGCCTCCCTTTAGCACCAGCCAGCAGACACAGCCCTCTGCCTCCCTTTAGCACCAGCCAGCAGACACAGCCCTCTGCCTCCCTTTAGCACCAGCCAGCAGACACAGCCCTCTGCCTCCCTTTAGCACCAGCCAGCAGACACAGCCCTCTGCCTCCCTTTAGCACCAGCCAGCAGACACAGGCCTCTGCCTCCCTTTAGCACCAGCCAGCAGACACAGGCCTCTGCCTCCCTTTAGCACCAGCCAGCAGACACAGCCCTCTGCCTCCCTTTAGCACCAGCCAGCAGACACAGCCCTCTGCCTCCCTTTAGCACCAGCCAGCAGACACAGCCCTCTGCCTCCCTTTAGCACCAGCCAGCAGACACAGCCCTCTGCCTCCCTTTAGCACCAGCCAGCAGACACCGATCAAACTACATATATGCAATAATGCATTATATGCACGCCTGGTACCTTTTTCCAGTATATATTTTAATCCAATTTAAATCAAAGCTGTGACGTTAAATGAGTTTTCCCCTCAAATATATCGGCAGTTCGTGGTACTTGCTTTTGGTGAGTACTGTAGCGGGCAGCTGACAGTTGATCGTATCGACTAGCAATCTGGCCATGTGTACTTGAGAGGGGAATATCAAAGCACACGGCAGCTTAATGATGTCCCGCGTCTGATGGGAGGTAAGTATATGTGTGTGTACCATTTAGTTGTGTCGCTGACGCCGGCAACGACACGCGTAGCGGACCATGTGCTTACGTCACACATCTGCCTTGATATTTGGTGAATAATCAAGACTTGTTTTCCGATATTTCTCATTGCAGAAATCCGATGAAGCCTATCTGTATTTTGTTATTCGAACTACATTCTTTTACTTTCAATATACATCGTACGTATATTCATATACATGACGCATGCGACCGGTGAAGATCCGGGGTAGATTAGGTCTTCATCAACCCATGCTTGCCGTAAAAGGTGACTATGCTTGTCGTAAAAGGCGACTAACGGGATCGGGTAGTCAGGCTCGCTGACTTGGTTGATGCATGTCATTGATCCCAATTGCGTGCATCGATGCTCATAATATCAATCCCTGGATTGTCTGGTCCAGACTCGATTATTTACAGACCGCTGTCATATAGCTTGAATATTGCTGAGTGTTGATAATTGATCATCTATCTTCATGGCTTGATAATAGTCAGCTGTTCAGTGTTGGACGTTTGCTATCAGTTGCCCTGGTTTCTCACTATGACTTGTCAATGTGTTCATTGTTTGGTGACGCACGAGTTGCTGATGTGTATGCGATTATCCCCCTGAATGTATGTCACATCACCGGCCTGTAGGCATCAGGGGATATATCTGAACTACACATCTGACTGATATAAACATTCGGGTCTCAAGTATTCAAGAGTTCGTTACGTAATAGACGTCGCATTGTATTAGGGGTTTAATGCAGCTTTGACCAGCATTTCACCATGGGGCGTCATTGGCTGAAGCAGGCCATAGATCACTTGGTTTTCTTGTTTGTTGTTTAATGCCGCACTCAGTCTTGTAAATTATCGAGTGCCGGACACACCAGTGACCGAGAGAGAGTGCCGAGTCCTAGAGCTGACAGCCATAGAACGAGGGGTATTCTAACTTGACGGGAAAGACCACTTGGATGAAACAAGAATCGTTGTTGTGAGAGTCGTGGATTTATACCACGATTTGCCGATCTTGGTGGATGAGGAACACGACATTTTACAACGATGGTCATGGATAGCATACAAAAGTGCTGCTATGGCGTAAATATACACTCACTCACTCACCCACCAGCTCTGCATGGAGACACGTGACGTATGAGGTCTGTGTTCCCGTCAAGTAGGGGTGGGGAGAGTTAACTGCTCTTTACTCCTGAGCGATACAGCCGGAAACAGGGACCAGCAAGACTCGTGTTCATATGGTCAAGGGTGATTCGATACCACCTAACTCGAAATAATACAGAACGTGTAAAACACGATTCAGGGAAAGTGTTCATAAGGTTCATATATCAGCGGTCAGAGGCGGGAAATGTGACACTACTTCAGGACCACGTGGTCAAGTGGGGTGGGTGGGGTGGATTAGCTGAGTGTTGTGAGTGTTGACATTGCCCCAGGGTACACACTCAGACCACTTGGGTGTGGTACCAGCACCAGCACACTCACATTAATGGCGGCAAACCCAACAGATGAAACAAGTTATATTACTATCCATATATGACACTGGCGAAAGTCTCGATGATCTCAGATCTGATATCAGTGACGTGTGCCCCAGATAGCTCTACTTCTTATCTCAACTGGGAAGTAGCACTGACACGAAGCCACGAAATGCATTGTTGACACAACCTGTGTCCCACTAGTCACAGGCTGTAGGCCACCTTATACCGAATCTCCTTCACCTAGTGGTATGTGTTTGCTTATGTAATATACGTATTTAGTCTACCTACATACTAAGTATACAGTGTACCGACTTTCAGTATCCCATATTTGCCGTAAAAGACGACTAACGGGATCGGGTGGTCAGGCTCGGTTACTTGGTTGATGCATGTCATCGTATGCTAATTGCCTTGATCGATGCTCATGATGTCAGTCACTGGATTGTCTAGTCCAGACTCGATCATTTACGCAACGCTGTCACGTATTATACGATGTACCTACACACTAAGTATACATTGTACCTGCACACTAAGTACACAGTTTACCTACACACTAAGTACACACTAAGTGTACAGTGTACCTACACACTAAGTACACAGTTTACCTACATACTAAGTACACACTAAGTATACAGTGTACCTACACACTAAGTATACAGTGTACCTACACACTAAGTACACACTAAGTATACAGTGCACCTACACACTAAGTACACACTAAGTATACAGTTTACCTACACACTAAGTATAAAGTGTACCTACACACTAAGTATACACTAAGTATTCAGTGTACCTACACACTAAGTATACAGTGTACCTACACACTAAGTATACAGTGTACCTACACACTAAGTATACAGTGTACCTACACACTAAGTATACAGTGTACCTACACACTAAGTATACACAAAGTATACAGTGTACCTGCACACTAAGTACACACTAAGTATACAGTTTACCTACACACTAAGTATAAAGTGTACCTACACACTAAGTATACAGTTTACCTACACACTAAGTATAAAGTGTACCTACACACTAAGTATACACTAAGTATACAGTGTACCTACACACTAAGTATAAAGTGTACCTACACACTAAGTATACAGTGTACCTACACACTAAGTACACAGTTTACCTACACACTAAGTACACACTAAGTATACAGTTTACCTACACACTAAGTATAAAGTGTACCTACACACTAAGTATACAGTGTACCTACACACTAAGTATACAGTGTACCTACACACTAAGTACACACTAAGTATACAGTGTACCTACACACTAAGTACACTGTAAGTATACAGTGTACCTACACACTAAGTACACACTAAGTATACAGTGTACCTACACAAACCATGACAGATTCAGAGGGAGGGGTATGACAAAACATGACAGATTCAGAGGGAGGGGTATGACAATACATGACAGATTCAGCGGGAGGGGTATGACAAAACATGACAGATTCAAAGGGAGGGGTATGACAAAACATGACAGATTCAGAGGGAGGGGTATGACAAAACATGACAGATTCAGCGGGAGGGGTATGACAAAACATGACAGATTCAGAGGGAGGGGTATGACAATACATGACAGATTCAGCGGGAGGGGTATGACAATACACGACAGGTTTGGGGTAGGGGCATGACCGAACGTGAATGTTCAGACGGACGGGCATAACAACATCTTATAGGTTGTGAAATATAATTTTTTTTAAACGTTGTTAATATTCATAATGATAAACGTCCATCGGTGACTGGGCGCCATAATCGTCTGGCTTCATCCCACAGTGTTCCCTTGTTTCAGATGGTGGTGTGACGAGGTGATGAGTGAGGGCTTGGCGTCTACTCCTTCCTTGCAGTATTAAACATGACAGGTATGGCAGCAGACAAATGCATTCAGGTAAAGTTAAACCTCGCTGACTCAACTTAGTCTTACCAATGACTTACATTGCCTTTAACATATATATCGAGTTGGCCACAGCGAGGGTTCGCCTCAGTCGACAGTGAGGGAGGGACAATGCTGTGTCGGGGCAGACTACGAGGTGGGGGACACCTGGAATTGGTCACATGAAGCTGATATTATTGAGATAATTGAATGCACACCTATCGGCAGCCGGTGGGGCTACTGTGGAGGACGTATAGCCACTGTGACACAGACACTGTGAGGACTGATCACCGACGCCACAGCGCCATGACACACTACATCGCTCAGGTCGAGGCCCAGGTTCCCGCAGCTGTCGTCGTCTGTCAGACTACAATCTCCCCTCACCAGGGGGTGTTGATATACGGGAAATATGGATCGAACTATGGATTGATTAGGAGATAAACCTACTGAGATTTATAGGGATTTCAACGTAGATATGACATATAAACTAAACAAAACACTGAACGCATACCCGGTTGTAAGCCATATAGAGATCACTAATCGGTTGCAGAATCAACTGTTCTTTAATTGGTATGCTTTCAATGACCAGGTTACTTGCTGTAAATTAAATATACGAAAACGAAACATTTGTTTCCACCTGTTCGCGTTCATAGATATATGTGAGTGAATGATATTTTACGTCGCCGCCAGCAATATGCCAGTTCGATCGGTCTGTAAATCGAGTACACTGTGGGCGGATCAGACAAACCCGTGACTGAAGTCATTGGTGCCACAGCGACCTACGTGAGCGGGATGCGATGGAGTAAATGCCATTCCAGACCCTGCACACCATCTCCTCGTTTGTCTACATCGACATTGTGCACCCAGGTTGGCCAGCACTGGTTTCTGATGGGAAAAAATACGGGAACACTTAGTTTTAGACACAGTAAAATGATATGCTATCATGGGTTCCCATCCTTGTCTACCAAATACGCGTTGAAGCAATGCACACTAACACATCTCAACTTTTGATTCTGAGGTGTGTTGAATTTGTATACGCGCTATTTCAAATGTACTGACAGTGAAGCTTATTGTCCACATATTTGTGGTTCCTTTGCTCGCTTCCATCAGTATATAACACCACCTGTAACAGAAAGCCACACTGGGGACGCGATACTAAAATCTGAAGGAGATCTGGTTTATTATGTTGGACATCGAGAATGTGTTTTCCGAGTATACCAGATCTATACCGCATTGGTTGAAGGGTCGACTGTAGATGTAGACACAATGTTGCTTCATGTTGTAAATGCACCACTGCGTGATGTTAGGTATGTACATAGCAGTCGCACGCGCGTATCAGCCAGATGCTGTCATGGACGCACCACGTCTGTGGTATATGAATTATTACTAAGTCTCCTGTGTTGTGCAGTCTGTGCAGATCTTACCACAAAGGCTTCCAACGCCTCCCTGACCCTCAGCACAACGTCCACAACAGTCAACACCACAGTCACAGTCACGTGCTCGGACTCAAGTCAGCGATTGGTTGGCGAGAGTCAGCTGACCTGTCTCGCTACAGCAGAGTGGAGTGACGGTCTGCCAATATGCATTCGTAAGACAGTCTTTTTTAAAACTTTTTAATGACATTTATGAAACGTTGACATGGTTTTACTCATACACATAATGACACGTCGACACATACATGGTTTTACTCATACACATGATGACACGTGGACACGTACAAGGTTTTACTCATACACATAATGACACGTAGACACGTACATGGTTTTACTCATACACATAATGACACGTCGACACATACATGGTTTTACTCATACACATGATGACACGTGGACACGTACAAGGTTTTACTCATACACATAATGACACGTAGACACGTACATGGTTTTACTCATACACATAATGACACGTAGACACGTACATGGTTTTACTCATACACATAATGACACGTAGACACGTACATGGTTTTACTCATACACATAATAACACGTAGACACGTACATGGTTTTACTCATCCACATACTGACACGTGGACACGAACATGGCTATACTCATATCCATATTAACACGTAGACACGTACAAGGTTTTACTCATACACATAACGACACGTGGACACGTACATAGTGTTTAGGTCACATATCAGCCGAATGTGTTCAGCTTCTCTGGCGGAGCAAGGGAGATGGATGGATGACGGCGCTTAAATTGGTTGACTCCTGGCAGTCAACGAATCACGGGATGTAGAACTTGTATTCCTGGTAGGATGTTGTGCTGTCACCAGTGAACTGAGGCCGCAGACACACAGCTCACAAAGCATGTAGTAAACCGTAACCTTTGTTTTACAGGCGACTTTTCCGACAGGGAGATTATTATCCTGGCTGTGACATGCTCGGTGATATTCACACTCATTGTAGTATTAGTCCTCATCGTGCTCATCCTGGCCAGGAGGAAATCAAGGACGAAAAGGAAAAGGTAAACACGTCTGTAATGGTCATACACTTAAAAGATGTTTTCATTTTATGATGCTTCAGTTGGGTATCAAGGTAGACCATTTTCATTTTCTTAAGCCCAATAGGGTGCGCTGTACACTAGTCTATTTATAGATGCATTTAATCAAGGCATGTAAGGCATGCACAGAACCACATGGCAGCTGGCTAGGTAGCCACATGAGTTGATAAAAGTGGTCAACAACTAGGTAAATACAACAGCATTTTTACTAATATCTTTAGTTTTAGATGTATAATTGTGATATTATGTATTTGAATTAATTACATTGCTTCTAGTAAATAACATTTTGTAATTACCATAAATTTCCTAATGTGTCCTAAAGTCAATGTTCTTTTGCAAAGAAATGTTTTTGAGTAAAGTTTATTTGTATTTACAATCTAGAGTAATGGTATTTTTGCTTTATTTGCAGTCAATCATGAAATGACATGACATGAATAGAAATGAAGTGAAATGAAATGACATGACATGAATAGAAGTGAAATGAAATGAAATGAAATGAAATGACATGAAATGACATGACATGAATAGAAATGAAGTGAAATGAAATGACATGACATGAATAGAAGTGAAATGAAATGAAATGAAATGAAATGACATGAAATGACATGAAATGACATGAAATGAAATGACATGAAATGAGATGAAATGACATGAAATGAGATGAAATGACATGAATTGACATGAAATACTCATGCAACACTCATGAAACAGAATAAAGTAAACAGAAATCCAAAGATTGAATTGTTTTCACTTGAAAAGTATCAGTGCGACATTTGAAGTCCACATGCATTGACTAGTTGACCATTATGAATAGAGAGATAGATATAGAAGATCATGTGACAGATGAACCTGTAGATGACCTAGTAACTGTCAGTGAGACAGGTGAAGACTCACCGATTAGACGCGAGAGACCTAGGACTGAAAAGGGTAGATTATTTGAAATTGAATTGAAGTCAAAGAGATTAAAAACTTTGATTAAGAAGCTAAGGACTAAGTACACTCACATAGAGCAGTTAGTTACAGATGTTTGTGATAGTCGTGAGCTCGTAGAAGACCACAAAGCATGGCTAACTGTATATGAAGATTATCTTCAAACCTATACCTCCTTCTGTGACCTAGCTCATGATAGTTCATGCGAAAATATGTTTGAAGATGCATATGGTTTAATGAAGATGTACAAGGAGAAGATGGAAGGATGGATCACCTCAACTGTCTCCTCTAGACATAGTAACAGTCAGGTCTCACGGCATCACAGTATGTCTAGTGCAGCTGTGTCACGGTCATCTTCATTGTCATCTGCAAGACTGAAAGCTGAACAGAAGAAAGCAGAGTTGGATGCCAGGATGCACGCGTTTCAACAGAAGAAGAAACTTGAACTTGCCCAGGCCCAGCTGAAACTTGAGCAAGAGGAACTTGAATTAAAAACTGAAATGGATGTTGTGGATGCCAGATCAAGGGTGCTTGATGACTTTGAACATAGAAGCGATTCAAGAATGTCTCGCGGTGATGACAAGCATCATGGTGATCATGGTAATGTAAATACAGGGACCAAGTGTGTACAGAGAGACTCAATTCCAGACAGACAACCCTCTAATGACACTGGTAAATCTGATGATGTACAGACTGAGGTGAAATGTGTACAGACTGATAGTAACTTAGTCAGTTTGTATCCTAATGTCTCTCACATTGCTAGAGGCAATGACTTCAGACTTAGCGCATCATCAAATGAGTTTGTGCCTAAGTCTGTGCATAATGGCAATGTTTACTGTCATGATGATTGTGTTGGTTATGGCTATTGTTTGTTCAGGTCATATGGTGAACAACATGGTAACACAGGTGTTAGTGTTGATAATCAACACGTATCTCTTCCTTCCAGAATACCTGTTAGCACTCCATATGATTGTAGACCATCTATGACAGCAGACATTTCTACCGGAAGAGATCTCATAACTGATGTGGTGCGTCATTTGAGGAAGCCATTGTTTGATATGAAAAAGTTTGATGGTAATCCGATAGAGTACTGTAAGTTCATTCGTCAATTCAGGTCTACAATTGAACAGAATACAGAAGATGATGATGAGAGACTTAATTATCTCCTTCAGTTCACAGAGAAGAAACCACATGAGATTGTCAATGGTTTTTCTTATCTGGATGCAAAGGTTGGTTATCCTGCAGCACTCAAGGAGCTCCATCAACGCTATGGGCAAGATGATGTTCTTGCTGAAGCCTTTGTGAAGAAAGCATTGGATTGGCCAGCGATCAAGCAAGACAACCCAACTGCCCTTGATGAATTTTCCATATTCCTGAGTGAATGCGACTATGCCCTAACAAGCTTAGAAGCTGTAAAAGTACTTCAGTATGCTGAAAACATGAAGAGGTTAGTAAGTAAGCTGCCCTACAATTATCATGATAAATGGCGAAATCGTGTTTTGCATATAAAGGAAGCATCTGGAACTGTGCAGTTTAGTGACTTCATGTATTTTGTGAAGATGGAGGCCAAGAAAGCATGTGATCCAACCTATGGAAAAGATGCCCTCAAGACACTTGACCAGAAAGCAACAGTTGGAAAGAAACTTACCTTGAAACAGAGGCAATCTTCTCCTAAAGTAAGCTTTGCAAGTAGCCTCTCAGAGTCAAATAAGTCCAGTGAAACCATGTCAAAGGCTGATAAGTCTTCAACTTCTCAGGCAAGTTGCTTGTATTGCGTACACTACAATACATCTCATACACTAGATGCATGTAATTCTTTCTCAAAGATGAACTATTTTGATAAAGTTGACTTCTTGAGAAAGAAGGGGCTATGTTTTGCTTGCCTTAAGCGTGGACATATGAGTAGAGATTGTCGATCAAGACTAACATGCTCAATTTGCAGTTTGCATCATCCCACAGTTCTTCATGATGATAATTGGAGAAGAAAAGCTGAATCGGATCCTAACCAGACCTCAGTGAAAGGAAGAACTACAAGTGCCTACAGCAGTGTTGCCAGCAGACTTGATCAGCTTACAGAGGCCGGTGAGGGTGACTGTACAATGGCAGTAATACCAGTGAGGGTGAAGCTGAGAGATGGGATCAACTCCATATGTACATACGCTTTCCTTGATCCTGGAAGTAATGCAAGCTTTTGTACAAACAGTCTGATGCAGAAACTGGGTGCAATGGGACGTCCCATGAATATCACTTTGGACACTATGGGTGAGACACAAACTTTTGAGACACATGCCGTGAACAATCTTCAGATCTGTGACTTGAATATGGAAAACACAATAGATCTACCTCGTATCTACACCAAAGAGAAGATGCCTATTTCCAAGGATCACATTCCTACATCCAAGGATATTGATCACTGGCCACATTTAGATGATGTCACTCTGCCTGAAATAGATTCTGAAATAGAAATGCTGATTGGAAACAACATTCCAGACGTATATACACCTCGACAAATAAGAACAGGTCCTAGAGGGTCGCCTCATGCTACGAAGAGCCTGTTAGGGTGGATTGTCTGGAATGTGATTAGAAGAGACAGCACGACTACTTCAGGAAGTAATGCTATCTCCATAAACAGAGCAGAAGTCAAGGCCATCACAGAAAAGGAAAGGCTGCATCAGTTGGATACCATGGTAAGACATTCCATAGATCTTGAATTTCCTGAAAGACAAACTGATGACAGGAAAGAAGATTCCCTGGAAGATAAACGTTTCAAGGATAAAGCTAAATCTTCAATTGAGATGAAAGAAGGTCATTACTATATGAACTTACCTTTCAAGAAAGAAGAGACTCACTTGCCCAACAACCAATCACAAGCGATTCAGCGACTCAACTACCTTAAAAGGAAAATGAAGAAGGATCCAAAATTCAGAGAAGACTATATAGCCTTCATGAAACAACTGTTTGAAAAAGAGTATGCTGAAAAGGTAACTGAACAGGACTTACCTGGTATCCTTGGACGCATATGGTATCTTCCTCACCATGGGGTTTACCATCCACGGAAACCCAACAAACTGAGAGTAGTTTTTGATTGCTCTGCCTCATACCTTGGAACTTCCCTGAACAATGCACTTCTACAGGGGCCGGACATGACGAATAATCTCCTTGCTGTCTTACTTCGCTTCCGACAGGAGAAGATAGCTGTGATGGGCGACGTCGAAGCCATGTATCATCAGGTACGTGTTCATGCAGAGGACTGCGATTATCTCAGATTCCTATGGTGGCCTGGTGGTGACATAAATTTGGAACCAAAAACTTACCGGATGAAAGTCCATTTATTCGGGTCAGTGTCGTCGGCAACCTGCGCCAACTATGCACTTCAACAAACAGCAACCGACAACACTGAAAAGTTTGACCCAGAAGTAAGTCATGGTGTGAAAAACAATTTCTATGTTGATGACTATCTTGCATCCAAAGATTCAGAAGATCATGCCATAACGCTTATTCATGAAACAAGTGCAATGTGCAAAATGGGAGGCTTTAACCTAACCAAGTGGGTGAGTAACAGCCCTGCAGTCCTGGAGTCTATTCCTATTGAGGATCGGTCCAAGGAAATGAAGTTGATTGACCTGAAACAAGATATACTTCCAAAAGAGAGAGCCTTAGGGGTTTACTGGGATACTGAATCGGACACTTTTGGATTCAAGATGGGTGAAAGAGGTGTATCATGCACTCGAAGAGGAATTCTCTCATTGTCAAGCTCAGTTTATGATCCGTTCGGTCTGACTGCACCTTATGTTCTCATTCCGAAGTGTATCCTACAGGAACTCTGCAAAAATGGAGCAAGCTGGGATGAAGAAATCAGTGGAAAACTACTTGACCGATGGAATGAATGGATATCGCAATTGTATCTTCTTGACAGCTTGAAGATGGACAGATGCTACAAGGTAAAGTGGTTAAAAGCAGTATCGTCATGTGAGCTACACCACTTTGCAGACGCCAGCGAAACTGGTTATGGCATGGTTACTTACATGCGACTGATTGATGAGGATGGAAACATTCATTGTTCTTTCGTCATTGGCAAGGCACGTGTAGCTCCCCTGAAAAGAATCACTATACCTCGAATGGAGTTGACGGCTGCAACTGCTCTCGTTAGAATGAATGCCATGTTGGTCCGTGAACTAGACTACACTGTAGGTAACAGCTACTATTGGACAGACAGTATGTCTGTATTGAGGTACATTGCAAACCAAACCAGCCGCTTCCATACCTTCGTAGCCAACAGACTGTCTGTGATCCATGAATCATCGAAGATTGAGCAGTGGAGATACATCAACACTCAACTGAATCCAGCAGACTACGCTTCCAGAGGAATGAGTATGAAGAAATTACTGGAGACACCTCAGTGGATTAATGGTCCAGATTTCCTATCGAAGACGGTAGATAAGTGGCCTTGTAATGCTGACTTTCTTAGTGCGGACTTGAATGGAGACCCTGAAGTAAAACGTGTGAATGTTGCTGTATGCGAAGTCGATACTTACACTGCCATGGATAGACTGATCGATCACTTTTCTGACTGGACAAAACTGAGAAAAGCAGCGGCATGGTTGATGTTAGCTGTAACGACATTCCAGGAGTATGTAAAGAAGAGACATTGTGAAAACACAAAACAAGAAGAAATTAAAACAGAAGTACGTACACGTGGAAGAAAAAGGAAACAAATGGACAGAACTTCTCAGGCTGAACAACAGTATCCAAGTCTCTCTGTGAAAGGTGTTAATGATGCTGAGATGGCACTGATTAGATATGTTCAGAAAAAGCATTTTGCACCTGAAATTGAAAGTTTGAAAAGGAAATCAGTTGAAGCTAGAATCGCACGGTCATCAAAGCTTTTCAAACTGGACCCCTTCTTTAAAGATGGTGTACTTCGCATAGGAGGAAGGTTGGATAGATCCCCAATTGCATACGAGGCAAGGCATCAAATCATACTCCCCAAGGAGTCCGCAGTATCATTGTTGATTCTAAGAAAAGCTCATGAACAAGTGGGACACTTAGGAAAGAATGCAATACTCTCCCATGTCAGACAAACTTACTGGATCATCGGTGCAAATTCTCTGATTAAAAAGATGATCTCCAAATGTGTCGTCTGCAGGAAACATCAAGGAAAGCCTACAACTCAGAAAATGGCAAGCTTACCTTTAGAGAGAGTGACTGGTAACGAAGCTCCTTTCTCCAAAGTTGGTGTTGACTATTTTGGTCCTTTTGAAATCAAAGAAGGACGACGACATGTGAAGCGATGGGGCGTGCTATTCACATGTATGACCGTACGAGCAGTTCATCTTGAGGTCGCAGCGAGTCTAGACACAGATTCCTGTATTTCTGCTATTAGGAGGTTCATTGCCCGAAGAGGACCTGTGACTTACATTAGATCTGACAATGGAACCAACTTTGTTGGAGCAGAAAGAGAGCTGCGAGAAGAAATGTCGAAGCTTGACTCGCAAAAAATGAAGAATTCACTCCTAAATCGTGGAATCACCTGGGATTTCAACCCACCTGCTGCGTCAAATTTTGGTGGTATGTGGGAAAGGATTATCCGATTGATCAGGAAAGTAATGTATTCATTACTACACACACAGATTATTCACCTGGATGACGAAGGCCTGCATACTCTATTCTGCGAAATCGAAGCAATCTTGAATGGGCGACCTATATCTGAAATGAACAACAGTCCAAATGACCTTGACGCTCTCACACCCAATCACCTGATCCTATTTCGGGGAGGTGAGAACTGTCCGTCAGGTGTTTTTACCAAGGAAGACAACTTCTGCAAACGAAGATGGAGACAACTGCAATACTTAGCAGATCTTTTTTGGAAAAGATGGGTAAAGGAATATCTACCTTTACTTCAACAAAAGCAGAAATGGAATATCCAGAAAAGAAACATTGCCGTTGATGACCTTGTACTTGTGATGGATAGTAATCCACGAAATACATGGAGTCTGGCCAGGGTTCTTGAAGTTGTGAAAGACAAAAAGGGACTTGTGAGAATTGTGAAATTGAAAACAAAGTCTAACACTCTCAACCGTCCAGTAAATAAATTGTGCCTTGTGTTGGAAAGCAGCCCTGAATGTTAATATGACAAAGTGAACAATGCTGAAATGAAGTCATGTTGTTTTGTACATGAGTTTTCTTAGCAGTATATTTTGTTTGAGTTTGACCATATTTTGTTAGATTTTGAGTCATTGGTTTTCTTTCGTCTTCCAATGAAGAGGCCGGTGTGTAATGGTCATACACTTAAAAGATGTTTTCATTTTATGATGCTTCAGTTGGGTATCAAGGTAGACCATTTTCATTTTCTTAAGCCCAATAGGGTGCGCTGTACACTAGTCTATTTATAGATGCATTTAATCAAGGCATGTAAGGCATGCACAGAACCACATGGCAGCTGGCTAGGTAGCCACATGAGTTGATAAAAGTGGTCAACAACTAGGTAAATACAACAGCATTTTTACTAATATCTTTAGTTTTAGATGTATAATTGTGATATTATGTATTTGAATTAATTACATTGCTTCTAGTAAATAACATTTTGTAATTACCATAAATTTCCTAATGTGTCCTAAAGTCAATGTTCTTTTGCAAAGAAATGTTTTTGAGTAAAGTTTATTTGTATTTACAATCTAGAGTAATGGTATTTTTGCTTTATTTGCAGTCAATCATGAAATGACATGACATGAATAGAAATGAAGTGAAATGAAATGACATGACATGAATAGAAGTGAAATGAAATGAAATGAAATGAAATGACATGAAATGACATGACATGAATAGAAATGAAGTGAAATGAAATGACATGACATGAATAGAAGTGAAATGAAATGAAATGAAATGAAATGACATGAAATGACATGAAATGACATGAAATGAAATGACATGAAATGAGATGAAATGACATGAAATGAGATGAAATGACATGAATTGACATGAAATACTCATGCAACACTCATGAAACAGAATAAAGTAAACAGAAATCCAAAGATTGAATTGTTTTCACTTGAAAAGTATCAGTGCGACATTTGAAGTCCACAACGTCCCTCGGTTTTATAAACACGTGGACCGCACAGTTTAAAGTGTCAGAAATGTGTAGAATGTGTGCATACATCCATTAAACATCAATTAAACATTGCTCCAGTAAATATATATTGGATTATGTACTTCTCATTTATGTGATATGTGACTCGGTACATTCACGACCGATGTACCGACTTCAGAGCATGCATGCACACATCAGCGTTCGTAAAGGGCAGAACATTTGATATTCGGGAAGAGTGAGGAGGAGATCGGTGCCTCAGCGCTTTTCGCCGATGCGTAATTTTTAATCTACCTCCTCGATTTCCTTGCACAAATATTCCTTCTGGGTGGTGATATTGTTTGTATGCTCACCTGGCTGCCAGCTGCTACATATAGTGGGGCGGTTAAGGATAAAATTGTGCACTTTGGGTTAAAAGCACCAAACTTGGCACTCCTATACATTGAACCATTCCGAACATTTGTTGATATGGATCCACCTCAGCAGAGCCCCCTGGTCGTAGAAAATCCAGGATGGCCGCCAACATGGCTGAAATATCTAATGATATCAATATATACTCAATATATCATACTTATCTGATCCATTTATACATATATCCATAGTTATGCACGCTGAATGAATTGCAGCAGGGCTGTATATAATTCAAATATAGTTTGCAGCGCCCCCTGGTGGTAGAAAATCCAAGATGGCCACCAGCATGGCTGAAATCTCTAATGATATCAAACTATACTCAATATATCATAGTTATCTGGCCAATTTATACAAATTATCATTGTAATGTATTTAGGAGTAATCATAACAATCCTGTATATAATTCAAACCTAGTATGCAGCACCCCCTGGTGGTGATGAAAGTCCAAGATGGCCGCCGATTTGATTGAAATGATTGCAATGAACAAATGATACTGATATAGTGGACAAACATTTGACATTTTGGCAGCCATCTTGGATTTTCTTCGCCACCAGTGGGCGCTGCATATTAGATTTGAAGTATATACAACATTGTTGCAATTAAGTTTACATAAATGACTAAAATTGACAAAATAATTATGATATATTGAATATAAAGTGACATCAAAAGAGATTTTAACCATTTTGGAGGCCATCTTGGATTTTCTACCATCAGGTGGCGTTGCTGAGGTTGATCCATATCCAGAAATGTTTAGAATGGTTCAATGTATAAATGTGCCAAGTTTTGTGCTTTTAACCCTAAGTGCACAATTGTGACTAAAATCAAGCCTTAATCGCCCCACTAATACGTGGACAGCAGGAGGTAAGGGTGCTGGATGCCACTGTACTCTCCTGTTGGTAGACATGAACGTCTGGCGCAGACAATGGAGCGTCTCTCTATCCGAGACCCACTAGACGAGCTGGTGAGACGGGAGTCACGACGCAGCTCCATGGGCTACATGAACGACTCCCTCAACAGCTTGCCTAACACCAACGGCGACATCAGTAAAAGGTAGGCCCTGGTATACAGTAGCGAGGGTTGTGGACACACTTACAAGATGTAAACACATTGAGGGTCAGTGCGTGGACGCTGCATGTCCTTATAAGGCAGGAATCGGTGTCCAGCCCAGCTGGAAATCACTTATCTACAATCTCCTATCTTAAAAGTCTCGAACATGGTCATAATCAAAACGTCTTCCATTGTCGGGCCGTAAACAAACATCGTACACATGATGTTCCTTGCTGCCAGAATCACACATCTTCCTCTGGGGTACTCTTGGGGTCCAGGCAGTATCACACATCTTCCCCTGGGGTACTCTGGGGGTCAAGGTAGTATCACACATCTTCCCCTGGGGTACTCTGGGGGTCCAGGCAGTATCACACATCTTCCCCTAGGGTACTCTGGGGGTCCAGTCAGTATCACACATCTTCCCCTGGGGTACTCTGGGGGTCCAGGCAGTATCACACATCTTCCCCTAGGGTACTCTGGGGGTCAAGGCAGTATCACACATCTTCCCCTGGGGTACTCTGGGGGTCAAGGCAGTATCACACATCTTCGCCTGGGGTACTCTGGGGGTCCAGGCAGTATCACACATCTTCCCCTGGGGTACTCTGGGGGTCTAGCCAGTATCACACATCTACCCCTGGGGTACTCTGGCGGTCTAGGCAGTATCACACATCTTCCCCTGGGGTACTCTGGGGGTTTACCCAGTATCACACATCTACCCCTGGGGTACTCTGGCGGTCTAGGCAGTATCACACATCTTCCCCTAGGGTACTCTGGGGGTCCAGGCAGTATCACACATCTTCCCCTAGGGTACTCTAGGGGTCAAGGCAGTATCACACATCTTCCCCTAGGGTACTCTGGGGGTCCAGGCAGTATCACACATCTTCCCCTAGGGTACTCTGGGGGTCCAGTCAGTATCACACATCTTCCCCTGGGGTATTCTTGGGATCTAGCCAGTATCACACATCTTCCCCTGGGGTACTCTGGGGGTCGAGGCAGTATCACACATGTTCCCCTGGGGTACTCTGGCGGTCTAGGCAGTATGTTACCATTCTTGTCGAAGGAGCTGACTGTGTGAGGAGGGGGTGGTTACAATGTGTCACCTGTCTGACTGTGTGAGGAGAGGGTGGTTACAATGTGTCACCTGTCTGACTGTGTGAGGAGGGGGTGGTTACAATGTGTCACCTGTCTGACTGTGTGAGGATGGGATGGTTACAATGTGTCACCTGTCTGACTGTGTGAGGAGAGGGTGGTTACAATGTGTCACCTGTCTGACTGTGTGAGGAGAGGATGGTTACAATGTGTCCCCTGTCTGACTGTGTGAGGAGAGGGTGGTTACAATGTGTCACCTGTCTGACTGTGTGAGGAGGGGGTGGTTACAATGTGTCACCTGTCTGACTGTGTGAGGATGGGATGGTTACAATGTGTCACCTGTCTGACTGTGTGAGGAGAGGGTGGTTACAATGTGTCACCTGTCTGACTGTGTGAGGATGGGATGGTTACAATGTGTCCCCTGTCTGACTGTGTGAGGACAGGGTGGTTACAATGTGTCACCTGTCTAACTGTGTGAGGATGGGATGGTTACAATGTGTCACCTGTCTGACTGTGTGAGGAGAGGGTGGTTACAATGTGTCCCCTGTCTGACTGTGTGAGGAGGGGGTGGTTACAATGTGTCACCTGTCTGACTGTGTGAGGAGAGGATGGTTACAATGTGTCACCTGTCTGACTGTGTGAGGAGGGGGTGGTTACAATGTGTCACCTGTCTGACTGTGTGAGGATGAGATGGTTACAATGTGTCACCTGTCTGACTGTGTGAGGATGGGATGGTTACAATGTGTCACCTGTCTGACTGTGTGAGGAGAGGATGGTTACAATGTGTCACCTGTCTGACTGTGTGAGTAGAGGGTGGTTACAATGTGTCACCTGTCTGACTGTGTGAGGAGGGGATGGTTACAATGTGTCACCTGTCTGACTGTGTGAGGAGAGGGTGGTTACAATGTGTCACCTGTCTGACTGTGTGAGGAGGGGATGGTTACAATGTGTCACCTGTCTGACTGTGTGAGGAGAGGGTGGTTACAATGTGTCACCTGTCTGACTGTGTGAGGAGGGGGTGGTTACAATGTGTCACCTGTCTGACTGTGTGAGGAGGGGATGGTTACAATGTGTCACCTGTCTGACTGTGTGAGGAGGGGGTGGTTACAATGTGTCACCTGTCTGACTGTGTGAGGATGGGATGGTTACAATGTGTCACCTGTCAGACTGTGTGAGGAGGGGATGGTTACAATGTGTCACCTGTCTGACTGTGTGAGGAGGGGATGGTTACAATGTACCACCTGTCTGACTGTGTGAGGAGGGCATGGTTACAATGTGTCACCTGTCTCACTGTGTGAGGAGGGGGTGGTTACAATGTGTCACCTGTCTGACTGTGTGAGGAGGGGATGGTTACAATGTGTCACCTGTCTGACTGTGTGAGGAGAGGATGGTTACAATGTGCCACCTGTCTGACTGTGTGAGGAGGGGGTGGTTACAATGTGTCACCTGTCTGACTGTGTGAGGAGGGGGTGGTTACAATGTGTCACCTGTCTGACTGTGTGAGGAGAGGATGGTTACAATGTGTCACCTGTCTGACTGTGTGAGGACTGGATGGTTACAATGTGTCACCTGTCTGACTGTGTGAGGAGAGGATGGTTACAATGTGTCACCTGTCTGACTGTGTGAGGAGAGGATGGTTACAATGTGTCACCTGTCTGACTGTGTGAGGACTGGATGGTTACAATGTGTCACCTGTCTGACTGTGTGAGGATGGGATGGTTACAATGTGTCACCTGTCTGACTGTGTGAGGAGGGGATGGTTACAATGTACCACCTGTCTGACTGTGTGAGGAGGGCATGGTTACAATGTGTCACCTGTCTGACTGTGTGAGGAGGGGGTGGTTACAATGTGTCACCTGTCTGACTGTGTGAGGAGGGGGTGGTTACAATGTGTCACCTGTCTGACTGTGTGAGGAGGGGGTGGTTACAATGTGCCACCTGTCTGACTGTGTGAGGAGGGGGTGGTTACAATGTGTCACCTGTCTGACTGTGTGAGGATGGGATGGTTACAATGTGTCACCTGTCTGACTGTGTGAGGAGGGGATGGTTACAATGTGTCACCTGTCTGACTGTGTGAGGAGAGGATGGTTACAATGTGTCACCTGTCTGACTGTGTGAGGAGAGGATGGTTACAATGTGTCACCTGTCTGACTGTGTGAGGAGAGGATGGTTACAATGTGTCACCTGTCTGACTGTGTGAGAAGGGGATGGTTACAATGTGTCACCTGTCTGACTGTGTGAGGAGGGGATGGTTACAATGTACCACCTGTCTGACTGTGTGAGGAGGGGATGGTTACAATGTGTCCCCTGTCTGACTGTGTGAGGAGGGGATGGTTACAATGTGTCACCTGTCTGACTGTGTGAGGAGGGGATGGTTACAGTGTGTCACCTGTCTGACTGTGTGAGAACAAGGTGGCTACAATGTGTCACCTGTCTGACTGTGTGAGGACTGGATGGTTACAATGTGTCACCTGTCTGACTGTGTGAGGAGGGGATGGTTACAATGTACCACCTGTCTGACTGTGTGAGGAGGGGATGGTTACAATGTGTCACCTGTCTGACTGTGTGAGGATGGGATGGTTACAATGTGCCACCTGTCTGACTGTGTGAGGATGGGATGGTTACAATGTGTCACCTGTCTGACTGTGTGAGGAGGGGGTGGTTACAATGTGTCACCGGTCTGACTGTGTGAGGATGAGATGGTTACAATGTGTCACCTGTCTGACTGTGTGAGGATGGGATGGTTACAATGTGTCACCTGTCTGACTGTGTGAGGAGAGGATGGTTACAATGTGTCACCTGTCTGACTGTGTGAGTAGAGGGTGGTTACAATGTGTCACCTGTCTGACTGTGTGAGGAGGGGATGGTTACAATGTGTCACCTGTCTGACTGTGTGAGGAGAGGGTGGTTACAATGTGTCACCTGTCTGACTGTGTGAGGAGGGGATGGTTACAATGTGTCACCTGTCTGACTGTGTGAGGAGAGGGTGGTTACAATGTGTCACCTGTCTGACTGTGTGAGGAGGGGGTGGTTACAATGTGTCACCTGTCTGACTGTGTGAGGAGGGGATGGTTACAATGTGTCACCTGTCTGACTGTGTGAGGAGGGGGTGGTTACAATGTGTCACCTGTCTGACTGTGTGAGGATGGGATGGTTACAATGTGTCACCTGTCAGACTGTGTGAGGAGGGGATGGTTACAATGTGTCACCTGTCTGACTGTGTGAGGAGGGGATGGTTACAATGTACCACCTGTCTGACTGTGTGAGGAGGGCATGGTTACAATGTGTCACCTGTCTCACTGTGTGAGGAGGGGGTGGTTACAATGTGTCACCTGTCTGACTGTGTGAGGAGGGGATGGTTACAATGTGTCACCTGTCTGACTGTGTGAGGAGAGGATGGTTACAATGTGCCACCTGTCTGACTGTGTGAGGAGGGGGTGGTTACAATGTGTCACCTGTCTGACTGTGTGAGGAGGGGGTGGTTACAATGTGTCACCTGTCTGACTGTGTGAGGAGAGGATGGTTACAATGTGTCACCTGTCTGACTGTGTGAGGACTGGATGGTTACAATGTGTCACCTGTCTGACTGTGTGAGGAGAGGATGGTTACAATGTGTCACCTGTCTGACTGTGTGAGGAGAGGATGGTTACAATGTGTCACCTGTCTGACTGTGTGAGGACTGGATGGTTACAATGTGTCACCTGTCTGACTGTGTGAGGATGGGATGGTTACAATGTGTCACCTGTCTGACTGTGTGAGGAGGGGATGGTTACAATGTACCACCTGTCTGACTGTGTGAGGAGGGCATGGTTACAATGTGTCACCTGTCTGACTGTGTGAGGAGGGCATGGTTACAATGTGTCACCTGTCTGACTGTGTGAGGAGGGGGTGGTTACAATGTGTCACCTGTCTGACTGTGTGAGGAGGGGGTGGTTACAATGTGTCACCTGTCTGACTGTGTGAGGAGGGGGTGGTTACAATGTGCCACCTGTCTGACTGTGTGAGGAGGGGGTGGTTACAATGTGTCACCTGTCTGACTGTGTGAGGATGGGATGGTTACAATGTGTCACCTGTCTGACTGTGTGAGGAGGGGATGGTTACAATGTGTCACCTGTCTGACTGTGTGAGGAGAGGATGGTTACAATGTGTCACCTGTCTGACTGTGTGAGGAGAGGATGGTTACAATGTGTCACCTGTCTGACTGTGTGAGGAGAGGATGGTTACAATGTGTCACCTGTCTGACTGTGTGAGAAGGGGATGGTTACAATGTGTCACCTGTCTGACTGTGTGAGGAGGGGATGGTTACAATGTACCACCTGTCTGACTGTGTGAGGAGGGGATGGTTACAATGTGTCCCCTGTCTGACTGTGTGAGGAGGGGATGGTTACAATGTGTCACCTGTCTGACTGTGTGAGGAGGGGATGGTTACAGTGTGTCACCTGTCTGACTGTGTGAGAACAAGGTGGCTACAATGTGTCACCTGTCTGACTGTGTGAGGACTGGATGGTTACAATGTGTCACCTGTCTGACTGTGTGAGGAGGGGATGGTTACAATGTACCACCTGTCTGACTGTGTGAGGAGGGGATGGTTACAATGTGTCACCTGTCTGACTGTGTGAGGATGGGATGGTTACAATGTGCCACCTGTCTGACTGTGTGAGGAGGGGATGGTTACAGTGTGTCACCTGTCTGACTGTGTGAGGAGGGGATGGTTACAATGTGCCACCTGTCTGACTGTGTGAGGAGGGGATGGTTACAATGTGTCCCCTGTCTGACTGTGTGAGGAGGGGATGGTTACAATGTGCCACCTGTCTGACTGTGTGAGGAGGGGATGGTTACAGTGTGTCACCTGTCTGACTGTGTGAGAACAAGGTGGCTACAATGTGTCACCTGTCTGACTGTGTGAGGACTGGATGGTTACAATGTGTCACCTGTCTGACTGTGTGAGGAGGGGATGGTTACAATGTACCACCTGTCTGACTGTGTGAGGAGGGGATGGTTACAATGTGTCACCTGTCTGACTGTGTGAGGATGGGATGGTTACAATGTGCCATCTGTCTGACTGTGTGAGGAGGGGGTGGTTACAATGTGCCACCTGTCTGACTGTGTGAGGAGGGGATGGTTACAATGTGTCACCTGTCTGACTGTGTGAGGAGGGGGTGGTTACAATGTGCCACCTGTCTGACTGTGTGAGGAGGGGATGGTTACAATGTGTCACCTGTCTGACTGTGTGAGAACAGGGTGGCTACAATGTGTCACCTGTCTGACTGTGTGAGGAGGGATGGTTACAATGTGTCACCTGTCTGACTGTGTGAGGAGAGGATGGTTACAATGTGTCACCTGTCTGACTGTGTGAGGAGAGGATGGTTACAATGTGTCACCTGTCTGACTGTGTGAGAAAGGGGTGGTTACAATGTGCCATCTGTTTGACTGTGTGAGGAGAGGATGGTTACAATGTGTCACCTGTCTGACTGTGTGAGGAGGGGATGGTTACAATGTGTCACCTGTCTGACTGTGTGAGGAGAGGATGGTTACAATGTGCCACCTGTCTGACTGTGTGAGAAAGGGGTGGTTACAATGTGCCACCTGTCTGACTGTGTGAGAAAGGGGTGGCTACAATGTGTCACCTGTCTGACTGTGTGAGGAGGGATGGTTACAATGTGTCACCTGTCTAACTGTGTGAGGAGAGGATGGTTACAATGTGCCACCTGTCTGACTGTGTGAGGAGAGGATGGTTACAATGTGTCACCTGTCTGACTGTGTGAGGAGAGGATGGTTACAATGTGCCACCTGTCTGACTGTGTGAGGAGAGGATGGTTACAATGTGTCACCTGTCTGACTGTGTGAGGAGAGGATGGTTACAATGTGCCATCTGTCTGACTGTGTGAGGAGAGGATGGTTACAATGTGCCACCTGTCTGACTGTGTCAGGTGAGGATGGTTACAATGTGTCACCTGTCTGACTGTGTGAGAAAGGGGTGGTTACAATGTGTCACCTGTCTGACTGTGTGAGGAGGGGATGGTTACAATGTGCCATCTGTCTGACTGTGTGAGGAGGGATGGTTACAATGTGTCACCTGTCTGACTGTGTGAGAAAGGGGTGGTTACAATGTGTCACCTGTCTGACTGTGTGAGGAGGGATGGTTACAATGTGTCACCTGTCTGACTGTGTGAGAAAGGGGTGGTTACAATGTGCCACCTGTCTGACTGTGTGCGGAGGGATGGTTACAATGTGTCACCTGTCTGACTGTGTGAGAAAGGGGTGGTTACAATGTGTCACCTGTCTGACTGTGTGAGGAGGGGATGGTTACAATGTGCCATCTGTCTGACTGTGTGAGGAGGGATGGTTACAATGTGTCACCTGTCTGACTGTGTGAGAAAGGGGTGGTTACAATGTGTCACCTGTCTGACTGTGTGAGGAGAGGATGGTTACAATGTGCCACCTGTCTGACTGTGTGAGGAGGGGATGGTTACAATGTGTCACCTGTCTGTCTGTGTGAGGATGGGATGGTTACAATGTGTCACCTGTCTGGCTGTGTGAGGAGGAGATGGTTACAATGTGTCACCTGTCTGACTGTGTGAGGAGGGGATGGTTACAATGTGTCACATGTCTGACTGTGTGAGGAGGGGGTGGTTACAATGTGCCACCTGTCTGACTGTGTGAGGAGAGGATGGTTACAATGTGTCACCTGTCTGACTGTGTGAGGAGAGGATGGTTACAATGTGCCACCTGTCTGACTGTGTGAGGAGGGGATGGTTACAATGTGTCACCTGTCTGACTGTGTGAGAAAGGGGTGGTTACAATGTGTCACCTGTCTGACTGTGTGAGGAGAGGATGGTTACAATGTGTCACCTGTCTGACTGTGTGAGAAAGGGGTGGTTACAATGTGTCACCTGTCTGACTGTGTGAGGAGGGGATGGTTACAATGTGTCACCTGTCTGACTGTGTGAGGAGGGGATGGTTACAATGTGTCACCTGTCTGACTGTGTGAGGAGGGGATGGTTACAATGTGTCACCTGTCTGACTGTGTGAGGAGGGGATGGTTACAATGTGCCACCTGACTGACTGTGTGAGAAAGGGGTGGTTACAATGTGTCACCTGTCTGACTGTGTGAGGAGAGGATGGTTACAATGTGTCACCTGTCTGACTGTGTGAGAAAGGGGTGGTTACAATGTGTCACCTGTCTGACTGTGTGAGGAGAGGATGGTTACAATGTGTCACCTGTCTGACTGTGTGAGGAGAGGGTGGTTACAATGTGCCATCTGTCTGACTGTGTGAGATTCACAGGAGGGAAGTAATTCTTCTGGTCGCTTTAGTTGTTTCCCTATGCGCCTTTAACACTCTCCACACCGGCACAGCAACATTTGTACTTTGAATATTGCATTTTTCTCAATTTTGGAAACTGTTTAGGGACAAGATTCATATTGTGAACCTTTCTTGTGAAAAAGAAAACGTATTTGTTACATTTTCAAACATGCAGTTCTTTCATTCTTTATATTTCTTTCTTCCGCCTGTCAACATGGCCTTTCTCTGATGTTTACCAGTGACTGAGAAACACACAAAATAACATGCAGACAAACATTTGGGCTTGTTCCCCAGATGCGCTTATTGACAGGTCGCCGTGAAAATAGCTGTGATATTGCACAATGACAGTTTGGAGGAAATTGTTTGAAATCGATATTGATTGAAGTAGAGATATAACTAGTGAGATCTCAACGTTTAGAAATTGGCAATAATTGCAGTCTTTTCTCCTGCTTCTCCGAAAGCAATGCTCTGTGACAGTCAGCCTCCCTGTGTTGTGTGACTGTCAGCCTCCCTGTGTTGTGTGACTGTCAGGCTCCCTGTGTTTTTTGACTGTCAGCCTCCCTGTTGTGACTGTCAGAGTTCCTGTGTTGTGTGACTGTCAGCCTCCCTGTGTTGTGTGACTGTCAGCCTCCCTGTGTTGTGTGACTGTCAGACTCCCTGTGTTGTGTGACTGTCAGGCTCCCAGTGTTTTGTGACTGTCAGCCTCCCTGTGTTGTGTGACTGTCAGACTCCATGTGTTGTGTGACTGTCAGCCTCCCTGTGTTGTGTGACTGTCAGCCTCCCTGTGTTGTGTGACTGTCAGCCTCCCTGTGTTGTGTGACTGTCAGGCTCCCTGTGTTGTGTGACTGTCAGCCTCCCTGTGTTGAGACTGTCAGGTCCCCTGTGTTGTGTGACTGTCAGGCTCCCTGTGTTTTGTGACTGTCAGCCTCCCTGTGTTGTGTGACTATCAGCCTCCCTGTGTTGTGTGACTGTCAGGCTCCCTGTGTTGTGTGACTGTCAGGCTCCCTGTGTTGTGTGACTGTCAGCCTCCCTGTGTTGAGTGACTGTCAGCCTCCCTGTGTTGTGTGACTGTCAGCCTCCCTGTGTTGTGTGACTGTCAGCCTCCCTGTGTTGTGTGACTGTCAGGCTTCCTGTGTTGAGTGACTGTAAGGCCCCCTGTGTTGAGTGACTGTCAGGCTCCCTGTGCTGTGTGACTGTCAGGCTCCCCCTGTTGTGTGACTGTCAGGCTTCCTGTGTTGAGTGACTGTCAGGTCCCCTGTGTTGTGTGACTCTCAGGCTCCCCCTGTTGTGTGACTGTCAGCCTCCCTGTGTTGTGTGACTGTCAGGCTCCCTGTGTTGTGTGACTGTCAGCCTCCCTGTGTTGTGTGACTGTCAGCCTCCCTGTGTTGTGTGACTGTCAGCCTCCCTGTGTTGTGTGACTGTCAGGCTTCCTGTGTTGAGTGACTGTAAGGCCCCCTGTGTTGAGTGACTGTCAGGCTCCCTGTGCTGTGTGACTGTCAGCCTCCCTGTGTTGTGTGACTGTCAGCCTCCCTGTGTTGTGTGACTGTCAGGCTCCCTGTGTTGTGACTGTAAGGCTCCTTGTGTTGTGTGACTGTCAGCCTCCCTGTGTTGTGTGACTGTCAGGCTCCCTGTGTTGTGTGACTGTCAGCCTCCCTGTGTTGTGTGACTGTCAGCCTCCCTGTGTTGTGTGACTGTCAGCCTCATTGTGTTGAGTGACTGTCAGCCTCCCTCTGTTGTGTGACTGTCAGCCTCCCTGTGTTGTGTGACTGTAAGGCTCCCTGTGTTGTGACTGTAAGGCTCCTTGTGTTGTGTGACTGTCAGGCTCCCTCTGTTGTGTGACTGTCAGCCTCCCTGTGTTGTGTGACTGTAAGGCTCCCTGTGTTGTGTGACTGTCAGCCTCCCTGTGTTGTGTGACTGTCAGGCTCCCTGTCTTGTTTGACTGTAAGGCTGCCTGTGTTGAGTGACTGTAAGGCTTCCTGTGTTTTGTGACTGTCAGGCTCCCTCTGTTGTGTGACTGTCAGGCTCCCTGTGTTGTGCGACTGTCAGGCTCCCTGTGTTGTGTGACTATCAGGCTCCCTGTGTTGTGTGACTGTCAGGCTCCCTTGTGTTGTGTGACTGTCGAGTCCCCTGTGTTGTGACTGTAAGGCTCCCTGTGTTGTGTGACTGTCAGGCTCCCTGTCTTGTTTGACTGTCAGCCTTCCTGTGTTGTGTGACTGTCAGGTTACCTATGCTGTGTGACTGTCAGCCTCCCTGTGTTTTGTGACTGTCAGCCTTACTGTGTTGTGTGACTGTCAGGCTTCCTGTGTTGTGTGACTGTCAGCCTCCCTGTGTTGTGTGACTGTCAGGCTCCCTGTGTTGTGTGACTGTCAGCCTCCCTGTGTTGTGTGACTGTAAGGCTCCCTGTGTTGTGACTGTAAGGCTCCCTGTGTTGTGTGACTGTCAGCCTCCCTGTGTTGTGTGACTGTAAGGCTCCCTGTGTTGAGTGACTGTAAGGCTCCCTGTGTTGTGTGACTGTCAGCCTCCCTGTGTTGTGTGACTGTCAGGCTCCCTGTGTTGTGACTGTCAGGCTCCCTGTGTTGTGTGACTGTCAGCCTCCCTGTGTTGTGTGACTGTCAGCCTCCCTGTGTTGTGTGACTGTCAGCCTCCCTGTGTTGAGTGACTGTAAGGCTCCCTGTGTTGTGACTGTAAGCCTCCTTGTGTTGTGTGACTGTAAGGCTCCCTGTGTTGAGTGACTGTCAGCCTCCCTGTGTTGTGTGACTGTCAGCCTCCCTGTGTTGAGTGACTGTAAGGCTCCCTGTGTTGTAACTGTAAGGCTCCCTGTGTTGTGTGACTATCAGGCTCCCTGTGTTGTGTGACTGTCAGGCTCCCTTGTGTTGTGTGACTGTCGAGTCCCCTGTGTTGTGACTGTAAGGCTCCCTGTGTTGTGTGACTGTCAGGCTCCCTGTCTTGTTTGACTGTCAGCCTTCCTGTGTTGTGTGACTGTCAGGTTACCTATGCTGTGTGACTGTCAGCCTCCCTGTGTTTTGTGACTGTCAGCCTTACTGTGTTGTGTGACTGTCAGGCTTCCTGTGTTGTGTGACTGTCAGCCTCCCTGTGTTGTGTGACTGTCAGGCTCCCTGTGTTGTGTGACTGTCAGCCTCCCTGTGTTGTGTGACTGTAAGGCTCCCTGTGTTGTGACTGTAAGGCTCCCTGTGTTGTGTGACTGTCAGCCTCCCTGTGTTGTGTGACTGTAAGGCTCCCTGTGTTGAGTGACTGTAAGGCTCCCTGTGTTGTGTGACTGTCAGCCTCCCTGTGTTGTGTGACTGTCAGGCTCCCTGTGTTGTGACTGTCAGGCTCCCTGTGTTGTGTGACTGTCAGCCTCCCTGTGTTGTGTGACTGTCAGCCTCCCTGTGTTGTGTGACTGTCAGCCTCCCTGTGTTGAGTGACTGTAAGGCTCCCTGTGTTGTGACTGTAAGCCTCCTTGTGTTGTGTGACTGTAAGGCTCCCTGTGTTGAGTGACTGTCAGCCTCCCTGTGTTGTGTGACTGTCAGCCTCCCTGTGTTGAGTGACTGTAAGGCTCCCTGTGTTGTAACTGTAAGGCTCCCTGTTTTGTGTGACTGTAAGGCTCCCTGTGTTGTGTGACTGTCAGCCTCCCTGTGTTGTGTGATTGTCAGCCTCCCTGTGTTGAGTGACTGTAAGGCTCCCTGTGTTGTGACTGTAAGCCTCCTTGTGTTGTGTGACTGTAAGGCTCCCTGTGTTGAGTGACTGTCAGCCTCCCTGTGTTGTGTGACTGTCAGCCTCCCTGTGTTGAGTGACTGTAAGGCTCCCTGTGTTGTAACTGTAAGGCTCCCTCTGTTGTGTGACTGTCAGACTCCCTGTGTTGAGTGACTGTCAGCCTCCCTGTGTTGTGTGACTGTCAGGTTCCCTGTGTTGTGTGACTGTCAGGCTCCTTGTGTTGTGTGACTGTCAGCCTCCTTGTGTTGTGACTGTCAGGCTCCCTGTGTTGTGTGACTGTAAGGCTCCTTGTGTTGTGACTGTCAGGCTCCCTGTGTTTTGTGACTGTCAGACTCCCTGTGTTGTGTGACTGTCAGGCTCCCTGTGTTGTGTGACTGTCAGGTTCCCTGTGTTGTGTGACTGTCAGGCTCCCTGTGTTGTGTGACTGTCAGACTCCCTGTGTTGAGTGACTGTCAGGCTCCCTCTGTTGTGTGACTGTCAGGTTCCCTGTGTTGTGTGACTGTCAGGCTCCCTGTGTTGTGTGACTGTCAGCCTCCTTGTGTTGTGACTGTCAGGCTCCCTGTGTTGTGTGACCGCCATGTTGCCTGTGTTTGTGATGAGGCACAGGGCAACACTATTTTGGACTATTTCCTATCCTAAGGAGTCAATTGAAATACATGTTTCTACCGTTCGCGCAGTAACCGAATATATTTGTATTTCAGGAGACTTTATAAAGTCTGGACAAACGACCGCAGCAGGAAGACATTTGCATTTGCTGATGACCTTGAGGAGTTAGTAGATCGAGGTAACGTCAGGAATCCACTGTGTCTCCTTCATGACGACATGGTGCCTATTATCAAATTCGATTTTCGCTTGACGTGTTTAAGTGAGTTTCGATGTAATTTAACTAAATAAATCTTCCGACGTTAGCAAGGAGACAATGGTGAGTCTTCTCGCACCCTGCTACAGGTTCACTCAGCGGCGACAATCTATATATTCTGGCAGCTATTGAAATCTGCAACAATGCACAATGTATAACAAACAACCAGTCATCAACTGCCGGAACATTTACCACATGTGAAGAACGCTACTGTTACATGGTCTAGGACAGCAGAGGTTCTCAAACATTGGAGGGGGCACGGGTGGCCCAGTCGTCTATTCGCTGTGCAGAGTTGCGTCCCGTAGGCACGCCAGAAACCTATGATTGTGGGGTTGAATCCCGATTCGCCCCGATTATGGCTCTAGGTTTATCAGCACCATACCCGTGCTCGTGGGTTTCACCGAAGTGGTAAACTTCTGAGACCTGCATCAATACGGGCTTTCCTCACACATTAAGCTGACACGCCGCGATATAACTGGAATACTGTTAAAAGCGGCGTTAAACCCAACTTACTCACTCACTCTCATACATTGACAGCGACCACGCGAGAAAGATGACGTGTTTTACCTGGCGCACGGTAATCATGAAGTACACGTGGAAATCATGCATAACACACATTGGGAGTTGTATGGCAAAGTGTAACTTTGTCACAGAACACATACAAACAGTGACACAAGCGCGAATACGGCTTTATGGGAAGGGGTGCCATTTTGTGATTTGACATTTCGTGTGTATATGTGTGAAAATATATAATATGTACAGTTATAATCCTGTACTTCCCTTCCACTGTGGATACCCTGTCACCGAATGCAGTTCATGAACAAACTTGTGTGAGCGATGTTGAATGGTTTCAGAGTACATATCATAACAGAATGGCGAAACAGTGTTCTGGATTATCGAGGATGAAATCTTTAGAGTATTCCGCTTGTAGCGTATCGTTTGACTGCCTCCTTTCATTCGTGACTAACTCGTGTTATTCCGGGACAAGCCGAATAGCGATTCGTGCCCCTATCGTGGCCATTTTTGCGACTGTGTATGTGCAAACGGGTATCACATATATCCCAGATGCTATTGAAAACACATCGGGACTTACGGTATCATACAGTATGATTGAACCCATTTAACTGTTATCTTGGGTCAAGTTTTAGATGCAAGACATGAAAATTCAAAAAGTATTTCCGAGGGATTCCTTGACCAAGTACTTGAAGCCATACAGGCATTGCGATTGGTTTGTCGTATGTTCGCACATAATATAACATTCATCGATAGGGGCATTCGTCACCACTCGCCCCTTCCGTAACCTGCAAGAACACTCGTCCCCCTATCGATGAATGTTATGTGCAAACATACGACAAACAAATCAGAATACGCGTATGATTTGAAGTTCTTCGTCAAAGAATCCCTCAGAAATTTTTTCTTTGATTTCACATGTGTACTGCATCTAAAAGTATACCCAAGACACAGTTAAATGTGTTCAATCATACTGTATAGTTCCGCATGTCCAGCTGTGCTTTAAATTGCATCTGAAATATATATAATATATGGGGAAATATATGTGAACCATTACGCAGACGAGTTGACAATTGTTTTAGGTATGCCCGTTTGCGCTAGGAGGGAATCCGGTCGCAAAAATGGCCTTGAGAAGGGCGCGAATCGCTATTCGGCTTGTCCCGGAATAATACGAGTTGATCACGAATGCGATAGGGGGACGAGTCTTCTTGCAGGTTACGAAAAGGGGCGAGTGGTGACGAATGCGTCTCCGCTGTCCACTGGATAGGGCGTCACCTGTAACCCCACCTGTTGTTTACAGATTATTACTTAGTTCTGTATTGTCTGTGTTCCCAACCCTGCTGTTGTCTCCCCCCACAGGCCGTGACAAGCTGGGGATACGGGGCAAGGTCCAGGTGGTGCTGGAGGAGGACGGCACAGAGATAGATAACGACGAGATACTCCGCGCATGCTCGGGAAAAGTCATGCTCCTAAAGCCAATCAGCGACTCTTGGCGAGATTCGCGCATGCTCACTGCCTTGGACACATTGCCACCAGATAGCACACGGTTTTGAGACATGGGGGTAACTCGCCATGGAACTGTTGTCACTCGGGGAACTGACATACATGGTATTTTGTGACGTTAGCGGCGAAGAGGAAGTGTGCCGTAACGAGGAAAGTTATGAACGCCGAAAGTAAGTGCGACGTCACCGTATAATCACGTGCTCGTCGATTGCCTGTGGTTGTACTGTGTACCGGCGACGTGCAATATAACGATGTGCAACACTGACGTCAGAGTTAGTGGTAGGCGTGTAGACGTGGAACTGTTACTTGTCATCAAATTGCGTCAGCTAAACATTCTCGAGGAAAGAAGTGCACGTTGAGCTGAATGTGGTTGTTACTGGTGATGTCACTAGATGTATGGTCAAGTCGGATGGCTATGTACTCTGGCTTGCCTGATGCCCCTAGTTCTGTGATGGTGTCGGGAACCGCTCCAACCACTCTGTCACCGGGTACCTGTGGTAGAACCCGAGGATACGGGGATACCAGGCCAACATTGGTGGTCGATACATGACATGAGGACGTCCAGCGGGATCTTGCGTGCACAACCTTCATTAACATACGTATGAGAGTGAGATGCTTGACTGCAGTCTACTCTACACAAAACATGACTTTAGAGACATTTTGGATACTATTATCGATTGCAAAATAAAATATGTTTTCTTCTTTCAATTTGAACCTTGTGGATGTTGTAATCGGTCTCTTTCGCCACCTCCGTCCATGGTACTTATGTTTAACCCTGGACAGAAGAGCCGCTCTGTTGTTACAAGTATATATGACCCTGACATGTGAGAAAGCGCTTCCAGACCTAGTGATTGCCACGAAATACTCCATATCCGTTGTTCCAGCCCCTATAATGCCTCGATTTCAGATTTTCAAAGTATGCTAACGGTATCTCGTCCTGACCTCTAACTCCCTTGGCTGGTGGACCTCCGGCTCCCCAGGGCTGAATGACGACTCCATTGTGTCTTGTATAGACTGCCACTTTAGTCTCAGAGACAACTGATGTGCATCTAGCTATACCCTGAATCGATATAATCTTACAAATCAAATTTAAACACATCAAAGAGTGAAAATAAAAATAGGAAATGAAAGTCATAGTAGAAGTTTGCACATCCGACAGAACACACCGCCTTCCCATGTTCCATTGCATGAAGATTTAATTGTTTAATAGGTAGTGTCCTGTTAGGTGCGTGTGAGGCAGCTGGGGAGGGAACATTAGTCCCCACCCCTCTCTTCTCCCGACCCCACCCCCAACTCTCCTACCCCTTCCCTCTCCTTCTATGCAGCGTAAATGTATACTCAGAATCTGTTCATTAGGTGAGTCCATACATCATGATATTTATGTAATAAACATTTTATATGAAATACAAGTTGGTTGTGATTATACCATGACGTGTTGCTGCTCGACGCGTGACCGGTGTGCCGCATGTCCACGCTATGTCTCTCACACACAGTCCAGTATTAGAGGTGTATAGCTCCATCTTCCCGAGGCAACGGCGTTAACCGACTATGGTCAGAATGTCAAAACACTTTATCTTTATTCTAGTAATAGTATATTTGATGGTTGGTTTGGTTTGTTGGTTTGTTGTTTAACGCCGCACTCCGCAATATTCCAGCTATATGACGGCGGTTTGAAAATAATCTGTCTGGACCACACAATCCAGTGATTGATATCATGAGCATCGATCCACGCAATTGGGATCGATGACATGCATCAACCAAGTTAGCGAGCCTAACCACGCGATCCCGTTAGTCGCCTCTTACGACAATAGTCACCTTTTACGGCAAGCATGGGTTGCTGAAGACCTATTCTACCCCGGATCTTCACGGGTCATTTTTGTTGATACCCAGTACTAGTAACAAATGTTATAGTTGGGATAACGCTAAGCCAGTCTTACTAAAGTACAGATTCTCGTACACTTGACAATTGTTACATTTACCCAATTTCTAAATGGCATTGTGTTCATAGCTTTCGGCCATGGGAGCCGTGCCAATTTACACTTGTCAGAGGGGTACACAAAGGTATACCAGTTGTCTGACTTTCATTTTCGTGGAAGCCTCGGTGGCTGAGTGGGTTAAATCCCTGACTTTGAGTGTTGGCGGTTAGGTGCCTCGGTCTGGCAGTGTGGGTTCGCTTCCCGGACGTGACTCGACCCCAAAAATACGAGAAGTTGTCTTTTACTAAGAAAGTGTTATCTCAAATACAACGTTTGTTACATTTGACCACTTTCTAAATGGCATAGTGTGTTGAGTAGTAGTTATTTCAACCCTTAATTTAACCCATATTGTGTTATGGATGTGAGGTGTGGTGTTTTGGGGAGGTTAATGCAATTGAAAGAGTACATCTTAGATTTATTAAAAAGATATTAGGTGTTAAATTATCTACACCATCGGCATATGTTTATGGTGAATTGGGAGTACTAACATTGATAAGTGTGCGGTTTGTTGGAATTATTAAATATTGGGTGAACATCTTAACGTGTGATCATAATAGACATATTGATATTGTGTATAAAGCTCTTTTAGAAATGATGTGAAGTCATTCTAATGTAGAAAGTTGGGACGTTTCGGTTAGAAATATATTACACCAAACAGCCATGTTTCGCTGGGTCAAGTTATAGTAAATGAAACTGGATTTTTGTCTGAAATTAAGCAGCGAATTTATGCAAGATGTTGAAAAACCAATTGTCAAGTATTAGCGAAACCAGACTGTACCTGTCAATGAAGGATTCCTAATGTTTTGAAATGTATCTTAATAACATTGATATTGTAAAATACCGAGTAGCTCTAGCACGTTGTAGGTTCAGTTCCCATATGTTCATGGTTTAAGGGGAGATGGGTTGGACCAAAGTCACACCCGGAACAGCGTGTTCAGTTTGTGAAACTCACATAAAGGACGGATACCATGTTTTAATGATGTGTCCAAAATATATGGGGTTAGCACGGCTGTATTTGACAAATTACTCATGTACACCATAGTGTTTTTTAAATTTGTCCATTTAATGCAAGACTGTCTCAGAAATGACAGTTTTCGATTGACAGTGTGTGTACCACATTATAAATGAAAGAAAGAATGCATTGTGATCAAGATTTGAAACTATTTGTAATTATGTATATACTTTGACATCTAGTAGGGTGGGTGGGTGGGTGGGTCGAGATTGGTGCGGGGGCAAGTCTCCAGTCTTGTTGCAGCTGAAATGTTGAGCCGCGCTGGGATCTATACTGTGTTACCATTTGTATCTGGCCTGAGACCCATAACTAAACTTTGACTTGACTCGACTTGGTAATCATGTTAAACTGCGGGATGGTATCTCAGTGGGCTAGCTACATAAAATCAGCATTAGTCCGGACTAGAACAAGCAGCCACACACCCCACCAACACACACGTGCGTGCATGCCGCCATATATGTGCAATAATCTTGAACGCAACGTGAAACCAATTTAACAATTCTCGAATATCATATATAAAAACCTATCAAGTGTCCTGTTGTGCAACACCTGGTTTCAGACAGTGTACCAAGACTTAGTGCCCCGATTGTGTAGGAACTGGTTTCAGAGTTTGTATCCAGTGTCCTGCAACATCTGGTTTCGGCCAGTGTTTCAAGTGTCCTGTTTGTGCAACATCTGGTGTCAGCCAGTATATCAAGTATCCTGTTTGTGCAACATCTGGTGTCAGCCAGTGTATCAAGTGTCCTGTTTGTGCAACAACTGGTTTCAGCCAGTGTATCAAGTGTCCTGTTTGTGCAACATCTGGTGTCAGCCAGTGTATCAAGTGTCCTGTTTGTGCAACAACTGGTTTCAGCCAGTGTATCAAGTGTCCTGTTTGTGCAACATCTGGTGTCAGCCAGTGTATCAAGTGTCCTGTTTGTGCAACAACTGGTGTCAGCCAGTATACTAAGTGTCCTGTTTGTGCAACATCTGGTGTCAGCCAGTGTATCAAGTGTCCTGTTTGTGCAACATCTGGTGTCAGCCAGTGTATCAAGTGTCCTGTTTGTGCAACATCTGGTGTCAGCCAGTATATCAAGTGTCCTGTTTGTGCAACATCTGGTGTCAGCCAGTGTATCAAGTATCCTGTTTGTGCAACATCTGGTGTCAGCCAGTATACCAAGTGTCCTGTTTGTGCAACATCTGGTGTCAGCCAGTGTATCAAGTGTCCTGTTTGTGCAACATCTGGTGTCAGCCAGTGTATCAAGTATCCTGTTTGTGCAACAACTGGTGTCAGCCAGTGTATCAAGTGTCCTGTTTGTGCAACATCTGGTGTCAGCCAGTATACCAAGTGTCCTGTTTGTGCAACATCTGGTGTCAGCCAGTGTATCAAGTATCCTGTTTGTGGAACAACTGGTGTCAGCCAGAGTGTCCAGTGTCCTTGTTGTGTAACAATTGGTTTTAGCCCGTATATCCAGTGTCCTGTTTGTGCAACAACTGGTTTCAGCCAGTGTATCAAGTGTCCTGTTTGCGTCACTGATATGCCTAACAACAAAACACCGACTGACAAATGCAGCAAGCTTTATTGCAGAATCTAGAGTATATCTATAAAAATACAGGCTTGAAACAAAAACCATCTCTAAGCTCCGTGTATATCACATATCTATGGACTAGAAGTGTATATCACATATCTATGGACTAGAAGTGTATATCACATATCTTTGTACTAGAAGTGTATATCACATACCTATGTACTAGAAGCCTCTAGGGGCTACAGTTAATGCTGGTAACTCGTGGTCAGTTAACATCACACTTGACCATCACACTTCACAGCTGGACATGGAAGAACAAACTGAAGGAAGATTTGTTTCCTCACTAACATCACGGCATTCACAAAGAATTACATCTAACATCTCTACCTTCGTCAGGATTACATCTAACACCACGAATTACATCTCACATAAAGGCCTTCACCAGGAATAACATCTAACATAAGGGCCTTCACCGGGAATTTCATCTGACATAAAGGCCATCACCAGGAATTACACCTGATATAAAGGCCTTCACCAGAAATGACACCTAACATAAAGGCCTTCACCAGGAATTACACCTGACATAAAGGCCTATACTGGGAGTTACATCTGACATAAAAAGGCCTTCACCAGGAATGACACCTGACATAAAGGCCTTCACCAGGAATGACACCTGACATAAAGGCCTTCACCAGGAATGACACCTGACATAAAGGTCTTCACCAGGAATGACACCTGACACAAAGGCCTTCACCAGGAATGACACCTGACATAAAGGCCTTCACCAGGAATTACACCTAACATAAAGACCTTCACAAGGAATTATGCCTAACATAAAGGCCTTCACCGGGTATTACATCTGACATAAAGGCCTTTACCGGGAATTACGCCTAACATAAAGGCCTTCACCGGGTATTACATCTAACATAAAGGCCTTTACCGGGAATTACGCCTAACATAAAGGCCTTCACCAGGAATTACGCCTAACATAAAGGCCTTCACCGGGTATTACATCTAACATAAAGGCCTTCACCAGGAATGACACCTGACATAAAGACCTTCACCGGGAATGACACCTAACATAAAGGCCTTTACCGGGAATTACGCCTAACATAAAGTCCTTCACCGGGAATTACGCCTTACATAAAGGCCTTCACCAGGAATTACATCTTACATAAAGGCCTTCACCAGGAATTACATCTTACATAAAGGCCTTCACCAGGAATTACATCTAACATAAAGGCCTTCACCAGGAATTATATCTAACATAAAGGCCTTCACCAGGAATTACATCTAACATAAAGGCCTTCACCAGGTATTACATCTAACATAAAGGCCTTTACCGGGAATTAACCTAACATAAAGTCCTTCACCGGGAATTACGCCTTACATAAAGGCCTTCACCAGGAATTACATCTTACATAAAGGCCTTCACCAGGAATTACATCTAACATAAAGGCCTTCACCAGGAATTATATCTAACATAAAGGCCTTCACCAGGAATTATATCTTACATAAAGGCCTTCACCAGGAATTACATCTAACATAAAGGCCTTCCTCAGGAATTATATCTAACATAAAGGCCTTCCTCAGGAATTACATCTAACATAAAGGCCTTCCTCAGGAATTATATCTAACATAAAGGGCTTCACCAGTTCCATCAAATAAGCCAACACAAACAAGTGGTTTGTTCTGTCGAATCTACGGATATAAGATTTTCCAGTAATGAAGGTTATCAATACTGAGGTCCTCCCGTATGTTGCCAAACACAGGCTGCCTCACAAAGATTTAGGCCATAGTAATCTCTCCTTAGAATAGACTTTTACATAACATCTGAATCAGTTATTACAATATCAACACAAGAAGCAACCATATTGGAATTTGAAGCAACGTTGCCACAGGAATAAGAGTGATTTTAAAACATCCACTTATTGTGGACCTTAACAGTTTGATCAATGTTTGTCAGAAAATAGTCATTGATACTGACAGGAGCATACATATTAAAACTATGTCACTGCACCAAGAAATCCAATTCAGACATGTTCAGCTATTGCTGTTTCAATGACATGCCTTCTCATGGTGTGTTGTCCTAAAATACACCACTCCTGGCCACAATGACAAAAGCTTTAGGACAATCTGCTCCACCCTGCAAAACAGCCCCAATGAAGAAGATTTTGGACAGTTATAATATATGTTATTATAATAGCATGTGTCTGTCCGACCACAATCATTTGATGGTTTGGATGAAAAACATAAAATTCTCCACCTAACTAACCACCCTTTCATATAAATGGGTTGCACTGCCCATAACAGATATTTATAATGGTGGCCCATCAAACTATTGCCATGGGTTTGTAGCACTATCTGCGGTCTTGGTACAGTATATATGGGAGGCCTAGAGCTGTTGGTAATATTACTGTGGGTACTGTCATTTACAAACATGTGACAGCTCTACCGGCTACCATGGGGCACCTTGTCGGGATCAGGTTTGGTCATTTAGGAAAACTGCTTTGAGGTGTTACTGGTTATAATGGCTACATGGCACCATGAAGTGGCATATACCTTCAACTGCAGTCATGCTGTGGAAACCAGCAGAAACGTGACTGTTGTTCCTCATACTACATGTTTTAATTCACAGGGTGATTGATGTCTATGTGCAGAAACGTCATCCCAACATGCCTACATCCCTACATCCCCTGTTACAGCCCTCTACTGCCAGCACCCAACATCCCTATTACAGCCCTCTACTGCCAGCACCCTACATCCCCGTTACAGCCCTCTACTGCCAGCACCCTACATTCCCGTTACAGCCCTCTACTGCCAGCACCCTACATCCCTGTCACAGCCCTCTACTGCCAGCACCCTACATCCCCATCACAGCCCTCTACTGTCAGCACTCTACACGCCTGTCACAGCCCTCTACTGTCAGCACTCTACACGCCTGTCACAGCCCTCTACTGTCAGCACTCTACACGCCTGTCACAGCCCTCTACTGTCAGCACTCTACACGCCTGTCACAGCCCTCTACTGTCAGCACTCTACACGCCTGTCACAGCCCTCTACTGTCAGCACTCTACACGCCTGTCACAGCCCTCTACTGTCAGCACCCTACACGCCTGTCACAGCCCTCTACTGTCAGCACCCTACATCCCCGTTACAACCCTCTACTGTCAGCACCCTACATCCCCGTCACAGCCCTCTACTGCCAGCACCCTACATTCCCGTCACAGCCCTCTACTGCCAGCACCCTACATTCCCATCACAGCCCTCTACTGTCAGCACCCTACATCCCCGTCACAGCCCTCTACTGTCAGCAACCTACATCCCCGTCACAGCCCTCTACTGCCAGCACCCTACATCCCCGTCACAGCCCTCTACTGCCAGCACCCTACATCCCTATTACAGCCCTCTACTGTCGGCACCCTACATCCCCGTCACAGCCCTCTACTGTCAGCACCCTACATCCCTGTCACAGCCCTCTACTGCCAGCACCCTACATCCCCGTCACAGCCCTCTACTGCCAGCACCCTACATCCCCGTCACAGCCCTCTACTGCCAGCACCCTACATCCCTGTCACAGCCCTCTACTGTCAGCACCCTACATCCCTGTCACAGCCCTCTACTGCCAGCACCCTACATCCCCGTCACAGCCCTCTACTGTCAGCACCCTACATCCCTGTCACAGTCCTCTACTGCCAGCACCCTACATCCCTGTCACAGCCCTCTACTGCCAGCACCCTACATCCCCGTTACAGCCCTCTACTGCCAGCACCCTACATCCCTGTCACAGCCCTCTACTGCCAGCACCCTACATCCCCGTTACAGCCCTCTACTGCCAGCACCCTACATCCCTGTCACAGCCCTCTACTGCCAGCACCCTACATCCCTGTCACAGTCCTCTACTGCCAGCACCCTACATCCCCGTCACAGCCCTCTACTGTCAGCACCCTACATCCCTGTCACAGCCCTCTACTGTCAGCACCCTACATCCCCGTTACAGCCCTCTACTGCCAGCACCCTACATCCCTGTCACAGCCCTCTACTGTCAGCACCCTACATCCCTGTCACAGCCCTCTACTGCCAGCACCCTACATCCCTGTCACAGCCCTCTACTGTCAGCACCCTACATCCCCGTTACAACCCTCTACTGTCAGCACCCTACATCCCCGTTACAGCCCTCTACTGTCAGCACCCTACATTCCCGTCACAGCCCTCTACTGCCAGCACCCTACACGCCTGTCACAGCCCTCTACTGCGAGCACCCTACATCCCCGTCACAGCCCTCTACTGCCAGCAACCTTCATGACCTTCCCAATCACATAACACAACAATACTTTCATACAAGCTGTTTTGGCATTTGGTGGAATATTTCACAAAAATATCTAATAACAATCTCCACTGATGGTGTAAGACATACCCAGACCTTGTTCAGTTCCTGACAATCTGTGCCTACACAAACATACACTCAGCAAACATACTAGTACCACAGTGTTACATACACTCAGCAAACATACTAGTACCACAATGTTACATACACTCAGCAAACATACTAGTACCACAATGTTACATACACTCAGCAAACATACTAGTACCACAATGTTACATACACTCAGGAAACATACTAGTACCACAATGTTACATACACTCAGCAAACATACTAGTACCACAATGTTACATACACTCAGCAAACATACTAGTACCACAATGTTACATACACTCAGCAAACATACTAGTACCACAATGTTACATACACTCAGCAAACATACTAGTACCACAATGTTACATACACTCAGCAAACATACTAGTACCACAATGTTACATACACTCAGCAAACATACTAGTACCACAATGTTACATACACTCAGCAAACATACTAGTACCACAATGTTACATACACTCAGCAAACATACTAGTACCACAATGTTACATACACTCAGCAAACATACTAGTACCACAATGTTACATACACTCAGCAAACATACTAGTACCACAATGTTACATACACTCAGCAAACATACTAGTACCACAATGTTACATACACTCAGCAAACATACTAGTACCACAATGTTACATACACTCAGCAAACATACTAGTACCACAATGTTACATACACTCAGCAAACATACTAGTACCACAATGTTACATACACTCAGCAAACATACTAGTACCACAATGTTACATACACTCAGCAAACACACTAGTACCACAATGTTACATACACTTGATGTTATGTCAGGCAAGTACTTATAACCAATAGCAAACCAGGCTGCAAATAATGTAGAGGGGTGTAGCAGTTGTAAGGATTCAAAGATGGTGGGGGCACTGAGAATTACAAAATGGCTCATCAATCTGTATATACTGTTGGTTCTGATGTCAACTTGGCCAGTTTGGCATGTGAACAATAGCAAGCAGCATGCAGCAGTGTGTGGGACAGCCTAACTCTGGCCATGGCACCCTGCATATCTGCCCTTGTTCTTCAGCTTTGTCTGTCTGGGAACACAAACTACATTCACCCACTGCAAGTAGGCTTAAAGCCATGCTGGGTACTGAAACGCTATGGCAACTATGAATAACATACTGATTGTCTTCACATCAACGTGAGGATGTACAAGGGTCATTGGAAAATAACATACACCTCTGCTTGTCTGCAGCAAAAATGCAGTGTCCACAAGACTGAATAATGAAGTTTTTATGGTAAAAACGTCTTTTACTACATGCTTATCGCTTCTTCCCTCAAGCTAGTGGAAAGTTCACGTGCTGTGTTCCCGGAGAACAGAAAAACATCTCCCCATACGCATCCTCTCACGCGCAGGTGCACCAGTACCATGTGACCCATCCGTGTCACTAATCACTCTCTTATTGTGTTACCAGCCAGCTAGTTAGGACATTTGTGTCTGTGCTCTTAATCCGGGTCAGTTAGTATCTGATAGGAGTCCCGACAAGGTAAAATACTATGTTATTTAATTCCTCACCACCTATGTGGTTGCTATTACCGTGTTCCTGGTCAATATCAGCACCTAGTTAAATTTATTGATGCAAATCATTCAGGGAAATGTGAAAAAAATCACTGACAAAATAGAAAGAATATAGGAATAACTATATAGGATGTAACAACAGTGTACAAACAAGTAACTTAATTCTGTTCCAAGATAAATAAATACAGAGTTGAGAAACTCACACAGATACCTAGAACAGGAGACATTGGTCACAAACTTGTTGACCTAGAATAACACAAGAAAATGAATACTGACAACCAAACATAAGCTAAGCAAGCAGACTACGGTGGATTCCTTGTGAAATCTGTTTGAAAAATCTTTTCAAGATGTAACATTTCCTATTTAGTGAGACTCAGATAAAATGCATTGTGATATTCTCTCAGAACATAACTCTATGATGAACATAATAGTTCACTGGTGCAGAGACCATATAATATATGGTCTCTGACTGGTGCAATGGCTGTAACTGCCACTTTAATATTTCTACATGCAGCTTATCATTTTGACACACACACATACACTGACATACAAGAGATTGATGGAGTATCAGATCAGTTGTACTTGTGTAATCTCTCAGACCATCATTTAGCTTGTTTTCAGACCTATAGTTACTTGAATGTCTCATCAAACAGTGTCATTGCTGAACTGTCAAATAACAGGGGACATGATCTCTGAAGTTCTGATGCATTAAGAGTATTAAACTTTATCAAATAAATAATGTTTAAATTAATTTCATTTATGAAAATTTGTACACTAAAAATGCAAATGGCAGTTAACAAGTCATGTGTATCAAGACAACAAGCTTGTCATTATATCAAGAACTGACTGCACTAGCAACAACACAATGGGAGACCTGGGCAAAGGGAGACAACTTCTCCCCGACACTGGCAACATTGGCGTCAGCCGTGAGCTGCACCATGCACCAGACACACGAGATTCCTCACAGAGTGGAGTCTGTCACACTCATCAACCACCCACTTCCTGAACTATGTTTGATAGAAACCCCAGCATGCTAAGGGTGTATTCTAGGTTTTGACATTGACTCTATTAAAGCTGCCACTCATAAATAAATAAACTTTAAATAAATAAAGTCATTGACTTGTGAAATATGTTAACAGCATGGGAAACTGGCTTCAGTTTTTATCAGACTATTTGATAATCAGGGGGCTAGGTTTTTGTCAGGAGATTAGATATTTTTTCATCCACATCTGCAAAACCAGATATATTTTTTTTTAAAGCTATGAGTCTGAATATTCTTTTTCAGAAAAAAACCTTGCAGCTGTGTAATTTTTGTGCCAGAAATTTTTATTTTTTTTAAAAGTCTGAAGCATAATTATTTTTTTCAAGAATTTTCTGGGACAACTTACTTGTTTTTTACATATTCCCAGGCCCCAGCAGATTATCAAATGGTTGCTCCCTCATTGACGTTCATGTGAGAGGTATTTGTCTGAATGTCATGTTGTCTTGTATCCCTACTTGTAGACCTGTAACATATCAGCTGGACTCATGTTTAAGCGTAATAAGTCAGAAACTAGTTACATAACTCATGTTTGAAGTTCACAGCCTCAGACACAGGTGAGGTGCCCCTCGATACACCACAGCAGACTGACTTTTGTTGCCCAGGTAACATGCCTTATGAAACATTTCAAAATATTTAAATACAGCAGGACTGAGCATGGCCTACTGGGAGATTCCCATGCTGAGTCCACCCGGACATCCTTGAGCTGCCGGCCTACGCCAGCCTGTCAGGCCACAGCAATAGTCACCTCACGCTTTGGACTCCAGTAGGGATACAAGACCCTACTAACATAAAGTCATCACACTCTTATCACCAGGTCATATTATTATCATTGTGTGATCTATAATTCCTTAACCAAGCACACAAACTCACATTGGACGGACATCTATGTAAAACATGAGTGATGTGATCCCTTTTCACAACAGACCTACATTATTGCGCCATGACAAAACTGACAGCAGAGCTAGTAACAAGTCAAACATAGGCATTAGTTAACAGTCAAGTTATAGTGGGGAACTACATGATCAGATACGTTAATTGTAAGTGCCTGTGCACATATAAACATAGAGCTGCATCGCATGGGACTCACTTCCCTTCCTGTAGACATCATCATTCATAGCATACTAGAGATAGAAGGGTTAGCGCTGCGCTTGGGACTAGTTCCTCATAGTTACTGATGCTATGTACGTGGTGACAGAAGGCTACAGCACTGTGCTAGGGACGTTCTCCTGACAGCTACTGTCCTGTTGTGTATGTGACATAGAAGGCTACAGCACTGTGCTAGGGACGTTCTCCTGACAGCTACTGACACGCTATGTACGTGTTGACAGAAGGCTACAGCACTGTGCTAGGGACGTTCTCCTGACAGCTACTGACACGCTATGTACGTGGTGACAGAAGGCTACAGCACTGTGCTAGGGACGTTCTCCTGACAGCTACTGACACGCTATGTACGTGGTGACAGAAGGCTACAGCACTGTGCTAGGGACGTTCTCCTGACAGCTACTGTCCTGTTGTGTATGTGACATAGAAGGCTACAGCACTGTGCTACTACAAGACACTTGAGATATACATCAGACATCAAACACCATGACAGATGAACAATACAAGTGACACAGCTGACTCTTCCAGTCAACAGGATACAATACTTAACAAAACAGCCAGTTGTTGGCGTTGAACAGCTGCTAAACCAAAGGACTTAAGGACTAACTTAATGCAGTATCTTGATACAACTGCAGTGTCTATCCAGGGCACTGGGAAAATCAGGAGGTGTTTTTTTAATTTCAAAGTGTAAAGAAGTGGCAAGTTTGTAATAATTGCACAAAAACAAAATATTGCGTTGTCAGGAATATCAATTTGTATATATATTCATCACATTTTTAAGTTGAGACTAGACAGTTGTTAGGGACTGGTGATTTATTACAGGGGCTGGGGGCTGGTGAGATTGAGTGGGGGTGAGTGTCATGAAATAATGACACAGCGAAAGAGGGGGCGTCGTCAAAACTTATCACAGCTATAATGGGGGGCCATGACAAAAGGACATAGCTCTATTTTTTTCAAATAAAGAATTATATTATTTAGGGACTGTTCATTTATTAAAAAAAAAACTTTAATGAATTTGGGTGGGCCATGAAATATGTTACATAAATTGAGGGGGAGGGGCAAAGTATGATACAGCCCTAAGACCAATCTCACCGCCCCCTCCTCATCTCCCTTTAATAAATGACCAGTCCCTTTGCAGCAACAGTTTTACTTGAAAACACAGAAATACCTGCATAAACAAAGTTCATGTTCCATGTGACCTCATTGACTTTTGTCTGGTTAGCCAAAATACAGATGAACTGTGACCCCACCTGACAGATGTATATCTAGATCATGTATGGGGAGCCAGACAGCAGTGTTGTGACCTCAGTGTACCGTGTGTTACATTTACCCGTATGGTGGAAATAAACTAAGCTGTTGTTACTGCCAGTTGCCATGGTGCTTGTGTCACATTATTGCATTCTAGGCTGAGGGGCTCCATCAGGGGCTCTGTCAGGGGCTCCATCAGGGGCTCCGTCAGGGGCTCCATCAGGGGCTCCATCAGATCCTCCAGTGGGAGAAGCGAGTGAGACCCCGCATCGTGTAGGGGTAGTCCTCCATCGCCATATCCTGGGCATCCCGCAGCAACATCGCCGCCCTGCAACAACAGTCTCATGTAGAGCCAGAAACATAACAATCATTCTAATCAATGTACTCTAATACCTCGCAACTAATATCTCTCTCAGTCAAGATAAGCTAATCGGATTCTGCACTGTTGGTATGAGTCATCGAAGTATTGGGAACAACATCTCTGTTTTATGTGTCTGGAAAATAAACATAAATGGGCAGCTCCAAACAAGAAAATAATGGCTGCAATCTTTTGTGAATACCTTGTCTACACCATGCTCAGCATTGTTACTGGTGGCAGCAGTAGTATAGAGAGTGGGTGTAGTATACAGAGTGGATGTAGTAAAGAGAGTGGCTGTAGTATAGAGAGTGGGTGTAGTATAGAGAGTGGGTGTAGTACAGAGAGTGGATGTAGTAAAGAGAGTGGGTGTAGTATAGAGAGTGGGTGTAGTATAGAGAGTGGGTGTAGTACAGAGAGTGGGTGTAGTACAGAGAGTGGGTGTAGTATAGAGAGTGGGTGTAGTATAGAGAGCGGGTGTAGTACAGAGAGCGGGTGTAGTACAGAGAGTGGGTGTAGTATAGAGAGTGGGTGTAGTACAGAGAGTGGGTGTAGTACAGAGAGTGGGTGTAGTATAGAGAGCGGGTGTAGTACAGAGAGCGGGTGTAGTACAGAGAGTGGGTGTAGTACAGAGAGTGGGTATAGTACAGAGAGTGAGTGTAGTATGGAGAGTGGGTGTAGTATAGAGAGTGGGTGTAGTACAAAGAGAGTGGGTGTAGTATAGAGAGTGGGTGTAGTATGGAGAGTGGGTGTAGTATAGAGAGTGAGTGTAGTATGGAGAGTGGGTGTAGTATAGAGAGTGGGTGTAGTACAGAGAGTGGGTGTAGTACAGAGAGTGGGTGTAGTACAGAGAGTGGGTGTAGTACAGAGAGTGGGTGTAGTATGGAGAGTGGGTGTAGTACAGAGAGTGGGTGTAGTACAGAGAGTGGGTATAGTACAGAGAGTGAGTGTAGTATGGAGAGTGGGTGTAGTACAGAGAGTGGGTGTAGTACAGAGAGTGGGTATAGTACAGAGAGTGGGTGTAGTATAGAGAGTGGGTGTAGTATAGAGAGTGGGTGTAGTATAGAGAGTGGGTGTAGTACAGAGAGTGGGTGTAGTACAGAGAGTGGGTATAGTACAGAGAGTGAGTGTAGTATGGAGAGTGGGTGTAGTACAGAGAGTGGGTGTAGTATAGAGAGTGGGTGTAGTATAGAGAGTGGGTGTAATATAGAGAGTGGGTGTAGTACAGAGAGTGGGTGTAGTATAGAGAGTGGGTGTTGTATGGAGAGTGGGTGTAGTACAGAGAGTGGGTGTAGTACAGAGAGTGGGTGTAGTATAGAGAGTGGGTGTAGTATAGAGAGTGGGTGTAGTATAGAGAGTGGGTGTAGTACAGAGAGTGGGTGTAGTACAGAGAGTGGGTATAGTACAGAGAGTGAGTGTAGTATGGAGAGTGGGTGTAGTACAGAGAGTGGGTGTAGTATAGAGGGTGGGTGTAGTATAGAGAGTGGGTGTAATATAGAGAGTGGGTGTAGTACAAAGAGTGGGTGTAGTATAGAGAGTGGGTGTTGTATGGAGAGTGGGTGTAGTATAGAGAGTGAGTGTAGTATGGAGAGTGGGTGTAGTACAGAGAGTGGGTGTAGTATAGAGAGTGGGTGTAGTATAGAGAGTGGGTGTAGTACAGAGAGTGAGTGTAGTATGGAGAGTGGGTGTAGTACAGAGAGTGGGTGTAGTATAGAGAGTGTGTGTAGTACAGAGAGTGGGTGTAGTACAGAGAGTGGGTGTAGTACAGAGAGTGGGTGTAGTATAGAGAGTGGATGTTGTATGGAGAGTGGGTGTAGTATAGAGAGTGGGTGTAGTATAGAGAGTGGGTGTAGTATAGAGAGCGGGTGTAGTACAGAGAGTGGGTGTAGTATAGAGAGTGGGTGTAGTACAGAGAGTGGGTGTAGTACAGAGAGTGGGTGTAGTAGAGAGAGTGGGTGTAGTACAGAGAGTGGGTGTAGTATAGAGAGTGGGTGTAGTATAGAGAGTGGGTGTAGTATAGAGAGTGGGTGTAGTATAGAGAGTGGGTGTAGTATAGAGAGTGCGTGTAGTAGAGAGAGTGGGTGTAGTATAGAGAGTGGGTGTAGTATAGAGAGTGGGTGTAGTAGAGAGAGTGGGTGTAGTACAGAGAGTGGGTGTAGTATAGAGAGTGGGTGTAGAACAGAGAGTGGGTGTAGTATAGAGAGTGGGTGTGGTATAGAGAGTGTGTGTAGGACAGAGAGTGGGTGTAGTATAGAGAGTGGGTGTAGTATAGAGAGTGGGTGTAGTACAGAGAGTGGGTCTAGTATAGAGAGTGGGTGTAGTATAGAGAGTGGGTGTAGTATAGAGAGTGGGTGTAGTATAGAGAGTGGGTCTAGTATAGAGAGTGGGTGTAGTACAGAGAGTGGGTGTAGTACAGAGAGTGGTTGTAGTAGAGAGAGTGGGTGTAGTACAGAGAGTGGGTGTAGTATAGAGAGTGGGTGTAGTATAGAGAGTGGGTGTAGTATAGAGAGTGGGTGTAGTAGAGAGAGTGGGTGTAGTACAGAGAGTGGGTGTAGTATAGAGAGTGGATGTAGTACAGAGAGTGGGTGTAGTATAGAGAGTGGGTGTAGTAGAGAGAGTGGGTGTAGTACAGAGAGTGGGTGTAGTATAGAGAGTGGGTGTAGAACAGAGAGTGGGTGTAGTATAGAGAGTGGGTGTAGTACAGAGAGTGGGTGTAGTACAGAGAGTGGGTGTAGTATAGAGAGTGGGTGTGGTATAGAGAGTGGGTGTAGTATAGAGAGTGGGTGTAGTATAGAGAGTGGGTGTAGTATGGAGAGTGGGTGTAGTATAGAGAGTGAGTGTAGTATGGAGAGTGGGTGTAGTACAGAGAGTGGGTGTAGTATAGAGAGTGGGTGTAGTATAGAGAGTGGGTGTAATATAGAGAGTGGGTGTAGTACAAAGAGTGGGTGTAGTATAGAGAGTGGGTGTTGTATGGAGAGTGGGTGTAGTATAGAGAGTGAGTGTAGTATGGAGAGTGGGTGTAGTACAGAGAGTGGGTGTAGTATAGAGAGTGGGTGTAGTATAGAGAGTGGGTGTAGTATAGAGAGTGGGTGTAGTACAGAGAGTGAGTGTAGTATGGAGAGTGGGTGTAGTACAGAGAGTGGGTGTAGTATAGAGAGTGTGTGTAGTACAGAGAGTGGGTGTAGTACAGAGAGTGGGTGTAGTACAGAGAGTGGGTGTAGTAGAGAGAGTGGGTGTAGTACAGAGAGTGGGTGTAGTATAGAGAGTGGGTGTAGTATAGAGAGTGGGTGTAGTATAGAGAGTGGGTGTAGTATAGAGAGTGGGTGTAGTATAGAGAGTGCGTGTAGTAGAGAGAGTGGGTGTAGTACAGAGAGTGGGTGTAGTATAGAGAGTGGATGTAGTACAGAGAGTGGGTGTAGTATAGAGAGTGGGTGTAGTAGAGAGAGTGGGTGTAGTACAGAGAGTGGGTGTAGAACAGAGAGTGGGTGTAGTATAGAGAGTGGGTGTGGTATAGAGAGTGTGTGTAGGACAGAGAGTGGGTGTAGTATAGAGAGTGGGTGTAGTATAGAGAGTGGGTGTAGTACAGAGAGTGGGTCTAGTATAGAGAGTGGGTGTAGTATAGAGAGTGGGTGTAGTATAGAGAGTGGGTGTAGTATAGAGAGTGGGTCTAGTATAGAGAGTGGGTGTAGTACAGAGAGTGGGTGTAGTAGAGAGAGTGGGTGTAGTACAGAGAGTGGGTGTAGTATAGAGAGTGGGTGTAGTATAGAGAGTGGGTGTAGTATAGAGAGTGGGTGTAGTAGAGAGAGTGGGTGTAGTACAGAGAGTGGGTGTAGTAAAGAGAGTGGATGTAGTACAGAGAGTGGGTGTAGTATAGAGAGTGGGTGTAGTACAGAGAGTGGGTGTAGTACAGAGAGTGGGTGTAGTATAGAGAGTGGGTGTAGAACAGAGAGTGGGTGTAGTACAGAGAGTGGGTGTGGTATAGAGAGTGTGTGTAGGACAGAGAGTGGGTGTAGTACAGAGAGTGGGTGTAGTATAGAGAGTGGGTGTAGTACAGAGAGTGGGTGTAGTATAGAGAGTGGGTGTAGTATAGAGAGTGGGTGTAGTATAGAGAGTGGGTGTAGTATAGAGAGTGGGTCTAGTATAGAGAGTGGGTGTAGTACAGAGAGTGGGTGTAGTATAGAGAGTGGGTGTAGTACAGAGAGTGGGTGTAGTACAGAGAGTGGGTCTAGTATAGAGAGTGGGTGTAGTATAGAGAGTGGGTGTAGTATAGAGAGTGGGTGTAGTATAGAGAGTGGGTGTAGTATAGAGAGTGGATGTAGTATAGAGAGTGGGTGTAGTACAGAGAGTGGGTGTAGTATAGAGAGTGGGTGTAGTATAGAGAGTGGGTGTAGTACAGAGAGTGGGTGTAGTACAGAGAGTGGGTGTAGTATAGAGAGTGGGTGTAGTATAGAGAGTGGATGTAGTATGGAGAGTGGGTGTAGTATAGAGAGTGGGTGTAGTATAGAGAGTGGGTGTAGTACAGAGAGTGGGTGTAGTATAGAGAGTGGGTGTAGTATAGAGAGTGGGTGTAGTACAGAGAGTGGGTGTAGTACAGAGAGTGGATGTAGTACAGAGAGTGGGTGTAGTATAGAGAGTGGGTGTAGTATAGAGAGTGGGTGTAGTATAGAGAGTGGGTGTAGTATCGAGCATGTTGCTGTGGACTGCCCATGAGCATTACTGGTGAAAGGGAGGTAACTCTTACTTCCTGGCCTTCATCTCCTTGTGTCTTCTGATGCAAATAAGGGCAAAGACAGAGATGAAGATTGCGGGCACGATGACGCCCATGACAATGAGGGCCACAAACACTGTCTCATCCTTCAGAGTGAGGTGATGGAAGAACTCCTCTCTGCTCTCTGTGGGGGGTAGACCACTGTTTGGAGTTGTGTGACCAGGTGTTGCTTGAAACAAGACACTTTTAAATTCAATCTACATTGTACATTGTTTGCGACAGTGGTGTGAATTCTGACATAATATATCACATCCTCTATTCCAAATGCATGCAGGACGAACTGAAATGACACTTACCACGATCAGCAAACATTTTGGTGAGTTATACAAAAGCTTTCCCTGTATCCCTGATGTAAATAACAGTTAAAGAAAATGATATTAAACTAGAGAGCTCTGCCAAACAAACCTCCAACTAATCAGTTAAACATTAACAGGGATTCCCATGTGGGGAAAGAGAGTTGTCAATGTAGTCCAGTAAACTTGAGAGGCAATGTTAGGTATCAGCTTCACGCCTATCTGGAGCGGAAGCATACATACATCTAGGTGTGGCCAAAGTTGAACGTTTGAAGGTGTTGAACATTAACATACAGAAGGAAATATAGGTAGCTATGTAGCTATGACACATTACCACCTGGATCAACGGACAATCAATTACCCAAAATAGCATTGTTTAGTGTTTTGGTTTGGGATAAATTTCCTTGAAAAAGACTGTAATTATAACATCCACGGACAAGTGCTTGGGAGACGGTTGACATAACACATGGATGAACTCTGGGGGTGATGGATGAAAACATGGATGCTTGCCACCACAGATGATGATATACAGACTAGTCATGTTATTCTGATGATCAATCATCATCAGTGGTGAATCGGTTCCCCTCTACTGATCCAGTGAGTGATACGGAGTGCCCTTCTTTGACATAATCAAATGTGGAGGAAAGTGCTCTCTTATATCAAATTTTTATTCAAATTTTTAAAACATTCCTTTTTATCTCAAAATAATTGAACAAACACATTCATGATTAATTTGAAATTAATCAAGCATTTCATTTAGGGAATAAGAATTACCACACAAAAAAATATTGACAGTTTATGGAAAATACAGACAAAAATTGGACATCCTGATTATAATCAATGATTGACTAGGTAGGAAAAACTGATTAGGACCAGTGATTGATGAATGAAATCCCAACCACTTCCAACACATTAATTGATAAGCTGTACCTGACATGTTGAGTCTTCTGACGAGGTTCAGCGCAAAGGCTTCAAGTGGGAGGGGTGTAGTGGAGGTGTTCATGGTCGCAGGTCAGTCTGCCCACATGCTGGACATCTGCTGGATATACACATTACACACTGACCACTATACTCCACAGCGTGGTCTGATGCTTCCTATGGAAACCACCAGTAGATTCACAAAGATCCCCCTTTGTTGTTCTTATTCCCGGATATTTCATCATGTTTATAAATCTGATGACCAACAATGTTATGAATATGGAATAATTATATAGGCCCTATTTTGGGAACATTGGTTTTTTTTCCTGTTGAGTCAGTTATGAAGACAGGTTTTGTGAACATGATCAACAGAGGAAGCAAATACACACTCCGGACTTGTTCTCTCTACAGTAGCATCTACCGGCTACACTCCGGACTACAGTAGCATCTACCGACTACTCTCCGGACTACAGTAGCATCTACCGGCTACACTCCGGACTACAGTAGCAGCTACCGGCTACACTCCGGACTACAGTAGCAGCTACCGGCTACACTCCGGACTACAGTAGCATCTACCGGCTACACTCCGGACTACAGTAGCATCTACCGGCTACACTCCGGACTACAGTAGCATCTACCGGCTACCCTCCGGACTACAGTAGCATCTATCGGCTACACTCCGGACTACAGTAGCATCTACCGGCTACACTCCGGACTACAGAAGCATCTACCGGCTACACTCCGGACTACAGTAGCATCTACCAGCTACACTCCGGACTTGTTCTCTCTACAGTAGCATCTACCGGCTACACTCCGGACTACAGTAGCATCTACCGGCTACACTCCGGACTACAGTAGCATCTACCGGCTACACTCCGGACTACAGTAGCATCTACCGGCTACACTCCGGACTACAGTAGCAGCTACCGGCTACACTCCGGACTACAGTAGCATCTACCGGCTACACTCCGGACTACAGTAGCATCTACCGGCTACGCTCCGGACTACAGTAGCATCTACCGGCAACACTCCGGACTACAGTAGCATCTACCGGCTACACTCCGGACTACAGTAGCATCTACCGGCTACACTCCGGACTACAGTAGCATCTACCGGCTACACTCCGGACTACAGTAGCAGCTATCGGCTACACTCCGGACTACAGTAGCAGCTACCCAGGCTGTTAACTTTATCATGTCCTGGGGTTCAACATTCTGACAAAAAAAATCTTCAAATAAAATAATTTGTGAACACAGGAAAATGTTTGGGAATTAGTGGGTATGAAAAATGTTTAAATTTCACTTGTGAAAAGGTCAGCATTGGAACTATATATTATATATGTTACAGTAGGGAGTCGGTGTATGTATTGGTCAGCAGATGTCACACAGTACAGCTGTGAGAATGATCAGTGATATCGTAGCTCCCCATCTGGATGTCCCCAGTGTGTGTGTGTGTGTGTGTGTGTGTGTGTGTGTGTGTGTGTGTGTGTGTGTGTGTTGGAGGGGGCAGTAGATGTCACACAGTACAGCTGTGAGAATGATGATATCGTAGCTCCCCATCTGGATGTCCCCAGTGTGTGTATGTGTGTGTGTGTGTGTGTGTGTGTGTGTTTGGAGGGGGCAGTAGATGTCACACAGTACAGCTGTGAGAATGATGATATCGTAGCTCCCCATCTGGATGTCCCCAGTGTGTGTGTGTGTGTGTTTGGAGGGGGCAGTAGATGTCACACAGTACAGCTGTGAGAATGATGATATCGTAGCTCCCCATCTGGATGTCCCCAGTGTGTGTATGTGTGTGTGTGTGTTGGAGGGGGCAGTAGATGTCACACAGTACAGCTGTGAGAATGATGATATCGTAGCTCCCCATCTGGATGTCCCCAGTGTGTGTGTGTGTGTGTGTGTGTGTGTGTGTTGGAGGGGGGAGTTGACGTGCTAAATGAGATTTGATAGTGACTTATTGAGGATGTTTCAGTAGAGACCAATCCTTGACTTGTTTAAATCCATAATATTGTACAAACAGTATATTAACTATAATTAAGGGTACGTACGAATGTCGTCTGGACAAGAGATAGGGTGACGGCTTCAAGTTTCGCCTATGAATATTTAGTGACAACTGTCAGGTTACAGTTGTGTTCGTGATTCCAGACCGTATTATAATATAAATCTATGCTCGATAGAAAACATTACATCACTGCTGGCGATGTTGGACGAAGAACACAGCGATGTTTACTTACCAGTTGAGTGCAATGTCAATCTAATTTTCTTTCCTAAAGGGAGATAACCAATGAAAGAAGACAGCATACCACTAAAACATATTGCAACACCGAAAGGAAATTATATAACTTCTCTTCAAACTGAGAAAGCATCGATAGTTAAAAAAGTATTACAAGTTGTCGCTCGTGAAATAAATGTGTACATTTGCATGGCACACTAGTGTCTTGTTTTAGTTGTTGCTATATCTGACGGTTTCTGAAATTACCAGCTGATGACATGTAGACTTGAGAAGATTTTTTGTTGTGGCGAAATATGTTTTTAGCTAATGACTGACAACTTCTTTTTTCCTAACAATCCGAAGATATATTTTTTCCAGCATTTTCTGGGACAATTTTTTTTTTAAATCCCAGGAATAGTTTCTGAACCAACATGTATTATATATATTATTAACTGACAATCGGAGTAAACATACGACAACAGGCACTGGCTTGCAAGGCTACTGATATGTCTGGCTACTGACTACTGACATACCTGGCTGCTGTCTGACTACTGGCTTGTATGACTACTGACATGGCTGGCTACTGTCTGACTACTGGCTTGCATGGCTACTGACATACCTGTCTGCTGTCTGACTACTGGCTAGCATGGCTACTGACATGTGTGGCTACTGTCTGACTACTGGCATGCATGGCTACTGATAAACCTGGCTACTGTCTTACTACGGGCTTGCATGGCTACTGACATACCTGTCTGCTGTCTGACTACTGGCTAACATGGCTACTGACATGTGTGGCTACTGTCTGACTACTGGCATGCATGGCTACTGACAAACCTGGCTACTGTCTTACTACGGGCTTGCATGGCTACTGACATACCCGACTACTGTCTGACTACTGGCTTGCATGGCTACTGACATGTCTGACTACTGGCTTGCATGTCTACTGACATGTCTGACGTCTGTCTTACTACTGGCTTGCATGGCTACTGACATACCAGGCTACTGTCTGACTACTGGTTTGCATGGCTACTGACATGTCTGGCTATTGCATGTCTGACTACTGGCTTGCATGGCTAGTGACATGCCTACCTACTGTCTGACTACTGGCTTGCAAGGCTACTGACATGTCTGGCTACTGTCTGACTACTGGCTTGCATGGCTACTGATATGCCTGGCTACTGCATGTCTGACAACTGGCTTGCATGGCTACTGACATGCCTGGCTACTGCATATCAGACTACTGGCTTGCATGGCTACTGACATGTCTGGCTACTGTCTGACTACTTACATGGCTGACTACTGGCTTGCATGGCTACTGACATGTCTGGCTACTGTCTGACTACTGGCTTGCATGGCTACTGACATGCCTGGCCACTGCATGTCTGACTACTGGCTTCCATGGCTACTTACATGTCTGGCTACTGTCTGACTACTGGCTTGCATGGCTACTGTCTGACTACAGACTTGCATGGCTACTGACATGCCTGGCTACTGTCGGACTACTGGCTTGCATGGCTACTGACATGGCTGGCTACTGTCTGACAACTGGCTTCCATGGCGACTGTCTGACTACTTGCTTGCATGGTTACTGACATGCCTGGCTACTGTCTGACTACTGGCTTGCATGGCTACTGACATGGCTGGCTACTGAATGTCTGACTACTGGCTTGTATGGCTACTGACATACCTGGCTACTGTCTGACTACTGGCTTGCATGGCTACTGATATGTCTGGCTACTGTCTGACTTCTGGCTTGCATGGCTACTGACATGCCTTGCTACTGTTTGACTACTGGTTTGCATGGCTACTGACATGGCTGGCTACTGTCTGACAACTGGCTTGCATGGCTACTGACATGGCTGGCTACTGCATGTCTGACTACTGGCTTGTATGGCTACTGACATACCTGGCTACTGTCTGACTACTGGCTTGCATGGCTACTGATATGTCTGGCTACTGTCTGACTTCTGGCTTGCATGGCTACTGACATGCCTTGCTACTGTTTGACTACTGGTTTGCATGGCTACTGACATGTCTGGCTACTGTCTGACTACTGGCTTCATGGCTACTGACATGACTGGCTACTGTCTTACTACTGATGTGTCCGGCTTCTGTCTTACTACTGTCTAAATAATGGCTACTGTCTGGCTACTATCATGTCTGACTACAGTATGGCTATACTGGCATGACTGACTACCGGCACGCCTGGCTACTATCATTTCTGACTACAGTATGGCTATACTGGCTTGACTGACTACCGGCACGCCTGGCTACTATCATTTCTGACAACAGTATGGCTATACTGGCTTGTCTGGCTACCGGCACGCCTGGCTACTATCATGTCTGACAACAGTATGGCTATACTGGCTTGACTGACTACCGGCACGCCTGGCTACTCTCATGTCTGACTACAGTATGTCTATACTGGCTTGTTTGGCTACCGGCACGCCTGGCTACTATCATGTCTGACTACAGTATGGCTATACTGGCTTGACTGACTACCGGCACGCCTGGCTACTATCATGAAGGACAACAGTATGGCTATACTGGCATGACTGACTACCGGCACGCCTGGCTACTATCATGTCTGACTACAGTATGGCTATACTGGCTTGACTGACTACCGGCACGCCTGGCTACTATCATGTCTGACTACAGTATGGCTATACTGGCTTGACTGACTACCGGCACGCCTGGCTACTCTCATGAAGGACAACAGTATGGCTATACTGGCTTGACTGACTACCGGCACGCCTGGCTACTCTCATGAAGGACAACAGTATGGCTATACTGGCTTGACTGACTACCGGCACGCCTAGCTACTATCATGTCTGACAACAGTATGGCTATACTGGCTTGACTGACTACCGCCTGGCTAATGGCATGTGTTACAATTTCGTTGTTAAAGAAAATGAATAAAATAGGACACAATTTACACCCCTGTCTTACACCTCTGGAAGTTGAAACAGAGTCTGCTTACCTGTTTCTGAACATGGGTTTAGTCATGAATTCACACTTTGCAGAACATAAAACATGTTCCCATGACAACCCTTAATTCCAAGTATCCAAAAAACTTTACCTATCAACGAAATTCGGAGGCTTTCTTGAAATCAACGATAGCACAGTAAAAACGGCCCTTCGAGTTGCATATATATTTAGCGCACAATGACTGTAAAATGTACACATTTATCAGTCGTAGAATAAATAAACAAAGAAAACCACATTGAGATTCCGATATATAAGCATTAATTTCCTTCCATGTTCTCAACCTTGTTTCCAACAGATAAGTAACTAACCTGCCAGTACCATTAAAAGGTGAAACATGTTTTGTTTTGTTTTTTATTTTCCAGATTTGCATAAAGGACTTATCACAAAAGGGGATCATACCTGTATGTACTGTAGTAATTTCAAAAAGAGAATGAGGAAAGATCAGGCACACTTGAAAAAAAACTCTGGGGGTAACCAGTCGTCCTCTCCAGGCGGATTGTCGAGTTTCAGGTTGGAAATGGCTTCTTCTATCTCGTATAAAGTGATTTCGTCCCATAAAGCATCAATAAAAGACATACTGTAAATTACACAAGATTGGTTATCAAGAAAATGGGAAACCGAATGAGCCAATTCAAAAAATCTTCTGTTTAGTGGCAGTGTTTGATAAGTTTTTAAAAGTTAAAAAGCAATATCACCACATTATTGATATGACCTAAATTTTATGCGACAATGAAGACCTCATTTGAAAACGAAAGTTTCCCTCCCTCACTGTCTCTGAGATGACTAACCCGTTTCTAACAATAAATCATCGTCGCTTTCAATAAATCTGCTAAACGTCCAAAAACATAGTTAATGATTGGATTTGAACTGTGTCTTAATTAACAGAAGATGCTTCACTGGAGACAATGGGACTGAGCCTGTGAGATGACTGTGTAAACAAGTCTTTCCATCTAACGACTTTGTAATCTTTATGTAATCAGCGGATAATACTTTCAATTAATCAGGAAGATTGCTCATAATGAGAAACCGATTATATCACGTCATCCAACATAGGAGGGTAATTTCATTGTCACTCTTTTCGTAGATTTTCTAGGTGGAAATGCGATTTTCTCTCTTTCGTCCTAGCGTAATAACAGTCTTATCATCAGATTCATAAACAGTGTTAAACCACGCACGTCCGCCGTATAAGCCAATGGTCTTTTGTCGATCTCGAGTGAATTAGATTAGTCGATTTGTTTAAGTATTACACGCTAGTTCGCGGCCTTCAACACAACAATAGAGCATTTTTCTACCCGAGGCCTACTATAGTTTTTGCAAAGTACCGCTCCGCCCTAGCGCGTGCTCCGGCCCCTCGAGAATCTCGGCACCGACGATAATTAGCCACATTGAGCATTTCTGATTGTCGAGTTCGCCATTTTAACTCGATTACTGGTCGCATAGGCCATCTGGCATGGGAAACAAGAATTACTCGATATTTTGTTTCCAGTTTTTCATACTGTCCAAAGGTTTCCATGGTTACGAGAAATGGTGTTATAACAGTTGCATCGTTATTCTTGCCAGTTCGATGAAAGATTATATAAAGATGTTCAAATGTGGTCGTGTGACTGAACTATTACCACCAAGTTAGTGTCACGACAAACTGATGAATACTACGTTCTTAATTTATTATCTCCTCTCAAAAGAAGTAAACATCCGTATAGTGCTTCGTGCGTCCGTGTGACTTGTACACAGAATATGCTTCACGATGTGTACTTTCCAGCGTAACCTTGCAGTGTACTGGGCGCACGATGACGCTACACAGCCGTCATATGCAATGACAATCTTAAACGTGGCAAATAATTCTGGTTGTGTCGATTGTATACTATAATTAAGTATGTTCATGAGTTCTGTCTAATGTGTCATAAGTCCAATTCACGGGGAAACATATAATGCATATCCACTTATCATTAATATATTTTATTTGTAAAGAGCCTTCTTTACATTGAACATGTTACAGTGATACAAGGCTGCAAGGTGTAAGGCACTGACGGCGTACAACACATGGTGTGTACTGCACGCGTCCTATAGATGGCACAGACACCACCATCTCGCCCTGTCATACATTGGTGTGTAGAAACAAACTGTGAATTAGGTTTTACCAAACCGACTTCACAGAGATTAGAGTCGAGAATAGAACCAGGCCTGATGTGAGATCTCTGCACCACAAGGCCACTTACACCGTCCTTACCTCGAATACCGACTTCGAGTAGGCACACGACTGTATGAGTATATTGTGTTTGCAGTACAAAAAGGATTTACAAGTTGTACAAACTACATTGCTCGATCCAATATTCAGCAGAATTTCTGTACAATGCGTCACACTTAAAGCCACTGTCATCCATACATTGCATACAAATTTACATCTGTAAGATAACAGTTTCATAGCATTCATGACGTGAAATAGGCGATTACAGCAAGCATACGGGGTTGTGCCTTGATACTGTCTAAGCTACAGTCTACAATATCTACAGTCAGATTATGAAACAGATTTGCCATTTATCGTCACAGTTTCAATACCTCAGACAAGCTACACATATCACACGATCGTTCTTTAAGCTTGTTCATCATTATCAAAGAGGATGAGCAAAAGGGACCTTCGCTTGCACACCAACAGTTTCTTATCATTTTCTCATGCGCAATTTTCCTATCTGTTCAAATTCAGTTGATGTTTTTTCCGGTCGTTTCTGTGGAAACGAGTTCTAATTATCAACTTCTTGTTTCGGTAACAGGGTATTCGACAAAATCTCCTCATCAACAATCACCCTGGTGTCCACATCAACTCACTGCCATAGCGGCCTGGTACAATGCACACAACTGAAACAACTGGCCGCGGGATGGACCGCACTTCCGGATGCGTGACAGCAAAGCATCAGCAATGCCAGATGTGCTCATATGTATAGCAATCGTGATTTCGAAAACTACACGAAAAGGAAAATTTAGTTCGTGTTGACTAACATTATTGCATTGGGTATTCGATCAATGCACGCCTCTATGTGCCAACATCACTTTGTGGCAATGTGTTTCTGAAATTATTCAGTTTTTATACTGTCAATACATTTAGCAATTCAATGTTACGCTGTCATCGCACGAGAATTAGGTATTTCCCTACTGCTGGTGATGGGGCATGGTTTCGAAAGTAATATATATTGACAAACATTCAACTCGAAGAAGGAACCGAGATATGTGTAACATTAGTGTGAGGCCTTCACGTGTATAACGGTGTAGAATACTTACATATGCACAAAGGGAGGGTGTGTACATTGAAAACGTATTTATTTGGAAGACAATAATGACTGGACAGGGATGAAACAAGTAACAACACGGACATGTCAGGCACACTAAGTAGTCATTGGTCATTGCATAGCATCACATTTTCAGTTAAAAAAGTATCAAAACATTTTTCTCAATGACTGACTTGAGACACGCCTCAAATACTGGATTTCATCGAACGACATTACAAATGTTCGGTACAAAAACATTTTTGAGAGCACCCTTAAAAAACACATATGATCATATTTGCCATTGGCTTTCGTGCAAACTACGTTGGTGTTCGTCAAAACTCGTCTCTTTCTGTGAGTTCGGGAGAGACAATGATTATGTACAATGGTATTTGTCAACACTCGCCCCTTTCCGTAAGAGACTATACGGACTGGGCGTGAACATTGACAGTTGATAGACGTGTCTGTTGTGACAGACATCACAGATGTGAGTGAAAGGCACACGACATAGGTTACATATAAACATGTAAATATATTACTGTATCAAAACATATGAAGGCACACAACCAGGAGTATTATGAAAGTGATAGATCAACATGACATGGAGATATATTCATAACACTTTTACATTAGATTATCACACAGTGCAATGTACAGAGGTTGTAACTGAAATAAGCTGGCAGCGGGAACATGTGACACACGGTCATTGGCGGTACGGGCGTAGCTAGGAAACGACTTCTCGTTAAAACAAAGACTATTACAACCATTACAACTAGTACTTACTGAATTAAACAATGTGAAAATTCAAAAGAACGTGATGGACTTCCAATAGAACAAGACAAAAATCATTGTAATACTCTCAGAATATATATACACAACTTTGATTTGACGCTCAGGCGCGTTATGCAATGTTAATTGCAATATATGCATATGTACATATATATATATGTATCTAATTTGCTAGTGGAAGACTTCTGTCAATAATACCGATGTAGGCAATGCCGCAAAATCCAGATCGGTCGTTTCCGTGGTGACGGAAAGATCCGATAAGTTGCTAAACTAGTTTAACTACTTGATCATTCGTCACCACTCGTCCCTTTCCGTAACCTGCCAGGCATTTCCCGGAATGACACGAATGGTCACGAAAGCTAACTGTCGTGACGTCTAGGAAGCACGGAGTGGTAATATGTACAGTGTTCTTTGGATGACTCTAGCACTCGGACACGCTATCTACTTACTTATCTACATACTTACACAAGCTGTACACGGCCACTTTCACAACGGGACTGCCGTCGCTGATTAACAGCCATATTTAAAACACTACCGCGAAACGGCTTCATCTACACCTCCTTATCATCCTTTTTTCGAGCAAATTACAAAATCGAGTTGTAATATAAGGTTTTGATAGTCCGCATTTCTGTCCAGGTTCCTAAATATAAGAAAAGCTTACACCGAAACGTCGCTCCAAATTGTAATAAAGAAGTTGTTCATCCATATATCTTATCCTTACTTAAAAGCTTTGGAGTTGAAGGTTGACGAGAAAAGCCTCCTTATCAAGGTTTATAAAACGAAGAAGTCCAGGCTGCAGTGACTGGCCTTCGCTGGTTCAATGGTAAGGAGGACAAGACATGTGGCTTGTTTTTATAGGATGGTTTGGAATATACAAAAAGACATTGCTCGGCTGTCTCTCTAATTTGGCTAAAAGGACAAATGACTCATTTGGAACTGCCAGTATATATAGTGGTTTTTTAAATGTTATAGTTGAAATGTATTTCTAACGTGACAGTTTGGTTGTTTTAGAACGCTGAATGGAATAGCACGAAGTCTGAATTTGTCTGATGACATGTGAGTTGGCATCCCGCGAGGAAGCATGACTAGGTCTAGCAATGTACATCCAGTAAGGCAGCTGGAATATGAGTATTGCGGTACTGATGAAGTAATACTGCTTGGTAGCACCGATATAAAGCAAAGATGAAATACTGATAATATGTACAGACATAACCAGCTTGTTAGTAAAGCGAACACACAAGGTGTAGTGTGGGCGCCGTTAAGTACATGCAGCCGTAAGACAGAGTTTGGCACACACAGAGTCACTGCACACGTTACTAAAGCACGTCTGTTTCACTAGGATATCCACAGCAGGTAATTACATGTAATTGACACGGACTGTCAATATCAAATGTCAGATTGCACGTTGAAATATATTGCCTTATCTCAGTTATTGCACATGGGAACTTATTGACATTGTCTCTGGACGGTCACGTGACGTGAGATGTCATCACCCGTGTTTTGGTGAAAAATCACAAAGGCGTTAAAAGTGTTCTTGTCACTTTGGAACGATTGCATCGGTCTCGGGGTATCTCGTCTCAACGTGATGCAAATCTCGAGCCGTCGTTGGTTTTGAAATCCAACCTCTTCACAGTCAGAAATAATCATACTCTAACCTGCAAGGTAAAAAGAGACCACATTTGAAGAAATATGAGAACGGAAACAAAATGAAATTAAGGTTGCAATAATAGCTAATAACCAGCCAGCATCGTTTGCGGAGATTAGAAGGACCAACATCCAAGGGGTAATTACTAAACAAAGACTCGTTGTTCTGCTGGGAGATCGATGGAAAACAATCGGCCTAAGTGATACAAGTTTCACAGCATCGACGAAAACAATTGTGATTGTAATATGTTCCCGGCCTACCGTCTTGGAGAAAATGACAGGCCACAAAAAGATCTTATACCACTACCCCGTGCTTAGAACCAGGATTGCATGGTACATCTGCTATACCAACTATTCACTTGTCTCTCGTGCAGCAGAAGATTCGCTGAGAATGGTCTGTTACTATGGTATACAGGAATATCTTGTTTGATAAATTTTGAAGTATGTTAATTCACTTACTGACCTGGCTATCGGAGCCGAGGCTTGATGGGGCCTATGTCTCTCGATGTGTTGAATTCGGGAAGAATCTACACTTGCATTCGGAGCACTTCGAGGAGGGTGTGGGGTGCTTGCTGGAATTCTCGTAGACGGTTCGGGTCTGTCTCCGACGACAAGTGAATATGGCGGTGGGGGTTCTTCCTCCCAGTAGCATGATGGGTAATCATATACGTAGCGTCCTCTCGTGCCGTTGTTGGACCTGGAATTATCGTCCCTATTTTGGCGAGTTCTTGGGCTGTTGATCTCCCTTCTCCCGCCGCTAGGTGTCGCTCTACCCACGTTCGGGGACATTCTTGCGGCCACGCCCGGGACACATATGATCCTCCCGGAGACAGCTTCATGGTAAGACGGCGGGCGGAGGGACGACCTGTGGGAACCATTCCTGGCTAAGGACGTCTGACCCTGTGTGGATTCGTTCTCAGTCGTAAATGCTGGGTTGTCTCCCCCTCGTGAGTTTCGGTTGGACGTTACGGTAAAGATCGACGTTCTGAATTGTGAAAAGCTATGAATGAGAATATCTCAACATGTTCTGTTAAAACATTCAACATACAAAAGGTTGGAATTAAATTATCACACAAAACAAATATCCCCTCAATAAGGCGAACGAAACAAGTATTGAAAGACAGAATAGCCCAGTACATTGGTTTTGTGAGTTCATAACTGCATATTGTGACGTACTAACCAAACAAGTCCAAGATGGTAAAGGATAACTACAAATAAAACTTTGTACATTCAGTTTAAAATCAACCAGTGATATGCCAATGTAAGTAAACATTACGGGTTTACGAAAAGAAATAAGTACCTTGGTGAACCGCCCCGGACATCCTTCTTGTGTGACGTGACGATGACGGCCAGCAGCACGAGGAGCGCGAGCAGCAGGACGCCACCTAGCACCCAGACGATGATGATGATCGTCTCCACCTGCACCTCCTCCGCCTCCGCCACTTCCACGTCTGAAACAGAACGAATCCTCACTCAAGCGAACTGCGAGTCTGTTTCTAATTTAATGTGCTGTTTGTTTAATAGTATATGCATAACAGGACTCGAACGACCATGACATGCAAAGTCTGCAAACGATTGTTAATACGACAGTACGATTAGTTTCTCATATAGGCCTAAGGCCCAAATTTAAGTATATAAGAGCTGTACATGAACACAGTGAAGGAGAGCACATGCTACTTATAATGTTGGAATGCTAGTGGGATACTGTTCTCAGTGAATCATTGAATGCCGAGTACTGGTTGTTGAGGGGGCGAAGTACCTTGTGTACAGGGCGCTTTGGTGCCGTTCCAGACACGACTTGAAAGGCACTTCAGCACAGTGACTGTGCGATTGTTGCAGAGGACGTTGACAACACTGTTGATGCTGCGGTTGAAGGAGTTGATGGTGTAACCGAGGTTCGAGTCCAGTTTTAGAAGCGGTGGACATAATTCTGTAACACAGAGAATGAATAACGAGTTTATAACACGAGGCGAATTCAATATGAGATATACTGCTAATCTTGAGGAATCCAGACAGGCGTTTACAGATGTGTCCTTGACTAGAGGGAAAGTTCACATTAAACAGTATTGACTAACACAGTGGGGCTGTGGGTTGGTATTTATTGTAAAACAAACTAAAAGTTTTGAAAGGTTTAATGAATCCAGCATATGACTAAGATTTGTTTTGTTTTGAATTCTTTGAATGCCTATTGGTTTCAAAACATTTTTTGCGACAGTCAAAAATCATTCAAAGTTTAAAATTAATCCCAATTGTCCAGGCATCGCGGTGACGTCACGTGGGAGTGATACACACATTATCTGAACGACAGTGTCCAAATATTAACTCATCAGATTCACTTGTACGCGCTCATGTATGCATGAAAGTTGCAGATTGAAACCAGTGATGTCACTTCTTACTCATCTCCACTACCCCATCCCCCGAGTTGTGACTCCATCTCCTCTACCCCCGACCCTGTCTCCCCCACCCCAACCTCCACACAAAGCCAGGCCGCGTTGATGACTCACAGAGACAGAGGGTATTGTTCTTAGCCGGGGTGATTACCCTCCCTGCGTACGGGTGTACGGTGTCTACAGAAACGGTGATCAATGACAGGCCATCGTGGCCATGTGCGCTGTATTGATTTCTGGTCATCTTCAGACGGTTGAGCCCCCATCTCTGTCGGAGGGGGAAGCGGTATTGTCTCTCAACTATGGTTGGGTGACTCTTACTTTCTAATTTGTACATGCATGTCATTATTGAATATTGTCAAGCCGTATAAGGCTTGATTGTCAAGCAGGCCAACTCGAGGCGACGATGGGGATGTGTTCACTTTTTAAAAAGAAAATTGTCAACTTTTCGAATGAGTCATCGGGCTCCTTTTATCACGTCCGTTTACCAATTTAAGAATCAGATTTTTGAAAATGACCTTTTGTCTGTTAGTCATCGTATTGGTTACAATGACGTCAGGGTGAAGGGGACATATTTCAAACGTGACACTGGCATATTGATAAGGCCGCGTTATATTGCATTTGTATGGTCTCATGGCTAGAATTATGGGGAAGGCTAAAGGTTACCAGACCCAGCAACCTAGGTGGGGGTCTCAGAGGGCTGTTCTGTAATTTCTCCTCGACCTTTATTGTGTTCATTCGGACAGACCCCTTTTGGGTTAGAGTGAGAATGGCAGGTTTGTTTGCTTAGGTTATTCTGTGGAAATACCACATGCTCAGCTTGTAATGCAGAATGCTTCTTGACTTTTCTAATAATGGCACCACAACTGTTAGACTGTAGAATAGAAACGGTTGGATAAGCAGCCAGATTGAAACACGATCACGGATTGTTTGCAGCGGTCAGCGACCCCGATCAACCAACTCACCCTGGTGGTACAAGGCGGGCTTCTGTCTCCTTCGTTATTATGTTTAAGATCGCATCTTATTGATGGCTTGTTTATGAGCTGCAAACCGACTAATATTTCTCTTTGTAATTCACCCATTGAACAAGCCAGATCATTATGGGTAGCTTTGGAGATACCCTGGTTATGGGCGCGAAAGGTCACCCCAGCGTTTCAGGGGTAGTCGCAATACAATGGTAGATCCCTCTCCCCTCAAACCCGCATCTGGAGAACAACTGGCGGCGATATTTGGTGGCGCGTGCATCTGTCGCGTGCAACCTCTAGATTTGAGCGAGCTTTTGTCTTCGGTCATGCGCGTGCATCATGTCCCTTATGTCGGCTCAGTTCATATCCGAAGTAACTTCAGGAGAAATATGCCAAACACGGACTTTCCCTTAGGACTTGGGGAAACGTCGGGTCGGCAAAGTTCAAAGGAAAAGACGCCACGCGTGTTTACTCATGTGCGTGATTGAATGACATACCACCGTTACCCTGGTTAACTGTACATTTGTGTGTGGAGAGTCATTGTGTTCATAATATGTACTTGTACAAGCATAATTGTATGTGAAGATATATGCACTACACAGTGGAAACTGTATGAAAGTGAATATCTCTCCCAAGTCCTGGTTCATGCCGTGACAGTAAACTTTATTTCAGTTGTCTGTTTTATTGTAAACGTGAGAGTGGTAAATTGATAATATAAATAAGACAGGTACCCTACAAGTATCTTAAAAAGAAGACAAATGTACATTCGTTTAATCTTAAGCAGTCTTTAGTTTATGTTTTCAGATTTTAATATAAATTGTCAAGTAATTGTGATGATCACATGAACTATCAGAAGTGTGGCTCCAGGACAACACAAGAGATGTCGCTGCCTCCAACTGCGCTTCAGAAGTGGTAAATTATAGGAGACATTCGTATAACGCGACCAGGTTTGAAAAGCATAGCATTAGACAAGTGATCACTAAGAGTTTGCAAGATGACGACCGAGATGAAGCTGCGTCGGATGCCTGAGTGGACAAGTGCCGGCACACATGGGACGATGGATGACAGGGACTATCGCCGCCGACCTGTGTGTCCTGGCCAGTGATCCGTGCACCAGAGTGCAGTTACAACTCATAATGGACAAATATTTCCTGATTGAATTGCAGAGTTAATGTGTTATTTCATAGCGGATCTTTTACAAACATTGTTAATTACAGAAATGGACATGGTCCCTGAACTGACAAGTCAAATTTCTGACCGTTAAATTGCACGTGTATGTCCGTGCGTGGTGATTCCAAATAAAAGAGTTTTCGAAGTCTTCTTCAAACAAGACTGAGTGATAATACTGGTTCCCGTCATCTCATGCTCACCTGCACATGGGCCATTAACTAGTTTACTTATTGCAAAACGTCGCCAGTTGCGTGTCACCGCCCGAGTTGTCATGACGGGGCATATCCTCATGCAATTTCAATTTCCAAGTTAATATGTCAAACCGACATGCAGGTGGGTCGTGATTAATTCTGTTAGTTATTGATAATATAATATTAGCAAAACAGCATCCGAAGTCATAGTTCTTGACATCAACCAAATACCTTCCGGAAGTTTATTTACCGCTGAGTTCTAATGGTCGATCACATGATTTGTGAATCATTCGGCGTTCCGCCATATTAATTATGGCACATGGGGCCTTGAATGCTGCCGCACGCGCAGATGTTTGTTAAATCTTGGACAACAATGAAACTCTACACCGTATAACGGGGATTAATCATGCCCGCTTTGTCCGTGGAAAGATCACACAAATGCCCTCTTTGTACAGGCGTGAAACTTGTATTGTGTTGCAAGAGATACTGTGAAATGCGAAGACGGCACTTGGAGTGTTATATTTCCACTCGCAGACAGATACCCCCCCTGCTCGCACGGGACTTGAATATCTATTATACGACCCCATTTATTTCATTATGAAGGCATCAAGGGCTTTGCATCTGTCAATCACCACTACAAGCCGCTGTACTTTACACAAGAATGAAACAGAACGTTGAAGTTGGCAACTGACAACAGCGACTTTTTCATTCCCGGGTCATTTACAATCTCCTCCATCCAGTCCATTGTCAACTCCAAATTAAATTCAGCATGGCTAAAAAATCAAGTATTGTGTGTGTTGAAATGAAATCTGGATTTGTTCAGTCTGAAGTGATTTTGATGATAAAACAAATTTACACGGCTTAAGTTTTTTGTTGATAAATACTTTCTCATGTAAACAGTTAAAGTGGGTGGACCTTTTTAGTTCTCTTTTACGGGCAATACTCGAAAATTTGAATTCCTTAATAATGTGCACTTCTGAAAACATAGCTGCTCCAATACTGAAACTCAAATACTTTGTACATTAATTTAGATTAATTCTGTTTCGCGGAGTCCTAATATTGTGGAATTGTGATTTTCCAGCAACATTAGAATATGCGATGTATAATATTGCTAATACACTGATCAACAGAAATCGTTATTTAAATAAAGATATATTTAGGTTAGTGCAACAACGAGTATGGTAAACATTAATTTTATTGTTAAAAAAAAAGAGTTGATACATGACAGAGACATTCTGTAGGGTCAGTGCGCACAAGTATGGACACAATAAAACCAGTCCAGATATAATTACAGATCCCACCAAGTGGTTGCACGTGCTCCTTAGATGATTAAGCTCCTATCTCTTCTAAATAATCACACCGATCATAAATACTCGTCCAATTCAGATTGTAATTATATCTGGATCCTAGCCCTTGTCGAGTAAGATAAATATAGCGGGGTTTAAGGGTCCCCGTTCCCAAGAGTCGGAGACAAAACTTGCGATGGGGTAATTAAGGGCTGCTAAAATGCTCCCCTACCTCGTCCGATTATCCCACAATTATCCCTGTTAAGCCTGGACATTTGAATGACATTCGTCCTGAAATTATATAGCCGTTGTTGAGCTCAGCCCTATGTCGTATTGACAAAGGTTGCTCTTGTGATGATAGTAACAATTTCCGTGTCGAGTGCAGATGTGGGGAAATCTCGCGAGATGACGTTGTCTGTGCTCGAAATAAAGTGATTTTTCGTAATTATAGGGGTAAGGTGTCTGTTTCAATTGCTTGATCGTGACTTTTGAACATGCAGGAATCAGGGCAAAGTTCACCGCCGTATGATTCCTGTTTCTGCACAATCTAACAGTGGTCTGACTGCAGTGTTATAAGTGTATTGTGATTCTGAACAGAGTCACCGTGTGATCCACACAACACACCCAATTTACACATTAAACAAGATAAATCGTCACCAACACAAACATATCGATGTTGATTATCACCCGCATTCTAAATATATGAATATAATTTCTTTTATCGTTTCCGGAATGGAGCGTTTTCTCCCGATTCAACACGTAAAGTGCTTGTGCATCTGTAAGAAGTGTTTTCGTAATGTTGGCCCAACTATGAGGGACATTATCTCTTGTGGCGGCACGTTTCCCCGGAGCAGAGGAGACCGTCTTGGGCAGATAAAAGATGAAGACAATCTGTCATTAAGGAAGAAGTCACGGTGATTTCAGGCTTGTAATAACCTCATAATGCATATTTTATTATCAACACGAAAGTTAAAAAACATTTCCGCCCGTGAAATGTTAGAAATCGCCTTAAGTTGTAATTACAAACCCTGATATCATGTACACGTTGTTAAGTATAGCATCATTTATACCGCTTGGCGCCGTTAATTACTGTAGGGAAGTATGCTGAGTGGAATAGTTCGACCATAAACACATTCAAGCAGAACGGCGATTTCTAACATTTCACGGGCGGAAATGCTTTTTAACTTAGTCATTTGGCGGCCATTTGCCTTTTAACTCCATGGGATGCTGTATTACATTTACTATAGCGTGAACGATGTAGCATTGACATAAATGGTAGACTTTATAGAAGTAGCGTCTATGGCGCCTTTAACTCATCAGCACGTGGACGTAGGGTGTTAGCTCGGCCTGATGGTCTCTACGTTATTAGAGGCGAATGCAAATTAAGGTTTTCCTGCTCTAAATACTTTTCCGGAGTGGTGTACTCCTGTGGCACGTGCTTCCAACTGTGACGTTCCCAGTCGGTGAGGACAAGCGCTCTCATTCCTAATCAGAATGTTCTGAGATTAGCTCAAATGAGTCACCTCGGGATACTTTTTAAGCTGCATACTTCAAAAATCTATTGTCTGCCACTGCAAGAGGGAAAGGGAGAAAATGTCGTTTGTTCTCGCGATAACGACATGACGCGAAATGATGCTGGTGACGTCATGCTGAGTTGAAGCAGACGACAACCTAAGCTCCTTACAGCAGTATTTTTCACCATTGTAATCGTTAGATAAAACGTCCATGCACTGCTAGGAATATAAGCCGAAATCAGATTTAGTTCTTTAGTCAGTTTTATATGAGCGATTCGCGTGTAGACGTTTAGAATGAAGTGTCTGCGATGAGGCTTGCACTTAGAGGCGGAGATTTCACGGAATTATCGCCCCCAGCGGTTTCAAGAGCTCTAGGTCGGCAGATGTAGAAGCCTTGTCAACAAAGAACAATCATATTTCTTTCTGTCGATAATTATCATGTAGCTCCGTAAACGCTACCAGCTTCACCGCCCTCGATCATGAATTACTGCGTGATATTAGAGTAGTCAGATGTCATAGGAAGTGTTTGTTTTGCATGTTCACGCTCTCACATCTTTGTCAGTTTCATGTTGAAAGATGCGAAATTAAAGAGAACGTGAATCTTCCAAATCACGACCCCCTACAGAGATGAGAGAAGAACTGACCGGCTGACAGACATAATTGTGATGAACGAAATCGAATCAGCCGTGTAATTTAGTTTCGCCAGAACAAAGGTAAACTTTTTATGCTCAAAGGATTATGAAAATGATTATGAAATGAATTGTCCCCTTAAGGGTTTTTGACAAATAATCCCCGTTACACTACTGTTAGCAAATACGAAGGTTAAAGAATGGCATTGATTTAGTGGCACGTGTAAAACGTGAAAATCAGTGAGGTAAAACAGTATTAGAGCTCATCTGTCACTCTCAGCTATCAGGGCCAGTGAACCTTGGAGTACAGAGAGGGGTGGTAATGAACATCAAACAAGCTGAGATAGTGGGGCTCAGGTTGTATGGTATGGACACACTCGCGAGGTAATGAGCCGCACTGTAGTTTCAAATCCAGACATGTGTGACCTCACGTGCTCCCAAACACCCATTGTCCTATTGAAGATGTTTGATGTCAAACACGTAATATATGTATTTTTTGTTGAAGTTCCCATACAAACAAAATCAAAATTATTTTTATGGAGTGGATGTAACCTGTTTAGGCTGTGATGGGCAGTGGGCGGAAGGGACTGTAGGCATGGTTGCGCCTGCCCCGTATGTGTCTGTGTCTGTATGAAGGCATGTAGTATCTAAATGCCAGCTTCAAGTCATGGACACCAACAAACCCTGCACCTTTGAGGTTGTAATATCGACGTGACATGACAAACATGAGTCATTACTTGGCATTCAACAAAATAGAGGATTTGAACAGACCTATAAAAATAACACGGAAAGTTAAAACCTTGGACAAAGGATTGTATGACAGGAGTTCATCTTGCTGATGTCAGCCCCGCTATGAAACCCTGGTGATGCGCACATGGCTAAAACAATACCATGTGACTGTCACCCGGAAGTGATTCTCCACATGAAGCCCCCATGGGGAGATGCTGTTTACATTGTATTAGGCCATCACAAAGCTACAGTCAATGAGGCGATTCTGTTGACAATGACCGGACAATGACCACTAGTCAGCGTCCAGTCCAGACAATGGACAGATCAATCACTGCGTTATGAGAGGACAAGTGGACAGTCTTCCTCATGTCACCTCCATAGTGACCACAGGCATGGCCGCGAGTGGACAATCGGAGAAGAGGGTCTTACGTCAGGGCGAGGAGGGGCCAAGATAGGGGTGATTACATGACGGGGGAACTGAAGCAGGAGAGCTTATAAGTTATAACAAGAAAACAAATAGACACAACACTAGCTAGCCAAATAAATATACACACCGACCCAAACATAGCTAAAACCACAACACTAGCATACATACACGAAAATTGGCCAAATTGGTGTCCCATTTACGCAGACGGATCCTCAGATCCCACCTCCAAACACACAGGTTTCGGAGTCCATACCACACAACCAACTAAAACCACACAATCCATCTGACTCCCAAACAACCGATCAATATTCACGGCAGAACTAATGGGCATGGCCTCAGCCCTCCATAATCAAGAATCCAAAAAACACCAAAAAAAAATCCTAAAACTTACCGACTCCCTAAGTGGACTGCAAGCCCTCCAAAACAAAAATACCAAAAACCGACCTAAATTAATAAATCAAATACTTAAAAGCTCCCACGACCTAACTAAGGCAGGCAAACAAATAACCTTCTTTTGGATACCCGCCCATGTAGGAATATACGGTAATGAAAACGCCGATAAAGCAGCTTAACTATCCCTCAAAATCCCAGAAATAAGCTTAAACTTACCCATCTCAAAATCAGAAATTAAATGTGTAAACAAGCAAAAAATCACAAAAATGGCATAACCTATATCTAAACTCAAATAGCCAAATCAAAAAAAGTACTCGGCAAACCACTAACCAAACCAAAAATTCTCCATCCATCAAAAAAAATTGGCCGAGTAATCACTAAACTCCAAACAGGACACACCAACCTAAAAAAAATTAAAAAAACACACTACAGGTAACTGCCCACACTGCAAACAACTCGAAACCCCAGAACACGCACTCATGCACTGCACACACTACCTAACACATCGAACCGCATTACAAACCACCCTCAATCTAAACAAGTCTCTCACTCTAGAAGCTATACTAAACCCACAAAATACACTAGAAAACTTCAAGGCCTTAGGCGTATTCTTAATCAAAACGGAACTAATAAAAACACAATAATCTACCAAATCAAAATCACATAAACAAACAAACATCCACCATACCCAGCTCCCTTAGTTCTCCTCCCCAACCCCATCGACATCTATTTCAAACCTCAAAATTCCCAAATTCTATATAAGCAACCCCTAAAGCCCCCTCTTGGGTTGCACAGACCACTTTCGCCCCTTTCGGAAACACATTAAAAGGCCTGACCGGGCCCGTGTGCGAAATACGCATCAGTCGGAAAGCGCACGTTAAATCTCCAAAGTAAGTAAGCAAATGCTCAAACTATGATTCCACACGACAGAGTGATATCTTAGCGAGTTTCAAAGTGATGTAAATTTCATGTCTAAAAAATCATTTTCATCTGTGGTTTTCCCGCCACATGAATTCAACATACTAACTCAACCACACGCCCCCAATGTAGACTGACATATAGTTCCAGAAAAAAAAGTTATTAAAAATATATAATATAATTAAAATAATTTTAAAAAAAACAAATGGAGCCCAAAACAACCCTTAATTTCAGACTTGCCATATCATTCAAGACTTGAGTTGGACTCCTTTTTCAATTTATTGTCTGCATGGTGTCTGGGAGACTACGATATGTACGACACGCCTAAAAGCAGGGACGTTGTTGTCGGTATTGGAATACGGCGACCTTTACCTCAAACGGTCAACGGACATCCTGAAACGCATGTACAATTCTAATAGCAATTATTAGGCCAATTAGTTATTACAGGGCGGCATCTGGCCTTCAATATCGATCTATCGATGAGTTGCCCCAAGGCCGAAGTGTGAGGGTCAAGTGCGACCGGACAGATGGCTTCATTAAGTCGGGCCAGACAGCGATGAGCAGTTGGAGACGAGATGTGAAGCTTTTGTTTTCAATATCAAAGCCAATTCTGCTGCTTTATTAGACTCGGTCTCCGTGCACACAACAATTATTTTGGCAACGCGTTGTCTTGACAGACCATGCATTTGCCGCATTGCGCGATCTGATTTACCAAAACACAAGGTCAGTGATAAAACATAAAGGTATAAAGTTCAGAGTTACTTACAGCGAAGCAAGTCAATACTGGCGAGTTTATTGGATAAATGGGCACTTGCTGGACACTGCGTAGGTCTGTCAGGACATGATGCGTTATCGCCGAAACATTAGAAAACGTGCTCAGCATATTATAGTCCGTTTCTTCTGTTTCGGAAATAAAGTTGAAACACCAGCTTCCTCATCCGTTTACCTTATCGGTCACTTGACCAACATGGAACCACGAAGATAGATACATTTGGAATAACTATAAAATTGCTCTCGAGCGGAAGAACAAACGTCTCGAACCGGTGCTATCAAGACAGGGTGATAAGGTGTGAGGGACTAACAGACAACGCTAATATATAAATTGACGAAAATTAATACCAGAAGAAAGTTAATGCATTCCAGTGATTTTACAAACGATGCGAGATCAAAGTAGATCATAAAGATCTCACTGTCGTGGTAGTCCATGCTGACAGCCCAACACACTTGTCTGACTACAAGACACCAAGGGAGATTACTGCTGTTCATGCGGAATCATTTACCTGGAAACTTGATACGTTTGACCCCAGGTGACCTGAAATACCTGTAAAGTCGCGGCCTATCGGAATGGCCATAAACTGAAAGAGTTGTGTTGCCATGGGAGATATATCTGTGCCGGTAGTGCTACGCTGCAACAAGTATAACGTGTGGCTAAGTTGTCTGTAACATCCATCACGCATACGCCACCCTACTTTTTCTGAATAATCCTGTCACACACAATAATCATCACTTCACTATCCGGGATGGGCACTAGGTGTAGATAAAACAAACAATTATATTTTTTACATCTTCTGAAGTGTCCTTCCGCCTCAAGCTTGCATGACATGCGTTCATTGTGGTAGAACATCTCCGTTTACAGATGAAAGACATGTCGGACATTATATGTACTTTTGTAATCAGTTTGTCGTACCCCTGGTGTGGAATGTTGCATTCTTGACCACTGGTCAGTGCATGTCAGTGTGACCTCCACAGGGGGGGTCGGCGGGGTCTCACAGAATATATTTGATTACAGACATTACACATCAAAGCTGATACTAGCAGTAATTACTACCAGTTATATGTGGCTTCTAATAACATATTTCTGTTACGTTGAGACCAAACTTACAGAATCGGCTATGTTCTCGACCTTTTGAGTGTGTACAAAATACCTGGGATAAATCATTTATAAGGCAAAGTCACAGATAAATAAATCATTAAACTAAAATATAAAACGCAACACAAAACAATGCCCGGGACGTACCCTGGCCGTATGACATTTACGATGTGTATTGTGGGTAGGCCCCCAACTGACAAGCGGGGCGCTTCACGTAAGAGATAAACAGCTATCGACCCGCGAAGGATATCCGATAATGTAGTACTCAGCTGGTGTGATCCAAGGTGGGGCTTTCACATCTACCCGCCACGACAGTTAATTAATCACGTGGCGAAAGATAACACCGATGTTTTCATTAGCCCTATCACCTTGTCAATTACACTTCCTTCTGCCGTGTTCCGGCCGATTGGGCCCGACTGCCACCGACGCTGTAAGCCTTTGATTTATGGATACCCGTGTGATTCCGTGCCGGACGCACGAAGGTATGCCATCGCGCACATACCAACAGCGGTTATTAGGTCATGGAACTTATTAATTAATCATGCCATATTACTAGATTCCCTAACCCCTATCAAGAGTCAAGTAGTCTTGTGAAGTCAACTGTACAATCACTGTGCAGTGTCCGAGGATGTGTCAAGAAATCACCTTTAGCCACGATAAGAGAAATGCATATCCAAGTCACTGGGACTTCAGAAGCAGCTATTGGCTTCTCGTTACTGAAATAAATGGCACTACGTGGAACATGCTAATGAAATGCACATGTCTCTCAGCTGTCGGCACTAATCAACACATCCTGCTATAGACAATGTGTCCAGTGCTAAGCAGGGTACAGTTACGTCATGTTACCGACGGCGTTACACTGACCGGGGCGCTATCACAGCCATTCGCTACATCCCCTATCTTATCGCAATACCACAGTCCCAGTTATACCAAAAACAAAGGCGACGGAAAATGCCACTTAGTAATTTATACAGTTTATGTTAATCTCTACAAAAGATATAACGTGTCTTGAACAACCGATAATACACTAAAACTTTAGTAAATATAACATTTAATACTAGTAAGTGTTGCATGATAACACGGTAACTACATATCTATGACATGTCCTAACCGATACAAGCACAGCAACAAGAATATTGAGTGCCCAACTACATCAATGAAATTGATTGCACGGATGTGACCGCGCCCCATGACCCCTGGAAACCCATCTCCGACATGGCGATAATACACGGATAATATTGTTGTCAAAATTAGAGGACATGCACGTCTCCATCTCGGTGCACATGACAATGATTGCAATAGACACACGAGGTTGGGGCTGACCTCGTGCGATGCTATAGTCCCTCATAGAGTTCATCAACGGACCTTCATGCCAAAACTTATGTATGATCAGATATGATTCGTGCTACTGCAAAGTTAATCCGCGCAGATGAAACACAATGCCAATGCCTTAAAAATAACAACTAACAAGCACGTATCACCGACAGTCTTTGTAAACAATCGTGAAACCAACACGCCCTCCGCACTTGACTGTTCATACATATATTCTGACGAAATAGCTTCGCTGCTAGATCACCGAGGCCTCATTAACTAAGATAATCTGTAGTGCTTAATAATTTTGTAATAGTTCTTAAACACGTTATTTTCAAACACTTCAGATTATCTTAGTTAACGTGTTATATGATAAATACCTTTGAACCTAAAGGGGCTTAAACATACAATATCTGATGCAAATACTATATATTTCATGACAGACAATGAAAGTGACATACCTCTTTCCATTGTGAAATGTACGCTTGTCAAAGAAACATCGATGTCTGTGGCTGTCAGCTGATCACCCTTCACGCGCGAAGCACATGGCAGTATTTGTGTACATTTCTCGCACATCAACCTTAAAATAGACCGGGGTCGCCGATCGCCAATCCTGCGATTTGATTGGTGCGCACTCAGGCGTAGAGCAGACGACCGCCTGTATCAACCGGACGATTCTACTTCAATAGAGGTGTGGGGTTTTCGCGTGATGCTTCTCAATAAATGCATGTTTGAAATAGTAAGTGTGAAGTAAACAGAACAACACTATGTATATTCTTGGCACTAATATTAACTTTATGTACAAAAGAGTCATCTCGATTTAATTTGACTATCACTCCGTTATTTGTATGGAAACGTGTCACCCCTGATGAAAAAGCATAAAGTGGACTATCCCGTTCTCAATAAATTGAGACGTTCGCACAGGAGATGTGTAATTTTCTTCCCGCGGCTGATGTCATCTTAAGTTGTAAGTTTTAAAAATACATCACAAAGGACAAAGAAGATGGTGTGTTTGAAAGCTTCTCAGCGGGTTAATGAGGCTGCACTCGGAGAAGGAGTTTTTAAGCCGAGAAGGATGTTTGCTTTTCTGCTGATGAAAATCTGACTTTGCTTATATCATCAGGGCCCCGATCAATAAATGTGTTTGTTAGCATGTTAAAACCACGTCATCTCCGAAAGGGGATTACCATTGTAGAACTCCGCTGACCAGAATTACAATGTGATGGTACAGACACTAAGTAGTGACTGGAGTTGGGGATGGAGTGGCCAGTGAATGAGATCAGATTAAAACATGTTTCCGTATCACCTGATTTGTAGTTGATAAAATCTGCATCTCAAGATGACACCAGCTAGGCACTGTCACATGTAGTAACTCCATCCAAGCCGCATATATATCTGCAACGACTACAACTACTACGACTTCCTAAACAATCGTAAAATAACCGTGGGTATAGACCAAACGCTATCGGACCAATGTCCCCTAGAAAATGGCACTCCCCAGGGCACTATCCTCAGCCCCACACTCTTCAATATAATGATAAATGATCTATTCGAGGGCATATCCCCTACAACAAACACATCTAAATTCGCGGATGATGGAGCCCTCTGGATCCGCACAAAAAGCATTAAAATGGCCCAAAACCTACTTCAAAAATCTCTAAACAAAATACAGCAATGGGCTGACAAATGGGGCTTCTCCGGAAAAAAACTACAGGAATAGTATTTAAACACAAAAACATGAAACCCGCCTCCCCAAAACTCCAGCTAAACAACAAACCAATCCAATTCCTAAAACAAACCAAATTCTTAGGACTAATTTTCGATGAACCTCTCTCCTGGGACGCTCACATAAATAATCTAATAACTAAATGTAGCAAAGATCTAAATACGCTAAGATGCCTCACTGGCTCAAACTGGGGGGCCTCCAAAGACACCCTCCTCTCACTCTATATATCACTAATTAGATCTAAAATAGACTACGGAAGTGCCATATACGACACCCTAAACCAATCCCTAAGCAAAAAACTAGACTCAATCCAATATCAGGCTCTAAAACTAATAACACGCACTCAACATTGCACCTCCTACACTTCACTCCAGGCCTTAACAGGAGAAATGCCACTAAATCTACGTAGGGAACAATTAACCCTAAATTTCTGGGCCGCGTCTCAATCCAACCCCCTAATTCAAAACCTAATAAACAAAAATATAAGCCCCAAAAACCAAGCCCTAGCTCGAAAACACCCTCTACTTACTCCAATATCCCAAAGAATAACCAATTACTTAAATGAACACCAAATAAACAATCTTAAGCAAAACTGTAAAAAATCAAATATCTTCATCCCAAAACTTAAAACACCCAAAATAGACATAACACTAGCTAGCACAATAAATAAACAAACCGACCCAAACATAGCTAAAACCACCACACTAGCATACATACATGAACATTGGCCAAATTGGTGTCACATTTACACAGACGGATCCTCAGATCCGATCTCCAAACACACAGGTTTCGGAGTCCACATCACACAACCAGCTAAAGCCACACAATCCTACCGACTCCCAAACAATCAATCAATATCCCTTAAAATCCCAGAAATAAGCTTAAACCTACCCATCTCCAAATCAGAAATTAAAAGTGTCAACAAACAAAAAATCACCAAAAAATGGCATAACCTATATCAAAACTCAAATAGCCAAATCAAAAAGGTTCTCAAAAAACCCCTAACCAAACCAAAAATTCTACATCCGTCCAAAAAAATCGACAGAGTAATTACTAAACTCCAAACAGGACATACCAACCTAAATAACCACCTCAAAATAATAAGAAAAGACGCAACAGGAACCTGCCCACATTGCAAACAACAAGAAACCACAGAACACGCACTCATACACTGCAGCCACTACCTAACACACCGAACTACACTACAAACCACCCTAAATCTAAATAAGGCTCTTATTCTAGAAGCAATCCTAAACCCACAAAATAAAATAGAAAAATTCAAAGCCTTAGGTGTATACTTAATCAAAACAGGACTAATAAATCGCATTTAAAACCCCAATAAACTACCAAAACCAGACCACATAATCAAACTAACAAACTTCCATACTCAGGTCCCTTAGTTCGTCCCCCAAACCCTCTTGGCATTTTTTCCAAATTTCAAAATTTCCAAAATTCTATATAAGCAACCACTAAAACACCCCTACTGGATTGCCAAACAACTTTTCCCCCTTTTCGGAAACACATTAAATGGCTTGGCCGGGCCCGTGTGCGAAATTCGCTGCAGTCGGAAAGCGCACGTAAAATCTCCAATATAAGTAAGTAAGTACTACTACGATTACGATTACGACTACAACTACTACTACTTCCGGGTTAGAACTGATCTTCAGTAACCCATCCATGCTTGTCGGAAGAGGCGACTAACGGGATCAGGCTCACTGACTTGATGCTCATGATGTCAATCACTGGATTGTCTGGTCCAGACTCGATATACACATCGCCACCATATATGAGGGATATTGCTGGGTGCGGCGTCAAACAACAAACCACTACTATACTAACTGCAACTGCTACTACAGCTACCGTTTCTACGACATATTCTAATATGCTAATGACATACCAGAGATATAAGTACAATTTACCACTGGCTGCCAAAATACGACGAAAGACTCTGTCACATATGTATGCTGCAACATGATATGTTTTTGCAACAAAAAAACTGTTGGTGTGACAAGTGATGTGTGCGAGACATCATGGAACCAGCTAACAAAGTTCCTAGAACTGCGTGTAAATATCCCCCTTCTCTCGACCTTTAAACATTTGTCTAAGTAATGGCGTTGACTGGGAACAATCTGTATAACATAAGAAGTTCGTGTACGGGTGAGCGAGTCTGGGTTTGTAATGTAACTCAATTCATGTATTAATGCGTGGGTTTCCATAATTGTATAAGGCCTCCACGTTACAATGGCCAGCCCACCAAACAGTCATTTCTCACCATATACCAAAATAGCACCAAATACTAATTGCTTAATTTTCGTAATTTCATCATTCGTACACTAGATGATGACGTTGACCTAAGGGTTACTGACACCGCCAGCGATAAACACAATCCAATGTTGCACATGTGCCATTGGTGGAGAGAAATGTTCATCAACGGTTTTCAATCAGTTAGCCGATCGCAAACACGTCGTAGTTATTGTTAATAGCATAATCTTCCCCTGAATAATTATATACACGGTTGCAGATATCTTCACTAATGTCATCAAATATAGAACACAATACGTGTATGCTGTATAAGACACTCCCTCCTATAAGGTTATTTGGTACCAAATTTCGTTGAGTCAGTATTAGCTCGGGGACACGTTGTTCCACGCAGTCAAGAACAGCGACAAGTACTTGTGATCTTGTGTCTAGTGTACGCCTGAATGATGGCCTTTTTGGAACAGAGGTAATTGAGAATTGAAACTGATGTTAAACAGGTATAGGTCTCAAATACACATGTAACTGAATTCTGATGTACAGCTTAAGTGCAAACACACTCACAGTTTTAAATACGGCTTTTTTGTATCACCCAATATTGTAGCAGAATCACAATGCAGATTTGCAACATGCAGTCGATGTGAAATGGGGTTTAACGTCGCGTTCAAGATTGTTGCACTTATATGGCACGTGTGTGTGGCTGCTTGTACTAGTCCGGACAAATGCCGATTTTATAGTGCTACCCCACTGAGATACCATGCTGCCCTGTCTGATAACTCAGACACAGTATATGGGCTGACTCCGAGGCGACCAGGCTTTGTTCTAGCCTATTAATGCCGGCCAGGGTAAAAACAATTACCATCTTTTAACGTCTTTTGGTATGACGCGCCCGGGGAGCGAACCCCGGATATTCCGCTCTCCGGACAGACGCACTGTCACTAGACCAGGGAGACGGTGACTTGATACTGTAACACTTGTAGCAATAAGAATAATATTTATAAACCTCAAACCCCCAACCTATTGCGTAAGCACATTGTTTCAGCGTAATTATCAACATTAGTTCAGCTGTATCAAATAGCCAGGGCATGAAACTGACGATCTCAGGAAAATTAGCGCTGCGAGCCCACGATCATCGGGTCATATTAATATGGCAGTAAATGAACGTAACTTCCCCAGGCTCCACAGATGAGGGACCGTCAATGTCCCCTCCAGTGATAAATAGTAGTTAGCAGTGACGGTCAGTGAGAAGCCTGGTGAGGCTGTGTCCTGGACTGACACAATGGTCCTAAAAGGGGAGAACAAGGTTAAATAAAATCCTACTGGGGAACCGTCGAGTATAAATACCGGAACCCACCAATCTCGTATAAAAGGGGCTGAATGTAGACTGCTGTAACTGAGAAGTGGAATGGGCGTGGAGGTTTCAAAGCACTGCTGACTGTAAGTGCGACAAGATGTGTCGCAGCGTCACGTGACCAATATGCTCTCTCATGTAATCAATAAAATGACAATAACTCTTTCTTGCCAGGAAATAAGGTATAGCCATATTCCATACCTCTGATAATACATGTCGCTTAAAATGTTACTTGCTAACCACCAGAGCACAAGCATATGAACAAATGTGTTTTTCAAATATGGCAACCTCTGTCACGGGACTCCTGTTAATATCATAACGCCGCTTTCCTCTGCTTCAAGGTGCAGATATTTTAAAAGAGAGGTAACGGGAGCACATATGATCACATACAATGTATCAGCAAGGGCGATCTGTGGCCGCTGTGTGTGTCATGCTGTGTGAACGGCCTACAACGGGAAGCGAGTCATGGATAATGGTCTGGCCTGACGCCGCGACTCCACGTGCTTTATAGTGACCACATATGACACACAACAATGGGCATTTATGATATAAGACCAGTCAGTAGAGTTAATGTGTGTGTAGACCCTCCTGTGTGAGTACAATCTGTAGATGAGATGTGTGTGTAGACCCTCCTTTGTGAGTAGAGTGAGTAGAGTAGATGTGTGTGTAGACCCTCCTGTGTGAGTACAGTCAGTAGAGTTAATGTGTGTGTAGACCCTCCTGTGTGAGTACAGTCAGTAGAGTTACTGTGTGTGTAGACCCTCCTGTGTGAGTACAGTCAGTAGAGTTAATGTGTGTGTAGACCATCCTGTGTGAGTACAGTCAGTAGAGTTAATGTGTGTGTAGACCCTCATGTGTGAGTACAGTCTGTAGATGAGATGTGTGTGTAGACCCTCCTGTGTGAGTACAGTCTGTAGATGAGATGTGTGTGTAGACCCCCCTGTGTGAATACAGTGAGTAGAGTTAATGTGTGTGTAGACCCTCATGTGTGAGTACAGTCTGTAGATGAGATGTGTGTGTAGACCCTCCTGTGTGAGTACAGTCGGTAGAGTTAATGTGTGTGTAGACCCTCCTGTGTGAGTACAGTCAGTAGAGTTAATGTGTGTGTAGACCCTCCAGTGTGAGTACATTCAGTAGACTTAATGTGTGTGTAGACCCTCCTGTGTGAGTACAGTCAGTAGAGTTAATGTGTGTGTAGACCCTCCTGTGTGAGTACAGTCTGTAGATGAGATGTGTGTGTAGACCCTCCTGTGTGAGTACAGTCTGTAGATGAGATGTGTGTATAGACCCTCCTGTGTGAGTACAGTCAGTAGAGTTACTGTGTGTGTAGACCCTCCTGTGTGAGTACAGTCAGTAGAGTTAATGTGTGTGTAGACCCTCCTGTGTGAGTACAGTCAGTAGAGTTAATGTGTGTGTAGACCCTCCTGTGTGAGTAAAGTCTGTAGATGAGATGTGTGTGTAGATCCTCCTGTGTGAGTACAGTCTGTAGGTGAGATGTGTGTGTAGACCCTCCTGTGTGAATACAGTCTGTAGATAAGATGTGTGTGTAGACCCTCCTGTGTGAATACAGTGAGTAGAGTTAATGTGTGTGTAGACCCTCCTGTGTGAGTACAGTCTGTAGATGAGATGTGTGTGTAGACCCTCATGTGTGAGTACAGTCTGTAGGGTTAATGTGTGTGTAGACCCTCCTGTGTGAGTACAGTCAGTAGAGTTAATGTGTGTGTAGACCCTCCAGTGTGAGTACATTCAGTAGAGTTAATGTGTGTGTAGACCCTCCTGTGTGAGTACAGTCAGTAGAGTAGATGTGTGTGTAGACCCTCCTGTGTGAGTACAGTCAGTCGAGTAGATGTGTGTGTAGACCCTCCTGTGTGAGTATAGTCTGTAGATGAGATGTGTGCGTAGACCCTCCTGTGTGAGTGCAGTCTGTATAGTTAATGCGTGTGTAGACCCTCATGTGTGAGTACAGTCTGTAGATAAGATGTGTGGGTAGACCCTCCTGTGTGAGTACAGTCAGTAGAGTTTATGTGTGTGTAGACCCTCCTGTGTGAGTACAGTCAGTAGAGTTAATGTGTGTGTAGCCCCTCCTGTGTGAGTACAGTCAGTAGAGTTAATGTGTGTGTAGACCCTCCTGTGTGAGTACAGTCTTTAGAGTTAATGGGTGTGTAGACCCTCCTGTGTGAGTACAGTCTGTAGGTAAGATGTGTGTGTAGACCTTTGTGTGTGAGTACAGTCTGTAGGTGAGATGTTCCCAATGAAACGTTGAATCTATATATATAGATATATCTTTCCGCCCTTTCACTGTAGAGAAAATAATGGTTATCTCCCTTAGATCAGTACGACGATCTTAAAGTCTAGGATCATGTTAGGCCATAATGCCTGCAAGACTGCACAACATCTGCTGTCCATGGAACCAGGTACAGTCAGTAGAGTTAATGTGTGTGTAGGCCCTCCTGTGTGAGTACAGTCAGTAGAGTAAATGCGTGTGTAGACCCTCCTATGTGAGTACAGTCTGTAGGTAAGATGTGTGTGTAGACCCTCCTGTGTGAGTACAGTCAGTAGAGTTAATGTGTGTGTAGACCCTCCTATGTGAGTACAGTCTGTAGGTAAGATGTGTGTGTAGACCCTCCTGTGTGAGTACAGTCTGTAGATGAGATGTGTGTGTAGACCCTCCTGTGTGAGTACAGTCTGTAGATGAGATGTGTGTGTAGACCCTCCTGTGTGAGTACAGTCTGTAGATGAGATGTGTGTGTAGACTCTCCTGTGTGAGTACAGTCTGTAGATGAGATGTGTGTGTAGACCCTCCTGTGTGAGTACAGACTGTAGATGAGATGTGTGGGTAGACCCTCCTGTGTGAGTACAGTCTGTAGATGAGATGTGTGTGTAGACCCTCCTGTGTGAGTACAGTCTGTAGATGAGATGCGTGTGTAGACCCTCCTGTGTGAGTACAGTCAGTAGAGTTAATGCGTGTGTAGACCCTCCTGTGTGAGTACAGTCTGTAGATGAGATGTGTGTGTAGACCCTCCTGTGTGAGTACAGTCTGTATAGTTAATGCGTGTGTAGACCCTCCTGTGTGAGTACAGTCTGTAGATGAGATGTGTGTGTAGACCCTCCTGTGTGAGTACAGTCTGTAGAGTTAATGCGTGTGTAGACCCTCCTGTGTGAGTGCAGTCTGTAGATGAGATGTGTGTGTAGACCCTCCTGTGTGAGTACAGTCTGTAGAGTTAATGCGTGTGTAGACCCTCCTGTGTGAGTGCAGTCTGTAGATGAGATGCGTGTGTAGACCTTCCTGTGTGAGTACAGTCTGTAGGTGAGATGTTCCAAATGAAACGTTGAATCTATATATACATGTATAGATATATCTTTCCGCCCTTTCACTGTAGAGAAAACAATGGCTATCTCCCTTAGATCAGTACGGCGATCTTAAAGTCTAGAATCGTGTGAGGCCATAATGCCTGCAAGACTGCACAACATCTGCTGTCCATGGAACCAGGAAGCCTGTAAATAACACCTTGTGGAATAGTAGTCCATTCGTCTTGAAGAGCTTTGATTAATTGTTGCAGATTGTGTGGCTCTCGTTGAAGTTGACATAACGTCTGTCTAGCTCATCCCAAATACCATTTCGGATGAGACCCAGTGACCTCGACGGTCACGGCAGGACATGTATGTTCTGACCTCTTAGGACATCGGGACTGTGTGGTGTCGGGCATTGCCATGCTGGACAATGGAGCCTGGTGTTTGCAGCGTTAGGGCATGTGGGAATGTTCTTGTGACATACCGCACATCCGATAAGTTGCCCTGGATAGGAACAAGATAAGTTCTTCGCCCATAAGAGATGGCTCCCCACATCAGAACAGTTGCCCCACCGAATCTGTCGCCTTCACCATCCGGGATAACGTTACATTACAGTCCACACTAGAGGAATATATCTCTACCATGAACTGGTAACTTCCGTTCACAATATCGTGTAAAAAGTGATAAAGCTAAGAATAGAGGAAGTTTCTTTAAAAAGGATTTATTTATTTGAACCAATGTAAATAGTTTGAAAACACTAATGGTTAAACATGGTTACCGTTTTCAGCAAATCAGAATGTTTCCTTGAACTTTAAAGAATATGACATCTTGTCATATAAGGTTGTGTTTCAAAGGCTATTCGAGTGATACCGCCAGTACAGGGCCAGTGCACACAGTTTGTGGAGCCGGATCACCCAGCTAGTGTTGAATAAGGACAACGAAATAGCAACGTGACTTGTGATTCATTGGACATTAACAACATAGTAAGTTTTGCAATTTTCTAGCGTTCGATGAGTCTGACAGGGCCATGTTTAATTACTACTCACTACAGATATTACCCAGTAATGCTCGTTTCAACTGCTAGTTTTGTTTTATTAATTGAACCTTTTCGGCAATAACATGACAACCTTCGTGTGGCAAAACAACGACAACCCACACATTGTTGTATCAGTAGCTCTAACGCTAAGATGGCTACAACTATAGTGTACAACACTGATATCAGTAGCTCTAACGCTAAGATGGTTACAACTATAGTGTACAGCACTGATATCAGCAGCTCTAACGCTAAGATGGCTACAACTATAGTGTACAGCACTGATATCAGTAGCTCTAACGCTAAGATGGCTACAACTATAGTGTACAACACTGATATCAGTAGCTCTAACGCTAAGATGGCTACAACTATAGTGTACATCACTCATATAGAGGGCCACAACATGTTTCGTGTGTGACCAGGCGGTGGGGTGGCCTAGTGGTAGCCTGATGGTATAATGGATCACTTATCACGCCGAAGACCGTGTTGTATAACCCACATGGGTACAATGTGTGAGACCGGTTTTGTGTCCTTCGTAGAAATATTGCTGGAATATTGCCATTAGCCGTGTAAAACCACACTCACCAACTGGAATTTTCATTTTCTTGAACAATCATATAACATTGATACGTAACTTTAGAATATACACGTGTTTTTATGAGGATGAATTAACAGGATGGAATATAAAATAATAATATGCCATTTCTATTTCTACAGCACACATGGGCATGCTCAAAGCGCTACACAACGAGGTTGGTCAAAACGGTTCTGAGCCTGACTAACTTTCAACTCTGAGCCATAACAAAGTGAACTAGTTCATGTAGTACATTGCTTAAGTCGTTCATTGCAAGTGTATTTGGTCTGTTGCGGCCGTTTGTATATTAGTGACAGCCAGTTGAACGTGACACAGAAATTGAAAAGAACTATTATCGAGTAGTCATCAAGTTTTTGACTTTAGAGAAAAGTACTCCCCAAGAAATTCATGACCGCATGTCACAAGTGTATGAAGATAAGAGCCCTAGCTATTCCACTGTTAAACGTTGAGCAGCTCTGTTTAAGGCTGGTACCATTCAACTTCTCCGGCACCAAAGAAATTCAAGTCTTCAAGATCAGTGAAGACAGTTATGGCCACTGTATTCTGGGATGCAATGTGTGTGATCCGCGTTGATTAGTTAGAAGTCAAAAGAAGACTACCGGTGTCTACTATGCCTATCGCATGATAGATTCTATCAAAGAAAAGCGGCGAGGAATGCCGACTGCTGGAGTTCTAGTATTTCACGACAATGCCTCTTCTCACACCTCTCGACTTGCAAAGGCTGCTGTGCGACATTGTGAGTTCCTCACCCTCCACACTCACTAGACCTGGCACAAGTAATTTCCAACTGTGTCCTGAACTGAAAGAACAACTTCGTGGAAAGCGATATGACGACAACGATGACCTCAAAGCTGCCATAAACGGGTATTTCAGGGTGACTTTAGAAAACTTCTTCTTGACTGAAAAGCTTCACTATCGAATTGAGAAGTGCATTGAAATGCAGGGAGATTACGTTGAAAAATAAAATTAAAAACACTTTCACAATTGTTGGTTTTGTTTGTTAGGCTTACAACTTTTTTATCAGCCCTCGTATTATTATCCCGGTCACTGGGTCAGTGTGCACTCGTGTTCATTCTCAGCTCCCTTGGGAGTATACTGCCCGAGAGGCGCAAGACATGTTAAGAGTCATATTACCTTTCAAACCTGGTGAACAGAAGCATAATGTACAGATGAAAAAGCATATATCACTTGCAACATGTTTCAATGTGGGGCAGGACCAAAGCCCTAGAAACTCTCAGGTTATGTGATAGCCGCCCTATTTTCTTCTTAAACTTAACATTTACTTTGAATTGTAAGCATCTATATAGGGATAAACGCTGCGGCCACTGCTGCTACACACCCAAGTGCCAATGAAGCAAAGGGCGACAATGTGTGGTGCTGCTTTGTTACACCAGTCATCAGGACAGTAGCACACACATGGCCAGCAGTAGACACGACTACACTCCGTCCCACTTGCGGCCAGTGATCTAAACAAGTTACACAGTACCATCTCTCAGACAAAACGAAAACCACGACTGTGTTGAAGACCGTCATGTAAGACGCATAGCACTAAGGGATAGATTGAGACCACCATCTATCCCACACGCTGGGTTGTTGTGCTGTCACCCACAGCTGGGCCAGTAAGTGAGGGAAGTGCGCGCTATAAGGTGTAGGATTAAGACGTCAGCGCCCAGTGACTGTCACCAAGACCTCACAAGCGTTTAGTAATGGCGAGAGCGCGACGTCAGAGCGTCAGGGACTTAATTTACTTTCATAGGCGCGACACCATATTCAGTAACGAATCGAGGTTCTTCCACACTTCCTGGTCGTGTTTGGTTGCATGAACGCTACAGTGTACCAGATGCATTGTCATAACAACAATATACAAGAAAACATTGATGCAGAGCATCAAAGTTCCCCGCCATACGTGATGCCTCACAAACGCATAATTATGGATGCCTCACAAACGCATAATTATGATGTTACTGAAAGGCATGAAGGAGCATAATTATATTACCCACAAATAACACAACGCTGTTGTGGAAACAAATATTATATAGTTTGAGTATTGGGCAATACAGTTGATACATCTGCATAGGGTAGGTCTATTTAACAATAGTTTCTTGTTTAACGCCGCACTCACCAGTATTCAAGCCATATAACGGCGTGAGTCTGGACCAGATAATGCAGTGATTGACACCAAGGGCATCGAAGTACGCAATATGAATACGATGTTATGCATCGACCAAATCGGCGAGCCTGACTACCCAATCCTGTTCGTCGCCTCTTACGGCAAGCATCCATGGGGGTATTTAAAAAGTAGATCGAAGGAAATGGAAGCAATTTCTGGCACAAATGTAAACATGTTGAAATAGTATCAAAACTGCCAACAACATTGGCAGATGCACATACTCAAATAATAGATCACATTCTTTTTACACTTGGCATTTGGTTATAAAAATGTAAATGAAAATACTAAGGGCTCCATATGGCAAAAAAGTCATACTAGATAAGGTCTTTTTGTCACAACCACAGATGCACATACTCAAAATATTATCACGTAGTTGGAGAACATTTCAATACCGGGACTAATCAATAACGGAGATTCCTCGTCTCTTGTTTTACGTATTTTGGTCAGTTTCTTTTTTGTATTTCTTTGTTTCAAAGAATAGTAATTGTGATCATGATGAGTTGAGTTACTTGGTCTTTTTCTATGTACTGTTTTTTTATCCAGTGTCAGTAACTGTTGTGGAATGTGGTTTACTTGTAACAATGACTGGTTTGAGTTCATATGATGATGATTGATTTGTTTGTCGTTTAACGCCGCACTCAGCAATATTCCAGCTATATGACGGCGTTCTATAAATAATCGAGTCTGGACCAGACAATCCAGTGATTAATATCATGAGCATCGATCCCGTTAGTCGCCTCTTACGACAAGCACAGTCGCCTGATATACTGTTAAGATGTAACATAACAATTCATCAATACTACTAAACAGAAGTAAATCTGCTTGTCCATTCGGATCAATCTGACCCAAACCATTCCGCTGATGAGAGTCAAATAATGCATACGAATCAAAATCCGTAAAAATTGCAATAGAGACATCATTAAAAGTTACCAAAAGTGACTGGGATATCAATATTCCTTGTTGAAATGATTCTATGAAATTTGTTTTCCCTGCTTCAATATTTGGAGCACCTGTGTCGGGGCCATAAAACTGATTATGACCTAAATACCCCTCATAGCCTTTGGTGTTAACTATGTGACTGTAGAGAGTTGTGCCTTCATCCAACAGAATATCGTGGTCAGTGAAACACGGTACAGACGCAAATAGATTTGAGCCATGGGACACAAAATATATGATAGCGACCAGAGCTACGGCTGTACATTGAATTCCATTAAACGGTTGAAAAATACTACAGCCTTGATGCAAATTCGCCGACACACTACTCCGATTTTGCTTTGACTTAGCTACCAAACGTTTCACATGTGGCTATGTGCGGTGCAATTATTAACAAAAAAACACGGGGGACTGGGTTAATTCAAAATACGGAATATAACTATTCCAAATATTTCCAGTGAACATAAGCATCCAAGCAATCAAAAGTGTGGTATGTAGAATATGGAATTCAGCCATATTACAATTAAATTGAGATGCCGTCGTTGTTCACGAATAAGCATATTCAGAACATATTTTATATTAAGCTGTTATTTACGATCTCCGGTGCACAGTTCTTCTTTTGTATACACCGTGAAAATCAGAAAATTAGTCCTTGAGGAAAAAAGGACATCGGATTATACATGAATGGTTTAATAACGTCAGCTAATGACCAGAAACGGTCAGATGCATCAATTAACTACATAAAGACGATTTTGAAGTATCTCTTATTGCTGGAAAAGAATAACATCAACATTCCACGCACATGATTTGTCTGTTTGCCGTAAATGCGTGGCTTGTTATTTCAAATAAACCAACATGTCGACATACATGCTACAAAATTAACGTTTCCCGTATACTTTCCCGCCTTTAGGGCGGGGAAGAATGAAACGCGTGATGATAGCACTGCGGCCCGATCCAGCCTGCTGGGTCTAGTCGCTGCGGTGCTACTTCTGCCAAACCCCTCTGTGTTAGCTGTCAGCATTAACCGATGAACTGATCTTCAGCGTGGCGGGTAGTTTGCAGACAAACCAATGATCGAACTGTACACTCGTTGGCGAACAAAGGGACGTGCAAGCTGCTGACAAGGCCATAATTCTGATATGGGATTCACATGTACTTCTCTACATCAGCATAAAAGGGGAGACATTAACAAAACATGGTGCTATTAGTTTACCACAGGAGTCAGTAAATAATGTACATCATTGAAAAGACAATGTAAAAAGCTTTCATATGATATATTACATGATCATGTTGAAGAACTATATTAGATCTTGATTTTGAAAACAGGTAAAAAGGGTGGCCATCTTAAATTTTAAGATGGTAACCGTAAATGCTCACAGAAACATAATTTTTCTTTATGAATTTACTATTTTGGTGTTTTCAAGCATTGTTGCAATTATCCCACTCATCCACTACATCAACATAATCTACCACCATATCTCAATAAGCAATTTCCGTCAAAATTGTTTTTTGGGAGTGGGGTATCATTGTATACAATATCTCAGCCCCTATGCAATATATTTTCATTTTGTTTTTTTGTATAGGATAGTACAATGGTTCAGGCAGATTTTAATACCAGTTATAGTTGTTTTATTATCACAATTCAATGGAATTAGTGTTTTACCTACTCACAAGATTTGAAAATGAAGTAAAAAAACATGATTTTTACCAATGTTTCCACTGAGAATTAGAATTACAGTTAAATGAAACAAAATGTTTGCCAAATTCAGATAACCGAACATATTACCTGTAATCAAAGACATAATTTGGATAGCTTTATGACTTAATAAAAATGTTACAGCCAGTTCTGTCAAATTATGCATTTTTCCTTCAATTTATGCAATTGTGACCCCCTGAAAATTCCTGCACACACTTGCAAGCTTACAACCCAATGTAAATTGTGTACAGATCCCTACTTTATGCAATAGAGAAGGTTTAAGGTATACAGGAAAATGTGGGAACGAAAATCTGAACTCAGCCTCTTTTCCGCTGGTGGCCAACTGACTCATACTATCAACCCCTGGGTGTCCTGGTCCAGACCTACATAATGATGTAATACAAGTGTCGGACAACGAATTGATGCTCTCAAGCTGCCACTCTTGATATCTGCATCGAAATAACACAAACGTAAATAACAGCGCCTCGAGCATCGGTTGTCGCTATGGTCTATGGGAGACAACTCTTGCTGCCTTCAACGCGCGCGGAAAGGATTTTACACCATGATTCCAAATTTTATTTTCTGTCTTGGCAACGGATTTTGGAGGATGGCAAGTCGTGTTGTTATATGCACTCAAGTCAAGTTTAGATACTTTATGTAGGCTTCCTGCTCGTGTATAAGGAGTAAATACTAACATGAACATGAACATTGTTATGAACTACGTCAGCCCTAGTCACACTTGTAGGTTAGCAGACAGAAAAAACCTGACGAACTTACTTTCATTCAACTCCTTGTTGGTCGCTGTAAGTCTCGGTGATTACAAAACAATGTTACAGAAAACCTCTCCTGTCTGCAATCCTTGAAACGGGTGGGTACTCAGGAAATATTATTTTCCAGAATGTTCCGTTCACTGCAAGTTGTGAGCGCTCGCTCCAAGTGAGGTATCAGACAGGGATAGCTGTTTCAGTACTTCAGTGACACGGGGCCCCACTCTCTTGTACATGTCGATGCAGGCGTGTGCTAGAGTCTGTTAAAAACGGGACTCAAGCGGCGACTTTGGGGGAGATGAGTTGGGACAACGGGACTTGTGGATAACGGGAGATATATGTATTCTCTATTTCTTCACAGTGTGAGTTTATCGTTTGGCTTAAGGTGTTATAGGTGTTATATCTCTATACTCTATTTATGAACAATATAAAGTACTAACTCCCAGCATTCCGAACATCTTTACCAGTGGGCAATAGTGTGTCCCCTCATTTCTTGCAAGAACATTACGTACGCTTCAGTGACTTCAGACGAGGGTGTGAGTTACTCTTCAACGTTCAGCAACCATCACGACAGTAGACATGGGACTGAACCAATCCAGGCCTTCACCTGACAACGAGGCTACCCCTAAGTGTTGAACAACCATGGGTGGAGTACACAACGAGGCTACCCCTAAGTTTTGAACAACCATGGGTGGAGTACACAACGAGGCTACCCCTAAGTTTGGAACAACCATGGGTGGAGTACACAACGAGGCTACCCCTAAGTTTTGAACAACCATGGGTGGAGTACACAACGAGGCTACCCCTAAGTTTTGAACAACCATGGGAGGAGTACACAACGAGGCTACCCCTAAGTTTTGAACAACCATGGGTGGAGTACACAACGAGGCTACCCCTAAGTTTTGAACAACCATGGGTGGAGTACACAACGAGGCTACCCCTAAGTTTTGAACAACCATGGGATGAGTACACAACGAGGCTACCCCTAAGTTTTGAACAACCATGGGAGGAGTACACAACGAGGCTACCCCTAAGTTTTGAACAACCATGGGTGGAGTACACAACGAGGCTACCCCTAAGTTTTGAACAACCATGGGTGGAGTACACAACGAGGCAAACATATTTTATGATATTTCGCAAACATCAGCGAAGCCGCCGCAAAAACACTGCGGACGTTTTTCCGGGGATATTTGGGAAATTAATTACCCCTTTTATGTAACTAATTATTTGTATGGTCCTCGGGGGTAGGTACAAGCGTTGTGTAGGATGACAGGTATATCCCTAAACGTTTAAACAGGATCTAGGATTAACTGATGAATGTACCATTACTATTCATATTTTATTGTGTTATTGAGGCAGTGTGATATTTGATGTTCAGTGTGTTCTGTGAATGCAGACCCTATGTAGATATATCTGTTTATGTTAGTGCGACGTACACCTGTCATGGTAACCAGCGAAGTTGTATGCTCGATCATTTCGCATCAAACAATATAGGAATGGTTATCTTACAATAACCACAGCACTGACCTGTACTCGCCTTGTGTGTGGATCCTATAGTGATTACACAGTGTAAACTCAGTGGTGAACATGCTATGATTACACAGTGTAAACTCAGTGGTGAACATGCTACTTGAGTCTGACGGAGGAATCTGTGCTCAGGTACTCGTCTGGGTCAATGGCCTCCGTTTCCTGTTTTTCTAATATCTTTCAAATGCTCCTAAAAGTCATCAAAATCTGTAACATGTCGTCGTGAGGTCTGATCCGACACCACTGCAAGGATGGACGGAGCTGAAGGTAGGGTGCCTTATTTCTGTGCAATGAACTAATTGGTCGTTCGACCCGTGACGAAGCAAGAACAAGGTAGGATGGGACATGCTTAATAAGACATTAGCCATGACTCCCGGCAAGGCATTTACGTAATAACAATGAGTATGGTGTGGATATATTGAAGCCCAGAAGTTGTAGACTGTTTGGAAACATAAGGAACGAAACAAATATATAAATCGGTTCGATATCACCATGTAACGTTCAGCCAGGTGGACTGGTTTGAAAAGAAGCGGGCTAACCTGGCTCAATGCACGGAGGAAATGTTCTCGTTGGATTGTCTCTGAACAGCCTTGACGTGGCAAATATAACCGTCAACTCTACTAAGTCAGGACTAACAAGGTACAGAGTATTGACGAGGAGTACAGGGTATTGACGAGGGGTACAGGGTATTGACATGGAGTACAGGGTATTGACGTGGAGTACAGGGTATTGTCTAGGAGTACAGGGTATTGACGAGGAGTACAGGGTATTGACGAAGGGTGCAGGGTATTGACGAGGAGTACAGGGTATTGACGAGGAATACATGGTATTGACGTGGAGTACAGGGTATTGACGTGGAGTACAGGGTATTGGCTAGGAGTACAGGGTATGAACGAGGAGTACAGCGTATTGACGAGGGGTACAGGGTATTGACGAGGGGTACAGGGTATTGACGAGGAGAACAGCGTATTGACGTGGGGTACAGGGTATTGACGAGGAGTACAGGGTATTGACGTGGGGTACAGGGTTTTGACGAGGAGTACAGCGTATTGAGGAAGAGTACAGGATATTGACGTGGAGTACAGCGTATTGACGAGGAGGACAGCGTATTGACGAGGAGTACAGCGTATTGACGAGGAGAACAGCGTATTGACGAGGAGAACAGCGTATTGACGTGGAGTACAGGGTATTGACGTGGAGTACAGGGTATTGACGTGGAGTACAGGGTATTGACGAGGGGTACAGGGTATTGACGAGGAGTACAGGATATTGACGTGGAGTACAGGGTATTGACGAAGAGTACAGGATATTGACGTGGAGTACAGGGTATTGACGAGGAGTACAGGGTATTGACAAGGAGTACAGCGTATTGACGAGGAAAACAGCGTATTGACGTGGAGTACAGGGTATTGACGAGGGGTACAGGGTATTGACGAGGAGTACAAGTTATTGACGTGGGATACAGGCTATTGACGAGGAGTACAGGGCATTGACGAGGGGTACAGGGTATTGACGAGGAGTACAGGGTATTGACGTGGGATACAGGCTATTGACGAGGAGTACAGGGCATTGACGAGGAGTACAGGGTATTGACGTGGGATACAGGATACTGACGAGGAGTACAAGTTATTGACGTGGGATACAGGCTATTGACGAGGAGTACAGGGCATTGACGAGGATTTCAGGGTATTGACGAGGGGTACAGGGTATTGACGAGGAGAACAGCGTATTGACGTGGGGTACAGGGTATTGACGAGGAGTACAGGGTATTGACGTGGGGTACAGGGTTTTGACGAGGAGTACAGGGTATTGACGTGGAGTGCAGGGTATTGACGAGGAGTACAGGGTATTGACGAGGAGTACAGGGTATTGACGAGGAGTACAGGCTATTGACGAGGAGTACAGGGCATTGACGAGGAGTACAGGGTATTGACGTGGAGTACAGGCTATTGACGAGGAGTACAGGGTATTGACGAGGAGTACAGGGTATTGACGAGGGGTACAGGATATTGACGAGGGGTACATGGTATTGACGAGGGGAAGGGTGGTTTATCATTAGAGGGGATACGTCGAATGTTTGCTGTTTTACATTAAACAAAGGGGACAGTATGTCGGAACACTTTAGAAACATAACGGAAGTTTCCAATAAAAGTATTGAAACCTTTTGCACTGTAGCACTACCCTCTCACAGGGAAGGCAGTTGATTTTTTTACCTTGTTGCTGAAGTTGCTTGTTGGTAAAGATGAGTACATCAACTTCCAAGGAATGGTTAATAAACCCGAAAAAGGGTTTGGGAAACGGTTTTCTGGAGAGCCTGCCTAGGACTAGTTTCCGAGGAAGAACGGACAAGGAGCCTACAGTAGATCAACAGGCCAGCGGGCGACGCAGTTACACTTAGGGGTGGATTCAGAGGAATATCTAGTCACAAAGTTGTCCTCCAGTCTTACTTACATCCTTTCACAGAATAAACAGTGATTCTCTGCTCACGTGTATCATCATACACAGGACATTTAGCGACATTCTTGGTCCATACAACACTTGAGACCGAAGGCCGAGAAGCAATGAAACAGCAAACGTGCAGGCTCGCTCGCCTTTTTCCCCCCGCTCGCCTCGGTTCCACAAATTTCACTTTGGGTTTCATTTCTAACCAGCATTTTTTCCAACTGTGTCTTCCCGTTTTCAGGGAACTAATGTTTGAATCTGGCGGTAACTGACCGTGTCATTGTCCAGGACATATTTGTTCCGGTTCGTTACAGTGTGACTGTTGCAGTTCTTCTCGCCTCTTGCCTTGACTGACAGGTCCTACAAACTTTGTTTTGAGCCTACTCTCCGTTGATTGGCTACTGATATTGTAAGCGACTCAAGTGATGTGCATAAATTAAACAATCACCTGATTCATGTCACGCCACAGTATGTATTCCTACACCTAGAATGTTTTGATATATACAACTGTTTTGGGGTAGACTATTGTAGATGAAACATATTTTTGTTGTCGAATTTAATTATAGGGATTGACAGTGTATTCATTTCGGTTCACTGAGCAATGAATTGATGAACCGACGTTCAAACCTTTGTAAGAATCCGCTATATCCATCGAGGCCACACGTTGGACCTCCCTCCCGCTACTCTCACTGACACTAGAGAAGGGGTTTCTAGCTACTTCTAGGCCTAGATTCAAAACGCTCTCAGTACATAATATACCCGCTAAACAAACACTGTGCCCTTATAAAACAGTTTTCAGAAATATTTTTTCTAATATTTGAATATGTGAAGGTCTTTGACATAAGCTGATGTTCTTGTAGATGCAGGTGCAGACATTAATACAGATGTCACTAGTTGCGCATGGTCAGGCACTTTCTCAAAGTGGGAGAACTCTGCCTTGTTGTCTCATTGTGTAAACCACAATTCTGAGCCACAAGTCAAAAACTAACAAGGGATGAAAAATATGTGAACATGTCCAAGAACGTTCATTACAACATTTAAAGGTACTCATCATTTTAAAATTGTTTTTTTCCAGTGGGCGAAAACGACCCTCGTCATTTAATATAACATGCATCAGAGTGCAATACAATACACGACTGTATCTGACACTCCATGAAACACTATGAAATCAGCTGCAAAGAAAAGTAAACCCACTTTGTTTATTATGTAATTAAATTCATTTAACTCATTTCTGTAAAAAGTTATCTGTGGCTGGGTAATGTTGTATAAAAAATTAATTAGATCAGTGACCACGTGATCCCTGCCATGTTTGAAATTTGGTACATTTGTGCCGAAAAAAGCAAATTTATTGATTTTCTAAGATAAGATGTCTAAGACACCAATCAGCATTTGTTCATTTGCCAACATTGCTTTTTTTAATTTAAAAGGTTTAAGTGAAATAATACCATATTGAAGTATTCTTTGAGCGCTGACTAACCGCCAGTACAGTTAATTGTTTTTTTTATCTAGTATCGCTTATTTTTCTCCTCAATACATTACAATGGTAACCGTAGTATTGGCTCCACCATTGTGTGTTTAGGTAGCATGTGTAGATGTAAGTTCAGGTTTTGCTGTGACTAGCTCACCTGTAGGGAACTATGCTAACGCGTAGGGTATAAATGATGTACTTTAGATTCAACATATTGAAGTGAGAGAAGCGAGAAAAAGCATGATTCATTTCATACATTGTTCATATTAAACATTTTTACTCATCAGAAATAACACAGGTATTAAAAGTACAGTGTACAGCCAAAATGTGGCTTTGAGACCCAGTTAAACAGTCAAGTAAACAATTTGCAGAATGAGAAAATATAATTTCCTTATTCCCTCCCTTGTATTGGGTTACTTCAAACAGAGTTATTATAATAATTGCAGGCATTTACTGAAGCGCCAGTAAAAGTAAATTGTACAGTTTACTTTTCGGTTAAAAAACGGTATTTTTCAATTGTTGGTCAGCAGCACAAACATATTTTCATATTTATCGCCCCTTGATGATTCCGAGGTAACTGGTCCCCATCAACCCACGTTTTTCGTGAGAGGCCAGATAGATGGATTGGTTGGTCAGGCGCTGTGACCTGGTTGGCTGCAAATCCACTGATTTATAAACAAGAATACGATCAATTACGAAACACTTATCACACTTATAAATCTATATTTACAGATGGATCCAAGGATGGTGGCGCAGTTGCTAGTGCCACTGTCATTGGATCCAGAACAATATCTTCACGATTACCCGATAATAGTTCCATATTCACAGCAGAAGCACAAGCAATTTTAACAGCACTTGATATATCAAGAACAAATCCAAATATAAAGAATTCATTATATTTCAGATTCACTTTCGTGCCATCAGGCTATTTAGAATATGTCATGTAAACATCCAATTTTAGTTGAAATTCTTGAGTTATTTAATGATCTTGCTACTGGCCAATACGAAATCGTCTTTTGTTTGTTACCCAGCCATGTTTGGATCGTTGGTAACACAATGGCTGATGCTGCTGCTAAGGCAGCACTCAACAAATCTGTGACACCACTTCGTATACCCTGTAGTGATTATAAACCTGTTATTAGATGTTTCATCAGAGATCTAATGCAGAAGAAGTGGGGCACCCAAGTTGGTATAAATAAATTACATGCAATAAAAGCAAATGTCGGTTATACCTACTTGGGTTGTCAGTCCAGATTTGAAGAGGTCGTATTAAGACGATGTCGTATTGGCCATACTCGATATACTCATGAATATTTGTTGAAAGGTGAGGATCCTCCATTCTGCGTCCCTTGTGATGAAAGAATCGCGGTCAAGCATGTCCTGCTTGACTGCATTGATTTTTCCATCACAATAAATTATAGTTTCAGGCATCAAGGATCTTTTTAATCAGGTAAGTTCGCGTTTACTTCTTGTTTTTTTAAAGGAAATTTAACTGATTCATACATTTTGATTACAATGTTTTGTAAATAAATAAAGTAAAGTAGTGTACCCTGAGAGGGTACGTAAGACCATGTCTTTCAAAGTGTTTTTATTTCTTCCACGTTTTTAATCGTCGTATATGTGTTATTTTAATGTTTGGCTAAATTTGTCAGCCATCGCCAACACCTGAAGGGATGATGTAAATCCTGCTGGGGTCCATGCAGGTAGCAAAAGTACTGTAAGTCCCCATGGTCCCCAGCGCGGTGATCAACCTTCAGTTGGTGGCGATCTATAACCCGTTTTTATAATGTGTTGTCGAATGATAAGTTAATTATCTGTTTTTACATGTTCTCAAACTAGTTTTAAGAAAATCTATGATATTCTAGTTATTATACTGCTCTTCGTCGGCAAACCTTTTTTTATACAGTTTAATATATATTGTTAATGTCAAATTTTGTTTCCTCACGATATGGCTTAAATATTGCCGATGTGACGTTAAACTTTAACTCACTCACTCACTCAGTGTTGCCGATCGGAACATCGCCATAGGACGTATCAAAAGAGGGGAATCGCAGTCTTCTGTTGCACGCCACTTCAACGTCCACCACAGGACCATTTGCTGCCTTTTTGACCGATACACACAGTTCAATTCCACTGCAGATCGTCCGAGAACCGGCCGACCAATAGTTACCACGCCTGCACAGGATCGCTACGTTCGACTGTTCCACCTACGTCATGACAATGCCACAGCTACGGAGACTGCAGGACGCATCCCTGGTTTGAGGAGGACCAGACTGCCAGGAACCATCTTCGCGAGGCTGGACCCAGAAGACAAGTTATCGTCCTCTGTCAGCATTGACCGTGTGGTTGACATCGGGAAGACCCTGGTGGACACATCGGAAGAAAACAACTCAGAGTTATTTCCTTGCCGCGATCGGTTGTCCACCGGAGGATAGCCGAAAGGTCATCTGCCAGGAATCGGTCAAAACTCGGAATGTTCCACTCCGACCAAGCGGAGTCCGGGCAATCATTGAGCATGCGGTGAGCGGGCACCGGAAATGTTGATGTGCCTGTTCTGAAGTGGGCTGAATGGGACGAGCAGCATAGAATGTCTTCAGGATGCCTGTCTCTCCCCCCCTCCCGCTACACATTGAGACTGGCCTAGCTCCGTACGCAGTACGCTAGAGCCAGAAGCTCCCACTACCTTTCCGCTCTTCATCTCCGAAGTTTCATGCATCCGATGATTTGGTTTACATCATTGGGCACCGTCCGGGTCCCGGGAGATTACCGGTCAGTCAGTGGGCGGTATAAGCCTACCATTTGTTCCGGTGGCTAGGGGTATCTACGTATACCGATCATCTTTGGTTTCATGACTTCTGCATTTCCAGATCTCAACCCAATCGAACACCTCTAGGGTGAATTCGATCGACGTGTCCCAATATCTGTCTGTCTGTCGAGGGTTTGACTTTCACGGGTGAGAGTTGGACCATATCTAGAATAACATCAACAGGAGGTGACACAATACTGACAAAGACTGCCAAAATACGAATATACAGGTCTGACCCTTTGTTCTGACATTAAGGAAGACTTTGGGCTAGCCTTCTGAGTATATCGCATAGCTGACCCCTATACACAGACTCGTGGATCAGTCATACCTCGAGTATAACGTCAAGCTGTCCTGCATATACTGACTCATGACTCGAGTATACTGTCTATCAGTCCCCGACATACAGACTCGTGGATCAGTCATATCTCGAGTATAACGTCAAGCTGTCCTGCATATACTGACTCATGACTCGAGTATACTGTCTATCAGTCCCCGACATACAGACTCGTGGATCAGTCATATCTCGAGTATAACGTCAAGCTGTCCTGCATATACTGACGCATGACTCGAGTATACCGCATAGCTGACGCTCATATACCGACTCGTGAATCAGCCTTGTCTCGTGCCTTGACCAACAAAACACACACACACACACACACACACACACACACACACACACACACACACACACACACACACACACACATAGAGACGCACGCACACACACAGGGACGCAAACACACATTCTGACACACACATAGACAGACATACACACACAGACACCCACAGAGACACACGCACACACATAGAGACGCACGCACACACACACATAGAGACGCACACACACACACACATAGAGACGCACGCACACACACAGGGACGCAAACACACATTCTGACACACACGTAGACAGACATACACACACAGACACCCACAGAGACACAAACACACACAGAGACGAACACGAAGACATACACACACACGCACACACGCACACACGCACACGCACACGCACACGCACGCACACACACACACACGCACACACGCACACGCACGCACACACACGCATTTGCGCCCGGTCACCTCTGCAGATTTTCATAGATAGATATTCTTTATTTCCTCCAGATATTGAAGATACATATCATATATGATATTATGTATAGTTACAGAGCTGTACAGTAGTACAAATTAACAATATTATGAGAAATGATAACTACAAAATGCATGGCAATCAAGCATTCTTATAACTGTTTTGTAACAGAAACAGCCATTTCCTACAGTATCTTGACACAATAGCCATAAGGTCACCCCATAGACTTTGAGACTAAGCGCTAACACACTCAGGCATACCACCAAGTAGTACAGACAGGATTATATCATCGTCCTCACTACATAGTCTTGCAAATGTAGAGACATCTATCACATCACAAATGATTTCAAATAGTTCATTTCTGTCATTCATATTCAATGTACAATACAAAAAGACATGCTTAATAATATCACGAGCTACAATTCTACATCGACATTCCCTAGATTCTATATTTAGGCATCCCAGCCGTACAAGATGAGACAGGTTTGAAACTGTTCAGGACGTTCAAGTGCAAGTAGCCAGAGTCTGTGTTCTTTATCATTACGTAGCGAAACATATCTATTTAAGTTAAGTCTAGATAGCAGCTTAGAGCATACAGCTTCCTGGTCTGCAAAAATAATCCTTTCCTTAACAATATCAGACCATGCCTTTTTACTTGGGAAGCTACATTTAATAAGATAATCTTCTATTTCTGCATAGAGATTGTATTTTTTGATAAGTCTAAGCATGTTATATACAGGTGACAAAGCACATCGTTTTTTGAAGTTATCTAAACTGCCCAAGGCGAGTAATGAATACCTTTTTAAAAACATAGCTGTAACTGGACCGGCATAGTTTTCCTAGTAGTAACAGTGACTGTTTGTCAATAAACAATTGGAGAGATATCAAGCCCATGTTGTCCACAGCAACAGTACATGATGTACATTTTGGAAGGCCCTGTATTTTTCTACTGAAATAACGTTGAATAACTTCCAGCATATCGTATTCTTTGAGGGTTAATAGTCCCCAGACATAACATCCATAGAGCCCGCATGGGAGTATCACTCGTTCCCAGATCCTTTTTGCTGGGATTGGATTCATGCCTCCAAACTTTAGTCCAGTATCATTATTACTATTTATTAACATTTTTAACTTTTCACAAGCTAATTGTGTTAGTTCTAAGGAAGATTGGCTCGTCACGCCGAAGACCCGGGTTCGATTCCCGACATGGGTACAATGTGTGAAGCCCATTTCTGGTGTCCCCCGCCGTGATATTGCTGGAATATTACTAAAAGCGGCGTAAAACCACACTCACTCACTCACTCTAAGGAAGACTTATCAGAGCTAATCCTGACACCTGCGTATATTATAGATTGCTGAAGTGGAACACACATACTGCCCAAGTACAGTGACTGAGAGCAGGTAAATTTACGCTGCACATCAAATATTAGAACAGCGCTTTTCGTGACATTGTACTTAAGCTGCCATTTATATGCATACTGATTTACAACATTGAGAAGATCTTGAAGGCATGTTGGTGAGCTACTAAACAGTGTTGTATCATCTGCCAAGAGCTGGCCTGGAGTATGTGCCCACGGCAGATTTAGCCCTTGCTTAGAGCGTTCCAGCTCACAAAACAGATCATTTATATATAATGTAAAGAGCCAAGCAGATATAACTCTGCCTTGACCAACTCCTTGGCGTACATGAAACAAGTCTGATTTATAGCCTCTAGGATGAACTCGATCGACGTGTCCCAATATCTGTCTGTCTGTCGAGGGTTTGACGTTCACGGGTGAGAGTTGGACCATATCTAGAATAACATCAACAGGAGGTGACACAATACTGACAAAGACTGCCAAACTACGAATATACAGGTCTGACCCTTTGTTCTGACATGAAGGAAGACTTTAGGCTAGCCTTCTGAGTATATCGCATAGCTGACCCCTATACACAGACTCGTGGATCAGTCATACCTCGAGTATAACGTCAAGCTGTCCTGCATATATTGGCTCATGACTCGAGTATACCGCATAGCTGACCCCTATACACAGACTCGTGGATCAGTCATATCTCGAGTATAACGTCAAGCTGTCCTGCATATACTGACTCATGACTCGAGTATACTGCCTATCAGTCCCCGACATACAGACTCGTGGATCAGTCATATCTCGAGTATAACGTCAAGCTGTCCTGCATATACTGACTCATGACTCGAGTATACTGCCTATCAGTCCCCGACATACAGACTCGTGGATCAGTCATATCTCGAGTATAACGTACAGCAGTCGTGCATATACTGACTCATGACTCGAGTATACTGTATATCAGTCCCCGATATACAGACTCGTGGATCAGTCATATCTCGAGTATAACGTACAACAGTCCTGCATATACTGAGTCATGACTCGAGTATACTGTATATCAGTCCCCCATATACAGACTCGTGGATCAGTCATGTCTCGAGTATAACGTCAAGCTGTCCTGCATATATTGACTCATGACTCGAGTATACCGCATAGCTGACCCCTATAGACAGACTCGTGGATCAGTCATATCTCGAGTATAACGTCAAGCTGTCCTGCATATACTGACGCATGACTCGAGTATACCGCATAGCTGACGCTCATATACCGACTCGTGCCTTGACCAACACCACACACACACACACACACGCACACACACACACACACGCACGCACGCACGCACGCACGCACGCACGCACGCACGCACGCACGCACACACACACACACACACACACACACGCACACACACACACACACACACACGCACACACATAGAGACGCACGCACACACACACATATAGACGCACGCACACACACACACACACACATAGAGACGCACGCACACACATAGGGACGCAAACACACATTCTGACACACACATAGACAGACAGACACACACAGACACCCACAGAGACACAAACACACACAGAGACGAACACGAAGACATACACACACACGCACACACACGCACACACACGCATTTGCGCCCGGTCACCTGTGCAGATTTTCTGCAGATTTTTCATATGTTTTCTTTTTCTCAGATAGCTTCCAGCACGACCAGGTAGTTTGGCTAGTATTCTTATCCTATCCTAACATGACGTCAGAGGGACAAACGACAGTTTCACACCAGCCCCTGAGAAGGTCACTAAGATTAAGGGCGTTCAGTCAGCAGGCTGTAATAATGCTGCTCAGAGTAGCGGAAACCCAGTAATATGGTTGAACATTTCGAATTTGAAACTTTATTCTGCTTTGTTTCCATGGAGTTCGCGTTAAATCCAAAAGACTGGACGGACCAGCGTGGCAAGGTGAGTAGCAACATCACATCGTCACCACCTAAAGACATCCAGCGTGGAACATCTGCCTGTGTATCGCGGGAACATGCAAAAGAAGCACGTGTGTACCTGCACATGGACACAACACAGTATTGTCACTAGCAATTGCGTAGATCGATGCTCATGCTTTTTAATCACTGAATTGTCTGGTGCAGACTTGATTATTTACAGGCCGCCGTCAAATAGCCGGATTATTGCACAGTGCGGCGTTAAACAACAAACCATCAACAATCAATCTATGAACGATAGTTTACGTCTTATCCAAATCACGTGTTAATATCGTGAGGAAACGATGATTTACAGTTTCATTGGATCGTAATATATATCAGGTAATGTATGTCAAGGGCGTCTTGTCTATACCTACATGTAATATACTCTGTCACACTGTCCATATTTCTCCTCTAACCTCTGGCCCCTGGTATGGGGCTCGTCGTGACACGTGTACATGCCCCACTATAGTCTATCGACAGACACCTTAACTATTTAGACAGAGATTAACCCTGATACATCAGCTGTGGTAGATACTACCATCTGGTTAGTTTCAGAATGTACACTATCACACATAGATATATTACTATATACATACGTACATACATAATATATTTCACGCCACTTGACGTATTTGTATGTGCGATAATACCTCCATTACTGCATTACTATCTCATCAGAAGTTCATCAAGGACTACTACTACTACTTCTACTACTACTTCTACTACTACTACTTCTACTACTACTTCTACTACTACTACTACTACTACTACTACTTCTACTACTACTACTACTACTACTACTTCTACTACTACTACTACTACTTCTACTACTACTTCTACTACTACTTCTACTACTACTACTACTACTACTACTTCTACTACTACTACTACTACTTCTACTACTACTTCTACTACTACTACTACTACTTCTACTACTACTACTACTACTACTACTACTACTACTACTACTACTACTTCTACTACTACTTCTACTACTACTACTACTACTACTACTACTTCTACTACTACTTCTACTACTACTACTACTTCTACTACTACTTCTACTACTTCTACTACTACTACTACTACTACTACTACTACTTCTACTACTTCTACTACTACTACTACTTCTACTACTACTACTACTACATCTACTACTACTACTACTACTACTACTACTACTACTACTACTTCTACTACTACTACTACTACTACTACTACTACTACTTCTACTACTACTACTACTACATCTACTACTACTACTACTACTACTACTACTACTACTACTACTACTACTACTTCTACTACTACTACTACTACATCTACTACTACTACTACTACTACTACTACTACTACTACTACTACTACTTCTACTACTACTACTACTACATCTACTACTACTACTACTACTACTACTTCTACTACTACTACTACTACATCTACTACTACTACTACTACTTCTACTACTACTACTTCTACTACTACTACTACTACTACTACTACATCTACTACTACTACTACTTCTACTACTACTACTACTACTACTTCTACTACTACTACTACTACATCTACTACTACTACTACTACTACTACTACTACTACTACTACTTCTACTACTACTACTACTACTACTACTACTTCTACTACTACTACTACTACTACTTCTACTACTACTACTTCTACTACTACTACTACTACTACTACTACTTCTTCTACTACTACTACTACTACTTCTACTACTACTACTTCTACTACTACTACTACTTCTACTACTACTACTACTACTACTACTACTACTACTACTACTACTACTACTACTTCTTCTACTACTACTACTACTACTACTACTACTACTACTACTACTACTTCTTCTACTACTACTACTACTACTACTTCTACTACTACTACTACTACTACTACTACTTCTTCTACTACTACTACTTCTACTACTACTACTACTACTACTACTACTACTACTACTACTACATCTACTACTACTACTACTTCTACTACTACTACTACTACTACTACTACTACTACTACTACTACTACTACTGTCCAAGGTAGCGTATTACGCTGAATGTGCATTCCGGCAAGCCTTGTCAGTTACTCTACACACTCTAGTGACGTACGTCTGTGTGAGTTCCACTGCCTAGTGGTGAAAGAGTAATTTTGCATTGTATAAAACAGATCCAGATTAAATGAATTATTTACGAGTTCCACGGAGGAAGATTGGTGGGAGGTTGTCAGCATTGTTTCCCGGCGTCTGATTGCGACTACAGACGGGACCATTCGACATTAATTCATTCCTTCGGATATTGATTTTTTTATTTATTTAGACAGCTTTTAAAACGAATGATTTGATCATAATTATTTTGTCGTGGATGACTTTGTACATAGCGCAAAAACATATGCGAACATTGTTTGTGTGTTTATTTAATACCAAAGGACTAAACTCTTAGTCTTAGGCGTGCATGAGGTATATGGATATTTCGTGTATAGGAGTAGATGTTTCCACATCACTAGTGTCGGGCTGTGTGTTGTACTGGGCCACGGGGCATCACACCTTATGGTAGATAAACCCTTGAAGTGGGAAAGCATGTAGTCGACATCCGACACTGAGCAGAGAACACGCATTCTAATCTAACAATTCAGATTAAGACTCTCACTTGATATGCGTTCGGTCAATCACAAATAGACCATTTGACACTGGACAAATATTTGATAAAGTTATCCACAGCATTTAGCAGTTCTTCTTTGCGGCAAGCGCTGATAACTCACATCATTCATGCCCCCTAGCGACGGTAATCTAAACCGTTTGAGATAAAAGAAGGGAGACAATCGAAGAGAGAGGGCACATGTTTAATGCGTCTGATCAGCGGAGAGACAGCATTGTACGATCGAACCGGTGGCAGAGAAAACCCCGACTCGTATTTAGAAGAAAATCAATTCATTGCAGGAGAATATGTAGACTCTTTTAGAAGAAATAGACAGACGTACGCAATTTTGTTCCCATGGAAACCAACACAACTGACCATTCATCCATGGTTTGAAACCACGAGAAGACGGTGCCGGACGGTAATCTGAGTTGGAATCACATGCTGCCTTGGAGGTATGTTTAGCACGTGTTTCTTTCATAATGTAGAGCATAAGATTTTGAAACGTTGTGTGGCCTCCTCGCCTGTGTCAGTCAGACAACGATCACTGATAAAGGATCGTCCGAACTCTGGCCACAATATCATCATCGTTATCACGTTATAATCCCCGTCCTACATTGATGTGTGAGACTGATGACTGTAATGTGTGAGACTGATGATTGTGATGTGTGTGACTGATGACTGTGATGTGTGTGACTGATGACTGTGATGTGTGAGACTGATGACTGTAATGTGTGAGACTGATGATTGTGATGTGTGAGACTGATGACTGTGATGTGTGAGACTGATGACTGTGATGTGTGAGACTGATGACTGTGATGTGTGAGACTGATGACTGTGATGTGTGAGACTGATGACTGTGATGTGTGAGAGTGATGACTGTAATGTGTGAGACTGATGACTGTGATGTGTGAGACTGATGACTGTGATGTGTGTGACTGATGACTGTGATGTGTGTGACTGATGACTGTGGTGTGTGACTGATGACTGTGATGTGTGTGACTGATGACTGTGATGTGTGAGACTGATGACTGTGATGTGTGAGACTGATGACTGTGATGTGTGTGACTGATGACTGTGATGTGTGTGACTGATGACTGTGATGTGTGTGACTGATGACTGTGATGTGTGTGACTGATGACTGTGATGTGTGTGACTGATGACTGTGATGTGTGTGACTGATGACTGTGATGTGTGTGACTGATGACTGTGATGTGTGTGACTGATGACTGTGATGTGTGAGACTGATGACTGTGATGTGTGAGACTGATGACTGTGATGTGTGAGACTGATGACTGTGATGTGTGAGACTGATGACTGTGATGTGTGTGACTGATGACTGTGATGTGTGTGACTGATGACTGTGATGTGTGAGACTGATGACTGTGATGTGTGTGACTGATGACTGTGATGTGTGAGACTGATGACTGTGATGTGTGAGACTGGTGACTGTGATGTGTGTGACTGATGACTGTGATATGTGAGACTGATGACTGTGATGTGTGAGACTGATGACTGTGACGTGTGAGACTGATGACTGTGATGTGTGAGACTGGTGACTGTGATGTGTGTGACTGATGACTGTGATGTGTGGGACTGATGACTGTGATGTGTGAGACTGATGACTGTGATGTGTGAGACTGGTGACTGTGATGTGTGAGACTGGTGACTGTGATGTGTGAGACTGATGACTGTGATATGTGAGACTGATGACTGTGATGTGTGAGACTGATGACTGTGATGTGTGAGACTGGTGACTGTGACGTGTGAGACTGGTGACTGTGATGTGTGTGACTGATGACTGTGATATGTGAGACTGATGACTGTGATGTGTGAGACTGGTGACTGTGATGTGTGAGACTGATGACTGTGATGTGTGAGACTGATGACTGTGATGTGTTAGACTGATGACTGTGATGTGTGAGACTGGTGACTGTGATGTGTGAGACTGATGACTGTGATGTGTGAGAGTGATGACTGTGATGTGTGAGACTGATGACTGTGATGTGTGAGACTGATGACTGTGATGTGTGAGACTGGTGACTGTGATGTGTGAGACTGATGACTGTGATGTGTGAGACTGGTGATTGTGATGTGTGTGACTGGTGACTGTGATGTGTGAGACTGATGACTGTGATGTGTGAGACTGGTGACTGTGATGTGTGATACTGATGACTGTGATGTGTGAGACTGGTGACTGTGATGTGTGAGACTGATGACTGTGATGTGTGAGACTGATGACTGTGATGTGTTAGACTGATGACTGTGATGTGTGAGACTGGTGACTGTGATGTGTGAGACTGATGACTGTGATGTGTGAGACTGATGACTGTGATGTGTTAGACTGATGACTGTGATGTGTGAGACTGGTGACTGTGATGTGTGAGACTGATGACTGTGATGTGTGAGAGTGATGACTGTGATGTGTGAGAGTGATGACTGTGATGTGTGAGACTGATGACTGTGATGTGTGAGACTGGTGATTGTGATGTGTGTGACTGGTGACTGTGATGTGTGAGACTGATGACTGTGATGTGTGAGACTGGTGACTGTGATGTGTGATACTGATGACTGTGATGTGTGAGACTGATGACTGTGATGTGTGTGACTGATGACTGTGATGTGTGATACTGATGACTGTGATGTGTGAGACTGGTGATTGTGATGTGTGAGACTGGTGATTGTGATGTGTGAGACTGATGACTGTGATGTGTGAGACTGGTGACTGTGATGTGTGAGACTGATGACTGTGATGTGTGAGACTGATGACTGTGATGTGTGAGACTGATGACTGTGATATGTGAGACTGGTGACTGTTATGTGTGAGACTGATGACTGTGATGTGTGTGACTGGTGATTGTGATGTGTGAGACTGATGACTGTGATGTGTGAGACTGATGACTGTGATGTGTGAGACTGGTGATTGTGATGTGTGAGAGTGATGACTGTGATGTGTGAGAGTGATGACTGTGATGTGTGAGACTGATGACTGTGATGTGTGAGACTGATGACTGTGATGTGTGAGACTGATGACTGTGATGTGTGAGACTGGTGATTGTGATGTGTGAGACTGGTGATTGTGATGTGTGAGACTGGTGATTGTTATGTGTGAGACTGATGACTGTGATGTGTGAGACTGATGACTGTGATGTGTGAGACTGATGACTGTGATGTGTGAGACTGATGACTGTGATGTGTGAGACTGATGACTGTGATGTGTGAGACTGGTGATTGTGATGTGTGAGACTGGTGATTGTGATGTGTGAGACTGGTGATTGTGATGTGTGAGACTGATGACTGTGATGTGTGAGACGGATGACTGTGATGTGTGAGACTGATGACTGTGATGTGTGAGACTGATGACTGTGATGTGTGAGACTGGTGATTGTGATGTGTGAGACTGGTGATTGTTATGTGTGAGACTGATGACTGTGATGTGTGAGACGTGTGATTGTGATGTGTGAGACTGGTGATTGTGATGTGTGAGACTGGTGACTGTGATGTGTGAGACTGATGACTGTGATGTGTGAGACTGATGACTGGTGACTGTCATGTGTGAGACTTATAACTGATGATCACGTCATGATAAAAAATGATCACAAAATCACAAAATCTACAATGGACATATTTAAGATGGAGAACAACAACGATTATCACGACGATATCATGATAAGAATAACAACGCCTCCCCCGACAATAATAATAACCTCATCTGCGATAAAGAAGATGTGATGACAATAACTACCTCAAATCTGCAGGTACGTTGTACGACACATGATGTCCCTTCTTGCACTCCTGATGATTGCGCTTCAGGGGCAATGTCAAATTACTACGCTGTTCTACTTGTTTCAAGTGTCACCTCCGCATGCTACTACATTCTCGATAACTCACTGCTGTGTGCTTGTGTTGTTTACAAACAATGATATATTAGTACCGGGCGCTGACGTTTGTGGGGTTCAGTCGAGTTTACAGACTTGCGTTAACGCCTCAGGGGTGACCTTGTTCTTTACGTGTTAAAAGGCATCCATCATGCTTCACAGAGAGGAAGAAGTATTTGAAGTGCACGCATCAGTATGCTATACATTTGGATGTTACTGCTGAAGGCTGGGAACACAGAGCTGGTCATGTGGTAGAGTACATGGCTGTAGAACCTTTATGTGCTACAACAACGAGTTATTACCAACTCTCGCTAGGACCTCATGGACAGTGGCTCCGGCGTTATGGATCCATATTTAATAACGTGGTCACTGGGTGAGTCCTGGGTAATGATCCCATGGTGTATTGATCCTGCTCGGCATCTTACCCACAGTAAACATGATAAGGAATGCTTGTGAGAGGATACTGTAGTGGTGTGTTGGAACTGGACCCTCTTTTACAGCGTCAACCATTCCGCCCACATTTCCACCACGCACGAGGCGCGTTGTGTTTTCTGACCAGCCACGTGTTGCGGTCCTATGGAATCTTACGAATCGGGTATTGACAGAGGTGTTATAGATCTAATTAATTGTGTCCGTACATATTGACAACGGAGAAAACATGCAGGCACTGACATAGTAAACACAGTCATGTGTTTGTTTGTTGTTGTAGTCTGGTTCAAGACTCGATTACTTACAAGGGGTCTTACGGGTGGAATTCAACTGCCAGATGTCCACCCGTATGACCCAAACTTGTAAATAGTCGAGTCTGGACCAGGATATGATGACATGCAATGGACGAAGTCACGGTTCTATTAAGTCGACTCGTAACTTTCACATCAAATGAGCCATATCTGCTAAATGCGTTCCAAGTTATATATCCATCGATCGATCATAATTGTTGCCGGAGGACATGCGGACCAGGACGAAGACGAAGGAAGCCACACAGGACGAGGACGTACATAGCCACACAGGACGAGGACGTACATAGCCACACAGGACGAGGACGTACATAGCCACACAGGACGAGGACGTACATAGCCACACAGGACGAGGACGTACATAGCCACACAGGACGAGGACGTACATAGCCACACAAGACGAGGACGTACATAGCCACACAGGACGAGGACGTACATAGCCACACAGGACGAGGACGTACAGAGCCACACAGGACGAGGGCGTACATAGCCACACAGGACGAGGACGTACAGAGCCACACAGGGCGAGGACGTACATAGCCACACAGGACGAGGGCGTACATAGCCACACAGGACGAGTGCGTACATAGCCACACAGGACGAGGACCTACATAGCCACACAGGACGAGGACGTACATAGCCACGCAGGATGAGGACCTACATAGCCACACAGGACGAGGACCTACATAGCCACAAAGGACGAGGACGTACATAGCCACACAGGATGAGGACCTACATAGCCACACAGGACGAGGACCTACATAGCCACACAGGACGAGGACCTACATAGCCACACAGGATGAGGACCTACATAGCCACACAGGGCGAGGACCTACATAGCCACACAGGACGAGGACGTACATAGCCACACAGGATGAGGACCTACATAGCCACACAGGACGAGGACCTACATAGCCACACAGGACGAGGACGTACAGAGCCGGACAGGAAGAGGGCGTGCATAGCCACACAGGACGAGGACGTACATAGCCACACAGGACGAGGGCGTACATAGACACACAGGATGAGGACGTACATAGCCACACAGGACGAGGGCGTACATAGACACACAGGACGAGGACGTACATAGCCACACAGGACGAGGACCTACATAGACACACAGGATGAGGACGAACATAGCCACACAGGACGAGGGCGTACATAGCCACACAGGACGAGGACGTACATAGCCACACAGGACGAGGACCTACATAGCCACACAGGACGAGGACGTTCATAGCCACACAGGACGAGGACATACATAGCCACACAGGACGAGGACATACATAGCCACACAAGACGAGGACGTACATAGCCACACAGGACGAGGTCGTACATACCCACACAGGAAGACTGCGCACATACCCACACAGGACGAGGGCGTACATGGAATTGAGCTAAGCATCTACCTCCGATGTGTTTCGTCTAGCATCTATTGAAGATGTATTGTTAAAAGCGCTCTTGTTCATCACATTTGCTGATTGTCTAAGCGCTGCTGCTAAACTCGCTCTTGTTCATCACATTCACTGACTGTCTAAGCGCTGCTATTATACTCGCTCTTGTTTTTAACATACACTGATTGTCTAAGTGATGATACTGCTATACTCGCTCTTGATCATCACATTCACTGATTTTCTAAGCGCTGCTGCTATACTCGCTCTTGTTCATCACATTTAGTGATTGTCTAAGCGATGCTGCTGCTAAACCTGCTCTTGTTCGCCACACTTACTGATTGTCTAAGCGATGCTGCTGCTATACTCGCTCTTGTTCATCACATTTACTGATTGTCTACGCGATGATGCTATACTCGCTCTTGTTCATCACATTCACTGATTTTCTAAGCGATGATGCTGCTATACTCGCTCTTCATAATCACATTCACTGATTGTCTAAGCGATGATGCTATACTCGCTCTTGTTCATCACATTCACTGATTCTCTAAGCGATGATGCTATACTCGCTCTTGCTCATCACATTTACAGATTGTCTAAGCGATGATGCTATACTCGCTCTTGTTCATCGCATTCACTGATTGTCTGAGCGATGATGCTATACTCGCTCTTGTGCATCACATTCACTTATTGTCTAAGGGTTGTTGCTATACTCGCTCTTGTTCATCACATTTACTGATTGTCTAAGCGATGATCTTGCTATACTCGCTCTTGTTTATCACATTCACTGATTGTCTAAGCGATGATGCTATACTCGCTCTTGTTCATCACATTCACAGATTGTCTAAGCGCTGCTTTTATACTCGCTCTTGTTCATCACATTCACTGATTGTCTGAGCCATGATGCTATACTCGCTCTTGTTCAACACATTTACTGATTGTCTAAGCAATGATGCTGCTATACTCGCTCTTGTTCATCACATTCACTGATTTTCTAAGCGCTGCTCCTATACTCGCTCTTGTTCTTCACATTCACTGATTTTCTAAGCGCTGCTGCTATACTCGCTCTTGTTCATCCAATTGAGTGATTGTCTAAGCGATGATGCTGCTAAACTCGCTCTTGTTCGCAACACTTACTGATTGTCTAAGCGATGATGCTAACTTCGTTCTTGTTCATCACATTCACTGATTGTCTAAGCGATGACGCTATTATACTCGCTCTTGTTCATCACATTTGCTGATTGTCTAAGCGCTGCTGCTAAACTCGCTCTTGTTCATCACATTCACTGACTGTCTAAGCGCTGCTATTATACTCGCTCTTGTTTATAACATACACTGATTGTCTAAGTGATGCTGCTTCTATACTCGTTCTTGATCATCACATTCACTGATTTTCTAAGCGCTGCTGCTATACTCGCTCTTGTTCATCACATTTAGTGATTGTCTAAGCGATGCTGCTGCTAAACCTGCTCTTGTTCATCACATTTACTGATTGTCTAAGCGATGATGATGCTACACTCGCTCTTGTTCATCACATTTACTGATTGTCTAAGCGCTGGTGCTGCTATACTCGCTCTTGTTCATCACATTCACTGATTGTCTGGGCGAAGATGATGCTATACTTGCTCTTGTTCATGACATTTAGTGATTGTCTAAGCGCTGCTGCTATACTCGCTCTTGTTCATCACATTTACTGACTGTCTAAGCGATGATGATGCTACACTCGCTCTTGTTCATCACATTTACTGATTGTCTACGCGATGATACTGCTATACTCGCTCTTGTTCATCAAATTTACTGGTCGTCTAAGCGATGATGCTATACTCGCTCTTGTTCGTCATATTTACTGATTGTCTAAGCGCTGATGCTGCTATACTCGTTCTTGTTCATCACATTCACTGATTGTCTGGGCGATGATGGTGCTATACTTGCTCTTGTTCATCACATTTACTGATTGTCTAAGCGCTGGTGCTGCTATACGCGCTCTTGATCATCACATTCACTGATTGTCTGGGCGATGATGATGCTATACTTGCTCTTGTTCATCACATTTACTGATTGTCTAAGCGATGATACTGCTGTTCTCGCTCTTGTTCGTCACATTTACTGGTCGTCTAAGCGATGATGCTATACTCGCTCTTGTTCGTCACATTTACTGATTGTCTAAGCGTTGATGCTGCTATACTCGCTCTTGTTCATTACATTCACTTATTGTCAAAGCGCTACTGCTATACTCGCTCTTGTTCGTCACTTTTACTGACTGTCTAAGCGCTGCTGCTAAACTCGCTCTTGTTCATCACATTCACTGATCGTCAAAGCGATGATGCTATACTCGCTCTTGTTCATCACATTCACGTATTGTCTAAGAGCTGCTATACTCGCTCTTGTTCATCACATTCACTGATTGTCTAAGAGCTGTTATACTCGCTCGTGTTCATCACATTTACTGATTGTCTAAGCGCTGCTGCTAATCTCGCTCTTATTCATCACATTCACTGATCGTCTAAGCGATGCGGCTAAACTTGCTCTTGTTCATCACATTCACTGATCGTCTAAGCGATGCTCTCTGTGTAAATAGTGCAGCATTACTCTGATACCTTGTTTTGCCGGCCAATATGTATTGCATGAAGGACAGTGGTCTCCTGGGACATAGAATGATATATCGAGTCATCAATCGATAGATATTCGTGGCGCAGAGTCCTGTGTCGCTAAGTAAATCTGTTCATGAGATACAAAGCCAAGTTCAAATCGATTTGCGTTCGACTTTTCTGCAGACGAGTGAATATGTATATCATGAAACATGACGTCATGTGTTTATTTGCACGGATGTGTTCGATATATTTCAGCATCAACTTCCTCATTCATTTCTTCAAAATTAGCATATTTCATAGATGTAAATCTTTCCAGTATACCTGGTCAACCTAATGATAAAGCGTTCCCTCTAATCACCGAAAACCAGAAGGTAATTCCAGATCGAGGTACGATATGTTGACACACGCTTGGTACACCGATCGTGATATTGCGATAATATCTTTCAGAAGAGCACAAAACATATCATTAGTAGTATTGACATAGCGGAGAGATGTGAAGAAGACGGGACAACTCTGGACGGAGGGCGCCGTACTATCACGGACATGGAAAGACTGTGAAAGAGTCACTAACATCTTTATTTCAAGACTGAGAATGAAACAATTAAAAAACAAAATACATACAGAAAACAACGACACAAATACGACCCATCTAGAGTAGCCACGGCTGCACCTTGCACAAGCAATCAACACATGAAGCAAACAACTTGGCAGGGCTGACACGGTGTTGTCACACACAGCGCCAGAAACAACAGCAACAACCTCAACAACAAGACAAGCGGTAGAAGACGTTATGCGGACTCCGTCACAGGCTGACCGCTGAATACGCGTGTGGAGGTGGAGCTACGTGGCATTTCTACCTAGAGCCTATCTGTGTAGATACCAGCCGCTGCAGGTCCTGTGAGTAGCGTGTTCTCAAATCAGGGTGATTGTTTTGTTTGTCACCATGGTAATGTGATTGTCTCCATCATATTTTGTATGTCTGGTACACGGCGCCAGCCGCCGGACACAGGAAGAAAGTCTAACGTGTAAGAATGTAGGTCCAGACGTAGGGCCTGCTGCTGATGCTAAAATGTCGAAGCAGACTGAGTGAGTATAGTCCATATTACGGACTGAATAGAACCCGAGTCTTCGGCGAACGCTTTTACCACTGGGCTACCCTGCCGCCCCCGTTTAAGAAGGGCATCCTGGTGATGATACCATGTCGACGTAGGGGTAACACAATGGATGTTATGCGATGGCAATGTTCCCCTGTCTCCTCACTCACTTACTTTCTGATTCTCGGTGCAAACGCCTCTGTCGTCCATGGTGTGATACTGGTGACCTTCTCAGATTGGATAATGATGCCGACGCCATAATTGTCGTGCCCATTACAGGGCTGACCTTTGTGTAACCTCTACTCAGCGAAACTTCAACTACAAGGTCAAGTGTACTGGTACTGGCGCGAAATGTGGGTATCAGGAGGTACTGGCGCGGAATGTGGGTATCCGGAGATACTGGCAGGGAATTTGGGTATCAGGAGGTACAGGCGCGGAATGTGGGTATCAGTAGATACTGGCGCGGAATGTGGGTATCAGGAGGCACTGGCGCGGAATGTGGGTATCCGGAGATACTGGCGCGGAATGTGGGTATCAGGAGGTACTGGCGCGGAATGTGGGTAGCCAGAGATACTGGCAGGGAATGTGGGTATCAGAAGGTGCAGGCGCGGAATGTGGGTATCAGGAGGTACAGGCGCGAAATGTGGGTATCAGTAGATACTGGCGCGGAATGTGGGTATCAGGAGGCACTGGCGCGGAATGTGGGTATCCGGAGATACTGGCGCGGAATGTGGGTATCAGGAGGCACTGGCGCGGAATGTGGGTATCAGGAGGCACTGGCGCGGAATGTGGGTATCAGGAGGCACTGGCGCGGAATGTGGGTATCAGGAGGCACTGGCGCGGAATGTGGGTATCATGAGATACTGGCGCGGAATGTGGGTATCCGAAGATACTGGCGCGGAATGTGGGTATCATGAGATACTGGCGCGGAATGTGGGTATCATGAGATACTGGCGCGGAATGTGGGTAGCCAGAGATACTGGCAGGGAATGTGGGTATCAGGAGATACTGGCAGGGAATGTGGGTATCAGAAGGTGCAGGCGCGGAATGTGGGTATCAGGAGGTACAGGCGCGAAATGTGGGTATCAGTAGATACTGGCGCGGAATGTGGGTATCAGGAGGCACTGGCGCGGAATGTGGGTATCAGGAGGCACTGGCGCGGAATGTGGGTATCATGAGATACTGGCGCGGAATGTGGGTATCCGGAGATACTGGCGCGGAATGTGGGTATCAGGAGGCACTGGCGCGGAATGTGGGTATCAGGAGGCACTGGCGCGGAATGTGGGTATCATGAGATACTGGCGCGGAATGTGGGTATCCGGAGATACTGTCGCGGAATGTGGGTATCAGGAGGTACTGTCGCGGAATGTGGGTATCAGGAGGTACTGTCGCGGAATGTGGGTATCAGGAGGTACTGTCGCGGAATGTGGGTATCAGGAGGTACTGTCGCGGAATGTGGGTATCATGAGGTACTGGCGCGGAATGTGGGTATCAGGAGGTACTGCCGCAGAATGTTTGTATGAGGAGGTACTGGCGACTGTTGTTAGGGGAGGTCATACAGCTGATGTAGGTGTCCGTCAAACATCCACGATAAGGGATGAAATTGCCATCGAATGAATCGAATGTGACAGATGGCACCGGAGTGTTCAGAATGGATGTTAGTCAATCATGGAACTATACTGACATGATCCGGTTACTTAGAAAAGGGAAACCGGTTCCGCCATGTATTGTTTTACTATTAATACATACACATACTGTTGGCTTGTCACAAGAAGAAACCTAGTTTGTCATGTGCGCACGTACAAGCCATGATGGTCAGATCAGTCATGTAGGTGTGTGTCTTATCCGTTCTGATGTGTACGTAATTTATCAATTGTGTAAACATGTATATTGCATCTTTAAAAGTAAACAAAGCGTTACAGTGTTCCACACAGTGTAGGGCACACTACTATCAGCCTATGTACAGGCTGAAAATAAATAATTAGCGTCCTTTCTACTGGAAGCAGTTGCTTAGCAACGATGCTAGATTCAGCTATTGCTCTTTAATGCAGGTAGTTGACTGACCGTGCTACGCTTGTGCTGTCATGGATCTGCTTTGTTTAGAGAAGGGAGTCGCTTGTTGCTGGCAGACGTTGCTCATCTTTACAAAGGTGTAACAAATTGTTTAACCCGTCAGGATTCATTGCTGGAGGACACAACAGGTAACACAAAACAAGTGTACTTTGTTTCACTACATGCCGCTCTATAGTTTACAGTTAATGATGACGCACGTTTTACCTTTTCAAAGTGCTTATTATTCTATACAGCGTATGTAGAGTTGTCAAACCTGAATCTGTTTGGTTATCTAATGACTAGTCAAAACTTCTCGAATCTAGCCTAAACCTGTTTCATAGCGTCACTGACATGCTATGCCATTAGAAATATATCGGGACCCTATTGTGCTGTACATGTCGGGAAGATACGGCCCGTACTGACATAACTGTTTTATACATGATGGCGATGTGTCTGTCCGTCCCTACATATCTGTTTTATACATGATGGCGATGTGTCGGCCCGTCCTGACATAACTGTTTTATACATGATGGCGATGTGTCTGTCTGTCCTGACATAACTGTTTTATACATGATGGCGATGTGTCTGTCCGTCCCTACATATCTGTTTTATACATGATGGCGATGTGTCTGCCCGTCCTGACATATCTGTTTTATACATGATGGCGATGTGTCTGTCCGTCCCTACATATCTGTTTTATACATGATGGCGATGTGTCTGTCCGTCCTGACATATCTGTTTTATACATGATGGCGATGTGTCTGCCCGTCCTGACATAACTGTTTTATACATGATGGCGATGTGTCTGTCCGTCCTGACATAACTGTTTTATACATGATGGCGATGTGTCTGTCCGTCCTGACATATCTGTTTTATACATGATGGCGATGTGTCTGCCCGTCCTGACATATCTGTTTTATACATGATGGCGATGTGTCTGTCCGTCCTGACATATCTGTTTTATACATGATGGCGATGTGTCTGCCCGTCCTGACATATCTGTTTTATACATGATGGCGATGTGTCTGCCCGTCCTGACATAACTGTTTTATACATGATGGCGATGTGTCTGCCCGTCCCTACATATCTGTTTTATACATGATGGCGATGTGTCTGCCCGTCCTGACATAACTGTTTTATACATGATGGCGATGTGTCTGTCCGTCCTGACATATCTGTTTTATACATGATGGCGATGTGTCTGTCCGTCCCTACATATCTGTTTTATACATGATGGCGATGTGTCTGTCCGTCCCTACATATCTGTTTTATACATGATGGCGATGTGTCTGTCCGTCCCTACATATCTGTTTTATACATGATGGCGATGTGTCGGTCCGTCCTGACATAACTGTTTTATACCTGATGGCGATGTGTCTGCCCGTCCCTACATAACTGTTTTATACATGATGGCGATGTGTCGGTCCGTCCTGACATATCTGTTTTATAGATGATGGCGATGTGTCTGCCCGTCCTGACATATCTGTTTTATACATGATGGCGATGTGTCTGTCCGTCCCTACATATCTGTTTTATACATGATGGCGATGTGTCTGCCCGTCCCTACATATCTGTTTTATACATGATGGCGATGTGTCTGTCCGTCCCTACATATCTGTTTTATACATGATGGCGATGTGTCTGCCCGTCCCTACATATCTGTTTTATACATGATGGCGATGTGTCTGTCCGTCCCTACATATCTGTTTTATACATGATGGCGATGTGTCGGTCCGTCCTGACATAACTGTTTTATACATGATGGCGATGTGTCGGCCCGTCCTGACATAACTGTTTTATACATGATGGCGATGTGTCTGTCCGTCCCTACATATCTGTTTTATACATGATGGCGATGTGTCTGTCCGTCCCTACATATCTGTTTTATACATGATGGCGATGTGTCTGTCCGTCCTGACATATCTGTTTTATACCTGATGGCGATGTGTCTGCCCGTCCCTACATAACTGTTTTATACATGATGGCGATGTGTCGGCCCGTCCTGACATAACTGTTTTATACATGATGGCGATGTGTCTGTCCGTCCCTACATATCTGTTTTATACATGATGGCGATGTGTCGGTCCGTCCTGACATAACTGTTTTATACATGATGGCGATGTGTCGGCCCGTCCTGACATAACTGTTTTATACATGATGGCGATGTGTCTGTCCGTCCCTACATATCTGTTTTATACATGATGGCGATGTGTCGGTCCGTCCTGACATAACTGTTTTATACATGATGGCGATGTGTCGGCCCGTCCTGACATAACTGTTTTATACATGATGGCGATGTGTCTGTCCGTCCCTACATATCTGTTTTATACATGATGGCGATGTGTCGGTCCGTCCTGACATAACTGTTTTATACATGATGGCGATGTGTCGGTCCGTATGCCGGCAAAACGTTGCGGGTCGTCGTACCAGTGGTCATTCTGTCTCCTGGCTCAACTGTAATGGATTATGATTAGAGTCAATAGTTAGCGTCCGATCCATACACACTCTTGTACATTTACTACCCCGCTAATTAACACCCGATCCCGCTGTACACAGTGATTGCGTGAATCAATTATATATGATAAATATTATCACTCACAGTACTTACTCTGGCACATTTCTGATCAATGGCAAGTGATTCACTACATGAACATGCTTAGGTCATCGTTGTGTTTAGGAACTATAACTGAAAGTGTGTTAAATGACTTAAATTACTCAAGTAATGGTAGTATTTTGGTTTTTATAAGCAAAATATGTTATCCACGATCTCGACGCAGCACACAGCACGATGTCAGTGAGTGTGAGTGAGTGGAGCAGTATGTCGCTCATAACACGGCGCGGCAGATCAATGTCGGGAACAAAGCTTACAATGATGCAAGTTTATGCGGAGTCCACTGACAAAGAAACAAAATTAAGACGAATCTAGTATTCTAGTGGACACCTCGACCAGCCGGCCCCAGACATTGAGATGAATATTGTATTCGACACCTCGAACATGGGATCCCATACATTGAGATGCGACAAGATCAAATATGAAAGATATATAATAATGGTCAATCACCAATGCACGGTTAAAATTTTAAAGGTACAGGAAGTAGAGTTCCTTGTGCCAGAAGGGAAATAATGTCTTGAAAAGATTCCAACTTTCCGACAACCAGTATATTCTACGAAAACAGTAATAACTGTTGTTTTGCAAAACAATCTGTGCAAACATTTAAACTAAATATTCAAACACGCTGTATGCACAGTTGTCTTGTCGAGTCATAACTTGAATAGATTGTTATCACTGGAGGAGGCAGCCTGTATAGATAATACATGATTACTCTATCGCTCATGCTGAAACTACATTCACCGGGGAGGAAGATGAATCAAAAGTATTCTTCTTCAATTCCAAAGGGAACCCTTATAAACAAAAGCATGTGTATTCCTTTCACTGCATGAAAAAGTGCATTTCACGCGTGCCCTCATGTATGGAATAAGATATGGAATGGATGACTTGTCTGCCCCTAGGAGACCTCACCTGTGGGTATGGCATTGGCAGTGCAACTATGTCTTTATATGCCAAGTGTTAGGGACGTGTGCTTATAAAAAAACATGCATTCTTAACGGTACTAAAACGTAATGGAATGAATTTACTTTTTGTGATCGGTATTATACAGGTTTGAAATTAATGGAAATATAAAAGGCCATGCCCAGCTGTTTCTATTAAGTTTGAAAGCGACGCAAATGACAGTATTATTTACATACATTCCTGGCATCGTATCCCAATTGCGTGGATCGATGCTCATGATGTCAGTCACTGGATTGTCTGCTCCAGACTTGATTATTTACAGACCGCCGTCATATAGCTTGAATGTTGCTGAGTGCGGCGTTAAACAACAAACAAAGAAACATACATTCCAAACGTGATGACATTGTTTTGGGGATGTTTGTCTGCCATACAACACATTCCATACATCTGAGTATTGTACACACATACTTTAGTATTATAGATCGTGTTTATGTACAATGTATCCCAGTGCCGAGTTAATCGTCCACTACGCAAGTGGTGCGCCATGACGTGGAGGGGGCGTAATAGTGGTGATTGTTGGGGTAAGACTTCTGATGAGCAGCGACTTGGATTCCTGTGTTGTGAATCTGAACCATGTACCTATTACTGACACAGATGGACAGGATCTAAACTAAGCAGAGGAATGTTTATTTGGATCGATGTTTTCTGATGACTTGCAACGAAAGTTTAGTTTTTCATGTCTTACAGAATACATTGCAGGGATCGTGTCACGTGCGTTTATACTAATTAATGACTTAATCCACAGAGAATCACTGTACAATTGTACCTGAACGACGACAAAAGTTCTACATGTTGGAGGAAGTGATCACATAAATGACACAAGAAGAGATATTACCATCGGTTCAGCCCTAGTCACTTTGTCCAAGCTTGTGACAGACCTTGGTGTGTGGATTGAATCAGACATCTCCATGGAGGCCCAAGTAGACAGAACATGTTGTGATCATATCCGTACCCTTCGAAACATCAGAAAATATATCCCAGCTGAAAGTGCTGATCTTCAAGTCAGATGTGCAGTGTTATGGAAGCTACATTGTTGTAACGGACTGATTGCTGACCTGAAGAAAACACAACTCTACAAGTTCAAAAAAGTTCAGAATACAGCCGCACGGATTACTGCTTTTAAATATTCCGGATATGTCACGGAACTCCCGGGTATGTCACGGAACTCCCGGGTATGTCACGGAGCTCCCGGATATGTCACGGAACTCCCGGATATGTCACGGAACTCCCGGATATGTCACGGAACTCCCGGGTATGTCACGGAGCTCCCGGATATGTCACGGAACTCCCGGATATGTCACGGAACTCCGGGATATGTCACGGAACTCCCGGGTATGTCACGGAACTCCCGGGAATGTCACGGAACTCCGGGATATGTCACGGAACTCCCGGGTATGTCACGGAACTCCCGGGTATGTCACGGAACTCCCGGATATGTCACGGAGCTCCCGGGTATGTCACGGAACTCCGGGATATGTCACGGAACTCCCGGGTATGTCACGGAACTCCCGGGTATGTCACGGAACTCTCGGGTATGTCACGGAACTCCCGGGTATGTCACGGAACTCCGGGATATGTCACGGAACTCCCGGGTATGTCACGGAACTCCCGGGTATGTCACGGAACTCCCGGATATGTCACGGAACTCCCGGGTATGTCACGGAGCTCCCGGGTATGTCACGGAACTCGTCACAGCATACATCCCTGCAAGATCATTCCGTTCTCAAAATCAACTCTCACTGCAAGGCCCAAAGTTCAAACTGTCTTCCTGTGGAAACAGATCATTCTCCAATGCTGCACCACTTCTTTGGAATGACTTACATCTTCACATCACACTCTGGGATTCTGTGCCAACCTTCAAGTCACAACTAAAAAACGTCTCTATAGTCCGTACAATGAACTGTCATGTCTCTCTTCCACAGCGTACTGAGCATGCGTCAGTGTGTGGACAATTGCGCTCTACAAGTGGCATTAGTTTCGTGTTATTATGATTATTATTAATTGTCATGCAAGACCTGCAGATTAATCGTTTGTTCTACTGTTCACTCCGAGGCACTGATATAACCACCACTTACTTACCACGGGTACCCAGGGGTACAGCATTGTTGCACTATCACATAGTCAAGTTCACATAGTCAAATCTAAAAGCTGGTCCAAAATGTTTAAAAGTCTGTAATTCATTCATTATTGTATTTTTCATTTTGAGAAAAATATCAGTAAGTATCATGAGATACTTACACCAACAGTTTTTTAATAAAATACTTTTCTGCAGGCATCACCTATATTGGTATAACAAATCGTAATTTTGAGTGTTATTTATCAATACTGAAAGAATGCCATTGGCGTAATCGTCTTAATTGTAATATGCCATCTGAGGTGAGTTGATGGCAATCTTTCCTACATAATAAAATAATATGCACTTTATGTCGTTTGAAAGACTTCGGTGACGAAAATCAAGATTTGTTTGTGTGTCCTATATTTGATAAAACAGTGATAGAAAACCGGAGTTCTGATCTGTCAGAGCACGTCACTTCCAATGGATGTATTTGTCCTACATAATGGCTGCATTAACGTGAACGCAGCGGCAAATACACATTAAACAAACCATATGGATGTGGTTAGTATACATTTTCATTCGCGTTTTGTTTGCAGTAAATTACAATGTCTGTCAAATGCTTCTCATGTAACAGTTCTCATGACTTAATAAACAACAATGGGATAATACTGTTTCCATATTCAGGGTAAGCATTTGTTCAGTTTATTATGTACAGCAGGGGTAGTCAAGTCTTCACCTGTTACAAGTAGTCCTTTGTCTGTTGGCACACCTGGGAGATGTACAGCTTCAGGTATTTACAAAAGAAAGAATCTATGTCTTTTCAAATGAACAAAATAAACTGACGATAAAAAACGTTGATCGCCTTCATACAATTACATAACATTTGTTGATGTGTATTCAAGTCGTCTATCACCCAGCATCATAAGCGGGCAAACAGTCTCTTTAATAAGTTCTAATTATGTCAGCAGACATCATGCAGTAATAACAAAGGCACCTCTTCCCCGACCCGCCTTGTGCATGTGGAGATCCGTTTGAAGGTGCTCAACATGTTACACTGAAGTACATTATGTCAAATTGGCACAAGTGATGCTTACTTGAATCGTTTAATTAATCCCTTTCTTTACGCTATAAATGCCAAATTAAACATCTCTTATGTTAGTTCGCTTGTGTACATTTACTAAGAACACGAAGCGATTGGTGACAATAAGACAATAATAGATATTGTTACCCTGGCGAAATAATTTTTGATATAGCAACGCATTCATATGGTTTTCGATATAAAAAGAATAACAACTTCTATCCTGACAATAACATAACAAAACGTATTCTTGATATACCAGGTTCTTTTATTACATACTCCGAATTCCCCTGACGTCGAGGCCCTGAGGCTATACACACTAGGGACTACAGCGATAACAACACTGACCGTGGCTTGTCGCACCAGGACATAGTACTTATCCCAGTAAGCGAATGGGCCTTGTCATTAGTCACTGTATGTAGTGATGAATAAGGTTATGTAATGATTGGATAGAGACAAGACAATCATTTATATAATACTTACGACTTATTGAGTACCTAAATATATCATTGTAACATGCAGTTTGTACAGAATAATTGTTCACATATAATTCTTAAATGCTTTATACAGGAAGATGTGGTGGTAGAAACATGTGTGCACAAGTTGCCCTACAGGTAACAAGGGTTTCAGTTCCGTTCTTTACAGAGACAGATGGTGCCACTCAACAATCAAGGATCTATCTATTGTGACCTGATTACCTGAAGTTGGTACAATATAGTTACTTGGTCATCCTATTTCATAGGACAAACATATCTAAACAATATGGTAACAGCTAGGTCTGCAAGCCCACAACAAAGATGTCCCAGCACATGTATCTATTTGACTTGAAGATGACATCATTACCTGACCTCCATGTGTTGATGTTTGTCTAATGTAGGACAGATGCTGTGGTGATGTTTGTCAGAAGGCATGCACTCATATGCCGACGGTGGCTGTGTTTCAGAGGCTCTGGCAGCATGAGGAAACCTGTGGGTAGATGCCGGCGGGGTGTGGCGAGAGCGTGGCGCTACCTGGCCCGGAGGTCCAGCATCAACTTGATGTTGTGTGGATGCTGTACGGTGTCACTCATCATCATGGCGGTCAACCTACACGGTAACTAGAAGTCGTATTGCGTCATAAGTCATTTTGTTTTGAATAAAGAGGTGGTCAAAGAGGTGCTTATGATATAGTGTGAGTACGGCTTTACCAAATACACACATATATATATATATATATATAAACACAAAGGGATAGGGTTTGAATGGTTATGGTGTGATCAGTCTTGTCATAAATGGGGACTTCTCATCACAAAGCAGTCTTAGCACTGACTAGGACGCTCAGACACTTTCAGCCGTCACACAATGCACTGTGGGAGCTTCCGGTCAGTACTGAAGTGCTCTGAATGCCTTATCGACTCCAGGGTTGGCCGGATAGCTCTGTAAAATCATGTACCTATTCATTGTAGTCAGTGGGCAAGTGGAACCAGAGTTACCTTGCACGCCATGACCCAATGACTGAAAAGGCAGTACACACCCATAACTCAGTTAACATGTATTTCTCTGGCTGTTTCATGTTATATGGCTTGTGTTGAGGAACGTGTGGCCAGGTACAGGGGTCTCCATACACCGCATGACGTGTAGATGAATCTGGAGCTTCAGTGTCTAATACTTGAGTAGTACCATACAAGAATGGGTTCCTCTTTACAGGGTCACAAGATACATCAGCTGATCACGGGGTCAGAGGGCGATTCCCTGACGTCATGGGGATGTTCCGACAGATGGAAATACACCATCATCCAGTAAGTAACACTACACAAGAACGTAGGTTGCAAAATTATGTTTCTGGAAGATAGATGTTTCATAAACGTTACCTCTTACTCGTAGGTGTAACGTGAACCGCCCATGCTTAAAGACCACATGATACAACTGTACTACAGATAGTGATAATCACACATGACACTAAGATCATTTTATACTATGGCCACGTGTGTTGTTTATATCTATACAGAAAGATCGTTGGATTCATTAATCAACAATACATATGGTTTAGTAGAGATTCATTTGAACCATTGGATAATCTGGTATTTTGGGTATGGGATGGGTGTGGATGTGGACTGGTCTTGGAATATCTTGAAACTTTATTCAGGTGATAGTGGAAAATGTTAAGTTGGCCTCAGGTTTTTAAAGAAAGTAATTGTTCTGCTCCTCCTTTTGAGAAAATGAATCACGTGTTATGAAGCAGTGGGTCATCATTAACGTGGGTCATCATTAACGTGGGTCATCATTAACGTGGGTCATCATTTACATGGGTGCACTGACATGACAGCAAGATTAGGAGATAAACAATATGTGTTTTCAATGTAGAGCTGAATCACCTGTATATTTAACCCCGCTAAATTGAATTTGGAACCGAAACCACAGCGTGAGATTTCAAAAGTTGAATTTAGCGCTTTTAAATCCATAGGTAACCTAGCTCTACATTGAAAACACAGTATGTCTATCTCCATTCTACCATGACTAAATAAAACGCAAACTCTTTGGTGTTAGCAAATATACTGAGTGAAGCAGAATGGTTTTGCTTCAAGTCTTTCGAGTGGGTTAATTGTCGACCAGAATTTACGGAATCACCGACAAAAGCCTCCAAACAAAATATTACGCTCTAAATGCTCAAGCAGGTTCTTTACACCGCAATTCCTCACTCGAACTTATGCTAGGCACTGAAAGCATGCAGCACGGCAACGTCGTAAGCCAACAAGAGCTGGGCGCCCAAAATGAAAAAAAGAGCAAGCCTTGCAAAGGTTTCGTTCTACATGTACACCGCGCGTCAATATTGTGACGTCATATCGTTCATTGTGACACAAAATATATGACTTCACAGTCGTACATATTTAAGAATTGACCTTCACTCTGTGTGACTTCACAGTCGCATATATTTAAGACTTGACCTTCACTCTGTGTGACTTCACAGTGGTATATATTTAAGACTTGATCTTCACTCTGTGTGACTTCACAGTGGTATATATTTAAGAATTGACATTCACTCTTTGTGACTTCACAGTCGTATATATTTAAGAATTGACCTTCACTCTGTGTGAGTTCATTGGAGTATGAACCTTCTTAGAGTGAGGGCCAAACTGTATGAACGTCGGAGCTTGAAATGGCCAAATATGTACAACAATGTTAACTTCCATATGACATCACTACCGGTGACCGACGTTTACGAAATGGCGTGTTAACTGACAACAGTACGCGGCATTTTACGAGGGTGCATTCGTTGATTCAGGGATCGTATATACATATGTGTGTATAAGTAATATTCTCACAATCTGTGTACTGTCATTTGTTTCATGTGTACTGTCATTTGTTTCGGGACATGCAGATATCTACCGTCGTCGTTGAGCGTGATTTTGCGAATCATGGCGTCAGGACGGAAACTTTCAAGATTTCTGTTGAATTTATCTGATCATCGTAATGTAAATATTTTTAATTCGATAATTCGTGCTACGATACTCTTCCCATGAATATTCTCAAACACGTGAGCTAATATATGCAACAATTAGACCAGTGGATCCCTCAAAACTGGAGAGAATGCTATACAGTGTAAAATCTGAATTTTGCTATGTTTACATTTCAAACAAGTACAGTTTTCCGAGCACAGCGTTCGTTTCCACACCTAATTAATTTCGCTTGATTTCGTGTAGATAATTTGTATTTGTGACTCAGACCATTTATCATTGGATTCTAAACTGTATGAGGAGTTCAGGGATGTATGTATGGCTGCTGAGTTTGAAAAATATGCGATGTCATAGGCGTCTAATAACCGGCATACGTGAAATGTGATTTTGAAAAACTATACCGAATATGGCGGAAAGTACACTTCGACGTTCGTGTTTGCGTATTTTACAATACATGCTCAATGATTCTTGGCTTATCGACGACGTTTCAGAATTATCATTAGTGATTAAATTTTGTTGAAAAACAGATAGAAATCTAACCGTAATCACTAATATGCTATTTTTAAAATTAGATTCTTCGGGTAAATATCGCATATTTAGATTTCTAAACAGATTTCTTAACGCCGTGAATGATTTAGTAATGTATCCGAAATGGCGAGATTTCCGATGTACCTAATTTTCAGAGCTCAGTTTCAGTAGTTTTGCTTTGCATAAAATGACAGTTGATATCACAGAAAAAGGGAATTTCCCACATAATTCAAAACCGTGTATTGTATTAGTATGCATGATGCATCTTGAATTTTATTCGACTTCGAAGAAAGGGTTGTTGAGGAGGGACATACTAGTATATGTCGCTGTGGTATCCAGGGGGTAAAGTTCTAAAACCATAACGTTCAACACAGACGTTGGTGAACATTCGACAGAAGCACGTGGAACTTATGAATGACTTACGATAAGGATAGTAGTCAACAATCAGAGGGGGGTTGTTGTGATACCTCTGATTGACCAATCAAAATATACCAATAATACTAACCTGACTTCATCACCTATTTCGTGATGTTAAGTCGCTCCGAATGATGTCATCAAGACGTCATGAAAACAGACAAACGTTTCTGGTGTAACACTGAACTATACCTGTAGCTCTTTCTTCTGGGCAACAACCGAAAATGTGCGATACAAATATTTTTGTATCATTCACGACTCACCTTTAATTTGCTTAGCCCAGTGTGTATCATTTGCTCGTTCAATTATCAATATTGTCCAAAAGAAGAAAGGACAAGACTTGTTTGCAAACCAGGCACGCAACCTCCAGGTGTTGATTACCAAACAAACAACAAACAGTCCAGATCAGGTGGCCTGCAAGGGACAGTGTGTCCACATGTCTGGCCTAGGTCAAGCTGTGCCTCCGTCCAACATGTTTATTTCTGACTGCCAACAGCTGTAGTAGAAGACGACGACGACGACGACTACGACTAAAGTATTATCTCTCCTCGAATTTTCTGTACATCACAGATAGCATACAGCCCAAAGTACACATGGTCACTGCTAAGATGAAAGATAAGGTCACTTACATACTAAACAATTAAGAGTTATATCAAATTATAAGAAGATAAATGAGTTTAAGAAGCAGTGGGCAACATAAACATAGACCTATATATGATAACTTGATTTGTTTAAAAGGTTGATACTGTTTGGAATGGAAAATATACGAGCTCTTCTTGTTTTCACAACGGGGGTTTGATGGGGACGGGCTGAAGGGGCAAGTTTGTATTCAGGGTGTAAGAAATTAGTTGAGTCAGTAATAATTTTGGCTGCCTAATTTACGGCTTGCCGCTCGTATAATGATGAAAGACATTCAGTGTGACTCCAGCTATTTCACTTGCGATGATTTGTGTTAAACTGAATGGGACTTGTACCAACAATGGGAAGTAAAAGTAAGAACACTGAATAATTGTAATGTAAAATAGTGACATCACAGCTTGATTTACAGACATGTACTATATGTACATTGTATGAAGTATATATTGGATAATAATTATCCTCGTGTCATGGAAGTTCGATCACTAACGAAAAGAGGATTGGAAATCTGTTGGTGTCAGCGACAGGTTATAAGCTCTACAGCCTAGATCACAAACCCAATGTTTATCAACTGAACTTGTGGCATTTCTTTTGACTTCTTTCAAAGATGAATTGCTAGGTCTGTAGCAATAGTAGTTCCCTCAGCCCTAGTATAGCCATACCCAAAATTTGCCATGGCGTCAATATGTGTCTTCCATGGACAATAGTGGTTCTCTACCAGTGTTTGTGCATTCAATAGAAATTTTCCCACTAATCCTGTCATGCAGTGTAGCAAATGGAACAGCAAAGGTAGTGGCAGCTTTCCTAATTGCCATTCCATCCAAAACAGCATTATATCCCTTGTCTTGGGCTGCAGACAAATATTGCCAACATTGGCCTCTTCTGGTTGGTCAAAACTTGTAAAAATAAAGCTTTTTTTAATATCATTAAAACTGCAGAGACAGAAGTTCTCAAAAAGCATTTAGTTGTCAATAAGAAATGGCCCTTACCCGTCTCCATTGTTTTAAATTTTGACGAGAACATCACGTGTCTTGTCACGTGACATTTACACCAGGAAGGTAAACAAGCAGACGATAGGAATGCCGTCGATTTACAACGTGTGAATTGACATTGTATTTGAGCTGTTAACGTTACATAAGTGATCTCGGGATAACAAGTAGTCGTTTGCTGAATATGAGCCATAACTTACGTTTTGGAGTTGCCAGAAGATCAAAGCTGCAGGTACCGTAATTTCTTGTTACATATCGCGAGAATTATCATTCAGAATGGCCGGTCGAAGTTACATATCGATCGAACGTGTGTGACTTGACGATGCAGGCAAAAAAATAAAAACCACACTAAACAATGATCATAAAGCACAGAGATGACTAAATTGACAAAATGTTTGTACATTCATTTTTCTATTTCTCAGCTCATGTTAGCAAAGGTAATATAAATCCTAAACAAATTATTACAAAATATACGGTAAGGCATAATGTATGTCTCGATAATTATACGTGTCCCCGAAATGCAAGTTGGTGTCCGAAAATGAATTTTCCAATGTGGTTGACACACCTTGCGCTTTCATTATGCAAGCAGAGTTAGCTCCCTTGTCGACTCATGACAAATTCAGTTCGCCCTGTATCGCACATATGTGGCTTATTGCTGACCCTGAAGGCAAACAAATAGCACGTCTTGTTTACATCCTGGCAGGGCGTAACGTTGGTGACGGTCCTTCCCTACAACCGTCTTTGTTCGCGTCCCAGTAGAAACGTTTTTGCGTGTACTTGGGGATATTTTACGTGCGTTTCACAGCACCAGCCTGCCGCAGTGTCTGAAGAAGCAAGTTGATGTCAGTCGACGTACCAAATGCCTGGTGCAGTATATCTCCAGAGCCACCTCTTTGTATACTTGCTGCCAGTTATCCTCTGCGTTGAATGTCATAATGATTCGTGTTTGTGATATTTTTTAAATTTGAACTTTACGTGATATACGGCTTTTCAATTGGACGAGAGGTCAGTCACTTGACCGCAAAAATGACGTTCATAAGTGTATGAACGACACAATTTGACGTTCATACGTTTTTCACGAGACTGTGTTCTTGAAATGACGTAAACACTGATGGACTACTTATAGGGAGTTCCCTAGCACGAATACATATAACAGCTTTCTTTCTGATCATTTAGGCCCGTTAATCTTGAACTAAGCGTTTTAGTATACATTGAGAAAAGTTGACTGCAGGATCGTTAATGAATATCCTCGCTACGACCCATGTCTAGGCTGCCAGTGACTGTCTACAGCAATCTTTGAGTTTACCTTAGTGTCTATTGACACATCTTTAATCACCTTTCAATGATCGACCAATGGATCAATGGTGATATTTGAATACATGTGTTGCGTGAGATGCAAGTTGTGCATCCAAACGCTCATGTCACCTCTCTTTTTGAGGAACTATTTTATTCCGCGATGTAGCTGGTTGTTGTATGGCTGTCAGTGTAAACATGAAGTCACACGTACTGGATAAAATTGTGCATAGATCTTGGCCTTCATCCTTTGAGGTAAGAAACTGTGATACAAAAATAATAAGAATTGACTTTCACTTTGTGTGAGTTCATTGGAGTATGAACTCGAAGGCGTGAGCCTGAGTGGAGCCGCCTCGGGTGCAGATCTTGGTGGTAGTAGCAAATATTCAAACGTATGAGGGCCAACATTGTATGAACGTCGCAAGCTCCGACATTCATAGAGTTTGTCCCTCACTCTATAAAGGTTTATACGCGCCCAAAGCGGACATGCGTATTCAAAATGGGGCCTTTTGAAAATTTTATAAATTTTATTGAGAAAACCGCGGTTTAACATAAACTTTTCTTGATGAATATATCTTTTTTGAGGATGTTTATATCCGTCCTATGGCTGTAGGTATTCCTGGCACACCATCGCTGAGCCATTATATGTCGGTCGTGTTGTGCAATGGTAAACTGATGGTTTCGTTCAGGAACACATCTTTGTTCATCCAAAAGGTTGACAAGGAACTTCTATTTTTCAAGGAACACTACGCAACCGTCTGACACTTCTGACAATCAGCCTACGTCATTCATAAACGTGTGTGAACAGTTCATTGTGTACCGTTCAACTCTGCACTCGGGGAAACTGCCTTATGGTGATCTGAATGAACCCCTTGACGCTATAACTGTATCGTTGTTTTCACGCCGTGCCGCTGTCGTGTCCGGATTGTCTCCACACATCTGTTCCTTGAGATTATTATTTGAGCAATCTGTGTTAGCTAATCATGTTTATTGCTTGCCAGTTGTCGCGACATGATAACTACAGTTGACATGGTGATGAATTGTGCGAGGACGGATACTCTTTCCATATCTTTACATTCCGACACATTCCACCCGGAGTACTTGAATGACATGACCTGTGTTGTATTTCTACCACCGGCACTTAGCATACTTAGCATGGCATGATCGCATCGATAACCGAAGGAAACCTCACATAATCATCAATTAAAACTGAAACAGCCCTATGCCTGTATGGCCGATCATACAATTTATTCCCCAGTCTCCGGTATACACGAACGTGCGTTCGCCGTTTGATGTCATCTATCTTGTATGAGAGCTATGTAGCAGGTGTTGAATAATTGATATATGCATTGTGTATTGTGTAAAGTTTAATCCATTGCAGCAGAGCGACCGAGGATTCCAGATCAAAGAAGTGAAGAGCGACAACCTGACTTACTACGACCTGTTTCCGGTAGGCCGACGCTTTATGGCAAGGGAGAAGCAAGTGCAGGACGGGTGTCGGGGACGGGAGACGGATCTTCTTGGTCTGTCCTCGGAGAAGTGGGCATTTGATCGGATAGAGGTGGACACAGACAGGGGGACTTTGTACTGTCCACTGCTGAAGGTCGGCTCGACTTTCTGGAGAAGAGTTTTCTATGCAATGAGACAAAACTCAACAATAAACACTCCCTATGACATCAGCATCAACAAAGCACTGATGTCTAAACGGGAGACACTGCACAAGCTACTACCTTTGAATAGATCATCAACACAGCAGTACTTGAAAGAATCTGTAAATATAATGTTTGTTCGTGAGCCATTCTCCAGGTTAATCTCAGGATACGTGGACAAGCTGTTCGCCCCAAATCCCTACTTCTGGACTGTCATCGGCAAGTTCATCATATCAAATTACAGAAAAAATCCGAGCCCCCAAAGTCTCCGTTGTGGCCATGACGTGACGTTCCCAGAGTTCGTGCAATATGTGGTGGACACAGAGGCGAGGAATGACCCCCACAGGGACGCACATTTCACCCCCACATATGACCAGTGCAAGCCCTGTCAGATTCCCTACAACATCATTGGCAAGATGGAAACATTCAAGGACGACACTGCTTTTATACTGAACGCTCTTGGTTATAATGTCAGTACAAACTCGCTGAGGCTGTGGTCGTTGAAAGCAGAAGAGGACGCTGTCATTGACTCAACGCTTAGTCCATTTGGGTGGAAGAAGAAAATACAAAAATGTATGTCCTTTCACGAGGCAGCAAAACGTATTTGGCACAAAATGCAAATTAGAGGAATTGTGCGCAAGGATTACGCGATGCCCTTTACCGTGAGGAGCCTTAAGACAACATCCTCCCGTCAATTTATCGAAGCTATGCTAAAAGGGCGGCGTTCACCAGATGTCCATGGATTTCTGAAGAGTCAAAAACAGGAGGTCTTACAGAGAGCGTATCAACTTGTTCCTCGAGATGATCTTGAGCGAATCAGAAAATTTTTCAAGCCTGACTTTGAACTATTTGGATATGACATGTACCCAAAGCATATATTTCCAGATTATCCGTCACACACCGGAAATAATTGGTTATTTAATGTGTCAGGTGTTTGATGACGTAGCGTGTGTGTGTGTGTGTGTGTGTGTGTGTGTGTGTGTGTGTGTGTGTGTGTGTGTGTGTGTTGTGTGAGCATGTAACGTGTGTGTTATTCATGAGTAATGATAGAGCTTGAGAGTGATGTCAAAGTGTAGAAAACATTTGTATGTCTGAAGAAAACGTGAAATAAATAAAAATACATAGGAAGAGGTTGACAGTTTTGCATTTTACTTGCACGTATAGTATTCACATCGGTATGTCCACTAGTGCAGTTGGTTTGCCTCAAAATATCATGTATGCTTCGCAAAGCCCCGGCTCGCGTGTGGGTTTTGTACCACACAGTTTCAGTTATATCACTATGCGCCATCTTGGTGTGGCGAGGGAATCTCGAAGTGATGCATTCCCTTCACGTTTACGACTCGCGTGAAACCCACGCGCACCAGTATTGTGCACGTCAACCTATAAACCTGTAAACGATCAAAGGTCTCTGGCACTACTAACGATCGCAAATCTACACAATAAATTTTGCACCTTTGACGACTATGCCACCCTTGCCAGAGCACCAGAGCAATACATTTCTTTATCATCTACCATATTGTATTATCTGTCCTCGTCACGATATGGCTGAAATATTGCTGATGTGACGTAAAGCATCAACTCACTCACTCACTTTTTATCTGTCTAACGAAGGAACCGACATTTACCCTCACTTCAGCTCTTTGAGAAGCTTCAGTCACCTGTCCCGCTGAGGTTTGTTACGTTCTAACATGTAGTCGTCCATTGACACAGAACGTCCTGCAGCGTTGTGGGGGCGTTTATGCAATGTTATAACATGCCTGCAATCGTGTGTAAGTAGACCTCCATGAACCGACGTTCATATCATAGCAGCATGATTCTTGAAAGATGAACCACGCTCCTTATACAACCAAGGAAGGGCTTTCTTCACGTACACAGGAAGTATGAGAAAAGCAAAGTTATATACAAGGTGGATTAACAAATACTCAAATGATTTGCATGAACGTTTGCCATCTCAGAAAAGAACCAAGTTCAATTATATCAAAACATTTGGTTGTGCAACGTTATACACATCTATCCCACATAATAACCCTGATCCATGGGGCATCTATTACTAAACGTGGTGGCCAAACATATACTTTCATTTTCATAGGTCTCAGTTCAAGTTTACTGAGAAATATGATTGATATATGCTATTTACGTGACATTTGTGGATAAAACATTTTGGCAAAAAGTAGGCGTCCCCAAGGGGCACAAATTGTGTTCCAATCTCATTGATCTAATTTCTGTATGCATATGAATCGGAATGTCTGCTTGGATTTCGTAAACAAATTGAACAAAAGTTTCAGTAAATTGATGATCTGATATGGTTAATTAATGGCCAAGCAGTCAAATCCCTTCCTCTGATACACCCATCTGAACTGCATCATCACTTTCATATAAGTTAGATCGGTGCATAAAGAATCAGTGTGACTCAAACATTTCCACAAGAATGTATGACAAGAGGGATGACAGCAACTTTCCAAAAGTCAACTTTCCCTTTAGCTCGAGCAGTATTCCAGCAGTTCCTGCCTTTGAAGTACAATGCTTATTTCATGAATATTTCAAAGAGGGTAATAGGACTCTTGCAGGAGGATTCTTGATCAAGGTTGCAACATTCATTGAAGTGAACACATAGGAAAAATATGATGGTGCGATATATTGCTCTTTCTCAATGTACGACTTGAATTGGGATGTAGATGTCCGTTATTCAGTTATGGCTTGATGAGACGCATACGTAGTACGAGTTGAAAGCGCTAGACAATTAAAACAATATTACTCCACATATTTAATTTTTACTATACTGTGCCAGAGTGTAAGATCTTTACTGAGCTTTTTGTATATACTTCATTTCGACAATTCTTAAAAAAAACCTACACTTACTAAGTATATATATTAGACTGCAACAATGCGTTCCCATTCCTGGGCGGCCACATCTGATCCCCACAATAATGCATGTTGGCCAACACTCCTGTCGAGTCAGCCGCTGAACTGACACTCCCGTATCAAAGGCATACCTTCATACAGTCCGCGCCCCGCCCTCCCCGAACCCCCCCGCTACCCGTCTGACAGGTTTGAATGTCGACAAGCGCTGTTGTCTGCTTACACGATAACAATACACGAGTCCGCGGGATGATGTCATGTCCTCAAGGGTCCAGCATGGGTATCAACGGATGTGAACATGTGCTGACTTATGTCCGTTGTTTAATCACTTGTCCACGGTTATTCCGAGAACGAGGGCGGTAATGAGGTCAGTACACATTGCCTATTCACATGTCTATGAATCGTGTTGATGTTCGGACGCTTGACTGAGTTGAAGCTTGTCAGTCATGGCGTCGGTAGATATCTGTACTGTGGCTGTACATACCAGTCACTCGCCACCCACCCATAGCTACACTCTCTGTATCTGCCACCCACCCATAGCTACACACTCTATGTCTGCCACCCACCCATATCTACACTCTCTATATCTGACACCCACCCATAGCTACACTCTCTGTATCTGCCACCCACCCATAGCTACACTCTCTGTATCTGCCACCCACCCATATCTACACTCTCTGTATCTGCCACCCACCCATAGCTACACTCTCTATATCTGACACCCACCCATATCTACACTCTCTATATCTGCCACCCACCCATATCTACACTCTCTGTATCTGCCACCCACCCATATCTACACTCTCTGTATCTGCCACCCACTCATATCTACACTCTCTATATCTGCCACCCACCCATATCTACACTCTCTGTATCTGCCACCCACCCATATCTACACTCTCTATATCTGCCACCCACCCATATCTACACTCTCTGTATCTGCCACCCACCCATAGCTACACTCTCTATATCTGACACCCACCCATATCTACACTCTCTGTATCTGCCACCCACCCATATCTACACTCTCTGTATCTGCCACCCACTCATATCTACACTCTCTATATCTGCCACCCACCCATATCTACACTCTCTGTATCTGCCACCCACCCATAGCTACACTCTCTGTATCTGACACCCACCCATATCTACACTCTCTGTATCTGCCACTGGTCAGCGAGCTGTCCTGCTTGTCGTCCTGATCTAACACGAATACTGCCTCACAGATGGGTATTTTCAATGGGTGGGTGATTCTGACTATTTTGTTCATATTTTCGTTATGACAGTGCTGGCAGTTGAAGTTAACAAACCCTAGGAGGACAACACATACCACGAGTTATCATCACAGCAAACCTCACATCATCATGTCTCAGACTTAGCCCGTGTACTATTAGATGATCACCAATCACGCCAGCCGTGTAGACAATAGTGTATTGTGAACCGTCACAATTTGCGTATTGATTTTCGTTTGGAAAGATATTGTGCAGAAATATTCCAAAAACATGCACTACTACTACTACTACTACTACTACTACTACTACTACTACTACTACTACCGCTACCGCTACCGCTACCATTACCACTACCACTACCACTGCCACTACCGGCCACTACGTCTACCACTACCACCACTACCACTACCACTACCACTACCTCTACCACCACTACCACTACCACTAGCGGCCACTGCTACCTCTTTGAAGACAGTCAGGAAGGAATATTATTTACTGTATGTACGTGAAAAGGGGATTAACAATGTGAATATTTTGATGAAGGTTATGTCAAATATTATATCAATAATAACAAACAATAATAACATGATTGCCTCAGAGGCAAAGGTAACGGAGAGAATCTACAGGTGCAATATGGAATGTCTGTTTTATCGTAATGTTAGGTAATCAACAAGCAATGTCACCTCTACCCGCGGCTACCTATCTACACGTCCGCCTGTGATGTGCGACGTCGTTACTCATGACAGGGATAGTGTACATGTTCACTAGAGAACAGTGAACAACCGTTGATGTTATTGGTTTTCATTGGGCGACCACACCTAAAGAATGAGCGTGCTTTCCTTATATGTCCTTGACAACCAGGTGGATATGATTGTAGCTTAACATATCTGTCAACGTCAAGAGGAGTCGTGTCAACGTTTGGGCAATGTGTGTGTTGTGTCTGTGGTGTGTGAGTGTCTGTGTGTGTGAGTGTGTGTGTGTGTGTGTGTTGTATTTGTGGTGTGTCAGTGTCTGTGTGTGTGTGAGTGTGTGTGTCTGCGTGTGTGGTGTGTGTGTGTGTGTGTGTGTGTGTGTGTGTGTGTGTGTTTGTGTGTGTCTGTGGTGTGTCAGTGTCTGTGTGTGTGAGTGTGTGTGTGTTGTATCTGTGGTGTGTCAGTGTCTGTGTGTGTGTATGTGTCTGCGTGTGTGGTGTGTGTGAGTGTGTGTGTGAGTGTGTGTCTGTGTTGTGTCTGTGGTGTTTCAGTGTCTGTGTGTGTGAGTGTGTGTGTGTTGTATCTGTGGTGTGTCAGTGTCTGTGTGTGTCTGTGTGTGTGCGTCTGCGTGTGTGGTGTGTGCGAGGTTCACGGCGGCTGTTCTATTACTTCATTGTGGAAGATGGCTGTCTGTCTGGATGGTGGATGGGTGATGGTTGTGTGTGTGTGTGTGTGTGTGTGTGTGTGTGTGTGTGTGTGTGTGTTGTGTCTGTGGTGTGTCTGTGTCTGTGTTGTTAGTGTGTGTGTTGTATCTGTGGTGTGTCAGTGTCTGTGTGTGTGTTGTGTTTGCGTGTGTGGTGTGTGAGAGTGTGTGTGTGTGTGTGTGTTGTGTCTGTGGTGTGTCAGTGTCTGTGTGTGTGAGTTGTATCTGTGGTGTGTCAGTGTCTGTGTGTGTGTGTGAGTGTGAGTGTGTGTGTTGTGTCTGTGGTGTGTCAGTGTCTGTGTGTGTTGTGTCAGTGTCTGTGTGTGTGTGTGTTGTGTCTGTGGTGTGTCAGTGTCTGTGAGTGTGTGTGTGTTGTATCTGTGGTGTGTCAGTGTCTGTGTGTGTGTGTGTGTGTGTCTGCGTGTGTGGTGTGTGCGAGGTGGACGGCGGCTGTTCTATTACTTCATTGTGGAAGATGGCTGGCTGTCTGGGTGGTGGATGGGTGATCGTTGTGTGTGTGTGTGTGTGTGTGTGTGTGTGTGTGTGTGTGTGTGTGTGTGTGTGTGTGTGTGTGTGTGTGTGTGTGTGTGTGTGTGTGTGTGTGTGTCTGCGTGTGTGGTGTGTGCGAGGTGGACGGCGGCTGTTCTATTACTTCATTGTGGAAGATGGCTGGCTGTCTGGATGGTGGATGGGTGATGGTTGCAAATATTGTGTTACAGGCAGTACAAGTGTTTCGACAATACAACGTGCATTCGATTATCTACAATCGCGACACGAGTAGTTAGTGTCAAGAAGTGAGTTAGGTTTAATGCACCTTGGAGCAGTTGTTCAGTTACATCATGTCCGCTTGATGTGGGAGGGAAGCCCGAAGTATGTTACACACACACACGTGTGGGTGGTGTATGCAGCACACAAACATAGATACATAATCAGGGCACACCGGTGTTCGCACGTGTCGGGGACGCTTTCTTCGGCGCGTATTTCACGGACACATTTGTAAGCAGATTTGCCATGAAGAATCCGACGTGGTATGAGAAACGGAGGTACTCCCTATGACAATACACTCTACATGTCATCAGTATTAGACCACCGTAGTACGAATAAATACATATTCATGTTACATATTGAATAGAATTGCATATATATGCTCTAAGAGAATGTAATGACATGTATGACTACGTCATGATCAATCCTTCTCACCCACGCACCCCCAACCCCTTCTCCCTGCCGCTCCCCACTTGAAACTTGCTGACAAAATACCACCCACACTGAGTGTAGGCTACATATGATGATACCTGTATCACTGGTTTAACACGACAAACTCGGCATCCCCCTATTTGTATACCTCGCACACTGAGTGTAGGCTACATATGATGATACCTGCATCACTGGTTTAACACGACGAACTCAGCATCCCCCTATTTGTATACCTAGCACACTGAGTGTAGGCTACATATGATGATACCTGCATCACTGGTTTAACATGACGAACTCGGCATCCCCCTATTTGTATACCTCGCACACTGAGTGTAGGCTACATATGATGATACCTGAATCACTGGTTTAACATGACGAACTCGGCATCCCCCTATTTGTATACCTCGCACACTGAGTGTAGGCTACATATGATGATACCTGCATCACTGGTTTAACATGACGAACTCGGCATCCCCCTATTTGTATACCTCGCACACTGAGTGTAGGCTACATATGATATGATACTTGCATCACTGGTTTAACACGACGAACTCGGCATCCCCCTCTTTGTATACCTCACACACTGAGTGTAGGCTACATATGATGATACCTGCATCACTGGTTTAACACGACGAACTCAGCATCCCCCTATTTGTATACCTCGCACACTGAGTGTAGGCTACATATGATGATATCTGCATCACTGGTTTAACACGACGAACTCGGCATCCCCCTATTTGTATACCTCGCACACTGAGTGTAGGCTACATATGATATGATACTTGCATCACTGGTTTAACACGACGAACTCGGCATCCCCCTATTTGTATACCTCGGACACTGAGTGTAGGCTACATACGATGATATCTGCATCACTGGTTTAACACGACGAACTCGGCATCCCCCTATTTGTATACCTCGCACACTGAGTGTAGGCTACATATGATATGATACTTGCATCACTGGTTTAACACAACGAACTCGGCATCCCCCTATTTGTATACCTCGCACACTGAGTGTAGGCTACATATGATGATATCTGCATCACTGGTTTAACACGACGAACTCGGCATCCCCCTATTTGTATACCTCCCACACTGAGTGTAGGCTACATATGATATGATATCTGCATCACTGGTTTAACACGACAAACTCGGCATCCCCCTATTTGTATACCTCGCACACTGAGTGTAGGCTACATATGATGATACCTGCATCACTGGTTTAACACGACGAACTCGGCATCCCCCTATTTGTATACCTCGCACACTGAGTGTAGGCTACATATGATATGATACTTGCATCACTGGTTTAACACGACGAACTCGGCATCCCCCTATTTGTATACCTCGCACACTGAGTGTAGGCTACATATGATGATATCTGCATCACTGGTTTAACACGACGAACTCAGCATCCCCCTATTTGTATACCTCGCACACTGAGTGTAGGCTACATATGATATGATACTTGCATCACTGGTTTAACACGACGAACTCGGCATCCCCCTATTTGTATACCTCGCACACTGAGTGTAGGCTACATATGATGATACCTGCATCACTGGTTTAACACGACGAACTCAGCATCCCCCTATTTGTATACCTCGCACACTGAGTGTAGGCTACATATGATATGATACTTGCATCACTGGTTTAACACGACGAACTCGGCATCCCCCTATTTGTATACCTCGCACACTGAGTGTAGGCTACATATGATGATATCTGCATCACTGGTTTAACACGACGAACTCGGCATCCCCCTATTTGTATACCTGGCACACTGAGTGTAGGCTACATATGATATGATATCTGCATCACTGGTTTAACACGACGAACTCCGCATCCCCCTATTTGTGTACCTCGCACACTGAGTGTAGGCTACATATGATATGATACATGCATCACTGGTTTAACACGACGAACTCGGCATCCCCCTATTTGTATACCTCGCACACTGAGTGTAGGCTACATATGATATGATACTTGCATCACTGGTTTAACACGACGAACTCGGCATCCCCCTATTTGTATACCTCGCACACTGAGTGTAGGCTACATATGATATGATACTTGCATCACTGGTTTAACACGACGAACTCGGCATCCCCCTATTTGTATACCTCGCACACTGAGTGTAGGCTACATATGATGATACCTGCATCACTGGTTTAACACGACGAACTCGGCATCCCCCTATTTGTATACCTCGCATACTGAGTGTAGGCTACATATGATGATATCTGCATCACTGGTTTAACACGACGAACTCGGCATCCCCCTATTTGTATACCTCGCACACTGAGTGTAGGCTACATATGATATGATACTTGCATTACTGGTTTAACACAACGAACTCGGCATCCCCCTATTTGTATACCTCGGACACTGAGTGTAGGCTACATATGATGATATCTGCATCACTGGTTTAACACGACGAACTCGGCATCCCCCTATTTGTATACCTCGCACACTGAGTGTAGGCTACATATGATATGATATCTGCATCACTGGTTTAACACGACAAACTAGGCATCCCCCTATTTGTATACCTCGCACACTGAGTGTAGGCTACATATGATGATACCTGCATCACTGGTTTAACACGACGAACTCGGCATCCCCCTATTTGTATACCTCGCACACTGAGTGTAGGCTACATATGATATGATACTTGCATCACTGGTTTAACACGACGAACTCGGCATCCCCCTATTTGTATACCTCGCACACTGAGTGTAGGCTACATATGATGATATCTGCATCACTGGTTTAACACGACGAACTCGGCATCCCCCTATTTGTATACCTCGCACACTGAGTGTAGGCTACATATGATATGATACTTGCATCACTGGTTTAACACGACGAACTCGGCATCCCCCTATTTGTATACCTCGCACACTGAGTGTAGGCTACATATGATGATATCTGCATCACTGGTTTAACACGACGAACTCAGCATCCCCCTATTTGTATACCTCGCACACTGAGTGTAGGCTACATATGATATGATACTTGCATCACTGGTTTAACACGACGAACTCGGCATCCCCCTATTTGTATACCTCGCACACTGAGTGTAGGCTACATATGATGATATCTGCATCACTGGTTTAACACGACGAACTCGGCATCCCCCTATTTGTATACCTCGCACACTGAGTGTAGGCTACATATGATATGATATCTGCATCACTGGTTTAACACGACGAACTCAGCATCCCCCTATTTGTATACCTCGCACACTGAGTGTAGGCTACATATGATGATACCTGAATCACTGGTTTAACATGACGAACTCGGCATCCCCCTATTTGTATACCTCGCACACTGAGTGTAGGCTACATATGATGATACCTGCATCACTGGTTTAACATGACGAACTCGGCATCCCCCTATTTGTATACCTCGCACACTGAGTGTAGGCTACATATGATGATACCTGCATCACTGGTTTAACATGACGAACTCGGCATCCCCCTATTTGTATACCTCGCACACTGAGTGTAGGCTACATATGATGATACCTGAATCACTGGTTTAACATGACGAACTCGGCATCCCCCTATTTGTATACCTCGCACACTGAGTGTAGGCTACATATGATGATACCTGCATCACTGGTTTAACATGACGAACTCGGCATCCCCCTATTTGTATACCTCGCACACTGAGTGTAGGCTACATATGATATGATACTTGCATCACTGGTTTAACACGACGAACTCGGCATCCCCCTCTTTGTATACCTCACACACTGAGTGTAGGCTACATATGATGATACCTGAATCACTGGTTTAACACGACGAACTCGGCATCCCCCTATTTGTATACCTCGCACACTGAGTGTAGGCTACATATGATGATATCTGCATCACTGGTTTAACACGACGAACTCGGCATCCCCCTATTTGTATACCTCGCACACTGAGTGTAGGCTACATATGATATGATACTTGCATCACTGGTTTAACACGACGAACTCGGCATCCCCCTATTTGTATACCTCGGACACTGAGTGTAGGCTACATACGATGATATCTGCATCACTGGTTTAACACGACGAACTCGGCATCCCCCTATTTGTATACCTCGCACACTGAGTGTAGGCTACATATGATATGATACTTGCATCACTGGTTTAACACAACGAACTCGGCATCCCCCTATTTGTATACCTCGGACACTGAGTGTAGGCTACATATGATGATATCTGCATCACTGGTTTAACACGACGAACTCGGCATCCCCCTATTTGTATACCTCCCACACTGAGTGTAGGCTACATATGATATGATATCTGCATCACTGGTTTAACACGACAAACTCGGCATCCCCCTATTTGTATACCTCGCACACTGAGTGTAGGCTACATATGATGATACCTGCATCACTGGTTTAACACGACGAACTCGGCATCCCCCTATTTGTATACCTCGCACACTGAGTGTAGGCTACATATGATATGATACTTGCATCACTGGTTTAACACGACGAACTCGGCATCCCCCTATTTGTATACCTCGCACACTGAGTGTAGGCTACATATGATGATATCTGCATCACTGGTTTAACACGACGAACTCAGCATCCCCCTATTTGTATACCTCGCACACTGAGTGTAGGCTACATATGATATGATACTTGCATCACTGGTTTAACACGACGAACTCGGCATCCCCCTATTTGTATACCTCGCACACTGAGTGTAGGCTACATATGATGATACCTGCATCACTGGTTTAACACGACGAACTCAGCATCCCCCTATTTGTATACCTCGCACACTGAGTGTAGGCTACATATGATATGATACTTGCATCACTGGTTTAACACGACGAACTCGGCATCCCCCTATTTGTATACCTCGCACACTGAGTGTAGGCTACATATGATGATATCTGCATCACTGGTTTAACACGACGAACTCGGCATCCCCCTATTTGTATACCTGGCACACTGAGTGTAGGCTACATATGATATGATATCTGCATCACTGGTTTAACACGACGAACTCCGCATCCCCCTATTTGTGTACCTCGCACACTGAGTGTAGGCTACATATGATATGATACTTGCATCACTGGTTTAACACGACGAACTCGGCATCCCCCTATTTGTATACCTCGCACACTGAGTGTAGGCTACATATGATATGATACTTGCATCACTGGTTTAACACGACGAACTCGGCATCCCCCTATTTGTATACCTCGCACACTGAGTGTAGGCTACATATGATATGATACTTGCATCACTGGTTTAACACGACGAACTCGGCATCCCCCTATTTGTATACCTCGCACACTGAGTGTAGGCTACATATGATGATACCTGCATCACTGGTTTAACACGACGAACTCGGCATCCCCCTATTTGTATACCTCGCATACTGAGTGTAGGCTACATATGATGATATCTGCATCACTGGTTTAACACGACGAACTCGGCATCCCCCTATTTGTATACCTCGCACACTGAGTGTAGGCTACATATGATATGATACTTGCATTACTGGTTTAACACAACGAACTCGGCATCCCCCTATTTGTATACCTCGGACACTGAGTGTAGGCTACATATGATGATATCTGCATCACTGGTTTAACACGACGAACTCGGCATCCCCCTATTTGTATACCTCGCACACTGAGTGTAGGCTACATATGATATGATATCTGCATCACTGGTTTAACACGACAAACTCGGCATCCCCCTATTTGTATACCTCGCACACTGAGTGTAGGCTACATATGATGATACCTGCATCACTGGTTTAACACGACGAACTCGGCATCCCCCTATTTGTATACCTCGCACACTGAGTGTAGGCTACATATGATATGATACTTGCATCACTGGTTTAACACGACGAACTCGGCATCCCCCTATTTGTATACCTCGCACACTGAGTGTAGGCTACATATGATGATGTCTGCATCACTGGTTTAACACGACGAACTCGGCATCCCCCTATTTGTATACCTCGCACACTGAGTGTAGGCTACATATGATATGATACTTGCATCACTGGTTTAACACGACGAACTCGGCATCCCCCTATTTGTATACCTCGCACACTGAGTGTAGGCTACATATGATGATATCTGCACCACTGGTTTAACACGACGAACTCAGCATCCCCCTATTTGTATACCTCGCACACTGAGTGTAGGCTACATATGATATGATACTTGCATCACTGGTTTAACACGACGAACTCGGCATCCCCCTATTTGTATACCTCGCACACTGAGTGTAGGCTACATATGATGATATCTGCATCACTGGTTTAACACGACGAACTCGGCATCCCCCTATTTGTATACCTCGCACACTGAGTGTAGGCTACATATGATATGATATCTGCATCACTGGTTTAACACGACGAACTCAGCATCCCCCTATTTGTATACCTCGCACACTGAGTGTAGGCTACATATGATGATACCTGCATCACTGGTTTAACATGACGAACTCGGCATCCCCCTATTTGTGTACCTCGCACACTGAGTGTAGGCTACATATGATATGATACTTGCATCACTGGTTTAACACGACGAACTCGGCATCCCCCTATTTGTATACCTCGCACACTGAGTGTAGGCTACATATGATGATATCTGCATCACTGGTTTAACACGACGAACTCGGCATCCCCCTATTTGTATACCTCGGACACTGAGTGTAGGCTACATATGATGATATCTGCATCACTGGTTTAACACGACGAACTCGGCATCCCCCTATTTGTATACCTCGCACACTGAGTGTAGGCTACATATGATATGATATCTGCATTACTGGTTTAACACGACGAACTCGGCATCCCCCTATTTGTATACCTCGCACACTGAGTGTAGGCTACATATGATGATACCTGCATCACTGGTTTAACACGACGAACTCGGCATCCCCCTATTTGTATACCTCGCACACTGAGTGTAGGCTACCTATGATGATATCTGCATCACTGGTTTAACACGACGAACTCGCCATCCCCCTATTTGTATACCTCGCACACTGAGTGTAGGCTACATATGATATGATACTTGCATCACTGGTTTAACACGACGAACTCGGCATCCCCCTATTTGTATACCTCGCACACTGAGTGTAGGCTACCTATGATGATATCTGCATCACTGGTTTAACACGACGAACTCGCCATCCCCCTATTTGTATACCTCGCACACTGAGTGTAGGCTACATATGATATGATACTTGCATCACTGGTTTAACACGACGAACTCGGCATCCCCCTATTTGTATACCTCGCACACTGAATGTAGGCTACATATGATGATATCTGCATCACTGGTTTAACACGACGAACTCGGCATCCCCCTATTTGTATACCTCGCACACTGAGTGTAGGCTACATATGATATGATATCTGCATCACTGGTTTAACACGACGAACTCAGCATCCCCCTATTTGTATACCTCGCACACTGAGTGTAGGCTACATATGATGATACCTGCATCACTGGTTTAACACGACGAACTCAGCATCCCCCTATTTGTATACCTCGCACACTGAGTGTAGGCTACATATGATGATACCTGCATCACTGGTTTAACACGACGAACTCGGCATCCCCCTATTTGTATACCTCGCACACTGAGTGTAGGCTACATATGATGATACCTGCATCACTGGTTTAACACGACGAACTCGGCATCCCCCTATTTGTATACCTCGCAAACTGAGTGTAGGCTACATATGATATGATACTTGCATCACTGGTTTAACATGACGAACTCGGCATCCCCCTATTTGTATACCTCGCACACTGAGTGTAGGCTACATATGATGATACCTGCATCACTGGTTTAACATGACGAACTCGGCATCCCCCTATTTGTTTACCTCGCACACTGAGTGTAGGCTACATATGATGATACCTGCATCACTGGTTTAACACGACGAACTCGGCATCCCCCTATTTGTATACCTCGCACACTGAGTGTAGGCTACATATGATGATACCTGCATCACTGGTTTAACATGACGAACTCGGCATCCCCCTATTTGTATAACCCGCACACTGAGTGTAGGCTACATATGATGATACTTGCATCACTGGTTTAACACGACGAAATCGGCATCCCCCTATTTGTATACCTCGCACACTGAGTGTAGGCTACATATGATATGATACTTGCATCACTGGTTTAACACGACGAACTCGGCATCCCCCTATTTGTATACCTCGCACACTGAGTGTAGGCTACATATGATATGATACTTGCATCACTGGTTTAACATGACGAACTCGGCATCCCCCTATTTGTATACCTCGCACACTGAGTGTAGGCTACATATGATGATACCTGCATCACTGGTTTAACACGACGAACTCGGCATCCCCCTATTTGTATACCTCGCACACTGAGTGTAGGCTACATATGATGATACCTGCATCACTGGTTTAACACGACGAACTCGGCATCCCCCTATTTGTATACCTCGCACACTGAGTGTAGGCTACATATGATGATACCTGCATCACTGGTTTAACACGACGAACTCGGCATCCCCCTATTTGTATACCTCGCACACTGAGTGTAGGCTACATATGATGATACCTGCATCACTGGTTTAACACGACGAACTCGGCATCCCCCTATTTGTATACCTCGCACACTGAGTGTAGGCTACATATGATATGATACTTGCATCACTGGTTTAACATGACGAACTCGGCATCCCCCTATTTGTATACCTCGCACACTGAGTGTAGGCTACATATGATGATACCTGCATCACTGGTTTAACATGACGAACTCGGCATCCCCCTATTTGTATACCTCGCACACTGAGTGTAGGCTACATATGATGATACCTGCATCACTGGTTTAACACGACGAACTCGGCATCCCCCTATTTGTATACCTCGCACACTGAGTGTAGGCTACATATGATGATATCTGCATCACTGGTTTAACACGACGAACTCGGCATCCCCCTATTTGTACACCTCGCACACTGAGTGTAGGCTACATATGATATGATATCTGCATCACTGGTTTAACACGACGAACTCAGCATCCCCCTATTTCTATACCTCGCACACTGAGTGTAGGCTACATATGATGATACCTGCATCACTGGTTTAACACGACGAACTCGGCATCCCCCTATTTGTATACCTCCCACACTGAGTGTAGGCTACATATGATGATACCTGCATCACTGGTTTAACATGACGAACTCGGCATCCCCCTATTTGTATACCCCGCACACTGAGTGTAGGCTACATATGATGATACTTGCATCACTGGTTTAACACGACGAACTCGGCATCCCCCTATTTGTATACCTCGGACACTGAGTGTAGGCTACATATGATATGATACTTGGATCACTGGTTTAACACGACGAACTCGGCATCCCCCTATTTGTATACCTCGCACACTGAGTGTAGGCTACATATGATATGATACTTGCATCACTGGTTTAACATGACGAACTCGGCATCCCCCTATTTGTATACCTCGCACACTGAGTGTAGGCTACATATGATGATACCTGCATCACTGGTTTAACATGACGAACTCGGCATCCCCCTATTTGTATACCTCGCACACTGAGTGTAGGCTACATATGATGATACCTGCATCACTGGTTTAACACGACGAACTCGGCATCCCCCTATTTGTATACCTCGCACACTGAGTGTAGGCTACATATGATGATACCTGCATCACTGGTTTAACATGACGAACTCGGCATCCCCCTATTTGTATACCTCGCACACTGAGTGTAGGCTACATATGATATGATACTTGCATCACTGGTTTAACACGACGAACTCGGCATCCCCCTATTTGTATACCTCGCACACTGAGTGTAGGCTACATATGATGATACCTGTATCAATGGTTTAACATGACGAACTCGGCATCCCCCTATTTGTATACCTCGCACACTGAGTGTAGGCTACATATGATATGATACTTGCATCACTGGTTTAACACGACGAACTCGGCATCCCCCTATTTGTATACCTCGCACACTGAGTGTAGGCTACATATGATATGATACTTGCATCACTGGTTTAACATGACGAACTCGGCATCCCCCTATTTGTATACCTCGCACACTGAGTGTAGGCTACATATGATGATACCTGCATCACTGGTTTAACACGACGAACTCGGCATCCACCTATTTGTATACCTCGCCATGTACAGATGGGCAGGCACTTATGCTGCAAAGTGTATTCATGACTTTTCATACTAAATATTCAAATAGCGTTGTTATTCTAAATATCGATTTGGAAAATATGTTCATTTATGAAATACGGCAGAACTGATACCTGATAACTATTATCAATATGTTAGTATCGATACCCCATCTACCCCGATCGCCACCCGATCAAGATTATGTCAGTATCGATATCCCCTCTGTCCGGATCACCACCTGATCAATAATATGTTAGTATCGATACCCCCTCTGTCCGGATCCCCATCTGATCAATAATATGTCAGTATCGATACCCTCTCTCTCCGGAGCCCAACCTGATCAATAATATGAGAGTATCGATACCCTCTCTCTCCGGATCCCCACCTGATCAATAATATGTCAGTACCGACACCCCTACACCTGACACATATTTTGACAATATCGGTAAAATTGGCTTAACAGATCGACATAATTGTGTGTATGTATCATGTGTACCTGTAACGTGTTTCAGAAAGAAGGTGTGACATCGCTGCTTCTACAGATGATTACATAAACAACATTAACATGGACACTAGCTTTTCCACGCCACATGACGGCGTGATAGTCATCCCTTATGACCTTGACCTTTCCTTTGAAGGTCACAACGAGAGTCCGCGTTTGACATATAGGACACACTCCGGAACTGCCTCTGTCGGAACATATGATGATGACGGTCAAAGTTCAGTGACGTCATTCCAATTTCCACCCAATCACAATGCAGATACAGAATACAGTCGCCAGTCATGTCCAAGCTCCAACCTACATTTTCACCCGGTGCGGTTAAAAAGAAAGTCAGTGTTTGTTACGTATTTCCTGGCATTATTTTTGGGAATAGTTGGTGCTCATCATTTTTACCTCGGTCGTCCTAAATTTGGGACACTGTACATATTCACAGCGGGACTGCTTGGTCTAGGGTATGTGGTGGATCTGATACGTGTACCGTGGTTGGTTGACAATGCCAACCTTGAGCTTCTTCATCCTGAACTGCGAGGAAGGAAGTATCTGATGGACGCTTATCTACTCTGGTTACCTCCCTTTGGACTTTTAGGTATGAACCCTTAATATTGTATTATATAAAAGTGCTGACAGATAACTTGGGCCACTGTGTTGCTCACAAGAACCGTCTTAGTATTATCTGGCGGATAAGAGATCACTGTCAATATGCAATATTATTATCAGTGCCGAGAAAGGTATCCCAATGTTTCAATTGTGTTTTTTAGAGTAAATGATGTCTACTCTGGAAACATATGCATAATTATTAATTTAATCAACAAATATTAATATGAATTTCACCAACAAAATTAATGTTTACTCAGATTTAGTGAGCAAACATAATTTTTGTTGATTCATTCAATATCCATATGTTAATGTCATATTATGAGCTTTTGTTCCCTCACAGGCTTCCATCACATCTACCTGGGCAATATCTACACTGCTATCGTCTACATGATATCACTTGGCGCACTAGTTCTCGGCTGGCTGTTAGATATATGCTTCGTCCCGCTCATCTGGATGAAGATAGCAAACTCGGATTATCAGTAAGTTGCCGTTTAATTAAAAAAAGTCAGCGTCAAGCCTAAATGAGACGGACCTTTCAATAGGGGTGGAACGATGCATTGGTACGTAGCGCCACAGTACACCTGTGTATGATGTGATTGTCAAGTACAGGGAGTCCTTCATGTGACCAGTCATGAGATGGGGGATCATATGGGAGATACATCACATGTTCACTTCTTATTATATGTTTAAACTACAGTATCTTAGGACCACAAAAATACAATTCATAAGCTTCAATTCATATTATTACATGGCATCAAACATTGGACCCATTTACTGCAAACCCCATTTTTACTATTTATGGAATGATTGCAGATTTTAGATATAATGTCTGATTATTGAAAGTAGACATGTATGCTGATTTGTTTTAATAATGTTTGATTCCAATAAAACTAACTAACTTGAGAAAAATAAGATATTTCACACAGGGCCTTTTATATAATGAAAGTAATTTATAAGTTGATGTCAAACGTCTGTAATTATGATGTCACAGCACAGTGTATCCCAGCACACATAAGGTCGCCTTTCTACTGGTGGGACACCTATATTTCCGGTTTGAGAAACATAGTTACTAAGTCAAATCCTTTCAGTTGTACAGCAACCGCACGTGAAAAGACAGGGTTCTCTGGCTTCTTAGGTCTGCACAGATAGTGGTCATACAGAATGGTGTATAGCCAAGACGAACCTCGTCACCGTCATGGTATACAATGATGTTATTTTAAGGCTAGCTGCTAACTTCGATGACATATTTGCCATAAGTGTTGAGCACTTTTGAACGTGTTACATTTAAACTCATTTAAAACCCCGGATGTCTTTACCAGATGTTCATCTATTGTAACACATATCCCTTGGACAACATATTGGATTTGTAGAAAAATATGTATCGGGGGATATTATAACGTGACGTAAGTGAAGACAAACCATGAATTTATCATTATAGAAATTTTCTATCACTGAAAGCTTTTAGGTCAGTTAACAGTACGCGTACTCCAAAAGAGTGTCGTCACTGATGGTCTCTCATCCGTACCCAGAAGCCATTGTTGTCACGTGATCACTATTTTAGTTTCCGCTCACGACAATAATGAAAGTCACGAAGTCAGCACAAAATATGACCGGCCACGCCCAAAACGATAGTTATGTTACGGATGACTTATTGCATGAATTATACGGTATAAGATTCCATGTGTCATATCATAGTGTCTCCCGGCCATGAAGGCCATACATTCACACTACGTGAAGCACATGTTGATCCCTGGCGTATCCTCGCACAGTGGAACTACGATAGAACGCCACTCGAAATAGAATCAAGAAATATCGCGATGATTACTAAACTAAGAGTGAGTGAGTGAGTTGGGTTTAACGCCGCTTTTTAACAGTTATATCAGGGCATGTCAGCTTTATGTGGAAGGAAAGCCCGAAGTGATGCAGGTCTCAGACGCTTACCACTTTGGTGAAACCCACTAGCACGGGTATGGTGCTGACAAACTTGGAAACATAATCATAGGTTTCTGGCGGGCCCAAGGGACGCAACTCTGAACAGCGAATTGCGGCGCCTCAGACGACTGGGCCACCCGTGCCCCCCACTAAACGTAGACAGCTGCATGTGTGTTACTACTTATAAAGTGACAACAAAGCCTTCCGCCTGCGAGGAAACACTGCAAAGTGCGTTTTTCAAGAAATATTCAGCATAGATCGTAGAGTTGCGTTGTATTTAACGAAATGTCAAGGTAATGGAGTTCACTGTGTTATGTTCCTTCATCGCAGAGAGGTTATTTCAACTGTAAACACCCACAGTTATCCAACAGACAATACGGACATGGTCACACAACCAGATGGACTGTCATCACGTGATTGTGTGGTTGTGATGTCACCTGATGCCATGGCAACGAGTGATGGAGGTGGAGTGCCCCCTGCTACGCTGATGCTGTCTCCGCCGCCGTATACAGAAGTGGATGAACTCGGTGGGGGTAAGCAGATCGTTGCATTCTTCTCTACACAATTACAGGCGTCGTGAAGGCGTGACGCTACCGTCACACCGATGTGAACACAGCCTGGTCGGGAGAGATATTCTCACGTGAAATCCTTCCACCCTAAAACACACGAACTGAAGCCTGTGCTGCCAGTAGGCGGACCTATCCGCGAGGTTTGTCACGTACAAACACGTAAATTGTGATTACTGTGGTTTTTAAATGATATTTACAATGAATCCGATGCTCAATGTGACATTCACATTATTCAAAATCACTTTTAGCTGATTCCGTGCATGACATATCTAGAGTAGTGTCCCTTGCTCTTCATTCACATAGAAAGTTCCATAGATTTCGACTGATGCCATGCCCCCCACCACCCCACCCCACCCCACCCCTCCCCTAGCCCCATTACCCATTCACCTATCCATCTGACGTGATCAGAGGAATATGTAATCAAACAAGTAGAACGTCACGTTACTTTACACACATAAAAGTCGCTATGTATGCTGTCACACATCCATTTAATCATCAGACTTCATTACCATCCTCAAAATGACTACAAAGACGTCACTTCAATATCACGTTGGAGTCTTATCAATGATATGCTGTAAGCTGCCCGTGTGTTTCAGATGCCCGCAGCCCACCTTCCTATGACGAGGTACTAGCGATGTGCGCGCGGGAGAGTACCACGTGACAACATTCATGCCAGCCATGCCTGGATTAAGGTGTTCGCAAGTTGATGTCAAGACAGTTTAAGGGACATATGTTGTGATACTTCTGGTCATCAATTGAGTTTACAATTAAAGTGTTTTCAATATACATTCGTACTGTCACTCCGAAAATGAGTTTGCAGCAGCCAAAGTTCGCTGAAACAATCACTGTAAGTAATCTTCCCGGGTCAAGGGCGTTAATTGAAAAGTCCAGTTTTCAGACTTTTGCAGCCAAGGAAAGATGTTGTAAGTCTTGATTTACCAAAGTACTGTTTTCCAAATCAAAGTTCTCTCATTTTCAAACAACACTCAGAAGATATATGTTCACAGACAGACACTTATGATTTATGTAGATGAAAGTCCCTTTCCAAACCAACAGACCGTTGAAACCCTATGGCGTACAGTCACTGAATACGAATGTTTATCGCCAGATCTCCACTGATGCCAACAATCACCAAACTAAAGTCAGGTCAGAGGATGAACCGACACTGAATTCAGTGTGAATGTTCCCCGAGTGAGTGAGTGTGGTTTTATGCCGCATTTAACATTTTAGCAGCCATATTACGATGTGGGACCAAGGCCAGACCTCGTATGTAGCGAATCGAACCCTCTAGTTTCGCGTGACGAGCGAACACTTAAACCACAAGACTTCCGCACCGATCCCAATACATAGATCAACACTTGACATTTTAGACTTTCAATATGTAAGTATGGGAACATGCTTCGATGTTTGGGCTGACAGTGTAAGTTAAAAGACAATCACATACAGGATAGGTAGACTGGAATCTGTCAATCACATAAGAGCTGTGGGGCTGACCAGGAGAGAAAGAAAGACAAGTTCAAACTTTCTGACTTAGTATGATGTGTGGGTATACTGTCTGAGAATAGTTCGTGAAACGAACGCATTCACAAAAACAAATATTCGATAACTGATAAGAAACCAGTTAAATAGCATTAGTTACAACTGGTTCACGGCAAGAACATTAGCTACAGGCTTCACTTATATATACATTTTCTGACATGTCAAGTTTGTCCTGTACAAGCAGAAAATAATAAATGAGTTGATGCCAAGAGTAGGTTACCCATACCACCCTTACAGTCGAAACACTGTGGAAGGCCTGGACACCTTGTGATATATAACAGTACGAAGTCTGCTGTACATGGAAGGGCAGTTGTACAGTTAGTAAAGCTGGGACATAGTCAACATTCACACACGCGCAATCGCCGCTTAGAGTTGGGAATTAAGGGGGTGTTTTGTCAACGTTTTATAATTAAGATTACCAACGTGGTACTACATAATGATCATAACACACTGTTTTGATTAACTAAACTAATTTGACCTAAAACGTCAATGTAACTTTCCGATGCTGATGAGGTTGTGATACCAACTGAATATTTTGTCGGTCATGTCTGAGATTTAGTCAAATTTGTGGGCTGACATACCCAACGCAACACTTTGAACCTGACACTTTCATTATTATGCTGAACATTGAGCTTGTCAAGCGCCGCCGCTGGTTGGTCATGTTCTACGGCCATGAATTCCGTCATGTGATAAAGACTGGCGACAATCATCACTGATCACAACTTTGTCTTGAACGTTCTTGCAATACTAACATGTCCGGTAGTTCTATGTCATGATATTCCCAACCAAAGAGCGATATGCACACACAATCCTGACACGAGGCTGACGAACCAGTACCAGTAGCAGCCTGCCGAGCTGTAGGAAAGGGAATGGGAGCGACAGAGTTGTTCCACGATATTTGCCATTGGGTTTGATTTTCTAAATAATTAGTGATGCGGGCGCTACATTTGTTACGAAGATGATTTCCAAACAGAAACGCAAAGCTAACCCTACAGTATGTTAGTATAGAATTAAATTCTGAAGTAAACGAACACACAAGATCAATGAATGAACAATAACCTACATTCAAACACACAGATTTAGGTTTACACAGACGGCAATATGATGAGTGACAGCAGCAATAAGTAACAAGTACTACAATACATGTCAGTGCACTTCAGAATGCCCCAAACATTTCACTGTCGAATGTCCTGAAACAAACCTGTCTCTCTCCCTGAAGGTGGAAGTGTTGGAAGCTAGGAGGAATTCGGTGTTTCCAGTTAGGTATCCATTCCGCACTCGGTCAGTAGGTTAGACGCAAGTGTATACAGACAGCCTTCTAGAACCTGGCGCATCACGAAACTATTCTCACGACCAAGCCGTCCGGTGGTTGTGAACAATTAAGGGAGGTAACTCTCAAACACACTTGCTGTAACAAAATGACCACGACAGCACTCGACATTTTGCCATTAGCTGCCACTGACAATTACCACAAATAATCCTACAACAATCTCTACTGCCACAAAACACATCTCACGAACTTTGTATTCATACAAACTTAGCTCTCATTACCAGAACACGTAGACATGATGTAGATTGTTTATAATTGATAAAAAGTAGCATAGGTAATAAAAAGGATGCAAAACTCCCATTTACATTATCACCCTCTAAAATCTTGATATAAAATGGGAAGCTCGTTGAACAGCTTATAATTATGTGTGGGTGACATGCACACAGTAACTACTAAATGCAGTGAGGCATCGCCATTATACACACTATTTTGACACGGTCTTTAAAGAGAGGATTTGTAAGAAATTCACATCATGTCATCATTTCCAACATAATTCGATCATTTACAAATTTTTAAATTGGGCATACTTCACTGACATAAGATGCCATGCTTTTATAGTCATTTAGTGACATGTTTAAGTTATGAAAGTTCTATCTTCATATCAGTTCTTAATTAACAATTAAGTTCTTCATTAACAATTAAGTTCTTTTGAAACGTAGAATATTCTGAGCAGCTCATGAACTCATGGTATCGTTGCCCTGAAGTCAGGATAAAGGATCTTGTCTGTAGATATGGTTTAGAGGCATGCACCCACACAAGGTAGCTCTATCTGTTGCATGAAGGCAATGTACGTAGGGTGCATCATTCCGTTGACTCGATGTCATCTCCCATGGCCATGCACAGGTTGAGTTCCCTTACTATGATGGTAAGTATGTAACCACCTGCTGTTTTACTTTCTGCTGTATATAATGGTCTCGTCGTGTGCACACGTATCGTGTTCCAGGAGAGCATTCACATTATCTTCAGAGCCACTGTCGAGTGCATACTTAAGCGGAGTACAACCATTTCTGTCTTCAACAGATGGATCAGCACCCTTGTCCAGGAGTATCTTCACATTTGCTTCACAACCACACTCTTTGGCTGCAAAGTGTAAAGGAGTACAACCGTCCTTATCTTGCGTGGATGGTGGCGAACCATACTCCAAAAGCAGTTTCACGTTTCTGCTTCCACCACGTACTCTTGCCGCGTAGTGTAGAGCAGTACAACCTTTTCCATCTTGAGCACGAGTGTCAGCACTGTTATCCAGGAGCACCTGGAGGTTCTCCCCACAATCTCTCTCTTTAGCAGCACAGTGTAACGGGGTACACCCATCACTATCTCTAGCCAAAGGACGAATCACTTTCTCAAAAAGAATCTTCAAATTTCCATCACAATACAATGTCTTTGCTGCATAGTGAACAGGAGTACGGCCATCTTTGTCCTTTGCCCATATGTCCGCACCTCCCTGTAGAAGTAACTTCACATTGTCTTTACAATCCCTCTCTTTTGCTGCATAATGTAATGGGGTACAATCGTGTCTGTCTTTGGCACATACATCAGCACCAGTCTCAAGTAATGAGATAATAGACATTCCAGCACCCCAGGTCTTCGCGGCATAGTGCAAAGAAGTGCAACCATGTTTGTCTTTAATACTTGGATTACCACCTTTCTCAAGAAGTAATTTCACATTCTCGCGCCCGGCATATGATCTAGCTGCATAGTGTAAAGGTGTACAACCATCAATATCTTTGGCAGAGAGGTCTGCACCTTTTGCAAGCAGGGTCGGGATAATGTCCTTTGCCCTCTCTTGCACTGCGCAATGTAAAGGAGTGCAACCATGTTTACCTTGAATATTTGGATCCGCACCTTTCTCCAGCAGAAGCTCTACAATCTCACATGATCTCGACACCGTTACTGCGTAGTGTAATGGTGTATCGCCACCTGCATCCTGTACACATGGATCAGCACATTTCTCCAAAAAGAATTTAATAATGCACGAATTGACCCGAGTGTTTGATAATGAATCATCCTTTCCACATGCTACATGCAAGGGCGTTGCTCCCTCCATGTCTCTCGTGTTGACATCTAGTCCCATGTCTACAAGCAGCTCAGCGACCTCCTCATCACCACATCTTGCAGCATAGAACAAAATATTTCTTCCCAGCTTGTCAACGCCATCTAAAGGCATGTTTTTCACATCCTTGAAGTATGAGATCAAGTCCACAGCTGCAGTACCCGACTTTGTTGCATAGTGCATGACACTCCGACGACTGCTGTCTAATACAGATATATCTCCTCCAAGACGGATGACATATTTTATCATCTCAAATTCACACATGCTAAGCACATCAAACAAAACTGATTTTCCGTCAGTGTCTTTTTGATTCAAGTCAGCCCCTTTACTACACAAATAGTGAACAGTTTCAAAGTCTTGATAAATAGCAGCCTTGAGAAGACAGCATCTGCCATTAAAGTCAAGTTCGTTGATATTACTTCCAGCTTCAACAAATGCTTTGACAATTTCAACATGTGTATCAGACTCTATGCTTTCGAACCCATATGGATATATGTAAGTGAAAGCAGTCTTCCCATTTCGAGATGTTTCATGAATAAGTGCACCTGCTTTCAAGAGGGTTTGCACATATTCGGAGTGCATCCTGGCTGCAGCAATATGAAGCATTGTTTGCCCTAGTGAATTCTTTCTCCTGGCATCAGCTCCTGCGTGTAGCAGTGCTGTGATGACATCGGCGCTGTCGTTGTACTGTAGTGCTAACTCTAACACACTTGGGTTTGGGGAGAAGTAATTGTTGGATTCTGATTCATTCAAAAAGGTAGCTGGTGAAACACCCTTCTGTAGAAGATACTCTGTCAGGAGATGCACACATTCAGCACCACCAAACGCTGCTGCCTGTTGCAAGGATGTTGTATCGAGAAAGAGATGTGATCCCCTGTATGTCTTCAAGGGATCAGACTTTGGGTTCCGTAGGAAACATCTGAGAATTGTAGCATCTGGATGTGCTGCTGACAGCCACACCATATAATCGAGGTCAATGTCACAAGTTGCTGAAATCAACACATCAACCATATCAGCATATTTACTGATCTCACGTGGAAATATTAAAGAAGGGTCTGTGGGAATTTTCACAAATTTCATCAATAACATTTCTAAATATCGTTGAATTAAATGTGTTTTTTGTCCCTTCCAAAGCTTCACTAACAGTTTTACTAAGTGGGTATTTCCGCTTAGCACGGCGATGCCAAACAAGTGATCCAAGTCGCTCACACTGTCTATTTGGTTCTCAACGCATGTGAGAATTGCACCTGTAAAGTTTTCTTCAATGTTTGATGATTGACATAGGGCTCGAAAGCAATCTTCATTTGGATCTGCACCCGCCGAAAGCAAGTCTCTGATCAGGTCATTGTCTCCACTATAGATAGCACACGCCAAACAACTAGGCAAATGGACAGAGGTGTCCAGGTCTTTTAGACAAGCAAAGTGCAACACAAGTTTCATCTTTTTCAAAATGATATCTGAGAGAAGCACCCTGTGTTCAAACAAAGGATAAGTCTGGAGTAACACAATAGGGTGTTCAACACTCACAGTTGTTGGCGTGTGTTCATGTAGCAGTATGTTCCACTTTTCACTTGCCCACGTGTTAATCAGAAACTGTACAAACTCCTTGTGGTGAAATGATGGATGATTTAGGATACTTTGATACCCATCAGACATCAATATTTCTGTCAATCGATCAGCCAAAACTGGAAAATATTGTTCTGATAGACATAAAATAGTGTCAAGTCTATCTGTATCTGTCACGTGTGTCCTCACTAACTCCACCAGCATGTCACTGGGACAGATGTCGATGCAGATATCTGGATACCTCTTGGAAATACTGATGAACATAGCATCAAACACTGACTGATGTGGGAAGATGTATCCTCTTTGTGTCTGAAGAAGGTACACATCGCAGAGAGCTTCAGCCTTCTTATGGATATCTGTTAGTGTGACATGTTCGGATATTCCCCGACAGCATTCTTTCAGGCTTCCTATAAGTGTTGTGATCGGCCGCTTGAAGGGGCAGAACACTTCCTCATGTAGGTGTCCTTTGTTCATCAAAACAAGTAATAAGACAAGGTAGCCAAGGCCGTCACATTCATGTAGAGTGTCCACCTCTTCTAAGATGAATTCAAGTGGGCTGTGAAAGTAACCAACCCTTTTCGCCTTTGCCCTTGTGCTGTTAGAGAAGTAAGTACAACACTGAGGAAACCCAAGGGAGACATCTATCTCTGTTATTTTCTCTATTTCACTTGCACTGAAGTCAAACCGACACACCTTTCTCAGCATTTTTCTTTTTTCATTTGCTGTTAATGAATATTTGCTTCCATCTAGGTCTACATGGATAGATTTTCTGATGAGAGGATTATTTGTCACTGTGCTTTTACACACAGAAGATATGTCTGATCTGGAAGTCAGAACAAAGATCATGTCACCGGAGTGTGCATGAGGCCACATCATGTCAAAGTATCTTTCACATCCAACCACTTGCTGCGGATCCAGATTGCTGGAGCCATATATGTCATCGATCAACACAACACACTTCTCACTTAATCCACCACTGTCATTGTCTGTGCGTTTCGGAATGATATCCCACTGGTGCCATGATGACAAGATTACAGGTTTCCTTCCTGTCTCAGTTGAAATGTTTGACAATAGACGCATTGCCAGCCTAGACTTCCCTGCTCCTGACTTCCCTTCTATTAGAACAGACCGGGTTTTGTTAAACAGCCGCATCACAGACCTCTCAGCGCGTGTTGAAACATGTGGCTTTGAATTGACCTGATTGATATTTGCCCGAGCAGAATCTAAAACAATAAGAACATTTTAAGTATATCTCCAACATACCAAACTGAAACAGAATCTTATGGTTTGGTAGAATTGTGCACACACGCCAGTAGTGTCGTTGGTTATTTTAAGATATGGTGATAATGGCAATGCGTCTATAAAATGTTGGTGAAGTAAGATATGATCAACGCAGTTTCTGTTTCTTATATCATCTACGTAAAAATGTCTCCCAAATAGTACAGAACAGTTGAACATGCAAGGTGAGGTGAGGTGAAATTGGGTTTAACGTCGCGTCCAAGATTATTGCATTTATATAGCGACGTGCATGCACGTGTATGTGTGTGTGTGGCTGCTTGTACTAGTCCGGACTGATGCCGATTTATAGTGCTAGCTCACTGAGATACCATGCCGCAGTTTAACATGAATACCCCACTCAGACACAGTATACTGACTCCGAGCCGACCAGTCCTTGTTTTAGCCCCTTAATGCCGAGAGCTAGACAGGGTAACAACAAGTACAATCTTTTAACGTCTTTTTGTATGACGCGGCCCGGGATCGAACCCTGGACCTTCCGCTCTCCGGGCGGACGCTCTACCACAAGACCAGAACATGCAAGGACACTGGACGGTGTCACATATGTTGCAACTCAAATTCAAACATTAGACAAAAGGCCATTCTTCAGCTGTACAATAGTAAATACTCCCAGCAGCGATCGTAGATTATACTCACTGACGATGTTTTCAAACGGTGACGGCCCGGATGTAATCTCGGATCCTGAATGCAGATAAAACCCCTCTAAAGTACATTCATTTACATTTAAGATGGCTCCGGGGATAAACCGTGCGATTAACCATGTGTTAGCATATCCATAAATCAATCTATTGATGGATGAATTATACACATATGAGAATCAAAAACACACTAAGATAGGGATACAACAAACTCGCATTTGTATATGGACATGAGTTTTTATGTGATCCAGACATCCAGATTATAGTTGGTGTTTACATGGGTAATGCATATTGAAGACGAACTTCCATAGCTATATAATTCTCTAATTTGAAGTTTACTCAATATGCGATAGAGGCCGGTCACATGACCGCAAACGACACAATTTGACGACGTCGTTCTTGCGTTACTGTATTCTTGAAATGACGTAGTCACTGACGGACTGCTTCCACATTCCAAGGGAAACCCTGGGAATTCCCTAGCACGAATACATACAAAAGCGGTGTTTCTGATCATATCTTCGGAACTATTTTATTCCGCGATACGGCTGGTTGTTGTATGGCTGTCAGTGTGAACGTGGAGACACACGTATAGATCTAGCGCTACATCTGGCGACGTTCACACAGTTTGGCCCTCACTCTATGAAGGTTCATACTCCAATGGACTCACACAAAGTGAAAGTCAATTCACGAATACACAACAATTGAAAATCGGTTATACAGGTACATACCTTTGTACACAACAGTGTTAATATACGAGACATCACTGTCAATGTTGACAGAAACAGCGTCGATCTCGTTTATCACCGTTGTCCGTTCACAGTCAGCTACGTCATTATCCAACTTTGCTGTCGCCATAGTCTCTTATGCTGTTCCTGTATAGACGCAAGTGCCAAGGATATTGTTAATATTTCTTTTCACCAATGTCTTCAATACAGTGCGCTGTAAGTCGTTTGGAAATCCTTTCTGTTTAATCACGTTACAGTGATAAAATCAACCATTTTTGACGTTTGTACCACTTACATTGTATTATGCGTTGTGTATATGTACACAGGGTTGTTCAACAGACTACTGCTTGTTTACAACAAGTGTCATAATTACTTGTCCGTCTATCTCTATCTCGGGTATATTACTCTCATAGCTTAATCAGGTTATAGGGTCAGTTCTTTCTTGTTTTAAGGGTAGTCAGGTAATTCCACTTTAGTATAGTTGTTTCACAGTCTTGATCAAAGGGCTGAAAGATAGCTCTTTGCCTTGATTGGTGATTTTAAATATATATGTTACCAGCCATCTTAACACCTCTGACCATTTGTCACTATCACAGCACTGCACCACAGTACAATTCTACAGGTTAGTTAATAGTATTACTTACTTATCTTAGTCTATTGTCTAAAAGTATAATAAACTTACTGATTGCATGAAATAACTTATAGTAATCTAATATTTGTGATATTGTAAATAGTTAGTAATTTATGAGCATGAATGTTATTAATGGGTTCATGAAACAAAGTGTTAGATTTCAGTGTAACCGCTGTGCACTATCTGTATGAGTATTATCTGATATGTAATAATCAGGAATATTGTAAATATAGACAAAACGCTATTTAGGAAATATATATATGTTGCCTGCGTTGTATTTTCAGGATCAACAATGTGGGATAGTATGTGAATGTTATTTATCATGTAGGCTATTGCATACGACATATTGGAAGGGTTGGCCGCCACTCAGGCCAAAGGCTACGCTCCGTGTCACCCACAGGGTATGCCTTTATACATACATACATACATACATACATACATACATACATACATACATACATACATACATACATACATACATACATACATACATACATACATACATACATACATACATATATATATCTAATGAATATATGCCTATTTCAATTACACCTGTATACATGTTTCGTATACTATCAGTAATGTTCAGCTGGTAGGTAAATATATATGTATTTGTTTATGGGTTAACGTGATTAACTTATTATGAAATACCTAATATGCTACAGATCATATATACTTATGCAGGGACTTGACAATGAGATTTCAATTGTCCTTTATGCAATATGTAATTGATTTATATATTTATGTGAGAGATGTGTTTAGGTATACTTATTTCCTATTTGATTGTTAATACAGAGTGTCATGTTATAGACACATTACATAGCGGGAATAAACAGATGTCTCACATCCCGCCGCCCTGGTCCTCATCTGACTTGACCAGCAGACGCTACAACACATGTGTGTGTAATAGACATGTTGTCTGTATACCTAGGGTTCTGTAATGCCAATGTGATCTACTACAGCAACAACCATTATAAACGTAAGTACGGCACATGTATTGGATCCTGCCTACACTAAGTCAGAGTAATGGGGCCAAGCTATGACATGATGTATGACTATCCTCGTCTGTGATAAAACACGCCAACCCGGAAGTACGACCAGCACATGGGCGACAGTGGTTGTCAGTTGAAGTTACAGTTGCAGTTTAGAACACATGGAATAACGAACGTGTAGGGAGTAAGTGTACTTACTATGGTCGTCTCTACGACGTGGGCACGACGCAGCAGCAACCAGATGATGTGGAGGATATGAACAACACTGCTTGACTGTGTGATGGTTTCACAGGACGAAGCATCCTGCGGAAATAGAGCAGTGTTAGCTCCCCTTTGAGGTGTAAGGTATATTATATGAACGTTTCTTCAAACCTTGAAAACACTCATATGTTATCAGTTTGAAATTTAACTTAATGATTTGATGTTCAGCTAACTATTAGACAATCAACCTATACACATACATCCTGCATATACAAGACAAGAACGAACACCGCCATGTAGCTACAAAACACTATTTGTTCATACCGTCTTTCATTTACAGCATAGAAATTTAAAAAGAAACATGATAACCCTTCGCCCTCTTCGTCTCGCTTTGTCCAGAATCATATATTTATGAAGTGTAGTGTACTCCATCACTCAACTGAATCACAAATAGGACTAAGCAGGGATAAGAATGTATGGATGAACAACTTCTTTATTACAATAATTAAGAGCGACTTTTCGGTGTAGGTTCTAACACCACTCTTAATTGTAATACAGAAGTTGTTCATCCATAAATTCTTATCCTTACTTAGTACTCCAACTTCTAAATGCCTATCAAAAAAGACAAAAATAGGACTTTTTAGCAAAATGAGTTGGGAAACATACCAAATCATCTGGTCAAATAGCTTGTCCCATGAAAGCATATCACTTGCCTTTAGTTCAAATTAAAATAACTGAGTTCAGGGCCTACATATCTGTAAACATCAGCATCTGTCTGACATAATTTCCCAGCTTGTACCCTGGCCAACAATCCTTAATCTGCCATTTTCACGATCGGTTTAACCCTGCAGGGGATTACAGGGGGATTAGTGTTAACAAGGGATTAGCACAATGAGTCCCGTGATCCCGCTACTTGTATCAGTATAATTAATCACACGGCCAGTCGGTGACACATGACTAATGAAAAGTGCCCACGCTTATTTCTCCAAATGTGTTTTTGACCAATGTACCGCTCGTCCCAACTCCCAGGGTAGACAGGTAAGTTGTGCATGAGAGATAACAGGAATCCAAGGTTGGCACTGCCGGCGGACATGTGTAAATTATTCACATAGTTTTCTGTCCACATTGTATTACTTCTTGCTTACTACTCCTACTACTACTCATCCGTGAAGATCCAGGATAGATTTGGTCTTCGGCAACCAATATTTATTGTAAGAGGCGACGAACGGAATCGGATGGTCAGGCTCGCAGACTTGGTTGATGCATGTCAGCGTATTCCAAGTTTGTAAATTGATGCTCATGGTGTCTATTACCGGATTGTCTGGTTCAGACTCGACTATTTACAGAAAGCTGGAGTATTGTGGAGTGCGGCGTAATAACAAACAAACAAACTGCTAGGACCACTACATCTACATCTATCCAAACAAGGACCACGGTCGACGAGGATCAATCTGGGAACTAACCAGTGTACTACTCTCCAGTGTCTCCACTCTACATACATATATGTTCTACTTACTCTCCAGTGTCTCCACTCTACATACATATATGTTCTACTTACTTTCCAGTGTCTCCACTCTACATACATATATGTTTTACTTACTCTCCAGTGTCTCCACTCTACATACATATATGTTCTACTTACTCTCCAGTGTCTCCACTCTACATACATATATGTTCTATTTACTCCCCAGTGTCTCCACTCTACATACATATATGTTCTACTTACTCCCCAGTGTCTCCACTATACATACATATATGTTCTACTTACTCCCCAGTGTCTCCACTATACATACATATATGTTCTACTTACTCCCCAGTGTCTCCACTATACATACATATATGTTCTACTTACTCCCCAGTGTCTCCACTATACATACATATATGTTCTACTTACTCCCCAGTGTCTCCACTATACATACATATATGTTCTACTTACTCTTCAGTGTCTCCACTATACATACATATATGTTCTACTTACTCTCCAGTGTCTCCACTCTACATACATATATGTTCTACTTACTTTCCAGTGTCTCCACTCTACATACATATATGTTCTACTTACTTTCCAGTGTCTCCACTCTACATACATATATGTTCTACTTACTCCCCAGTGTCTCCACTCTACATACATATATGTTCTACTTACTCTCCAGTGTCTCCGCTATACATACATATATGTTCTACTTACTCTTCAGTGTCTCCACTACACATACATATATGTTCTACTTACTTTCCAGTGTCTCCACTCTACATACATATATGTTCTACTTACTTTCCAGTGTGTCCACTCTACATACATATATGTTCTACTTACTCTCCAGTGTCTCTACTATACATACATATATGTTCTACTTACTCTCCAGTGTCTCCACTATACATACATATATGTTCTACTTACTTTCCAGTATCTCCACTCTACATCCATATATGTTTTACTTACTCTTCAGTGTCTCCACTCTACATACATATATGTTCTACTTACTCTCCAGTGTCTCCACTATACATACATATATGTTCTACTTACTCTCCAGTGTCTCCACTCTACATACATATATGTTCTACTTACTTTCCAGTGTCTCCACTCTACATACATATATGTTCTACTTACTCTCCAGTGTCTCCACTCTACATACATATATGTTCTACTTACTCTCCAGTGTCTCCACTATACATACATATATGTTCTACTTACTCTCCAGTGTCTCCGCTATACATACATATATGTTCTACTTACTTTCCAGTGTCTCCACTCTACATACATATATGTTCTACTTACTCTCCAGTGTCTCCACTATACATACATATATGTTCTACTTACTCTCCAGTGTCTCCACTCTACATACATATATGTTCTACTTACTCTCCAGTGTCTCCACTATACATACATATATGTTCTACTTACTCTCCAGTGTCTCCGCTATACATACATATATGTTCTACTTACTTTCCAGTATCTCCACTCTACATCCATATATGTTTTACTTACTCTTCAGTGTCTCCACTCTACATACATATATGTTCTACTTACTCTCCAGTGTCTCCACTATACATACATATATGTTCTACTTAATCTCCAGTGTCTCCACTTTACATACATATATGTTCTACTTACTTTCCAGTGTCTCCACTCTACATACATATATGTTCTACTTACTCTTCAGTGTCTCCACTATACATACATATATGTTCTACTTACTCTCCAGGGTCTCCACTCTACATACATATATGTTCTACTTACTTTCCAGTGTCTCCACTCTACATACATATATGTTCTACTTACTCTTCAGTGTCTCCGCTATACATACATATATGTTCTACTTACTCTCCAGTGTCTCCACTATACATACATATATGTTCTACTTACTCTCCAGTGTCTCCACTTTATATACATATATGTTCTACTTACTCTCCAGTGTCTCCACTTTACATACATATATGTTCTACTAACTCACCAGTGTCTCCACTCTACATACATATATGTTCTACTAACTCACCAGTGTCTCCACTCTACATACATATATGTTCTACTTACTCTCCAGTGTCTCCACTTTACATACATATATGTTCTACTAACTCACCAGTGTCTCCACTCTACATACATATATGTTCTACTTACTCTTCAGTGTCTCCGCTATACATACATATATGTTCTACTTACTCACCAGTGTCTCCACTATACAAACATATATGTTCTACTTACTCTTCAGTGTCTCCACTATACATACATATATGTTCTACTTACTCTCCAGTGTCTCCACTCTACATACATATATGTTCTACTTACTTTCCAGTGTCTCCACTATACATACATATATGTTCTACTTACTCTCCAGTGTCTCCACTCTACATACATATATGTTCTACTTACTCTCCAGTGTCTCCACTATACATATGTGTTCTACTTACTCTCCAGTGTCTCCACTATACAAACATATAACACGTCCCATATATCACGAAGCCCAAAAGTCCAGAAACTCTATGGTCTTTACCCAGTCTCGGTCAAGGGTATTTACAAAATTAAACATGCTGTTTTCATGGGAACATACCAAGGAAGATGATATGAAAAAAAAATCTTCAAAAACTCAATATTTACACGATGTCGCCCATGGGCCTGTTCTACTTACTCTCCAGTGTCTCCACTCTACATACATATGTTCTACTTACTCTCCAGTGTCTCAATTCTGCATACATATAATATATGTTCTACTTACGACTGAGTAAAGAGTGGTGTATGTGAAATTGCTATATCCCGTTGCGTTCCTTAATAGCAACATCTCCACCTAGAGAGGATGCATCATCGCCTTGGCACACGCGCTGACGGATAGACACAAATACATGAACCATTACTTGTCGTACATAAACACCTTAGTTTGCCCACAGAGCGAGCTCCTACTTTATGATTAGCCCTGGATAATCCGGGGTCAGGTGTACTCGTGTATTTATTCTAATGTTCATGATACCCCTCTTGGACCCGAGGCATACGTAGCCAGTTAACAATACAGTGTATTTATCTACGATTAAAACACAACATGGAACGACGTTGATACTGGTCCCAAGAAAAGTTCTCTTATAGCTGTATAACTTTTGTAAATATACAAAAAAGCAAAACTGACTTACAGGCAATGCCATTATCATGGAGCCACCATATTGTTTTATCAGGTCGCCTTGCCGTCATGGACATGTTTATATATCAGTAAAATGTGTAACCACCAGTGTGCACTACCCCCATCACACGTCATGCACAACTAAATAAAGTATTATCTTTATTTTGAATAATTCCTAACGTTTATTAGTATGAAACATTAGACATGAATTGAAATTCCTTAGACTCGTTAAGGAAATACAACTGCCATACCGTGTAGATATCTTCACATACCCAGTGGGAGTTGGTGGTCACAGTAGGTCCCTAGTTTCCCACAGAACATGTAGAACAGACCAAACTGTGGGCGCGAGTAATGAGGCTTGTACACATCCAACCCCGATGGCGTTGAAAGATGCTCCCGCCTTCAGTTACTGCGTTTTCATGTCAATATTCGTTATTTACAGGCCGCAGTACTATAGCTGGAATATTGCTTACTGCAAACAACATTGACTTCATGTCAAGACTAGTTACATTACTCTGTTGTTCTGTATCTCAGTCGTCAACTGTGAATTGACCTTCAACATACTGACATATTCAGGCAGTGCTTGCTCTTCAACATACTAAAAAACACAGGCAGTGCTTGCTCTTCAACATACTGACATACTCAGGCAGTGCTTGCTCTTCAACATACTGACATACTCAGGCAATGCTTGCTCTTCAACATACTGACATACTCAGGCAGTGCTTGCTCTTCAACATACTGACACACTCAGGCAGTGCTTGCTCTTCAACACACTAACATACACAGGCAGCGCTTGCTCTTCAACATACTGACATACTCAGGCAGTGCTTGCTCTTCAACATACTGACATACTCAGGCAGTGCTTGCTCTTCAACATACTGACATACTCAGGCAGTGCTTGCTCTTCAACATACTGACATACTCAGGCAGTGCTTGCTCTTCAACATACTGACATACTCAGGCAGTGCTTGCTATTCAACATACTGACATACTCAGGCAGTGCTTGCTCTTCAACATACTGACATACTCAGGCAGTGCTTGCTCTTCAACATACTGACATATTCAGGCAGTGCTTGCTCTTCAACATACTGACATACTCAGGCAGTGCTTGCTCTTCAACATACTGACATACTCAGGCAGTGCTTGCTATTCAACATACTGACAATACTCAGGCAGTGCTTGCTCTTCAACATACTGACATACTCAGGCAGTGCTTGCTGTTAGAGGAAGGATCACATTAATTGCCATCTGTTGAATTTCATGTATATTTATATCTTGTAAGCAACTTTCAACACCGTTTGAGGAAGGCGTAAAAGGAATTTTCAATACATGTGCGGTGATATGGACCACTGAATATCAGGGGAGGAATAAAATGTCTTTGTTAATGTAATTGAAATCCCGTAGCCCGTGACAAAACACGAACATAGGTAATGTGGGTTTTCTGAATTTTCCACTGGCGCATCATGAAATACAAGTAGGGCTGATGCATCACGTGGCTTGGTCTCCGTAAAGGGGGACAAAGGTTGTTTAGCAACGCCACCAAGTCATTGAAACGAACACCTCGTGATCACAATAAGATTCCGTTGCATTAGATATCAACTCGCGGCGTATTACAACACGTACTTAAAATTCGTTAATGTAATCCGATTTTCGCTTTTCACATGAATCACGTTTCTTCTATAGCTCTGTAATTAACTGTGGTCGCGTTATCGAAATATACTAGTCGTATGTACTAAATTAGGAAACTTTACGTAATTAATCAGCTAATTGTTTGATATAAATGTTATAAATTAAAAGCCTGCTATGTGTTTCTTTTAAATAGCAATAACTTTCTTTCGTTGAGCTCAAAAAGAGAACACACATGAATAGACATGTAGACGTATTAACGGTTAACAGAGATTATATATAGAGCATATTTATAAACGCAACTCAAAGAAATAATATAAATGAGTAAATGTTGCAATTTTCTAACATTATGGAGAGATTACATATTGTCAAACTGTAGCAGTAGCTTAAGCCGAAGTGATATCTGTTATGGGTAATATCAGCGTGAAGGGTAGTGAAGTACACACGTGAAGAGTAGTGAAGTACACACGTGAAGGGTAGTGACGTACATACGGGAAGGGTAGTGGTTGGTTGGTTGGTTTGTTGTTTAACGCCGCACTCAGCAATATTCAAGCTATATGACGGCGGTCTGTAAATAATCGAGTCTGGACCAGACAATCCAGTGATTGATATCATAAGCATCGATCCACGCATTTGGGATCGATGACATGTATCAACCAAGTCAACCAAGCCTGACCACCCGATCCCATTAATCGACTTTAACGACAAGCATAGTCGCCTTTTACGGCAAGCATGTGTTGCTGAAGACCAATTCTACCCCGGAATCTTCACGGGTCGGAAGGGTAGTGAAGTACACAGGTGAAGGGATGTCAAGTACACACGTGAAAGGTAGTGAATAACACACGCGAAGGGTAGTGAAGTACACACGTGACGGGAAGTGACGTACACACGTGAATGGAAGTGACGTACACACGTGAATGGAAGTGACGTACACACGTGAATGGAAGTGACGTACACACGTGAATGGAAGTGACGTACACACGTGAATGGAAGTGAAGTACATACGTGAATGGAAGTAACGTACACACGTGAATGGAAGTGACGTACACACGTGAATGGAAGTGACGTACACACGTGAATGGAAGTGACGTACACATGTGAATGGAAGTGACGTACACACGTGAATGGAAGTGACGTACACACGTGAATGGAAGTGACGTACACACGTGAAGTGGTGAGGTGAGGTGAAATTGGGTTTAACGTCGCGTCCAAGATTATTGCACTTATATAGCGACGTGCATGCACGTGTATGTGTGTGTGTGGCTGCTTGTACTAGTCTGGACTGATGCCGATTTATAGTGCTAGCTCACTGAGATACCATGCTGCAGTTTAACAGTATACTGACTCCGAGCCAACCAGTCCTTGTTTTAGCACCTTAATGTCGAGCGCCAGACAGGGTAACAACAAGTACAATCTTTTAACGTCTTTTTGTATGACGCGGCCCGGGATCGAACCATTGACCTTCCGCTCTCCGGGCGGACGCTCTACCACTAGACCACGGAGGCGGTCACACGTGAAGGGTAGTGAAGTACACACGTGAAGGGTAGTGAATAATACACGGGAAGGGAAGTGTAGTACACACGTGAATGGAAGTGACGTACACACGTGAAGGGTAGTGAAGTACATACGTGAAGGGTAGTGAATAACACACGGAAAGGGAAGTGTAGTACACACGTGAAGGGTAGTGAATAACACACGTGAAGGGTAGTGAAGTACACACGTGAAGGGATGCCAAGTACACACTTGAAGGGTAGTGAATAACACACGGGAAGGGTAATGAAGTACATACGTGAAGGGTAGTGAAGTACATACGTGAAGGGATGTCAAGTACACACGTGAAGGGTAGTGAATAACACACGTGAAGGGTAGTGCAGTACACACGTGAAGGGATGCCAAGTACACACGTGAAGGGTAGTGAATAACACACGTGAAGGGTAGTGTAGTACACACGTGAAGGGATGCCAAGTACACACTTGAAGGGTAGTGAATAACACACGGGAAGGGAAGTGTAGTACACACGTGAATGGAAGTGACGTACACACGGGAAGGGTAGTGAAAAACACACGTGAAGGGTAGTGAAGTACACACGGGAAGGGATGTCAAGTACAAACGTGAAGGGTAGTGAATATTACACGCGAAGAGTAGTGAAGTACATACGTGAAATGTAGTGAAGTACACACGTGAATGGTAGTGACGTACATACGTGAAGGGTAGTGAATAACACACGTGAAGGGAAGTGAAGTACATACGTGAAAGGTAGTGAATAACACACGTGAAGGGAAGTGAAGTACACACGTGAAGGGTAGTGAATAACACACGTGAAATGTAGTGAAGTACACACGTGAATGGTAGTGACGTACATACGTGAAGGGTAGTGAATAACACACGTGAAGGGAAGTGAAGTACATACGTGAAAGGTAGTGAATAACACACGTGAAGGGAAGTGTAGTACACACGTGAATGGAAGTGACGTACACACGGGAAGGGTAGTGAATAACACACGTGAAGGGTAGTGAAGTACACACGGGAAGGGATGTCAAGTACAAACGTGAAGGGTAGTGAATATTACACGCGAAGAGTAGTGAAGTACATACGTGAAATGTAGTGAAGTACACACGTGAATGGTAGTGACGTACATACGTGAAGGGTAGTGAATAACACACGTGAAGGGAAGTGAAGTACATACGTGAAAGGTAGTGAATAACACACGTGAAGGGAAGTGAAGTACACACGTGAAGGGTAGTGAATAACACACGTGAAGGGTAGTGAAGTACACACGTGAAGGGCAGTGAAGTACTCGCGTGAAAAGTAGTGAAGTACGCACGTGAAGGGGAGTAAAGTACACACGTGGAGGGTAGAGAAACACACACGTAGACGGTAGCGAAGTACACAAGTGAAAGGTAATGAAGTACACATATAAAGAACGGTAGTAACGTACACAGGTGAAAGGTAGTGAAGTACATACGTGAAGGGTAGTGAAGCAAACACGTGAAGGGAAGTGACGTACACACCTGAAGGGAAGTGAAGTACACACGTCGACGGTAGTGAAGTACACACGTGAATGAGTGTGAAGTACACACGTGAAAGGTAGTGAAGTACACACTTGAAGGGTAGTGAAGTATACACGTGAAGGGTAGTGAAGTACACACGTGAAAGGTAGTAGATTACACACGTGAAGGGTAGTGAGGCACACACTTGAAGGGAAGTGAAGTACACACGTGAATTGAAGTGAAGTACGCGCGTGAAGGGTAGTGAAGTACACACGTGTATGAGTTTGAAGCTCACACGTGAAAGGTAGTGAAATCCACACGTGAAAGGTAGTGAATTACACACGTGAAGGGTAGTGAGGCACACACATGAAGGGAAGTGAAGTACACACGTAGACGGTAGCGAAGTACACAAGTGAAAGGTAATGAAGTACACACATAAAGAACGGTAGTAACGTACACAGGTGAAAGGTAGTGAAGTACATACGTGAAGGGTAGTGAAGCAAACACGTGAAGGGAAGTGACGTACACACCTGAAGGGAAGTGAAGTACACACGTCGACGGTAGTGAAGTACACACGTGAATGAGTGTGAAGTACACACGTGAAAGGTAGTGAGGCGCACACTTGAAGGGAAGTGAAGTACACACGTGAATTGAAGTGAAGTACGCGCGTGAAGGGTAGTGAAGTAAACACGTGTATGAGTTTGAAGCTCACACGTGAAAGGTAGTGAAATCCACACGTGAAAGGTAGTGAATTACACACGTGAAGGGTAGTGAAGCACACACATGAAGGGAAGTGAAGTACACACGTGAAAGGTAGTGAAGCACACACGTGAAGGGTAGTGAAGCACACACATGAAGGGAAGTGGAGTACACACATGAAGGGAAGTGAGTGAGTGAGTATGGTTTTACGCCGCTTTTAGCAATATTCCAGCAATATCACGGCGGGGGACACCAGCAATGGGCTTCACACATTGTACCCATGTCGGGAATCGAACCCGGGTCGTCGGCGTGACGAGCCAACGCTTTAACCACTAGGCTACCCGACCGCCCCTGAAGGGAAGTGAAGCACACATGTGAAAGGTAGTGAATTACACACGTGAAAGGCAGGGAACAATGCACGTTAAGGGTAGTTGAGAGACACATCACGTGTGTATGGGTGAAAATGGATTTCCGGCGCTATTAGCACGAGTCCAGCATCATCACCACGAGGGACACAACAGATGGGTTACACACTGCTACCATGAGGGACACAACAGATCAACAGATGGGTAACACACTGCTACCATGAGGGACACAACAGATCAACAGATGGTTAACACACTGCTACCATGAGGGACACAACAGATCAACAAATGGGTAACACACTGCTACCATGGGGGACACAACAGATCAACAGATGGGTAACACACTGCTACCATGACGGATACAACAGATCAACAGATGGGTAACACACTGCTACCATGAGGGACACAACAGATCAACAGATGGTTAACACACTGCTACCATGAGGGACACAACAGATGGGTTACACACTGCTACCATGAGGGACACAACAGATCAACAAATGGGTAACACACTGCTACCATGGGGGACACAACAGATCAACAGATGGGTAACACACTGCTACCATGACGGATACAACAGATCAACAGATGGGTAACACACTGCTACCATGAGGGAAATTGAACCCTGCCCTCCGGCATGATAAGCGCATGAATTCACCACTACCCTACAAAGAGCGGGCGGAAGGAATTGAAGTATCAAGAAAGACCGTCGTACAAGATGATACAGTTTAGGTATCGAACACGAGATTCCTAGCTAACACGACAACCGATGGTCTACCCTTATGTCACGCTATCTACACGCGTGACACAGGCGGCTCCTCCAGGCTGACCACTGTGTCGTTGCCACATCTTTCACGAGGCTGCATCTGTGGTGAAGTGATATCAAATACTGAAGCGATCTGTGGGCCCCAGTATCAAGTTAAGGCCTCCATTTGTGTGTAGACTATAACTCTATTGTGGAGACACGGCAAACCCAAGTGACATACCTATACGATTACGTACAGACAACGTGACCCGACTCTCGCTCCCTGTTCTCCCTTCCGTCAGCCCCTAGCATGGAGAAAAGGTTCCAGCTGAGCGAGCGCTTTCGTCACGGTGAATGCTTTCGTTTTGTTCTCACAATAGCGAGGACGAGGAGACTCTGCCTTTACAATGTTAGCTAGGTATTTTTTAGTAAAACAATCTTGTATATAAGTTTCCGCTGGAAGGCTGAGTGACATACTATGCGGACCTATCCTTTCTATCATGGAGTATTCCTTGATCAAACCAAACGTACATCCAGGTAAGTAGTCAGGTGGACGTGTTCATCTTGTAAATGTTAGAATATATTTGAAATAATTTGCTGTTAAAGTTTATTACGTATTGACTAACCATGTTTCAAGTACAGGGATGTAGATGCTCAGGTGTCTCTTCAGCCGTAACGCCAGGGACATGTTTCTCAGGATTGTGTATTATTTACAAGCAAATGTCAACATTCTCCTGTTTCCATCGCAGTATAAAAGCACTCTTTATCGTATTATTACACTTAGTTTCTGAAATTGGTTCCAATAATAACTAACATTGTACTTATGTATGTCAAATTGTACCATTCGTGAAACATGTTCCCATAGTGAACGCACATCTGTCATCCGTAATATGTGTTTTCATTGTGTCTTCAATGAATAATATTTACATTCATTATGACCAAAAAAACTAGACAGTCATATCAACATTTTCATGTTCATATTTATGAGAATTAAATTAAAGAAAAACTCTGTTATATTACATAAATTAGATGTAAATGTTCACGAAAGTGCTTCAAGTTTGAAATTTGTATGAACTTGAATTATTATTGCCTTTTGTCGATGTATTTAAGTGTGATGTATTTATAGACACCACAGTAGTCAGGGTCACTGAGGGTGTATGTGATAGATCAATAAGCACTGATGGCTGTGTACCGATCAAACAGATGTCTCCTTAAGTTTGTCTTTTTTACGGGATATCAGAGGCAACAATTCTACTTGAACCTAACAATTCAATTTGTTTATGCTCTTCAACCCACTCACTGGTGGTACAAGAGGAAATATTACAACACTAGATAAATAAACATACATACAGTATCAAGATACAATTTGTATATATAGTATATCCATTTATAGCTATTCAATACATCTCCACGTTTCCCTGATTACTTAACAGTGTTTCAACTTCAGAAAAGACACATTTAAAGTACGTGTATTACCATGTAACTCGTTTTAGCTTAAGATTTACCCGCATATTGTGTTTGAAAGTGAGAGTAGGTCATGGACGCGAAAGGATTTGTTGAAGTGCCACACCGAGCAATGGCAACCTATATCCAGTGACTGTGGTGTGGTGGTTGTCCAGTGTGTATCTCATCTGTCCAGTGTATATATACAATCCCGCTTGTTGATTGTTCAGGGTATGGGGTTAGCGTAGATTGTACATGCAAATTAACCCGTTCTTTCACTACCTGGCTTCATAGAATACTAAATATCAAAAGGTACGCGTGATATTGTATACGGGCATGTCCATGCGTGGATTCAAATACCCCACACACGTATTTCAATGACGGCTACAACATAGATAGCTATGCACCTGTAGCATGCTCTGACAAAACGCGTCTGTCTATACACAAAATACAAACTGACTTTCATTGTGAAAAGTAGGCCGCCTATAGATGAATCAGATAGTATACGATCTGCCTTGTACGGCATCTATATAAACTTGATGTGTAATCTTACCACGAATATGAATACAGCTGTACAGTCGATGAACTGAACCTAATAATATAACTTAGGTTAACATTGATACAACATACTCCTACCATGAATTTGAGAAATACTCGATCCTGATTGATCAATCAGAGGTTTCAAATCACAATAACTAGCTCTCATTGAAACAGTTGAATTAACAACAGCACCACCGCGTAATTCAATATTAGAAAAAAATCTTCTTTCTCAGCCATTGTCTGTAGACATTTTTAAATAATGTTATTTACAAACATAGGCTACTAATTTCAGTTTTCATTTACTGCAGTATTTAAAGTAGGCGTGGTATGTATATATTTTTGCTTATTTTTCTATACGGGTGACCACTTCCTGTTGGCTAAGGAGGTAGCTGTGCCACAAACTGTCAGTGTCTCTTATATACTCGTATATGAGTGAAGCAGGGTGAGGATTGCTCACTTCAAATCGACAATCTACTGAACACATTTCACTCCAGCCATGCAGCTTCACTCTAACGTAAACATTAACGTGTTTATTTAGTCATTGTAGAAAGGAGATAAAGATATTGGGTTTTCAAAATAGAGTTGGATTCCAAATTTAATTTAGGGTGGTTAAATCTACGGGTCACCTAGCTCTACATTGAAAACACAGTAGGCCTATGTTATCTCCCAGCTAACCAGATTATGCTATTGGTCGTAGTGTTCATTTACTGACAGAACTCCGTTCCAAATATGATAAAGTTCTACCTTTAAGACATGTTGTACGTCACAAAGACATATTGTACGCCACAAAGACATATTTGCATCTTAAGGCTGCTTATACTTGAGATGTCGATACAACGTGGTGGCGAGCATCAACAGCTGATAGATTGAGATTGTCTATGTTGTTTGGAAACGTAAGACCGTTCAGGTTACTGTAACCTTTGGAATAGTTGTATTAACCAGACACCCATCAAGTAATATAATGTAACATAGTGCAATCTTGGTCTGCGTTTAATGGTTTCATATTTCATGTACATGGATGCCATGGGACATTTTACTATGAATTCAAATTCATCTTTTTTATTTGCATGTGTAACTCTTCGGGTCTTTCTTTACAGATAGATATCCCTGTGAAGAGATGATTGTGAGAAGTACAAGTGAAGCCAACAGTCTGTGTCTACCTTACCCAATGCTATGATTCTTCCCCACTGATTATTTGTAAAGAACACATCATTAGTCTCAGCCAGGATCACCGACAACTCCCGCAATGAAGTCCTATCCAGGCATAACTAGCCCCACCACCTCGGTCCCTAGAACAGATGCGCGTCCCCAGTCCGTGGAGTTAAAGAACACATCAGTGGCGTATTTACTGGCCATCTTCCTGGGGTTACTGGGTGCCCATCACTTTTACCTGGGAAGGCCAACATTTGGAAGACTGTATCTGTGTACTGGGGGACTGTTTGGAGTTGGGTATGTGGTGGATCTGATTCGCGTTCCGTGGCTGGTAGAAAACGCCAATCTTGAAGTTCGGCATCCAGAGCGACGAGGGACGAAGTACCTGGGAGATGCCTATCTGCTGTGGTTTCCACCCTTTGGCTTACTAGGTGAGGCTGTAGTCAGACCCTCACTCACTGTACACTCGCCCACCCTGTGTGTAACCAGCAATGTAATGTCGCCTTCCCTTGCATTCTTTTTTGTGTAACACCTTTTATTTCAAGTTAGAGGCCACAGGCCCATAGAACATAACATTACAGAAATACAATTACTGATAAAGTGACGTATATAATTTCATTGCATTCAATATGAATTTCGATAGCTGTACAAGAGTAGGTTTATGATTAGATGATATCAGACGAACAAAGGATCCCAGTGACGGATTTACAAAGTCTTTAGGATCAATGTATCGATATCTTAAATCATTTAAAGCAGGGCATACAAGTGCACAATCTACACAAGCGACATTATGGATCGATGCCATTGCGTCTGCCCATTTCGATCATCAACTGATGACAGCCACATCTAAATCTTGACAACGCTTGTTTCAATAGTGTAGAGTCGACTTGTGTAAGATATACCTCGGTCTGTCAAACTGATTTGTAGGTTGAATATGCCCTTAGCTTTGGATTTGATGATATTGATGAATGCCATCGTTGGATGTTATAATCAGATACACGTTGCCCAAACTGAGACATAAAAGATAAACATTTCCAACATCTTGCATAATCCAGGCATAGCCAAAGCCAAACTGGAATAAGATGTGTTTTATTTTAGTGCCCCAGGAAGTTCTGTCTACGCAGTCCAATCGTAACAGCATTAGATACGTTTGCTTCGGAAGTCGGCCATTATTCATAGTGACTAGTTTAGCCCAATATTTTACACATTTTGTTACATAGATCAGGAATAATAGAGGTCGACCACTTTCTCCAAAAACAGCATCATTACAAGCACTGAGAGGCAATTACGGAATTCTTTTTATATACTTAGTCTGAACTCTCTCAGTTTGATCCACGACTTCGTATCCCCATAGTTCGGAGCCGTATGTAAGGATGGGCAGAACCTTGCTATCAAACACCTTTAGTGCAGTCGTAATTGGTAATCCACCACACATAGAGTGCAATCTGTATATGAGTAAGCATACTTTCTCCGCCTGTTTTGCCAACATCTGTTTCGATCTCGTCCAAACCAGTTTAGGTGTAAAATAAAGACCAAGATATTTATAAAAGGAGACGGTTTCGATCTGAGAGCCCCTGTAATACCATTTTTCATACTGCCGTAGATATCCACCATTTCGGAATACAACAATCTTCGATTTTTGTATATTTAGGTACATACCCCATTTTCACAGAAGGTGCTAACGCAATTAATTTGTTCTTGGAGTTTGCCTGCGGAATCTGCAGAGTTAGCGACATCATCACCATAGAGAAATAAGCATATATTAGGATATTCTTCAGATATGAAAATGCCTCTACAGTTTGAAGAAGTCATCTCACTAACCAATTCGTTGATGTAAAATGAAAATAACAGCGGGCTGACCATACAACCTTGGCGAGCACCAACCCAGCACTGAAAAAAGTCTGTGAGACTTTGATCTGTCCGTACACAAGTCTGTACTTTTGAATACATATTTCTTAAAACAGTTAAAATATGTCTATGTATTCCATAGCTAATAAGTCGATGCCAAAGTAAAGTGTGATTTAAGCAATCAAAGGCTTTTGAAAAGTCTATGAAGAAAACATATCACCTGCCACCTGTTGATTTAGAGAGGTATGTTCTAATCATCCCGTAAAGAGAAAACATGTTGTCCACCGTCGAATAACCTTTCCTGAATCCAGCTTGATTTTCAGGAATACCATTATTTTCATGAGACCAATTTTGGAGTCTCTGGTTTAATATTTTGGTGAAAATCTTTCCAATCACTGGAAACAGAGAGATTCCTCTGTAGTTGTTTGGATCAGATAAAGTGCCTTTTTTATGAAGAGGGCATATGGTTGCCTTGCACCAATCAATCGGGAAATTCCCAGTTTTCATTATTTCATTAAACAAATTCATAAGTATCGGAGATATTTGAAATGAAGAATGTTTAAGTACTTCCGATGTACTTCCATCGCCACCGGCAGCTGAATGACATTTAAGATAACGGATTGTCTCTGTAACTTCCTGAAGAATTAAGTCTCTATTAAGATAATCAGGTAGTCCTTCATTGCAATTGTTACAATGTGAATCATGCTCGTATAAATGTTGATTAACTTTATCTATAATAATCGAGATGGTTTGACCAGAGACCATATTATATGGTCTCTGGTTTGACCTGTATTCAGTAACTGTTTGCCACTGACTTTGCTACCTGTAGAAGACGAGTTGGTCTTTCTAAATGATTTAATAGATTACCACAGTTCTTCAGGGTTGTCACGAATACTATAATCTCTGATTCCTTGCCGAAAAGACGATTTATAATCATGACACACTGATTTCAATATTCGCTTCCTTTGTTTATAAATTTGCAAACAAGTGAAGCGTCAGTCAATCTAAATTTTCCCAAGGCCCGATACTTTTCACGCTTGGCTGTCCCACACTGCATGTTCCACCACGCGGGCTGTCGGGCGGGTACAGAGTCACGTGACCCATGTCGTCTGCTCAATGAAGCTGCTACCCGCTCGAAAAGATGGGATATCTTATTGACGGTGTTATCGTTATGCTTATATATTTCAGCATCAATGTCCTTAATCAGTGATTTTGAAACATCATCAGTGATTACATTTGGCAGCTATCTCTCCAAACGTCCATTGTGTAGGGTGTCAGTAACATGTCACCGACTATGTCCATAAGCTTAGTGTTAATATTCAATTCACAAATAATAGGGAAATGATCAGATTCGTCCAGACTCAGCACCCTGAAGTCTATGACTTGCTCGAACAGAGCTGAGGTAGCAAGCATATAATCCCCTGTGTTACATCCACTGTTTGCAGGATGTGTTATTACCTTCCATTGCATCCTCGTTGTAGAAAGCGGCTGGGGGGAGAACGTGTTCTGGTATAAGGACCGAGTAACCAGACTGATTGTCAGTGTCGGTGTTATTGTACATCGACGGCACGGAACGTTGTTTATGCAACAACGACTGGTTTGACTGCTCCATGTGATCACTTATTTATTGATCACCACCGTATAGCTGGAACATTGCTGGCTGGGAAGTTGCAAAACAAACAAGGTAAACATTTCATGTCGCTCCTTGATCAATTCACGTAATTATGTATGTTTAATGTTTGCAGGTTTTCATCATTTCTACCTTGGGCATTACTACACTGGCTTTTGTTACATGCTGACAATGGGTGCTCTGGGCATCTGTTGGTTGTTGGATGCCATATTATTGCCAGTTTTATGGATAAACTGGGTCAACGAGCTCAACGGGTAAGTATACATTATACGTATAATATAGATAGTGGCTATAATGTGACCTGTTTTTCTAACGATGACCAGAAACAATAAGTAAACATTAGCTAATGTCCCCTTATGGACACAGGGTGTGAACTCCATTTATGACCGTTGACTTGCTTAAACCACGTACAACCCTACTGACTCACTCAGCCACCCCTCACTCACTCACTCACTCACTCACTCACTCACTCACCCATCTTCTCCAAAACAAAGTATGGTGCCAATGACTAGGTGGTCGTTTGCCAACGTGTCTGTCCTTATGGTCACAATACTGCTTTACATCTACAGTCATTGTCCTGAAAAGGAACGAAGAGGCAAGCACTTAACTGAAGACCATACAGAAGCTGGCCTGTCATCACTGACGTCATCTGTGGTGATGACGTCACCACCACCACCGTACACATCATTGCTGGAGGCATGTGCAGGTCAGTAGTGCAGGGTCAATACGTCATGCATTAAGACATATTATAGCAATAAACGGAACAAAAGGAAATCGACAGTCACTTTAAAGCTTGTGACCTCAGTCATTTTATTGCCAAACAAATACATAGTTTTCAACTTTCCACCTTATATGAAGCAGACTACGTATCCATAAAATGAGTTGAACGAGCCGAGGTCAATGTGTGCCCATTTGTTTTTGTTGGTATTCCTAAAGGGAAAAATATAATCAAGCGTTCCTTCATCATCGCTTAGTTTTCAATAATACAATATATAAATCGTCTTATCTCCCTTCTAACGTTTGAGACTAGTTGTGCCCGAAAAAACAATAATGTTTTAGGAAACAGCCTTAATACGATTGCAGCCAACGTACATCTGCCCAATACGTGCACACACTAGTAAATCAACGCGTGTTAAAAACATTAAAGCAATGCAAGTTCAAAATTAGTAATTTGAGAGGGAGGTTCTAAAACTAAACGTACATCGTCTCGTCCAGGTTGAACGTGAATGTTGTTAACTTTGCAGATGCCATCAACCCGCCGTCGTATGAACAAGTGATGCTGACGGATGCTGCTGAGAAGAACGAGGGACTATCTATCCAAATAGATAAATAGAACTCTTCATGTTATTCTTCCTGTCCTTATGGAACCACATACATCTGCCATCCCCTTATGAGTCCCACGAAACTGCCCTGTGATACTGTGTTGTTTTAACGTCCACTATCCAGTGATACGTTAACGTGCTTAGGAAAGAGTAGTGAAGTAGAATGATAGGTGTGATGATTAAACTCAGCTGGTCGTCACATCAGCCGAACGTAAAGCTTCATTCATGGCGTCTGTCGAATGCAGTCATACGTGGAATATATCGGTACACTCGAACGTTCCAGTTAATCCAAGGCGGCAACAGTATATAATCTCGAGTTCCGACGGGAACATTGTTTTAAATAAAAAATATAATATTTTATGAATGTTTCAATCTGTTTCAAAAGATGGCACATCTTTTCTTGAGGCATACTTCACGAACATCGATCTACAAGTCAGCGAACCTGACCACAAGACATGTTAGACGCTTCTCAGGACAAGCGTGCGTTGCTGAAAATCTTCACGGGGGCAAACACTCGGTTACACAACCCTGACCTGTGGGAATCACTCTGTATAGCATTGTTGGCAAGATGATAATGCCAACACTGTTACGGGTCACTCGTTAATCTCAGTTACGCATTCTCTATGAAACATGCACAGTCTACGTTTGAACACACTATTCAACTTACAATTTAGCTTAACTTAGACCCAATCACTCGCTATAATTTTCCTCGATTTTTGTTTTTATAAATGTCTGCTCGGCTAGCTTTCCCGTCACAATATCCTCCAAACAAGGTGAAAAAGTATTCCATTCACTTGCAAATAGATACATTTTACAATTTTATGTCCTGGTAAACGGTTCAGGTTATTATATGGTAGACTCCAAATCAACCCGCGACCCCCATATCAGTCCTCTGTCCTGCGGCCCTCGGGGTGGCATGGTGTGAACACTGTCATGCACCAACTTCTAAGTTTCAGGATGACACAAGTACCACATGTGTAAGTCCTGTAGCTGGTAAACATTTTTGAGTATGACTTGAAGAGTGATATGGCAAAACATGACTTATTTATGAAGAAAAGACTACTGTTTTACGGCGTGTTGCTTTGCAGTGTTCTTTAAAGTAAGTGAGTTTGGTTTTACGCCGCTTTTAGCAATATTCCAGCAATATGCCAGCAATATCACGGCGGGGGACACCAGAAATGGGATAGGCTTCACACATTGTACCAATGTCGGGAATCGAATCCGGGCCTTCGGCGTGACGAGCGAACGCTTTAACCACGAGGCTACCTGACCGCACCTGTTCTTTAAAACTGAACACAATGCAGCCATTGTGGTGATTCTGGCGGTACCTGGAACTGAGGAATGACAGACTCGTCTGTGACAGAACAAACTGGAGATCGGGATTAAGATGTGAAGAGCTCAGGCAGTATTACACCTCGGTGATTCGGGAACGCCAATCTGAGCACATCGCGTATTTTCGTCAATACTCTACAGAAAATAGTGTTATTTGTATCAGTGTTTATGCAGAGAATATTTGAATATCGAAGGTTGAAGTAACGTTTACTCTGTTGTGGTTATGTTTTTTAATACAAATGATCACTGCATGTATGTTGGAGAATTTGCAAAATTGCAAACATCCAGCAATAGTGCCTTGTGCCTGTACAGCAGACCAGCAATAGTGCCTTGTGCCTGTACAGCAGACCAGCAATAGTGCCTTGTGCCTGTACAGCAGACCAGCAATAGTGCCTTGTGCCTGTACAGCAGACCAGCAATAGTGCCTTGTGTCTGTACAGCAGACCAGCAATAGTGCCTTGTGCCTGTACAGCAGACCAGCAATAGTGCCTTGTGCCTGTACAGCAGACCAGCAATAGTGCCTTGTGCCTGTACAGCAGACCAGCAATAGTGCCTTGTGCCTGTACAGCAGACCAGCAATAGTGCCTTGTGCCTGTACAGCAGACCAGCAATAGTGCCTTGTGTCTGTACAGCAGACCAGCAATAGTGCCTTGTGCCTGTACAGCAGACCAGCACTGAAGTGCAGTCGAAACTGAAGGTCTGTTTCCAAGTCTCCTTCTGTCTTTAAAACAGTTTTTTAAAATCATAATTATACTTATGCCTGTTTGCTGTTTGCGAGATGTACATGTCCTGCAGCACTATTTGCGTGTTTATTAGGATGGTTCCGGTTTTCGGCGTCCTGTCTCAACCGTCTGTGTTGATTGACATGTTTGTAAGAGCTTGCCCTAAAAGACAAAATCGCGATGTGACGCGACATGCTCGACATTGATTCATCAACCTATTAATGTTCAGTTCTGGCACGAAACACAACGTCCCCAGTTCATGATACTCTTACATCGAATGTATATGTTCATCGTTCATGTTTTGACGCTATCACATGTATACGTTATACCTGGACGTGAAACTTCACAGGATAACCCGTAGTGGAAGCTGAAAGAAAGAAGGATCAGCATCGCCCAGTTTGCTGTGGACTGTTTGAAGGTAGGTGCAAAGACGTGAGCCGCCAGCAGGCAGGATGTGTACCTGTGTATATGCCTATCAAACACTCTGTTACCATGTTTGTTTGTTTGTTTGTGTGTTGTTTAACGCCGCACTCAGCAATATTCCAGCTATATGACAGCGGTCTGTAAATAATCGAGTCTGGACCAGACAATTTCTTATTCACTCATTACTTCTTCAAAAAAAATAAAATAAAATGAAGTCGACGTAGATATTTTCAGGAATTTTCTTGTCCCCTGCTTGCTATTGCAGTGGAAAATTTCTGAATTGTTGAAACAAAGTATACCTGATTCAGAATAATTCATAATCGTAATGTGTGTATATAATGTTTATAGGTTTATAAGTTTTTCTCAATTACAGTAAATGACAGGCGACAATTTTACAATAATGTTTATATGCTTTAGTAGGCTCTTACGAGGGTACTTGCATATACCTCCATTTGTAAATAATGCAGAAACACTGACATAATAATATCATCTGGACCAAAAAAATCGCAGCTTTTAGAGTCTACAAACAGCACAGGTTTGAACACAGTCGGGAGTTTCTTGTCTTGTAGAACGTGTCTGGAGGGAGAGTCAAACTGGAATGGGGAATCGCTATTGTCACCATATTTGTCCCACCTACACTTCGTGACATGGAATGTTGGAACGTTTCTCGCCAGTTGCAGCTTTACTGATGCCGGCTCTTGGAACGACATTTCGATTACATCACGTCACGTTAACAAAATTATACGTGAGAGGAATACAAAACGTGATGCAGATTCTAGATTTAAAAAAACAAACCAGGTGGAACCTGGGACACCGACCACCGAAGACTTAAGGCTCTGTGTAAGATATCTCAGAATGAAAACGTAGGATTAAAATTATTTAAGAGGTTGATTCCATGGCATGGGTTTGTTTGTTTGTTGGTGTGTTAGTGCGCGTCACAGTCACCAATAGTCCATCTACATACAGTGATACACGTGATTACCGGGACTGGTTGTACTTGTCTCTCAGCGACTGGTGCATGAAACACAAAGGACAGCTAATAACGCCTTTTGCTCATCCGCTAAATATATCCTTGCCCTACTCGTTTCACTTGCAAGTAATATCAGACATGTTTACGCTACTGTTGACCGCGATCACATGTCACTTGCTGTATCTCTCTGAAGTGATCACTACGGTTCGTAGGTTTGCAGCCTAGCGTCTGATTGTGTTTTGTTACCAAATTCAAGCCTCTATCGGTACGGAAATATCAAGTGTCTTGTGACATTATTGGATATCGATTTCACGACTGAATTTTTCAGTCGTTGCATTGAACTCGAGTCGACAACTATGAAGTGGATTTATTTCGTGACACTGGCAGAAGTTATGAAGTATATAGTCAGTGACCAACTGTTTGATAAAATGAGCTTTCTTACCAACAGCAGTTTGTTAGGGAATGCAGGCGGCTTGTTGTGTTGCAGTGTTCTGTGTAGCTACACACAATGCAGGCGGCTTGTTGTGTTGCAGTGTTCTGTGTAGCTTCACACAATGCAGGCGGCTTGTTGTCTTGCAGTGTTCTGTGTAGCTACACACAATGCAGGCGGCTTGTTGTGTTGCAGTGTTCTGTGTAGCTACACACAATGCAGGCGGCTTGTTGTCTTGCAGTGTTCTGTGTAGCTACACACAATGCAGGCGGCTTGTTGTGTTGCAGTGTTCTGTGTAGCTACACACAATGCAGGCGGCTTGTTGTGTTGCAGTGTTCTGTGTAGCTACACACAATGCAGGCGGCTTGTTGTCTTGCAGTGTTCTGTGTAGCTACACACAATGCAGGCGGCTTGTTGTCTTGCAGTGTTCTGTGTAGCTACACACAATGCAGGCGGCTTGTTGTGTTGCAGTGTTCTGTGTAGCTTCACACAATGCAGGCGGCTTGTTGTGTTGCAGTGTTCTGTGTAGCTACACACAATGCAGGCGGCTTGTTGTGTTGCAGTGTTCTGTGTAGCTACACACAATGCAGGCGGCTTGTTGTGTTGCAGTGTTCTGTGTAGCTACACACAATGCAGGCGGCTTGTTGTGTTGCAGTGTTCTGTGTAGCTACACACAATGCAGGCGGCTTGTTGTGTTGCAGTGTTCTGTGTAGCTACACACAATGCAGGCGGCTTGTTGTGTTGCAGTGTTCTGTGTAGCTACACACAATGCAGGCGGCTTGTTGTGTTGCAGTGTTCTGTGTAGCTACACACAATGCAGGCGGCTTGTTGTGTTGCAGTGTTCTGTGTAGCTACACACAATGCAGGCGCTGTTGCTACAATGCTGATACCAGGAGCTGCAGGATGACGGGCTTGTCTCATCAGGAGACAAACTTGAAGAACTTGCCCGGGCAGATTACTCAGGTAGTATAACATGCTGGTGATAGCGAGACATGTCGGTAATCATATGTGCATAAAATTAAAGAAAATAAATAAATTAATGCTGCAAAATGAATCGTACTGAATTATTTTCATTATATCCTGTATTATTAAAAAACAATTTAAGGAATGAACATGCAATCAGTATCAATTAGATCAGACTTACACATTTACCTTTCGACACTTACTGCTCCACTTACAATTGCGAGTTTGGTATGTTTCCACCTACAGCTGCAAAACCATACGTATTTTTAATCACAACCTAAATCCCCCAAAAACCAAAAGCATCAAAGCAAAAATATTTTGCAATATTTTTTAAGCATTTCCTGGGATAATTTTTTTTTTAATATTCAGGCTTGTGTTGTGTTGTGTTGTGTTGTGTTGTGTTGTGTTGTGGTGTGTGTCGAGGATGTGGTGTGGTGTGTCTAGGGTGTGGTGTATGTCGGTGTGGTGTGTCTAGGGTGTGGTGTATGTGTATGTCGGTGTGGTGTGGTGTGGTGAGGTGTGTGTGTGTATAGGTGTGTGTGTGGTGGTTGTGTGTGTGCGTGGTTGTGTGTGGGGTTTGGTGTGTGGTGTGGTGGTTGTGGTGTGATGTGTGTATCTAGGGTGTGTGGGTGGTGTGGTGGTTGTGGTGTGGTGTGGTTTGGTGTTTGGTGTGTGGTGTGGTGTGGTGTGGTGTGGTGTGGTGTGGTGTGGTGTGGTGTGATGTGGTGTGGTGTGGTGTGGTGTGGTGTGGTGTGGTGTATATGCGTTTGTTCGTTGGTGTGGTGTGGTGTGGTGTGGTGTGGTGTGGTGTGGTGTGGTGTGGTGTGGTGTGGTGTGTCGGTATGGTGTGGTGTGCTGTGTGTATCTAGGGTGTGTGTGTGGTGGTTGTGGTGTGTATGCGTTTGTTCGTTGGTGTGGTGTGGTGTGGTGTGGTGTGGTGTGGTGTGGTGTGGTGTGGTGTGGTGTCTAGGGTATGTGTGTGTTTGTGAATGGGTGGTTGGTGTGTCGGTATGGTGTGGTGTGCTGTGTGTATCTAGGGTGTGTGTGTGGTGTTTGTGGTGTGTGTGTGTTTGTGTGTTGGTGTTTGGTGTTTGGTGTGAGGTGTGGTGTGGTGTATGGGTGTGTCGGTGTGGTATGGTGTGTGTGTGTATGTGTGTTTGTGTTTGGTGTGAGGTGTGGTGTGGTGTATGGGTGTGTCGGTGTGGTATGGTGTGTCTGGGGTGTGTGTGTGTGTGTTTGTGTGTTGGTGTTTGGTGTGAGGTGTGGTGTGGTGTATGGGTGTGTCGGTGTGTCTGGGGTGTGTGTGTGTGTGTGTTTGTGTGTTTGTGTTTGGTGTGAGGTGTGGTGTGGTGTATGGGTGTGTCGGTGTGGTATGGTGTGTCTAGGGTGTGGTGTATGTCGGTGTGGTGTGTCTAGGGTGTGGTGTATGTGTATGTCGGTGTGGTGTGGTGAGGTGTGTGTTTGTGTATAGGTGTATGTTTGGTGGTTGTGTGTGTGCGTGTGTGTTTGTGGTGTGTGGTGTGTGGTGTGGTGGTTGTGGTGTGATGTGTGTATCTAGGGTGTGTGGGTGGTGTGGTGGTTGTGGTGTGGTGTGGTTTGGTGTTTGGTGTGTGGTGTGGTGTGGTGTGGTGTGGTGTGGTGTGGTGTGGTGTGGTGTGGTGTGTGTCTAGGGTATGTGTGTGTTTGTGAATGGGGGGGTTGGTGTGTCGGTATGGTGTGGTGTGCTGTGTGTATCTAGGGTGTGTGTGTGGTGTTTGTGGTGTGTGTGTGTTTGTGTGTTGGTGTTTGGTGGTTGGTGTGAGGTGTGGTGTGGTGTATGGGTGTGTCGGTGTAGTATGGTGTGTGTGTGTGTGTTTGTGTGTTTGTGTTTGGTGTGAGGTGTGGTGTGGTGTATGGGTGTGTCGGTGTGGTATTGTGTGTCTGGGGTGTGTGTGTGTGTTTGTGTGTTGGTGTTTGGTGTGAGGTGTGGTGTGGTGTATGGGTGTGTCGGTGTGGTATAGTGTGTCTGGTGTGTGTGTGTGTGTGTTTGTGTGTTGGTGTTTGGTGTGAGGTGTCGTGTTGTGTATGGGTGTGTCGGTGTGGTATGGTGTGTCTGGGGTGTGTGTGTGTGTTTGTGTGTTGGTGTTTGGTGTGAGGTGTGGTGTGGTGTATGGGTGTGTCGGTGTGGTATGGTGTGTCTGGGGTGTGTGTGTGTGTGTGTGTTTGTGTGTTGGTGTTTGGTGTGAGGTGTGGTGTGGTGTATGGGTGTGTCGGTGTGGTATGGTGTGTCTGGGGTGTGTGTGTGTGTGTGTGTGTGTTTGTGTGAGGTGTGTGTGGTGTATGGGTGTGTCGGTGTGGTATGGTGTGTCTGGGGTGTGTGTGTGTGTATGTTTGTGTGTTGGTGTGAGGTGTGGTGTGGTGTATGGGTGTGTCGGTGTGGTATGGTGTGTCTGGGGGGTGGGGGTGGGGGGGGGGGGGGGTGTGCTTCGTGTGAGTGTGTGAAAGGAAGATAACTAATGCATATTTGCTTTGTGGTGTCACGTGGTCCTGCCCCACACTGAACCACACATGTTGTGTCTCATATGGCACGTGACTTTGTTCAAAATGTGCCTCTGTTCACCCAGCAGTGAGTGGGTACCCGGTAGGATGAGATGGTAATGTGGCTGTTAACCTTCTAGCGCCACTCATGCAGCTTGGGTTGTATACTCCCCAGGGAGCTGAGATTGAAAATCGAGTGCTCACTGATCCATTGACCGGGGTAATAATAGTGTAGCGCTATGAGCATCCACTTGGTGAATGTAATCTAGCGCATTTTAAATGTACTTATTATTATTATTATTATTATTATTATTATTATTATTATTATTATTAAGGAAGACTGTGTCATGCTTGGCACCACAGAAGGGTCACAGGAAACAGGCTAGTGTCAACGGAAGGAGGATTTACACTTTATGGTAATTATAAGGATATAACATGAACTTTAACATGAATATTTCTTGCAGTAACGAATCGGTGTAAAGAACAATTTTGCGAGGTGTTACTGGAAATATCCAAATGAATAAAAATATTTCAAAGTATTTTACACTACTAAGCATTTCAATTAGGAGAATATCAGTTTGAACCATATGTTGAGCCGCTTACACGAGCCGCAGACAGACGAACAGTACCATGGCCTCACGGTTTGTAGTACAGACTGTATTGGATCTGAAGCAGTTGATGGATTACTCACAAATACTTTCTAGAAACTACAGCTAGAGAACACTAATACAGGTGACAACATGACAAGCTTTTGTAAATCAGAATCTCAAATTTGACAGAAGTAATTATTTGAAAGTGTCGCTTGAGGGATAGGTTACATGGAGTGGCGGTAGTTGATTGAGCAGCACCATCGATTACTCATGAACAACTGTTTCTCTAATTCGAGGCACAATACATGCAACTTGGTACGCGTCAACCTCAGTGCAGACCCGCGGTCTTAGGGGGTTGTGACTGAACTGCGGATTGTGACTGCGGATTGTGACTGAACTGTGGATTGTGACTAAACTGTGGATTGTGACTGAACTGTGGATTGTGACTGAACTGTGGATTGTGACTGAACTGCGGATTGTGACTGAAATGTGGATCGTGACTGAACTGTGGATTGTGACTGAACTGCGGATTGTGACTGAACTGTGGATTGTGACTGAACTGTGGATTGTGACTGAACTGTGGATTGTGACTGAACTGCGGATTGTGACTGAACTGTGGATTGTGACTGAACTGCGGATTGTGACTGAACTGTGGATTGTGACTGAACTGTGGATTGTGACTGAACTGTGGATTGTGACTGAACTGTGGATTGTGACTGAACTGTGGATTGTGACTGAACTGCGGATTGTGACTGAACTGTGGATTGTGACTGAACTGTGGATTGTGACTGAACTGCGGATTGTGACTGAAATGTGGATCGTGACTGAACTGTGGATTGTGACTGAACTGCGGATTGTGACTGAACTGTGGATTGTGACTGAACTGTGGATTGTGACTGAACTGTGGATTGTGACTGAACTGCGGATTGTGACTGAACTGTGGATTGTGACTGAACTGCGGATTGTGACTGAACTGTGGATTGTGACTGAACTGTGGATTGTGACTGAACTGTGGATTGTGACTGAACTGTGGATTGTGACTGAACTGTGGATTGTGACTGAACTACGGATTGTGACTGAACTGTGGATTGTGACTGAACTACGGATTGCGACTGAGCAACGGACGGGGCACAGTTATGCCTGTGTTTGTCATTTCCTATGCATGTATTGATATGAAGGTCACTGAGTAGTTGTTTATAGTGTAGTTCTGTTTCCTTATGTACTGAGCCATCAGTAATTTTAGCTTAGATTAGATTTTGATGCTCTGCATCGCTACTTGCTTTGCCCAGAAATGAAGGTTGTTTCAGAGTGAATCAATCTCCTCCCGATATGACGGGATTGTAACATCAACCACCCATGTCACTGACTGAATCAACCTCCTCCCGATATGACGGGATTGTAACATCAACCACCCATGTCACTGACTGAATCAACCTCCTCCCGATATGACGGGATTGTAACATCAACCACCCATGTCACTGACTGAATCAACCTCCTCCCGATATGATGGGATTGTAACATCAACCACCCATGTCACTGACTGAATCAACCTCCTCCCGATATGACGGGATTGTAACATCAACCACCCATGTCACTGACTGAATCAATCTCCTCCCGATATGAAGGGATTGTAACATCAACCACCCATGTCACTGACTGAATGAACCTCCTCCTGATATGACGGGATTGTAACATCAACCACCCATGTCACTGACTGAATCAACCTCCTCCCGATATGATGGGATTGTAACATCAACCACCCATGTAAGTGACTGAATCAACCTCCTCCCGATATGACGGGATTGTAACATCAACCACCCATGTCACTGACTGAATCAACCTCCTCCCGATATGATGGGATTTTAACATCAACCACCCATGTCACTGACTGAATCAACCTCCTCCCGATATGACGGGATTGTAACATCAACCACCCATGTCGCTGACTGAATCAACCTCCTCCCGATATGATGGGATTGTAACATCAACCACCCATGTCACTGACTGAATCAAACTCCTCCCGATATGACGGGATTGTAAAATCAACCACCCATGTCACTGACTGAATCAACCTCCTCCCGATATGACGGGATTGTAACATCAACCACCCATGTCACTGACTGAATCAACCTCCTCCCGATATGACGGGATTGTAACATCAACCACTCATGTAAGTGACTGAATCAACCTACTCCCGATATGACGGGATTGTAACATCAACCACTCATGTCACTGACTGAATCAATCTCCTCCCGATATGACGGGATTGTAACATCAACCACCCATGTCACTGACTGAATCAACCTCCTCCCGATATGACGGGATTGTATCATCAACCACCCATGTCACTGACTGAATCAATCTCCTCCCGATATGACGGGATTGTAACATCAACCACCCATGTCACTGACTGAATCAACCTACTCCCGATATGACGGGATTGTAACATCAACCACCCATGTCACTGACTGAATCAACCTCATCCCGATATGACGGGATTGTAAAATCAACCACCCATGTCACTGACTAAATCAATCTCCTCCCGATATGACGGGATTGTAACATCAACCACCCATGTCACTGACTGAATCAACCTTCTCCCGATATGATGGGATTGTAACATCAACCACCCATGTAAGTGACTGAATCAACCTCCTCCCGATATGACGGGATTGTAACATCAACCACCCATGTCACTGACTGAATCAATCTCCTCCCGATATGACGGGATTGTAACATCAACCACCCATGTCACTGACTGAATCAACCTCCTCCCGATATGACGGGACTGTAACATCAACCACCCATGTCACTGACTGAATCAACCTCCTCCCGATATGACGGGATTGTAACATCAACCACCGATGTCACTGACTGAATCAACCTCCTCCCGATATGATGGGATTGTAACATCAACCACCGATGTCACTGCCTAAATCAACCTCCTCCCGATATGACGGGATTGTAACATCAACCACCCATGTCACTGACTGAATCAACCTCCTCCCGATATGACGGGATTGTAACATCAACCACCCATGTCACTGACTGAATCAACCTCCTCCCGATATGACGGGATTGTAACATCAACCACCCATGTCACTGACTGAATCAACCTCCTCCCGATATGACGGGATTGTAACATCAACCACCCATGTCACTGACTGAATCAATCTACTCCCGATATGACGGGATTGTAACATCAACCACCCATGTCACTGACTGAATCAACCTCCTCCCGATATGACGGGATTGTAACATCAACCACCCATGTCACTGACTGAATCAACCTCCTCCCGATATGATGGGATTGTAACATCAACCACCGATGTCACTGACTGAATCAACCTCCTCCCGATATGATGGGATTGTAACATCAACCACCGATGTCACTGCCTAAATCAACCTCCTCCCGATATGACGGGATTGTAACATCAACCACCCATGTCACTGACTGAATCAACCTCCTCCCGATATGACGGGATTGTAACATCAACCACCCATGTCACTGACTGAATCAACCTCCTCCCGATATGACGGGATTGTAACATCAACCACCCATGTCACTGACTGAATCAACCTCCTCCCGATATGACGGGATTGTAACATCAACCACCCATGTCACTGACTGAATCAACCTCCTCCCGATATGACGGGATTGTAACATCAACGACCCATGTCACTGACTGAATCAATCTCCTCCCGATATGACGGGATTGTAACATCAACCACCCATGTCACTGACTGAATCAACCTCCTCCCGATATGACGGGATTGTAACATCAACCACCCATGTCACTGACTGAATCAACCTCCTCCCGATATGACGGGATTGTAACATCAACCACCCATGTCACTGACTGAATCAACCTACTCCCGATATGATGGGATTGTAACATAAACCCCCATGTCACTGACTGAATCAACCTACTCCCGATATGACGGGATTGTAACATCAACCACCCATGTCACTGACTGAATCAACCTCCTCCCGATATGACGGGATTGTAACATCAACCACCCATGTCGCTGACTGAATCAAACTCCTCCCGATATGACGGGATTGTAAAATCAACCACCCATGTCACTGACTGAATCAATCTCCTCCCGATATGACGGGATTGTAACATCAACCACCCATGTCACTGACTGAATCAACCTCCTCCCGATATGATGGGATTGTAACATCAACCACCCATGTAAGTGACTGAATCAACCTACTCCCGATATGACGGGATTGTAACATCAACCACCCATGTCACTGACTGAATCAACCTCCTCCCGATATGACGGGATTGTAACATCAACCACCCATGTCACTGACTGAATCAATCTCCTCCCGATATGACGGGATTGTAACATCAACCACCCATGTCACTGACTGAATCAACCTCCTCCCGATATGATGGGATTGTAACATCAACCACCCATGTCACTGACTGAATCAATCTCCTCCCGATATGATGGGATTGTAACATCAACCACCCATGTCACTGACTGAATCAACCTCCTCCCGATATGACGGGATTGTAACATCAACCACCCATGTCACTGACTGAATCAACCTCCTCCCGATATGACGGGATTGTAACATCAACCACCCATGTCACTGACTGAATCAACCTCCTCCCGATATGACGGGATTGTAACATCAACCACCCATGTCACTGACTGAATCAACCTCCTCCCGATATGACGGGATTGTAACATCAACCACCCATGTCACTGACTGAATCAACCTCCTCCCGATATGACGGGATTGTAACATCAACCACCCATGTAAGTGACTGAATCAACCTCCTCCCGATATGACGGGATTGTAGCATCAACCACCCATGTCACTGACTGAATCAATCTCCTCCCGATATGACGGGATTGTAACATCAACCACCCATGTCACTGACTGAATCAACCTCCTCCCGATATGACGGGATTGTAACATCAACCACCCATGTCACTGACTGAATCAATCTCCTCCCGATATGACGGGATTATAACATCAACCACCCATGTCACTGACTGAATCAACCTCCTCCCGATATGACGGGATTGTAACATCAACCACCCATGTCACTGACTGAATCAATCTACTCCCGATATGACGGGATTGTAACATCAACCACCCATGTCACTGACTGAATCAACCTCCTCCCGATATGACGGGATTGTAACATCAACCACCCATGTCACTGACTGAATCAATCTCCTCCCGATATGATGGGATTGTAACATCAACCACCCATGTCACTGACTGAATCAACCTCCTCCCGATATGATGGGATTGTAACATCAACCACCGATGTCACTGCCTAAATCAACCTCCTCCCGATATGACGGGATTGTAACATCAACCACCCATGTCACTGACTGAATCAACCTCCTCCCGATATGACGGGATTGTAACATCAACCACCCATGTCACTGACTGAATCAACCTCCTCCCGATATGACGGGATTGTAACATCAACCACCCATGTCACTGACTGAATCAACCTCCTCCCGATATGACGGGATTGTAACATCAACCACCCATGTCACTGACTGAATCAACCTCCTCCCGATATGACGGGATTGTAACATCAACGACCCATGTCACTGACTGAATCAATCTCCTCCCGATATGACGGGATTGTAACATCAACCACCCATGTCACTGACTGAATCAACCTCCTCCCGATATGACGGGATTGTAACATCAACCACCCATGTCACTGACTGAATCAACCTCCTCCCGATATGACGGGATTGTAACATCAACCACCCATGTCACTGACTGAATCAACCTACTCCCGATATGATGGGATTGTAACATAAACCCCCATGTCACTGACTGAATCAACCTACTCCCGATATGACGGGATTGTAACATCAACCACCCATGTCACTGACTGAATCAACCTCCTCCCGATATGACGGGATTGTAACATCAACCACCCATGTCGCTGACTGAATCAAACTCCTCCCGATATGACGGGATTGTAAAATCAACCACCCATGTCACTGACTGAATCAATCTCCTCCCGATATGACGGGATTGTAACATCAACCACCCATGTCACTGACTGAATCAACCTCCTCCCGATATGATGGGATTGTAACATCAACCACCCATGTAAGTGACTGAATCAACCTACTCCCGATATGACGGGATTGTAACATCAACCACCCATGTCACTGACTGAATCAATCTCCTCCCGATATGACGGGATTGTAACATCAACCACCCATGTCACTGACTGAATCAACCTCCTCCCGATATGATGGGATTGTAACATCAACCACCCATGTCACTGACTGAATCAATCTCCTCCCGATATGATGGGATTGTAACATCAACCACCCATGTCACTGACTGAATCAACCTCCTCCCGATATGACGGGATTGTAACATCAACCACCCATGTCACTGACTGAATCAACCTCCTCCCGATATGACGGGATTGTAACATCAACCACCCATGTCACTGACTGAATCAACCTCCTCCCGATATGACGGGATTGTAACATCAACCACCCATGTCACTGACTGAATCAACCTCCTCCCGATATGACGGGATTGTAACATCAACCACCCATGTCACTGACTGAATGAACCTCCTCCCGATATGACGGGATTGTAACATCAACCACCCATGTAAGTGACTGAATCAACCTCCTCCCGATATGACGGGATTGTAGCATCAACCACCCATGTCACTGACTGAATCAATCTCCTCCCGATATGACGGGATTGTAACATCAACCACCCATGTCACTGACTGAATCAACCTCCTCCCGATATGACGGGATTGTAACATCAACCACCCATGTCACTGACTGAATCAATCTCCTCCCGATATGACGGGATTATAACATCAACCACCCATGTCACTGACTGAATCAACCTCCTCCCGATATGACGGGATTATAACATCAACCCCCATGTCACTGACTGAATCAATCTCCTCCCGATATGACGGGACTGTAACATCAACCACCCATGTCACTGACTGAATCAATCTCCTCCCGATATGACGGGATTGTAACATCAACCACCCATGTCACTGACTGAATCAATCTCCTCCCGATATGACGGGATTGTAACATCAACCACCCATGTCACTGACTGAATCAACCTCCTCCCGATATGACGGGATTGTAACATCAACCACCCATGTCACTGACTGAATCAACCTCCTCCCGATATGACGGGATTGTAACATCAACCACCCATGTCACTGACTGAATCAACCTCCTCCCGATATGACGGGATTGTAACATCAACCATCCATGTCACTGACTGAATCAACCTCCTCCCGATATGACGGGATTGTAACATCAACCACCCATGTCACTGACTGAATCAACCTCCTCCCGATATGACGGGATTGTAACATCAACCACCCATGTCACTGACTGAATCAACCTCCTCCCGATATGACGGGATTGTAACATCAACCACCCATGTCACTGACTGAATCAACCTCCTCCCGATATGACGGGATTGTAACATCAACCACCCATGTCACTGACTGAATCAACCTCCTCCCGATATGACGGGATTGTAACATCAACCACCCATGTCACTGACTGAATCAACCTCCTCCCGATATGACGGGATTGTAACATCAACCACCCATGTCACTGACTGAATCAACCTCCTCCCGATATGATGGGATTGTAACATCAACCACCCATGTCACTGACTGAATCAACCTCCTCCCGATATGACGGGATTGTAACATCAACCACCCATGTCACTGATTGAATCAACCTCCTCCCGATATGACGGGATTGTAACATCAACCACCCATGTCACTGACTGAATCAACCTCCTCCCGATATGACGGGATTGTAACATCAACCACCCATGTCACTGACTGAATCAACCTCCTCCCGATATGACGGGATTGTAACATCAACCACCCATGTCACTGACTGAATCAACCTCCTCCCGATATGACGGGATTGTAACATCAACCACCCATGTCACTGACTGAATCAACCTCCTCCCGATATGACGGGATTGTAACATCAACCACCGATGTCACTGACTGAATCAACCTCCTCCCGATATGACGGGATTGTAACATCAACCACCCATGTAAGTGACTGAATCAACCTCCTCCCGATATGACGGGATTGTAGCATCAACCACCCATGTCACTGACTGAATCAATCTCCTCCCGATATGACGGGATTGTAACATCAACCACCCATGTCACTGACTGAATCAACCTCCTCCCGATATGACGGGATTGTAACATCAACCACCCATGTCACTGACTGAATCAATCTCCTCCCGATATGACGGGATTATAACATCAACCACCCATGTCACTGACTGAATCAACCTCCTCCCGATATGACGGGATTGTAACATCAACCACCCATGTCACTGACTGAATCAACCTCCTCCCGATATGACGGGATTGTAACATCAACCACCGATGTCACTGACTGAATCAACCTCCTCCCGATATGACGGGATTGTAACATCAACCACCCATGTAAGTGACTGAATCAACCTCCTCCCGATATGACGGGATTGTAGCATCAACCACCCATGTCACTGACTGAATCAATCTCCTCCCGATATGACGGGATTGTAACATCAACCACCCATGTCACTGACTGAATCAACCTCCTCCCGATATGACGGGATTGTAACATCAACCACCCATGTCACTGACTGAATCAACCTCCTCCCGATATGACGGGATTGTAACATCAACCACCCATGTCACTGACTGAATCAACCTCCTCCCGGTATGACGGGATTGTAACATCAACCACCCATGTCACTGATTGAATCAACCTCCTCCCGATATGACGGGATTGTAACATCAACCACCCATGTCACTGACTGACATTGAAGGTCAGGGTTACTGGACCGGACTTGCAAATAACTTTCATAATAAGGTAGTTAGACTCTTTAGATTATCTGTCGTGAAAGTTGTCCTGCGTTAGACATATGTTTGCACCAATCGGAAGTGCATATACCTTTATGAAGGTAGCTGGACGGGAAGGTTCGGGTTTAACCTTGTACTGCATTGGGTATGTGTTTTTAATTAGACAAGAAGTAATAAGTGGAAGTCATTATTATGGGAAGAAAACACTTGGGTTCTGCTCTACGACAGCCGGAGGGAAGGAACTTTAATCTGTTTGGATGCTGTGGATTTTCTGAATGTTTTGACATACTAGCGTATACAATTATCTAAACGTCCTTCACAACACTTCCCTTGCCCCCAATGCAGAACTGATGCAGCGAATCACTTCAATGTAAATATAAGGTGTTCAAAAGTAAGGTAAGACGTTAATAATATCTTTTTTTAGCATATGAAAAAATGCATGCAACAAACAAGAGAAGGTCGTCAGTCACATCTCCTGTTGACCTAGCCTCTACAACTAAAGAAGTTGGCCATAGTTCGTCAAAGATTAAAGCACAAACAGGTAATCTATGTCAGTTATCTAACGCTGCAACAAAAGCTCGTCAGTTATTTGCTACCTGATATGTAGCTTCGACATACACAGTTATGAAATGGATGTAGGTCAAGTAAGATTTGTTGGTGTTCCCGACAGTCAGCAAAGCTGCATCTTACTTATAAACGTGATGGAGATCCATGTGACCAGGTCGTACATCTTGTGACCAGGGTTAATTTAATTTTATTGATTTATATTGGAGTTCATTAATAATCATTCATGTCGTTTTTACTGAAGTATGTCTAATTGCACACAATCACGAGACGGCATCTTCATTTCCATGTTCCCTTCGATGCCGAGTTCATCATCTTCACCTCAATGAAATTACCAAAAATGTACAACAATGTCTCCTTCCGTATCACTACCGCTGACCGACCGTTCACTGACAACAGTACGCGGGATTTCAGAGGAGGAGTTTCGTTGATTGAGACATAAGTGTACCGTGTAAGTAATCAGAACCAATCTGACAATCTACCTGCTGTTATGTACATGTGTGTTATGTTTTCCAATGTAACCAAAATAAGAAGATAAAGGTGGGCTGTTGTGGAGGGGGGTAACCCTCTTAAACCCTAACGTTCAACATATGTACAGACGTAGGTGAATTCGACTGTAGGTGAAGGTGTGTAAGAAAGATGGTTTATCTGTTTCAGACTCAGATAGTTTCATGCCGTCGCAAAAAACCCGGAATATTGCTGACTGCAGAGTTAACCAGCGTCAACTCTCACTCACAAATATCATTTACGGAACTTTTGATTTCCCTTACTATACTAGCAAGCAGGTATCCTATTTCTGTCTGATACTGTGAACCCTACTTTCATAAACATGCGTTTGGGGCTCTGTAAAAGTGTCCTACTCTGAAACTGAAATTTGTGTATGTTTCTATGATCATGTATTTATTATCAGTTTTGTTGTTAAACATATTTTAAAAAGCAAGAACCAGAAGGCTTAGAAGTTTAGACATTTTGATGCATGTCAATGAGTATGCAAAAGGGTCAAGGCACCATGACAGCATTTCAACTTCAGGTTCCCCTTTTTCTTTGCATCTGTTGAACCAATGTGTTTTTTACTTTTAACATAAATGTCTTTCTCTATAGTAAAGACGAGGTTCTACACAGTCAATAAGTTCTATTGACCTGATCTACAGTCATTTTGGTTAGTTGTACATGCTATTTATCAGCAGATATTGTGGGATATGGACCATCGTCAAACTCAGTCATGTCCACAACTGATGTCAGTATAGAAGACACTTTCTCATTGGAGTTTATCATCACTAGAGGATAAGTATAAGATTGCTACATTACTGTGTGTATCCAATTTATTTCACGAAACAAGTAAGGTTTCAAGAAATTCCACAGCGCTTTCTGTGATATGACATCAATATTGACACTAATATTGGCAAACATAAACTTTGACCGCAATCACTATGATATATCTTTGACGATTTCCAATGTATGTCTTGCAGAATACAAAACATCGTTGACAACACCAGGTCCTGTGCAAACAGTTCGGGCAACAGGCCACACTTCAGCAAAGGTCAAAACACAATACCCAGGTAATGTACCTAGGTAATGTACCCAGGTAACGTACCCAGGTAATGTACCCAGGTAATGTACCCAGGTAATGGTCCGTTTCCCAAAGCCTTTGTGATAGATCATATTTGCTAATACAAAGGTTGATAGTGTCAACATGACACTCGAACAATCAGCAATAGTCCTCCTTGGTGCCTAAACATTCAGTTACTGTACGTACTTCGTTGTCTTTGTGACCAACGGAATACAATATTATATTAAGGGTAAGAACAACTCCTCAAATGTCTGCCACATATTGCTCACATGTTCACACATGTTCTTGTTTGCAGATTATCTCCTGGTCGCTGACCAAAGCGGGAAGGGTTATCGCCTGAATCCGAACAATCACAGAGTGAGAAAGTTTTACTGGAGACCGCATTGTAACTACTGGTCAACAGAGTATGACAGGAAGCTGGTATACTGGATGTGCGACGAGGGAGACATGGGTGTAGGGAAACTGATTTCAAATAGAATTGTTTACCAGAAGACGGTACCAACACCAGGTAATAATTGGGAATGTCACCAATGGTAAACTTTACGCGTCACTGACGTGTTTCCTATGTTAAAAACAATACGGAAAGAGGGAATAACTCAATTACCTTTAATACATTGCTTTCATTTGATTGTGTGGCTGTACGTTGATTGTTCAATCATTTACAGGCTATATGAGACCTCAAACTACATTTGATTGTGTGGCTGTACGTTGATTGTTCAATTATTTACAGGTTTTATGAGACCTCAAACTACATTTGATTGTATGGCTGTACGTTGATTGTTCAATTATTTACAGGCTTTATGAGACCTAAAACTACATTTGTTTTTGGGTGTACGTTGATTGTTCAATTATTTACAAGCTATATGAGACCTCAAACTACATTTGATTGTGTGGCTGTACGTTGATTGTTCACTTATTTACAGGCTATATGAGACCTAAAAACTACATTTGATTGTGTGGCTGTACGTTGATTGTTCAATTATTTACAGGCTATATGAGACCTAAAACTACATTTGATTGTGTGGCTGTACGTTGATTGTTCACTTATTTACAGGCTATATGAGACCTAAAACTACATTTGCATGTTTTATTTGGATGTATTTATGACAAATGTTGAAAAAAAGTTTGTTTTCATTTGGGTTTTTTAGAGTCACAAGACTCTGTAGTTCCCCTGAGGTATGAAGACATCATTGTGTTACGCTTCAACTTAATTAGGGTGATAAATACCAAAATTAAGATCTTGTGGTACAATCGATGCTTTGAAAAAAAAATGAACTCATTTTGTAACGTCTGAGGCAGCAAAGTTAAGTGACATTCGTCATTCCTTGAATACCCTTGAATTGTCTTCTGGCCAATATCACTCACGAAGTACATGTGGTTCTTGAGATAATAATTAGTGAACTTTTTGTAAAATATGTTTTTTGAATAAGTTTAGCCATACTAAATAATTACAGTAGAAAATGGTTTCTATATATATACACGTTGAAATTAGTTAAGAAACACCCGCATATTCTCAGACTGAGCAACTTTAGTGAACAGGTGCATGAAATGTGTAAAGGATTTAGGTACCAAATAAATTATTTAGTGAAAAGAAAGGGTTGAGAAGAAACATAGTCAAGATTACCATGAAATAATGTGCTTTTGGGGGGAGATGTTATAGATTTGGAAAATGACTTAATTTCATCAAAAAATGTGCGAATGTCACTTTTGTTGCACAGACTTTACTGTCAGTATCATGCACACATCTGGTTCACGGAATGTAACAATAATGTCTTGCAAGACCAAATATTAACTTTCCATCAGTGTCTTGTGTAACCTCCCTGAACCCGAACAACTGCTTCAAGACGCCCCCTAATTCTTTGGATCAATCTCTGGATTTGATTCTGAGGAATTCTGTTTCATTCCTCATGCAAAGCAGCAGTCAGTTCATTGAGTGTATGGACAGTGGGTCTCTTTGTCGAACACGACGGCCTATAATGTCCGACAGATGCTCAATGGGATTGAAATCTGAACTCATGGATGGCCATGGAACGGTCTCAACAGCATTCTGTTGCAAACTCCGAGTGACAGCACGTGCTCTGAGAGGCCTGGCATTGTCATCCATTAAGATGGGTCTTGTGGCTAGATGATGATTATCAAAATGGGGGACAACAGCTCTCTCAAGCATCTCCTGTTGATAACGAGGCCCATTAAGGCTACCACGAATGGTGATGAGGTCTTGCAACCCAAGGAAATGCACCATGACTGACCTTCCCCCCGAAGGGAACCGTCTCCTGGATATTGCTGGGAACCATGGCTGTACGACATCCACCACATGCAAATAAGAACCGACTCTCATCTGGAGGAAACAGTTTAATACGTATGTTTGGTCTTCTGACACTGTATCCTGCTGCTTTCAGCCGATTTCTGACTGTCCTGAAGGAAAAGGCTCTCCCTGGTAACGACTGTTGCTTTAAAGATTTGCATGAGTCCCATGGACGGAGCCTAACAAGTCTCAACAATGCTCTATCCTCCCTTATTGTTCCTACGGGATCTGCAAGGTCTTGGACGATCTTTCACATTGTGTTTGTTCAAGAGTCTTGCCATGACGGAATTGATTGATTGATCATTTAAAGTTTTATAGGTGTTCGGGCAACTATGCCCATTTAATTTACACCTTGCCCATAATAAAGGTTTGTTAAGTACCTAAATATTTATAAACTAGTAAAACTGCCTCACGCTTTAATATATGCGAGAAAGACATTCTGATCATGAACGTCATGGCGAACATGGCGAACAATATAATGAGAGTCAATATTGAGAACTGTTAGAGGCTAAACCATTGCCTTACGCTGATTGACATACTTTTTTGAAATGATAGAAGGATTGCGCCCAAGTTGACGTCCGATTTGTCTGAGGGACATTCCTGCATTTCTCATGCCAATAATTTGCACCTTGTAGAAGTGCCATGACATTTAGGTTACTGAATACAGAATACAAACTGAAAGGAAAGAGTGTGACATGTCATGATTCCAAACTTGATTTCAACAATGTTGTCGGTTTGACATTGCCCGTGCATTGCTCGTCGTTAGACGTGCATTACATGTCTCCACACAAAGTCCTGCTGTACAGCAAGATGCGATATGTCACAATGATCAATCAGTAAAATGCTGTTTTCTTAATTCACTGAATTATAGGTCTATGAATTAGGTGTTGCTTGATTAATTTCCATGTGTATAGATAAATTTGTTGCTATAGAAGATTGGACAAGTTGGACATATTGAGCAACAGTGCCATTGCATGTGTTTGTTAGCAGATGGCATTCAACAAAGTGTGTTCATATCTCCACACGTAAAAACGACGATGTTCTAGATATATCTTCCTATATGTACATCTCAGGTCAACTTACTTTGCGTTGGTTTGTCGTGGACTCTTCCTTTGGAGCAATATTTGCATCAGACTTTACCAGGAGGTGCAAGATATACAGGATCAGTTGGAAGCGACAGAAATTTGGGAAGGTATCTCTTCTCGGGTCATCTAAGAAAAAGCATGAACGTAGTACAGCAGACAAGCAAAAAAGGTACTGTGATTCCTTTTCTATTTGTTTTCTAATTTCTAATTAAACCTTTCTGTTTTACTTATACAACATGACACTTTTAAAAGCAGCAAGATCCGTTCTACAATTAAATATTAAATACATATAGTAAAGACACGATGCTGCTGTTAAAGCAGCTCATGAAAATGGGGATGGTTTAATGTTGTGCCCAAATTTGAACTGCGAAATAATCCACAAACATCACATTAAAATGTAATGATTTGAAAACAAAATATCTTCATAGTAAGGAGAAACATTCATGACAAAGTTCATCTTCTTCAGTCTGGCAATTTCACAAGTGAACACGTTTACACAGTTTCACAATTGGAAAATGAATGCTTTGTTGCATCCCATTGCATTAAATGAGCACAACAATGGCCGATTAATGGCTTAGATAGATTGTTCAATAGTGCTGTCGGTTTTGTTTCTCTTGTACAAATTAAGGTGCCATCATTGGTTGAAACAAGCATGTGAAGTTAAAGCTTTTTGGCCAAGTGGTTTCCGAGGAATCAATATGTACAGTGCGAGGAAATGTATTAAGTCTATCTATGAGCATGGTCAATGTGCGAAAGTCAATATTAAACATATATCGAAATTGGGAATAGATGGGTTGAGTCCCGCTTCTAGCTACGCATACGCCAAATGTCATTACAGTTTGAAAGAAATGGCTGATTAATGGCCATTCATAGCTTTTCCGTGATGATTGTCTCATAAATGAATTGGATGGTGAACATTGACCGAAACAATATGTCAAAATGTCCCCTTCATTGGTTCAGAGTTCTTTGTGTGAAAAGACCTTTATGACGGCCGACGGACAAAGATGACAAACACAAAATAGAATCACTCTGGTCGAAATGCATTCTCTCAAACAGTCTGGACGGGTAACCAAGAATATCTGCCATGGTTGACAATCGTTTCGCAAATTCGTTATATATACGTAATTTAAACATGCCATTTAAAATTATCGCTGATTCCACACACAGAGTTTTTATAAAGCAACTAAAGTACTGTGGGAAATGCTAGAACACTGCTTTTCTGACTTCATTTAATAAATACGAGTCATAGGACTATAAAAAGAGCATATATCAAAATAACGCAAACTGACCTAATCTAGCCTGTCCTAACTGACACTGTGATTACCCTTAAAATGTACTTTTACAGGTAAAATGATGATAAAATTAGAAAATATTCGTGTATTGTCATGCATGTATGAAATGGCCTATAACCTGAGGTAATTACCTAACACCTGTTCCGAGGTGATGACCTCACACCCTCCCGTGCATTCTCCCAGGTGCAAATGTCACCAAGTTGGGGGTGGTCTCAAAATATTGCTGTTATTGTACTTCATTGACATGTACGTTGATGGGGTAACAATTTAGGATATGTACTGCATTATATTTGCTTGGAAACATGATGGAATAGTTAAGAGCAATAAAACGGGATGAGTATTGGAAGGTTGCGGTTTTGGAATCAAGAAGTATTTGTTGTTCTACAGATGGTTTCTTGAGGTAGTATTTATCTCCGCTAATGACGTACATGCATCTGTATTTTTTATTGTTGTGTTATGTCTTGCTACGAACCCTTTACACTTAGCCAAGATAGGCACAGCAGGGTTGAGCCGACAATGTCTGACTGGCGTACGTAAGACAACGTGACCGTGTTGTGCCGCCAGCACAGACTTGACTGGTTTCTTATTCAGCCGAATTTGCTCCATGAGTTGAACATTCGTTTCATATGGTCTAAAGTCGACAATGTCATATATATATTCATGTAGGTCGCCTTCAGACTACTCATGGTTTGGGCGACAGTATCTAATTCCCGGACGTTATAATAACTAGCGGTATCAATGACAATGACACTGACGTTGTTTGAAATGGGCAATAGCTGAAGTTCCATCCAGTCTATGAACACATCACCTCCTATAATTTCCTCATGAAAATCACCAGTTTTCTTTTTCGCCTCGCAACCAAGCGCACATCCATCAATAAGCCCCATATCATGGGTTGCGGCGTGCAAAGCAATGATACAATTACCTTTACCTGATGGTACCATGGGTGCTTTTTGTCCATCTGCCGATAGCCACATGTAGTCAGTGGAATGATTCACCAAGGTAAATTATTAGGATGAAAACCCCATAGCTTGGGCAGTTCTGTAATTCACCCTATCTAAATTAATAAATGGTTTCCCTCTAATGTGTATAGAACTTGTATACATTTCCTAGTAGAGACTCCATGTCGTGTACCGTCTATGGATTTGCAAGTGTAATGTAACATGCATCATGGGAGCAATGTTAACAAAACAAACGCAGCGTCATTTTGTCATTTTAGAAGAAGCACATGTAGAATTTTCTCAAAATGATTTTGTATGTTGATTCGATTATAACGGAGTCACGTGCGCATATTTCTATAGTCCGATTCAGACTGCCATCATTGGACTCAGAACTTCTTGTTTTCATTCGAATTTGTCTCCTGTAAACTTGTCGATAGGACTCCTTGTGACTGAAATACTTCAAACCACAGGTAGGTCGATCGGTATTTACTCGATATTTCAATAACAACAGTCTGTGAAAAATTGCATCCTTTTTTAACAGGCAAAAATCAGTTTTCTAGCCTTTTCGACATTCCTTTATTTCAGGTTTGTTGTCATCATGTATTGATAATAATCCATGTCCCGTCATCAGTCCCGTCATGACCATATTCCAAGCTTGATGTACAACGATTGCTGAATTTCATCGTTTCTAAACCTCCGTTAGATCCTATAATGCCCGATAATTGTTTTCTAGCGTCATGATTGATGCTGGTGTTATCTTTATACAAGGAAACATCAGCTTTTGCTGTTTGAAAACAGGCCTGTTCTGAAGACGTGGTTGCTGCGATGGCATTGATTCTAAGTAAGATATTTACGAAAGCATGCCTTTCCTGCATGACGGCATTTGTAACTGTCAACTGACTCGCTATGAAGTGGGAGGTCAGGGTTGGATTCACTATCACATTCAGTCAATAATAGCACAGAGTTGAAGAATATTAGTCTCAGACCTACTTGAATACCACCAGGCGGTATACTGGGTAGTTGATAACCAGTGTGTTACCAGAAGTACTAATACACCCCGATCTGCGAACATAATCCCTACCCCCATACTTCTACATAATGACCATCTGTGTATATAGACACATCAGATTACCACAATTGGTGTCTTAGTCTTGCTCTTAATGACGTTGAAGCGCAGTACTCGCTGACTGCATCGTGTTTATATGTTACACAGAGCCGAGACATGTGGTAACGGTATACAGACCACGTGCCGCTTATGGATGCAGCACATAAATATGTGTATAAAGAACTTCGCTCATGGACATCATAGGAATGAAGCTATGGTCATTAGAGCATATGACGTATGGGTATTTGAACGTGAAATATATACATCACTATGGTCAAAGTGTGTCTATATCTTTTTGGGTTAACATGAAATGGGTTATATAAATGGAGACTATTTATGAAAAATATGAAGTCTGTTTTAAAGACACCTATAATGGCTGGTCTGTTGTTATCACTGACTTTCAGTGATTCATTCAAATAATTTTCACCGCTGTTTTGCTTTTTACCCCGAATGGATTTTTTTTCGTCCGATAAGCGAGCGGGTATTCTCCGACCATGACGGTTTGAATCATATATTGTTGACATGTAAATGATGTGGAGTCATCTCCTCAGTGTACATAAGTATGTGCTGACACTATTGTGAAACTCTGTCTACATGTTAGGACAGTGTTGTAGCTTTTGCTATGTATTCTGTTGTATAATGTTTACATTACCAAGGCAAGACACCGGGTTTGTGGAAATGAGGGTATGGTTTATTTTTGGAGCATAAGTCTTAGTTGTTCCATATGAACTGTTAACCTCTGCACAATGATATTTATCATTTTTAAAATTTGAGATCTTGTTCTTAAAATCTACAGGTAGGGCTCGCTTCCGGAACACAGCTCAAAGTTCAACATTCTTTTTATACCATGTTGTGTTTACTTCAGGCAATTGCTGAACTGGTGCCTTGTCCACAGTTTGTGTTCACTGCCAAATGACCATTTCAGTACTTCTCAAATGTGAGATCAGTTATCTTAAACCTTCACATCGTCAGGAGTGGTCTTACGTTTAAAAGGGATTAGATTTGATTCAATAGTACAGCTTTAAAAAAATATGTTACTTTTGGACGAGTTGCATGTATCAAACAACAGTGCATTTTGCGCATGCATCCAACTAACTTCACCTTCCCTTTCTTTTTATATGAGTAAGGGTGCTTATTAACATGCTGAAAGCTACTGTCTAAAATGTAAAACTGTTTTGATGATGTTGCTGTAGAACTTCCAAACTTCTATATTAAAATCATAATTATACTGATGCCTGTTTGCCGTTAGAATGTGACGCAGCCTCATTTGCTTTCTCATAGAGTTAGAGAGTTCCGAATTGTCGACACCGTGTCGGCACCTGGTTGATAAAGAAGGATTGTAAAACGCAGAATCCATTTTTTCAAAAGGAAATACGATGCGATTGACGTGAATTAATTCAACACCCGATAAATGTTCAATTCTGGCACAAAATAAGACCGCCTCCGTGGTCTAGTGGTAGAGCGTCCGCACAAAGAGCGGAAGGTCCGGGGTTCGATCCCCGACCGCGTCATACCAAAAGACGTTAAAAGATGGTACTTGTTGTTACCCTGTCTGGCGCTCGGCATTAAGGGGCTAAAACAAGGACTGGTCGGCTCGGAGTCAGTATACTGTGTCTGAGTGGGGTATTCATGTTAAACTGCGGCATGGTATCTCAGTGAGCTAGCACTATAAATCGACATCAGTCCGGACTAGTACAAGTAGCCACACAAACACACACACGTACATGCACGTCGCTATATAAGTGCAATAATCTTGGACGCGACGTTAAACTCCATTTCACCTCACCTCACCTCACAAATTAAAACGCCCCCATTTTATGAAAGCTCTCATAAATATCACATATATAATCACGTATATAAACATCACCCACGAAGAGTCTATCTCATGTTATCGTGACATTTTCCATGTTCAGGCACCTCTACTGGGGAGACGTACATCTACATAGGATCAACTACGATGGAAGTGGAAAGAAGTCTTTCATGAAGATCCGTATAGTTCATTTTGCCATCGACTTCAGAGGTGTGTACAAAGTAAAAAAACTGCCACAGGCATGTAGAGTACCTGTATGTATACACGTGTATTGAACCTCCTGGTACCATGACACAATGGGTCTGTTGGCTTGTGCACAAGATGACCTGAGCAAGTAACTTACAACGTTTACAGTTAACAGTTTTATCTCTACGACGATAACGTATTTGATATTGCCAATGGTTTTTAATCCAATGTTTGTATTAGTCATTAAGTACAATGTCTTCCTCTAACTTACTCCCGCTGCATCTACGTTTTCTGATATAACTACATGAACATCCCTCCCCATCACGTTCCGTGTGTTTATAGGTATTAAGCCGCCTTCCCCGTTCCTCTAAGCAGTATATGGTTTACACCTATAACCCTATACTCACACTTATGTTGCCACATGCTGTATTACAATTGCTAATTATATATAACGCGGATCCTTCAGATGATCAAGTGAACGACTGTACCTGGAGGACTGATAAGATAAATAACCGCTAGACATTATTAATGCTTTAAAGATCAAAAGAAAGTATACATGGATAAACATGGACTGTTCATTTAGTGGAAACTGAGAAAATGTAAAACACATTTCTTCTGAAATGTATTTTGAAGTCACAAAGGCAGCTGTGTGGACTGTGAGTTGAATTAACAAAAAACATTCCAAACAGCAAACTGGTCGCCTCTAATGACGCTCAATAGAGTGTTCGGATCCTACTCTACCGCGAGTCCCATGTCCCGATAGATGACCTAAATCCATATTTCTGTTGTACAGCAAACCACAATCCTATCATGTTCGGATGCAAAAAGTCCCAGTTCACCACAATGGAGCTGTCTCAGAAGCCCACTGTCCTGACGCAGATAGTCATGCGTGGTGTGAATTGCGAGAGACTCTTTGTTATTGCGGGGTCTGCCTACTTCAGAAATCATAATCAAAGGTAAGTGTTTTCAGGCGTCACATTTGTGTAGGTATTCACCCTCAACTATGTTTGTTGATCGCGCTCAGCAATAGTCCAGCTATATGACGAAGGTCCGTAAATACTAGTAATCGAGTCTGGACCAGACAATCCAGTGATAGACATCACGGGCATCGATCTACTAAATTGGGATACGCTGACATGCATCAACCCTGGGTTATGAACACTGTGGAGATGATCAGATGTCACGCTATTGACTCTTGCCTTTTTTCAATCATTTACGCAATGATATTTAGAACAGTTTTTCATTTACAAAAAACTTTATTTCAACTAAATTCAAATTGATGAAAGATGGATATTCAGTTTAGTTGTGTATATCTTTAGCTCACCTGACAAAAATTGAAGAGACCTTTACTCAATCCTTTTGTCCGTCTTCCGCGGTAAACAGTTTGTTCTTAGAATCAATCAGACGAATAAAACTGCAACTTGAGATGTTTGCTCCTACCAGTAATTCCAACCCAGTTTGCAGAATTTGTTAGATTGGACCTTGACCATACTGAAAGCAGAAACTGTTTATTACTCAGAAATGTTCAAAAAATGACATTTGATTCGTGAGTGGTTGGGATCAACACATATGTTCAGTTTTTTTAGATATGTTGATTTTGTCTTAAAATGTATTTCCTGTAAACTTCACTTGTTTGTTCACACCAAAGATGTTCGACACGGTCATAACTTTGTTCAAACTTTGTTTGTTCAAAAAACAATTTGGTCGATGTGTAGTAAGTAGATTTACGCGGTATTTGAAAGTTTAACCATGATTTGATGCTTGACTTTGGCCATACTGACACTTGAAAAATCTTATGACTATTTGGGCCATTTATTACAGAACAAAAAGAAATGTCATAGTTCTTATTATGGGATTCAACACATTTTTTCTTTTGTTTGCAATATTTGATATTTTTACAATTGTTTTGACCATTGTTTCTTTCAAATTGCATACTTGGTTGTGTCTGAAAATGCCAGTGTACTCAACTTGTTCATGTTTATTTCTCCCTGTGATGACATCATATATTGTCCAAGTTGTAAGAATTAAGTGTTTACTCCTTTAAATACTACCAACATAAAATAAGGGAACTGATGAGATAGTGGTGAAGGTTATAAATGATCGTCAATGTAATTTTCTTTGTTTATAATAACACAAAACTGCCTGTTCGCATCTGTATTAGTGACGCTTGGTGTGCTTGGTGTGCTTGGTATGCTTGGTATGCTTGTCACATGCAAGTACGCTGGTCCAAGGTAATCACAACTTCAGCACTAGTGCTGCGTCACACGCAGTAGCAATACAGCTTCTATATTAAAGTAACCTCATATAGCATAGTTAAGCAACATTCTATCATTTGATATCCAACTCATTTATGTTCTAAACGTGGTATTTCCATTTAAAGCTTATACTGAGTTACGTGTGTTTACATTTGGTACTTCCGCGCATGCGCAACACATGCTACTTCCGTTTGTGAATCAAGCCTTCTTTTAGTTACATATATAGACATTCGCTACTTCCGCTCATGCGCAGCAGTAATGTTGTTCGCCATCCTGTATGCTTTGTTCAGCCGAGAAGATATTTACGACTAATCTCGCATCATCGCCATTGTCAGTTGCATCCCGGAGATGCATGCCCAGTATGGCAACCAACTGCAACTAGGAGTATCATCGCAGGTTTTCCGCTAAGGCAGTAGTCCTGCTTGAGCAACAGAACTGGGCAGTGGATTGGAGTAAGGTGGACACAAACCTTTACAGAATATCACCAAAGAATATCACCAAACAAAAGCTTCTCAGTGTTCTGGGACACCTAAACTTTGCAATGCAAATCATTCGTCCAAGACGCTCCTTTGTCAGCTACCTTCTCAAACCAGCCCATTCTGTGCCCGAACTACATCATCATATCTCTCTGACCAAGAAATATCGTGTTGACCTAAACATGGAGAACTTTCCGCAGCCAATGGAATTGAAAATCCTTTTTCTTGAAAGACAGGATATCTGCTCTTCAGTTTCAGCTGTTCACTGATGCTGTTGCCTCTGTCGGCTGTTGTGCCCACTTTCAAGGGAAATGGTGTGCAGACAGGTGGCCACAACAGCTGTTCAACCTAACAGGAGGGGACATGTCAATGGCTTTATTGGAACTGTACCCCATTGTCATGGCATCATCATCGTGGGGTCACCTGTGGATTTCGAGCAGCATCTGTTTAATGTACATGTGCCAGGTCGAGACCACCTTACAGCAGATGCGTTGTACCGTTTACAGATACAGAAGTTCCGTTAGCTAGCTTCAAAGGCTCAACCTTGTGTTTAGAGACTATCATGCGGTCTGTAAAGAAGATATCTAGCGCAAAAAAAACCAAACAAAATACGCCTTCCAGTAACAATTATGGTGTTACAAAAATTAGTACTGACCTTGAACAATGGCATGTTTTCGCTATACATGGACATCATACTCAAAGCAGCCTTTTGTACAGCTTTCTGTGCCATTGTACGTCGTAGGGAGTTGACATACAATCAGTTTGATCCTAGAGTGAATCTGTCTGATGCGTCTGTTCAATTTGCGGTTGACTACACCAAGTTCGAACAAACACTCAAAACCTCAACATCAGACAACTACCGGAGGGGTGTGACCCTCACTGTACATACAGTAAAACATATGTGCTTGTTGCCCTATTGTGCAATGCGTGGTCATATATCACAACGAATAGAGAGTGAAGCTCATCCTCAAGACACATTGTTTGTCATGCTGGAAGGTACAGCTTTTTCTAAACTTGTATTTGTTAATAGCCTGAAGTCCACACTTACCACAACCAGACTGGATCATGAACAGTTTAACAGCCACTCATACTATAGCTCACGCTCAAAATGTCATGTGTTGCATGCCGAGTGGAGAGTCATGTGTATGTTAGCAGATACACTGTAAGTCACTATTTGTGCACGCTGGAATAACAGCATTTGTTCTCAATGTTTGTTCATTGTAATTTTTTCATAACCATCTACTTCATGTTTGGGTTATTTTTAGTTAATAAAGCAATTATTTCTGCATGCTGGGGTCAGTAATGACTGATGCTCGGTCAAGCAGCTTCTCACTCCGATGATGCTTACTCACTGTACATGCGGCACTATATGCGGGTAGTTGCTCCCAATGCTTGGACATGTAATATAATGTCTTGTTAAGGTTGATGTTTAAACGCAGGTTTCATTTTTATAGTTATAGTGGTAGTTAGTATTAACATCAAACGTGAATGAAACTCTTGTATGCATGTGCAATGGTATACTGTAATTCTAATGAATAGTTTGTCAGTTGTCCTGTGTTTGTTAATGTTATTATAAATGTCTGTAAAAATATTTCAGGCGTGGAGATCAATATCTAGTGTCTCCACCATACTTGGCGATACATACACCTTGATGTTGATTAACTTGCATATGGTTGCCCTTGGTACTGCCCGGCACTACGCCTTGCGTACACTCACCTCACAGATGCTCTATTGGCGACATGTCAGGGGACTTAGCAGGCCAGTCCACTATCCGTATATCTTCCAGTCGGGGTTAATCGGTGACGACCTGGGCACGTTGTGATCTGGCATTGTCATGTTGCAGTTCCAAATTTCTGCCGATAAATCGAGCAAATGCAGTAAGACAGGACGCAAAGTCATGTCAGCATGTCACTGGCTAGTCAAATTTCACAATAACCAAATCAGTAGCCTGTCATGTGTGATACCACTCCACACCATAATGCTATCAGGGGCGGTCAGGTAGCCCTGTGGTTAAAGCGCTCGCTCGTCATGCCGAAGACCCGGGTTCGAATCCCGACATGGGTACAATGTGTAAAGCCCATTTCTAGTGTCCCCCTCCGTGATGTTGCTGGAATATTGCTAAAAGCGGCGTAAAACCATACTCACTCACCCATAACGCTACCGCTCTTATACCGATCATGGTCAAGAATTGCTGCCGTGGCATACCACACGCCGCTACGTCGCCAACAGCGTTTTCTGCCATCTGTGAATCGGAGGCAAAACCTTATTTCGTCTGTATGATGGTGTCATGCCATTGACGCACAGCCCGTCCCCGGTGTTGCCCAGCCCACCCCAATCTTTGCCGCCTATGGTTCGCTGTTGCGCTTTGCGTTTTTAACGGTAGATGTTAAAATTCACTTCCTGTTATTCAACTGAACTGTCTATTGACAACAGGAGTAGATTTGAATCTATTGCATAGTGCAATTAGTGTAGTGAGATGATCTTATCTTGGTGTCACTTTTATGCTTTCCACGTCCTGGTCTCATTGCAAACCCACCCACAGACGAGAAAATACATTTTTTATTTGCCAAACATTCGGCCAAATTGGGATATTGACTTCCCCCCTCTATCGTACCCACAAATCCACATTTTATCTATTCATAGAAATACCGTCTCATAGGCATTTCAAACATGTGCTTAAATAGCTCAATTGCATTTGTGAAAGGGGCCAACAAGTTGACTTCTGTGCGCACGTGGTGAAATTTTATTCTGATTAGATGTTGCGTTCAAATGTACACCTCAACAATAGCTGCATTCAGTACTTTAGTTCCCTTATGTCTTGTCGACAACTTGTGTTCAGTGGCTGCCTTTGTTGTCATTTTGAACTGCAAATTGTTATGAAGTGTCGGCGAATCAGTTGTACTGAATTTCATTTTTTTAAACAATTACTAAATTTAAACAAATACAATATCAATGCTAGGTATGAACAGTACATTTGTACAGATTAGATTGACATTGACATTGACATCACGGGGAATCCTAGCCAAGAGGATAACTTGGCCTGTGAGGTTTTCGCTGATCTGGACATGAACCCTGGTACCGAAATCCATGTATGCTTCTTCTCTTACTCAGAGGTCTTACTCTTGTACGAGACGAGAAGAAGAGAGAAGTGAAATGGAGGAAACAGATACCAATAGATGATATTATCTTCGTAACTCCCCTCTGCTGACGATGCGGCCAGTACCAGCACACAACTACTAGCCTGGCAACATGTCTTATGTATTTTTAAAATGGTGAGAGACTTCTGTACAGTTTAGAGTTAAGAAGCAGAAACGATTGGGGTCAGCCTCAGTGATGTGAGAAAAGTTTTCATTTTTAAAATTGTTTTAATGCATTTTTCTCGTTTTGGGTGCTTGTGGTAAGAGTGGGCTCAGGGGATCAGGTGGTCAGGCCCGGCGGATCAGGTGGTCAGGCCCGGCGGATCAGGTGGTCAGCGGATCAGGTGGTCAGGCCCGGCGGATCAGGTGGTCAGGGGATCAGGTGGTCAGGCCCGGCGGATCAGATGGTCAGGGGATCAGGTGGTCAGGCCCGGCGGATCAGGTGGTCAGCGGATCAGGTGGTCAGGGCCGGCGGATCAGGTGGTCAGGCCCGGCGGATCAGGTGGTCAGGGCCGGCGGATCAGGTGGTCAGGCCCGGCGGATCAGGTGGTCAGGGGATCAGGTGGTCAGGCCCGGCGGATCAGGTGGTCAGGGGATCAGGTGGTCAGGCCCGGCGGATCAGGTGACCCGGCGATTATAAGTGTATATTAGAGGCCCGCCGTCTATTCTGCTAAGGCTGACTACCTTATACTCGCTACCTTACCACATGCAACCATTTCTGAATACCTCGATGTGTTGGTTATTGATGCAATGGGTCAAAGTTTACCCTGTATATTACAATGTACTGAATGGAAATAAATATATCATACCATTATTTTTTCTAAGTGTATTTTCTAGGGGCTCTTTCTCCTTTACCTTCATCCAATTCTGTGTCAGGCCCTTTGCCGGGGTCGTTGCCATTCATCGTTATCTTGATTGTCACCAGTTATTTTAACAGTTTGACCGGATGTTTCTATGCTTTTGTTCAGAGTCGACTCTATATCAGACTATGTTCCGTCTTACAGATTAAGAACAGCGCAAAAATTACTGTCAGTGTCACCTGTGTCATGATTGTCCTTCATAGGTAACGTCGTTGGTGTTGATCCCAACATGTCTTTGAAATAACTATATTTCGACCCTTTTACACTGTGACTCTTCTTCTAGCGTTTTACAGTATTTAACTGTCCTGTCGTAACCCAGGTCAACTCTCGATGGTTTCAAGTGTCAATAGATAAAAAGTTGATTGGGTTTAATGACCTCACGGTCACCTTCACTATTTCACTCAGCCCATAGACCAAGAAGTGCCGTTGTTTCGTCATCACTCCAGCAGGAGCTACTGGCTGTAGTCTGTCCCCGGGGACCAACAAGTACATGTGTGTGCTACGAAGCTGGGAACATGGCTCAATGGGCAGGAACCAACAAGTATATGTGTTTGCTACGAAGCTGGGAACATGGCTCAATGGGCAGGAACCAACAAGTATATGTGTGTGCTACGAAGCTGGGAACATGGCACAATGGGCAGTAACCAACAAGTATATGTGTGTGCAACGAAGCTGGGAACATGGCTCAAAGGGCAGGAACCAACAAGTATATGTGTGTGTGCTACGAAGCTGGGAACATGGCTCAATGGGCAGGAACCAACAAGTATATGTGTGTGCTACGAAGCTGGGAACATGGATCAATGGGCAGGAACCAACAAGTATATGTGTGTGCTACGAAGCTGGGAACATGGATCAATGGGCAGGAACCAACAAGTATATGTGTGTGCTACGAAGCTGGGAACATGGATCAATGGGTAGGAACCAACAAGTATATGTGTGTGCTACGAAGCTGGGAACATGGCTCAATGGGCAGGAACCAACAAGTATATGTGTGTGTGCTACGAAGCTGGGAACATGGCTCAATGGGCAGGAACCAACAAGTATATGTGTGTGCTACGAAGCTGGGAACATGGCTCAATGGGCAGGAACCAACAAGTATATGTGTGTGCTACGAAGCTGGGAACATGGATCAATGGGCAGGAACCAACAAGTATATGTGTGTGCTACGAAGCTGGGAACATGGATCAATGGGTAGGAACCAACAAGTATATGTGTGTGCTACGAAGCTGGGAACATGGCACAATGGGCAGGAACCAACAAGTATATGTGTGTGCTACGAAGCTGGGAACATGGCTCACTGGGCAGGAACCAACAAGTATATGTGTGTGCTACGAAGCTGGGAACATGGCTCAATGGGCAGGAACCAACAAGTATATGTGTGTGTGTGCTACGAAGCTGGGAACATGGCTCAATGGACAGGAACCAACAAGTATATGTGTGTATGCTACGAAGCTGGGAACATGGATCAATGGGCAGGAACCAACAAGTATATGTGTGTGCTACGAAGCTTGGAACATTGATCAATGGGCAGGTTCGGTGACTTTGTTGTGTGACTGCATCATCAAAACATCCTTATATCGACCACTGGTTCATTTGATTATTGCGGTAGTAAAACAAAGAAACAAACAAACAAACAAAACGTAATGTTTTACACTGATGGCACAAAATACAGTCAAGTCCCGTTTATCCGACATGGATGGTTGCATATGTTTATGTCGGATTAACGAGTATGTCGGATAAGCGTAATTAAGTCGCATCAACGTTCATGATCGAAAATCGGACAACTACACGATATCTTACGCTATATATAGTTTGTAATAAAATGATGAAAACCGAAATATTCAAATTATGTTATATTGTTATTGTTTTCTAATCATGCAACCGCTGAAGCTTTACACAGGGTATTCCGAACTACTGTTACGGGCTGTATGACGGATTCAGAATACTTTCGAAATTGTAGTCTGGAACGGAAGTCGTCACCTAGTGCCGAAAGCTGATTTCTTATTGGCTAAATGTCGTTTTCCTGCTTGTCATAACACTGGTCCGTCAAAGTTCGCGAAAGGTCGTTTGGATGTGACCTGTAATGGGGTGTCCTCGGCGATAGCGAGCACTTGTATCTTATTTTAATGAGTTTGAGGTAAACTAAACATGGGATCAATCCTGCATTAATTGTTTATTGTTAAACAGGTTTATCTCCGCAGCCATTATAATATGCAGCCGACTCGCCTCGTATGAAAACACAGAGCTGTGTATTCGCGTGATGAGTGAGTGAGTGAGTTGGGTTTAACGGCGTGTCAGCTCCGTGTGGGAGGAAAGCGCGAAGTGATGCAGGTCTCAGACGTTTACCACTATGGTGCTGACAAACCTAGAAACATCATCGGGGCGAACCGGGATTCGAACCCACAATAATAGGTTTCTGGCGTACCCAAGGGATGCAATTCTGCACAGCGATTCGAGGCGCCTTAGACCACTGGGGCACCCGTGCCCCCTACTCGTGGGATGATGACCTGGTAGTACGCTGATCACCGTGTCGGACTAACGAGACAGATTGAGTGACTTCGGTACTTCGTTGCATATAAGATGTGTCGGAGCCGGAGTGCGAGTTGATCGGATTAACGGGTCTAAGTAGCCCTGGTTTAATGTGTTTCCGTCACTAGCGTCGGATATATATGTACGTATAGTACATGCATGTAAATACAATTACTTCAAGGTTCCGTTGTACGGTGTACCCAACAACCAACCAACCAACCAACAAACAAACTGATATCGTATTTCATAAAACAGAAAGTTGATTGTGTGTCACTGGGACAAACCTGCAACGTTATGCCTATCTTTGTTTTATCTCGTTCATAAACAAGGTTAACGCATATATATGATGTTGCTGCACTGATACAACATAGGATGTTTGGATAAAGATCCCGAATCGTTGCAAGAGGTTTCTCAATACGGCGGCTGGAGTGTTTGGGCGATAGCCCGATGACACAGTGGGGCCAGGCACACCGTGTTTCCAGAATGGTTATATACATTCGGTTATATACATTCGGTTATATACATTCGGTTATATACATTCCGTTATATACATTCGGTTATATACATTCGGTTATATACATTCGGTTATATACATTCGGTTATATACATTCCAAGTTAAACAAGGGCTTCCAGCTGTCGTCATTCACTTTGAAGAAGTTGACGACAATAAACTTAATGACGACTATAGAAATATTAAAATGATTCTACCCATTTCCATATTTGCACAACCGAATAGCCACCACATTAACAGCGCAAAAACTATCGCAACAAACTCGGTGTGCGTTCAAAATGTAAACTTAAAAATAGTTATTCACTTAATTCAGTGAAAAAGACTTTGCTGATGCCATTCAAATAATTGAACAATAAATGTTTCGTTCAGTATACATGTAGCGCTTGTTGCTTATGCAACATCTACATCCCCTGGACGCGTCACACTCAAGGCCGTTAAGGATGGCATGCGTCGTCACCCGGACTAGCATTTCCGTTGAAAGATGACACTTGTTGTTACCGTTCCTGGAGCTGGGGATTGAGGGGAAACTAAGCAAGGCTTGGTCGGTTCGGAATCAGTATAAAGTATTTCAATGAGGTTTCATGTTAAACTTCGGCATGGTATCGCAATAATCAGACATTATTAATCCGACTTAAGTCCGGAATAGTACACGCAGCCGCACACTCACGTGCATGCACATCACAAAAAGGAGCAATAATCTTGAACGCAACGTTAAACTCCCTCTCATGTTACCACAAACACGTCACGACAATTGATGCTGAGAGCTGTGCCCTGGTGGATTCACGCATGGTGAATTGGTCTTAAATGTGGGGCGGGGTGGGGTTTTCTTACGCGATAGAAACAAAAACCTTAGTTTTTCACAAATTATATGTGTACTCCTTTTAGCTGGATATGATGCCCTACAGTGAACCTCGTTAGCTCGGAACCCGCCTATCCGGACACCTCGCCTGCCGGATGATTACTGTTGGGAACATCAAATTAAAATCCGGACGATTTATCAGGAACGATAACGGGGTGTATACATTTGGCTCATTGATTTGTGATGTTTTATCACTGTTGGGATATTATTTTTATATGTTTAGGTCAGACCTTATTCACTCGCTGAATGACGCATTAACAAAACCACAACATGTATCAATGTCTCAAGTTATCCTTTATTGTACATTCTTTTCAAGGTCCTGTAAGACTGGCATTCGCCGCACAAGTGGTCAAAGCAGAACATCTGAAGGTTGGGCTTGCAGAGGTCGTCGCAGATCTCGCTGCAGAAATGGTTCTCTGTAGTTGTTGTTGTTGCAACTGTTGTTGTGGTGCGGCGGGGACGACGTGTTGTCGTTCGTCGAGGCCTTCGTGTGGTTGTGCGTGGTCGTCGAGTAGTAGTAGTAGTAGTTGGTGTGGTTTTCTGTGTCGTTGCCGAGTTCTTGTTGATTTTTTTCCATTTCGGAATCCGCTCGTTTCCGCTTCTTGTTATCATAATGTCTGCGCATGAGAAGAAGTGCTCCTGGATTGACCCACATCCGGTACAACACTTCTCCTTTCCTAGTACGCTTGTTTCACAGCCCCAGCTGTTTCCTGGAATTGCAAACAGATATTGTCACGTGGTGTTTTAGGATCTCAATATCAGCCTTACAATCCCTTCTCAAGACAAGTCGTTTCTTTCAAGTAAAACACCGTCAACCCCGTCCGTCCCAGCATATCATCAGGTTGACCCACGACTAGCATAGGATAGGGTATGATATCAATGGGATCCCCACCCTCCACCAGGACCATCACCATCACCAACCACTACCATCAACACCACCCACCACTACCACCCACCACCACGACCATCGCCCACAAACACCACCCACCACTACCACCTACCACAACGTCCACCAACACCACCCACCACTACCACCCACTACCACGACCATCGCCCACAAACACCACCCACCACTACCACCTACCACAACGTCCACAAACACCACCCACCACTACCACCTACCACAACGTCCACCAACACCACCCACCACTACCACCCACCACAACGACCACCACCATCACCAACCACTACCATCAACACCACCCACCACTACCACCCACCACAACGACCACCACCATCACCACGATCATAACCCTTTCGACACCATCCACCACCACCACCATCACCCACCACTACCACTCTCCAACACCATCCCCCACTACCACCCACCAAAATCACCCACCACCATCACCCACCACTACCACCCACCAACTCCAGCCACCACCATGACCATCACCATCACCACGACCATCACCCGCCACTACCACCCGATAACACCACCCACCACCATTACCCAATGAAGGGTTTGTAAGGTATAATAATGTAATAATAGTATTATATTTAGAGCGTTTAATGTGCTGGCAATGACGGAAACCTGGGTTCATGCCAGACATTGGAACGATATGTGCAGCCCATTCTGTCGTGATGTTACTAGACTACGCTACGAGCTGTGACAACGCTTCACCCTCGCTCGGACATTATTCCCGCTCCCCCAATGGACTTCAATATACATGTGTATGTAACGTAGCAGTACCTGTCACATATTTCCATCGAAGCACGCAGTTGTAGCAAGTCATCCAGTTTGGGATCTGGAGTCGAACCCGGAACGTGTCGGCATTCCAGTTGGGCAGTTGGAAGTATTCCTTGCCATTGTCTGCGTTGAGCAAGGGCTGGAAGCAGTCTTCAGTTTCGAGTGCCTTCGGATTATCTGACTGGCATACGTCAAAGAAGAATGAACCAAAGTGATTTGCTGTCAACACAACAGCTACGTCGATGACGTCACCACTAGCGTATTGAGCGACGATGTTCCCAGTGGAAAAATACCCCCCTCTTTCGTTGTCACGTGGTCTGGCTTGAGCGTAGTCGTCGCCGCAGACTCCACATTTGCCGTCGTTCTCATTGAACTGGACCTGAAATAACGGTTAAACAAGCTTGCATTGTCGATCCTGGTTGTTTCAAACATCGACACAACCATTACTAAGACCATGATGATTCGTCAGAACCGTTATTCAGTTCCAACTGAAATTTCGAAACTGTTGTATTTGACTGTTTTTCATTTTGACAACAGATATTCGTTTGATGTTTTTTTAGCTAAGGCTGCGCATTTGTTTCTTTTGTGCTAACATAATTCATAAAATATAATAGTCGGTCTCGCAATAAAAATTAGACTTGACGGCAGTTTGCATCCTAACTATGATAGTGGGGCGCCAAAATGCACGTTCTGTACCCCTCGAACACGTGCAATTGTTAGTATTTATTCTCTTCGTCTGTTAGCATAGTGTGTTGTTAAACAACGTTCTGGTTGGCCATATACCAGTACGTACGCCAAATCCTCCGCAGTAGTTTTCGTTGTCGTTGTAGTTGATGTGGAAGTAGTCAGTGCCGTTGTATCTCCAGGCTGAGGATCGACCAGGGGGTATGAGCATATAGCCATGGCCATGTACGTGTGTCGGCAGCAAGGAGACCAGGATCGCCGCCATAGCCAGTGTTAGCATTGTCGGATAGCCCATGGTGATATGCTGTGGAAGGAGAAATCATGGTTTGATTAACTCATGTTCACAAACAAACTTGAGCGCTTATTGAATGTATAGTTCACAGTAATCCGTCAACGTAAGACAGTAAATCCTGAGCCACGGATGATGCATGTAATTGCGGTACTGGGTAGGTTCCAGTTATATTCGGTTCTTACGACAAATTCCCTGACAGATGTTCTGACAGCCCCTGTCAGAGATTGAAGGTCAAAGGCATTGGACTAGAAGTGCTTATGGCTTTGTTAGGGGAGCTAGAAGCGGTTTTCTGTTTCAAAGATGTACTTTACTGGGCACGTGCCGTAAAATAGCAGTAGTAGCATCAAACCGTCATTGCTAATATCTTCTTCTTTTTGTATCGCAACAGGCATGGAACTGCCTGTTTCAAAGTTGTACTAAATTTGGTACGAATGTTCCTGAATCTGAAGTGATGTCATTCAAACGGAAGTGCTTCGTCTAATCCTAGCTGAAGTGACTGGACTAAGTTGTACTACATAAGACAACATTAGGATTCAAAGATGGATAGGAGCAGTAGGGTAGCCTAGTGGTTAACGCGTTCGCTCGTCACGCCGATGGCGCATGTTCGATACCCAGCATGGATACAAAGTGAGAAGTCTATATCTGGTGTTCCTGCCGCGATAATGCCAAGATATTACTAAAGGCGCCTGAACCCAACTCAGTCACGCAGACATGAATATGGAAATATACTGAGTAGGTCAGGTCTCCGCTGATTGGGTAAAGTGAAATGAGTTCATTGTGTGTTTCAGGTGGAAATATTTTGGGACATTCACGAAGAGGTGAGAGTGCGGGTGCGGGTGTGGATGTGAGTGCGGATGCGGGTGCGGGTGCGGGTACGGGTGCGGGTGTGGATGGGAGTGCGGTTGAGGATGTGAGTGCGGGTGCGATTGTGGATGTGAGTGTGGGTGCGGGTACGTGTGCGGGTGTGGATGTGAGTGCGGGTGCGGGTGCGTATGTGAGTGCGGGTGTGGATGTGAGTGCGGGTGCGGGTGCGGATGTGGATGTGAATGCGGGTGCGGGTGCGGGTGCGGGTACGGGTGCGGGTGTGGATGGGAGTGCGGTTGTGGATGTGAGTGCGGGTGCGATTGTTGATGTGAGTGCGGGTGCGGGTACGGGTGCGGGTGTGGATGTGGATGTGAGTGCGGGTGCGGGTGCGTATGGGAGTGCGGGTGTGGATGTGAGTGCGGGTGCGGGTGTGGATGTGACTGCGGGTGTGGGTGTGGGTGCGGGTGCAGGTGTGAGTGCGGGTTTGGGTGTGGGTGTGGGTGTGGAAGTGAATGTGACTGTGAGTGTGAGTGCGGGTGCGGGTGCGGGTGTGAGTGTGGGTGCGGGTTTGGGTGTGAGTGCGGATGCAGGTGTGAGTGCGGGTGTGGGTGTGGAAGTGAATGTGAGTGTGAGTGTGGGAGTGGATGTGAGTGTGGATGTGGGTGTGGATGTGAGTGTGGATGTGGGTGTGAGTATTGGCGTGGATGTGAGTGTGGGTGTAGTTGGAGCTGCCTCAGCTTTTGCATGTAATTCAAACGTGCCTCAAGTTGTTTTTGACACTGGAAACAGAATAGAAAGGCAATTTAGAGATATCTCGCTGGAATATCAGATTATGCTGTTTTCAAGAAAGAAGATGTTCCGGGTCCACTTCGCATTCGAGGTCCGACATGTTAAATTTGTTTGACGTCTATTATGAAAACATGGACCAATTCAGGACATTGATAAACAATAAGCATGATGTGTCTAGGGTAAACTGATGGAGCCTACATCCGTAGTCTTGGATCAACACATGCACGTTAATTCATTGACGGTTTTGATTACATTTCAGGATCTAAGGAAATAAACACACATTACACGCTGCTCGGAACAACAGCTGTAGAAAACATTTTGAGCACTTCAATTTCTTCTTTACTATAACTGTTAACCTTACATTTATCAAGATCTGAAAGTGTTTCTTAAACTACATTGTACTACAAACACAGTGTAGTTCCAGCATGCTAAATTAATGTGACTCCGTGCTAATTGCAGAGAAGGAAAAAGCAGTTTAGAAATCTATGTACCTGATAGTAAAAATAATTACGATAAAACGACATTGTTCAATCTGCTCAGTTTAAAATTTGTGTGAAACCAATATATATCAGATAAAAATACGGTATTGTTATCTACATATTTCATAGCTTATGGCGAGTTCTAGATATGAACCGTTTCTTAGTAAAGTTCATTGAATCGGTATATATTGTTGGTGTTAATTAACCTCTTATAGTAATAGTCAGCATATTGTATTCGCTTAAACTCGGTTTGAATTATTCGGTGATTAACAAAGGGAGACAGTATCCAAAGAACGAATATTTCGAACGTGTTTTCTAAAGTGTCGAAGTGTCTTTCTTGTCTGGAAGTCATGTTTATGACTATGTAGGGACTATGTACGTAAACATATTTCGGTGTTATCCATCTCATAATTTGTTGTATTCCTATTGTATAATTATTAAAGATAATTACTTGCAATGTAAATTACTTCTGTGCAATCACCCCGCTTTTTGTTAAATTTAAGCTGTTTCCCAACAGATATGACGTACGTATTGTCTGTTAAAACACACTTGATTGTTTATCGTTCTTAAGTATATGGGATTGTGGCCCCTGTACAACAACGTTTTTGATTTAATAGAATAATAAACTAAGCGGCAAAAGAAAGTATAGGTTGGCAATTTGTAATTTTCCTAAAAACAGCGATAACTAGTGGAAAGTGGGTACTGGGAATATGACTTCCCAGGAACAGGTACAAAAAAATACCTCACCCGAACGCGCCACCTTTGACGGCACTTGTGCGGTGACAAAAAAATGGTGAAACAATTTTCCCGCCTATGGCATAAACTGCACGTGCATGTTAGCTGTATAAATGCGTTCGTCTGCAGGGTATAACCACACGTGATGAAAGCACACGACTGTCACAGGAGCAGAGAGAGAGAGAGTCATGGGTATGGCCGAGGAATGGTACTGACTGCTCAACATCGACGCCTGAGACTGCGATGGGCGAGGCAGGTTCGAGTTCGAAATTGGCGTCGAGTGCTGTTTACTGATGAAAGTTTAACTTGTTTCAAAATGACGCAGAGAACGAGTATATCGACGCAGTGGGGGACGTTTGGCTCCGGCGTGTATTCGAGAGGTCCATCCTTTCGGCGGGAGAGGTGTCATGGTGTGGGGCGGTATTTATGGAGATAAGAAGACTGATTTGGTGATTATACAGAGAAACCTGAACGCAGAGTGTTGCAGCCAGTTGTGCTTCCGTTCTTACAAAACCAACAGCAGGGGACATTGTTTCAACACGACAATGCCAGGCCCCATACTGCAAGACTGACTCGGAACTTTCTAAACCAGCAGAACGTTGACGTTTTGCCCTCGCATACCCACTCACCCGATATGAATCCTATTGAACATCTGTGGGACCATCTTGACAGACAGATGAGAGCACGCCATCAGCCTCCCGTCAACAGACAAGAATTAAAGCAGGCCCTGAGAGACTAGTGGCAACGGATTTTAGTCCACGTCATCAGAAGACTGACGTCATCGATGAGGCGGCGTATCACAGCATGCATTGAGGCAGCTGGAGGTCATACACGCTATTGAAGGCAACTGTGTCGACAATGAACTTGTAGTGCGTCTGACAAGTTTTTGGTGACATTTCAGACAACTTTTGAAAATTAAATTTCTTACCCCACAATTGTTTACCTTGAGCTTACATTACCTGTGATTGCACAATTTCATTAAAACTGTGGTTGATCCATCATTTGTTACCCCCTCCCTAGATTATATTATAATTAACAACAAAACCTCTTCTTGTTATTTTTTTTTATAGATCATGGATCTCGATCTATACTTTCTTTTGCCGCCAAGTTTATGTTGTTGAGGATATGTTTGTGCGGTCGGAAGTATTCGTGAATGGCGGTGAACATACAAAATATAACTCTATGCTGGAATACACACACATATATAGGTATAGTACTCACCAAAGTTATATGAAGTTGAGACAAGTCTACATCTACCAAGAAAGCCCCTTGCTTGTGGCCGCTTCTGTCACTACCTGCGGGGATGGCCGGAGCTCCCCACTTTTATATCCAGCGATGGGATGTTAATGCAAACAGGCGCTGATTGAGTCAAGGTAAGACACGGTGTTTTTTCTCAAAGTCCACCCAGATAATTTATTCAGTGCTCGACAAAGGAACAGCAAATAACCCTGATATCATCCCGCTTGATGCCCTTGTTTGCGTCCGATGACGGGGCATCTTGTGAACAATAATCTTCTCTGATGACTCATTGCGCTGTTCTCACTGCCTCGATGCGGAGTTGTTTGTATTGGAGTTTGGCACGTGTTCGTCATGTATTTTACACATCAGTTAATGTAAATTATGCTTACTTGGTCGGTATCTATCCACCGTGTTTAAAGTCACACTTATCTCCCGACCTGTTGAATGTGTAAAACGGTGTCATATATCTTATAAAACCGTTATCACAATCGTTAGCAACCATGAAAAAGTATCCAAATGTATAATTAAGAAGTACACCAAGAGTAATAGCTTTGTTTAGTATGTGTTTTGTTTTACGTCTCAGTCAGTATCAGTGCCACTATATCACGGTGCAGACAAACCAGTGACCGATATTATGCGCAATGCCCCTCGGCGTCGAGGTACGATCACTGATCACCGAACCTGACCACGTGATCCACTCAGTACCGAGTACCAACAAGCACCGGTTACTGGAGACCAGAGGCTGTTCCTGTCTGTCAGCTGAAGTAAAGGGAATATGACGCGTTTGAAGCAGCCACAGTGATACTGGTGGTCTACGGCTTGCCGCGACTACTGCTTCAGTGCGACTTTAAGGTACTGTTGTATCACTTGGGGCGGCTTAATATTCATTATGGTGTTGGTTATTACTTTCAGAATTGTACATGTCAGGTATCTGGTCCGAATTTCTTTTTTTTCTTTTGTCTTTCCAACAATACGAAAAGTGACTGACTATTGTCCCTACAAAGCGATCCAAACCTTTTCGAATTCGAGGGCATAAAAGAAAACGTAAAAGGCGACTATGCTTGTCGTTAAACAACAAACAAACAAACAAACTTTAGCAACCCATGCTTGTCGTAAGAGGAGACTATGCTTGTCGTAAGAGGCGACTACCGGGACCGGGTGGTCAGGCTCGCTGACTTGGTTGACGCATGTCGTATCCCAATTACGTAGATTGATGCTCTTGATGTCTATCACTGGATTGTCTAGCCCATACTCGATTATTTACAGACCTTCATCATATAGCTTAAATATTGCTGAGTGAGGCGGTAGCAACACAAGAAATAAACCAAGCGTAATACGTGGAATTACGCATCATGATCAACCAGTTCCATGTGTGCGAGTGTGTTCCTTGGGGTGTATGAGTAATACAGAAATATACTGGGGGAAATGTAAAGGAAGAGCTGCCCAGAATATTACAATGTAAGGGAATCGAGCCCGCGCCTGTCGGGAGCGACGATACTTCAGCCTACTGTCTGTCTTCCCAATCGCCTGTTGAATCACTGAGAACCATTCAGCCCGACTATTGACGCCCGCGGACAATCTTCGGGCATTATACACGGCAGGTCATCAAGGACGGGTGTCACCGCTTAACATGTTATATTTGTCAACTTTTACACCCAACCCCGGCAGAGAGAAACATACACATGCGAAACGATGTTTGTTATTCTAAGACTTATTAAAATACATTCTTGTTTCTTATGACCAGACCGCCCCTGAAGTGACAAAGCTCATAATGTAAGAAACAAATGTTTCATCCCACCTGTCGTCTTTGCACCCGATTTCAACTTTTTGCTCACTTTTTCGGGAGTGGCAAAATGATTTAACGCAGTATATTATAATCCACTTCACGTTTATAACTATGAAGCCCACTAAAGAAGTGAATAAGAACACATACTCCCCGTACGATCTCGTGGGCACGGGGAGCCCAATCGTGTAAGACGCCTCATTGTGTTGTGCAGAGTTGCGTCTCTTGGTCACGCCAGGGGCCTGTGATTGTGAGTTCGAACCCCGGTTCGCCCCGATTATGTTCCTAGGTTTGTCAGCACCATGCCTTTTGCGCGTGGGTTTCACCCTAGTTGTAAACGTCTGAGACCTGCATCGCTTCGGGCTTTCCTCTCACATTAAGCTGACACGCCGTAATATGGCTGTAATACTGTAAAAAGCAGCGTTAAACTCACTCTCACTCACTCACTCAACTACCCAGTCAGTTTGGAGGAAATGAAGAGTTCGGCGGTGAAGTAAAAACAATCTTGACGAAGCAGGATGTATAGATAGGCATGGCGTTACCTGTCAGTGTAAATGCACGGGTCTCTCTCAAGGACATCGAGTGCACGTTCTGGCACATCTATTTGATTCAATTAGCTGTTAGTGTATTCTGTCACGACCAGGATTTCCCTCCAACAATAAGGAAACCAGATGAAAGGGAGATCCGGGACCTGATTTGCAAGAAGAATGACAGCCCAGTGCCATACTCGTCAATATTGACACTATCCTTGCTAAGCACATGCATACAGGCTAGCTTGTTGCAGGGGAAGTACACACTGTACGCTGAACGCTGTGGGGTGGCGGCAATGTGTGTGTAGTGTGTGTGTGTGTGTGTGTGTGTGTGTTCGTACTTGACCTTTTCCTGTTTTCACTCACAGTATTTACAGGTCAGCTAAAGTTGCCCTGGGGAATGTCCTTAAACCCAAGCTGCAGGGAACTGTAGTGTTCGAGTGTTATTGTTTCAGGGTCAGTGACAAAAAAACGTAAATGTTGTGTGAATGTGTATTGAATAAAAAGATCATTATTTGTGAGTGTGTAATCCTGAATCTAGGAATACAGGAAGAAACTGTTTGTTGCTGAAAATAAATGGACAAACTGTAAATGCATATTTGAGGATAGATATTTATATGCACATGAAATTAAAATACCTGTTTATTCACTCTTACCTTATGGGAAGAAACTAAAATGTATCAAAGAAATACCCGCAAATTAATATCAGTAACACATGAAACATTTCTTTTGTTTGATTTTAACGACATACTCAGCAATATTCCAGCTATATGACGGCGATCTGTACATTATCGAGTCTGGACCAGACAATCCAGTGATCGATACTATGAGTGAGTGAGTGAGTGAGTATGGTTTTACGCCGCTTTTAGCAATATTCCCGCAATATCACGGCGGGGGACACGAGGACGATACTATGAGCATCAATCTACGCAATGGAGATACGATGACATGGATCAACCAAATCAGCTGATCCCGTTAGATGCAGCTTACAACAAACCTGGATTTCCTGAAGATCAATTCTAACCCGGATTTTCAACGGTAGGATTTATTTGTAAATCGCTCATGAAATATATTTAATGAAACACAAAAAATGAATGTTATTCCACAATGTCTGTTATACTTCAAAATACATGCACGTTATTATAACACAGCTATAACAGGCGAAGTAAGAAATGCTGATGTTCTATCCCGTAGCCTTGACCGTAACCATCAGTACGTACACCAGTCACGCGCAACAAGATACCTGCACGTGCCATGACGTCATTGTGCCTGCGTTCTTTGACACACATCAAAGACTGGCCTGTTATTTCCCTGGCTAGTCAATGTGTCGCCTATTGTGTGGTAGCATAATGCCTTCAGACATTAAATCTCACGGGATTTAAGCTGTTCATCCTTCATCACACGTTTAAGTATAAAAGGCTGTTGAAGGAAAATAGAAAAATTCCTTTGGTAATTAAATTAGCATGTTAACAGCTACTTATTAGTCGTAGAGTTAGGGTCTCAATTGAAAAAAAAATAGTGGCGTCAGTTCTTAATTATCGAGCTTAGCTGATTTTATGACGTTACCTGTTTATAAGACTGAAACCGAAAATATAGCTGATTGAATACACGGTATTAGGGTGTGTTACCCTCGCTGAACTCGGTATATATTTCATGTGGTGTTGCAGGGATCGGGCAGGAGTGTGCGAGGGAAGCGGGGTTGGCTGTCATTCAAGGCCTCAGTAGAACTTTCAAAAAGTTTTATGGTAGACATGTGGAGGACATTTCAATAAATATCTTTAGAGTAAAGGTCATTTGCAATTACCTCTTTTGATTCTTTTTCCCGTGTTTTATCTGGTGAACATTTGTCTTGCCGTTGCATGTGTTTGCGACGGATGCCACCGGTGGCACAGGATACGCTCACCTTTTTTGCGTACTCCTGGTATCATCACTATTTGATAGTGATTCATAAACACGTGTTATATGGAAATGGTTTTGACCCTTGTAGGACGTCACTAACGACAGAAAAATTGTATGAGACTAATAAACACTACACGGGGGAACGACAGAACAGTTGTATGAGACTAATAAACACAACAAGGGGGAACGACAGAACAGTTGTATGAGACTAATAAACACAACAAGGGGGAACGACAGAACAGTTGTATGAGACTAATAAACACAACAAGGGGGAACGACAGAACAGTTGTATGAGACTAATAAACACAACAAGGGGGAACGACAGAACAGTTGTATGCGACTAAAAAACACAACAAGGGGGAACGACAGAACAGTTGTATGAGACTAATAAACACAACAAGGGGGAACGACAGAACAGTTGTATGAGACTAATAAACACAACAAGGGGGAACGACAGAACAGTTGTATGAGACTAATAAACACAACAAGGGGGAACGACAGAACAGTTGTATGAGACTAATAAACACAACAAGGGGGGACGACAGAACAGTTGTATGAGACTAATAAACACAACAAGGGGGAACGACAGAACAGTTGTATGAGACTAATAAACACAACAAGGGGGAACGACAGAACAGTTGTATGAGACTAATAAACACAACAAGGGGGAACGACAGAACAATTGTATGAGACTAATAAACACAACAAGGGGGAACGACAGCCGAATGAATGATGATGATGCACGAATGAGAGAAAACGTGCATAAATTATAAAACAACAGTACTATATTTGGGTGATAATTGAATACATTAATGCCATTGTTTATGTAACAGTTTGGCAATGAGTTTCAGGAATGTAATTACCACACCCGTCACGTAATAAGGACCTACTACTATCTTTATCTTTCAGTTGATAAATAAATGCTCATGATGCAAAAATATATAGGTTTGTAATCTTCGTAGTGGAATCGGATGTGAAAATATCGGAAATCCCGTTGAGGGGTCGTTGGTTTCAGTTCCAAAGGGTTACTTTTCTGGACCAAGTTGTTACCATTTGTTGCAAGTATTAAATTCCATAAAAAAACATGTCCCCTAATATAGTTACTGATTAGATCTAAACTTTTTAATACGATTTTGGCATCAGTGGGTTTTCTTTGAACATCTTCAAGCTTCATGTGACCCAAGAGTTTCGCAACTAACTCGAAGTTCTATGAATCACGACATGATTGGCACGTTATCCTCGTAGTCATTCGAGGAGTACGTTATTATTAATTTTTAACATATTTAAATCGTACACACATTTAGACGAATATTTATAGATCAATCCTGAAGGAGGCAGTTATATTTCCTATAACAGTTTGAAAGTGTGCAATAGGGGTGATAACCACGCCTCACACGGTGCTGTACTTGGTGAATTGGGGAGATACCGCTTATTTGTTGACTATCACAAGGAATGCCTTCAACATGGGTTGAAATTGTTGCCAGTTTCTTATAACAGATATCCAAAGCAATGGTATCAATTATGTCGATGTTTAGTTCAATGCAATCGTGTAACGTTGGTTTCAAATGTAAAAGTATTATTGTTCACATACAGGTATGACCTTGCACGGGTCACACAAGCAGTTGGTGATGATATTATATTTTTAAATAACTTTGTACAAACATTAAGAGACTGTGATTCAAAAATTTGTAAATCAAGTAGACCATTTCTGCATCAAGAATATATGTCACTTCTAGCAGTTGTTTATCGTTTATGTACATGCACGGTTCGTGAATACAGGCGACTGATGAGAAAGCTTGGAAGGCGATGAGTTATTGATCGTCGTAATCGACTCAGTGTATTCTGGGAATACTTGAAGAGTACCACTTCATATTGGTATGCCCACATTTCACTGCCTTAGGATCATTGTTATTGGAATAAATACAAAAGGTTATTTTCTTGTAACAAGAAGAATGTGGACAAAGTTTATGAGAGAAGCTCTTGCTTCTTGTCCACATGTAAAATGTACGTGCCCACCTGTCACTGCAAGATGAATCTGAACGTGTATGTCCATGGGTCTATGAGCCATAGACCGAATACAGATACATGAACCAGTGAACTTCACATTTCTGCCCAAACGACTTTGTGGGAATACTAGCATGATCAACTACTGGAAGTATGTTTATTTACCAGTTTAGAATTTCTCTCTAAGTCCAGGTTTTGGCTCGATCTATTCAAACTTCAGCATATTGTGGTGTTTAGTCATATTTCATATAGACCTGTGCATGTTGCGCTGATGCCAAAAACCGCCTCCGTTTATCTGTCGTAAGTAACGGTAATTTCTAACATTCTACATTATTACCCACGTGGTGAAGATACAGGTGGTAAGATACTAAATCCGTACGTCACACGTGTGTCGTACAAGGTTGACCTTGTTTTATTCGTTTTGATTGGATAACCGTGACCTCTGTCACACTGGGACTACTTTTTTCATTCATAAAAAATCGCGAGACGTCAGTCATTTTGCAACTACAAGACAGAACTGAAGAAATTAATGAGAACGAGACATATTTACAAACACTTTATTAACCCAAACAAAATAGTCACACGCATCAAATTCGGTTTGCATTATATATAAATTATGCATAGAGCTTCTACAGACATTATATAATAATATATCTATATCTATTTACAATGTACGACTACCGAACAATAGAGCGAGGTTCCCCATGAGCGTGACGCACCCGACCACTTTCGCAACTTTCAATTTGATTTAACGTAAAATGATAAGCGTGGTGAAATGAAGTCTGTTTAAACTATCTGGACAGATATTTAGACTTGCTTGGGATGATCCGTTTGTGCCATCAGTGTCCCCTTCAAAGCGTATTTTGTGGCGCTGTTTCGGGAGGCGTTGTTCATGAATGAAAGTACACGACTGCACGACCAGATCACTAAAAGTGAACAGTTCTGATACAAATCATTCGAAAACCCCGTGGAAGTGTGCCTGACTTCTGATTTTGTGGTCCCAAACATCCCAAATGTTAACAATAACATTCCCTATCTCTAGCGTAAAACGCTGTGAGTAGGCCTAGATCACGGTTGTCTTTTCTGATTCAGGTGGTGACCTTGTTTCGATCGTTCGAAGCTGTCACTGACATGCAAGCAGACTTGAGTTTATTGATTTTCACGTCTTCAGTATAGGGTGGTACAGTTAACATGAATGTCTTTGGCAAACACTCTGATTTCCCTCTTCCAAAATGGTACGAACATGATATAAATTCAGCTGATAGATCAAGGAAACTGAACCATTTTGATTGCACAGACGGGACACCGGCAGTGCGAGTGACCGACTGTCAGTCCGATATTCAAAGCGCGGCGCGAATGTGACTTTTCAAATTTTCATATAGGTGTCCTTCGTACTAACAACATGGCGCTTGAATTACCATAAGTTGAAGAATTTCTTTCAAAAGGATCTTGAGCGTCGGTGCTGTTTTGTTTGCAAACACAACTGCAGGCGTATGTTGTTAATACTTATGCATAGAAATGTCAACAATGCCCATATTTGGGCATATATCAATATTCATGCGCAACCAGATTTGGCAACCGGTTTCAGTTTGGTCTGTCAACGAACGAAAGTTGTTATGTATTTACACTTAAATATATATTTAACGTGGGTAATAAACAAAATACCACACACATTCTCGTTAGATACCATTTTTACGAAACTCGTGAACTTTCTATGGTATCTGACCGAGCAGATACCATAGAAGGTCCACTCGTTTCGTAAAAATGGTATCTAACGAGAATGAGTGTAGTATTCTCTATATATCTGATTGAAGAATCCAGCCGATTAAGTAAGTTGTATCACTGAAAAGTCGGTGCTTCTGGCAATCAGAATAACCGGGTGCCGGCAGGTGTCGAGAAACACAGTCTCCGGGTTTCCCAGCAGGAAACGATTTTGTAAACCTACTTTAAAAAAAACAAAAACATTAATTTTTCTGCCCTGCCCATGTCACTCATTGTGTGAAACTTCACCATGGCATCGGTACTTACCTCGGGCCGCGGGTTGCGTTGCAAAAAAACAAACTTTTGTAAATTTGTAACCTACCAAGGAAATAACTTTCAAACGATATCTTCATCCTATCATCAACCAGTCAACTCATTGTTGAATATATTTTAATATTGGCTAGAGTGGCTAAAGTAGTGACGTAAGTCCTGCTGGGGTATCGTGCAGGAGGCAGAGGCCCCCATGATCCCCAGCGAGGTGGCCTAGCGTTGGTTACTGGTGGCTTATAGCCAGTGTCTAAAACTGTATAAATCATATTGTTATGCCCAAATATGTTTGAAAAATTCTTTTTAAATATAACTTTGTATTCATGAATAAATTGTGTATATATCAATTTGGTCTCGTCGTTTCATGGCTGAAATAATGCCGATGCGGCGTTAATTTTAATTCAATCATTCACCCTACCAAAATAATGAGAAACCAGAATGTTTTAACTAGCCTCATTATTTCTCAAACATTCCAATATACGGAAGAGTATACGGCCACTGTTGTCGTCCATTTTGTGTGGACGAGTGTGAAAAAACAGAATCTGGTTAAGCCTCAGTTATGTAGCTTCAACCCTACATCAAGAACAGAAGAAATGCTAACAGTCTTTTATATTCTAACGTGAATGTAACAACTTCGTGCACCCGACTCGCGAAGGTATGCGGCACGTGCACGAGACCCGTTCTACAAGACAACTTAAGTACACATACAGTCCGAGGTCCCAACACAAACAAAGCTTTGTCGCAGCACACCAGCTGGAAAGGATGTGTTGAATGCGGTCCGCGTGTTTAAAGAATAGCAGGTGTGTCTTACCACATAATGAAAGATAAACATACGAGGCAATGTGACTAGTACCTGTTTAATTAGTTAGCCAAAACAACGACTTTACGTGGTGGTATGAGATACTTGTACATGTACACGCAGTTCTTTGCGGAGAGGCGTTTAACGGATAAAAAATGGAAAGATATGTACAGATATTGTGACGTTAAAATGTTCCAAGTTATTTATGGTGATTATGAAGTTATAATTTCATTCTAATTGCACATATACTTATCGAAATTGTGTAGATCGACGCTCATGATTTCAATCACTGGATTGTCTAGTCCAGGCCTCCATATTATAGCTGAGATATTGCTGAGTGAGGCGATAAACAACAAACAAAACAAAAAAAGAGAAAGAAGACTTTGGCCTCTGTATTAGTAGATAACATTCCCGGGGGTTCTGTCGCGGACTTTTGCCTCGAAACGTTGATATTCTCTGTTCCTCAGTGGGGCGGTCGGGTAGCCTGATGGTTAAAGCGTTCGCTCGTCACGCCGACGACCCGGGTTCGATTCCCGACATGGGTGTCCCCCGCCGTGATATTGCTGGAATATTGGTAAAAGCGGCGTATAACCATACTCACTCACTCACTCACTGTTCCTCAGTGGTCACAGTGCTACCATAGAGGTCAGTATAGCGGGGACGAGTGCTGGCTCCTCGGGTGGTCACTGTGCTACCTTGGAGGTCAGTATAGCGGGGACGAGTGCTGGCTCCTCGTGTGGTCACTGTGCTACCTTGGAGGTCAGTATAGCGGGGACGAGTGCTGGCTCCTCGTGTGGTCACAGTGCTACCATAGAGGTCAGTATAGCGGGGACGAGTGCTGGCTCCTCGGGTGGTCACTGTGCTACCTTGGAGGTCAGTATAGCGGGGACGAGTGCTGGCTCCTCGTGTGGTCACTGTGCTACCTTGGAGGTCAGTATAGCGGGGACGAGTGCTGGCTCCTCGTGTGGTCACTGTGCTACCTTGGAGGTCAGTATAGCGGGGACGAGTGCTGGCTCCTCGTGTGGTCACTGTGCTACCTTGGAGGTCAGTATAGCGGGGACGAGTGCTGGCTCCTCGTGTGGTCACCGTGCAACCTTGGAGTTCAATATGGCGGGGACGAGTGCTGGCTCCTCGTGTGGTCACTGTGCAACCTTGGAGGTCAATATGGCGGGGACGAGTGTTAACGTTGGCTCCTCGTGTGGTCACTGTGCTACCTTAGAGGTCAGTATAGCGGGGACGAGTTCTTGTTCCTCGCGTGGTCACTGTGCTACCTTGGAGGTCAGTATAGCGGGGACGAGTGCTGGCTCCTCGTGTGGTCACTGAGCTAACTTGGAGGTCAGTATAGCGGGAACGAGTGCTGGCTCCTCGTGTGGTCACCGTGCAACCTTGGAGTTCAATATGGCGGGGACGAGTGTTAACGTTGGCTCCTCGTGTAGTCACTGTGCTACCTTGGAGGTCAGTATAGCGGGGACGAGTGCTGGCTCCTCGTGTGGTCACTGAGCTAACTTGGAGGTCAGTATAGCGGGGACGAGTGCTGGCTCCTCGTGTGGTCACTGAGCTAACTTGGAGGTCAGTATAGCGGGGACGAGTGCTGGCTCCTCGTGTGGTCACTGTGCTACCTTGGAGGTCAGTATAGCGGGGACGAGTGCTGGCTCCTCGTGTGGTCACCGTGCTACCTTGGAGGTCAGTATAGCGGGGACGAGTGCTGGCTCCTCGTGTGGTCACCGTGCTACCTTGGAGGTCAGTATAGCGGGGACGAGTGCTGGCTCCTCGTGTGGTCACTGAGCTAACTTGGAGGTCAGTATAGCGGGGACGAGTGCTGGCTCCTCGTGTGGTCACTGAGCTAACTTGGAGGTCAGTATAGCGGGGACGAGTGCTGGCTCCTCGTGTGGTCACCGTGCTACCTTGGATGTCAGTATAGCGGGGACGAGTGCTGGCTCCTCGTGTGGTCACCGTGCTACCTTGGAGGTCAGTATAGCGGGGACGAGTGCTGGCTCCTCGTGTGGTCACCGTCCTACCTTGGATGTCAGTATAGCGGGGACGAGTGCTGGCTCCTCGTGTGGTCACCGTGCTACCTTGGAGGTCAGTATAGCGGGGAAGAGTGCTGGCTCCTCGTGTGGTCACCGTGCTACCTTGGAGGTCAGTATAGCGGGGACGAGTGCTGGCTCCTCGTGTGGTCACTGAGCTAACTTGGAGGTCAGTATAGCGGGGACGAGTGCTGGCTCCTCGTGTGGTCACTGAGCTAACTTGGAGGTCAGTATAGCGGGGACGAGTGTTGGCTCCTCGTGTGGTCACCGTGCTACCTTGGAGGTCAGTATAGCGGGGACGAATGTTGGCTCCTCGTGTGGTCACCGTGCTACCTTGGAGGTCAGTATAGCGGGGACGAGTGTTGGCTCCTCGTGTGGTCACTGTGCTACCTTGGAGGTCAGTATAGCGGGGACGAGTGCTGGCTCCTCGTGTGGTCACCGTGCTATCTTGGAGGTCAGTATAGCGGGGACGAGTGTTAACGTTGGCTCCTCGTGTGGTCACAGCGCTAACTTGGAGGTCAGTATAGCGGGGACGAGTGCTGGCCGAGAACAACGTGAATGTTGCGATTCCACATCAAGGCCACGTCCGGTCATTTAAGGTCACGCTGGGTCAGACGTGGGTAACACAAGCTGTTTGTTGTTTAACACCGACCACAGTCAACAAGATAGGTCTTAAAGGTACATACAATTTCATTGCTTGTAACTATTATTTTTGTATCTGAATACATTATTGATGCACATGCTTCAGTCGGCTTCGTGACGTATTTTGTCTGAAATACGGCAGGTTATGTTACACATAAACAAGTCAAAAGTCAGCAGAGCTCACCAATACCCCGACGTCGACTCCAACATATTTCTAAGTTCAAAACGTGAAAAAAGCAATCATCCACTTTTTTAAATCAAACTTTGCACTGCACCTCTCCAATAAGTATTTATAGGGTTCTTAAATGTAAAAGAATCAATGAAGTAGTTCTCAAGTTATGTAGTTCTCAATTGTTGAAGCAAAACATACATTCTAATTTCAAAGCATTTAAAAATTCGTATTTTCTCAGACAGGTGTTGACAGTCCCTAGCAGAGCTAGAGTCACATAGTGTTCATACAGCCATCTAAGTGTTAGACACAATGCTATAATGCTATCTTCAATCTGTACAATCGATGTAGAGTTACTGGAGACACAATTTGATTAACGTTTGGTAGGGGTAACCTTCACCTGACCGATGCATCTGCTTATTAACATGTGTAATCTGACTAACTATACATCGGCCGGTACATCCTGGCTATATATCCCGACATTTGTGTTTATACTGCAGAGATGTGACCCCACCGACCAGTGCTTTCTCAGCGACAGATCGCCCGGCTAACACTGCCGCGGAAACTACTCCTTGTACTGTTGTCATTGGACTGTTTGTAGATCGCATATATACCCTTAAAATAAATCACCTTTACCACTGTGTCAGTCTTCATGCCTAATGTCGACTCAATCGTATGAAGAGGAACATAATCCGATGTTATTTTTCTGTAGTGCAAAAACGCATAGCATGTAACTTCACATATAAACTTTATAAAGTATTTAACCCGCATCAATGTGTTTGTCTCGATGTTACTTAGAAATTGAAATAAAAGTCTCAGATGATATCGTGTGAGCCTGTATTTGGGCAAATGGCCTTTTATGCAATATACATTCTTGTCTGAACAGCAAAATATGTGTATTGTGGACAAAAAACGTGATTCTGATTGGATCAAATCACAATTACACCTCTGATTGCCGAGTTGACGACCGCAACTCCGCGGAAGATGATATTAATAGAAAATTATCTTTAACGACGTCACTCTGAACAATAACAGGTAACAAAATGCACATATTGCGGTGACTACGATATTCTTATATTTTGTGTAATAAACATTATAGAAATCGACCGAGAGAGTGAATATCAAGTTTTGAGGGATTTGTCCTTTTCTAAAGCCGACCGTGGCGTCAAATTTATTGCTTTACAATGGGTGATGTGACGTCATGATAGTAATAATAGTGTGTAACTGAACCATGCAAGGCGTGTTTACTATCGTTTGGGGGTGCCCACTGACTGGCTAACGAAGTAGCTTTGCTACGTACTTTCTATGCCATACCATATATGCGGAGAGAGCATATTGATTTAATATGATACTGTTCAAACCCATGAAGCGCCATTAGTTGTTTTAAGGCTATTATCCATGATTCCTGATTTGAAATCACAACACAACACAAATGGACTAAGCACGTGCCGCTTCGCTTTTATCGTTTCTAACTTCAAAGACTTCGTGTGTATTTTTTGTCATGGTAGAAAGAGATTAACGCACTGTCTTCATTTAGAGCGAGTTTACCTGTAGATTTAACTGCGCTTAAATGAAATATTTCAAGCATGACGATTCGCGTTCGGTTCCACATTCACTGCTAAGTGACCCAGCTCTTAATGGAAAACACCATGCGGTTATCTCCTGATTGGTTCATGTGAAGTATTCACAGGGTCCTGAATCTCTTGGTCATCTCAGTCCAGATACAGGGACACACTCCGCGGATAGACCGACCTAGGTCAGGGTTGTGTTCAACCTACATGTATTCAATCAATCAGACACAGGGACACACTCCGTGGATAGACCGAGCTGGGTCAGGGTTGTGTTCAACCTACATGTATTCAATCAATCAGACACAGGGACACACTCCGTGGATAGACCGAGCTGGGTCAGGGTTGTGTTCAACCTACATGTATTCAATCAATCAGACACAGGGACACACTCCGTGGATAGACCGAGCTGGGTCAGGGTTGTGTTCAACCTACATGTATTCAATCAATCAATCAGATACAGGGACACACTCCGTGGATAGACCGAGCTGGGTCAGGGTTGTGTTCAACCTACATGTATTCAATCAATCAATCAGACACAGGGACACACTCCGTGAATAGACCGAGCTGAGTCAGGGTTGTGTTCAACCTACATGTATTCAATCAATCAGACACAGGAACACACTCCGTGGATAGACCGACCTAGGTCAGGGTTGTGTTCAACCTACATGTATTCAATCAATCAGACAAAGGGACACACTCCGTGGATAGACCGAGCTGGGTCAGGGTTGTGTTCAACCTACATGTATTCAATCAATCAATCAGACACAGGGACACACTCCGCGGATAGACCGAGCTGGGTCAGGGTTGTGTTCAACCTATGTATTCAATCAATCAGACACAGGGACACATTCCGCGGATAGACCGAGCTGGGTCAGGGTTGTGTTCAACCTACATGTATTCAATCAATCAGACACAGGGACACACTCCGTGGATAGACCGAGCTGGGTCAGGGTTGTGTTCAACCTATGTATTCAATCAATCAGACACAGGGACACATTCCGCGGATAGACCGAGCTGGGTCAGGGTTGTGTTCAACCTACATGTATTCAATCAATCAGACACAGGGACACACTCCGTGGATAGACCGAGCTGGGTCAGGGTTGTGTTCAACCTATGTATTCAATCAATCAGACACAGGGACACATTCCGCGGATAGACCGAGCTGGGTCAGGGTTGTGTTCAACCTACATGTATTCAATCAATCAGACACAGGGACACACTCCGTGGATAGACCGAGCTGAGTCAGGGTTGTGTTCAACCTATGTATTCAATCAATCAGACACAGGGACACATTCCGCGGATAGACCGAGCTGGGTCAGGGTTGTGTTCAACCTATGTATTCAATCAATCAGACACAGGGACACACTCCGCGGATAGACCGAGCTGGGTCAGGGTTGTGTTCAACCTATGTATTCAATCAATCAGACACAGGGACACACTCCGTGGATAGACCGAGCTGGGTCAGGGTTGTGTTCAACCTATGTATTCAATCAATCAGACACAGGGACACATTCCGCGGATAGACCGAGCTGGGTCAGGGTTGTGTTCAACCTACATGTATTCAATCAATCAGACACAGGGACACACTCCGTGGATAGACCGAGCTGGGTCAGGGTTGTGTTCAACCTACATGTATTCAATCAATCAGATACAGGGACACACTCCGTGGATAGACCGAGCTGGGTCAGGGTTGTGTTCAACCTATGTATTCAATCAATCAGACACAGGGACACATTCCGTGGATAGACCGAGCTGGGTCAGGGTTGTGTTCAACCTACATGTATTCAATCAATCAGACACAGCGACACACTCCGTGGATAGACCGAGCTGAGTCAGGGTTGTGTTCAACCTACATGTATTCAATCAATCAGACACAGGGACACACTCCGCGGATAGACCGAGCTGGGTCAGGGTTGTGTTCAACCTAAATGTATTCAATCAATCAATCAGACACAGGGACACACTCCGTGGATAGACCGAGCTGGGTCAGGGTTGTGTTCAACCTACATGTATTCAATCAATCAGATACAGGGACACACTCCGTGGATAGACCGAGCTGGGTCAGGGTTGTGTTCAACCTACATGTATTCAATCAATCAGACACAGGGACACATTCCGTGGATAGACCGAGCTGGGTCAGGGTTGTGTTCAACCTACATGTATTCAATCAATCAGACACAGCGACACACTCCGTGGATAGACCGAGCTGAGTCAGGGTTGTGTTCAACCTACATGTATTCAATCAATCAGACACAGGGACACACTCCGCGGATAGACCGAGCTGGGTCAGGGTTGTGTTCAACCTAAATGTATTCAATCAATCAATCAGACACAGGGACACACTCCGCGGATAGACCGAGCTGGGTCAGGGTTGTGTTCAACCTACATGTATTCAATCAATCAGACACAGGGACACACTCCGCGGATAGACCGAGCTGAGTCAGGGTTGTGTTCAACCTACATGTATTCAATCAATCAGACACAGGGACACACTCCGCGGATAGACCGAGCTGGGTCAGGGTTGTGTTCAACCTACATGTATTCAATCAATCAGACACAGGGACACACTCCGCGGATAGACCGAGCTGGGTCAGGGTTGTGTTCAACCTACATGTATTCAATCAATCAATCAGACACAGGGACACACTCCGTGGATAGACCGAGCTGGGTCAGGGTTGTGTTCAACCTACATGTATTCAATCAATCAATCAGACACAGGGACACACTCCGTGGATAGACCGAGCTGGGTCAGGGTTGTGTTCAACCTACATGTATTCAATCAATCAATCAGATACAGGGACACACTCCGTGGATAGACCGAGCTGGGTCAGGGTTGTGTTCAACCTACATGTATTCAATCAATCAGACACAGGGACACACTCCGCGGATAGACCGAGCTGGGTCAGGGTTGTGTTCAACCTACATGTATTCAATCAATCAGACACAGGGACACACTCCGTTGATAGACCGAGCTGGGTCAGGGTTGTGTTCAACCTACATGTATTCAATCAATCAATCAGATACAGGGACACACTCCGTGGATAGACCGAGCTGGGTCAGGGTTGTGTTCAACCTACATGTATTCAATCAATCAATCAGACACAGGGACACACTCCGTGGATAGACCGAGCTGGGTCAGGGTTGTGTTCAACCTACATGTATTCAATCAATCAATCAGATACAGGGACACACTCCGTGGATAGACCGAGCTGGGTCAGGGTTGTGTTCAACCTACATGTATTCAATCAATCAATCAGATACAGGGACACACTCCGTGGATAGACCGAGCTGGGTCAGGGTTGTGTTCAACCTACATGTATTCAATCAATCAATCAGACACAGGGACACACTCCGTGGATAGACCGAGCTGGGTCAGGGTTGTGTTCAACCTACATGTATTCAATCAATCAATCAGATACAGGGACACACTCCGTGGATAGACCGAGCTGGGTCAGGGTTGTGTTCAACCTACATGTATTCAATCAATCAATCAGATACAGGGACACACTCCGTGGATAGACCGAGCTGGGTCAGGGTTGTGTTCAACCTACATGTATTCAATCAATCAATCAGATACAGGGACACACTCCGTGGATAGACCGAGCTGGGTCAGGGTTGTGTTCAACCGACATGTATTCAATCAATCAATCAGACACAGGGACACACTCCGTGGATAGACCGAGCTGGGTCAGGGTTGTGTTCAACCTACATGTATTCAATCAATCAATCAGATACAGGGACACACTCCGTGGATAGACCGAGCTGGGTCAGGGTTGTGTTCAACCTACATGTATTCAATCAATCAATCAGACACAGGGACACACTCCGTGGATAGACCGAGCTGAGTCAGGGTTGTGTTCAACCTACATGTATTCAATCAATCAGACACAGGAACACACTCCGTGGATAGACCGACCTAGGTCAGGGTTGTGTTCAACCTACATGTATTCAATCAATCAGACACAGGGACACACTCCGTGGATAGACCGAGCTGGGTCAGGGTTGTGTTCAACCTACATGTATTCAATCAATCATTATACATGTTACATGATTATTAGGGTATGTCAACACTGCATCGATGTCCTCAAATTAATGGCGTGAAAAATGTACAAAGATACACTCTTCAAAAATAGAAACGCACGGGTATATTTTAAGTAAATATATTGTACCTAATAAAGTCGATATATTTAATTTAATATCATAGATACAAATATGAAATATTGGAGCTCGATAGTCCCATGTTGTCGTTGTACAAAGGCGTTGAAAACTGTTCATTGTCATGTCACATAAGGCCACAAAGTGGCGCTGAACTCAGCATCTCGTGTGACAACTCCAGGCAGCAATCACGGCTCTGCATCTCCTCGGCACTGACTGGATAAGTGTCCGAATTCTGTCCTGGGAATTCTGCGCCATTCTGCTTGTAACGCGTTGGCCAGTTGTGGGAGTGTCTGCTGCGTGTTCTGAGTTCATCCTATAGGTGTTCGATTGGGTTGAGATCTGTAGATCTCGACGGCCAGGGCAAATCGTTGATGTAGGCATTATGGAGGTAGTTTACAGTGACACGTGCTGTGTGCGGTCGAGCGTTGTCCTGTTGAAACAGCCCCTCTGGCGGTCAATGATTGGAAGAGGGTGAAGTTGAAGCATTTGATTCATGTAGCGATTTGCTGTCAAATTTCCCTGAACCACAACGAATTCAGACCTCGTGGTGTGGGATATGTTGAAGTTGTTCTGCTAACTCATTCAGGGAAAACGAAAGGGTTTAAAACGCATCCTTGGGAACACCAACATTACAATCAAAAGAATTCGAAAGAGTACTGTTATCTCGAGCACAAATACATTTACATGCAATAAAAGTTGCCTCCTTTACACAATAAGCAAGAGATCTAAAATAGACAACTTTTTTCTGGGAATAGTGTAAAATGTTTTTGTAAAATCAATAAGTATAGCATCTGCAGTCCCTCCTTTATTACCTGTTGTTTAACCCGCTTGGATATAATTGGTTTCTTCCATGTCAATGCCCAATCTAACAATGATATGTGTAAACGCCATTCCTAAGATACCAAGGAGCGTAATGTATATGTATTTGTATCATTCATTGCATTGAAGCACATAATTATTATATTATGATGAATGTTTGAAATTTTAGCATTCAAGTTATGAGTACCAGATACATCTCTGTTTTCAAAGGTGATAAATATTTTGAGGGAGATCCCCAGAATAAAACATCGGTGATTACGCCCTTTCATCCCTCCGCTGCGGTCTTACATGTCAGGAGAACTACGGACGTGTTTCATCGTTTGCATAATATGTCCTTCAGTACCTAACTCTCGAATACTTTCACGCAGCATGCCAGTAACTGTTGTTATAGGACTGTGGGCTTTGTCAGGTGTACAACGAGTGGTTTAAGTGTCTGTCCACACAACCAGATTCAGCACCTGCCACCTGCAGTACCGGGGGATGTTAATTGTGAAGACATGCACAAGTAACATGGATGAACTTCATAATCAACGTCACCCAGGGGAACGTCTATGACGGCACAGGACCATGCGTCTACGTTGTTTCTCTAGCGATGTTTTCAAATAATACACCCCTGAACATTTTCGGCAAACTGGAAATATTGAAATATCCCGCATCAACATTTATCATATAATGGGTAGGTTTCTCAGCAGGATAAAGCCAACGGATAAAAACGATATCCGTTGGGGTCATATGCAGATAGAGAAGCAAATATCAAAGGTCAAGTAGGGACTACTTCCAGTGTTTATAAACAAACATGGCGTCGCCCTCGTCATTCGGCAATCGAGTCAGAATTAACCACCGGTAATCTGGATAAACTACAGGGATAATTGTTATCATTATCAAAAGAACAGTCTAATATACTGAAAATCAGTGTCTAACTGTGACGTAGCTAAGGCATTTTATAAGTTTTGGCAACTTTGGAGATATAAATTTCGAAACAATTTTGCGAGGGCACTAGGCCTAGCCAAGCGGAATCAGCAGCCATAACTGTGCTTGTAGACCTCTGCGGCTTGACACCTTTTCCACAAATTAAAATAGTTGGATTTGGCCGAAATATGTTTGAATTATTACCTTGTTTCGTTTTGTCGCCGTGTGTACATCTGATTGCACTTCTTAACGTAATGGAAGGACAGGCCGTCAACAAAGTCAGAACGTGGCCGTGACGTCTCATAGACTAGGGTTAGAGTAGCTTCCCTTTGACAAAGGGCAGTTACTCTAGCGGACAGACCGATGGATTGCCGCGAAAGGCAATTAAAAACAATTGTTGTTTTGCGTATATGTTGCTTCGCCACTGTATAAGAAACCGATTTTAGTTTGAACTATATTGGCTTATGTCACTGTCCGACTGACACATCACTTACCCTGTGACGTAATAAATATTAATGCGCGCATTCCAGGAAAACTTGCAATGTTTGTGAGAGAGGGAAAGCGATTTTCAAGCACAGAATTAAAGAATGATATTATATGATAAAGAGGTTATCACGCTTGTGTGTTTGGGGATGGTAAATATCCTGTATTGGGAATAAACGCTATGTATTTAGCTCGCCAAGGCTCGCTAAATACAATTATGTTTATTCCTAATGCAGGATATTTACCATCCCCAAACACACTCGCGTGATAACCTCTATATATTTCATACAGATTCAGGGCTTCGTCGGTTAACCTAGAGCATATTCAAGGTTATATTGCTTATGTCAATTACTCATCTAAGCAGGGACTGCATAAACATATTCAAGATTGACATTGAGCTGAACATTTAACATCTGTATCAAAACCGAGCTAAAACACTAACACTTATTAACAGGGCTGGGTGAGTTGACATTCGATGAGATGGTAACAGCATTTCTCTTGTGTTTCATAACATATCCCTCGTGACTTTCGACATCGTTTTTATTTCACAGCATATCTTGTATGTCTTACAGCCAGTCTATTTCACAGAAAGTCTCGCATCTCTTTCGACGTCGTTTGTGTTTCCAGCATGTCTCTTGTGTCTTACGACGTCGTTTGTGTTTCCAGCATGTCTCTTGTGTCTTTCGACATGTTTCAGTTTAAGACCTTATCTCTTGTGTCTTTCGGCATGTTTGTGTTTCCAGCATGTCTCTTGTGTCTTTCGACATGTTTGTGTTTCCAGCATGTCTCTTGTGTCTTTCGACATGTTTGTGTTTAAGACCGTTTCTCTTGTGTCTTTCGGCATGTTTGTGTTTAAGACCTTATCTCTTGTGTCATTCGACATGTTTGTGTTTCCAGCATGTCTCTTGTGGCTTACGACGTCGTTTGTGTTTCCAGCATGTCTCTTGTGTCTTTCGACATGTTTCAGTTTAAGACCTTATCTCTTGTGTCTTACGACGTGTCGTTTGTGTTTCAGATCACGTCTCTTGTGTCCACTACCTATCAATGTTGGCTGGCATGGGATACGTTCTGGCACGGTAATTATAATATTTGCTTTCCTAGTTAGGTGTTTGAAAGGGTCAAGTTCGCTCTCATAGAGTGTTCAAGTATAAGCCCGAACACGGGAAAAAAGTTCACATGAATAAGAATAAATTTCAGTATGATGTCGCAAGACATGTCGCATGTGTTTAGCTGCTTGTAAACCGGTTGTCAGTACTGTCGGGTACGACCGCTTGCGCCATTGTACACACATGTGCAAATTTGCATACGTATCGCTACACGTATGTCAAGCTGTAGCGTGAGCGCATGTATATTTACATACGTGATGTCATTTGCCCGGGAGACAGTTATATGTCCATAAAGAGTAGATACACAAGCCATACAGTATACAACAATAGATTCCTTCTTTCTGACATGAACAAGTGAGCAAACCCAGTCTTCTTTTGAAGTTTATTTCGCGATGATCTCTTTATACCTGCCTTTATTTTCAGCTGCCATCTCGCCAAGCCTATGTTCCTTCTTGCTCATCATGAATAGTTTCTTATTCGATAAGTAGATACTTGGGAGGTACAAAGCATGTAAGGTAACATAGTTTCTTCCGTCTCCCATAGAAAAGCGGGCGGTAGCATAGCGGTTAAAACGTCCGCTCGTTTTGCCAAAGACACGGGTTCATTCGGGCCAGCTGGGGTAGCAAAGCGGGGAATTGAGTTAAACATTTTGTGTATTAGGTAGTTATAAACTAAAACAGTATTATGCTTAAAACAGTATTCATGAGGGAAATGAGAATATTTATACGGAATATTTGCCTCATCTGGAATCATTGTATAGTGCAGTCACCAGACAAGTGTTTTTACAATAAAAACAAAAATACCTCAACAAAAAAGAAAGGAATTGAGGTTGGTGATCACCGACTATTTATTAGAAAGTGCAGTGTCAAGACTCACAAAACAATTATTAACATAGCTCTCATTTCGTTGTTGTGAGATGACCTGGTACCGCTTAAACCACCTGGAAGAGATCCTATACTTCGTTGTGAGAGCTTGGTGTGGACAGATTTGTGTGGACATTGTTTGGATGTACGTGTATAACGTTATGTTTATGCTGTTTATCGTACACACATGTTGTTGTTCGTATGTAGAATGGGGCATAAGTAGTACGTTGTTTCATAGACTGGTAGCCATTTCCCAGTCATTGTCTCGCTATCATCAGGTGTACCCTGTGAGAAACAGAACATTGTATCGGGGTAATGAACTGCATCATCTGGTATTCGAGCCATCAGAACGCAAAACAAACTTGCTGGAGCTGCCAGATTATTTTTGGTCAGAGACAGGACATTGCTTCTGCCACTCATATTCTCTGTGTTTTAATTACCAAATACATTTCTAAACAAGATTCGATCAGAATATGAACGTATATTAATCCGTCTTATTACTTTAGCTGCAACTACATGCCTGTCTGAGTCCTAGTTGTGTTGCCGTGTGTGTACGTGAGCCAGAAGGTACGGCCACAGGCAGGATGTTGTGCTCCCTCATCCGCTTGCCTACCTGTCTGCTGCTAATTGGCCTCAACTCTAAAGAGATGATATTGTATTTGAATGAACACTCAAATGTCTAGCGCGTAGACGTTGTTTGTCCTCCTCACGTGGCATTGCGTAAGCGTTATTGACGGTTCAACATAGGGGTTATAATGCGCACATGATGGCTAAAAGCTCATTGTGTGGTGTTCAACTTGTCATTGTGAATACATCATGGATTTATTACTACCGAAACTACATGTACATGTACTTGACAATTTGCAAATTCGTAACAAGTATCCACAATTTTCCCATTGCCAAACACCGATGACAGTCTATACCGAGAGAAGACAGAATCCTCTGTTTGAGACGAGTTCCACTATGTCTTTAGATTTGAACTCTTGAAAGGTTCTTGACTATTCGAAAGATTGATCGAATATGTCCGCTCAAAAGAAATAGTCGACGTCCAAAACAGGGGCCTTTTGTTTTAACATTTTGTTCCAATCCTGGATTATTCATGACTTCAAGAAAGTAATACACTAGCTACTACATGGATAGAAACTGGTATACTTCCGACAGTAATACACTAGCTACTATATTATGAATATTTCCAGGTATAGGTCAGACAGTAACACACTAGGTACTAGATGAATACTATGGTATATTTCCGAAAAGTAACACAATAGCTACTAAAAATAAGGTTCATTGAATAGGTCCGATTTGTAACACTTTAGCCACTGCATAACTAATTACTGGTATAGGTCAGTTAGTTATACACTAGCTACTATATGATGTGTTCCTGGTATAGATCCATAGTAACGCACTAGCTAGTATATGAATATATACTGGCATATATTCTGAAGTAAAGCACAAGCAGCACTATGAATAACAACTCGTATAGACAGACAGTTCTATTGCGGCTCCAAATACATACAACAGCATGATCATGCTGTATCATATTGACAATTGTTTTGGTAGCCTATTGTTTACTAAATGTAATATTCTGCTCCATAACTTAATTGCCTTTGTCATATATACAAACTACAAAGGCAATCTTCCACATTCCCAAAGAACGATGTTACGGCACTTTGATTTACCAACCTTTAATATAGATTTACAAAATTTGACATGTACAGATTCAATAGTATTGCAATATGTGGTGCCCCATATTTGAGAACCATAGCATAGAATAGGTGTTATCATACAGTCAAATATCTTAAACAAATCTGGATAACAAAGGTACTAAATTTCCTTTGGTAATTTTTAACTGAAAATATTGCCTTATTTGCTTATTTGCTCCATATTAACTTAGGGGTAAATACAAGTCCCAGGTATGTATATATAACATACTGTTTCTATAGGTATATCATCATAAAACCATTTTGCCTAAGACCTAAAAGGGCAACCATTTCTAAGCAGAATAATCTTAGTTTTATTCAGATTTACTTTCATGCCAGTACGTGTACAAAAAACCTTTTTAGTACAGTTATCTTTCTCTGCAGATGTGAACAGGCATCGGACATTGTTGAGACATCATCAGCAAACACGAGGGAGCACACATCATTAATAGACGAGGTAACAGTAATACCTTGACCACCCTCTTTCCATAAGGGTACATAACTTGTTCATGAATATAATAAATATGGGTGGACTTAAAACACATCCTTGACGGGCGCCAGTGTTACAGGTAAAACACTTAGATATACCTTTAGGGGTTCTAACACGAGCAAATGAATTATTATTCATTGTGGTGATTATATCAAAAGATTTACCCTCAATACCAACTTCACACAGTGGATGCAGGAGAACATCATGTGTTGGAGTGTCAAATGCCTTGGAACAGACAATGAAGAAGCAGTAAAATCTGCCTTTTTTCCTACTAATGCATTTTTTAACTATAGTCTGTAATGAAAAAAAAATTACCAACAGTTGAGTAATGATCCCTAAAAACAGCTTGTTGATACTTTACAGATTGAGTCTATGAGAGAAATACCTCTATAGTTGTTGGGTTCATTTTTATAGCCAGACTTGAAGAGAGGGTATATAATACCCTTACACCAGCACTCCCTTACACTGGGGAATCTGCCACCATAAAAAAATGTGATTAAAAAGGTGAGTAAGATAAGGTACTGTAAGATGTCTAGAAACTTTTCAAAAACTCAGCAGCCACACCATCTGGTCATGGTGATTTAATATTTGCAGCATTTAGTATATTAAATGAAACTTCTCGATCATGATTGGTTGATTAAGTTCTCCAGTGGGTCTAATCTAGAAGGAAGCAAATCATCATCAATATCAGGGGGAACTACATCTACTGGTTCAACAGACAGGGGTGACATGAAGTGCTGACAAGATATTGACTGTGAAATTACGCTGTTTAAGTTCTCACTAGGTACTACTAGTTTATTTTTCGGAGCATCGAAATATTGTTCCTTCTTTTCTTCTAAAGGTAACCTTAATCAAATCCCATAACTGTCTAAACTCACTTATATCCTGAACAAAATCTCTATGCTCTCTAAGAGCTCTGTATGTCTTGTTTTAGCTCCTCCAGCTCCTGGTCCCACCATGGGGGCTGTTCGTCCTGTTCAATATAACATGTTTATGTCTGGTAGGATAAATACTCTTAGTGTGAGCAGCTGCATCATGACGAAGAGTTACAAATATATGCAAAGCTTCATCTGTATTAGTGTGCAAAAAATTACATAAATCGCACAAAGACTCGCTAAATAGGTACTCAAACTGAGTGACAAAAGTATTTTTCATAATCTTTAGATCACATATATTTTGTCCACTGTTCACAAGTCATTTCCTTATAGGGGCCAGTCTAGAAGTGTTACCATGGCTACTGGAGGTACATGTAAAGGTGATAGCAAGTGAGCATAAAGGGGAATCAAGAGTAGCAATACCAAACTTGGCAATATGAGGGAATAATGATGAGGTTGTCATCCTGTAATCAACGACACCTGCGCCATTATGTGAAACACATGACCCTCATGCAGCCTACCATTGAGAGTATGGATACCAAAGGTACGGCAAAGTTCGGCTAACATAATGACGTAGTTATTATGTGTCAAATTATCCCTGGACAGTCTTAGCATATCAAACACATCGCTAGGATAGTCATCTGTATCATATATGTATTCAACCGTATCATCAGGAATATAGTCAAGACAATTTTGCATCCTTGAGTTCAAATCACCCCAAAGAAAATATGTTCATGATCATAATGTGACCTCATGATCACTGTATGAAAGTTATCTTCAATTTGAGATATACCATCAGAGTCCATGTCATTATAAATGGGCGAGTTCTCGGGCGAGATATATGTAAATAAAAGGATGATATCCCGATCCATATTCACTCGTGTGACACGAAATATTAGAGCTATACAGTTCTCAAAATGTTCAAACACACGTTTATATAACCATGTTCTTTGAGACTTTGTCTGACGAATTCTGTTACACCACCATATACGTATCTTGGCCGTGCTCCTAGCTGCCATTAAGAGTAGCCTCCCTTGCACGATCACCACTTCCGCATGTACCAGATACGAACAAAATACCGTGTGCGTTTGTTGTCACTGCATCTCTGTAGCCGGTGGGATATCTTGTTTGGAGTCGGGGAGGATCGGATCGTCGTCCCGACACACGCACACGCACACGCACACGCACACACACATCGTTGTTTTCCCGATCAAAAACAAAGGTTCCTCCATTAGTGATAAGCTTATTCTGTCTCACCTTCATATCTTTGTGTAGCCGGGCACGGTGTGATGGGTCCAGCCACAGGGCTGCTGGTGTGATGGGTCCAGCCACAGGGTTGTTGGTGTGATGGGTCCAGCCACTTGGCTGTTGGTGTGATGGATCCAGCCACTGGGCTGCTGGTGTGATGGGTCCAGCCACTTGGCTGCTGGTGTGATGGGTCCATCCACAGGGCTGCTGGTGTGATGGGTCCAGCCACTCGGCTGCTGGTGTGATGGGTCCAGCCACTTGGCTGCTGGTGTGATGGGTCAAGCCACAGGGCTGCTGGTGTGATGGGTCCATCCACAGGGCTGTTGGTGTGATGGGTCCAGCCACTTGGCTGTTGGTGTGATGGGTCCAGCCACTGGGCTGCTGGTGTGATCGGTCCAGCCACTCGGCTGCTGGTGTGATGGGTCCAGCCACTTGGCTGCTGGTGTGATGGGTCCATCCACAGGGCTGCTGGTGTGATGGGTCCAGCCACTCGGCTGCTGGTGTGATGGGTCCAGCCACTTGGCTGCTGGTGTGATGGGTCAAGCCACAGGGCTGCTGGTGTGATGGGTCCATCCACAGGGCTGTTGGTGTGATGGGTCCAGCCACTTGGCTGTTGGTGTGATGGGTCCAGCCACTGGGCTGCTGGTGTGATCGGTCCAGCCACTCGGCTGCTGGTGTGATGGGTCCAGCCACTTGGCTGCTGGTGTGATGGGTCCATCCACTGGGCTGCTGGTGTGATGGGTCCAGCCACAGGGCTGCTGGTGTGATGGGTCCAGCCACTGGGCTGCTGGTGTGATGGGTCCAGCCACTTGGCTGCTGGTGTGATGGGTCCAGCCACAGGGCTGCTGGTGTGATAGGTCAAGCCGTTCTGGATCATGATGAAGTTTATTCTTATCAGATGATTGGAGGGAATAAGAGTCCTTCCTCCATTAGAGTTCATGCAGAATAAAAAATCTAATACAAGCCAAAAGGATAAAGATTCTAATTCATATGGGATAATGGGGAAGCACATGGGTGAAGATAAATGTAACACAAATGTGTGAACTAGCAAATATTCAGACATAACAAATGAAATAATAATGTAATTAAATATATTTTACTTAAAAATTAATCTGTGATACCCTTTGTATGAAAATATTTGCTTCCAGAACAGGATGGAAAAAGATCAGAATATTGAAACGTTTCTCATCTGAAAATAAGAGACCTCCCTCAATAAGAGTTCAAACAGAATGCAAGAGGAGGGCAGGTGCGAAAGGAGTCAAGATGCTAAACAGTAATATAAAGTGGTGGACAAATCTAAAAATAGATAGGGGAAGTCCAGGTGAAGCTGGATAAATCACAGAGGCTGCAAAAGGGTGTCAATGTTGATGTCAGTTGGCTGACATTCAACTGCAGACAAGGACAACATATATATAATAAACACAACATGAAGATATGGTGATAATGCATGACTATATGTCTTACTCCACGAGGGGCGCTAAACCATAGGTGCAAATGACCATCAACTTCGACAGTGTATTTCACATCCTTGTATCGCGACTCCACTGCCACCAGTTGTTTACCACAACGTTCATCTTAAACATATACTTGGCTGTATGTATCTAAATGTTAACACTGATGTTGAAATCGCTGACAACACGGACACGTGTCATATGTCATATGTCATTACAGGTCGTAATGTACCTGAATATTAACACTGATGTTTATGCCTCTGACAACACGGACACGTGTCATATGTCATTACAGGTCGTGATGTACCTGAATATTAACACTGATGTTGAAACCTCCGACAACACGGACATGTGTCATATGTCATTACAGGTCGTGATGTACATAAATACTGCTCAATGCTACGCTTCACACAACTCACTCACTTATCATTCACAACTACAGCTTCGGTCATAACATGACGGCAATATTTACGACAGTGAGTCCCGTGTTCATCATATAACTGCTCAGGCGTCGCTGAATGTCGTGGATTTGAAACAGGAAATCACGTATTATTTCCTGCATCTTGTATTACATATTGTAATTTAGAACGGAAATACGTGAACGTGAAACACTAACGCGCGCTTTCATGCTTGTATCGGAGATGATGCTTGTCTGAACGACTCGACCCGCAAAATAGTAGTTTTATGAACACTAGTCATGGACCATGTTAAATGAAGACAAGGGCGACATGAGATATATGCTTATATCGCTTATGAGATATATGCTAAATATGGACAGTGTAACACCTCCGTGCACTTAGAACGACAAGCCGTGGTGGTGGCAAAGAATGGTTTCTTTATTACCACAGTAGAACTACAGAACCGGGCGATCAGTAGTTACAGAGTCGAACATAGGAAGACGACGAAGTCACGTTGACAGTTGGGCAGCTGAGGGCTGGACTGGCTGGTCAGTGCTCGTGTCTCCTTGTCCCTGGTTTTCCTCTCTACTACTGCGACTGCGCTCCTCCGATGGTTTGCCGGTTCTCTCTTGTTAGCACAACCTGCCTGCTTTTAAAGGCAGCTGACCGATCATTTTTCTGCTGAACTAGTCAGTTCTGATTATCTTGACAGTCGTTTTGTCAGCAATTATGCTATTTACATGAGTACTTGACATTTACTATGTCAGCAATTAGGCTGCTTATATATGTACGTCAGCTGACCAATGATTCTGCTGAGTTGGTGCAGTGCCTAGGGCTCACAAACTGCCAATGGCAAATAGTGTTACATTAAATTTGCAGCTACACACCTCAGCGGAACACAAACTTTCATGTTTAAGCTACACACATCGGTTGAACTTTATCTGAAGGTGAAATTATCTGGACACATCGCTGGAACATGAGCTGAAGGTGTTCTTACCTACACACATCGGTGGATGATACACAAAGGTGGGCTGTAGCGATACACATCGGTGGATCATACACAAAGGTGGGCTGTAGTGATACACATCGGTGGATGATACACAAAGGTGGGCTGTAGTGATACACATCGGTGGATCATACACAAAGGTGGGCTGTAGTGATACACATCGGTGGATCATAAACTGAAGGAGGATTGTAGTTATACACATCGGTGGATCATACATTCAAGGTGGGTTGTAGTGATACACATCGGTGGATCATACACTAAGGTGGGTTGTAGTGATACACTTTGGTGGATCATACACTAAAGGTGGGTTGTAGTGATACACATCGGTGGATCATACACTAAGGTGGGTTGTAGTGATACACATTGGTGGATCATACACTAAAGGTGGGTTGTAGTGAAACACATCGGTGGGTCATACACTAAAGGTGGGCTGTAGTGATACACATTGGTAGATCATACATTTAAGGTGGGTTTGTTTTGATACACATTGGTTGATCATACACTAAAGGTGGGTTGTAGTGATACACATCGGTAGATCATACACTAAGGTTGGTTGTAGTGATACACTTTGGTGGATCATACACTAAAGGTGGGTTGTAGTGATACACATCGGTAGATCATACATTAAAGGTGGGTTGTAGTGATACACATTGGTGGATCATACACTAAAGGTGGGTTGTAGTGATACACATCGGTGGTTCATACATTAAAGGTGGGTTGTAGTGATACACATTGGTGGATCATACACTAAAGGTGGGTTGTAGTGATACACATCGGTGGTTGATACATTAAAGGTGGGATGTAGTGATACACATCGGTGGATCATACACTAAAGGTGGGATGTAGTGATACACATCGGTGGATCATACATTAAAGGTGGGATGTAGTGATACACATCGGTGGATCATACACTAAAGGTGGGCTGTAGTGATACACATCGGTGGTTGATACATTAAAGGTGGGATGTAGTGATACACATCGGTGGATCATCGACTAAAGGTGGGTTGTAGTGATACACATCGGTGGTTCATACATTAAAGGTTGGTTGTAGTGATACACATCAGTGGATCATACACTAAAGATGGGCTGTAGTGATACACATCGGTGGTTCATACATTTAAGGTGGGATGTAGTGATACACATCGGCGGTTCATACATTTAAGGTGGGATGTAGTGATACACATCCGTAGATCATCCATTAAAGGTGGGTTTGTTTTGATCCACATCGGTAGCTATATAGATCATACACTAAAGGTGGGTTGTAGTGATACACATAAGTAGATCATACATTAAAGATTGGTTGTTGTGATACACATCGGTGGATCATACATTAAGGGTGGGTTGTAGTGATACACATCGGTAGATCATACATTAAAGGTGGGTTGTAGTGATACTCATTGGTAGATCATACATTAAAGGTGGGTTGTTGTGATACACATAGGTAGATCATACATTAAAGGTGGGCTGTAGTGATACACATTGGTAGATCATACATTAAAGGTGGGCTGTAGTGATACACATTGGTAGATCATACATTAAAGGTGGGCTGTAGTGATACACAATGGTAGATCATACATTAAAGGTGGGATGTAGTGATACACATTGGTAGATCATACATTAAAGGTGGGCTGTAGTGATACACAATGGTAGATCATACATTAAAGGTGGGCTGTAGTGATACACATCGGTAGATCATACATTAAAGGTGGGCTGTAGTGATACACATCGGTAGATCATACACTAAAGGTGGGGTATAGTGATACACATCGGTAGATCATACACTAAAGGTTGGTTGTTGTGATACACATCGGTGGACTTCATGTAAGGCTGAACATGAAGGTTAAAATATTATTACACATTCAGAAGTACAATCATGCCAGTATCTCAATTGTCCCAGGCATAATACATTAAAGAAAGGTAGTTGTTAATTTTTTTAAGCAACGAAGTTAGCAACAGTAGGAGCGAATATATATCTATGATGATTACAAGATCACAATTCAGTTGTGGAATAACGGGATAAAGTAAGGACGACGTCGATTGTGGAGCCGAGGCTTGGGCATCAGTATCAGCTGACCTTGACTGTTGACTGTATTGTGACGTGCGGTCATAACAGCAGGTTAGCCCAGTATTGACCCGCAAGGATCGACTGTAACTTGTAATACTTAACAAGTGAAATTTTATATTGTGTTGGAACTACTTCAACATTAGGATCAGTAAATCTAATTTGTCAGTCAAACGTTATCATAGCTGAAAAGTACCTTTAGTAAGTCGTACATTTCGTACAGCTCCGGTAAACCTGGCATTATTTGAGACGGGCATGCCGCTGAGATGATCAACGAAATATGGCAACAATTATTTCTCTGGCAAGTTCTAATTCTAATGTTGTACCAGCCTTTGGAGTTCTTTTTCGACATTTGAATACAAGCAAGATTACAATTAAAGCTATGGAAATTAATAGAAGCCCGTTGTCTAAAGTAATTACGCAAGATAAACTAACAAAGTTATTGATAATACTGTTCGCTGATTGGATCGTAGTGGTGGGCTGCATAGTAGCAGGGTTTTTTGACCGGACTGTGACCTGAAATAAGAGCTAGTGTGAGCCAATTAGATCGGAGTTTCAGGAATCCTAGCAGGGTGAAGCACAGGCTAGGGCAATGGTGGCAAAAGCAAGGGATATGTAGGCGATAATGCTTGTGCCAAGGCCCTGTGCAGATGGAGAGAAGGAGCCTTCATTATCATAATCTGTGATAATTCTGTTATCGGAATTAACTGGATTGAGAAAGAGCGTGACCGGCAGCTGTGTCTGAGACATTGAGAACGTCAACTGGGAGAGGCGGCATTTTGAAAACAGGAAGTGTGGAGGGCAATCCTGTTTGTAATAAAAGTTGTTACTTTTCAATATCAAAGAAATGACTCAATAGTGGTAAATTTAAGGGACATTTTACAATGCCTAGCGACCTGGTATGGCAGTACGTGATTCTAGGCGGTATATGAAAGTGATCTGCGAACAAACTACATCTACATCGAAGATCAGTTATGCATAATTCACAAGAATCCTTTAGTGATTGTGCGCTCACAATGCAATGCTACGGATGTAACGTTTGAGAGAACTACAGTACCGGTATTTAATTCTATGACCTTTGAACTTAACCCGTTAGGAACGATACTAAATTTGCATAAAGCATGGACATTGTCTAGATTTATAAGAAATATAGCAGACCAACAAGAAGGGCGAGGTATTTGCTGCTGAGCGATCAGTGATGGGCAATGTTTGCGTTTGTGTCCATGGCATAGTTGAAAATATGTTTCATACATTTCAAAGAAAGTGTCACGTTGCGGATTAATAGCAATATATTCTGGAACGTTAATCAATTTCGTAGTATGAACCGAAGATGAGTTAATTGGAAGAGGGAAGATATAGACTTTATAAAAGTTGGATAAGAATGTGTGTGACGTCACTGGAATTCAAATTGTAATGAAGTGAGGTGAAATTCGGTTTAACGTCGCGTCCAGGATTATTGCACTTATACAGCGACGTGCATGCACGTGTGCGTGTGTGTGTGTGGCTGCTTGTACTAGTCAGGACTGATGCCGATTTATAGTGCTAGCTCACTGAGATACCACGCCGCAGTTTAACATGAATACCCCACTCAGACACAGTATACTGACTCCGAGCCGACCAATCCTTGTTTTAGCACCTAAATGCCGAGCGCCAGACAGGGTAACAACAATTACCATCTTTTAACGTCTTTTGGTCTGACGCGGCCGGGGATCGAATCCCGGACCGTGCTCGCTCCGGGCTGTCCAAATTGTAATGAATATGGAATCTTTCTTTAGTATACAATAATGGTTTGGTATCCTAATAGAAACGATACATCAAACGAAACAGATACCCATTTCATATTTGATTGTAATAGTAATTGAAATCCGGCCATCACTCTGCTTTAACAGTGACTTACATTGTCCCATGCCCCAAACACCTGCTCCGCTGGCACATGTCCAAATCAAAAACTAAATGAATATTTTATATATATCACGTTACGTGTGTTCTGTCTTTTTTTTATTTTCAGGGACTGCATTTTGGCGTACAAATGACACAGTGAACATTAAAGTGTACGCACATCGCTTCAATTTGCACCTGCCTTAGATTATCAAAACATGTTGGCTCCACTCCTCCTCGCTAACATACTCACAAGTATCCTGGGCAGCGATGTGGTCAACGTTGGAGTGCTGCTTCCATCAACAGGAGATTATCCATGGGTCATTCAAAAAACGCTGCCAGCGCTAGAGATAGCCATAGAACGTTTAAACAAGAACACCCATCTTTTACCGAACCACTTACTTCATCTTGTGGTCAAGGATTCTCAATGTTCCGGCAAGGAAGGGCCACTTGAAGCTATTGAACTCTACAGACAGAACCACGCTCATGTATTTATCGGCCCGGCCTGTGATTATGCTGTGGCGCCTGTGGCCAGATACAGTCAACGATGGGGGATACCTGTGTTGACGGCTGGAGCTCTGGTCAGTGCGTTTCTCGACAAATCAGAATATAATCTGTTGACACGAATGGTAGGTCCCTATAACAAACTGGGCGATTTCGTCTTGGACATTTTAAGACATTTCAAATGGCAGCATGTTGGTTTGCTGTACTCGGATTTTAAATACGGTGCAAATAAAGGAAAGTCCAACTGCTTCTTCCAACTTGAAGCGATTTACTTGGAACTTAAGAAATCATTTCGGACCAAACCATGGCATAAATCATTCAGCTCCACAATTGGGGATGATCAGTTGAAGGCATTACTCCAGGAAGCTATGGAGGAAACAAGAGGTGAGTAAGTCAGTTGTCTACATCAACCCATGACGGAAATACTGACTCACACAAGGGGGCTTATAGCATTTACAAACGAACACATGATGATAGCGACCATATACAATAGGCCGTCAATCATGGGGGCATGGCCAGTTCATGGAAATATAACACTTGGGTATAGAGAGGGTCTGCCTTGACATTAATTAAATATATCAAATATTAACTTGGTTTTAACTGGACAAATCCACAAAATATTGATCACCTTTTAAGAATACGTTCACCAGGCTTGTTTTACACAGAGACTTTATCAGAACGCTCAGTCAAATACCTGACGTAGAGACCTTTATGATTCACGAAAGACCCAACACTGCTGCCCACGTTCACTGACTGCCAGTGTCTGATGTAACTTCTGTTCGCCCTTCGAGTTGCTCCAAGTTACAGAATGTCATATTTCAAGAAACTTATTCTCGTGTTCGTACTCTGATGATACATGTATGACAAGTGAGGTGCACAAGCTGAAGGTGTACACCCCTGTACACGAGGCCTCGTGATGTACACGCCCTCTCAGCTCATATACTCCCGTAATGACACATGGACCTCATCTGGCGTGAATCAAACGTGCTACACTGTGTCAAACACTTAAGATAGTTGTAGCATAGTTGTTAGTATATCTTATTATAACAATGCTAGAGAGGAATTCTCCAAACTGTATATGAACTGTATTGTTAACGGTTTTGACTGAGCGCTTGAGTCAGTTTGGTTTATCGTAGCTTAGCAATGTTCCACCAAGAATGAACTTCACACGCTGCATCAATATCAGGTAGGCGGTGGGGAGCCTACTGGTTAAAGCGCCAGCCCTTCACGCCAAGTACCCGGGGTCTGATGTGGGGGGGGCCTACCAGTGATAGTGCTGGACTATTTCTGCAAGCACTCACTCCATATGGACATCGTGTCTGCCTCACCTCCTTACATACGGTGTAATGCATTATGGTGTGACTGTGGCATGAAACGGATGTAGTACTTAGACCCATGCATTTACTCAGTCAGAAACAACCACGTACGTGCGACTTAGGCCATGGTTAGAGTGTGCACCTCTCGCGGGAAAACATAACGAAGCTAGTATTCTTATGGAAAAGCAAAGCCGAATTTGTCAGATCTTATATACATGTAACAGAAGTAAGAGAATGACCTGTAAGAGAATGTGCCGCTGTGTATTTCATTTGTATCACAGATTGTATCGGTTTACATCAATGATTACCCAGTGTAAGTGTCTTATGCCTATTCTGTTAAATACTCTTGGCCTACTCATAACACCAATTAGTTGAGGGCGCGTCTTACTATGTCCATTTCCCTTCGTATCTAATGTCTACTGCATATGCGTTTGGAATTATTTGAAGTATATCATTTGTAGCACTAAAACAAACGCGGTACGTATTAATACAAGGAATATAGCTAAGTATATAAGTCATTTACCGTTATGGAAGATAATAATCTGAGTGATAGGGGGTGCTCAGAAGAGGGACAGAGGTTAGGGTGTTGCCGATGGCATAATGTTACAAATTTGGTAAACCCATCTAGAGCGCGGGTATTCTGTCAGGGATCATATAAGTGCGCTATCTTTTCTTCCAATACTCCTGATATCGCGTTGAAATTGAATCGAGAAAATGCTGTGCCTTCGATGGAGACATATGTCTTTGCAGATTTAATTACTATAAAATGAATTTGGAACCAAAGAGCACCCCCACAATAAATCACAATCACGTATGTTAGCTAGATTATTCCATGGGTGCAAATACACCGTACTATACAAAACAAGTTAGGGATCATGAATAGTTGGCAGGATATTTTTTTATGAAATTATGTGTTCAGTCGTCACTACAAAAATATCCCAAAACTATTCAGGATCCTAACATTGTTTTGTTCAGTACATATAACATCTCTGTGGCATATCGATGGCATGAGTTGAGTTCAATGTATTCAGTTTGTTGTCGCTTTGAGTTATGGAATCAGCAAATGCTTCCCTGAAACATAATGTATACTAAATATACTTATGTATAATGTGTATTCATCAATATACTACAATACATACTCATGTATACCATATATACTCGTACACAGCACACTCATGTAATCCTTATGTACTTTTACTATACATACTGATGTATACGATCTTAACTAATACCAGATACACTCGTGTATATACTCATATTATATATACTCATATATACCTTTTACATTCACACTTTACATATAATATATGTAAATTGTATATAATCCTGTATACTATCTATATATACCCGTACTATATATGCTCATATATATATATATATATATATATATATATATATATATATATATATATATATATATATATATATATATATATATATATATGCATATATATATATATATATATATATATATATATATATATATATGCACCCCATTGCCGGTCGTAAAAAGCGACCGAATTGGGCAACCCTGTGTCGGTAGAGGACGGGCGTCTGGTGGTTGAGAGGACTGGAGCCAGGAACCGGTGTTCCTTTTGCCCAATACAACACTTCGACCCTTACTTCACCTAGACGGGTGGTAGAATTGGCCCGATTCTATCAATCGGCTGGCCACGTCATGCCCTGTGCATGCCCTGTGCATGTCACTTTAGATAAATCATATTAAACAAGTGTTGTTATATGTACAGTTAACTACGGTTATTACGAACTCAAAGGGACCACTAACTTGAGTTTGTTATAACCGTAGTTCGTTATAAGCATATATACAGTATAACAATAGCAAATAGTCGGGACAAAAATATCAGTTCGTTATATCCGTCAGTTCGTTATAAGCGTACTTTACTGTAATATGATACTCCAACTTATGCAAATCTAAATATTGCCTAGAGTTCTATGCCAGTAGGCGGTGGCTCAAGGGGCAATCTGGTGATGTCAGCCTCCGAATTCTATATGTCTCCAATGTTCTGTCATGGGCCGGACCAGTTGGGCATTTCTTTATGGTAGACAAATGTAGTCATTTGTGTTGTATTTGCTGGAGTACACCACCCCCATGGCCTTGTAGCAGCATCGTCCTTTTTGACACTCGATGGCGGGAGGGGATCAGGGTTGCTGAATTTTATTAACAGACTGTCTCAAAACCAAACTTCTGGTTTCATTGAAAAGCAATAAACGTCGTCATGTTCTTGGTCAAGTTTCATAGTCATCTCATGTACTGATGGAAACCCTCTTAAACTAAATCCTTTTGCTGTCTCCATGGGCATTCATAGTGTAAAAAATGTAACCCGTCTCCAAAATGGTTCGCTTCTTGTGGAATGTGCACAGAGACAGCAATCTGTCAATCTGCTGGGTCTCCAGCTATTTGTTAACACCCAGGTTGTGGTTTCAGTGCACAAATCTCTAGACTCCTTTAGAAGAATTGTTCGAGATCTAGCAAACTGTCTGTCTGACATGACAGAAGAAGAAATTACAGCAGCATTACAAAATCAAGGCGTTACGTTTCACAAGAAGAAACTTCACTTCATCAAAACAAATACCTACCTGTTTACTTTCAGGCTTTCTACTCTCCCAGAATCAATAAAAGTAGGCTACTTTAACATCTTTGTAGGGATATATTTACCTTACCCACGAAGATGTTTTTAAATGTCAACAGTTTGGCGATGGTGCCAAGATCTGGACCTGCACTTTCAAAACTGTCTGCATTTGTTGCAGTGGTGCTCATGAGAGCCTTGAGTGCACAAATAAAATCAAGTGTGCCAGTTGTGATGGACCACATTTGACATCCCAAATTCCCAAAATTTGAACATCAGTCACAAATCCACAAAATTAACTACACCAACAATATATCTTCTTTTTTTAAGCAAGAAATTAGTTTCCATTCAATCTCCACTTCCTACTTTTACATATTCTGCTGCAGCTTCTTCTGTTCCTGTTCCTGTTCCAACTGCTCCCAAGGTTACAACAAATTCTGTTTCATGTCAAACAGTCATATCTTGGGTGACAGATCCACAGGTTACAAATTATGAGACACAAAATACACAGACCAGTACATCAGCCTCTCGGACAAAGAACCCTACACCAGGTCCATCTGATCCACCAAAAATTGAGACAGTACCCATGACAAGGAAGAAAAAGAAACAGTTGTGGAAAAAGGCCAGGACACTCCAGAATTTGGAGGTGCCTCCTTCTTTGGAAACCCCTGTAACGGTTCACAATCTGTTTGAACTGCTTGGTATGGACATCACTCCATCACATCATGTACATCGGAGTGGCCATTCCACACGTTCTAGATCCCCATTTGAGCCTCTATGAGTGGATCCCTTGATTTGATTCAGTGGAATTGCAGAGGACTCAGGAAATTGTTTAATGAGATACAATTGTTAGTACAATATTTTAAACCATCTGCACTTTGTCTCAAAACATACTGATAAATTTGATTGAGGACAGTACAACTGTTAAAATTCCTTTTACCGCCAGGGGATAAGGCGTGTAGAGGATATTCAATCTGTGTGAGGCAGGGCGTCATTTATAGCCCTGTACCTCTTGATACAAGTCTTCAAGCTGTTGCATATAGTATTTACTCTGTGCTCATTGTACATTCCTTCACCCAGTACACTTCGTAATCTGATCAGCTTCCTAAATCATGAATAATCATGGGTTATCTGAACGGGCACAACCTTCTATGGGGAAGTGTAAACACCAACAATAAAAGGGAAAGTACTTAAAGAATTCATTTCTGACAATAGCTTATGTATTTACAATAATGTTTCAGCCACCTATTTAACGATTTTGAACTGTCGATCCATGATGACATCAACAAATTTCTGCAGTACCCCATTCTTTCCACATAAATCATTCCATGCAGAAATTTCCAAATCATTTTGGTATTAATTTTGTATGGATGTTGGCAACACTCAGATATGTCAGATATTTAAGATTTTACTACTTTGGAGTTTCTTGTTTTGGAGAGTTTTGAAAAAATCAAATAGCATCATTTTGACTAGTTTGTACATGCTTGTCCTTTCGTTGGCATATTTTGGGTTTGAATAACTTGACTGTTATTACACATATTTCTAAAGCGTTTGTATCATATCTTGTTTGGTATCCTCTAATTTTGTCTGTTTTATTCACTCATAGGAATCTAAAACATTTTCTTTGAAACTGATCAACTGTTGATCTAAGAGGGTGTGGTCAGGGTGTTGAGATAGTCACAAGCAGGTATAGCAAAATCTCGTTTTGAAACACGGTATGTTTGGAACATATCTAAAGGTAGTTATAAAAGGTTTGAATCGGGGGACTGACTCTCATATAGATATTCTGTAATCACACGTTACTAAGGTTATGCCATGTCTATTACACAATGAGGGAGATGGCAGTCTACCCTGTTGTTGCTCTAAACATTACTTTTATCCTCTTGTATCTAGTTATTTTGCTGTGTGCACCCCACGACACTGTGAGGAATATCATGATCCAGTTCGAAGAACTTGGACTTGACAACGGGGAGTATGTTGTCATCAACTTCGACATGTTCTCAAGGTAGGTTTGGGTCATGGTCGTCTATTATGTAAATAAAACAATATTGTTCTAAAAATATGCACATTTTAAAAGGCCATTCATGAATAATGGTATTTTCTAATAACAGAGGCAGTAGATTTTCTTTGTGAGTGGTTTAGTAGATGTGCTCAGTATGGGGCACTTTGAAACGTCGACTCTGGAAGATCCGGGCAGAGAAAAGGTCGACTATGCTTGTCGTAAGAGGCGACTGACGGGATCAGGTGGTTAGGCTCGTTGACTTGGTTGATGCATGTCATCGTATACGTATCTCAGTAGCGAAGATCGATGCTCATGATGTCAATCACTGGATTACATGGTCCAGACTCGATTATTTACAGACCGCCGGTATATAGTTGAGTGAGGCGTTATGCAACGAACAGACAAGCAAACATGATCACTATGGAGCTACATGTACACTACTAACTGACATTCAAGGACAGATATCATGTACAATAGGAGATGTTTTCATTCTTATTTATCTCCCTGTTCAGGGGGTAATTCAAAGAACAAAACGTATTTACACTATCACATATATTTGGATCTTCAGCTTTCTTTTCCAACATCGGGCGATGACGTAATGTCGTTTTGAAGTGTATATGTTTCAAGGCGGCTCTAGGTGACTTATATACATTTATGTATATTTAGAATTATTATTATTTATGTATAGAAGTACTACACACTAGAGCTTATCCCGGGAATAACCACACCTATGTACAGGGCTCGTCATATATTCATAGGTGTTCTTATTCCGGGATAAGCACCAGTTTGTCGTACTTCTCGTAGAGCCGCCTTCATCATGCTATCAACCAAAGGTTTACCGGGCCAGATTAGATTATTGAAAGAGCATGGCTGAAATAGTGTTTTGTGAGGCGTATAACATAACACAACACTTTGTTTACAGTGGGATTGAAGGCACAAAACCTTGGTTCCGTGCAGGTGACACGACACAGAGAAATAGACAGGCACGTAAAGCGTACGAGGCGGTGATGACAGTTACCCACAGGCGACCTTCCAGTGCCGAATTCGCCATGTTCTCTAAGGAAGTAAAGAGACGAGGATCTGCCTTGTACCACGACTACGTGTATGGCGAGGAGGAGGTACACCGAAGTCTTTCAATCTGATAGGTCAAAACTCGTGTTTTCTAGAACAATTTCAATTTCATAAACGTTCATCTTAAACATTAACTCTAACGCTCGTTATTATATTGTCAACAGAAGTCTTGATGTTATCCAAAGAGAGGATACGCTTCACAGTCGGGTGCCTAACTATGCTCAAAGGGAAAAGTAACTGGTCATTTTGGCAATGGTCATGTTAGGATTTCGATTTACTTAATCTTTGAATATTATGTTTTATCTGATAGCACCAAACCTAAGGCTACTATACATTAACTCCACAGCAACCTGTAACAATAACCGATCATTATACTGTTCAAGGCGGCGTTAAGTCGTAACCACTGTTTATTTGTTTGAAGGTGAACCTGTTTGTTGGGGCCTTCCACGATGCAGTAATGCTGTACGCTTTCGGCCTTCATGAAACTCTGGCATCTGGAGGGAATGTTAGTGATGGTGCAGCCATCACCAGCAGGATGTGGAACCGGACATTTCAAGGTACATACGTAGGCGTTGTACCTGAGTAGGGTTCTACCGACAGTGACGCAGGTACATGTACATGTTACCAGTGACGCAAAAAGTGTTTATCTACATTAAAATCATTTAGGTTTTGGCGTACTGGGCCAATGATCATGGTGTCTGGAGCGACATTATTGATGGCATGTGGCATCATGCAGGAAGCAGAGGTAATGTGGTGGACAAGTTTAGTGGACCAGCTTAGCTTTAGCTATAGTTGTTAATCAGTTTGTATTCATCTAGTTTGTTTTATATACTATATGTGATATTTACATAGCTTGCTTTCGGCAATTTGACTCTAAGAATTATGTCTTTAACGGGAGATATCGCCGATGTAAACTAAAGGATATAACTAAGCAATAGCCTACCGCTCGACCATGTAAAAATACATTGTTTCAATCCCCTGCATATTTCCAAGGATATCATTATAATATGCGGTTGAAGTGAATATGACATTGTCGTACTGAACCATGGACGTTTATCATGAACATGACCAACAGTCCTCGGCACGTGAAATGGAAGCACAAAGTATCGTGGTGATTTATTCACGATGATACATGTAGATGCATGAGTGCTTCTACTTACAAAGCGGAAACAAGCCATGCCGGCGACAAGGAATATTGAGCAGGCTACGCTCATTTTTGAGCGAACACCTGGTATCAGTACTGTTTGATGCTGATTCTTAAACACATGCTCATGATATAGTCGGCATCCTACAATCGACTCTGCTTTATGCAGAGACTTCTATCAGATAAAGAAAGGGTTTTGTCGCTTTATTGTAACGAGAAACAAAATGCAAAGTCCACGTTTTGAGATATATCCACTTTGCATCGTCGTAAATCTTGTTGAGTTTTGATCACGTGCTTACACATATCGACAATCAGGTGATTGCGAGCGGTTATGTTTAGCAGGGTACTTGGTTCATTCATGAAATAAACGACGAGTGGAAGTTGTTTATCGTACAATAAAACACTGTAGGGAGAATAAACCCTTTTAAGGATTTTGATAAAATGTCCAAGTTTTGAAAATATGTACCCGTATTTAAATAATGATGACTCCCACAACAGAATCCGACAAAGTCACTTTTATGAACGAGGGTGGTGTCTCATCAGGAAGCGATGCGAGACGAGTTGATGCGTATGTTAGAATGCCCAAAATTACTAATGACAGAATAATGTTTTATCATGAAATACACCACGCTTCGCTCTTCATTGTTCTTTGTGATCTATCGCGTAGCTATCTTATAAAGCGCTTAAAAATACTACATCTGCACCTTATTGTCCTTCTGTTCGTGCTAGTAATATACGTGCGGTTCACACGCTGCTAAACATCGCCGCTAGCAGTCACACTTAGCCACGTGATCAAAACTGAATGATGATGTTAACAGCTGGCACAGTGGATGTTGTGTAATGCATCAATGATAGTAACACGCTGGACTTACAGAGAACCAAGTTTATCCCATTGTTTTCATCATTTGCAATGAAGCCAATGGCGGCCTGACCTGAAATGCAGATCTGATGACCAGTATGGTATGATATTGATGATTTCGTCTCTTTATGTCCCTACGTCATGGGTCGGTTGTATAACCCATACACGATTCTCTTTACACTGCTGTGACAAAGATTGAATATCCTTGAAAACACGGTAACTCAACATTGACTAACTCACTGCTTGTCGCAGGCATCAGTGGGACGGTGAGCATAGACGCTAATGGGGACAGGGACAGCGACTACTCACTACTGGACCTCCACCCCGGGACCGGGAGATTAGAGGTAGGATGCACACCGGCGCCAAACACACTGTGTTCAATGTACAGCCAGCTATAGGTGACCTGGAAAGTAAAAGGCACTGAAATTGATTTGAGATCGAAAAAGCACCCAATATTATAAAATGTCCGATGTCGCTTTGCAATATGTAGCCAATAATCGTTCATGATCATGTCCTTTTCGAAAGATGCCTGCTGACAAGGATTGAAAAAGAAGTACCATTCCATAACTGTTTAGGCTTCAGTGGTAATGCAGGCGTCAAGTCAAATAGTTCCATCAGAGGTGCTAACTGAGATACATAACTTCTGATCGACAAATGAGAATCGAGTATTCTCAAAATAGTAGATTGAAGAATGATTAAATTCACAATCACTCTAAAGTTATATAGCCATGTAAATGTTGTGTAGAATAATGCATGTAGACAAAAAGATACAGGGATTTCTTACTCAGCACTGCTATAATTTAAAACCAACGTGTGCAAAATGCAACACCAACTTGAAAAAGGAAAAGAAATATGTGTAAATGGCCAACTCGCGATCGAGTTGTAGTGATGTGCATGCAAAGATGTAAAAATAGAGAAATACTTACCATACCCGGAAAAGGCTTGATTTGTGTAGTTGTTGACGCCGTACCCAGCAGTACCGCAGCTCTTGTCCAGTCAGTCAAGTAACGTATATCATGAACATCGATCCATTGGGATACTATGACGTGCATCAACAAAGTCCACGAGCCTGACCACCCGACCTCGTAATTCGCCTCTTACAACAACCATAAGCGCCTCTTATGACAAGAATGGGTTCCTGAAGACATTTTCTGACCCTGATCTTCACCATCTTCCCGAGGCAAGAGAGTTAACTGACTATAAAAGTCCAGTTTCCATCCTTCCCGAACTAGGCTCGTATAATGGAGTTACATTTTGGCTGGACTAACGAGTCTATGCATAGTCCAATCAAAATCGCGCACCGAAATTGAAATCCGGTTGTAAACTGTCGTGCAGATTTCGGTCGATTGCAGGATTTGCAAAGCATCTGCACCGCCATTTAGTTGTCAGCAGATATTTTCCAAATCTTTTCATGTTTTTAATCAAGGTGCTCACGTGATTTGATGCATTTCGCCATGTAAGACCCGTTTTATCACAATATAGATCTTGATTATCGACCAGATCGTCCTGACCGGGCGCCACCATTTTGTGTGAAGCAAACGCAAGTGATACGAGAGGTGGAATCTGATCGGTCTATAGGAGAGGCTTAGAAGGGACATAACTGGTAATAGCCACTGGTGGCGCTACAATCGAGCCCAGGAATTCCAGCCTAGTTCGGCAAGGGTGGAAACTGGACTCTAAAGTCAATTAACTCTCTTGCCTCGGGAAGATGGATCTATACGGGTCTACCGGAATGGTAGTTCTTCACATACCTTCAGTTCAGTATTACTTAAAGGGTAAAAACGCCTTCCGAGGTTATTGTTGGGGGATGTAAGGGTGTGTGTTTGGGGGGGGGGGGGGGTTATGGTTAGACCGAAACCGGGAAGCATTTCCAGGAAGCAATGCTTTTTTTGTCTGAGACACCACAGGGAACAAACTGTTTGGTTTTGGCTAATAGGTAGTGATTTTAGATATCTACAGATATTAGTTATCATGTAGGAGGTAGATATATGCTGCCAGTGACAAAAGTAACACGCAAACGGAGGTACGGGTTACTAGAAACCTGTCAGAGATGTGTACATGTTGATTGCATAGTGTTTAGGTACCACCCTTTAATCACCAAATAGACCCTTTGTATGTGAGCAGTGCACATAGACTGGACACACAAAATACACAAAACGTAAGTCACCCTACTTTTTCTCAAAAAGGTGAACAAAAAATAGCCCCATGTCAGATACACAGACATATCACCTGTTTGTGATCACGGCGAGGAAAGGGAGGTAATTCCGGGGATACTGACACAACCCTGCGGCAACGACTTTTTCAGACATCATATCGACTTGCCAACCAGGGTTACTCTCAAACGATTGATTTATAGAGGTTATCACGCGAGTGTGGTTGGGGATGGTAAATATCCTGTATTAGGAATAAATAAACATTGCATTTAGCGAGCTTTGTCGAGCTAAATACAAGGTGTTACGGAGTGTAATCAGATACACATAACGACACAACGAAACAACGTAAAACACTTGGACATATTTCGGCCAAATCCAACTGTTTGGGGAAAGGTTCCAAGCCGCAGAGGTCTACAAGCACAGACATGGAAACTTATCGCTCAAGGCTAGTGTCCTGCTAACTTGTTTCGCAATGTATATCTCAAACGTTGCCCAAAGTTGTAAAATGCCTAAGCTACGTCACACTGATTTTCGGTGCACTAGGCTATTTTTTTAATAATGAAATTATCCCATTAGATTTTCTTCTCGAGACTCCCGATGATTTATTCTGTCTCGATCGCCGAATGACATGGACGACGCCATGTTTGCTTGACAACACTGAAAGTAGTCCCTACTTGACCTTTGATATTTGCATCTCCATTCTCATATGACAGCAACGGATATCCTGTTTTTCCTTTGGCTTTGTCCTGCCGAGAAACATGTCCATTTTATGATTATACCCCTTATATGTGTATTTAAACGGAGCCCACAAATCCGTTGAAAATGTTGAAGAGACAGTATAGGATGAATCAACTGAAGCTTCGTAAAATCATTTCCAATACTACAGCTGTATGGCGGGGTGTTGTGCATCATCTTGTCTGGACGTTCGTGTAACGGTTTTCTTTCAGGTAGTGGCCAACTACTTTGGGAACATTAAACAGTATGAACCGGTTCATGGGAAACGCATTCACTGGGCAGGAGGAAGGACTTCTCCCCCGCCGGACGTGCCCAAGTGTGGATTTCATGGAGCCAAGTGTCCACCCGACGGTCAGTCTGATTATACAATTGCGAGGTGGACATGGAAAAGGTTTGACGTTGCCATGTGTTTGAATGAAGGGAAGGTTGCGATGAAGTAGTAGTGTGGGTTTGATAGAACCATGTGTCTGCCTGAAGGGAAAGTTGCGATGTGAACTTGGTGTGGGTTTGATAGTATCATGTGTTTCCATGAAGGGAAGATTGTGATGAAGTAGTAGCGTTGGTTTGATAGAACCATGTGTCTGCCTGAAGCGAAAGTTGCGATGTGAACTTGGTCTGGGTTTGATAGTATCATGTGTTTCCATGAAGGGAAGATTGCGATGAAGTAGTAGTGTGGGTTTGCTAGTACCATGTGTCTGCCTGAAGGGAAAGTTGCGATGAAGTAGTAGTGTGGGTTTGCTAGTACAGTACCATGTGTCTGCCTGAAGGGAAAAGTTGCATTGAAGTAGTAGTGTGGGTTTGCTAGTACAGTACCATGTGTCTGCCTGAAGGGAAGATTGCGATGTTGGCGTAGTGTTGGTTTGATAGTACAGTACCATGTGTCTGCCTGAAGGGAAAGTTGCGATGAAGTAGTAGTGTGGGTTTGCTAGTACAGTACCATGTGTCTGCCTGAAGGGAAGGTTGCGATGAAGTAGTAGTGTGGGTTTGCTAGTACAGTACCATGTGTCTGCCTGAAGGAAAGATTGCGATGAAGTAGTAGTGTGGGTTTGCTAGTACAGTACCATGTGTCTGCCTGAAGAGAAGGTTGCGATGAAGTAGTAGTGTGGGTTTGCTAGTACAGTACCATGTGTCTGCCTGAAGGGAAGATTGCGATGAAGTAGTAGTGTGGGTTTGCTAGTACAGTACCATGTGTCTGCCTGAAGGGAAGGTTGCGATGTTGGCGTAGTGTGGGTTTGATAGTACAGTACCATGTGTCTGCCTGAAGGGAAGGTTGCGATGTTGGCGTAGTGTGGGTTTGATAGTACAGTACCATGTGTCTGCCTGAAGGGAAGGTTGCGATGAAGTAGTAGTGTGGGTTTGATAGTACAGTACCATGTGTCTGCCTGAAGGGAGGGTTGCGATGTTGGCGTAGTGTGGGTTTTGCTAGTACAGTACCATGTGTCTGCCTGAAGGGAAGATTGCGATGAAGTAGTAGTGTGGGTTTGCTAGTACAGTACCATGTGTCTGCCTGAAGGGAAGGTTGCGATGTGGGCGTAGTGTGGGTTTGCTAGTACAGTACCATGTGTCTGCCTGAAGGGAAGGTTGCGATGTTGGCGTAGTGTGGGTTTGCTAGTACAGTACCATGTGTCTGCCTGAAGGGAAGGTTGCGATGTTGGCGTAGTGTGGGTTTTTGCTAGAACAGTACCATGTGTCTGCCTGAAGGGAAGGTTGCGATGTGGGCGTAGTGTGGGTTTGATAGTACAGTACCATGTGTCTGCCTGAAGGGAAGATTGCGATGAAGTAGTAGTGTGGGTTTGCTAGTACAGTACCAGGTGTCTGCCTGAAGGGAAGGTTGCGATGTTGGCGTAGTGTGGGTTTTGCTAGTACAGTACCATGTGTCTGCCTGAAGGGAAGATTGCGATGAAGTAGTAGTGTGGGTTTGCTAGTACAGTACCATGTGTCTGCCTGAAGGGAAGGTTGCGATGAAGTAGTAGTGTGGGTTTGATAGTACAGTACCATGTGTCTGCCTGAAGGGAAGGTTGCGATGTGGGCGTAGTGTGGGTTTTGCTAGTACAGTACCATGTATCTGCCTGAAGGGAAGATTGCGATGAAGTAGTAGTGTTGGTTTGCTAGTACAGTACCATGTGTCTGCCTGAAGGGAAGATTGCGATGAAGTAGTAGTGTGGGTTTGCTAGTACAGTACCATGTGTCTGCCTGAAGGGAAGATTGCGATGAAGTAGTAGTGTGGGTTTGCTAGTACAGTACCATGTGTCTGCCTGAAGGGAAGGTTGCGATGAAGTAGTAGTGTGGGTTTGCTAGTACAGTACCATGTGTCTGCCTGAAGGGAAGATTGCGATGAAGTAGTAGTGTGGGTTTGATAGTACAGTACCATGTCTCTGCCTGAAGGGAAGGTAGCGATGTGGGCGTAGTGTGGGTTTGCTAGTACAGTACCATGGGTCTGCCTGAAGGGAAGATTGTGATGAAGTAGTAGTGTGGGTTTGAGAGTACAGTACCATGTGTCTGCCTGAAGGGAAGGTTGCGATGTTGGCGTAGTGTCTGCCTGAAGGGAAGGTTGCGATGTGGGCGTAGTGTGGGTTTGTAGGTACCACGTGTCTTCCTGAAGGGAGGGCTACGATAAAGACGTAGTGTGGGTTTGATAGAACCATGTGTCCGACACGAACAGCGAAAGTTAAACGCTCCTTCTGTGTGCACAGATGTCGCCCTGGGAATAGAAGCTGTCGCTTTTCCTCGCCGTGAGTTGCTGAGAGGTAAAATTGAAATCGAAAAGGGTGATGGAAGTTGACCGAGGTAAACTGCTTCTTGTGTCATGGACTTTTATCCTGCGTCTTTCCACTATAAACCATGTGAAATTAATATATGATAATATATATTTACAACGTCTCATTTCAGAGCGGTTCCCCGACTACGGCATCGTCATCATCGTGCTGGGGTCCGTTGTGCTGGTCGTGCTGGTAGCAGCCTTCCTCATATATAGATGGAAGTTCAGCAACTATTTCGCCATGACACATTCTACATGATACACCGACTTCACAACTGGAACTCTACTCCACTCACAGCAATCATATGATAGTATACTGCTTTGAAGTTCACATGTAACATTGATAACATATGCTGTTTAGAGTGAAATGTTAACAACAGCAGTGCTTGGTATATTTAACTGCTTTATGTACAAAACAGTACATCAGACAATTGGTCATGTAGCAAACTAGAGGCTGATGTTCATTCCTTCTTTACATCATATACACGTCCTGCTATACACCATGTAGACACACTGCTATACACCATGTAGACACCCTGCTATACACCATGTAGACACCCTGCTATACACCATGTAGACACACTGCTATACACCATGTAGATACCTTGCTTTACACCATGTAGACACACTGCTATACACCATGTAGACACACTGCTATACACCATGTAGACACCCTGCTATACACCATGTACACACCCTGCTATACACCATGTACACACCCTGCTATACACCATGTAGACACCCTGCTATACACCATGTACACACCCTGCTATACACCATGTAGACACCCTGCTATACACCATGTACACACCCTGCTATACACCATGTACACACCCTGCTATACACCATGTAGACACACTGCTATACACCATGTACACACCCTGCTATACACCATGTAGACACCCTGCTATACACCATGTACACACCCTGCTATACACCATGTACACACCCTGCTATACACCATGTAGATACCTTGTAATACACCATGTACACACCCTGTTATACACCATGTAGACACCCTGCTATACACCATGTACACACCCTGCTATACACCATGTACACACCCTGCTATACACCATGTAGATACCTTGTAATACACCATGTACACACCCTGCTATACACCATGTAGATACCTTGTAATACACCATGTACACACCCTGCTATACACCATGTAGACACCCTGCTATATACCATGTAGATACCCTGTAATACACCACGTAGACACCCTGCTATACACCATGTAGATACCTTGTAATACACCATGTACACACCCTGCTATATACCATGTAGACACCCTGTAATACACCATGTAGACACCCTGCTATACACCATGTAAAGACCCTGCCATACATCATGTTGGTTGGTTGGTTGGTTTGTTGCTTAACGCCGCACTCAGCAATATTCCAGCTATATGACGGCGGTCTGTAAATAATCGAGTCTGTAACAGACAATCCAGTGATTAATATCATGAGCATCGATCCATGCAATTGGGATCGATGACATGCATCAACCAAGTCAGCGAGCCTGACCACCCGATCCCGTTAGTCGCCTCTTACGACAAGCATAGTCGCCTTTTACGGCAAGCATGGGTTGCTGAAGACCTATACTATCCCAGAATCTTCACGGAAACCATACATCATGTGAACATCCTGTTATACACCATGTAGACACACTGCTATATACCATGTAGACACCCTGTAATACACCATGTACACATTTTGCTATACATCATGTACACACCCTGCTATACATCATGTACACACCCTGTCATACACCATGTAGACACCCTGCTATACACCATGTACAGACCCTGCTATACACCATGTACACACCCTGCTATACACCATGTCCACACCCTGCTATACACCATGTACACACCCTGCTATACACCAAGTACACACCCTGCTATACACCATGTACACACCCTGGTATACACCATGTACACACCCTGCTATACACCATGTACACACCCTGCTATACACCATGTACACACCCTGCTATACACCATGTCCACACCCTACTATACACCATGTACACACCCTGTTATACACCATGTACACACCCTGCTATACACCATTTACACACCCTACTATACACCATGCACACACCATGCACACACCCTGCTATACACCATGTACAAATTTTGTCCAAACTGACGTTTAATTCTTATAATTTCATACTTTGTAGTTTACTGGTCTCGCCGAATAATATCGTAGAAATGTGTGCTTAAATTTTAAGTCCTCTGGTTTCGCCGAAGAACACTCCATCAATGTTATTTTGTCGCTATTTGCCGGCCCTCGGTCGCATACGTTTCGCCACTCATACTCAGTCACGCAAAGAAAAATAGTTCTTTGAATTTATAAAATATAATCTAGAAATATGTCAACATAATTTCATTCTCTGAACAAATTTACAAACAATATTTGGGATTAATCAAATCTTAGAAAAATAGGTAACAGGTAGTTGAGCAAAAATATAAACATGACCTCAATGCACCGAGGCGAGGTCAACCTTCAAGAGCGGATTTATAAATGACGTCACATAAGTTTGTTAAGAGGTCCATTTCGGTCGAACGGGAACATGAGGATGAAATGTATACTTACTGCTCTTGAAAATGACGTTATGGAGCAGTTATGAAAAACACCCCGACGCGTGAACTCCCTCATGACACTAGCAAATTGGGAATATTATCGATTTATGAATGTGTTGTTTGTGTTTGGGTAATCGCAAACCAATTCGGACGATGCGGAATGGACTGGTGGGGACTGAACCGACTGCTCTGAAACCGGAAGAGTAGATTTCTAATTCCGTCTACGGATATTTTCTCGTCTCCGATGACCAATAGATAAAACAGGTAGGCATGTTTTGTTTTGTTTTTAAAATTTAAGTTTCTTTCCTTAACTTTTTATGTTTTATGGTTTTTCAAAATCTTTGGGGTTTTTTCCGATACGATAGTAAATCGGGTTTTGTTATATTTTGTTTAAAGGCAAAATTCCTATTTACCGACGACCGTGACTTTCAATCGTTCGTGTCGTCCCGGTAATTTCCGTGTTTCGGTTTTCCCGTCATGCTGTTCCGCGTGAGCACTCCGTAAGGACGATAAAAGCGCAGTGCACGTGCGGTCCGCACTTTTCACTCCAAATCATTTTTTAAATCATTTTTTTCCAAATTTTCAGCTTTGTACACTCTTCCCATATGTCTCAGGTAATTTTGCATACAAAAGTTTCAGTAAGCATACTTTATATTTCTTGGCATGTAATTAAGCTTAGCTATTTTCATTATTAGTCAGCCATTTCACCTTGTTCAATTCATGTTTGTCTTTGTTTGACGCTCTGGTTGTTGGAGCTTATTGTTTTTAGGATCGGCCTTGTAGGCCAATTGATATGTACTAAACCTGTTTGTTTTTTATTCTTATTTCAACTTTTATACTTTTCGTGCATGTACTGTCTTGCGGCCTACACCTGAAATAACATGTACTGTTTGCGGCCAAATAAAGTTTTCATATAAACCATGTAATTTTGTCGTGGCTTGGTAAGGAGGATAATTAGTTTGGGATTGATCAGTAGCAGTCGCGTTTGCTCTGTGTCAGCGGCCACATCTGAGCAGGGTACTACATTGTTTTCATTGGTGCTAGATTCCTGTCATTTCCGAAAACAAGACATCAAAGTCACTATCACTCAATAAATCAATTTCGTTCACCTCAGTAATTTAACAGAATTAATTTTCTTCACTTGCGTTATTACTATTGAAAGATAGCCATTCCATATCCAAATCACCACAAGGACAATCATTTGTTTCATGTAGCAGCTGGGCGACATCAATCACCAGAACCAAAGCATTTATTTATTCATAAGTCAGATGAAATGTTACAAGACCAGGCAAAAATACTAAATTAATTATATTGCTGATAAATGCAAGTATTAAAAGTAAAATAGAAAAACCAGTTGATCGTAAACATCGATCGAGTTCCGGCAAAAGTTCACACGATCAATTTCACATACACACAAATTGTTCACATCGTGTGAACTGTTTTTGTCCGTTCACGGGGGTGTGAATTTCAATTATCAGATCACGTGACTACCCTTTCAGCCAATCAGCATGAAGAAACAGTGTATACACACCCTGCTATACATCATGTACACACCCTGCTATACACAATGTACACACCCTGCTATACACCATGTACACATCCTGCTATACACCATGTACACACCCTGTTATACACCCTGCTATACATGATGCACACACCCTGCTTTACACCATGTACACACCCCGCTTTTACACAATGTACACACCCTGCTATACATCATGTACACACCCTACTATACACCATGTACACACCCTGCTATACACCATGTACACACCCTGCTATACACCATGTACAAACCCTGCTATACACCATGTACACACCCTGCTATACACCAGGTACACACCCTGCTATACATCATGTACACACCCTACTATACATCAGGTACACACCCTGCTATACACCATGTACACACCCTGCTATATATCATGTACACACCCTGCTATACACCAGGTACACACCCTGCTATACACCATGTACAAACCCTGCTATACACAATGTCCACACCCTGCTATACATCATGTACACACCCTACTATACACCATGTACACACCCTGCTATACACCATGTACACACCCTACTATACACCATGTACACACCCTGCTATACACCAGGTACACATCCTGCTATACACCCTGCTATACATGATGCACACACCCTGCTTTACACCATGTACACACCCTACTATTCATCATGTACACACCTTACTATACACCATGTACACACCCTACTATTCATCATGTACACACCTTACTATACACCATGTACACACCCTGCTATACACCATGTACACACCCTGCTATACACCATGTACACACCCTACTATTCATCATGTACACACCTTACTATACACCATGTACACACCCTGCTATACACCATGTACACACCCCGCTATACACCATGTACACACCCTGCTATACACCATGTACACACCCTACTATACACCATGTACACACCCTGCTATACACCATGTACAAACCCTGCTATACACCATGTACACACCCTGCTATACACCAGGTACACACCCTGCTATACATCATGTACACACCCTACTGTACACCAGGTACACACCCTGCTATACACCATGTACACACCCTGCTATACATCATGTACACACCCTGCTATACACCAGGTACACACCCTGCTATACATCATGTACAAACCCTGCTATACACCATGTCCACACCCTGCTATACATCATGTACACACCCTACTATACACCATGTACACACCCTGCTATACACCATGTACACATCCTGCTATACACCATGTACACACCCTGCTATACACCAGGTACACATCCTGCTATACACCCTGCTATACATGATGCACACACCCTGCTTTACACCATGTACACACCCTACTATTCATCATGTACACACCTTACTATACACCATGTACACACCCTACTATTCATCATGTACACACCTTACTATACACCATGTACACACCCTGCTATACACCATGTACACCCCCTGCTATACACCATGTACACACCCTGCTATTCATCATGTACACACCTTACTATACACCATGTACACACCCTGCTATACACCATGTACACACCCTGCTATACATCATGTACACACCCTACTATACACCATGTACACACCCTGCTATACACCATGTACACACCCTGCTATACACCATGTACAAACCCTGCTACACACCATGTACGCACCCTGCTATACACCATGTACACACCCTACTATTCATCATGTACACACCTTACTATACACCATGTACACACCCTGCTATACACCATGTACACACCCTGCTATACACCATGTACACATCCTGCTATACACCATGTACACACCCTGCTATACACCATGTACACACCTTACTATACACCATGTACACACCCTGCTATACACCAGGTACACACCCTGATATAAATCATGTACACAACACTCACAAGGATACAGTATACACAACAGCTAGTAATCATATCTGGCGTATCGGTATTCGATAGTGCTCCACGCAACGTGATTAGCTTTCATTGATGTTCACAAGCTCATGATTACATGGTCGTACTTTCTGGTTGAATAAATGCAGAAAAATGCAGATAACCTATGCGCCTCTTGATCGTTCCATGAAACTTTAACTATATTTTGATGAGAAATTATTGACAAAACTATCCAAACATTTCATAAACTGGAACAAAAAATATAATTATTAACAAGTTTTTAACAATCATAACCCGCGCCGAGCATGAATTGCTCGGTTCATCTTTTTTTCAGGATTGATGAATCCTCAATCGTTTTCATTAAAAATTAACAAAGTAATCAAGAGATCCAGATTTCTGACTCCTGATGTCCCGGTGTGTGTAGCAGGAGATGTGAAGGAGGCACTGATGCGGAGCGGGATACTGACTATGATAGTTAACACGTGGTGCATAACGGTTGTCCGCCAAGGCGAACAAATCAACATGCTACAACGCTGCTTGTACATTTGTACAACGTTTCATCCAGAAATCACTGGAATTTGACTTTTCCAGACATGCAGAACACCAGTGTAACAGTGTGTTAAACTGGATAAATTCACGGGTTTTATATTATGTGCAAGCACATGAGGTTCTTTTGAGACAGATTTTGGTTCTTATGTCAGTGCTTCAAAACATACATATTGGTTTCTTCTGAAAGTAGGGTCCAAACCATGTGTATTTGACCCAAAAAGATTATATTTAAGAACATATCCAATTAATTTTGGAACGTAAAACCAGACGACTTTATATTTTATCGAACATTTCCGTGAACAGAATAATATATATTTCAAATTATTCACATCTAACTTTTTGATTTGTCAGGTTCCCTCAGTACACAAAGGAAATGTGAAAAACTAACATGAGGTCAGTTGGTGCCCACATAAGAATATCAGATCACTGTTGGATAGATTAACATGCAGGAAGGACACATTCCAAAAGTTATTAACAAAGCAGAAGAGTAACGTAGACCTTTGATGTCGGAGACAATGTTTTAATAGATAGAAAGGGAAGTGCTTCAATGATATCCGACAAATGGATATTACAGGTTACAGGTTGATGATATCGAATTTGAATTTGACTGTGATGAAGGCCGATTATCAAAACTTCCCTGTGGCAATGTTTCATCATCGAAACGCCGTCTTCGAGCACGGCGAAGCAGACGACGAACACAAAAGCCGAAAGATGTCCAAGGTAGATTTGTGGCTGTTGAGGACAGCATGATCGATGGTGTGATCCCAGACAGTCATAACAAAAACACAGCCAAGAACACTTTGTACTATTTGAAACTGTTCAATTACTTTCTAAAAGTCAAAAATGAAATTCGCCAAATGCATAAAATAAAACAAACTAGTCACACATCTCTGCAAGTTTTTCATTTGTGTTCAGAAAAAAATGGGGAAAATTATGAACCAAACAGTCTCACGGGTTTTCAGAGCAGCATCGAGAGATCACTTAAACGAAGGGAGTATGGCTATTCACTCACGACATCTTTAGAATTTTCACAATCACGGGAAGTATTAAAGAGGAGAAAAGTTGAACAAAAAACATAAGGGCGTGGCAACTTACCAAGGAGAGCCGACCCGATTGGTGTTGAAGAGATCGAGTCCCTGTGTCAGTCCGGATCCACTGAAATCAGTAATCCAATTAGCATAATAAAGTGTCTATGGCTCTGCAACACAATCCATTTCGAGTTAAGAGGTGTCAATGATCACTACATCATGTGTTGGGGGTCATCACATTGCATGTTGATGGAGACTATCACGAATATCTTGAACTGCCTATCAGACAAGAAAAGAATAGGTCCGGTGAGAATCCTCGTGATTGTCGAGACGTAAGGCCCAAAATGTGGGCTAATGTTGCTGATCCCTCTCAATGCCCGGCGCAGGGGTATAAGTTGTATGCCTCCACGCGTCCACTCAACTTCTGTCGAGATGACGATCCTTTTCTCATCGGCACATACACTTTAGGTATGCCTAGACCTGGCCATCAGTGGTTTATCCATTGGGAAAAACAAACTTTCCTCTCTCATGAAAAATATGTGCGGTGCCGCCAGTCTCCAAACATCGAAACGAATCACAAATCATTCTGCGCGCAAACACCTTGCGCAGAAGTTGAATGACAATAATGTTCCGCCAAATCAAATAATGCAGATAAATGGCCACAAGAACATCCGTTCTGTGAACAATTACTACCATATTATTCCTGACCAACACAAGCAAATATCCAACATCATTTCACGAAACACACCATCCCACACTGTGACATCCCAGCTTGTTGATGAAACTCCCGTCATGCAGAGCGTAATGTCCAAATCGACAGTAGACAACACAGTCAGCGGTCTCAAATAATAAATGTTTCTGGTGGTGTCAACACTATGTTTGCTGGCAACATTACTGGTGGAAACATAACGATTAACCTCGTTAAACCTCAAAGCCCGGTCCCAGTCAAAAGACGCCGTATTGTCATCGAAAGCGATAGTGTCACCGACTAATGAATCTACTCTGACCTCTCCTCCGCGAGACATTCTTCAAGTGAGAGAGCGGTTTGATTTGAAACTATATAAACTGACGTCCAAAAGAAACTTTACCAGATTTTGAAATCACTCTTGCTCAAAAACAACAAAACATACATGCATGAAGTAAAGTGTATTGCGAAGATCAATATATCAACATAATCAACACTGAAAATGACAATCATACCTCGACAGAGAATGACGTCAGAGCCCCCCAAAGTTGGGTGTGGTACAAAACTCGAGCTTTCAGAATCATGGACAATAGGCAGAGTACATAAACAATCGCTCACGTTCAATAACAAGTTATTAGTAGCGTGTGTGACCACCAAATGCCTCAATAAACGCAAAAACTCTTCGACGCACAGAAAAAGTCAGTCATCTGATGAGGTCACGTGGGATTTGACGCCATTCTTTTTGGAGGGCCAAGATCAGTTCTTGCCGGCTGTCTGGAGAGTGTGGTCGTTGTCGAACACTACGATCCATCAAGTCCAAGAGGTGCTCTATGGGGGACATGTCGGGTGAGCGTGCAGGCCACGGCAGGCCGTTGACGTTGTTGGCTGCGAGGAAGTTAGTGACAATTCTGGCTGTATTGGCTCTAGCGATGTCATGCTGATATATGACACCACGTGGCTGCTGTTGGAGAAATGGTAGGACAGCTGGACGAAGAATGTTATCCATGTAACGCTGAGCTGTCAGGTTTCCGTCAACGATGACCAGAGGGATCTCCTGCCCACAGATCCCTCCCCACACCATGACACTCCCTCCACCATATGGTACGACCTCCTGCACGCAACACGCCGCCGTTTGTTCACCCCTTCGGCGGTAAACACGTTGTCTTCCATCAGCCCTAAACATACAGAATCGACTTTCGTCAGTGAAGACAACCCTCTGCCAGTCTCGTCGTTGCCAACGTCGCACAGTCCGGAATCTCAATCGCAGACGACGATGTTACGCTGTCAATAGCTGTCCTCTGTATGGACTAGAAGCCCTGATTCCATGAGCCCTGAGTCTCCCGGCCACTCCTGCCTGTGACCTAAGGCATTTGTCGCCGATGACGTCACTGTCAGGAAGCGATTTCGGAGGTGCAAGGTACGCAAGTACCGGTCATCATGGGGCGTGGTCACCTTGGGTCTGCCTGTTCTTGGCCTGTCAGCGGTCCGCCCTGTCTGTCTGTAACGTTGCATCAAGTTGGTAACGGCAACACGGGAGCAACCAAAGGTTCGTGCAATATGGGCGTGGTTGGCGCCCATCCGTACCATACCCAAGGCTCGTTCACGTTGTTCGACTGTGAGTCGTTGCATTTCTTTTGTGTTTTTTTATCACTGTAGATGTCTGACTTGCCGTTGCAATGGTTTTATACCCTTACCCGCACGTGCATTTGCAGTTGTCCGTGGTGCACGTGTTTTTTCACTTTTTCGCGTGTTATCTCGCAAACATGTAACAGACGATTAACATTTTCTGCATACACTATAGTTGCAATTAGGTTATGTGTTTTAGATAGACTTCATCGAAAAAAAATTAATACTTTGTCTGAAATTTATATTTTCAGTTGGTAAAGTTTCTTTTGGACGTCAGTTTGAAAGTGAAGTTACACCAGACATATCATCAGATTACACAGAATCGTTGTTGTTACCGTTATTAATTTTCAGTTAATAATAATCAATAATTAATAGTTTCAATTCTTCAGCATAAGTCTGTTCAAGTATCTAGTTTAAAATAATCCGAGGAACTTTTTTTCTCAGCGAAGGAATATGCCATACAGGTGTTAAGAGGTTGTTTATTTTGGTTTACAGTAACTTCACACGGCTATGGAAAACATGTATCACTACGCACGATCTATACGTAAGATTTCGACAAGTTGCTGATGTTAATGTTAATGCAATTATTCCTTTAAAGGGAAGTAAAAATGTGAAAATGATAAAAAGGCTCGGCAAATACCGATTAACTAAGACTCGGTTCATATTTCCCATATTGAAAAACACTCGTGATGAATCCTCTACATCTAATGTTCTTAAGTTAAATGTCCACATAACATTTCTCAATTCTAAGATCCGTGTATACAATGTTTACGTATTCTCAGTATCTCAGTAACTTTCCATAACCCCTCGTCAGTGTCCAAGCTTACAGGTCTCGTCATGACCTCTTCAAAGCTCATGCATTTCGAAGCACATGCTCGCCACTGTGTTTTGGACCTCAATGCTGCCAGGTTCTGGCTGCTATATTTGAACTATGTAAAGGTACATGTGTGTACCTTTCCCTTTCACTATAAGGGTTTAATGTTTATTTCTAAACACCATGAAATCGTATATATACCAAAATATTAATTTAGTGCAAAATTGTTCAGCGTGAGTGAGTGAGTTAAAATTTCACGTCACATCGGCAATATTTCAGCCATATCGTGACGAGAACTTAGACATAATAAATATATTTATATGGAATAAAATCATGTCAGCGAAGGACCGTAGAACAACTAGAGTATCACAGTTTCGTTTTTGAAACTAGTTGAGAACATTTAAAAGACTACATTTTCAATCAACAATACAAATTTAAAAATAGTTAGGCCACCTTATTAGGGACTTTCTATACTTCTGCTACCTGCACGGTTCCCTGGCAGGACTTACACCATCCCTTCAATTCAGCCCTTTATCGGAGAGTCTCCGACCAGACCGTACGAAGCCGTTTAAAAGCAGCAGGTCTACGAGCAAGACTTCCTGGTCGACGCGTCATACTTAGTGTACAGGCTCGTCAACAACGACGGCTTTGGTGTCGTCAACACAGGATATGGCCTCAACTGTGATGGAGAGATGTCTGGTTCAGCGACGAATCAGGATTTCTCCTCCGCCGAGATGATAGAAGAGCACGGGTCTACAGACGTCGGGGAGAACGTTACGCCGGAAACTGCGTACAGGAAGTGGACAGGTTTGGTGGGGGTAGCGTTATGATGTGGGCACATCATAGCAGGACAGGCTTGGTCCATATCCAGGCCAATCATTCGGCTCAACGATACATCAACGAAATTCTCCTTCCACACGTCCTCCCACGGGCTTCCATTCCCATGGAATTGATTTGCACACTCGTCTCTTCCGCTATCGATTCCAACAGGGGACATACGCGTTCTTGATGGCAGCTGACCTTCACCTTGGACTTTCCTTCCTATGTACCGATAACTGAGATGACTACAATCCCTAAGTGCCACAATATTTTGGCTCTATACCTTGTACGGTTCCTCGTATAAATGTATTTTCCTACCTCACACAAATCTTGCATTGCGTTCTTTTTTTATGCTGAATTATGTGACAGACAAAATACTGCCCTGATCATGATTATAATGATCAGACAGGGTAAAACCCACGCGGACTTGATGATGTCTGTCTGTTAAAAAGTTACATATAAAGTGAGGTAAACGAACTGGCAATCCAGCGTTAAGATACCGTGTTTCCATATTGTGTCACATGCTTGTTGTTTGTTTATTATGACATTTGTTTTAGGAATAATTCTAAACGTACTGAATGATCGATAGTACTATTTTTACGTTTCTAAGTACCTAACTAGTCGATTATTTATCATACGTTTTGCAAATGCAGCTTGTCAATGAAATTGGTCGATAGTTTGATGGATCGACATGATCACGTCGAGGTTTAGGTTTTGGAACAACAATGGCTTCACGCCAAGAAGGTGGAATTCGACCTGACGTCCAAATTTCATAAAAAAGAGTTAACAATGATTGTAAACATGATTCTGGTAAGTGCTTCAGGAGTTGATAATGTATGTTATCAGCTCCAGAAGCAGTATCGTGAGCTTGTCCGAGGGGAGTATACAGTTCATGCATAGAGGATATTTCATTGTAATCTTCCCCATTATCTGAATTGAAATTAATAGCTTTCTTTTTCTGAAATTATTTTGGTAATGTTTTATCAGGGTACATAATTTGATGAGGAAGAATGTTTAGCCAAAGCTTCACCAAGTTCATAAGCAATTTGTGTTTTATCAGTTAATAGTTCATTCCCATTTTGAGGATGGTGGATGCCAGATTTAGATCCCTTACCTTTGATATTTTTAATCACGTTCCATACCTTCGGCATGGGCGTACGTGAATTTATTTTTTGAAACGTAAGCTTGCCAAGACATGCGTTCATTTTGCTTAAATGAACGCCGTGCTTTAGCAATATTGAAATTATTTAAATTGTGTACCTAAGGATGGTGACGGAAATACTTTTCAGCTTTCTTCCGTGCCTTCCTAGCTTGTTTGCAAGTATCATTAAACCATGGTATACGGATGTGTAGATTGGCAGAGGACTTCGGAATACATTCATCAGCTATTTTATTTTGTTCATCAGAAAACATTTGTATTGAATCAGGACAATCAATGAAACGATTTGGGTGGAACTTGTTTTACAGAGTAATTCCAGAGTAAGACCAGTCAGCTTTACTGAAGTTCCATCTTGATGATGGAGAAACTTCAGATTGAGTTATATTTTTAAGAATAGTCGGGAAATGATCACTTCCACGGAGGTCGTAATGAACTGACCATTTAGATTCCTTTAGAAGTTCAGAGTTGGAAGGTAAGTGATAGATCAAGAGATGAATATGTGCCTGTTCCGGGAAGTAAATAAGTTGCGGAGTTATAATTAAAAATGCATAAGTCATTGTTCGAATTAAAGTCTTTTAATATCTTCCCTTTACTGTTTGTAGCAGTATTACCCAAAAGTGGATTATGCCCATTCACATCTCCCATGATGATACAGGGCTTGGGCTTGCTGATCATATTGTAACCGATTTTAGTGTAGAGGCAAAATCAAAGGTCCAACGCACTGGTTACGGGGGTGAGATCGTTTCATTCCTTTGTCAATCAACACACCCTGATACAATATTTCATTCAATAAATACAGCGTCATACTATACTTAAGGCTTAAAAACAGTCCATTACACAATAATAATAATAGACCCAACTCTGAAACCTTCTGTATCCTTATAATTATAGTCAGTATCAAAATGACCAAACATTTTGATAGAAAAAATACATTCATTCGTTAAAATCGGAAATAATATACCTGCAATTCTTAAAGCAATTGTCATTATACAAATATCAATGCAACGCTTAAATGACTTAAAACAAATATTATCATAACTATTTAATACAATAGTATGTATCTGCCATACACTTCTCCACCACAAGGAAATGTTGTCCTCGTCATTTTCTTTTACCGGTGATGAGATCCAAAATAGCATTTGATGCTCTGTTTTGTTGGCTGCCAAATACGCCCTCAGCTAAGAGTGAACTGAGGTAGTTAGCTCGCACAAGCCAATCCGGTTGAGCCACTGCAGAGAAGGCAAACTGTCCTCCTGACATCAACCTAGGCTGTGTCCGAGCATGGGTAGACCGCCGTGGTTGTGGATCAGGAGTCTGCATCTGGGGTAGAGGGTCTTGCTGTTCTTCTGTATCTACAGTAAGTATCGGATGGTCTGGAGACTGATTCTGTCCATGGGTGTCATGGTGAGCGTCATCAACCTCTTCTGGAGATGGATTCCGTCCATAGGAGTCATGGTCAGCGTCATCAACCTCTTCTGGAGATGGATTCCGTCCATAGGAGTCATGGTCAGCGTCATCAACCTCTTCTGGAGATGGATTCCGTCCATGGGAGTCATGGTCAGCGTCATCAACCTCTTCTGGAGATGGATTCCGTCCATGGGAGTCATGGTCAGCGTCATCAACCTCTTCTGGAGATGGATTCCGTCCATAGGAGTCATGGTCAGCGTCATCAACCTCTTCTGGAGATGGATTCCGTCCATGGGAGTCATGGTCAGCGTCATCAACCTCTTCTGGAGATGGATTCCGTCCATAGGAGTCATGGTCAGCGTCATCAACCTCTTCTGGAGATGGATTCCGTCCATGGGAGTCATGGTCAGCGTCATCAACCTCTTCATGAGGTGGATTCCGTCCATGGGAGTCATGGTCAGCGTCATCAACCTCTTCTGGCTTCAGGCTTCTCAACAAAGTTGGCACCTTGGTCTGAATGAATCCTCCTTGGTAATCCGTAATGCACAACACAATTGGTGAAGAAAGCATCAGCTGTGGTCTTTGCTGTCATATTCTTGGTTGGATATGCCTGAGCGTAGCGTGTGAAATGATCAGCGATTATCAGAACATGTTGTTGTCTGCCTTTGGAAGGTTCCAAAGTAAGATAGTCCATACACATTAACTTCATTGGCTGTGATGTCTGAATGTTTACTAGTGGAGCACGGCTTGTAGTAGCTGTCTTTCGTCGCAGACATCGTGCACACTTCTGCAAATGGAGTTCGACGTCCTTGGTCATTCCTGGCCAGTAGAACCTATCCCGTAATAGGGAAATTGTTCTGTCTCTGCCAGGGTGGCCAATGTTGTCAAGTAGACTATGCCTAGCTGCTGCTCGACATCCAGACGGAAGACCCTGTTGCTCCTGCTCAGCTCCATCCACACTGATCACTATGTAAAGCACCCCTCTCTTCAGCCTGAAATGATTGAAATCCTTCAGTAATGCAATCATCTCCTTGTCGCCAATATAGCAGGATCGATCTGGTCTAGTTCTGTTTGTGAGATGTTGAATGATTTCAACGAGGGCAGAGTCCTTGGCTTGATATTTCCTCGAGTCTCTTGCGTTCATGTCACATCTGTCCTTTGCCACCTCTTCATCTCTAACTATAGAAGCTGAGAGACACAAATATCGACTAAGCTGGTAGTATGAATGGCTCCACAAATGGCACCAACAGAGTCGGTAGGAATCTGTTCAATCTGTTTTGATCCATTCCAATCGGGTAAACGAGACAGCGTGTCTGCATCAGTATTGGCTTAACCTGGTCTACACCGTATTCTGAAGTTGTAACTTGCAAGGGCTGAAAGCCATCGATGTCCTGTTGCATCTAGACAAGCAGTAGTCAAGACATACACTACTGCCTAGAAGTTCATTCCCCTTACACGCATGGGCAACGCGTTACGCAACCAGGGTGCATCGGGTTGGTCACTCGTGTTGAACCCGTCCGTCCCGCGTGTGATACCCGTGTGCAACGCGTTGCACACGGGTGTGCACCCCGTTCGCCACTCGTGTGCAACACGTGACTCCCTCATTAGAGGGGCAACAAACTTTTGACCAAAGGAGGACTCTTGTTAAGCTGAACCTTGAGGTGGTAACAAGGAGAGAAAATTTTGTTATCCTGACGAAAAATGATAATACACATGTATTTGCTAATGTCTCCTTTCTTTATGTGATTTTGTGGGAATAACATGAATACTGTTGTGATTAAATAGATCTGTCTTGTTTTATACGACCATTCCTTCTAAATCCGATGGTGTTAAGAGAATACATGGTCCTGGAACATGTTATTGCCATTGAAATGCTTTTATTGTGATTTGACATTAACCGTCTGTAGTACGACTTTCAGTGATAATATGTATGAGGTTTGGCGGCGCATTGTTTTTATTGGACCCTAATTACTTTATGATGACTTGGACTCTTTATCTCAGCTCCATAGCCGTGAGGCTGGAAAAGAGCAGCATGTAATTAATGAGGGTGGGTTATATCATTGAGGATACACTTGAGGGAGAGAATACTAATTACCGTACTACAGGAAGAGAGACCTGTAGACGTAAGCGCGGGGTTGTGTTTTAGCTGGCCGTTCCATAATGGCCGCCAGGAGAAGTAAACAGTGAGCTTTGACTGCGTCATCTAAAATAAATAATAAGATACAGCAGTGTTATTTTCACGGGTCTGTGGAATAAACTCCCAGCACTACTGTCAATGTATCTTCTACTTGATCCTTAATGCATCATTTTGGCATTCACAATATATAGTATTTCAACGTACAAAGGAGCACTGATCTAAAGCAATTCCGCGGGAGTAGTTGTAGCCTGTGCATTACTGTATTTTCCCAGTGAGTACCCGGATGATATAGCAGAAATCTAGACCTGTGCTCGCCATTCGTAAGCGCATTTTTATTGATAGTAGGACGTATGGTCACATTGATCAACAAAAATGAAATACAGTTTTGGAAATGTAGGTATATTTGTGGGGAGCATCGGTAATGGTGATGAAATTTTGATAAGTCACTTGCTTGGTAATTGTGCGATCTTCGTGTACATTATTTTGACTTGCAACACAATTTCATCTGAACATTGCTTATTTTACCGTGTGTATATGTTTACACTCAAAATGTAAACAGATTTCACTAAGGAAATTTATTAAAAGCCTAAATATTCAGTTATTTTACAAATTAACTGAAAAATATGTCCATCTTTATTAATATGATATCATCACCAAGTACAGTTCTGTATTGTTTGGCTTCTTTTCTTAGCATAATTAATATATTGTGATGTGTTTAAGCTCTTCTGATCGTCTTTATCATTTTTAGTCAGTCGGTTAAATAAACGAATGGATTATTCAGTCAATTTGTAAAATGATTGAAAGATTTAGATATTTAATAAATTGCCTGAGTGAATCATATTTTACACATTGACTGTAACATATACACGCTTACAAAAGGAAATACTTGTGAAAACAACGTCTATCGCGCATCGAAAAACGGAAAGGAACAAGAATGATTCTGTTCAAAGCTGCAGCGAATGAATGAAAACAAAATGCAAATATCATTTTTACAACCTACCAAAGTTATAATGTATCCGGGAATATCAACATAAAGGAACAATATCCATTGCGTATGCAGCTGTACAAAAATACTTATTCAATGCCAAATGTATCTGTGAGAATCAATTACTTTAATAATATTTGGAAACAATATTTGGAATATATATGAAATATATTAAAATATTTAAATATATCGTTTTTAAACGTTATTTAAATGTATCGGATATTATAACCCGTGTTTGTTTCTTAACTGATCACTTAGTTTGTTTCAGTTGTTTCACATAGGTGCCAAGTCAGCTGAGAAAGCCCACGTGACAACTATATTTATAATGTCCACGGTTCTTAAAAACATCCATTGAGTTCGATAACAATGAAACAACCAGTCAGTGTATTATTGGTTACCCATTGAACAAAGTATGTTGTTTTTACATCTGTACTTCACGCCATGATATGAGTGTGTTCCCTAGGTTTAGTAAACCTACCTTCACATGTAAACACTTACTTTTGACATATCCACTGTGCAAGATAACAGTAATTAATCAATCAACGTATTTCCTGTTGATCCTTTGATGTCTGGGAATGATCCGTTGATTTACAAAAAAAAAGTAAAGCAACTGATCATACATCTCTTGCTGGGCTGCCACGTGCATATTACATAACTCACATTCCACCTCACTTCAAACCTGGATTTAGATTGAATAATTACCCCAGGTACAAGAAAGACCAAATTGGAACCTTCATCGGGTAATCTGAGTGGTGCTACAACTAAGTATACATGTTATAAATTCATTAACTGAGCAGCAAGTGAATTCATCTCGGCTTGGACACTCGCCCTGCGAACACTACAAGCCGACTATGAGAGACCTCTCAAAGTCACTACCGAGGGAGCTTGTCTCCATCCTGGAGCCCCTGCTGGCTTACCGGGTTGGGGACTACTCCCTCAGGACTTCCTATAAGTTCAAAACCTCCACGCTCTCCATCTCCTTTGACCTAGGTCAAAGGAAGAGGCCTATGGTCAAGGCTCCGGCCAAGACCAAGCCTCAGATGGCCCGCACCCCGGCCCCAAATCCTCCTGCACCCCGCCCGGTGCAGAAGAAGAGATCCACTCGGGAAAAGAAGACCCCTCCTCCAGTCCTCGACATGGAAATAGAGGCTTCCCTCCCTACCACCCCGCCTCTCCCGGCAGCTGCGTTGGAACTCGCTCCCCTCGAATTCAGAGGGGAGGTCCCTTCCGCTCGCCCGAGGGCAACGGCCACGGGAGGAAGAAGAGGAAGAGGAGAGAAATCCCCTCTCCCGAACCAGCCTCCCGACCACCCACCACCACTGTGTCCAAGAGAACCTCTTCTAGTCGCCCAACCCCAGGGATGAGGCCCTAGCGAAGAGACTTCTGGGAGGAAATCGCCGCTAAACACCATGCTTGCCCGCCGACGCCGTGCCTTCCCACGCTTGACCCCCTCCCCTCCAACCCACGCCCAACTTTTCTATATTATCGAGTACTTTCTTACCACCCACTTCCACCCAGCTAAACCCCCTCCCCCCGCAGCTTTATTAGATTAGCTCTGTAAAAGTTACATTTTTTCGGGTCGCACTTCTTTATTTATTCATTACGCTTTTTTTCTCCCAATAGTATAAAGTGCTTCCCCGTGTGGGAGATACGCTTTTAGTCGGAAAGCGCACGTAGAATCTCCTAGAGTCACTCACTCACTCGCAAGTGAATTACGACAAATACACAAGTGTAGGGTTATACCAGAAAATATGGATGACAACAAGGGAGTAGTAATTGTATCATCCACGCAATCCGAAATCCGCAAATGCTTTCACTCAGGGATACTTTTTTTATTATTAAACTGTAACCATCAGGGGTATTTCCAAATAACGACATCCGATGAGCTTTCGCAGTTATTTGTCTGTTTGTTTAGGCTAAAGAAATTAATTACCATGCGCCCTTTGTCGAAATCTTCATAGATCACGGGTAACCAATCAGTTTTCAAAAATGCGTAAGTTTATTCAGCTGTCCTTGCAGACTGGTAGCCCAGTCTCTTGTCACGCTCGGTTGCGTTAGCGAGCAAATTGACTCACGGCAGCTAGTAAGCCCAAGCGGAAATCCAAAGGTCGTATTACCTGAAGAATCAACCTTCATTTGAGAAATATCTACTGCTCTCAAAATCAATATTTCTCCCAATACTAAAAGTCAGAACTTCTAACCAAGGATTACCAGTTGAAACTGGTCGATTGCTGAACATTCCCAGGGAAGATAGCCAGTGTCCACTCTGTGATTCTATCGCTGTGGGAGATGAATTGCATTATTTATGCCGATGTGAAGCTTTTCATCAACGGCGATATGAACTCTTAAATAAGCAATATCTTAAGTTTCCAAACATTTAAGAAAATTATGACCACTAACAGTGTAAGAGATCTAAATTCCTTAACAATGTGTACAATACAATTGGTAAATTGTATTAGTATCCACGTATCCTATTTTTATTATTTCTGTTAAATTGTACATAATAAAAATTGTAGATAATTGTATGTCATGTTATTCTAAGAGTAAATGAGTTTGAGTTTGAGTCCGACACCCGAGAAGAAGCCAGAGATTTGAGCCCCTTTTTGAATAGTTTACAATCATGTGTTTTAGGGTTAGCTGTGTTGGCTTAAATGTATTTTTATTTCAAAAGAAATCTGGATCGGTAAACAAGCAAAACTTGCTTATGTAAATACTTCTCCAGGTAACAGCTTAACAACAGCTGGATATATATAAGAGAGTGCTGAACATAAACATACAAAATACACAAATGAAATACACTGAAGCAAGTTGTGTCTGCTAAATAAGGTAATGCAGTTTTCCTTTACTACATGCATAAACTTAAGCTACTCAAACCTTTTTCTTTTGACAATGATGTCGTGAACTGATTTAAGAAGAGTCATGTTTGTAGAACTGCTGCAATGTAATATCATTTTTAGACCCTACCCATGTGTGTAGAAATACACAGTGTTTCTGATATTATCGTATTTTTGGCCAGGTATAGAAAAAGTGAACTGCATCTTCAAGGTGATATCCACAAGTGCAGTCTGGTATGTCTGATACATGTCGTCTAAACTTATCAACGTTTAAGTCACTGCAGCCGAGCCTAAGGCGACAGAGGACAATTTGGCATGATCTATGAAAATATTTGAAGTCAAAATTATTCATAATTGCATCAGAACGATTAATTAAGGATTTGATTTCTTTTAATGAGCGAGCATTAGTTACTTCATGGGATAGAGGGTTCCGCAGGTTGATCATATCCAGAAGAAATGATTAAGCATAGGTCTGTGTTCTGCATTTGAGTGTTTGTATGTTGAATCTATGTCTAAGGTTATATTTGCTGTTATCAGAGAATTGAATATACACTTTTCAAATATTTTGGCTGAGCAACTTGTGAGTGCTACAGGTCTATAATTTGAGCATTCATGTTCATCGCTGACACTGACACCGCATCAGCCCGGCAGTGGACTTGACACAGTTACTTGCGCACCGGTTATATAACTCCTACAGTCAGGGTGGGGTGGTTGTTCAAAGCGAAACGGACGACCCCGTCTGTTATCTAATAAATGCTGTGCGGCGCCTTTGATCTTGCCTCCAACCATACACCTTATAGTGGTAAACTATGATCAGGATGGCCTGGAAATAAACACAATTCTGTCTTGTTGACAAGGAACCAAATCACCTGTCAAGCATTTTTGTTATGTATGTGTGCCCAGTGTGTCCACAATTAACTAGAATGCTTCATATCCACAAATATATATAGAAAATAGATATTTGCCCACAGCAAATATTCATTTGCTTAATTGCATCAGTGTGGTTTATCAGAACATGTACAATGCTTTCTTACGCTTGGTGAGGCAGACTGAAATTGAACATTAGGATAACGTCAGCAGGGATAAAAGAGGTCATACCAAAGAACTTTATTTACTAGTGGAAAAGTCAGACATTCTGATCAACCACTACAAGGCCCACCTGGATCTCCAGGCTGACCAGGTCAACATCGCAAAGGAACAGCTCTACGCCAAACAAGGAGTCCCTTTCGTCATGGTGCACAAGAAAGGGGGACTCATGAGTTATGCATACATATAATACTTTGTCCCATTGTGTAGTTAGCTACGCACAGGCATATACGATCTTGTCAAACTGTGTAGTGAACCACGCATTATGTCACCCTTCAGATTCAGCAGAAAGTATTACCAATCCAAATTATGTCAGTGTAATGTTTACCTCCACTTTCTGACTGGTTGATCAGACAACAATGTTGCCACATTGCACAACCTGTTGTAAGAAGTCATGGCAGTTCGTACTTGATTATCAAAACTTATTGATTTCTTTTGATTTTGCCTTTGCAATTGACATACATTACCATCTTGTATTTTGTGCTAAAACACCATTATCATAAATAAGCAGGACAAGTAAACTTTATCTCCGGACAAGTGTTTCTTACTGTCTAGTTGTCAAGGGACAAGTTCACAAAGTTAATATGCATACACATATAATACACATGCTACTAGTCTAGTCATGTTATATAGTGCATACATATACAGATACACATATTCTCATCACATTGTGTAGTAACCGGCGCGTACAAAGATTGCCTTATCACACTCTTTATTGAGCTATGCATACATAGTTTGTCTAATGGATGGATCGACAGATGGATGTACGAACAAACGAACGGATGGACAGATGGATGGATGGATATTTGCAAAATGTTTATGATAACAGTGCGTTTTAAATTTAAGGGATATAAACCTTAATAAGGTTAAGATTATAAGATTCATTATATCTGCCTAACCACAAGTGCCTAACCATAATTAACCGTGTTTGTAATGTACAATGTACATGTATTTACATTGATTATTTTTTGACAAGGTCCTTGCTAAATAAGATATGTCTACTATGAAACATTATCAGAGCGAACCGTTATTCGAATCGTTATTCGCACCGGAGGTGTATGCCAGGCGTATGAGAGGCAGCTCTGAATTCCGGAATGTTTTAGAAGAAAATTAATATGGTAGGAACCATCATCTTCAAGTTCAGGTTTTTTACAACAACACAGGAGCAACCAAAAGTTCCAGCAATGTGGGCATGGGTGGCTCCTATTTGAATCATACCCATGGCAGTCTTGCCTTGTTCAGATGTCAGTCGCATTTTATCAAGGAACGAGTGAGTAGATTTTACGCCGCTTTATTCAATATTTTGTCGCTTCAGTTGCAAACTTTGAGACAACAGAAATGGTGTTTTTTCGTTGTACAAATGTAGGTAGGCCAATCCAAAGCCAATTGGTGTTCCACCGAAAGCAACAACGCCATCGGCTGACTTCAAATAGGGCGAATCATCGTCAGCTGTAGCCAGGTTTTTCCACGTAGCACCAAGCACCATTATAAACCGTTATCCACACACGGGGCAACACGTGGCATTCCCAGATCCGGTGGATTACGTAAAACTTCTAGCGCACAGGATAGATTCACACAGCTTCGTCACTTAGTGGAAGAAGCAGCACGTTAACAATGGACAACTATCACTCATGACACATCACATGTCACAAACTAATTGCAAATGATATCAATATAAATATCACTGTGCTTTTTTAATCAATATGCAGTTGAAATTAAGTAATATTTCAGTTGTATAAATAGGTCCAACGTCTACACAAGTGAATCAATGTCAAACATGCATTTGCGTTGTGTATTTTACTGGCGTTTCAAAGTTCCATCGTCTCAATGAAGTACCGAGGTATTCCACACATGCTTTAATCAGTCCACAAACAAATGCGCCCCTCGCCAATATCATGTTAGGCTTGATCGTTGGAGGTGTTACGACAAGCCAGCACCTACAGGGTATCAACATACACATTCTTACATTTACAGTAAGTGATGCCGATAAGGTCATTTACTGAATGAGTGTTTGTTATTTCATGTTAAGTCACTCATATACATGTACCATCCTTGTGCCACCTCCCCACCAACCCAGTTATTTTGGTTAAAGCTTTATCACCAACACATTTAAGAACGTAACCACAAAGGTCATCCCACCGCATACGTCATCTCTATCACGCTTTCCGATATCATCCGGATTGTCCAGAAATAGCACAATGCATCACAAATGCTCAACACTACCTCTAATGACATAAAACATAGAGAAAAGTTCAGAGACAAGAAGTCATTGCAACAGTTCGAAGATGGGGAAGAATGCGATTATATGTAACTGAGAGTTAATTGTTTGGCCAAAAAAGTGTCATTGCGTATAACATATATAGAAGTACATATAATTAATTAGAATTCAGGACCTTAATGTTCCATTTGCGCCTATTCACGTGAAAATAATTTGACCAGTGTTGCCTCCCTTGTGCTGTTAAAGATGTCAATTCAAGCTTGACCATCAGTGGACGGGAAGTCATTTAAAGCGCGGCAATTTCCTACCCTTGGGTATGCCAGACATATATGATCGTAGGTTCAAATCCATGTTCTCCGCCTTTCCACGTTTCTCAGAACCATACCGGTGCTCTGTTTCACATTTGTGGTAAACATCTGAGACCTGCATTACTTTGGACATTCCAAGATTACACAGATTGATTTTACTTGAATACTGTTCAAAGCGGCGTTAAACACAGATCATTCAAACACTCATTTACACATCTTTTCATTTTGAGAGATACAAAGAGGAAATGGAATGTCTTCACCAAGCGAACCTAATAAACAAAGACAAGATAAACACAAGTGATGTTACATACCGTATGTCAGCAAATACTAACGATCAAAATATATAACAAAACTTGCAGGTTATATTAGTTTTATAACCCGTAAATTACTATACATGTAAGACATTTTATTTGTGTGGGACATGAGTGGCCCAGTCGTCTAAGGCGCCGCGATTCGCTGTGCAGAATTGCGTCCCTTGGGCATGCCGGAAACCTTTGATTGTGGGTTCGAATCCTGATTCGCCCCGATTATGTTTCTAGGTTTGTCAGCACCATACCCGTGCTCGTGGGTTTCATCGAAGTGGTTAACGTCCGAGACCTGCATCACTTCGGGCTTTCCTACCACATTAAGTTGAAACGCCATGATATAACTGGAATAACTGTCACTCACTCACCAATTTCATTAATGATGGATCATAAGAGGCCATTTTCCCAATGAAACAGTGTCACTTACTCCAATGGAGTACATTAATATCCCCGTCTAATTATTAGTTCATATATCTGCGTGCAGCAAAGCCCACTTCATGCACAACGAGATATTTGGAGGTGCTCTTAGTAACATGGAGAAGTCGTGGGGAGGCAATTTGTCACGCTAAAAAAACACCTCTTTGTTGTCGGAGTATGGTTCACGACCTCGATACACGATACTGAATCTTCTAACCGTCCTCTATATTCAATCTACTGCAATTATGAAATAACATTTTTTTTCATGCCTATACAGCACTCTTTCAGACACTGTTAATTCCACGACACCTACGCCAACAATGTACACACATTGTAAAAAAACTCAAAGGTGTAATGTGCAGTCCTTCACTTCTATGCAATGAAATTAACGCTATTGGAAGACGGGACAAGTCGTGTATGTTTTGTCGTCATGTACATTTTGGGCTGCTCGGTTATGCTTGAGGAGTCAACAAACAGATTAGTAACATGACACTATTTCCTCTTTTGATCTTGTGTTCACATACCAGCATATGGAATGTGCATGATGGGTCTTCCGCAACACGTCGTGCGCATGCGTGTATTGGTCAGAACATACTAAGCTTTCAGTAGAGCCACATTAAGAGCCACGTGGTGTCGTGGTCATTGTGCATGTAAGGAATTGGGTGTCTGTTTTCCTTAAATTGCAACGGAATCCGTTTTATTTTAATTTGAACGTAAATCAGTACTTTCGTTTCTATTTGTTAAGAAACAAACCTGACCACTATGTTCAATGACACACCTGGAAAATAGTAAGCGTGTCTAAGCATGTGGCGGTAAGGGCAGATATATTTAGGTGTTCATATATATGTTAGGTTGACATCAGTATGTTAGTATATTTATATTAATTTTACTTGATAGCAAAAAATGAAAGTCGCTTATAGATTGACAAATAAAGACACGCACCCAAAATCCATTCATAATCTGATCAGCCCGCCCTAGTATGAACATGGAATAAAGCATTATAGGTATCATGTGTAGATTTCAAGTGTATTTATCAAGCACATATTCTGTGAACGTTTTCTTATTCTGATTTCTCCCCCAAAGCAACTGGGCTGAAATAATTGAATTGTATACAAGTTTCTCTACCAGTCCCATACCAGACGAGCATCTATGTTACATTCACACATGTGAACCGATTGCTTAATGTCAACATGGCTCAAAAGATGGTGAGGTTGTCTGGGGTTTAACGTCGTGTCCAAGATTATTGCACTTATATAGCGACGTGTATGTACGTATGTGTGTTTGTGTGGCTGCTTGTACTAGTCAGGACTGATGCCGATTCATAGTGCTAGCTCACTGTGATAGCATGCTGCAGTTTAACATGAATACCCCACTCAGACACAGTATACTTACTCCGAGCCGACCAGTCCTTGTTTTAGCCTATTAATGCCGAGCGCCAGACAGGGTAACAACAAGTACCATCTTTTAACGTCTTTTGGTATGACGCGGCCCGGGATCGAACCCCGGACCTTCCGTTCTCCGCGCGGACGCTCTACCACTAGACCACGGAGGCGGTCCTCCATTGGTGGAATAGTGCCAATTACGGCAACTGTCACTTATTTACAATTTTTAGAAATGTACAATTTGAACACCACGACGTCTAACAACATGCAGCATATGGGGATGAGAACTGTGAATTCAAAACCAATCAGTGGATACCACGATTTGGGATAATTCTAGATCTAGGTATTGACACAAAGGGCCAGTATACACCTGTAAGGAAACTATTCTACAAAGAAAGAAGATTGTCACATCTCCATTCTAGCTTCGTTCAGAAGGTCACGTCATCAACTGAACTAAGCGGGGTAAAAAGGATCACAACATGCTTGCACCCCAAACAATTACTATCAGTAAGCATATATTTTCACAACTGGAGTTTATTTACTCTCCTTATGTTTTTTTTCTCCTTAAATCTAATGTTTACACCGTTGACCAAACGTACTTTAAGTACCGTGAAGACCCAATCAACTTGATATTTCCACATCTGGTGGTCACACATGTAGGCAAGGTATTCATTTTCCAGCAACGGAAAGCCAGTCGGTCTTAAGATAAGATGATTTACTTTGACATCTGATCATCCTTAAATTCGAAAGTAATATCCTGTTCGCAAATATTACAATTGACCTCAAGCGTCGGAAAATAATATAATGGGAATTTTGTTTCTACTAATTCACTAACATCATGCATAGGAAGTTGTAAACACTTGCCATGTATATATGAATGTGTCACGATACAGAAATAGTTGAACATTAAACAATTGCATATATAACGACTACTGCACTCAGTCTCGTTAGATACTAGACTTTCTGTGATATCTGACTTACCGAGCAAATCTTGTTGTGCATGAATATTAATATATGCCTAAACAATTACTGCAGCTTGTGGTCATTCATGCTGCGTTGTTGTTAGCACGCACGACAACTGTAAGTAAACTTAAAAAGTCAAACAGCCTTGCACTTTGAATCTCGGACCAAAAGTCGATCACTCGCAGCGCTCGGATCCTGACTGTGCATTCAATGGTTCAGTTTCCTTGATCTAACAGCTGAAATTATACCCTGTACATACCTACCTGGAAGAAGGAAACCAGAGTGCTCGCCAATAGTGTCAATGTCAAAACTGTACGACCCAATACTGATGAGGTGACAATCAACAAACACGAGCCTGCTAGACAGCTTCAAACGAAGGGCAACTCCACTAAGAAACTAAAACAGACAACAGTGATCTATTCACATAATTGTGAATCCAGAGATCCATAGGAAATGTTAGTGACCACATTTGGGATGTTTTGGGCCACAAACTCAAAAGTCAGGCACACTTCCACGGAGTTTTCGAATGATTTGTACCGGAACTGTTCACTTTGAGTGATCTGTTCGTGCATTCATTACGTTCATCAATAAATAAAGACCTTCGGAAACAGTGTCACAAAATATTCTTCGGAGAGGATGAACGCACAGCCGGAACGTAGGTCTACATACTAATATCTGTCCAGATGATTTAAACTGCTTGTGTTAAATCAACTTGAAAGTCGTGAAATTGGTCCGGTGCATAACCCTGATCTGTCGGTATTTTTACAGTGCAAATTGATAAAACATCGATGTAATTTCTGTAGTAACCTTATTCATAACTAACGTTAACTTCAAAGCGAATTTGACACGTGTGACTATCGGGTTTGGTTTAATAAAGTGTTGTAAATGTCTCGTTTTTGTGAGATTCCTTCGGTTCTGTCTCGTAAAGTTTTGTGAAAATGAATGACTTCTCGTGATTTTTTTTGTGAATGAAAAAAAGAAGTTCTGGTGTGACAGAAGTCACGGTTATCCGATCAAACAAATAAAACGAGGTCAACCTCTACGACACACGTGTGACGTACGGAGTTAATATCCTGTATCTTCAACACATAGGGAATGGATTTCGCCACTTTGACTGTATGAACGTTTTGCATAATACTAAAGTTAACTAGGCATTGAAGTTATGATGACTTTTGTTATAATACTACATGCTATGTGACCCGTGAAGATCCGTGGTAGAACATGTCTTCAGCAACCCATGTTTGCCATAACAGGTCAATATGGTTGTCGTATAAGAGGCGACTAACAGGATCGGGTTGTCAGGCTCACTGACATCGATCCCAATTGCATAGCCCGAAGCTCATGGAGTCAATAACTGGATCGTCTGGTTCAGACTCGATTATTTACAGACCACCATCATTTGTAGCTGGAATATTGAAGAGTGTGGCGTTAAACAACAACAAACATACTTTGTAATTATAATGAAAACATCATGAACACTACGTTTTCCTTTCTTTACTAGCATGCAATGTGTGGTTCATGTTGACGGATTCTGTCCCAATCCGCTAACAATGTTCTTAATGTGCACATTTATGTGGTTATTTATAACACTTTCAAAATGTATGTACAAGGTATAGTTACACTGTTGATTTAAAATATCACTGCCATAATGGTAATCATTCCTTATCGCTGCTACACGAAATGGAACAAAGCAAAATCAAACAGACAAAGTGAAGGTAATACAGGTACAGTTTACTCAGTATAAACAATGCTGAACTTCTCTCTGTGAAACGTGTATATCATTCAGCTGTAACGTTACCACCCTACAACGAAGTACCAGGTGACACACAACTCCTATAATAGGCCCCGTGTTTCGCTTCAGCAGATATCACACGTGCAGCAAAATCACTTACTTATCAGTTTGAATCATCAACATGGAGTGTGATACGTAGATCTGGTATGACGATAGTCAACATCTGCATCATGAACCAGAGAAATCAGGAAGACGTGTGAATATGAAACGAGCATGACTGAATCATATCTACCTAAAAATCTGCAACAGGCGGCATTGATCGATGAAACACGACACAGATTACCACGACGCCACACGAGAGCATGGTTGGGATACTTCACATCAACCTGTATGCCAGATAGCCGGACGTGTAAACTCGTATGTGTGAACTGCTGTTGCATGTATGTTGAAGGATATGATTACAACTGATGATTGTGTGTGTGAAACAATCATGATGGCAGCACCATGATTGGTTGGTTGGTTTGTTGTTTAACGCCGCATTCAACAATATTCCAGCTCTATGGCGGCGGTAAGCACCAAGACGATAGTGTTAGATCCTGGAGGAAAACAAATAAATGTGACATGAGACTTAGTTGAGTTGTCGTTACCAACAATGGTGGGGATAGGAATATCAACGTTGGCAGCTGCTATCCTGTTTGCTTCTCAGTCTTCAGGTAAGTTGAAATTGTTTGGAAATTATTTATATATTTATATATACTGTCATTACTACGTACATATGCTTTGTATTCCTCAAATGTATGTAGCAGTACTTTAACCCATCAACAACATGTTCTTCTATGCCATCTAAGGCTCTGTCCAAAGGTGAGTTCTTTGACACTGATCTGTCATTCGTTAGTTCCTACTTTTGGTCGTGCTTTGCAACATAGAGGGTATATGTATGGTCGAGTGACCCCTTGGCCGTTCATGGATAGAGTGCCAGATGTGTCCTCCATCACTCAGGGCACCCCTCATATGCATTGTACAGCTGGCACGGCACAATATGACTGAAATACTGTGTGAGAACCCCAGACGCAATTCACACAATATGTCATGTGTAACACAATTCCAAGAGGGTCCCCTGATGGATGCTGTGTGGCCCCTGTGTGCATTCGAGATCGTTAATATATCAATATATGCCGAAGATATCTATTGCCACGTATCAGTCATCAGCGATAGGCCTTAACCACGTGTCTTAATGAGGGAACCAAAAGCACTGAAAGTCTGCATGATTCCCAGAAACGTGGTCTAGCTTCAGTTGCTCGTTTTAATTTAAATTAACTAATCTATTGAAAATACATTTGTTTTAATTTTGTTCTGGTTTGTTTTCAACCCCAAAACTGTGATATTTACCTTGCTGTTTTACTGTCCATTGTCGACAGGTGTTATATAATAACTAACGTGTTCTCATCGCGTTATGGCTGCAATATTGCCGATGCGATATAAAATTGTAATCAATTACTCTTAGTAATCTTATAAAATTAGTCTAACATTTGAAATGATCAGATGGTAGACTAATTTTATAAGATTACTAAGAGTAATTGATTACAATTTTATATCGCATCGGCAATATTGCAGCCATAACGCGATGAGAACACGTTAGTTATTATATAACACCTGTCGACAATGGACAGTAAAACAGCAAGGTAAATATCACAGTTTTGGGGTTGAAAACAAACCAGAACAAAATTAAAACAAATGTATTTTCAATAGATTAGTTAATTTAAATTAAAACGAGCAACTGAAGCTAGACCACGTTTCTGGGAATCATGCAGACTTTCAGTGCTTTTGGTTCCTGCATGATTCTCAAGTGGTTATATGGACTGCTAACCGATATTAAAAACAAACAAACTATAATCAAGGTAAGATAAGTCAGTTATTTAGATTGTCTTATTTACTAAAACTGACAGTTCACATAAAACATGATTGTTTTCTAAATGTTATTTTGAAGAACTAAGTCAATTGAAGCCATTGTATAAAATACTTCAGAAAACATGTAAAACATACATAACCCTGACATGTGTGACGTCATTAATATGGGAAAGCATCTAAGTATCGTCAAGAATGTTGCCTTCAGTACGTCAACAATGGCCGTTGCATTAGATCGACTTATCTGTATGGCACTAGGAACCAGTTGGGTTACACGGGTGTCTTTGTTGAATTGTTAACTTGAACGATTGAAATAACTGAGACCATGCAAACGAGATATGTATTGCTCTCGAAGAGATAGAAATGCATGTCTACCAACAAATGATAACAAATCATTATCACAGATTTATCCAGTGAATTCTATAATGTGGATCACACTGCGTAGTTTTGGCTTATGTAGCCATAAAACCGTTGACAAATAATTGGGGCATACCAGAAACATTACACTGTACGTGATACATCATTTAGGGGTATCTGACAACACCTGACCTGACTGTGCTGCAGAGCGAGAAACTACGCTAGAGCTATGAGGTTGGTCTCGAAAGGATAGCCGATTTCAATAATGTAATTTAAAACCTTCCTTCTCTTTAATATCTGTTTAGATCCGCATCCGTACATGTGTCCATGCTGCCAGTTTATGTGCAGGTCATAGAACATTGATTCAAGTAATGTATACAATAGATATATAGTATGTTGCAGTGTAAACGTAAACCTGCTTATTGTGCCACTGGCTGCGCTTGTTTACCAGAGAGATATGACAGTAACTACTGCCTCAAAGGAGAGATCGTATTGTAATTATATTATCTTTGTGCAACTCTATTGTCTGTCACAGGAGAAGTCGTAGTGCTGCACGTAACTCATATATGTGCAACTATAAATAGGGCTCCGGTCCTGTCTTACACTTAGAAACAGATAACACGTGGTGTCGTCTAAGGCAAGAGACCATGTCCGAAATATACCCTTGGTCACCAAACAGGGAATGGGTACTCAGTTGGAGAGGGTAATGTGATGGTGCACCTTCTCGCTGCTGATCATGCGGCAGCCTTGTCTGTGTACTCCCCATGGGGCTTAGAGGGAAACATGAGTACACATTGACGCAAAGACCTTGGTAATATAGTAAGTATTCATTTGTTGAGGTGCGATATGGTAGCCTTGTGGTTAAAGTTATATAAATATTGAAATTCAAAACGAACAACAGAATCAGGCGTATTTCTGATTTCCAAACATATTGTTAACATGTCCCATTTTCATTATGGGAACGATCCGGTAGGGTAGCCTAATGGTTAAAGTGTTCTCATCGATTCTCCACATGGTTACAATGTGTGAAACCCATTTCCTGTGTCCCCATGTCGTGTTATTGCTGGAATATTGCTAAAATCGGCGTAAAACCATTACCAATTCATTCATTTTTTTGGTAAATAGGACCTGGCACATTGAATTTGTGTCATATGTAATCTTTATCACAACAGGAATGTGTTTACACATTCGTCATTTACCATATCTATTTCTTTGTGTGCAGTCCCACCGTAATTTTTTTCTGCAAAACGGATACATTAGATTGTCTTTTCTGAAAGGCATTACTTAGATGACATGTGTATTGTTGTTCATACAAGAGACATAGATATCTCTCTCTGCTGATAAGATAATATTATTCAAGAAATTATAGTCACTGTAGTTCCCAGTAGGTTAGCAAAATCAGTAGAAATAACATTGATATCAAATTGTCGCTCAATAAACAAGCTCAGATCAAACCAAAACTTCTTCACGTGCTAACGGGAAACAAAGAATTGATATCCATTTTCTCTAAGAACTTAGTTTATGTATTGTTCAGATACAGCATCGGAAGCTTTCTCAGAATCAATCAACATTAACAACCCTTTCGTATGTTGTGTCTTATTTTCGAACAAGAGCTTCATGTTTTCACAAATAAATCTACATGGAATGAATCCAGTTTTTTTGGTTTTCATGAATAACTGTATCCAGAGCATATGCCTATTGATATACATTTTCAGTTTCTATTGACTAACGTGATTGGGCGACAGTTTTTTAGTAGTCTTGTGTCTTTTCCCGATGTAGGTATACAGGTAATGATACCCATTTTCATAGTCAGGGTCAGTTGATTGTTGTTAATTGATTCTTTAATATATCAAAAAATCCAATTACCTTACAAACGCCACAAGGAACTCTATTGAAAATCCGCCTTAGCCAAGAGTTTAATTATGTGTCACTGACCTTATGACTCTGCATATTTATTCCACTTTTACAGGTTTCATAGAATTTGAACTTGGTTATGAATAGCTTTGCTGGTGTAGATTTGCATGTTTCCAGAAATAGAAATTCGTTTATATTAAACTTCAGAATCAGATGGTCAGACCCCAATATTTAAAAAAAATTTTTTTCATCTATTGATCCTTCTTTGGTTTCCTCCTCGATAATTATTTTAATCATTTTTATTTTACCATGTCCCGTAAGAGGGTAGTTATAAATATCCAGTACCTCTACCTTTTAGTTTTATTGGTAGTAGAAAGTTCAGGTGTAATTGCAGAATGGCCAGACTTATATTTGGGTAAGAATTCAATTCCAACAGAAGCATGTCAAATGTTATGGGAGGAATTAAAGTCTAATCTTGCTTGTTGTCTTGGGTTGTTTTCCATTGTGTATTTGCAGTTATGACCTGTTGTCTAATTCAAGGATAATGCAGACGTTTCTCAGACGTATAATACATGTTTGACCCTGTAAACATAACAGTAAAGATTTGCATCACAATTCATTGACCATTAAAATTAAAAACATTTGATATCACATATCACAATATTAACATATATTCACATTCAACAACAGAACAGAATACTTCACATGTGCATTCCCAACGGATTACCAAACATATTTAAACATGGGAAAACAGCATGTAAATGAGATTCACACATTTGTAAAACAAGACCAATGGATTGATATGGTCCTGACAATTTTTGTGATGAGATCGTGCTCTGGAAAGCACATGTTCAACGTGAATATGAAAAGAACAACATGAAGCCTCGGGCACGTCTCTACAAACATGCGGATTTGAAGCGGGAATTTTATTCGCGTGAGGAGGAATAGAAAATAGACGGCTGATAAGAAGGAAAAATAGCGCCAATCCAGAATGAGCCAAACCAGATTTAGTTTCACCAGACCAGAACGAGTTTCATTGAGCAAGTACAAAGACGTTAGAAGATGGTACTTTGTGTTACCCTGCCTGGCGCTCGGCAATAAAGGGCTAAAGCAAGGGCTGGTCGGCTCGAAGTCAATATACTGAGAGGGGTATTCTGTTAAACTGCGGCATGGCATCTTAGTGGGTTAACATTATAAAATAGGCATCAGTCCGGACAAGCACACACACACACACACACACACACACACACACACACACACACACACACACACACACTTCATTTGGGGGGCACGGGTGGCCAAGTCATCTAAGGCGCCGCGATTCGATGTGCAGAGTTGCGTCCCTTGGGAACGCGAGAAACCTATGATTGTGGGTTGGAATCCCGGTTCGCCCCGATTATGTTTTTATGTTTGTCAGCACCATACCCGTGCTCGTGGGTTTCACCGAAGTTGTAAACGTCTGAGACCTGCATCACTTCGGGCTTTCCTCCCACATCAAGCTGACACGCTGTGATATAACTTGAATACTGTTAAAAGTGGCGTTAAACCCAACTCACTCACTAACTCACTTCACTGACATACCGTGCCGTTAGAAAGAAACACAGGGCAGTTACAAAGAAACACAACCTGCTGAAAAAAAATATTGGATATGACACGTCCTAGAGGTGTCAACTACTTCAACACTCGGGAAACATTACAGCATGTCAGTTAATAACCATACATGCATGTAGACACATGTGAGAGGCGAACATTTTACTTTCTCACCACCTGTATGTACACTGCGTGTGTGATAACAGACCTTATTACCTGCCCGTGAAGAGATCACCCGTTTAATAAACATGCAGCTGTATTATGCATTGTGTAATTCCAAAACGCGTGCTTATATACTCTCGGAACAAGTTTCACGAACAAATATTGAAAGCTCTCAACATCCCTTTGCTTATTCAACGACATTGCGTGTGGAGATGATAGATCACTGAGAGGAGCTTATGCACACTCGATGACCACAGCAACCTTGTTGCTAGGCTGACTTCACATGGCATTGTTTCGCCGATGGATCTTGCAACAAAATTCCACAAATTACGTCATCGGGTAGTGTGAGGTGATTGTAAAGTTTGAGGTGCAAGGCACCGTTCCACAAGGCGATCGTACAGTAACGACAGTCGTTAATCTATTTTACAGTATGTGAGTTCCGATAACCTTAGCGCTACGATAATTTTGTGGAACGGACGCCTGAATTCCAAAGGTGGACCGTTGTAAGGTATTAAATTCTTACGTGTCAACTTTTGACGTGTTTGAAGTATAATTCTGTTAAACTCAATTAGATTATGCCATGGATCGTCAGGGTGTCGGCCTATTCACACTCAACAGTATAATTCTAAAAATGATATGAATGGCAAGTAATAAATAAAATACTAAACTCGCTCCCGTGTAAAACCAATTTTATGAAACTCGTGAATAGTTGTGGCATCTCACTCCTTTCATAACATTGGTATTACATGGGAGCTCGTTTAGAATTTCTATATATGTTGCATCTCATTCGGAATTCAACATTTACTGCATGATGTTAAGTGCTAAACACACACTGGCAGCAACTGTGCAGCTGGAAATTAAAGTTTTCCGAACTGCAACATTCATTATTTCTATTTGTACTGATCTCTGAAACTCCGGACTAGGTGTCCGTATCAGTTAAGCTGTATTTACCTTATTGCAGGTGACACTGTTTATTCCTATGAGCTAGCGTGAACTGGACATATGTATATACATATAAATACTGACTTATCATGACGCTATAGATTGACTACAGTCAAGATGATGGTGAAGGAATTGATGATCACATTGCTCTTTGTAGGCGTGACAATTCGCAAGACCACTTCGCGGGTTCTGCCAACCTCAACACCATGCATTGCCACTCAGACGTTTCTCGATGAATTGCGGCAGATGCTTAAGACGGAGCAGAATACGTCGAATTCTGGTAAGACAGACTGTTTCCACGGTTGACCTCCTTGTTTGTATATCTTTGGATTAAACTAAATTCTATTTGCTGATGAATGTCCATTGTTTTGTAAACTTAAAAGGCTGAGGCTGCACATAAAAGGATGACTGCCAAATGACGGAAACGTGTAAGTTGAACACATTCAAGCTGATGACACACTCTTGTACAGCCTACCGGGCAGGTGACGCCCTCAGCCAGACTTTTACCATGAGTTTGTTTACGTCGTTATTCTGTCATAGGCAAAGGGGTTCATTACTTTATCATGGAAACCAGGGGAAAGGCTAATATCGAGGAATGTTTTATCTCTCTGTTGTGTTTGCAAGTGCTAACAATGAAAGAGGAAATGTGAAAGTGCATCAGTGTTTATGAAAATAATGTTCTTTGTACAAATAATCATGTCATCTAATCAACGAAATATTCACGTATTTCATATCAATATCCGTTAATACATTACACATGAAATAGGGTATATCACAGAAAATGAGTGTCTCTTTAGTATTAGATTTGTAAATATATTATTGAAATTGTGACCCAAGGTAACATGTAGCAGGGTCCGCCCACGTGGAGTGAATCAAGGTTTATGACACAGTTTGTCACTACATTTGTAGATTTTTTTGTCCACAACAATTATCCACAATTCACACGACAATTATACAGACATGTATGCATATATATTGAAATACCAATATTTTTCTGTTACAGGTAAGGGTACTGGTGGTGCTATCTACACGCGATGGGGAAAAACAGAATGTCCGTCTAAAACGGAACTTGTGTATAAAGGTGAGATAAACCTGATACCCTCTATTCAAAACATTTCTTTCTTATTTAAGTGAAATTGTGAACGGAGCTATGCATGCAGATATTGTCTAGTCCCATTGTGAAGTGAGCTATGCATGCAGATATTATCTAATCACATTGTGAAGTGAGCTATGCATGCAGATATTGTCTAGTCACATTGTGTAGTGAGCCACGCATAACGTCACCCTTCAGCAGAAAGTATTACCAATCCAAATTATGCCAGTGTAATGTTTACCTCCACTTTCTGACTGGTTGATCAGACAACCATGTTGCCACATTGCACAACCTGTTGTAAGAAGTCATGGCAGTTCGTACTTGCTTATCAAAACTTATTGTTTTCATTAATAACACGTCTCATTTTAATTCTGGAAACCCAAAAGTCCAGAAACTCTACGGTCTTTGCCGACTCTCGGTCAAAGGTATTTTCAAAATTAAACATGCTGTTTTCATGGGAACATACCAAGGAAGAAAAAATGAAAAAAATATTGTTAAAAAACTCAATATTTCCACTATCTCGTACAGCGAAGACTGGCCCATGGGTAGGCCCATGGGCGAGAATATGTTCCTTTACTCAAAACTCATGTTTTTGTTTCGGAAATACATTAAATGTATTTATTCAAGTATCATGACACAAAATGTAACTCATTTTAACTTAATTCAACTATTTTATAGCGATATTGAAATATTTCGCCCATGGGCGAGAAAAGGGTTTGGCCCATGGGCGAGAATATTTTCCTTTTCTTAAAACTTATGTTTTTGTTTCGCAAATACATGCAGGTGTTCTTACCATGTTCATGGCACATAATGTTACTCAATTTTACTTAATTCAACTATGTTTTAGCGATATTGAAATATTTCACCCATGGGCGAGAAAAGGTTTGGCCCATGGGCAGGCGCATGGGCGAGAATATTTCCCTTTGCTCAAAACTTGTGTTTTAGTGTCGCATATATATAGTTCTTAGAAGTTTCATGTCACATAATTTAACAAATTTTAACTTAATTCAACTATTTTACGGCGTTATTAAAATATTTCCCCCATGTTTTCGTCAGTCCCTTTAAAGCATCAACTAACTGTGTGCAAAGTATACTGTATCATGTGAAATATACTTTATATTATATCATTACATTACTATTTAAAAAGGGCATTTGGTTGGATGTTTCCTTTATAGAAGTTCTACAGATTTCACCTGTTTTACATATTGTAGCGATCTTTAATGAATCCGGCCTTACCTCTCAAAACGTTTTGACAGTTTATGATACGAATTCATGTGCTTGTACTCCAATTCATTGGAGTTTTTTTCCACAACATTAAAGTTTAGTTAGTTTCTATTTCATTTCCCATTTCATGTCCCGTTGATACATCACACTGGGCAATTACGTGGCACTAGGTATGCAATATACAGTTTCGAGTGCGCGTATTTTATTGGAAAAAAACTATTCGTCTTTTATTGCATAACGTTTGGCTGAATATCTTACATTCTAACGAAATCTCGAAATAATTATTTAATTACATGCGGTGTCGAACTGACCAGTGGGAATTATGTTTCAATGCGATTGAGGAAAACGTGAGTGAATATTGTGACACTAAGCAACTTTTAACTGCATTGTCACTTTTGGTATGTAAATGGTAATAGTTCAGAAAAAAGCAACAGCTTTCTTACGATAATTCTCATATTCTCATTAGTACGTTGTGTCTAATTACAGTGTCGCCCTTATTTACAGGTGATTCTACAATACTTGCTCTCGGTCAATTACAATCTGCCACACCACACGTGAATAAACAGTTATGCAGGTGTTGCTGTGGGCAAATATCTAACCTGTACATGTATATTTTTTGTGGATACATGTATTACATATTTTCGTTGATATGTGGATATATTAAGCACAAAGACACAAAAAGTTTATGAAAGATGAATTGGTGCCTTGATATACGTATTCAACGAGAACTAATCTTGTATTTTCTCCGCGATCCTGATGTGTATCATCGTTTAATGGGTCATTCATTAAAAGTATGTTGTGAGGCGATATCAAAGGAGCCGCTCTATTTCACAGTGTCGTCCGTTTCGCGTGAACTACCACCCCACCCTGTCAGTAAGAGTTATGTAATCGGTACACAAATATATTTGATGCGATGTCAGTGTGTTGTAGACTGTCGTAGGGTACACATATCTATTGCAAGTTTTAGTACTCATATACTTTCTCTTTTTGTGTTGATATAATTTCTATTTCGTTCATGATATGATTTCATTTTTATCTTTGGCTGCTATGTTTTTATATGTTCAAGTAGCTGTCTGTCCCTCATAAATTGACATAGTTCTGCCTCGCTAGTGCATCTCTTGACTACAGGAGATCTACAGCATATAGCGGATCTAACTGCAATTCTTGTTTTAACCAAGCGGGTTTGACATTCCAGTAACTGGATTCAGGTTGATTGCAAGATATGCATACCTCGTCATAGAGATTGTTGTGAATTCCTCAAAATTCTGTTTGTTTGTTAGTTGTATAACGCCGCACTTAGCAATATGTCAGCTGTATGACGGCTTCCTGTAAATAATCGAGTCTAGACCAGACAATCCAGTGATTGAAATCATGTGCATCGATCCACGCAATTGGGATACGATGACATGCATCAACCAAGTCAGCGAGCCTGACCACCCGATCCCGTGAGTCGCCTCTTACGACAAGCGCTGTCGCCCTTTTACGCCAAAAATGGGTTGTTGAAGATCTTCACGGGTCCATTGACGCAGGGATTTGTATAAAGTCATTCAGACAGCATACAATGCCAACTCAAAAATTATACTCAATGTCTCCGCAAAGTAATATAGTACGGAACTTAATGTACATATGGGATTATACTCAGGTTAGGGAGATGTTTAATCCATATAACGTGTTATTATTCTACCTAACAATGTATTTAATGAAATGAATACAAAACAAACTCAACGGCTAAAAGGTTTCATTGAAAAAACTACCCCTGGTCTTCCCTAATAAAACAACTGCAACCCGACACAGATTAAACGAAACTTACAAACACAATCATAATCTGGTTAATCTGTATCACTCAACAAGTTGGCGCCGCTTATTCTGCCCACAGTATGACAGTATTGGGCAGCTCAGTAATTAGGAGGTAAAACCAGGCAGGTACACTGGTCACACTTGACTGGTCTGTCTGATGATTAGGTCGTCTGTCAATTGGGAGTGAACCATAGCAAGTACTATCTGCGAAACTATTTGCTCCTTTTATGGGACCGATTAGTTTTATGACCATGGGCCTCGGCACAAGCGTGGTGATGGAAGACAAGTTATACATGTACATCCGATATGGTGACTGTTTTTCGCTATTCATATTTTAAATACATCATAATACCACAACATTTTAGTACTCCTTGAAACTTTACACTCACTTCAATATCTACAATAAATTGAACGAGAACAAATGATATATTGCAGATTATTAAATCATTGTCTCTATTATCAGCCGCTACGTTTGTATCGTTTGCATTGTACAAAGAAATATTTTGTCTGTCCTTTTGCAGATTTAGCCTCAGAATGTGCTCATTCGAATTAGGAACGAAAATAATTGCTTATCATGAGTATATATGATACACTGTAGATGTATTCACTTAAAAGTCGTATACGACCTTCGCGAGCGAGTTGAATGATCCAGGTTAATTGGAACGAAGTCTAGAAAGGGTTATAAGGTTTTGTATTTGGTAATGTGTAGGTTTGTTAAATATGATTTTTTTAATTCCTTTTATTTCAATATGTAAAAACATAATTATGCGCTTAAAAACAGAGCTGACTTGATGGGAGATATGGCGTTAGCCACCTGAGATTGTCTGTTGGACACGGTTTAACCTTACTGTGTCCTCACCCTGGTTGTTGTTACCGTTGTTATAAGGGATAAGGAGCTACGGCTCATTGCATTTTTGATTACAGTCTGTCTCAGTAAAGTGGACATGTGCAGGTGAACTCTGTTCAATTAGTATCTGAAATGCCCAAAAATGTGAACTCCAAACAATAATAACCTGAGACGTAATTCAAACTCCTTCCAAACTGACACCGCATCATCAAATATATTTGTATACCGATTACATAACTATTTTTGACAGGGTGGGATGGTAGTTCACTGGACGACACTGTGTATATTTGGCGGCTCCTTTGATATCTCCTCCAAACATACTTTTATTGAATTACCCCATTAAACGATGATACACATCTCGATGAATATTTCAAGGCACTAATTCATCTTTCATAAACATTTTTTTGTCTTTGTGCTTAATATATCCACATATCAACGAAAATTTGTAAAACATGTATCCACAAAATAAATATACATTTTCAGGCTAGGTATTTGCCCACAGCAACACCTGCATAACTGTTTATTCACGCGTGGTGTGGTAGATCGTAATTGACCGAGAGCAGGTATTGTAGAATCACCTGTAAATAAGGCCGACACTATAATTAGACACAACGTCCTAATGAGAATATGAGAATTATCATAAGAAGGCTGTTGTTTAATCTGAACTGTTACCATTTTCATACAAAAAGTAACAATGCATTTAAAAGTTGCTTTAGTGTTATAATATTCACTCAAGTTTTCCTCAATCGCCTGTAAACATAATTCCCATTGGTCAGTTCGACACCGCATATAATTAAATAATTATTTCGAGATTTCGTTAGAATGTGAGATATTCAGCCAGACGTTATGCAATGAAAACGAATAGTTTTTTGTTGCCATTAAAATACGCGCACGTGTACCTGTATATTGCATACTTAGTGTCACTTACTTTCCCAGTGTGATGTTTCAACGAGACATAACATGGGAAATGAAAAAGAAACTAACTAAACTTTAATGTGTTGGAAAATGTCGCCAATGAATTGGCGTATCGTTGCAATATGTAAAAAAGGTGAAATTTGCAAAACTTCTGTAAAGGAAACATCCAACCAAATGCCCTTTTTGAAATAGTAATGTAATGATGTAATATAAAGTATAATTCACATGATACAATATACTCTGTACACAATTAGTTAATTATTTAAAGGGACTGACGAAAACATGGGCGAAATATTTTAATAGTTGAATTAAGGTAAAATGAGTTGAATCATGCGTCATGCTTATAAAAGCTTTATGTATTTGCGAAACTAAAACTGTTGAGCAAAGGAAAATATTCTTGCACATGGGCCAAACCTTTTTCTCCCCCATGGGCGAAATATTTCAATATTGCTATAAAATAGTTGAATTAAGTTAAAATGAGTTAAATTTTGTGTTATGATACTTGAATGAATACATTTAATGTATTTGCGAAACAAAAACATGAGTTTTAAGTAAAGGAACATATTCTCGCCCATGGGCCAAACCTTTTTCTCGCCCATGGGCGAAATATTTCAATATCGCTATAAAATAGTTGAATTAAGTTAAAATGAGTTAAATTTTATGTCATGATACTTGAATGAATACATTTAATGTATTTGCGAAACAAAAACATGAGTTTTGAGTAAAGGAACATATTCTCGCCCATGGGCAGGCCCATGGGCGAGATAGTGGAAATATTGAGTTTTTTAACAATTTCTTTTTCATTTTTCTTCCTTGGTATGTTCCCATGAAAACAGCATGTTTAATTTTGTAAATACCTTTGACCGAGAGTCGGCAAAGACCGTAGAGTTTCTGGACTTTTGGGTTTCCAGAATTAAAATGGGACGTGTTAATTTAATTTTGCCCTTGCAATTGACATACATTAACATCTTGTATTTTGTGCTGAAACACCATTATCATAAATAAGCAGGACAAGTAAACTTTATCTCCGGACAAGTGTTTCTTACTGTCTAGTTGTCCAGGGACAAGTTCACAAATTTGATATTTCCTCACCCTTGCTATGCATATACATATAATACACATGCTACTAGTCTAGTCATGTTATATGCATATGCATGTACACATTTTCTCATCACATTGTGTAGTAACCAGTGCGTACATAGATTGCCTAATCACACTCTATATTGAGCTATGTCTAATGGATTGATCGATAGATTGATGTACGAACGAACGAGGTGAAATTGGGTTTAACGTCGCGTCCAAGATTATTGCACTTATATAGCGACGTTCGAACGAACGAACGAACGAATGAACGAATGAACGAACGAACGAACGAACGAATGAACGAACGGATGAACAGATCGATGGATGGATGGATATTTGCAAAATGTTTATGATAACGGTGCGTTTTAAATGCAAGGGATATATACCTTAAGAAGATTAAGATTATGATATTCATTGTATCTGCCTAACCACAAGTGCCTAACCATAATTAACCATGTTTGTAATGTACAATGTACATGTATTTACATTGATTATCTTTTGACAAGGTCCTTGTTATATAAGATATGTATCTACAATGTACCCCAAACTACTCTACACGCGATGAGGTACTTTGTCACCATGAAGGTACGTCCTGACTTCATAGTATAAAAATATAGAAACCACATACTTCAAAACTACAACATTGGAAATCTTGGACTCGGGCTCATTCATCTGCACGGGTAATGCTTGTTTAGAACGAGTTCCACATGTACACAAAGTTCCAGTGATGGTTAATGTATTAACATAAAGAATGAACAGACTCCATCGTCTTGACCACGTCATTCTTAGTAATAATTAATTATGTTTCCCAACAATACAGAATCATCAGAACTATATTTTGCTACAATCGAAGCAATACAGATCAGTAATATGTATGCAACGAAGCTTTACGGGTTATTGTCCAATCGTTACAATTACTTATATAAAGGAACGCATGTGTGCGGACCCACATTCTAGAAAAAAATAATAACAAAGATCGTGTACATGTATCACACAAAACAAACTACAACTGTACGTGGGCAAACGAAAATATAGTCATGCACTTCAGATTTTCCAGTGCAATCTTGGATCATTTTCCTATTCTAGGAATAATACAAAATCATCAAGATACAGAAACATTATCAGAGCGAACCGTTATTCGCACCGGAAGTGTATGCCAGGCGTACGGGACACAGCTCTGAATTCCGGATTTTTTGTGAAGGGTTCAAGAAAAATAATGAGGCGGGAATCATCATCTCCACGTTCAGGTTATGCACACATACAATATTTATAAGTACTCATCAATATTTCGAAAAACTAAGATATATCTAGTTGTCATATATTTATTCTATATATAGAGAGGACATCTAATGCTGTCAAAGGTCTGTCTATATCGTCGAGAGTCGTTGTTGGAATGGATAATTTTATCATAGTTAAAATAACAATGATCACCACGTTCCGAGATGAGATAAACATTGTATTTGATAAAATAAAATAAAACTGTATTGTGCGGCTTTACTTCTAAAACTAACTACAATTCTATGGTGTGGTACACGAAACAAGCGCAGAGGAGCATGTTATTGAATCGTCAACTTTTACTATAGGTTTATATCACGAAATTGGTAAAGTGGTGTTTGTTTCAATTTGGTCAGTTTGTCATTGATATATAATCATAATACATTAATATCATGCATTACCACCGGTCGCCGTTTACCCCGTGTACAAGAAATAATAATTATATGCTCGCATTGTTTTTATCCGCAACCGTCCAGATAGCTGGGCGATTACAAGTTCTGTGTTCTATTAAAACACCTAACAACAACTTTGATGCCAGTTCAGACGAATTACATTTATTTGGCATTTCATGGGTACGATTGTGCAACAAACGCACTATAGACCAGCTTGTACATACATACGTTGTATAGATATGAAAACGTAAGCAAAATCACTGCCTCCCGCGTATACATAAATATGTGACTGATGAATGTCGCGTTGTAACTATACAAGAATGTGTGCAACGACTTTCCTGTTTCTCTTTTTCCGATACAAGCCTTTGCTTGGCAAAGCCTCGCACGTATGCTTGTATGGAACATTGGGGGACACCTTTTTACTTTTTCGTATTATGAAACTTTGTGTGTACTTCTGCAATCTTAAAAATATTTAACAATCCAAGAACCAGTCCCTTCTTACATGTAGATGTATTAAGTATTGCCAATAATAATACATCTCGTTGGTTGCGTTATAATTTCTTCATTACGGCAACATGTATGCATAATTCAGGGATGTTTGTGTCGGAAATATATAAATGTAATGGGAGTCTCATAACCAGGAGAAACGTGATTTTGTAAGCAATCTCAAATATTGTGTAAAATTCACTATGGGGTCGGTGTTCACTGCACGTATTTTCTGAAATATGCTAACTGGTTTAGGGTGATTGATGACATTTCAGCGAGTGAGTTGGGTCTAACGCCTTTTTTTACAGTATTCCAGTTATATCGCGGCGTGTCAGCGCAATGTGGTAGGAAAGCCCGAAATGATGCAGGTCTCAGACGTTTACCACTTCGATGAAACCCACGAGCACGGGCATGGTGCTGATAAACCTAGGAACATAATCGGGGTGAACCGGGATTCGAACCCACAATCATAGGCTTCTGGTGTGCCCAAGGGACGCAATTCTGCACAGCGAATCGCAACGCCTTAGACGACTCGGCCACCCCTGCTCCGACGACATTTCAGAATGCTTCACTGGTGATAGATAAATGACAGATACCCGTGATCACGAATCTGTATTTTTAAAATTTTATTCTCAGTAAATTTCCGGTGTTTAGTCTTAAAAAAAGACACGAAATAATCCCGCGATTGGTGATTAAGTAAATGGGTAAAAAAGAGCGATATTTTCGTTTTTGGTAATTTTGTAAGAATGACAGCGGATCATACAACAGAGAATGTTCCTCAAATTTCAAATCTGTGAACTGTTTGTGTGTGTGCGGGATGGGCTTGATTCAACTTCAAAGTGAGGGTTCAAGAGGAGTGACTTATGTCCTTTTGGCACCGATTGGTTTAAGCAACATTCTGTATCTTAGTAACCAGAACATGCAAGTGATGATTGTTTTGACTAAGCTTACTGTATCATTATCACAGGAATAGCTGGAGGAAATGATTACAGTACAAAGGCTGGCCCTGCTAATATCCTGTGTCTGCCTGAGAACCCTGAATATGGAAGTTACACCCCTGGATTTCAGGGTGGTGGTGTCATCTATGGTATCGAATACGAAACCAGTGCTCATTCCTTCAGTTTCAAAAAGCTCCATGACCATGACATTCCCTGTGCCGTGTGTAGAAGTAGAACCAAAACAAGCGTCATCATGGTGCCTGCCAAGATGTCCTGCTTCCCTGGATGGCGTGTCGAGTACACGGGGTACCTGATGGGTGGCCATTACAATTATGCTGCTAGTGAGTATCTGTGTGTTGATGGAGATGCAGAGAAGGATCGCAGTGGCCATGAAAACAAGAACGGGCAAGTCTTGTATCTTGTTGAAGGCAGGTGTGGTTCCCTGCCATGTCCACCATACAAGCACAACTGGGAGTTAACATGCGCTGTTTGCTCTAAGTAAGCCACAGATTTGATACTTCACTGACATATATGTGAATAAAGCATATTGACATACATTTGTGAATTTTTGTGAGAATCAATACCCTTATAGACTGCTTATGCTTTTTTTTTTAGATAATTTCTGCATTGTTAGGTTGCACACAGGTTTTCGTTATTATGGGGAATGCGGGGTGAATGATGAGGGCAAATAGTTCAATTGAATCTGGAATCATAAAGGAGTTGCAGCTATAGAATAACTATGTTCATTCAGTTGAGTGATTCAGCTGATGTCCTGGTCAGGAGAAACAGTATCAGTGCAATAGGCAGGCAAAGAAAATTAGGCACTAAATTAATTACAATGATTTGATTTTATTACAATTACAAATAACAATTACTATGGTACTTTATATCACTTTTACAAACTTCTGAATTCCCAAGTTTCTATTACGATCACGATTACCAAATGACAAGAGTGTCGAACGATGTTATGATGATATGTTTATAGCCTATAAGTAGGTCACATCTCACGCACACACGCCGGAAGCCTTCTGCATCTGTTGTATCATGAACTATAAAGCGTGGTATGACGGATATAGTTTTAACACTTTCAAGACAAAGCTGACCTGTTCTTATGTCACTTTAGTTTGTTGATATTTGCTTCGTTTCACTACATATATTCCAAGGAGAAGATGCGTTGTTTCGACACTATTTCTGCTTATCCCTGAGTGAATGATGCGAACAAACACTTTCTTTTAATGCCACTGATCGCAAATATTTTGCAGCCTTAAGAACATTTATGTTGCATGAGTGAGTTTGGTTTAACAATTTGATTGTTTGTTTGTTGTTCAACGCGGCACAAAGCAATATTCCAGCCGTATGACGGCGGTCTGTAAATAATCGAGTCTGGAACATAATATCCAGTGATTGAAATCATGAACATCGATCTACGCAATTGTAATACGATGACGTGCATGAACTAAGTCAGCCTGACCACCCGATCCCGTTAGTTGGCTCTACCGACATACATGGTCACCTCTTACGACAAACATGCGTTGCTGAAGATCTTTTCTAACCCGGATCTTCACGGGTCGGTTTGACAGTACTTCAGTGATATCATGGTGTGTAAGATTGATTTTAGAGAAAATCTTGAAATGTCACAGTTCCTAGACGTTTAAACATGAACACAAGCAAAAATATCGTGCCATTAAACATATGAACACATTTAGGACGAATCGACGATCACAGGTTTGTGGCAAGACCGAGGGGCTGACATTGAAACATATGACGACTGGACCATCCTTGTCTCCAAGAATAATTATAGAATAAATGTCTCGAAAACACAAAGGGATATTATTAGCTTTTTTCAAATAGCATGTGTATCAAATCGTGTATAGCTTACACTGTTGATTTGTTCATGAGTCGCGCAGAAAGAAAAGAAATGCAAGCTAAAAGCTAAATGCAAGAGTCTATTGTGCACATTAATATAGTCAGGACATGTATGAAAAATTACACCTAACAGCAAAACACTGCTTTTCCAAAACAATAGACTCATCCAGTTTGGAAATGCGAAATACCCCGTATTCTGTCTTCAGTTCAAATATCAAGTATTTGCATAGAAATGAAACACCGAAATATATCACACAAATTCGTAAGAGGCGACTTATGTATTTCTGGTAAATATGTAAATAAGACATACCCTATTTATTTTATATACTACACATTTCATAAAACATTCTAACAGTGGCGCTTAAAGAATCCCCGCCATGTGGCTCATCGTGTGACATCATGGTAATTCTGCATCAGTTGAGTTACACATATTTCGAATGCTTCTCGTAAGAGGCGACTAACGGGATTGAGTGGTCAAGCTCGCTGACTTGGTCGATGTATGTCATCGTATAACAATTGCGTGGATCGATGCTTATGATGTCAATCAATGGAATGTCTGGTCCAGATCCGAGTATTTCCCGACCGCCGTCATATAGCTGGAATATTGCTGAGAGCGGCGTTAAACATCAAACAAACAAACAAACATAAACAGGACATTATCATATACTTAATCGATATGTCAGTTAACTATACATAGGAAGAGGAGATATTACATCATACTGTCAAACATATGTGAAACAAAAAAAGCATTTCAATCACTAAAATCGGTTTTCAACGTTAACATTGACAAGTTTTAAACTGTTTCACCAATGACCCCTACTGGGTTGGAAACATAAGCTTGTTTGCAAGACGGCAAATATACACAATCTCTCATTTCCTTGACAAATTTGTATTGTTTGCATAGCAAAGGCCGAACATTTGCCGAATACCACAAAAGGCGGACTCATACGGGCCGACACGTGAAAGTCGCACTTTAAGGTACAACCAACGTGACCTTTGCCCTGTATTTGCGCATATGGAACAACACACGAGACAGCGGATACACTGTTGGTACTAACCACTTCACCTCACTCTTCCTATCTGATGTTAAAGTATCTACATTCTCAGAATTTGGGTTCCAGTGCCTAGAATGGAAACGATTGATCCCATTATAGTAAGAAGCAAAACGATATATTGAATGTGGTCCCCATTTGACATTGAGTAAACATTATCAGCAACCGCCCATCCATCACTGTCAGCAAGCTTGCTCCGAAAATCTGCTTGATCATTTAGATCTCAGGGAATCCAGTCTACTTCCAAACGTATACAGCATCTCAAACACAACTGCCGGATATTTAATGCTAGACGGTGTTACTGTTGCTTCATAGTACCCTTTTCAATCATAGAACATACATTAGTATCATTTGTAAACCAATTGACATAGTCAGAACCAAGAACCTAAAGAGTGAATGAATTCAAATTTCGTCGCATCGGCATTATGTCAGCCTCACAGTGACAGAAAAGAAAGACAACTTGTCAGTACCATATATACACACTTCAATTCCAACCATGTTGAACTTTGATTCATTTTGCTTCCGGCTCACTGATCATGTGGCAACCTGCCACCAAACTGTACACAATTAGCACCCTATCCTACATCGCCGCCCTCGAAGGAAAACTGTCTGAACACAAACATCTTGACTTTAAATGCCGAATATTGTCCCACCAGAACATTAACTGTTCCTTAGTTTGAGCGGTCCAGTCATTCCACAATTTAGCCATCAACAATCTATATAAAGATCTATACTGATCCAACATAGGTTGATTAAATCAACCAATGACTGGTTTCATAGCAATAATCTGACCAACAAATGAAAATACATCCCCAACATGAACAGCCTTATTGTTACGGAATGAGAGATGTAATGCGAATAGAGGCCCCCCTTTAATTCAGCAGATACAACAGCACAACTTGACAAATAGTTTTCTACAATAATTCCATCGTCAAGAAACATCACGTTCTTGTAACTTAGGTAAAGCCACCCTTTCATCAATTGTTGGGTTACCTTTATAAAGACATAAGAAATAGATGACAACCCAAATGGTAAAACCCATCTTCCCGAGGCAAGGGAGTTCACTGACTAATAAAAGTCCAGTTTCCACCCTTGCCGAACAAGGCTGGAATTGTGGAAAATGTACTTTTAAAGTCAGTTAAATCCCTTACCTCGGGAAGATGGGTTATGAATATTAAAAACTGTCAAATCTGTGTACACATCACCAGAAGGATACCCAACAATTAACCAGAATAAATATCCAATGTAAAAAGTCAAGATTGACAGGCCACTTATGTCTTCCTGACTTTTATACCACATTCAGTGTGGATCTATTCTCATGGAGATAAATCAGCAGGGTTGTATTCAAGGAAATGTGCAACACTTCCCCACACCATATCCCCATCTGGTCGTGTATGTAGTCAAATACAGCATTGCAATAAATCAGCAGGGTTGTATTCAAGGAAATGTGCAACACTTCCCCACACCATATCCCCATCTGGTCGTGTATGTAGTCAAATACAGCATTGCAATAAATCAGCAGGGTTGTATTCAAGGAAATGTGCAACACTTCCCCACACCATATCCCCATCTGGTCGTGTATGTAGTCAAATACAGCATTGCAATAAATCAGCAGGGTTGTATTCAAGGAAATGTGCAACACTTCCCCACACCATATCCCCATCTGGTCGTGTATGTAGTCAAATACAGCATTGCAATAAATCAGCAGGGTTGTATGCAAGGAAATGTGCAACACTTCCCCACACCATATCCCCATCTGGTCGTGTATGTAGTCAAATACAGCATTGCAATAAATCAGCAGGGTTGTATTCAAGGAAATGTGCAACACTTCCCCACACCATATCCCCATCTGGTCGTGTATGTAGTCAAATACAGCATTGCAATAAATCAGCAGGGTTGTATTCAAGGAAATGTGCAACACTTCCCCACACCATATCCCCATCTGGTCGTGTATGTAGTCAAATACAGCATTGCAATAAATCAGCAGGGTTGTATGCAAGGAAATGTGCAACACTTCCCCACACCATATCCCCATCTGGTCGTGTATGTAGTCAAATACAGCATTGCAATAAATCAGCAGGGTTGTATGCAAGGAAATGTGCAACACTTCCCCACACCATATCCCCATCTGGTCGTGTATGTAGTCAAATACAGCATTGCAATAAATCAGCAGGGTTGTATGCAAGGAAATGTGCAACACTTCCTCACACCATATCCCCATCTGGTCGTGTATGTAGTCAAATACAGCATTGCAATAAATCAGCAGGGTTGTATTCAAGGAAATGTGCAACACTTCCCCACACCATATCCCCATCTGGTCGTGTATGTAGTCAAATACAGCATTGCAATAAATCAGCAGGGTTGTATTCAAGGAAATGTGCAACACTTCCCCACACCATATCCCCATCTGGTCGTGTATGTAGTCAAATACAGCATTGCAATAAATCAGCAGGGTTGTATTCAAGGAAATGTGCAACACCTCCCCACACTATATCCCCATCTGGCTGTGTATGTAGTCAAATACACCAACGAGCAGTGCATAAAACTGACTGCCCAAGAAGGCTTTACCATAGTCTACGAACCACAAAAGATAGATGCATGAAGTAAAATGTATTGCAAAGATCAAACTCTCAACGACATAAACATATAAAATTACGGTCATACAGGAGTAGATATTGGCATGACACTTGAGATGAGGTAGCAAAACCAAGCTTTCAAGGAATTGGACAAAAGGGTACACATATCTAAAATTCCAGTGACACGTCACATTAATAGCGTGTAGTAACCACCCCTGCTACAAGACACACAAAATGTCTTCAACACACAGATAAAGTTAGTCGTCTGATGAGGGTCTGGGACAGTTCTTGTTTGTTTGGCTGGAGGATGTGGTCGCTGTTGTTGTCATGCTGATGAAGGACACCATGTGGCAGCTGTTGTAGAAATAGTAGGAAGTTCGGTCGAAGAATGTCATTCATTTAACGCTGAAATCTCAACTGTCCGTTGTGGGCAAATTCCTTCCAACACCCCCTCCACCATACAGCATGACCTCCTGAACTCAACATGCCGCCGTTCCTTCCCCCCTTCGGCAGTAAACACACTGTCTTCCATCAGCTCTGGACAGAGAAGACGACACTCTGCCAGTCCCATCGCTGTCAACGACGTACAGTCTGGGCCCATCTCAAATCTGGCGACGATGCTGTGCTGACCCTAATTTGTGATCTGTAAACCCTGCCCAAATTCCTTGAGCCCCAAGTCGCCTGGCCATTGCCTGTCGACTAATCATATGCCCTAAGACATTCGTCGCTGATGACGTTACTGTCAGGAATCCAGGGATGCAAAGAACGCAGGTATAGGTCATCATTGGGAGTAGTTAACCCGGGTCTGTCTGATCTTGACCTGTCTGTAACGGTCTGTCTGTGACATTGCATCAGGTTATCTACAGCAAAACAGGAGCAATCAAAAGTTCTAGCAATATGGGCATGGGTGGCTCCCATTTAAATCATACCCATGGCTGTCTCGCGTTGTTCAGGTTGCAGTCGTGGCATTTCTGGGGTGGGGTTTTACCTGAACGCGTGAGTAGATTTTACGCCTCTTTATATAATATTTTGTTGCAGAAAAGGTGCTTTCTCGTGTACAAATGTTGGGAAGCCAAGCCAAAGCCAATTGGTGTTCCACCGAAAAACGACAAAAAAATACATAATTACAACAACTACTTATCAACGATAACACGAACACGTATCAATGGTACAATGAATAATATAGGCAATGTATCTCTACTTGTGTGACAGACGCGGCCACGTGGTCAAGTTCAGCTTGTGTTTTACATGCAACATTTCTCAGCCATTGCACGTGCTACGCCTTCCAGTGTGCAACTCGACACGCGCGCCACTGTACCACTTATGTTGCAAGAAGAAGATGCTGTTCACGAGAAGTTGTGTTAGCCCTAAGACAGATTTAGTGGATGACTTTTTTGTGTATATTGTATGTAGTCATTCTCAAGGCATTATTTTCCAGCCGACAGTGACCCTTATTCGTATTGACGATTCAAATCAGTGATTATATTAACGCTTGGAGCGGTTGGGTAGGCTGAAGGCTCAAAGCGTTGGTCTTCAGGGAGAAGATCCGAGTTCGATCACCTGGAGGCATACACTGTTTTCCGTCGACATAAATTTGTATCATTGTTAAAAGCACCGTAAAATCATACACGGTAACCCATTTACGCTGTGGAATGCATGTTGTCAGTACATTCACATTGATTCACGGTGTTGACGTGACAGTAGTGCGGAAATTACACAATGCAATATAAATGTGTACTCCTATAAGAATATACTGAACTATACTCAACAACAAAAGTGACACCAATGTTTTAGTGTATTTTTCAAACAAGTAAAGTTTGGTTTTCAATATTGTAGTACATGTATGGAATCAAGTCACAAAAAAACACACCACTGTAGACGTGCTTGGCGGTGGTTTCCTGTCAAAATGGAACATCTGGCGGGTCTTCTGGCGACAATCCCTGCACACCTGAGGCGGCGACGTACGGTTTGTGAAGATATTCGTCGAAGGCCAGGGATGCTTCTTTGCAGTCACTGTTGCTGGCTGGAATCGATTTCGTAGGTGTGTTGTTCAAATTCAGTTATCTTGTCGATTATTGGTTGCGCGTGGCCTGCCACTCCGAGGATGGTCTCTGACTGCATTCGTCTGTTGCCAACGTTACCATAAACACCAAATGGTGTTTCTGTTGACGTTAAATTGTCTTGCAACATCACTTTGACTCGATCCTGCTTCAAGCATACCAATGGCTCGCAGACGCTCATTTTCGGACAGGCGTGGCATTTCGTAATGTTGAATTATTGTGTAATTTTATTGTTTTTCTTAGTGGTGGTTGTCAGCACGATGCTAAACAATGCATATTGAATCTCGTTAACGCACATGTTTTATACCAATTCTTGGGTAGTGAAATGCATGGGGCTTGCATAAAAGTCAACTTTTGCATGGAATGCATGCTTTTCTGTAACAGTTGCGTTTTTGTGACTTGATTCCATACATGTACTACAATATTGAATACTTTACTTGTTTGAAAAATACACTTAAATATTGGTGTCACATGAACTTTTGTTGTTGAGTATATTATTGGCAACTTTTACTCTATTTTTAAGGGAAAATAGTATTGGCTTTGAGTGTCGCCAGACATACGGTGTTGAAATAGCATTCGCTTATGTAGAATATCAAGTGAATGATTAACATCGATGATATCATGGACATTTGCTGTGATATTTGAACTTATCATCAATGTATTGTAATCGTCCTGTTCAAAATTACTTCAGGCAATTAGGAACGTCGGTGCACATATGTGAAGTGAATGAGTATGGTTTTGCGCCACATTTAGCAACATTCCAGCAACATGACGACAGGTGTGGCTTTACGCATTGTACTCATGTCGGGAATCGAACCCGGATCTTCGGCGTGACGATCGAACGCTTTAACCACGTGTCAATATGTCCAGACCTATTGTACTTCCCAACTGAGATATCATCACTCAGTTTAAAATGGATACCTCACTCCGACTTAAAATACGTTGTGACCATGTGTTGGCGTCCTTGAGACGTTGTTTCCTTGTGTGGGCCTCCTGGTGACGTTGTGACCTTATGTGGGCCTTCTGTCGACGTTGTGACCACATGTAGGCCTCCTGGCAATTTAATGACCTTGTGTGGGCCTTCTGGCAACGTTGTGACATTGTGTTGTCCTCCTTGCGAGGTTGTTTCCTTGTTTGGGCCTTCTGGCAACGTTGTTGATAACAATCTTACAACAAGTGAACGGCGAAAACATGCCACGACTGACGGAAGCAACAACGCCATCGGCCGAATGCAAAAAGGCGAAATCATCGTCAGCTGTAGCCAGGTTTTTCCACGTAGCACCAAGCACCATTACAAGACTGTGGAACCGTTATCCACACAAGGGACAACACGGGGCCTTCCCAGATCAGGTGGATTACGTTAAACTACTAGCGCACAGGACAGATTCACACAGCTACGTCACTTAGTGGAGGAAGCAGCACGGTCACCTCTACACATGTGCAGCTATCACTTGTGACACATCCCATGTCACAAACTTAATGCAAATAATATCAATATAAATATCACTGTGCTATTTTAATCAATATGCAGTTGAAATTAAGTAACAGTTTCAGTTGTATAAACAAGTCCAATGTCTACACAAGTCAATCAATGTCAAACATGCATTTGCGTTGTGTATGGTACTGGCGTTGCAAAGTTCGATCGTCTTAATGACCTTGAGCACGCCAGAATCCTTTGATTGTGGGTTCGAATCCCGGTTCGCCCCGATTATGTTTCTAGGTTTGTCAGCACCATACCCGTGCTCGTGGGTTTCATCGAAGTGGTTAAGGTCCGAGACCTGCATAATTTCGGGCTTTCCTCCCACATTAAACTGAAACGCCATGATATAACTGGAATAATTGTAAAAGTGGCGTTAAACACAACTCACTCACTCACCAATTTCATAATGATGGATCATAAGAGGCTATTTTTTTCAATGAAACAGTGTCATTTACTCCCATGGAGTACATTAATATCCCCGTCTAATTATTAGTTCATATGTCTGCATGAATCAAAGACCACTACATGCACAACGAGATATTTGAAGGTGCTCTTAGTAACATGGAGAACTCGTGGGGAGGCAATTCGTCACGCTCAAAAACACCTCTTTGTTGTCGGAGTATGGTTCACGACCTCGAATCTTCTAACCGTCCTCTATATTCAATCACCTGCAATTATGAAAAAAAATAGTTTTTCATGCCTATACAGTACTCTTTCAGACACTGTTAATTCCACGACACCTACGCCAACAACGTACACACATTGTAAAAAAACTCAAAGGTGCAATGTGCAGTCCTTCACTTCTATGCAATGAAATTAACGCTATTGGAAGACGGGACAAGTCGTGTATGTTTTGTCGTCATGTACATTTAGGGCTGATCGGTTTGGCTTGAGGAGTCAGCAAACAGATTAGTAACATGACACTATTTCCTCTTTTGAGGTTGTGTTCACATACCAGCATATGGAAATATGCATGATGGGTCTTCCGCAACACGTCGTGCGCATGCGTGTATAGGTCAGAACATACTAAGCTTTCAGTACAGCCACATTAAGAGCCACGTGGTGTCGTGGTCATTGTACCATGTAAGGAATTGGGTATCCGTTTTCCTTCAATTGCAACGGAATCCGTTTTATTTTAATTTGAACGTAAATCAGTACTTTCGTTTCTATTTGTTAAGAAACAAACCTGACCACTATGTTCAGGAAAATAGTAAGCGTGTCTAGGCATGTGGCGGTAAGGGCAGATATATTTAGATGTTCATATATATGTTAGGTTGACATCAGTATGTTAGTATATTTATATTAGTTTCACTTGATAGCAAAACATGAAATTCGCTCATAGGTTGACAAATAAAGACATGCCCCCATTGAAAATCCATTCATAATCTGATCAGCCCGCCCTAGTATGAACATGGAATAAAACATTATAGGTATCATGTGTATATTTCAAGTGTATTTATCAAGCACATATTCTGTGAACGTTTTCTTATTCTGATTTCTCCCCCAAAGCAACTGGGCTGAAATAATTGAATTGTATACAAGTTTCTCTACCAGTCCCATACCAGACGAGCATCTATGTTACATTCACACATGTGAACCGATTGCTTAATGTCAACACGGCTCTATAGATGGTGAGGTGGACTGGGGTTTAACGTCGCGTCCAAGATTAAAGCACTTATATAGCGACGTGTATGTACGTGTGTGTGTTTGTGTGGCTGCTTGTACTAGTCTGGACTGATGCCGATTCATAGTGCTAGCTCACTGTGATAGCATGCTGCAGTTTAACATGAATACCCCACTCAGACACAGTATAATTACTCCGAGCCGACCAGTCCTTGTTTTAGCCCATTAATGCCGAGCGCCAGACAGGGTAACAACAAGTACCATCTTCTAACGTCTTTTGGTATGACGCGGCCGGGGATCGAACCGCGGACCTTCCGCTCTCCGGGCGGACGCTCTACCACTAGACCACGGAGGCGGTCCTCCATTGATGGAATAGTGCCAGTTACGGCAATTGTCACTTACTTACAATTTTTAGAAATGTACAAGTTGAACACCACGACATCTAACAACATGCAGCATATGGGGATGAGAACTGTGAATTCAAGACCAATCAGTGGATACCACGATTTGGGATAATTCTAGATCTAGGTATGGACACAAAGGGCCAGTATACGCCTGTAAGGAAACTATTCTACAAAGAAAGAAGATTGTTAAGTAGTTCGGTGTCACTTCTGACCAGACCCATGTGTCAGGGAGATGGATCCAACCAGTCTATAAGAATAAGTCTGCATCTAAAAATCCTCAGTTATCCAGAGTATCACATCTCCATTCTAGCTTTGTTCCGGAGGTGACGTCATCAACTGAACTAAGCGGGGTAAAAAGGATCACAACATGCTTGCACCCCAAACAATTACTATCAGTAAGCATGTATTTTAAGAACTGGAGTTTATTTACTCTCCTTATGTTTTTTTTCTTCTTACATCTAATGTTTACACCGTTGACAAAACGTACTTTAAGTACCGTGAAGACCCAATCAACTTGATATTTCCACATCTGGTGGTCACACATGTAGGCAAGGTATTCATTCTCCAGCAACGGAAAGCCAGTCGGTCTTAAGATAAGATGATTTACTTTGACATCTGATCATCCTTAAATTCGAAAGTTATATCCTATTCACAAATATTACCATTGACCTCAAGCGTCGGAAAATATTATAATGGGAATTTTGTTTCTACTTATTCACTAATATCATGCATAGGAAGTTGTAAACACTTGCCATGTATATATGAATGTGTCACAATACAGAAATAGTTGAACATTAAACAATTACATATATAGCAACTACCGCACTACTGTCGTTAGATACTAGACTTTCTATGGTATGAATATGAGTGAGTGAGTGAGTATGGTTTTACGCCGCTTTTAGCAATATTGCAGCAATATCACGGCGGGGGACACCAGAAATGGGCTTCACACATTGTACCCATGTCGGGAATCGAACCCTGGTCTTCGGCGTTACGAGCGAACGCTTTAACCACTAGGCTACCCGACCGCCCGTATGAATATGAATGGGCATGAATATTAAAATATGCCTTAACAAGGGCATTGTTCACATTTTTATGCATACACATTAACAAAAATGTTTCTGTTGTTGTGTGTTGAAACCTTGTACGCCAAGCTCAAACCTTTACTTAACAATTTCTTCAGCTTGTGGTCATTCATGCTGCGTTGTTGTTAGCACGCACGACAAATGTAAGTAAACTTAAAAAGACAAACAGCGTTGCACTTTGAATCTCGGACCAAAAGTCGATCACTCGCACCGCCCGGATCCCGACTGCGCATTCAGTGGATCGGTTTCCTTGATCTAACAGCTGAAATTATATCCTGTACATACCTTCATGGAAGAACGAAAACAGAGTGCTCGCCAATGGTGTCAATGTCAAAACTGTACGACCCTGTACTGGAGAAGTGACAATCAACAAACGCGAGTCTGCTAGACAGCTTCAAACGAAGGGCAACTTCACCAAGAGAAAATGAACAGACAACCGGGATCGATTCACAGAATTTTACGCCAGAGATCCATAGGGAATGTTAGTGACCACATTTGGGATGTTTTGGGCCACAAACTCCAAAGCCAGGCACACTTCCACGGAGTTTTCGAATGATTTGTATCGGAACTGTTCACTTTGAGTGATCTGGTCGTGCAGTCGTTACCTTCATCAATAAATAAACACCTTCGGAAACAGTGTCACAAAACAATCTTCGGAGAGGATGATGGCACAGCCGGAACGTAAGTCTAGATACTAATATCTGTCAAGATAATTTATACTGACATAATTTTGCCACACTAAACTTGAACGGCGTGAAATTGGTCGGGTGCATGACCCTGATCTGTCAGTATTCTTACATTGCAAATTGATAAAACCTCGATGCAATGTCTGAAGTAACCTTATTCATAACTAACATAAACTTCAAAGCAAATTTCATACGCGTGACTATCGGTTTTGTTTTAATAAAGTGTTGTAAGTGTCTCGTTTTTGTGAGATTCCTTCGGTTCTGTCTGGTAAAGTTTTGTGAAAATGAATGACTTCTCGTGATTTTTTTATGAATGAAAAAAGAAGTTCTGTCGTGACAGAGGTCACAGTTATCCAATGGAAACAAATAAAACGAGGTCAACTTCTACGACACACGTGTGACGTACGGAGTTAATATCCTGTATCTTCACCACATGGGGAATTGATTTCGTTACTTTGACTGTATGAACGTTTTGCATAATACTAAAGTTAACTAGGCATTGAAGTTATGATGACTATTGTTATAATACTACATACTATGTGACTCGTGAAGATCCGGGGTAGAACATGTCTTCAGCAACCCATACTTGCCATAAAAGGTGACTATGGTTGTCGAAAGAGGCGACTAACAGGATCGGGTGGTCAGGCTCACTGACATCGATCCCAATTGCATGGATCGAAGCTCATGAAGTCAATAACTGGATCGTCTGGTTCAGACTCGATTATTTACAGACCACTAACATAAAGCTGAAATATTGACGAGTGTGGCGTTAAACAACAAACAAACAAACATATTTTGTAATTAAAATGAAAACATCATGAACTCTACGTTTTCCTTTCTTTACTAACATGCAATGTGTGGTTCATGTTGATTGATTCTGTCCCATCCGCTGACAATGTTCTTAATGTGCACATTCATGTGGTTAGTTATAACACTTTCAACACGTTCGTACAAAGAATATTTACACTGTTGATTTAAAATATCACTGCCAGAATGGTAATCATTCCTTATCGCTGCTACTAGAAATGGAACAAAGCCAAATCAAATGGACAAAGTGAAGGTAATCGTTTACAGTTTACTCAGTATAAACAATGCTGAATAGCTCTCTGTGAAACGTGTATATCATTCAGCTGTAAACCTACAACGCAGTACCAGGTGACACACAACTCCTATAATAGCCCCCGTGTTTCATTTCAGCAGATATCACACGTGCAGCAAAATCACTTACTTATCAGTTTGAATCATAAACATGGAGTGTGATATGTAGATCTGGTATGACGATAGTCAACATCTGCATCGTGAACAAGAGAAATCAAGAAGACGTGTGAAAATGAAACGAGCATGACTGAATCATATCTGCCGAAAAATCTTATGTCTGCAACAGGCGGCATTGATCGATGAAACACGACACAGATTACCACGACGCCACACGAGAGCACGGCTGGGATACTTCACATCAACCTGTATGCCAGATAGCCGGACGTGTAAACTCGAATGTGTGAACTGCTGTTGCATGTATGTTGAAGGATATGATTACAACTGATGATTTTGTGTGTGTGTGAAACAATCATGATGGCAGCACCATGATTGGTTGGTAGGTTTGTTGTTTAAAGCCGCATTCAGCAATATTCCAGCTCTATGGCGGCGGTAAGCACCAAGACGAAAGTGTTAGATCCTGGAGGAAAACAAATAGATATGACATGAGACTTAGTTGAGTTGTCATTACCAACAATGGTGGGGATAGGAATACCAACGCTGGCAGCCGCCATCCTGCTTGCTACTCAGTCTTCAGGTAAGTTGAAATTGTTTGGAAATTATATATATATTTACATACACTGTCATTACTACATGCATATGCTTTGTTTTCCTCAAATGTATGTAGCAGTACTTTAACCCATCAACAACATGTTCTTCTACGCCATCTAAGGCTCTGTCCAAAGGTGAGTTCCTTCACACTGATCTGTCATACGTTAGTTCCTATTGTTTGTCTTGCTTAGCAACATAGAGGGTATATGTATGGTCGAGTGACCCCTTTGCCGTTCATGGATCGAGTGCCAGATGTGTCCTCCATCACTCAGGGCACCCCTCGTATGCATTGTACAGCTGGCACGGCACAATATGACTGAAATACTGTGCGGGAACCCTTGACGCAATTCACACAATGTGTCATGTGTAACACAATTCCAAGAAAGTCCCCTGATCGGTGCTGTGGCCCCTTTCTGCATTCGAGATCGTAAATATATCAATATATGCCGAAGATATTTATCGCCACGTATCAGTCATCAGCGATAGGCCTTAACCACGTGTCTTTATGAGGGCACCCTACCATCTGATCATTTCAAATGTTAGACTAATTTTATAAGATTACTAAGAGTAATTGATTTCAATTTTATATCGCATCGGCAATATTGCAGCCATAACGCGATGAGAACAAGTTAGTTATTATATAACACCTGTCGGCAATGGACAGTAAAACAGCAAGGTAAATATCACAGTTTTGGGGTTTAAAAACAAACCAGATCAAAATTAAAACAAATGTATTTTCAATAGATTAGTTAATTAAAATTAAAACGAGCAACTGAAGCTAGACCACGTTACTGGGAATCATGCAGACGTTCAGTGCTTTTGGTTCATGCATGATTCTCAAGTGGTTATATGGACTGCTTACCGATATTAAAAACAAACAAACTATAATCAAGGAAAGATAAGTCAGATATTTCTTCACATAAAACATGATTGTTTTCTATATGTTATTTTGAAGAACTAAGTCAATTGAAGCCATTATATAAAATATTTCAGAAAACATGTAAAACATACATAACCCTGACACGTGTGACGTCATTAACATGGGAAAGCATCTAAGCATCGTCAAGAATGTTGCCTTCAGTACGTCAACACTGGCCGTTGCTTAGATCGACTTGTTTCTTTTTTCCTTTTTGCTACAGAAACCCCTTTCAAATATATTAAGCCTTTTCACAAAAAAACGTGCGTATGAATACATAGATAGCCTACATATCGATTCACAGAAAATGGCTGCTGATCGATCACCCCAATATATGAACTGTAAAACATATCTATATTTCCTCTAATACACGCTGGGTCTCAAATACCAGACAGGTCTCTAATACACGCTGAGTCAAGGGCTCTCGCGAAATTAATAGACGGCGTATAGTGTCAAATAGAGGAAATACGGTAGTTTGATATCGGCTGTTTGGGGCGTTCTAGGCCGCAACCCTGACTGCTTCGATGATGACATTAAAAGATTTAACGAAGGCATATATTTTGCTTACAAATGAAATGTTTATGAAACTGTTAGGGAAATGTTCTATGGTGACCAGAATCGGTACAACTTAAGCTATTTCCTCATTGAAACAACCGACAAAGAAAGTAAATATAACATTATAAAAATTGTTTGAAAAAACAACATCACATCAGCAGGGATAGTTAGTCAACGTGTTAATGTTGAACAGCATCACACTGTGCATCAATACTGGGTTGTCTTCTGGTTTCCTGCAATTCTTTAACAGCACTGTTACTGTTAACAATTTCTTTGGCAGCCATAACTGAGAGTGCAGTGCAGATACAGTGACAACCGGGCCACGTTAGGACGGTTCTCATTTCAGGGTGGGGAGGTATAATTCAAAGATTCACACATTCACAATTAGTGAAAGAGTGATATCTAATAAATTTTGTTGAGAAAATAATAATTGTTCATTTTTTTGGTAGCTTTTTCTGAAACCCACGAACAGTTAATTTCATTATTGAAACAACCGACAATGAAAGTGAAATATAACATAATAAAATGTGTTTGAAGACATTTTATTCATGACAACATGGTGTTTACAAACCTTTTTCTGATCGATATCCATTGCCATCTCCGTCAACTACCACCGTTAGAATTTGGCAGGTGGGAATTTGAAAGTCCATCCGAAAACACTCCCTTTCGAAAGTCCACGAAAACAATGTCCCAACTGAAGTGACAGCTTATCAAACTTGATGAAATTCATTTCAGAACACGCACAATTATGGAAATTATACACGACCTACTATTTCTGGACCAGAAATGTCTAAGTTCTGTCACTTTTTGGCGTTGGATCCGTGAAATCTTGAAATTGACAGGTCACACCATGCAGATTCCTCGTTTCAAAATATCCGTCTCGTCTGCAGCCTTAACAGCGGCTGTTCAGTCATACTCAGTTCCATTAGTAATCATATGTATGTACCAGCAGGCTCGATCAATCCCAGTAAATCTACAGGTAAATGTTGAACCACATCATAGATCGGGGTTGTCATCTTGCTTCTTTTAACTAGATCAAGTTAATGTAAACACATGATTGTCAGCCATTGACAGCTGTGAGGTGTGAGTAACCGTGATTTAGGTCAAGTTCTGCCACATCCAAGTTCGGGGTAGAGAGGCATTTACTTTGATGTTATTATTGTTTACTGGGGGTAATTGCTATTTAACTAATAACTCTTAGACATATTAAGAGTATATTAGAATGTTAATTCATAAAGTTTGATGTAGAAATATATTCGTTTTGCATTTTAAAACCTTTTTTCTATTACCCGTCACCCCTACAATAGAAATGATGGCATGTTCGATTTCCAAGAAATGACCTCTCTCACAAATTTCCGAGAAACGACAGCCAAGTCCACAGTGTTCAACAGTGTGCAACAGTTTGATAGAACTTAAAACATCTCTCTTTGGATTAAGTTAGGAGTGTTATTTGTCAACTTCGTTTGAGAAACTATGTGTTTTGAATACTTATTATGAACTACTCACGACTTTGGTGTTTTTTAATCTTAAACTTTAGTAATATTTGTCACATATATAACTACCTAGCTGTGACCACTTTTCGGAATGTTCTAAGATTGTGGACCTGTGCACCTGTGTGATTACGCGTTGCAAGAGAGCACCATATATATGTTCAAAGCGTTGTTGCCGTCATGGTAGAATGGAGATAAACCTACTGTGTTTTGAAATTTGATGTAGTCCCACTGTAGAATAGAAACCTCTTTATTAAAATTTGGAACCTCGCGCTAAAGCTAGAAACTACCACGCTAGAACTATGTGGCTGGGCCTAGATTTTCGAAACGATCTTAGCCCTAAGATTATCGTAAAGTTATGGTAGGGAAATCGTAGGCTATCGTAGCCCATTTTCGAAACTATCGTAGCCCTAAGATATCTTAAGTTTGTCGTAAATCTAAGATAGCCCTATACCTGTCGTAAGTTTATTTTATCTTCATCCAAGATGGCGGCATACTTTGCCATAGATATTGTGCCAAACAACTAGTCCGCTTTACGTTCAAACATTGACATTTCATTTTGTAAAACTGAGTGATTCAAATTGACACTTCGAAAACACGAAGAACGCATCAATGATTTCACATAAAAAATGTTCTTAATCGCGACAGCGATACACATAACTGTGGAGTCGATAGCTTACATTATTTTTCTATCCGAGTCCATGCTGAAGAAGTGTGAAACAACATACCTTTTCGATAATTTGGGAAGGATAAAAACGGAAGGTGTCGGCAGGCTACAGTAATGACCGTGACCTTATTGATAGTTTAGGGGGAGCTAATCTTAGTTCAAACTCTAGTTGAGAGTGGTTTCCCTTTGTATTCTCCCGGGACACCTTGCTCAATGGTACAGTTTTCATAAAGCGCAGAGTTATATTTTCTGAGTCGCATTTGTGTCAATGCTTTAGTCTTTATTTTCGCATTTTATAAAATCATATCAATCTACATATGTAAAAACAACCATAAAGGTTTCGCATAAGTTTTTACATCTAAAATCGTGTGGGACGGGTGGTTTTAATAATTGAATTTTAACTATACAGTGTATAGTATTTATTGACTTAACAAGAAAATACATGTGATCAAATATTTGTATACAATATCTAATATTTTTCTTGCAAAAGTAATTGTAATTTGTTTGGTTTTAAATTCAATACCTACATTATCTATATCCTCTTGAAAGACAAATATTTGATAAAAAGTAATTAAAAACTGTCTGTCGAACAATTGCATTCTTTGAAAACAGGTGATTAACGGCATATAGATGTATTCCCTTATAAATATAACAATTTACTGAAATTTTGACAGCAAAAGTTAAGCACAGATTTTTGTATCGACAAATCAAATAAAAAATGAGTTCCCATGCTCGTTCTGGTTCTCGTCAAAATGTAGCATAGATTGCACATTGTCCAAAATTCACAAAATTAGTGTCACTTTGAAAATTTTGAAAATAATTATGGATCTAGATAGATAAAAAAATAATGTCATCATCTAAATACTGATAGCTTGATATTGTATTTAAGTCCTTGGTTTATTCGTGAAATATATTGGATACATAAGTAACAAAACAAACTTAACAAGCTTAGATTGTCATATAAACTTGCTTGTGGGTGCGCTGCTTCCTGAACAATTTTGAGTGTTTCCACGTATAATGTTGGTGTTTACACTAATATAAACTTGACTTTTGACATAAACATAAAAATAAACAGTATACATCACTTAACATCAGACTTGAACACGCATGTTAAATGCTGAACGCATATTCAGCTGGGAAATCCCCGTGACGTCACTGGGAAACACCCCGCTTTTTCAATCTCTAACACAAATGAGTTCTCTGTCAGAGTTACGACAGGTATCGTAACTCTGAACGATCTGCGACAGGTTTACGATAGTTTCGAAAACCTATCTTATCTTAACCTTAAGATATCTTATCTTTGAACGTAAGTTGTTAAGATTTATCTTAGCTAAGATCGTTTCGAAAATCTAGGCCCTGGTCTCGAAAGGATAGCCGATTTCAATATTGTAATTTGAAACCTTCCTTCTCTTTAATATCTGTTTAGATCCGCATCCGTACACGTGTCCATGCTGCCAGTTTATGTGCAGGTCATAGAACATTAATACAAGTAATCTATACAATAGATATATAGTAGGTTGCAGTGTAAACGTAACTTTCTTTTGTGCCACTGGCTGCGTTTGTTTACAGGAGAGATTTGACAGTAACTACTGCCTCAAAAGAGAGATCGTATTGTAATTCTATTATCTTTGTGCAACTCTATTGTCTGTCACAGGAGAAGTCGTAGTGCTGCACGTAACTCATATATGTGCAACTATAAATAGGGCTCCGGTCCTGTCTTACACTTAAAAACAGATAACATGTGGTGTCGTCTAAGGCAAGAGACCATGTCCGAACTATGCCCTTGGTCACCAAACAGGGAATGGGTACTCTGTTGGATGAGAGGGTAATGTGTTGGTACACCTTCTAGCTGCTGATCATGCGGCAGCCTGGTCTGTGTACTCCCCATGGGGCTTAGAGGGAAACATGAGTACTCACTGACGCAAAGACCTTGGTAATATAGTGAGTATTCATTTGTTGAGGTACGATGGGGTAGCCAAATGGTTTAAGCTATACAAATATTGAAATTCAAAATGAACAACGGAATCAGGCGTCTTTCTTATTTCCAAACATAATCTTAACATGTCCAATTTTCATTATGGGAACGATCCGGTAGGGTAGCCTAATGGTTAAAGTGTTCTCATCGATTCTCCACATGGTTACAATGTGTGAAACCCATTCCCTGTGTCCCCATGTCGTGTTATTGCTGGAATATTGCTAAAATCGGCATAAAACCATACCCACTCACTCATTTCTTTGGTAAATAGGACCTGGCACATTGAATTTGTGTCATGTGTAATCTTTATCACAACAGGAATGTGTTTACACATTCGTCATTTACCATATCTATTTCTTTGCGTGCAGTCTCACCTTAAATTTTTCTGCAAAATGTATCAACGGATACATTAGATTGTCTTGTCTGAAAGGCATTACATAGAAGACATGTGTATTGTTGTTCATACAAGAGACATAGATATCTCTCTCTGCTGATAAGATAATATTATTCAAGAAATTATAGTCACTATAGTTCCCAGTAAGTTAGCAAAGTCAGTGGAAATAACATTGATATCAAATTGTCGTTCAATAAACAAGCTCAGATCAAGCCAAAACTTCTTCACGTGCTGACGGGAAACAAAGAATTTATATCCATTTTCTCTAAGAACTTAGTTTATGTATTGTTCAGATATAGCATCGGAAGCTTTCTCAGAATCAATCAACATTAACAACCCTTTCGTATATTGTGTCTTATTTTTTAACAAGAGCTTCATGTTTTCACAAATAAGTCTACATGGAATGAATCCAGTTTGGTTTTCATGAATAGCTGTATCCAGAGCATATGCCTATTGATATACATGTTCAGTTTCTATTTACTAACGTGATGGGGCGCCAGTGTTTTAGTAGTCTTGTGTCTTTTCCCGATGTAGGTATACAGGTAATAATACCCATTTTCATAGTCAGGGTCAGTTGATTGTTGTTAAATGATTGTTTAATATATAAAAAAAATCCAATTACCTTACAAACGCCACAAAGAACTCTATTGAAAATCCGCCTAACCCCAGAGTTTGATTATGTTTCACTGACCTTATGGCTTTGGATATTTATTCCATTTCAACTGCATTTTTCCCGAAGTTTACTCGACATAAATTGTCAGTGTTGGCGTTTCCATTTCTTTATATATATCTAGAGTTTCTTCATCAGTTTCACTTTTACAGGTTTCATAGAATTTGACTAATCTAGATCAGTTTTCAATTTGTCACAATTTCTCTGTTATCTGAAACTTGATTATGAATAGATTTGCTGGTGTAGATTTGCATGTTTCCAGAAAAAGAAATTCGTTAATATTAAACTTCAGAATCAGATGGTCAGAACCCAATATATATAACTTGTGTGTTTAATCTATGATAAAAAGGAAAAAATAGCGCCAATCCAGAATGAGCCAAACCAGATTTAGTTTCAACTGACCAGAACGAATTTTACTGAGCAAGAACAACGACGTTAGAAGATGGTACTTGGTGTTACCCTGCCTGGCGCTCGGCAATAAAGGGCTAAAACAAGGGCTGGTCGGCTCGAAGTCAATATACTCTTTCTGAGAGGGTTATTCTGTTAAACTGCGGCATTGCATCTCAGTAGGGTTAACATTATAAAATAAGCATCAGTCCGGACAAGTACAAGCAGACACAGACACACACATAGACACACACACACACACACACACACACACACACACACACACACACACACACACACACTTCATTTAGGGGGCACGGGTGGCCAAGTCGTCTGAAGCGCCGCGTTTCGATGTGCAGAGTTGCGTCCCTTTGGAAGGCCAGAAACCTATGATTGTGGGTGGGAATCCCGGTTCGCCCCGATTATAATTTAATGTTTTTCAGCACCATACCCGTGCTCGTGGGTTTCACCGAAGTGGTAAATGCCTGAGACCTGCATCACTTCGGGCTTTCCTCCCACATAAAGTTGACACGCCGTGATATGACTGGAATACTGCTAAAAGCGGCGTTAAACCCAACTCACTCACTCACTTCATTGACATACAGGGCCGTTACAAAGAAACACAACCTGCTGAAAAACATTGGATATGACACATCCTAGAGATGTAAACTACTTCAACACTCGGGGCACAGCCGGAAACATTACAACATGTCAGTTAATAACCATACATGCATGTAGAGGCACAAATCTTAGTTTCTTACCACCAGTATGTACACTGCGGGTGTAATAACAGACCTTATTACCTGCCCGTGAAGAGATCACCCCTTTAATAAACATACAGCTGTATTACGCATTGTGTAATTCCAAAACGCTTGCTTATGTACTCTCGAAACAAGTTTCACGAACAAATATTGAAAGCTCTCAACATCCCTTTGCTTATTCAACGACATTGCGTGTGGAGATGATAGATCACTGAGAGGAGCTTATGCACACTCGATGACCCAAACAACCTTGTCCCTAGGCTGACGTCACATGGCATTGTTTCGCCGATGGAACTTGCAACAAAATTCCACAAATTACGTCATCGGGTAGTGTGACGTAATTGTAAACTTTGAGGTGCAAGGCACCGTTCCACAAGGTGATCGTACTGTTACGACAGTCGTTAATCTATTTTAAAGTATGTGAGTTCCGATAACCTTAGCGCTACGATAATTTGGTGGAACGGACCCCTGAATTCCAAAGGTGGACCGTTGCATGGTATTAAATTCATACGTTTCAACTTTTGACGTGTTTAAAGTATTATTCAGTCAAACTCAATTAGATTATGCCATGGATCGTCAGGGTGTCGGCCTATTCACACTCAACAGTATAATTCTGAAAATGATATGAATGGCAAGTAATAAATAAAATACTCAACTCGCTCCCGTGTAAAACTACTTTTATGAAACTCGTAAATAGTTGTGGCATCTCACTCGTTTTATAGCTCGTTTAGAATTCTATATATGTTGCATCTCATTCGGAATCAAACATATGCTGCAGGATGTGTAGTGCAAGACACACACTGGCAACAACTGTGCAGCTGGAAATTAAAGAGTTCCGAGCTGCAACATTCCTTATTTGTATTTGTACTGATCTCTGAAACTCCGGACTAGGTGTCCGTATCAGTTAAGCTGTATTTACCTTATTGCAGGTGACACTGTTTATTCCTATGAGCTAGCGTGAACTGGACATATTTACATATAAATACTGACTTATCATGACGCTATAGATTGACTACAATCAAGATGATGGCGAAAGAATTGATGATCACATTGCTCTTTGTAGGCGTGACAATTCGCAAGACCACTTCGCGGGTTCTGCCAACCTCAACACCATGCATTGCCACTCAGACGTTTCTTGATGAATTGCGGCAGATGCTTAAGACGGAACAGAATACGTCGAATTTTGGTAAGACAGATTTTTTTCCTCCGTTGACCTCCTTGTTTCTATATCTTTGGATTAAACTAACTTTTATTTGCTGATGAATGTCCATTGTTTCATCAACTTAAAAGGCTGAGGCTGCACATAAAGGGATGATGACTGCCAAATGACGGAAACGTGTTAGTTGAACACATTCAAGCTGATGACACACTCTTGTACAGCCTACCGGGCAGGTGACGCCCTCAGCCAGACTTTTACCATGAGTTTGTTCACGTCGTTATTCTGTCATAGGCAAAGGGGTTCATTACTTTATCACGGAAACCAGGGGAAAGGCTAATATCGAGGAATGTTTTATCTCTGGGTTGTGTTTTCAAGTGCTAACAAGATGACATGTGAAAGTGCATCAGTGTTTATGAAAATAATGTTCTTTGTACAAGTAATGATGTCATCTAATCAACGAAATATTCATGTATTTCCTATCAATATCCGTTAAAACATTACATTAGGGTATATCACAGAATATGAGTGTCTCTTTAGTATTAGTTTTGTAAATATATTATTGAAATTGTGTCCCATGTAGCAGGGTCCGCCCACGTGGAGTGAATCAAGGTTTATGACACAGTTTGTCAGTACATTTGTAGATTTTTCACAAACCAAGTAAATGTCCACAACAATTATCCACAATTCACACGACAATTATACAGACTATTGAAATACCAATATTTTTGTGTTACAGGAAAGGGTCATGGTGGTGCTATCTACACGCGATGGGGAAAAACAGAATGTCCCTCTAAAACGGAACTTGTGTATAAAGGTGAGATGAACCTGATATCCTCTATTAAAACCATTTCTTTCTTATTGAGTCAAATTGTGAACGGAGCTATGCATGCAGATATTGTCTAGTCCCATTGTGAAGTGAGCTATGCATGCATATATTGTCTAATCATATTGTGAAGTGAGCTATGCATGCAGATATTGTCTAGTCACATTGTGTAGTGAGCCACGCATAACGTCACCCTTCAGATTCAACAGAAAGTATTACCAATCCAAATTATGTCAGTGTAATGTTTACCTCCACTTTCTGACTGGTTGATTAGACAACCATGTTGCCATATTGCACAACCTGTTGTAAGAAGTCATGGCAGTTCGTACTTGCTTATCAAAACTTATTGTTTTCATTTGATTTTGCCCTTGCAATTGACATACATTTAACATCTTGTATTTTGTGCTAAAACACCATTATCATCAATAAGCAGGACAAGTAAACTTTATCTCCGGGCAAGTGTTTCTTACTGTCTAGTTGTCCAGGGACAAGTTCACAAATTTGATATTTCCTCACCCTTGCTATGCATATACATATAATACACATGCTGCTAGTCTAGTCATGATATATGCATATGCATATACACATTTTCTCATCACATTGTGTAGTAACCAGTGCGTACATAGATTGCCTAATCACACTCTATATTGAGCTATGCATACATAGTGTGTCTAATGGATTGATCGATAGATGGATGTACGAACGAACGAACGAAACGAACGAACGAACGGATGAACAGATGGATGGATGGATGGATGGATGGATGGATGGATATTTGGGAAATGTTTATGATAACGGTGCGTTTTAAATGTAAGGGATATATACCTTAATAAGGTTAAGATTATAATATTCATTATATCTGCGTAACCACAAGTGGCTGACCATAATAACCATGTTTGTAATGTACACTGTACATGTACATTTGTATTTACATTGATTATCATTTGACAAGGTCCTTGTTCTATAAGATATATATCTACTATGTCCCCCAATATACTCTACAAACGATGCGGTACTTTGTCAACATAAAGGTACGTCCTGACCTGATTGTATAAAAAAATATAGAAACCACATTCGTCAAATCTACAACATTGCAAATCTTGGACTCAGGCTCATTCATCTGCATGGGTAATGCTTGTTTAGAACGAGTTCCACATGTACACAAAGTTCCAGTGATTGGTAATCGATTAAAATAATGAATGAACAGACTACATCGCACTAAGTTATAATTAAAGGTGTCACCCAGCAATACAGAGTCATAAGAAAAACAATATTTTGCTACAATCGAAGCAATACAAATCAGTACTATGTATGCAACGAAGCTTTACGTTATTGTCCAAGCGTTGCAATTACTTGTATTATGGAACGCATATGTGCGGACCCACATTCTAGAAAAAAAGTAACAAAAATTGAGTACATGTATCACACAAAACAAACTACAGCTGTACGTAGGCAAACGAAAATATAGTCATGCACTTCAGATTTTCCAGTGCAATCTTGGATCATTTTCTTATTCTAGGACTAATACAAAATCGTCAAGATACAGAAACATTATCAGAGCAAAACGTTATTCGAATCGTAATTCGCACCGGAGGTGTATGCCAGACATATGGGAGGCAGCACTGAATTTCCGGAATTTTCGTGAAGAAAATTAATATGGTAGGAACCATCATCTTCAAGTTCAGGTTATGCACACATACAAGATTTACAAGTTCTCATCAATATTTCGAAAAACTGAAATACATCTAGTTATCACATATTTATTCTCTCAGGTAAATGCAAAGGGAGGACATCTAATGCTGTCAAAGGTCTGTCTATATCGTCGAGAGTCGTTGTTGGAATGGATATTTTTATCATAGTAAAAATAACAATTATCACCACGTCCCGGGATGAGATAAGCATTGTATTTGAAAAAATAAACTTAAACTGTATTGTGCGGCTTTACTTCTAAAACTAACTATAATTCCATGGTGTGGTACACGAAACAAGCGCAGAGGAGCATGCTATTGAATCGTCAACTTTTGCTATAGGTTTATATCACCCAACTGGTAAAGTGGTGTTTGTTTCAATTTGGTCAGTTTGTCATTAATATATAATCATAATACATTAATATCATGCATTACCACTGGCCGCCGTTGACCCCGTGTACAAGAATAATATTTTTATGCTCTCATTGTTTTTATCCGCCACCGTCCAGAGAGCTGGGCGATTACTAGTTCTATGTACTTCATATATCATTTTATTGCAGTGATGTTACGGTTACACATTGCTTTGTCTTATGTTTACCTGTCAATCCTTCACTGCGTCGCGCATACATGCTTGTGCATACACACGTTATATTAAACGAGAAAGTCGGAAATGTCACTAACTCTTGCGTACATACTTTTATGTGACTGATCGATAGATGTCAAGGTGGTTCGTTGCAGCCATACAGGGATATGTGCAACGACTTTCCTGTTCCTCTTTCCGACATACAGAAACCAGTTTGGCAAATCCTCGCATAGGTGGCGACGTCTTAGAATGATCATTGGTGATTTGACAAATGACAGAAACCTGTGATCACGAACGTGCTTCTTTTTTTCATAAAATTCTCAGAGTATATTTCAGTTATTTAGATTTCGAAACACGCACGAAATAACACCGATAATGGTGATTTAGTTAAAGGTCAAAAGTTGCGATGTTTTACGATGAACCTAATTTTGCTTTGCCTAAAATGACAGTAGGTGAGATCTCAGGACAGAGAAGTGTATGTGAGTGCGCGATGAGTTTCATTCAACTTCAAAGTGAGGGCTCAAGAGGAGTGACTTATGTCCTTTTGATCCTGTATCTACATGTAAGTAACCACAACATGTGTGATGATTGTTTTGACTGAGCTTACTGTATCATTATCACAGGAATTGCTGGAGGAACTCACTACACACATAAGGCTGGCCCTGCTAATATCCTGTGTCTGCCTGAGAACCCTGAATATGGAAACTACACCCCTGGATTTCAGGCTGATGGTGCCATCTATGGTACAGAATATGATACCAATGAACATTCCATCATTTTCAAAAACCTGCATAACCATGACGTTCCCTGTGCCGTGTGTAGAAGTAGAACCAAGACAAGCGTCATCATGGTGCCTGCCAAGATGTCCTGCTTCCCTGGATGGCGTGTCGAGTACACGGGGTACCTGATGGGTGGCCATTTCAATTATGCTGCTAGTGAGTATCTGTGTGTTGATGGAAATGCAGAGAAGGATCGCAGTGGCCATGAAAACAAGAACGGGCAACGCTTGTATCTTGTTGACGGTGTTTGTGGTTCCTTGCCATGTCCGCCGTACAAGAATCACTGGGAGTTAACATGCGCTGTTTGCTCCAAGTAGGCAACAGATTTGATACTTTGCTGACATATGTGAATATAGCATATCGACATATATGTGATATATATGGGAATTTTGTTAGCAATAAAACAATTGCAGACTGTTTATGTTATGATATAAATTATTTCTGCATTGTTAGGTTCCATACAGGTTTTCGTTATTTTGGGAATTTTGGTTGAATGATGTGGCCAAATGGTTCAATTGAGGGTGGGATCACAAAGAGGTTGCAGCTATAGAATAAAGAGTGAGTGAGTGAGTTAAGATTTATAGTCACATCGGCAATATTTCAGCCATATCGTGACTAAATCAAGTTGTACAGTAATAATACATAACTATAAACTATAAACTATAAAATCTGTCGGCAAAGGACAGTAAAATAACTAGAATATCACAGCTATAAATATAAAACTAGTAAGTAACTATAAAATTAATCAATACAATACAATATAAGAGTTGGCTAGAGATCACCAGCAACCAAAGTTAGGCCACCACACAAGGGACCATGGGGACTTACGGTGCATCTGCTTCCTGCATGGTACCCCTGCAGGATTTACACCATCCCTCTGGTCACTGGTGATTAGTAGTAAGTTTAAGCCAAAGCATTTAAAAACAAACAAGTATTCTGCGATTAAAACCAAGGAAAATGAAAAATACTTTGAATGAAATAGGACTTATGTACCCTCTCAGGGGGACAATTATTTTACGTTACTTCAACCCCCCTTGAAGGTACAGCCACTAACAATCTCAGTTATTAATTCATTCTTCCAAATTAAAAATATACTTTTTACAACAATACATATCAAAATTTATCAATCAAGTCTATTTCTTTTAAAAAATCAATAATTAAATGAGTACCTACATTAAAAAGATCCTTCATAGATGAAACCTGGAAATAATTATCCCTTGTGATGGAAAAATCAATACAGTCAAGCAGGACATGCTTGACTGTGATTCTTTCATCACAAGGGATGCAGAATGGAGGATCCTCACCTTTTAGTAAATGTTCATGGGTATAACGAGAATGGCCAATACGACAACGTCTTAAAATGACCTCTTCAAATCTGGACTGACAACCCAAGTAGGTATAACCGATAGTTGCTTTGATTGCATGTAATTTATTTATACCCACTTGAGTGTCCCACTTCTTCTGCATTAGGTCTTTGATATAGCATCTAATAACAGGTTTGTAGTCACTGTATGGTAGAAGAAGTGGTGTCACAGATTTGTTGAGAGCTGCCTTTGCTGCAGCATCAGCCATAGTGTTACCCGTGATTCCAACATGACTGGGCAACCAGCAAAAGACGATGTCGCATTGGCCAGTAGCAAGGTCATTATATAATTCTAAAATATCTAAAATAAATGGATGATGTGAAGAGCCAGACTTGATCGCCTGTAGACATGACAATGAATCTGAAAAGATGATGAACCGTCTACAACTGGACTGTTGTTGGATATATTCCAAAGCAGTTAATATGGCTTTGGCTTCAGCGGTGAAAATTGAGCTATGGTCTGGTAAGCGGGATGATACGGTTTTTGATCCAATGACAGCAGCACTGGAGACTGTGCTACCGTCCTTGGATCCATCTGTAAAAATGGAACGGTGGGTTTCATATCTGGTTCTAACCTGAATATACTCTTGCTGATATATTAATTGATTTGTGTCTTGTTTTTTAAATTGTGTGAGAGTCAAGTCCACCTCTGGTCTGATAAGTTGCCAAGGAGGAGAAGACAGAAGCCTGAAAGGAGAAATGTTATCTAACTCAATATGTGCAGCTGTAAGGTGAGGTTTAATCCGAATGCCTAGTGGTGGGACTAACTTAGACTTACGGGGAAAAAGCTGTTCCTAAAGTGGTTGAAAAACACATTTGTATGCGGGGTTTAATGGACTAGAATGTAATTTAGTAATATATTGTAGTGATAATTTGATACGACGTTGCTTCAACGATGGTTCATCAGCTTCTACATATAGGCTGTCAACAGGAGATGTTCGAAAAGCGCCTAGACAAAGTCGTAGGCCCTGATGGTGAATGGAATCTAACTTTTGTAAATTGCTCTTACAGGCTCCACCATAAATGATGGAGCCATAATCTAATTTAGAGCGGATCAGAGACCTATACAAGTGTAGGAGGGTTGTCTGATCACCTCCCCACTTTGTATTAGCAACTACTTTCAACAAATCTAGAGCCTTCAGACATTTAGTTTTAAGATAATTAATATGGGGCTTAAATGTCAAATGATGATCGAAAATGAGACCCAGGAACTTGGCTTCTTCTACAACCTTGATAGGAGTGCCATGTAAAAATAGCTCTGGATCTTTGTGGTGTTTGTATTTCCGACAAAAGTGTATACAATTGGTCTTAGCTTTTGAAAACCTAAAACTATTTTCAAGACACCATTTTTCGATTTTATTGAGACATAGCTGCAACTGTCTCTGAATGGTACGCATATTTTTACCACGACATGAAACATTAAAATCGTCCACAAAAAGTGAACCATCAATGGAATCATTTAAAACCTTTGACAAACTATCAATCTTTACACTAAACAGAGTTACAGACAAAATACTGCCTTGTGGGACACCCTGATCCTGATTATAATGGTCAGACAGGGTGGAACCCACACGAACCTGAAATTGTCGGTCTGTTAAAAATTGAGATATAAATTGAGGCAAACGGCCTCTTAACCCCAAATTATGTAGATCTTTTAAAATACCATGCTTCCAAGTGGTATCGTACGCTTTTTCTAAATCAAAAAAGATTGAAACTGCATGCTGATTATTGACAATTGCATTTTTGACAAAGGATTCTAAACGTACCAGATGGTCAATGGTACTTCTATTCTTACGGAAACCACATTGTATGTTACTAATAAGATTATTAGTTTCTAAGTACCACACCAGTCGATTGTTTACCATTCGCTCCATGGTTTTGCACACACAGCTGGTTAGTGATATTGGTCGATAATTGGATGCCTCAGTATGGTCCCTACCAGGTTTAGGTATAGGAACAACTATTGCATTACGCCATGAAGGCGGAAAATTTCCTGACGTCCAGATCTGATCAAATATATTAAGAAGTGTCTCTAAACATGAATCAGGCAAATGCTTCAAGAGCTGATAGTGAATATTATCAGCTCCCGTTGCAGTATCACGCGCTTGACCTAGGGCAGTATTTAGCTCATGGAGTGAAAATACCTCATTATAATCTTCTCCATTTTGAGAAGTAAAATCAACCCTCTTCTTTTCCTGTTGTTTCTGATATGTTTGAAACTTGGGATCATAATTTGTCGATGAAGAGTGTTCGGCCAGCGTCTCGCCCAATTTATTGGCAATGTCCACTTTATCAGTTAATAAATGGTCACCTTCCTTTAGATGGTGGACAGTCGATTTAGAGCCTTTACCTTTAATTTTGGCAATCATGTTCCACACCTTGGATATCGGCGTGCGAGAATTAATTTTAGAGACATAATGTCTCCAAGACTTACGCTTATTCTGTTTGAATGTACGGCGTGCCTTGGCATTTGTGATTTTAACACGATTCAAATTATGTACAGTTGGATGTCGGCGGAAATATTTCTCCGCTTTTTTCCCGCACTTCCTAGCCTGTTTGCATTCTTTATCAAACCATGGTTTTCGAATGTGTGGATTTGCAGAGGACCTTGGAATAGTTATGTTGGCAATTTCGTTTAAAATATCAGAAAACAGCTGAATAGGATCAGTGATATTCCTGAACACATCAGGCTTCAACCTATCAGTACAGAGTTCCTGAAAGGAAGGCCAGTTGGCTTTGGTAAAGTTCCACCTTGATGTGGGTGGAACATCAGATGGATTATTTGCTGTTAGGATGGAAGGGAAATGATCGCTTCCACACAAGTCATTGTGAACCGACCACGTAAATTCGTTCAAGAGATTGGAATCTGTAAGTGACAAATCTAAAGCAGAATAGGTACCAGTAGCAGGATGCAAGTATGTACTTGATCCATCATTGAAAATGCATAAGTTGTTATCGGAAATAAAATCTTCAAGGACCTTACCTTTAGGATTAACGGTAACACTTCCCCATAATGGGTTATGGCCGTTTAAATCACCCATTATCACGCATGGCTTAGGGAGCTGGTCATATAAAGATTGAAGATCCGAACGCTGAAGCACAGAAGAAGGTGAAATGTATATAGAACACAGTGTAAACGTTATGTGCAAAGTCAGTCGGACTGCAACAGCTTGTAGATTGGTTTGAAGCGCTACAGGGCTGTGGATCACTCCCTGCTTCACCAAAACAGAAGATCCCCCAGTAGCCTTAACACCTGGAGGAGAAAATGAGTTGTAGGAGCTATACCGACGTAAATCAAAGTTGTCAGTCCGTTTGAGATATGTCTCTTGGAGACAGATTGCCGATGGGTTAAAATCTTGTATTAATAAATGTAATTCATTAAAATTGGTCCTAAGACCTCTGCAATTCCATTGAATCAGTGGATTCATAATATTCAAGTTACCGGTGGATGAACAGGAGATCTACGTCTCCCATTTCTAGGCGACTTACTTCTGTTGCGCCCATTAGGATGAGGAGAAACATCCATGTCCTCCAAGTTTTGAAACCTATTGTAAATTTGGATAGGGTCACGTTGACCCTTTGACACACGATCAGAATTTCTGGAGTAGTCTACTTTTTTACTGGCATTTGTCACGGTCGGTGATGGATTTGTTGTTGATGCCAGTGATAATGTCGGCGCTGCTGTCATAGGTGATGACAAACATGGTGATGGAGATGTAGATGTATCTTCTGTTTGAGAAGAAGAGCTTGACTGGACCAAAGAAAAGTTGTCGGAGTTAACCCAAGTAACATCCGTCTGGCATTCAACAGAGGCAAATGATTTAGAAGATTTTGGAGGTGTACGAGTGACAACTGCAGAATATGACAGAGCTGCAGTAGGAGTGGTGGATGTCATTACTAAACGTTTGGCATCAGAAAAAGAAACATTCTTGCCATGCTTCATTTTTATTATCTGGTGTTGGAGTTGCCAGACAGGACAAGATTTGGATGATGCAACGTGATTCCCAGAACAGTTTGCACATTTTGGATCATTAGAGCATTCTATGGTCTCATGAGCAGGTTCTCCACAGCGATGGCATTTCTTTCTGTTTCTACACGATTGGGCTCCATGCCCAAACTGTTGACAGGAGTAGCACCGTAGTGGATTCGGTATGTACTTATCCACACCAATATTACAGTAGCCTGCTTTGATAGAATGTGGTGGAGCAGGAAGAGAAAATGTGAAAAGGTAGGTATTCAGCTTTTCAATTTGACCATTCTGTCGCTTTGTAAAACGTTTTACACCTGTAACACCTTGGTCTTTCAGTTCAAACGTTATGTCAACTTCAGACATGTCTGAAAGACAACGTTCCCGATCTCTGACAATGCCTTTTGAACTATTTAGTGATTTGTGCGGGGAGACAATGACTGGCACAGAAACGAGATGTTTGACAGCCAACAACGTAGCTGATTGTGATGCTGATTTGCATTCAATCAAGATACAGCCGGAACGAATCCTTTTCATTGTCACAACATCTCCAGCAATACCGTAAATAGCTTTAGAAAGCGCAAAAGGATTCAATTTCAGAGGTCCATCATCAGACGAAGAGATGACCAAAAAACGGGACCAAAATTCAGATTTATTTCTTGTAACAGAGTCATCATCAGATGAACTGTCATCTAAAGTACGTTTGAGTTGTTTTGGTGGAATCATGGTAAGTTTATAGTGGTTCGCCATCCCAGGTCCCCATCCACCACGGAGTATCATAAAGACAATGCTATGTGTTAGTGGTTCTCCAACTAACAGCACCAAGGATACTGGGATGGTATACTCAAGCAGAAATATCAATGCAAGATCAATAGATCCACCAGATTGGCCCATGAGCCACCGCCTTCTGGGCATTTTTTTGACTCTAGGCAATAATTTTTATTCATTAACAGCCAAAAGGTACTGAAAAACAATTAACAATTTTGACCAAGACCCAAAATATAAACAATTGAATACAACAACTTTGTGCAAAATGAAAATAGAATGCACAGGGCCTGGCATGACCAGCCGATTGATAGAACCGGGCCAATTCTACCACCCGTCTAGGTGAAGTCAGGGTCAAAGTGGTGTATTGGGCAAAGGAACGCTAATCCTGGAACCAGTGCCCTCAACCACCAGACTACCTTCCTCCACCGACACAGGGGCGCAACCCACGGCAAACAGGTTGCCCATTTTAGTCGCCTCATACGACCAGCAATGGGGGGCTGTGGAAATATTCTGCCCCGGTTCCACACGGGGGAAGAGCGATTAGCGTTACCCAGCACTCACCACGAGGAGGTTGCTCTTCACGAGTGCCTATAGAATAAAGAGGTTGTAGCTATAGAATAACTATGTTCATTCAGTTTTGTTTTTTTATCTCTAATGGTAATATGTTTAAAACACATAAGTAGGCCACACCACACTCACACAGGCAGCCTTATGTTTTATCCATGAACAGAAAGTGCGGAATGACGGCTATAGTTTTAATTTAACACTTGCAAGACAACTCTTACCTGTCCTTCACTACATACATTCCAAGGCCAGGATACGTTGTTTCAACACTATTTCTGCTCATCCCTGAGTGAATGATGCGAACAAATACTTTCATTTAATGCCACTAGTCCCAAATATTTTACACCATCAAGTACATTTATGGTGAGTGATTGAGTTTAGTTTAACAGTTTGTTTGTTGTTTAACGTCGCATCCATCAGTATTCCAGCCACATGACGGCGGTCTGAAATAATCGAGTGTGGACCAGAGAATCCAGTGATTTATATCAAGAACATCGATCTACGCAATTGGTATACGATGACGTTCATCAACTAAGTCAGCCTGACGACCCGATCGCGTTAGTCGCCTCTTACGACAAACATAGTCGCCTTTTATGGCAAACATGCGTTGCTGAAGATCTATTCTAACCCGGAACTTCGCAGGTCGGTTTAACAGTACTTCACTGATATCGTGTAAGATTGATTTGAGAGAGAAAAATTGAAATGACATAGTTCTTAGACGCTTACCCATGAATACAAGTACAGATATCGTACCATTAAACATATGAACACATTAAAGACGAATCCATGATCTCAGGTTTGTGGCAGGCCCGAGGGGTTCACTTTGAAACATTTGACTACTGGACCATATGTGTCTCCAAGAATAAGAATGTCTCGAAAACACAAAGAGGGGATATTAGCTTTTTTCCAATAGCATGTATATAAAATCGTGTAAAGCTCACAATGCTGATATGTTATGGGTCGCGCAGAAAGAAAATAAACCAACTTAATGCAATAGTCTATTGTGTACATTAATATAGTCAGGACATTGCGGAAGGAAACTCAAAATTACACCTAACAGCAAACTCATCATTTTTGGAAATGGGAAATACACCTGATTGTGTCTTTAGTTCAAATATCAAATATTTGAATAGAAATCAAACACTGAAATATATAACATTTCATGTAGCTGAGACACAACCTATTTATTTAAGATATTACATATTTCATAAAACAATCTTAAAGAGGCCACTGAAGAATCCCCACCATGTAGCTCATTGTGTGACATCATGGTAATTCTGCAGTAGTTCAGTTACAAATATTTCGAATACTTGTCGCAAGAGGCGACTAACGGGTTCGGGTGGTCAGACTCGCTGACTTGGTTGATGCATGTCATCGCATCCCAATTTCGTGGACGATGTTTATAATGCCAATCACTGTATTGTCTGGTCCAGACCCTATTATTTACAGAGGTTAGGGAGTTAACTGACTATAGAAGTCAAATTGGAATTGGAATTGTTGAACCTGGACTTTTATAGTCAGTTAACTCCCTTGCCCGAGGAAAATAGGTTAGGAATTTAAAACTGTCAAATCTGTGTGCAGCACTAGTAGGATATCCAACAATTAACCAGAATAAATAACCAAAATAAAAAGTCTAGACTGATATGCCACTTATGTCCCTGACTTTTATACCACTTTCAATGTGGTTCTATTCTCATGGAGATAAATCATCATTGATGTATGCAAGGAAATGTGCAACACTTCCCCACACTATATCCCCATCTGGTCGGGTATGTAGATGCATGAAGTGAGTGAGTGAGTGAGTTAAAGCTTTACGTCACATCGGCAATATTTCAGCCATATCGTGACGAGAACATTTATAATACTGACATTAAAATAAAACACCTGTCATCGACGGACAGTAGAACAACTAGCATATCACAGTTTATAAGTAAAACTAGTTTAGAACAGTTAAGAGAATAACCTATTATTCAACAATACATTATAAAAAACGGGCTAGAGATCGCCAGCAACCAAAGTTAGGCCACCTAACTGGAGCCCGTGGGGACTTACAATACTTCTGCTACCTGCACGGCTCCCAAGTAGGATTTACACCAACCCTTCAGCTGCTGGCGATGGTACGCAATTAAGCCATAATTAAAACAGAACAAATATACTACGTTTAAAAACAGTGGTATGAATAAATGTACTTTCAGGACGTTGTCTTACATATCCTCTCAGGGGGACAATAATTTTACGCTACTTCAACCCCCTTTGAGGATACAGCCACTAACCATCTATGTTGCTCATTAAACACTACCAATATTATAAAAATCAACTATGTACACAATCAAAATTTATCAATAAGTTCTATTTCTTTTAAAAATCCAACAATTAAATGACAACTGATACTATTAAAACGATCCTTAAGAGATGAAGATTTGAAATAGTTATCCCTTGTGATGGCAAAATCAATACAGTCAAGCAGGACATGCTTGACCGTGATTCTCTCACCACAAGGGATGCAAAATAGAGGATCTTCACCTTTCAGTATATGTTCATGTGTATATCTGCTATGGGCAATACGACATCGTCGCATTATGACCTCTTCAAATCTGGACTGACAACCCAAGTAGGTGTAACCGATGGTTGGCTTAATTTAGTGCAATTTATTGATACCAACTTGGGTGTCCCACTTCTTTTGCAAAAGATCTTTGATGTAACATCTGACCACAGGTTTACAATCACTGTGTGGAATGAGAAGTGGTGTCACAGATTTGTTGAGTGCTGCTTTTGCTGCAGCATCAGCCATTGTGTTGCCTTTTATGCCCACATGACTGGGCAACCAACAAAAGACGATGTCGTATTTGTCAGTTGAAAGATCATTATAAAGTTCTAAAATATCTAAAATAATTGGATGATTAGAAGAGACTGTTTTTAGTGCCTGAAGACAAGACAAAGAATCAGACAAGATGATAAATTGTTTATATGTAGACTGCTTTTGAATGTATACTAAGGCTGTAAAAATAGCATTGGCCTCAGCAGTGAAAATAGAGCTATTGTCTGGTATTCTAGATGATATATGTTTTGATCCAACGACAGTGGCACATGCCACCTTGCCACCATTCTTGGATCCAGTAAAGATTGAACGGCGAGTGGCATATTTATTTCTTAATTGTACATATTCCTGTTGATATATAAGTTGATTTGTGTCAGATTTATTAAAACGGGTTAGAGAAACGTCTATTTCTGGCCTCACCAGCTGCCAGGGAGGAGTAGACATGAGACGATATGGTGAGATAGTATCTGAATCTATATTTGCAGCAATAAGATGTGATTTCATCCGAATTCCAAGTGGTGGAATCAGCTTGCAGGATTAGAAGGATTAGAGTGTAATTTAGTAATATATTGAAGTGAGTGAGTGAGTTTGGTTTAACGCCGCTTTTAACAATATTCCAGTTATATCGCGGCATGTCAGCTTAATGTGGGAGGAAAGCCCGAAGTGATGCATGTCTCAGACGTTTACCACTTCGGTGAAACCCACGAGCACGGGTATGGTGCTGACAAACCTAGAAACATAATTGGGGCGAACCGGGATTCGAACCCACAATCATTGGTTTCTGGCGTGCCCAAGGGACGCAACTCTGCACAGCGAATCGCGGCGCCTTAGACGACTGGGCCACCCGTGCCCACTAATATATTGAAGAGACAATTTAACACGGCGTTGTTTCAAAGAGGGTTCATCAGCCTCGACATAGAGGATGTCAACAGGAGAAGTTCTAAAAGCACCAAGGCACAGTCTGAGTCCTTGGTGGTGGATTGAATCTAGCTTTTTTAAATTACTCTTGCAAGCTCCAGCATATACAATGGAGCCATAATCCAATTTAGAACGGATCAATGATCTATAAAGGTGAAGGAGGGTTGTCTGATCCCCTCCCCACTTAGAATTAGAGGCGACTTTTAAAAGATCTAGGGCCTTTAGGCATTTAGTCTTTAAATATTTGATATGAGGCAAAAACGTCAAATGGTGGTCGAAAATCAATCCCAAAAATTTGGCCTCTTTTACAACCTTAATTGGAGTGCCATCTAAAGAGAGCTCTGGGTCTTTATGGGTTTTATATTTCCGACAGAAATGTAAACAATTTGTCTTGGTCTGTGAAAACTTAAATCCATTCTCAAGACACCATTTATTAATTTTATTAAGACACAACTGTAACTGTCTTTAAATGGTATGCATATTTTTTACCACGACATGAAATATTAAAATCATCAACAAACAATGACCCATCTATCGAATCATTTAATACTTTAGATAAACTATTTATTTTGATGCAATGTGACAGACAAAATACTGCCCTGTGGAACACCCTGATCCTGAATATAATGATCAGACAGGGTTAAACCAACACGAACTTGAAATTGTCTGTCAGTTAAAAACTGTGATACAAACTGAGGCAAGCGGCCTCTTAAACCAAAGTCATGTAAGTCTTTTAAAATACCATGCTTCCAAGTGGTATCATAAGCTTTTTCAAGATCGAAAAAGATAGATAAAGCATGCTGTTTATTAACAAAAACATTTCTAAGAAATGATTCTAAACGAACCAAATGGTCAATTGTACTTCGGTTTTTACGGAAACCACATTGGATGTTACTAATCAGATTATTGGTTTCTAAAAACCAAACTAATCAATTATTTACCATGCGCTCAATGGTTTTACAAACACAGCTAGTTAATGAAATAGGTCGATAATTTGATGGATCGGTATGATCCCTGCAAGGTTTTGGTATGGGTACAACTATCGCATGTCTCCATGAAGGAAGAAAATGTCCTGTTGTCCAAATATCATCAAAAATATTCAGTAGTGTTGTAAGACAAGATTCAGGCAAGTGTTGTAAGAGCTGATAATGAATATCATCAGCACCAGTTGCAGTATCATGAGCTTGTGATAAAGCAGTGTGTAGTTCATTTAGTGAAAAAACTTCATTATAATCTTCGCCGTTGTCAGAATTAAAATTAACGTTTTTCTGCTCTTGTTGTTGTTTATACTTCTGAAACTTTGGATTATAATTTGATGAAGAAGAATGTTTAGCTAAAGTTTCGCCCAAGTCACCTCCATCTCCAGAGGGTCAAAGGAGTTATGAATTTCAACCGTCACAGGTACCTCTAAACGAGAGGGGCACTTTGATGATTGTTTCCGAGCTAGGCGTTTACGTTTTTTGTTGACATTTCGACATGTACGTCAACATCATCAACTGCTTTAGCAACCTCAGGTTGTGACTGATTCACAGTCTGAGAGGAAGATGTTGCCAAAGTGAGTGAGTGGATGTCAGAATCAGGCTGCATAGTAACTGTTTGCACTAGTTTTTCAGATTTAGTCCAAGTCAAGTCAGTTTGGCATGATATAGAAACTGTTTTTGGTTTGTTGGAGATAGCAGCGGAATACGTCAGATTAGGAGATGACTTTGTTGGAGTCTGGCTGAGAATTTGCTGTTTAGCTTCGAGGAAAGAAATATTTGAGTTTGAGGATTTTTGTTTGCATCTGCCACTCAGGGCAGGATTTAGAGGAAGACAGATGGTCACCATTGCAATTGGCACATTTTGGATCTAAACTGCAATCAGTGTCCTGATGATCCTCACTACAGCGAGGACAACGATGAGTGTATCTACAGGATTTGGAACCGTGTCCAAACTTTTGACATGTGTAACATCGGAGTGGAGAGGGGATATACACCTCCACTCTGATATTAAAATACCCAGCCTTAATGGACTGCCGAACAGATGTGCAAGCAAATGTCAAGAGATAAGTGTTGGTGTTGTGGAAAATACCATCTATTTTTTTCGTGAAACGTTTGAGAGATGTTACTCTTTGGTCCTCTAGCTCAGCTTGAATCTCCTGCTCAGACATGTCGGACAGGCAACGAGCTCTGTCTCGAACAATGCCCCGACATGAGTTTAATGTCCTGTGAGCGGACACAACAACATCAACATTGGCAAAGTTAGTCACAGACAACAGATTTAAAGATTGTTGCCTCCGGTCGCACTCCACAAGGAGGGAGCCAGTCCGAAGACGAGTACCGTTTTTTACTTCCCCACAAATTCCAGATACAGCTTTGGAAACCGCAAATGGATTTAGTTTGATTGGTTCATGATCGGAAGACTCAATCACCAGGAATCTATATTTTGTGATTTTGTTGGTACATTTTTAATTGAACTGTCACGTTCAAGACGTCTCTTTTTTTCATTTCGAATCGAACCAGAAAGTTGTAGTGCCATGATGATAGTAATATGTTTCAGCACCCCTGCTCCCCACCCACCATGGAGTGCCACAACGACCGATGTTTTATTGCACCGGATCTCCAACATGCAAACATCAGGGATACAGAGGTGGTATACTCCAGTAAGAACAACATGAATAGCTGTATTTGTTAACCAAATAAAATGCCAGACTGGTCCGGCCCACGACAAGAAATTGGGAACATACAGAACTCAGAGGTCGGTAGTACCAGATTGGCCCATGAGCCACCGCCTTCTGGCATGGGACTCTAGGCAAATGTATATAATAGAAATTCTTTTAAGAATGTGCATACCCAACATTTCAAGAAATCAAAATATTTCAAAATGAATATGTTTCATACACAGGGCATGGCGTAACCAGCCAATTGATAGAATCCGGCCAATTCTACCACCCGTCTAGGCGAAGTAAGGGTGGAAGTGGTGTGTTGGGCAAAAGGAACTCTGTTCCTGGCTCCAGTGCCCTCAACCACCAGACTACCGTCCTCCGCTGACACAGGGGCGCAACCCACGGCAAACGGGTTGCCCAAATCGGTCGCCTTTGACGACCAGCAATGGGGTGCTGTGGACAAATTCTACCCCGAGTCCACACGGGGGAAGAGCTATTAGCGCTACCCAGCACTCACCATGAGGAGGTTGCTCTTCACGAGTGCCAGATGCATGAAGTGTAAATGTATTGCAAAGATCAAACTCTCAACGACATCAACATTTAAAATGACAGTCATACAGCATTAGATATTGGCATGACAGTTGCCCAGTTGTAAAAACAAGCTTTCAACGAATTGGACAAAAGGGTACACACATCTAAAATTTCAATGACACGTCACATTAATAGCTTGTAATAACCACCCCTTCTACAAGACACGCAAAAAGTCTTCGGTACACAGATAAAGTTAGTCGTCTGATGAGGGTCTGGGACAGTTCTTGTTGGTTGGCTGGAGGATGTGGTCGCTGTCGCTTTCGTTGTCATGCTGATGAAAGGCACCACGTGGCAACAGTTGTAGAAATAGTAGGACAATCGGTCGAAGAATGCCATTCATTTAACGCTGAAATCTCATCTATCCGGTAACGATGACCAGTGGGATTTGATCCTGCCCACAAGTTCCTCCCTACATCATAACATCCCCTCCACAATACAGCACGACCTCCTTAACGCAACATGCCGCCGTTCCTTCTCCCTTTCGGCGGTAAACAGCTCTGGACAGAGAAGACGACCCTCTGCCAGTCACGTCGCTGTCAACAGTGTACAGTCCGGGCCCAATTCAAATCTGGCGACGATTTTGTGCTGAACCTAATTTGAGCCCTGAGTCGCCTGGCCACTGCCTGTCGACTAATCATTGGACGTAGTTACCCCGGGTCTGTCTGTTCTTGACCTGTCTGCCTGTGACGTTGCATCAGGCTATTTACAGCAACACAGGAGCATTCAAAAGTTACAGCAATGTGGGCATGGTCGGCTCCAATTTGAAAGATACTCATGGCTCTCTCGCGTTGTTCAAGTGCCAGTTGCGGCATTTCTGTGGTGGGTTTTTACAAAGGAACGCGTGAGTAGATTTTACGCTGCTTTATTCAATATTTTGATGCTGCAGTTGCAAACTTGGAGACAACAGAAATGGTGTTTTCCTCGATGTACACATGTAGGGAAGTCAAGGCAAAGCCAATAATTACAACAACTACTTATCAACGATAACACGAATCAATGATACTTACTGAATAATAAAGGCAATATATCTGGCCTTGTGTGACAGACACTGCCACATGTTCAAGTTCAGCTCGTGTTTCACATGCAACATTTCTCAGCCATTGCACATGCTCCACCTTCCAGTCTGCAACTCGACACGCGCGCCACTGAAACACTAATGTTGCAAGGAGTATGTGCTATTCACGAGAAGTTGTGTTAGCCCCACTACAGATTCAGTGGATGAATTTGTCTGTATATTGTATGTGGTCATTTTCAAGGCATTGTTTTCCAACCGACAGGTTATTAGTATTGACGATTCAAATCAGTGATTATATTCACATTTGGAGCGGTTGGGTAGGCTGAAGGCTCAAAACGTTGGCCCTCAAAGGTGATGAGCCCGAGTTCGCTTACCTGGAGGCACACACTGCTTTCCGTCGACATAAAGTTGCATCATTGTTAAAAGCATCGTAAAATCATACACGGTAATCCATTTACGCTATGGGATGCCTGTTGTCCATATTCTTATTGATTCGCGGTGTTGATGTGACGGCAGTGCGGAAATTACACAATGAAATATAAATGTGTACTCGTATAAGCATATACTGAACTATGTAATAGCAATCAATGAGGATCATTGGTGAAAAAGAAAAAAGGATAAAAAACACATTGTCTGTATCAACCACGTTGAACAGATACGAATATAAAGTGGGAGAATGTACATGATGCCTTACTGATTATATACTCGGCATAAAAATGAAACGCAAAAGTAGTAAAATAATATTAAATATCAATAGTACATTTCTGCAAGATTTGACACATATATAATTTCCGAAAAGTAAAAAAGTTAAATCAAAAGTCAAATCACTTCAAACTCAGGGCTTGGCGTGACCAGCTGATTGATAGAACCGGCCCCATTCTATCACCCGTCTAGGCGAAGTAAGGGTTGAAGTGGTGTGTTGGATAAAGGAACACTATTCCTGGATCCAGTGCCCTCAACCACCAGACTACCGTCCTCCGCCGAAACAGGAGCGCAACCAACGGCAAACGGGTTGCCCAATTCGGTCGCCTTCTACGACCAGCAATGGGGTGCTGAGGACACATTCTACCCCGAGTCCACACAGAGGAAGAGCTATTAGCGCTACCTAGCACTCACCATGAGGAGGTTGCTCTTCACGAGTGCCGTGATAGAATGAGGTACTGCAGATGTTTGGCGTAAAGATGGACAAATCACAAAACGCACCAATATGAGATGCACGTGCAACATTACTATAAAAGACGCTGGATTTTCACTTGCATGCCATCACAATCTTACAGCAGGTGAACAGCAAAAACATGCCACGTCTAACGAAAGCCCAAAGCAACAACGCCATCGTCTGACTGCAAACAGGAGAATCATCTTCAGCTGTAGCCCATTTTTTTCCACGTAGCACCAAGCACCATTACAAGACTGTGGAACCTCTATCGGACACACAGGACAACACATGACCTTCCAAGAACCGGTGAATCACATAAAACTATAAGGACAGATTCACACAGCTACGTCATCTACGTGAGACAACCAGCACGGCCACCTCAACATCTACGGCTTCTCCCGAATTGCGTAGGATATCAGCCCGGACCGCTTATAAATGCGCTAACGTGCTGGAGGTACAAATGTAGTCTCGCTACATGACCAGTTCGAGGTGTCATTTTGAAGGATCTACATCGTCGGCTTCGACGTCAGTATGGCCACAGCTGCGATGGAGACAAGTTTTGTTTAGTTACGAGTTACGTTTTGTGCTTCACCATGTGGGTGGTAGAGGTCGTTTTTACAGACGTAGTGGGGAGCTTTATGCGCGAAACTGCATACAGGAAGTGGACAGATTTGGTGGTGGAAGCCTGATGATGTGGGCATCCACCAATAGAACAGACTTGGTGCAAGTTCTGGGGAATGTAACGTCACAACGTTACAAGGATGAGATTCTGACAACAGTTTCTTCCAGGAATCACAACCAGGTCCTGCCATGTCCCTCCAGGTCTTTAGGTTTAAACCTTATCGAAAATCTATGGGATGCACTGGATCAACGACTGAACCTCAGAAACAACAACAGAACCACAGACACTTTGCACAATCGCTGCAGGCAGAGTGAGTGAACATTCCCCAGGCCACAATTTGCATTGTGATTCCTTCCATGGGACGACGATGCCAGTCATTTGTTTTTTTGTAATGGTAGTCTAACATTTCTGTAACAGTTTCATAAACATTTCATTTGTATGCAAAAGATATTCCTCATCATCGAAGAAGTCAGGGTTGTGGCATAGTATGCCCAAAACATCCGATATCGAACTACCGTATTTCCTCTATTTGTCGCTACACCGTCTATTAATTTCGCGAGAGCCCTTGACTCGGCGTGTATTAGAGGAAATAAAGATTCGTGTAACAGTTTATATAGGGGTGATCGATCGGCAGCCATTTTTATATATGAATCGATATGTAGGCTTTCTTTGTGTTCATCGTTTCTTGTGAAAAGGCTTAATAAATTTGAAAGGGGTTTCCGTAGCAAAAAGGAAACCTCTTTTTAACTAATCAGAATCAAGCGTTCATCAATGTCATGGTAGAATGACAATTATGTGTGCTGGTTTTGAACAAATGATTACCATCTGTTGGTTATTTACATAATACATAAAAATCACTTTTGCGTTTCCTTTTTTTGCAGATTGTAATTGGAGGTGTGAACAGGCCGGCAGCATATTTTGCTCTTCATGAAAGATTTAGTACCTCGAGATTGATTAAGTTATGTAAAAGACAACTGAATCTGGCAATGATGAAAGTGTGACTGGAAACAGCTGGCAAACCATCCCAGGATTGCAGCTGCAGCAGTTGTTCGCAGGATCACCATCCATCTGGCAGAGGTCACCAAGGGTATTTCCCCTATCGCATCCTGCCTAATACTGTAAATAGAATAAGCTGCATGGTCGATATTCCTAAACACTCTTCAACCTTGAACCTAAGTTAGCACTGACGGAGATTGGTGTTATTCATGACTGGTTGTAGGGGTGAGTTATGAGTGGTTGTTTGTTCGTCATGAAATGTGTCACATAGGGAAAGGCCCTGTCAACGGCAAAGCGGAAGATGGCAGATAAAATATGTGATTTCATACGAGTTCATGAAGCATGATTAGCCAAGTTTTTAGCCCTTTCATTTTAAACTAAATCTAACTCAACCATAATCGTTACAGTGTTTATATACGACACTCATTCGTGTCATCTGGCTCGAAAGCGACGACTTGAAAACTTGGTACTTTTCACTGTGGAAACGACATTATTATTTCATACCAGCGTACTTTTGTGTCAGTTTCAGCTTCAATTGGCTATTTTAAAATTGGTATCAACACAGGACGTTTGCGTGATGAATATGTTCTGAGATCGTACTTTGCACTAACACTGTTTACAGGTCTTCACGGTGTGGTCACTACCCCTAATGCACATCACATACACCCTGTGCACTAACAAGGATCAACCCATCCGTTGAAAGATGATCAGATATTTGAAACACGAATATGTTCATACACCCGAAACACTTGTGTCAAAACGTGCGGTGTGTCATCCTTGGCAAGTGACTTAGTTCCAATGTGCGTCTGTGCCCAGCAGGGTATTGGTACCCGATATGAGGTGGGTGTAAAAGCCTGTAGGCAGCTTTGGTTGTTTACTCACTAGGGTGTTGAGAATGATAACTGCAATAATTTGAGCAGACATCTTCGGGATAAGTGTGGTATATAAATGTATGAAATAACATAATATAATAATGTTTTCAGTCATTGGTTTGTCTCACCCAGTAATTACAGTCTAGTTAGCAAGTGTGGATGTTTCTTTTCTGAGAGCAATGTTACACAACATTCAACCACAGGCTCCTTTATTTTATAAGTACCATCATTCATGTGACACACTGACTGATAAAAAAAATATGCTATTGTCAATAACTCACTCCAAATATGAAATAACTTTTTGAGAAAGTGGAAAACATAATAATCTCACATTTCCAATCGCCAAGTATTTCTTCCAACAATGTGTTGGGATGTGATCACGTACACTGCTCACCCCTCTGCATAAGTGTTAGTTGAGAGAGGTACCTGTCTTGTAAAGTACAATTTGAAACATGACTTCTATTTATTATTATATATAATATATTTCATTTCACACGAACAACTATGAAATCAAGATCAGACTTTGAAGATAACATGAGTGTTCTTTGCGAAACAATCTTGCATACGAGGGCTGGTCAAAAACTTCCAAGCCTAACAAACAATTGTGAAATGACTTGCTGCAAGGTCTGGCGAGTATGACGGGTGAGGAAGCTCTTCGAACCCACATTGTCAAACAGCAGCCTTTGCAAGTCGAGAGGTGTGAAAAGATGCATTGTCATGAAAAAGGTGAACTCCAGCAGTTATCATTACTTGACGCTTTTCTTTGATAGAATCTGTCAGGCAATGAAGCAAATAAGCATAATAGACACCGGTAAACATCTTTGGACTTTCTAAGTAATCAACAAGGATCACACCCTTTTCATCCCAGAACACAGTGGCCATTACTTTCTTCACTGAATTCTTTTGTTATTAGATAATTGGAATGGTGCCATTACATGGATTTACGTTTTGCCTGGAGATCACATTGAAAGACCCATGTTTCATCACACATGTCTAATCTCTTTCGAATTTGATGAAATCCTCCTCAATTAGCTCTAATTTTTTTTCTGGCAATATTAGTTCTTTTTTCCTAAAAATCATAATTTAGGACCTTTTCCACCCAACGAGCAGATATCTTGTTCATCTGTAAATGTTCATGAACAATAGTTTCAATGGATCCATATCCTAGATGTGTCTTCCTCAAGTTCAGCAATGGTACTTAGTCTATCTGGCTGTACGGGGATTTTTCTGTTTCCTTCTCCTTCATTGATTGAAGTTGAGGGACGCCCAGTCCTACGATCAACTTTAAAGGATTGTTTTCCGAGCCTTAACTATAGCTGCCCAACGTGTAACAGTGGACCAGCTGGGGCACTCATCCCAATACAATGTCTCGTGGAATACAAAGACTCTGTGACTGTCTTGTGTCCAGTTGGACCCCTATCATATTCAATTGGCTGTCACTAATATACAGACGACCTCAACAGACCAAATACACTTGCAATGGACTACTCAATCAATGTACTACATTGGCTACTTCACTTTGTTGTGGCCCATAGTTGAAAGTTAATCAGGCTTGGAGGTTATTGACCAGCCCTCGTATTAACTCTTTAAGAAAGCTTACCTGTAGAAGTATGACAAAGCGCAACCCTCGGTATATATAGTGTTGTTTCCAAATATTTGAAAAGGTTGATTAAATATCAATTTTTATTTTTAAATGAATAATATAATTGAAAATATTATTGTCAACTTGTACTCTATTTTTTAACTACTTCAAGCAATTAGGAACGTCGGCGCACAGTGCAGTGAGCGAGTATGGTTTTCCGCCGCTTTTAGCAACATTCAAGCAATATCACGACAGGTTACACCAGAAATTGGCTTCACACATTGTACCGATGTCGGGAATCGAACCCGGATCTTCGGCGTGAAGATCGAACGCTTTAGACATGTGTTTAAATGTCCAGACCTATTGTACTTCCCCACTGAGATATCATCATCCAGTTTAACATGGATACCCCACTCAGACTTAAAATACGTTGTGACCTAGTGTGGGCCTCCTTGCGACGTTGTTTCCTTGTGTTGGCCTCCTGTCGACGTTGTGACTTTATGTGGTCCCCCTGGTGACGTTGTGACCTTGTGTGGGCCTCCTGGTGAGGTTGTGACTTTGTGTTGGCATCAAGGTGACTATGCGACCTTGTGTGGGCCTCTTCTGGACGTTAATTGTTAGACTAGATAAATGGACTTTTTAAATCGAGGAAACGAGATGTGCTTGTGAATTAATATTGGTTAGTGACATTCAAGTATACGTTTAATTTGATTAATATTGTAACACAGTACCGGGGGCCACGGGTGGCCCAGTCGTCTGAGGCGCCGCGGTTTGCTGTGCAGAGTTGCGTCCCTTGGGCACGCCAGAAACCTATGATTCGAATCCCGGTTCGCCCCGATTATGTTTCTAGATTTTTCAGCACCATACCAGTGCTCGTGGGTTTCACCAAAGTTGTAAACATACGAGACCTGCATCACTTCGGGCTTTCCTCCCACATTAAGCTGAAATGCCATGATATAACTTAAACACTGTTAAAACTCACTCACTCTAACACAGTTCCACAAAACAACACATGGACAGCTTTCACTCGAGAAACATCACATTTCACATACTAATGTAAGTATAAATATCATTGTGCTTTTTTAATCAATATGCAGTTGAAATTAAGTAACATTTTCAGTTGTATAAACAAGTCCAGCGTATACACAAGTGAATCAATGTCAAACATACAGTTGCGAGTGTGTATTTTACTGACGTTTCAAAGCTCCATCGTCTCAATGAAGTACCGAGGTATTCCACACATGCTTTAATCAGTCCACAAACAAATGCGCCCCTCGCCAATGTCATGTTAGGCTTGATCGATTGAGGTGTTACGACATGCCAGCACCTACAGGGTGTCAACATACACAAGTCTTACATTTACAGTTTATGATGCCGATAAGGTCATTTACTGAATGAGTGCATGTTATTTCCTGTTAAGTCATTAACATTGCATCATTGTGCCACCTCCCCACCCACCCAGTTATTTTGATTAAAGATGCATCACCAACTCACTAAAGTACACAACCACAAAGGTCATCCTACCGCATACGTCATCACTATCACACTTTCCGAAAGTATCCGTATTGTCCAGAAATAGCACAGTGCATCACAAATGCTCAACACCATTTCTAATGACATAACACGAAGAAACATGTTCAGCGACAAAATGTCATTGCAATAGTTCGAAGATGGGGGAGAATGCAAATATGTAATTGATAGTTAATTGTTTGGCCAAAAAACTGTCATTGCATAGAAGTACATATATTTAATTAGAATTCAGGACCAAAATGTTCCATTTGCGCCCATTCACGTGGTTAGAACTTTACCAGTGTTGGCTCCCTTGTGCTGTTAAAGATGTCGATTCGAAAGCTATTTCAAGCTTGACCAACGGGTGAACGGGCATTCATCTAAGGCGCAGCAATGTCCTACCCTTGGGTATGCCAGAAATATATGATCGTAGCTTCCAAGATTACACAGATTAATATAACTTGAATACTGTTCAAAGTGGCGCTAAACACAGATCATTCAATCACTCATTCACACATCTTTACATTTTGAGAGATACAAAGAGGAGAATAGATGTCTTCACCAAGCGGGCCTTATAAACATAGACAAGATAAACACAAGTGATGTTACACACCGTATGTCAGCAAATACTAACGTTCAAAATATATAACAAAACTTGCAGGTGGTATTAGTTTCATAACCCGTAAATTACTATAAATATAAGTCATTTTATTAGTGGGGGGCACGGGTGAGCCAGTCGTCTAAGGCACTGCGATTCGATGTGCAGAGCTGCGTCCCTTGGGCACGCCAGAAACCTATGATTGTGGGTTCGAATCCCGGTTCGCCCCGATTATGTTTCTAGGTTTGTCAGCACCATACCCGTGCTCGTGGGCTTCATCGAAGTGGTTAACGTCCGAGACCTGCATCACTTCGGCCTTTCCTCCTACATTAAGCTGACACGCCCTGATATGACTGGAAAAAATTTAAAAGCGGCGTTAAACCCAACTCACTCACCATTTAATTAGTGATGGATCATAAAAGGCTATTCTTCCAATGTAACATTGCCATTTACCCCCATGGAGTACATTAATGCGTGCAGCAAAGACCACTACATGCACAACGATGATATTTGGAGGTGCCCTGAGTAACATGGAGAACTCGTGGGGAATCAATTCGTCACGCTCAAAAACACCTCACTTTGTTGCCGGAGTATGGTTCACGACCTCGATACACGGTACTGAATCTTCGAACCGTCCTCTTTATTCCACCACCTGCAATTATGAAATAACACTCTTTTTCATGCCCATGCAATACTCTTTCAGACACTGTTAATTCCCCGACACCTACGACACCTACGCCAATAACGTACACACATTGTAAAGAAACACAAAGGTGATATGTGCAATCTTTCACTTCCATACAATGAAATTAACACTGTTGGAAGACGGGACAAGTCGTGTAGGTTTTGTCATCATGTACAGTTTTGACTGTTCAGTTTGGCTTGAGGAGTCAGCAAACAGATTAGTAAGATGAAACTATTAAAGATATCGATGTTGTTTTGAGGATAGCACTGTTCTAACCTCTGAAATTTAAAACCACAAAAGTGTGAGTGACTCTTCATTTTCCTCTTTTGACGTTGTGTTTACATACCTGCATATGTAAATATGCATGATGGGTCTTCAGTAACACGTCGTGTGCATGCGTGTATAGGTCAGAACATACTAAACTTTCAGTACAGCCGCATTAAGAGCCACGTGGTGTCGTTGTCAGTGTGCATGTAAGGAATTGGGTATCCGTTTTCCTTCAATTGCAACGGAAACGTTCTATTTTAATTTGAACGTAAATCAGTACTTTCGTTTCTATTTGGTAAGAAACAAACCTAGCCACTGTGTTCGATGACGCCCCTGGAAAAGGGTAAGCGTGCCTAGGTATGTGGCGGTAAGGGCAGATATATTTAGGTGTTCATATATATGTTAGGTTGACATCAGTATGTTAGTATATATATATATATCTATTAATTTCACTTGATAACAAAACATGAATTTCGCTTATAAGTTGACAAAAAAAGACACGCACCCATTGAAAATCCATTCATAATCTGATCAGCTCGCCCTGGTATAAACATGGAATAAAGCATCATGGTATCATGTGTAGACTTCAAATGTATGTATCAAGCACACATTCTGTGAACGTTTTCTTTTTCTGATTTCTCCTCCAAAGCAACTGGGCTGAAATAATTGAATTGTATACAAGTTTCTCTACCAGTCCAATACCAGACGAGCATCTATGCTACATTCACACATGTGAACCGATTGCTTAATGTCAACACGGTTATATAAATGGTGAGGTGAAATGCGGTTTAACGTCGCGTCCAAGATTATTGCACTTATATAGCGACGTGTATGTACGTGTGTGTGTTTGTGTGGCTGCTTGTACTTTTCCGGACTGATGCCGATTCATAGTGCTAGCTCACTGAGATACCATGCCGCAGTTTAACATGAATACCCCACTCAGACACAGTATACTTACTCCGAGCCAATAGTCCTTGTTTTAGCCCATTAATGCCGAGCGCCAGACAGGGTAACAACAAGTACCATCTTTTAACGTCTTTTGGTATGACGCGGCCGGTGATCGAACCCCGGACCTTCCGCTCTCCGGGCGGACGCTCTACCACTAGACCACGAAGGCGGTCCTCTATAGATGGAATAGTGCCAGTTACGGCAACTTTCACTTGCTCACAATTTTTAGAAATGTACAAGTTGAACTACACGACGTCTAACAACATGCAACATATGGGGATGAGAACTGTGAATTCAAGACCAATCAGTGGATACCACCATTTGGGGTTTTTCTAGGTCTGGACACAATGGGCCTGTAAGGAAACTATTCTACAAAGAAAGAAGATTGTAAAGTAGTTCGGTGTCACTTCTGACCAGACCCATGTGTCAGGGAGATGGATCCAACCAGTCTATAAGAATAAGTCTGCATCTGATTATCCTCGGTTATCCAGAGTATCACAACTCCATTCTAGCTTCGTTCCGGAGGTGACGTCATCAACTGAACTAAGCGGGCTAAAAAGGATAACATGCTTGCACCCCAAACAATTACTATCAGTAAGCATATATTTTAACGACTGGAGTTTATTTACTCTCCTTATGTTTTTTTTACATCTAATGTTTACACCGTTGACAAAACGTACTTTAAGTACTGTGTAGACCAAATCAACTTGTTATTTCCACATCAGGTGGTCACACATGTAGGCAAGGCATTCATTCTCCAGCAACGGAAAGCCAGTCGGTCTTAAGATAAGATGATTTACTTTGACATCTGATCATCCTTAAATTCGAAAGTAATATCCTATTCACAAATATTACCATTGACCTCAAGCGTCGGAAAATATTATAATGGGAATTTTGTTTCTACTAATTCACTAATATCATGCATAGGAAGTTGTAAACACTTGCCATGTATATATGAATGTGTCACGATACAGAAATAGTTGAACATTAAACAATTACATATATAGCAACTACTGCACTCATTCTCGTTAGATAGTAGATTTTCTGTGGTATCTGACTTACCGAGCAAATCTTGTTGCGCATGAATATTAAAATATGCCTAAACAAGAGCATTGTTCACATTTTTATGCATACGCATTAACACAAATGCTTCTGTTGTTGTGTGTTGAAACCTGGTACGCCAAGCTCAAACCTTTACTTAACAATTTCTGCAGCTTGTGGTCATTCATGCTGCGTTGTTGTTAGCACGCACGACAAATGTAAGTAAACTTAAAAAGTCAAACAGCGCTGCACCTTGAATCTCGGACCAAAAGTCGATCACTCGCACCGCCCGGATCCCGACTGTGCATTCAGTGGATCGGTTTCCTTGATCTAACAGTTGAAATTATATCCTGTACATACCTTCTTTGAAGAAGGAAACCAGAGTCCTCGCCAATGGTACGACCCTGTACTGGAGAAGTGACAATCAACAAACGCAAGTCTGCTTGACAGCTTCAAACGAAGGGCAACTTCACCAAGAGAAAATGAACAGACAACCGTGATCTATTCACAGAATTTTACGCTAGAGATCCATAGGGAATGTTAGTGACCACATTTCGGATGTTTTGGGCCACAAACTCCAAAGCCAGGCACACTTCCACGGAGTTTTCGAATGATTTGTATCGGAACTGTTCACTTTGAGTGATCTGTTCGTGCAGTCGTTACCTTCATCAATAAATAAACATCTTCGGAAACAGTGTCACAAAACAATCTTCGGAGAGGATGATGGCACAGCCGGAACGTAAGTCTAGATACTAATATCTGTCCAGATAATTTATACTGACATAATTTTGCCACACTGAACTGTTTATGTTAAATCAACTTGAACGGCGTGAAATTGGTCGGGTGCATGACCCTGATCTGTCAGTATTCTTACATTGCAAATTGATAAAATGTCTATAGTAACCTTATTCATAACTAATATAGACTTCAAAGCGAATTTCATACGCGTGACTATCGGTTTTGTTTTAATAAAGTGTTGTAAGTGTCTCGTTTTTGTGAGATTCTTTCGGTTCTGTCTGGTAAAGTTTTGTGAAAATGAATGACTTCTCGTGATTTTTTTATGAATGAAAAAAAGAAGTTCTGTCGTGACAGAGGTCACGGTTATCCAAGGGAAACAAATAAAACGAGGTCAACTTCTACGACACACGTGTGACGTGCGGAGTTAATATCCTGTATCTTCACCACATGGGGAATTGATTTCGTTACTTTGACTGTATGCACGTTAACTAGGCATCGAAGTAATGAAGACTATTGTTATAATACTACATTCTATGTGACTCGTGAAGATCCGGGGTAGAACATGTCTTCAGAAACCAATGCTTGCCATAAAAGGTGACTATGGTTGTCGAAAGAGGCGACTAACAGGATCGGGTGGTCAGGCTCACTGACATCGATCCCAATTGCATGGATCGAAGCTCATGGAGTCAATAACTGGATCGTCTGGTTCAGACTCGATTATTTACAGACCACTATCATATAGCTGAAATATTGATGAGTGCGGCGTTAAACAACAAACAAACAAACATATTTTGTAATTATAATGAAAACATCATGAACACTACGTTTTCCTTTCTTCACTAACATACAATGTGTGATTCATGTTGATGGATTCTGCCCCATCCGCTGACAATGTTCTTAATGTGCACATTCATGTGGTTAGTTATAACACTTTCAACACGTTCGTACAAGGAATATTTACACTGTTGATTTAAAATATCACTGCCATAATGGTAATCATTCCTTATCGCTGCTACACGAAATGGAACAAAGCCAAATCAAATGGACAAAGTGAAGGTAATCGTTTACAGTTTACTCAGTATAAACAATGCTGAATATCTCTCTGTGAAACGTGTATATCATTCAGCTATAAACCTACAACGCAGTACCAGGTGACACACAACTCCTATAATAGTCCCCGTGTTTCATTTCAGCAGATATCACACATGCAGCAAAATCACTTACTTATCAGTTTGAATCATCAACATGGAGTGTGATACGTAGATCGGGTATGGCGATAGTCAACATCTGCATCATGAACCAGAGAAATCAAGAAGTCATGTGTAAATTTGAAACGAGCATGACTCTATCATATCTACCTTAAATTCTGCAACAGGCGGCATTGATCGATGAAACACGACACATATTACCACGACGCCACACGAGAGCACGGTTGGGATACTTCACATCAACTTGTATGCCAGATAGCCAGACGTGTAAACTCGTATGTGTGAACTGCTGTTGCATGTATGTTGAAGGATATGATTACAACTGATGATTGTGTGTGTGAAACAATCATGATGGCAGCACCATGATTGGTTGGTTGCTTTGTTGTTTAACGCCGCATTCAGCAATATTCCAGCTCTATGACGGCTGTCAGCACCATTAAGAAAGTGTTAGATCCTGGAGGAAGACAAATAAATATGAAAAGATATTTAGTTGAGTTGTCATTACCAACAATGGTGGGGAAAGGAATATCAACGTTGGCAGCCGCCATCCTGCTTATTTCTCAGTCTTCAGGTAAGTTGAAATTGTTTGGAAATCATATATATATTTATACATACTGGCATTACTACGTGCATATGCTTTGTATTCCTCAAATGTGTGTAGCAGTACTGATCAACATGTTCTTCCATGCCATCTAAGGCTCAGTCCAAAGGTGAGTTCCTTCACACTGTCATACGTTAGTTCCGATTTTTTGTCTTGCTTAGCAACATAGAGGGTATGTATGGTCGAGTGACCCCTTGGTCGCTCATGGATCGAGTGCCAGATGTGTCCTCCATCACTCAGGGCACCCCTCATATACATTGTACAGCTGGCACGGCACAATATCACTGAAATACTGTGTGGGAACCCTTGACGCAATTCACACAATATGTCATGTGCAACACAATTCCAACAGGGTCCCCTGATGGATGCTGTGTGGCCCCTGTGTGCATTCGAGATCGTTAATATATTAATATATGCCGAAGATATTTATCGCCACGTATCAGTCATCAGCGATAGGCCTTAACCACGTGTCTTAATGAGGGCACCCTAGCTACCATCTGATTATTTAAAATGTTAGACTAATTTTATAAGATTACTAAGAGTAAGTGATCACAATTTTACATCGCATCGGCAATATTGCATGAGAGTGAGTCAGATATTATATAACACCTGTCGACAATGGACAGTAAAACAGCAAGGTAAATATCACAGTTTTGGGGTTTAAAACAAACCAGATCAAAATTAGAACAAATATATTTTCAATAGTTTTGTTAATTAAAATGAGCAACTGAAGCTAGACCACGTTTCTGGGAATCATGCAGACTTTCAGTGCTTTTGGTTCCTGCATGATTCTCAAGTGGTTATATGGACTGCTTACCAATATTAAAAAACAAACAAACTATAATCAAGGAAAGATAAGTCAGTTATTTAGATTGTCTTATTTACTAAAACTGACAGTTCACATAAAACATGATTGTTTTCTAAATGTTATTTTGAAGAACTAAGTCAATTGAAGCCATTGTATAAAATATTTCAGAAAACATGTAAAACATACTTATCCCTGACACGTGTGACGTCATTAATATTGGAAAGCATCTAAACATCGTCATGAATGTTGCCTTCAGTACGTCAACAATGGCCGTTGCATTAGATCGACTTATCTGTATGGCACTAGGAATCAGTTGGGTCACACGGGTGTCTTTGTTGAATTGTTAACTTGAACGATAGAAATAACTGAGACCATGCAAACGAGATATGTTTAGCTCTCGAAGAGATAAAAATGCATGTCTACCAACAAATGATAACAAATCATTATCACAGATTTAACCAATGAATTCTATAATGTGGATCACAGCGTAGCTTTGGCTTATGTAGCCATAAAACCGTTGACAAATAATTGGGGCATACCAGAAACATTACACTGTACGTGATACATCATTTAGGGGTATCTGACAACACCTGACCTGACTGTGCTGCAGAGCGAGAAACTACGCTAGAGCTATGTGGTTGGTCTCGAAAGGATAGCCGATTTCAATATTGTAATTTAAAACCTTCCTTCTCTTTAATATCTGTTGAGATCCGCATCCGTACACGTGTCCATGCTGCCAGTTTATGTGCAGGTCATAGAACATTGATACAAGTAATGTATACAATAGATATATAGTATGTTGCGGTGTAAACGTGAACTTTCTTTTGTGCCACTGGCTGCGCTTGATTACAGGAGAGATTTGACAGTAACTACTGCCTCAAAAGAGAGATCGTATTGTAATTCTATTATCTTTGTGCAACTCTATTGTCTGTCACAGGTCGTAGTGCTGCACGTAACTCATATATGTGCAACTATAAATAGGGCTCCGGTCCTGTCTTACAATCAAAAACAGATAACATGTGGTGTCGTCTAAGGCACGAGACCATGTCCGAACTATGCCCTTGGTCACCAAACAGGGAATGGGTACTCAGTTGGAGAGGGTAATGTGATGGTACACCTTCTCGCTGCTGAGCATGCGGCAGCCTGGTTTGTGTACTCCCCATGGGGCTTAGAGGGAAACATGAGTACACACTGACTCAAAGACCTTGGTAATATAGTGAGTATTCATTTGTTGAGGTGCGATGGGTAGCCTAGTGGTTAAAGCTATACAAATATTTAAATTCAAAATGAACAACAGAATCAGGCGTATTTCTGATTTCCAAACAGAATGTTAACCTGTCCCATTTTCATTATGGGAACGATCCGGGAGGGTAGCCTTATGGTTAAAGTGTTCTCATCGATTCTCCACATGGTTACAATGTGTGAAACCCATTTCCTGTGTCCCCATGTCGTGTTATTGCTGGAATATTGCTAAAATCGGCGTAAAACCATACCCACTCACTCATTTATTTGGTTAATAGGACCTGGCACATTGAATTTGTGTCATGTGTAATCTTTATCACAACAGGAATGTTTCAACTGGCCAATACGACATCGTCTTTTGTTGGTTGCCCAGTCATGTTGGCATAAAAGGCAACACAATGGCTGATGCTGCAGCTAAAGCAGCACTCAACAAATCTGTGACACCACTTCTAGTTCCATACAGTGATTACAAACCTGTGATCAGATGTTACATCAGAGATCTTTTGCAAAAGAAGTGGGACACCCAAGTAGGTATCAATAAGCTACATCAAATTAAGCCCAATATCGGTTACACCTACTTGGGGTGTCAGTCCAGATTTGAAGAGGTCATTTTACGACGATGTCGTATTGGCCATTCAAGGTATACACACGAATATATTTTAAAAGGTGAGGATCCTCCGTTTTGTGTCCCTTGTGATGAGAGAATCACAGTCAAGCATGTCCTGCTTGACTGTATTGACTTTTCTATTACAAGGGATAAGTATTTCAAAGTTTCGTCCATCAAGGATCTTTTTAGTATCAGTGCTCATTTACTCATCGGTTTTTTAAAAGAAATAGAATTATTAGATAAATTTTGATAAAAATATGTATAGTATAAAGTAAATGAATTTTAATTTGGTGAAATGAAATCATAACTGAGATTGTTGGTGGCTGTATCTTCACAGGGGGTTGAAGTATCGTAACACAATTGTCCCCCTGGGAAGGTACGTAAGTCCAGTATCATTCAACGTATCATTTCCTTTCTCTGTGCTTTTAATCGTAGTATTTTTGTTGATTTTAACTCTTTGGCTAATCTGTCTGATAATCGCCAGTGGCCAGAGGGATGGTGTAAATCCTGCTGGGGTACCATGTAGGTAGCAGAAGTACCGTAAGTCCCCATGATCCCTAGTATGGTGGCCTAACTTTGGTTGCTGGCGATCTACGGCCCGTTTTTATATTGTATCGTTTGTATTGTATCTGATTATTTTATTGCTCTAAAACTAGTTTTAAAATTATAATCTGTGATATATTGCTGGTTGTTGTACTGTCCTTCGATGACAGCTTTTAATATATAATATAAATGCCTAACTTGTTCAACCTAGTTCACATCGCTATATGGCTGAAATATTGCCGATGCGATGTAAAATTTAACTCACTCACTCACTCACAACAGGAATGTGTTGACACTTTCGTCATTTACCATACCTATTTCTTTGCGTGCAGTCCCACCTTAAATTTTTCTGCAAAATGTATCAACGGATACATTAGATTATCTTGTCTGATATGCATTTCTTAGAAGACACGTGTATTGTTGTTCATACAAGAGACATAGATATCTCTCTCTGCTGATAAGATAATATTATTCAAGAAATTATAGTCACTGTAGTTCCCAGTAAGTTAGCAAAGTCAGTGGAAATAACATTGATATCAAATTGTCGTTCAATAAACAAGCTCAGATCAAGCCAAAACATCTTCATGTGCTGACGGGGGAAAAAAAAATTATATCCATTTTCTCTAACAACTCAGTTTATGTATTTTGTTCAGATGTAGCATCGGAAGCTTTCTCAGAATCAATCAACATTAACAACCCTTTCGTATATTGTGGGCACTCGTGAAGAGCAACCTCCTCGTGGTGAGTGCTGGGTAACGCTAATCGCTCTTCCCCCGTGTGGAACCGGGGTAGAATATTTCCACAGCACCCCATTGCTGGTCGTAAGAGGCGACCAAAGTGGGCAGCCCGTTTGCCGTGGGTTGCGTCCCTATGTCGGCGGAGGACGGGAGTCTGGTAGTTGAGGGCACTGGTTCCTGGAACTGTGTTCCTTTGCCCAACACACTACTTCGACCCTTACTTCGCCTAGACGGGTGGTAAGATGGGCCCGGTCTTATCAATCGGCTGGTCATGCCAGGCCCTGTGCGTAATATTGTATATGCACTCCTGTGTTGTATTATAATGTATATTTTGGACTTGGCCAAGCATACTTTGTATGAATTACCAATTTTTGATGGAATAAATTGCCTAAAGTCTTACGCCAGGAGGCGGTGGCTCATGGGCCAATCTGGTACTTTCGACCTCTGAGTTCTGTATGTCTTCAATATCTTGCCATGGGCCGAACCAGCCTGACATTTTATTTGTTAGACAAATACAGCTATTCATGTTGTTCTTACTGGAGTATACCACCTCTGTATCCCTGATGTTTGCATGTTGGAGATCCGGTGCAGGAAAACATCGCTCTTTGTCACACTCCATGGTGGGTGGGGAGCAGGGGTGCTGAACCACTTCCTTTCATTATGTCGACACAACACTCTGGTTCGAAAAGAAAACACCTAGATGCTAGCTCTTCTGATGACGAAACTGATCTCAAATTAGATTCCTGGGCTCGATTCATAGTAATCGAGGCTTCTGATCATCAACCTTTGAAATTGAACCCGTTCACTATTTCTAAGGCCATCAATGGTTGTTGTGGTACAGTTAACAATGTTACCCGCCTCCGTAATGGCTCCATACTTGTGGAATGTGCCAGGAAACAGCAATCTCTTAATCTGTTATCAATCAGCCAATTTGCAAATGTAGAGGTTGCTGTCTCGGCACATAGGACTTTGAACTCGTGTCGAGGCATTGTGAGAGACAGAGCCCGATGTTTAGCTGACATGAGTGAAGATGAGATTGTGACCGAACTAACAAATCAAGGTGTTACAGCTGTCAAGCGTTTCACCAGAAAACAGGATAAAAACATCATCAAAACCAACACCTATCTCTTTACTTTTTCCCTTTCCAAAATTCCTAAATCTATAAAAGCTGGGTACTTTAATATCGGAGTGGAAGTTTATGTACCAAACCCACTCCGATGTTACAAATGTCAACATTTTGGACACGGTGCCAAGACCTGCACTCTCAGCGTAGTTTGTGTGCGCTGCAGTGGCTCTCATGAGAGCACTGAGTGCACTGATGCCACAAAGTGTGCAAATTGTGATGGGGACCACTTGGCCTCATCAAAACTTTGTCCACACTTTATCCGTCAATCTCAAATATTAAAAATTAAGCACACCAACAATATCTCTTTTCATGATGCTAAGAAGCTAGTTCAGTCACAATCTCCAAATAACTCAACAAAATCTTACTCAGCAGCAGTAACTGTCACTCCTGTTGTCAAGGCCGCCACAGTTTCTGTAGGATGCCAAACAACCATCTCTTGGGTAGGTACTCAGCAGATGCTAGACGACAAGTCAGCCAAATCATCTCACAGTGTCACAACAAGAGTAACATCAGCTTCACAGACGGAGCTAGTGCAATCAAAAAAAATAGTAGAACCAGAATCATCTCCAATTCATGGAGACCTCCATTTAACAAAAACGGAAAAAAAGAAACTGAAAAAAACGGTTAGGGCACTCCAACACTTGGAGGTGCCTTCTTCTCAGCCGCCACCTGTTATGGTTCAAAATCAATTTGAACCTTTGGCGATGGAGATAACTCCATCTCCAACAGACCATGGGAGTGGACCTCCCTCTCGGTCCAGATCCCCAGTAGAACCACCATGACCTGTTCTAACCCGATAATACAATGGAATTGCAGAGGACTAAAAAACAATTTTAATGATTTACAGCTTTTAACACAGGATTTCAAGCCAACTGCCTTTTGTCTACAGGAAACATATTTTAAAAATACAGATCAACTCAACATCAGACAATATGATTCTTATCATTTCTTTTCACCTCCAGGAGCTAAAGCAACTGGAGGATCTTCAATCCTGGTGAGGCAAGGTATTATTCATAGCCCTGTTCCTCTGAATACACCTCTACAAGCTATCGCAGTTCGTATCACTATGCACATTGTTTTTACTCTGTGCTCTCTTTACGTTCCTCCATCTGCATCTCTTCAGCAATCCGATCTTCAAGCTCTCTATGACCAGCGTCCTAAGCCCTGTATTATAATGGGCGATATGAACGGACATAACCCACTTTGGGGTAGTGATCATACCAACGGTAAAGGCAAGCATTTAGAAGATTTTATTTCAAACAATACTCTGTGCCTTTTTAATGATAATTCAAACACATATTTACATCCTGGTACAGGCACATACTCTTCTCTGGATTTGTCTGTTACAGATTCCAATCTGCTAAATGAATTTGAGTGGTCAGTCCACGATGACCTCTGTGGAAGTGACCACTTTCCAACCATTCTACACCCTATTACCCCATCTGATGTTCCTCCGTCCTCTAGATGGAACTTTACCAAAGCTAACTGGCCTCTGTATGACCTTCTATGTACAGCAAAGTTAACACCTGATCACTTTACTGACATTCCTGACCCGATAACATGCTTTTCTAATGAACTCATCAAAATAGCTGAAGATTGTGTTCCCAAGTCCTCTGGAATTCCACACATACGTAAACCATGGTTTACTGATGAATGCAAGCGAGCTAGGAAGGCGAGGAAAAAGGCGGAGCATTATTTCCGCCGCCATCCTATGGTTCATAACTTAAATAAATTTAAAATCTTAAACGCAAAAGCACGGCGTACATTTAAAGAAAGTAAACGCCAATCTTGGCGAAATTATGTGTCAAAAATAAATTCAAGGACGCCCATGTCCAAGGTATGGAACATGGTCCAAAAAATCAAAGGTAAGGGCACTAAATCTAGTATTCATCATCTTAAAAATGGGGACCAACTACTAACTCATAAATCAGATATTGCTAATAAACTTGGCGAAACTTTGTCTAAACACTCTTCCTCATCTAACTATGTACCACAATTCCAAAAGTATCAAAAACAGCAAGAAAAGAAACCTATAAATTTTAATTCAGATAATGGGGAAGATTATAATGAACTATTCTCTATTCATGAACTCCACACTGCCCTTGGACAAGCTCATGATACTGCTACAGGAGCTGATAACATACATTATCAACTCCTGAAGCACTTACCAGAATCATCCTTAGAAACACTTTTGAATATTTTTGATGTCATTTGGACCTCAGGGAAGTTCCCTCCTTCGTGGCGTGATGCTATAGTTGTCCCGCTCCCCAAGCCCGGTCGAGATCATACTGACCCATCAAATTACCGACCAATATCATTGACAAGCTGCGTTTGCAAAACCATGGAACGCATGATAAACAATCGTCTCGTTTGGTACCTGGAATCCAATAATCTTATTACTAATATACAATGTGGTTTCCGGAAAAACAGAAGTACCATCGACCATTTGGTTCGCTTAGAATCATTTGTAAAAAATGCAATAATAAATAAACAACATGCAGTGTCTATCTTTTTCGATCTAGAAAAAGCATATGACACAACATGGAAACATGGTATTTTAAAAGATTTACATGATTTTGGATTACGAGGCCGTTTGCCTCAATTTATATCTGAATTTTTAACTGACAGGCACTTTCAGGTCCGCGTGGGTTCTACCCTGTCTGATCATTATAATCAGGATCAAGGTGTCCCACAAGGTAGCATCTTGTCTGTCACATTGTTTAGTATTAAGATCAATAGTTTGTCCAAAGTTTTAAATGATTCGATTGACGGATCGCTCTTTGTGGATGATTTTAATATTTCGTGTCGTGGCAAAAACATGCATACTATTGAAAGGCAGCTTCAGCTATGTTTAAATAAAATCCAGAAATGGTGTCTTGAAAATGGTTTTAAATTTTCAAAATCTAAAACCAACTGTATACATTTTTGTAGGAAATATAAACCCCATAAAGATCCAGAATTAATTTTAGATAACACTCCCATTAAAGTTGTAACGGAAGCCAAATTCTTAGGTCTAATATTCGATCATCATTTGACCTTTCTGCCCCACATAAAATATTTAAAGAATAGGTGCTTGAAGGCCCTAGATTTATTAAAAGTTGTCTCAAATTGTAAGTGGGGAGGGGATCAAAAAACCCTCCTCCAACTATATCGAACACTTATCCGCTCGAAACTTGATTATGGCTCCATCATCTATGGTGGGGCCTGTAAGAGCAATTTAAAATTACTTGACACCATTCATCATCAGGGCCTGAGGCTTTGCCTTGGAGCCTTCAGAACTTCACCTGTTCATAGTTTGTATGTGGAAGCTAACGAGCCTTCCCTAAAACACCGTCGCATTAAATTAGCTCTCCAATATATGTCTAAATTACGTTCCAATAACTCCAATCCAGCTTATGACTGTGTTTTCAATCCCCTTTACGGTAATCTATTCAAAACAAAATCTTCTCTTATTCCACCACTAGGAATACGACTACAAGCAGATATTTCTGCTGCTAACATTAACCTTGGTAATATAGCCCCCACTCAGCTTTTCTCTTCTCCACCATGGCAGTTAGTACATCCAGAGGTGGATCTAACTTTAACTAAACTGAAGAAATCTGTCACAAATCAACTAATTTATCAACAACAATATAATGAATTAAGGAACACATATAATACTTACAAATCCATATTTACAGATGGATCCAAGGATGGTGCCGCTGTTGCCAGCGCCACTGTCATTGGATCCAGAACCATATCATCTAGATTACCGAATGACAGTTCTATTTTTACAGCAGAATCGCAGGCAATATTAACTGCTCTTAAATATATAAATACCCAATCTAAACATAAACGGTTCATTATCTTCTCTGATTCACTTTCCTGTCTTCAGGCAATAAATAATATATCTTGTCATCATCCACTTTTACGTGAAATCATTGAACTGCAAAATGATCTTGCTACTGGCCAGTACGACATCGTCTTTTGTTGGTTACCAAGCCATGTTGGTATCATTGGTAATACAATGGCCGATGCTGCTGCAAAAGCAGCACTCACCAAATCTGTGACACCACTTCTTCTACCATACACTGATTATAAACCCTTAATTAGATCTTACATCACTGATCTAATGCAACAGAAGTGGGACACTCAAGTAGGTATAAATAAATTACATGAACTTAAACCAACTATCGGCTACACCTACTTGGGCTGTCAGTCCAGATTTGAGGAGGTCATAATACGACGATGTCGTATTGGCCATAGCAGGTATACAAACGATTATTTGTTGAAAGGTGAGGATTCTCCATTTTGTATCCCTTGTGATGAAAGAATCACCGTCAAGCATGTCCTGCTTGACTGTGTTGATTTTTCCATCACAAGGGATAAATATTTCAAATCATCATCAATGACGGATCTTTTTAATAGAATCAATTCTCATTTAATTATTGGCTTTTTAAAAGAAATTGAACTTATTGATAAATTTTGAATTGTGTAAATAGCTATATTTTATATTGGTAATGTATAATTTGTAACTTAGATTGTTAGTGGCTATATCCTGTAAGGGGGTTGAAGTAGCGTAAAATTATTGTCCCCCGGAGAGGATATGTAAGACCACATCATTCAAAGTACATTTATTCTTACATCGGTTTTAAACGTAGTATATTTGTTTATTTTAAGTGTTGGCTTAATTGCTTCCCATCACCAGCAGCTGAAGGGTTGGTGTAAGTCCCCACGGTCCCTAGTGAGGTGGCCTAACTTTGGTTGCTGGTGATCTCTAGCCACTTTTTATATTGTATTGTTGAATGAAAATTTATTCTTTTAACTATTCTCAACTAGTTTTAACATCGAAACTGTGATACTCTAGTTATCTTACTGTCCATCGTTGACAGCTTTTAAATTAAATGAAAACATAAATATTATAACTGTTTCGTCACGATATGGCTGAAATATTGCCGATGTGACGTTAAATTTCACTCACTCACTCACTCGTATATTGTGTCTTATTTTTTAACAAGAGCTTCATGTTTTCACAAATAAATCGACATGGAATGAATCCAGTTTGGTTTTCATGAATAACTGTATCCAGAGCATATGCCTATTGATATACATGTACAGTTTCTATTTACTAACGTAATGGGGCGACAGTGGCTCTGGATATTTATTCCATTTTAACTAGGGGCGGTCGGGTAGCCCAGTGGTTCAAGCGTTCGCTCGTCACGCCGAAGACCCGGGTTCGATTCCCGACATTGGTACATTGTGTAAAGCCCATTTCTGGTGTCCCCCGCCGTGATATTGCTGGAATAATGCTAAAAGGCGGCCTAAAACTATACTCACTCACTCACTCCATTTCAACTGCATTTTTTCCGAATTTTACTCCACAGAAATTGTCAGTGTTGGCGTTTCCATTTCTTTATATATATCTAGAGTTTCTTCATCAATTTCACTTTTACAGGTTTCATAGAATTTGACTAATCTAGATCAGTTTTCAATTTGTGACAATTTCTCTGTTATCTGAAACTTGATTATGAATAGATTTGCTGGTGTAGATTTGCATGTTTCCAGAAATAGAAATTCGTTAATATTAAACTTCAGAATCAGATGGTGAGAACCCAATATATATAACTTGTGTGATTAATCTATTTATCCTTCTTTGGTTTCCTCCTTGATAATTGTTTTAATCATTTTTTATATTTACCATGTCCCGTAAGAGGGTAGTTATAAATATCCAGTACCCCTACCTTTTAGTTTTATTGGTAGTAGAAAGTTCAGGGGGAATTGCAGAATTGCCAGACTTATGTTTGGGTAAGAATTCAATTCTAACAGAAGCATTGTCAGTTAATAACCATACATGCATACCTGCCCGTGAAGAGATCACCCGTTTAATAAACATGCAGCTGTATTACGCATTGTGTAATTCCAAAACGCGTGCTTATGTACTCTCGGAACAAGTTTCACGAACAAATATTGAAAGCTCTCAACAACCGTTTGCTTATTCAACGACATTGCGTGTGATGATAGATCACTGAGAGGAGCTTATGCACACTCGATGACCCAAACAACCTTGTTGCTAGGCTGACGTGACATGGCATTGTTTCGTCGATGGAACTTGCATAAAAAAAAAAGACAAATTACGTCATCGGGTAGTGTGACGTGATTGTAAACGTTGAGGTGCAAGGCGCCGTTCCACAAGGCGATCGTACTGTAGCGACAGTCGTTAATCTATTTCAAAGTATGTGAGTTCCGATAACCTTAGCGCTACGATAATTTTGTGGAACGGACGCCTGAATTCCAAAGGTGGACCGTTGCATGATATTAAATTCATACATTTCAACTTTTGACGTGTTTGAAGTATTATTCAGTCAAACTCAATTAGATTATGCCGTGGATCGTCAGGGTGTCAGCCTATTCACACTCAACAGTATAATTCTGAAAATGATATGAATGGCAAGTAATAAATAAAATACTAAACTCGCTCCCGTGTAAAACCAATTTTATGAAACTCGTGAACAGTTGTGGTATCTCACTCGTTTCATAACATGTACGTGTATTACATGGGAGCTCGTTTAGAATTCTATATATGTTGCATCTCATTCGGAATCCAACATCTGCTGCAGGATGTGTATTGCTAGAGACACACTGGCAACAACTGTGCAGCTGGAAATTAAAGTTATCATTATTTGTATTTGTACTAATCTCTGAAACCTCGGACTAGGTGTCCGTATCAGTTAAGCTGTATTAACCTTATTGCAGGTGACACTGTATATTCCTATGAGCTAGCGTAAACTGGACATATTTATATACATATAAATACTGACTTATCATGACGCTATAGATTGCCTACAGTCAAGATGATGGCGAAAGAATTGATGATCACATTGCTCTTTGTAGGCGTGACAATCCGCAAGACCACTTCGCGGGTTCTGCCAACCTCAACACCATGCATTGCCACTCAGACGTTTCTTGATGAATTGCGGCAGATGCTTAAGACGGAACAGAATGCGTCGAATTCTGGTAAGACAGACTGTTTCCTCCGTTGACCTCCTCGTTTCTATATTTGATGATGAATGTCCATTGTTTTATAAACTTAAAAGGCCGAGGCTGCACATAAAGGGATGATAACTGCCAAACGATGGAAACGTGTAAGTTGAACACATTCAAGCTGATGACACACTCTTGTACAGTATACCGGACAGGTGACGCCCTCAGCCAGACTTTTACCATGAGTTTGTTCACCTAGTTATTCTGTCATAGGCAAAGGGGTTCATTACTTTATCATGAAAACCAGGGGAAAGGCTAATATCGAGGAATGTTTTATCTCTGGGTTGTGTTTGCAAGGGCTAAAAATGAAAGAGGGAATGTGAAAGTGCATCAGTGTTTATGAAAATAATGTTCTTTGTACAAGTAATCATGTCAGCTAATCAACGAAATATTCATGTATTTCATATCAATATCCGTTAAAACATTACATTAGGGTATATCACAGAATATGAGTGTCTCTTTAGTATTAGTTTTGTAAATATATTATTGAAATTGTGTCCTATGTAGCAGGGTCCGCCCACGTGGAGTGAATCAAGGTTTATGACACAGTTTGTCAGTACATTTGTAGATTTTTCACAAACCAAGTAAATGTCCACAACAATTATCCACGATTCACACACCAATTATACAGACATGTATGCATATATATTGAAATACCAATATTTTTGTGTTACAGGAAAGGGTCATGGTGGTGCTATCTACACGCGATGGGGAAAAACAGAATGTCCCTCTAAAACGGAACTTGTGTATAAAGGTGAGATGAACCTGATATCCTCTATTAAAACCATTTCTTTCTTATTTGAGTCAAATTGTGAACGGAGCTAGGTTTTCAGTGGTACCTTATCAATACATATAGTGCCTGGTGAGATTACGGAGTGAAGTATGCATGCAGATATTATCTAGTCACATTGTGAAATGATCTATGCATGCAGATATTATCTAGGCACATGGTGAAATAATCAATGCATGCATATATTATCTAGTCACATTGTGAAATGAACTATGCTTGTAGATATTATCTAGTCACATTGTGAAATGATCTATGCATGCAGATATTATCTAGTCACATTGTGAAATGATCTATGCACGCAGATATTATGCTCACTTCACAATGTGAAATGATCTATGCATGCAGATATTATCTAGTCACATTGTGAAATGATCTATGCATGCAGATATTATCTAGTCTCATTGTGAAATGATCTATGCATGCAGATATTATCTAGTCACATTGTGAAATTATCAATGCATGCAGATATTATGCTCACTTCACAATGTGAAATGATCTATACATGCATATATTATCTAGTCACATTGTAGAATGATCTATGCATGCAGATATTATCTAGTCTCATTGTGAAATGATCTATGCATGCAGATATTATCTAGTCACATTGTGAAATGATCTATGCATGCAGATATTATCTAGTCACATTGTGAAATGATCTATGCATCTAGATATTATCTAGTCTCATTGTGAAATGATCTATGCATGCAGATATTATCTAGTCTCATTGTGAAATGATCTATGCATGCAGATATTATCTAGTCACATTGTGAAGTGAGCTGTGTATGCGTATATTGTCTAGTCACATTGTGAAGTGAGCTATTCATGCAGATATGATCTAGTCATATTGTGAAGTGAGCTGTGCATGCAGATATTATCTAATCCCATTGTGAAGTGAGCTATGCATGCAGATATTATCTAATCACATTGTGAAGTGAGCTATGCATGCAGATATTATCTAATCACATTGTGAAGTGAGATTTGCATGCCCAGGTTGTCTTGCTACATTTTGCGGTGATTAATGCACTCATGAGTTATGCATACATATATTACTTTGTCCCATTGTGTAGTAAGCTACGCACAGGCATATATGATCTTGTCAAACTGTGTAGTGAGCCACGCATAACGTCACCCTTCAGATTCAACAGAAAGTATTACCAATTAAAATTATGTCAGTGTAATGTTTACCTCCACTTTCTGACTGGTTGATCAGACAACAATGTTGCCATATTGCACAACCTGTTGTAAGAAGTCATGGCAGTTCGTACTTGCTTATCAAAACTTATTGTTTTCATTTGATTTTGCCTTTGCAATTGACATACATTAACATCTTGTATTTTGTGCTAAAACACCATTATCATAAATAAGCAGGACAAGTAAACTTTATCTCCGGGCAAGTGTTTCTTACTGTCTAGTTGTCCAGGGACAAGTTCACACATTTGATATTTCCTCACCCTTGCTATGCATACACATATAATACACATGTTACTAGTCTAGTCATGTTATATGCATATGCATATACACATTTTCTCATCACATTGTGTAGTAACCGGTGCGTGCATAGATTGCCTAATCACACTCTATATTGAGCTATGCATACATAGTTTGGCTAATGGATTGATCGAAAGATGGATGTACGAACGAACGAACGAATGAACGGATGAACTGATTGATGGATGGATGGATATTTGCAAAATGTTTATGATAACGGTGCGTTTTAAATGTAAGGGATATAATCCTTAAGAAGACTAAGATTTTAATATGCATTATATCTGCCTAACCACAAGTGCCTGACAATAATTAAACGTGTTTGTAATGTACAATGTACATGTACATTTGTATTTACTTTGATTATCTTTTGACAAGGTCCTTGTTATATAACATATATATCTACTGTGTCCCCCAAACTACTCTACAAACGATGCGGTACTTTGTCAACATAAAGGTACGTCCTGACTTGATTGTATAAAAATATAGAAACCACATTCGTCAAATCTACAACATTGCAAATCTTGGACTCTGGCTCATTCATCTGCACGGGTAATGCTTGTGTAGAACGAGTTCCACATGTACACAAAGTTCCAGTGATGGGTATTAAAATAAAGAAGGAACAGACTCCATCGTTCTAAGTTATAATTAAAGATGTTTCCCAACAGTACAGAATGATAAGAAAAACTATATTTTGCTACAATCGAAGCAATACAGATCAGTCCTATGTATGCAACGAAGCTTAACGGGTTATTGTCCAATCGTTGCAGTAACTTATATTATGGAACGCACATGTGCGGACCCACATTCTAGAAAACAAAACAAAGCTTGAGTACATGTATCACACAAAACAAACTACAACTGTACGTTGGCTTACGAAAATATAGTCAAGCACTTCAGATTTTCCAGTGCAATCTTGGATCATTTTCTTATTCTAGGACTAATACAAAATCGTCAAGATACAGAAATATTATCAGAGCGAACCGTTATTCGAATCGTTATTCGCACCGGAGGTGTATGCCAGGCGTATGGGAGGCAGCTCTGAATTCCGGAATTTTTGTGAAGAAAATTAATATGGTAGGAACCATCATCTTCAAGTGCAGGTTATACAACATACAAGATTTACAAGTTCTCATCAATATTTCGAAAAACTAAAATGCATCTAGTTATCACATTTTTATTCTCTCAGGTAATTGAAAAGGGAGGACATCTAATGCTGTCAAAGATCTGTCTATATCGTCGAGAGTCATTGTTGGAATGGATAATTTTATCATAGATAAAATAGTGAGTGAGTGAGTGAGTTAAATTTTAAGTCACATCGGCAATATTTCAGCCATATCGTGACTATCAATAATTAAGCATAATACATATATTGAAACTTGTATAAAAACCTGTCAACGAAGGACTGTAAAATTACTAGATTCATCACAGTATAAGATATAAAACTAGTACGGAATGATAAAAGAGAATAGCACTATACATAACGATACAAGATAAAAACAGGCTATAGATCGCCAGCAGCTGAAGGTAGACCACCATGCTACATAGATAAAATAACAATTCTCTCCACGTCCCCGGATGAGATAAACATTGTATTTGAAAAAATAAAGCTGTGTTGTGCAGCTCTACTTCTAAAACTGACTACAATTCCTTCCTCGTTACGGTAAAATATATTATTAATGTATGCGTAATTCAAGGATGCATCTGTCGCAGGTGTGCGTAAAATATATGTGACGTAATAGGCGTCTCATGACCACGCGAAACGTCATTCTGTAAACATTATTCAAAATGGTGAAAAGTTCACTACGGCGTTGTGTTAGCGTATTTTCTGAAATACTGGGTTGTTGGCGACTTCTTAGAATGAGCATTGGTGATTTGATCAATGACGGATACCCGTGATCACGAATGTGCTTTTTTTTTATAATATCCTCAGAGTATATTTCCGTTATTTAGATTTTAAAACACACACGAAGTAACAGCTATATAATGGTGTTTTAGTAAAAGGTCAGAAGTAATTTTGCTTTGCCTGAAATGACAGCGGATGAGATCCCAGGAACAGAGAAGTGTATGTGAGTGCGCATTCAAAGTGAGAGTTCAAAGTGAGAGTTCAAAGTGAGAGTTCAAAGTGAGAGTTCAAGAGGCGTGACTTATGTCCTTTTGGCACCGATTGGTTTAAGCCACATTCTGTATCTAAGTAACCAGAACATGCAAGTGATGATTGTTTTGTCTAAGCCAACTGTATCATTATCACAGGAATAGCTGGAGGAACTCAACACACTTATAAGGCTGGACCAGCTAATACCCTGTGTCTGCCTGAGAACCCCGAGTATGGAAACTACACCCCTGGATTTCAGTCTGAAGGTTCCATCTATGGTACAGAATATGAAACCAATGAACATTCCATCAGTTTCAAAAAGCTCCATGACCATGACGTTCCCTGTGCCGTGTGTAGAAGTAGAACCAAGACAAGCGTCATCATGGTGCCCGCCAAGATGTCCTGCTTCCCTGGATGGCGTGTCGAGTACACAGGGTACCTGATGGGTGGCCATTATAATCATGCTGCTAGTGAGTATCTGTGTATTGATGGAGATGCAGAGAAAGATCGCAGTGGTCATGAAAACAAGAACGGGCAACTCTTGTATCTTGTTGAAGGTGTTTGCGGTTCCCTGCCGTGTCCACCATACAAGAATCACTGGGAGTTAACATGCGCTGTTTGCTCTAAGTAGGCCACAGATTTGATACTTCACTGACATATGTGAATAAAGCATATTGACATACATATGTGAATTTTTTTTAGCAACAAAACAATTATAGACTGCTTAAGCTTTTATTTAACTCTGCAGTGTTAGGTTGCACACATGTTCTCGTTATTATTGGGAATGCAGGGTGAATGATGAAGCAAATAGTTCAATTGAAGGTGGAATCATAAATGAGTTGCAGCTGTAGAATAACTATGTTCATCCAGTTGAGTAATTCAGCTGATCTCCTGGTCAGCAGAAACAGTATCAGTGCAATAGGCAGGCAAAGAACACTAAATCATGTAGAAAAGTTATATTTTGGTTTACAGCAACAATTACAAACAACAATTACTATGGTACTTTGATTCACATTTACAATATTTCTGAATACCCAAATTTATATTATGATGACGAGTACTAAATGACACGAGTGTCGAACGATGTTATGGTGATATGTTTATGACATATTAGTAGGTCACACCCCATGCACTGTTGTATCATGAATTACAAAGCGTGGTATATGACGGATATAGTTTTAACACTTGCAAGACAAATATTACCTGTTCTTATGTCACTTTAGTTTGTTGTTTTTGCTTTGTTTGACTACATATAATCCAAGGACAAGATACGTTGTTCCGACACTATTTCTCCTTATCCCTGTGTGAATGATGGGAACACTTTCTTTAATGCAACTAGTCGCAAATATTTTGCAGCCTCAAGAACATTTATGTTGCGTGAGTGAGTTGTGTTTAACAGTTTGTCTGTTTCTTGTTTAACACCGCACACAGCAATATTCCAGCTAAATATATGTAAATAATTGAGTCTGGACCAGAAAAATCCGGTGGTTGGTATCATGAACGTCGATCTACGCAATTGCGATACGATAACGTGCATCAACTAAGTCAGCCTGGCCACCCGATCCCGTTACTCGCCTCTTATGACAAACATAGTCGCCTTTTACGGCAAACATGGGCTGCTGAAGATCTATTCTTACCCTGATCTTCACGGGTCGATTTAACAGTACTTCAGTGATATAACAGCGTATAAGATTGATTTGAGAGTAAAATTGAAATGACACAGTTCCTAGACGTTTACCCATGACCACAGGCAAAGATATCGTGCCATTGAACATATGAACACATTTAGGACGAATCTACGACCACAGGTTAGTGGCAGGCCCGAGGTGCTGACATTGAAACATTTGACGACTGGACCATTTGTGTCTCAAAGAACAATCATAGAATAAATATCTCGAAAACACGAAGAGGGGATATCAGCTTTTTTCAAATAGCATGTGTACCAAATCGTGTAAAGTTTACAATGTTGATATGGTCATGAGTCGCGCAGAAACGAAAGAAATGCAAGCTGAAAGCTAAATTCAGGAGTCAATTGTGCACATTAATATAGTCAGGACATTGTGAACATTGCGGAACGAAACTCAAAATTACACCAAACAGCAAAACACTGCTTTTCCAAATTATAAAACTCATCATTTTTGAAAATGGGAAATACACCTGATTCTGTCTTTAGTTCAAATATCAAGTATTTGCATAGAAATGAAACACTGAAATATATCACACAGATTCGAAATAGGCGACTGACATGTACGTTTCCTGGTTAATTTGTAAATAAGACATAACCTATTAAATTAAAATAGTACACATTTCACAAAACATTCTAACAGAGGCGCTTAAAGAATCTCCGCCATGTGGCTCTTCGCGTTTAGTTACAAATATTTCGAATGCTTCTCGTAAGAGGCGACTAACGGGATCGGGTGGTCAAGCTCGCTGACTTTGTTGATGCAATGTCATCGTATTCCAATTGCGTGGATCGATGCTTATGTTGTCAATCACTGGATTGTCTTTTCCGGATCCGATTATTTACCGACCGCCGTCACATAGCTGGAATATTGCTGAGTGCGGCGTTAAACAACGAAGACACAAACACAAAAACACACAGAAACATATTTCAAAGATGACATTATCATCAAATAAATCAATATGTCAGTGCACTCTAAAGCGGGAGAATAGATATTACATGATACTGTCTGACATATCTGAAACAAAAAAGGCATTTAATCACTGAAATCCATTTTCAACTTTAACATTTTAACACTTTTTACCTATTTCACCAAAGACCTCAACTCGACTGGGAACATGAGCTTGTTTGCAAGACGGCAAATATACACAATCTCTTATTTCCTTGACAAATTTGTATTGTTTGCATAGCAAAGGCCAAACACTTGCCGAATACAACTAAAGGCGGACTCATACATGCGAGACGTTTGAGTTGCACTTTAAGGCACAACCAACGTGGCCTTTGCCCTGTATTTGCGCATATGGTACAACACACGAGAAATCAGGGTACACTGGTGGTACTAACCAGTTCACCTCACTATTCCTATCTGATGTAAAAGTAGCTACATTCTCAGAATTTGGGTTCCAGTGCCTAGAATGGAAACGATTGATCCCATTATAATAAACAGCAAAACGATCTATTGAATGTGGTCCCCATTTGACATCGAGAAAACATAATCAGCAATCGCCCATCCATCACTGTCAGAAAGCTTGCTCTGAAAATCAGCTTGATCATTTAGATCTCAGGGAATCCAGTCTATTTCCAAACGTATACAACATCTCAAACACAACTTCCGGATATTTAATGCAAGACGTTGTAAGTGTTGCTTCATGGTACTCTTTTCAATCATAGAACATACATATTTGTAAACCACTTGACATGGTGAGAACCAAGAACAAAAAGAGTGAGTGAGTTCAAATTTAACGTCGCATCAGCATTATGTCAGCCTTACAGTGACAGTAAAGAAAGACAAATTGTCAGTACCATAGATACAGACAATTCCAACCATGTTGAACTTTGGTTAATTTTGCTTCCGGATCACTGAGCATGAGCATGTGACAACCTGCCACGAAACTGTACACAGTTATCACCGTATCCTACACAGCTGGCATCGCTATAAACTGCCCTGGAAGGAGAATTGTCTGAACAAAAACATCACGTTCTTGTAACTTAGGTAAAGCCACCCTTTCATCAATTGTTGGGTTACCTTTGTAAAGACATAAGAAATAGATGACAACCCACATGGTAAAACCCATCTTCCCGAGGCAAGGAAGTTATAAATGTTTCCAGTTTCCACAACCCTTGCCTCGCGAAGATGGGTTATGGATATTAAAAACTGTCAAATCTGTGTACACATCACTGCTAGGATACAAAACAATAAACCAGATTAAACAAACAAAATAAAAAGTCTAGATTGACAGGCCACTTATGTCTTCCTGACTTTTATACCACATTCAGTGTGGATCTATTCTCATGGAGATAAATCAGCAGGGTTGTATTCAAGGAAATGTGCAACACTTCCCCACACCATATCCCCATCTGGTCGTGTATGTAGTCAAATACAGCATTGCAATAAATCAGCAGGATTGTATGCAAGGAAATGTGCAACTCTTCCCCACACCATATCCCCATCTGGCCGTGTATGTAGTCAAATACAGCATTGCAATAAATCAGCAGGGTTGTATTCAAGGAAATGTGCAACTCTTCCCTACACCATATCCCCATCTGGCCGTGTATGTAGTCAAATACAGCATTGCAATAAATCAGCAGGGTTGTATGCAAGGAAATGTGCAACTCTTCCCCACACCATATCCCCATCTGGTCGTGTATGTAGTCAAATACAGCATTGCAATAAATCAGCAGGGTTGTATTCAAGGAAATGTGCAACACTTCCCCACACCATATCCCCATCTGGTCGTGTATGTAGTCAAATACAGCATTGCAATAAATCAGCAGGATTGTATGCAAGGAAATGTGCAACTCTTCCCCACACCATATCCCCATCTGGCCGTGTATGTAGTCAAATACAGCATTGCAATAAATCAGCAGGGTTGTATTCAAGGAAATGTGCAACTCTTCCCTACACCATATCCCCATCTGGCCGTGTATGTAGTCAAATACAGCATTGCAATAAATCAGCAGGGTTGTATGCAAGGAAATGTGCAACTCTTCCCCACACCATATCCCCATCTGGTCGTGTATGTAGTCAAATACAGCATTGCAATAAATCAGCAGGGTTGTATGCAAGGAAATGTGCAACACTTCCCCACACCATATCCCCATCTGGTCGTGTATGTAGTCAAATACAGCATTGCAATAAATCAGCAGGGTTGTATGCAAGGAAATGTGCAACTCTTCCCCACACCATATCCCCATCTGGTCGTGTATGTAGTCAAATACACCAACGAGCAGTGCATTAAACTGACAGCCCAAAACAGCTTTACTATTGTCTGCAAACCACAAAGGATAGTTGCATGAAGTAAAATGTATTGCAAAGATCAAACTCTCAAAGACATGAACATTTATAATGACAGTCATACAGCATTAGATATTGGCATGACAGTTTCCCGAGTTGATGTTGGGTAGCAAAACCAAGCTTTCAACGAATTGGACAAAAGGGTACACATATCTAAAATTCCAATGACACGTCACATTGATAGCGTGGAATAACCACCCCTGCTACAAGACACGCAAAAGGTTTTCGGTACACAGATAAAGTTAGTCGTGTGATGAGGGTCTGGGACAGTTCTTGTTGGTTGGCTGGAGGATGTGGTCGCTGTCGTTGTCATGCTGATGAAGGGCACCACGTGGAAGAAATAGTAGGACAATCGGTTGAAGAATGTCATCCATTTAAAGCTGAAATCTCAACTGACCAGAGGGGTTTGATCCTGCCCACAAATTCCGCCCAACATCAAAACCCCGTCCGCCATGCGGCAGGACCTCCTGAACTCAACATGCCGTCATTCCTTCTCCCCTTCGGCGGTAAACACGTTGTCTTCCATCAGCTCTGGACAGAGAAGACGACCCTCTGCCAGTCACGTCGCTGCCAACGACGTACAGTCCGGGCCTATATCAAATCTAGCGACGATGTTGTGCTGACCCTAATTTATCATCTATTAGTCCTGTAAGCCCTGATTCCTTGAGCTCCGAGTCGCCTGGCTATTGTCTGTCGACTAATCGTATGCCCTAAGACATTTGTCGCTGATGACGTCTCTGTCAGGAATCGATTCCGGAGATTCAAAGAACGCAAGTATAGGTATGTTCTTGACCTGTTTGTAACGGTCTGCCTGTAACGTTGCATCAGGTTATTTACAGCAACACAGGAGCAACCAAAAAGTTCCAGCAATGTGGGCATGGGTGGCTCCCATTTGAATCATACCCATGGCTCTCTTGCCTTGTTCAGATGTCAGTCGCATTTTATCAAGGAACGAGTGAATAGATTTTACGCGGCTTTATTCAATATTTTGAAAACTTCGAGACAACAGAAATAGTGTTTTTTGGTTGTACAAATGTAGGTAGGCCAATCCAAAGCCAATTGGTGTTCCACCGAAAGCAACAACGCCCTCGGCTGACTTCAAATAGGGGAAATCATCGTCCGCTGTAGCCAGGTTTTTCCACGTAGCACCAAGCACCATTACAAACCGTTATCCACACACGGGGCAACACGTGGCATTCCCAGATCCGGTGGATAACGTAAAGCTTCTAGCGCACAGGATAGATTCACACAGCTTCATCACTTAGTGGAAGAAGCAGCACGTTAACAATGGACAACTATCACTCATGACACATCACATGTCACAAACTAATTGCAAATAATATCAATATAAATATCATTGTGCATTTTTAATCAATATGCAGTTGAAATTAAGTAACATTTTCAGTTGTATAAACAGGTCCATCGTCTACACAAGTGAATCAATGTCAAACATGCATTTGCGTTGTGTATTTTACTGGCGTTTCAAAGTTCCATCGTCTCAATGAAGTACCGAGGTATTCCACACATGCTTTAATCAGTCCACAAACAAATGCGCCCCTCGCCAATATCATGTTAGGCTTGATCGTTGGAGGTGTTACGACAAGCCAGCACCTACAGGGTGTCAACATACACATGTCTTACATTGACAGTAAGTGATGCCGATAAGGTCATTTACTGAATGGGTGCTTGTTATTTCATGTTAAGTCAGTAATATTGCATCCTTGTGCCAATTCCCCACCCACCCAGTTATTTTGATTAAAGCTTTATCACCAACACATTTAAGAACGTAACCACAAAGGTCATCCCACCGCATACGTCATCACTATCACGCTTTCCGATATCATCCGGATTGTCCAGAAATAGCACAATGCATCACAAATGCTCAACACTACTTCTAATGACATAAAACATAGACAAGAAGCCATTGCAATAGTTCGAAGATGGGGGAGAATGCGAACATGTAATTGAGAGTTAATTGTTTGGCGAAAGAACTGTCATTGCATATTACATACAAAGAAGTACTCGCATTTTCCATTTGCACCCATTCACGTGTATAGAATTTGACCAGTGTTGCCTCCCTTGTGCTGTTAAACATGTAAATTCAAAAGCTGTTTCCAGCTTAACCAACGGTGGACGGGAAGTCATTTAAAGCGCGGCAATTTCCTACCCTTGGGTATGCCAGAAATATTTGATCGTAGGTTCGAATCAAGGTTCTCCGCCTTTCTACGTTTCTCAGAACCATACCGGTGCTCGTGTTACACATTTATGTTAAACATCTGAGACCTGCATTACTTTGGAAATTCCAAGATTACACAGATTGATATAACTTGAATACTGTTCAAAGCGGCGTTAAACACAAATCATTCAATCACTCATTCACACATCTATAACGTTTGAGAGATACAAAGAGGAGAATAGGTGTCTTCACCAAGCGGACCTAATAAACATAGACAAGATAAACACAAGTGATGTTACATACCGTATGTCAGCAAATACTAACGATCACCATATATAACAAAACGTGCAGGTTATATTAGTTTTATAACACGTAAATTACTATACATGTAAGACATTTTATTTGTGTTGGGCATGAGTGGCCCAGTCGTCTAAGGCGCCGCGATTCGCTGTGCAGAATTGCGTCCCTTGGGCACGCCAGAAACCTTTGATTGTGGATTCGAATCCCGGTTCGCCACGATTATGTTTCTAGGTTTGTCAGCACCATACCCGTGCTCGTGGGTTTCACCGAAGTGGTTAAGGTCCGAGACCTGCATCACTTCGGGCTTTCCTCCCACATTAAGTTGAAACGCCATGATATAACTGGAATAAATGTAAAAGTGGCGTTAAACCCAACTCACTCACTCACCAATTTCATAATGATGGATCATCAGAGGCTATTTTTCCAATGAAACAGTGTCATTTTACTCCCATAGAGTACATTAGTATCCCCGTCTAATTATTAGTTCATATATCTGCGTGCAGCAAAGCCCACTTCATGCACAACGAGATATTTGGAGGTGCTCTTAGTAACATGGAGAAGTCGTGGGAGGCAATTCGTCAAGCTAAAAAACACCTCTTTTTGCTTGAGGAGTCAGCAAACAGATTAGTAACATGACACTATTTCCTCTTTTGATGTTGTGTTCACATACAAGCATATGGAAATATGCATGATGGGTCTTCCGCAACACGTCGTGCGCATGCGTGTATTGGTCAGAACATACTAAGCTTTCAGTACAGCCACATTAAGAGCCACGTGGTGTCGTGGTCATTGTGCATGTAAGGAATTGGGTATCTGTTTTCCTTAAATTGCAACGGAATCCGTTTTATTTTAATTTGAACGTTAATCAGTACTTTCGTTTCTATTTGTTAAGAAACAAACCTGACCACTATGTTCAATGACACACCTGGAAAATAGTAAGCGTGTCTAGGCATGTGGTGGTAAGGGCAGATATATTTAGGTGTTCATATATATATATATATAAGGTTGACATCAGTATGTTAGTATATTTATATTAATTTCACTTGATAGAAAAAAATGAAATTCGCTTATAGGTTGACAAATAAAGACACGCCCCCATTGAAAATTCATTCATAATCTGATCAGCCCGCCCTAGTATGAACATGGAATAAAGCATTATAGGTATCTTGTGTAGATTTCAAATGTAATTATCAAGCACATATTCTGTGAACGTTTTCTTATTCTGATTTCTCCCCCAAAGCAACTGGGCTGAAATAATTGAATTGTATACACGTTTCTCTACCAGTCCTATGCCAGACGAGCATCTATGCTACATTCACACATGTGAACCGATTGCTTAATGTCAACACGGCTCTATAGATGGTGAGGTGGAATGAAATTACTTGACTATATACAAGTGAAATCATGTTATACACTGCTATGAATAAATAATTTACAATGTACATATTGAGATCAGTAAGGCATCTAGTAAATATACATAAGGTGTTTCTTTAAATTCCATATGAAGTGGCAGAAAGACATCATGATGCTTTGCCAAGTATCGTAATCAAGTTCGTTAGTCAAGTCATGGACATCTGCACCGAGAAAGAATGAAAGCATATCATCATCGTCAAGCATATCTATTTTCATGTATACATCTTCATCAAGTTTATCAATCAGGCATGAGAAGAAATTATTCATGTCAGGCAATACATTTCACAGTGCAAAATAATATGGCATCATAGTCATAGCAATGTCTATTACGATGGTTACATTATTTTGACACTTTTGCTCTTGATCCGATTTTAATACAAATTTGCAGGGGTTGTCTTAAATGTGGATAGAGATACATTACATTATAAAAAACATGCATTTGTAACCGTTTATGAATTTTATGGTATCGTGAAAGATCTGGTCTCTGTGCTAGTCTCTCTCTCCAGATGTACTGTTCATTCTCTGATAGACGTCTGATTTCAAGAGCTCGCCAAGCCGATTTAGTTGGGAATGAACCGCTATCAGTATATCCCTTTATATAGTTATCCAAATGGTATTTTTTAGCAGTATATAGAAGGATGTTGCATATGCTTACTGGACGGCTAATATTGACAATAGCGTTGGTAGCAATGTGAGCACAAAATAGGTCTTTTGTTATTGAGTTACAATCGTTATTGCAGAGCCTTCCTAATAATTGTAGTCTACATTTATCAATGTAGCCATTCATTGACCACATTCCCAAGTTAGAAGTAGACGAATCGGTTGGATGTCTTTTACCAAACCCTTGTATATGACGAGGAATTTAACGTTGTGTACATTCAATCATTTCCAGTTCTTTACCGTATAAGGCTGGTAACAATTCACATCAATAAAAGCTTGTAGATAAAATCATTCTTTTCCATATATTGACACATGCAACTAAATGGAGGTCTGATACGTTGAGGCCGAGTGATCGTAGTGAATTCACACATTTTCTTGCTTCTGAGCACCATGTCATGATTCTTTCTTTACGGGATAAATTACTGTTTATGATTATTCCGCCATATTTGACGGAGTCGGAGGTGTCAATTATTGCATCGCCAAACTTGTAGGTTACTTTATTATGAAGCTGGCGTGTTTTGCAGAATACAAGTGATTTCCTCTTGGAGGCATTACAGGTGAGTCACCATTTGTTGGCATATAAACGAACTGAATCAAGGGAAGACTGTAAGCTCCGTGGGGTTGTAGACAAGAGCGTTGTGTCATCGGCCAATAACACACAGGGTATATAGATGCCATAAACAGAGGCCATAGTTTGCTTTCCTTAGTTCACATATAAGGTCATTTATGAAAACGAGAAAGAACCATGCTGACATAACTCGACCTTGCCCAACACCTTGTTTAATGGGAAACTCATCAGATCTTTCTCCGGTGTAGGATATAAAAGCACAGCTGTCTGTATAGCTATGGAAAAGTAAGTTCCATAATTTACCCTTCACACCAAGGTCATGTAATTTAACAAATAGACCGTCGTGCCAAATACGATCGAAAGCTTTTTCATTTTCTAAAAATGCGGCAAACACTTGTGATTCTCTTTCTAGGTAAAAAATAATACATTCTAAAACGGTGAATACAGACATGATTGCTCCATGTTCCTTTCTGAAACCAAATTGTAAAGCATCGGGGAATGATTGGAGATTACTGGGTGTATATTTTTCTATTCTACTTAAAATGATTTTCTGTAGGAGTTTAGATAGACACGATGTAAGAGTTATGCCCCTATAGTTACGTGGATCATGTTTGTCGTTTTTGCCTTTATAAATAGGTATTATCATACCTTTTCTGAAGGCACATGGATAATACTGGGATGCAAGTATTTGATTGAATAGGTGTTTGAGGGTTACTACAAGCATCTCTCCTCCAAAAATCAGGTGTTCATTTGTGAAACCATCAGGTCCTGGAGATTTATTTCTTTTAAGGTTGTGTATATGTGATCCGATTTCATGGACTTGGATTTCTGTTAACAGGATATCATCTAGTGGATCATGATTATGACTATTTTGTTCCATGATATAATGAAGTTTTGATACAATGGTGATTTTAAAGTTTCCGTCAAAATCATCAGACTGGTGAGGTTTTGCCAAGTCTGAATAATAGTCACCCCCCAGAACTTTTTGTCATTAAAGACATAATCATAATCGTCACACGACATATTGACTTGAACTGTGTATGTCTCTGTATTGTCGTAGTGGACACGTTTCTGCAGCAGGCGTGCATGCGTAACACGTACGTGGTGTTCATGTGCGTAGTCAAAGATTAACTGTTTGACATCATCAAAAGATTTGTCTGCCCTGATATTAGAGAGTACAACTCTTTTGGTCCGGACTCTTGAAACCCCTTCAAGTGTGTTGTAAGATTTAGCCAGTGACTTGATCTTGTAGGTGCTTGAAGGTTTATCAGAGTGACTTCCTGTGTGAGGATGGACAGGGTGAGAGTTGTCACCATCTTCCATGCCTGAAAACACTAGACCATGGACGTTATCATTGTAGATGTTCCACAGAAGATCAGTGTTCGTCAAATCTACCATACATGGTTTCTCCTTTGGTTTTGAAGTCGTTGTTTCTGATGTTGTATTTTGTGAGATTCTCTCCTTGTATGATGTGCTCTGGTTCTCAGTCTTTTCGTTTTCATGACTGTTTGCGTTCGTTAAAGGTTGTGTGGGTGTGGGTTGGCACTGTGTAGTGTCAAGGGTCATCGTTGTTGATGCAGTTTGAGTCTGTTCAGTTGGTACATCAGTTGATTTTGGGGGCGATTTTACTGCTCTGGCATACGAGAGCTTCATCTTGGAAGAGACGTTGCCTATCTTATTATCAATAGTCTTTAGTTTGGTGTCTATTTGATAATTAAGACGAAATAGTTCATGCTCAAGCTCGTGAACTCTTTCCTTGAGAGTTTTAATTTCTTGTGAGTCGAGTTTGAGTTGTGCTCTTAATTCCGACCCAACTCACTCACTCACCAATTTATTTAATGATGGATCATAAGAGGCTATTTTTCCAATGAAACAGATTAATATCCCCGTCTAATTATTAGTTCATATGTCTGCGTGAATCAAAGACCACTACATGCACAACGAGATATTTGGAGGTGCTCTTAGAAATATGGAGAACTCGTGGGGAGGCAATTCGTCACGCTCAAAAACACCTCTTTGTTGTCGGAGTATGGTTCACGACCTCGATACACGATACTGAATCTTCCAACCTTCCTCTATATTCAATCACCTGCAATTGTGAAATAACATTTGTTCATGCCTATACAGTACTCTTTCAGACACTGTTAATTCCCCGACACCTACGCCAACACCGTACACACATTGTAAAAAAAACTCAAAGGTGCAATGTGCAGTCCTTCACTTCCATGCAATGAAATTAACGCTATTGGAAGACGGGACAAGTCGTGTATGTTTTGTCGTCATGTACATTTTGCGCTGCTCGGTTTTGCTTGAGGAGTCAGCAAACAGATTAGTAACATGACACTATTTCCTCTTTTGATGTTGTGTTCACATACAAGCATATGGAAATATGCATGATGGGTCTTCCGCAACACGTCGTGCGCATGCGTGTATTGGTCAGAACATACCCAGCTAACACACTACGTTTTCACAACGTTGTGGTAAAGTTGTGAATTGGTAACGTAGTGATACAACGTTGTCACAACGTTATTATTACGTCACTGTGCAACGTCGTTTCACAACGTAATAACAACGTTGCATTTTTACGTTGTGAAAACGTTGTTCATCGAATATTTCCCAACGTCTTGTTACATCGTTCCTGAAACGTTGGTGCGACGTCAACTGTCGCCTTAACAAAAATTGTATGAACAAAAGTTTTACATACAAATCGACACAATTTCTGCCAAAAACAAGGCAGTATTTCATTATTTACCTATATCTTCGGAATCAGAATTTCCATCTCGTAAATAAACTAAAGTCTGTGTAAACACCTTATTATCACGTCACTCCAACGTTATGTGACAACGTAATCACAACGTAGCAAAATTACGTTGTGGAAACGTTGTGCATCGGGCGCCATGCAACGTTATGATGACAACGTTTCTCATACGTTGGTGCGACGTCAAATAGTCTTCATCGCGAAAAGCGTAAAAACAAAGGTGTTTACTCGAAATAAACTACATTTTGGCAGAAAATTACAATAATGTTAGATTTGGTTTTCACTTTTCAGCAACCCGTGTTTGTCGTAAGAGGCCATTAAACAACAAACAATGACAATAACATTTTCGCCATACATGCATGATTCGCACTTCCATCGTTGTTGAAAGGTTGTGGATTGGTAACGTCGTGATATAACGTTGTAACAACGTTATTTTAACGTCGACCTGCAACGTTATTTCACAACGTAATAACAACGTTGCACATTCACGTGGTGAAAACGTTGTGCATTGGACATCACACAACGTTTTGTAACTACGTTTCTGAAACGTCGGTGAAACGTTATTGAGTTTGCTTCTCGATAGAATAGAATAGAAGGAATAGAACTGCTTTATCAAAATCAACATGAATTTGTCAGAAAACCAAGTTAGTAATGCATTACCTTTCTATATATTCGGCATTTGAATTTTCATCTCTTAATACTAATATTTCGAGAACGTAATTGCGTATATCTGTGACAACGTTACAACAACGTTGCAAATTAACGTTGTGACAACGTTGTGCTTTGGACATTACAGTACTTTTTGTAAATGATGTTTAGGAAACCACTTGTAGATCTACCATCTCTTAGTGTTATTTTTTTTTAAACATATATATCTATTAACGAACTAAATGTTGTCACAAGCAATATTACAGTTAAAAACAATTGGCGCGTATTTTTTGCGGCGTGAGAGCGACTGCAGAAAAGTTTAGCCTGTTGCCTCGTGAAGTGACGTCAGAATGACGTCACATTGTCGCGGAAGATTTGTTGTCACCAGCCATCTTAGCTCAAACTCACTCTGGACATAATATATTACAAGCAAGTGATTGTGCAGCAACTGGAACTGGACAGATGATCTGTGAATTCGATTGAGGTAAGTTAATTTTTCAAAAATAGTCTCCTCTTGTTGATATGTTTCTGTGCATGCAGTGCGTCAAATGATCTAAATGTATCGTATTATTCAGAAGTGTCAGGGTTAAGAATGCAGTTTGCCGGTCATTTTCACTGAGCGTCAGTGTTGATATTAATATGATACACAGAACTTGATGATAGAGGTGAAGGGGGCCCAAGACTTTTTTCCATATTATTATTTTATGGATACCAAGGGTAATTGCCAAGGGCAAGCGGTATATTTTTGACCAGAATTCAATCTGGTGGCGTTTTGTGGCCGTCATATTATGTTCGGGTTTCGTTCGTAAGCGTGTAGATTTGTAAATAGGCCTAACTTATGCATCGCCTACTGACCGCACTGACAGTTATCGCCATTTCTTCTGTGTTATTTCTGAAATCATTACTATTTAAAGTTTACATGTACTAATCTTCTGACTTTGATTTTTGTGCAACAATGTGGCTCATCCAGGCCATGGGAAAGGTTAAGTAGATTTCTCTTATACAGCGAAAAGAGGGAATCAAAACAATGGAAGTATTCAGATCGACTCTCTGTAGGCTGCTAGTTATAGCCCTAGTCTAAAGTGATCAATGATGTTATGAAAAAAATCGTATTTTCGGGAAGAGACAGAAACATACTTGATGTTTCCGAAAAGGCCTAATTAGCACTGACTGAAGTAGCCTAAATGTGGACCGTCAGGTTGTTGCTGCTGTCTATAAATTTTATCATAGCAAGGTGCTTATCATGTGTATTTTTATTATTTCCGAAAAAAGAATCAATTCATCATTTTCCGATAACTAGATCTATGTCCGACTCCTTTCTAATGAAAACGAGCAAAAGTAAAACGAGTCTCTCGTCGCGCGCTATAACGGGGTGTTTGCGGTATTGTCCTCTCTGGTGATGATAAGCTAGTCGATAGTCAAAAGTTAAATATCACCATATATTGTCAGTGAGTTGGTCATCGTTTGTTGATTATTAAAGTGAGATAGGTGTAGCCAATGTGCACTAATGAAAAATACAATGGAATTGATAGCAACCATATTCTTTCGGTTTTCGATCTGCATATGTTGCCACGTAGGCTACCATACTACAGAATTATATTTAACGATATTTAACTGTATTAGATCTATGTTAATAAACGTAGTGACAAATAAATTTCAATAAATATTTAGAGCTGTTTCAACTTCGTCTGGTATTGAATAAGCTATTGCATTTTGTTTATTACCCCATGTTTCTAATCTTTGTAAATGTTAGAACATATATAACTATCCTGGCATATTAATATGGAAAATATTAAGGTAGATCTAAGTATTAAAAAAAATCATTTTTAATTAGGATAAATACCCCAAAGTGTTAACACTTTTATCACTTATTGGTGGGCCAATTCATAATTCATATTCAACATTCTTGCTTCAAATATGGGAACTATTTATTTTATTTGGCAATATATATTTTTCATTTATATACATATTTTTCAAATAAGGTTTTAGAAACTTGGCCATGATATTCACTTGAATCACTAGTTTGAGTGTACAGCAGAAAGGTAAAGTTACTGCTTTTGAAAAACTACAGTTGATCTGTTGACTGATAAAACTATTTGCCAATATTACTATCAGTTACATCATACTCTATTAGTCTAAGTAAATGGGATTTATCTATACAGTACTGGTTTATTTAAGAATGTGATACTTTGTGGTTTCTGTTTTTCTTTCAGGTGGAGAAAACAGTATTGTGGGAGCGTATTTGTTTAAAGTACATATCACTGACAGAAAGGTATGTCTGATTCAATAATATATACAAACATCTTCAAGAATTAAAATTTAGATGATTCTTATTTAATTATACCCACAATCTAAAAGGGCGGGGGTATAAAGTTACACCAATGATTCAGTGCTAAAAGCTTTTCTGCTTATGTTTGATCCAAGAGCATCATGGTATTAGTGTCAGCGCCTTCGCACTTTCAGCAGTTTTTAACAGTTTAAAGACTGACATCAGACATCAAAACATTATTTTGGGGAATGCAACCGTTATTTTGTTATGTCAGAAATATGTCCCTTGCCTTGCCATTTTATAACATTTGTGTCATTTTTTATTCAGTTACCAAGGCATAAGGAGAGACTGAGGATACAGTTGAAGATCATCCCTGTGACTTTTCATTTGAGGACTGAAAAGGCTCCCCAGCAACTCAGCCCATGTTCTGACTTGTCATTTAACAAATAAATAAAGGTCACCTCAACCAGAATTCTATTGTCATTTCGTTTACCTAATGGATCTTAGGACATCAGATGCATAGACTATTCTGTTTGTCACAGTGTTGCTCTCAATGCTGAATGTATGAGGTAAGGCCAAGAAAATTTAAATGTTTCAATTTGTGCAGGGCTTATTGTTTGATGGATTTTAATTTGCAAATTCGTGGGAAAATCCAATATCTTTTAATTGTGTTGAAACATTTGTGAACAATTTGCACATAGCCTTGAAAATTGTTTTGGAAAATGAATATTATATTACCAAATTGTACATGTAATTTAAAACATTTAGATTTATATCTTGGCCGTATTTCAAACTCTGCCAAAAGAGAGTGCATTTCATTGACTTGCTGTTTCATGGATAGGGTTAAAGTGAATTCAGTTTGCAGAATGTATTTCTTGGTACCTGACGTCTTAACTAGATTGGTACAAACTTTTCAGGCTGCCTGGGAGGTATTGAGGAATAAAACAGGCGTTAATCTACATGGACATTGCAACAACGTGCTGCAATGCCTGTAGTGTCGCCATATGTAAACAGTATGCGATACCTACGTTGTCGCGACGTAAAAAATGGACGTTGTGACAACGTCTTGATTTGGTTGTATTTTGGTTTACGCACAACGTTGTAGCAACCAATCTGGGAGTCTACAGAATTACGTTGTGACAACGTAACATCACAACGTTGTAGCAACGAAAAGTCAACGTTGTCACAACGTTGTAACAACGTAGAATTGTTGGCTGGGTACTAAGCTTTCAGTACAGCCACATTAAGAGCCACGTGGTGTCGTGGTCATTGTGCATGTAAGGAATTGGGTATCTGTTTTCCTTAAATTGCAACGGAATCCGTTTTATTTTAATTTGAACGTTAATCAGTACTTTCGTTTCTATTTGTTAAGAAACAAACCTGACCACTATGTTCAATGACACACCTGGAAAATAGTAAGCGTGTCTAGGCATGTGGCGGTAAGGGCGGATATATTTAGGTGTTCATATATATGTTAGGTTGACATTAGTATGTTAGTATATTTATATTAATTTCACTTGATAGCAAAACATGAAATTCGCTCATAGGTTGACAAATAAAGACACGCACCCATTGAAAATTCGTTCATAATCTGATCAGCCCGCCCTAGTATGAACATGGAATAAAGCATTATAGGTATCATGTGTAGATTTCAAGTGTATTTATCAAGCACATATTGTGTGAACGTTTTCTTATTCTAATTTCTCCCCCAAAGCAACTGGGCTGAAATAATTGAAATGTATACAAGTTTCTCTACCAGTCCCATACCAGACGAGTATCTATGCTACATTCACACATGTGAACCGATTGCTTAATGTCAACACGGCTCTATAGATGGTGAGGTGGAATGGGGTTTAACGTCGCGTCCAAGATTATTGCACTTATATAGCGACGTGTATGTACGTGTGTGTGTTTATGTGGCTGCTTGTACTAGTCCGGACTGATGCCGATTCATAGTGCTAGCTTACTGTGATACCATGCTGCAGTTTAACATGAATATCCCACTCAGACACAGTATACTTACTCCCAGCCGACCAGTCCTTGTTTTAGCCCATTATTGCCGAGCGCCAGACAGGGTAACAACAAGTACCACCTTTTAACGTCTTTTGGTATGACGCGGCCGGGGATCGAACCCCAGACCTTCCGCTCTCCGGGCGGACGCTCTACCACTAGACCACGGAGGCGGTCCTCCATAGATGGAATAGTGCCAGTTACGGCAACTGTCACTTGCTTACAATTTTTAGAAATGTACAAGCTGAACACCACGACGTCTAACAACATGCAACATAATTATGGGGATGAGAAATGTGAATTCAAGACCAATCAGTGATTACCACGATTTGGGATAATTCTAGATCTAGGTATGGACACAAAGGGCCAGTATACACCTGTAAGGAAACTATTCTACAAAGAAAGAAGATTGTAAAGTAGTTCAGTGTCATTTCTGACCAGACCCATGTGTCAGGGTATCACATCTCCATTCTAGCTTCGTTCCGGGGATGACGTCATCAACTGAACTAAGTGGGGTAAAAAGGATCACAACATGCTTGCAACCCAAACAATTACTATCAGTAAGCATGTATTTTAAGAACTGGAGTTTATTTACTCTCCTTATGTTTTTTTTCTTCTTACATCTAATGTTTACACCGTTGACAAAACGTACTTTAAGTACTGGGAAGACCTAATCAACTTGTTATTTCCACATCTGGTGATCACACATGTAGGCAAGGTATTCATTCTCCAGCAACGGATAGCCAGTCGGTCTTAAGATAAAATGATTTACTTTGACATCTGATCATCCTTAAATTCGAAAGTATTATCCTGTTCGCAAATATTACCATTGACCTCAAGCGTCGGAAAATATTATAATGGGAATTTTGTTTCTACTTTTTCACTAATATCATGCATAGGAAGTTGTAAACACTTGCCATGTATATATGAATGTGTCACGATACAGAAATAGTTGAACATTAAACAATTACATATATAGCGACTACTGCACTCATTCTCGTTAAATAGTACACTTTCTGTGGTATCTGACTGCCTGAGCAAATCTTGTTGCGCATGAATATTAAAATATGCCTAAACAAGGGCATTGTTGACATTTTTATGCATACGCATTAACACAAATGTTTCTGTTGCTGTGTGTGGAAACCTGGTGCGCCAAGCTCAAACCTTTACTTAACAACGTATGCAGCTTGTGGTCATTCATGCTGCGTTGTTGTTAGCACGCACGACAACTGTAAGTAAACATAAAAAGTCAAACAGCGCCGCGCTTACAATCTCGGACCAAAAGTCGATCACTCGCACCGCCCGGATCCCGATTGTGCATTCAATGGTTCAGTTTCCTTGATCTAACAGCTGAAATCATATCCTGTACATACCTTCTTGGAAGAAGGAAACCAGAGTGCTCGCCAATGGAGTCAATGTCAAAACTGTATGACCCTGTACTGGAGAAGTGACAATCAACAAACGCGAGTCTGATTGACAGCTTCAAACTCCACCAAGAGAATATGAACAGACAACCGTGATCTATTCACAGACATTTACGCAAGAGATCCATAGGGAATGTTAGTGACCACATTTGGGATGTTTTGGGCCACAAACTCAAAGTCAGGCACACTTCCACGGAGTGTTCGAATGATTTGTTCACTTTGAGTGATCTGTTCGTGCAGTCGTTACGTTCATCAAATAAACCCCTTCGGAAACAGTGTCAGAAGATAATCTTCGAAGAGGATAATGGCACAGCCGGAACGTAAGTCTAGATACTAATATCTGTCCAGATAATTTAAACTGACATAATTTTGTCACACTGAACTGTTTATGTTAAATCAACATAAACGTTGTGAAATTGGTCCGGTGCATGACCCTGATCTGTCGGTATTCTTACATTGCAAATTGATAAAACCTCGATGTAATTTCTGTAGTAACCTTATTCATAACTAGATAAACTTCAAAGCGAATTTGATACGTGTGACTATCGGGTTTGGTTTAATAAAGTCTTGTAAATGTCACGTTATTGTGAGATTCCTTCGGTTCTGTCTCGTAAAGTTTTGTGAAAATGATTGTCGTCTCGTGATTTTTTCATTAATGAAATAAAGAGGTTCTGGTGTGACAGAGGTCACGGTTATCCGATCGAAACAAATAAAACGAGGTCAACCTCTACTACACACGTGTGACGTTCGGAATTATCCTGTATCTTCAACACATGGGGAATGGATTTCGCTACTTTGAATGTATGAACGTTTTGTGTAATACTAAAGTTAACTAGGCATTGAAGTTATGATGACTATTGTTATAATGCTACATACTATGTGACCCGTGAAGATTTGGGGTAGAACATGTCTTCAGCAACCCATGCTTGCCATAAAAGGTGACTATGGTTGTCGTAAGAGGCGACTAACAGGATCGGGTGGTCAGGCTCGCTGACATCGATCCAAATTGCATGGATCGAAGCTCATGAAGTCAATAAATGGATCGTCTGGTTCAGACTCGATTATTTACAGACCTCCATCATGTAGCCGGAATATTGAAGAGTGCGGCGTTAAACAACAAACAAACAAACATTCTTTGTAATTATAATAAAAACATCATGAACATTACGTTTTCCTTTCTTTACTAACATGCAATGTGTGATTCATGTTGACAGATTCTGTCACAATCCGCTGACAATGTTCTTGATGTGCACATTCATGTGGTTATTTATAACACTTTCAACATGTGTGTACAAGGTATAGTTACACTGTTGATTTAAAATACCACTGCCATAATGGCATTATTACGTATCGCTGCTACACGAAATGGAACAAAGCCAAATCAAATGGACAAAGTGAAGGTAATACAGGTACAGTTTACTCAGTATAAACAATGCTGAATTTCTCTCTTTGAAACGTGTATATCATTCAGCTGTAACGTTACCACCCTACAACGAAGTACCAGGTGACACAAAACTCCTATAATAGTCCCCGTGTTTCGTTTCAGCAGATATCACACGTGCAGCAAAATCACTTACTTATCAGTTTGAATCATAAACATGGAGTGTGATACGTAGATATGGTATGGCGATAGTCAACATCTGCATCACGAACCAGAGAAACCAGGAAGTCATGTGTAAAATGAAACGAGCATGACTGTATCATATCTACCTAAAAATCTGCAACAGGCGGCATTGATCGATGACACACGACACAGATTACCACGACGCCACACGAGAGCACGGTTGGGATACTTCACATCAACTTGTATGCCAGATAGCCAGACGTGTAAAGTCGTATGTGTGAACTGCTGTTGCATGTATGTTGAAGGATATGATTACAACTGATGATTTAAGTGTGTGTGAAACAATCATGATGGCAGCACCATGATTGGTTGGTTGGTTTGTTGTTTAACGCCGCATTCAGCAATATTCCAGCTCTATGACGGCGGTAAGCACCAAGACGATAGTGTTAGATCCTGGAGGAAAACAAATAAATGTGACATGAGACTTAGTTGAGTTGTCATTACCAACAATGGTGGGGATAGGAATATCAACGTTGACAGCCGCCATCCTGTTTGCTTCTCAGTCTTCAGGTAAGTTGAAATTGTTTCGAAATTATTTATATGTTTATATACACTGTCATTACTACGTACATATGCTTTGTATTCCTCAAATGTATGTAGCAGTACTTTAACCCATGAACAACATGTTCTTCTATGCCATCTAAGGCTCTGTCCAAAGGTGAGTTCTTTGACACTGATCTGTTATTCGTTAGTCTTACTTTTGGTCGTGCTTAGCAACATAGAGGGTATATGTATGGTCGAGTGACCCCTTGGCCGTTCATGGATCGAGTGCCAGATGTGTCCTCCATCACTCAGGGCACCCCTCATATGCATTGTACAGCTGGCCCGGCACAATATGACTGAAATACTGTGGGAGAACCCCAGACGCAATTCACACAATATGTCATGTGTAACACAATTCCAAGAAAGTCCCCTGATGGATGCTGTGTGGCCCCTGTGTGCATTCGAGATCGCAAATATATCAATATATGCCGAAGATATCTATTGCCACGTATCAGACATCAGCGATAGGCCTTGACCACGTGTTTTTATGAGGGCACCCTACCATCTGATCATTGCAAATGTTAGACTAATTTTATAAGATTACGAAGAGTAAGTGATCACATTTTATATCGCATCGGAAATATTGCAGCCATAACGCGATGAGAACACGACAGTTATTATATAACACCTGTCGACAATGGACAGTAAAACAGCAAGGTAAATATCACAGTTTTGGGGTTGAAAACAAACCAGATCAAAATTAAAACAAATGTATTTTCAATAGATTAGTTAATTAAAATTAAAACGAGCAACTGAAGCTAGACCACGTTTCTGGGAATCATGCAGACTTTCAGTGCTTTTGGTTAGTGCATGATTCTCAAGTGGTTATATGGACGGCTAACCGATATTAAAAACAAACAAACTGTAATCAAGGAAAGATAAGTCAGTTATTTAGATTGTCTTATTTACTAAAACTGACAGTTCACATAAAACATGATTGTTTTCTAAATGTTATTTTGAAGAACTAAGTCAATTGAAGACATTATATAAAATATTTCAGAAAACTTGTAAAACATACATAACCCTGACACGTGTGACGTCATTAATATTGGAAAGCATCTAAGCTCCGTCAAGAATGTTGCCTTCAGTACGTCAACAATGGCCGTTGCATTAGATCGACTTATCTGTATGGCACTAAGAATCAGTCGGGTTACACGGGTGTCTTTGTTGAATTGGGGGCACGGGTGGCCCAGTCGTCTAAGGCGCCGCGATTCGCTGTGCAGAGTTGCGTCCCCTGGACACGCCAGAAACCTATGATTGTGGGTTCGAATCCCGGTTCACCCCGATTATGTTTCTAGGTTTTTCAGCACCATACCCGTGCTCGTGGGTTTCACCGAAGTGGTAAACGTCTGAGACCTGCATCACTTCGGGCTTTCCTCCCACATTAAGCTGACACGCCGTGATATAACTGGAATAATGTTAAAAGTGGCGTTAAAGCCAACTCACTCACTCACTTTGTTGAATAGTTAACTTGAACGATAGAAAGTAATTAGACTATGCAAACGAGATATGTTTAGCAGCTCTCGAGGAGATAAAAATGCATGTCTACCAAAAAATGATAACAAATCATTCTCACAGATTTAACCAATGAATTCTATAATGTGGATCACACTGCGTATCTTTGGCTTATGTAGCCATAAAACCGTTGACAAATAACTGGGGCATACCAGGAACATTACACTGTACGTGATGCATCATTTAGGGGTATCTGACAACACCTGACCTGACTGTGCTGCAGAGCGAGAAACTACGCTAGAGCTATGTGGTTGGTCTCGAAAGGATAACCGATTTCAATATTGTAATTTAAAACCTTCCTTCTCTTTAATGTCTGTTTAGATCCGCATCCGTACACGTGTCCATGCTGACAGTTTATGTGCAGGTCATAGAACATTAACACAAGTAATGTATACAATAGATATGTACGTAGTATGTTGCGGTGTAAACGTAAACTTGTTTCTTGTGCCATTTGCTGCGCTTGTTTACCAGAGAGATATAACAGTAACTACTGCGTCAAAAGAGAGATCGTGTTGTAATTCTATTATCTTTGTGCAACTCTATTGTCTGTCACAGGTCGTAGTGCTGCACGTAACTCATATATGTGCAACTATAAATAGGGCTCCGGTCCTGTCTTACACTTAAAAACAGATAACATGTGGTGTCGTCTAAGGCAAGAGACCATGTCTCCGAAATATACCCTTGTTCACCAAACAAGGAATGGGTACTCTGTTGGATGAGAGGGTAATGTGATGGTACACCTTCTTACTGCTGATCATGCGACAGCCTGGTCTGTGTACTCCCCATGGGGCTTAGAGGGAAACATGAGTACACACTGACTCAAAGACCTTGGTAATATAGTGAGTATTCATTTGTTGAGGTGCGATGGGGTAGCCAAGTGGTTTAAGCTATACAAATATTGAAATTCAAAATGAACAACAGAATCAGGCGTCTTTCTTATTTCCAAACATTATGTTAACATGTCACATTTTCATTATGGGAACGATCCGGGAGGGTAGCCTAATGGTTAAAGTGTTCTCATCGATTCTCCACATGGTTACAATGTGTGAAACCCATTTCCTGTGTCCCCATGTCGTGTTATTGCTGGAATATTGCTAAAATCGGCGTATAACCATACCCACTCACTCATTTATTTGGTAAATAGGACCTGGCACATTGAATTTGTGTCATATATAATCTTTATCAAAACAGGAATGTGTTTACACATTCGTCATTTACCATATCTATTTCTTTGCGTGCAGTCCCACCTTAAATTTTTCTGCAAAATGTATCAACGGATACATTAGATTGTCTTGTCTGATAGGCATTACTTAGAAGACATGTGTATTGTTGTTCATACAAGAGACATAGATATCTCTCTCTGCTGATAAGATAATATTATTCAAGAAATTATAGTCACTGTAGTTCCCAGGAGGTTACCAAAATGGAAATAACATTGATATCAAATTGTCGTTCAATAAACACGCTCAGATCAAGCCAAAACTTCTCCATGTGCTGACGGGAAACAAAGAATTGATATCCATTTTCTCTAACAACTCAGTTCATGTATTTTGTTCAGATATAGCATCGGAAGCTTTCTCAGAATCAATCAACATTAACAACCCTTTCGTATATTGTGTCTTATTTTCGTGCTTCATGTTTTCACAAATAAATCTACCTTGAATGAATCCAGTTTGGTTCTCATGAATAACTGTATCCAGAGCATATGCCTATTGATATACATGTACAGTTTTGTTTACTAACGTGATGTGGCGCCAGGTTTTTAGTAGTCTCGTGTCTTTTCCCGATGTAGGTATACAGATAATAATACCCATTTTCATAGTCAGGGTCAGTTGATTGTTGTTAAATGATTGTTTAATATATAAAAATATACAATTACCTTACAAACGCCACAAGGAACTCTATTGAAAATCCGCGTAACCCCAGAGTTTGATTATGTTTCACTGACCTTATGGCTCTGGATATTTATTCCATTTCAACTAGGGGCGGTCGGGTAGCCTAGTGGTTCAAGCGTTCGCTCGTCTCGCCGAAGACCCGGGTTCTATTCCCGACATGGGTACATTGTGTAAACCCCATATCTGGTGTCCCCCGCCGTGATATTGCTGGAATATTGCTAAAAGCGGCGTAAAACCATACTCACTCACTCACTCCAATTCAACTGCATTTTTTTCCGAATTTTACTCCACATAAATTGTCAGTGTTGGCGTTTAGAGTTTCTTCATCAATTTCACTTTTACAGGTTTCATAGAATTTGACTAATCTAGATCTGTTTTCAATTTGTGACAATTTCTCTGTTATCTGAAACTTGATTATGAATAGATTTGCTGGTGTAGATTTGCATGTTTCCAGAAAAAGAAATTCGTTAATATTAAACTTCAGAATCAGATGGTCAGAACCAAATATATATAACTTGTGTGTTTAATCTATTTATCTTTCCTTGGTTTCCTCCTCGATAATTGTTTTAATCATTTTTTATATTTACAATGTCCAGTAAGAGAGTAGTTATAAATATCCAGTACCTCTACCTTTTAGTTTTATTGGTAGTAGAAAGTTTTCCAGGATAATACAGACGTTTCTCAGACGTATATTACATGTTTGACCCTGTAAACATAACAGTAAAGATTTGCATCACAATTCATTGACCATTAAAATTAAAAACATTTCATATCACATATCACAATATTAACATATATTCACATGCAACAACAGAACAGAATTCGTCACATGTGCATTCCCAACGGATTACCAAAACATATTTAAACATGGGAAAACAGCATGTAAATGAGACTCATCCATTTGTAAAACAAGACCAATGGTTGATATGGTCCTGACAATTTTTGAGATGTGTTCATGCTCTGAGAAGCACATGATCAACGTGAATGGAAATAAAGCCAAATGAAGCCCAGGACACGTCTCTACCCAAATCGGGATTTCAAGCGGGACTTTTATTCGCGTGAGGAGGAATACAAAATATTCGGCTGATAAAAAGGAAAAAATAGCGCCAATCCAGAATAAGCCCAAGCAGATTTAGTTTCATCTGACCAGAACGAGTTTCACTGAGCAAGAACAACGACGTTAGAAGATGGTACTTGGTGTTACCCTGCCTGGCGCTCGACAATAAAGGGCTAAAACAAGGGCTCGTCGGCTCGAAGTCAATATACTGTTTCTAAGAGGGGTATTCTGTTAAACTGCGGCATGGCATCTCAGTGGGTTAACATTATAAAATAGGCATCAGTCCGGACAGGTACAAGCAGACACAGACACACACATAGACACACACACACACACACACACATAGACACACACACACACACTTCATTTAGGGGGCACGGGTGGCCCAGTCGTCTGAGGCGCCGCGATTCGATGTGCAGAGTCGCGTCCCTTGGGAACGCCAGAAACCTATGATTGTTGGTTGGAATCCCGGTTCGCCCCGATTATGTTTTTATGTTTGTCAGCACCATACCCGTGCTCTTGGGTTTCACCGAAGTGGTAAACGTCTGAGACCTGCATCACTTCAGGCTTTCCTCCCACATAAAGTTGACACGCCGTGATATGACTGGAATACTGTTAAAAGTGGCGTTAAACCAAAATCACTCACTCACTTCATTGACATACAGGGCCGTTACAAAGAAACACAACCTGCTGAAAAAACATTGGATATGACACATCCTAGAGATTTAAACTACTTCAACACTCGGGGCACAGCCGGAAACATTACAACTTGTCAGTTAATAACCATACATACATGTAGACTCATGTGAGAGGCACACATTTTAGTTTCTCACCACCTGTATGTACTCTGCGGGTGTAATAACAGAACTTATTACCTGCCCGTGAAGAGATCACCCCTTTAATAAACATGCAGCTGTATTACGCATTGTGTAATTCCAAAACGCGTGCTTATGTACTCTTGGAACAAGTTTCACGAACAAATATTGAAAGCTCTCAACATCCCTTTGCTTATTCAACGACATTGCGTGTGGAGATGATAGATCACTGAGAGGAACTTATGCACACTCGATGACCCAAACAACCTTGTTGCTAGGCTGACGTCACATGGCATTGTTTCGCTGATGGATCTTGCAACAAAATTCCACAAATTACGTCATCGGGTAGTGTGACGTAATTGTAAACTTTGAGGTGCAAGGCCCCGTTCCACAAGGCGATCGTACTGTAGCGACAGTCGTTAATCTATTTTAAAGTATGTGAGTTCCGACAAGTAGAGATTGCTGCAGAGCATCAATAGTTCCCCGCAATATAATGTTATGTGCAGAGGAAGGAAGTGTAAGCTATGGGAGGAGAGAATTTGTGTTAAGTACAAATTGGTTGTTATTAATGTACTTATCTTTGGAAAGCACAATAAAAGAAACAGTGTCTTTAATTGGTCAGCACAAAGAAAACCCAGGCAAGAAAACTGGGCCTGTCAGGCAAAACTTGATATATACCCACTATTAGTACCAATAAAAAAATGTATTTTGTAGTTTGTGATTGTGTAATTTTGCCACTGTTTCTTCATGGAATTTTCCGCAATACATATCTCATTTTTGTTGTATAATAGCATGGGCGGATACAGCTTTTTTGAAAAAGGGGGTGGGGGGGGGGGGGGGGGGGGTGGGGGGGGGGGGGGGGGGGGTGTGCACAAATAAGATCTATTTATTGTCTTTGGGCATGGTTGCAATTCGCTATGCAGAGTTGTCTCCCTTGGGCACGCCAGAAACCTATGACAGTGTGTTTGAATCTCGGTTCACCCCGATTTTGTTGTCAGCACAAAACCCTTGCTCGTTGGTTTCACCAAAGTGGTGAACGTCTAAGACCTGCATCACTTCAGACTTTCCTCCCACATCAAGCTGACACGGAATACTATTCAAGACGGCGTTAAACCAAACTACCTCACTCACTCTTGTATATGGTTCCGTTTGGTTAACTGGGTTTGTGTTGTGATTGCTTCCGGCTTAGATTGGAAATATGTTTAGAAGAATGTTACTATGTTCAACCCAAACATCGTGAAGATATCATGCAACCGTATTATCTTTTTGGAAAATAATTGTAAACTACAGGCCAACCTGTCGATTTTCTATGTATCCAGAAGCAAAGAACATATACGGGTGTATGATCTCTGCTTGAAGTAAAAAAAACATTTTCAAAGCAATAAACCATGCAGAAACGTAAACCGCCGCATGAAACGGTATGTATCATACATTACACACAGTGAAGTATTTAAAACAATGCTGTGCTCAACTATGCACAGCAAGCGCCATACATGTGATTATGAAGACAACTAATAAAAATATTCTCATATCAAACCCGTTGTTTTACATGTGTTGTTTATTGAGTCATACTTTATAGAAGCCTGTTATTTAATCGTGTTGAACAATATGTTGCAATAGCAGTGTGAAAATTGAGTGCGCGTGACAGGCTTGGCCTAAATTCCTTCCTGGAACGTTTCTCGATGGCTGCCTGAATAACATATGATACATTGCAAAGGTAGTGCGCAATTGAGCTGTTCGGGTAAGGGAGATAATCACTCACTCTCAGTGATACAGCTTGAATAAGATACGATGTACAGTAATGCAAGGTCAGTGCGTGAATTTATCACTTTTATACTACGCCTATAGCTAAAGGAGATAATCGCTCAATGCGCAATAGTTTATTCTTACAAAATATAGACCGGTCAACTTTAGCGAAATGGGATCATTTTTAGCTCTTTTAAAAACAAAATGAACAAATTTCTTGGGTTATCAGCATTACGAAAAGTGACTAAGTCTCAGAATAGCAAGACGATTTTGAAGTATCTCTTATTGCTGGAAAAGATAAACATCAACATTTCACGCACATTTCACATGATTTGTATGTTTCGTTTCGGTAACTTTGTGGCTTGAAATTTCAAAGAAACCAACATGTCGACTTACATGCTCTTAAATTAACCTCTCCCGTATACTAAGAATAACCTTAGCGCTACGATAATTTGGTGGAACGGACGCCTGAATTCCAAAGGTGGACCGTTGCATGGTATTAAATTCTTACGTTTCAACTTTTGACGTGTTTGAAGTATAATCAGTCAAACTGAATTAGATTATGCCGTGGATCGTCAGGGTGTCAGGCTATTCACACTCATCAGTATAATTCTAAATATGATATGAATGGCAAGTGATAAATAAAATACTAAACTCGCTCCCGTGTAAAACCAATTTTATGAAACTCGTGAATAGTTGTGGTATATTACGTGTATTACATGGGAGCTCGTTTATAATTCTATATATGTTGCATCTCATTCGGATCCAACATCTGCTGCTGATGTTTAGTGCTAGACACACACTGGCAACATCTGTGCAGCTGGAAATTAAAGAGTTTTCCGAGCTGCAACATTCTTTATTCTTCCCCGCCCTTAAGGCGGGAAAGTATACGGGAGAGGTTAATTTTGGAGCATGTAAGTCGACATGTTGGTTTCTTTGAAATTTCAAGCCACACAGTTACCGAAACGAAACATACAGATCATGTGAAATGTGCGTGAAATGTTGATGTTTATCTTTTCCAGCAATAAGAGATACTTCAAAATCTTCTTGCTATTCTGAGACTTAGTCACTTTTCGTAATGCTGATAACCCATGAAATTTGTTCATTTTGTTTTTAAAAGAGCTAAAAATGATCCCATTTCGCTAAAGTTAACCGGTCTATATTTTGTAAGAATAAACTATTGCGCATTGAGCGATTATCTTCTTTAGCTATAGGCGTAGTATAGAAGTGATAAATTCACGCACTGACCTTACATTGCTGTACATCGTATCTTATTCAAGCTGTATCACTGAGAGTGAGTGATTATCTCCCTTACCCGAACAGTTCAATTGCGCACTACCTTTGCAATGTATCATATGTTATTCAGGCAGCCATCGAGAAACGTTCCAGGAAGGAATTTAGGCCAAGCCTGTCACGCGCACTCAATTTTCACACTGCTATTGCAACATATTGTTCAACACGATTAAATAACAGGCTTCTATAAACTATGACTTTTTTCAATAAACAACACATGTAAAACAACGGGTTTGATATGAGAATTTTTTTATTAGTTGTCTTCATAATCACATGTATGGCGCTTGCTGTGCATAGTTGAGCACAGCATTGTTTTAAATACTTCAATGTATGTAATGTATGGTACATGCCGTTTCATGCGGCGGTTTACGTTTCTGCATGGTTTATTGCTTTGACAAAAAAAATTAACTTCAAGCAGAGATCATACACCCGTATATGTTCTGTGCTTCTGGATACATAGGAAATCAACAGGTTGGTCTGTAGTTTGCAATTATTTTGGGATTGCCTAAAAGTCGGGCCGGGCCTGGCCAAGACGGGCCAAAGTGTTATTGGCTAATTACTTCATTATCGGCGATCATATCTACATATTATTGATGCAACATACACACATGACACTACTGAACAATCACCAATCCAAAACGTGCAGCATAATTAAGTAATTCGGAGTAAATCACTTAAAAACTAGAAAGTGGAGCTATGTGTTTGTAGCGACCAGAACTGGGATACGACCAGAACTGGGATAAACAGTCCACAATTTCGCAAAACCCCATTTACTGCGGTAATGCTTTCGGTTAGCTCTAAAACACATGGCGATATATATGCGGAATATGATTTATTTTATATTTTGGGAGGGACCGTACTGAATATGATCTTCTGTATATTTCCATGTCCCATTCCAAATAAATAACGCACATTAAATTCTTCACTATAAATTGGAAACATCTTTAGTGATTATTATTTTTTTGTTATTTTGTACTTGACAAATATTCACACGCCTTTCTGTGCGGCAATTCACATTTATGAACAAATGTCACAGTGTCTGTGCGATATTTCTTTTAACAAGTTATGTTATAATTAGATCAATAATTGAAATCAAGGATGTGTTTCTACATCACATTGTGGTCACAATAGTGTATAGAATGTAATGGAATCGGCCATATTACAAAAGTAAAAGCGGTAACTCGAGGGGTTTCTGAAATATTTCGGATTGTGGCCGTTAAATAAAAGAGCCCCGACACATTATGCATTCCATTTAGATTTTGTTTTGTTTGTAACTGTAAACAATTTTCCGTATGCTGTTTAATTTAACGTGCGGTCTCCTCCAATCCCACGATCTGAATAGAAATGCAAAACATGTATCCTCATTAATTTATTTCATGTAACTGTGCTGAAGGGAATCCTTGTACTTCACACATGAGTAGATGTGAGAAATCATATTTATATAATTTCAAAACAATTATTTCACTTGCCTCTGTATTTAGACAAGCTCTTTCCACTTCTTTTAATTAGTTCGATGGGTTAATTGTATATGGTTTGCCAGAAGATTGAGGCGAAAATTACACAAGATGAAAGTGTTTTATAATTCTTCTTTACAAAGTTACGGGGAAGTACACAGGTACATCGGACATAAAATATACATAACTCAGAATGAAACGCGGGGTGTTGTATATCAGACATGTTATATACATCATTATAAATGAAAGACGCGGGGGAGTATGTATATCGGATATAAACTATACATCACTCAGCACGATAGATAACGATAGAGGGTTTGTATCGGATGTATTATATTTTACATACTTCAGAATGCTGTAGATGCAGACCAATGTAAGCTTTGAAACATGCTAAGAAGTATCCAAGCTGGATATTGACGATTGTTTCAGAATGGCATTCTACCCACATATACAAGTTAGTGGTAACCTCAAATACCTCCTTAACCTAACCCTATCACATATACATGATGCAGGTAATGCAAGCTCAGAAGTTTGGTGTGCAAATTTTGATAAATGTATAAATATAAATGTATAACTAACAGATATAAGCGGTAAGACGGATATGACTCATCATGCATGCATGCATGCACCGGAAAACCAGACCTAACAGAAAGGAGTATATAGTTACTCCATAGTATTTTAGGAACCAGGCAGCTTCAATTTGAAATAAAGGAAAGATATATTGAAGCAAGTGGAAATAATATATTTATATATCTAGCCTAAAATCACGATGATCCATGGACAGTGCATTGTGTATGTCTATGTTGGGCATTGCTTAAAATATACACACCGCTTCGCTTGTCATGTTAGGCGACAATCGATGGTTGGTTGGTTGTTTAACGCCGCACTGAGCAATATTCCATCTATATGACGGCGGTCTGTAAATAATCGAGTCTGGACCAGACAACACGGACAATCCAGTGATAGACATCATGAGCATCGATCCATGCATTTGGGATACGATGACATGCATCAACCAAGTCAGTGAGCCAGACCACCCGATCCCGTCAGTTGCCTTTTACGAGAAGCATAGTCGCCTTTTAGGGCAAGCATGGATTGCTGAAAAGACCTATTCTACCCCGGGTCTTCACGGGCACCACAATCGATGGACCGGGTGGGCATGCTTGTATAGTGACTTCGTTAATTGTGTGTCATGTACCCCGATATAAATACATGTAAATAAACGATTGGTTTAAGTATGAACAACGTCCCACGCCGACATGTACGATGCCTCGCAATCAACCAAATAACGAACCTGACTACCCGAGGCTCGTTAGTCGCCTCTCATTATACGACTCTAAGCCGGACTCCCCATCCGATCAAGGGAATATTACCTGCATGGTCAGCTTTGCTCTTACTGGTTCTTGCAGTAAAATGTTGGTCCACATGGGCAGAGAGCAAAATAGTGATTGTTAATATAAGCAAACATCCAGCACGTCGGAGGACGTTGAACCTCCGATCCATGAAGTCACCTAGTAAGACAATTAAAATTAAGCATGTGTTGCTGGGGACCCCTTCTACACGAAATCAACTGCCTGAGTGGTCTAGTGGATAGACGTCTGCAGAAGGAGTGAGTAAGTGGGTGAATATGTATTTACACTGCTTTTAGCAGCATTACTGGAGTATCATGGCACGGGACACCAGAAATAGGGTTTACTCATTGAACACATGATGGGAATCAAACCCGGGCCTTCGACGTGACGAGCGAACGCTTTGACCAATAGGCTAACCAATCGCACCCCTGACAGCGGAAGATAAAATACACGGAATAAGATAGTACCCGTGCTTGGCGATTGGCATTACGTGGATAAACATGGATAAACACAGTACATATTCTGTTTTACAAAACTCATGTAAGAATCCATGTATTACCTTCACCCTCACTGGGTAAATACAAGAATTTCTGAATTCTGACACTCCTTGTGTAACACACTTACTGGTATAATATTCCCTATAAAAGTACCACTCATGACCTCCCTCAATATTTGCTAAGTTTGTGGTCCTAATCACTTTCAAAAGCTAAAATTAATTATAAATATTCAACAGTTAATAAATTTTAAAGGTGTTATGCCGCTTCTGCACGGCTTAATTACAGTAATACAAGGGTAAATATCTAATCGATAATAAATAAAAATCAGCTACAAGTATTCCATTATTTGTACATGTGAAAGGGCTATCCCATTTCTGGTCAAAGGGACATGAGTGATAATATAGTAAAAGGTCTCTTATAAATAGCAGTATTAACCCATTACATTAAGATTCTGCTCATAAGTGTGAAATATTATTTACTATCATCAACCGACAAGAAATCTTAAGATTCCCTTAAATGTAGATTTTAAAGGCATTATCCCACTTCTGGTCAAGGTGATATGAGTCATAATATAGTCAAAAATCTCTTAAAATTAGAAATATTATCCTATTACATTAAGATTCAGTCCACAAGTGTGAAATATTATTTACTATCATCAACCGACAAGAAATCTTAAGATTCCCTTAAATGTAGATTTTAAAGGCATTATCCCACTTCTGGTCAAGGTGATATGAGTCATAAAATAGTCAAAAATCTCTTACAATTAGTATTATTGACCCATAACATAACGATTCTGCTCACAAGTGTGAAATATTATTTACTATCATCAACCGAGAAGAAATCATAAGATTCCATTAATTGTAGATTTTAAAGGCATTATCCCACTTCTGGTCAAGGTGATATGAGTCATGATATAGTAAAAAATCTCTTAAAATTAGAAATACTGACCCATTACATTAAGATTCTGCTCATAAGTGTGAAATATTATTTACTATCATCAACCGAGAAGAAATCTTAAGATTCCCTTAAATGTAGATTTTAAAGGCATTATCCCACTTCTGGCCAAGGTGATATGAGTCATAAAATAGTCAAAAATCTCTTAAAATTAGAAATATTGTCCTATTACATTAAGATTCTGTCCACAAGTGTGAAATATTATTTACTATCATCAACCGAGAAGAAATCTTTAGATTCCCTTAAATGTAGATTTTAAAGGCATTATCCCACTTCTGGTCAAGGTGATATGAGTCATAAAATAGTCAAAAATCTCTTACAATTAGAAATATTGTCCTATTACATTAAGATTCTGTCCACAAGTATGAAATATTATTTACTATCATCAACCGAGAAGAAATCTTTAGATTCCATTAATTGTAGATTTTAAAGGCATTATCCCACTTCTGGTCAAGGTGATACGAGTCATAATATAGTCAAAAATCTCTTAAAATTAGAAATACTGACCCATTACATTTAGACCTTTGTTCATAGGTTTGAAATATTATTTACTATCATCAACCGAGAAGAAATCTAAAGATTCCATTAATTGTAGATTTTAAAGGCATTATCCCACTTCTGGTCAAGGTGATATGAGTAAAAAAAAAGTCAAAAATCTCTTAAAATTAGAAATATTGACCCATTGCATTCACATTCTGCTCACAAGTGTGAAATTTTATTTACTTTCAACAGCCAACAAAAAATCTTAAGATTCCATTAATTGTAGATTTTAAAGGCATTATTCCACTTCTGGTCAAGGTGATATGAGTCATAAAATAGTCAAAAATCTCTTAAAGTTAGAAATATTGACCCATTACATTAAGATTCTGTCCACAAGTGTGAAATATTATTTACTATCATCAACCGACAAGAAATCTTAAGATTCCACTTATTGTAGATTTTAAAGGCATTATCCCACTTCTGGTCAAGGTGATATGAGTCAAAATATAGTCAAGAATCTTGTAAAATTAACAGTATTAACCCATTGCATTCACATTCTACTCACAAGTGCGAAATGTTATTCATTATCATCAGCCGAGAACAAATCTTAAGATTCCATTAACTGTAGATTTAAAGGTGTTATCCCACTTCTGGTCAAGGTGATATGAGTCAAAATATAGTCAAGAATCTTGTAAAATTAACAGTATTAACCCATTGCATTCACATTCTACTCACAAGTGCGAAATGTTATTCATTATCATCAGCCGAGAACAAATCTTAAGATTCCATTAACTGTAGATTTAAAGGTGTTATTCCATTATGGTTGAGCGAGTAAGTGACTATGGTTTTATGCTGCTTTTAGCAATATTCCAGCAATATCACTGGGGGACACCAGAAATGGGCTTCACTCATTGTACCCATATTGGGAATCAACCCAGGTCTTCGGCGTCACGAGCCAATGTTTTAACCACTAGGCTACCCGACCGCCCCGACTTATGGTTGAGGTGATATGAGTGATAAATAGAGGTTATCACGCGAGTGTGTTTTGGGATGGTAAATATCCTGTATTAGGAATAAACATTGTATTTAGCGAGCCTTGGCTTGTTAAATACATAGTAATTGATATTTCTCCAGATTCCCGATGGTTAATTCTGACTTGATCGCAGAATGACAAGGGCGATGCCATGTTTGTTTATAAACAGTGAAAGTAGTCCCAACTTGACCTTTGATATTTGCATCTCTATCCGCATATGACCCCAACGGATATCGTTTTTATCCATTGGCTTTATTCTGCTGAGAAACCTACCCATTATATGATAATAAAATATAAAATCTCATAAAATTAGAAATATTGACCCATTACATTCAGGTTCTGTCCACAAGTTTGAAATGTTATTTACTATCATCAGCTGAAAGAAAATCTAAAGATTCCATTAACTGTAGATTTTACAGGTGTTCTCCCTTTTTTCTGGTCGAGGCCATATAAGTAATAATATATACTGAACAACAAAAGTTCCTGTGACATTAAATAAGATTTAATGCAAAGTTATGTTTTTTACCAAATCTGAAACAATTTCTGTTTGCAACAGATAAAAGACTCCTGTAAATGTTCAAATGGTTTAATTTGTCATACTAAATGTTTCTGAATCAGCTCCAAGTCATATGGTCTATGGCGAATGTGGTAGATACCCGTTATATATTTGTTCATATTTACGTTTACTCAGATACTGGCTCAAAATAACAGAGATGTCGCGGGAACGAATCCCAAGAAAATGCTACGAAATGCTTGTCTATCGTGATAGTGTTGGTTACGTAACCTGGGCATCAAACATAAGCATTTACTCTTCTCTCACGGATTTGGATATGTTTGGCTAAATCAAAGCGTTGGAGACAAAATGTATTTTCTTAGCTCTTTTAAGCAGGTAGCAATTGATATGTTTACTCAAAACTGGAGGTCGTCACTAGATAACAGTACACGCTACGACGTCTATAAAACCTTTAAATATTGTCCAACACCAGAGGTTTACCTGCATACTATAACAGAGAGAAAAATTAGAGACACATTTATTAAACTCAGGCTAGGGTTAAATGATTTGATGTGCAACAGGGGTCGCTTCTCCTCTATTCCTAAGGATATGCGTTTTTGTCCATTCTGCGAAAACCATATTGAAAACGAATTACACTTTTTGTTTATATGTCCAATTTACGACAACCTAAGATTGAAATATATGCCTGATATCACTAAGAACCACTATTCCATGAACAAAATATTATCTTTTAATGGTATCCCTAGTCAAAAATTAACTAAGATATTACAATACATCTATCAAAGTCTACGAGTGCGTAGTAAATTACTTAGTAAATCCGATATGTCCAGAAATAATTAGTTGTTTTGAAACTTTCGCATCTAGATCAGGAGTAGCTACATTTCATTTTTGTCTGTTTGTTTCTACTAGAAATGCATATACATTTAAGTTGTCAAATTGTCATGACATTATGAGTATATTACTGATAGATCCTTTTGTATTGAACGTCGTGCTATGGCTGAAAGCCTTTGCGACGTAAAACTTCATATTTCCATTCCATTCCTTTTGTATTCCTTTTGTATTTTATACTACTACTGCTGCCACTGTGGTTATTACCACTGTTATTACAATACCTCCATTACATGTCAAGCATCATATTAGTTATCCAATAATTATATAATGCGCTGTACAGCTGTAAATGATATTGTTTATCTGTATGTGTATATGGGCCAATGGCCTTTCATACAATAAAGATTGATTGATTGACTTCAGAAAATGTGTGATTTCATATAAAAACATGAACATGCATAAATGTCAATTTACAAATCAATAGTGTGTGTGTGTCCACCTCTGGCTGCAATGCAAGCAACACGTCTTCGTCTCATGGAATAGACCAGGCGTCGCACAAAGTCCTGTGGGATATCTGTCCATATCTGCTGGAGCATGTTTGAAGTTCCTGCTGTGTCTGTGGAACACGTGGTTGACGTCGAAGGCGCCGATCCATCTCATCCTATATGTGCTCGATTGGTGAGAGATCAGGGGAGTGAGCCGGCCAGGGGATGACAATTACGTTGGTTTGTTGAAGAGAATCCTGAACAAGTCGAACAATATGAGACCGGGCATTGTCATGTTGAAAGGTAATGCCTGGGCCATGACGACGACAAAACGGTAGAACAACAGGCCCAGTGATCTCGTCGCGGTAGCGCTGTCCATTGAGATTTCCCTCTACCACTATCAAACAGGTCCTCTGTCTTGCTGTAATCCCACCCAATACCATAATGCTGCTGCCCCCGAACCAATCTTCTTCCATAACACAACGATTGAAGTAACATTCACTTTGACGTAGGTACACACGAATCCGTCCATCGCTTTGGCTGAGGTGAAAACGAGACTCGTCAGTGAATAGAACTTGTCCCCACTGCATGGCCGTCCAGCGTAGACGCTGTCTACACCAGTGTAGACATGCTTGACGGTGGTTTCCTGTCAAAATGGGTCTTCTGGCGGGTCTTCTGGCGACAATCCCTGCACATCTGAGGTGGTGAGGTACGGTTTGTGAAGATATTCGTCAAAGGCCAGGGATGCTTCTTGCAGTCACTGTTGCTGGCTGAAATCGATTTCGTAGGTGTATTGTTCAAATCAAGTTGTCTTGTCGATTATTGGTTACGCATAGCCTGCCACTCCGAGGAGGGTCTCTGACTGCATTCGTCTGTTGCCAATGTTGCCATAAACACCAAATTGCTCACAGGCGCTCATTTTCGGACAAGCGTGGCATTTCGTAATGTGAAATAATTGCGTAATTTTGTTGTTTTTCTGAGTAGTTGTTGTCAGCACGATGCTAAACAATGCACATGGAATCCAGTTAACGCACATGTTTTTATACCCATTCTTGGGTAGTGAAATGCATGGGGCTTGCATAAAAGTCAACTTTGGCATCGAATGCATGCTTTTCTGTAGCAGTTGCGTTTTTGTGACTAGATTCCATACATGTACTACAATATTGAAAACCAAACTTCACTTGTTTGAAAAATTCACTAAAATATTGGTGTCACAGGAACTTTTGTTTTGAGTATAGTACCTGGCAAATGAAACGAGAACAAAGAAGTACTGCTTATTACCATAGTTAATGTAGAGATCTACTTGAATGCTGAGGTAAAATGTACATATTGATAATCTATGTCAGGCAGAATAGTTTCATTTTGTCTTTGTTTTAGGAGTTCACAAAGTATTAGTAAGAATTAGTCTTCAGGCGAATCATATGTCCTGTGATGAAAATATGAGGGCTATATTGAATTTTACTTATCGCGTACATGACGACACTTTCAAAGACATGTTAGGAGGGGTTACTTTGATCAGAAACATTACTCTTCAAGGTCAAATTGTTGGTTCTCAAACTCGCTCCAAGAGAGCATTGCTACCTTTTATTGGTGAATTCTCACACAATTTATTTGGTGCCGCCCTGACAGCGACGTGAACATAATACAACAACATATCAATATCTTATCAAACAGAATGAGAGCTGAAGAAGCAGCTTTTAATGTGTCACAGGATTACATGGGTTCGTACATATCTAAGGCTAGTGACAGAATGGATGGTTTGAAGCAAGGTATAATTCAAATAATTCCAGTAAAGTAAAATTATTTTTTTCTGCTACAACATTAACAATATGAGCTTATGACCTTGCTTAAATTTACACTGAGGTTTTCACACCCTTCATAGAGATAGTTCCTCCTTGGAATTCAGGTATCAACAATCTCCTGAGCAGTAAGAGATCTGAACAGACAACTAGTCAGTAGTAATTAGGGAATCATCTTGTGACATGTTTATGGCTAGTGTGTCAGGTCAGTGCTAGCAGTAGCTTGCCTGTATTCAGTTGTTTGAGCCCTCAACAGACCAATGAACCCTTCAGTATAAACTATCAATTTCCACTTTCCCCTGTTTGGCTTTAGCAAGTCTAGAAATAGACAAATACACATATCCATGGAAGGTGGTAATACATCAATCTATACAGATGTTCACAGGTCATAATCAACCTATGACATTTTATACACAATATCATCATACAATCTACACTTAATGGAATGTTAAGATTTCTTCTTGGCTGATGATAGTAAATCACATTTCAAACTTGTGAGCAGAACCTAAGTGTTATGGGTCAATATTTCTAATTTTAAGAGATTTTTTGCTATTTTATTACTCATATCCCCTCGACCAGAAATGGGATAACACCTATAAAATCTACAGTAAACGGAATCTGATGATGTTCTTTTGGCTGCGGATAGTAAATCACATTTCTAGCTTGTGAGCAGATTCTGAATGCTATGGGTTAATATTTCTAAGTTTAAGAGATTTTTTACAATATCATTACTCATCTCCCCTCAGCCAGAAATGGGATAAAGTCTATAAACTCGACAAATAATGGAATCTTAAGATTTCTTCTTGGCTGATGATAGTAAATAACATTTCTAGCCCGTGAGCAAAGCCTGAATACTTTGAGTCAAGCTTTCTAATTTCTTGTCGGTTGATGATAGTAAATAACATTTCAAACCTATGAACAAAGGTCTAAATGTAATGGGTCAGTATTTCTAATTTTAAGAGATTTTTGACTATATTATGACTCATATCACCTTGACCAGAAGTGGGAAAATGCCTTTAAAATCTACAATTAATAGAATCTAAAGCTTTCTTCTCGGTTGATGATAGTAAATAATATTTCACACTTGTGGACTTAATCTTAATGTAAAAGGACAAGATTTTCTACTATATTAATACTCATATCACCTTGACCGGAAATGGGATAAAACCTACAAACTCGACAAATAATAGAATCTTTAGATTTTCTTTTGGCTGATGATAGTAAATCATATTTCAAACATGTGAGCAGAATTTGAGTGCTTTGGGTCAATATTTCTAATTCTAAGAGATTTTTGACTATATCCATACTTATCTTGCCTTGACCAGAAATGGGATAACACCTTCAAACTCTACAATTAAGGTAATCTTAAGATTTTCTTTTGGATTGATGTTAAATCACATTTCTATCTTGTGAGCAGAATCTGAATGCTATTGACCAATATTTTAAATTTTAAAATATTTTTTGCTATTTTATTACTCATATCCCCTAGACCAGAAATGAGATAACACCTATAAAATCTTCAGTTAACGGAATCTGAAGATTTCTTCATGACTACTGATAGTAAATAACATTTGAAACTTGTGAGCAGAATCTGAATGCAATGGGTCAATATTTCTAATTCTAAGAGATTTTCTACCATATTATTATTCATATAACCTTGACCAGAAATGGGATAACGCCTGTAAAATCTACAATTAATGGAATCTTAAGATTTTCTCTTGGCTGCTGATAGCAAAGCACATTTCTAGCTTGTGAGCAGAATCTGAATGCAATGGGTCAATATTTCAAATTTTTAAGTGAGTTTTAACATTATTCCAGTTATATCACGGTGTGTCAGCTTAATGTGGGAGGAAAGCCCGAAGTGATGGTGCTGACAAACCTAGAAGCATTACTGGGGTGAACCGGGATTTGAACCAACCATCATAGGTTGCTGGCGGATCAAAGGGACGCAACTCTGCACAGTGAATCGCGGCGCCTTAGACGACACGGCCACCTGTGCCCCCTCTAATTTTAAGAGATTTTTTACTATATCATCACTCATCTGCCCTTGACCAGAAATGGGATAACACCTTTAAAATCTACAATTAATGAAATCTTAAGATTTCTTCTTGGCTGATGATAGTAAATAACATTTCAAACCTGTGAGTAAAGCCTCAACACTTTGAGTCAAGATTTCTAATTTTAAAAGATTTTTTTACTATATTATTATTATTCATATAACCTTGACCAGAAATGGGATAACACCTTTAAAATCTACAATTAATGAAATCTTAAGATTTCTTCTTGGCTGATGACAGTAAATAACATTTCAAACCTGTGAGCAAAGCCTGAACACTGTGAGTGAAGATTTCTAATCTTAAAAAGATTTTTTTTTTACTATATATTCATTCATATCACCCCGACCAGAAATGGGATAACACCTTTAAAATCTACAATTGATGAAATCTTAAGATTTCTTCTTGGCTGATGATAGTAAATAACATTTCAAACCTGTGAGCAAATCCTGAACACTTTGAGTCAAGAATTCTAATTTTAAGAGATTTTTTTAACCATATTATTATTCATATAACCTTGACCAGAAATGAGATAACACCTATAAAATCTACAGTTAACGGAATCTGAAGATTTCTTCATGACTACTGATAGTATATAATTTGAAACTTGTGAGCAGAATCTGAATGCAATGGGTCAATATTACTAATTCTAAGAGATTTTTTACCATATTATTATTCATATAACCTTGACCAGAAATGGGATAACACCTTTAAAATCTACAATTAATGAAATCTTAAGATTTCTTCTTGGCTGATGACAGTAAATAACATTTCAAACCTGTGAGCAAAGCCTCAAATCTTTGAGTCAAGATTTCTAATTTTAAAAGATTTTTTTTACTATATTATTATTCATATAACCTTGACCAGAAATGGGATAACACCTTTAAAATCTACTATAAAGAAATCTTAAGATTTCTTCTTGGCTGATGATAGTAAATAACATTTCAAACCTGTGAGCAAAGCCTCAACACTTTGAGTCAAGATTTCTAATTTTAAAAGATTTTTTTTGCTATATTATTATTCATATAACCTTGACCAGAAATGGGATAACACCTTTAAAATCTACTATAAAGAAATCTTAAGATTTCTTCTTGGCTGATGATAGTAAATAACATTTCAAACCTGTGAGGAGAATCTGAATGCTATGGGTCAATATTGCTAATGTTAAGAGATTGTTGACTATATTATTACTCACATCCCCTCAACCAGAAGTGGCATAAATGTTATGCTTTCAAGAATGAAAGGAATCTTGAGAGTTTTGTTTTCTGAACATTGTCATTCACATTTACAACCTTTGAGAAACATGTACTTTGACAATAAGCTGTGCATATGAAACTACATAGTTTAAAAAAAAAGCTTCGTCCCCTTCACAGCTGTAATAGGCTAACTGATCATCATGGAGGGACTGACTGCACAATGCATGACATTGTGCTAGGTCTGTACCTGCCTTGATAGAAACCACAGAAAAAAGGTAGAAAGTAAAGGTATAATGACTTACCTTGACGTTCTCGTCTCTCAAAGAAATATTATCTTAGAAACTTCAGCCACTTGGCCTTCAACAGCAAGGACCAGAGGACCATTTTGATCAAGTTGTAAAGGGAGGATAACTCTTACTGTTGCTTTGTCTTGCAAATTTTAATGTCAATGGTGACAGAGCATGAGATAACAAGTTCAGTTCTCTATTAGTAATGGGTTTATTAAATATATGTTATCTGTCTTAAGTTGGTAATTTTGAAACCTTTCTAAATATTTCAATCATATTAAATAATATCATTTAGATTCAATATGGTCTCCCCAGAAATATGAGGACATTTTGCTGGCAAAACGGTTATGAAAGCTTCAAAGTTTTTATGTCAATAAGCTACCAGGAATGGTTCAATGAGTTTCCCAGTTATTTTAATACTGACCAGGAAGGAGATTTGGTCATACCGGGTATTACATACATGTATGTATTTTTTCTTTTAAAACAATGAGAAAAAGAATAGGGTGGTGGGTGAATCAAAGGAACATTAAAGAAATCTTTTTTTAACAAGAGAAATCTTTTTCAACAATTTCTACTCTAATATTTCTATATGTAATTAGTTTCTTTTATTTTTTAAGTTAGACTTCTAAGATGAAGCACAAACTTTCTCACATCCTGCATCTGCTATGCCTGGAAGCAGTTACATGTACCTCCACCATTAATATAAGAAAATAGTTGCTTTTATCATCATGTACACAATAATCAAATGGAGTGATTTTTAATAATTGTTACCACTAAAATCTAACATGATAATGATAGTAATATTTACAAAAAATAACTTTGGGACTTGAGAATACAAACAAAAATACACACATCAGTTGCCAGAGGGCTGTGAGGTGTTGTTGCTTAGAAATCCCTTGAACAGTAAAAATTTAACTGTACCCCTTTCAACTCTGACATGTTGAGTATTCATTGTTTGATGTTTAATGACACACTTAGTTATATTCAAAATAATTAATATTATTATATTGATGTACATACCCTCCCACAAATATTTTGTTATCATCATGGCCTATTGTACAATGTCATGAGTATTTATTCCTAGACATTTACCTGCTGTTTTACTGTGTATGAGAAGAAATATGTCCAACTCTCATAACTCTTGCAAAATTGCATAACACAAACATCCTAGGAACTTGAATTATTATGCTTGTATCCCCACTAATGAGTGGCATAACAACTTTAAAATACATAAATTAGAGAATAATTTTGTTTTCATTTGGCTTTAGCTATTTTGTAGGAAACACTGTGTTCAGAAGTGGCCAAGATAGCTATTTAACAGAAAATTTACTCTGTTATTAAATATGTCACCACCTCACAAAGGTTATGATATGATAGACAATTAAATAATACATTTGGGAGTGATATCGTGGTAAGAAATTAAACATGGCAATGGGCAGTAATTACAGATAATAAGCAACACGACCATTTTTATAGGAATTGCACTTTGTCATGAGCGATATGCATAAAAAGAAGAAATTGTATTCCGCTTTAGTTCCGCATTACCACTTTTACACGCTGCTATATTTAGCTGCGTATGTCGGGCATCGAGTCAGTAGAATTGCCATTGGCGCACTTTGCAGAACGGAGTAAAAATACAAAACACAAGAAGTGCAGATGATTTTGCTCTTATTAAATGTTTGTCAATTAAACACATAGTTGCATGCCAGAGATATAATTATCCACGGTGTTTATCCCAGTTCTGGTCGTATCCCAGTTCTTGTCGCTACATGTGTTAGCGTCGCTGATCTAGGTAACATGTAAAAGAGCAATCGTTAAACGAAATAGGATTTGACACGTATCAAATACTTCTAGCTATCGTGATACGAATTTCCATCTGTCGGCATAGCGTTTATATTATAGGAACGTACTATATCTAAGTAAATACCACTTTATAACGTCACTGTTCATCGTGTATAAAGCAGACACGTTGGTTAAAGTAGATCTCTTCTCCCCATACTCTCAACAGTCACACAGTTCGCGCCGACTTGGCCCGGGCTGTCAAAATCAACTTGATACAGACAGATGTATCTTCAAATGTGATTACCTCTATAGATTAGTGTTATATCTACCTATACACCAATTTATAATTTCCAGGTGTATCGCATTTAAAGAAATCTGCGCCGTTAAAGTGAAGCATTTTTACTGTATTTTCTTTAAAAAATCCAAGTCAGAAATGTTCGGTCCGACCTGGCCCGGGCTGTTAAAATCAACTTAAACCTCACAGATGTATCTTCAAATGTGATTAAATCTATAGACCAGTGTTATATCTACCTATACACCAATTTATAATGTCACAGATCGCAGTATTTATAGAAAACGAGGGGCTCAAAGTGAAGCCCTTTTCCCTCTACATTCTCAACATAGTCTCTATCAGAAGTGTTTGGCTTGTGTTGGGTCCGACTTGGCCCGGGCGGTCAAAATCAACTTTAAAGGCACAGATGTATCTTCAAATGTGATTAAATCTATAGACTAGTTTTATATCTACATATAAACCACTTTATAATGTCCAGGTGTATCGCATTTAAAGAAATCTGCGCCGTTTAAATGAAGCATTTTAACTGTATTTTCTTTAAAAAATCCAAGTCAGAAATGTTCGGTCCGACCTGGCCCGGGCTGTTAAAATCAACTTTAACCTCACAGATGTATCTTCAAATGTGATTAAATCTATAGACCAGTGTTATATCTACCTATACACCAATTTATAATGTCACAGATCGCAGTATTTATAGAAAACAAGGGGCTCAAAGTGAAGCCCTTTTCCCTCTACATTCTCAACATAGTCTCTATCAGAAGTGTTTGGCTTGTGTTGGGTCCGACTTGGCCCGGGCGGTCAAAGTCAACAGATGTACCAAATGTATTAACATGTATACAAAGTGAAGCATTGTTTCGCCTTAGCCAAAATTCACCATAACCTTATAGATTTAAACGTTGTATATGTAATTTTAACTGTAACCTTTTGACTGAAATCCTATTCTTTTGTAAAGGAAAATAACTTACACGTTTAGAGGCCTCCCAATCGTAAATCCTTGGTAAAAAACGATTGACAAGGTAGACGTTACCCATAAAATTGTGTCTACCTTGTCATCCGTCAACTTCAACAAAGAGAAAACAAATGTTTCACTTACTTACTTACTTACTTTGGAGATTTAACGTGCGCTTTCCGACTGATGCGTATTTCGCACACGGGCCCGGCCAGGCCATTTAATGTGTTTCCGAAAGGGGCGAAGGTGGTCTGTGCAACCCAAGAGGGGGGTTTTAGGGGTTGCTTATATAGAATTTGGGAATTTTGAGATTTGGAAGAGATGCCGATGGGATTGGGGAGGAGAACTAAGGGAGCTGGGTATGGTGGATGTTTGTTTGTTTATGTGATTTTGATTTGGTAGGTTATTGTGTTTTTAGATGCGTTTTATTAGTTCCGTTTTTATTAAGAATACGCCTAAGGCCTTGAAGTTTTCTAGTTTATTTTGTGGGTTTAGTATTGCTTCTAGAGTTAGAGTCTTGTTTAGATTGAGGGTGGTTTGTAATGCGGTTCGATGTGTTAGGTAGTGTGTGCAGTGGATGAGTGCGTGTTCTGGGGTTTCTGGTTGTTTGCAGTGTGGGCAGTTACCTGTAGTGTGTTTTTAAAAAAAATTTAGGTGGTTATTTAGGTTGGTGTGTCCTCTTTGGAGTTGAGTGATTACTCTGTCGATTTCTTTGGATGGATGGAGAATTTTTGGTTTGGTTAGTGGTTTGCTGAGCACTTTTTTGATTTGGCTATTTGAGTTTAGATATTGGTTATGCCATTTTTTGTGATTTTTTGCTTGTTTACACTTTTAATTTCTGATTTTGAGATGGGTAAGTTTAAGCTTATTTCTGGGATTTTGAGGGATAGTTTAGCTGCTTTATCGGCGTTTTCATTACCGTATACTCCTGCGTGGGCGGGTATCCACAAGAAGGTTATTTGTTTGCCTGCCTTAGTTAGGTCGTTGGAGCTTTTAAGTATTTGATTTATTAATTTAGGTCGGTTTGGGGTATTTTTGTTTTGGAGGGCTTGCAGTCCACTTAGGGAGTCGGTAAGTATTAGGATTTTTTTTGTGTTTTTTTTTATTCTTGATTATGGAGGGCTGAGGCCATGCCCATTAGTTCTGCCGTGAATATTGATTGGTTGTTTGGGAGTCGGAAGGATTGTGTGGTTTTAGTTGGTTGTGTGGTATGGACTCCGAAACCTAGGTGTTTGGAGGTCGGATCTGAGGATCCGTCCGTGTAAATGTGACACCAATTTGGCCAATTTTCGTGTATGTATGCTAGTGTGGTAGTTTTAGCTATGTTTGGGTCGGTTTTTTTATTTATTTGGCTAGCTAGTGTTGTGTCTATTTTGGGTATTTTAAGTTTAGGGGTGAAGATATTTGATTGTTAGCAGTTTTGTTTAAGATTTTTAATTTGGTGTTCATTTAGGTAGTTTGTTATTCTTTGGGATATTGGGGTAAGTAAGGGGTGTTTACGAGCTAGAGCTTGGTTTTTGGGGCTGATGTTTTGGTTATTAAGTTTTGGATGAGAGGGTTTGATTGGGACGCGGCCCAGAAATTTAAGCTTAGCTGTTCCCTGCGTAGACTTAGTGGCATTTCTCCTGTTAGGGATGAAGTGAGGTGTAGGAGGTGCCAAGTTGGGTGCGTGTAATTAGTTTGAGAGCCTGATATTGTATTGAGTCAAGTTTTTTAGATAGAGAGTTGTTTAGGGTGTTGTATATGGCGCAGCCGTAGTCTAGTTTTGATCTAATTAGTGATATGTAGAGAGAGAGGAGGGTATCTTTGGATGCTCCCCAGTTAGAGCCAGTTAGGCATCTTAGGGTGTTTAGGTCTTTACTGCATTTAGTTGTTAGGTTTTGGATGTGAGCATCCCAGGTGAGATGTTCATCGAAAATAAGTCCTAAGAATTTGGTTTGTTTTTGAAATTTGATTGTTTGATTGTTTAGCTGGAGGATTGGGGAGGCGGGTTTCATGTTTTTATGTTTGAATACTATTCCTGTTGTTTTTTCTGAGTTAAGGGAGAAGCCCCATTTGTCAGCCCATTGTTGTATTTTATTAAGAGATTTTTGGAGTAAATTTTGGACCATGTTCATGCTTTTAGTGCGGATCCAGATGGCTCCATCATCCGCGAATTTTGATGTGTTTACTTTAGGGGATAGGCCCTCGAATAGATCGTTTATCATTATATTGAAGAGGGTGGGGCTGAGGATACTGCCCTGTGGAGTACCATTTTCTAGGGGACATTGGTCCGATAGAGTTTGGTCTATACCCACGGTTATTTTACGATTGTTTAGGAAGTCCTGGATGTAGTTTATTATCTGACCTTTGAGTCCTATTTTTTAAAGTTTTTGTATTAGCCCATCGTGCCATACCATGTCGAAAGCTTTAGAGAAGTCTAAGAAGATGCCTGTGGTATATTGTTTATTTAGTTGTCCTGTCTTAATATCTTGTTCTAGTCGGGCGAGGTTATCTAGGGTTGAGCGGCCAGGAGTGAAACCGCTTTGAACTGGGTTTATGATGTTATTTTGGGTTAAGTAATGTTGTAATCTATTTTTAGCCATTGATTCCATTACTTTACATAAGTTTGAAGTTAGGGATATTGGTCTATATGAGTTAGCTTGATTAGCTGGTTTATTAGGTTTAGGGATTGGTATGACTTGGGCCTGTTTCCAGGGAGTAGGAACCTGTCCGTTTAGGTAGATGAGATTGTATAGTTTGAGTAGTGCCTGGAGTAGTTTTAGGGGGAGTTTTTTAATTATTTGGTAAGAAGTTAGGTCTAATCCTGGGGCTGTGCCCTTTTTCCTGTTTTGGATTACGTAGAGGAGCTCCTCCATTGTGTAGGGTTGATTTATTTCTAGATTGTTATTGTTTGGTTCTTTTGTGGGTTTGTTTTCTGTTTTAAGTTTATCTTGGAATTTTTTACTGAAGTTGGTGTTACTGCTAACGGCCGAAAAGTGGTAGGGGAGATTATTTGCTTTTTGGGCGGGGTTGGTTGAGTTGTCAATGTTAGGGGTTTTTTTATGTCGTTTTAAGCCTCTGATGGCGTGGATTTTGCGCCAGACCATTCTGGCATCTGAACGGTTATTTATACCTTCGCAGAATTTTTTCCAGTCTCTACTTTTGGCTATTTGGACTAGTTTTTGAACCTGGTGGTTTAGTTCGTGGGCTATGTTTAAATATTTGTAGTCGCATTTTGCTTTATTGAAGGCTGATTTACGTTTTCGTCTAGTCTGTTCTATTTCCTCATTCCACCATGGTACCGTCGGTTTGCCTGTCTTAGATGTTTTGAAGGGGATGGAGGTTTTGGCTGCGTTTATTATATAGTCTGTTAGGTTTTTACAATAGGTTTCTGGATCATTATTTTCTATTTCGTTTAAGTTAGCTTCGTTGCAGATATCTTGGAATTGGTCCCAGTTAGCTTTATTGTAATGGAATATATACTATTACATTATAAAGTGGTATATGGGTAGATATAACACTAATCTATAGATGTAAACATATTTGAAGATACATCTGTGTGTTTAAAGTTGATTTTGACCGCCCGGGCCAGGTCGGACCCAACACAAGCCAAACACTTCTGATAGAGACTATGTTGAGAATGTAGAGGGAAAAGGGCTTCACTTTGAGCCCCTCGTTTTCTATAAATACTGCGATCTGTGACATTATAAATTGGTGTATACTAGGTAGATATAACACTAGTCTATAGATTTAATCACATTTGAAGATACATCTGTGAGGTTTAAGTTGATTTTAACAGCCCGGGCCAGGTCGGACCGAACATTTCTGACTTGGATTTTTTAAAAGAAAATACAGTAAAAATGCTTCACTTTAACGGCGCAGATCTCTTTAAATGCGATACACCTGGACATTATAAAGTGGTTTATATGTAGATATAATACTAATCTACAGATGTAAACACATTCGAAGATACATCTGTGTGTTTAAAGTTGATTTTGACCGCCCGGGCCAAGTCGGACCCAACACAAGCCAAACACTTCTGATAGAGACTATGTTGAGAATGTAGAGGGAAAAGGGCTTCACTTTGAGCCCCTCGTTTTCTATAAATACTGCGATCTGTGACATGATAAATTGGTGTATAGGTAGATATAACACTAGTCTATAGATTTATCACATTTGAAGATACATCTGTGAGGTTTAAGTTGATTTTAACAGCCCGGGCCAGGTCGGACCGAACATTTCTGACTTGGATTTTTTTAAAGAAAATACAGTAAAAATGCTTCACTTTAACGGCGCAGATTTCTTTAAATGCGATACACCTGGACATTATAAAGTGGTTTATATGTAGATATAATACTAATCTACAGATGTAAACACATTCGAAGATACATCTGTGTGTTTAAAGTTGATTTTGACCGCCCGGGCCAAGTCGGACCCAACACAAGCCAAACACTTCTGATAGAGACTATGTTGAGAATGTAGAGGGAAAAGGGCTTCACTTTGAGCCCCTCGTTTTCTATAAAAACTGCGATCTGTGACATTATAAATTGGTGTATAGGTAGATATAACACTAGTCTATAGATTTAATCACATTTGAAGATACATCTGTGAGGTTTAAGTTGATTTTAACAGCCCGGGCCAGGTCGGACCGAACATTTCTGACTTGGATTTTTTTAAAGAAAATACATTAAAAATGCTTCTCTTTAACGGCGCAGATTTCTTTAAATGCGATACACCTGGACATTATAAAGTGGTTTATATGTAGATATAATACTATTCTACAGATGTAAACACATTTGAAGATACATCTGTGTGTTTAAAGTTGATTTTGACCGCCGGGGCCAAGTCGGACCCAACACAAGCCAAACACTTCTGATAGAGACTATGTTGAGAATGTAGAAGGAAAAGGGCTTCACTTTGAGCCCCTCGTTTTCTATAAATACTGCGATCTGTGACATTATAAATTGGTTTATAGGTAGATATAACACTAGTCTATAGATTTAATCACATTTGAAGATACATCTGTGAGGTTTAAGGTGATTTTAACTGCCCGGGCCAGGTCGGACCGAACATTTCTGACTTGGATTTTTTTAAAGAAAATACAGTAAAAATGCTTCTCTTTAACGGCGCAGATTTCTTTAAATGCGATACACCTGGACATTATAAAGTGGTTTATATGTAGATATAATACTAATCTACAGATGTAAACACATTCGAAGATACATCTGTGTGTTTAAAGTAGATTTTGACCGTCCGGCCCAAGTCGAATCCAACTCAAGCCAAACACTTCTGATAGAGACTATGTTGAGAATGTAGAGGGAAAAGGGCTTCACTTTGAGCCCCTCGTTTTCTATAAATACTGCGATCTGTGACATTATAAATTGGTGTATAGGTACATATAACACTAGTCTATAGATTTAATCACATTTGAAGATACATCTGTGAGGTTTAAGTTGATTTTAACAGCCCGGGCCAGGTCGGACCGAACATTTCTGACTTGGATTTTTTTAAAGAAAATACAGTAAAAATGCTTCACTTTAACGGCGCAGATTTCTTTAAATGCGATACACCTGGACATTATAAAGTGGTTTATATGTAGATATAATACTAATCTACAGATGTAAACACATTTGAAGATACATCTGTGCGTTTAAAGTAGATTTTGACCGTCGGCCCAAGTCGAATCCAACACAAGCCAAACACTTCTGATAGAGACTATGTTGAGAATGTAGAGGGAAAAGGGCTTCACTTTGAGCCCCTCGTTTTCTATAAATACTGCGATCTGTGACATTATAAATTGGTTTATAGGTAGATATAACACTAGTCTATAGATTTAATCACATTTGAAGATACATCTGTGAGGTTTAAGTTGATTTTAACTGCCCGGGCCAGGTCGGACCGAACATTTCTGACTTGGATTTTTTTAAAGAAAATACAGTAAAAATGCTTCTCTTTAACGGCGCAGATTTCTTTAAATGCGATACACCTGGACATTATAAAGTGGTTTATATGTAGATATAATACTAATCTACAGATGTAAACACATTCGAAGATACATCTGTGTGTTTAAAGTAGATTTTGACCGTCCGGCCCAAGTCGAATCCAACTCAAGCCAAACACTTCTGATAGAGACTATGTTGAGAATGTAGAGGGAAAAGGGCTTCACTTTGAGCCCCTCGTTTTCTATAAATACTGCGATCTGTGACATTATAAATTGGTGTATAGGTACATATAACACTAGTCTATAGATTTAATCACATTTGAAGATACATCTGTGAGGTTTAAGTTGATTTTAAAAGCCCGGGCCAGGTCGGACCGAACATTTCTGACTTGGATTTTTTTAAAGAAAATACAGTAAAAATGCTTCACTTTAACGGCGCAGATTTCTTTAAATGCGATACACCTGGACATTATAAAGTGGTTTATATGTAGATATAATACTAATCTACAGATGTAAACACATTCGAAGATACATCTGTGTGTTTAAAGTTGATTTTGACCGCCCGGGCCAAGTCGGACCCAACACAAGCCAAACACTTCTGATAGAGACTATGTTGGGAATGTAGAGGGAAAAGGGCTTCACTTTGAGCCCCTCGTTTTCTATAAATACTGCGATCTGTGACATTATAAATTGGTTTATAGGTAGATATAACACTAGTCTATAGATTTAATCACATTTGAAGATACATCTGTGAGGTTTAAGTTGATTTTAACAGCCCGGGCCAGGTCGGACCGAACATTTCTGACTTGGATTTTTTTAAAGAAAATACATTAAAAATGCTTCTCTTTAACGGCGCAGATTTCTTTAAATGCGATACACCTGGACATTATAAAGTGGTTTATATGTAGATATAATACTATTCTACAGATGTAAACACATTTGAAGATACATCTGTGTGTTTAAAGTTGATTTTGACCGCCGGGGCCAAGTCCGACCCAACACAAGCCAAACACTTCTGATAGAGACTATGTTGAGAATGTAGAGGGAAAAGGGCTTCACTTTGGGACCCTCGTTTTCTATAAATACTGCGATCTGTGACATTATAAATTGGTATATAGGTACATATAACACTAGTCTATAGATTTAATCACATTTGAAGATACATCTGTGCGTTTAAAGTTGATTATGACCGCCCGGGCCAAGTCTGACCCAACACAAGCGAAACACTTCTGATAGAGACTATGTTGAGAATGTAGAGTGAAAAAGGCTTCACTTTGAGCTCTGTGTTTTCTTTAACTACTGAAATATGAGACAATAAAGTGGTAAATAATTAGATATAATACTAGTCTTTAGATATAAATAATGTTAGGAACTTTAGAAGTGCTTGGACAGTTATTAACACGTGTCGTGTCAGTCTTTTGACATTCGCGAATATCCACTTCCAGAAAACATCCTGTGTTGGTTTAACACGAATTAGTAAAGGTTAATTACCTTAACACGTTAATTAATGAAAGAAGAGTAGTCAAAACACTGTCGTTTCCTGCCCAGGACATCACATCCCTACACGCTTAAGGTCGGTGAGAAACATTCTAATCAAAGCATACACACAGTCAAGACGCTGACTTTTCTACGAGACTCACGGTATGTAGTCATAATCATCAGTTAATTACATTGTTGAAGGTGCATTTTTATTCAAACTCAATTAAATGAGCAAAACTATACGTTTGTGGACATTAGAGATCTGCCTAGATATGCGCGTTTCGTTTTATTATTATGCAATCCATTTTTAGTATTACCCGCTGGCCCGGCCCGGCCCGATTTTTCTTGGCCCGACTTTTAGGCAATCCCAATTATTTTCCAAAAAGATAATACGGTTGCATGATATCTTCACGATGTTTGGGTTGAACATAGTAACATTCTTCTAAACAAATTTCAAATCTAAGCCGGAAGCAATCACAACACAAACCCAGTTAACCAAACGGAACCATACACAAGAGTGAGTGAGGTAGTTGGGTTTAACGCCGTCTTGAATAGTATTCCGTGTCAGCCTGAAGTGGGATGAAAGTCTGAAGTGATGCAGCTCTTAGACGTTCACCACTTTGGTGAAACCAACGAGCAAGGGTTTTGTGCTGACAACAAAATCGGGGCGAACCGAGATTCAAACACACTGTCATAGGTTTCTGGCGTGCCCAAGGGACACAACTCTGCATAGCGAATTGCAGCGCCTTCGGCGACTGGGCCAACCATGCCCCCGTAAACAACTGTAAGAAACTATTATACAACAAAGATGTTTTAGATGAGATATGTACTGCGGAACATTCCATGAAGAAACAGTGGCAATATTGGACAATCACAAACTACAAAAAACATGCACAATAAACGACAATTAAAAAACACAGGAACATTCAACATTCAAAAGAGGTAGAATTTAATTTCTAAAACAAGTGTTTTATAATGATATGGAAACAATATGAGAATTGAGCAAAACTCTGGAATGTTGTACATACATGTACAAGGAATTTGTTTGTTAGTGTTGATATGTTAACAGATCTTGGAAGTTGTTTCTGGATAACTGTTGGTAAACTTATTAAGAATCTGCACCTTTTAACAGAGTGTACCGAATTCTTTATCATGATTGGGGATTATTTGTGATTCTCTTTCTTGGTTGTATTATGTAAGACAGTGCGTAATGTTGTTCATCTTCTGAGACATCACATGTTTCACAGAGACGTTGTTCAAATGGGGTTGGTGTTTTTGTATATCTACAATTTTTTCAAATTTTAGTTTGTGATTACTTAAACGAAGTTTTGAGAAAAGTGACCTATGGCCTTTGTTTTTACAATATGTAAGATAATTCTCAATATTTATAGATAACGTGACCAAACTGTATGTTCCTAACTTGCTGCTAGATAAATGGGAATCCATTAATGATTGCGTGAATTTTTACATTTGAACTGAAGTATATTTAGAGTGTATTCATTACAATTTTTTGTGTTAACTATTTTAAAAGTTTGCTTTATTTAAACCAACCAACATTTTGACCAGAAATATTGATATTTGCTGCAAAAGCATGCTTTAGAGTGACATTTGTTGTGTTATCTATATAGGATTTTTTTTTATTGGTACTAATAGTGGATATACATCAAGTTTTGCCTGACAGGCCCAGTTTTCTTGCCTGGGGTTTCTTTGTGCTGACCAATTAAAGACACTGTTTCTTGTATTGTGCTTTCCAAAGATAAGTACATTAATAACAACCAATTTGTACTTAACACAAATTTTCTCCTCCCATAGCTTACACTTCCTTCCTCTGCACATAACATTATATGGCGGGGAGCTATTGATGCTCTGCAGCAATCTCTACTTGTTTGTATTGGTACTGATCTCTGAAACTCCGGACTAGGCGTCCGTATACGTTAAACTGTATTTAACTTATTGCAGGTGACACTGTTTATTCCTATGAGCTAGCGCTAGCGTGAACTGGACATATTTATATACATATAAATACTGACTTATCATGGCGCTATAGATTGCCTACAGTCAAGATGATGGCGAAAGAATTGATGATCATATTGCTCTTTGTAGGCGTGACAATTCGCAAGACCACTTCGCGGGTTCTGCCAACCTCAACACCATGCATTGCCACTCAGACGTTTCTCGATGAATTGCGGCAGATGCTGAAGACAGAACAGGATACGTCGGATTCTGGTAAGACAGATTGTTTCCTCCGTTGACAATCTTGTTTCTATATTTGCTGATGAATGTCCATTGTTTTATAGACTTAAAAGGATGAGGCTGCACATAAAGGGATGATAACTGCCAAACGATGGACACGTGTAAGTTGTACACATTCAAGCTGATGACACACTCTTGTGCAGTATACCGGACAGGTGACGCCCTCAGCCAGACTTTTACCATGTGTTTGTTTACCTAGTAATTATGTCATAGGCAAAGGGGTTCATTGCTTTATCATGAAAACCTGGGGAAAGGCTAATATCGAGGAATGTTTTATCTCTGTGTTGTGTTTGCAAGGGTTAACAATGAAAGAGGAAATGTGAAAGTGCATCAGTGTTTATGAAAATAATGTTCTTTGTACAAGTAATCATGTCATCTAATCAACGAAATATTCATGTATTTCATATCAATATCCGTTAAAACATTACACATGAAATAGGGTATATCACAGAATATATATATCGCAGAGTGTCTCTTTAGTATTAGATTTGTAAATATATTATAGAAATTGTGTCCAGAGGTACAGGTAGCAGGGTCCGCCCAAGTGGAGTGAATCAAGGTTTATGACACAGATTGTCACTACATTTGTAGATGTTTCCCAAACCAAGTAAATGTCCATAACAATCATTCACAATTCACACAACAATTATACAGACATGTGTGCATGTATATTGAAATACCAAATTTTTGTGTTACAGGAAAGGGTACTGGTGGTGCTATCTACACGCGATGGGGAAAAACAGAATGTCCGTCTAAAACAGAACTTGTGTATAAAGGTGAGATAAATCTGTTTTCCTCTATTCAAACCATTTCTTTCTTATTTGAGTCAAATTGTGAACGGAGCTAGGTTTTGAGTGGTATCTAATCAATACATAAAGTACCTAATGAGATTACGGAGTGAACTATGCATGCAGATATTATCTAGTCACATTGTGAAGTGATCTATGCATGCATATATTGTCTAGTCACATTGTGAAGTTAGCTATGCATGCAGATATTATCTGATCCAATTGTGAAGTGAGGTGTGCATGCAGATATTATCTAGACACATTGTGAAGTGAGCTATGCATGCGCAGATTGTCTTGCTACATTTTGCGGTGATTAATGCACTCATGAGTTATGCATACATATATTACTTTGTCCCATTGTGTAGTAAGCTACGCATAGGCATATATGATCTGGTCAAATTGTGTAGTGAGCCACGCATAACGCCACCCTTCAGATTCAGCAGAAAGTATTACCAATCCAAATTATGCCAGTGAAATGTTTACCTCCACTTTCTGACTGGTTGATCAGACAACAATGTTGCCACATTGCACAACCTGTTGTAAGAAGTCATGGCAGTTCGTACTTGATTATCAAAACTTATTGTTTTCATTTGATTTTGTCCTTCCAGTTGACATACATTAACATCTTGTATTTTGTGCTAAAACACCATTATCATAAATAAGCAGGACAAGTAAACTTTATCTCCTGGCAAGTGTTTCTTACTGTCTCGTTGTCCAGGGACAAGTTCACAAATTTTGATATTTCCTCCCCCTTGTTATGCATACGCAAATAATACACATGCTACTAGTCTAGTCATGTTATATGCATATGCATATACACATTTTCTCATCACATTGTGTAGTAACCGGTGCGTACATAGATTGCCTAATCACACTCTATATTGAGCTATGCATACATAGTTTGGCTAATGGATTGATCGATAGATGGATGTACGAACGAACGAACGAAACGAACGATAGAACGAACGAATGAACGGAGGAACAGATGGATGGATGGATGGATATTTGCAAAATGTTTATGATAACGGTGCGTTTTAAATGTAAGGGATATAATCCTTAAGAAGACTAAGATTATAATATCTGTATCTGCCTCCTAACCACAAGTGCCTGACCATAATTAACCGTGTTTGTAATGTACAATGTACATGTTTTTACATTGATTATCTTTTACAAGGTCCTTGTATATATATATATATACTGTGTCCATACAACTACAATACAAACGATGCGGTACTTTGTCAACATAAAGGTACGTCCTGACTTGATTGTATAAAAATATAGAAACCACATTCGTAAAATCTACAACATTGCCAATCTTGGACTCGGGCTCATTCATCTGCACGGGTAATGCTTGTGTAGAACGAGTTCCACATGTACACAAAGTTCCAGTGATGGGTATTAAAATAAAGAAGGAACAGACACCATCGTTCTAAGTTATAAATAACAATACAGAATCATAAGAAAAACAATATTTTGCTAAAATCGAAGCAAAACAGATCAGTACTATGTAAGCAACGAAGCTTAACGGGTTATTGTCCAATCGTTGCAGTAACTTATATTATGGAACGCACATGTGCGGACCCGAATTCTAGAAAAACAAAACAAAGCTTGAGTACATATATCACACAAAACAAACTACAACTGTACGTTGGCAAACGGAAATATAGTCACGCACTTCAGATTTTCCAGTGCAATCTTGGATCATTTTCTTATTCTAGGACTAATAAAAAATCGTCAAGATACAGAAATATTATCAGAGCGAACCGTTATTCAAACCGTTATTCAAACCGGAGTTGTATGCCAGGCATATGGGAGACAGCTCTGAATTCCGGATTTTTTTAGAAGAAAATTAATATGGTAGGAACCATCATCTTCAAGTTCAGGTTATGCACACATACAAGATTTACAAGTTCTCATCAATATTTCGAAAAACTAAAATGCATCCTGTTATCACATATTTATTATCTCAGGTAAATGAAAAGGGAGGACATCTTATGCTGTCAAAGGTCTGTCTATATCGTCGAGAGTCATTGTTGGAATGGATAATTTTATCATAGTTAAAATAACAATTCTCTCCACGTCCCGGGATGAGATAAACATTGTATTTGAAAAAATAAACTAAAACTGTGTTGTGCAGCTTTACTTCTAAAACTGACTACAATTCCTTCCTCGTTACGGTAAAATATATTATTAATGTATGCGTAATTCAAGGATGCATCTGTCGCAGATGTGCGTTAAATATATATGACGTAATAGGCGTCTCATGACCACGCGAAACGTCATCCTGTAAACAGTATCCAAAATGGTGGAAAGTTCACTACGTCGTTGTGTGTGTTTGCGTATTTTCTGAAATAAGCTAAACAGGTCTTGGGTTATTGGCGACTTCTTAGAATGAGCATTGATGATTTGATCAATGACAGATACGAGTGATCACGAATATGCTTTTTTTTAAAAAATCCTCAGAGTATATTTCCGTTATTTAGATTTCAAAACACACACGAAATAACAGCTATAATGGTGTTTTGGTAAAAGGTCAAAAGTTGCGATGTTTATGATGAAACTAATTTTGCTTTGCCTGAAATGACAGCGGATGAGATCCCAGGAAAAGAGGAGTGTATGTGAGTGCGCGATGAGTTTTATTCAACTTCAAAGTTAGCGTTCAAGAGGCGTGACTTATCGCCTTTTGGTACCCATGGGTTTAAGCCAGATTCTGTATCTATGTAACCAGAGCATGCGTGATGATTGTTTTGACTAAGCTAACTGTATCATTATCACAGGAATAGCTGGAGGAACTCGCTACTCACATAAGGCTGGACCAGCTAATATCCTTTGTCTGCCTGAGAACCCCGAGTATGGAAACTACACCCCTGGATTTCAGGCTGATGGTGCCATCTATGGTACAGAATATAAAACTAATGAACATTCCATCAGTTTCAAACACCTCGATAACCATGACGTTCCCTGTGCCGTGTGTAGAAGTACAACCAAGACAAGCGTCATCATGGTGCCTGCCAAGATGTCCTGCTTCCCTGGATGGCGAGTTGAGTACACGGGGTACCTGATGGGTGGCCATTACAATTATGCTGCAAGCGAGTATCTATGTGTTGATGGAGATGCAGAGAAGGATCGCAGTGGCCATGAAAAGAAGAAAGGGCAACTCTTGTATCTTGTTGAAGGTATTTGTGGTTCCCTGCCATGTCCACCTTACAAGAACAACTGGGAGTTAACATGCGCTGTTTGCTCCAAGTAATTTATACGCCACAGATTTGATACTTCACTGACATATGTGAATAAAGCATATTGACATACATATGTGATTTTTTGTGAGCAACAAAACAATTATAGAATGCTTATGCTTTTATTTAACTGATTTCTGCATTGTAATGTTCCATACAGGTTCTCGTTATTATTGGGAATGCGGGTTGAATGGTGAGGGCAAATAGTTCAATTGAAGGTGGAATCATAAAAGAATTGCAGCTGTAGAATTACTATGTTCATCCAGTTGAGTGATTCAGCTGATCTCCTGGTCAGCAGAAACAGTATCAGTGCAATAGGCAGGCAAAGAACACTAAATCATTTACAAAAGTTTTATTTTGGATTTAAGCATCAATTACAAACAACAATTACCATGGTACCTTAATTCACATTTACAAACTATCTGAATACCCAAATATCTATATTATGATCAGTATTACTCAATGTGACATGGTGACATATACGTAGGTGACACCCCACGCACGCACGCTTGTAAACTTCACAATCCTAAAATTTTAACATTTTGACCAGTTATCATTGTGGGCCCTTATTGTGTATTTAAACAGTAATGGACACGTATTGTCTTCAGATAACAACCGTTTTTGTGCAGGTGAATCGATCAAAATCATGTGCACAGCACTATAGTGGCCAAAGTGTTTTTTCACGTGCACCTGGTCACGTGTCCATAATACCGCACAAAAAAAGAAAAACACAAGAAAACAAAAATATTTACGGCCATTTGTCATGCCACGCCTTTCAAATGTGCAACGTGAAGTTGCCATCGGCATGTTGCAGACGGGAACGTCCGTAGCTGAAGTCGCAAGGACGATGGGTTGTAGTCGACGGACTGTTTATGATTAACAGACGCGTCTACAGCAAACGGGTACTACCACTGATCGCCCTCGGCCAGGTCGACCACGTATGACGTCACATGCAGAGGATCGTCAGATTGTCTTATGTCACCTCCGTAACCGATTTTTGACGGCTACATAAGAAATGAACTGTTTAGGGGTAGACTGAGTGCGCAAACTGTTCGAAACCGTCTGAGAACTGCTCACCTTCAAGCACGACGGCCATATTGCGGGCCGATTCTGACTCAATTACACAAACGTCAACGTCAGTTGTGGGCACAGCGACACTTACGATGGACTCAGAGGAATTGGAATCAAGTCGTCTTCAGTGATGCATCCCGATTTAATCTTCGATTTGCGGATGGTAGGGCGAGGGTGTGGAGGCGCCGTCATGAACGTTACGCCCAGTGTTGTGTACAGGAAGTTGACAGATTTCGAGGCGGAAGTGTCATGGTGTTGGGTGTTTTCTGTGGCAATGCACGTTCCAGGCTTCTTGTCATCCGTGGCAACCTCAACGCTGCCGCTCACCGCGACCAGGTACTGGCACCAGAACTTCTGCCTTTTATGGCAGCACATGGACCCGGTTTGACCTTACAACACGACAATGCCAGACCCCACACAGCAATTTTGAAAAGGAATTTCTTTCAGAATGCGGGAGTCAACGTCATGGACTGGCCGTCAAGGTCTCCCGACCTCAATCCCATCGAACACGTCTGGTATTCTCTTGGCATAAGTCTGCGCACTCTCCAGAACCAACCACAGAATTTGCAAGATCTTGGCACCATTTTGCAGCAACAATGGCGTCGTCTTCCCAATTAGCATCACAAGGTCCATGCAGAGACGTTGTGTGGCAGTTGTCAACGCATATGGTGGACATACACGCTACTGAACTTGTAAGCAATCAGATTATCGTGCTTGGGACTTATGATTTAAACTGTTGATGTTATTACCGAATACCGTAGGTGCTTGGAACAAATTATGGTTACCACCGTTAATTAAAATCCTTTTTTGGACATTAATGATTAAAAATTACCTTCTCTGATACATTTGTCCGTTGTATATCATATATGGGATTACTTTTAAAAATGTGCAGTTTTTAATTTGACTCAGTATATTAAGCGTAGAATGACGGATATAATTTTAACACTTGCAAGACAAAGCTTACCTGTTCTTGTGTCGCTTAAGTTTGTTTCTATTTGCTCCGTTTCACTACATATATTCCAAAGACAAAATAGGTTATTTCGACACTATTTCTGCTTATCCCTGAATGAATGATGCGAACAAACACTTTATTTAATTTCACTGATCGCAAATATTGTGCAGCCTCAATAACGTTTATGGGGCGTGAGTGAGTTGTGTTTAACAGTTTGTTTGTTTGTTGTTTAACGCCGCACACAGCAATATTCCAGCTATATGACGGCGGTCTGTAAATAATCGAGTCTGGAACAGAACGACCAGTGATTGATATCATGAACATCGATCTACGCAATTGGGATACGATGACAACCTATCAACTAAACCAGTCTAGTCTGACCTCCCGATCCCGTTTGTAGCCTCTTACGTATACGACAAACATAGTCAACCTTTACGGCAAACATGGGTTGCTGAAGAGCTTTTCTAATCCGGATCTTCAAGGGTCGGTTTAACAGTACTTCAGTGATATCACAAGGTATAAGATTGATTTGAGAGAAAAATTGAAATGACCCAGTTCTTACACGTTTACCCATGAACACAAGCAAACATATCGTGTCATTAAACATATGAACACATTTAGGACGAATCTACGATCACAGGTTTGTTGCAGGCCCAAGGTGCTGACATTGAAACATTTGACGACTGGACCATTTGTGCCTCCAAGAACAATTATAGAATAAATATCTCGAAAACACGAAGAGGAGATATTAACTATCTTTTTAAATAGCATGTGTATCAAATCGTGTAAATTTCACAATGAAGATAGATTCATCAGTCGCTCAGAAACAAAAAAACCCAGCTAAATGCAAGAGTCTATTGTGCACATTAATATAGTCAGGACATGTATGAAAATTGCGGAACGAAACTCAAAATTAAACCTAACAGCAAAGCGGTGTTTTTCCAAAATACAAAACTCATCATTTTTGGAAATGGGAAAATACACCTGATTCTGTCTTTAGTTCAAATATCAAGTATTTGCATAGAAATGAAACACCGAAATATATCACACAAATTCGAAAGAGGCGACTAACATGTACATGTTTCCTGGTTAATATGTAAATAACACATAACCTATCTAATTTAAATATTACACATTTCCCAAAACATTCTAATAGAGGCACTTAAAGAATCCCCGCCGTGTGGCTCATCGTGTGACATCATGGTAATTCTACATCAGTTTAGTTACAAATATTTCGTAAGAGCTTCTCGTAAGGCGCTACTAACGGGATCGGGTGGTCAAGCTCGCTGACTTGGTTGATGTATGTCATCGTATCCCAATTGCGTGGATCGATGCTTATGTTGTCAATCACTAGTACTAGATTGTCTGGTCTAGATTCGATTATTTACCGACCGCCGTCACATAGCTGGAATATTGCTGAGTGCGGCGTTAAACAACAAACAAACAAACAAAACTATATTTCGAAGATCTCTATGACCTTATCATCAACTTAATGAATATGTCAGTGAACTATACAACGGGAGAGTAGATATTACACCAAACTGTCTGACATATCTGAAACAAAAAAGGCATTACAATCACTAAAATCAATGTTCAACTTTAACATTGACACTTTTTACCTATTTCACCAAAGACCTCAACTCGACTGGGACAACGAGTTTGTTTGCAAGACGGCAAATATACACATTCTCTTATTTCTTTGACAAATGTTTCTTGTTTGCATAGCAAAGGACAAACACTTGCCGATTGCGAATACCAGTTAAGGCGGACTCACACATGCGACACGTGTGAGTCGCACTTTAAGGTACAATCAACGTGACCTTTGCCCTGTATGTGAGCATATGGTACAACTCACGATACAGCGGATACACTGGTGGTACTAACCAGTTCACCTCACTCTTCCTTTCTGATGTAAAAGTAGCTACATTCTCAGAATTTTCGTTCCAGTGCCTAGAATGGAAACGATTGATCCCATTGTAATAAAAAGCAGAACGTTCTATTGAATGTGGTCCCCATTCGACATCGAGGAAACATAATCAGCAACCGCCCATCCATCACTGTCAGAAAGCATGCTCTGAAAATCTGCTTGATCATTTAGATCTCAGGGAATCCAGTCTCCCTCCAAACATATACAGCATCTCAAACACAACTGCCGGATATTTTATGCAAGACGTTGTTAGTGTTGCTTCATGGTACCCTTTTCAATCATACAACATACATCTTTGTAAACCACTTGACATGGTGAGAAACAAGAACAAAAAGAGTAAGTGAGTTCAAATTTAACGTCGCATTGGCATTATGTCAACCTTACAGTAACAGAAAAGAAGGACACATTGTCAGTACCATAGATACAGACTTCAACTCCTGCCATGTTGAACTTTGGTTCATTTTGCTTCCGGATCACTGAGCATGATCATGTGACAACCTGCGACGAAACTGTACACAATTAGCACCGTATCCTACACCGCTGGCATCGCTATCAACTGCCCTGGAAGAAGAACTGTCTGAACACAAACATCTTGACTTAAAATGTTGAATATTGTCCCGGGGGAACATTAACTCTTCCTTACTTTGAGCTGACAAAACGGTCCAGTCATTCCACGATTTAGCCATCAACAATCTATATACTGATCTATACTGATCTATACAAAAGTTGACTAAATCAACCAATAACTGGTTTCATAGCAATAATCTGACCAACAAATGAAGATACATCCTGAACATGAACAGCCTTACTGTTATGGATTAGAGATGTAATGCGAATAGAGATCATCTTTTACCTCAGCAGATACAACAGCACAAATTGACCAACAAAATTCTACGATATTTCCATCGTCAAGAAACATCACGTTCTTGTAACTAAGGGTAAAGCCTAAGTCAATTGTTGGGAGGGGGAGGGGGAGGGGGTTGGGGGGGGGAGGCGGTCAGGTAGCCTAGTGGTTAAAGCGTTCGCTCGTCACGCCGAAGACCCGGGGTCGTTTCCCGACATGGGTACAATGTGTGAAGCCCATTTCTTGTGTCCCCCGCCGTGATATTGCTTGAATGTTGCTAAAAGCGGCGTAAAACCATACTCACCCACTCACTCAATTGTTGTGTTACCTTTGTAAAGACATAAGAAATAGATGACAACCCAAATGGTAAAACAAATCTTCCCTAGGCAAGGGAGTTATAAAAGTTTCAAGTTTCAACAATTCCAGCCTTGTTCGGCAAGGGTGGAAACTGGACTTTTAAAGTCAGTTAACTCCCTTGCCTCGCGAAGATGGGTTATGAATATTAAAAACTGTCAAATCTGCGTACACATCACTGCTAGGATACAAAACAATTAACCAGATTAAACAACCAAAAAAAAAGTCAAGATTGACAGGCCACTTATGTCTTCCTGAGTTTTATACCACATTCAGTGTGGATCTATTCTCATGGAGATAAATCAGCAGGGTTGTATTCAAGGAAATGTGCAACACTTCCCCACACCATATCCCCATCTGGTCGTGTATGTAGTCAAATACAGCATTGCAATAAATCAGCAGGGTTGTATTCAAGGAAATGTGCAACACTTCCCCACACCATATCCCCATCTGGTCGTGTATGCAGTCAAATACAGCATTGCAATAAATCAGCAGGGTTGTATTCAAGGAAATGTGCAACACTTCCCCACACCATATCCCCATCTGGTCGTGTATGTAGTCAAATACAGCATTGCAATAAATCAGCAGGGTTGTATTCAAGGAAATGTGCAACACTTCCCCACACCATATCCCCATCTGGTCGTGTATGTAGTCAAATACAGCATTGCAATAAATCAGCAGGGTTGTATTCAAGGAAATGTGCAACACTTCCCCACACTATATCCTCATCTGGTCGTGTATGTAGTCAACTACAGCATTGCAATAAATCAGCAGGGTTGTATTCAAGGAAATGTGCAACACTTCCCCACACCATATCCCCATCTGGTCGTGTATGTAGTCAAATACAGCATTGCAATAAATCAGCAGGGTTGTATTCAAGGAAATGTGCAACACTTCCCCACACCATATCCCCATCTGGTCGTGTATGTAGTCAAATACAGCATTGCAATAAATCAGCAGGGTTGTATTCAAGGAAATGTGCAACACTTCCCCACACCATATCCCCATCTGGTCGTGTATGTAGTCAAATACAGCATTGCAATAAATCAGCAGGGTTGTATTCAAGGAAATGTGCAACACTTCCCCACACCATATCCCCATCTGGCCGTGTATGCAGTCAAATACAGCATTGCAATAAATCAGCAGGGTTGTATTCAAGGAAATGTGCAACACTTCCCCACACCATATCCCCATCTGGCCGTGTATGCAGTCAAATACAGCATTGCAATAAATCAGCAGGGTTGTATTCAAGGAAATGTGCAACACTTCCCCACACTATATCCTCATCTGGTCGTGTATGTAGTCAAATACAGCATTGCAATAAATCAGCAGGGTTGTATTCAAGGAAATGTGCAACACTTCCCCACACCATATCCCCATCTGGTCGTGTATGTAGTCAAATACAGCATTGCAATAAATCAGCAGGGTTGTATTCAAGGAAATGTGCAACACTTCCCCACACCATATCCCCATCTGGTCGTGTATGTAGTCAAATACAGCATTGCAATAAATCAGCAGGGTTGTATTCAAGGAAATGTGCAACACTTCCCCACACCATATCCCCATCTGGTCGTGTATGTAGTCAAATACAGCATTGCAATAAATCAGCAGGGTTGTATTCAAGGAAATGTGCAACACTTCCCCACACCATATCCCCATCTGGTCGTGTATGTAGTCAAATACAGCATTGCAATAAATCAGCAGGGTTGTATGCAAGGAAATGTGCAACACTTCTCTACACCATATCCCCATCTGGCCGTGTATGTAGTCAAATACAGCATTGCAATAAATCAGCAGGGTTGTCTGCAAGGAAATGTGCAACACTTCCCCACACCATATCCCCATCTGGTCGTGTATGCAGTCAAATACAGCATTGCAATAAATCAGCAGGATTGTATTCAAGGAAATGTGCAACACTTCCCCACACCATATCCCCATCTGGTCGTGTATGTAGTCAAATACAGCATTGCAATAAATCAGCAGGGTTGTATTCAAGGAAATGTGCAACACTTCCCCACACCATATCCCCATCTGGTCGTGTATGTAGTCAAATACAGCATTGCAATAAATCAGCAGGGTTGTATTCAAGGAAATGTGCAACACTTCCCCACACAATATCCCCATCTGGTCGTGTATGTAGTCAAATACAGCATTGCAATAAATCAGCAGGGTTGTATTCAAGGAAATGTGCAACACTTCCCCACACCATATCCCCATCTGGCCGTGTATGTAGTCAAATACAGCATTGCAATAAATCAGCAGGGTTGTATTCAAGGAAATGTGCAACACTTCCCCACACCATATCCCCATCTGGTCGTGTATGTAGTCAAATACAGCATTGCAATATATCAGCAGGGTTGTATTCAAGGAAATGTGCAACACTTCCCCACACCATATCCCCATCTGGTCGTGTATGTAGTCAAATACAGCATTGCAATAAATCAGCAGGGTTGTATTCAAGGAAATGTGCAACACTTCCCCACACCATATCCCCATCTGGTCGTGTATGTAGTCAAATACAGCATTGCAATAAATCAGCAGGGTTGTATTCAAGGAAATGTGCAACACTTCCCCACACCATATCCCCATCTGGTCGTGTATGTAGTCAAATACAGCATTGCAATAAATCAGCAGGGTTGTATTCAAGGAAATGTGCAACACTTCCCCACACCATATCCCCATCTGGTCGTGTATGTAGTCAAATACAGCATTGCAATAAATCAGCAGGGTTGTATTCAAAGAAATGTGCAACACTTCCCCACACCATATCCCCATCTGGTCGTGTATGTAGTCAAATACAGCATTGCAATAAATCAGCAGGGTTGTATCCAAGGAAATGTGCAACACTTCCCCACACCATATCCCCATCTGGTCGTGTATGTAGTCAAATACAGCATTGCAATAAATCAGCAGGGTTGTATTCAAGGAAATGTGCAACACTTCCCCACACCATATCCCCATCTGGTCGTGTATGTAGTCAAATACAGCATTGCAATAAATCAGCAGGGTTGTATTCAAGGAAATGTGCAACACTTCCCCACACCATATCCCCATCTGGCCGTGTATGCAGTCAAATACAGCATTGCAATAAATCAGCAGGGTTGTATTCAAGGAAATGTGCAACACTTCCCCACACCATATCCCCATCTGGTCGTGTATGTAGTCAAATACAGCATTGCAATAGATCAGCAGGGTTGTATGCAAGGAAATGTGCAACACTTCCCCACACCATATCCCCATCTGGCCGTGTATCTAGTCAAATACAGCATTGCAATAAATCAGCAGGGTTGTATTCAAGGAAATGTGCAACACTTCCCCACACCATATCCCCATCTGGTCGTGTATGTAGTCAAATACAGCATTGCAATAAATCAGCAGGGTTGTATTCAAGGAAATGTGCAACACTTCCCCACACCATATCCCCATCTGGCCGTGTATGTAGTCAAATACAGCATTGCAATAAATCAGCAGGGTTGTATCCAAGGAAATGTGCAACACTTCCCCACACCATATCCCCATCTGGTCGTGTATGTAGTCAAATACAGCATTGCAATAAATCAGCAGGGTTGTATCCAAGGAAATGTGCAACACTTCCCCACACCATATCCCCATCTGGCCGTGTATGTAGTCAAATACAGCATTGCAATAAATCAGCAGGGTTGTATCCAAGGAAATGTGCAACACTTCCCCACACCATATCCCCATCTGGTCGTGTATGTAGTCAAATACAGCATTGCAATAAATCAGCAGGGTTGTATTCAAGGAAATGTGCAACACTTCCCCACACCATATCCCCATCTGGTCGTGTATGTAGTCAAATACAGCATTGCAATAAATCAGCAGGGTTGTATTCAAGGAAATGTGCAACACTTCCCCACACCATATCCCCATCTGGCCGTGTATGCAGTCAAATACAGCATTGCAATAAATCAGCAGGGTTGTATTCAAGGAAATGTGCAACACTTCCCCACACCATATCCCCATCTGGTCGTGTATGTAGTCAAATACAGCATTGCAATAGATCAGCAGGGTTGTATGCAAGGAAATGTGCAACACTTCCCCACACCATATCCCCATCTGGCCGTGTATCTAGTCAAATACAGCATTGCAATAAATCAGCAGGGTTGTATTCAAGGAAATGTGCAACACTTCCCCACACCATATCCCCATCTGGTCGTGTATGTAGTCAAATACAGCATTGCAATAAATCAGCAGGGTTGTATGCAAGGAAATGTGCAACACTTCCCCACACCATATCCCCATCTGGTCGTGTATGTAGTCAAATACAGCATTGCAATAAATCAGCAGGGTTGTATTCAAGGAAATGTGCAACACTTCCCCACACCATATCCCCATCTGGCCGTGTATGTAGTCAAATACAGCATTGCAATGAATCAGCAGGGTTGTATTCAAGGAAATGTGCAACACTTCCCCACACCATATCCCCATCTGGTCGTGTATGTAGTCAAATACAGCATTGCAATAAATCAGCAGGGTTGTATTCAAGGAAATGTGCAACACTTCCCCACACCATATCCCCATCTGGTCGTGTATGTAGTCAAATACAGCATTGCAATAAATCAGCAGGGTTGTCTGCAAGGAAATGTGCAACACTTCCCCACACCATATCCCCATCTGGTCGTGTATGCAGTCAAATACAGCATTGCAATAAATCAGCAGGGTTGTATTCAAGGAAATGTGCAACACTTCCCCACACCATATCCCCATCTGGTCGTGTATGTAGTCAAATACAGCATTGCAATAAATCAGCAGGGTTGTATTCAAGGAAATGTGCAACACTTCCCCACACCATATCCCCATCTGGTCGTGTATGTAGTCAAATACAGCATTGCAATAAATCAGCAGGGTTGTATTCAAGGAAATGTGCAACACTTCCCCACACAATATCCCCATCTGGTCGTGTATGTAGTCAAATACAGCATTGCAATAAATCAGCAGGGTTGTATTCAAGGAAATGTGCAACACTTCCCCACACCATATCCCCATCTGGCCGTGTATGTAGTCAAATACAGCATTGCAATAAATCAGCAGGGTTGTATTCAAGGAAATGTGCAACACTTCCCCACACCATATCCCCATCTGGTCGTGTATGTAGTCAAATACAGCATTGCAATATATCAGCAGGGTTGTATTCAAGGAAATGTGCAACACTTCCCCACACCATATCCCCATCTGGTCGTGTATGTAGTCAAATACAGCATTGCAATAAATCAGCAGGGTTGTATTCAAGGAAATGTGCAACACTTCCCCACACCATATCCCCATCTGGTCGTGTATGTAGTCAAATACAGCATTGCAATAAATCAGCAGGGTTGTATTCAAGGAAATGTGCAACACTTCCCCACACCATATCCCCATCTGGTCGTGTATGTAGTCAAATACAGCATTGCAATAAATCAGCAGGGTTGTATTCAAGGAAATGTGCAACACTTCCCCACACAATATCCCCATCTGGTCGTGTATGTAGTCAAATACAGCATTGCAATAAATCAGCAGGGTTGTATTCAAGGAAATGTGCAACACTTCCCCACACCATATCCCCATCTGGCCGTGTATGTAGTCAAATACAGCATTGCAATAAATCAGCAGGGTTGTATTCAAGGAAATGTGCAACACTTCCCCACACCATATCCCCATCTGGTCGTGTATGTAGTCAAATACAGCATTGCAATATATCAGCAGGGTTGTATTCAAGGAAATGTGCAACACTTCCCCACACCATATCCCCATCTGGTCGTGTATGTAGTCAAATACAGCATTGCAATAAATCAGCAGGGTTGTATTCAAGGAAATGTGCAACACTTCCCCACACCATATCCCCATCTGGTCGTGTATGTAGTCAAATACAGCATTGCAATAAATCAGCAGGGTTGTATTCAAGGAAATGTGCAACACTTCCCCACACCATATCCCCATCTGGTCGTGTATGTAGTCAAATACAGCATTGCAATAAATCAGCAGGGTTGTATTCAAGGAAATGTGCAACACTTCCCCACACCATATCCCCATCTGGTCGTGTATGTAGTCAAATACAGCATTGCAATAAATCAGCAGGGTTGTATTCAAAGAAATGTGCAACACTTCCCCACACCATATCCCCATCTGGCCGTGTATGTAGTCAAATACAGCATTGCAATAAACCAGCAGGGTTGTATTCAAGGAAATGTGCAACACTTCCCCACACCATATCCCCATCTGGTCGTGTATGTAGTCAAATACAGCATTGCAATAAATCAGCAGGGTTGTATTCAAGGAAATGTGCAACACTTCCCCACACCATATCCCCATCTGGCCGTGTATGTAGTCAAATACAGCATTGCAATAAATCAGCAGGGTTGTATTCAAGGAAATGTGCAACACTTCCCCACACCATATCCCCATCTGGCCGTGTATGTAGTCAAATACAGCATTGCAATAAATCAGCAGGGTTGTATCCAAGGAAATGTGCAACACTTCCCCACACCATATCCCCATCTGGTCGTGTATGTAGTCAAATACAGCATTGCAATAAATCAGCAGGGTTGTATCCAAGGAAATGTGCAACACTTCCCCACACCATATCCCCATCTGGCCGTGTATGTAGTCAAATACAGCATTGCAATAAATCAGCAGGGTTGTATCCAAGGAAATGTGCAACACTTCCCCACACCATATCCCCATCTGGTCGTGTATGTAGTCAAATACAGCATTGCAATAAATCAGCAGGGTTGTATCCAAGGAAATGTGCAACACTTCCCCACACCATATCCCCATCTGGTCGTGTATGTAGTCAAATACAGCATTGCAATAAATCAGCAGGGTTGTATCCAAGGAAATGTGCAACACTTCCCTACACCATATCCTCATCTGGTCGTGAATGCAGTCAAATACAGCATTGCAATAAACTGACAGCCCCAAACAGACTTTACCGTAGTCTGCAAACCACAAAAGATAGATGTATGAAGTAAAATGTACTGCAAAGATCAAACTCTCAACGACATCAACATTTAAAATGTCAGTCATACAGCATTAGATATTGGCATGACAGTTTCTCGACTTGAGGTGAGGTAGCAAAACCAAGCTTTCAAGGAATTGGACAAAAGGGTACACACATCTAAAATTCCAATGACACGTCACATTGATAGCGTGTGGTAACCACCCCTGCTACAAGACACGCAAAATGTCTTCAACACACAGATAGTTAGTTATCTTATGTGGGTCTGGGACAGTTCTCGTTTGGTTGGCTGGAGGATGTGGTCGTTGCCGTTGTCATGCTGATGAAGGACACCACGTGGCAACAGTTGTAGAAATAGTAGGACAATCGGTCGAAGAATGTCATCCATTTAACGCTGAAATCTCAACTGTCCGGTAACGATGACCAGAGGTTTCCTCCCAACATCAAAACCCCCTCCACCATATGGCACGACCTCCTGAACTCAGCATGCCGCCATTCCTTCTCACCTTCGGCGGTAAACACGTTGTCTTTAATCAGCTCTGGACAGAGAAGACGACCCTCTGCCAGTCACGTCGCTGCCAACGACGTGCAGTCCGGGCCCATATCAAATCAGGCGACGATGTTGTGCTGATCCTAATTTATCACCTATTAGTCCTGTAAGCCCTAATTCCTTAAGCTCCGAGTCGCCTGGATATTGTCTGTCGACTAATCGTATGCCCTTAGACATTTGTCGCTAATGACGTCACTGTCAGGAATCGATTCCGGAGATACAAAGAACGCAAGTATTGGTCATCATTGGGCGTAGTTAACCTGGGCCTGTCTAATCTTGACCTGCCTGTTACGGTCTGCCTGTGACGTTGCATTAGGTTATTTACAGCAACACAGGAGCAATCAAAAGTTCCAGCAATGTGGGCATGGGTGGCTCCCATTTGAATCATACCCATGGCTCTCTCGCGTTGTCTGTGGTGGTTTTTTATCAAGGAACGAGTGAGTAGATTTTACACCGCTTTATTTAATATTTTGTTGTTTTCAGTTGCAATTTTGAGACAACATAAATGGTGTTTTTTCGTTGTACAAATGTAAGGAGGCGAATCCACCGAAAAAGAAAAAAAAATCATAATTACAACAACTACTTATTAACGATAACACGAACACGAATCAATTAATACTTATTGAATAATAAAGGCAATATATCTGTACTTGTGTGACAGACACTGCCACGTGGTCAGGTTCAGCTCGTGTTTCACATGCAAGATTTCTCAGCCATTGCACGTGCAACACCTTCCAGTCTGCAACACCTCACGCGCCCCACTGAAACACGTATGTTGCAAGGAGAAGGTGCTATTCACGAGAAGTTGTGTAAGCCCACTCCAGATTCAGTACAGTACTGCTGTGTCTGTATATTGTATGAAGTCATTCTCAAGGCATTGTCTTCCAGCCGATGGAAACCCTTATTAGTACAAATTAGTACAGATTCAAATCAGTGATTATGTTCACACTTGGAGCGGTTGGGTAGGCTGAAGGCTCAAAGCGTTGGCCCTCAAGATGACGACCCGAGGAGAAGGTGCAATCTTAGTTGGAACAACTTGTCCCCCCATCCCGTTCACTCCTTGTGAATAGATATGTTAAATGAAGGAAAACACGAACACTAATCAATGATACTTATTGAATAATAAAGGCAATATATCTGTACTGCCACTGCCACGTGGTCAAGTTCAGCTCATGTTTTACATGCAACATTTCTCAGCTATTGCACGTGCTACACATTCCAATCTGCAACTCGACACGCGCGCCACTGAAACAACTACCTAAGGAGAAGGTGCTGTTCACGAGAAGTTGTGTTAGCCCCACTACAGATTCAGTGGATGACTTTGTGTGTATATTGTATGTGGTCATTCTCAAGGCAATTTTTTCCAGCCGACAGAAACCCTTATTAGATTCAAGATTCAAATCAGTGATTATATTCAGACTTGGAGCGGTTGGGTAGGCTGAAGGCTCAAAGCTTTGGCAATCAAGGTGAAGACCCAAGTTCGATAGCCTGAAGGCACACACTATTTCCGTCGACATGATGTTGTAACATCGTTAAAAGCACCGTAAAATCAGTACTACACGGTAACCCATTTAGGCTGTGGAACGGCTGTTGTCCGTATTCACATTGAAGCGCGGTGTTGACGTGACGGCTGTGCGGGAATTACACAATGAAATATATATGTGTACTCGTATAAGCATATACTGAACTATAACTAATTGTTAATTGGTGAGGATCATCGGTGAAACTGATAATCGGATAAAAAACACATTGTCCATACCAGTTAGTTATATTAACAACAAGACTTAGATCTAAATAATTATAAACTCCAAACATATCAAACACTTTTAACAGATACAAATATAAAGTGGAAGAATGTACACAATGCCTAACTGATTATATAATCTGCATAAAAAAAGAAACGCAAAAGTAGTAAAATAATATAATATATGATTGGATGGATTGGCATTGATTTGTGTGAAAAGAATGAGTTACTGCAGAAATTTGGTGAAAAGATGGACAAATCGCAAAAACAAAAAAGCATGTGAGAGCCTGGCTCCGAAACACACCAATATGACATGCACGTGCAACATCACTATAGAAAACGCTGGATTTTCATTTGCATGCCATCACAGCAAGTGAACAGCGAAAACATGACACGACTGTCGGAAGCCCCAAGGCAACAAGGCCATCGGCCGACTGCAAACAGGAGAATCATCTTCAGCTGTTGCCAGTTTTTTTCCACGTAGCACCAAGCACCTTTACATGATTGTGGGGGCGGCCGGGTAGACTAGTGGTTAAAGCGTTCGCTCGTCACGCCGAAGACCAGGGTTCGATTCCCGACATGGGTACAAAGTGTGAAGCCCATTTCTGGTGTCCCCCGCCGTGATATTGCTGGAATATTGCTAAAACCGGCGTAAAACCATACTCACTCGCTCACTACAAGACTGTGGAACCGTTATCCACGCACGGGACAACACGTGGCCTGCCCAGATCCGGTGGATTACGTAAAACGTCTAGCGCATAAGACAGATTCACACCGCTACGTCACGACGTGGAAGAAGCAGCACGGTCACCTCTACACATGGGCAGCTATCACTCGTGACACATCACATGTCACAAACTAATTGCAAATAATATCAATATAAATATCATTGTGTCTTTTTAATCAACATGCAGTTGAAATTAAGTAACATGTTCAGTTGTATAAACAAGTCCAACGTCTGCACAAGTGAATCAATGTCAAACATGCATTTGCGTTGTGTATTTTATTGGCGTTTCAAAGTTCGATCGTCTTAATGAAGTCCCGAGGTATTCGACACATGCTTTAATCAGTCCACAAACAAATGCGCCCCTCGCCAATATCATGTTAGGCTTGATCGTTTGAGGTGTTGCGACAAGCCAGAACCTACAGGGTGTCAACATACACATGTTATACATTTACAGTAAGTGATGCCGATAAGGTCATTTACTGAATGAGTGCTTGTTATTTCATGTTAATTCAGTAATATTCCATCCTTGTGTCACCTCCCCACCCACCCAGTTATTTTGATTAAAGCTTTATCACCAACACATTTAAGAACGTAACCACAAAGGTCATCCCACCGCATACGTCATCACTATCACGCTTTCCGAAATCATCCGGATTGTCCAGAAATAGCACAGTGCATCACAAATGCTCAACACTACTTCTAATAACATAAAACATAGAAACATGTTCAGAGACAAGAAGTCATTGCAATCGTTCGAAGATGGGGGAGAATGCGAATATGTAATTGAGAGTTAATTGTTTGGCAAAAAAACTGTCATTGCATATTACATACATAGAAGTACATCTAATTAATTAGAATTATGGATCTAAATGTTCCATTTGCGCCCATTCACGTGTATAGATATTTACCAGTGTTGCCTCCCTTCTGCTGTTAAAGATGTCAATTCAAAAATTATTTCCAGCTTGACCAGGCGCGGCAATTTCCTACCCTTGGGTATGCCAGAAATATATGATAGTAGGTTCGAATCCAGCTTCTCCGCCTTTCTACGTTTCTCAGAACCATTCCGGTGCTCGTGTTACACATTTGTGGTAAACATCTAGATCTGCATTACTTTGGACATTCCAAAATTACACAGATTGATATAACTTGAATATTGTTTAAAGCGGCGTTAAACACAATTCATTCAATTACTCATTCACACATCTATACAGTTTGAGAGATACAAAGAGGAGAATAGATGTCTTCAACAAGCGGAGTTAATAAACGTAGACACGATAAACACAAGTGATGTTACATACCGTATGTCAGCAAATACTAACGATCAATATATGTAACAAAACTTGCAGGTTATATTAGTATTATAACCCGAAAATTACTATAAATATAAGTCATATTAGTGGGGGCACGGGTGACCCAGTCGTACGCGACTAAGGCGCCGCGATTCGCTGCGCAGAGTTACGTTCCTAGAAACCTTTGATTGTGGGTTCGAATCCCGATTCGACCCGATTATGTTTCTAGGTTTGTCAGCACCATACCCGTGCTCGTGGGTTTCACCGAAGTGGGAAACGTCTGAGACCTGCATCACTTCGGGCTTTCCTCCCACATTAAACTGAAACGCCGTGATATAACTGGAATAATTGTAAAAGCGGTGTTAAAACCAACTCACTCACTCACCATTTCATTAATGATGGATCATAAAAGGCTCTTTTTCCAATGAAACAGTGTCACTTACTCCAATGGAGTACATTAATATCCCCGTCTAATTATTAGTTCATATATCTGCGTGCAGCAAAGCCCACTTCATGCACAACGAGATATTTGGAGGTGCTCTTAGTAACATGGGGAACTCGTGGGGAGGCAATTCGTCACGCTCAAAAACACCTCTTTGTTGTCGGAGTATGGTTCACCACCTCGATACATGATACTGAATCTTCTAACCCTCCTCTATATTCAATCACCTGCAATTATGAAATAAGATTTTTTTCATGCCAGTACAGTACACTTTCAGACACTGTTAATTCCCCGACACCTACGCCACCTACGCCAATAACGAACACACATTGTAAAGAACATACAATGAAATTAACACTGTTGGAAGACGGGACAAGTCGTGTAGTTTTGTCATCATGTACAGTTTTGGCTGTTCGGTTTGGCTTGAGGAGTCAGCAAACAGATTAGTAAGATGACACTATTAAAGATATCGATGGTGTTTTGAGGCTAGCACTGTTCTAACCTCTGAAATTTAAAACCACAAAAGTGTGATTGACTTTTCATTTTCCTCTTTTGACGTTGTGTTCACATACCTGCATATGGAAATATGCATGATGGGTCTTCAGTAACACGTCGTGTGCATGCGTGTATAGGTCAAAATATACTAAACTTTCAGTACAGCCTCATTAAGAGCCACGTGGTGTCGTGGTCAGTGTGCATGTAAGGGTATCCGTTTTCCTTAAATTGTAACGGAAACGTTCTATTTTAATTTGAACGTAAATCAGTACTTTCGTGTCTATGAGTTAAGAAACAAACCACACCACTGTGTTCGATGACGCCCCTGGAAAAGAGTAAGCGTGCCGAGGTATGTGGCGGTAAGGGCAGATATATTTAGCTGTTCATATATATGTTAGGTTGACATCAGTATGTTAGTATATATATATATATATATATATATATATATATATATATTAATTTCACTTGATAACAAAAGATGAATTTCGCTTATAAGTTGACAAATAAAGACACGCACCCATTGAAAATCCATTCATAATCTGACCAGCCCGCCCTGGTATAAACATGGAATAAAGCATCATAGGTATCATGTGTAGACTTCAAACGTATTTATCAAGCACATATTCTGTGAACGTTTCTTATTCTGATTTCTCCTCCAAAGCAACTGGGCTGATATAATTGAAATGTATACAAGTTTCTCTACTAGTCCCATACCAGACGAGTATCTATGCTACATTCACACATGCGAACCGATTGCTTAATGTCAACACGGTTATATAGATTGAATAGCGCTGATTAAGGCAACTTTCGAACCCCGGACCTTCCGCTCTCCGGGCGGACACTCTACCACTAGACCGCGGAGGCGGTCCTCTATAGATGGAAAAGTGTCAGTTACGTCAACTTTCACTTACTCACAATTTTTAGAAATGTTCAAGTTGAACTCCACGACGTCTAACAACATTCAACATATGGGGATGAGAACTGTGAATTCAAGACCAATCAGTGGATACCACGATTTAGGGTATTTCTAGGTCTGGACACAATGCGCCTGTAAGGAAACTATTCTACAAAGAAAGAAGATTGTAAAGTAGTTCGGTGTCACTTCTGACCAGACCCATGTGTCAGGGAGATGGATCCAACCAGTCTATAAGAATAAGTCTGCATCTGATTATCCTCGGTTATCCAGAGTATCACAACTCCATTCTAGCTTCGTTCCGGAGGTGACGTCATCAACTGAACTAAGCGGGCTAAAAAGGATCACAACATGCTTGCACCCCAAACAATTACTATCAGTAAGCATATATTTTAACGACTGGAGTTTATTTACTCTCCTTATGTTTTTTTTCTTCTTACATCTAATGTTTACACCGTTGACAAAACGTACTTTAAGTACTGGGAAGACCCAATCAACTTGTTATTTCCACATCTGGTGGTCACACATGTAGGCAAGGCATTCATTCTCCAGCAACGGAAAGCCAGTAGGTCTTAAGATAAGATGATTTACTTTGACATCTGATCATCCTTAAATTCGAAAGTAATATTCTATTCACAAATATTACCATTGACCTCAAGCGTCGGAAAATATTATTATGGGAATTTTGTTTCTACTAATTCACTAATATCATGCATAGGAAGTTGTAAACACTTGCCATGTATATATGAATGTGTCACGATACAGAAATAGTTGAACATTAAACAATTACATATATAGCAACTACTGCACTCATTCTCGTTAGATAGTAGATTTTCTGTGGTATCTGACTTACCGAGCAAATCTTGTTGCGCATGAATATTAAAATATGCCTAAACAAGGGCATTGTTCACATTTTTATGCATACACATTAACACAAATGTTTCTGTTGTTGTGTGTTGAAACCTGGTACGCCAAGCTCAAACCTTTACTTAACAATTTCTGCAGCTTGTGGTCATTCATGCTGCGTTGTTGTTAGCACGCACGACAAATGTAAGTTAACTTAAAAAGTCAAACAGCGCTGCACTTTGAATCTCGGACCAAAAGTCGATCACTCGCACCGCCCGGATCCCGACTGTGCATTCAGTCTGTGCTTATGTTAAATCAACTTGAAAGTCGTGAAATTGGTCCGGTGCATGACCCTGATCTGTCGGTATTCTTACATTGCAAATTGATAAAACCTCGATGTAATTTCTGTAGTAACCTTATTCATAACTAGATAAACTTCAAAGCGAATTTGATACGTGTGACTATCCGGTTTGGTTTAAAAAAGTTTTGTAAATGTCTCGTTTTTGTGAGATTTCTTCGGTTCTGTCTCGTAAAGTTTTGTGAAAAAGAATGACTTCTCGTGATTTTTTTTTGTGAATGAAAAAAAGAAGTTCTGTTGTGACAGAAGTCGCGGTTATCCGATCAAACAAATAAAACGAGGTCAACCTCTACGACACACGTGTGACGTTCGGAATTAATATCCTGTATCTTCACCCCATGGGGAATGGATTTCGCTACTTTGAATGTATGAACGTTTTGCATAATACTAAAGTAAACTGGGCATTGAAGTTATGATGACTATTGTTATAATACTACATACTATTTGACCCGTGACGATCCGGGGTAGAACATGTCTGCAGAAAACCATGTTTGCCATAAAAGGTGACTATGGTTGTCGTAAGAGGTGACTAACAGGATCAGGTTGTCAGGCTCACTGACATCGATCCCAATTGCATAGACCGAAGCTCATGGAGTCAATAACTATATCGTCTGGTTCAGACTCGATTATTTACAGACCACCATCATGTAGCTGGAATATTGAAGATTGCGGCGTTAAACAACAAACAAACAAACATACTTTGTAATTATAATGAAACCATCACGTTTTCCTTTCTTTACTAACATACAATGTTTGGTTCATGTTAACGGATTCTGTCCCAATCCGCTGACAATGTTCTTAATGTGCACATTCATGTGGTTATTTATAACACTTTCAACATGTGTGTACAAGGAATATTTACACTGTTGATTTAAAATATCACTGCCATAATGGTAATCATTCCTTATCGCTGCTACACGAAATGGAACAAAGCCAAATCAAATGGACAAAGTGAAGGTAATACAGTTACAGTTTACTCAGTATAAACAATGCTGAATATCTCTCTGTGAAACGTGTATATCATTCAGCTGTAACCCTACAACGCAGTACCAGGTGACACACAACTCCTATAATAGTCCCCGTGTTTCGTTTCAGCAGATATCACACGTGCAGCAAAATCACTTACTTATCAGTTTGAATCATCAACATGGAGTGTGTTACGTAGATCGCGTATGGCGATAGTCAACATCTGCATCATGAACCAGAGAAATCAAGAAGTCATGTGTAAATTTGAAACGAGCATGACTCTATCATATCTACCTTAAATTCTGCACCAGGCGGCATTGATCGATGAAACACGACACATATTACCACGACGCCACACGAGAGCACGGTTGGGATACTTCACATCAACTTGTATGCCAGATAGCTGGACGTGTAAACTCGTATGTGTGAACTGCTGTTGCATGTATGTTGAAGGATATGATTACAACTGATGATTTTGTGTGTGTGTGAAACAATCATGATGGCAGCACCATGATTGGTTGGTAGGTTTGTTGTTTAAAGCCGCATTCAGCAATATTACAGCTCTATGGCGGCGGTAAGCACCAAGACGAAAGTGTTAGATCCTGGAGGAAAACAAATAAATATGACATGAGACTTAGTTGAGTTGTCATTACCAACAATGGTGGGGATAGGAATATCAACGTTGACAGCCGCCATCCTGTTGCTTCTCAGTCTTCAGGTAAGTTGAAATTGTTTGGAAATTATATATATATTTATATACACTGTCATTACTACGTGCATATGCTTTGTTTTCCTCAAATGTATGTAGCAGTACTTTAACCCATCAACAACATGTTCTTCTTCGCCATCTAAGGCTCTGTCCAAAGGTGAGTTCCTTCACACTGATCTGTCATACGTTAGTTCCTACTTTTGGTCGTGCTTAGCAACATAGAGGGTATATGTATGGTCGAGTGACCCCTTGGCCGTTCATGGATCGAGTGCCAGATGTGTCCTCCATCACTCAGGGCACCCCTCATATACATTGTACAGCTGGCACGGCACAATATCACTGAAATACTGTGTGGGAACCCTTGACGCAATTCACACAATATGTCATGTGTAACAAGAAAGTCCCCTGATGGGTGCTGTGGCCCCTTTCTGCATTCGAGATCGTAAATATATCAATATATGCCGAAGATATTTATCGCCACGTATCAGTCATCAGCGATAGGCCTTCACCATGTGTCTTTATGAGGGCACCCTACCATCTGATCATTTCAAATGTTAGACTAATTTTTTAAGATTACTAAGAGTAATTGATTACAATTTTATATCGCATCGGCAATATTGCAGCCATAACGCTATGAGAACAAGTTAGTTATTATATAACACCTGTCGGCAATGGACAGTAAAACAGCAAGGTAAATATCACAGTTTTGGGGTTTAAAACAAACCAGATCAAAATTAAAACAAATGTATTTTCAATAGATTAGTTAATTAAAATTAAAACGAGCAACTGAAGCTAGACCACGTTACTGGGAATCATGCAGACGTTCAGTGCTTTTGGTTCATGCATGATTCTCAAGTGGTTATATGGACTGCTTACCAATATTAAAAACAAACAAACTATAATCAAGGAAAGATAAGTCAGATATTTCTTCACATAAAACATGATTGTTTTCTATATGTTATTTTGAAGAACTAAGTCAATTGAAGCCATTATATAAAATATTTCAGAAAACATGTAAAACATACATAACCCTGACACGTGTGACGTCAGTAACATGGGAAAGCATCTAAGCATCGTCAAGAATGTTGCCTTCAATACGTCAACAATTGCCGTTGCATTAGATCGACTTATCTGTATGGCACTAGGAATCAGTTGGGTCACACGGGTGTCTTTGTTGAATTGTTAACTTGAATGAGACCATGCAAACGAGATATCTTCAGCAGCCCTCGAAGAGATAGAAATTCATGTCGACCAACAAATGATAACAAATCATTATCCAAGATTTATCCAGTGAATTCTATAATGTGGATCACACTGCGTATCTTTTGCTTTTGTAGCCATAAAACCGCTGACAAATAACTGGGCATACCAGGAACATTACACTGTACGTGATACATCATTTAGGGGTATCTGATGACACCTGACCTGACTGTGCTGCAGAGCGAGAAACTACGCTAGAGCTATATGGTTGGTCTCGAAAGGATAGCCGATTTCAACATTGTAATTTGAAACCTTCCTTCTCTTTAATATCTGTTTAGATCCGCATCCGTACACGTGTCCATGCTGCCAGTTTATGTGCAGGTCATAGAACATTGATACAAGTAATGTATACAATAGATATATAGTATGTTGCAGTGTAAACGAAAACCTGCTTATTGTGCCACTGGCTGCGCTTGTTTACAGGAGAGATTTGACAGTAACTACTGCCTCAAAAGAGAGATCTTATTGTAATTCTATTATCTTTGTGCAACTATATTGTCTGTCACAGGAGAAGTCGTAGTGCTGCACGTTACTCATATATGTGCAACTATAAATAGGGCTCCTGTCCTGTCTTACACTTAGAAACAGATAACACGTGGTGTCTTCTAAGGCAAGAGACCTTGTCCGAAATATACCCTTGGTCACCAAACAGGGAATGGGTACTCAGTTGGAGGGGGTAATGTGATGGTACACCTTCTAGCTGCTGATCATGAGACAGCCTGGTCTGTGTACTCCCCATGGGGTTTAGAGGGAAATATCAGTACACACTGACGCAAAGACCTTGGTAATATAGTGGGTACTCATTTGTTGAGGTACGATGAGGTAGCCAAGTGGTTTAAGCTATGCAAATATTGAAATTCAAAATGAACAACAGAATCAGGCGTCTTTCTTATTTCCAAACATAATCTTAACATGTCCCATTTTCATTATGGGAACGATCCGGTAGCGTAGCCTAATGGTTAAAGTGTTCTCATCGATTCTCCACATGGTTACAATGTGTGAAACCCATTTCCTGTGTCCCCATGTCGTGTTATTGGTAGAATATTGCTAAAATCGGCGTATAACCATACCCACTCACTCAATTCTTTGGTAAATAGGACCTGGCACATTGAATTTGTGTCATGTGTAATCTTTATCACAACAGGAATGTGTTTACACATTCGTCATTTACCATATCTATTTCTTTGCGTGCAGTCTCACCTTAAATTTTTCTGCAAAATGTATCAACGGATACATTAGATTGTCTTGTCTGATAGGCATTACTTAGAAGACATGTGTATTGTTGTTCATACAAGAGACATAGATATCTCTCTCTGCTGATAAGATAATATTATTCAAGAAATTATAGTCACTGTAGTTCCCAGTAAGTTAGCAAAGTCAGTGGAAATAACATTGATATCAAATTGTCGTTGAATAAACAAGCTCAGATCAAGCCAAAACTTCTTCACGTGCTGACGGGAAACAAAGAATTTATATCCATTTTCTCTAACAACTCAGTTTATATATTGTTCAGATAAAGCATCGGAAGCTTTCTCAGAATCAATCAACATTAACAACCCTTTCGTATATTGTGTCTTATTTTCGAACAAGAGCTTCATGTTTTCACAAATAAGTCTACATGGAATGAATCCAGTTTGGTTTTCATGAATAGCTGTATCCAGAGCATATGCCTATTGATATACATGTTCAGTTTCTATTTACTAACGTGATGGGGCGACAGTGTTTTAGTAGTCTTGTGTCTTTTCCCGATGTAGGTATACAGGTAATAATACCCATTTTCATAGTCAGGGTCAGTTGATTGTTGTTAAATGATTGTTTAATATATAAAAAAATCCAATTACCTTACAAACGCCACAAAGAACTCTATTGAAAATCCGCCTAACCCCAGAGTTTGATTATGTTTCACTGACCTTATGGCTCTGGATATTTATTCCATTTCAACTGCATTTTTCCCGAATTTTACTCGACATAAATTGTCAGTATTGGCGTTTCCATTTCTTTATATATATCTAGAGTTTCTTCATCAGTTTCACTTTTACAGGTGTCATAGAATTTGACTAATCTAGATCAGTTTTCAATTTGTGACAATTTCTCTGTTATCTGAAACTTGATTATGAATAGATTTGCTGGTGTAGATTTGCATGTTTCCAGGAAAAGAAATTCGTTAATATTAAACTTCAGAATCAGATGGTCAGAACCCAATATATATAACTTGTGTGTTTAATCTATGATAAAAAGGAAAAAATAGCGCCAATCAAGAATGAGCCAAACCAGATTTAGTTTCAACTGACCAGAACGAATTTTACTGAGCAAGAACAACGACGTTAGAAGATGGTACTTCGTGTTACCCTGCCTGGCGCTCGGCAATAAAGGGCTAAAACAAGGGCTGGTCGGCTCGCAGTCAATATACTGTTTCTGAGAGGGGTATTCTGTTAAACTGCGGCGTGGCATCTCAGTAGGGTTAACATTATAAAATAAGCATCAGTCCGGACAAGTACAAGCAGACACAGACACACACATAGACACACACACAGACACACACACACACACACACACACACACACACACACACACACACACACACACACACACACACACACACACACACACACACACACTTCATTTAGGGGGCACGGGTGGCCCAGTCGTCTGAAGCGCCGCGATTCGATGTGCAGAGTTGCGTCCCTTGGGCACGCCAGAAACCTATGATTGTGGGTGGGAATCCCGGTTCGCCCCGATTATAATTTAATGTTTGTCAGCACCATACCCGTGCTCGTGGGTTTCACCGAAGTGGTAAACGTCTGAGACCTGCATCACTTCGGGCTTTCCTCCCACATAAAGTTGACACGCCGCGATATGACTGGAATACTGTTAAAAGTGGCGTTAAACCCAAATCACTCACTCACTTCATTGACATACAGGGCCGTTACAAAGAAACACAACCTGCTGAAAAACATTGGATATGACACATCCTAGAGATTTAAACTACTTCAACACTCGGGGCACAGCCGGAAACATTACAACTTGTCAGTTAATAACCATATATGCATGTAGAGGCACAAATTTTAGTTTCTCACCACCAGTATGTACACTGCGGGTGTAATAACAGACCTTATTACCTGCCCGTGAAGAGATCACCCGTTTAATAAACATGCAGCTGTATTACGCATTGTGTAATTCCAAAACGCGTGCTTATGTACTCTCGAAACAAGTTTCACGAACAAATATTGAAAGCTCTCAACATCCCTTTGCTTATTCAACGACATTGCGTGTGGAGATGATAGATCACTGAGAGGAGCTTATGCACACTCGATGACCCAAACAACCTTGTTGCTAGGCTGACGTCACATGGCATTGTTTCGCCGATGGAACTTGCAACAAAATTCCACAAATAACGTCATCGGGTAGTGCGACGTAATTGTAAAATTTGAGGTGCAAGGCGCCGTTCCACAAGGCGATCGTACTGTAGCGACAGTCGTTAATCTATTTTAAAGTATGTGAGTTCCGATAACCTTAGCGCTACGATAATTTGGTGGAACGGACGCCTGAATTCCAAAGGTGGACCGTTGCATGGTATTAAATTCATACGTTTCAACTTTTGACGTGTTTGAAGTATTATTCAGTCAAACTGAATTAGATTATGCCATGGATCGTCAGGGTGTCAGCCTATTCACACTCAACAGTATAATTCTGAAAATGATATGAATGGCAAGTAATAAATAAAATACTCAACTCGCTCCCGTGTAAAACTAATTTTATGAAACTCGTGAATAGTTGTGGTATCTCACTCGTTTCATAACATGTACGTGTATTACATGGGAGCTCGTTTAAAATTCTATATATGTTGCATCTCATTCGGAATCCAACATCTGCTGCAGGATGTGTAGTGCTAGACACACACTGGCAACAACTGTGCAGCTGGAAATTAAAGAGCTCCGAGCTGCAACATTCATTATTTGTATTTGTACTGATCTCTGAAACTCCGGACTAGGTGTCCGTTTCAGTTAAGCTGTATTTACCTTATTGCAGGTGACACTGTTTATTCCTACGAGCTAGCGTGAACTGGACATATTTATATACATATAAATACTGACTTATCATGACGCTATAGATTGACTACAGTCAAGATGATGGTGAAAGAATTGATGATCATATTGCTCTTTGTATGCGTGACAATTCGCAAGACCACTTCGCGGGTTCTGCCAACCTCAACACCATGCATTGCCACTCAGACGTTTCTCGATGAATTGCGGCAGATGCTTAAGACGGAACAGAATACGTCGAATTCTGGTAAGACAGATTTTTTCCTCCGTTGACCTCCTTGTTTCTATATCTTTGGATTAAACAAAATTCTATTTGTTGATGAATGTCCATTTTTTCATCAACTTAAAAGGCTGAGGCTGCACATAAAGGGATGATGACTGCCAAATGACGGAAACGTGTAAGTTGAACACATTCAAGCTGAGGACACACTCTTGTACAGCCTACCGGGCAGGTGACGCCCTCAGCCAGACTTTTACCATGTGTTTGTTCACGTCGTTATTCTGTCATAGGCAAAGGGGTTCATTACTTTATCATGAAAACCAGGGGAAAGGCTAATATCGAGGAATGTTTTATCTCTGGGTTGTGTTTGCAAGTGCTAAAAATGAAAGAGGAAATGTGAAAGTGCATCAGTGTTTATGAAAATAATGTTCTTTGTACAAGTAATCATGTCATCTAATCAACGAAATACTCATGTATTTCATATCAATATCCGTTAAAACATTACATTAGGGTATATCACAGAATATGAGTGTCTCTTTAGTATTAGTTTTGTAAATATATTATTGAAATTGTGTCCCCAGGTAGCAGGGTCCGCCCAGGTGGAGTGAATCAAGGTTTATGACACAGTTTGTCAGTACATTTGTAGATTTTTCCCAAACAAAGTAAATGTCCACAACAATTATCCACGATTCACACGACAATTATACAGACATGTATGCATATATATTGAAATACCAATATTTTTGTGTTACAGGTAAGGGTACTGGTGGTGCTATCTACACGCGATGGGGTAAAACAGAATGTCCGTCTAAAACGGAACTTGTGTATAAAGGTGAGATAAACCTGATATCCTGTATTCAAACCATTTCTTTCTTTGATATACAGTCAAACTGTGAACGGAGCTAGATTTTTAGTTGTATCTAATTAATACATATAGTGCCTAGTGAGATTACGGAGTGAACTATGCATGCAGATATTGTCTAGTCACATTGTGAAGTGAGCTATGCATGCATATATTATCTAGTCACATTGTGAAGTAAGCTGTGCATGCAGATATTGTCTAGTCACATTGTGAAGTGAGCTATACGTGCGTATATTGTCTAGTCACATTGTGAAGTGAGCTTTGCATGCATATATTAACTAGTCACATTGTTAAGTGAGCTATGCATGCAGATATTGTCTAGTCAAATTGTGAAGTGAGCTATGCATGCAGATATTATCTGGTCACGCTGTGAAGTGAGCTATGCATGCAGATATTATCTAGTCACATTGTGAAGTGAGCTATGCATGCAGATATCATCTAGTCACATTGTGAAGTGAGCTATGCATGCAGATATTATCTAGTCACATTGGGAAGTAAGCTATGCATGCAAATATTGTCTATTCACATTGTGAAGTGAGCTATGCATGCAGATATTGTCTAGTCAAATTGTGAAGTGAGCTATGCATGCATATATTACCTAGTCACGTTGGGAAGTAAGCTATGCATGCAGATATTGTCTAGTCACATTGTGAAGTGAGCTATGCATGCAGATATCATCTAGTCACATTGTGAAGTGAGCTATGCATGCAAATATTATCTAGTCACATTGTGAAGTAAGCTATGCATGCAAATATTGTCTAGTCACACTGTGAAGTGAGCTATGCATGCAGATATTGTCTAGTCAAATTGTGAAGTGAGCTATGCATGCATATATTATCTAGTCACGTTGGGAAGTAAGCTATGCATGCAGATATTGTCTAGTCACATTGTGAAGTGAGCTATGCATGCAGATATTATCTAGTCACATTGTGAAGTGAGCTATGCATACAGCTATTGTCTAGTCACACTGTGAAGTGAGGTATGCATGCAGATATTATCTAGTCACATTGTAAAGGAGCTATGCATACAGCTATTGTCTAGTCACACTGTGAAGTGATCTATGCATGCAGATATTGTCTAGTCACATAGTGAAGTGATCTATGCATGCAGATATTGTCTAGTCACATTGTGAAGTGATCTATGCATGCAGATATTGTCTAGTCACATAGTGAAGTGAGCTATGCATGCAGATAGTATCTAATCCCATTGTGAAGTGAGCTATGCATGCAGATATTATCTAGTAACATTGTGAAGTGAGCTATGCATGCAGATTTTGTCTAGTCACATTGTGAAGTGAGCTATGCATGCAGATATTGTCTTATCCCATTGTGAAGTAAGCCATGCATGCATATACTGTCTAGTCACATTGTGAACGGAGCTAGTTTTTCAGTGGTATCTAATCAATACATATAGTGCCTAGTGAGATTACGGAGTGAACTATGCATGCAGATATTATCTAGTCACATTGTGAAGTGAGCTATGCATGAAGATATTACCTAGTCCCATTGTGAAGTGAGCTATGCATGCACTTATTATCTAATCCCATTGTGAAGTGAGCTATGCAAGCAGATATTATCTAATCACACTGTGAAGTGAGCTATGCATGAAGATATTATCTAGTCACATTGTGAAGTGAGCTATGCATGCATATATTATCTAGTCACGTTGTGAAGTAAGCTATGCATGCAGATATTGTCTATTCACATTGTGAAGTGAGCTATGCGTGCAGATATTGTTTAGTCACATTGTGAAGTGAGCTATGCATACAGCTATTGTCTAGTCACACTGTGAAATGAGCTATGCATGCAGATATTATCTAGTCAGATTGTGAAATGATCTATGAATGATCTTTGCATGCAGATATTATCTAGTCACATTGTGAAATGAGCTATGCATGCAGATATTGTCTAGTCACATTGTGAAGTGAGCTATGCATGCAGATATTGTCTAGTCACATTGTGAAGTGAGCTATGCATGCCACGATTGTCTTGCTATATTTTGCGGTGATCAATGCACTCATGAGTTATGCATACATATATTACTTTGTCCCATTGTGTAGTAAGCTACGCATAGGCATATGTATACGATCTTGTCAAATTGTGTTGGGAACCACGCATTGTGTCACCCTTCAGATTCAACAGAATGTATTACCAATTCAAATTTTGTCAGTGTAATGTTTACCTCCACTTTCTGACTGGTTGATCAGACAACCATGTTGCCATATTGCACAACCTGTTGTAAGAAGTCATGGCAGTTCGTACTTCCTTATCAAAACTTATTGTTTTCATTTGATTTTGCCCTTGCAATTGACATACATTTAACATCTTGTATTTTGTGCTAAAACACCATTATCATCAATAAGCAGGACAGGTAAACTTTATCTCCGGACAAGTGTTTCTTACTGTCTAGTTGTCCAGGGACAAGTTCACAAATTTGATATTTCCTCACCCTTGCAATGCATACATATATAATACACATGCTACTAGTCTAGTCATGTTATTTAGTGCACACATATGCAGATACACATTTTCTCATCACATTGTGTAGTAACCGGTGCGTACAAAGATTGCCTAATCACACTCTATATTGAGCTATGCATACATAGTTTGTCTAATGGATGGCTCGATGGATGGATGTATGAACAAACGAAAAGATGGACAGATGGATGGATGGATATTTGCAAAATGTTTATGATAACGGTGCGTTTTAAATGTAAGGGATATATACCTTAATAAGATTAAGATTATAATATTCATTATATCTGCCTAACCACAAATGCCAACCATAATTAACCGTGTATGTAATGTACAATGTACCTGTATTTACATTGATTATCTTTTGACAAGGTCCTTGCTAAATAAGATATGTCTACTATGTATACCAGGCGTACGGGACGCAGCCGAATTCCGGGTTTTTTTTAGAAGTTCAGGTTATGCACACATACAAGATTTACAAGTTCTCATCAATATTTCGAAAAATTAAAATACATCTAGTTATCACATATTATTCTCTCAGGTAAATGCAAAGGGGGGACATCAAAATACTGTCAAAGGTCTGTCTATATCGTCGAGAGTCATTGTTGGAAATGGATAATTTTATCATAGTTAAAATAACAATTCTCACCACATCCCGGGATGAGATAAACATTGTATTTGAAAAAATAAACTAAAACTGTGTTGTGCAGCTTTACTACTAAAACTGACCACAATTCTCTTGTTACGGTAAAATGTATGCGTAATTCAGGGATGCATCTGTCGCAGGTGTGCGTGCAATATATGTGACGTAATAGGCGTCTCATGACCACGCGAAACGTCATTCTGTAAACAGTAAACAGTATCCAAAATGGTGAAAAGTTCAAGGGGTCAAGAGGATTGACTTATGTCCTTTGAGCACCCATGGGTTTAAGCCAGATTCTGTATCTAAGTAACCAGAACATGTAAGTGATGATTGTTTTGACTAAGCTAACTGTATCATTATCACAGGAATAGCTGGAGGAACCTACTTCAGTTATAAGGCTGGACCAGCTAATATACTGTGTCTGCCTGAGAATACTGAATATGGAAACTACACCCCTGGATTTCAGTCTGATGGTGCCATCTATGGTACTGAATATGAAACCAATAAACACACCAGTTTCAAAAACCTCAACGACCATGACGTTCCCTGTGCCGTGTGTAGAAGTAGAAGCAAGACATGCGTCATCATGGTGCCTGCCAAGATGTCCTGCTTCCCTGGATGGCGTGTCGAGTACACAGGGTACCTGATGGGTGGCCATTACAATTATGCTGCTAGTGAGTATCTATGTGTTGATGGAGATGCAGAGAAGGTTCGCGGTGGCCATTAAAACAAGCACGGGCAACTATTGTATCTTGTTGAAGGTGTTTGTGGTTCCCTGCCATGTCCACCGTACAAGAATCACTGGGAGTTAACATGCGCTGTTTGCTCTAAGTAAGCCACAGATTTGATCCTTCACTGACATAATTGAATAAAGCATATTGACATACATGTATATGAATTATTGTGAGCATCAAAACAATTATAGACGGTTTATGCTTTTATTTAACTCTGATGTGTTAGGTTGCACACATGATTTCGTTATTATGGGGAATGCTGGTTGAATGATGTGGCAAATAGTTCAATTGAATCTGGAATCACATAGTTGATGCAGTTATGGAGTAACTATGTTCATTCAGTTGAGTGATCGAGCTGATCTCCTGCTCAGCTAGCTATCAGTGCAATAGGCAGGCAAAGAACACGAAATCATTTACCAAGTTTTAATTTTGTTTAAAACAACAATTACAAACAACAATAACTATGGTACTTTAATTCACATTTACAAACTTTCTAAATACCCAAATTTCTATTACGATCACGATTACTAAATGACAAGAGTGTCGCATGATGTTATGATGATATGTTTATAGCCTATAAGTAGGTCACTTCCCATGCACACATGCCGGTGGCCTTCTGGATCTGTTGTATCATGAATTATAAAGCGTGGCATGACGGATGTAGTTTTAACGCTTGCAAGACAAAGCTTACCTGTTCTTATGTCACTTTAGTTTGCGGATATTTGCTTCGTTTCACTATATATATATATATATATATATATATATACTCAACACCAAAAGTTCCTGTGACACCAATATTTAAGTATATTTTTCAAACAAGTAAAGTTTGGTTTTCAATATTGTAGTACATGTATGGAATCAAGGCACAAAAACGAAACTGCTACAGAAAAGCATGCATTCCTTGCAAAAGTTGACTTTGATGCAAGACCCATGCATTTCACTACCCAAGAATGGGTATAAAAACATGTGCGTTAACGGGATTCCATATGCATTGTTTGGCATCGTGCTAACAACAACCACTCAGAAAAACAACAAAATTACACAATTATTCAACATTACGAAATGCCACGCCTGTCCGAAAATGAGCGTCTGCGAGCCATTGGTAAGCTTGAAGCACATTCGAGTCAACGTGATGTTGCAAACAATTTAGCGTCAACAGAAACACCATTTGGTGTTTATGACAAGATAAAGGGTTATGCTGGTATTGCAACAGGACAGGTCATTATAAATACCAATGCCCGGAGTTTAATCACCATAGGAATCAAGGACGGGGAGACCGTTGCCATCCTTTAAACTAGATAGGTCTCTACCTGGGGGAACACAGGCGGAGACGAATCAAAAAGGGGAATTATTTACAATCAATTTGGAGGGAAACCCAAACTCATGTGTTGTATCAGTAGTAAGACGTAGGTATAGGGCATTGGATGATTCAGGAGCACAAGTATCTTTAATTCACCCAAGAGTATATGAAAATTTAAGAGGTGTTTCAAAGTTAACTTCAGAAAACATTTCTACAAACAGTCAATGGAAGTCCAGTGGCTGTCGAAGGATGTACAACAATACCATTTAGGGTACGGAAACAGCTCATGAAGCATAAGTTTTATATTGTTAGTGGTATCAACAGGAATATAATTCTTGGACGAGACTGGTTGACTGACAATGGAGTGATCTAGGAAGATTGAAAGTAGGTGATGCTTATGTTCCTTTAGAAGAAGACATACAAATAGCATCAATCCTCAGACTAACTAACAGGTCAATCATTAAGCCCCAAACAGTTAATGAGATAAAGGTTAAAACAAAGAAAAAGTCGTATTTTGACACGACAACGTTGTATGAGATCCATGGTGAAGAGGGAAATTACATAAATTCAGAACCAGGATTGATGGTAGGAAACTCACTGGCCAGGTTGAACAAGCAAGGTGAAATACCAGTCATGTTAGTCAATAATACAAATAAAACATTCCGACTCAGGAAAGGATGCATCCTAGGGAAGATAGAACCCATGCCTGAGGCTAGTGCAGTACTGTTAAAAGACATGACAGATAGGATGAACTCAAAAATGACAGAAAGAGATAACAGAATAAGTGAGGCAGATATTGATGTGCCTGTGGAGCACAGGGAGGCCATTACCAAGTTACTCTATAACCATAGAGACCTGTTCGCAAAAAAACTGACATGGACTTGAGTCATACAGACACAGTTAGAAACTTGACACGGGTGATCACGCCCCAATCAAACTAAAAGCTTATAGGTCACCCTTAAACAAGAGGAAGATTGTTGACAAGGCAGTAGAGGACATGTTGGCTGCAGGGGTTATCAAGAGATCTAGATCACCATGGAGTTTTCCTATTGTAGTTGTTGACAAATAGGATGGATCAAAACGTTTTTGTGTTGATTTTAGACAATTAAACAAAGTCACAAAACAAATATCACATCCTCTGCCAGTAATTGATGATATTTTATCATCATTAGGTAATGCATCCTACTTCAGCTCCTTTGATTTGAAATCAGGATACTGGCAAGTCCTTATGGATGAAAATGATAGTGAAAAGACAGCATTCTCATGTCACCGAGGGCTGTTTGAATTCTCAGTTATGCCATTTGGTTTGAGTAATGCACCTTCTATATTCATGGAGCTCATGAATATTGTACTTCAAGACTGTGAAGCTTTTGCTATTGCATATCTTGATGACATTCTCATATTCTCATCAACCAAAGAAGAGCACATGAAACACATTGGAATAGTACTAGACAAATTGAGAGAACACAGTCTTAAGTTGAAATTGAGTAAATGCAGTTTTCTAAAAGAAGAAACAAATTACTTTGTTTTATTGTCAACAAGGAGGGAGTGAAACTAGATATGGGAAAAGTAGAAGCCATAAGATCAATGCCCCCTCCTTCATCAGTTAGGGAGGTCAGAAGTTTTTTGGGAATGTGTAGCTATTACAGAAGGTTCATACTTAATTTCTCAAAAGTAGCTGAACCCATAATAACCTTGACAAAGAAGTATGCTACGTTCAAATGGTCCACAGAATCCTAAGAAGCGTTTGACTTTCTGAAGAGCAGCCTAACTGTTGTTCCACTCTTAGCATATCCAGACACCAACAAACCATATGTGTTGTATACGGACGCTAGTGACATATGTGTAGGTGCATGTCTAACTCAGGCATGTGAAGATGGGACAGAATTTCTCCCAGGTATTCGTAGTGAAAAACGGATCTATTTCCTATCAAGTAAATTGAGTGGTTCTCAGGTTAGATGGTCTACAATTGAGAAAGAAGCTTACGCTATCCATTATGCATTACAGAAATTAGATCACTACTTACACAATGCAGATTTTGTGATTCGGACCGACCACAAACCCCTTAAATGCTTGTTAGAATCACCAATGCAGAACAGAAAGATTCAAATGTGGGCAATAGGCATTAGTGGTTACAATTATAACATAGAGTATATCGCAGGTACTGAGAATACTTGTGCTGACCTACTGTCTTGAGTGACAAGTCTAGGAGTGAAAACATGACAGTTACTGACATTGACCTAATTCAAGAAGATGGAGTTGACATCAGTGAGAATACTTTGCAGATTAATGCTCTGAATTCAAATAAGTTTGACCCGAAGATATTTGCTAGTTGTGAAGTTACAGAACAGGAATCCCCTGAAAAAGCCAAAGTGGGCATGTCTTGATCCGACATGGTGACTGAACAATCAAATAATGTCAAAATTATGGAAGCAAAGAGAGCCATGAAAACAGGACAGGCAGGCAAAGTAGAGCAAAACAGGATGATTATCATAGAAGATATAGTGTACTTCAAATCTGACCCTAACGACGATCCCATAATACGCCTGTGGGTACCAAAACAACTTCAGAGCTTAGTCGTTAAACAGTATCATGATGACAATGGACACATGGGCATAGATAAGACATTTGATTCTATCAAACAGAAATATTACTGGCCTAAGATGTACAAACATCTCTATGAGCACATCAACCAATGTGTCCCTTGTCAAGAGAGTCATGAGGAAACAGAAAACGCCTATCCAAGAAACAGACATTCCCCCATATCCATTTGCAAAAATAGGATTAGATCTGTCAGGGCCTTACCCTAGATCTCTGTCAGGGAACAAATATATCATCAGTTTTGTAGACCATTACAGTGGATGGCCAGAAGCATTAGCGGTGCCAGACAAAAGTGCGGAAAATGTAGCTCATCTTTTAATTGAAGAGATCTTCCCAAGATTTGGATGACCCTTAAAAATTGTCACTGACAATGGCACAGAAAATGTAAACAGAGAAATGAGAGAGACATTAGAAACACTCAACATAGATCATATCACTACGTCTTACTACCGACCACAAGGAAATGCTAGGGTGGAAAGATTTCACAGAACCCATTATGATGTTCTGTCAAAGAAGTTAAAAGACGATCTCACGACCTGGGATCTCTATTTGAACCAAGCATTAGCTGCAGTTCGATTCAATATAAGTGAATCTTCGAAATGCTCTCCTTACTTCCTGTTATACAATAGGGATGTTGTGTTACCAATAGGTAACCTATTACATCCTAGAAGAAAGTATGCGGGTGAAGAGCAGCATGGGATAGCATTGCAGCAACAACACAAGGCTTTCACATTAGTGCATAGGCATTTAAAGAAATTAAAGCGAAGGCAGAAACATTATGCTGATAGGATACCCTATAATGTTTCGCTGTCCAAGCCAGAGCACGTGGTGTCAACATTTGGTCATTACATATCAGATAGCCTGGATTTAAATATCCCTTACACAGCAGGAATAAGAACTGCTGACGTACACCACGATGCAAACTCTGGGCTACCACGTCAACCCAGATACCCCTTAAAAGTGGAGGTGTTTGAGATAGACGGCAGACAGCCCGAGACGAGCAACCTCACCAGCAACACAGTGAAAAACGTCCCGAGAGCCAGAGCCAGCAGTAGAACTATCTTGTACTGATGAAATAAATCTTCATTCCTGAACAACGAAACATGTTTTGTTACACGAGTCTCGTTTTCACCTCAGCCACAGCGATGGACGGATACGAGTGTACCGACGACGAGGTAAACGTTACGTCAATCATTGTTCATATGGAAGAAGATCAGTTCGAGGACGGCAGCGTTATGGTATGGGGTGGGATTACAGCAAGTCAGAGGACCCGTTTGATAGTGGTAGAGGGAAATCTCAATGGACAGCGCTACCGCGACGAGATCATCGGCCCTATTGTTCAACCGTTTTTGCGTCATCATGGCCCAGGCATTACCTTTCAACATGACAACGCCCGGCCTCATATTGCTCCACTTGTTCAGGATTGTCTTCAACAAAACAATGTGAATGTCATCCCCTGGCCGGCTCGTCCCCCTTATCTCTCACCAATCGAGCTCATGTGGAAAGAGATGGATCGGCGCCTTCAACGTCAACCACGTGTTCCACAGACACCCAAGGAACTTTCGAAACATGCTCCAGCAGATATGGAAAGATATCCCACAGGACTTTGTGCGACGCCTTGTCCATTCAATGAGACGAAGATGTGTTGCTTGTATCGCAACCAGAGGTGGACACACACGCTATTGATTTGTAAATTGACATTTTGGCTTGTTCATGTTTTTTTTTTATAAAATCAAGCATTTTCTGAACACTTACAGGAGTCGTTTATCTGTTGCAAACCGAAATTGTTTCAGATTTGGTAAAAAACATAACTTTGCATTAAATCTTATTCAATGTCACAGTAACTTTTGTTGTTCAGTATATATTCCAAGGACAAGATACGTTGTTTCGACACTATTTCTGCTCATCCCTGAGTGAATGATGGGAACACTTTCTTTAATGCCACTGATCGCAAATATTTTGCAGCCTTAAGAACATTTATGTTGCGTGAGTGAGTTTGGTTTAACAGTTTGTTTGTTTGATGTTTAACGCCGCACACAGCAATATTCCAGCTATAAGACGGCGGTCTGTAAAAAATCGAGTCTCGACCAGAAACATCCGGCGATTGACATCGTGAACATCGATCTACCCAATTGGAATACGATGACGTGTATCAACTAAGCCAGCCTGACCACCCAATCCCGTTAGTCGCCTCTTACGACAAACATAGTCGCCTTTTACGGCAAACAAATGATTGCTGAAGATCTATTCTAATCCGGATCTTCACGGTTCGGTTTAACAGTACTTCAGTGATATCACGGCGTTTAAGATTGATTTGAGAGAAAAATTGATATGAACACAGGCAACGCAATTAAACATATGAACACATTTAGGACGAATCTACAATCACAGGTTTGTGGCAAGACCAAGGTGCTGACATTGAAACATTTGACGATTGGACGATTTGTGTCTCCAAGAACAATTATAGAATAAATATCTCGAAAACACAAAGGGGGGATGTTGTTGTTTTTTCAAATAGCATGTGTATGAAATCGTGTAAAGCTCACAATGTTGATTTGTTCATGACTTACGCAGAAACAAAAGAAAAAAGCTAAATGCAAGAGTCTATTGTGCACATTAATATAGTCAGGACATGTATGAAAATTGCGGATCGAAGTCAAAATTACATCAATAGCAAAACACTGATTTTCCAAAACAATAGACTCATCATTTTTGGAAATGCGAAAAACACCGTATTCTGTCTGCAGTTCAAATATCAAGTATATCACACAAATTCGTAGGAGGCGACTTACATATTTATTGGTAAATATGTAAATAAAACATACCCTATTTAGTTAATATACTACACATTTCCTAAAACATTCTAACAGAGGCGCTTGAAGAATCCCCACCATGTGGCTCATCGTGTGACATCATGGTAATTCTGCATCAGTTGAGTTACACATATTTCGAATCCTTCTCGTAAGAGCCGACTAACGGGATGGGGTTGTCAAGCTCGCTGACATTGTTGATGTATGTCATCGTATGCCAATTATGATGCTTATGATGTTAATCAATGGATTGTCTCATCCAGATCCGATAATTTACCGCCCGCCGTCATATAGCTAGCTGGAATATTGCTGAGAGCGGCGTTAAACAACAAACAAACAAACAAACAAACAAACAAACAGAAACATGACATTATCATAAACTAAATCAATATGTCAGTGAACTATACAGTGGAAGAGGAGATATTACTTCATACTGTCTAACATATCTGATATAAAAAAAGGCATTTCAATCACTAAAATCGATTTTCAACGCTGACATTGACAAATTTTCCTGTTTTCCCCATGACCCCAATTAGACTGGAAACATAAGCTTGTTAGCAAGACGGCAAATATACAGAATCTCTTATTTCCTTGACAAATGTTTCTTGTTTGCATAGCAAAGGCCAAACACTTGCAAAATACCACTAAAGGCGGACTCATACATGCGACACGTGTGAGTCGCACTTTAAGGTACAACCAACGTGACCTTGGCCCTTTATTTGCGCATATGGTACAACACACGAGACAGCGGATACACTGGTGGTACTAACCAGTTCACCTCACTATTTCAATCTGATTGGTTCTATTGAATGTGGTCCCCATTTGACATCGATAAAAACATTATAAGCAACCGCCCATCCACCACTGTCAGAAAGCTTGCTCTGAAAATCAGCTTGATCATTTAGATCTCAGGGAATCCAGTCTACTTCCAAACGTATACAGCATCTCAAACACAACTGCCGGATATTTAATGCAAGACGTTGTAAGTGTTGCTTCATGCCACCCTTTTCAATCATAGAACATACTTTAGTATTATTTGTAAACCACTTGATGTAATGATGTAATGCAAATTGAGGTCATCTGTAATCTCAGGACAACTTGGCATAAACTTTTCTACAATAATACCATCGTCAAGAAAAAACACGCTCTTATAACCGTGGTAACGCCACCATTTCACAATTTGTTGGGTTACGTTTGTAACGACATAAGACACAGATGACAAACCAAATGGTAAAACCCATCTTCCCGAGGCAAGGGAGTTAACTGACTATAAAAGTCCAGTTTCCACGCTTGCCGAACTTGGCTGGAATTGTTGAAAGTGGGCATTTATAGTTAGTTAAATCCCTTGCCTCGGGAAGATGGGTTAGGAATAAAAAGAACCTGTCAAATCTGTGAACACATCATTAGAAGGATACCCAACAATATACCAGAATAAATATCCAATATAAAAAGTCTAGATTGACATGCCACTTATGTCTTCCTGACTTTTATACCACATTCAGTGTGGATCTATTCTCATGGAGATAAATCAGCAGGGTTGTATGCAAGGAAATGTGCAACACTTCCCCACACCATATCCCCATCTGGCCGTGTATGTAGTCAAATACAGCATTGCAATAAATCAGCAGGATTGTATGCAAGGAAATGTGCAACACTTCCCCACACCATATCCCCATCTGGCCGTGTATGTAGTCAAATACAGCATTGCAATAAATCAGCAGGGTTGTATTCAAGGAAATGGGCAACACTTCCCCACACCATATCCCCATCTGGCCGTGTATGTAGTCAAATACAGCATTGCAATAAATCAGCAGGATTGTATGCAAGGAAATGTGCAACACTTCCCCACACTATATCCCCATCTGGCCGTGTATGTAGTCAAATACAGCATTGCAATAAATCAGCAGGGTTGTATGCAAGGAAATGTGCAACACTTCCCCACACTATATCCCCATCTGGCCGTGTATGTAGTCAAATACAGCATTGCAATAAATCAGCAGGGTTGTATGCAAGGAAATGTGCAACACTTCCCCACACCATATCCCCATCTGGCCGTGTATGTAGTCAAATACAGCATTGCAATAAATCAGCAGGGTTGTATTCAAGGAAATGGGCAACACTTCCCCACACCATATCCCCATCTGGCCGTGTATGTAGTCAAATACAGCATTGCAATAAATCAGCAGGATTGTATGCAAGGAAATGTGCAACACTTCCCCACACTATATCCCCATCTGGCCGTGTATGTAGTCAAATACAGCATTGCAATAAATCAGCAGGGTTGTATGCAAGGAAATGTGCAACACTTCCCCACACTATATCCCAATCTGGCCGTGTATGTAGTCAAATACAGCATTGCAATAAATCAGCAGGGTTGTATGCAAGGAAATGTGCAACACTTCCCCACACTATATCCCCATCTGGCCGTGTATGTAGTCAAATACAGCATTGCAATAAATCAGCAGGGTTGTATGCAAGGAAATGTGCAACACTTCCCCACACTATATCCCCATCTGGCCGTGTATGTAGTCAAATACAGCATTGCAATAAATCAGCAGGGTTGTATGCAAGGAAATGTGCAACACTTCCCCACACTATATCCCCATCTGGCCGTGTATGTAGTCAAATACAGCATTGCAATAAATCAGCAGGGTTGTATGCAAGGAAATGTGCAACACTTCCCCACACTATATCCCCATCTGGTCGTGTATGTAGTCAAATACAGCATTGCAATAAATCAGCAGGGTTGTATGCAAGGAAATGTGCAACACTTCCCCACACTATATCCCCATCTGGCCGTGTATGTAGTCAAATACAGCATTGCAATAAATCAGCAGGGTTGTATGCAAGGAAATGTGCAACACTTCCCCACACTATATCCCCATCTGGCCGTGTATGTAGTCAAATACAGCATTGCAATAAATCAGCAGGATTGTATTCAAGGAAATGTGCAACACTTCCCCACACCATATCCCCATGTGGTCATGTATGTAGTCAAATACAGCATTGCAATAAATCAGCAGGGTTGTATGCAAGGAAATGTGCAACACTTCCCCACACTATATCCCCATCTGGCCGTGTATGTAGTCAAATACAGCATTGCAATAAATCAGCAGGATTGTATGCAAGGAAATGTGCAACACTTCCCCACACCATATCCCCATGTGGTCATGTATGTAGTCAAATACAGCATTGCAATAAATCAGCAGGGTTGTATGCAAGGAAATGTGCAACACTTCCCCACACCATATCCCCATCTGGCCGTGTATGTAGTCAAATACAGCATTGCAATAAATCAGCAGGATTGTATGCAAGGAAATGTGCAACACTTCCCCACACCATATCCCCATCTGGCCGTGTATGTAGTCAAATACAGCATTGCAATAAACTGACAGCCCCAAACAGACTTTACCGTAGTCTGCAAACCACAAAAGATAGATGCATGAAGTAAAATGTATTGCAAAGATCAAACTCTCATCGACATAAACATATAAAATGACGGTCATACAGGAGTAGATATTGGCATGACACTTGAGGTGAGGTAGCACAACCAAGCTTTCAAGGAATTGGACAAAAGGGTACACATATCTAAAATTCCAATGACACGTCACATAATAGCGTGTGTTAACCACCCCTGCTACAAGACACGCACAATGTCTTCAACACACAGATAAAGTTAGTCGTCTGATGAGGGTCTGGGACAGTTCTTGTTTGTTTGGTTGGCTGGAGGATGTGGTCGCTGTTGTTGTCACGCTGATGAAGGACACCATGTGGCAGCTGTTGTAGAAATAGTAGGAAGTTCGGTCGAAGAATGTCATTCATTTAACGCTGAAATCTCAACTGTCCGTTGTGGGCAAATTCCTTCCAACACCCCCTCCACCTTACAGCATGACCTCCTGAACTCAACATGCCGCCGTTCCTTCCCCCCTTCGGCAGTAAACACACTGTCTTCCATCAGCTCTGGACAGAGAAGACGACACTCTGCCAGTCACATCGCTGTCAACGACGTACAGTCAGGGCCCATCTCAAATCTGGCGACGATGCTGTGCTGACCCGAATTTGTCATCTGTAAGCCCTGCCCAAATTCCTTGAGCCCCAAGTCGCCTGGCCATTGCCTGTCGACTAATCATATGCCCTAAGACATTCGTGGCTGATGGGGGGCACGGGTGGCCCAGTCGTCTAAGGCGCCGCGATTCGCTGTGGAGGGTTGCGTCCCTTGGGCACGCCAGAAACCTATGATTGTGGGTTCGAATCCCGGTTCGCCCCAATTATGTTTCTAGGTTTGTCAGCACCATACCCGTGCTCGTGGGTTTCACCGAAGTGGTAAACGTCTGAGACCTGCATCACTTCGGGCTTTCCTCCCACATTAAGCTGACACGCCGTGATATAACTGGAATACTGTTAAAAGCGGCGTTAAACCCAACTCACTCACTCACTCACTCGTCACTGATGACGTCACTGTCAGGAATCCAGGGATGCAAAGGACGCAGATATAGGTCATCATTGGGAGTAGTTAACCCGGGTCTGTCTGATCTTGACCTGTCTGTTACGGTCTGTCTGTGACGTTGCATTAGGTTATTTACAGCAAAACAGGAGCAATCAAAAGTTCTAGCAATATGGGCATGGGTGGCTCCCATTTGAATCATACCCATGGCTGTCTCGCGTTGTTCAGGTTGCAGTCGTGGCATTTCTGGGGTGCGGTTTTACCTGAACGCGTGAGTAGATTTTACGCCTCTTTATATAATATTTTGTTGCAGAAAAGGTGCTTTCTCGTGTACAAATGTTGGGAAGCCAAGCCAAAGCTAATTGGTGTTCCACCGAAAAACGACAAAAAATACATAATTACAACAACTACTTATCAACGATAACATGAACACGAATCAATGATACAATGCATAATATAGGCAATGTATCTCTACTTGTGTGACAGACGCGGCTACGTGGTCAAGTTCAGCTTGTGTTTTACATGCAACATTTCTCAGCCATAGCACGTGCTATACCTTCCAGTGTGCAACTCGACACGCGCGCCACTGTACCACTTATGTTGCAAGAAGAAGATGCTGTTTACGAGAAGTTGTGTTAGCCCTAAGACAGATTTAGTGGATGACTTTTTTGTGTCTATTGTATGTAGTCATTCTCAAGGCATTATTTTCCAGCCGACAGTGACCCTTATTCGTATTGACGATTCAAATCAGTGATTATATTAACGCTTGGAGCGGTTGGGTAGGCTGAAGGCTCAAAACGTCTTCAAGGAGAAGACCCGAGTTCGATTACCTGGAGGCATACACTGTTTTCCGTCGACATAAATTTGTAACATTGTTAAAAGCACCGTAAAATCATACACGGTAACCCATTTACGCTGTGGAATGCATGTTGTCAGTACATTCACATTGATTCACGGTGTTGACGTGACAGTAGTGCGGAAATTACACAATGCAATATAAATGCGTACTCCTATAAGCATATACTGAACTATACTCAACAACAAAAGTTCCTGTGGCACCAAAATTTTAGTGTATTTTTCAAACAAGTAAAGTTTGGTTTTCAATATTGTAGTACATGTATGGAATCAAGTCACAAAAAAACGCAACTGTTACAGAAAAACATGCATTCCATGCAAAAGTTGACTTTGATGCAAGCCCCATGCATTTCACTACCCAAGAATGGGTATAAAACATGTGCGTTAACGAGATTCCATATGCATTGTTTAGCATCGTGCTGACAACCACCACTCAGAAAAACAACAAAATTACACAATTATTCAACATTACGAAATGCCACGCCTGTCCGAAAATGAGCGTCTGCGAGTCATTGGTATGCTTGAAGCAGGATCGAGTCAAAGTGATGTTGCAAGACAATTTTACGTCAACAGAAACACCATTTGGTGTTTATGGCAACGTTGGCAACAGACGAATGCAGTCAGAGACCATCCTCAGAGTGGCAGGCCACGCGCAACCAATAATCGACAAGATAACTGGATTTGAACAACACACCTACGAAATGATTCCAGCCAGCAACAGTGACTGCAAAGAAGCATCCCAGGCCTTCGACGAATATCTTCACAAACCGTACGTCGCCGCCTCAGATGTGCAGGGATTGTAGCCAGAAGACCCGCCAGATGTCCCATTTTGACAGGAAACTAGCGCCAAGCACGTCTACAGTGTTGCAGACAGCGTCTACGTCTACGTCCATGCAGTGGGGACAAGTTCTACGTCCAGGTGAACGTTACGTCAGTCATTGTTGCATGGAAGAAGATCGTTTCGGGGATGGCAGTGTTATGGTATGGGGTGGGATTACAGCAAGACAGAAGACCCGTTTAAAAGTGGGAGAGGGAAATCTCAATGGACAGCGACACCGCGACGAGATCATCGACCCTGTTGTTCCACCGTTTTAGCGTCGTCATGGCCCAGGCATTACCTATCAACATGACAACGCCCGGCATCATATTGCACGACTTGTTCAGGATTCTCTTTAACAAAACAACGTGAATGTCATCCCCTGGCCGGCTCACTCCCCTGATCTCTCACCAATCGAGCACATGTAGGATGAGCTGGATCGGCGCCATCGACGTCAACCACATGTTCCACAGACACTCCAGGAACTTCGAAACATGCTCCAACAGATATGGACAGATATCCCACAGGACTTTGTGCGACGCCTGATTCATTCCACGAAGATGTGTTTCTTGAATCGCAACCAGAGGTGGACACACACGCTATTGATTTGTAAATTGACATTTTGGCATGTTCATGTTTTTTTTATGAAATCACGCATTTTTTTAAGTCAGTATGGCAAATTAAACCATTTGAACACTTACAGGAGTCTTTTATCTGTTGCAAACCGAAATTGTTTCAGATTTGGTAAAAAAACATAACTTTGAAGTAAATCTTATTCAATGTCACAGGAACTTTTGTTGTTCAGTATATAACTAAATGTAATCGGTGAGGATCATCGGTGATCTTCTTCCATGACACAATTATTGACGTAACGTTCACCTCGACGTCGGTACACTTGAATCCGTCCATCGCTGTGGCTGAAGTGAAAACGAGACTCGTCAGTGAATAGAACTTGTCCCCACTGCATGGCCGTCCAGCGTAGACGCTGTCTGCACCACTGTAGACGTGCTTGATGGTGGTTTCCTGTGAAAATGGGGCATCTGGCGGGTCTTCTGGTGACAATCCCTGCACATCTGAGGCGGCGATGTACGGTTTGTGAAGATATTCGTCGGAGGCCAGGGATGCTTCTTTGCAGTCACTGTTGCTGGCTGAAATCATTTCGTAGGTTTGTTGTTCGAATCCAGTTGCCTTGTCGATTATTGGTTGCGCGTGGCCTGCCACTCTGAGGATAGTCTCTGACTGCATTCGTCTGTTGCCAACTTTGCCATAAACACCAAATGGTGTTTCTGTTGACGTTAAATTGATTTGAAACATCACTTTGACTCGATCCTGCTTCAAACATACCAATGACTCGCAGACGCTCATTTTCGGACAGGCGTGGCATTTCGTAATGTTGAATAATTGTGTAATTTTGTTGTTTTTCTGAGGGATTGTTGTTAGCACGATGCTAAACAATGCATATAGAATCCCGTTTGCGCACGTCTTTATACCCTTTCTTGGGTAGTGAAATGCATGGGGCTTGCATAAAAGTCAACTTTTGCATGGAATGCATGCTTTTCTGTAAAAGTTGCGTTTTTGTGACTTGATTCCATACATGTACTACAATATTGAATACTTTACTTGTTTGAAAAATACACTTAAATATTGGTGTCACAGGAAATTTTGTTGTTGAGTATATTATTGTCAACTTTTACTCTATTTTTAAGGGAAAATAGTATTGTCCTTGAGTGTCGCCAGGCATACGGTGTTGAAATAGCATTCGCTTATGTAGATTATCAAGTGATGATTAACATCGATGATATTATGGACATTTGCTGTGATATTTGAACTTATCATCAATGTATTGTAATCGTCCTGTTCAAAATTACTTCAGCCAATTAGGAACGTCGGTGCACATATGTGAAGTGATTGAGTATGGTTTTGCGCCACATTTAGCAACATTCCAGCAACATCACGACAGGTGTGGCTTTACGCATTGTACTCATGTCGGGAATTGAACCCGGATCTTCGGCGTGACGATCGAACGCTTTAACCATGTGTTAATATGTCCAGACCAATTGTACTTCCCCACTGAGATATCATCACTCAGTTTAAAATGGATACCTCACTCCGACTTAAAATACGTTGTGACCTTGTGTTGGCGTCCTTGCGACGTTGTGTCCTTGTGTGGGCCTCCTGGTGACGTTGTGACCTTATGTGGGCCTTCTGTCGACGTTGTGACCATGTGTAGGCCTCCTGGCAATTTTATGACCTTGTGTGGGCCTCCTGGCGACGTTGTGACATTGTGTTGACCTCCGTGCGAGGTTGTTTCCTTGTGTGGGCCTTCTGGCAACGTTGTTGACAACAATCTTACAACAAGTGAACGGCGAAAACATGCCACGACTGACGGAAGCCCCAAAGCAACAACGCCATCGGCCGAATGCAAAAAGGCGAAATCATCGTCAGCTGTAATTAGGTTTTTCCACGTAGCACCAAGCACCATTACAAGACTGTGGAACCGTTATCCACACACGGGGCCTTCCCAGATCAGGTGGATTACGTAAAACGTCTAGCGCACAGGACAGATTCACACCGCTACGTCACTTAGTGGAAGAAGCAGCACGGTCACCTCTACACATGGGCAGCTATCACTCGTGACACATCCCATGTCACAAACTAATTGCAAATAATATCAATATAAATATCATTGTGCTATTTTAATCAATATGCAGTTGAAATTAAGTAACAGTTTCAGTTGTATAAACAAGTCCAACGTCTACACAAGTCAATCAATGTCAAACATGCATTTGCATTGTGTATGGTACTGGCGTTGCAAAGTTCGATCGTCTTAATGACCTTGAGCACGCCAGAATCCTTTGATTGTGGGTTCGAATCCCGGTTCGCCCCGATTATGTTTCTAGGTTTGTCAGCACCATACCCGTGCTCGTGGGTTTCATCGAAGTGGTTAAGGTCCGAGACCTGCATAATTTCGGGCTTTCCTCCCACATTAAACTGAAACGCCATGATATAACTGGAATAATTGTAAAAGTGGCGTTAAACACAACTCACTCACTCACCAATTTCATAATGATGGATCATAAGAGGCTATTTTTTTCAATGAAACAGTGTCATTTACTCCCATGGAGTACATTAATATCCCCGTCTAATTATTAGTTCATATGTCTGCATGAATCAAAGACCACTACATGCACAACGAGATATTTGAAGGTGCTCTTAGTAACATGGAGAACTCGTGGGGAGGCAATTCGTCACGCTCAAAAACACCTCTTTGTTGTCGGAGTATGGTTCACGACCTCGATACACGATACTGAATCTTCTAACCGTCCTCTATATTCAATCACCTGCAATTATGAAATAACATTTTTTTCATGCCTATACAGTACTCTTTCAGACACTGTTAATTCCCCGACACCTACGCCAACAATGTACACACGTTGTAAAAAAACTCAAAGGTGCAATGTGCAGTCCTTCACTTCTATGCAATGAAATTAACGCTATTGGAAGACGGGACAAGTCGTGTAGGTTTTGTCGTCATGTACATTTAGGGCTGCTCGGTTTGGCTTGAGGAGTCAGCAGACAGATTAGTAACATGACACTATTTCCTCTTTTGTTGTGTTCACACACCAGCATATGGAAATATGCATGATGGGTCTTCCGCAACACGTCGTGCGCATGCGTGTATTGGTCAGAACATACTAAGCTTTCAGTACAGCCACATTAAGAGCCACGTGGTGTCGTGGTCATTGTACCATGTAAGGAATTGGGTATCCGTTTTCCTTCAATTGCAACGGAATCCGTGTTATTTTAATTTGAACGTAAATCAGGACTTTCGTTTCTATTTGTTAAGAAACAAACCTGACCACTATGTTCAGGAAAATAGTAAGCGTGTCTAGGCATGTGGCGGTAAGGGCAGATATATTTAGATGTTCATATATATATATGTTAGGTTGACATCAGTATGTTAGTATATTTATATTAATTTCACTTGATAGCAAAACATGAAATTCGCTCATAGGTTGACAAATAAAGACACGCCCCCATTGAAAATCCATTCATAATCTGATCAGCCCGCCCTAGTATGAACATGGAATAAAACATTATAGGTATCATGTGTATATTTCAAGTGTATTTATCATGCACATATTCCGTGAACGTTTTCTTATTCTGATTTCTCCCCCATAGCAACTGGGCTGAAATAATTGAATTGTATACAAGTTTCTCTACCAGTCCCATACCAGACGAGCATCTATGCTACATTCACACATGTGAACCGATTGCTTAATGTCAACACGGTTATATAGATGGTGAGGTGAAATGGGCTTTAACGTCGCGTCCAAGATTATTGCACTTATATAGCGACGTGTATGTACGTGTGTGTGTTTGTGTGGCTGCTTGTACTTTTCCGCACTAATGCCGATTCATTGTGCTAGCTTACTGTGATACCATGCCGCAGTTTAACATGAATACCCCACTCAGACACAGTATACTTACTCCGAGCCGACCAGTCCTTGTTTTAGCCCATTAATGCCGAGCGCCAGACAGGGTAACAACAAGTACCATCTTTTAACGTCTTTTGGTATGACGCGGCCGGTGATCGAACCCCGGACCTTCCGCTCTCCGGGCGGACGCTCTACCACTAGACCACGGAGGCGGTCCTCCATAGATGGAATAGTGCCAGTTACGGCAACTGTCACTTACTTACAATTTTTAGAAATGTACAAGCTGAACACCACGACGTCTAACAACATGCAACATAATTATGGGGATGAGAAATGTGAATTCAAGACCAATCCCCATACCACGATTTGGGATAATTCTAGATCTAGGTATGGACACAAAGGGCCAGTATACACCTGTAAGGAAACTATTCTACAAAGAAAGAGATTGTAACGTAGTTCGGTGTCACTTCTGACCAGACCCATGTGTCAGGGAGATGGAGTCTATAAGAATAAGTCTGCATCTATAAATCCTCGGTTATCCAGAGTATCACATCTCCATTCTAGCTTCGTTCCGGGGATGACGTCATCAACTGAACTAAGCGGGGCTAAAAAGGATCACAACATGCTTGCACCCCAAACAATTACTATCAGTAAGCATATATTTTAAGAACTGGAGTTTATTTACTTTCCTTATGTTTTTTTTCTTCTCATATCTAATGTTTACACCGTTGACAGAACGTACTTTAAGTACTGGGAAGACCCAATCAACTTGTTATTTCCACATCTGGTGATCACACATGTAGGCAAGGTATTCATTCTCCAGCAACGGATAGCCAGTCGGTCTTAAGATAAGATGATTTACTTTGACATCTGATCATCCTTAAATTCGAAAGTAATATCCTGTTCGCAAATGTTACCATTGACCTCAAGTGTCGGAAAATATTATAATGGGAATTTTGTTTCTACTTATTCACTAATATCATGCATAGGAAGTTGTAAACACTTGCCATGTATATATGAATGTGTCACGATACAGAAATAGCTGAACATTTAACAATTACATATATAACGACTACTGCACTCATTCTCGTTAGATACTAGACTTTCTGTGGTATCTGACTGACCGAGCAAATCTTGTTGCGCATGAATATTAAAATATGCCTAAACAAGGGCATTGTTGACATTTTTATGCATAAAAAATGTTATTGTTGTTGTGTGTGGAAACCTGGTACGCCAAGCTGTAACCTTTACTTAACAACGTATGCAGCTTGTGGTCATTCATGCTGCGTTGTTGTTAGCACGCACGACAACTGTAAGTAAACTTGAAAAGTCAAACAGCGTTGTGCTTTGAATCTCGGACCAAAAGTCGATCACTCGCACCGCTCGGATCCCGACTGTGCATTCAATTGTTCGGTTTCCTTGATCTAACAGCTGAAATTATATCATGTATATACCTTCTTGGAAGAAGGAAACCAGTGTTCGCCAATGGTGTCAGTGTCAAAACTGTACGACCCTATACTGCAGAAGTGACAATCAACAAACGCGAGCCTGCTTGACAGCTTCAAACGAAGGGCAACTCCACCAAGCAATTAAAACAGAAAACCGTGATCTATTCACAGAATTTTTATGCTAGAGATCCATAGGAAATGTTTGTGACCACATTTCGGATGTTTTGGGCCACAAACTCAAAAGTCAGGCACACTTCCACGGAGTTTTCGAATGATTTGTATCGGAACTGTTCACTTTGAGTGATCTGTTCGTGCAGTCATTACGTTCATCAATAAATAAAGACCTTCGGAAACAGTGTCACAAAATAATCTTCGGAGAGGATGATGGCACAGCCGGAACGTAAGTCTAGATACTAATATCTGTCCAGATGATTTAAACTGCTTATGTTAAATCAACTTGAAAGTCGTGAAATTGGTCCGGTGCATGACCCTGATCTGTCGGTATTCTTACATTGCAAATTGATAAAACCTCGATGTAATTCATGTAGTAACCCTATCCATAAGAAACATAAACTTCAAAGCGAATTTGATACGTGTGACTATCGGGTTTGGTTTAATAAAGTGTTGTAAATGTCTCGTTTTTGTGAGGTTTCTTCGGTTCTGTCTCGTAAAGTTTTGTGAAAATGAATGACTTTTGTTGTGAATGAAAAAAAGAAGTTATGGTGTGACAGAAGTCACGGTTATCCGATCAAACAAATAAAACGAGGACAACCTCTACGACACACGTCTGACGTACGGAGTTAATATCCTGTATCTTCACCCCATGGGGAATGGATTTCGCCACTTTGACTGTATGAACGTTTTGCATAATACTAAAGTTAACTAGGCATTGAAGTTATGATGACTATTGTTATAATACTACATACTATGTGACCCGTGACGATCCGGGGTAGAACATGTCTTTAGCAACCCATGTTTGCCATAAAAGGTGACTATGGTTGTCGTAAGCACAGCAAAAAAAATGCAGTTTCCGGTATCCGGATACCTGCCGGATACCACCGGACACTTACCCAAAACGCGTCCGGGTATCCGGTGGCAGATACCTTGCCGGATACCAGATCCGTGGTATCCGGCATGGACACCTCACCGGAAAGTATGTCACCTGGAATCCGGGTATCCGGCACCGGATACCTCACCGGATACCTCAATCTGGGTGTCCAGGGATCCGGCACCGGATACCTCATTCTGAGTTTCCAAAAACATGTCACAATTTGGGGGGTGCATTTTGTTCAATTAAGTGTGAAACACCTAAAAATATATTGGAAACTAACCATGAAAATTGAACATTGCTGAAGGTATCCGGCAGGTATCCGGCAGGTATCCGGATGCAATTTTTCGAGATGTCTTTCTCCTAGTAAATAATGTTAGCCTGGGCATAGCAGATAGCTGTAGTAATATTCTGTGCTATTTTAGTTGTAAATATCCCCTTGAAGTTGAGATCTATGGGCATGTACTTTTGGTGAAAACATTTTTCAAGTTCATATATATTTCAATTTAGATGTTCAGAGTATTAAATGAAAAGCATTCAGTCCTGGTATGATGGTATCCTTACATTTCATCTTCATATTCCCAGTTTGTTCTAGCCTAGTGGTTGAAGCGTTCGATTCACCACATCGGTACATTGCTTGGTGTCACCCATCATGATATTGTTTGAATTTTGCTCATAAAGTGGCATAACACCATACTCACTCTGACAAAAAAAATGAAAGTCATTGGCTATGTGCTCACTTGGGCCTTTGTTCCTGGTGAGATTAAACGATTATTTTGGAACTGTATCAATACTTGTCACATCTTGACAGACAAGTTTCATTGAAGTTTGAAACAGAATATCATTAACCCAAATGGGTGCATAAGACTAATGGCATCCACAGAAAACACCTAATAAAGTACTGGTACATAAAAATATCAATGTAACTTTTCTACTGACATGGAACTAAAAACTTCGTTCAGTGAGCTGTATTAATTGTAGGAAAACATTCGGGGCATTAGTATATTTGATATATGTTAGCACCTATGTTATGAATGATCAATATCATATTTCTTTAAAGAAGCAAAACAAAAAAATTGTTAAGATAAAAAATCATATTTATTGATTTTATGACATTTCATTGGTTCAGTAACCAGAGGTGTTTGCAAGAACATTCAAAAACAGAAACAGATGCTTCAATGCCATTTTCTAAATAAACAAATTAGTCAAATCTCAGAAGAATTTCAAGGTAGAAGAATATCTAAAGTCAATTATGTTTGTGCAGTAAACCACAAAAGTCATTCAGATTTGTATAGTCAGCGTCAGTGTACTCCACATAAACATAGTCTCACTGCTGTGGTATTAATTCCTTTAGACTTGATTAATGTCGTAATAAAACAACCTACAGAATCACACTGATGTGGCATCATTAATTCAGAATCATCACTTTCTGAGGTGAACCTGTTAGTTGTTCTGGGGAGGATTATTCATCATCCGGAGAGTCCTTTGTATGACTTGTCTGATCTGGTGTCATTGTGAAATCCAGGTGCCTGAAACAATTTATAACATCTTTAAAAGCTTGTTATTAAAAATATAAGAAACACACATATATTGACAAAAGGTAAAAAGTTGGTTTCTCAATGAGTAAGGTAATGACAATTTATCAAGCAACTGTTAACCAAACCATGTTAACCAATGTAAAAAAGCCCTAGCAAACAGTAAATTTTACAGAAAATACAAAATTGTAATTGATCTTCTGAAAACAATTCCTGTAGTGCCATAAGGCAGGCTCACCTGAATTTTTCTCAAATGTTTGTATTACATCAAAACATAAGGAAAGGTAAACAAGGCAATGCAAATTGCATAAAATAGGTTCTTATACATAAAAACAGAACTAACGTATTTGACGTAATAAGCGCCTAGCTCTAATAAGCGCCCACGGGAATATTTGCTAATATATAGGCTAGGTATAGGTATAATACACACTTGTGTGTGATATGCATTATCATATTTTTATCATTTATCCTATCTTTAATTAAGATTAACAATAACGGCCAAAACTGCCAAATATATATGGGTCAAGTGTAATCATAATTTAAGTAGTTCTATTTGGTTTTGGAACTTTTCAAGGGTAATTGTAAATATATGTGTATTCCTATTTGAATACTCATTTGATTGTTATAAAGTTACACAGTATTGCATCTATCGTCTGTTTCTTAATACAGTGGAACCTATCTTTGACTTGTGTGACATAATTGAATCATACCCCAAGTTCATTATGCATTGTTATGCATCTGCACAGAGTGGTCAAAGTCCTTGTCACACACATAGTTTGCTACAAGGCAGAATCCAATAAGTACAGTTGAGACATCAGGTTGTATCCAGACAAACTGTCTGATCATCTCAAGTATGGTCTTGGTCACATCAAGGGATGTAGCTAATCCTAAATAAACATTAAACAAGTGACATCATCTCTTCTACAGAACACTTGATCAAAGCCTGCCCCACCTTTGATGTTTATCATCTCGTTACGGCAATTAGTGTCAGGTTGGTATTATCACTTGCAATTGTCTGTTAATTACTTAATTGAGTAGTGACGGCTTAGTTAGTTTCCAACCACACTGACTGCTATGCTACTTATCAAGTCAGTTTACTGGTAACATGTTTCTGTGGACCAAGGAAATGTATCATGCCAGATACTTAAAAAGTTCTACTCATAAGTAATAAAATAATGACAGTTTTGATATGCAATTCTCCCTACAAAGACATTTAACATTTGATATACATAAACTGTCTGTTAAAACTATGATGATGCTAATATACAAGTCGCACAAAACAACCTATTCATATACTGGTACCTAGCCAAACAAACATAATTCTTTTACGCGTATGCACATGCTTGTACACATATACCTCTACTGGCATATCACACATACAAACAATCATTAGATGGATGTAATCGTTCAAAAATATTTTACATACAAAAACAAGTGAACAGATTCTGTAATAGCATGGTTAATATTGGGAGATGTTTTAGCATTTCCATTTTCACAGAATCAAAGGCATATCCTTTCATGACTCAGATCAGCTTGTAGTGATTTAAATTCACATAAAACTGATTCATGTCAAATGACCTATCCCGCATGTGTGGGACCTGTTATAAAAATACCATTCATTACTTATTTGTGTGTCCAAATTATGCTATTATTAGAAATAATAGGTATTATTATACAGCATGGATATGATATAAGAAAGCTTTATATGGAATTGTTGAAAATTCTGTACAGGAAAACATTGAAATAAATCAATCAATACGTGCATTTATCTCAGAATCTGGTAGATTTAATCAATATGGACTTCTCCTTCATTATCTACTTATAATCAGATAATTACATAATTGCTCAACTGATAGTTTGCAATAGTATAGAATTAGTATTTTATTAATACTTATTTTGTATTTCAGCATCATTTAGATAAGCCATCGGCTTGTTTGCAAATCCAGTTCACTATGAAAAAAATATATGTTTAAAACACATGTAGTAGAACATATTGCAATAGCTAAGACCCGAAAAGAAGTTATGTGTAGGATCTTCAAAATGGTATCCACAAGAGCAGGTTGTAGAATCATGTTGGTGTTTGTTGTTTAACTCTGCACTCAGCCATATTCCAGCTATATGACGGCGGTCTGTAAATAATCAAGTCTGGACCAGTCTATCAAGTGATTGACATCATGAGCATCGATCCACACAATTGGGATACAATGACATGGATCAACCAAGTCAGCGAGCCTGATCACCCGATCCATTAAGTTATCTCTCACAACTAGCATAGGTTCATCATGTTGATGGGGACTAACTTCAACCTGGAATCCCCACGTGAGTAAGTATGCGGCTGTTAGCTTTGTTTGATGTTTAACGCCACACTCAGCAATATCGCAGCTATGTGGCAGGAATCAAACCTGGGTCTTCAGCACGAAGAGTGAACGCTTTAACCGCTAGGCTACCCCACCACCAAAAATTCCCCCATGATAAAGTTGTCATCATGGTTATTGTTCAACTAGTTCAAGTGAAAATGTTCATACCCTTAAAATGTCTTATCTTCCACTTCACGATGATCTCTGATGCAAAACTTCCCTGTTATTAAAGCTGTTCTTGATTCTTCACATCTGGAAAAATTTGTTGAGGCTATTAATCATTCTCACAGAGTACAGGGAGTATATGAAATAAGACAGTGAGTCACATTAGCATACAAATTATCCAGTTAAAGTAAACATATTTCTACATTATATACATAAGCAAATACTAACATATGATAGACAGGCTACTTGTCATATAAAAATATAATTATACATTTACTTACATGTTGGCTATAAAAGTTAATGTGTCACATATGACAGGCTTACATGTGGTAAATTACTTTAATACGTGATCATTGTAATATTCACACATTCCTTACCTTAATGTGTCACTTCAGCTGCCAGCATGACCTCAGCTGCAATCTCAATATTTGGCCAGTTTTGACGAAATGACCGATCGTGTTCAGTGTATAAGCTGGGCCTCGTCTCTAATATAACTTGGCGCAAGTTGACGACGCGCATAGAGAGCCGGGAACCAGCTTATGTCGTGTTAACCTGGTTCCCGGCTCCCTATGCGCGTCGTCAACTTGCGCCAAACAATAATGTGATATTAGAGACGGGGCCCAGCTTAGTGTTAACCCGGAACAAGCCATTTTACCCATATTCCCCTACGGTCCAAGGCGCCATTTTAGAACATGGATGTAAACAAACCTCGTGTATCGATATACACTGTGATGCTTGATTACGATAAGCTTACCTCGTGTGTCGATACATTGTTCTCATTCACCTCCACCACGGAAATGCCGGCCGAAGTTCCTCTCAGCCATCCACAACGCGGAAGTCAACAGTATTTGGAAAGGCGATTGGCATTGCCAGGTACGTAGCAGGGCTTCGAGACCTTATGATTTCTGTGCAGAGATCTTATGGAACGGATTGATGTAGATATTTTCCTGCTCTACATACTTTACCGTAAACGCCAAGGGTCCTTTTTTTAGTATTATGGTCAACTGTTTGTTAGCATAAGGGGCGTAATGGATTTGTAGTCAAAACAAGATGATCCAAATTAGATCCGCTTTTTTATAGATAATGAAGAAAAGTACCAAGATCTAATGATCTAGGAACGATTATTAACTCTAAACTTTCGCGGGATGCTAATACAGATTATAATTTACAATAATGGCCACCAAAGACTTTATTTTTTTTACGCTTAGGATATTGTTATAATTACACTGTTATGTCCTTGTTTTGTATAAGCTTCATAACTTAATAATTCAATATTTCATGGAATGACTCTGACCTTGGCGAGGATCTTTTTTGCAACAAGTGATTCCCTATGTAAAGTGTATGTTGAACGACCCTAGCTTTGTTGTCAAATAATTGTTTGACAGTTGTTAAATATGGGGTTATGTTTTATCTCTGAATGTTTGGGATGAAATATTTTAATAAGGACAGTTCTAAGTTGGAAACTCAACTGGGGCCTTTTCAATTGAATTCAATGTACAGCATGTACAGTTTGGACATTTCTGTAATGTGAATGCTACTTATGTTTGCAGAATGTCTGGATGAATGAATGAGTCAATCATCTGCACAGCATCAATGGAAAAAGGGAAGCAATGAGGAACAAGAGAAGAGTAGCAGTGAGTGGTAAATATTTGAAATTATTCTGTTTGGTTCATCATGTAGCTATTCTGCAAATATTTCTTCAGTTTGCTTGTTCTTTATCACCTGTTGGCATGGATGGCCTAATTATCAAAGGCACCACAACTTGCTGTGCATAGTTGCATCTCTTGGGCTTGACAGAAGCCGATGGTCGTGGGTTTGAATCGAGGGTAGCATCATACACTTGCTTGTGGGTTTCATCAAAGTGGTAAACATGTAAGACCTGCATCACTTCGGGCTTTCTTCCTACATCAAGCTTACATGCCGTGATATAACTGGAATACTGTTCAAAGAGGCGTTAAACCCAATTCACTCATTTAACACCACATCCAGCAATAGTTCAGCTAAATGACAAGGATTATAAATTAATCAAATCTCAAATCTCAACTAGACAAACCAGAGATTAATGTTATGAGCTCGATCCAGACGCACCGATGATGACTGTTATGGACAACATCCCACGTTATTGGGTACGATTACGAGCTTTCAATGAGCCCACTTGCTACCTCATCTATTACTTTGGCTTGTATGGCAAGCATAGGTTGCTAGGAACATTTTTAAGAGATGTCAGTTAATGATTGTTTCAACTCATCAGCATGGAACAATATATATCTCAAATGTTTGGTATATAACAAAACTCAAAGATGATAAATTAAGTGAATTTGCTGTCTTTTATCTGTAAGTACATGTTGCAACAATTCTTTTCTTTTGCTACAATCTTTATACATAATTTTGCAGAAACTGAAGTCCAGCTTGAGATACCCGGATGACAGGTTGACAGTCTGGAAGGACCCTTCCAGATATCCGAAGTGATTGGCAGACAGCGATGAGGAGAGTCCTGTTATTTCAATGGGAGCCTACCGAGAAGTTATATGCCAATTGACACTGGGACACACTCACAAAGGGTGGTCAGGCTAATGTGAGAAGACCAACCAATACCAAGTCGGAGTGGGACCCTTCAAGGACGTTGAAGAAATTATTGTCTTTGGCCATGTGGTAATCACTTGAAAGGAATGATGTTTGCGACTACTTGTCTATAAATGTGGACCCAAACACCAAATAGAATGTTCACAATTCTACTAACACAATGCAACAGGGATAGAGCCCATCTGGCCTCCCCTCATCCTGGTTCCTGTTTTTCCATGGCAATATAGAAGGAAAATTATGTTTGAGGGCAAGTAACTCTGAACTGGTGAGCATGGTCTGCTGATGCTTTCAAGCGAACAGTTATCCCGCTCTGTTATGAGTATTGAAGAATAGGAGGAAAGTGCATACTGCATCAGGAACCATTATGTGAACACTGTTCAATGTGTGATATATGCATATAAATAAAAGAAATTGATAATTTGTTTGTTGTTTGTTTCTTTAGCCAGCTGTGTAAATGGGGATTTTCCAATATTTTGCCTCAGTTTGATAGCCACAGTTACATTGCTTGGACATCTTTGGAATAACACATTGATCTGCTATGTCAAAGGTCAATGTCACAGCCAGACAAAAAAATTGTTAATGGCCAAACTCTTCCTTAGGGCAGGGATAGAAGTTGGCAACAGGTCTTACACTTACTTTTTATCCCCCCGGCATATAATACGGGGGATATAGCGATCAGCCTGTCTGTCCGTGTGTCCGTCCGTAATTATTTCCTTTTCCGGGACAGGATTCCCAAACCATTCAGTGTATTTGATCGAAACTTGGCAACTCTTATCAGGCACATACTGAAGTGGTGCCTTTTGATATTTTGGGATTTTTCTAATTTTAATTTTTTTTAATTTTTATGGAATGAAGTTGGACATAGACTCAATTGAGGATGGGGTTCGTTTCCGGGGCAGAATTCGAAAACTATTCAGTGTATTTGATCGAAACTTGCCAAAGGTATTAGGCACATACTGAAGTGGTGCCTTTTGATATTTTGGGATTTTTCTAATTTTTATTTTTTATTTATTTTTATGGAATGAAGTTGGACATGGACTCAATTGGGGATGAGGTTCATTTCTGGGGCAGAATTTGAAAAACATTCACTGTATTTGATCGAAACTTGGCATTCATATGGATGCGACCATGGTGGATCTTTTGTGGGTAAACAATGCATGCTTCTTAAAGAACATTCAACTGTTGACTCATTACATACAGAATTGCACATTTACTAGTGGTTACTTTACAGACAGCTGCGGGGGGGATGTGTCATCTTTCTGATGACTCTTGTTCTCTAATGTGCCTTTTCCTGCAGAAGTCTAAATAACTCTTATACATATAGTTGTATATCATTGTCATATGTTTGTCAATATTACACTGAATGAAGCACTTTACAATTGTTTTTGAAATAGTCGCAACTGATATTGAAGGTCAAATTAGCTTTCAATGTCTTTCAGTAAAAATGTTCACAGTAACTGAGGAACAGCTCTCTGTAGTGTGATGAAATCTGGTACATGTCACCCTCAGAGTGAGGCATATTGTGTTTCAAACTTAAATGAAGCTGGTATGCTCATAACAAGTACTTGTACCTTTACAAATAATCATATTATCATCTCACTAGGACCAAAGGCCCAAGTGAGCACACGGTCGATGAGTTTATACTTTCACTCAGAATAATCTGGAAGTCTGAACATGAAATTTAAGGATATCATCATACATGTATTAGAACTGATGTTTGTTCATTAAACAGCTTAACATCTAAAAATAATTATAGATGAAATTGAAAAAAATTGTCTTCTCCAAAAGTACATGCCCATAGATAGGGGATATTTACAACTAAAATGACACAGAATATTACTACAGCTATCTGATATGCCCAGGCTAACATTATTTACCAGAAATAAGACATCTCGAAAAATTGCATCCGGATACCTGCCGGATACCTGCCGGATACCTTCAGCAATGTTCAATTTTCATGGTTAGTTTCGAATATACATTTAGGTGTTTCACACTTAACTGAACAAAATGAACCCCCAAATTGTGACATGTTTTTGGAAACTCAGAATGAGGTATCCGGTGCCGGATCCTTGGTATCCGGTGCCGGACCTTGGACACCCAGATTGAGGTATCCGGTGAGGTATCCGGTGCCGGATACCCGGATTCCAGGTGGCATACTTTCAGGTGAGGTGTCCATGCCGGATACCACGGATCTGGTATCCGGCAAGGTATCTGCCACCGGATACCCGGACGCGTTTTGGGTAAGTGTCCGGTGGTATCCGGCAGGTATCCGGATACCGGAAACTGCATTTTTTTTGCTGTGAAGAGGCGACTAACAGGATCAGGTTGTCAGGCTCACTGACATCGATCCCAATTGCATAGAACGAATCTCATGGAGTCAATAACTGGATCGTCTGGTTCAGACTCGATTATTTACAGACCACCATCATGTAGCTGGAATATTGAAGAGTGCGGCGTTAAACAACAAACAAACAAACATACTTTGTAATTATAATGAAAACATCACGTTTTCCCGTCTTAACTAACATGCAATGTGTGGTTCATGTTAACGGATTCTGTCCCAATCCGCTGACAATGTTCTTAATGTGCACATTCATGTGGTTATTTATAACACTTTCAACATGTGTGTACATGGTATAGTTACACTGTTGATTTAAAATACCACTGCCATAATGGTAATCATTCCTTATCGCTGCTACACGAAATGGAACAAAGCCAAATCAAATGGACAAAGTGAAGGTAATACAGGTACAGTTTACTCAGTATAAACAATGCTGAACTCCTCTCTGTGAAACGTATATATATCATTCAGCTGTAACGTTACCACCCTACAACGAAGTACCAGGTGACTCACAACTCCTATAATAGTCCCCGTGTTTCGTTTCAGCAGATATCACACGTGCAGCAAAATCACTTACTTATCAGTTTGAATCATCAACATGGAGTGTGATACGTAGATATCGTATGGCGATAGTCAACATCTGCATCATGAACCAGAGAAATCAAGAAGTCATGTGTAAAATGAAACGAACATGACTCTATCATATCTACCTAAAAATCTGCAACAGGCGGCATTGATCGATGAAACACGACACAGATTACCACGACGCCACACGAGAGCACGGTTGGGATACTTCACATCAACTTGTATGCCAGATAGCCGGACGTGTAAACTCGTATGTGTGAACTGCTGTTGCATGTATGTTGAAGGATATGATTACAACTGATGATTTATTTGTGTGTGAAACAATCATGATGGCAGCACCATGATTGGTTGGTTGGTTTGTTGTTTAACGCCGCATTCAGCAATATTCCAGCTCTATGGCGGCGGTAAGAACCAAGACGATAGTGTTAGATCCTGGAGGAAAACAAATAAATGTGACATGAGACTTAGTTGAGTTGTCATTACCAACAATGGTGGGGATAGGAATATCAACGTTGGCAGCCGCTATCCTGCTTGCTTCTCAGTCTTCAGGTAAGTTTAAATTGTTTGGAAATTATTTATATATTTATATCTACTGTCATTACTACGTACATATGCTTTGTATTCCTCAAATGTTTGTAGCAGTACTTTAACCTATCAACAACATGTTCTTCTATGCCATCTAAGGCTCTGTCCAAAGGTGAGTTCTTTGACACTGATCTGTCATTCGTTAGTTCCTACTTTTGGTCGTGCTTAGCAACATAGAGGGTATATGTATGGTCGAGTGACCCCTTGGCCGTTCATGGATCGAGTGCCAGATGTGTCCTCCATCACTCAGGGCACCCTGCATATGCATTGTACAGCTGGCACGGCACAATATGACTGAAATACTGCGTGAGAACCCCAGACGCAATTCACACAATATGTCATGTGTAACACAATTCTAAGAGGGTCCCCTGATGGATGCTGTGTGGCCCCTGTGTGCATTCGAGATCGCAAATATATCAATATATGCCGAAGATATCTATTGCCACGTATCAGTCATCAGTGATAGGCCTTAACCACGTGTCTTAATGAGGGCACCCTACCATCTGATCATTTCAAATGTTAGACTAATTTTATAAGATTACTAAGAGTAAGTGATCACAATTGTATATCGCATCGGCAATATTGCAGCCATAACGCGATGAGAACAAGTTAGTTATTATATAACACCTGTCGACAATGGACAGTAAAACAGCAAGGTATATATCACAGTATTGGGGTTTAAAACAAACCAGATCAAAATTAAAACAAATGTATTTTCAATAGATTAGTTAATTTAAATTAAAACGAGCAACTGAAGCTAGACCACGTTACTGGGAATCATGCAGACTTTCAGTGCTTTTGGTTACTGCATGATTCTCAAGTGGTTATATGGACTGCTAACCAATATTAAAAACAAACAAACTATAATCAAGGAAAGATAAGTCAGTTATTTAGATTGTCTTATTTACTAAAACTGACAGTTCACATAAAACATGATTGTTTTCTAAATGTTATTTTGAAGAACTAAGTCAATTGAAGCCAATGTATAAAATATTTCAGAAAACATGTAAAACATACATACGTGTGACGTCATTAATATTGGAAAGCATCTAAGCATCGTCAAGAATGTTGCCTTCAGTACGTCAAGAATGGCCGTTGCATTAGATCGAGTTATCTGTATGGCACTAGGAATCAGTTGGGTTACACGGGTGTCTTTGTTGAATTGTTAACTTGAACGATAGAAATTATTTAGACCATGCAAACGCGATATGTTTAGCTCTCGAAGAGATAGAAATGCATGTCTACCAACAAATGATAACAAATCATTATCACAGATTTAACCAATGAATTCTATAATGTGGATTACACTGCGTATCTTTGGCTTATGTAGCCATATAACCGTTGACAAATAATTGGGGCATACCAGAAACATTACACTGTACGTGATACATCATTTAGGGGTATCTGACAACACCTGACCTGACTGTGCTGCAGAGCGAGAAACTACGCTAGAGCTATGTGGTTGGTCTCGAAAGGATAGCCGATTTCAATATTGTAATTTAAAACCTTCCTTCTCTTTAATATCTGTTTAGATCCGCATCCGTACACGTTTCCATGATGCCAGTTTATGTGCAGGTCATAAAACATTGATACAAGTAATGTATACAATATATATATAGTATGTTGCAGTGTAAACGAAAACCTGCTTATTGTGCCACTGGCTGCGCTTGTTTACCAGAGAGATTTGACAGTAACTACTGCGTCAAAAGAGAGATCGTATTGTAATTATATTATCTTTGTGCAACTCTATTGTCTGTCACAGGTGAGGTCGTAGTGCTGCACGTAACTCATATATGTGCAACTATAAATAGGGCTCCGGTCCTGTCTTACACTTAAAAACAGATAACACGTGGTGTCGTCTAAGGTAGGAGACCATGTCCGAAATATGCCCTTGGTCACCAAACAGGGAATGGGTACTCTGTTGGATGAGAGGGTAATGTGATGGTGCACCTTCTAACTGCTGATCATGCGACAGCCTGGTCTGTGTACTCCCCATGGGGTTTAGAGGGAAACATGAGTACACACTGACTCAAAGACCTTGGTAATATAGTGAGTATTCATTTGTTGAGGTGCGATGGGTAGCCTAGTGGTTAAAGCTATACAAATATTTAAATTCAAAATGAACAACAGAATCAGGCGTATTTCTGATTTCCAAACATAATGTTAACATGTCCCATTTTCATTATGGGAACGATCCGGGAGGGTAGCCTGATGGTTAAAGTGTTCTCATCGATTCTCCACATGGTTACAATGTGTGAAACCCATTTCCTGTGTCCCCATGTCGTGTTATTGCTGGAATATTGCTCAAATCGGCGTAAAACCATACCCACTCACTCATGTATTTGGTTAATAGGACCTGGCACATTGAATTTGTGTCATGTGTAATCTTTATCACAACAGGAATGTGTTGACACTTTCGTCATTCACCATACCTATTTTTTGCGTGCAGACCCACCTTAAATTTTTCTGCAAAATGTATGAACGGATACATTAGATTGTCTTGTCTGATAGGCATTTCTTAGAAGACACGTGTATCGTTGTTCATACAAGAGACATAGATATCTCTCTCTGTTGATAAGATAATATTATTCAAGAAATTATAGTCACTGTAGTTCCCAGTAAGTTAGCAAAGTCAGTGGAAATAACATTGATAAACAAGCTCAGATCAAGCCAAAACTTCTTCACGTGCTGACGGGAAACAAAGAATTTATATCCATTTTCTCTAAGAACTTAGTTTATGTATTGTTCAGATATAGCATCGGAAGCTTTCTCAGAATCAATCAACATTAACAACCCTTTCGTATGTTGTGTCTTATTTTCGAACAAGAGCTTCATGTTTATACAAATAAATCTACCTGGAATGAATCCAGTTTGGTTCTCATGAATAACTGCATCCAGAGCATATGCTTATTGATATACATGGTTAGTTTTTATTTCCTAACGTGATAGGGCGCCAGTGTTTTTGTAGTCTTGTGTCTTTTCCCGATGTAGGTATACAGGTAATAATACCCATTTTCATAGTCAGGGTCAGTTGATTGTTGTTAAATGATTGTTTAATATATAAAAAAATCCAATTACCTTACAAACGCCACAAGGAACTCTATTGAAAATCCGCCTAACCCCAGAGTTTGATTATGTTTCACTGACCTTATGGCTCTGGATATTTATTCCATTTCAACTGCATTTTTCCCGAATTTTACTCGACATAAATTGTCAGTGTTGGCGTTTGCATTTCTTTATATATATCTAGAGTTTCTTCATCATTTTCGCTTTTACAGGTTTCATAGAATTTGACTAATCTAGATCAGTTTTCAATTTGTGACAATTTCTCTGTTATCTGAAACTTGATTATGAATAGATTTGCTGGTGTAGATTTGCATGTTTCCAGAAATAGAAATTCGTTAATATTAAACTTCAGAATCAGATGGTCAGAACCCAATATATATAACTTGTGTGTTTAATCTATGATAAAAAGGAAAAAATAACGCCAATCCAGAATGAGCCAAACCTGATTTAGTTTCAACTGACCAGAACGAGTTTCACTGAGCAAGGAAAACGACGTTAGAAGATGGTACTTGGTGTTACCCTGCCTTGCGCTCGGCAAAAAGGGCTAAAACAAGGGCTGGTCGGCTCGAAGTCAATATACTGTTTCTGGGAAGGGTATTCTGTTAAACTGCGGCATGGCATCTCAGTGGGTTAACATTATAAAATAGGCATCAGTCCGGACAAGTACAAACAGACACAGACACACACATAGACACACACACACACACACACACACACACACACACACACACACACACACACACACACACACACTTCATTTAGGGGGCACGGGTGGCACAGTCGTCTGAGGCGCCGCTATTCGATGTGCAGAGTTGCGTCCCCTGGGAAGGCCAGAAACCTATGATTGTGGGTGGGAATCCCGGTTCGGCCCGATTATAATTTAATGTTTGTCAGCACCATACCCGTGCTCGTGGGTTTCACCGAAGTGGTAAACGTCTGAGACCTGCATCACTTCGGGCTTTCCTCCCACATAAAGTTGACACGCCGTGATATACATGTAACTGGAATACTGTTAAAAGTGGCGTTAAACCCAACTCACTCACTCATTTCATTGACATACAGGGCCGTTACAAAGAAACACAACCTGCTGAAAAACATTGGATATGACACATCCTAGAGGTGTAAACTACTTCAACACTCGGGGCACAGCCGGAAACATTACAACTTGTCAGTTAATAACCATACATACATGTAGAGGCACAGACTTTAGTTTCTCACCACCAGTATGTACACAGCGGGTGTAATAACAGACCTTATTACCTGCCCGTGAAGAGATCACCCGTTTAATAAACATGCAGCTGTATTACGCATTGTGTAATTCCAAAACGCGTGCTTATGTACTCTCGGAACAAGTTTCACGAACAAATATTGAAAGCTCTCAACATCCCTTTGCTTATTCAACGACACTGCGTGTAGAAATGATAGATCACTGAGATGAGCTTATGCACACTCGATGACCCAAACAACCTTGTTCTAGGCTGACGTCACATGGCATTGTTTCGCCGATGGAACTTGCAACAAAATTCCACAAATTACGTCATCGGGTAGTGTGACGTAATTGTAAACTTTGAGGTGCAAGGCGCCGTTCCACAAGGCGATCGTACTGTAGCGACAGTCGTTAATCTATTTTAAAGTATGTGAGTTCCGATAACCTTAGCACTACGATAGTTTTGTGGAACGGACGCCTGAATTCCAAAGGTGGACCGTTGCATGGTATTAAATTCATACGTTTCAACTTTTGACGTGTTTGAAGTATTATTCAGTCAAACTCAATTAGATTATGCCATGGATCGTCAGGGTGTCAGCCTATTCACACTCAACAGTATAATTCTGAAAATGATATGAATGGCAAGTAATAAATAAAATACTCAACTCGCTCCCGTGTAAAACTAATTTTATGAAACTCGTGAATAGTTGTGGTATCTCACTCGTTTCATAACATGTACGTGTATTACATGGGAGCTCGTTTAGAATTCTATATATGTTGCATCTCATTCGGAATCCAACATCTGCTGCAGGATGTTTAGTGCTAGACACACACTGGCAACAACTGTGCAGCTGGAAACTAAAGTTATCATTATTTGTATTTGTACTGATCTCTGAAACTCCGGACTAGGTGTCCGTATCAGTTAAGCTGTATTTACCTTATTGCAGGTGACACTGTATATTCCTATGAGCTAGCGTGAAGTGGACATAGTTATATACATATAAATACTGACTTATCATGAAGCTATAGATTGCCTACAGTCAAGATGATGGCGAAAGAATTGATGATACTATTGCTCTTTGTAGGCGTGACAATTCGCAAGAACACTTCGCGGGTTCTGCCAACCTCAACACCATGCATTGCCACTCAGACGTTTCTTGATGAATTGCGACAGATGCTTAAGACGGAACAGAACACGTCGAATTCTGGTAAGACAGACTGTTTCCTCCGTTGACGTCCTTGTTTCTATATTTGCTGATGAATGTCCATTGTTTTATAAACTTAAAAGGCTGAGGCTGCACATAAAGGGATGATGACTGCCAAATGACGGAAACGTAGAAGTTGAACACATTCAAGCTGATGACACACTCTTGTACAGCCTACCGGGCAGGTGACGCCCTCAGTCAGACTTTTACCATGAGTTTGTTCACGTCGTTATTCTGACAAAGGCAAAGGGGTCCATTACTTTATCATGAAAACCAGGGGAAAGGCTAATATCGAGGAATTTTTTATCTCTGGGTTGTGTTTGCAAGTGCTAACAATGAAAGAGGAAATGTGAAAGTGCATCAGTGTTTATGAAAATAATGTTCTTTGTACAAGTAATCATGACAGCTAATCAACGAAATATTCATGTATTTCATATCAATATCCGTTAAAACATTACACATAAAATAGGGTATATCACAGAATATGAGTGTCTCTTTAGTATTAGTTTTGTAAATATATTATTGAAATTGTGTCCCGTGTAGCAGGGTCCGCCCAGGTGGAGTGAATCAAGGTTTATGACACAGTTTGTCAGTACATTTGTAGATTTTTCACAAACCAAGTAAATGTCCACAACAATTATCCACAATTCACACACCAATTACACAGACATATATGTATAATGATTTACCCATCTTTTTGTGTTACAGGTAAGGGTCATGGTGGTGCTATCTACACGCGATGGGGAAAAACAGAATGTCCGTCTAAAACGGAACTTGTGTATAAAGGTGAGATAAACCTGATATCCTCTATTCAAAGCATTCCTTTCTTATTTGAGTCAAATTGTGAACGGAGCTATGCATGCAGATATTGTCTAATCACATTGTGAAGTGAGCTATGCATGCAGATATTGTCTAGTCACATTGTGTAGTGAGCAACGCATAACGTCACCCTTCAAATTCAACAGAAAGTATTACCAATCCAAATTATGTCAGTGTAATGTTTACCTCCACTTTCTGACTGGTTGATCAGACAACCATGTTGCCATATTGCATAACCTGTTGTAAGAAGTCATGGCAGTTCGTACTTGCTTATCAAAACTTATTGTTTTCATTTAATTTTGTCCTTGCAATTGACATACATTAGCATCTTGTATTTTGTGCTAAAACACCATTATCATCAATAAGCAGGACAAGTAAACTTTATCTCCGGACAAGTGTTTCTTACTGTCTAGTTGTCCAGGGACAAGTTCACAAATTTGATATTTCCTCACCCTTGCTATGCATACATATATAATACACATGCTACTAGTCTAGTCATGATATATGCATATGCATATACACATTTTCTCATCAATTGTGTAGTAACCAGTGCGAACATAGATTGCCTAATCACACTCTATATTGAGCTATGCATACATAGTGTGTCTAATGGATTGATCGATAGATGTACGAACGAACGAACGAAACGAACGAACGAACGAACGAACGAACGAACGAACGAACAGACGAACGGATGGATGGATGGATGGATGGATGGATGGATGGATGGATGGATATTTGCAAAATATTTATGATAACGGTGCGTTTTAAATGTAAGGGATATATACCTTAATAAGATTAGGATTTTATATTCATTATATCTGCGTAACCACAAGTGCCTGACCATAATTAACCGTGTTTGTAATGTACAATGTACATGTATTTACATTGATTATCATTTGACAAGGTCCTTGTTCTATAAGAAATATATCTACTATGTCCCCCACACTACTCGACAAATGATGCGCTACTTTGTCAACATAAAGGTACGTCCTGACCTGATTGTAAAAAAAATATAGAAACCACATACGTCAAATCTACAACATTGCAAATCTTGGACTCGGGCTCATTCATCTGCACGGGTAATGCTTGTTTAGAACGAGTTCCACATGTACACAAAGTTCCAGTGATGGGTAATCGATTAAAATAAAGAATGAACAGACTCCATCGCACTAAGTTATAATTAAAGGTGTCACCCAGCAATACAGAATCATAAGAAAAACAATATTTTGCTACAATCGAAGCAATACAAATCAGTACTATGTATGCAACGAAGCTTTACGGGTTATTGTCCAAGCGTTGCAATTACTTGTATTATGGAACGCATATGTGCGGACCCACATTCTAGAAAAAAAATAACAAAGATTGAGTACATGTATCACACAAAACAAACTACAACTGTACGTGGGCAAACGAAAATATAGTCATGCACTTCAGATTTTCCAGTGCAATCTTGAATCATTTTCTTATTCTAGGACTAATACAAAAACGTCAAGATACAGAAACATTATCAGAGCAAAACGTTATTCGAACCGTTATTCGCACCGGAGGCAGGCATATGGGAGGCAGCACTGAATTCCGGAATTTTCGTGAAGAAGATTAATATGGTAGGAACCATCATCTTCAAGTTCAGGTTATGCACACATACAAGATTTACAAGTTCTCATCAATATTTCGAAAAACTGAAATACATAGAGGTTATCACGCGAGTGTGTTTGGGGATGGTAAATATCCTGCATTAGGAATAAACATTGTATTTAGCGAGCCTTGGCGAGCTAAATACATAGTGTTTATTCCTAATACAGGATATTTACCATCCCCAAACACACAAGCGTGATAACCTCTTTTTCATATAATGCCATTCTTTATTTCTGTGCTTCAAAATCGCTTTCCCTCACTCACAAACATTACCGAAACATTGCGAGTTTTCCTGGAATGCGCGCATTAATATTTATTACGTCACAGGGTAAGTGATGTGTCAGTCGGACAGTGACAGTAGCCAATATAGTTCCAACTGAAATATGTTTCTTATACAGTGGCCAAGCAACATATACGCAAAACAAAAATTGTTTTTAATTGTCTTTCGCGGCAATCCATCGGTCTGTCCGCTAGAGTAACTGCCCTTTGTCAAAGGGAAACTACTCTAACCCTAGTCTATGAGACGTCACGGCCACGGTCAGATGTTGTTGACAGTCGGTCTGTCCTGTCATAACGATAAGAAGTGTACTCAGATGTTCACATAGCGACAAAACGAAACAAGGTAACAATTCAAACATATTTCCGCCAAATCCAACTATTTTAATTTGTAGGGGTGTTTCAAGCCGCAGAGGTCTATAAGCACAGATATGGCTACGGATCCCGCTTGGCTAGGTGTCGTGCCCTCGCCAAATTGTTTCGAAATGTATATCTCCAAAGTTGCCAAAACTTATAAAATGCCTTAGCTACGTCACAGTTAGACACAGATTTTCAGTATATTAGACTGTTCTTTTGATAATGATAGCAATTATCCCTGTAGTTTATCCAGATTCCCGATGGTTAATTCTGACTCGATCGCCGAATGACGAGTGCGACGCCGTGTTTGTTTATAAACAGTGAAAGAAGTCCCTACGTGACCTTTGATATTTGCATCTCTATCCGCATATGACCCCAACGGATATCGTTTTTATCCGTTGGCTTTATCCTGCCGAGAAACCTACCCATTATATGATAAATCTAGTTATCACATATTTATTCTCTCAGGTAAATGCAAAGGGAGGACATCTAATGCTGTCAAAAGTCTGTCTATATCGTCGAGAGTCGTTGTTGGAATGGATAATTGTATCAAAGTAAAAATAACAATTATCACCACGTCCCGGGATGAGATAAGCATTGTATTTGAAAAAAATAAACTTAAACTGTATTTTGCGGCTTTACTTCTAAAACTAACTATAATTCCATGTTGTGGTACACGAAACAAGCGAGAGGAGCATGTTTTTGAATCGTCAACTTTTGCTATAGGTTTGTATCACCAAACTGCAGCTGGTAAAGTGGAGTTTGTTTCAATTTGGTAAGTTTGTCATTAATATATAATCATAATACATTAATATCATGCATTACCACTGGTCGCCGTTGACCCCGTGTACAAGAATAATATTTTTATGCTCGCATTGTTTTTATCCGCCACCGTCCAGAGAGCTGGGCGATTACTAGTTCTATGTACTTCATATATCATTTTATTGCAGTGATGTTACGGTTACACATTGCTTTGTCTTACGTTTACCTTTCAATCCTTCACTGCGTCGCGCATACATGCTTGTGCATACACACGTTATATTAAACGAGAAAGTCGGAAATGTCACTAACTCTTGCGTACATACCTTTATGTGACTGATCGATAGATGTCGAAGTGGTTCGTTGCAGCCATACAGGGATATGTGCAACGACTTTCCTGTTCCTCTTTCCGACATACAGAAACCAGTTTGGCAAATCCTCGCATAGGTGGCGACGTCTTAGAATGATCATTGGTGATTTGACAAATGACAGAAACCCGTGATCACGAACGTGCTTCTTTTTTCATAAAATTCTCAGAGTATATTTCAGGTATTTAGATTTTGAAACACGCACGAAATAACACCGGTAATGGTGACTGAGTTAAAGGTCAAAAGTTGCGATGTTTTACGATGAACCTAATTTTGCTTTGCCTAAAATGACAGTAGGTGAGATCTCAGGACAGAGAAGTGTATGTGAGTGCGCGATGATCATGAGTTTCATTCAACTTCAACATGAGGGCTCAAGAGGCGTGACTTATGTCCTTTTGGCACCCTTGGGTTTAAGCCAGATCCTGTATCTACACGTAAGTAACCACAACATGTGTGATGATTGTTTTGACTGAGCTTACTGTATCATTATCACAGGAATAGCTGGAGGAACTCACTACACACATAAGGCTGGCCCTGCTAATATCCTGTGTCTGCCTGAGAACCCCGAGTATGGAAACTACACCCCTGGATTTCAGATGGGTGGTGCCATCTATGGTACAGAATATGATACCATTGAACATTCCGTCATTTTCAAAAACCTGCATAACCATGACGTTCCCTGTGCCGTGTGTAGAAGTGGAACCAAGACAAGCGTCATCATGGTGCCTGCCAAGATGTCCTGCTTCCCTGGATGGCGTGTCGAGTACACGGGGTACCTAATGGGTGGCCATTTCAATTTTGCTGCTAGTGAGTATCTGTGTGTTGATGGAAATGCAGAGAAGGATCGAAGTGGCCATGAAAACAAGAACGGGCAACGCTTGTATCTTGTTGACGGTGTTTGTGGTTCCTTGCCATGTCCGCCGTACAAGAATCACTGGGAGTTAACATGCGCTGTTTGCTCCAAGTAAGCCACAGATTTGATACTTTGCTGACATATGTGAATATAGCATATCGATATATATGTGATATATATGGGAATTTTGTTAGCAATAAAACAAATGCAGACTGTTTATGTTATGATATAAATTCTTTCTGCATTGTTAGGTTCCATACAGGTTTTCGTTATTTTGGGAATTTTGGTTGAATGATGTGGCCAAATAGTTCAATTGAGGGTGGGATCACAAAGAGGTTGCAGCTATAGAATAAAGAGGTTGTAGCTATAGAATAACTATGTTCATTCAGTTTATTTTTTTCTCTTATGGTAATATGTTTAAAACACATAAGTAGGCCACACCACAATCACACAGGCAGCCTTATGTTTTATCCATGAACAGAAAGTGCGGAATGACGGATATAGTTTTAATTTAACACTTGCAAGACAACTCTTACCTGTCCTTCACTACATACATTCCAAGGCCAGGATACGTTGTTTCCACACTATTTCTGCTCATCCCTGAGTGAATGAAGCGAAAAAATACTTTCATTTAATGCCACTAGTCCCAAATATTTTACACCATCAAGTACATTTATGGTGAGTGATTGAGTTTAGTTTAACACTTTGTTTGTTGTAACGCCGCATTCATCAGTATTCCAGCCACATGACAGCGGTCTGAAATAATCGAGTGTGGACCAGAGAATCCAGTGATTTATATCAAGAACATCGATCTACGCAATTGGTATACGATGACGTTCATCAACTTAGTCAGCCTGACGACCCGATCGCGTTAGTCGCCTCTTACGACAAACATAGTCGCCTTTTATGGCAAACATGCGTTGCTGAAGATCTATTCTAACCCGGAACTTCGCAGGTCGGTTTAACAGTACTTCACTGATATCGTGTAAGATTGATTTGAGAGAGAAAATTGAAATGACATAGTTCTTAGACGCTTACCCATGAATACAAGTGCAGATATCGTACCACTAAACATATGAACACATTAAAGACGAATCCATGATCTCAGGTTTGTGGCAGGCCCGAGGGGTTCACATTGAAACATTTGACTACTGGACCATATATGTCTCCAAGAATAAGTATAGAATAAATGTCTCGAAAACACAAAGAGGGGATTTTAGCTTTTTTCAAATAGCATGTATATAAAATCGTGTAAAGCTCACAATGTTGATTTGTTCATGGGTCGCGCAGAAAGAAAAGAAACCAACTAAATGCAATAGTCTATTGTGTACATTAATATAGTCAGGACATTGCGGAAGGAAACTCAAAATTACACCTAACAGCAAACTCATCATATTTGGAAATTTTGGGAAATTCACCTGATTGTGTCTTTAGTTCAAATATCAAATATTTGCATAGAAATCAAACACTGAAATATATAACATTTCATGTAGCTGAGACACAACCTATTTATTTAAGATATTACATATTTCATAAAACAATCTTAAAGAGGCCATTGAAGAATCCCCACCATGTAGCTCATTGTGTGACATCATGGTAATTCTGCAGTAGTTCAGTTACAAATATATATCGAATACTTGTCGCAAGAGGCGACTTACGGGTTCGGGTGGTCAGACTCGCTGACTTGGTTTGATGCATGTCATCGCATCCCAATTTCGTGGACGATGTTTATGATGCCAATCACTGTATTGTCTGGTCCAGACCCTATTATTTAAAGAGGTTAGGGAGTTAACTGACTATAGAAGTCCAATTGGAATTGGAATTGTTGAACCTGGACTTTTATAGTCAGTTAACTCCCTTGCCCGAGGAAAATAGGTTAGGAATTTAAAACTGTCAAATCTGTGTGCAGCACTAGTAGGATATCCAACAATTAACCAGAATAAATAACCAAACTAAAAAGTCTAGACTGATATGCCACTTATGTCTTCCTGACTTTTATACCACGTTAAATGTGGTTCTATTCTCATGGAGATAAATCATCATTGATGTATGCAAGGAAATGTGCAACACTTCCCCACACTATATCCCCATCTGGTCGGGTATGTAGATGCATGAGTGAGTGAGTGAGTTAAGATTTTACGTCACATCGGCAGTATTTCAGCCATATCGTGACGAGAATTACATTAATAATACACATATTTATACAAAATAAAAACCTGTCAACGAAGGACAGTAAAATAACTAGATGTATCACAGATTATATCTAAAACTAGTAGGTAGCCATAAAAATATAACATCATACGAAACAAGACAAGATAAAAATGAGCTATAGATCGCCAGCCACTGAAGATAGATCACCATGCTAGGGTCCATGGGGACTTACAGTACTTTTGCTACCGGCATGGACCCCAGCCGGATTTACATCATCCCTTCAGGTGTTGGCGATTATTAACAGACTTAGCCATATTAAAATAACATATATACTACGATTAAAGACAATGGTAAGAATAAATCTACTTTGAATGGCGTGGTCTTACATACCCTCTCCAGGGGACAATCATTTTACATCACTTCAACCCCCTTCGAGGATACAGCCACTAACAATCTTAGTTATTGTATTTATTCTGCCAATAATAAAAAGTATATTATATACACAACATATATTAATCAAAATTTATGGTACAATTCAGTTTCTTTTAAAAAACCAATAACTAAATGAGAACTGATATTAAAAAGATCCTTAATAGATGAAACATTGAAATAAGTACCCCTTGTGATGGCAAAATCAATACAGTCAAGCAGGACATGCTTGACTGTGATTCTTTCATCACAAGGGATACAAAACGGAGGATCTTCACCCTGTAACAAATACTCGTGTGTATATCTGGAATGGCCAATACGACATCGTCGCATAATGACCTCTTCAAATCTGGACTGACAACCCAAGTAGGTGTAACCGATATTGGGTTTAATTTCATGTAATTTATTGATACCTACTTGGGCGTCCCACTTCTTTTGCATTAGATCTCGGATGTAAGATCTAATCACGGGTTTAAAATCAGTGTACGGGATCAGAAGTGGTGTCACAGATTTGTTGAGTGCTGCTTTAGCAGCAGCATCGGCCATTGTGTTACCAATTTTTCCAACGTGGCTAGGTATCCAACAAAAGCCGATGTCGTACTGGCCAGTCGCAAGATTATTAATTAATTCGAGAATCTGGATTAAAAGTGGATGTTTGGGTGACATATTTTTAATCGCCTGAAGGCACGAAAGTGAATCAGAAAAAATAATGAATTCTTTATGTTTAGATTGACGACTGATATATTTAAGTGCTGTAAAAATGGCGTTTGCTTCTCCTGTGAATATTGAACTGTTATCAGGTAAACGTGAAGATATTGTTCTGGATCCAATGACAGTGGCACTAGCAACTGCGCCACCATCCTTGGATCCATCTGTAAATATAGATTTATAAGTGTCGTAAGTGTTTCTTAATTGATGGTATTCTTGTTGGTAAATTAATTGGTAAGTATCTGATTTCTTTAATTTTGTTAATGTAAGGTCTACCTCTGGCCGTACCATTTGCCAAGGAGGTGTTGAAAACAGTTTAATATTGGAAGCAAACATGGCAGACTGGATTCTGATTCCGAGTGGTGGAACAAGAGATGACTTTTTATTGTAAATAACTTGGTAAAGAGGATTAAAGACGCAATTAAAAGCTGGATTGGACTGATTAGAATATAATTTAGTGACATATTGTAAAGATAATTTTAGACGGCGTTGTTTAAGAGAAGGTTCATCCGCTTCTACATACAGACTGTGAATTGGAGACGTCCTGAAGGCACCAAGGCAAAGCCTCAGGCCCTGATGATGTATCGTATCAAGTTTTTTTAAAGTACTTTTACAGGCTCCACCATAGACGATGGAGCCATAATCAAGTTTTGTTCGGATCAGTGACCTGTATAAGTGTAAGAGGGTTGTTTGATCCCCTCCCCACTTTGAATTAGAAACAACTTTCAATAGATCGAGTGCCTTCAGGCATTTAGCTTTTAGGTATTTAATATGTGGGAGGAAAGTTAAGTGGTCATCAAAAATAAGTCCCAAGAACTTGCCCTCCTTAACAACTTTGATAGGGGTGCCATTTAGAAATAGTTCAGGGTCGCTATGCGGTTTATATTTTCGGCAGAAATGTATACAATTAGTTTTTGATTTGGAAAATTTAAACCCGTTTTCTAGACACCACTTGTTAATTTTATTTAGACATAATTGTAATTGCCTTTCAATTGTGTGCATATTTTTTACCCCAACAAGATAGATTAAAATCATCCACAAAAAGTGATCCATCAACTGAATCATTTAAAGCTTTTGACAAACTGTTAATTTTTATACTGAATAAAGTGACAGACAAAATACTGCCTTGTGGGACACCCTGATCCTGATTATAATGATCAGACAGGGTAGAACCCACTCGGACTTGAAATTGCCTGTCTGTTAAAAACTGGGATATAAAATGAGGCAGACGGCCTCTTTATCCAAAATCATGAAGATCTTTTAAAATACCATGTTTGTATGTTGTATCGTAAGCTTTTTGTAAATCGAAAAAGATCGATACAGCATGTTGTTTATTTACAATGGAATTTTTAATGAACGATTCTGAACGCACTAAATGATCGATAGTACTTCTGTTTTTCCGGAAACCACATTGTATATTAGTAAGAAGATTATTTGTTTCCAAGTACCACACTAATCGATTATTTACCATGCGTTCCATCGTTTTACTAACACAGCTAGTTAGAGAGATAGGTCGGTAATTTGATGGATCAGAATGATCCCGTCCAGGTTTGGGTATTGGTATAACAATGGCATTATGCCATGAAGGTGGAAACGTCCCAGATGTCCAAATGTCATCGAATATAGTCAACAAAGTTTCAAGGCATGATTCGGGCAAGTGTTTCAGTAGCTGATAATGAATATTATCAGCGCCTGCTGCTGTATCATGAGCTTGCCCTAAGACAGTATATAGCTCATGTAGTGAAAATACCTCATTGTAATCTTCACCATTATCAGATGTAAAATTTACTTTTTTTCTTTTCCTGTTGAAGCTGATATTTTTGAAATTCAGGAACGTAATTTGATGAAGACGAATGTTGAGATAACGTTTTCCCAAGTCTATTGGCAATATCAGATTTATTCGTTAGCAAAGTATCGCCATCCTTTAGATGGTTTACTGTAGAATTTGATCCCTTGCCTTTGATCCTTTTGATCATGTTCCATACCTTGGACATAGGGGTACGGGAGTTTATTTTTGAGACATAATTTTGCCAGGATTGACGTTTATTTTGCTTAAATAGACGTCTTGCCTTGGCATTTGAAATGTTAACAGTGTTTAAATTATGGACAGTGGGATGATTACGGAAGTATTTTTCCGCCTTCTTACGACATTTCCTAGCTTGTTTGCAATTAGCATCAAACCATGGTTTACAAACACGTGGGTTGACAGAGGACTTAGGTATTGATTCAACAGCAATTTCATTTAGTAGATCTGAGAACAACTGAATCGGGTCAGTGACATTCTGAAAAGACGTAGGTTGTAGTTTATCTCTGCATAAAGATTGAAATAAAGGCCAATCAGCCTTCAAAAAATTCCAACGAGGTGAAGGTGGATCATCAGCGGGATTGATGGGTTTAGGTACAGTGGGGAAATGGTCACTTCCACATATGTCATCGTGGACTGACCATGAGAATTCATTTAACAAAACTGAATCCGTCAGAGACAGATCTAGAGATGAATACGTGCCAGTAGCAGGGTGTAAATACGTGTCGGAGTCATCATTAAAGATTCATAAATCATTATCGGAAACAAAATCCTCGATCACTTTTCCCTTTTGATTAATGATTGCACTTCCCCATAAAGGATTATGCCCATTTAGATCACCCATGATGACACAGGGCTTAGGGAGTTGGTCGTATAGTTTTTGTAGATCATTTTGCCGAAGATTTGAAGAAGGTGGAATGTATAAGGAGCAAAGTGTGAAGGCAATATGCAGTGTAAGTCTAACTGCAACTGCTTGCAAATTCGTGTCAAGCGGAACAGGACTGTGAACAACGCCCCGCCGCACCAACATAGAAGTACCTCCAGTAGCTTTATCTCCCGGAGGAGAAAAAGAACGATAGGAACTATACTGCCTTAATTCAAATTTATCTGTATTTTTTAAGTACGTCTCTTGTAAAGAAATTGCAGATGGACATAAATCTGTTGTTAATAATTGCAGCTCGTTAAAAATGTGCCTAAGTCCTCTGCAATTCCATTGAAAAATATTTGAATGGTTCATGGCGGTTCTATAGGAGATCGCTCACGTGAACGTGAAGAAGAGTCACCACTCAAAGAAGATGGAGTAACATCCATCTCGAGAGGATCAAAGAAATTCTGAACGTGAGAGTAGGGATCTTAGTAGTAATTTTCTTTTTTTGTTTCTTCTTTTGTTTTTTGGGCATTTCAGTCGATGGTTTGTAAGTTGCTGGTAATTCAGGAGTCGGTTTAGGTGGGGCCATAGTCTGAGTCACAACCTGAGATGCTGGAGAGATGCCACATGATTGAGTATCTGAATCATTTGTCTGACTCTCTGATGTTGTAACCACAGGCACAGGGTGTTCAGAGTGTGCCCATGTCAAGTCAGTTTGACATTCTATTGATCTTGTGGTTGCCTTATTCCCGCTCGGATCATTCCAATGGCTTCATGACGCTGTGCAGCTGTCAATCTTGGCATGATTTGCTTGTGATATGCTTGTGTCTGCGCCTGAGAAGTTTTGAATTTTTGAATGACCACAGATCATGCTTTCCAAAGTGACAGCGAATTTTGAGTTGCACATGCTGTGTACAGCTGCACAGGATGCACGTGCAGTAACACATTGCACGTCCATAGGCCCCCATCAATGACGTCATATCGCATGGCACGTGCATGAGCGTTTGAATGTCTCCAATAATTGCTGTGTTCAAACTTATATTTCATATATGGACGGTGTGCCCTTATATCTATATTTTCTCCGTGCACAGTTTCTTAATGTGGCTAGTATAGTTCAATTGAATCTGGAATCATATAGGTGAGGTGAGGTGAAATTGGGTTTAACGTCGCGTCCAAGATTACTGCACTTATATAGCGACGTGCATGCACCAGTGTGTGTGTGTGTGGCTGCTTGTACTAGTCCGGACTGATGCCGATTTATAGTGCTAGCTCACTGAGATACCATGCCGCAGTTTAACATGAATACCCCACTCAGACACAGTATACTGACTCCGAGCCGACCAGTCCTTGTTTTAGACCCTTAACGTCGAGCGCCAGACAGGTTAACAACAAGTACCATCTTTTAACGTCTTTTGGTATGACGCAGCCGGGGATCGAACCCCGGACCTTCCGCTCTCCGGGCGGACGCTCTACCACAAGACCACGGAGGCGGCGGAATCATATAGGAGTTGCAGCTATAGAGTAACTATGTTCATTCAATAGAGGGATTGAGCTGATCTCCTGGTCAGCAGAAACAGTATCAGTGCAATGGGCAGGCAAAGAACACGAAATCATTTACAAAAGATTTATTTTGGTTTAAAACAACAATTACAAACAACAATTACTATGGTACTTTATATCCCATTTACAAACTTTCTGAATACCCAAATTTCTATTACGATCACGATTACCAAATGACAAGAGTGTCGAACGATGTTATGATATGTTAAACGCTTATAAGTAGGTCACAGCCAACGCACGCACGCCGGTAACCTTCTGCATCTGTTGTATCATAAACTATAAAGCCTGATATGACGGATGTAGATTTAACACTTGCAAGACAAATCTTACCTGTTCTTATGTCACTTTAGATTGCGGATATTTGCTTCGTTTCACTACATATACTCAACAGCAAAAGTTCCTGTGACACCAATATTTTAGTATATTTTTCAAACAAGTAAAGTTTGGTTTTCAATATTGTAGTACATGTATGGAATCAAGTCACAAAAACGAAACTGCTACAGAAAAGCATGCATTAATATTCCATGCAAAAGTTGACTTTGATGCAAGACCCATGCATTTCACTACCCAAGAATGGATATAAAAACATGTGCGTTAACGGGATTCCATATGCATTGTTTAGCATCATGCTAACTACAACCACTCAGAAAAACAACAGAATTACGCAATTTTTCAACATTACGAAGTGCCACGCCTGTTCGAAAATGAGCGTCTGCGAGCCATTGGTATGCTTGAAGCAGGATCGAGTCAACGTGATGTTGCAAACAATTTTACGTCCACAGAAACACCATTTGGTGTTTATGACAACGTTGGCAACAGACGAATGCAGTCAGAGACCATCCTCGGAGTGGCAGGCCACGCGAAACCAATAATCGACAAGACAACTGGATTCGAACAATACACCTACGAAATCGATTCCAGCCAGCAACAGTGACTGCAAGAAGCATCCCTGGCCTTCGACGAATATCTTCACAAACTGTTCATCGCCGCCTCAGATGTGCAGGGATTGTCACCAGAAGACCCACCAGACGTCCCATTTTGACAGGAAACCACCGTCAAGCACGGAAACAGTGGTTGCAGACAGCGTCTACGCTGGACGGCCATGCAGTTTGGACAAGTTCTATTCACTAATGAGTCTCGTTTTCACCTCAACCACAGCGATGGACGGATACAGCAAGTCAGAGGACCCGTTTGATCGTGGTAGAGGGAAATCTCAATGGACAGCTGCTACCTCGACGAGATCATCGGCCCTATTGTTCTACCGTTTTTGCGTCGTCATGGCCCAGGCATTACCTTTCAACATGACAACGCCCAGCCTCATATTGCTCCACTTGTTCAGGATTGTCTTTAACAAAACAACGTGAATGTCATCCCCTGGCCGGCTCGCTCCCCTTATCTCTCACCAATCGAGCAAATGTGGGATGAGATGGATCGGCACCTTCGACGTCAACCACGTGTTCCACAGGCACCCAAGAAACTTTGAAACATGCCCCGACAGATATGGACAGATATCCCACAGGACTTTGTGCGACGCCTTGTCCATTCCATGAGACGAAGATGTGTTGCTCGCATCGCAACCAGAGGTGGACACACACGCTACTGATTTTTAAATTGACATTTTGGCATGTTCATAGTATAAAATACCGCATTTTCTGAAGTCAGTATGGCAAATTAAACCATTTGAACAGTAAAAGTAGTCTTTTATCTGTTGCAAACCGAAATTGTTTCAGATTTGGTAAAAAACATAACTTTGCATTAAATCTCATTCAATGTCACAGGAACTTTTCTTGTTCAGTATATATTCCAAGGACAAGATACGTTGTTTCGACACAATTTCTGCTCATCCCTGAGTGAATGATGGGAACTCTTTCTTTAATGCCACTGATTGCAAATATTTTGCAGCCTCAAGAACATTTATGTTGCGTGAGTGAGTTTGGTTTAACAGTTTGTTTGTTTGTTTGTTGTTTAACGCCGCACACAGCAATATTCCAGCTATATGACGGCGGTCTGTAAATAATCGAGTCTGGACCAGAAACATCCGGTGACTGATATCATGAACATCGATCTACCCAATTGGGATACGATGACGTGCATCAACTAAGCGAGCCTGACCACCCGATCCCGTTAGTCGCCTCTTACGACAAACATAGTCGCCTTTTACGGCAAGCAAATGGTCGCTGAAGATCTATTCTAATCTGGATCTTCACGGGTCTGTTTAACAGTACTTCAGTGATATCACGGTGTGTAAGATTAATTTGATAGAAAAATTGAAATGACACAGTTCCCTAAACGTTTACCCATGGACACAAGCAAAGATATCGTGCCATTAAACTTATGAATACATTTAGGACGAATCCACGATCACAGGTTTGTGGCAAGACCGAGGGGCTGACTTTCAAACATTTAACGAGTGGACCATTTTGTCTCCAAGAACAATTATAAAATAAATGTCTCGAAAACACAAAGAGGGTATAAATTTTTTTTTCAAATAGCATGTGTATCAAATCGTGTAAAGCTCACAATGTTGATTTGTTCATGAGTCACGCAGAAAGAAAAGAAACAGCTAAATGCAATAGTCTATTGTGCACATTAATATGGTCAAAATTATATCAATAGCAAAACACTGCTTTTCCAAAACAATAGACTCATCATTTTTGGAAATGCGAAAAACACCGTATTCTGTCTCCAGTTCAAATATCAAGTATTTGCATAGAAATGAAACACCGAAATATATCACACAAATTCGTAAGAGGCGACTTACATATTTCTTGGTAAATATGTAAATAAGACATACCCTATTTATTTAATATACTACACACTTCCTAAAACATTCTAACAGAGGCGCTTAAAGAATCCCCGCTATGTGGCTCTTCGCGTGACATCATGGTAATTCTGCATCAGTTTAGTTACAAATATTTCGAATGCTTCTCGTAAGAGCCGACTAACGGGATCGGGTGGTCAAGCTCGCTGACTTGGTCGATGTATGTCATCGTATCCCAATTATGATGCTTATGATGTTAATCAATGTATTGTCTCGTCCAGATCCGATTCTTTACCGACCGCCGTCATATAGCTGGAATATTGCTGAGAGTGGCGTTAAACAACAAACAAACAAACAGAAACATGACATCATCATAAACTTAATCAATATGTCAGTGAACTATACAGTGGAAGAGGAGATATTACTTCATACTGTCTAACATATCTGATATAAGGCATTTCAATCACTAAAATCGATTTTCAACGCTGACATTGACAAATTGTCCTGTTTCCCCATGACCCCAACTAGACTGGAAACATAAGCTTGTTTGCAAGACGGCAAATATACACAATCTCTTATTTCTTTGACAAATGTTTTTTGTTTGCATAGCAAAGGCCGAACATTTGCCGAATACCACAAAAGGCGGACTCATACGGGCCGACACGTGTAAGTCGCACTTTAAGGTACAACCAACGTGCCCTTGGCCCTGTATTTGCGCATATGGTACAACACACGAGACAGCGGATACACTGGTGGTACTAACCAGTTCACCCCACTATTTCAATCTGATGTAAAAGTAGCTACATTCTCAGAATTTGGGTTCCAGTGCCTAGAATGGAAACGATTGATCCCATTATAATAAACAGCAGAACGATCTATTGAATGTGGTCCCCATTTGACATCGATAAAAACATTATAAGCAACTGCCCATCCACCACTGTCAGAAAGCTTGCTCTGAAAATCTGCTTGATCATTTAGATCTCAGGGAATCCAGTCTACTTCCAAACGTATACAGCATCTAAAACACAACTGCCGGATAATTAATGCAAGACGTTGTAAGTGTTGCTTCATGCTACCCTTTTCAATCATAGAACATACTTTAGTATTATTTGTAAACCACTTGATGTAATGATTTAATGCAAATTGAGGTCATCTTTAATCTCAGGACAACTTGGCATAAACCTTTCTACAATAATACCATCGTCAAGAAAAAACACGCTCTTATAACCGTGGTAACGCCACCATTTCACAATTTGTTGGGTTACGTTTGTAACGACATAAGACACAGATGACAAACCAAATGGTAAAACCCATCTTCCCGAGGCAAGGGAGTTAACTGACTATAAAAGTCAAGTTTCCACGCTTGCCGAACTTGGCTGGAATTGTGGAAAGTGGGCATTTATAGTTAGTTAAATCCCTTGCCTCGGGAAGATGGGTTAGGAATTAAAGAACCTGTCAAATCTGTGAACACATCACTAGAAGGATACCCAACAATTAACCAGAATAAATAACCAATATAAAAAGTCAAGATTGATATGCCACTTATGTCTTCCTGAATTTTATACCACATTCAGTGTGGATCTATTCTCATGGAGATAAATCAGCAGGGTTGTATTCAAGGAAATGTGCAACACTTCCCCACACCATATCCCCATCTGGCCGTGTATGTAGTCAAATACAGCATTGCAATAAATCAGCAGGATTGTATGCAAGGAAATGTGCAACACTTCCCCACACCATATCCCCATCTGGCCGTGTATGTAGTCAAATACAGCATTGCAATAAATCAGCAGGGTTGTATGCAAGGAAATGTGCAACACTTCCCCACACCATATCCCCATCTGGCCGTGTATGTAGTCAAATACAGCATTGCAATAAATCAGCAGGGTTGTATGCAAGGAAATGTGCAACACTTCCCCACACTATATCCCCATCTGGCCGTGTATGTAGTCAAATACAGCATTGCAATAAATCAGCAGGATTGTATGCAAGGAAATGTGCAACACTTCCCCACACTATATCCCTATCTGGCCGTGTATGTAGTCAAATACAGCATTGCAATAAATCAGCAGGGTTGTATGCAAGGAAATGTGCAACACTTCCCCACGCTATATCCCCATCTGGCCGTGTATGTAGTCAAATACAGCATTGCAATAAATCAGCAGGGTTGTATGCAAGGAAATGTGCAACACTTCCCCACACTATATCCCCATCTGGCCGTGTATGTAGTCAAATACAGCATTGCAATAAATCAGCAGGGTTGTATGCAAGGAAATGTGCAACACTTCCCCACACTATATCCCCATCTGGCCGTGTATGTAGTCAAATACAGCATTGCAATAAATCAGCAGGGTTGTATGCAAGGAAATGTGCAACACTTCCCCACACTATATCCCCATCTGGCCGTGTATGTAGTCAAATACAGCATTGCAATAAATCAGCAGGGTTGTATGCAAGGAAATGTGCAACACTTCCCCACACTATATCCCCATCTGGCCGTGTATGTAGTCAAATACAGCATTGCAATAAATCAGCAGGGTTGTATGCAAGGAAATGTGCAACACTTCCCCACACTATATCCCCATCTGGCCGTGTATGTAGTCAAATACAGCATTGCAATAAATCAGCAGGGTTGTATGCAAGGAAATGTGCAACACTTCCCCACACTATATCCCCATCTGGCCGTGTATGTAGTCAAATACAGCATTGCAATAAATCAGCAGGGTTGTATGCAAGGAAATGTGCAACACTTCCCCACACTATATCCTCATCTGGCCGTGTATGTAGTCAAATACAGCATTGCAATAAATCAGCAGGATTGTATGCAAGGAAATGTGCAACACTTCCCCACACCATATCCCCATCTGGCCGTGTATGTAGTCAAATACAGCATTGCAATAAATCAGCAGGGTTGTATGCAAGGAAATGTGCAACACTTCCCCACACTATATCCCCATCTGGCCGTGTATGTAGTCAAATACAGCATTGCAATAAATCAGCAGGGTTGTATGCAAGGAAATGTGCAACACTTCCCCACACTATATCCCCATCTGGCCGTGTATGTAGTCAAATACAGCATTGCAATAAATCAGCAGGATTGTATGCAAGGAAATGTGCAACACTTCCCCACACCATATCCCCATGTGGTCATGTATGTAGTCAAATACAGCATTGCAATAAATCAGCAGGGTTGTATGCAAGGAAATGTGCAACACTTCCCCACACCATATCCCCATCTGGCCGTGTATGTATGCAAATACAGCATTGCAATAAATCAGCAGGATTGTATGCAAGGAAATGTGCAACACTTCCCCACACCATATCCCCATGTGGTCATGTATGTAGTCAAATACAGCATTGCAATAAATCAGCAGGGTTGTATGCAAGGAAATGTGCAACACTTCCCCACACCATATCCCCATCTGGCCGTGTATGTAGTCAAATACAGCATTGCAATAAATCAGCAGGATTGTATGCAAGGAAATGTGCAACACTTCCCCACACTATATCCCCATCTGGCCGTGTATGTAGTCAAATACAGCATTGCAATAAACTGACAGCCCCAAACAGACTTTACCGTAGTCTGCAAACCACAAAAGATAGATGCATGAAGTAAAATGTATTGCAAAGATCAAACTCTCATCGACATAAACATATACAATTACGGTCATACAGGAGTAGATATTGGCATGACAGTTGAGGTGAGGTAGCACAACCAAGCTTTCAAGGAATTGGACAAAAGGGTACACATATCTAAAATTCCAATGACACGTCACATAATAGCGTGTGGTAACCACCCCTGCTACAAGACACGCACAATGTCTTCAACACACAGATAAAGTTAGTCGTCTGATGAGGGTCTGGGACAGTTCTTGTTTGTTTGGTTGGCTGGAGGATGTGGTCGCTGTTGTTGTCACGCTGATGAAGGACACCATGTGGCAGCTGTTGTAGAAATAGTAGGAAGTTCGGTCGAAGAATGTCATTCATTTAACGCTGAAATCTCAACTGTCCGTTGTGGGCAAATTCCTTCCAACACCCCCTCCACCTTACAGCATGACCTCCTGAACTCAACATGCCGCCGTTCCTTCCCCCCTTCGGCAGTAAACACACTGTCTTCCATCAGCTCTGGACAGAGAAGACGACACTCTGCCAGTCACATCGCTGTCAACGACGTACAGTCAGGGCCCATCTCAAATCTGGCGACGATGCTGTGCTGACCCGAATTTGTCATCTGTAAGCCCTGCCCAAATTCCTTGAGCCCCAAGTCGCCTAGCCATTGCCTGTCGACTAATCATATGCCCTAAGACATTCGTCGCTGATGGGGGGCACGGGTGGCCCAGTCGTCTAAGGCGCCGCGATTCGCTGTGGAGGGTTGCGTCCCTTGGGCACACCGGAAACCTATGATTGTGGGTTCGAATCCCGGTTCGCCCCAATTATGTTTCTAGGTTTGTCAGCACCATACCCGTGCTCGTGGGTTTCACCGAAGTGGTAAACGTCTGAGACCTGCATCACTTCGGGCTTTCCTCCCACATTAAGCTGACACGCCGTGATATAACTGGAATACTGTTAAAAGCGGCGTTAAACCCAACTCACTCACTCACTCACTCGTCGCTGATGACGTCACTGTCAGGAATCCAGGGATGCAAAGGACGCAGATATAGGTCATCATTGGGAGTAGTTAACCCGGGTCTGTCTGATCTTGACCTGTCTGTTACGGTCTGTCTGTGACGTTGCATTAGGTTATTTACAGCAAAACAGGAGCAATCAAAAGTTCTAGCAATATGGGCATGGGTGGCTCCCATTTGAATCATACCCATGGCTGTCTCGCGTTGTTCAGGTTGCAGTCGTGGCATTTCTGGGGTGCGGTTTTACCTGAACGCGTGAGTAGATTTTACGCCTCTTTATATAATATTTTGTTGCAGAAAAGGTGCTTTCTCGTGTACAAATGTTGGGAAGCCAAGCGAAAGCCAATTGGTGTTCCACCGAAAAACGACAAAAAAATACATAATTACAACAACTACTTATCAACGATAACACGAACACGTATCAATGGTACAATGAATAATATAGGCAATGTATCTCTACTTGTGTGACAGACGCGGCCACGTGGTCAAGTTCAGCTTGTGTTTTACATGCAACATTTCTCAGCCATTGCACGTGCTACATCTTCCAGTGTGCAACTCGACACGCGCGCCACTGTACCACTTATGTTGCAAGAAGAAGATGCTGTTCACGAGAAGTTGTGTTAGCCCTAAGACAGATTTAGTGGATGACTTTTTTGTGTATATTGTATGTAGTCATTCTCAGGGCATTATTTTCCAGCCGACAGTGACCCTTATTCGTATTGACGATTCAAATCAGTGATTATATTAACGCTTGGAGCGGTTGGGTAGGCTGAAGGCTCAAAGCGTTGGTCTTCAAGGAGAAGATCCGAGTTCGATCACCTGGAGGCATACACTGTTTTCCGTCGACATAAATTTGTATCATTGTTAAAAGCACCGTAAAATCATACACGGTAACCCATTTACGCTGTGGAATGCATGTTGTCAATACATTCACATTGATTCACGGTGTTGACGTGACAGTAGTGCGGAAATTACACAATGCAATATAAATGTGTACTCCTATAAGAATATACTGAACTATACTCAACAACAAAAGTGACACCAATGTTTTAGTGTATTTTTCAAACAAGTAAAGTTTGGTTTTCAATATTGTAGTACATGTATGGAATCAAGTCACAAAAAAACACACCACTGTAGACGTGCTTGGCGGTGGTTTCATGTCAAAATGGAACATCTGGCGGGTCTTCTGGTGACAATCCCTGCACACCTGTGGCGGCGACGTACGGTTTGTGAAGATATTCGTCGAAGGCCAGGGATGCTTCTTTGCAGTCACTGCTGCTGGCTGGAATCGATTTCGTAGGTGTGTTGTTCAAATTCAGTTATCTTGTCGATTATTGGTTGCGCGTGGCCTGCCACTCCGAGGATGGTCTCTGACTGCATTCGTCTGTTGCCAACGTTGCCATAAACACCAAATGGTGTTTCTGTTGACGTTAAATTGTCTTGCAACATCACTTTGACTCGATCCTGCTTCAAGCATACCAATGGCTCGCAGACGCTCATTTTCGGACAGGCGTGGCATTTCGTAATGTTGAATTATTGTGTAATTTTATTGTTTTTCTTAGTGGTGGTTGTCAGCACGATGCTAAACAATGCATATGGAATCTCGTTAACGCACATGTTTTATACCAATTCTTGGGTAGTGAAATGCATGGGGCTTGCATAAAAGTCAACTTTTGCATGGAATGCATGCTTTTCTGTAACAGTTGCGTTTTTGTGACTTGATTCCATACATGTACTACAATATTGAATACTTTACTTGTTTGAAAAATACACTTAAATATTGGTGTCACATGAACTTTTGTTGTTGAGTATATTATTGGCAACTTTTACTCTATTTTTAAGGGAAAATAGTATTGGCCTTGAGTGTCGCCAGGCATACGGTGTTGAAATAGCATTCGCTTATGTAGAATATCAAGTGAATGATTAACATCGATGATATCATGGACATTTGCTGTGATATTTGAACTTATCATCAATGTATTGTAATCGTCCTGTTCAAAATTACTTCAGGCAATTAGGAACGTCGGTGCACATATGTGAAGTGAATGAGTATGGTTTTGCGCCACATTTAGCAACATTCCAGCAACATGACGACAGGTGTGGCTTTACGCATTGTACTCATGTCGGGAATCGAACCCGGATCTTCGGCGTGACGATCGAACGCTTTAACCATGTGTTAATATGTCCAGACCTATTGTACTTCCCCACTGAGATATCATCACTCAGTTTAAAATGGATACCTCACTCCGACTTAAAATACGTTGTGACCTTGTGTTGGCGTCCTTGAGACGTTGTTTCCTTGTGTGGGCCTCCTGGTGACGTTGTGACCTTATGTGGGCCTTCTGTCGACGTTGTGACCACATGTAGGCCTCCTGGCAATTTAATGACCTTGTGTGGGCCTTCTGGCAACGTTGTGACATTGTGTTGTCCTCCTTGCGAGGTTGTTTCCTTGTGTGGGCCTTCTGGCAACGTTGTTGATAACAATCTTACAACAAGTGAACGGCGAAAACATGCCACGACTGACGGAAGCCCCAAAGCAACAACGCCATCGGCCGAATGCAAAAAGGCGAAATCATCGTCAGCTGTAATTAGGTTTTTCCACGTAGCACCAAGCACCATTACAAGACTGTGGAACCGTTACCCACACACGGGACAACACGGGGCCTTCCCAGATCAGGTGGATTACGTAAAACTACTAGCGCACAGGACAGATTCACACAGCTACGTCACTTAGTGGAGGAAGCAGCACGGTCACCTCTACACATGGGCAGCTATCACTTGTGACACATCCCATGTCACAAACTAATTGCAAATAATATCAATATAAATATCATTGTGCTATTTTAATCAATATGCAGTTGAAATTAAGTAACAGTTTCAGTTGTATAAACAAGTCCAACGTCTACACAAGTGAATCAATGTCAAACATGCATTTGCGTTGTGTATGTTACTGGCGTTGCAAAGTTCGATCGTCTTAATGAAGTAGCGAGGTATTCCACACATGCTTTAATCAGTCCACAAACAAATGCGCCCCTCGCCAATATCATGTTAGGCTTGAACGATTGAGGTGTTACGACAAGCCAGCACCTACAGGGTGTCAACATACACATGTAATACATTTACAGTTAATGGTGCCGATAAGGTCATTTACTGAATGAGTGCTTGTTATTTCATGTTAAGTCAGTAATATTCCATCCTTGTGTCAACTCCCCACCCACCCAGTTATTTTGATTCAAGCTTTATCTCAAACACACTTAAGAACGTAACCACAAAGGTCATCCTCCCGCAAACGTCATCTCTATCACGCTTTCCGATATCATCCGGATTGTCCAGAAATAGCACAATGCATCACAAATGCTCAACACTACTTCTAATGACATAAAACATAGACAAGAAGCCATTGCAATAGTTCGAAGATGGGGGAGAATGCGAATATGTAATTGAGAGTTAATTGTTTGGCGTAAGAACTGTCATTGCATATTACACACATAGAAGTACTCGTACATATAATTAATTAGAATGAAGGACCTAAATTTTCCATTTGCACCCATTCACGTGTATAGAATTTGACCAGTGTTGCCTCCCTTGTGATGTTAAAGATGTCAATTCAAAAGCTGTTTCCAGCTTGACCAACGGTGGACGGGCAGTCATTTAAAGCGCGGCAATTTCCTACCCTTGGGTATGCAGAGAAATATTTGATCGTAGGTTCGAATCCATGTTCTCCGCCTTTCCACGTTTCTCAGCACCATACCGGTGCTCTGTTTCACATTTGTGGTAAACATCTGAGACCTGCATTACTTTGGAAATTCCAAGATTACACAGATTGATTTTACTTGAATACTGTTCAAAGCGTCGTTAAACGCAGATCATTCAATCACTTATTTACACATCTTTACATTTTGAGAGATACAAAAGGGAGAATAGATGTCTTCACCAAGCGGACCTAATAAATATAGACAACATAAACACAAGTGATGTTACATACCGTATGTCAGCAAATACTAACGATCAAAATATATAACAAAACTTGCAGGTTATAATAGTTTTATAACCCGTAAATTACTATACATGTAAGACATTTTATTTGTGGGGGACATGAGTGGCCCAGTCGTCTAAGGCGCCGCGATTCGCTGTGCAGAATTGCGTCCCTTGGGCATGCCGGAAACCTTTGATTGTGGGTTCGAATCCCGATTCGCCCCGATTATGTTTCTAGGTTTGTCAGCACCATACCCGTGCCCGTGGGTTTCATCGAAGTGGTTAAGGTCCGAGACCTTTATCACTTCGGGCTTTCCTACCACATTAAGTTGAAACGCCATGATATAACTGGAATAACTGTCACTCACTCACTCACCAATTTCATTAATGATGGATCAGAAAAGGCTCTTTTTCCAATGAAACAGTGTCATTTACTCCCATGGAGTACATTAATATCCCCGTCTAATTATTAGTTCATATATCTGTGTGCAGCAAAGCCCACTTCATGCACAACGAGATATTTGGAGGTGCTCTTAGTAACATGGAGAACTCGTGGGGAGGCAATTCGTCACGCTAAAAAAACACCTCTTTGTTGTCGGAGTATGGTTCACGACCTCGATACACGATACTGAATCTTCTAACCGTCCTCTATATTCAATCACCTGCAATTATGAAATAACATTTTTGTTCATGCCTATACAGTACTCTTTCAGACACTGTTAATTCCCCGACACCTGCGCCAACAACGTACACACATTGTAAAAAAACTCAAAGGTGCAATGTGCAGTCCTTCACTTCTATGCAATGAAATTAACGCTATTGGAAGACGGGACAAGTCGTGTAGGTTTTGTCGTCATGTACATTTAGGGCTGCTCGGTTTGGCTTGAGGAGTCAGCAGACAGATTAGTAACATGACATTATTTCCTCTTTTGTTGTGTTCACATACCAACATATGGAAATATGCATGATGGGTCTTCCGCAACACGTCGTGCGCATGCGTGTATTGGTCAGAACATACTTAGCTTTCAGTACAGCCACATTAAGAGCCACGTGGTGTCGTGGTCATTGTGCATGTAAGGAATTGGGTATCTGTTTTCCTTCAATTGCAACGGAAGCGTTTTATTTTAATTTGAACGTAAATCAGTACTTTCGTTTCTATTTGTTAAGATACAATCCGTATGTTAGTATATTTATATTAATTTCACTTGATAGCAAAAAATGAAATTCGCTCATAGGTTGACAAATAAAGACACGCACCCATTGAAAATCCATTCATAATCTGATCAGCCCGCCCTAGTATGAACATGGAATAAAGCATTATAGGTATCATGTGTAGATTTCAAATGTAATTATCAAGCACATATTCTGTGAACGTTTTCTTATTCTGATTTCTCCCCCAAAGCAACTGGGCTGAAATAATTGAATTGTATACAAGTTTCTCTACCAGTCCCATACCAGACGAGTATCTATGCTACATTCACAAATGTGAACCGATTGCTTAATGTCAACACGGCTCTATAGATGGTGAGGTGGAATGGGGTTTAACGTCGCGTCCAAGATTATTGCGCTTATATAGCGACGTGTATGTACGTGTGTGTGTTTGTGTGGCTGCTTGTACTAGTCCGGCCTGATGCCGATTCATAGTGCTAGCTTACTGTGATACCATGCTGTAGTTTAACATGAATATCCCACTCAGACACAGTATACTTACTCCGAGCCGACCAGTCCTTGTTTTAGCCCATTAATGCCGAGCGCCAGACAGGGTAACAACAAGTACCATCTTTTTACGTCTTTTGGTATGACGCGGCCGGGGATTGCACCCCGGACCTTCCGCTCTCCGCGGACGCTCTACCACTAGACCACGCAGGCGGTCCTCCATAGATGGAATAGTGCCAGTTAGAAATGTACAAGCTGAACACCACGACGTCTAACAACATGCAACATATGAGGATGAGAAATGTGAATTCAAGACCAATCAGTGATTACCACGATTTGGGATAATTCTAGATCTAGGTATGGACACAAAGGGCCAGTATACACCTGTAAGGAAACTATTCTACAAAGAAAGAGATTGTAACGTAGTTCGGTGTCACTTCTGACCAGACCCATGTGTCAGGGAGATGGATCCAACCAGTCTACAAGAGTAAGTCTGCATCTAAAAATCCTCGGTTATCCAGAGTATCACATCTCCATTCTAGCTTCGTTCGGGGGTTGACGTCATTAACCCCCTAAGCGGGGAAAAAAAGGATCACAACATGCTTGCACCCCAAACAATTACTATCAGTAAGCATGTATTTTAAGAACTGGAGTTTATTTACTCTCCTTATGGTTTTTTTCTTCTTACATCTAATGTTTACACCGTTGACAAAACGTACTTTAAGTACTGTGAAGACCCAATCAACTTGTTATTATCACATCTGGTGATCACACATGTAGGCAAGGTATTCATTCTCCAGCAACGGATAGCCAGTCGGTCTTAAGATAAGATGATTTACTTTGACATCTGATCATCCTTAAATTCGAAAGTAATATCCTGTTCGCAAATATTACCATTTACCTCAAGCGTCGGAAAATATTATAATGGGAATTTTGTTTCTACTTATTCAATAATATCATGCATAGGAAGTTGTTAACACTTGCCATGTATATATGAATGTGTCACGATACAGAAATAGTTGAACATTAAACAATTACATATATAGCGACTACTGCACTCATTCTCGTTAGATACTAGACTTTCTGTGGTATCTGACTTACCGAGCAAATCTTGTTGCGCATGAATATCAAAATATGCCTAAACAAGGGCATTGTTGACATTTTTATGCATACGCATTAACACAAATGTTTCTGTTGCTGTGTGTGGAAACCTGGTGCGCCAAGCTCAAACCTTTACTTAACAACGTATGCAGCTTGTGGTCATTCATGCTGCGTTGTTGTTAGCACGCACGACAACTGTAAGTAAACATAAAAAGTCAAACAGCGCCGCGCTTACAATCTCGGACCAAAAGTCGATCACTCGCACCGCCCGGATCCCGATTGTGCATTCAATGGTTCAGTTTCCTTGATCTAACAGCTGAAATCATATCCTGTACATACCTTCTTGGAAGAAGGAAACCAGAGTGCTCGCCAATGGAGTCAATGTCAAAACTGTACGACCCTGTACTGGAGAAGTGACAATCAACAAACGCGAGTCTGATTGACAGCTTCAAACTCCACCAAGAGAATATGAACAGACAACCGTGATCTTTTCACAGACATTTACGCAAGAGATCCATAGGGAATGTTAGTGACCACATTTAGGATGTTTTGGGCCACAAACTCAAATGTCAGGCACACTTCCACGGAGTTTTCGAATGATTTGTTCACTTTGAGTGATCTGTTCGTGCAGTCGTTACCTTCATCAAATAAACCCCTTCGGAAACAGTGTCACAAAATAATCTTCGAAGAGGATGATGGCACAGCCGGAACGTAAGTCTAGATAATAATATCTGTCCAGATAATTTATACTGACATAATTTTGTCACACTGAACTGTTTATGTTAAATCAACTTCAACGTTGTGAAATTGGTCGGGTGCATGACCCTGATCTGTCGGTATTCTTACATTGCAAATGATAAAACCTCGATGTAATGTCTGTAGTAACCTTATTCATAACTAATATAGACTTCAAAGCGAATTTCATACGTGTGACTATCGGGTTTGGTTTAATAAAGTCTTGTAAATGTCTCGTTTTTGTGAGATTCCTTCGGTTCTGTCTCGTAAAGTTTTGTGAAAATGATTGACGTCCCGTGATTTTTTCATGAATGAAATAAAGAGGTTCTGGTGTGAAAGAGGTCACGGTTATCCGATCGAAACAAATAAAACGAGGTCAACCTCTACGACACACGTGTGACGTTCGGAATTATCCTGTATCTTCAACACATGGGGAATGGATTTCGCTACTTTGACTGTATGAACGTTTTGCATAATACTAAACTTAACTAGGCATTGAAGTTATGATGACTATTGTTATAATGCTACATACTATGTGACCCGTGAAGATCCGGGGTAGAACGTGTCTTCAGCAACCCATGCTTGCCATAAAAGGTGACTATGGTTGTCGTAAGAGGCGACTAACAGGATCGGATGGTCAGGCTCGCTGACATCGATCCCAATTGCATGGATCGAAGCTCATGAAGTCAATAAATGGATCTTCTGGTTCAGACTCGATTATTTACAGACCTCCATCATGTAGCCGGAATATTGAAGAGTGCGGCGTTAAACAACAATCAAACAAACATTCTTTGTAATTATAATGAAAACATCATGAACATTACGTTTTCCTTTCTTTACTAACATGCAATGTGTGATTCATGTTGATGGATTCTGTCACAATCCGCTGACAATGTTCTTAATGTGCACATTCATGTGGTTATTTATAACACTTTCAACGTGTGTGTACAAAGAATATTTACACTGTTGATTTAAAATACCACTGCCATAATGGTAATCATTCCTTATCGCTGCTACACGAAATGGAACAAAGTCAAATCAAATGGACAAAGTGAAGGTAATACAGGTACAGTTTACTCAGTATAAACAATGCTGAACTCCTCTCTGTGATACGTGTATATCATTCAGCTGTAACGTTACCACCCTACAACGAAGTACCAGGTGACACACAACTCCTATAATAGTCCCCGTGATCCGTTTCAGCAGATATCACACGTGCAGCAAAATCACTTACTTATCAGTTTGAATCATAAACATGGAGTGTGATACGTAGATATGGTATGGCGATAGTCAACATCTGCATCACGAACCAGAGAAATCAGGAAGTCATGTGTAAAATGAAACGAGGATGACTGTATCATATCTACCTAAACATCTTATATCTACAACAGGCGGCATTGATCGATGAAACACGACACAGATTACCACGACGCCACACGAGAGCACGGTTGGGATACTTCACATCAACTTGTATGCCAGATAGCCAGACGTGTAAAGTCGTATGTGTCAACTGCTGTTGCATGTATGTTGAAGGATATGATTACAACTGATGATTTTGTGTGTGTGTGAAACAATCATGATGGCAGCACCATGATTGGTTGGTAGGTTTGTTGTTTGACGCCGCATTCAGCAATATTCCAGCTCTATGGCGGCGGTTAGCACCAAGACGAAAGTGTTAGATCCTGGAGGAAAACAAATAAATATGACATGAGACGTAGTTGAGTTGTCATTACCAACAATGGTGGGGATAGGAATATCAACGTTGGCAGCCGCCATCCTGCTTGCTTCTCAGTCTTCAGGTAAGTTGAAATTGTTTGGAAATCATTTATATATTTATATACACTGTCATTACTACGTGCATATGCTTTGTTTTCCTCAAATGTATGTAGCAGTACTTTAACCAATCAACAACATGTTCGTCTACGCCATCTAAGGCTCTGTCCAAAGGTGAGTTCCTTCACACTGATCTGTCATACGTTAGTTCCTATTGTTTGTCTTGCTTAGCAACATAGAGGGTATATGTATGGTCGAGTGACCCCTTGGCCGTTCATGGATCGAGTGCCAGATGTGTCCTCCATCACTCAGGGCACCCCTCATATACATTGTACAGCTGGCACGGCACAATATCACTGAAATACTGTGTGGGAACCCTTGACGCAATTCACACAATATGTCATGTGTAACACAATATCAACGTTGACAGCCGCTATCCTGCTTGCTTCTCAGTCTTCAGGTAAGTTGAAATTGTTTGGAAATTATTTATATATTTATATATACTGGCATTACTACGTGCATATGCTTTGTATTCCTCAAATGTGTGTAGCAATACTTTAACCCATCAACAACATGTTCATCCATGCCATCTAAGGCTCTGTCCAAAGGTGAGTTCTTTGACACTGATCTGTCATTCGTTAGTTCCTACTTTTGGTCATGCTTAGCAACATAGAGGGTATATGTATGGTCGAGTGAACCCTTAGCCGTTCATGGATCGAGTGCCAGATGTGTCCTCCATCACTCAGGGCACCCCTCATATACATTGTACAGCTGGCACGGCACAAAATCACTGAAATACTGTGTGAGAACCCCAGACGCAATTCACACAATATGTCATGTGTAACACAATTCCAACAGGGTCCCCTGATGGATGCTGTGTGGCCCGTGTGTGCATTCGAGATCGTAAATATATCAATATATGCCGAAGATATCTATTGCCACGTATCAGTCATCAGCGATAGGCCTTAACCACGTGTCTTAATGAGGGCACCCTACCATCTGATCATTTCAAATGTTAGACTAATAGGCCGTGGGTGGGCTAGGTATGGCCCACGAGCACACCCTCCATTATATTATCAGAGTAGGATACCTAATATTGCATTCTCGGCTTAGCTACATCGGAACAACGCTTGGATGTATGCTCAGGATTTGGCTTGTCATCTTGTGTGTTATTCACCGACCTTGATGTGTTATATGCCATAGGAAACCATATATAAACACCATAATTTGATGTAGGCTGATTATTGATCTACTTTTGGACGATCATATAGAATACTTCTTGACAACTCTGATATCACTCACTTTTGTATGCAAATAAGAGGTTCACAGCATAATGCTCGAGTCGATTTCAGAACTTTGAATGAAATGGACCTATGCCATCTTGAATAAAACAAACCAGATCAAAATTAAAACAAATGTATTTTCAATAGATTAGTTAATTAAAATTAAAACGAGCAACTGAAGCTAGACCACGTTACTGGGAATCATGCAGACTTTCAGTGCTTTTGGTTCCTGCATGATTCTCCAGTGGTTATATGGACTGCTAACCAATATTAAAAACAAACAAACTATAATCAAGGAAAGATAAGTCAGTTATTTAGATTGTCTTATTTACTAAAACTGACAGTTCACATAAAACACGATTGTTTTCTAAATGTTATTTTGAAGAACTAAGTCAATTGAAGCCATTGTATAAAATATTTCAGAAAACATGTAAAACATACATAACCCTGACACGTGTGACGTCATTAATATTGGAAAGCATCTAAACATCGTCAAGAATGTTGCCTTCAGTACGTCAACAATGGCCGTTGCATTAGATCGACTTATCTGTATGGGACTAGGAATCAGTTGGGTTACACGGGTGTCTTTGTTGAATTGTTAACTTGAACGTTAGAAATAACTGAGACCATGCAAACGAGATATCTTCAGCAGCCCTCGAAGAGATAAAAATGCATGTCTACCAACAAATGATAACAAATCATTATCACAGATTTAACCAATGAATTTTATAATGTGGATCACACTGCGTATCTTTGGCTTATGTAGCCATAAAACCGTTGCCAAATAATTGGGGCATACCAGAAACATTACACTGTACGTGATACATCATTTAGGGGTATCTGACAACACCTGACCTGGCTGCTGCAGAGCGAGAAACTACGCTAGAACTATGTGGCTGGTCTCGAAAGGATAGCCGATTTCAATATTGTAATTTAAAACCTTCCTTCTCTTTAATATCTGTTTAGATCCGCATCTGTACACGTGTCCATGCTGCCAGTTTATGTGCAGGTCATAGAACATTGATACAAGTAATGTATACAATAGATATATAGTATGTTGCGGTGTAAACGTATACTTGCTTCTTGTGCCACTGGCTGCGCTTGTTTAGAAGAGAGATTTGACAGTAACTACTGCCTCAAAAGAGAGATCGTATTGTAATTCTATTATGTTTGTGCAACTCTATTGTCTGTCACAGGAGAAGTCGTAGTGCTGCACGTAACTCATATATGTGCAACTATAAATAGGGCTCCGGTCCTGTCTTACACTTAAAAACAGATAACACGTGGTGTCGTCTAAGGCAAGCGACCTTGTCTCCGAAATATACCCTTGTTCACCAAACAGGGAATGGGTACTCTGTTGGATGAGAGGGTAATGTGATGGTACACCTTCTCGCTGCTGATCATGCGACAGCCTGGTCTGTGTACTCCCCATGGGGCTTAGAGGTAAACATGAGTACACACTGACGCAAAGACCTTGGTAATATAGTGAGTATTAATTTGTTGAGGTGCGATGGGTAGCCTAGTGGTTAAAGCTATAGAAATATTTAAATTCAAAATGAACAACAGAATCAGGCGTTTTTCTGATTTCCAAACAGAATGTTAACATGTCCCATTTTCATTATGGGAACGATCCGTAGGGGTAGCCTTATGGTTAAAGTATTCTCATCGATTCTCCACATGGTTACAATGTGTGAAACCCATTTCCTGTGTCCCCATGTCGTGTTATTGCTGGAATATTGCTAAAATCGGCGTAAAACCATACCCACTCACTCATTTATTTGGTTAATAGGACCTGGCACATTGAATTTGTGTCATGTGTAATCTTTATCACAACAGGAATGTGTTGACACTTTCGTCACTTACCATACCTATTTCTTTGCGTGCAGTCCCACCTTTAATCTTTCTGCAAAATGTATCAACGGATACATTATAATTATATTGTCTTGTCTGATAGGCATTTCTTAGAAGACACGTGTATTGTTGTTCATACAACAGACATAGATATCTCTTTCTGCTGATAAAAAATTATAGTCACTGTAGTTCCCAGTAAGTTAGCAAAGTCAGTGGAAATAACATTGATATCAAATTGTCATTCAATAAACAAGCTCAGATCAAGCCAAAACTTCTTCACGTGCTGACGGGAAACAAATAATTTATATCCATTTTCTCTTAGAACTTAGTTTATGTATTGTTCAGATATAGCATCGGAAGCTTTCTCAGAATCAATCAACATTAACAACCCTTTCGTATATTGTGTCTTATTTTCGAACAAGAGCTTCATGTTTATACAAATAAATCTAAATGGAATGAATCCAGTTTGGTTCTCATGAATAACTGCATCCAGAGCATATGCTTATTGATATACATGGTTAGTTTCTATTTCCTAACGTGATGGGGCGCCAGTGTTTTTGTAGTCTTGTGTCTTTTCCCGATGTAGGTATACAGGTAATAATACCCATTTTCATAGTCAGGGTCAGTTGATTGTTGTTAAATGATTGTTTAATATATAAAAAAATCCAATTACCTTACAAACGCCACAAGGAACTCTATTGAAAATCCGCCTAACCCCAGAGTTTAATTATGTTTCACTGACCTTATGGCTCTGGATATTTATTCCATTTCAACTGCATTTTTCCCGAATTTTACTCGACATAAATTGTCAGTGTTGGCGTTTCCATTTCTTTATATATATCTAGAGTTTCTTCATCAGTTTCACTTTTACAGGTTTCATAGAATTTGACTAATCTAGATCAGTTTTCAATTTGTGACAATTTCTCTGTTATCTGAAACTTGATTATGAATAGATTTGCTGGTGTAGATTTGCATGTTTCCAGAAATAGAAATTCGTTAATATTAAACTTCAGAATCAGATGGTCAGAACCCAATATATATAACTTGTGTGTTTAATCTATGATAAAAGGGAAAAAATATCGCCAATCCAGAATGAGCCAAACCAGATTTAGTTTCAACTGACCAGAACGAGTTTCACTGAGCAAGGAAAACGACGTTAGAAGATGGTACTTGGTGTTACCCTGCCTGACGCTCGGCAATGAAGGGCTAAAACAAGGGCTGGTCGGCTCGAAGACAATAAACTGTTTCTGAGAGGGGTATTCTGTTAAACTGCGGCATGGCATCTCAGTGGGTTAACATTATAAAATAGGCATCAATCCGGACAAGTACAAGCACAAGCACAAGCACAAGCACACACACAAGCACACACACAAGCACAAGCACACACACACAAGCACACACGCACGCACACACACACACACACACACACACACACACACACACACACACACACACACACACACACACACACACACACACACACACACACACACACACATACACACACACACTTCATTTAGGGGGCACGGGTGGCCAAGTCGTCTGAGGCGCCGCGATTCGATGTGCAGAGTTGCATCCCTTGGGAAGGCCAGAAACCTATGATTGTGGGTGGGAATCCCGGTTCGCCCCGATTATAATTTAATGTTTGTCAGCACCATACCCGTGCTCGTGGGTTTCACCGAAGTGGTAAACGTTTGAGACCTGCATCACTTCGGGCTTTCCTCCCACATAAAGTTGACACGCCGTGATATGACTGGAATACTGTTAAAAGTGGCGTTAAACCCAACTTACTCACTCACTTCATTGGCATGCAGGGCCGTTAGAAAGAAACACAACCTGCTGAAAAACATTGGATATGACACATCCTAGAGGTGTAAACTACTTCAACACTCCGGACACAGCCGGAAACATTACAACTTGTCAGTTAATAACCATACATGCATGTAGAGGCACAGACTTTAGTTTCTCACCACCTGTATGTACACTGCGGGTGTAATAACAGACCTTATTACCTGCCCGTGAAGAGATCACCCGTTTAATAAACATGCAGCTGTATTACGCATTGTGTAATTCCAAAACGCGTGCTTATGTACTCTCGGAACAAGTTTCACGAACAAATATTGAAAGCTCTCAACAACCGTTTGCTTATTCAACGACATTGCGTGTGATGATAGATCACTGAGAGGAGCTTATGCACACTCGATGACCCAAACAACCTTGTTGCTAGGCTGACGTCACATGGCATTGTTTCGTCGATGGAACTTGCAACAAAATTCCACAAATTACGTCATCGGGTAGTGTGACGTAATTGTAAACTTTGAGGTGCAAGGCGCCGTTCCACAAGGCGATCGTACTGTAGCGACAGTCGTTAATCTATTTCAAAGTATGTGAGTTCCGATAACCTTAGCGCTACGATAATTTTGTGGAACGGAGGCCTGAATTCCAAAGGTGGACCGTTGCATGGTATTAAATTCATACGTTTCAACTTTTGACGTGTTTGAAGTATTATTTAGTCAAACTCAATTAGATTATGCCATGGATCGTCAGGGTGTCAGCCTATTCACACTCAACAGTATAATTCTGAAAATGATATGAATGGCAAGTAATAAATAAAATATTTAACTCGCTCCCGTGTAAAACTAATTTTATGAAACTCGTGAATAGTTGTGGTATCTCACTCGTTTCATAACATGTACGTGTATTACATGGGAGCTCGTTTAGAATTCTATATATGTTGCATCTCATTCGGAATCCAACATCTGCTGCTGATGTTTAGTGCTAGACACACACTGGCAACAACTGTGCAGCTGGAAATTAAAGTTATCATTATTTGTATTTGTACTGATCTCTGAAACTCCGGACTAGGTGTCCGTATCAATTAAGCTGTATTTACCTTATTGCAGGTGACACTGTTTATTCCTACGAGCTAGCGTGAACTGGACATATTTATATACATACAAATACTGACTTATCATGACGCTATAGATTGACTACAGTCAAGATGATGGTGAAAGAATTGATGATCACATTGCTCTTTGTAGGCGTGACAATTCGCAAGACCACTTCGCGGGTTCTGCCAACCTCAACACCATGCATTGCCACTCAGACGTTTCTCGATGAATTGCGGCAGATGCTTAAGACGGAACAGGATACGTCGAATTCTGGTAAGACAGACTGTTTCCTCCGTTGACCTCCTTGTTTCTATATCTTTGGATTAAACTAAATTCTATTTGCTGATGAATGTCCATTGTTTTATAAACTTAAAAAGCTGAGGCTGCACATAAAGGGATGATGACTGCCAAATGACGGAAACGTGTAAGTTGAACACATTCAAGCTGAGGACACACTCTTGTACAGCCTACCGGGCAGGTGACGCCCTCAGCCAGACTTTTACCATGAGTTTGTTCACCTAGTTATTCTGTCATAGGCAAAGGGGTTCATTACTTTATCACGGAAACCAGGGGAAAGGCTAATGTTTTATCTCTCTGTTGTGCTTGCAAGTGCTAACAATGAAAGAGGAATTGTGAAAGTGCATCAGTGTTTATGAAAATAATGTTCTTTGTACAAGTAATCATGTCATCTAATCCACGAAATATTCATGTATTTCATATCAATATCCGTTAAAACATTACACATGAAATAGGGTATATCACAGAATATGAGTGTCTCTTTAGTATTAGTTTTATAAATATATTATTGAAATTGTTTCCCAAGGCACATGTAGCAGGGTCTGCCCACGTGGAGTGAATCAAGGTTTGTCAGTACATTTGTAGATTTTTCCAAAACCAAGTAAATGTCCACAACAATTATCCACATTTCACACAACAATTATACAGACATGTATGCATATATATTGAAATACCAATATTTTTGTGTTACAGGTAAGGGTACTGGTGGTGCTATCTACACGCGATGGGGAAAAACAGAATGTCCGTCTAAAACGGAACTTGTTTATAAAGGTGAGATAAACCTGATATCATCTATTGTAAACCTATAGAAAGAGTGTTCTGTGTTGTGATTGGCTAATTTGGGTCACATGACAAAATGTTAAAGGGTGAAAATATGATTTGCATTCCCTGAAGCAAGCGACCGAATCACTCTGTAGGAATACATAATAACTCAGCGTTTTTTGCATACTAATTATAACAATGGACGCAAATTGAAATACAATATTAACATTCATAACGAATATTTTGATTTTCTCTATTCATGGGAATTATTGGGATTTTAATTTTTTAATTAAAAAAAATTATAATGAAAAAACTACCAAAATCACAATCACCATATGTAGCGACTAACGCGCACCTGGCGAATCCTCAGATATCACTGTTCTGTATATCAAACGGCATAAAATTTCCAAGACCAAGCCAATTCTTCAAAAAATGTGTGCATATAATTAAACGAAAAATAATATCCATTTTGGTTAAGTTATATCGTCAGTTTTAGTTATAAAATAAAATAAAACGGCTATTCATGGACACTATTTATATGAACGTATTTATATTGACGATTACACTCCTTAGAAATACATACATGTGACAGGTACATTTACATTTCATCTTGTAACACTTGTTCAAATTAAAGAAATATTGTATACGACACTTTAAACTTATCAACTTCATATGTGAACATTGTTTAAACAAACAGGAGATTATCAAACGTTCAATATGTTGTGGCATATATCTACGTATGATATCATATTGAACATTGATTAATATCCAAAGTGAAATTAATTGTGTGAAAAAATGTACAAAGATATGCAAGATCTACATCATGAAACAGTAAAAAGCAGTAAACAATGATCGTATGTACTTTCATTCAAGGGCCTTCACCTCAGAGAAATTACCAAATATGTACAACAAATATGTTGAAGTTTGACATCACTACCGGTGACCGAATTTTACAAAATGGCGTGTTGACTGTCAACAGTGCGCGGGATTTTACGAGGGGACTTTCGTTGATTCAGGGTTCGTATAAACATAAATGTGACATGTAAGTAATCATGATCAGAAACATTCTGACAATCTGTACTGTTTTTTGTTGTATTTTTCATTGAAACTAACGAAAATAGTCAGAAATTCTGATAAATACCGTTGTCGTTGTGCGTGATTTTGCGTCAGCCATGGCGTCACACAGGACGGGAACTTCGACAAGTTCTGTTGAAAATATCAAATCATTGCAATGTATATATGTTTAATTCCCTAATTCTTCCTAAGATTCTCTTCCCGTGTATATTCTGAAAATGCAGAGCCAATGTACTCAACGAATAGACGAATAGCTTTGTTTACATTTCCAAGAAGTGCAGTTTTTCAGCGTTCGCTTTCACACCTCATTTATTTTGCTTCATTACATCTAGACAATTTGTATTGGTGACAAAGACCATTTGGCATTTGATTCTAAAATGTATGAGGAATTCAAGGATGTAGGTATCGCAGCTGAAATATACGTGATGGTATTTGCGTCTCATTACCGGTGTACGTTAATTACCAAAATCACAATCACCATAGCAGCAACAGAACGTTCGATGTTGACGCCTCACAACCGAGAAAGTACGAGGTGTTAAAGAGTGCGCATGTTTTTTTTCTAAATAAAACAATAGGTTTACAATATCGATAATTTCTATGTGTGTGTCTATTTCCGGGATTTTATCCAGTATTTGCATCTTGGAAATTTTCATTCGAGCCCCTCAAGCTAACGCTTTCGGGTCTCAAGATGAATTTCCAAGATGCAAATACTCGATAAAATCCCGGAAATAGACACACACATAGTGTTTATCTTCTTATTCAAACCATTTCTTTCTTAATTTAGTCAAATTGTGAACGGAGCTAGATTTTTAGTTGTATCTAATCAATATATATAGTGCCTAGTGAAATTACGGAGTGAGCTATGCATGCAGATATTATCTAGTCACATTGTGAAGTGAGCTATGCATGCAGATATCATCTAGTCACATTGTGAAGTGAGCTATGCATGCAGATATTATCTAGTCACATTGTGAATTGAGCTATGCATGCAGATATTATCTAGTCACATTGTGAAGTGAGCTATTCATGCAGATATTATCTAATCCCGTTGCGAAGTGAGCTATGCATGCAGATATTGTCTAGTCACATTGTGAAGTGAGCTATGCATGCAGATATTGTCTAGTCACATTGTGAAGTGAGCTATGCATGCATATATTATCTAGTCACATTGTGAAGTGAGCTGTGCATGCAGATATTATCTAATCACATTGTGAAGTAAGCTATGCATGCACATATTATCTAGTCACATTGTGAAGTGAGCTGTGCATGCAGATATTATCTAATCCCATTGTGAAGTGAGCTTTGCATGCAGATATTATCTAGTCACATTGTGAAGTGAGCTGTGCATGCAGATATTATCTAATCACATTGTGAAGTGAGATTTGCATGCGCAGATTGTCTTGCTACATTTTTCGGTGATTAATGCACTCATGTGTTATGCATACATATATTACTTTGTCCCATTGTGTAGTAAGCTACGCACAGGCATTTATGATCTTGTCAAATTGTGTAGTGTACCACGCATTATGTCACCCTTCAGATTCAGCAGAAAGTATTACCAATCCAAATTATGTCAGTGTAATGTTTACCTCCACTTTCTGACTGGTTGATCATACAACCATGTTGCCACAATGCACAACCTGTTGTAAGAAGTCATTGCAGTTCGTACTTGCTTATCAAAACTTATTGTTTTCATTTGATTTTGCCTTTGCCATTGACATATATTAACATCTTGTATTTTGTGCTAAAACACCATTACCATAAATAAGCAGGACAAGTAAACTTTATCTCCGGACAAGTGTTTCTTACTGTCTAGTTGTCCAGGACAAGTTCACAAATTTGATATTTCCTCACTCTTGCTATGCATACACATATAATACACATGCTACTTGTCTAGTCATGATATATGCATATGCATATACACATTTTCTCATCACATTGTGTAGTAACCAGTGAACGTGCGTACATAGATTGCATAATCACACTCTATATTGAGCTATGCATACATAGTTTGTATAATGTATGGATCGATAGATGGATGTACGAACGAACGACAGAAACGAACGAACGAACGGATGGACAGATGGATGGATATTTGCAAAAAGTTTATGATAACGGTGCGTTATTAAGTGTAAGGGATATATACCTTAAGAAGATTAAGATTATGATATTCATTGTATCTGCCTAACCACAAGTGCCTAACCATAATTAACCGTGTTTGTAATGTACAATGTGCATGTATTTACATTGATAATCTTTTGACAAGGTCCTTGTTATATAAGATATATATCTACTATGTACCCAAAACTACTCTACAAGCGATGCGGTACTTTGTCAACATAAAGGTACGTCCTGACTTGATTGTATAAACATATAGAAACCACATACGTCAAAACTACACCATTGGAAATCTTGGACTCGGGCTCATTCATCTGCATGGGTAATGCTTGTTTAGAACGAGTTCCACATGTACACAAAGTTCCAGTGATGGGTAATGTATTAACATAAAGAATGAACAGACTCCATCGTCTTGACCACGTCATTCTTAGTAATAATTAATTATGTTTCCCAACAATACAGAATCATAAGAACTATATTTTGCTACAATCGAAGCAATACAGATCAGTACTATGTATGCAACGAAGCTTTACGGGTTATTGTCCAATCGTTGCAATTACTTATATAAAAGAACGCATATGTGCGGACCCACATTCTAAAAAACAATAACAAAGATTGGGTACATGTATCACACAAAACAAACTACAACTGTACATGGGCAAACGAAAATATCGTCATGCACTTCAGATTTTCCAATGCAATCTTGGATCATTTTCCTATTCTAAGACTAAAACAAAAGCGTCAAGATACAGAAAAAACATTATCAGAGCGAACCGTTATTCGAATCGTTATTCGCACCAGAGGTGTATACCAGGCGTACGGGACGCAGCTCTGAATTCCGGATTTTTTGTGAAGGCTTAAAGAAAAATAATGAGGCGGGAATCATCATCTCAACGTTCAGGTTATGCACACATACAAGATTTACAAGCACTCATCAATATTTCGAAAAACTAAGATATATCTAGTTATCATATATTTATTCTCTCAGGTAAATGCATAGAGGACTTTTAATGCTGTCAAAGGTCTGTCTATATCGTCGAGAGTCGTTGTTGGAATGGATAATTTTATAATGGTTAAAATAACAATTATCACCACGTCCCGAGATGAGATAAACATTGTATTTGATAAAATAAAATAAAACTGTATTGTGCGGCTTTACTTCTAAAACTAACTACAATTCCATGGTGTGGTACACGAAACAAGCGCAGAGGAGCATGTTATTGAATCGTCAACTTTTAATATAGGTTTATATCACGAAATTGGTAAAGTGGTGTTTGTTTCAATTTGGTCAGTTTGTCATTGATATATAATCATAATACATTAATATCATGCATTACCACTGGTCGCCGTTGACCCCGTGTACAAGAAATAATAATTATATGCTCGCATTGTTTTTATCCGCCACCGTCCAGATAGCTGGGCGATAACTAGTTCTATGTTCTATTAAACACCTAACAACAACTTTGATGCCAGTTCAGACGAATTACATTTATTTGGCATTTCATCGGTACGATTGTGCAACAAACGCACTATAGACAAGCTTGTACATACATACGTTTTTTAGATATGAAAACGTTAGCAAAATCACTGCCTCCGGCGTATACATATTTATGTGACTGATGAATGTCGCGTAAATTTGTTGTAACTATACACGAATGTGTGCAACGACTTTCCTGTGTCTCTTTTTCCGATACAAGCCTTTGCTTGGCAAAGCCTCGCACGTATGCTTGTATGGAACATTGGGGGACACCTTTTTACTTTTTCGTATTATGAAACTTTGTGTGTACTTCCGCAATCTTAAAAATATTTTATAATCCAAGAACCAGTCCATTTTTACATATACAATGTAGATGTATTATGTATTGCTAATAATAATAAATCTCGTTGGTAGCGTTATAATTTCTTCGTTACGCCAACATGTATGCATAATTCAGGAACGTTTGTGTCGGAAATATATGTGATGTAATAGGCGTCTCATAACCACGAGAAACGTGATTTTGGAAGCAATATCAAATATTGTGTAAAATTCACTATAGGGTCGGTGTTTACTGCACGTATTTTCTGAAATATGCTTAACTGGTTTAGGGTAATTAACGACATTTCAGTGAGTGAGTTGGGTTTAACGCCACCTTTTTACAGTATTCCAGTTATATCGCGGCGTGTCAGCGCAATGTGGGTGGAAAGCCCGAAATGATGCAGGTCTCAGACGTTTACCACTTCGGTGAAACCTACGAGTTTGTACTGAAAAACCTAGAAATATAATCGGTGTGAACCGGGATTCGAACCCACAATCATAGGCTTCTGGTGTGCCCAAGGGACGCAACTCTGCACAGCGAATCGCGGCGCCTTAGACAACTCGGCCACATCTGCTCCCGTCGACATTTCAGAATGCTTCACTGGTGATCGATAAATGACAGATACCCATGATCACGAATGTGTATTTTTTAAATTATTTTCTCAGTAAATTCCGGTATTTAGTCTTAAAAAACACACACGAAATAATCCCGCGAATGGTGATTAAGTAAAAGGTCAATAATATCGATATTTTCATTTTTGGTAATTTCGTAATAATGACAGCGGATCAAAACAACAGAGAATGTTCCTCAAACTTCAAATTTGTGAACTGTATGTGTGTGTGTGGGATGGGTTTGATTCAGCTTCAAAATAAGGATTCAAGAGGAGTGAGTTATGTCCTTCTGGCACCAATGGGTTTAAGCCATATCCTATATCTACATGTAAGTTACTAGAACATGTAAGTGATGCTTGTTTTGACTAAGCTAACTGTATCATTATCACAGGAATAGCTGGAGGAAATGATTACAATACAAAGGCTGGCCCTGCTAATATCCTGTGTCTGCCTGAGAACCCAGAATATGGAAACTACACCCCTGGATTTCAGGCTGATGCCATCATCTATGGTACCGAATACGAAACCAGTGATCATTCCTTCAGTTTCAAAAAGCTCCATGACCATGACGTCCCCTGTGCCGTGTGTAGAAGTAGAAGCAAGACAAGCGTTATCATGGTGCCTGCCAAGATGTCCTGTTTCCCTGGATGGCGTGTCGAGTACACGGGGTACCTGATGGGTGGCCATTACAATTATGCTGCTAGTGAGTATCTATGTGTTGATGGAGATGCAGAGAAGGATCGCAGTGGCCATGAAAACAAGAACGGGCAACTCTTGTATCTTGTTGAAGGCAGGTGTGGTTCCCTGCCTTGTCCACCGTACAAGAATCACTGGGAGTTAACATGCGCTGTTTGCTCTAAGTAGGCCACAGATTTGATCCTTCACTGACATATGTGAATAAAGCATATTTACATACATCTGTGATTTTTTGTGAGCAACAAAACAATTATTGACTGCTTATGCGTTTATTTAAATAATTGTTAGGTTGCACACAGGTTTTCGATATTATGGGGAATGCGGGCTGAATGATGAGGGCAAATAGTTTAATTGAAGTTGGAAGCATAAAGGAGTTGCAGCTATAGAATAACTACTTGGATGTTCATCCAGTTGAGTGATTCAGCTGATCTCCTGGTCAGCAGAAACAGTATCAGTGCAATAGGCAGGCTTAACGTATTTACAGTTTTTTTTAATTTTGCTTTAAAGCAACAATTACAAACAACAATTACTATGGTACTATAATTCACATTTACAAACTTTCTGAATTCCCAAGTTTCTATTACGATCACGATTACCAAATGACAAGAGTGTCGCACGATGTTATGATGATATGTTTATAGCCTATAAGTAGGTCACATCCCACGCACACACGCCGGTAGCCTTCTGCATCTGTTGTATCATGAACTATAAAGCGTGGTATGACGGATGTAGTTTTAACACTTGCAAGACAAATCTTACCTGTTCTTATGTCACTTTAGTTTGTTGATATTTGCTTCGTTTCACTACATATACTCAACACCAAAAGTTCCTGTGACACCAATATTTTAGTATATTTTTCAAACAAGTAAAGTTTAGTTTTCAATATTGTAGTACATTTATGGAATCAAGTCACAAAAACGCAACTGCTACAGAAAAGCATGCATTCCTTGCAAAAGTTGACTTTGATGCAAGACCCATGCATTTCACTACCCAAGAATGGGTATAAAAACATGTGCGTTAACTGGATTCCATATGCTGTTGTTCAGTATATATTCCAAGGACAAGATACGTTCTTTCGACACTTTTTCTGCTTATCCCTGAGTGAATGATGCGAACAAACACTTCCCTTTAATGACACTGATCGCAAATATTTTGCAGCCTCAAGAACATTTATGTTGCGTGAGTGAGTTTGGTTTAACAATTTGATTATTTGTTTGTTGCTCAAAACAGCACACAGCAATATTCAGGCTATATGACGGCGGTCTGTAAATAATCGAGTCTGGAACAGAACTTCCAGTGATTGATATCATGAACATCGATCTACGCAATTATAATACGATGACGTGCATCAACTAATTCAGCCTGACCACCCGATCCCGTTTACCGCCTCTTACGACAAACATAGTCGCCTTTTACGGCAAACAAATGATTGCTGAAGATCTATTCTAATCTGAATCTTCACGGGTCGGTTTAACAGTACTTCAGTGATATCACGGCGTGTAAGATTGATTTTAGAGAAAATCTTGAAATGTCACAGTTCCTAGACGTTTACCCATGAACACAAGCAAAGATATCGTGCCATTAAACATGTGAACACATTTAGGACGAATCTACGATCACAGGTCACATGTGGCAAGACCGAGGGGCTGACTTTAAAACATTTGACGAGTGGACCATTTTTGTCTCGAAGAACAGTTATAAAATAAATGTCTCGAAAACACAAAAAGGGGTTATTAACTTTTTTCAAATAGCATGTGCATTAAATCGTGTAAAGCTCACAATGTTGATTTGTTTATGAGTCACGCAGAAAGAAAAGAAATGCAAGCTCAAAGCTAAATGCAAGAGTCTATTGTGCACATTAATATCGTCAGGACATGTATGAAAATTGCGGAACGAAGTCAAAATTACACCTAACAGCAAAACACTGCTTTTCCAAAACAATAGACTCATCAATTTGGGAAATGCGAAATACACCGTATTCTGTCTTCAGTTCAAATATCAAGTATTTGCATAGAAATGAAACTCCGAAATATAGGCGAAATAATGTAAATAAGACATACCCTATTATTTGATAAATTACACATTTCATAAAACATTCTATCAGAGGCACTTGAAGAATTCCCACCATGTGGCTTATCGTGACATCATGGTAAATCTGCATCAGTTGAGTTACACATATTTCGAATGCTTCTCGTAAGAGGCGACTAACGGGCCGGGAACAGGTGGTCAAGCTCGCTGACTTGGTCGATGTATGTCATCGTATACCAATTGCGTGGATCGATGCTTATGATATCAATCAATGGAATGTCTGGTCCTGATCAGAGTATTTCCCGACCGCCGTCATATAGCTGGAATATTGCTGAGAGCAGCGATAAACATCAAACAAACAAACAAACAGAAACAGGACATTATCATATACTTAATCAATATGTCAGTGAACTATACAGTGGAAGAGGAGATATACATCATACTGTCAAACATATGTGAAACGAAAAAAGCATTTCAATCACTAAAATCGATTTTCAACGTTAACATTGCCAAGTTTTAAACTGTTTCACCAATGACCCCTACTGGATTGGAAACATAAGCTTGTTTGCAAGACGGCAAATATACACAATCTTTTATTTCCTTGACAAATTTTTATTGTTTGCATAGCAAAGGCCGAACATTTGCAGAATACCACAAAAGGCGGACTCATACGGGCCGACACGTGTAAGTCGCACTTTAAGGTACAACCAACGTGACATTTGCCCTGTATTTGCGCATATGGTACAACACACGAGACAGCGGATACATTGGTGGTACTAACCAGTTCACCTCACTATTTCAATCTGATGTTAAAGTATCTGCATTCTCAGAATTTGGGTTCCAGTGCCTAGAATGGAAACGATTGATCTCATTATAGTAAGAAGCAAAACGATATATTGAATGTGGTCCCCATTTGACATTGGGTAAACATTATCAGCAACCGCCCATCCATAACTGTCAGCAAGCTTGCTCCGAAAATCTGCTTGATCATTTAGATCTCAGGGAATCCAGTCTACTTCCAAACGTATACAACATCTCAAACACAACTGCCGGATATTTAATGCTAGACGTTGTTACTGTTGCTTCATAGTACCCTTTTCAATCATACAACATACATTAGTATCATTTGTAAACCAATTGACATAGTCAGAACCAAGAACCAAAAGAGTGAATGAATTCAAATTTCGTCGCATCGGCATTATGTCAGCCTCACAGTGACAGAAAAGAAAGACAACTTGTCAGTACCATAGATACACACTTCAATTCCAACCATGTTGAACTTTGATTCATTTTGCTTCCGGCTCACTGATCATGTGGCAACCTGCCACCAAACTGTACACAATTAGCACCCTATCCTACATCGCTGCCCTCGAAGGAAAACTGTCTGAACACAAACATCTTGACTTTAAATGTTGAATATTGTCCCGCCAGAACATTAACTGTTCCTTAGTTTGAGCTGACACAACGGTCCAGTCATTCCACAATTTAGCCATCAACAATCTATATACTGATCTATACTGATCTATACATAGGTTGACTACATCAACCAATAACTGGTTTCATAGCAATAATCTGACCAACAAATGAAGTTACATCCCGAACATGAACAGCCTTACTGTTACGGAATGGGAGATGTAATGCGAATAGAGGTCCTCTTTTACCTCAGCAGATACAACAGCACAACTTGACAAATAGTTTTCTACAATAATTCCATCGTAAAGAAACATCACGTTCTTGTAACTTGGGTAAAGCCACCCTTTCATCAATTGTTGGGTTACCTTTTTAAAGACATAAGAAAAAGATGACAACCCAAATGGTAAAACCCATCTTCCCGAGGCAAGGGAGTTCACTGACTAATAAAAGTCCAGTTTCCACCCTTGCCGAACAAGGCTGGAATTGGGGAACTGTACTTTTAAAGTCAGTTAAATCCCTTACCTCGGGAAGATGGGTTATGAATATTAAAAACTGTCAAATCTGTGTACACATCTCCAGAAGGATACCCAACAATTAACCAGAATAAATATCCAATATAAAAAGTCAAGATTGACAGGCCACTTATGTCTTCCTGACTTTTATACCACATTCAGTGTGGATCTATTCTCATGGAGATAAATCAGCAGGGTTGTATTCAAGGAAATGTGCAACACTTCCCCACACCATATCCCCATCTGGTCGTGTATGTAGTCAAATACAGCATTGCAATAAATCAGCAGGGTTGTATTCAAGGAAATGTGCAACACTTCCCCACACCATATCCCCATCTGGTCGTGTATGTAGTCAAATACAGCATTGCAATAAATCAGCAGGGTTGTATTCAAGGAAATGTGCAACACTTCCCCACACCATATCCCCATCTGGTCGTGTATGTAGTCAAATACAGCATTGCAATAAATCAGCAGGATTGTATTCAAGGAAATGTGCAACACTTCCCCACACCATATCCCCATCTGGTCGTGTATGTAGTCAAATACAGCATTGCAATAAATCAGCAGGGTTGTATTCAAGGAAATGTGCAACACTTCCCCACACCATATCCCCATCTGGTCGTGTATGTAGTCAAATACAGCATTGCAATAAATCAGCAGGGTTGTATTCAAGGAAATGTGCAACACTTCCCCACACCATATCCCCATCTGGTCGTGTATGTAGTCAAATACAGCATTGCAATAAATCAGCAGGATTGTATTCAAGGAAATGTGCAACACTTCCCCACACCATATCCCCATCTGGTCGTGTATGTAGTCAAATACAGCATTGCAATAAATCAGCAGGGTTGTATGCAAGGAAATGTGCAACACTTCCCTACACCATATCCCCATCTGGCCGTGTATGTAGTCAAATACACCAACGAGCAGTGCATAAAACTGACAGCCCAAAACAGCTTTACCATAGTCTACGAACCACAAAAGATAGATGCATGAAGTAAAATGTATTGCAAAGATCAAACTCTCAACGACATAAACATATAAAATTACGGTCATACAGGAGTAGATATTGGCATGACACTTGAGGTGAGGTAGCAAAACCAAGCTTTCAAGGAATTGGACAAAAGGGTACACATATCTAAAATTCCAGTGACACGTCACATTAATAGCGTGTAGTAACCACCCCTGCTACAAGACACACAAAATGTCTTCAACACACAGATAAAGTTAGTCGTCTGATGAGGGTCTGGGACAGTTCTTGTTTGTTTGGCTGGAGGATGTGGTCGCTGTTGTTGTCATGCTGATGAAGGACACCATGTGGCAGCTGTTGTAGAAATAGTAGGAAGTTCGGTCGAAGAATGTCATTCATTTAACGCTGAAATCTCAACTGTCCGTTGTGGGCAAATTCCTTCCAACACCCCCTCCACCATACAGCATGACCTCCTGAACTCAACATGCCGCCGTTCCTTCCCCCCCTTCGGCAGTAAACACACTGTCTTCCATCAGCTCTGGACAGAGAAGACGACACTCTGCCAGTCCCATCGCTGTCAACGACGTATAGTCTGGGCCCATCTCAAATCTGGCGACGATGCTGTGCTGACCCTAATTTGTGATCTGTAAGCCCTGCCCAAATTCCTTGAGCCCCAAGTCGCCTGGGCATTGCATGTCGACTAATCATATGCCCTAAGACATTCGTCGCTGATGACGTTACTGTCAGGAATCCAGGGATGCAAAGAACGCAGGTATAGGTCATCATTGGGAGTAGTTAACCCGGGTCTGTCTGATCTTGACCTGTCTGTAACGGTCTGTCTGTGACATTGCATCAGGTTATCTACAGCAAAACAGGAGCAATCAAAAGTTCTAGCAATATGGGCATGGGTGGCTCCCATTTGAATCATACCCATGGCTGTCTCGCGTTGTTCAGGTTGCAGTCGTGGCATTTCTGGGGTGGGGTTTTACCTGAACGCGTGAGTAGATTTTACACCTCTTTATATAATATTTTGTTGCAGAAAAGGTGCTTTCTCGTGTACAAATGTTGGGAAGCCAAGCCAAAGCCAATTGGTGTTCCACCGAAAAACGACAAAAAAATACATAATTACAACAACTACTTATCAACGATAACACGAACACGTATCAATGGTACAATGAATAATATAGGCAATGTATCTCTACTTGTGTGACAGACGCGGCCACGTGGTCAAGTTCAGCTTGTGTTTTACATGCAACATTTCTCAGCCATTGCACGTGCTACACCTTCCAGTGTGCAACTCGACACGCGCGCCACTGTACCACTTATGTTGCAAGAAGAAGATGCTGTTCACGAGAAGTTGTGTTAGCCCTAAGACAGATTTAGTGGATGACTTTTTTGTGTATATTGTATGTAGTCATTCTCAAGGCATTGTTTTCCAGCCGACAGTGACCCTTATTCGTATTGACGATTCAAATCAGTGATTATATTAACGCTTGGAGCGGTTGGGTAGGCTGAAGGCTCAAAGCGTTGGTCTTCAAGGAGAAGATCCGAGTTCGATCACCTGGAGGCATACACTGTTTTCCGTCGACATAAATTTGTATCATTGTTAAAAGCACCGTAAAATCATACACAGTAACCCATTTACGCTGTGGAATGCATGTTGTCAATACATTCACATTGATTCACGGTGTTGACGTGACAGTAGTGCGGAAATTACACAATGCAATATAAATGTGTACTCCTATAAGCATATACTGAACTATACTCAACAACAAAAGTGACACCAATGTTTTAGTGTATTTTTCAAACAAGTAAAGTTTGTTTTTCAATATTGTAGTACATGTATGGAATCAAGTCACAAAAAAACACACCACTGTAGACGTGCTTGGCGGTGGTTTCCTGTCAAAATGGGACATCTGGCGGGTCTTCTGGCGACAATCCCTGCACACCTGAGGCGGCGACGTACGGTTTGTGAAGATATTCGTCGAAGGCCAGGGATGCTTCTTTGCAGTCACTGTTGCTGGCTGGAATCGATTTCGTAGGTGTGTTGTTCAAATCCAGTTGTCTTGTCGATTATTGGTTGCGCGTGGCCTGCCACTCCTAGGATGGTCTCTGACTGCATTCGTCTGTTGCCAACGTTGCCATAAACACCAAATGGTGTTTCTGTTGACGTTAAATTGTCTTGCAACATCACTTTGACTCGATCCTGCTTCAAGCATACCAATGGCTCGCAGACGCTCATTTTCGGACAGGCGTGGCATTTCGTAATGTTGAATTATTGTGTAATTTTATTGTTTTTCTTAGTGGTGGTTGTCAGCACGATGCTAAACAATGCATATGGAATCTCGTTAACGCACATGTTTTATACCAATTCTTGGGTAGTGAAATGCATGGGGCTTGCATAAAAGTCAACCTTTTGCATGGAATGCATGCTTTTCTGTAACAGTTGCGTTTTTGTGACTTGATTCCATACATGTACTACAATATTGAATACTTTACTTGTTTGAAAAATACACTTAAATATTGGTGTCACATGAACTTTTGTTGTTGAGTATATTATTGGCAACTTTTACTCTATTTTTAAGGGAAAATAGTATTGGCTTTGAGTGTCGCCAGGCATACGGTGTTGAAATAGCATTCGCTTATGTAGAATATCAAGTGAATGATTAGTATCGATGATATCATGGACATTTGCTGTGATATTTGAACTTATCATCAATGTATTGTAATCGTCCTGTTCAAAATTACTTCAGGCAATTAGGAACGTCGGTGCACATATGTGAAGTGAATGAGTTTGGTTTTGCGCCACATTTAGCAACATTCCAGCAACATGACGACAGGTGTGGCTTTACGCATTGTACTCATGTCGGGAATCGAACCCGGATCTTCGGCGTGACGATCGAACGCTTTAACCACGTGTTAATATGTCCAGACCTATTGTACTTCCCAACTGAGATATCATCACTGAGTTTAAAATGGATACCTCACTCCGACTTAAAATACGTTGTGACCTTGTGTTGGCGTCCTTGCGACGTTGTTTCCTTGTGTGGGCCTCCTGGTGACGTTGTGACCTTATGTGGGCCTTCTGTCGATGTTGTGACCGCCTCCGTGGTCTTGTGGTAGAGCGTCCGCCCGGAGAGCGGAAGGTCCAGGGTTTGATCCCCGGCCGCGTCATACAAAAAGACGTTAAAAGATTGTACTTGTTGTTACCCTGTCTGGCGCTCGGCATTAAGGGGCTAAAACAAGGACTGGTCGGCTCGGAGTCAGTATACTGTGTCTGAGTGGGGTATTCATGTTAAACTGCGGCATGGTATCTCAGTGAGCTAGCACTATAAATCGGCATCAGTCCGGACTAGTACAAGCAGCCACACACACACACATACACGTGCATGCACGTCGCTATATAAGTGCAATAATCTTGGACGCGACGTTAAACCCAATTTCACCTCACCTCTGTCGACGTTGTGACCATGTGTAGGCCTCCTGGCAATTTTATGACCTTGTGTGGGCCTCCTGGCGATGTTGTGACATTGTGTTGGCCTCCTTGCGAGGTTGTTTCCTTGTGTGGGCCTTCTGGCAACGTTGTTGATAACAATCTTACAACAAGTGAACGGCGAAAACATGCCACGACTGACGGAAGCAACAACGCCATCGGCCGGATGCAAAAAGGGGAAATCATCGTCAGCTGTAGCCAGGTTTTTCCACGTAGCACCAAGCACCATTACAAGACTGTGGAACCGTTATCCACACAAGGGACAACACGGGGCCTTCCCAGATCAGGTGGATTACGTAAAACTACTAGCGCACAGGACAGATTCACACAGCTACGTCACGACGTGGAAGAAGCAGCACGGTCACCTCTACACATGGGCAGCTATCACTTGTGACACATCCCATGTCACAAACTAATTGCAAATAATATCAATATAAATATCACTGTGCTATTTTAATCAATATGCAGTTGAAATTAAGTAACAGTTTCAGTTGTATAAACAAGTCCAACGTCTACACAAGTCAATCAATGTCAAACATGCATTTGCGTTGTGTATGTTACTGGCGTTGCAAAGTTCGATCGTCTTAATGAAGTAGCGAGGTATTCCACACATGCTTTAATCAGTCCACAAACAAATGCGCCCCTCGCCAATATCATGTTAGGCTTGAACGATTGAGGTGTTACGACAAGCCAGCACCTACAGGGTGTCAACATACACATGTAATACATTTACAGTTAATGGTGCCGATAAGGTCATTTACTGAATGAGTGCTTGCTATTTCATGTTAAGTCAGTAATATTCCATCCTTGTGTCAACTCCCCACCAACACAGTTATTTTGGTTAAAGCTTTATCACCAACACATTTAAGAACGTAACAACAAAGGTCATCCTACCGCAAACGTCATCTCTATCACGCTTTCCGATATCATCCGGATTGTCAAGAAATAGCACAATGCATCACAAATGCTCAACACTACTTCTAATGACATAAAACATAGACAAGAAGCCATTGCAATAGTTCGAAGATGGGGGAGAATGCGAATATGTAATTGAGAGTTAATTGTTTGGCGAAAGAACTGTCATTGCATATTACACACATAGAAGTACTCGTACATATAATTAATTAGAATGAAGGACCTAAATTTTCCATTTGCACCCATTCACGTGTATAGAATTTGACCAGTGTTGCCTCCCTTGTGCTGTTAAAGATGTCAATTCAAAAGCTGTTTCCAGCTTGACTAACGGTGGACGGGCAGTCATTTAAAGCGCGGCAATTTCCTACCCTTGGGTATGCAGAGAAATATTTGATCGTAGGTTCGAATCCATGTTCTCCGCCTTTCCACGTTTCTCAGAACCATACCAGTGCTCTGTTTCACATTTGTGGTAAACATCTGAGACCTGCATTACTTTGGAAAATCCAAGATTACACTGATTGATTTTACTTGAATACTGTTCAAAGCGGCGTTAAACGCAGATCATTCAATCACTTATTTACACATCTTTACATTTTGAGAGATACAAAAAGGAGAATAGATGTCTTCACCAAGCGAACCTAATAAACATAGACAACATAAACACAAGTGATGTTAGATACCGTATGTCAGCAAATACTAACGATCACCATATATAACAAAACTTGCAGGTTATATTAGTTTTATAACCCGTAAATAACTATACATGTAAGACATTTTATTTGTGGGGGACATGAGTGGCCCAGTCGTCTAAGGCGCCGCGATTCGCTGTGCAGAATTGCGTCCCTTGGGCACGCTAGAAACCTTTGATTGTGGGTTCGAATCCCGGTTCGCCCCGATTATGTTTCTAGGTTTGTCAGCACCATACCCGTGCTCGTGGGTTTCATCGAGGTGGTTAAGGTCCGAGACCTGCATCACTTCGGGCTTTCCTCCCACATTAAGTTGAAACGCCATGATATAACTGGAATAATTGTAAAAGTGGCGTTAAACCCAACTCACTCACTCACCAATTTCATAATGATGGATCATAAAAGGCTATTTTTCCAATAAAACAGTGTAATTTACTCCCATGGAGTACATTAATATCCCCGTCTAATTATTAGTTCATGTATCTGCGTGCAGCAAAGCCCACTTCATGCACAACGAGATATTTGGAGGTGCTCTTAGTAACATGGAGAAGTCGTGGGGAGGCAATTCGTCACGCTAAAAAAACACCTCTTTGTTGTCGGAGTATGGTTCACGACCTCGATACACGATACTGAATCTTCTAACCGTCCTCTATATTCAATCACCTGCAATTATGAAATAACATTTTTTTCATGCCTATACAGCACTCTTTCAGACATTGTTAATTCCCCGACACCTACGCCAACAATGTACACACGTTGTAAAAAAACTCAAAGGTGCAATGTGCAGTCCTTCACTTCTATGCAATGAAATTAACGCTATTGGAAGACGGGACAAGTCGTGTAGGTTTTGTCGTCATGTACATTTAGGGCTGCTCGGTTTGGCTTGAGGAGTCAGCAAACAGATTAGTAACATGACATTATTTCCTCTTTTGTTGTGTTCACACACCAGCATATGGAAATATGCATGATGGGTCTTCCGCAACACGTCGTGCTCATGCGTGACTTGGTCAGACCATACTAAGCTTTCAGTACAGCCACATTAAGAGCCACGTGGTTCCGTGGTCATTGTACCATGTAAGGAATTGGGTATCCGTTTTCCTTCAATTGCAACGGAATCCGTTTTATTTTAATTTGAACGTAAATCAGTACTTTCGTTTCTATTTGTTAAGAAACAAACCTGACCACTATGTTCAGGAAAATAGTAAGCGTGTCTAGGCATGTGGCGGTAAGGGCAGATATATTTAGATGTTCATATATATATATGTTAGGTTGACATCAGTATGTTAGTATATTTATATTAATTTCACTTGATAGCAAAACATGAAATTCGCTCATAGGTTGACAAATAAAGACACGCACCCATTGAAAATCCATTCATAATCTGATCAGCCCGCCCTAGTATGAACATGGAATAAAACATTATAGGTATCATGTGTATATTTCAAGTGTATTTATCAAGCACATATTCCGTGAACGTTTTCTTATTCTGATTTCTCCCCCAAAGCAACTGGGCTGAAATAATTGAATTGTATACAAGTTTCTCTACCAGTCCTATACCAGACGAGCATCTATGCTACATTCACACATGTGAACCGATTGCTTAATGTCAACACGGTTATATAGATGGTGAGGTGAAATGGGCTTTAACGTCGCGTCCAAGATTATTGCGCTTATATAGCGACGTGTATGTACGTGTGTGTGTTTGTGTGGCTGCTTGTACTTTTCCGCACTAATGCCGATTCATTGTGCTAGCTTACTGTGATACCATGCCGCAGTTTAACATGAATACCCCACTCAGACACAGTATACTTACTCCGAGCCGACCAGTCGTTGTTTTAGCCCATTAATGCCGAGCGCCAGACAGGGTAACAACAAGTACCATCTTTTAACGTCTTTTGGTATGACGCGGCCGGTGATCGAACCCCGGACCTTCCGCTCTCCGGGCGGACGCTCTGCCACTAGACCACGGAGGCGGTCCTCCATAGATGGAATAGTGCCAGTTACGGCAACTGTCACTTACTTACAATTTTTAGAAATGTACAAGCTGAACACCACGACGTCTAACAACATGCAACATAATTATGGGGATGAGAAATGTGAATTCAAGACCAATCCCCATACCACGATTTGGGATAATTCTAGATCTAGGTATGGACACAAAGGGCCAGTATACACCTGTAAGGAAACTATTCTACAAAGAAAGAGATTGTAACGTAGTTCGGTGTCACTTCTGACCAGACCCATGTGTCAGGGAGATGGAGTCTATAAGAATAAGTCTGCATCTATAAATCCTCGGTTATCCAGAGTATCACATCTCCATTCTAGCTTCGTTCCGGGGATGACGTCATCAACTGAACTAAGCGGGGCTAAAAAGGATCACAACATGCTTGCACCCCAAACAATTACTATCAGTAAGCATATATTTTAAGAACTGGAGTTTATTTACTTTCCTTATGTTTTTTTTCTTCTCATATCTAATGTTTACACCGTTGACAGAACGTACTTTAAGTACTAGGAAGACCCAATCAACTTGTTATTTCCACATCTGGTGATCACACATGTAGGCAAGGTATTCATTCTCCAGCAACGGATAGCCAGTCGGTCTTAAGATAAGATGATTTACTTTGACATCTGATCATCCTTAAATTCGAAAGTAATATCCTGTTCGCAAATGTTACCATTGACCTCAAGTGTCGGAAAATATTATAATGGGAATTTTGTTTCTACTTATTCACTAATATCATGCATAGGAAGTTGTAAACACTTGCCATGTATATATGAATGTGTCACGATACAGAAATAGCTGAACATTTAACAATTACATATATAACGACTACTGCACTCATTCTCGTTAGATACTAGACTTTCTGTGGTATCTGACTGACCGAGCAAATCTTGTTGCGCATGAATATTAAAATATGCCTAAACAAGGGCATTGTTAACATTTTTATGCATAAAAAATGTTATTGTTGTTGTGTGTGGAAACCTGGTACGCCAAGCTGTAACCTTTACTTAACAACGTATGCAGCTTGTGGTCATTCATGCTGCGTTGTTGTTAGCACGCACGACAACTGTAAGTAAACTTGAAAAGTCAAACAGCGTTGTGCTTTGAATCTCGGACCAAAAGTCGATCACTCGCACCGCTCGGATCCCGACTGTGCATTCAATTGTTCGGTTTCCTTGATCTAACAGCTGAAATTATACCCTGTACATACCTTCTTGGAAGAAGGAAACCAGAGTGTTCGCCAATGGTGTCAGTGTCAAAACTGTACGACCCTATACTGCAGAAGTGACAATCAACAAACGCGAGCCTGCTTGACAGCTTCAAACGAAGGGCAACTCCACCAAGCAATTAAAACAGAAAACCGTGATCTATTCACAGAATTTTTATGCTAGAGATCCATAGGAAATGTTTGTGACCACATTTCGGATGTTTTGGGCCACAAACTCAAAAGTCAGGCACACTTCCACGGAGTTTTCGAATGATTTGTATCGGAACTGTTCACTTTGAGTGATCTGTTCGTGCAGTCATGACGTTCATCAATAAATAAAGACCTTCGGAAACAGTGTCACAAAATAATCTTCGGAGAGGATGATGGCATAGCCGGAACGTAAGTCTAGATACTAATATCTGTCCAGATGATTTAAACTGCTTATGTTAAATCAACTTGAAAGTCGTGAAATTGGTCCGGTGCATGACCCTGATCTGTCGGTATTCTTACATTGCAAATTGATAAAACCTCGATGTAATTCATGTAGTAACCCTATCCATAAGAAACATAAACTTCAAAGCGAATTTGATACGTGTGACTATCGGGTTTGGTTTAATAAAGTGTTGTAAATGTCTCGTTTTTGTGAGGTTTCTTCGGTTCTGTCTCGTAAAGTTTTGTGAAAATGAATGACTTCTCGTGATTTTTGTTGTGAATGAAAAAAAGAAGTTATGGTGTGACAGATCAAACAAATAAAACGAGGACAACCTCTACGACACACGTCTGACGTACGGAGTTAATATCCTGGATCCATGGATTTCGCCACTTTGACTGTATGAACGTTTTGCATAATACTAAAGTTAACTAGGCATTGAAGTTATGATGACTATTGTTATAATACTACATACTATGTGACCCGTGACGATCCGGGGTAGAACATGTCTTTAGCAACCCATGTTTGCAATAAAAGGTGACTATGGTTGTCGTAAGAGGCGACTAACAGGATCAGGTTGTCAGGCTCACTGACATCGATCCCAATTGCATAGAACGAATCTCATGGAGTCAATAACTGGATCGTCTGGTTCAGACTCGATTATTTACAGACCACCATCATGTAGCCGGAATATTGAAGAGTGCGGCGTTAAACAACAAACAAACAAACATACTTTGTAATTATAATGAAAACATCACGTTTTCCCGTCTTAACTAACATGCAATGTGTGGTTCATGTTAACGGATTCTGTCCCAATCCGCTGACAATGTTCTTAATGTGCACATTCATGTGGATATTTATAACACTTTCAACATGTGTGTACAAGGTATAGTTACACTGTTGATTGATAATATCACTGCCATAATGGTAATCATTCCTTATCGCTGCTACACGAAATGGAACAAAGCCAAATCAAATGGACAAAGTGAAGGTAATACAGGTACAGTTTACTCAGTATAAACAATGCTGAACTCCTCTCTGTGAAACGTATATATCATTCAGCTGTAACGTTACCACCCTACAACGAAGTACCAGGTGACTCACAACTCCTATAATAGTCCCCGTGTTTCGTTTCAGCAGATATCACACGTGCAGCAAAATCACTTACTTATCAGTTTAAATCATCAACATGGAGTGTGATACGTAGATATCGTATGGCGATAGTCAACATCTGCATCATGAACCAGAGAAATCAAGAAGTCATGTGTAAAATGAAACGAACATGACTCTATCATATCTACCTAAAAATCTGCAACAGGCGGCATTGATCGATGAAACACGACACAGATTACCACGACGCCACACGAGAGCACGGTTGGGATACTTCACATCAACTTGTATGCCAGATAGCCGGACGTGTAAACTCGTATGTGTGAACTGCTGTTGCATGTATGTTGAAGGATATGATTACAACTGATGATTTATTTGTGTGTGAAACAATCATGATGGCAGCACCATGATTGGTTGGTTGGTTTGTTGTTTAACGCCGCATTCAGCAATATTCCAGCTCTATGGCGGCGGTAAGAACCAAGACGATAGTGTTAGATCCTGGAGGAAAACAAATAAATGTGACATGAGACTTAGTTGAGTTGTCATTACCAACAATGGTGGGGATAGGAATATCAACGTTGGCAGCCGCTATCCTGCTTGCTTCTCAGTCTTCAGGTAAGTTGAAATTGTTTGGAAATTATTTATATATTTATATCTACTGTCATTACTACGTACATATGCTTTGTATTCCTCAAATGTTTGTAGCAGTACTTTAACCTATCAACAACATGTTCTTCTATGCCATCTAAGGCTCTGTCCAAAGGTGAGTTCTTTGACACTGATCTGTCATTCGTTAGTTCCTACTTTTGGTCGTGCTTAGCAACATAGAGGGTATATGTATGGTCGAGTGACCCCTTGGCCGTTCATGGATCGAGTGCCAGATGTGTCCTCCATCACTCAGGGCACCCTGCATATGCATTGTACAGCTGGCACGGCACAATATGACTGAAATACTGCGTGAGAACCCCAGACGCAATTCACACAATATGTCATGTGTAACACAATTCCAAGAGGGTCCCCTGATGGATGCTGTGTTGCCCCTGTGTGCATTCGAGATCGCAAATATATCAATATATGCCGAAGATATCTATTGCCACGTATCAGTCATCAGTGATAGGCCTTAACCACGTGTCTTAATGAGGGCACCCTACCATCTGATCATTTCAAATGTTAGACTAATTTTATAAGATTACTAAGAGTAAGTGAACACAGTTGTATATCGCATCGGCAATATTGCAGCCACAACGCGATGAGAACAAGTTAGTTATTATATAACACCTGTCGACAATGGACAGTAAAACAGCAAGGTATATATCACAGTATTGGGGTTTAAAACAAACCAGATCAAAATTAAAACAAATGTATTTTCAATAGATTAGTTAATTTAAATTAAAACGAGCAACTGATGCTAGACCACGTTACTGGGAATCATGCAGACTTTCAGTGCTTTTGGTTACTGCATGATTCTCAAGTGGTTATATGGACTGCTAACCAATATTAAAAACAAACAAACTATAATCAAGGAAAGATAAGTCAGTTATTTAGATTGTCTTATTTACTAAAACTGACAGTTCACATAAAACATGATTGTTTTCTAAATGTTATTTTGAAGAACTAAGTCAATTGAAGCCAATGTATAAAATATTTCAGAAAACATGTAAAACATACATACGTGTGACGTCATTAATATTGGAAAGCATTCTAAGCATCGTCAAGAATGTTGCCTTCAGTACGTCAAGAATGGCCGTTGCATTAGATCGAGTTATCTGTATGGCACTAGGAATCAGTTGGGTTACACGGGTGTCTTTGTTGAATTGTTAACTTGAACGATAGAAATTATTTAGACCATGCAAACGAGATATGTTTAGCTCTCGAAGAGATAGAAATGCATGTCTACCAACAAATGATAACAAATCATTATCACAGATTTAACCAATGAATTCTATAATGTGGATTACACTGCGTATCTTTGGCTTATGTAGCCATAAAACCGTTGACAAATAATTGGGGCATACCAGAAACATTACACTGTACGTGATACATCATTTAGGGGTATCTGACAACACCTGACCTGACTGTGCTGCAGAGCGAGAAACTACGCTAGAGCTATGTGGTTGGTCTCGAAAGGATAGCCGATTTCAATATTGTAATTTAAAACCTTCCTTCTCTGTAATATCTGTTTAGATCCGCATCCGTACACGTTTCCATGATGCCAGTTTATGTGCAGGTCATAAAACATTGATACAAGTAATGTATACAATAGATATATAGTATATTGCGGTGTAAACGAAAACCTGCTTATTGTGCCACTGTCTGCGCTTGTTTACCAGAGAGATTTGACAGTAACTACTGCCTCAAAAGAGAGATCGTATTGTAATTATATTATCTTTGTGCAACTCTATTGTCTGTCACAGGTGAGGTCGTAGTGCTGCACGTAACTCATATATGTGCAACTATAAATAGGGATCCGGTCCTGTCTTACACTTAAAAACAGATAACACGTGGTGTCGTCTAAGGTAGGAGACCATGTCCGAAATATGCCCTTGGTCACCAAACAGGGAATGGGTACTCTGTTGGATGAGAGGGTAATGTGATGGTGCACCTTCTAACTGCTGATCATGCGACAGCCTGGTCTGTGTACTCCCCATGGGGTTTAGAGGGAAACATGAGTACACACTGACTCAAAGACCTTGGTAATATAGTGAGTATTCATTTGTTGAGGTGCGATGGGTAGCCTAGTGGTTAAAGCTATACAAATATTTAAATTCAAAATGAACAACAGAATCAGGCGTATTTCTGATTTCCAAACATAATGTTAACATGTCCCATTTTCATTATGGGAACGATCCGGGAGGGTAGCCTGATGGTTAAAGTGTTCTCATCGATTCTCCACATGGTTACAATGTGTGAAACCCATTTCCTGTGTCCCCATGTCGTGTTATTGCTGGAATATTGCTCAAATCGGCGTAAAACCATACCCACTCACTCATGTATTTGGTTAATAGGACCTGGCACATTGAATTTGTGTCATGTGTAATCTTTATCACAACAGGAATGTGTTGACACTTTCGTCATTCACCATACCTATTTTTTGCGTGCAGACCCACCTTAAATTTTTCTGCAAAATGTATCAACGGATACATTAGATTGTCTTGTCTGATAGGCATTTCTTAGAAGACACGTGTATCGTTGTTCATACAAGAGACATAGATATCTCTCTCTGCTGATAAGATAATATTATTCAAGAAATTATAGTCACTGTAGTTCCCAGTAAGTTAGCAAAGTCAGTGGAAATAACATTGATATCAAATTGTCGTTCAATAAACAAGCTCAGATCAAGCCAAAACTTCTTCACGTGCTGACGGGAAACAAAGAATTTATATCCATTTTCTCTAAGAACTTAGTTTATGTATTGTTCAGATATAGCATCGGAAGCTTTCTCAGAATCAATCAACATTAACAACCCTTTCGTATGTTGTGTCTTATTTTCGAACAAGAGCTTCATGTTTATACAAATAAATCTACCTGGAATGAATCCAGTTTGGTTCTCATGAATAACTGCATCCAGAGCATATGCTTATTGATATACATGGTTAGTTTTTATTTCCTAACGTTATGGGGCGCCAGTGTTTTTGTAGTCTTGTGTCTTTTCCCGATGTAGGTATACAGGTAATAATACCCATTTTCATAGTCAGGGTCAGTTGATTGTTGTTAAATGATTGTTTAATATATAAAAAAATCCAATTACCTTACAAACGCCACAAGGAACTCTATTGAAAATCCGCCTAACCCCAGAGTTTGATTATGTTTCACTGACCTTATGGCTCTGGATATTTATTCCATTTCAACTGCATTTTTCCCGAATTTTACTCGACATAAATTGTCAGTGTTGGCGTTTGCATTTCTTTATATATATCTAGAGTTTCTTCATCAGTTTCACTTTTACAGGTTTCATAGAATTTGACTAATCTAGATCAGTTTTCAATTTGTGACAATTTCTCTGTTATCTGAAACTTGATTATGAATAGATTTGCTGGTGTAGATTTGCATGTTTCCAGAAATAGAAATTCGTTAATATTAAACTTCAGAATCAGATGGTCAGAACCCAATATATATAACTTGTGTGTTTAATCTATGATAAAAAGGAAAAAATATCGCCAATCCAGAATGAGCCAAACCTGATTTAGTTTCAACTGACCAGAACGAGTTTCACTGAGCAAGGAAAACGACGTTAGAAGATGGTACTTGGTGTTACCCTGCCTTGCGCTCGGCAAAAAGGGCTAAAACAAGGGCTGGTCGGCTCGAAGTCAATAAACTGTTTCTGGGAGGGGTATTCTGTTAAACTGCGGCATGGCATCTCAGTGGGTTAACATTATAAAATAGGCATCAGTCCGGACAAGTACAAACAGACACAGACACACACATAGACACACACACACACACACACACACACACACACACACACACACACACTTCATTTAGGGGGCACGGGTGGCACAGTCGTCTGAGGCGCCGCTATTCGATGTGCAGAGTTGCGTCCCTTGGGAAGGCCAGAAACCTATGATTGTGGGTGGGAATCCCGGTTCGGCCCGATTATAATTTAATGTTTGTCAGCACCATACCCGTGCTCGTGGGTTTCACCGAAGTGGTAAACGTCTGAGACCTGCATCACTTCGGGCTTTCCTCCCACATAAAGTTGACACGCCGTGATATAACTGGAATACTGTTAAAAGTGGCGTTAAACCCAACTCACTCACTCATTTCATTGACATACAGGGCCGTTACAAAGAAACACAACCTGCTGAAAAACATTGGATATGACACATCCTAGAGGTGTAAACTACTTCAACACTCGGGGCACAGCCGGAAACATTACAACTTGTCAGTTAATAACCATACATACATGTAGAGGCACAGACTTTAGTTTCTCACCACCAGTATGTACACAGCGGGTGTAATAACAGACCTTATTACCTGCCCGTGAAGAGATCACCCGTTTAATAAACATGCAGCTGTATTACGCATTGTGTAATTCCAAAACGCGTGCTTATGTACTCTCGGAACAAGTTTCACGAACAAATATTGAAAGCTCTCAACATCCCTTTGCTTATTCAACGACACTGCGTGTAGAAATGATAGATCACTGAGATGAGCTTATGCACACTCGATGACCCAAACAACCTTGTTCTAGGCTGACGTCACATGGCATTGTTTCGTCGATGGAACTTGCAACAAAATTCCACAAATTACGTCATCGGGTAGTGTGACGTAATTGTAAACTTTGAGGTGCAAGGCGCCGTTCCACAAGGCGATCGTACTGTAGCGACAGTCGTTAATCTATTTTAAAGTATGTGAGTTCCGATAACCTTAGCACTACGATAGTTTTGTGGAACGGACGCCTGAATTCCAAAGGTGGACCGTTGCATGGTATTAAATTCATACGTTTCAACTTTTGACGTGTTTGAAGTATTATTCAGTCAAACTCAATTAGATTATGCCATGGATCGTCAGGGTGTCAGCCTATTCACACTCAACAGTATAATTCTGAAAATGATATGAATGGCAAGTAATAAATAAAATACTCAACTCGCTCCCGTGTAAAACTAATTTTATGAAACTCGTGAATAGTTGTGGTATCTCACTCGTTTCATAACATGTACGTGTATTACATGGGAGCTCGTTTAGAATTCTATATATGTTGCATCTCATGATCATTCGGAATCCAACATCTGCTGCTGATGTTTAGTGCTAGACACACACTGGCAACAACTGTGCAGCTGGAAACTAAAGTTATCATTATTTGTATTTGTACTGATCTCTGAAACTCCGGACTAGGTGTCCGTATACATTAAGATGTATTTACCTTATTGCAGGTGACATTGTTTATTCCTATGAGCTAGCGTGAACTGGACATAGTTATATACATATAAATACTGACTTATCATGAAGCTATAGATTGCCTACAGTCAAGATGATGGCGAAAGAATTGATGATCACATTGCTCTTTGTAGGCGTGACAATTCGCAAGAACACTTCGCGGGTTCTGCCAACCTCAACACCATGCATTGCCACTCAGACGTTTCTTGATGAATTGCGGCAGATGCTTAAGACGGAACAGAACACGTCGAATTCTGGTAAGACAGACTGTTTCCTCCGTTGACGTCCTTGTTTCTATATTTGCTGATGAATGTCCATTATTTTTTAAACTTAAAAGGCTGAGGCTGCACATAAAGGGATGATGACTGCCAAATGACGGAAACGTAGAAGTTGAACACATTCAAGCTGATGACACACTCTTGTACAGCCTACCGGGCAGGTGACGCCCTCAGTCAGACTTTTACCATGAGTTTGTTCACGTCGTTATTCTGACAAAGGCAAAGGGGTCCATTACTTTATCATGAAAACCAGGGGAAAGGCTAATATCGAGGAATTTTTTATCTCTGGGTTGTGTTTGCAAGTGCTAACAATGAAAGAGGAAATGTGAAAGTGCATCAGTGTTTATGAAAATAATGTTCTTTGTACAAGTAATCATGACAGCTAATCAACGAAATATTCATGTATTTCATATCAATATCCGTTAAAACATTACACATAAAATAGGGTATATCACAGAATATGAGTGTCTCTTTAGTATTAGTTTTGTAAATATATTATTGAAATTGTGTCCCGTGTAGCAGGGTCCGCCCACGTGGAGTGAATCAAGGTTTATGACACACAGTTTGTCAGTACATTTGTAGATTTTTCACAAACCAAGTAAATGTCCACAACAATTATCTACAATTCACACACCAATTATACAGACATGTATGCATATATATTGAAATACCAATATGTTTGTGTTACAGGTAAGGGTACTGGTGGTGGTATCTACACGCGGTGGGGAAAAACAGACTGTCCGTCTAAAACGGAACTTGTGTATAAAGGTGAGATAAACCTGATATCCTCTATTCAATCAATCTTAATTGTATGAAAGGCCATTGGCCCATATACACATACAGATAAACAATATCGTTTACAGCTGTACAGCTTATTATATAACTATTGGATAACTAATATGATGCTTGACATGTATTAGAGGTATTGTAATAACAGTGGAAATAACCACAGTGGCAGTAGTAGTATAAAATACAAAAGGAATGGAATAGCATAGCACGACGTTCAATACAAAATAATCTATCAGTAATATACTCATCATGTCATGAAAATTTGACAATTTAAATGTATATGCATTTCTAGTAGAAACAAACAGACAAAAATGAAATGTAGATACTCCTGATCTAGATGCGAAAGTTTCAAAACAACTATTTTTTTCTGGACATATCGGATTCACTAAGTAATTTACTACGCACTCGTAGACTTTGATAGATGTATTGTAATATCTTAGATAATTTTTTACTAGGGATACCATTAAAAGATAGTATTTTGTTCATGGAATAGTGGTTCTTAGTGATATCAGGCATATATTTCAATCTTAGGTTGTAGTAAATTGGACATATAAACAAAAAGTGTAATTCGTTTTCAATATGGTTTTCGCAGAATGGACAAAAACGCATATCCTTAGGAATAGAGAAGAAGCGACCCCTGTCGCACATCAAATCATTTAACCCTAGCCTAAGTTTGATAAATGTGTCTCTAATTTTTCTCTCTGTTATAGTATGCAGGTAAACCTCTGGTGTTAGACAATATTTAAAGGTATTAAAGACGTCGTTGCGTGTACTGTTATCTAGTGACGACCTCAAGTTTTGAGTAAACATATCAATTGCTACCTGCTTAAAAGAGCTAAGAAAATACATTTTGTCTCCAACGCTTTGATTTAGCCAAACATATCCAAATCCGTGAGAGAAGAGTAAATGCTTAATGTTTGATGCCCAGGTTACGTAACCAACACTATCACGATAGACAAGCATTTCGTAGCATTTTCTTGGGATTCGTTCTCGCGACATCTCTGTTATTTTGAGCCAGTATCTGAGTAAACGTAAATATGAACAAATATATAACGGGTATCTACCACATTCGCCATAGACCATATGATTTGGAGCTGATTTAGAAACATTTAGAAATCTTTTACATGCAGTTAAGTGTACCTTTTCAATATTGTAATAGGTTTCAAAACCCCAGACCTCTGATCCATATAATAAGATTGGTTGAATTTGAGCATCAAACATTTTGAAGAAAATAGTAGGTGAGATAACACGCAATTTATCTAGGACAACAAAAAGATTTATTAGGGCCTTTTTTGCTCGTAGGGCGAGATCGTTAACTAGATGTTTAAGATTCAGGTTAAACGGTAAAACAACACCGAGGTATTTATACATGTTTGTAACATTTATAGGGTGGTTATTGAAGAACCATTTATCTCTCGATGCAAGAGGACCGCCTCTCCTAAATACGATAATATTAGTTTTTTCCAAGTTAACAGATAGCTTCCATGTAACAGTGTAACTGTATAGTATATCAATTTGTTTCTGGAGTCCGATAATAGAGTCAGAGACTAGAATCACGTCATCGGCAAAAAGTAATATAAGTAATTCATAAAGGTCAGGGTATAATTGCACTCCGTGTTTACCGTTTTGTTGAAAATCGAAGGAAAGCTCATTAATGAAGAATGAAAATAGGAGAGGACTCAAGATACAACCTTGTTTAACTCCCATGGGGCATTCAAAATAATCGGTGACTCCACTATTATGTCGTACACAAGATTTTACATTTTCATACATTGATTTTAAAATAGTAAACATTTTCCCACCAACACCAGCTGCCCTAAGACAATCCCAAAGTTTACATCGGTCAACAGTGTCGAAAGCTTTTTTAAAATCTACAAACGCAATATAGAGTTTTCGTTTTCGGCATCCGAGATATCTCTGAACAATAGCATAAAGTGAGAAAATATTATCAGCAAGTGAATATGATTTTCTAAAGCCAGCTTGAGTTGGTGGGATTTTGTCAAAAACATTAGCCCAGGTAGTAAGACGATTGTTTAGAATTATAGCAAACAGTTTACCTAAGATGCTTGTTAGAGAAATTGCTCTATAGTTATCGGGGTCGGTCACGTCTCCCTTTTTAAATACAGGCACAATGACAGATCTAGACCATGCATTTGGGAATATACCCTTTCTGAATATTTCGTTAAAACATTTGTGCAAAAAGGGAGTAATGATATGTTTTGAACTTTTTAACATTTCAGCTAGGACATCATCGGGGCCTGGAGATTTACCTGGTTTAAGTGTATTAATGGCATTGTGTATTTCAGCGACTTCAATTTCCGATTCTAAAATATCTCGCTCAACATCAGATAAATTCACATCATTAACAACTTCATGGATGTTATCCTCGAAAATATGGTTATTTCCAAAAACCTGTTTGAAATGGTGAAGCCATTCAGGACCTGTAATATTAATACGTGCAATGACTGGATTACATAGAGATTTTATCTCTTTCCAAAAATGCTTTGAGTTCTTTAATGAGTTGCTTAATTTATTCAATTTCAGATGTCTTAAAGAGTTAAGGTGTTGTCTGCATTCTGTTTTATATTTGTTTCTTTGTTTACAATAATTTCTTCTATTTCGTTCCGATCTATTTCGACGAAACTCGCGAAGGGCTCTTCTGGCTGATCTCTTGTGTTCTTTACATTTACCGTTTAAACTGAACAGCTTTTTAGGAACTAAATTTGAACACGAGCGTAGTTTCATACATTTGCCGGACTCCAAAAGAATGTTTATAAAGAGATCGACCGCATCATGCATATTTCTCCTCAAAGTATGAAACAGGGTGTCAGACACCTCATCAAAAGTATGGCTTAGACATCGTAAGAAGTCAGGTTTTTTAGATTCATTCCATCTAAAACTGTCAGAAAATATATCCTCTGATAATGGTTCCGATACAGGATTATAAAATGCACACTGTAGTTCTAAAGGAGAGTGGTCGGAGTCTGTGCTCTCTCCAACAGTTAGGCAATCAACAAATCTGAAGATTTCAGCTGACGCTATAAAATAGTCAACAATGCTACTGCCATTTCTACTTACACATGTTAGTTCACCACTTCTGTCGCCATTCACTCTGCCATTCATGATATACAGGTTATATACATAACATAAATTAAGAAGAAAGCGACCAAATTTGTTAACCACATCATCAAGTGACGATCGTTTACTAATGTCACAAGGATCGTCTTCAGGAAAAATATCTGGATCACCGTGATTTAATTCAGGTTCTGGAGGGTTATTCTCAGTACCTGTTCGAGAATTGAAATCCCCACACAGTAATATAAAGAAATCAGATAGGTACTCTGATAGGTCGAGAAGAAAGTTATCAATTTTATCAAATAAGCAAGCATTTGGATTTTTCACGTAATACGTTGAGTTTTCAGGGGGAATATATAAACAGAAGATCAGAATATCTTTTGGTAAACCGAACGGAGTTTTCTTAATTTCTATGGTCAAAAGATTGTCGATATCATTTCGACGTAACTCACAAAACTGTTGAAATTCATATCTAACAGCAAAGCAAACTCCACCACTATTCCTGCCATGACCTGACAATTTCACCGACGGAGAGTAAAAGATTTTATATCCAGGCAACCAGTCATAGTCTACGTTATCCAAAAAGGTTTCCGATAGACAAAGAAAGTCAAAGCTTTGTAGATATGAAATAAAGTCATTATTTGAGAGTTTACTGGACAAACCATTCACATTCCAGCAGAGCAATCGGCACAGAGTGTTATCAATTTCATGAGTGGGGTTGATACCGGTGCGTCGTCCATTTGGCTCCTGTGAACAATTGACCGGGGCCGGGCCGAGTCCTCAAGTAGTTTTGTTCCTGGCGCCTGATCTTGTCTTTCGACGAGAATCAGTTGGGTCTATCGCAGTCCTTTTAAATATAGGTTCCGTAATCAGCCGGCCATTCTTGAAGTAACCGCGCATCCCTGTGTCTTTGAGATCTTTCAGCTGTTGTCGTTGGCGTCTGGTCAAATCGCTTGACACTCCATACCCACCGTCCTTCATGGTGGCTCTCGCCCTCAGTATCTCAAATTTGTCGTCACTCTCACGTAGTTTGGCAATCACGGGGCGTGGTTTGTTGGTGGTTTGCTGTGTCTTACCGAGACGATGTGCTCTCACAAGATCGCCGGACGTCCAAGTTTTATGTGTAACACTCTGCGTAAGAATGTGTAGGACCTTCTGTTTACACTCAACGTTTGAGTCCTCACCTTCTGGTATGCCGTAAATAATCACATTGTCTCTGCGACTGAGAGACTCAAATTTATCTACTTCGGTGTCCAACGAGTTGATTTTGTCCTCAATGCTATCTAGTTTGTCGGCTACCGCATCCACATCAGCGTACATAACATCGTGGTTCTGTTTCATTTCATCGACGGATGATTTCAGCTCAGAGAACTTTGTGTCAAGCTGGTTACATTTGTTGTTAACAGATTTAATTTCATCCCTCAAAGATCTAATTTCAACCGACAGGTCTTGTTTTACGCTTAAAATGGTGTCTTTTAGATCTTGCATAGTCGGCAAGGCCTGGGTTCAACTCAATGTCGCCTGATAGGATGAGTAGACGGGGTATAATTTGGCTGAACACCGGTCCATTTGTTTGTAAACACGGCCTGTCAATAAGCGTGAAGCTGTCCGTGTTCCTCGTGCAGATGCAATTGACATCATTTAAACACAATTGGTGTTCTTTGGGGATAAATCTATAGAAGTTAGTAGAATTCAGTGTATCAATCAATAACATTGATGATGACAAATGGAGAGTAAATATCATGAAGCACACAATCATTCTGTAGTGTACATCTGTCCCTCGGGTGAACGGTGTGTAGACCCCATGGTCGCCATAGTCTAGCTGAATCTGCCGTGTCCCTGCACGATGTTTAAACAGTCCAATGCGAGCTCTGTATATGTCAATTGACACCATCGCTAGTGTAGAACGCTCGAGGAGATAGTTATGATATCACACGTTCCAAAATATCAGAGTTCGGGATGTATTTACCTTGTTAGATGGTCAAAGTGCTGGAGAGCTACACGCAGGTGACTTTACACTGTCAGCCATCTATTCAAAACATTTCTTTCTTATTTGAGTCAAATTGTGAACGGAGCTAGGTTTTCAGTTGTATCTAATCAATACATATAGTGCCTGGTGAGATTACGGAGTGAACTATGCATGCAGATATTATCTAGTTACATTGTGAAGTGAGCTATGCATGAAGATATGATCTAGTCACATTGTGAAGTGAGCTATGCATGCACTTATTATCTAATCCCATTGTGAAATGAGCTATGCATGCAGATATTATCTAGTCACATTTTGAAATGATCTCTGCATGCAGATATTATCTAGTCACATTGTGAAGTGAGCTATTCATGCAGATATGATCTAGTTACATTGTGAAGTGAGCTATGCATGCAGATATTATCTAGTCACATTGTGAAGTGAGCTATGCATGCGCAGATTGTCTTGCTACATTTTGTGGTGATTAATGCACTCTTGAGTTATGCATACATATATTACTTGGTCCCATTGTGTAGTAAGCTACGCATAGGCATATATGATCTGGTCAAATTGTGTAGTGAACCACGCATTACGCCACCCTTCAGATGCAGCAGAAAGTATTACCAATCCAAATTATGTCAGTGTAATGTTTACCTCCACTTTCTGACTGGTTGATCAGACAACAATGTTGCCATATTGTACAACCTGTTGTAAGAAGTCATGGCAGTTCGTACTTGCTTATCAAAACTTATTGTTTTCATTTGATTTTGCCCTTGCAATTGACATACATTTAACATCTTGTATTTTGTGCTAAAACACTATTAACATAAATAAGCAGGACAAGTAAACTTTATCTCAGGGCAAGTTCTTCTTATTGTCTAGTTGTCCAGGGACAAGTTCACAAATTTGATATTTCCTCACCCTTGCTATGCATACACATATAATACACATGCTACTAGTCTAGTCATGTTATATAGTGCACACATATGCAGATACATATTTTCTCATCACATTGTGTAGTAACCAGTGCGTACATAGATTGCCTAATCACACTCTATATTGAGCTATGCATACATAGTTTGGCTAATGGATTGATCGATAGATGGATTTACGAACGAACGAACGAAACGAACGAACGAACGAATGAAAAGATGAACTGATGGATGGATGGATGGATATTTGCAAAATGTTTATGATAACGGTGCGTTTTAAATGTAAGGTATATATACCTTAATAAGATGTTAATGTTCTGTATATCTGCCTAACCACAAGTGCCTAACCATAATAAACCGTGTTTGTAATGTACAATGTACATGTATTTACATTTATCATATAATGAGTAGGTTTCTGGGCAGGATAAAGCCAACGGATAAAAACGATATCCGTTGGGGTCATATGCGGATAGAGATGCAAATATCAAAGGTCAAGTAGGGACTACTTTCACTGTTTATAAACAAACACGGCGTCGCCCTCGTCATTTGGCGATCGAGTCAGAATTAACCATCGGGAATCTGGATAAACTACAGGGATAATTGCTATCATTATCAAAAGAACAGTCTAATATACTGAAAATCAATGTCTAACTGTGACATAGCTAAGGCATTTTATAAGTTTTGGCAACTTTGGAGATATAAATTTCGAAACAATTTTGCGAGGGCACTAGGCCTAGCCAAGCGGGATCAGTAGCCATATCTGTGCTTGTAGACCTCTGCGGCTTGAAACCTTCTCCACAAATTAAAATAGTTGGATTTGGAACCAAATATGTTTGAATTGTTACCTTGTTTCGTTTTGTCGCTGTGTGTACATCTGACTACACTTCTTAACGTTATGACAGACCGGCGGTCAACAACGTCTGACCGTGGCCGTGACGTCTCATAGACTAGGGTTAGAGTAGCTTCCCTTTGACAAAGGGCAGTTACTCTAACGGACAGACCGATGGATTGCCGCGAAAGGCAAATAAAAACAATTGTTGTTTTGTGTATATGTTACTTCGCAACTGTATAAGAAACACATTTCAGTTGGAACTATATTGGCTACTGTCACTGTCCGACTGACCCATCACTTACCCTATGACGTATTATATATTAATGCGCGCATTCCAGGAAAACTCGCAATGTTTCGGTAATGTTTGTGAGAGAGGGAAAGCAGTTTTGAAGCACAGAATTAAAGAATGACATTGTAATGTACAAGCCTTTTGTACATTTCGGTCAGTAGACAGTGAGATGAATCATATTGTATATGTTGTATGTGATACAGCATACCGTAAAGATATACGTTATTGCTACATGAATTAACGTATATCACCACTGATCTTACTGACTGTTTGTTAAATGTGCAAAAACAAAATGGGAACACGTTCTAAATCACCTGTTTCGATTTGGCAACGTAATAGTTCGTGTGACGTCACCTATATTCGTGAGTCTGTTCCACGAAACTACTTCTTGTAGCATAATGGCTTAAATCAGCCTTGTATGGCTGCAAAAGTGCATCTAGTCCATCTAAATGCATTGTATATTACTACACAGCCGTGACTCGAAGTAAAATAACTTCTGTCACTGGTGGAGTGCAATTTCCCCACGTTCCACCGACCGTATCCTCGTGCGAGAGACTACTTCCGGTATGACGTCACTTTGTTGACAGTTTGATCGGTTGTACTTTTTCTGATACGAGAGTGAAAGCCGGTTCGAGCCGAGATATGTGAGTTGACATTCAAGTATTTTATATTTATTGTACATCTTCCTAACTGAATGAAATACTGAAAAGAATAATTATATTCTTGTAAATTAATAAATCTTATTGTGCAATTTTTAATTGTGAAATTATTCTTAAAAAATTGAATAATTAAAACTGTGTGGTTGGTGGTATTGGGAGTGATCCACAATTCGCTACCAGAGCTGTACCCCAATACCCACCCCCTAAACCGTTACAGTTTTATTTATTTAATTATATTCTTGTAAATTAATAAGTCTTATTGTGCAATTCTTAATTGTGAAATTATTCTTAAAAAATTAAATAAATAAAACTGTGCTTTTTTTTAATAATATCCTCAGAGCATATTTCCGTTATTTAGATTTTTAAAAAACACGAAGTAACAGCTATAATGGTGTTTTGGTAAAAGGTCAAAAGTTGCGATGTTTACGATGAAACTAATTTTGCTTTGCCTGAAATGACAGCGGATGAGATCCCAGGAACAGAGAAGTGTATGTGAGTGCGCAATGAATTGTATTCAACTTCAAAGTGAGAGTTCAAAGTGAGAGTTCAAAGTGAGAGTTCAAGAGGCGTGACTTATGTCCTTTTGGCACCGATTGGTTTAAGCCAAATCCTGTATCTAAGTAACCACAACATGTGTGATGATTGTTTTGACTAAGCCAACTGTATCATTATCACAGGAATAGCTGGAGGAACCTACTACAGTTATAAGGCTGGGCCTGCTAATATCCTTTGTCTACCTGAGAACCCCGAGTATGGAAACTACACCCCTGGATTTCAGTCTGATGGTTCCATCTATGGTACAGAATATGAAACCAATGAACATTCCACCAGTTTCAAAAACCTCCATAACCATGACGTTCCCTGTGCCGTGTGTAGAAGTAGAACCAAGACAAGCGTCATCATGGTGCCTGCCAAGATGTCCTGCTTCCCTGGATGGCGTGTCGAGTACACAGGGTACCTGATGGGTGGCCATTTCAATTATGCTGCTAGTGAGTATCTGTGTGTTGATGGCAATGCAGAGAAGGATCGCAGTGGTCATGAAAACAAGCAAGGGCAACTCTTGTATCTTGTTGAAAGCAGGTGTGGTTCCCTGCCATGTCCGCCGTACAAGAACAACTGGGAGTTAACATGCGCTGTTTGCTCTAAGTAGGCCACAGATTTGATCCTTCACTGACATATGTGAATAAAGCATATTGACATACGTCTGTGATTTTTTGTGAGCAACAACACAATTATTGACTGCTTATGCTTTTATTTAAATAATTGTTAGGTTGCACACAGGTTTTCGATTTTATTGGGAATGCGGGCTGAATGATGAGGGCAAATAGTTTAATTGAAGGTGGAAGCATAAAGGAGTTGCAGCTATAGAATAACTACTTGGATGTTCATCCAGTTGAGTGATTCAGCTGACCTCCTGGTCAGCAGAAACAGTATCATTGCAATAGGAAGGCAAAGAACACTAAATCATTAACAAGAGTTTTATTTTGGTTTAAAACAACAATTACAAACAACAATTACTATGGTACTTTAATTCACATTTACAAACTTTCTGAATACCCAAATTTCTATTACGATCACGATTACTAAATGACAAGAGTGTCCCACGATGTTATGATGATATGTTTATAGCCTATAAGTAGGTCACATCTCACGCCCACTCGCCGGTAGCCTTCTGCATCTGTTGTATCATGAATTATAAAGCGTGGCATGACGGATGTAGTTTTAACACTTGCAAGGCAAAGCTTACCTGTTCTTATGTCACTTTAGTTTGCGGATATTTGCTTCGTTTTACTACATATACTCAACAACAAAAGTTCCTGTGACACCAATATTTTAGAATATTTTTCAAACAAGTAAAGTTTGGTTTTCAATATTGTAGTAGATTTATGGAATCAAGTCACAAAAACGCAAATGCTATAGAAAAGCATGCATTCCATGCAAAAGTTGACTTTGATGCAAGACCCATGCATTTCACTACCCAAGAATGGGTATAAAAATATGTGCGTTAACGGGATTCCATATGCATTGTTTAGCATCATGCTAACAACAACCACTCAGAAAAACAACACAATTACGCAATTATTCAACATTAGGAAATGCCACGCATGTCCGAAAATGAGCGTCTGCGAGCCATTGGTATGCTTGAACCAGGATCGAGTCAACGTGTTGTTGCAAACAATTTAACGTCCACAGAAACACCATTTGGTGTTTATGACAACGTTGGCAACAGACGAATGCAGTCAGAGACCATACTCGGAGTGGCAGGCCACACGAAACTAATAATCGACAAGACAACTTGATTCGAACAATACACCTACGAAATCGATTCCAGCCAGCAACAGTGACTGCAACAAGCATCACTGGCCTTCGACGAATATCTTCACAAACCGTACGTCGCCGCCTCAGATGTGCAGGGATTGTTGCCAAAAGCCCCACCAGACGTCCCATTTGACAGGAAACCACCACCAAGCACGTATACAGTGGTTGCAGACAGCGTCTACGCTGGACAGCCATGCAGTTGGGACAAGTTCTATTCACTGACGAGTGTAACATAGCTGTCCAGCACTAGGGTCAGTGTACATCGACTTCGGTCACATACATTTGATAAGATTGCTGGACTCAGCAAATATCCTAATTACTTTGTGTGTCAAAGCAGAGATGTATACGATGACAATTACTCTGAAATACTACAGAGTTGCCATATGACTACTCGTTTAAGGAAGATAGGATACCCTATAATGTTTCGCTGACCAAGCCAGAGCACGTGGTGTCAACATTTGGTCATTACATATCAGATAGCCTGGATTTAAATATCCCTTACACAGCAGGAATAAGAACTGCTGACGTACACCACGATGCAAACTCTGGGCTACCACGTCAACCCAGATACCCCTTAAAAGTGGAGGTGTTTGAGACAGATGGCAGACAGCCCGAGACGAGCAACCTCACCAGCAACACAGTGAAAAACGTCCCGAGAGCCAGAGCCAGGAGTAGAACTATCTTGTACTGATGAAATAAATCTTCATTCCTGAACAACGAAACGTGTTTTGTTACACGTTAGGGGACTTTTTTGGTGCCGAGACCCGGATTCAGGACGGTAAAAACATCAAGTGCAGGGTAAGTGACGTTTTGGTTTTCTCTCCATTGCCTTCTCTCTCTTGGACCATTTTCTGAACTGTGTTGTTAGGTTTTGTGTTGTGATTGCTATTAGCAGTAGGACTTAAAAGGGTTTGAATAGGAATCAATAGGTAGATAAAATTACTTAGTTCTAACATGGCAGAAAGCATCGAAGCCCTATTCAACCATCTGGCCATGCAGTTAGGGAATTTGCACTAAACGATAATGGCTGGTATCAGGCCACTTTCAGTGACAGTAGAAAACCAAATAGGCCAACTATCACAGGCCATTACGTCTCAAAGTTTCTCACAACATGTGAGACCGTTTGAGGAAGACCCGAAACGATTCAAAGAATGGATTAAGTCTCTGGACAAGTATGTTAGTTTGTCCGGAATTCCCGAAGAAAAAATTAAATTAGTAGCTTTTCAAAGTAGCCGTGGCCCTGTGAGTGATTTTCTACAGCGATACCTACATGACAATCCAAGCCATACTTGGAATGTAGTGAAAAAAGAGTTAACTTCTCGATTTGCTGAGGTCACTGACCCACTATATGCGTTCACACTGCTACAGAAATTATGTCAAAACAATGAAGAGAGTGTACAAATATTTGCAGAAAGGCTGTTAGCCTTGGCGGAGGAAGCATATGTAGGGCATGATCAAAATTGGAATGGGGCAATAGAGCGCCAGTTGGTGGGATTCTTTGTAGAAGGATTAAAACATAACTATTTAAAGATGGATATAATGAGAGATAATCCCAACAGTTTTGCCGAAGCAGTTACAATAGCCATGAAAGAACAAAATCTGAGGAAAAAGTTTGACTTAAGATTAGGAACCAAAGAACGGGTTGATGGAATAAACAGGGCTGCCCATGAGCCGATGGAGGTAGACCATTATCGATCACCTCGAAAGTGCTACAAATGCGGCATGGGTAGACATAAAACTAGAGATTGTAGAGGTGGTAGACAAACAGTCAATGCAGTGAGCACAGAAAATAGACGGCAAGATAAAGGGTTATGCTGGTATTGCAACAGGCCAGGTCATTATAAATACCAATGCCCGGAGTTTAATCAACATAGGAATCGAGGACGGGGAGACCGTTGCCATCCTTTAAACTAGATAGGTCTCTTCCTGGGGGAACACAGGCGGAGACGAATCAAAAAGGGGAATCATTTACAATCAATTTGGCGGGAAACCCAAACTCTTGTGTTGTATCAGTAGGAAGACGTATGTATAGGGCATTGGTTGATTCAGGAGCACAAGTATCTTTAATTCACCCAAGAGTATATGAAACTTTAAGAGAGGTTTCAAAGTAAACTTCAGAAAACATTTCTTTACAATCAGTCAATGGAAGTCCACTGGCTGTCGAAGGATGTACAACAATACCATTTAGGGTAGGGCAACAGCTCATGAAGCATAAGTTCTATATTGTTAGAGGTATCAACAGGAATATAATTCTTGGACGAGACTGGTTGACTGACAATGGAGTGAGACTGTACTTTGATCTAGGAAGATTGAAAGTAGGTGATGCTGATGTTCCTTTAGAAGAAGACATACAAATAGCATCAATCATCAGACTAACTAACAGGTCAATCATTAAGCCCCAAACAGTTAATATGATAAAGGTTAAGACAAAGAAAAAGTCGTATTTTGACACAACAGCGTTGTATGAGATCCAGGGTGAAGAGGGAAATTACATTAATTCAGAACCAGGATTGATGGTAGGAAACTCACTGGCCAGGTTGAACAAGCAAGGTGAGATACCAGTCATGTTAGTCAATAATACAAATAAAACATTCCGACTCAGGAAAGGATGCATCCTAGGGAAGATAGAACCTGTGCCTGAGGCTAGTGCAGTACTGTTAAAAGACATGACAGATAGGATGAACTCAAAAATGACAGAAAGAGATAACAGAATAAGTGAGGCAGATATTGATGTGCCTGTGGAGCACAGGGAGGCCATTACCAAGTTACTCTATAACCATAGAGACCTATTCGCAAAAAAACTGACATGGACTTGAGTCATACAGACACAGTTAGAAACTTGACACGGGTGATCACGCCCCAATCAAACTAAAAGCTTATAGGACACCCTTGAACAAGAGGAAGATTGTTGACAAGGCAGTAGAGGACATGTTGGCTGCAGGTGTTATCAAGAGATCTAGATCACCATGGAGTTTTCCTATTGTAGTTGTTGACAAATAGGATGGATCAAAACGTTTTTGTGTTGATTTTAGACAATTAAACAAAGTCACAAAACAAATATCACATCCTCTGCCAGTAATTGATGATATTTTATCATCATTAGGTAATGCATCCTACTTCAGCTCCTTTGATTTGAAATCAGGATACTGGCAAGTCCTTATGGATGAAAATGATAGTGAAAAGACAGCATTCTCATGTCACCGAGGGCTGTTTGAATTCTCAGTTATGCCATTTGGTTTAAGTAATGGACCTTCTATATTCATGGAGCTCATGAATATTGTACTTCAAGACTGTGAAGCTTTTGCTATTGCATATCTTGATGACATTCTCATATTCTCATCAACCAAAGAAGAGCACATGAAACACATTGGAATAGTACTAGACAAATTGAGAGAACACAGTCTTAAGTTGAAATTGAGTAAATGCAGTTTTCTAAAAGAAGAAACAAATTACTTTGTTTTATTGTCAACAAGGAGGGAGTGAAACTAGATATGGGAAAAGTAGAAGCCATAAGATCAATGCCCCCTCCTTCATCAGTTAGGGAGGTCAGAAGTTTTTTGGGAATGTGTAGCTATTACAGAAGGTTCATACTTAATTTCTCAAAAGTAGCTGAACCCATAATAACCTTGACAAAGAAGTATGCTACGTTCAAATGGTCCACAGAATCCTAAGAAGCGTTTGACTTTCTGAAGAGCAGCCTAACTGTTGTTCCACTCTTAGCATATCCAGACACCAACAAACCATATGTGTTGTATACGGACGCTAGTGACATATGTGTAGGTGCATGTCTAACTCAGGCATGTGAAGATGGGACAGAATTTCTCCCAGGTATTCGTAGTGAAAAACGGATCTATTTCCTATCAAGTAAATTGAGTGGTTCTCAGGTTAGATGGTCTACAATTGAGAAAGAAGCTTACGCTATCCATTATGCATTACAGAAATTAGATCACTACTTACACAATGCAGATTTTGTGATTCGGACCGACCACAAACCCCTTAAATGCTTGTTAGAATCACCAATGCAGAACAGAAAGATTCAAATGTGGGCAATAGGCATTAGTGGTTACAATTATAACATAGAGTATATCGCAGGTACTGAGAATACTTGTGCTGACCTACTGTCTTGACTTCTAAGTGACAAGTCTAGGAGTGAAAACATGACAGTTACTGACATTGACCTAATTCAAGAAGACGGAGTTGACATCAGTGAGAATACTTTGCAGATTAATGCTCTGAATTCAAATAAGTTTGACCCGAAGATATTTGCTAGTTGTGAAGTTACAGAACAGGAATCCCCTGAAAAAGCCAAAGTGGGCATGTCTTGATCCGACATGGTGACTGAACAATCAAATAATGTCAAAATTATGGAAGCAAAGAGAGCCATGAAAACAGGACAGGCAGGCAAAGTAGAGCAAAACAGGATGATTATCATAGAAGATATAGTGTACTTCAAATCTGACCCTAACGACGATCCCATAATACGCCTGTGGGTACCAAAACAACTTCAGAGCTTAGTCGTTAAACAGTATCATGATGACAATGGACACATGGGCATAGATAAGACATTTGATTCTATCAAACAGAAATATTACTGGCCTAAGATGTACAAACATCTCTATGAGCACATCAACCAATGTGTCCCTTGTCAAGAGAGTCATGAGGAAACAGAAAACGCCTATCCAAGAAACAGACATTCCCCCATATCCATTTGCAAAAATAGGATTAGATCTGTCAGGGCCTTACCCTAGATCTGTCAGGGAACAAATATATCATCAGTTTTGTAGACCATTACAGTGGATGGCCAGAAGCATTAGCGGTGCCAGACAAAAGTGCGGAAAATGTAGCTCATCTTTTAATTGAAGAGATCTTCCTAAGATTTGGATGTCCCTTAAAAATTGTCACTGACAATGGCACAGAAAATGTAAACAGAGAAATGAGAGAGACATTAGAAACACTCAACATAGATCATATCACTACGTCTTACTACCGACCACAAGGAAATGCTAGGGTGGAAAGATTTCACAGAACCCATTATGATGTTCTGTCAAAGAAGTTAAAAGACGATCTCACGACCTGGGATCTCTATTTGAACCAAGCATTAGCTGCAGTTCGATTCAATATAAGTGAATCTTCGAAATGCTCTCCTTACTTCCTGTTATACAATAGGGATGTTGTGTTACCAATAGGTAACCTATTACATCCTAGAAGAAAGTATGCGGGTGAAGAGCAGCATGGGATAGCATTGCAGCAACAACACAAGGCTTTCACATTAGTGCATAGGCATTTAAAGAAATTAAAGCGAAGGCAGAAACATTATGCTGATAGGATACCCTATAATGTTTCGCTGTCCAAGCCAGAGCACGTGGTGTCAACATTTGGTCATTACATATCAGATAGCCTGGATTTAAATATCCCTTACACAGCAGGAATAAGAACTGCTGACGTACACCACGATGCAAACTCTGGGCTACCACGTCAACCCAGATACCCCTTAAAAGTGGAGGTGTTTGAGATAGACGGCAGACAGCCCGAGACGAGCAACCTCACCAGCAACACAGTGAAAAACGTCCCGAGAGCCAGAGCCAGCAGTAGAACTATCTTGTACTGATGAAATAAATCTTCATTCCTGAACAACGAAACATGTTTTGTTACACGAGTCTCGTTTTCACCTCAGCCACAGCGATGGACGGATACGAGTGTACCGACGACGAGGTAAACGTTACGTCAATCATTGTTCATATGGAAGAAGATCAGTTCGAGGACGGCAGCGTTATGGTATGGGGTGGGATTACAGCAAGTCAGAGGACCCGTTTGATAGTGGTAGAGGGAAATCTCAATGGACAGCGCTACCGCGACGAGATCATCGGCCCTATTGTTCAACCGTTTTTGCGTCATCATGGCCCAGGCATTACCTTTCAACATGACAACGCCCGGCCTCATATTGCTCCACTTGTTCAGGATTGTCTTCAACAAAACAATGTGAATGTCATCCCCTGGCCGGCTCGTCCCCCTTATCTCTCACCAATCGAGCTCATGTGGAAAGAGATGGATCGGCGCCTTCAACGTCAACCACGTGTTCCACAGACACCCAAGGAACTTTCGAAACATGCTCCAGCAGATATGGAAAGATATCCCACAGGACTTTGTGCGACGCCTTGTCCATTCAATGAGACGAAGATGTGTTGCTTGTATCGCAACCAGAGGTGGACACACACGCTATTGATTTGTAAATTGACATTTTGGCTTGTTCATGTTGTTTTTTTATAAAATCAAGCATTTTCTGAACACTTACAGGAGTCGTTTATCTGTTGCAAACCGAAATTGTTTCAGATTTGGTAAAAAACATAACTTTGCATTAAATCTTATTCAATGTCACAGGAACTTTTGTTGTTCAGTATATATTCCAAGGACAAGATACGTTGTTTCGACACTATTTCTGCTCATCCCTGAGTGAATGATGGGAACACTTTCTTTAATGCCACTGATCGCAAATATTTTGCAGCCTTAAGAACATTTATGTTGCTTGAGTGAGTTTGGTTTAACAGTTTGTTTGATGTTTAACGCCGCACACAGCAATATTCCAGCTATAAGACGGCGGTCTGTAAAAAATCGAGTCTCGACCAGAAACATCCGGCGATTGACATCGTGAACATCGATCTACCCAATTGGAATACGATGACGTGTATCAACTAAGCCAGCCTGACCACCCAATCCCGTTAGTCGCCTCTTACGACAAACATAGTCGCCTTTTACGGCAAACAAATGATTGCTGAAGATCTATTCTAATCCGGATCTTCACGGTTCGGTTTAACAGTACTTCAGTGATATCACGGCGTTTAAGATTGATTTGAGAGAAAAATTGATATGACACAGTTCCTAGACGTTTACCCATGAACACAGGCAACGCAATTAAACATATGAACACATTTAGGACGAATCTACAATCACAGGTTTGTGGCAAGACCAAGGTGCTGACATTGAAACATTTGACGACTGGACGATTTGTGTCTCCAAGAACAATTATAGAATAAATATCTCGAAAACACAAAGGGGGGATGTTGTTGTTTTTTCAAATAGCATGTGTATGAAATCGTGTAAAGCTCACAATGTTGATTTGTTCATGACTTACGCAGAAACAAAAGAAAAAAGCTAAATGCAAGAGTCTATTGTGCACATTAATATAGTCAGGACATGTATGAAAATTGCGGATCGAAGTCAAAATTACATCAATAGCAAAACACTGATTTTCCAAAACAATAGACTCATCATTTTTGGAAATGCGAAAAACACCGTATTCTGTCTGCAGTTCAAATATCAAGTATATCACACAAATTCGTAGGAGGCGACTTACATATTTATTGGTAAATATGTAAATAAAACATACCCTATTTAGTTAATATACTACACATTTCCTAAAACATTCTAACAGAGGCGCTTGAAGAATCCCCACCATGTGGCTCATCGTGTGACATCATGGTAATTCTGCATCAGTTGAGTTACACATATTTCGAATCCTTCTCGTAAGAGCCGACTAACGGGATGGGGTTGTCAAGCTCGCTGACATTGTTGATGTATGTCATCGTATGCCAATTATGATGCTTATGATGTTAATCAATGGATTGTCTCATCCAGATCCGATAATTTACCGCCCGCCGTCATATAGCTAGCTGGAATATTGCTGAGAGCGGCGTTAAACAACAAACAAACAAACAAACAAACAAACAAACAGAAACATGACATTATCATAAACTAAATCAATATGTCAGTGAACTATACAGTGGAAGAGGAGATATTACTTCATACTGTCTAACATATCTGATATAAAAAAAGGCATTTCAATCACTAAAATCGATTTTCAACGCTGACATTGACAAATTTTCCTGTTTTCCCCATGACCCCAATTAGACTGGAAACATAAGCTTGTTAGCAAGACGGCAAATATACAGAATCTCTTATTTCCTTGACAAATGTTTCTTGTTTGCATAGCAAAGGCCAAACACTTGCAAAATACCACTAAAGGCGGACTCATACATGCGACACGTGTGAGTCGCACTTTAAGGTACAACCAACGTGACCTTGGCCCTTTATTTGCGCATATGGTACAACACACGAGACAGCGGATACACTGGTGGTACTAACCAGTTCACCTCACTATTTCAATCTGATTGGTTCTATTGAATGTGGTCCCCATTTGACATCGATAAAAACATTATAAGCAACCGCCCATCCACCACTGTCAGAAAGCTTGCTCTGAAAATCAGCTTGATCATTTAGATCTCAGGGAATCCAGTCTACTTCCAAACGTATACAGCATCTCAAACACAACTGCCGGATATTTAATGCAAGACGTTGTAAGTGTTGCTTCATGCCACCCTTTTCAATCATAGAACATACTTTAGTATTATTTGTAAACCACTTGATGTAATGATGTAATGCAAATTGAGGTCATCTGTAATCTCAGGACAACTTGGCATAAACTTTTCTACAATAATACCATCGTCAAGAAAAAACACGCTCTTATAACCGTGGTAACGCCACCATTTCACAATTTGTTGGGTTACGTTTGTAACGACATAAGACACAGATGACAAACCAAATGGTAAAACCCATCTTCCCGAGGCAAGGGAGTTAACTGACTATAAAAGTCCAGTTTCCACGCTTGCCGAACTTGGCTGGAATTGTTGAAAGTGGGCATTTATAGTTAGTTAAATCCCTTGCCTCGGGAAGATGGGCTAGGAATAAAAAGAACCTGTCAAATCTGTGAACACATCATTAGAAGGATACCCAACAATATACCAGAATAAATATCCAATATAAAAAGTCTAGATTGACATGCCACTTATGTCTTCCTGACTTTTATACCACATTCAGTGTGGATCTATTCTCATGGAGATAAATCAGCAGGGTTGTATTCAAGGAAATGTGCAACACTTCCCCACACCATATCCCCATCTGGTCGTGTATGTAGTCAAATACAGCATTGCAATAAATCAGCAGGGTTGTATTCAAGGAAATGTGCAACACTTCCCCACACCATATCCCCATCTGGTCGTGTATGTAGTCAAATACAGCATTGCAATAAATCAGCAGGGTTGTATTCAAGGAAATGTGCAACACTTCCCCACACCATATCCCCATCTGGCCGTGTATGTAGTCAAATACAGCATTGCAATAAATCAGCAGGGTTGTATTCAAGGAAATGTGCAACACTTCCCCACACCATATCCCCATCTGGTCGTGTATGTAGACAAATACAGCATTGCAATAAATCAGCAGGGTTGTATTCAAGGAAATGTGCAACACTTCCCCACACTATATCCCCATCTGGTCGTGTATGTAGTCAAATACAGCATTGCAATAAATCAGCAGGGTTGTATGCAAGGAAATGTGCAACACTTCCCCACACTATATCCCCATCTGGTCGTGTATGTAGTCAAATACAGCATTGCAATAAATCAGCAGGGTTGTATTCAAGGAAATGTGCAACACTTCCCCACACCATATCCCCATCTGGTCGTGTATGTAGACAAATACAGCATTGCAATAAATCAGCAGGGTTGTATTCAAGGAAATGTGCAACACTTCCCCACACTATATCCCCATCTGGTCGTGTATGTAGTCAAATACAGCATTGCAATAAATCAGCAGGGTTGTATGCAAGGAAATGTGCAACACTTCCCCACACTATATCCCCATCTGGTCGTGTATGTAGTCAAATACAGCATTGCAATAAATCAGCAGGGTTGTATGCAAGGCGATGTGCAACACTTCCCCACACTATATCCCCATCTGGTCGTGTATGTAGTCAAATACAGCATTGCAATAAATCAGCAGGGTTGTATGCAAGGCGATGTGCAACACTTCCCCACACTATATCCCCATCTGGCTGTGTATGTAGTCAAATACAGCATTGCAATAAATCAGCAGGGTTGTATGCAAGGAAATGTGCAACACTTCCCCACACCATATCCCCATCTGGTCGTGTATGTAGTCAAATACAGCATTGCAATAAATCAGCAGGGTTGTATGCAATGAAATGTGCAACACCTCCCCACACTATATCCCCATCTGGTCGTGTATGTAGTCAAATACAGCATTGCAATAAATCAGCAGGGTTGTATGCAAGGAAATGTGCAACACTTCCCCACACCATATCCCCATCTGGTCGTGTATGTAGTCAAATACAGCATTGCAATAAATCAGCAGGGTTGTATGCAAGGAAATGTGCAACACTTCCCCACACTATATCCCCATCTGGTCGTGTATGTAGTCAAATACAGCATTGCAATAAATCAGCAGGGTTGTATGCAAGGAAATGTGCAACACTTCCCCACACTATATCCCCATCTGGTCGTGTATGTAGTCAAATACAGCATTGCAATAAATCAGCAGGGTTGTATTCAAGGAAATGTGCAACACTTCCCCACACTATATCCCCATCTGGTCGTGTATGTAGTCAAATACAGCATTGCAATAAATCAGCAGGGTTGTATGCAAGGAAATGTGCAACACTTCCCCACACCATATCCCCATCTGGTCGTGTATGTAGTCAAATACATCAACGAGCAGTGCATTAAACTGACTGCCCAAGAAGGCTTTACCATAGTCTACAAACCACAAAAGATAGATGCATGAAGTAAAATGTATAGCAAAGATCAAACTCTCAACGACATGAACGTTTATAATGACAGTCATACAGCATTAGACATGACAGTTGCCCGAGGTAGGGGATCAAATACAAGCTCCCAACGAATTGGACAAAAGGGTACACATATCTAAAATGTCAATGACACGTCACATTGATAGCGTGTAGTAACCACCCCTGCTACAAGAAACGCAAAACGTCTTCGGTTCACAGATAAAGTTAGTCGTCTGGTGAGGATCTGGGACAGTTCTTGTTGGTTGGCTGGATGATGTGGTCGCTGTCGTTGTCATGCTGATGAAGGGCACCACGTAGCAACAGTTGTAGAAATAGTAGGACAATCGGTCGAAGAATGTCATTCATTTAACGCTGAAATTTCATCTGTCCGGTAACGATGACTAGTGGGGTTTGATCCTGCCCACAAATTCCTGCCAACATCATAACACCCCCTCCACAACACGGCATGACCAACTGAACTCAACATGCCGTCGTTCCTTCTCCTAATCCGCGGTTAACACACTGTCTTCCATCAGCTTTGGACAGAGAAGACGACCCTCTGCCAGTCACGTCGCTGCCAACGACGTACAGTCCGGGCCCATCTCAAATCTGGCGACGATGCTGTGCTGACCCTAATTTATCATCTGTAAGTCCTGTAAGCCCTAATTCCTTGAGCCCCGAGTCACCTGCCCATCGTCTGTCGACTAATCATATGCCCTAAGACATTCGTCGCTGATGACGTCACTGTCAGGAATCGATTCCTCAAGTATAGGTCATTATTGGGCGTAGCTAACCTGGACCTGTCTTATCTTGACCTGTCTGTTACGGTCTGTCTGTGACGTTGCATTAGGTTATTTACAGCAACACAGGAGCAATCAAAAGTTCTAGCAATGTCGGCATGGGTGGCTCCCATTTGAATCATACCCATTGCTCTCTAGCGTTGTCTGTGGTGGGTTTTCATCAAGGAACGAATGAGTAGATTTTACCCCGCTTTATTCAATATTTTGTTGTTTCAGTTGCAAACTTGGAGACAACAGAAGTGGTGTTTTCTCGTTGTACACGTGTAGGGAAGCAAAGTCAAAGCCAATTGGTGTTCCGCCGAATAACGACACTTATCAACGATCAAATACGCATGTGAGGTATGGGATGGTTGCACCAAAGGACAATTAGAACAATTACAATTAGAAGTTGCATGCATTGTAACTAAATGTGCCCCCAGGCATGTATTATATTATGAAACCGGTTGGGAAACGTAAACTTTTCGTTTCTTCAAAATTAATTATAATATGGCTCCTACCCATCTAACAGATATTCTACCAAAAACCTGCAATTTTTAAAAAAAAATACAGCCTCAGAAAGTCTGAAAACAGCAGTGTTCCACTCACAAGACTAATGAAGACATTCGTGTGAATCCTTTTACCCATTTACTATTCCATTACCAGATCGAAGTTTTACGATTTCTTGTTTAAACATTCTTTACAAAAGCAAAACCCTACGTCATCTGCATACTCCGCATATGGAAAAAGAAAATATAATATCTTACACACAAAACTGAGTTATATGTGCAGTCAATTGAATGATGATTTATATAGAATTGGTATAAAGATCACCCAAACTGTACATGTGAAAATACATGTGAAAATAGATATCATTATCTCATGGGATGTACATTGTTTAGTCATCAGCGTGAAATTAACAGCCTTACAAATATGGTTCATAACATACCTGTTGATGTACACCTACTGTTATACGGCAATGCAGATCACGTTGTTACAGAAAATGAAGCTATATTTAAGGCAGTACACCATTATATATGCACAACTAAAAGATTTGTGTAAAGAACTGTTCATTCAACAATGCATCTCTCCCCTTCAAACTCTCTCTCGCCCCCCCCCTCCCCCTCCCCCCTCCCCCCCCCTCCCCCTCCCCCCTCCCCCCCCCCCCCCCCCCCCCCCTTCTATAGTGTTGTATGCATATATTTTTTATATTGACTTTGAAATTGTGAACTTTTGTAAATACCAGGGAGAGGGTAATCTAAGTGTGTAGAGCATGTCCCCCAATTCCGTTCACTTCTTGTGAATAAATTTGATTAAATCAACGATAACGCGAACACTAATCAATGATACTTATAATAAAGGCAATATAACTGTACTTGTGTGACAGACACTGCCACGTGGTCAAATTCAGCTCGTGTTTCACATGCAACATTTCTCAGCCATTGCACGTGCTACACCTTCCAGTCTGCAACTCCACACGCGCCCGACTGACACACGTATGTTGCAAGGAGAAGGTGCTATTCCCGAGAAGTTGTGTAAGCCCACTCCAGATTCAGTACAGTACTACAGTGTCTGTATATTGTATGTGGTCATTCTCAAGGCATTGTCTTTCAACCCTTATTGGTACTGACAATTCAAATCAGTGATTATGTTCACACTTGGAGCGGTTGGGTAGGCTGAAGGCTCAAAGCGTTGGCCCTCAAGGTGAAGACCCGAGTTCGATTACCTGGAGGCACCCACTGTTTTCCGTCGACATAAAGTTGTAACATTGTTTAAAGCACCGTAAAATAACATTTATTCCGCATTCACATTGATTTGTGGTGTTGACGTGACGGCAGTGCGTAAATTTCACAATGAAATATAAAAGTGTACTGGCACAAGCATATACTGAACTTTAATTAATTGAGGATCATCGCTGAAAAAGAAAATAGGATAAAAAACACATTGTCTGTACCAGTTAATTATACTAACAACAACACTTAGATCTAAATAAAAACTTCAAACATGTCAACCACGTTTAACAGATACGAATATAAAGTGGGAGAATGTACACAATGCCTTACTGATAATATACTCTGCATAAATAGAAACGCAAAAATAGTAAAATAATGTTAAATATGATTGGATGGATTGGCATTGATTTGGGTGAAAAAAATGAGGTACTGCAGAAATTTGGTGAAAAGATGGACAAATCGCAAAAGCTCAAAGCACGTGAGAGCTTGGCTCCGAAACACACCAATATGACATGCACGTGCAACATCACTATAAAAAACGCTGGATTTCCATGTGCATGCCATCACAGCACGTGAACAGAGAAAACATGCCACGACTAACGGAAGCCCCAAATCAACAATGCCATCGCCTGACTGCAAACAGGAAAATCATCGTTTGCTGTAGCCAGGTTTTTCCACGTAGCACTAAGCGCCATTACAAGAATTTAGAACCGTTATCCGACACACGGGACAACACGGGACCTTCCCAGATCCGGTGGATTACGTAAAACTACAAGCGCACCGGACAGATTCGCACAGCTTCCTCACTACGTGGAAGAACCAGCACTGTCACCTCTACAACCAGCGTTGCGAAGGATATCAGCCCGGAACCGCTTATGCGCTGAAGGTACAAATGTAGTCGAGCTAGACGACCAGTTCGAGGTGTCATTTGACGGATCTACATCGTAGGCTGCGGCGTCAATGATGTCCAGGTCACAGAGTATGGCCACAACTGCGATGGAGACAAGTTTGGTTTAGTTATGAGTTACGTTTTCTGCTTCGCCACGTGGATGGTAGACGTCTTGTATACAGACGTCACGGCGAGCGATATGCACGAAACTGCATACAGGAAGTGGGCAGATTTGGTGGTGGTAGTATGATGATGTGGGAAGCTACTGATAAGAACAGACTTGGTGCAAGCTGATGAGATTCTGACAACAGTCTTTTCCAGGATTCACATACAGGTCCTGCCATGGCCCTCCGGGTGTTCAGGTTTAAATCTCATCGAAAATCTATGTGATCCACTGGAACAACGACTGAACGTCAGCAACAACCACAGAACCACCGACAGTTGGCACAATCGCTGCAGGCAGAGTGGGTGAACGTTCCCCAGGCTACAATTTTGGATAAGAATCCTTCAATGGGACGACGATGCCATTCATTCCTCTACTGTAATGGTGACCATACAAGATATTGAGAACATATGACCTTTATCGTGAAAATCTATTGTCCCATGTGTGTCATATGGAACCTGGGTCAATGACAAATATTTGTGCCGGCTTTGAACAATCGATTACCATCTGTTGATTAGTTATATAATATACATAGAAAAATCACTTTTGCGTTTCCTTTTTTGCAGATTGTAATTAGAGGTGTGAACATGCTGGCTTCATGTTTTGCTCTTCATGAAAGATTTAGTACCTCGAGTTTGATTAAGTTCTGTAAAAGAAAAAAATGAATCTGGCAATGATGAAACTGTGACTGGAAATAGCTGGCACCCCATCCCTGGATTGCAGCTGCAGCAGTTGGTCGCAGGATCACCATCCATCTCACAGAGGTCACCCAGGGAATTTCCTCTCTCGTATCCTGCCTAATACTGTAAATAGAATCAGCCGCATGGTCGATATTCCTAAACACTCTTCAACCTTGAACCTAAGTTAGCACTGACGGGGATGGGTGTTTGTAATGACTGGTTGTAGTGGGTGAGTAATGAGGGGTTGTTTGTTCGTCATGAAATGTGTCCCGTGGGGGTAGGCCCTGTCCATGAAGCATGATTAGCCAAGTTTTTAGCCCTTATATTTTGAACTAAATCTTACTAATATCATGCACCGAAGGAGATCCGGACCATAACCGTTACAGTGTTCATATACTTACACGCAAAAGAAACGCAAGTGGTTTTAAGCAAATAGGTAACAATCACAGAACCATAAATTGATACGAGTTTTATCATGTAGTGAAGCCTGATGGTGTTATCAATATTTTTGGTTGCATTTTGGAACCCCGAGTAAAAACGCAACATAAAAAATGAATCGCCAAAACGCACCATTTCAATGAATATTTGGGTATCATGCACCCATTTCTCGCGAAATCGAAAATGAACGAACTGTCACGAGCTGTGGCGGGTGTAAAACTGTGGCCGATTCTTGGACCTACCACTCCTTGGTCAACAATGCCACGCCTAACTCAAAATCAGAGAAACCCGGCTATCGGACGTTTGCTGGACGGAAGCTGGAGAGTCTGTCCAAGATGTTGCCCGTCACTTCAACGTTAACATAACCACAATTTACCGTCTCCTGCATCGGTACAATGCTACACAGACCAGAGATGACCTTCCGCGGAGCGGTCGTCCTAGGGTCACCACACCTCGACAAGATCGGCAGATTACCCGTCAACACAAGCGACATCCGTTCCTAACTGCAAGTGAAAGTGCTCGACAGACCATAGGAACACATAATCGACACATTAGCCGGGACACTGTGATCCTACGTCTCCGTTCCAACAACCTCAGATGTCGCCGACCAGCACGTCGTCCTGTTCTCCAACCACGGCATCGACAAGCACGACTTCAGTGGGCACATGGCCATCACAATTGGCGTCATCGTGAGTGGAGGCGTGTCATCTTCTCTGATGAAAGTGGCTTTTGTGTCTCCCATGCAGACGGAAGAGTCAGAATATGGCGGCGTCGAGGTGATCGTTTCGCTGACAGAAACGTTGTGGAAAGGGATCCATGGGGTGGACCTAGCGTCATGATATGGGCAGGGATTGGACTTAATGCAAGACTTGGACCCATGTGCTTTCTGAATGTTGGTCAAGGTCGGGGACACGGCGTCACTGCTCAGCGGTATATCGACCAAGTGATCAGACCCCACGTTGTTCCATTTTTTGCACAACATCAACAACACATTTTCCAGCAGGACAACGCTCGTCCCCATGTTGCCAGAGCTACCATGGCCGTTCTGCAACAACACAACATCCGTGTTCTACCGTGGCCAGCCCTCAGCCCTGATCTGAACACCATCGAACACTTGTGGGATGAGGTTCAAAGGCGTCTGCACAATGTGCACCCAGTCCCTACAACTGCCGATGAACTACGCATAGCTGCTCTGGATGTGTGCAGGAGGATCCCTAGGGCCTTCACAAATCGTCTGATCTACTCAATGTACAGGAGATGTGTGGCAGTGATCAATGCTAACGGTGGTCACACCAGGTATTGACTGACATTTTGGGTATTGACCCGAAACTGTGTAAGCCCTTAACATTTGAAAAAAAACAATTACTTCATCTGCCTTTTAATCCAGTCTTCAGTCAAATTTTTATCAATCTTGCCCTATGAGTATTTCTTGTCTTTACTGTTGAAAATAAATAAGATGTATACTGCATACTCGACTTGCGTTTCTTTTGCGTGTGAGTATATGACACTGGATGATATGTTCGATGTCTTTATCTTTACTTTTTGTGTCATCTGGCGCGACAGCGACGACTTGAAAACTTGGTGCTTTTCACTGTGGAAACGACTTTATTATTTCATACCAGCGTACTTTTGTGTCAGTTTTAGCTTCTTTTGGCTATTTTAGAATTTGTATCAACATAGGACGTTTGCGTGATGAACATGTTCTGAGCTATTTAATATTGCAATAACTGTGATGAGATCGTATCCCGCTTGAGACCAAGTTGCACATTGACCAACACTGTTTACAGGTATTTACAGTGTTGTGACTTCCCCTTGAGCACACTACATACACCCTGTGCACTCACAAGGATCAACCCATCAGATGTGTAAAACACGAACAGGTTCATACACCCGAAACATCAGTGTCACAACGCGCGGTGTCACCTGGGCTAGTGACTTTGTTCCAATGTGTGTCTGTGCCCCGCAGGGTATGGTTACCCGATGAGAGGCGGGGGTAGACGCCTGTTCCTATGTGTGTCTGTGCCCAGCAGGGTATGGGTACCCGATGAGAGGTGGGTGTATACGCCTGTTCCAATGTGTGTCTGTGCCCCGCAGGGTATGGGTACCCGATGAGAGGTGGGTGTATACGCCTGTAGGCAAGTTTGGTTGTTTCCTCACCAGGACGTTGAGAATGATAACTGCAATAACAAACAAATCGTTTTTGAGCAGACATATTTTGGACATGTGCGGTATATAAATGTATGATTATTGTTTTCAGTCATTGGTTTGTCTGGCCAAGACTCGAGTAATTACAGACCATTTAGATAGAGTAGTGTGTTTTCCTAGAGCGATGTCATACAGCATTCAACAACTAGCTCCTTTATCTAAATTCAGTTCTTATTGTGACACACTGACTGATTAAACTCTTTTATTGTCAATAATTCACTCAAAATATGAAATAACCTTTCGAGAAAGTGGAAAACATATAATCTCACATTTCCTATTGCCATGAACATAGTTTATTAACAAGAACTCGATTGCTCATGTCACTTTCGATTTTACACATTGAAGGACACAACATTTCGTTTTTGAGAAGACAATGACAGGTCTAATCATACGATGTTTAAAATATATTTTTTTTGTTATCAAACAAAACCAACAGTTGTGAAATCACTTGGTGCCAGGTCTGGCGAGTGTGGCGGGTGAGCAAACTCTTCGAATCCACATTGTCACACAGCAGCCTTTGCATGACGAGAGGTGTGAGAAGATGCAATGTCGTAAAACGTAGAAGTCCAGCCCTCGTGATTCCTCGTCGTTTTTCTTTGATTGAATCTCCTAGGCTAAGAAGCAAATCAGCAAAATAGGCAGCGGTAATCATCTTTTGATTTTCTAAGTAATCAACAAGTATCACACACTTTTCATCCCAGAATACAGTACCCATTACTTTCTTAACTGATCTTGAAGACTTGAATTTATTTCATGCCGTAGAAGTGGAATGGTGCCTTTTCATGGATTTACGTTTTGACTCGCGATCATAGTGAAAGACCCATGTTTCATCACCCGTTACTTATCTCTTTTTGACTTTGACGAAATGCTCCTCAATTACCTTTTAAATTTTCTCTGGCAATATCAGTTCTTGTTTCCTAAAAATAAGAATATAAAAACTTTGGCACCGAACGAGCAGATATCTTATTCATCTGTAAATGTTCATGAATAATAGCTTCAATGGAATCATGTCTTAGATGTGTCTTCCTCAAGTTCAGCAATGGTAATTAGTCTATCTGGCTGTACGTTGTGTTTGTTCTGTTTCCTTCTCCTTCATTGATGGAAGTTGAGGGACGTCTAGTCCTACGGTCATCATTACAGACTTGTTCTCCAAGCCTTAACCATAGCTGGCCAACATGTAACAGTGGACGAGCTAGGGCACATACCCTCATCCCCATGCAATGTCTTGTGGTGTACAAATACTTGATGACTGTTTTGTGTCCAGTTGGACCCCTAGCACATTCAACTGATCAAATACACTTGCAATGAGTGAGTGAGTCAGTTTTAGCAATATTCCATCAATATCACGGCGGAGGACACCAGAAACGGGCTTCACACATTGTACCCATGTCGGGAATCGAACGTCTTCTGCTTGTCGAGCGAACGCTTTAACCATTAGGCTACCCGACCGCCCCTTCACTTGCTATAAACTATTCATGTACTACATTGACTAGTTCACTTTGTTATGGCCCGCAGTTAAACGTTTATCAGGCGTAGGCGTTTTTGACAAGCTTTCGTATTAACTCTTTCAAGAAACCCTTTGATTAAAGTTAAAACACCGGTAGCAACCCACGCTAAACATAGAGTTGTCTTCACAAATTTCAGAATGTTGATTAAATATCAAACTTTTTTAAAGTGAATAATTTTATCGAAAATATTATGGTCAACCTTTACTCTTATTCTTTGAGAAAGTTAGTACTAGCCTTGAGTGTCTCCAGACATACGGTGTTGAAATAGCATTCGCTTATGTAGAATATCAAAGGTTCACTTTAAAGGGCATTGTAACTATATATATTATGAGATGTAAAAATTAGTGGTATTGTGAAAGTATGTGGAGAACATTTCTTGTCTTAGGAAGCAGATGCCTAGCTTAATTTGACATGTCGATATTTCAGTTATATCGATGTAGCCTGTATACAAATTAATCAAGACCAGGATCACCAGCGATTTATGTCAAGAGCAGTTATTACCATGCATGTACGAAGATACACACTGAGCGGTCGTACAGCTTCAGCTATCGCAAATTTACTAGTATTTTAAAGCATTGAAGCCACGACTGTCTGGCGCTTGTGACATGGGTGGCCGATCCACATTGTGAGCACCTGAACATCATTACTCGACAACACAAGCAGGCAAGACTGAGCATCTGCTGGGCCAGGCCTGAATCCTCATCTGGCTCTGGGGGTACGGGTGGCCCTGGGGGTACGGGTGGCCCAGTCGTCTCAGGCGCCGCAGTTCGCTGTGCCAAGTTGCGTCCCCTGGACATGCCAGAAACCTATGATCGTGATTCCGGTTCGCCCCGATTTTGTTTCTAGGTGTTTCAGCAATATACCCGTGCTCGTGGGTTTCACTAAAATGGTAACCGCCTAAGACCTGCATAATTTACGCTGAATTTACTTCAACATCCAGCTAAAGCGCCATGATATAACTGGAATAACTGGATATAACTGTTAAAAGCGGCGTTAAACTTAACTCACTCACCTCGCCCTAACTTCAATGATTAATGTAATGTCATTATATTTCTACACTCCGAAACATCGATGATATCATGGACTTTTGCTGTGATATTTGAACTTATCATCAATGTATTGTAATCGGCCGAAATTACTTCAATCAATTAGGAACATCGATGCACGTTTGTATTGAGTGAGTGAGTATGGTTTTGCGCCACATTTAGCAACATTCCAGCAATATCACTCGACTCAGACTCAGTATACGTTGTGACCTTGTCGGCCTCCTTGCGACGTCGTGGCCTTGTGTGGGCCTCCTGGCGACGTTATGACCATGCGTGGGCACCCTTGCGATGTTGTGACCGTGTGTGGGCTTCCTTGCCATGTTTTGACCTTGTGTTGGCCTCCTGGCGACGTTGCGACCTTGTATAGGCCTCAAAGCGACGTTTTGGTCTTGTGTTGGCCTCCTCTCGACGTTGTGGCATTGTGTAGGGTTTCGTGGCGACGTTGTGGCCTAGTGTGGGACTCCTGTCGACGTTGTGGCCTTTTGTAGGCCTCCTCTTGATCTTGTGGCCTTGTGTAGGCCCACTGGCGACGTTGTGGCCTTGTCTGGGCCTCCTGGCAACGTTGTGGTCTTGTGTTGGCCTCCTCTCGACGTTGTGGCCTTGTGTAGGATTCGTGGCGACGTGGCCTTGTGTGGGCCTCCTGGCGACGTTATGGCCTTGTGTGGGCCTCATCACGACGTTGTGGCCTTATGTAGGCCTCCTCTCGACGTTATGGCCTTGTGTGGGCCTCATCACGACGTTGTGGCCTTATGTAGGCCTCCTCTCGACGTTATGGCCTTGTGTGGGCCTCATCACGACGTTGTGGCCTTATGTAGGCCTTCTCTCGACGTTGTGGCCTTGTGTGGGCCTCCTGGCGACGTTGTGGTCATGTGACAGCAGCTAACGCACCTACCTTGATCAGTCGTTAAACTAATACATGCCTTGAATCACAATACAACAAATGTAATATCACAGAAAGTATGTTTAATTTCAATTTGCGTTGAAACTGTTTATTTAACATATATAACTTACTCGTTCAACTCCACACAAGTAGAATAATACTCGCGGAGACTAGATATTCAACATGGCCATACTGACATTGACCTAAGTACAACTTCAAGACGTCTCCTTCTTTATCGTGTTATTTCTTTCATATACAATCCTTTTCCTTCGTTTCTGTAAAATGAATTTTATTGTGGGCAGGTTGGGCAAGATTGTGGCTGTGGCAAATAGCTGCTGTGCTGAAATAGCCTGGAGTACGTGATGGAAAGTATGACACAGCTTGCGGTTACGATACAGCCATGTCAAAACATTGAATTCAAAGATGTTTTTTGAGTAATGTATCCATTGCGGAAACCAAAACCTTGGTCATCGGCGCGACGAGTCGACGCGTTAACCTGTAGACTACCCGCCTACCTAAGGTGCAGCTACACGCACTGAACTGAGAGGCAATGATTGTCCACATCCAGGACACCATTCGACACCACTCGCCTCTTTGCGTAAGGCTCGTCTCTCTATCGACCATAACGTGAATGCCATTGGAATCAACGGAAATATTTGTTTTTCATTTTGGAAAATGTCTCACTTGATCATTGGTTACTTAACATTCTGTACGTCAGTCATTTTTATTGCCAGTATTAATGTACTTTCCTTTTGTCCTATGGAACAGACAGTCACCCATGCCTGACATTTATAAGAGCAGAGTTCAATGTCTACCTAGTAGTGTCTGTTTGTATGCTTGCTGGGAAACGACAATTGATCCCTCCTCACATCAAAGAAATATGTACCCGAGAAACCTGTTTAAAGCAGTCTCTATGAACACCTCCCAGATCTAATGAAGTGACGTTCAGCACCTCCCAGATCTAATGAAGTGACGGTCAGCACCTCCTCACAGATCTAATGAAGTGACGTTAGGCACATCCCCACAGATCTAATGAAGTGACGTTCAGCGCATCCTCACAGATCTAATGAAGTGACGTTCAGCACCTCCCAGATCTAATGAAGTGACGTTCAGCACCTCCTCCTAGATCTAATGAAGTGACATTCAGCACATCCTCCCAGATCTAATGAAGTGACGTTCAGCACAGCCTCCCAGATCTAATGAAGTGACGTTCAGCGCATCCTCACAGATCTAATGAAGTGACGTTCAGCACCTCCCAGATCTAATGAAGTGACGTTCAGCGCATCCTCACAGATCTAATGAAGTGACGTTCAGCACAGCCTCCCAGATCTAATGAAGTGACGTTCAGCGCATCCTCACAGATCTAATGAAGTGACGTTCAGCGCATCCTCACAGATCTAATGAAGTGACGTTCAGCACATCGTCACAGATCTAATGAAGTGACGTTCAGCACAGCCTCACAGATCTAATGAAGTGACGTTCAGCGCATCCTCCCAGATCTAATGAAGTGACGTTCAGCACCTCCTCACAGATCTAATGAAGTGACGCTCAGCGCATCCTCCCAGATCTAATGAAGTGACGTTCAGCACATCGTCACAGATCTAATGAAGTGACGTTCAGCACAGCCTCACAGATCTAATGAAGTGACGTTCAGCGCATCCTCCCAGATCTAATGAAGTGACGTTCAGCACCTCCCAGATCTAATGAAGTGACGTTCAGCGTATCCTCACAGATCTAATGAAGTGACGTTCAGCACATCCTCACAGATCTAATGAAGTGACGTTCAGCACCTCACAGATCTAATGAAGTGACGTTCAGCGCATCCTCACAGATCTAATGAAGTGACGTTCAGCGCATCCTCACAGATCTAATGAAGTGACGTTCAGCACCTCCCAGATCTAATGAAGTGACGTTCAGCGCATCCTCACAGATCTAATGAAGTGACGTTGAGCACATCCTCCCAGATCTAATGAAGTGACGTTCAGCGCATCCTCACAGATCTAATGAAGTGACGTTCAGCACATCCTCCCAGATCTAATGAAGTGACGTTCAGCACATCCTCACAGATCTAATGAAGTGACGGTCAGCACATCCTCACAGATCTAATGAAGTGACGTTCAGCGCATCCTCACAGATCTAATGAAGTGACGTTCAGCACATCCTCACAGATCTAATGAAGTGACGTTCAGCACATCCTCACAGATCTAATGAAGTGACGTTCAGCACATCCTCACAGATCTAATGAAGTGACGTTCAGCGCATACATCAACGTCGGACGAGAAGTATAAATACTGTGACGTCATGAACAGCGACATACGGCTAAAGACAGGGCGTTATTAGATCACAATATCCTCATATGTATGAAGACGTGAATGGACGAGGTTGACTCCGCTTTTAGAGTCATCTGATCTGGTCGTCACCGGATCTAAGTGTATTGTCGCCGGTTCCTTTGTGTAATAGGGTGACCGTATTAACCGCAAGCCTACCCTATCGTTAAATAATGTCTTCCAGTGAACAATGCATCCTCCAACAGTAGTTATATCGCGGCGTGTCTGCCTAAAGTACGAGGACTGTTCAGATTGTGGCGGTTCCAAGACGTATACAGTGAGTAGGTTTTACGCCGATTTTAGTAATATTCCAGCAATATCACGACGGGGGACACCAGAAATGGGCTTCACACATTGTACCATGTCGGCAATCAAACCCGGGTCTTCGGCGCGAAGAGCGAGCGCTTACACCACTAGGCTACCCCCCTCCTCCCCCAAGACGTAGCCAGTGGGGACAGACAGGTATGGTTTTGACATGATCAGGAATCTGTGATTAGACCTGGAAAGTCAAAGGTTGATCATGTTACCACTGAAGCTTCCGCACCGTCCAGTCATAAGTATGAACAATGAGAATCGTGTACATCATGAAGTGGTATCGCTTAAATTCAAATTGGATCCTGTGTGTGTGCGTGTGTCTGTCTGTCTGTCTGTCTGTCTGTCTCTGTGTGTGTGTGTGTGTTTGTGTTTGTGTGTGTTGGGGGTCGGAGGGGAGGGAGGGGGTCATCAACAGTCTGAAACATAAATATTTTTTTTCAAAGCATTTCAGAGACAATTTGTTTTTTTCGATGAACATCGAGAATAGCACATTGTCGGTTCCGTGTCAGCAATTATTTAAATGTCGAATATTGGATGTTAGGAATTTCGAGATGAACTATCGTAGCTTCATAACAATATCATTATGAAATAGAAGTGAATGAAGGAATTTTAATCCATGCGAGGGATTCCATCAATACAATGACTGAACGATACATCTTTAAACCAAGCGGCTGACCTTCGTAAAAATTCACTAAACATTGAATAAATACAACTAACAACGGTAAAATTGATACAGTAATAAGAACCTCGTCTTGATTTGATGAACCAGGTTGACATCTTCTGAAACAAGTCGATGACTCACAGCCATTGTAATACGAAACACATACAGAATATATAAATAAAACAAGTTTGTACGTTTTGCAAAGTCAACACACAAACACCTGGAGACGGAAGGACAAGCGTGTACACGCTTAGTGTCTGGTGGATAAATACATACATATTCAAAACATTCAATTCATACATTTTCATTCGATATCGATGACGTATTCCACGATATGTTGAATTTTCACCAAGCGGCCCATCAAGTCGACGGATAAATACTGTTCTCCTTCAGTGGCCCATTCCTTGTCATTTCAAGTCAATATAGATTTTGTGCAAACAAGTAAATCACATTCTTTGTGCCACGGTTATCACATAGAGGAATACTGACAAGAACACAGACCCACAACCAATAACTGTATACGTCAAGGTTCAGATAGATGTTTGTATCCTAGGATGTATAGCTTTGTCCAACACACTGGCCACTTCATCTTGTCCCACTGTATGAGTTTATATCCAGTGTGACTATACCCGGGGTTCTATAACGTGACAACACAAATCGGAAGTCAACATCCCAGCATGTCTCTTGTCCTTCCATCATTACGTTTTTAGTTTTTCGTTGTTCCCTCTTAAAGAACATTGTGGGTTGTTCAGCATGTGTTCAGTCGGTGTATTCTGCAACGATATGACTATCACCTGATCATCTATCCAGCAAGCCACCTTGTCTCTGTAACATGTGCCACTACAACACTAGGTGTGAACTCCAATACCTTGTCCTCAGGCTGTTTAAATATTTACCAAAGCCATGTTTATTACATTTAAGATAGGTATTCAATCACGATGGTCGTATTCGTCCGAACATAGACATTAATACAATATATGCGACTGAATTGTCCAAACATGACTAAAGACGTCCTCCAAAGACAGGCTGATATCCATCCACTAGTGCAGCTTGCCGACCTGTGTCCACCTGGAAATGGTGAATGACATTTCCCAGCTGATTCAACTACTCGCTCTCCTCACTGGTGTAGAAACAACGTATATTAAACCTTTCGGCGTCCACAACTCTGTCAGTTCTCATGTCAGTGTCAGGAACTCATTGTCAGTGGCCAGACGTATCGGGGGTTATACATAAACTGTCTACTGGGTCAATCACAGCCATTGCAGTCTGAGTGCTTGATCCATGATAAACATGGATATTTCACCGAAAAAAAACGTCCAGGTTCATCTGTCGCACTATCCAGTGACTTCCATGGTATTGTAGCCCTTGCCAATATATCAGCCATGGTACTGCAGCACGACCTACCGCCATCCATGGTAGTTCAGCTCTACCTTGTGCCATCCATGATATGGCAGCACTACTCAATACCATCCATGTTATTGTAGAATACCCAGTACCATACTGAATGTAATCCTTGAGGTTTCAAAAGTATACCGACACCGGTCTCTCCTTGAGAGTGTGAAAGCAGCACTATATAGAACATTGTATATGCCAGTTGTTATGACAAGGGTGATGCAGGTCAGGATGTTGCTGATGTTGGTGTCTCCCCCACCAGCCAGTACGTTGTCTGTGCTCCCTTCCCCTGGAACAGAGAGCGCGGAGATAGATGGCGGAACCTGACTACTCCAGACACACGTTTCTCCTCAGTGTATCAGGAACCAGATAAGTATGTAAATATGTACATTCTAAATATATAAACTTAATATACATGCTTATGATCAAACGTAATGTTATCATATAATATTATATATTACTGTTAATTAATGGTTTACAAATTGACTTCTATTCTAATTGAGTACACCACAAACCACCACACGGATCAGTGTAGCGTAGGTATTTGTAGAAGAGGTCTACTTTTGATGTTTTGTTCCCTTTCAAACTGCAATTCGTCTCAAATTTAGAAGAAAAATTACATGACATATCACTAAATTATGAGTGTGCAATGAACACTAGTGTTGTAAGATCTACATGTAATTATACTTTTACTATCTGACTTTCTTGTCCGCTGGGTCCATATACTCAATTAATTCAAGCATACTTCAAATATTCACAGAATAGGAAAGGAGGTTTAAGTAATGTGTAATGGAATCATAGTATGATCAACTTAATAATAGGATAACGATTGCTCTTTTGAACATTGTAGATACAAAGTGAGTGCGTGAGTGAGTTGTGTAAAACGCCGCTTTTAACAGTATTCCAGTTACATCACGGCGTGTCAGCTTTATGTCGGGGGAAAGCCCGAAGTGATGCAGGTCTCAAATGTTTACCACTTTGGTAAAACCCAAAAGCACGGGCATGGTGCTGACAAACCTAGAAACATAATCGGGGCGAAATGGGATTCAAAACCACAATAATACGTTTCTGGAGTGCCCAAGGGACGCAATTCTGCACAACGAACTGTGGCCATGGCGCTTTATACGACTGGGCCATCAGTGCCCCCTGCAGATTAAGACTAAGGTTTGGTTCCTTAAATGCGTCTGTTTGTACACGGACATATCCATATATTTCCACAGGCCAAACAAGATCAAATACATGTTTCAGATAATCTGGCAATATCAAATTTGGGTGGCTCGGTGTAAGCAGATAAAACAAATATCAGGTTGATGGTATTTATTGGCGGGATCGCAGTGAAATGATTTGTTTGTTGTTTGTCAGTCAGCAATATTCCAGCTATGTAGTGACGGACAAGTGAAATGGTGGAAGGTTGGCTTTTCCCATTGAATATTATGATGTAAAAACAATGAGTATTCCCCTGTGAAGTGTGTCAAACTTTCTCGATATATAGAACCAGCTAAATACGTCTAATATCAAACAAATGTCATCTCATCCGTAAGTCTTATCCTTACTTAAATGTATATGCAATTCACAAGGTTGTCTGACAAACTCGAGCCGTAGTTTCGCATACTATTCACTCTTCTTCAAGCGTTGTACGTGTTTGGTGGATAACACTCGAAGTACAATACTCGACCCCACTCATGTATGTGTGTATTGTCTCTCAAACAGTGCGAGTAGTTTGACATTCGTAATCAATACACGGTGGATTTCATTTTGCCATTTATAGCTAAAGACATTAGATAAATAGAGGTTATCGCGCGAGTGTGTTTGGGGGGATATTTACCATCCCCAAACACACAAGCGTGATAACCTCTTTATCATATAATGTCATTCTTTAATTCTGTGCTTGAAAATCGCTTTCCCTCTCTCAAAAACATTTCCGAAACATTGCGAGTTTTCCTGGAATGCGCGCATTAATATTTATTACGTCAAAGGGTAAGTGATGTGTCAGTCGGACAGTGACAGTAACCAATATAGTTCCAACTGAAATATATTTCTTATACAGTGGCGAAGCAACATGTACGCAAAACAACAATTGTTTTTAATTGCCTTTCGCGGCAATCCATCGGTCTGTCCGCTAGAGTAACTGCCCTTTGTCAAAGGGAAGCTACTCTAGCCCTAGTCTATGAGACGTCACGGCCACGGTCAGACCTTGTTGACAGTCGGTCTGTCCTGTCATAATGTAAGAAGTGTAGTCAGATGTACACACAGGGACAAAACGAAACAAGGTAATAATTCAAACATATTTCGGCCAAATCCAACTATTTTAATTTGTGGAGAAGGTTTCAAGCCGCAGAGGTCTTCAAGCACAGATATGGCTACTGATCCCGCTTGGCTAGGCCTAGTGCCCTCGCAAAATTGTTTCGAAATTTATATCTCCAAACTTGCCAAAACTTATAAAATGCCTTAGCTACGTCACAGTTAGACACTGATTTTCAGTATTTTAGACTGTTCTTTTAAAAATGATAGCAAATATCCCTGTAGTTTATCCAGATTCCCGATGGTTAATTCTGACTCGATCGCCGAATGACGAGGGCGACGCCATGTTTGTTAATAAACAGTAAAAGTAGTCCCTACTTGACTTTTGATATTTGCATCTCTATCCGCATATGACCCCAACGGATATCGTTTTTATCCGTTGGCTTTACCCTGTCGAGGAACCTACCCATTATATGATAAAAGGTGCATATCAGGCAAAATGACTATATTAGCTACTGTGGCAGTGAAGACTGATGTAAATTAATGTGATTAGCAGTGGCAGCAGATGACAGAAACGTTCGTAAAATATCTTGTACTGTCGGGGCTTATTATAACAGGAAGTGTTTTTTCGAAATTCATCCTTTACTTGTTTATAGACAGGACAAACACACGTTTCCTGATGTGACAGTCCCTAGAAGGCAGGCTGTATCTATGGGGCGACACGCCGGCTAGTCGAGGCCTTGCTTGTGTCTCGTCGACTAGCCGGGACGCACGGGTGGCCCAGTCGTTTAAGGCGCCGCTGTGCAGAGTTGCGTCCCTTGGGCACGCCAGAAACCTATGATTGTGGGTTCGAATCCCGGTTCGCCCCGATTATGTGTCTAGGTTTGTCAGCACCATACCCGTGCTCGTGGATTTCACCGAAGTGGTAAACATCTAAGACCTGCATCACTTCGGGCTTTCCTCCCATTTTAAGTTGACACGCCGTGATATAACTGGAATACTGTTAAAAGCGGCGTTAAACCCAACTCAATCACTCACTCACTCATCTACTCGCCACATGCTGGCGGAATACCTATCTGAAAACACCGAATTCCTGCCGGCTTCCAACATTCTTCCGGATACACAATTGACATTGGAAAATATACTGAAAATTCGTGAGTGCATTGACATAAATGACATTGTTGCTGCTCTAAAAGCATGTTCTGTTAATAGCAACACTCGGTAATCGGGTCGGTTTCACTTAACAGGATACAGTCCGGATTCCCGGGGTATTACTGCACAGCATGAACCGTGTACAACAGTACGCTAATCACTCACTTTCATCTCCACTTGTCCTCGGAGTTCCACATCAAAGGTTCTGAAATGATCTAGCACATCTTTGGTCTGCTGGCTTAAGTGGATCTTCAAAGCTGCAAAGGATTGTTTCAAGTCAGGCAACATCTTTAAGAGGTGGAACATTTCACAACCTATAGGAATGTGTTTGCCTGGGGTTTAGAGGCGCCAGTATATCAAGACCCGGGGTGGAATAGGTCTTCAGCAACCCATGCTTGCCGTGAAAGGCGACTATGCTTGTCGTGAGAGGCGACTAACGGGATCGGGTAGTCAGACTCGCTGATTTGGACGTGCGTGGATCGATGCTCATGATATTAATCACTGGATTGTCTGGTCCACACTCGATTATTTACAGACCGACGTCGTATAGCTGGAATATTGCTGAGTGCGGCGTTTAACAACAAACCAACCAACCAACCAATATATCAAACATCGACTTGAATGGTCACCAAGAGTTACCTCAAATGAAAATGCAAATAACAGCAATGTTTATCTTCTTTTATTTCATATATCATCAAAATAAGAGGTGTTTGATAATACACGCCTCGACTTAGTGATGAACACTTACGTAGACCGTTAGACTCCATCCGGGACGTGGTGTTCACCGTGTCTCCAAACAGACAGTACCTCGGCATCTTGAGCCCGACCACGCCTGCACAGACACCTCCTGAAACACGGCGTCATATACTGAAACAGGTGCCTGGTCATCCCTTGTGAGAGAGTGAGTGAGTGTTGTTTAGCGCCGCGGGCGGCAATAGTTAAGCTGCATCAGGGCTTCGTGGAAATAATCGAGTCTGAGCAAGGCAAATAAGTATGCCTGCGGATGCAAAACATCTCACGCTCGAAATACGTGCACAGTTGTTATGGTGTCCCCATTGCAGCCCCATGTTCCCACAACTTTGAAAACACGTGCTGTACCGCCGTTATACTAAGACGTAAAATGATACACTGTAACGTTATATGGATCACTGAAAACTGGTATTTGGAGATAAATGATGTTGGAGGTTGAACATCCATTTCATCTCTGACCATACAGATATTGAGATGGAAGGAAAGCCGTGTCCAGTAATTGTGGAGTCATATGAAGTGATGGTTTAAGATCATGACGTTTTATACTGTTGAAGGAGGGAGGATTGTATTTGTTTATTTCTGTAAACTTGATTGTAATTCATCCTACGGGTGATGTAGATGTATGAATTAATCACAATATGCAGCTATAGGGTATTGAGGGTGAGAAAGGTCGGAAACCGATGCGAACACAATATATGAGTAGATATATGGTCGTCTTTTAACAGCTAAAAAACATAAAAAACTGTTCAGGGTAGGGGTCAATTTTGGGGCGAGCCGATCATGAATTTTTTTTAAAAAGCTCAAAGATAACTGCTTAATATTCACAAATACCTGTGTGTATCCCTATCCGGAGCTTGAGGTGTTCCTCTGGTCTGTGACGTATACGGAAGTGCTTGATAGCGTTAAGTAGTGCAAGAGACATTCGGGCGATTTCCCGGGCGTGCACGTTTCCGTTGGGTACCGGCATACCCGATACTACCATATAGGCATCGCCTATCGTCTCCACCTGTACAAAAAGGACACAACAAACACAAAAACTGTCAGTGCCGCATAAATGTCAATTAAATGTATTGAGTTAAGTCACAGCTTGTATCCAATACATCCTCACCCCGGTAACGGTACATGGGAAAGTGTGTTGCGCGTGCGAGACATTTGACTTTACGTTGAGTGCATTGTCTGCACCACTGATTTTGTCACGATAAACGTGCTATTTCTCAATCCAGAATATATTTGCGAAAAAAATAATCTATTTTCCTATGAGACGGAGTTGTATACTATTAACAACACAGAATAAATTCAAATATAATGTATTGCGTTGTCATATAAACGAAAAAAAATCGTTTAAAATATATACGTTATTGCAAGAATTGTGGCTGTCAACAAGGCACGAATATGTGCTCAGACGTCGAGCCACACAGTAAATCAAACTACGACAGACACAATGCAATAATCAAGTTGATTAAATCGCCGATAGTGGTTCCGACAGTTGTAAAGGAATGGCGCACGTCTGATCGAAATGCATGGAGCTGACCCGGGGACAATAAACAAACTATTTAAGGACCAATTTCTCAATGTAAGCACAAACTGCGAGTATGCATTTGGACCATTTCGCCTGGCGTGCCAGCTGACGGCAACAACGCCACCATGTACTGATTACCTTATAGACATCGAAGTTCTCTATGATGGAGTCGAACGTCGTGTACAGGTCGTTAAGGAAATCAACTATCTGAAAAAAAATACACAATCCAACTTCAAACAATAACGTGATTTCATATATCCATCTAATTAAGATCAGATATTTTCCCAAATACGATACATCTCACCCTGATCATGATGTCATGCCACATTCCACATGAGATCGGGACCAATGAACATTGTTTGTTTGTTTGTTGTTAAACACCGCACTCAGCAATATTCCAGCTCTATGACGGCGGTCTGTAAATAATCGAGTCTGGACCAGACAATCCAGTGAGTGACATCATGAGCATCGATCCACGCAATTGGGAAACGATGACATGCATCAACCAAGTAAGCGAGTCTGACCACCCGATCCCGTTAGTCGCTGCTTACGACAAGCATAGTCACCTAGCATTGGTTGCTGGAGACCTATTCTCTCCCGGATCTTCACGAGATGAACAATGAGTGAACTTTGACCCCACAGTGTAGATTACAGATGCGTGATAGTGAACATGGCTGTTTTATATCTTTGCTTTCATGAAGTACCACCATGATTCGGACATTTCAGTCTCACCGAAAGAAAACACAAAACAAAAAGATTCCTTCGATTATGCATATTGTCATGTCATGGCGTTCAGAAACAAAATAGGGTGTTGACAATATCAAACATGTGTATAGCGCATACTTTATTTTCCGAACTGCTCGTTTGTGTTCGCTATTCTAGTATCTCGACCTCGATACTGGATATGGCACCAGAGGTGACCGCCTCTGGGAACTTTGTCACATCTTCATATAGACGTACCGTGTCGTTGCAAGATCTGACTTTGATGATCAACTGGCTCAATCGAACTGGGGTCTGCGACTTGTCTAGCGAACGCTCCAACTTCTAAACTACGCACCGCCCTGAATAGTATTTACCATCACAGTTTGCATCCTTTTAGCTAGGTGACGGGGAAGTGTTCGGGTATGGACCAGGTAAACCATTGAATCTTTAAATATCCATATATGGCTTCCGTTAAAGAGAATCGACCACACATATACACTGAAACCCCTGTAATCCGGACACTGATATTCCGGAATCTCAATCTCCGGTGCGATCACTTTTGTAACGGCTACAAAATGCAATGAGATAATATTATTGATCCGGGATCACGGTGTTTCATCTTACATACCTGCATAGGGGTGCTCTCCGCTGACATGGCTGTGAACCCGACGATGTCGCTGAAGTAGATAGTAACGCACTCGAAGGCCTCTGCTGTCACCGACTCGCCGCGAATCAGCTGGCCAGCAACTGACCTGTAGTGAATGTTTGTGTGAGTGCATGAGAATGACTTTACGCTAAGGAGGAACTGTAGAATATTGGCTGATTCCCCAGAAGAAATATGAGTAAAACAGATACATATCACTCCCTGCAGCCAGGTTGGAGGCAATCAAGGATGTACGTTTGTAACGAACTCAAAAGGACCACTAATTTAGTTCGTTATTACCGTAGTTCGTTACAAGCATACAAGCACCAAAAACAGTTCGTTATATCCGTCAGATCGTTATGAGCGTGTTAGTTTACACGTAGTTTACTGTTCTTATATCCATACATATAGATATGCTAAAGCATGACAGAATTGGTAATGAGAATAGTATGACGATAATACCTCGTTATCTGGAAAGCACGGAGACAACCGATTGTATGTCTTTAACGTTCAGTGAGATGCCGACTTCGAGGTAACGTTCAATGCAAATATATTTACGAGCTAGGTTTTAGAATCTCTTCAGCTGTTAACACAAATATCAGTCCACAAAGTATGAATGTATCGACGCAAAGACATCCCTCGAGGTCAAACTAAACTATAAATAGATTTTGGTTCAGTACTGGTCTTGACAGTGTTACACAATATATTCATGTGTCTGGTGTTCATCACGTTGTCTCAAACAAGACGGCGGCCACCTCAGATGGGTTTTCTGCTCAGAGATCCGCACCGTGAGTGATTCACTTCCAGTTCATTCTCTATTATTACCAGGACTCGGTGACAGCTGAAAAGGGAGTACCCTTGTGCAACTGACAGTTTCATTAATAACATGTGTGATGGTAATGTGTCTGATACGTTAAAGTGATTTTTGTGGAGTCTTGGTAGATTACATGTACTTTTTTACCCATGTGATGATGTACAGGAATCTCCAGGAGGGCCGATAATCTGACGACGGGGTGTGGTTTATTTCAATCTATATGACGGAACTAGGAACGCTATGTACAGGGGACCGTGTGTAATGGATTGGTATTCAATGGCAAACACATTCTGATGTAGGAAATAGTTGACATGCAAGAGAGATGTAATGGTTTTCCGATAACATGATCCACAATAAATGACACTTGAAAAAACCATAATTGTTTATTTACCATCAAGATAGATTATTTTCCACTTGATAAATGAATGTCATTTTTTCTGTAATTCATTTAAAGTCAAGGGAGAGCTAAATTCAAATCAATGTAAAATCTGTGCACAATGACGTCACGATACCACTAGGTCAATGTGTGGGTGGGTGAACGAGTTTAGTTTGACGCTTCTTCCAGAGACAACGGTGTTAACCGAAACTGGAAGTCTAGTTTCAACAGTCAGTTTCAATCTCACGATTGAGAGGTTTTCACGTTCGCAGCCAGCATCACCGCGAGGAGTCGGGCTTTATTAGTTCCAGTACCCTATACTTGTATACAGACACGACTAAACGTTGTATCGGATGGTTACCCTGTCAGTGTCGCCGTGTCCCAACGATGTGGGTTGTTGATCATGCCGCCAACGAGTGGTTTCATCCTCTCGAGATACGATTATATTCAGGCGGTTCACAACCTCACTGACCCATCTTCGGTCCATAGGGACGAATTAGGCAACACCAAAGACTTGCACATGCAGCATACGGTAACGGTTCACACGTAACCACTAACACGCCAATCTCACGTTCGGCAACATCTGGTAACCGCAGTTCTGACCACGGGCAAATTTATTCCAAACAATCTCGTTTCTAGTTTCGGTTTAATGTTTTCTGAACCGTTTTGTCGCCAGTTAAGTGAAGTCGGTAAAATGTAACAAATATATATTTGAAAATGTAACAGGGCTATTTTTTAATAACAAACGTCTCTTGTGGGTTTGTAATTTGTCATTAAACTGAACGAATTAATGCAGCTAATTGTTCAGAATGCGCAGTCTTATCATACTTCGAGACAGTTCTTGTAATTCTGTTGTACAGTGGCTACGCGTTCGGTTCGAAATTCAATTTAGCGCGGTTGCTTCTGCAGGTATCATAGCTCTGGACTGAAAATACAGTGATTATATCTTAGATATGATAGCATCCCGTCCAGTTTCGTTCTATACCGTGTCTTAAAAACATATGAATATTTGTCTTTTATGCCAAAATATGTTGGCTAATGTGCTGTAGCTATATGAGTTTGATACATTGATACGCCTTCTTTTCAATTCCAGAACTGCTATTATTGCTGTGTGCCCGAAACCTTGGCTCTGACACATCTATCAGTCAATCCCTGGACGGTGGGCACGGGGGTCGAGATCACAGCGATACGTTGTGCAAAGATGCGTTCCTTAAGCGTGACAGAAACAATATACCAACGTGGGTTTGAATCCCAGGTTTGTCTGCTCCAAACGGATGGGTCTCGCTGAAGTGGCATACGTTTACGTTTGAGAGGGAGACCAGCATCACTTCGAGCTTTCCTCCTACATGTACCGTTAATATTCCACTCCCTACCAAGTGGCCTAGTCACTCTTCTTTGGAGACCTCAGTACCATCATTACATCTACATGCATGGTTTACATGACCAACATACATGCCGTGTATCATCAGATCCAATCCGTGGGTGTCCGGACCAGAATATGTCCTAAGTAACCTACCTGTCAGGCGACTAAATGCATCGGAGGCGCGGTGACCGGATTGTTGTCATACCCCGACAATACGGAGGGTTACGCATAAAATCACTGGTTTGTCTGGTCAAGTCTCGATTATCTACAGACCGCCATGTTGTAGCTTATGTATTGCTGAGTGCGGCGTTAAACAATAGACAAACTAGTCACATCTTTTGAAGCAAGACGATGACTTTTGTTTGCCAGAAAAGTTACCACAGTGGTCAAATATGAATTAAACATTTGATCCGAGATGAACAGCCTCAAGTACAAACGTAAGTGAACATATAATTCCTGTATACACGACTTTACGAGTTTCCTTATAAAGAGGGATGCGTGGGAGAATTATCTCCATCTGTGTTCAGCGGGAGGGGAGACAACTGTGAAGGCGACGTCATGTACTTCTTCGCTCCCGACACCAAACCATCATACCATATATGGTATTGGTTTGGTGATTTGGGCAAATCTTGTTTCAGTTTACCACAAACGAAGGAATACATGGTAAACTGATTTTGTTATCAAGCAGCGTTAGAAATTGGCACTGGTCCTGTAGTCCTTACCAAACTGCCCAATAGTAAAGGTATCCTAAGGACTAGTAGAAATTGGCCCATTTTAAGGGTTTTGCTATATGTTATCATTATAAGGACTAGTGGACAAAAACTGTTGGTTTCTAACCCTGTCAAGTGGTCGGTTGAGTGAAGCCGGATCGAAACTAGACTTAGTTTGCATGCAATAATTTCGACCTGCGTGTATGGTAGGCACCGCTTCAGTGTGTATTCCTGCGCGCGGAAGAAGTACGCATCAAGAAATCATTCCGCTGCATGCATGTGTTTTTGACGTTGACTACCGGGAGATAGTAAAACTGTGACCGTCAGATAAGACTTGGATACAGGCGTTGATGCTGTTGATGCATCGCTTCTCTGGAGACGTTGTAGTTGCAATTGTTGCAGGAGATTAACACTAACAGGCTGACGCTTTGATGTCAGACCAAAACCTGATCTGTGGCAAGAATATGGGATTAGTCCTCTGAGCTCCTGGGTCCGCGGTATGTAATCAGCTGTAAGTGACCAGCCGACATAGTTTCCTTGTTGAATAAAAGCGCACACAAGTTTGGCAGGCTTGAGACGTTGTCATAGTTTTCTTAATAGTGTTGGGTGTTCTCCAACGCCACGTTGGGATCAGTCTATTTTGGACCCCTTCTCTCCGCCAACAGGACCGTAATATCATGTCGGGTAATTCATAAAGTGTCTATTGTTTACATAACCGTTACCTATCTTGTAAACGACGATGTTTAGGGTACGTGAGTGAATAGTGTAGTCGAATGATCAGCTTCCATTAATTCACCTTCATATCCAAAGTTAATTTTGACCCCTAATGTCTGGACATTAAAATTATAGGATCAACAATATTCTTAAAATGGCCAAAATCAAAATTAAGCGTGACCATAATTTATTTGTAATATTGGGGTCTTTTAAGGGTACAAGAATCAGATGAATTAATATGAATTGGTGTTTAGTCGTGTTTGCCTCAATAAACTTTTGACGATTTCTTTGATAAAACTCAAATTTAGACAAACAAATATTAAAACCCAAACCCTTTTGTATCCGACATCGAGAACTAACGGTAAATATTCAGCCACGGGGAGGAGGTGTTTACTTATTATCAGAAGTTACGTGTATCAATATGATTACAATTACTTTTTTGAGAATATAATGTACATTTGAAAGTTGATAGTTTGAACTGTCAGTTTTGATTCTGTATGTCTACATCAAAACTGTCTGGGACTGACGAGTATAGCCCCTCCTTAACTCTGACTGTAGCATACAGAGTACCGGCGACGTCTTAACGAGCTCCGCGTCACTACAACAAGCCAGATGTGACAACATCTCGACAACTGTGTGGGTGGGGATACAGATTTGATTAAGTTTGATTATAGGTACACAATGAGGCCGGATCAGGGTTTTGTACGTGGTGTAGACGGGCAGGGGTCTCAATCATTACCTGTCTCCAAGGGATTGGTTTCTAACCGGGAACTCTTGGAATATACACTCAAAGAGTTTGTCAGCTGTATCTCGAGAGCTCTAACCGAGTGGTTGACAAGCTTCGTCACGTCCCCGAGTCTGAGCACCAAAGTGTAACTCGACTTTTGTGTTGTTTGGAACAATTCTACTGATAATGGTGATCTCACATTGAAGCGTGAGCACACACATATGAATGACGTCACGAGCACCGGGTGTCTATACTCACTTCGGCAACATTGAGTACAGTAGATCCTCCGCCTTCCGCTTCTCCTCCAGATAGTCTGACGTCCTCTCCGCCACCAGAGCTTCCAAATTGTTGGCGTACTGCTCCATCCTGGAAAGCAGGTTGTCAAGGATGTTGCCCTTGTCTCCATCCCTGTAACCAGTCGGAAACATTGAATTCACGTGTTTGACCAGATCAGTTCAGTCTAAATACTCAAAACAAGAACACTCCAATTGATGCAATGTTTTGGGGTTGTTGTTAAGATAGGGTAATGTCAGACGCGTCACGTGTTCATCCCGTGAAACTTTATCTGTGGCCCATGGGGAAAAAACAAAGCGGTAACACATTGTAAATCATGTCAATAACATGTTAGTGTTTATTTGTTTGTTTGTTTGTTGTTTAACGCCACACTCAGCAATATTGCAGCTATATGGCGGCGGTATGTAAATAATCGAGTCTGGACCAGACAATCCAGTGATTGATATCATGAGCATCGATCCACGCAATTGGAATACTATAACTTGGATCAACCAAGTCAGCGAGCCTGACCGACCGATCCCGTTAGTCGTCTCTTACGACACGACCTATTCTAACCCGGATCTCCACGGCTCAGATAACATGTGAGTGAGTTTAACGTTACTCCATTTCTATCATGGAGCGGTATGTTGAAGTGGAACAGGAGCCCCAGGTCCCGCAGTTCGTAGATGTCTACCAGTTTGGTCAAGGGGAATTATTTAGAGGAGTATTCTTTCGATAATCTATTTTTTATCTTTGACAGCTAAAAGTGAAAAGGCGATGATCATGATCATCCAAATTCAAAGACGGGTCGTGAACACATTCTACAAATGATACGTGTTATCGGCAAGGAAACTCTGAGAGTTATTGGTTGACCGGTGACAAATTGTAGTTGTATTGTTACACAACCATGATTATACGTCCTATCAATCTGCACTGACATTGTGGGGTCGTATCTGACGTGATCATAATGGTGTGCACGGTTGAAATACTTTGAAATAAACACATAATTTTGTCCAAGACGTTAAGTTGACTACTGACTACGTGGCAGGGAATCTGAGTTTTGGAAAGCCATGATTAGAGAGGGCTGGTTGTCAGCTAAAGTCAAGACGGTGCGTACACAACACCGCTGAATTTGGAAGGACTGCAAACATTGCGCATACTGTGTCCTGTTTCATAAGCACAGTCCCTGTACAACAGTTACTACTGCTAATATGAGTGTTTGTTTGTTTGTTTGTTGTTTAACGCCACACTCAGCAATATTCCAGCTATAGGACGGCGGTCTGTAAATAATCGAGTCTGGACCAGACAATCCAGTGATTGATATCATGAGCATCGATCCACGCGTTTGGGATCGATGAAATGCATCAACCAAGTCAGCGAGCCTGACCAACCGATCCCGTTAGTCGCCTTTTACGACACACATAGTTAGACCTATTCTACACCGGATCTAAAATGAGTGAATGATATTGAGTCGCTTTGAACACTAGTACAGTTATATCAAGGCGTGTCAATTTAACGTGGGGGGGAAACCAGAAGTGATGCAGGTCTCAGACAGTTATCACTTTGGTTAAACCCACGAGCACGGGTATGGTGCTGACAAACCTAGAAACATAATCGGGGCGAACCGGGAATCGAACCCACAATCATACATCAGGTTTCCAGCGTGCCCAAGGGACTCAACTCTCAAAAGTGAATTGCGGCGCCTTAGACGACTGGTTTTTTTTAAATAACGTGATAAGTGAGCGAATATAGTTTGCACCACTTCAAGGCGGGGATACCAGAATTATGTTCAAGTTCATATGTTGTGTGCAAATAATACATATATACGATTTCCGTGGTTGAAAACAGAAGTAATTAAAGTGCTTACTTAACTAAATGATACTCACATTGTCAGCCAATGTCATAAATAATAATCACAACCTCGCTGACGTGGCCACTGTATTTGTATTTCAAGATAGCATTGACAAATTTGCTTCTGAAAAATCCGGCATTTAATCTCATCCGTCCCAAACATTCCATCAAACTCTTCAGTGGCGTGCATTCAGAAACAAGCTTCTTCATCTGACTTGCCATTCTACTGGGCAGGTGCCCCCTCTGATTAACTATCATCGCTCAATACCTGCAATCGATCAAGCCTTTTTCAGCCTCCTGATTATATTTACATCGATCCTGCTGTTTTAGACGTACAGCTACCTTCCACTAGAACTGCGCAATCACCGCGCCCCCTGGTGGTGTTCTGCTACGATGATTTATTGTGCAATAGGGGATTAAATAAAGTACAACAAATGGTAAAAATCAATTATCATGGGCGGAGAGCTCGGTATTACATGTCTAGCCCCTGGGTGGGATTATGGCGCTCGCACAGAACAGAAGACTTGGGGCTGGTTTAATGGTATTTCCCTCACATAATTGAAAATTCAGCATGTTCCTATTTTCCAGATTTCTTTTGAAACTGAGTTATTTGTATTCAGCTTTCAGCGAAACTGCTGCGATACTCCAATGTTATTGGGTTTACGAACTGACTCCACCAGGGTGATAGAGACTGCAAACTGGCAGTAACCACACAGTCATCTCACTTGCGTTGTATTCACTACCTACATTTGTTCCAAGTTACCAAGTATAGTAAGGTTGTCATTGTAGTCAGCAATGTTATACAGTATTGGTACATATGAAAGTCATTCTCGCTTTACAAGTCAAATCCCAAGCTTCAAACCAAACCATCGATCGAGTGTTTGAGACATGGTATTCTTAAAGCAACAAAAACATTCCCAGAAGCATCAGGAATCTCTACTGGATGCAGAGTCCCTTGTACGATCCCGACTTTATCACAAGCATGTGTTTATGAAGCACTATCAAATAGTGATTATACCAGGTAAGGTGAGGTGAGGTAATATGGGGTTTAAGATTATTACACTTATATAGCGAAGTGCATGCACATGTTTGTGTGTGCGTGCACGCGTGCGTGCGTGTGTGTGTCTGACTGTTTGTCCTAGTCCGGTTAGGCTAGCCCATGGCAACTGAGATACTATGCCGCAGTTTAACATGAACAACCCACTCAGAAACAGTATACTGACCCCTCACTGTTGAGCGCCAGGCAGGGAAACAACAAGTACATCTTTTAACATCTTTTGATATGACGCGGCCCGGGGATCGAACCGCCGAGCTTCCTCTCTCCGGGCGGACGCTCTACTGATACCAGGTGAACGTATCCTGCCCCAATGGTGTCACCCGCCACATACACATGCAAATTGTCCACATGAAGAAACAAGGGAACATATGAAACGAGTCAAAAAGGGAATATGGGAATTGTCATCATTCCAAATTGGAAATACCCTAGTCACGGATCTGTGCTCCAGAGACAAGCGTGTCATGAAACAAGTTGCTTGGTTGGTTTATTGTTTTACGCCGCACTCCGCAATATTCCAGCTATATGACGGCGGTAAATAATCGAGTCTGGACCAGAGAATCCAGTGATTGATATCATGAGCATCGATCCACACAATTGGGATCGATGACATGCATCAACCAAGTTAGCGATCCTGACCACCGCCTTTTACGGCAAGCATGGGTTGCTGAAGACATATTCTACCCCGGATCTCCACGGGTCCATGAAACAAGAATACAGTAATAGCTAAGAGTACTATTCCCACCCGACTCAATGCTGATAGAGAGTGAAACCACATACCTTCTCGCCAATCAAGGGAAGGATAAAAACATAGTTGCTTGCAAGCGATTTGTAACGTCCGTGACCTTTTGGATAAATCAAGGGCAACTAATCTAAATTTATACGCTAGCTCGGAGTGGTTTCCCTTTGTATAAGCCCGTAGAGTAAACGCTACACTCATGACAATGCCCAGTGTATTGATGTTTTAGAATCGCTGAGCTCCCGTTGTACTTCGTTGGGTTCACATTCGTGTCAGTTATTATTATTATTATTATTATTATTATTATTATTATTTTTGTTTTTATTATTATTATTATTATCTGAAGTATTCATCAAACAAGCAAATACACATAATGACACATTTGAAATTTGTGTAAAATATCCTATAAATAGCAAAAGTAAAATTCACACTTTTTATAAAATATAATTTAGACCCAGTGAATATATATTAGCAACTGCTTTCTCGAAACATTATTCGTTATTCTTGTTTCATGCATTCTTGAAATTCTCTGTCTTTCTAGGTTTTGAAAAGGTAGTCATAACATCGTTTGTTATAGCAGCGAAACGAAACCATGAAGGATAAATTTAGGATTTTGACGAAATGTTCCCCCCAAATAGTTGACGATCATACATTTACGTGTTGTGTTATTAGGACATATTATTATTATTTATTTTTATGGTCATAATAATTATGTCACGAAATAAAATAAAACATGAGTAGTTATTTCTCAAGTTGCAATGTCAAACAATTCCTAGATCACGACAGTATTTATGCCCATAAAAACAAATGCCATCATTCTAGTAACCGTTTCCTTCAATTAATTGGGACCTTTCTTAAAGCTGTGCACGGTGCGCTGGAGGGCGGTAGTGTTGTGTGTCGTTATCGGATCAACCTATTGTGTGCGCAGCAAGCTATGTGCGTTTACAGACAACTGTAGACAGGAGTCGAGTTTAAGATATTCAATCATAGCTAAGATCATACACCCAAGACGTCTTACAATGGCGCTAAGATCATACACCCAAGACGTCTTACAATAGCGCTAAGATCGGTTTGTGCAAGTGGAATAGGACCACTGTATGGTGATTGTAAAGCTGGTTGTTGGCGCCTAAGATCAGCTGTACCGAAGATGAATATAAAGACACTGTACAACAACGACTGCCGAGTGGTAACGGAATAAAGAGAGAGGGAAGGGGTGCGTGAACTAGACCGTGACTAGACTGGTTTTACAAACCGTCGACAGTCCTCTAACATAAAACGTTGTAACTTTCGAGCAAGAATCTTTGAAAAGTTTGCCAAAAAACATGTTCAAATGAAATGAAGTCAGCAAAGGCTGGAGCTGCTGATTATTGCTCGACATAAAGTTCCCCAAGTCTTTAAGAAAGTTCAAGTCATCTGAAGTCTTGAGGAGAGTATTTTTGGCACTGTAAATCTTTAAGTAGCTTTAGATCTAAATGTGAAACAAGAACAATTCACCAGGGTACAGTTCGTCAAGTGACTTGTGCGCTGCGATCACCGTAGGTCTGTGTCAAACTCCATGATGAATGATCACGACAGTCTGACCGCAAAGACGCTTCGTGGACATGCATCTTCTGCGTGAATTTTTCAACTGTAACACGATTTCTTTTAAATCTAATCGGGATGAGGCAGTTCAGAGGTCAGGGTGCTAACAACGTAGACACATAATCAGTGAGAAGGAGGGAGACGCGTCAGGCATGGAGGGGTGGCGAGGGTTCAGGTGACAGTGACGTTTGTTTGTTTCTTTGTTTGTTTGTTGTTTAAGGTCGTGATCAACACTATTCCAGCTATATGTTTTGCGGATAATCGAATCAGGAGCAGATAATCCAGTGATTTACATCATGAGTCTCGATCTTCGCTATTTGGATACGTTGACATGCATCAACCAAGTCACAGAGCCTGACCACCCGATCCAGTTAGTCGCCTCTTTCGACAAGCAAAGGTTGCTGAAGTTATATTCCAAACCGGATCTTCACGGGTTTGAGTGATGTAGAGATTACAGGTGGATGTGTACCTCGACACTTATAGTGGGAGAGGTATTTAGATATCGAGCTTTGGAAAGCAGTTGAGAGATGAACGGAACACGAAATTGGGGGAGGGGGGGGGGGGGGGGAGGGACACATTGGAGGAGGGAGGGAGACAATGGGGGAAGGAGGGAGACATTGGGGGAGGGAGGGAGACATTAGGGGAGGGAAGGAGACATTAGGGGAGAGAGGGAGACATTAGGGGAGGAAGGGAGACATTTGGAGGGGGGGGGAGGGAGGAGGGAGGCATTGGGGGAGGGAGGGAGACAATGGGGGAAGGAGGGAGACATTGGGGGAGGGAGGGAGACATTAGGGGAGGGAAGGAGACATTAGGGGAGGGAAGGAGACATTAGGGGAGAGAGGGAGACATTAGGGGAGGAAGGGAGACATTTGGAGGGGGGGGGGGGAGGGAGGAGGGAGACATTGGGGGAGGGAGATACTAGGGGAGGGATTGAGACATTTGGGAGCGAGGGAGACATTGGGGGAGGGAGGGAGACATTGGGGGAGGGAGGGAGATTTGGGGGAGGGAGATATTAGGGGAGGGGGGGGAGAAATTCGGGAGGGAGGGAGACATTGGGGGAGGGAGGGAGACATTGGGGGAGAGAGGTATGGATTTGGGGAGGGAGGGAGACATTGGGGGAGGGAGGGAGACATTGGGGAGGGAGGGAGACATTGGGGAGGGAGGGAGACATTAGAGGAGGGAGGGAGACATTGGGGGAGGGAGACATTAGGGGAGGGAGGGAGAAATTGGGGAGGGAGGGAGACATTGGGGGAGGGAGGGAGACATTGGGGGAGGGAGGGAGACATTGGGGGAGGGAGGGAGACATTGGGGAGGGAGGGAGACATTGGGGAGGGGGGGAGACATTAGAGGAGGGAGGGAGACATTGGGGGAGGGAGACATTGGGGAGGGAGGGAGAAATTGGGGAGGGAGGGAGACATTGGGGAGGGAGGGAGACATTGGGGGAGGGAGGGAGACATTAGAGGAGGGAGGGAGACATTGGGGGAGGGAGGGAGACATTTGGGGAGGGAGACATTAGGGGAGGGAGGGAGAAATTGGGGAGGGAGGGAGACATTGGGGGAGAGAGGAATACATTGGGGGAGAGAGGGAGACATTGGGGAGGGAGGGAGACATTGGGGGAGAGAGGGAGACATTGGGGAGGGAGGGAGACATTGGGGAGGGAGGGAGACATTGGGGGAGAGAGGGAGACATTAGGGGAGGGAGGGAGACATTGGGGAGGGAGGGAGACATTGGGGAGGGAGGGAGATTTGGGGGAGGGAGACATTGGGGGAGGGAGGGAGACATTGGGGTGGGAGGGAGACATTGGGGGAGGGAGGGAGACATTGGGGAGGGAGGGAGACATTGGGGAGGGGGGGAGACATTAGAGGAGGGAGGGAGACATTGGGGGAGGGAGACATTGGGGAGGGAGGGAGAAATTGGGGAGGGAGGGAGACATTGGGGAGGGAGGGAGACATTGGGGGAGGGAGGGAGACATTAGAGGAGGGAGGGAGACATTGGGGGAGGGAGGGAGACATTTGGGGAGGGAGACATTAGGGGAGGGAGGGAGAAATTGGGGAGGGAGGGAGACATTGGGGGAGAGAGGAATACATTGGGGGAGAGAGGGAGACATTGGGGAGGGAGGGAGACATTGGGGGAGAGAGGGAGACATTGGGGAGGGAGGGAGACATTGGGGAGGGAGGGAGACATTGGGGGAGAGAGGGAGACATTAGGGGAGGGAGGGAGACATTGGGGAGGGAGGGAGACATTGGGGAGGGAGGGAGATTTGGGGGAGGGAGACATTGGGGGAGGGAGGGAGACATTGGGGTGGGAGGGAGACATTGGGGGAGGGAGGGAGACATTGGGGGAGGGAGGGAGACATTGGGGGAGGGAGACATTGGGGGAGGGAGACATTAGGGGAGGGAGACATTGGGGGAGGGAGACATTGGGGGAGGGAGACAATGGGGGAGGGAGGGAGACATTGGGGGAGGGAGACAATGGGGGAGGGAGGGAGACATTGGGGGAGGGAGACAATGGGGGAGGGAGGGGGACATTGGGGGAGGGAAGGGGGACATTGGAGGAGGGAGGGAGACATTGGAGGAGGGAGGGACACATTGGAGGAGGGAGGGAGACAATGGGGGAGGGAGGGGGACATTGGGGGAGGGAGGGGGACATTGGAGGAGGGAGGGAGACATTGGGGGAGGGAGGGAGGGAGACATTGAAAGATGTTTAGAAGGAGGAATAGTGAAGAATGGGCAATGTGTGAAAAGACGTGAGCCAGCTGACTATTTTATATATACTATTGAAAAGAAGTTAATGAACACCCCATTTTTTTTCTTAAGAGTATAGATTTATTGTTGGAACGCACGTCCGTCCAATTTTGGGTGTACTTTAACTTGTGCGTGGTATATACCATATACTATTGGATGAAACTTGGAAAACATTTACTAACGTTTTGCCCAAAAAATAACTGTCAGCTGCACGTGCTCGATGTCTTAACTAAAATTAAATCGAGGGTCTCTCAATGTCCATATGAATCCCATCACTCGAGGTGACTGACTACACACAAACAATGGATCCTTTTCAAGTTCTAGTTACGCCGATAACGCCATTAATTCCATCACTCGAGGTGACTGACTACACACAAACAATGGTTCCTTTTCAAGTTCTTGTTACGCCGATAACGCCATTACATAGCCAACACGCAGGATAGGGATGTCCTAACGTAGGTTTATTCATTCCTAATAGGAGTATAACTCGCAATGGCCATTTTGGACTGTTTGTATCCCATGCCGTCGTGCGTTGCCTCATGCCTATATCTGTACCTCATCGCTGTCGACTAGCCAATATCAGCAACCCGACTCTCATTAACACACTTCACCACTATAACAAGAAATCCGTCCCCGCAGTCCTTGTGATTTACACTGAATATTAACATAGAGAATTGAGCTATATTGCCTGCTCCTTTCCTGTGGGTTATGCAGAAGAATGAGGGCGGATTCATATCGCTGACAATGTCAGATGAACTGATATATGTTCGTAATAAAGCAGCAATAATGTGACGCAGTATTAGGACCAAGTGATTACTGGGTAAATGACAGTCGATATAAAGTCGCGGTAATGCCAGCAGTCCGGTACTTATGGCGACAAAATGGTTTGTAACAGTGCAATTGCATTTGGACAGATTTATGCCGAACTTCCTGAGCGCGTAATTACTATAAAGTATTACCCCGTATCTGGAAAGATTGCTAGAACAGTTCCACATGCGGTAACCATGACATGACAACTGCTCAAAGTTTGATAGGGGTGGCGAGCTGTGAAGCCCTTCCTGGGCCATGCATGCGACACGTCATCAAGCGTCGGGTTCATCGAATAAATGTCCCTGTGACAATACCTAGCTAGAATGTGCCTAGTTCAATACCTAGCTAGAATGTGCCTAGTTCAATACCTTGCTAGAATGTGCCTTGTTCAATACCTAACTAGAATGTGCCTTGTTCAATACCTAACTAGAATGTGCCTAGTTCAATACCTAGCTAGAACGTGCCTAGTTCAATACCTTGCTAGAATGTGCCTAGTTCAATACCTAGCTAGAATGTGCCTAGTTCAAAACCTAGTTAGAATGTGCCTAGTTCAATGCCTAGCTAGAATGTGCCTAGTTCAATACCTAGCTAGAATGTGCCTAGTTCAATACCTTGCTAGAATGTGCCTAGTTCAATGCCTAGCTAGAATGTGCCCATTTCAATACCTAGCTAGAATGTGCCTAGTTCAATACCTAGCTAGATTGTGCCTAGTTCAATACCTTGCTAGAATGTTCCTAGTTCAATACCTAGCTAGAATGTGCCTAGTTCAAAACCTAGTTAGAATGTGCCTAGTTCAATGCCTAGCTAGAATGTGCCTTGTTAAATACCTAGCTAGAATGTGCCTAGTTCAATACCTTGCTAGAATGTGCCTAGTTCAATGCCTAGCTAGAATGTGCCCATTTCAATACCTAGCTAGATTGTGCCTAGTTCAATACCTAGCTAGATTGTGCCTAGTTCAATACCTAGCTAGAATGTGCCTAGTTCAATACCTAGCTAGAATGTGTCCATTTTCCATATATATCAAGAATGTATGTTATTCACTACCTAGCTACAACGTGCCTATTCCACTACCTACCTTGACTGTGCCTATTTCAAGACCTAGCGAGAATGTGTCTATATTAATACCTTGCTAGAAAGTGTCTTTTTCAATACCTAGCCTATAATGTATCTGTGTCAATACCTAGCTTGACCGTATCTTGTTCAGTATTTTAATACTAAACTAGTATGGGAAGTTAACGCTGTAGGCACCGAGTGTATCAATTTCAAAGCAAGGGAGAAAAATGAAATTAAGTTAACAAAATGCTAGCGGCGATCGCAAAGAGGCACAAGCAACTGATCAAACACACAAACCAATTACCAGAGTTGGGTTTGCCCTCAAAGTGAGAATAATAATACTTGTTATTCACTTCTTCATGACTCAGAGTGGAGAAGCTAGCTGCGAGGTAAGTATTGCGATGGGGAGCCGGTGTGAGGTAGCAAGGCCCATTACCGTGTCACAATGTCGTCCCCGCAACTTTTCGAAGAAGGGGGATGTTCTCCGAGATGAACTTGCCAAAGTAGCCAGAATGTGTCTACTTCAATACCCACAATGACGCGGTACTTTCATCTATGTGTGGTACTAAAGTCAGTCTTGAGAGACTTGTCAGAACACTACATCACTAATATAACATTTCGGCATTGACGAGATGCTATATTTCCGTTTTAAGTTGAATGTTGAAGTGAGGGGGTATTAGGGTATAAAACGCCATTTTAGAAATATTGTAAAAACAATGGCGCTTCTTAAATCATACATTATGAATTCTAACCCGGATGTAGGCTTATGAAGCATAAGCATTTACAACTGACTTATTCGTCGCCACAACTACATGTTGAATGCAATACAGATGAGTAGGCGTAGAAGTAGATTTTTTTGGCCGCTCTGTACATTATGACGGCCATGTTATGTTATGTTCATGTGGGAGACGAAACCATCACCCCTATGACGTGTGTAGATATGATGAAGACAGGCCAAGGATCAGAACCGGTACGAGTCTAGGATCAATTCAGAGTCACGATTGGCGGATCCTTGTACGAGCAAGGTAAGTAACTCTGCACAACGTGATTCGGGGCCTTAAACTACTAGGCCACCTGTTAAAAAAACAGCAAGAGACAACACCATGAACTTACTTGTTAAGTTTTCGAATAATGCTCTTCAGGGCTTGGAAATCCGGCCTTTCCATTGGATCCTCTGCCCAGCACCGTCTGATGACGTCAGCCAGCTCGTCGCACGGACAGTCATAATCCTCCAGTGTCGGTCGGAAGTAGGGTTTGACACCAGTCTTCACCTTCTGGCAAATCTCTGCCAGATAGTGGTACAGTATGAGAACAGTTAACATGCTCGATATATATACACACGACTTACTTATACACACACATGTAAGCCACAATTCACTGTTTTGTTTATCTGACGAGCCACAGTCAGAGGGGCAGTCAGATGACGCTCTAGCGACCTGGGAGATTGATACTACACATATTCGTGGAACACCAAAGAGTTTGAATATTTGAAATATGTCTTATAAATTTGATGTATGTCCGTTCCATTACAAACAGCACGGCGATCACTGTTTAGATGATGGCGGATGCACAGTACGTGGTTAAGAAGGTTTGCTCCAATCAGACGTTGACGAATAACAGTAAATGTTGAATCACATGTACACAGGGCGTCGGCTTGCAAGCGTTATCACTCACTGACTTCTCGTTGTGTATCGATTTACATGGACAGCGGTTGCTTGACAGCTGTGAACTTATTGGACATTGCTCTGGAATGTGCAGCGGACCTACGACTGGACGAGGCAATAGTTTAGTATCCACCCAGACAATGGGCGAGTACAGACACAGTCATATACGGAACTTTAGAAGTTCGTTATGTGTATACTTTCAAATTTGTATGACGAGAAATATGGCTATAAAGTACGTAACATACACGTAGCGTGACCGGGTGGTGCTGGCTCAACTTCAATAGTCACGTCAGTAGTAGGAAACGCAATGTCAAGGGTATCCTATTCATGAACATTATGTTTAAACCATACTTCAGTAACAGATAAATTATATATGAACCTGAATATTTGATTACAACATTTTCATTAATATGAAATTCATAATTTCAAGACACCCATATTATTCAAGGAGGTGTCATAAAATGGCATAAAAGTTCACAAGTTGTTGAATCAATCATCCTACAAATGCCATGCATTCACTTGCTGTGTAATTGAATTCAACAATCGAGTAATCAGACTATACCAAGTAGAAGCGGTAATGAATTAATAACCGATCTGCCGTGCACGAAGCCAATCTGCATTAGACTGACATCACCAGACCATCTGGTACCAGGGATGCAAGGCCTGCCCTTGATTCGTCATACAAGGAATTTACTCCTTGAGCCACATACGGCGCCGACAGTCAACCGTCGAGGGGAATATATTGATTGGTACTTGAGGATAATTCCAAGTGGATAGCCGACTGAGCACTTGGAATATCTTGTACAAATGTCCCCGTGACACAACGCACACGTACGTGAACACTTCAATTATTAATCGGAATGCGTTAAGTTTGGAAGACGTCAAATCAGTGATATTGATTAGAAATAAGATAAGTTTGATTTACTCAATTGTCATATCTGGGAACACTTGGAATAAACGGTATTTATAATTCCTCTGTTAACCATGAACCTTCAAACATGCTATACATATATCAGTCATGCCGATGACAAAGATTTCATAAGTGATTAAAACCGAATTCTAACTAATTCATAAATACGTTTTGGTTGAATTCTGAAACATCAGTCACATTTGACCATTGTGCTGCACATGTATATTACTATTAAGTACAAGACAAGTCATCGATGAGAGATATATGAGCGAACATAACCAGTCTCGTATTTCTCCACATGCAGCAGAACGTCACCAGTAACTCCACGAACTATTTTCACAGAACATGGATTCCCGGAACAAGTTGCTGTCACTGCCCAAGCCTTGAGCACATTCCCCAAGCAGCATCACACACAGACACGCGTTCCATTTATAACGGACAGTGATCCAGAGTGATCCAACGATGGCAAAGCTGATCCAGTGTTTCTTCACACCTAACGGATAGTGACTCCCCTCTGATCCACCTGGCGCGCCGAGTGACAGCGTGGCACAACACGCGTGACTTCCCCAGTCGATGCTCCAGCAGGCAATACAGGGCGCTGCCAAGTTCAGTTATCTGATGGAACTAGATGGTGAGATGGATGGATTGCTTTGATTATATTGTGGGAGTGAAGTGCTGATAGGCAAAGTGACTGGGACTTAGGGGGTTGGGGTGGGTGGAGGTTGATAGGCATGGGCAATTTGAGTTGTGTAAGAAAGTGGATGAAACAACAGATTGAAGAGGATGGGCGATAAAGAGTGGATGGTATACATGGATGACGAATGTGTTACAAGGAGGGGCAAAAGGGGGGTACATATCGGGGTGGACAGAGAGGATGGGCGATAAAGAGTGGATGGTATACATGGACGACGAATGTGTTACAAGGAGGGGCAAAAGGGGGGTACATACCGGGGTGGACAGAGAGGATGAACGATAAAGAGTGGATATTATACATGGATGACGAATGTGTTGATGTAAAACGGGATTGACATTTGGAGGGATGGTGGCAAGGGTGGATGAGGATGCTGCTTGAGGTTTGTGGAATGACTGAGTGAGTGAGTGGGTTCGTGCTATATTGTCGTGTCAGCTGGATGTGGGACGTTATGTGATGCATGTTTCAGAACTTCTCCTTCTGTATTACCCACGAGCACTGTTGTGGAGCTGACAAACTGAGGCCGAATCTGGGAATCTTGGATTCGAACCATAGTGATCATAGATTTCTAGTACAGCTCTGCAGAGCGAATTGGTGAATCGATTGGGCAACCACAGCCCCCTTAAACAGATGGGCTGATACAGTGGACATGTGTGTGGACAAGAGTTGAGTGTAAGACCGCTTTCAGCAGTGTTACAGTGATGCCAGGGCGTGAGTGCACACAGGAAGAGGAACAAATGCTGGTTGGAGTGATGAATGATGATAGATGGATGATGGTTTTTATGGGCGGATGATGAGCTGTGATGGATATACGATGATACATGATGGACAGATGGTGGACGAATAAGGGACAAGAGATACACACATGATGCTGGACGAATGTGATGGACTGATAATGGACGGATGATGGATGTGATGGACTGATGATGGACTGATGTTGGACTGATGCTGGATTGATGATGGAAGGTTGGAGTGGACTGATAATGGATGAATGGGGTGGACTGATGATGGACTGATGATGAATGGATGGGATGGACTGATGCTGGACAGACGGGCTGGACTGATGCTGGACTAATGATGGGTGGATGGGATGGACTGATGATGGAAGGGTGGAATGGACTGATGATGGATATATGGAATGGACTGATGGTTGATGATTGAGCGGACTGATGGTTGATACTGGAGTGGACTGATGATGGATGGTGGGTGGTTTGACGCGATGACGGATGGATGGATGGGATGGACTTATGATGGACGGATGATGGCCCGATGGTGGATGGATGGATGGATGGTGGGTGGGCAGATGGTGGGTGGTTTGGTGGCCCGATGGTTGATGGATGGATGGTGGGTGGGTGGGCAGATGGTGGGTGGTTTGGTGGCCCGATGGTTGATGGATGGATGGTGGGTGGGTGGGCAGATGGTGGGTGGTCTGGTGGCCCGATGGTTGATGGATGGATGGTGGGTGGGTGGGCAGATGGTGGGTGGTCTGGTGGCCCGATGGTTGATGGATGGATGGTGGGTGGGTGGGCAGATGGTGGGTGGTCTGGTGGCCCGATGGTGGATGGATCGATGGTGGTGGATGGATCGATGGTGGTGGATGGATTGATGGTGGGTGGGTGGGCAGATGGTGGGTGGTCTGGTGGCCCGATGGTTGATGGATGGATGGTGGGTGGGTGGGCAGATGGTGGGTGGTCTGGTGGCCCGATGGTGGATGGATCGATGGTGGTGGATGGATTGATGGTGGGTGGTTTAATAGCCCGATGGTGGATGGACTGATGGTGGGTGGTTTGATAGCCCGATGGTGGATGGACTGATGATGACAGATGGTGGAATGAAGGTGGTTGGATGACTGCAGTAAACTGGAAATGAATACGCATTGATTCGTTCATCTGGAATCACACCATATCTGAAAGCGGTTCCTTAGATTCTGGAGACAACGGCCATTTACTGCAACTAGATGGATAAACACATCGTTAATACGCGGAAGAAAGGAAAGGGAGACTGCTTAAACGAATAAACAGATCGATTATTGGGTAGAGTGACAGGTGGCGGGGTAGTTATGCCTGTCTAGACCGACAGCGAGAATGATGAACATAGATTGGATGGCTAGAGATAGTTATGTAGTGCCTCTGATTGGTTTATCTCCGTGTGGCCAAAATGAACACCAGTAGATCTTATCACTGCACTAAAATACATTAGGTAAAAGCGCTCGTCAATTCTCGTCCCTAGCTTCACTCAAAACTCAGACATTTCGCAGCTCTTACCGATTGGCTTTAAAGATTTTTATATATCCTAAAATAACATCGACCTTTAAACACATTATCAAACGAAGGCAACGATGCATCATTGTAGGTTGCACTGACTTCTGGTAACTTTTTTCCCTGTCGTTTAAACCGATACTGACGTGTTTTTCAAGCAATGCGGGGAGTAAATTCATTTTTGACAAAAACATATCCAGTATGTAAATGGTGGTGTCATATGGAGCGATATGATGGCATACACTGAGGCACATGACAAGTCATTACACTGAAATTCTACACATAACCTGCGGGCAGTATGGAAATCTCGTTGCCAGGAGACGAGACGCAACAGTTCTCCGCATCTGTCTTATGTGCCAGAATAATATAAAACATTTCACAAAAGAGACATTCGTTTTGACCTATCAACATCCTTTCGATCAAGCTAAATGTACCTAATGTCACTCATTATGTCAAGTGGCAATTGATTGAAATGGAACGATGATGATGATGATGATGATGATGATGATGATGATGATGATGTTCATGATTGGGAAGGCAAAATCATTATCATAAAATCATAATGGATACAACTGGTTGTGATAATGGGAAGACAATAAATGACGCTGATGACGCTGTTGGTACTACTTCTACTACTACTACGTCTACTACTACTACTACTACTACTACTAATAATAATAATAATAATAATAATAATAATAATAATAATGGCTGCGTGTAGAGGGGGCAAGGGCCCTGAGCTGATGATGAGCCTAACCAGCCTGACTGTGCCAGGATCACAAAAGCCTCTTCGCTGATAATATTAAAATAACATATTCACTTACAAATGATAATTGTGCCATGTTTAATCCATGATTTTCATATTATTTTAGTTGGTAACTCAATTCGTCAATATTACACCAAAGACCGTACACTGTCCATCTCGGCCCGATTGCACATCACGTCCAGCACTGGGAGGACTCCATATTGGAACCAGAATCCTAAGTTTCACGCTGCTGCCATGACACAACACAATATGGTGTCAGTTGTGTCCCTCCCTTATATAAATGCTGCTCGGTGTGAAATGGCATACCGAATTGAAATTAACAAAAAGGAAAAGCTTCACTTAAAATCGACCGTTATGTTAATACGAAAGAGATGAAGAGCGATCGTTCGGAATGCGGTTTCCAATGAAATGAGGCAATAATAACACTACACCACTCCAGCCCAGGGTAAAATGTGCGATGTAATTAACGGAATAAGCCGAGTGGACTCGATTGACTGCACGACACGTATAACTTGACCCGATGTGACCTCTCAGTCACGTGTCAAGCCTGCGCAATCATCTTGGATTTCCCCTGTGACCGACACCCTTCGGACGGAAATTCATCGGATGATATATCGTCTTTAGTCGCTGACCTGTGGCCAGTCGCTGGACATGTGGACAGCTGCGGCTACCTAAATCATGTATTAATGAAACTGTACTCCACTCAGAAGGCCAGAAAAACAGTAACCGCAAACTGTTCTGCCATCGTGTCAACCATCTTCACCCGTCTCTCAAACTACACCTGATTGTTCTTGAGAAAGAAGTCGTTAAACGTTCATAAATATAAGAATGCGAAGATGATGAACACATTTGGTAGAACACATATTTGGTTACTATAATTATTTGTGTTCGTATGACTTTTACGGTCACAAATGTTGCTGCCTTTAAAAAAAATGATTATTATCTTTTACGTTGTCATCATCCTCATCATCAGCATCATCGTTCTTCTTCCCTATTTGCGACACACTGAAACTGTTATCGAACACGACGTACTATAGCAGATATACTTTTGTTCAGTAATAATCTCTCCATCACTGTTTCAGTTATATCACAGCGAGGTTTAAGCCGATTTATTTTAATTATTCAAAATAAATCGGCGTATATCCCAAACTCATTCATTTGAACAAATTATAACCCATGAATACATACACACATTTAGAATTGATTAACTATGTCGTTGTGCTTTTGTAAATCTTCAACATGAGGCTGTATATCCGAGCAAGGTCATTTTGAAGTTAATATGGCTATTTCAGCATCATCACTAAGAGGAAGAACTGGCATCAGAAGAGGTGTTACGTCTCCTGGAAGTGAATACATGTAAGGAGGCAGCAATACGATGAATCATGAAATACCCTTGGGAACATTTATTCCGATTAGTTAGACATTTACAGATTGGAATATCTCCGGAGGCAAAAAATCGATAGATCGTTGATTTATTCGAAGGGCTATTTCCTGCTTCGTTATCAACACGTATTAACAGATCGACTTTATGATCGCTCACCGCCATAATTAGATCCAGTGTCAGATTACCTAAGTTATCACGTAGATAGTCATGATAATGGTGTGATATTGTTTTCATATCAGGAAGATTATTCATTTGGAGACGCAGTGTTCTATTTTTGGGAATAGGATGCAGTGATTTTTGTTCAAGACAAAATTGTTGGGATCTTGCTATAACAGCCACACACTAGTCTAACGCCAGCCACACACAAGTCTAATGCCAGCCACACACTAGTCTAACGCCAGCCACACACTAGTCTAATGCCAGCCACACACTAGTCTAACGCCAGCCACACACTAGTCTAATGCCAGCCACACACTAGTCTAATGCCAGCCACACACTAGTCTAATGCCAGCCACACACAAGTCTAACGCCAGCCACACACTAGTCTAATGCCAGCCACACATTAGTCTAACGCCAGCCACACACTAGTCTAATGCCAGCCACACACTAGTCTAACGCCAGCCACACTTTAGTCTAATGCCAGCCACACACTAGTCTAACGCCAGCCACACACTAGTCTAATGCCAGCCACACACTAGTCTAATGCCAGCCACACACCAGTCTAATGCCAGCCACACACTAGTCTTATGCCAGCCACACACTAGTCTAATGCCAGCCACACACCAGTCTAATGCCAGCCACACACTAGTCTAATGCCAGCCACACACCAGTCTAATGCCAGCCACACACTAGTCTAATGCCAGCCACACACTAGTGTAATGCCAGCCACACACCAGTCTAATGCCAGCCACACACTAGTCTTATGCCAGCCACACACTAGTCTAATGCCAGCCACACACCAGTCTAATGCCAGCCACACACTAGTCTAATGCCAGTCACACACCAGTCTAATGCCAGCCACACACAAGTCTAATGCCAGCCACACACCAGTCTAATGCCAGCCACACACTAGTCTAATGCCAGCCACACATTAGTCTAATGCCAGCCACACACCAGTCTAATGCCAGCCACACACTAGTCTAATGCCAGTCACACACCAGTCTAATGCCAGCCACACACAAGTCTAATCCCAGCCACACACCAGTCTAATGCCAGCCACACACCAGTCTAATGCCAGTCACACACCAGTCTAATGCCAGCCACACACAAGTCTAATGCCAGCCAAACACCAGTCTAATGCCAGCCACACACCAGTCTAATGCCAGCCACACACTAGTCTTATGCCAGCCACACACTAGTCTAATGCCAGCCACACACTAGTCTAATGCCAGCCACACACCAGTCTAATGCCAGCCACACACTAGTCTTATGCCAGCCACACACCAGTCTAATGCCAGCCACACACTAGTCTAATGCCAGCCACACACCAGTCTTATGCCAGCCACACACTAGTCTAATGCCAGCCACACACTAGTCTTATGCCAGCCACACACCAGTCTAATGCCAGCCACACACCAGTCTAATGCCAGCCACACACCAGTCTAATGCCAGCCACACACTAGTCTTATGCCAGCCACACACTAGTCTAATGCCAGCCACACACTAGTCTAATGCCAGCCACACACCAGTCTAATGCCAGCCACACACTAGTCTAATGCCAGCCACACACTAGTCTAATGCCAGCCACACACCAGTCTAATGCCAGCCACACACTAGTCTAATGCCAGCCACACACTAGTCTAATGACAGCCACACACCAGTCTAATGCCAGCCACACACTAGTCTAATGCCAGCCACACACTAGTCTAATGCCAGCCACACACTAGTCTAATGACAGCCACACACTAGTCTAATGCCAGCCACACACTAGTCTAATGACAGCCACACACTAGTCTAATGCCAGCCACACACTAGTCTAATGCCAGCCACACACTAGTCTAATGACAGCCACACACTAGTCTAATGCCAGCCACACACTAGTCTAATGCCAGCCACACACTAGTCTAATGACAGCCACACACTAGTCTAATGCCAGCCACACACTAGTCTAATGCCAGCCACACACTAGTCTAATGCCAGCCACACACCAGTCTAACGCCAGCCACACACTAGTCTAATGCCAGCCACACACAAGTCTAATGACAGCCACACACTAGTCTAATGACAGCCACACACTAGTCTAATGCCAGCCACACACTAGTCTAATGCCAGCCACACACCAGTCTAACGCCAGCCACACACTAGTCTAATGACAGCCACACACCAGTCTAATGCCAGCCACACACTAGTCTAATGCCAGCCACACACCAGTCTAACGCCAGCCACACACTAGTCTAATGACAGCCACACACTAGTCTAATGCCAGGCACACACTAGTCTAATGCCAGCCACACACTAGTCTAATGACAGCCACACACTAGTCTAATGCCAGCCACACACAAGTCTTATGCCAGCCATACACTAGTCTAATGCCAGCCACACACTAGTCTAACGCCAGCCACACACTAGTCTTATGCCAGCCACACACTAGTCTAATGACAGCCACACACTAGTCTAATGCCAGCCACACACTAGTCTAATGCCAGCCACACACAAGTCTAATGCCAGCCACACACTAGTCTAATGCCAGCCACACACCAGTCTAATGACAGCCACACACTAGTCTAATGACAGCCACACACTAGTCTAATGCCAGCCACACACTAGTCTAATGCCAGCCACACACTAGTCTAATGCCAGCCACACACTAGTCTAATGCCAGCCACACACTAGTCTAATGCCAGCCACACACAAGTCTAATGCCAGCCACACACTAGTCTAATGCCAGCCACACACTAGTCTAACGCCAGCCACACACTAGTCTAATGCCAGCCACACACCAGTCTAACGCCAGCCACACACTAGTCTAATGCCAGCCACACACAAGTCTAATGCCAGTCACACATAAGTCTAATGCCAGCCACACACTAGTCTAATGCCAGCCACACACTAGTCTAATGCCAGCCACACACAAGTCTAATGCCAGCCACACACTAGTCTAACGCCAGCCACACACTAGTCTAATGCCAGCCACACACCAGTCTAACGCCAGCCACACACTAGTCTAATGCCAGCCACACACAAGCCTAATGCCAGCCACACACAAGTCTAATGCCAGCCACACACTAGTCTAACGCCAGCCACACACTAGTCTAATGCCAGCCACACACTAGTCTAACGCCAGCCACACACTAGTCTAATGCCAACCACACACAAGTCTAATGCCAGCCACACACTAGTCTAATGACAGCCACACACTAGTCTAATGCCAGCCACACACTAGTCTAATGCCAGCCACACACTAGTCTAATGCCAGCCACACATCAGTCCAATGCCAGCCACACACTAGTCTAACGCCAGCCACACACTAGTCTAATGCCAGCCACACACTAGTCTAATGCCAGCCACACACTAGTCTAATGCCAGCCACACATCAGTCTAATGCCAGCCACACACTAGTCTAATGCCAGCCACACACTAGTCTAATGCCAGCCACACACCAGTCTAATGCCAGCCACACACAAGTCTAACGCCAGCCACACACTAGTCTAATGCCAGCCACACACTAGTCTAATGACAGCCACACACCAGTCTAATGCCAGCCACACACCAGTCTAATGCCAGCCACACACCAGTCTAATGCCAGCCACACACTAGTCTAACGCTAGCCACACACTAGTCTAATGCCAGCCACACACTAGTCTAATGCCAGCCACACACTAGTCTAATGCCAGCCACACACCAGTCTAATGCCAGCCACACACTAGTCTAACGCCAGCCACACACCAGTCTAATGCCAGCCACACACTAGTCTTATGCCAGCCACACACTAGTCTAATGCCAGCCACACACCAGTCTAATGCCAGCCACACACTAGTCTTATGCCAGCCACACACTAGTCTAATGCCAGCCACACACTAGTCTAATGCCAGCCACACACTAGTCTTATGCCAGCCACACACTAGTCTAACGCCAGCCACACACTAGTCTTATGCCAGCCACACACTAGTCTAATGCCAGCCACACACTAGTCTTATGCCAGCAACACACCAGTCTGAGCCAGCCACACACTAGTCTAATGCCAGCCACACACTAGTCTAATGACAGCCACACACTAGTCTAATGCCAGCCACACACTAGTCTAATGCCAGCCACACACTAGTCTAATGCCAGCCACACACCAGTCTAACGCCAGCCACACACTAGTCTAATGCCAGCCACACACAAGTCTAATGACAGCCACACACTAGTCTAATGACAGCCACACACTAGTCTAATGCCAGCCACACACTAGTCTAATGCCAGCCACACACCAGTCTAACGCCAGCCACACACTAGTCTAATGACAGCCACACACCAGTCTAATGCCAGCCACACACTAGTCTAATGCCAGCCACACACCAGTCTAACGCCAGCCACACACTAGTCTAATGACAGCCACACACTAGTCTAATGCCAGGCACACACTAGTCTAATGCCAGCCACACACTAGTCTAATGACAGCCACACACTAGTCTAATGCCAGCCACACACAAGTCTTATGCCAGCCATACACTAGTCTAATGCCAGCCACACACTAGTCTAACGCCAGCCACACACTAGTCTTATGCCAGCCACACACTAGTCTAATGACAGCCACACACTAGTCTAATGCCAGCCACACACTAGTCTAATGCCAGCCACACACAAGTCTAATGCCAGCCACACACTAGTCTAATGCCAGCCACACACCAGTCTAATGACAGCCACACACTAGTCTAATGACAGCCACACACTAGTCTAATGCCAGCCACACACTAGTCTAATGCCAGCCACACACTAGTCTAATGCCAGCCACACACTAGTCTAATGCCAGCCACACACTAGTCTAATGCCAGCCACACACAAGTCTAATGCCAGCCACACACTAGTCTAATGCCAGCCACACACTAGTCTAACGCCAGCCACACACTAGTCTAATGCCAGCCACACACTAGTCTAATGCCAGCCACACACAAGTCTAATGCCAGCCACACACTAGTCTAACGCCAGCCACACACTAGTCTAATGCCAGCCACACACCAGTCTAACGCCAGCCACACACTAGTCTAATGCCAGCCACACACAAGTCTAATGCCAGCCACACACAAGTCTAATGCCAGCCACACACTAGTCTAATGCCAGCCACACACTAGTCTAATGCCAGCCACACACAAGTCTAATGCCAGCCACACACTAGTCTAACGCCAGCCACACACTAGTCTAATGCCAGCCACACACCAGTCTAACGCCAGCCACACACTAGTCTAATGCCAGCCACACACAAGCCTAATGCCAGCCACACACAAGTCTAATGCCAGCCACACACTAGTCTAACGCCAGCCACACACTAGTCTAATGCCAGCCACACACTAGTCTAACGCCAGCCACACACTAGTCTAATGCCAGCCACACACAAGTCTAATGCCAGCCACACACTAGTCTAATGACAGCCACACACTAGTCTAATGCCAGCCACACATCAGTCCAATGCCAGCCACACACTAGTCTAACGCCAGCCACACACTAGTCTAATGCCAGCCACACACTAGTCTAATGCCAGCCACACACTAGTCTAATGCCAGCCACACACTAGTCTAATGCCAGCCACACATCAGTCCAATGCCAGCCACACACTAGTCTAACGCCAGCCACACACTAGTCTAATGCCAGCCACACACTAGTCTAATGCCAGCCACACACTAGTCTAATGCCAGCCACACATCAGTCTAATGCCAGCCACACACTAGTCTAATGCCAGCCACACACTAGTCTAATGCCAGCCACACACCAGTCTAATGCCAGCCACACACAAGTCTAACGCCAGCCACACACTAGTCTAATGCCAGCCACACACTAGTCTAATGACAGCCACACACCAGTCTAATGCCAGCCACACACCAGTCTAATGCCAGCCACACACCAGTCTAATGCCAGCCACACACTAGTCTAACGCCAGCCACACACTAGTCTAATGCCAGCCACACACTAGTCTAATGCCAGCCACACACTAGTCTAATGCCAGCCACACACCAGTCTAATGCCAGCCACACACTAGTCTAACGCCAGCCACACACCAGTCTAATGCCAGCCACACACTAGTCTTATGCCAGCCACACACTAGTCTAATGCCAGCCACACACCAGTCTAATGCCAGCCACACACTAGTCTTATGCCAGCCACACACTAGTCTAATGCCAGCCACACACTAGTCTAATGCCAGCCACACACTAGTCTTATGCCAGCCACACACTAGTCTAACGCCAGCCACACACTAGTCTTATGCCAGCCACACACTAGTCTAATGCCAGCCACACACTAGTCTTATGCCAGCAACACACCAGTCTGAGCCAGCCACACACTAGTCTAATGCCAGCCACACACCAGTCTAATGCCAGCCACACACCAGTCTAATGCCAGCCACACACCAGTCTAATGCCAGCCACACACTAGTCTAATGCCAGCCACACATCAGTCTAATGCCAGCCACACATGAGTCTTATGCCAGCCACACACTAGTCTAACGCCAGCCACACACTAGTCTAATGCCAGCCACACATCAGTCTTATGCCAGCCACACACTAGTCTAACGCCAGCCACACACTAGTCTAATGCCAGCCACACATCAGTCTTATGCCAGCCACACACTAGTCTAACGCCAGCCACACACCAGTCTAATGCCAGCCACACACCAGTCTAACGCCAGCCACACACTAGTCTTATGCCAGCCACACACTAGTCTAATGCCAGCCACACACCAGTCTAATGCCAGCCACACACTAGTCTTATGCCAGCCACACACTAGTCTAATGCCAGCCACACACTAGTCTAATGCCAGCCACACACTAGTCTTATGCCAGCCACACACCAGTCTAATGCCAGCCACACATCAGTCTTATGCCAGCCACACACTAGTCTAAGCCAGCCACACACTAGTCTAACGCCAGCCACACATCAGTCTAATGCCAGCCACACACCAGTCTAATGCCAGCCACACATCAGTCTAATGCCAGCCACACACTAGTCTAAGCCAGCCACATACCAGTCTAATGCCAGCCACACACTAGTCTAACGCCAGCCACACACCAGTCTAATGCCAGCCACACACTAGTCTTATGCCAGCCACACACTAGTCTAATGCCAGCCACACACCAGTCTAATGCCAGCCACACACTAGTCTTATGCCAGCCACACACTAGTCTAATGCCAGCCACACACTAGTCTAATGCCAGCCACACACTAGTCTTATGCCAGCCACACACTAGTCTAATGCCAGCCACACATCAGTCTAATGCCAGCCACACACCAGTCTAATGCCAGCCACACACTAGTCTAATGCCAGCCACACACCAGTCTAATGCCAGCCACACACCAGTCTAATGCCAGCCACACACCAGTCTAATGACAGCCACACACTAGTCTAATGCCAGCCACACACCAGTCTAATGCCAGCCACACACCAGTCTAATGCCAGCCACACACTAGTCTAATGCCAGCCACACATCAGTCTAATGCCAGCCACACACCAGTCTAATGCCAGCCACACACTAGTCTAATGCCAGCCACACATCAGTCTAGTTACAAGCCGTTGTTTTTTTGTTGTTGTCCAGGTATAAGACGGCGGTCTGTAAATAATCGAGTATTTGTATAAGTAGTCGCCTTTTATGGCACGCATGAGTTACTGAAGACCTATTCTAACACGGATCTTCATGGGTAAGTCACAAGTCGTGAGTGAATGTTGTTAGACATGGTATAGTGCAACTAACAAACGTCGGTCTGAGACTCAGCGAGTCTGATCCAATCAAACGGGTGGTTGACAGCATGAATGAGTGATAGTGAGTGGGGTGATGATGTGAGTGGAGTGATGATATGAGTGGTGTAATGATGTGAGTGGGATGCTGATGTGAGTGGGTTGATGATGCGAGTGGGGTTATGATGTGAGTGGGGTGATGACGTGAGTGGGGCGCTGATGTGAGTGGGGTGATGTGAGTGGGGTGATGATAGGAGTGGGGTGCTGATGTGAGTGGGGTGATGACGTGAGTGGGGTGCTGATGTGAGTGGAGTGATGTGACTGGGGTGATGATGCGATTGGGGTGACGATATGAGTAGGGTGATGATGTGAGTGGGATGCTGATGTGAGTGGGGTGATGATGTGAGTGGGGTTATGATGTGAGTGGGGTGATGACGTGAGTGGGGCGATGATGTGAGTGGGGTGATGTGAGAGGGGTGATGATGTGAGTGGGGTGATGTAAGTGGGACGAGGATATGAGTGGGGTTATGATGTGAGTGGGGTGATGACGTGAGTGGGGTGATGATATGAGTGGGGTGATGATGTGAGTGGGGTGGTGATGTGAGTGGGGTGAGGATGTGAGTGTAGTGATGATATGAGTGGGGTGCTGATATGAGTTGGGTGCTGATATGAGTGGGGTGACGTGAGAGGGGTGATGATATGAGTGGGGTGATGTGAGTGGGATGAGGATGTGAATGGGGTAATGATGTGAGTGTAGTGATGATATGAGTGGGGCGATGATATGAGTGGGGGTGATGATGTGAGTGGGGTGGTGATGTGAGTGGGGTGATGTGAGTGGGGTGATGACGTGAGTGGGGTGATTATGTGAGTGTAGTGATGATATGAGAGGGGTGCTGATATGAGTGGGGTGCCGATATGAGTGGGGTGATGATATGAGTGGGGTGATGATGTGATCGGGGTGATGATGTGAGTAGTGTGATGATGTGAGGAGGGTGATGATGTGAGTAGGGTGATGATGTGAGAGGGGTGATATGAGCGGGGTGATGACGTGAGTGAGGTGATGATATGAGTGGATTGATGATATGAGTGGGGTGATGATGTGAGTGGGCTGATGATGTGAGTGGGGTGGTGACGTGAGTGGGGTGATGATGGGAGTTGGGTGATGACGTGAGTGGGGTGATGACGTGAGTTGGGTGATGATGTGAGTGGGGTTATGACGTGAGTGTGGCAATGATGTGAGTGGGGTGATGATGTGAGTGGGGTTATGATGTGAGTGGGGTGATGACGTGAGTGGGGCGATGATGTGAGTGGGGTGATGTGAGAGGGGTGATGATGTGAGTTGGGTGATGTGAGTGGGACGAGGATGTGAGTGGGGTTATGATGTGAGTGGGGTGATGATGTGAGAGGGGTGATATGAGCGGGGTGATGACGTGAGTGAGGTGATGATATGAGTGGATTGATGATATGAGTGGGGTGATGATGTGAGTGGGCTGATGATGTGAGTGGGGTGGTGACGTGAGTGGGGTGATGATGCGAGTTGGGTGATGACGTGAGTGGGGTGATGACGTGAGTTGGGTGATGATGTGAGTGGGGTTATGACGTGAGTGTGGCAATGATGTGAGTGGGGTGATGATATGAGTGGGGTGATGATGTGAGTGGGGTGGTGATGTGAGTGGGGTGATGATGTGAGTGGTGTGATGATGTGAGTGGGGTGATGATGCGAGTGGGGTGATGACGTGAGTGGGGTGATGATGTGAGTGGGGTGATGATGTGAGTTGGGTGATGATGTGAGTGGGGTGATGACGTGAGTGTGGCAATGATGTGAATGGGGTGATGATGTGATGTTGGGGAAGAACCAAAGATCATATCCGAGCTACAAATATAGAAGATAAATTACCAAAAAGGTAAAGAAAAACATACACAACCAAGCAACATTACTAAATGACCCATCCCTTTGTAGAACGATCGCAGAGATTCTTAATCTCATTGTATTCGACCGCATGTTGTTTGTGAAACAAAAGACAGTTATGCTCTGATAATAATTAATTTTGCTTCAAAGCAACGTACAATATTCTAACGCTCAAACTGATGCCTCGTTTCACAAAGAACTGTACAACATGGCTACCGGAGACCTCGATGTAGCAATTAACAGTGCAGTCTGTGCGGTGTTCTTGAACCAATCAATTTTGCAAAGTTAACTCTTAAAAATACCTTGAAGGTCAACAGTCAACCACCGTCCGCGGAATTCTACCAGATCCCATCGGAGTTAGTTGTTGTGCTTCTATTCCTGGTACTTTCAAGACAACAGCTCATAATCGATATGATCATTTCTAACTTAGTTTTGTTTCTATTTGAGTCTGCTATAGAAAATGATTTGTATTTTGTGTCAGGCTACTCATTAACGAGGGTGAGGGTCACAGTTGAGAGGGCAACGGAATCTACCTCCTATCAGATGAACCGGGTATGGGTTTCTGAAACACTTCATTTGTTGCCCGACTTACGCCTATTTCAGCGACATCAATAATAAACAGGGTTATTGCGGCATGACACCCACAGCATGTCGCGGCATGAAAACATATGGCTATGCAATCTACATAGCTAGGTCGCCATGCTTTCCTTAAACACCATAGCGAAATGAACGTTATAAATACCAAATTATAGAGAGTCAATTTCGAGTCTAGTTTCGCCCTGCTTGAAGTGAATATGTTGATAATAGTGAGAGTTATCAGCTACAGGCAACAGATTCCTATGTTACAGTCTTAAAGATCTATGAACGGTTTCCCGTGAAACACACGTGTTCGTTCAGAAGGCCTCTGGGTTCCTGGATTTCACTGAAATCATAGCGTAGAAAAACGAGATTTTTTTTCTGTGGTGAAATGTCTCTCCTGCACAAGATTGCGTTGTTGTTTCATGTAATAGTTTTTAATTTCGAAATATAATTTGGTCGGATTAAGCGAAATATACATTGAACCAGGTCGAACCAATACCCCCAAATGTTGAAGGCGGTCTGTACATAAACGAGTCTGGACCAGACAATCCAGTGATTGACATTATGAGCAGCAATCTTCGCAACTGAAATACGATGACATGCATCAACCAAGTCAGCGAGCCTGACCACCCGATCCCGTTGGTCGCCTCTTAAGACAAGCACAGTCGCCCCACACATTGTACTTTTGTGGGGAATCGAACCAGGGTCTTCGGCGCGACGAGCGCACGCTTTAACTACTAGGCTACCCAACCCATTCCCCCAAGTAAATGAGAAGGGTTGTACGACAAATGTATTAATATGCCATCCACATCACGACGGGGAACCAGAAATGTTCTT